>NC_139386.1:100205000-102705000 GCF_054392235.1 Sus scrofa | reverse complement strand
CGTTGCCGTGAACTGTGGTGTAGGTTGCAGACTCGGCTCGGATCCCGCGTTGCTGTGGCTCTGGCGTAGGCCAGTGGCTACCGCTCCAATTGGACCCCTAGCCTGGGAACCTCCATATGCCGCGGGAGCGGCCCAAGAAATGGCAAAAAGACAAAAAAAAAAAAAAAAAAAAAAAGACAAAAAAAAAAAAGAAATAAGGCTTTTGATGGCCTATTTAAACAATGGGAGGAAACATTTGGGTCAGTGGTCATTTAGAGGTACTGATGCACAGACTCATAAAGAAAAGTGATAAAATTAATGTATATATGGAGTTCCTGCTGTGGCACAACAGGATTGGCTTGGCAATGTCTTGGGTGTACCAGCTAGCACAGTGGGTTAAGGATCCAGTGTTGATGCAGCTGTGGCTTAGGTCACAACTTCGGCTCGGGTCTGATCCCTGGCCTGGAAACACTATATCCCTCGGGGCGGCAAAAAAAAAAAAAAAAAAAAATTAACGTATGTATGAAAGCAGACTATAGTGGACAAAATTGATGGTTCAGAAAAATTTTGCTGGAGTTCAAGTACTAAAAACACCAGTTACAGTGGGATAAGATCAGTTTATTTAAAGGATCTGGTTTTCCACAGGTATCAGCTTCCCAGAAATGTGAAGCAAACCAGATTTCTCCTTAAGCAGATACTTCAACGTACAACTGAATATTTTTTGTGGTAGAGAATAGAGCTGAAATTTCACTATTAGGATAATTTAATCCTGCTTCATGCCAGTATTTCTACACAGTCCTGTATAGGGCATTCTTTGACTTTGTGATCCATTATTATAGAAGTGTTTAAAGCTTGGTGATGTACCTTTTATCTATATTATAAGTTTTTTGGCCATACCCAGAGCATGAAGATGTTCCTGTGCCAGGTATCAAACCTATATATACCACAGCTGTAACCAGAATCGTAGCAGTGACAACACCTGATCCTTAACCCACTGAGCCACCAGTGAACGCCCCAGTAACCATCAATTTAAACAGACTTACTTTCCATTGTTTATTACTTTCAATTTTGTGTTTAACAATAGCTTTCTTTTTTTTTTTTTTACCCTAATTAACCAAGATTTGGCTATATGCCTTTTACAAGGGAAGAAAAACAGCTTTCCTACTCAGATGCTTTTATCCCTATGAGCTTTCAGAGAAAAAAACAATTTTTTTTTTAGGGCTGCCCCTGTGGCATATGGAAGTTCCCAGGCTTATACCACAGCAATGCCAGGTCCAAGCCACATCTTACAGCTCACTGCAATGCCAGATCCTTAACCCACTGAGCAGGGCCAGGAGTTGAACCACATCCTTGTGCATACTAGTCAAATTTGTTGCCACTGAGTAACAATGGGAACTCCCACAAAAATTTTAATAATGCCCACATTATTAAATGAAAAGCTGTAATATATTTAGATATAACTATACTTTTTTTTCTTTAGATAAAGCCTGGAACTCCTATACATAATTATACTTTTTATTTTTTGCTTTTTAGGGGCGCACTCACAGCATATGGAGGTTTCCAGGCTAGGGGTCTAATCAGAGTTACAGCTGACAACCTACACCACAGCCATAGCAACGCCAGATCCTTAACCCACTGAGCGAGGACAGGGATTGAACCCACAACCTCATGATTCCTGGTTGGATTCGTTTCCGCTGCGCAATGACGGGAACTCCGACATAATTATACTTTTTTTTTGTCTTTTCTAGGGCTGCTTCCCACAGCATATGGAAGTTCCCAAGCTAGGGGTCTAATTGTGCCTACGCCATAGCCACAGCAATGTGGGATCCGGGCCGCGTCTGCGACCTACACCACAGCTCATGGCAACGCCAGATCCTTAACCCACTGAGCAAGGCCAGGGACCAAACCCGAAACCTCATGGTTCCTAGTCAGATTCATTAACCACTGTGCCAAGACAGGAACTCTGACATAATTATACTTTTAAACAAAGTATATAACCTGGCCAAGCTGATTACTTTGTTTAAAACAAAAAAAAACTAGGTATTGCTAGGACACTTTGGACAGGTGCGGTGACTTCTCTTTGTTCAGGCACTGTACCTACACCGATATGGTTAAAATTTTTTTTGGAAAAATGTCTGCCATTAACTTGAGTCAGCATCCTTTGTTTTCTGTTCATTCTTCCATGTAACATACTGTTCCTATTCGTAGTTGTTTCAAAAGGGAGGAAATGCTGTTTTATTTATTCTTTAAGCTAGAAAGGCAGTAATGTGGTTCACATATTTCCAAAGTATTTTTCTGGAGATTAAAAGTGAGGTAACTGGAGTTCCCATCGTGGCGCAGTGGTTAACGAATCCGACTAGGAACCATGAGGTTTCGGGTTCGATCCCTGGCCTTGCTCAGTGGGTTAAGGATCCGGCGTTGCCGTGAGCTGTGGTGTAGGTGGCAGAAGGGGCTCGGATCCCGTGTTGCTGTGGCTCTGACATAGGTCAGCAGCTACAGCTCCAATTCAACCCCTAGCCTGGGAACCTCCATATGCTGCTGGAGCGGCCCAAGAAAATGGCAAAGTAACAAAAAAAAAAAAAAAACAGAAAGTGAGGGAACTATAATTTAAAGCCTAAAAGTTTCTCAAATATCTGACTGTGCTGGGTGAGGTCAAAAAGAAGTGCCTTGGAGTTCCCGTCGTGGCACAGTGGTTAATGAATCCGACTAGGAACCATGAGGTTGCGGGTTCGGTCCCTGCCCCTGCTCAGTGGGTTAACGATCCGGCGTTGCTGTGAGCTGTGGTGTAGGTTGCAGACGCTGCTCGGATCCCGGATCCCTCGTTGCTGTGGCTCTGGTGTAGGCTGGCAGCTACAGCTCCGATTCGACCGCTAGCCTGAGAACCTCCATATGCCGCGGGAGTGGCCCAAGAAATAGCAAAAAGACAAAAAAAAAAAAAAAAAAGAAGTGCCTTACCTGGTAGTCTGCTTGAGAATTGTATTACATATATACAGATAGAAGTCTTCTAAAAACATTTTACAGGAAGCTTTCCTTGTGTTTAAGTTATAGCTTCCCACAAACTTGTGTTCCTATGCATAAAGATGTCTTTGGTGGACTTGGGGAAGAGGTTGCTAGAAGCAGCAAGAAAAGGCCAAGATGATGAAGTCAGAACATTAATGGCAAATGGTGCCCCATTCACCACAGACTGGGTAAGCTCTCTCAATTATTCCCAGCATGTGCTGTTACCAGCCTTTTTCTTAAAGGCCAAACAGCCTATATAGATTTTTCTTCATTCCCTTTCTACCTCAGCCTCCTCAGAGTTTCTTTTTTTTTTTTTTTTTTTTTTTTCTTGTCTCATCTGAATGGGTAGTTTTCTTTTTCTTTTAGTTTAGCAAATTGAAAGGGTCTCCTGTGGACATATAGGTGGTAATTGTAAGGCATTATGTACTTGTACTTTTTTATAATGTTTTTTAGAATATTTTCTAAAGGTTTACTTCTCCCTGGATTGCACTTGGATTATAGGCTTCTGTAATTAGCTAGAAATTAAACAAAGTCAATATGGTAAGAGTGCATTTCTAAACTAATGAACTCCTTTCCTTTTCTCCAAAATGTCTTGGTTAATAAGGAATAGTCTAGCCATTTTGTTTCCTTTACCACTGCTAAAAAAACATTAAAGAGGAAGGGGTAATTTCATGAGTTCAGACAGCCGTCTTGGAGAACAGAATCTCAGAAGATCCAGGTCCAGGTTATAACATGGACTTGCTTAGTATTCACAGATTTTGGTAAGCATTACCTAATTTTAACAATCTGATGAGCAGTGTCCTCTATTCTAGAGTGATGAATTCATAACTTTAGAGGCCAGCAAGTTCCTAGCACTTTACAAAAAGGAAGAAAGCAAACCTATGAGATTAGCATTTCTATAAATAGACCTGAAAAAAGCAATATGAGTTAAATCCAGTAGGCACCGAGGCCAAATATATGAAAAGCAAAGAATAAACAAAATAGGCTTACAATAAAGAGCATAACACAAAGAAAAGAATAGATCTCTGGCCAAGATGGATGCTGATAGGTAACTCTTATAAGACTTGCTTATTGCTACTGACATTGCTAAATTTTTTTTTTTGGCACTTCATCTCATCAGTCTTTTTGCTTTGCTTTACTGTGATGACAAACTTCTATTTCAGCCAATTAAATTTGCACTCCAAATTGCACATATATAACTTTCTAATCTCTGCTCTTTTCCAAAGAATTCTTTTTTCTTTTTCTTTCTAGGGCCACACCCTCGGTGTATAGAAGTTCCCACACTAGGGTTCGAATTGGAGCTGTAGCTGCCAGCCTACACCACAGCCACAACAACGTGAGTCCTGAGCCACGTCTGCAAACTACAGCACAGCTCACAGCAATGCCACATCCTTAACCCACTGAGTGGGGCCAGGGATTGAACCTGAGTCCTCATGGGTACTAGTTAGGTTCGTTGGTGCTGAGCCACAATGAGAACTCCCATAAGAATTCTTTTGAACCTACCTATGCTTTCCTTTTATCCCTGACTCAGAATGCTCTTTTCTGTCCACTTTATACTTCCTCTTAGCCGTGCTTAAAACCATGTCCTTTAGGGAATTTTACCTGATAAGTCCACCTGACTTAATTCCATTGTACTTAGCACTTATTTTAATTGGTGGTATATTTATTTGCCCATTTCTTTACTAATTTTAATTAAATCATTTCTTCTGGAGTTCCTGTCATGGCGCAGTGGTTAACCAATCTGACTAGGAACCATGAGGCTACGGATTCAATCCCTGGCCTTGCTCAGTGGGTTAAGGATCCGGCGTTGCCGTGAGCTGTGGTATAGATCGCAGACTCGGCTCGGATCCCACGTTGCCGTGGCTCTGGCATAGGCTGGCAGCTACAGCTCCGATCAGACCCCTAGCCTGGGAACCTCCATATGCCGCGGGAGCAGCCCAAGAAATGGCAAAAAGACCAAAAAAAAAAAAAAAAAAGTCATTTCTTCAGCTTATCAGCCCAACCAGACTCTCTCTCCAAGGACAAAAACCTGGACTTTATCACTTGTTCATTTGTATCCCTCCAGTAATGATTTAGGACTCTGCGTATGGTTGATATTAAATGAGTATTATTTTTATTAAATAAGTATTATTTTCCCACAGCTTGGAACATCACCCCTGCACCTTGCAGCCCAATATGGTCATTATTCCACAGCGGAAGTGCTCCTTCGAGCAGGGGTTAGCAGGGATGCCCGGACCAAAGTGGACAGGACCCCGTTGCATATGGCTGCAGCTGATGGACATGCACACATCGTGGAACTGCTCGTTAGGGTAAAGGAAAATAGTGGCAGGTCTATATTATATATATTAAAAAAAGGAGTTCCTGTCGTGGCGCAGTGGTTCACGAATCTGACTGGGAACCACGAGGTTGCAGGTTCGATCCCTGCTCTTGCTCAGTGGGTTAACGATCCGGCGTTGCTGTGAGCTGTGGTATAGGTCGCAGATGTGGCTCGGATCCCAAGTTGCTGTGGCTCTAGTGTAGGCCGGCGGCTACAGCTCCAATTAGACCCCTAGCCTGGGAACCTCCATATGCCGCGGAAGCGGCCCAAGAAATGGCAAAAAAAGACCAAAAAAAAAAAAAATATATATATATATATATGTATATATATATAAAAAGACATACACCTCCTTGTTTTCTTACTGAAACAGGTAGTAGGAAGCTAGGTTGGGAAAGATTAAGTTTAGGATAGTTTATAGTATTAAGTTGCATCTCTTTCAAGAGTCATGGCTTTAGGATTTTGTTTTCTAATTATATATTTATTTATATGTGTAATTTTTTTAAAGGCTAAACAGACTTTATTGATTTTTCTTCATTTTTCTTCTGCAGGTGTTCTCTGCACTTATGCCTGTTTTTTTCGGGCACTCTGTTAATAAATGCAACAAAAATCTGTTCTTTTCCACTTTCTCTCCCATCTGTTATAATTTCCCAGTGATGTCCTTAAAAGATCCTCTCCTGTAGGATGTTATATCAATCAGCACTCAGGAGAATTTGAGACATGTTTTTCCCTTTGATAGTTCTTAAATATTTCTAAATTTGGATATGTATAATCTCTATGGAAATCCTCTGTATTTGGTGATGGAATATTGCACCTATGCTACCATAACCAGTATCTGAAAAAATTACTTTTCTCTGACAGAATGGTGCAGATGTGAATGCCAAGGACATGCTAAAGATGACAGCTTTGCACTGGGCCACAGAGCACCACCATCGAGATGTTGTAGAGCTACTTATCAAATACGGAGCTGATGTCCATGCTTTCAGCAAGTTTGATAAATCTGCCTTTGACATAGCCCTGGAGAAAAACAATGCTGAGATTCTGGTCATTCTTCAGGTATTGCTTTTTTTTTTAATACCACTTCAGTATGCTTCAGTTGAAGTTAAGAATTTTTTATAGGAGCTTAATCAAAACTGAATTTTCCCTATCGTATTAAAGTAGTACTTCAGTATGTCAGTCTTGTGACTCAGTGTCTTTAGAACTTTTTGTTTTATTTTATTTTATTTGCTTTTTAGGGCCACACCCATGGCATATGGAAGTTCCCAGGCCAGGGGTCAAGTTGGAGGTACAGCTGCTGGCCTGTGCCACAGCGACAGCCATGCAGGATCTGAGCCACGTCTGGACCCACAGAGCTCACAGCAACACTGGATCCTTAATCCACTGAGTGAGGCCAGGGATTGAACACCAGCCTCATGGATACTAGTCGGATTCGTTTCCACTGTACCACAATGGAAGCTCCTTAAAATTTTTTTTAGGAGTTCCCGTCGTGGCGCAGTGGTTAACGAATCCGACTAGGAACCATGAGGTTGCGGGTTCGGTCCCTGCCCTTGCTCAGTGGGCTAACGATCCGGCGTTGCCGTGAACTGTGGTGTAGGTTGCAGATGCAGCTCAGATCCCGCGTTGCCATGGCTCTGGCGTAGGCTGGTGGCTGCAGCTCCGATTGGACCCCTAGCCTGGGAACCTCCATATGCCGCAGGAGCGGCCCAAGAAATAGCAAAAGAGACAAAAAAAAAAAAAAATTTTTTTTTAAATTAACATTCTGTAAAGCCCTGAATTATTCATGGTGATCGAAGAGCAATGTTGTGGCCAGTATAAGAACAAGATTTATTTGGCTTTAGACATTGTTTTTTCTGTGAAAATTTCACTTTGTTATTTAAAAAAATTTTTTTTTGTCTTTTTGTCTTTTCCAGGGCTGCACCTGTGACATATGGAGGTTCCTAGGCTAGGGGTCCAATCAGAGCTGTAGCCGCCGGCCTACGCCAGAGCCACCGGCCTACGCCAGAGCCACAGCAACACCGGATCCGAGCTGCATCTGCAACCTACACCACAGCTCACAGCAACACCAGATCCTTAACCTACTGAGCAAGGCCTGGGATTGAACCCGCAGCCTCATGGTTCCTAGTTGTATTAGTTAACCACTGTGCCACGACGGGAACTCCTGAACTGAGTTTTGAAGGAGAAGTAGGCAGAGATGTAAGAAATTATTTTCTAGTCTAGAAAAAGCAAATCAGTGACACAGGTTTGAAAGGACATGGAATGTTCAGGAAAGAGTAAATAGTTCTATGATTAGAGATTGAGTAAGAAAAGCAGTTTGGGAGTGACAGGAGCTAAGGCTTGAGATTTAAACTAGGTTATGAACATGGCATATGGGTGTTACATGGCATGCAAAAGAGTTTGGACTATTTTGTGGGCAATGGGGATCCAACAGAAGCTTTTAAATAGAGTATTAATATGATTAGATTTTTTTAAAAGATGATAATTTAGAGTATGGTATGCCCACATGAGAGAGAAGATACTTAATGCTAAAGAAACATAGTGATTTTTTTGGAGTTCCCTTTGTGGCTTAGCGGTTAACAAACCCAACTAGGATCCATGAGAATGTGGGTTTGATCCCTGGCCTTGCTTAGTGGGTTAAGGATCCGGCATTGCCATGAGCTGTGGTGTAGGTTGCACACGTGGCTTGGATCCTGAGTTGCTGCCACTGTGGTATATTCCAGCAGCTGTAGCTCTGATTCGACCCCTAGCCTGGTAGCAAGTGTGGCCCTAAAAAGAAAAAAAAGAAAGAGAAAGAAACACGCAGTGATTTTCATTAGGCCAGGCTATCGCCAATGAGGGCTTGAATTAATAAGGAAGTAATAATGGATTATAGAAGAGGCAGATTCAAAAATGAATTTAACAGTAACCAGAGAATGGATAATCTGTTTCAATTGAAGCTCTTAGCAAGGAGGTAATTATATATAAAAAAATAGCCTTTTTTTTTTCCTGATGAATGGTTCCCTATAGACTGGTTATCCTCTTCAACTTTCAGTTTCTTGTTTAGAGCCCTTTGATAATAGGACTTTAATTTTAGTAGTGATCATGTTTATAGAAAACTGCTTATGAAAGTAAAAAAATGAAATAAAGATAAGCATCTTTACACTGAAGTTGTGCAGATATCCATGGAAGCAAAAGTGCAGAATGTGGAACTAGACTTTAAAATCTGGCACTCGCTTATTTGCTTGTTATGTACTCTCTTAGGAATTTCTTCAATGGCAGAATGGAAGAAGTAGTCAGACAAAACTCTGGAGAATATTTTTCTCTGTAGATTCTCTGCAGAGATCTCCAGCTAGCACATTGTCTTGTAGATAATTGATCGTAGAATATTAGTACTGGAAATTACTTTTTAGGCTACCCTGTTCATTTTTCAAACTAAAAAACAAGATCCAGAGAGGTTAAGTGAATTGTCTAGAAGTTTTTGCAAATTAATACGCCTTTTTCTTTTTCTCTCCCTGAAGTAGAAATAAACTTGAGAAACAATCTAACATTTCCGTTGCCCTGGTCTGAAAAAAAAACAGTGTCTTAATGAGTACTCTGAGGTCCCTGGGACATTGTGTGGGGGAACTAGGTGTGTCTGATAGAGCATTGTGGGGGGAATGGCTGTTGCGTTACTGTATAATTAAGGCTAGTAAGTGTTCTGACTTTGAAATATCCTGCCTTGTTTTGTAGGAAGCAATGCAGAATCAGGTGAATGCTAATCCTGAGAGAGCCAACTCTGTGACTATGGCTACCCCATTCATCTTTACGTCAGGAGAAGTTGTCAACCTCGCAAGCCTTGTTAATTCAGCCAACACCAAAACAACCTCAGGTAATATTCTGATAATTTGGCAGTTATTTTAGACTTAAAATGAACAGAATCCCAGGGTTTCCTATGAGATGAATAGATACCCTTCTGATACCCACTCCTTCATTAAAATATTCCCCAAATAACAGGAGTTCCTGTTGTGGTACAGAGGAAATGAATCCGACTAGCATACATGAGAGCATGGGTTCGATCCTTGGCCTCACTCAGTAGGTCGGGGATCCGGCGTTGCATGAGCTGCGGTGTAGGTCACAGATGCAGCTTGGATCCCATGTTGCTGGGGCTGTGGTACACGCCGGCAGCCACAGCTCTGATTCAACCCCTAGCCTAGGAACTTCCATATGCCACAGGTGCAGCCCTAAAAAAGCAAAAAATAATAAAATAAAATATTCCCCTGGAGTTCCCATTATGGCTCAGCGGAAATGAATCTGACTAGTATCCATGAGGACGCAGGTTCGATTCCTGGCCTCACACAGTGGGTTAAGGATCCGGCGTTGCCGTGAGCTGTGGTGTAGGTCAAAGACGAGTCTCGGATCTGGTGTTGCTGTGGCTGTGGTGCAGGCCAGCTGCTGAAGCTCAGATTCCACCCCTAGCCTGGGAACCTCCATATGCCATGGGTGCGGCCCTAAAAAGACAAAAATAAATAAATAAATAAATAAATAAATAAAAACGTTCCACAAATAAAAGATTTGTAATAGACTTTGGAGTTCTCATCCTGGCTCAGCCAATTAATTAAGAACCTGACTGGTGTCCATGAGGATGTAGGTTTGATCCCTGGCCTCGCTCAGTGGGTTAAAGATCCAGTGTTGCCAAGAGCTGTGGTGTAGGTTGCAGATGCAGCTTGGATCTGGTGTTGCTGTGGCTATGGTATAGGCCAGCAGATACAGTTCTGACTCAGCCCCTGGCCAGGAAACTTCCATATGCCGTGAGTGCAGCCCTAAAAAAAAACCAAGGAGAAGAAGGAAATTTATATCAGATTTTAAAGCTAATGCATTTATTCTTTTTGGGAGAAGAGATCATATTTTGGGATTATATGTGAGTGCTTACAGTGTTAAAATAAAGTATTCTATAGATTAATTTGTTGAAATGTTATGTCTGACCCCCAACATGAAAATATAAGGGTGCTATAGTTCCCGTTGTGACTCAGTGGTTAACAAACCTGACTAGCATCCATGAGGAGGCAGGTTCGATCCCAGACCTCGATCAGTGGGTTCGGGGATCCCGTATTGCCGTGAGCTGTGGTGTAGTTTGCAGGTGTGGCTTGGATCCCATGTGGCTGTGGCTGTGCCTGCAGCCACAGCTCCAATTGGACCCCTAGCCTAGGAACCTCCATATGCTTTGGGTGTAGCCCTAAAAAGACAAAAAAGAAAGAAAGAAAGAATATAAGAGTGCTTTAAAATGGTACTGCTAAGGAAAATAGTTAAATGCTTATAGCCTAAAGCAGTAACAAATGAAGCAGAATAAGCAATAAATGGTTGTGGAAGTGCTGATATAAAGAAGTACATTTGTTGGAGTTCCCGTCGTGGCTCGGTGGTTAACGAATCTGACTAGGAACCATGAGGTTGCGGGTTCGGTCCCCACCCTTGCTCAGTGGGTTAAGGATCTGGCGTTGCCGTGAGCTGTGATGCAGGTTGCAGATGAAGCTCAGATCCTGGATCCTGCATTGCTGTAGCTGTGGTGTAGGCCATCGGCTACAGCTCCGATTAGACCCCTAGCCTGGGAAAATCCATATGCCACGGGAGTGGCCCAAGAAATGGCAAAAAGACAGAAAATTTTAAAAAAAGAAGTACATGTGATTACTTGGCTGAAGTATGAGTTTTAATTTGTTCTTGACAACATAAATAACAAAAAGTAGCAAAGAAAACCACTTGGTATTGATCTTTTTAAAATATATAATATATATATTCTTTTCATTATAGCTGGTTTATGGTGTTCTGTCAATTTTCTACTGTACAGGATGGTGAACCAGTTACAGATACATGTATAGATTCTTTTTTCTCACATTATCATGCTCCACTGTAAGTGACTAGATACAGTTCCCAGTGCTACACAGCAGGATCTCATTGCTTATCCGTTCCAAAGGCAATAGTCTGCATTTATTAATCCCAAGTTCCCAGTCATCCTGCTCCCTCCTCTTCCCCCTTGGCATCCACGAGTCTATTCTCCCAGTCCATGATTTTCTTTTCTGTGGAAGAGTTCACTTGTGCCGTACATTAGATTCCAGATAGGTGTTGATCTTTTGAGACTTGTATGTTTTTATTTTACTTTTTTTTTTCATTTTTAATAAAAGTATCTAGAAAGGGGTAAAGTTTCTGGCCATGCTGCAATAGGTTAAGAATCTGACTGCAGTGGCTCCGGTGGTTGTGAAGGCTCAGGTTTGATCCCTGGCCTGATACAGTGGGTTAGAGGATCTGGCATTGCCGAAGCTATGGCATAGGATGGCAGCTGTAGTTCACGTTCACTCCCTGGCCAGGAAGCTTTCATATGCCACGGGTTCGGCCAAAGAAGTAAATGAATAAATAAAAATAAAAAGTAACAAATTGAGTTGATTTTCAATATTTCCATACAAATACTTGTTTTACAGTGAGGGAACTTATGTCCTCATTTAAATAAACTCTCCGACAAACTCTTGGTTTCTTTTTTTTTTTGGTCTTTTTGCCATTTCTTTGGCCCCGATCTAATGGCATATGGAGGTTCCCAGACTAGGGGTCGAATCGGAGCTATAGCCACCGGCAATGCCAGATCCGAGCAGAGTCTGCAACTTATACACCACAGCTCACGGCAACGCCAGATCCTTAACCCACTGAACAAGGCCAGGGATCGAACCCGAAACCTCATGGTTCCTAGTCGGATTCGTTAACCACTGAGCCACGAAGGGAACTCCTCTTTTTCTGTTTTTGACTTTCATTTAAAATTATAAAAGGGGGAGTTCCTGCTGTGGCTCAGTGGTTAACGAATCCCACTAGGTTGTGGATTTGATCCCTGGCCTCACTCAGTGGGTTTAAGGATCTTGAGTTGCTATGGCTGTGGTGTAGGCCAGCAGCTATAGCTCTGATTAGACTCCTAACCTGGGAACCTCCATATGCCGATGGTGCGGCCCTAGAAAAAGACAAAAAATAAAAAAATTTTAAAAATATAAAAGGGAGGTCCCATTGTGGTTCAGTGGCAACGAACCCAACTAGTATCCATGAGGACTCGGGTTCAGTCCCCAGCCTTGCTCAGTGGGTTAAGGATCTGGCGTTGCCATGAGCTGTGGTGTCAGTCACAGACACAGCTCGCATCCTGTGTTGCTGCGGCTGTGGTGTAGATCAGCAGCTGCAGCTCCAGTTTGACCCCCTAGCCTGGAAACTCCGTATGCCATGTGTAGAGCCTCAAAAAGCAAAAAAATTTTTGAAAAAGCAACTATATTCACAGTTAGGTTCGTAAAGTATCAAAGGAAAATCTTGAATGAGGTATTACTCTTGAGATTCAGTGTGGTAAAATAGAAAATATATATATACATTATACATAGAATTTTTGCATTCAGAACTGCTGTGTTAAATATCAATTTATTAACTGACTGGATGCTTGACCTTGGAAAAACTACTTACTTCTCTAAGCTTCTGTACTTATATATAAAGTTGAGATACAATAATACATACTTTATGAGGTTGTTGTGATAACTGAGTTGTTTTGTTTTTTGTTTGTCTTTTTTGGGCCACATCCTTGGCATGTGGAAGTTCCCAGGGTAAGGGTCAAATCAGAGTCGTAGCTGTCAGCCTACACCACAGCCATGGAAATGCCAGATTCAAGCTGCATCTGCGATGTACCCTGCAACTCACAGCAACGCCAGATCTTAATCCAGTGAGTGAAGCCAGGGATCAAACACACAGCCTTATGGATACTAGTCAGGTTCATTTCCCCTGAGCCACAACAGGAAGGCCGAGACTGAGATACTATATTTCAGTACCCATTTTATAGCATGGCTTCAACAATAGCTAGTTTTGGAGTTCCTACCATGGTGCCATGGGATTGGCAGCAACTTTGAAGCACTGGGATGCAAGTTCAATCAGTGGACCTGCACAGTGGGCTAAGGATCTGGTGTTGCCACAACTGTAGCATAAGTCACAGCTGTGGCTTTGATCTGATCCCTAGCCCAGGAACTCCATATGCCCACAAGGGGGCAGTAGTGACCATTTTATAGGCTATCAACTCTCATTTAAGTGACTGTCCGGAATTCCCTGGCGGCCTCTGGTATTGTCATTGCTGTGGCATGGGTTTGATCCCGGGCTCGAGAACTTCCACATGCTGTGGGCATGGCCAAAAAAGATTTCTTTTAAATAAAATCACTGTGCTTTAGTTTTCAGTTGGATGATTCAAAAAATTTAGCTTAGGTGTTCCCATCGTGGCACAGCGGAAACGAATCCTACTAGGAACCATGAGGTTTCAGGTTCGATCCCTGGCCTTGCTCAGTGGGTTGGGGATCTGGTGTTGCCGTGAGCTGTGGTGTAGGTCGAAGATGCTGCTTGGATCTAGCGTTGCTGTGGCTGTGATGTAGGCCGGCAGCTGTAGCTCCTATTTGACCCCTAGCCTGGGAACCTCCATATGCTGTGGGTACGACCCTAAAAAAAAGCAAAAAAAAAAAAAAGTTTAGCTTAAACATATATATACATGTTATCAGAATATACACAACCATTTGAATTTGTTGTAGTTCAAACCGCAATGATTAGAATAAGTGCTTTGTAGTACAAAAATTCTTAGAAGCCAGTAAAGTTATATATTCATAAACATGTAAAAAGAGCCAGAGTTAAGTCTTTAGTCTAACTGCTAAAATTCTCCAAACTCATATCTATAATGGTAAAGTTGAAGACATTCAAGATAGAGATTCTTAGCCTTGATTCCCATGGACCTACATCTTGTTTGTCATGTTGCCTTTGGCAAAGCTACTCTTTTTTCTCTCTTCTGCATGTTGACAGCTGCAAATTGAAATTGGTGAGCCCTCACATAATTAGAGCTGGTCTCTCCAATGTCATTTAACCAATGCAGCAGTTCTACCTAGCTATTCCGGTTTAGGGGATTGGCCTACCAGATGCTTAATCAGTGTAGATAAAGGAAAAGAGAAAAGTTATAAGACAAATTCAGATTGTGTTGTTCAACTGGATTAAGTTTTTTATATATATTTTTTTAATGTTTTTAGGGCCACACTGATGCCATGTAGAAGTTCCCAGGCTAGGGGTTGAATTGGAACTACAGCTGATGGCCTATGCCACAGCCACAGCAATGCCAGATCTGAGCCGCGCCTGCAAACTACACCACAGCTCACGGCAACGCCGGATCCTTAACCCACTGAGCAAGGCCAGGGATCGAACCTGCAACCTCATGGTTCCTAGTCAGATTTGTTTCTGCTGCACCATGATGGGAGCTCCTTGATGAATATTTTTGATACCAAAATCCAGATTACAAAGTTTGCTTTCAGTTTCCCATTTGTGACTAAAGATATTCCTCATCATCAGTGTCACTATCAAACTGCAATGATTTTGGAAGGCACGCTAATTTAAACATGAATCAGGGCAAAACAACGTTATGAAGATAAATTTCCTCTTTCTGCAGAATCCTAAGATGTACGCTAAAGTCAAATATAAATTGTTTTGTGTTGGAGTTCCCGTCGTGGCTCAGTGGAAACAAATCTGACTAGGAACCATGAGGTTGTGGATTTGATCCCTGGCCTCAGTGGGTTAAGGATCTGGCGTCGCCCTGAGCTGTGGTATAGGTCGAAGACGCAGCTTAGATCCTGTGTTGCTGTGGCTGTGACATAAGCCTATAGTGGTAGCTCCAGTTTGACCCCTAGGCTGGGAACCTCCATATGCTGTGAGTGCGCCCCTAAAAATAATAATAATAGTAAATAAATAAATTGTTTTGTGTTGATTCATAAATAGTAGAGGCTTTGCTATCCAATGAAATAGGTTCTCATCTGGGTTCTTATATTTACTAGCTATACGACCTTGGGCAAGTTACTCTATTTTTCTGGATTTAGTTTTCACTAACTTATTGAGGTTGCATAGCTGATCATAGCACACTCCCCTAAATCCTAGTCTAAAAATCTTATTTATATAACCCCCATTTTGAACAAGTAACAAGTTGTCACTAACAATGCCATTTCCCTTCCAAAAGCAACAGCAACCGTGCACATTTTAGTTTGTTAGATACAGGGTCTTATATTAAGGAGAATGAAGCAATTAACATTATTTTTTTAATTCCTCAATGAATTTTGTTACATTTTATAGTTGTATAATGATCATCACAACCAAATTTTATAGCATTTCCATCCCAAACCCTCAGTGCACCCCCCCACTCCCCAAGCAATTAACATTGAACAATAAAATACTTTTCCTAGAACTCCCTGGGATAAGTCTAAAGAGGTAATTTGCATTGTCTCTATTCAGTTTGAACTGCGTGTGTCAGAATACTACATCTAATATTTCACAAGTGTTCTTTCTTAATTTTACTGTTGAGGGGAAGTTGGGTGAGTCATTTATGTTTGACTCAAAGGGAAAGTACACTTCGGTTGGAATCATGCTTAAAAGCAGATAATGCCTTTCTAATGAAGCAGTTCTACCCAGGTATTCTTCTTTAGCTTGGTGGCCTACCTGATGTTTGTCTTACTTGAACTTTAATTAATAGCCTTATTGTGGAGTTCCCTCGAAGGTGAAGTAGAAATGAATCTGACTAGGAACCATGAGGTTGCAGGTTTGATCCCTGGCCTTGCTCAGTGGGTTAAGGATCTGACGTTGCCGTGAGTTGTGTATGTTGCAGATGAGGCTCGGATCCTGAATTGCTGTGGCTGTGGTGTAGGCTAGCAGTTGTAGCTCCAATTGGACCCCTAGCCTTAGAACCTCCATATGCCTCAGGTGCGGCCCTAAAAAGCCAAAAAAAAAAAAAAAAAAGCCTTATTGTGTGTGTGTGGGGGGGTGTTTAACTGTGGTAAAATATTAACAGCGTTGTTTTATTTATTACTAGTGACATTGACATTGTCACATATATTCCAACCTCCATGAAGGATATATCTAAAAATTGCTTGTTCCTGGAGTTCCTGTCTTGGCAAAGTAGCAATTAATCTGGCTAGGAACCATGAGGTTGGGGGTTCAATCCCTGGCCTCGCTCAGTGGGTTAAGGATCTGGTGTTGCTGTGAGCTGTGGTGTTGATCACAGACACGGCTCGGATCTGGCGTTGCTGTGGCTGTGGTGTAGGTGTAGGCCAGCAGCTACAGCTCTGATTGGACCCCTTAGCCTGGGAACCTCCATATGTCATGGGTGCTGCCCTAAAAAGATAAAAAAAAATTAAAAACCCTAAAAATTGCTATTCCTTGTTTTTTGGGAGGTTTTTTTTTGTTTTTTTGTTTTTGTTTTTTTTTTGTTTTTGTCTTTTTGCTATTTCTTGGGCCGTTCCCGCGACATATGGAGGTTCCCAGGCTAGGGGTCGAATTGGAGCTATAGCTGCCAGCCTACACCAGAGCCACAGCAACATGGGATCCGAGCCGAGTCTGCAACCTACACCACAGCTCACGGCAATGCCGGATCCTTAACCCACTGAGCAAGGCCAGGGATCGAACCCACAACCTCATGGTTCCTAGTTGGATTTGTTAACCACTGAGCGACGACGGGAACTCTCCTTATTTATTTCATTTGTGTGTTCCTATGTCAGCATTTGGTAGGATAGTCTCAGTGATAAGAAAAACATGAAAATAGGAAAATGAGGGTATAAGCTGTAGTTTTGAATATTGCTCTTTTGTAGTCAATAGATACATACAGTCTCCTTTCTAGAGGTCAAGCACTATGTTCCACTCAGACTGTTTGGTTCCCTGAGTGTATATGTATATTTCTGCTGTGCCACAATGGGAGTTCCATGGTTCCCTGAGTATTTTATGAGAGAATTAGAATAAAATAGGGGCGTGCCAATCATGGCTCAGCTGTAATGAACCCAACTAGTGTCCATGAGGACACGGGTTCAATCTCTGGCCTCACACAGTGGGTTAAGGATCCGGCATTGCTGAGAGCTGTCATGTAAGTCACAGATGAGGATTGGATCTGGCATTGCTGTGACTGTGGCATAGGCTGCCAGCAGATGCAGCTCCAATTCGACCTCTAACCTGGGAACTTCCTGTGCCAAGGGTGCAGCCCTAAAAAGGGGGAAAAAAAAACCCAGTTTGTAGCTATAAAGGGTATCATACAGGTAATCCATCTTTTTAATGGAAAAATCTTTTGAAATTTAAATTTATAAACCAGTTAAATTAAGTAGATTAATCATATCAGAAAAGTATTCTTGCAGTTCCCTGGTGACTCAGTGGGTTCAGAACTGAGCATTGTCACTGCTGTGGCTTGGGTCACTGCTGTGGGACAGGCTCAGTCCCTGGCCCAGGAACTTCCACATGCCCAGGCACAGCCAAAAAAAGGGAAAAGATTCTTTGCTCTGTGAAAGAATCTTTACGCATAGGTAGTGGGAAAACTTAAAAATTAAGAGTACTAAAAAAAGTAAGTGTATCAGTCACATTTCAGTCAGGAGATAAAATTACACATGCTGATTGGCATAATTTTACTATACATATATAATTTATAAAGACTTGTTAGTAATTAGTCCAATTACTAAGAGGTGAGGAGAACTAAAGAATACAGGAATAGCCAATATGAGGAGCAGCCTCACTTCTGCATGACAAAACAGTTTGTATTAGAGAGCAAGACTAAGGACATTAGAGTGAAGAGCTGAGTTTTGTTTAATAAGCCATTTTTAGTTCATCTCAATTTATTCTCTCCACCAGACCTCATTTGCCTTTTTTACTGAAATAGGTGACCCCCATGCTTCCTCAGCAGTACACTTCTCAAATTCTACTACCTCAGTGCTGGCCACCCTTGCAGCTCTTGCTGAGGCATCAGCCCCCCTCTCCAGTTCACACAGAGCCACAGGTAGGTAAGGGATATCTGCTGAGTAAATCACCATTTCTTCTTTTGTTTTAAAATCTCCAGCAGATTTAATTTGCCTGAAATGTTAAAGAGTTATGGTTAGGGAGTTCCTATCATGGCTCAACTAGTAGCCATGAGGACTCGAGTCCTATCCCTGCCCCAGCTCAGAGGGTTAGGGGCCCTGCATTGCCTCAAGTTGTGGTGTAGGTCGCAGACGTGTCCCAGATCCCATGCTGCTGTGGCTGTGGTGTAGCCGACAGCTGTAGCTCCAAATCGACCTCTAGCCTGGGAACTTCCATATGCCACAGATGTGGCCCTAAAAAAAAAAAAAAAAAATGTGGTTAGAGATAGCTAGGAGAAAGGAAAAAGGGATGTAGAGTCATTGAGCATCAGAAAGAAAAATAACTGATATAATCAGCCAACTGAATAATATCAGAGAATGACTAAAATATTCCTTTGTGTTTTTGTAGCTTCAAGTTTGTTTGCCCTGACTGCAGTTACATCAGATTGAAATGTTTAGTCTCATATTAGCAGAGTTTTCGAAATACTCTATGTTATGTTTTGGGTGTTTTGTTTTGTTTTGTTTTTGGCCACTGCGTGCAGTGGTTTTATGTGGGATCTCAGTTCCCAGACTAGGGATTGAACCTGAGCCACAATGATGGAAGCACTGAATCCTAACAACTAGGCCATTAGGGAACTCTTTCTATGTTATGTTTTGACTGATACTATCATAGAGTAATTCAAAATAGCAGCCTAAATATTTTGTATTAAAGTATCAAAATATATGGGAGTTCCCATTGTGGCTCAGCAGTAATGAACCCAACTGGTATTCAGGAGGATTCGGGTTTGTTCCCTGGCCTTTCTCAATGGGTTAAGGATCTGATGTGGCTGTGGCATAGGCTGGCAGCTGCAGCTCCAATTTGACCCCTAGCCTGGGAACTTCCGTATGCTGCGGATGTGGCCCTGAGAAAAAAAAAGTTTTTTTAAAAAAGTATCAAAATAGGAGTTCCCTTCGTGGCTCAGTGGTTAACGAAGCCGACTAGGAACCATGAGGTTGCGGGTTCGATCCCTGGCCTTGCTCAGTGGGTTAAGGATCCAGCATTGCTGTGAGCTGTGGTGTAGATTGCAGACTCGGCTTGGATCCTGTGTTGCTATGGCTCTGGTGTAGGCTGGCAGCTATAGCTCCAATTCGACCCCTAGCTGGGGAACCTCCATATGCTGAGGGGGTGGCCCTAAAAAGACAGGGGAAAAAAAAAGTGACATTAAAAAAAAAAAATACATGGAACTGCTGCCTCTCTCATTTTTGTATCCTTTGTTCCTCCAGTGGGTTTGCCTTTATTTTCACTGGGATGTTATTTTGGCATTTCTGGTAGATTTTTACAGATATATCCTATATAGTACCCTTCTGATTTTTGTTTGGTTTGGTTTGGTTTGGTTTTTTTAGGGCCACACTGGCTACATATTGAAGTTCTCAGGCTAAGGGTTGTTGAATCAGAGCTTCAGCTGCCAGCCTATGTCACAGTCACAGCAACGCCGGGTCCTAGCCTCTTCTGCGACCTACACCACAGCTCATGGCAATGCTGGATCCTTAATCCATTGAGCAAGGTCAGGGAGCAAACCATCATCCTCATGAATACTAGTTGGGTTCATTACCACTGAACCACGATGGGAACTACCCTCTTCTGATTTTAAAACAGAAAGTTTTCAGGTCATTTAGCCAAAGCTAGTGGCCTACACGGAAAAGACGTAAGCCTTCATATAAGTAGGAGGCAGAGAGTCATAGGTAGGGCTAAGTAGTCATCTAAGAATCTTCCTGGAACCCTCTGGCAGTCTGCTCCATCATAAATCAAAGCAGATTGTTGATTTCTTTCTACCATTGACATTTGGGTGCTGAGAACATTCCTCCAATCCTGTTATTCCAACTAGCAGCAGTCATAAAGATCTCTCCTCAAATGTGTATGAGTGAGCAGCATGACAGAGGGAAAAGCAGTGTATTAAACTTGTGCTTATTATTCTTTTGATTTGCTCTTTGATGTTGGATAAATCACTTAACTTCTCTAGGTCTCAGTCTCCTCATCTTTGGCATGATGGTTGGATTAGATTATCTACTAGGGTCCTTTGGGCTGTAACATTTAACTATTTTTTGTTTCTAAGAAGTATGAATGGTCTATTTCCACTGAATTGCCTGAGTGTGTCTCATGAGGATTGTCTCTACCCCACTTATTGCGAAATCCTACTTGGGACTCTTGAGATACAGAAATTTCTTAGTAGTACAAACTATTTCCCCTAATAGTCATCAGGGATAACAACTAGCAAGACTGAAATCTTTTGGTTTTTGTCTTTTTAGGCCACACCTGCAGCATATGGAAGTTCCCAGGCTAGGGGTCAAATCAGAGCTACAGCTGCTGCCCTACGCCACAGCCACAGCAATGCCAGATCCGAGCCTCGTCTGTGACCTACACCACAGCTCACGGCAAGGCCGGATCCTTAACCCACTGAGGGAAGCCAGGGATCGAACCCACATCATGGATAATAGTTCGATTCATTACTATTGAGCCACAAGGGGAACTCCCAGGCTGAAAATCTTCTTTTTTGTTTTTTTATATGTAATGATTTTTATTTATTTTTCATTATAGCTGGTTTACAGTGTTCTTTCAATTTTCTCCTGTACAGCATGGTGACCCAGTTACACATTCATGTATAGACTCTTCTCACATTATCATGTTCCATAAGTGACTAGATATAGTTCCCAGTGCTACACAGCAGGATCTCATTGTTTATCCATTCCAAAGGCAATAATATGCATCTATTAATGAAAATTTTTATTCAACATGATACATATAAAGCTCTTATTAGAAAGGTACCTGGGAGTTCCCGTCGTAGCGCAGTGGTTAACGAATCTGACTAGGAACCATGAGGTTGCGGGTTCGGTCCCTGCCCTTGCTCAGTGGGTTAACGATCTGGCATTGCCGTGAGCTGTGGTGTAGGTTGCAGACTCGGCTCGGATCCCATGTTGCTGTGGCTCTGGCGTAGGCCGGTGGCTACAGCTCCGATTCAACCCCTAGCCTGGGAACCTCCATATGCCGTGGGAGAGGCCCAAGAAGTAGCAACAACAACAACAAAAAAGACAAAAAAAAAAAAAGAAAGGTACCTGGCACACAGTAAGTAGTCAGTGCTATATATATGTTACTGTTGATCTGTTAAATGGGCGAAGCCACCTACTGTTTTTGTCTATCTGCTTTGACTTCTGGATATATTTTGTTAATTCACTATTAAATGCCTTTCTTTTCTTTTTTTTTTTTTGCTTTTTAGGGCCACATCCATGGCATATGGAGGTTCCAGGCTAGGGGTTGAATCAGAGCTACAGCTTCAGCCTACACCACAGCTCACAGAAACACCGGATCCTCAACCCATGAGTGAGGCCAGGTATCGAACCCACAACCTGATGGTTACTAGTCACATTCATTTCCACTGAGCCACAACGGGAACTCCTAAATGCCCTTATTTCTTATAGAAATAGATCTATTCTAATTTATATATATATTCTAATAAGCTCCACAGATTTATTTCAACTTTCAAGGTGCTTCCAGAAAAAGGAGTTCCAAAATCAAATATGTTGGGGAGGAGTTCCCATTGTGGCGCAGTGGTTAATGAATCCTACTAGGAACCATGAGGTTGCGGGTTCGATCTTTGGCCTTGCTCAGTGTGTTAACGATCCAGCGTTGCCATGAGCTGTGGTGTAGGCTGGTGGCTACAGCTCCGATTAGACCCCTAGCCTAGGAACCTCCATATGCTGCAGCTGTGGCCCTAAAAAGACAAAAGACAAAAAAAAAAAAAAAAGAATGCATTTGTACATAGAACCCATTCTTAGTGAAAGCTAATAAATATGTCAGTGAAGACATTTTAGAAAATAATGCCGATGCAGCTCAGATCTGGCATTTCTGTGGCTATGGTGTAGGCCGCTGGGAACTTCCATATACCACCAAGTGAGGCCCTTAAAAACACAAAGCTGAAGTTTTATGTTTACTTTTGTCATCTCTAGGTAATTCAGAGGAAATCATAGATGGAAATTCTGTTGACTCATCAATCCAGCAAGTGGTGGGGAGTGGAGGCCAGAGAGTCATCACCATAGTGACCGATGGAGTCCCCCTCGGTAATATCCAGGCTGCAGTCCCTACTGGGGGCATTGGCCAGCCATTTATTGTAACTATGCAAGATGGACAGCAAGGTGAGTTTTCCCACTTAGGCAATTATTTATTTTATTATCATTATTATTGTTGTTAAAATGAGAGTTGCAATGTTTATTTCAGGTTCTCCCTTGTTTCCTTGTTTGGTTTTTTTGTTTGTTTGTTTTTTGTTTTGTTTTGTTTTTTTGTATTCTTTTTTTCTTTTTTGCCACACAGGCAGTATGTGGGAATTCCTGGGCCAGGCAGGGGTCGAATCTACACCACACAGCAGCAACCAGAGCCACAGTGGTGAGAACGCAGGAGCCTCAACCCACTAGGTCATCAGAGAACTCCCGACAAGTGTTTATTAGAAGATATTTTAGGAGTTCCCGTCGTGGCGCAGTGGTTAACGAATCCGACTAGGAACCATGAGGTTGCGGGTTTGATCCCTGCCCTTGCTCAGTGGGTTAACAATCCGGCATTGCCATGAGCTGTGGTGTAGGTTGCAGACGCGGCTCGGATCCCGCGTTGCTGTGGCTCTGGCGCAGGCCGGTGGCTACAGCTCCGATTCAACCCCTGGCCTGGGAACCTCCATATGCCGCGGGAGCGGCCCAAGAAATAGCAACAACAACAAAAAGACAAAAGACAAAAAAAAAAAAAAAAAAGATATTTTAGATACTCAACACACCCCTAAAAATAAGGCAATGAGAGAATAAATGAGAGGTGGGCAAAAAAGCTCTGAAAAAGAAATAGAAATCAGGCTGGGAAAGGCTAATTCTCCTAATATATATATATTTTGTGAGTAAGACCAATAATCTGGTAGAAAAAAGAGCAAATAATGTGAACCAGTAGTTCACTAGTGATGATTCTGAAAAATAGAACAATAATTTCAACTACTTCCTTATAGCAACAGAAATAAAAATAAATATTGCACAGAGATATCATTAAAGCACTATTTTGTCAAGGGCAAGGGAAAACAGGCACTCTTCTAAATCATTGATGAGAGTGTAAATTTATGCATCCTCTGAAGACCAAATTGTCAATATATGTAAGTATTAAAAATGCACATATCTTTTGGCTAAAAAGTTATTTTTCTTTCTCTTTTTTGTCTTTTGGGCTGTACTGCAGCATATGGAGGTTCCGAGGCTAGGGGTCAAATCTAAGCTGTAGCTGCCGGCCTATGCCAGAGCCACAGCAACGCAGGATCTGAGCCACCTCTGCAATCTACACCACAGCTCACTGCAACGCCAAATCCATGAGAATGAGGGTTTAATAACTGGCCTTGCTCATGGTTCCTAGTTAAATTTGTTTCTGCTGCACCACGACAGATCTTATTTCTTACAACTGTACATAAATAAATCTACAATTATCTCAAAATAAAAAGTTAAAATTATATTTAGGTGTCAGGAGCCTTTATGATTTTTGTTTAATGCAGAATATTTATTTTGTTTGGCTGATTTTAAAATTAGCTTGTATTCCTTGAATGCTCAACTGATGACAGTAGAAAGCAGCTTAGATATCTAAATGGAACGGAAGTCAGCAGAAACGAATCTGACTAGGAACCATGAGATTATGGGTTCAATCCCTGGCCTCACTCAGTGGGTTAAGGATCCGGCATTGCCGTGAGCTGGGGTGTAGGTCACAGACCTGGCTTGGATCTGGTGTTGCTGTGGCTGTGGCGTAGACTGGCAGCTGTAGCTCCGATAAGACCCCTAGCCTGGGAACCTCCATATGCCATGGGTTTAGCCCTAAAAAAGACAAAAGACAAAAAAATAAAAAATAAAAATAAAAAGAATTACTAGAGTTCCTGTGTAGAAGAGCCGGTTAAGGATCCAGCATTGTCACTGCAGTGCCTGGATAGCTGAGCCATGATTGGAACTCCTAAACTATACTACTTTTTACAAATTTGTTTAACCAGGCCCAAAGAAGGAAAACTGAGATTTTGTGAATTATCTGTAATGATTTTTTTTTTTTTTTTTGTCTTTTCCTGGGCCGCATGTGCGGCACATGGAAGTTCTCAGGCTAGGAGTCTTATCAGAGCTGTTGCTGCTGGCCTATGCGAGAGCCACAGCAACGCCGGACGAGAGCCGCATCTGTGACCTACACCCCAGCTCACAGCAATGCCGGATCCTTAACCCACTGAGTGAGGCCAGGGATTGAACCCATAATCTCATGGTTCCTAGTCAGATTCGTTTCTGCTGCGCCACAATGGGAACTCCTGTAATGAATTTTTAATCTTAGACAAGACTTCTGTTCCATTTAGATATCTAAGCTGCTTTCCACTGTCATCAGTTGAGCATTCAAGGAATACAAGCTAATTTTAAAATCAGCCAAACAAAATAAATATTCTGCATTAAACAAAAATCATAAAGGCTACTGATACCTAAATATAATTTTAACTTTTTGAGATAATTGTAGATTTATTTATGTACAGTTGTAAGAAATAATATAGAGAGATTCTGTATGTCTATCACCCAGTTTCCACCAATAGTAACATTTTTTTCATAATCCTAGTATTATATTACAGACAGGAAATTGACATTGTGCAATCCACCAACCTTACTGAGATTCTTCCAGTTTTACATGCATTCATTTTTGAGTTTGCCTTCTATGCAATTTAGTGCATGTGTAGATTTGTATGAGCACCACCATAGTGGAGCAATAAAGCAGTTCCGTCACAAGAATCCCTTGTGCTACTCATATCTACAGCCACTTAGAGTTGGCAAACACTAACTCATCTGTTCTCTATCTTTGTACTTTTGTCATTTCAAGAACGTTATATAAATGGAGTTCCCGTTGTGGCGCAGTGGTTAACGAATCCAACTAGAAACCATGAGGTTGCAGGTTCGATCTCTGGCCTTGCTCAGTGGGATAAGGATCCAGTGTTGCCGTGAGCTGTAGTGTAGATTGCAGATTCGGCTCGGATCTGGTGTTGCTGTGGCCGTGCGTGGGCCAGTGGCTACAGCTTCAATTAGACCCCTAGCCTGGGAACGTCCATATGCCATGGGTATGGCCCTAAAGACAAAAAAAAAAAAGAGAGAGAGATCAGAGAATATATTTTAGTTTATTTTATAATTTAAGCAAACCTCTTTGTTTTACTATATATTCATCACCTCCAATTGGTGTCCTTTGGCTTATAGTTCTGACTGTACCTGCTGGTCAGGTTGCAGAGGAGACTGTTATTGAAGAAGAGGCAGAAGAAGCAGAAAAATTGCCACTGACTAAGAAACCAAGGATAGAAGAAATGACAAACAGTGTGGAGGAAAGCAAGGTAATGTTTTTAGCAGTGGTGGAGAAAAGAGAAGGCAAAGACTCAAAAGCCAGAACTTTTAAGGTCCGAACTCTTCTTTATCTTTTTGTCTACTTTCTGAATAACATGTGGTCAGGAATTCTTACCTGTGGTGGTTTGCTTTTATAGGAGGGCACTGAAAGAGAACTACTTCAGCAGCAACTCCAGGAGGCTAATCGAAGAGCCCAGGAATACCGAAACCAGCTCCTAAAGAAAGAGCAGGAGGCAGAACAGTACCGCCTCAAGCTAGAGGCCATGGCCCGACAACAGCCCAATGGAGTTGATTTCACAATGGTTGAAGAGGTGGCTGAGGTAGATGCTGTAGTGGTCACAGAGGGGGAGATGGAAGAGAGAGAGATGGAAATGACTAGGGCAGTAGGGACCACAGAGCCTCATACTGGAGTTTCCATGGAAACTGTTTCATCTTAATGTGCAAGGGCCACAACTTGTACTGTGTCCATCTTTCTCCTCTTTTTAAAAGAAAATACAGAGGACAAACATTGTATACAAATTAAGAAAGTCCTAAAGAAGAAAATTATAGCAAGGTACAATGCTTGGGCTCAGGAAGGCTCTCAATGCAACTGGAAAATTCAAAGACAAATATAGGAAACACGTCTTCTGAGGGACCAAAAGAATAAGGACCACATTTCTCAGCTCTTATCATTGCTTTAAGCATAGAGGTAAAAAAAAAAAAAATGCTGGATGTTGTACATTGATTGTTTTCTAAATGACTGATTTTCAAAAGATTTTAAAATAATATTCTTAATATGGAAACACCCAGAGCCTTTAATAGTTGTACCATCAAGTGACCTGAAAATTTGCCTTAGATTTATTATTGTGTACTTGTTAGAGAAGAAAACTATTTGGCAGAAAGTATTAGAAGCAAGCTTTGGGGAAGAGAAAGAAACATATTCCACTTCCAAAGGAGCAGGCAGGCACTCCCCACTATCCTGAGTTAATTTCACTGAAAAAAAAGTTGTGATTGCCTGACTAAATTTGCATCCATTATGTGTCCATAGCTCAGATGCCGGTTTAAAAAACTGAAACAGAATTTTTAAATACTGAAAAGGAAAAAAAGAAAAAAAAAATTATTGATGTGGGAGAAGTGTGTATAAACCCCAAATCCTCCAGGCTATGCTTCTACAATGCTGGAAAGTAGCCAAGTTAGGAAACAATCTGGTCTGGAAATACCAACTTTGCTCTGGCTGGATTTTATAAAATTACAATCAGGAGGGTAGTCTGTTGTTAGAACAACTTGCTTCCAAACATTTATTTATGTAATATCAAGCTTTAATGTCAACTTTTTAATTTTATAAAATTTTGTTGAGTTTTCTAACATGCTTTTTTGTGGAGCTTACATGGTATCCTTTCATATGCAAGAAAAGACAGGGGCGGGGCACGGCAGAGATGAATGCCAAGTATATTGTATAGTTTTTCTCCCATCTGATTTGGTGTGAGTAAACGGCTCTGTTTCCTTAAGGTCAGGCCTTGTACAGAGCTTTTGTGCCTTATAGGTGCTCAGTGTGGGCTGGCAAAGGGAGTAATAATTGTCAGTGCCATTAAGTAAGGAACCAAAGATTATTTCATCACCTTACACTATGCCTTATCTCACAGTATGCCTACTCCCTTTCCCTAGACATTTTAAAAAGTGTTTTGTTGCTGGGATTTCTTTGCCAGCTTGAAGGGGCTTTTTTTGTTGTTTTGTTGTTTTAAAGAAAGACTATGGATGGAGAGAAAGGGATTGTAGAAAGGTTATTTTACAGAGGTTATTGCCTTTGAAATTGTGCCCTCATCATCCTGGACTTGCTTACTTGCTTTTTTGTAAATTAGAAGCAACCAGAGGGAGATGTGCCAAGTAAACATTTGAATGACTGTTTAGAATGCGGTTTTCTTAATTAGCGATCATGGGGAAAACATACATTTTTAATTTGGAATAAAACTTGACAGTTAACATGGTTCTATTTACCTTGATTAGTGAAGTTATGTGCTGTAGTTTTCTAGAGATGCAGAATCATTTGGGGCTCAAAATAGACTGAAAATACAACTCCCGAAAACAAATTTAACAAACAGAATTGGCTATTAGAAGCTTATAGACAAAACTATCAGTTTTGAAATTAATCTTGGCAACTGGCAACCTTAGCTACGTTTTCTCCATGGACCAAGTACTGAGCGCTTCCCAAATGATCAGAGATCACTCTGCACTGTTAGGGATGATGGAGAAATGCAGTGGAACAGCCTAGGTAACGGTGAGGGTAAAATTGTAGTATCTGTTGTCACATTGTCCTATTTCTGTTTGCAATGTTTTCCTTTTTCTGAGTCTTTGTGAATCAGGTGCTAACAATCAGCTGCTATTGTGTGCCATTTCAGAGTTTAGCTTAACTATAGGGGGACCAAATGTCACTTTAGATGTGTTTTGTGTGTGTTCTTGGTATATATATTGACTTTTTTTTTTTTTTTTTATCTTTTTAGGGCCGCACCCACGGGATATATGGAGGTTCCCAGGCTATGGGTCAATTCAGAGCTGCAGCTGCCAGTCTACCCCACACCCATAGCAATGCAGGATCTGAGTTGCGTCTGTGACCTACACCACAGCTCAGGGCAATGCTGGATCCTTAACCCACTGATCGAGGCCAGGGATCGAACCCGAGTCCTCATGGATACTAGTCAGATTCGTTTCCACTGAGACACGACAGGATCTCCTATATATTGACTTTAATTCCTTCATTTTTTTCTTTCCTGTTAAGGGGGTGGAGGTTAACTCTGCAGAAGATATCCAGGCCCAACCACCTCACTCCCTGAGGTAGCTTCTGACTAGGGGCAGAGAGTTTCCATCCTTATGAGCATGCAGAGGCCCTACTGTTTGAGGGAACTGTTTAGAGGTTCTTATTCTTTTTCTGTAAGAACCTATCATTCCCACCAAGAAAAATACTGAATATAGCCAAGTCATTTTTGATGATGGGGTCTCTGGAATAGAGTGTTAAAGGAAAGTTTGAGATAGGGAGAGAGAAGAGAAATGACTGGAAAGTGGTGGGTAGCAAAAAGACATTTGTGTTTATTTACTTGGCATAGACCTTTTAGCATCCTAGAGAAGGGAAGTAAGATTTGCGCTCTAGGAGTTCTCGTTGTAGCTCAACAGGTCAAGAACCTGACTAGTATCCATGAGAATGCGGGTTTAGTCCCTGGCCTCGCTTGGTGGGATAAGGATCCAGCGTTGGCATAGGCCTCCAGCTGCAGCTCAGATTTGAGCCCTGGGCTGGGAACTTATATGCTGCAGGTGCGACCCTAAAAAGACAAAAAAAAAAAAAAAAAAAAAAAGAAAGATTTGCCCTGTAGTTGTATGGCAGTAGAGAATGGCAGGTCAGGATCCCTTGAAGTAGTCAGAAGTTAAATATTAAAGTTATTAATAGCAATACAGTTTTGAAATTCCCACAGTGGGTTAAGGATCTGGCATTGCTGAAGCTGTAGAGGAGATGGCAGCTACAGCTTGGATTCAATCCCTGGCCTGGGAACTTCCTGCTGCCACGGGTGCAGCCAAAAAAAAAAGGCAATATGGTTTTATGATTTTGTAATTTTTTTTTTTTTTTGATCAGCCATGAAAGTTGGGGAAATGTTGCTAGATCTTCTGGATTAAGAGAGTCCAGCTGGTTTATTGCCAAGGTTGAATTACAGAGAATTAAATACCAGACAAGGGGTTCAGAGATGGTACTTAAGCAGAAGAAACTTGGAGTCTAGGATGATTGCCTACTTTACTTTTTTTTTTTGCTTTTTTGGGGGGTCTCACCCATGGCATATGAAAGTTCCCAGGCTAAGGGCCAAATCAGAGCTACAGCTGCCAGCCTACACCACAGCCATAGCAACACAGGATCCAAGCCGTGTTTGCGACCTACACCATAGCTCATGGCAACGCCAGATCCCCAACCCACTGAGTGAGGCCAAGGATCGAACCCACATCCTCATGGATAGTAGTCAGATTCATTTCTGCTGCGCCACAATGGAAACTCCTTGCCTACTTTAAAATAAAGCTGATCCAGCTATAATGGAAAAAATTAAAATCATTATAAAATGCCAAAAAAATATATAAATAAAATAAAGCTGCTTTAGAAGTTCCCTGGTGGCCTACCAGGTTAAGAAACTGGTGTTGTCACTGCTATGGCTTGGGTCACTGCTTTGGTGAGAGTTCAGTCCTTGGCCAGGGAACTTCCACATGCCATAGGCATGGCCAAAAAAATAAGCTGCTTTAATAATGTCAGTATTAATATAAGAATTTTAGACCCTATACTTAAATTTTGGTCTTAAGCTTTCCCCTAAAAAAGAGAAAGAAATTTCTCTCTCTCTCTCTCTCTCTTTTTTTTTTTTTTTTTTTTTTTGTCTTTTTAGGGCCGCATCCTTGGCATATGGAGGTTCCCAGGCTAGGGATTAAATTGGAGCTACAGCTGCCAGCCTGCACCGCAGCCACAGTAACACAGGATCCGAGCCACATCTGTGACCTACACCAAAGCTCTTGGCAACACCGGATCCCTGACCCATTGAGCAATTGAGGCCACAATGGAAACCTCCTGAAATAAATAAATCTTAGTATTTCTGTTCTTATTCCTGGCTTCAGGGAAATTACTTATAAATCTATAAATGTACATTCCCTTCCTACCACTACCTCAGTGGGATTACTTAATTATAATGCCAGAGTTGAGGTCTCTTTAAATATGAGAGAACTTAGCTTTAGGTTTTCTGTGTTTTGAACTCAGCACCTTAAAAGATGTTCTTTTTCTCTGTCAGATTTATGTTTCATAATTTTTGGATTTGTCTCTTCCCATTTGTCACCCTTACCATTGCATTATTAAAATTTTTGTGTCTTTTCAGTAATGTTAGAAATCTATGGCATGTAAAATGACTTTCTTTCTTTCTTGATATTGCTGTAAAAGGAATGAATTTACCAGAAGGCTCTCCAGTTAAAGTTAGGTACTTTGTGACCAGGGCATTTTAACACTCCTTTGCTGTGTGCATATTACTGTTTATGTTTATAAATACATATGAATTTCCCCACTTTTCTCTTTGTTTATATGAGGTTCAACTCTGAAGTACCTTGTAAAAACTGGAAATATTTTTATTTCATTAAACATATTAGGGAGTTTCTTTCAATTATTTAAAGGGGCTAAGGGAAAAAAAAGCATTACTTTGGCCCTTTTCTTAAAGGCATGCTCAGCAGGCAGTAATGAGAAACCTGAGGAGTGAGGCCCTAGGGAGAGCCAGTACCTAGCTTTGCAGAGATTTCTTTAGCATATAGTGTGATGACATCATGTAAACTGAAAGATTCAGAGCAATGTCAGGGGTAGAGATGGAGCTACCCTTCCACAGAACAGAGCAAGCCTCCTTTCCACTCCAGCGGCAGCTATTTTGAATGGAATTTGTACAATTTCTTACACCTCTGAACGGGAAAGAAATCCTAAAGATCCATGGCAGAAGGAATAGACATTCTGTACATCTCCTTTCCTAGTTTATAGACATCTCAGCCTTTAAAAAGATCATTTTGAGAAAGCTTCTTTGGCTCTCTCCTAATAAATCATATTATGGACCTATAGAGCTAGAAGACTTGAGGCCTATAGTGAACTATTCCCAGAAGTTTAATATTGAGTAGAAATCTGGTTTTGTCCAAATTTATTGGAGAATGGCCTCCTATTCTCCACTCCTTATGATGATGTCTGTATGACCAGAAAAGGAGCTTTAGAATGGAATACATATCAAGACCACCTATGTGCTGCTCTAGGCTCTTATCTATTTCCATTCTATGTATATTTACCCCTTCTGAGTTAGTACCTTATTTCCTATGCCAATATGTACAAGAGACCAGGAACAAGAAGGATGTGAATTTGAATTAAGTAGCTTTGAACCTCTGGTGCTGCTTTTTTTTTTTTTTTTTTTTTTAAGGCTCTCTAAAATTAAGGAGTGGAGATATCCCTAGACTCTAGACTCTACGTAGCAATTTGGCTTGTTAATGGCAGGAAATTCTGATTGCCTATCTCTGTCCTCCTCTTTTCTAACTACTTCTGCTTAGGTTGACCCCATTGTTTTTATCTCATTGAGTCTTTCCCAGGCACTAGAACTTAATTAGTAGATCATTTTTAATCTTTCCTTTCTACTCCCCACCTTCCCTACCATATATTTTCTGTTTATTCTTAAGTGGTTTTGTTTCTGAGAATTAATCTAGGTCCTATGCTTCCTAGTTGGTTTCAGGCATTTTGCTCTATCAACATTAATGATAGCAGCTCCCTTTTCTGGCTTTGCCCTATGTACTGTCCTTCTGCCAAGGCCATTTGTGTTGGAGGGAGCAGAGAAAGGGAAGATGGGGTACTTAGATTCTTAAAACATCTTCAGTTTTTCAGGTTGTCTAACAGCTTTATGTACAGTATGTTTTAGGAAAAGTTAAATATACTTCCTTTTTTATTTAGGATTTTAATAAAATAGGTTTTGATTCTGATGAGAATGTGTGTGTGTATGTGAGCATTTGTGTGTATGTATACCTATACAGATCTATATTATATATACAGTTTTTGTACTATCATTCAAAATAAAAAGATGTTTCTTAATAAAATGTCAAAGTCTTGCAATTTTAGGTGTCACTAAAATTGTTTCTATCTCCTGGGAAAACACTGTATCTACTCCCTGGTCACAGATAAACCTCAATATCAAATTTTCTTGTCTGGGAGTTCCCACTGTGGCACAGGGAGCTAAGAATCTGACTGCAGCAGCTCAAATTGCTGCAGAGGTGAAGGTTTAATCCCTGGCCCCAAGCAGTGGGATAAAGGATTCAGTCCCTGGCCTGGGAACTTCTATATGCCATGGGTGTGGCCATTTAAAAAAAAAGTTTTCCCCCTCCAAGTTTATGAAGGTGGAGCAACAGGAAGGTTTTGGCGGGTGGTTTCCCCGTTGGGCGTCTCTTCTAACCCACACACCCTTTGCCTTTTCCTTACCTAACTACTCCTCAACTGATATTCCTTTTTTAAAAAATTTATTTTTGGAGTTCCCGACGTGGCGCAGTGGTTAACGAATCCGACTAGGAACCATGAGGTTGCGGGTTCGGTCCCTGCCCTTGCTCAGTGGGTTAACGATCCGGCATTGCCGTGAGCTGTGGTGTAGGTTGCAGACGCGGCTCGGATCCCGCGTTGCTGTGGCTCTGGTGTAGGCCAGTGGGTACAGCTCCGATTGGACCCCTAGCCTGGGAATCTCCATATGCTGCGGGAGCGGCCCAAGAAATAGCAAAAAAAAAAATTTATTTTTATGGCCATACCCAAGTATATAAGTTCCTGGGCCAGGGATTGAATCCAAACTGGAGCTGGCACCTATGCCCCATAGCAACCTGAATTCTTTTTTTTTTTTTTTTTTTTTTTGGTCTTTTTGCCATTTCTTGGGCTGCTCCCGCAGCATATTGAGGTTCCCAGGCTAGGGAACTAAATCGGAGCTGTAGCCACTGGCCTACGCCAGAACCACAGCAACGTGGGGATCCGAACTGCGTCTGCAACCTACACCACAGCTCACGGCAACGCCGGATCCCCAACCCGCTGAGCAAGGCCAGGGATCGAACCCCCAGCCTCATTGTTCCTAGTTGGATTCGTTAACCACTGAGCCACGATGGGAACTCTGCAACCGGAATTCTTAATCCACCGCGCTATAGCGGGAACTCCCTCAGCTGGTACACTTTAACAGGCAGAGTAACTTGAGGTAAGAACCAAAGTGAGAATGGAGACAGCTTTTGACTGGCTTGTTAAATTTATATCTTCTTTCCTTCTTTCATCCCCCACTCACTTCCTTAAAAGCAGACAACCAAGAGAGGAGAATAGTAGCTGAAGAAAATGAGTCTGTGCCTTATGTGATTATAAAGTCAATGTTAAGATACAGGGTGGGGGAAATATCAGGCCCAGGGAGGCTTGGAAATAGTGGATTTGCTCTGTTGACTTCTCAGGTACTCTTAGCTAATAAGGTGCTTTTTGTTATCTCAGGGCAATTTAGCACACATTTATTAAGTAAATATGAGTAGCAGTCTGGTTGTGACACTGTCCCCATCGATAGGCAAGTTGAACAGACCCATCTGACTGGCTAGGTGGGTTTCCCCATCTAGTGTATAGTGTTCTCAAAAGCTGCTCCATTGGCAATAGAGATGCCTTTCTTAAATAACAGAGGATAATACTAAAGTCAAGGACATACAAGCATCAGTGTTCAACATTAGAATGTCCAGGTAAGCTCTCAAAGTCAATGTTTAGCAGTGATAGGGCATTTCCAAGCCACAGTTGTGGCCTAAGCGGCAGCTGTGGCAACACCAGATCCTTAATCTACTGTCCCAGGCTGGGGATCAAATCTGTGTCCCATTGCTCCCAAGATGCCGATGATTCCTCTGTGCCACAGCAGGAACTCCTAGATAATTGCATTTTGATAAATACATATAGTCAACAAATGCTGTGTATATATTAACTAGAAGGTTATCCTGACAGGTATCTGGTATATATGGTCTTTGCTGAGGAAAAAAAAGAGTAGGAACTTGAAGAGCCTTGAGAAGCAAAGAACTGAAAATGTTGTTGAATAAAATCCTACTGAGAGAAATCATCAGGCATATGGGAAAATTGTAAGGGAATGGGAGAAATAGCAACCGGAGAAATAGCAACCTGGAGTTACCTGAAGGGTAATATTTTTAAATGATGGAAAAAACTGTGGGGAGTTCCCGTCGTGGTACAGTGGTTAACGAATCCGACTGGGAACTATGAGGTTGCGGGTTCGGTCCCTGCCCTTGCTCAGTGGGTTAACAATCCGGCATTGCCGTGAGCTGTGGTGTAGGCTGCAGATGCAGCTCGGATCCCGCGTTGCCATGGCTCTGGCGTAGGCCGGAGACTGCAGCTCAGATTCAAACCCTAGCCTGGGAATCTCCATATGCTGCGGGAGCGGCCCAAGAAATAGCAAAAAGACAAAAAAAAAAAAAAAAAAACAACTGTGAACTAGGGCAGCTTTCCTAAGATTTTTCTCTTTCTGTGAAAGGGAGCCCTCTGTTCCAGGAAGATTGGTAGATAGAAAATGCAAGAGAAGGTTTAAGTGGGAGTAACCTAGTGATAATTACACCTGTGTAGGGTTTGTGCAAGATGTCTGATAGATAACACTAAGGTAGTTAGGAATATAGGGCACCCCTGAGCCAAGTATGGGACTACACTCTGCTCCTATAACCAGTCCTGAAGTTTAAGAAAGTTCTCATTGTAAAGTAAAATGATGTTTAAGAGATAGGCTAGTATCATAATAGGAGCTTTTTGCTTTTAGCTTTTGTTAACATGTCTGGCAGTGAGCTAAGTAGTTTGCATACACGGAAACATACCTATCTTGCAAGGTGTGTATTATCTTCAGTATATAGATAACTCAAAAAAAATTGTTCTTTCTAAAACCACAGTTTTGGAGTTCCCCAATGGCACAGCAGGTTAAGGATCTGGCATTGTCACTGGTGTGGCTCAGGTCCCTGCTATGATGGGAGTTCGATCCCTACCCTGGGAACTTCCAAATGCCCAAGGGGCAGCCAAAAAGAAAAAAAAGGTCAAGAAGAAAATAAATAAAACCACAGTTTCTACATAGAGTTATTAGTGTTGTTTCCTTTGTAGTTTTTTTGTTGTTTTTTTTTTTGTTTTTTTTTTTTTTGTCTTTTGTCCTTTTTTAGGGCTGCACTTGTGGCATATGGAGGTTCCCAGGCTAGGGGTCTAATCGGAGCTATAGCCGCCAGCCTACACTACAGCCACACCAACGCCAGATCCGAGCTGCGTCTCCAACATACACCACAGCTCACGACAACGCTGGATCCTTAACCCACTGAGGGAGGCCAGGGATCGAACCCGCAACCTCATGGTTCCTAGTCGGGTTCATTTCCACTGCGCCACAATGGGAACTCCTGTAGTTTGTCCTTTAATCACAATACCACCTCAGTTGACTTTGGGCAGTTTAATTCATCTTAAATTGAAATTAAGAAATTGATAAGTAGGAGTTCCCGTCGTGGCGCAGTCGTTAACGAATCCAACTAGGAACCATGAGGTTGCGGGTTCGATCCCTGCCCTTGCTCAGTGGGTTAACGATCCGGCATTGCCGTGAGCTGTGGTGTAGGTTGTAGACACGGCTTGGATCCCGCGTTGCTGTGGCTCTGGCGTAGGCCGGTGGCTACAGCTCTGATTCAACCCCTAGCCTGGGAACCTCCATATGCCGCGGGAGCGGCCCAAGAAATGGCAAAAAGACCAAAAAAAAGAGAAAGAAATTGATAAGTAACTTTTCCAAGCAGCCTTTCCTGTAGAATCCCCCAAATAAATTTTGCTCCAAAACTAATCCAGGAAGGGGAGTTCCTTTGTGGTACAGCAGGTTAAGGATCCAGCCTTGTCACTGCAGCAGCCTGGGTTGCTGCTGTAGCACAGGTTCAGACCCTAGCCCAGGTAACTGCATATGCTGCAGGGGCAGCAAAAAAAAAAAAAGAATCCATGCGGCATCTCTGCAAAGCTGTTGATCAGCAATACTTGAGCAAGGAGAGTGTTAAAGATAAGCTCTCTTGTGGGGAATGGATGGGGTTTTCATCTCCAGGTATGCTGGATATCTTCTATTTTTCCTTCAGATAACTCCCCTCTCTCCTGTATCTTGTGCTTTTTCCGGGGAGGCTAACCTGCATGATATCAGTGAGCTCCCTGTACTTTGTCTTCCAGTTGGATTCAATCAATAGGAAGCTCTGCGCAGGAGACTAGATGGAGAGAAAAGACTGAAATCTGTGTATTGATTTCCCAGGTTCCCTCCCTTGGGGTCACCTGGGCCTAGCTATATCCTTTGATTCAAGGCCACTGTTCCCAAGTCCCCGTAACCATTACCTCCCTTTGTCCTTTCAGGCAAAAGGCTATTACTAAGCTTTTTCCTGACTTATCCCTTGCCAACACTTTTTAAAAGTAGCCCTTCATTATTTCCAGTTGTCAACTACTTATTACCTGTTAGGACCCTAAAGGTAGGTGATCTCTTGGATTCATAGACTTCATATTTTATCCATGTACTTCAGCCTTACTCTCATATGTATAACCTTAAATTCTTTTGAGTCAACAGTTCTGAAGGGTCAACTGCTGGATTAAGTAACAGAGAGTGACTCATACCTGTGTGGTTCCCAAGTGTGGGGTAGTGGCATCAAGGAGATATAAATCTGAGAGACAATAATAGCTCAGGCTCCTGTGACTTAGCTCCCGAAGAACCCAATATGCTGAACAGCTTTTCAAGCTTTGTGACTGTAGAACCTTCTGTGTTTCAGGTCCCCAAAGCTTTATACAAGCTGATGGACTCTGCCTACTGGGGCTCTGGTTTCTCCATAACCTCCCAGGATGCCTCTGAGAAATCAGCTTAGAAATCCCTAGGGATGACAACTTTATCCTCCTGTTGGTACGTTCTGGTTTTCCTAAAGAAAAAGTTTGAGCTAATATCCTAATGTAGGTGTTCCTGTTGTGGCTCAGTCAGGTTAAGAACTGGACTAGTATCCATGAGGATGTGGATTTGATCCCTGGCTTCACTCAATGAGTTAAAGATCCAGCATTGCTGGGAGCTGTGGTGTAGGTTGCAGATACAGCTTGGATCTGGCATTGCTGTGGCTGTGGTGTAGGCAGGCAGCTACAGCTCTGATTTGATCCCTAGCCTGGGAACTTCCATATATTGCAGGCGTGGCCCTAAAAAGCAAATAAAGGTAAAAATATCCTCATATTTAAAAAAAAGATGATGAGCAGATTCCCTAATTGGGATCATGTTTAACACTTTCTTGTCAGTGATAATAATGCTTCCATTCATAATTTATTATTCACTGCTCTCTGTCAGGCTGAGCTATTTAATGAGTGTTAATGAATTGCATTCTTGGTAGGAGTCTATTTTGGGCAAATAACCATTTCCCACAAAGCACTTAATTTAAACCCATATATTTATATGATGCTTTCTAAACCCCTGTTGGCATATTGCTTTCTATATTTTACAACAGAAACTGAGGCACAGAGAGGTTAATTGAATTGCCAAGGTCATCCATAAAACTATTAAGTGGCAGAATCTAAGAACTGTTGCTCTCACTGCAACACAGTTGCTTTTTTTTTTTTTTTTTTTTTTTTTGGTCTTTTTAGGGCCACCCCCACCACATATGGAAATTCCCAGGTTAGGGGTCAAATCAGAGCTGCAATTGCCAGCCTACGCCACAGCTCACAGCAACCAACGCCAAATCCTTAGCCCACTGAGCAGGGCCAGGGATCGCACCCAGTCCTCACGGATACTAATCGGGTTTGTGTCTGCTGAGCCACACAACTGGAGCTCCCACAGTTGCTCTTACTAGCCCTGAGAAGGTTCTGAGAGTCCAGAAGTTTCTGAGAAGTTGCAATACTTTATTAATACTAAAACATACTTCACAATTAAACTGAAACCAGGACTTTAACTTGTAAATTGCTGCTGTCTGCAGAGTCACAAGGTTAAATTTCTACTGTACTTCTCTTTTGGGTCTATACTTGATCATTTGCCCCTTGCTTTGTGACAACCTTCAAGGCAAAAACTGAAGTTTTTGTGAGATTTGTCTCTCAGAGGGGACAAATCTATGAAAGATTGCAGCCTTAAAAATTTTTCCTTTGTGGCCCAGTGGTAACAAACCTGACTAGTATCCATGAGGATGCAGGTTCAATCCCTGGTCTTGCTCAGTGGGTTAAGGATCCAGGGTTGCTGTGAGCTATGATGTAGGTCACAAATGCAGCTTGGAACCCACAACATTGCTGTGGCTGTGTTGTAGGCCGGTAGCTGCAGCTCAATTTGACCCCTAGCCTGGGAACTTCCATATTCCGTGGGTGCAGCCCGAAAAAGAAGAAGAGGAAAAAAAAAAAAAATCTTTTTCTTGGCTTGGTTTGAAGAGGATAAAGAAGTCAGGTGATTGTAAAGATTCTTTACCCCTTCCTTGCTCTCTTGCAGTATCTAGAAACTAGCAATGATTGCAGAGTATTTTGGTAAGGCAACCAGTGAGAGAAAAACTGAAATCTAAAGATCTAAAGGACCTCTCCAAACAGGTGAAACAAGCTCCAAGCACAAAGAGGAGACTTGGAGGGCGACCGAATTTGATGGAACGAGCTAACCTAAGCGTGAAAAGTGTTCAGAGGGCATTTTAAAAGCTTGAGGGTAAAATCTATAAATATAAGGATACAAAGGGAAATGGATAACTAAGTAGAAGCAGATGTAGTTAGGAATAATAGCCGAAGCGTGAGTTTGGAGGTATTTTACAAGATAGCATGTTTTCTCCTATAGAGTTTTCACATACATTATCGTACTTGAGCCTCTCAACCCCATTTTTCAGATGGGGGCCTAAGGTACAGCTTTGACTAGGCAGGATCACAAGTTGTAAAGGGCGGAGCTAGAAACCATCTCAGGGTTCTTCACCCAGCGGATTCCTACCTCATTAAGGCTTTCAGGCAAAGAACCGGGAGAGCAACTGGCGAGGCTTCCTCAGCTGCAAGGCGTGGTCTGGCCTCCAGGCGGCGCCAGTGGGAGGGTGGCTTCGGGCCCCAACCCGGCGGATACTCCAGACACGAGCCGGTAAAACACCAGACTTGTAAATCCACAAAAGCTGCCACCACCCGCGCGAGGCCTTAAGTGTCCTTAGCTGGCGGCGGTGGGTGGGGCAGACCGTCCTGTTCGCCCTTCTCACTGGCCCGCGGGAGTAACAGACAGCTCTGTGCAGCCAGCCCGAACCAGAGGAACCTCCCGCCGCCAGCTCGCTGATCCCCGGCGAGCGGAGCTCAATGCTGCGGCCCGCCGCGAGAAGCGGTTACGCATGCGTGCGGCGGAATACGCTGCTCGACCCTTTCCTCCCTCTGCGAAAGGGAGCTGCTGCTTAGGTAACGACTGGAGTAAACCGTTGCCTCCACCAGGACTGAAGCCTTTGCTGTTTTTTTTTACAGCTTACTCCTCATGCGACCCCGGCTCTTCCAGCCAAATTCTTTTTTTCAATGACAAGATTTCCTGACGTGAAACGTCAATCACTTACGCTGCAGCTTCATTTTATTTCTCCGAAAATACCCTCCTCCCACCCCATAGAGCAGGCTACGAAAAAGTCCCTCTTACCTCAATCCAGAACCGTGCTCTGAGCGCCCTCCCTAGCCCCACCTAAATTTCTACCCTGCGTCTCCTGGGCCCTGGTTCTTCTCCACGCACCATTTCTTCGCTTGCCTCCTTCAGGAAACCTTTCCTGATTAACCCCGGTGGGACCGCAGCCATCCCAATTACTCGGGAGAGAGCTCAAGGCCAAGACGGAGGCAGAGGTTCTGGGGCAAAGGCGCGCTCTGAGCAGCCGACTGATTCCCGCCCCGCCCCCTGCTCGAGTAAAGTCAGGCAGCGGTTCGGGGACACAGCTGTATTGGGAAGCGGAGGCTCCTACACAGTAGGAGGAGGCACGTCCCAGGAGGCCCGAGGACTCTGTACACAACACGCGTGGCCCAGCCCCGTCCGTCCGCCGTGCGGCCCGCCCGGGGCCCAGTCTGTGGAGGAAGCCCGGGGGGAGGGGCGAGTTAAGGCAGCTTGGCTGAGGGGGGGGGAGTGGGAGTGGGCCAGTTACCCTCGAAAGCTGGCTCACTGAGGGGGCGAGCTTCTCACCTCCCACTCCTCTCTCGAGGACGGGGGGGAAAGACAGGCAGCAGTCAATAAATAAACCCGAGGCAGGCAGGGGCCCCGGGAGACTCCCAGAGTCCAGGAAGGCTGGAGGTGTAGAACAAGGAGAGGAGGAGGTGAACTGGCATGGGAGGCGCGTCCACGCCTCTGGCTTTTGAGGGCGCGGACTTCAAGGGTCCGGTGTGAGGCCTGGGAGCAGCTCCCTTTAAAAGTTGAAATGGCTGCCGTTAGGGACGACCTGCTGGGAGGGAGGCCCGACGAGGGGAGGCTTCGAGGGCCCTTGAGACTTCTCGACGTCCACCCTCTTGAGGGCGCGGCCCCGGTACCCGTCAGGCCGGCCCAGGTACAGGAGGTGTTTCCCGGCACCCCCAGAGTACCTGGAGGGGCCTCCCGAGGGGACTCGGGTGAGCAGCGCGGGGGGTGCACGGTGCGTGGAGAAGGGCAACCTCCGGCTACCGCCGACCCCGAGCCGGGGAGCGGGGGCAGAGAGCGCAGGCCTGGCGGCGGGGGCCGGGCCCTTGCCCTCCGGCGGCACGTCCAGCCTCCGAGGCGGGGCACAGTCCCGAGGGAGCAGGCAGGAGCCGGCAAAGAGGGTGGGGCTGGGGGTGGGCTCGGGCGGCAGCGCCCTCGAGGTGAAAGGGGCGGCGGCCGGGGGCTCAGCCTCCTTCCTAGGCGGCTGCGGGCCGTGCAGGTAGCGCAGCAGTTCCTCCAGGGTGGTGACTTCCACGGCCTGCCCGGGACAGCCAGGCGGCGGCGGCCTCACCAGCACGCGCGGCGCGGGACCGCCGGTCGCGTTGCCGCCCCGGGTGCGGCCCCGGCCTTCCTTGGCGTTGTTCCCGTTCTGATTCCACTCCCACGGCCCTCCCGGGTGGCGAAGGTGCTTGACCGGCAGCTCCGGCGTGGACTCCGGGGTGGGCAGGCAGGCCAGCTCCGGCGGGGGTACGCCCTCGGGAGGAGGCAGGAAGGTGGTGTAGAGCTGGGGCGTCAGCGCCCCCTCTCCGTCCTTGGGCGGCGGCGGCGGCTCTGGGCCCGCCCCGTGCAGCCGGGCCAAGCTACGAAGGGAAAGAGGGCGCGGGAGCCCTGGACTCTCGATGTCCTTGCTTCGATGTCGGTGGGCGCGGCGACAAGCGCAGGAGACCAAGAGGCCAGAGACCGAGGCGCCCATGGCGAAGGCTGCAGCCACACAGGCCAGAAGGAGTGGGATGGGGACCGAGCGGGAGGCTGAGGCTGGGGGGAGGTCTCGGCGCACGCCTGCTGGCCGAGAGGAAGGAGAGTGGAGGGTGGCAAGTTCCGAAGTGTCATTTCTCTCTTGCTGCTGCTCCGCTTCACTCCAACACAGCCTTGACCCTCTTCAGGAATCACCTCCCTCAACCCCTCAACACACACAGCCCACCGAACTGCCCCTCACACGCGAGCTAGAGCTTGGGCCTAGGGAGTCCCCATCCCGACTCTGGCCCTCTTAGCCATGCCAAGAGCGACTACAAATCTGCGGGTGCTGAAGGAGGTGGGGCTGGGAGGGCCAGCTTTCTCAGGATGGGCAGCTCCAAACAGGCATTATTAGTGAGCACCAAACAGCGACCAGTGAGGGGCTAAGAATTTTTCAAGAATCAGCAGCCCCACACTTCACTCCTATCCCTCCCAGCCAGCCCCCTTACCCTGAGTGTGAGCTCCAAGAGTGGAAGACTGGGGCCGGGGTTGGGCATCACTGGGGGGGCTGGGGGTCTCAGGGGAGGGGTCACGACCCAGAAGCACTAGTGACAGAGACCAGGTCAGAGCCAATCAGGCTCCTGCTCTCCACCTCTGACACCCATTCAGCAAGTCCCCCGCACCCCCTTTGGAATCCAGAGGTCCAGAACTGCAGCCTCTACTTTCTTTTGGGAATGGGGAAGGGCGCACTATGCAATGCATTCTTCTGTTTATTGTTCAAAAACTATTAAGTACATGTTATATGGCAAGCCCTGTGCTACATGCTAAGTATTTGAAGGTGACTTAGCAAGCCCTGAGCTACATGCTAAGTATTTTTCTGAGACTCTCAGGGTGTCCAAGGTGCTGGTCTGTTGCTGCCATGGGGCACAGATTTGGGTGAGTGTGGGTGAAGCAAGAGAGGGTGAAGTTGGGATAACCGAACTCACCGTAAGTAGAATCACCTGTGCCAGACTGACTTCCAGTAGCTCCATCTATGAAAAAAGAAGAGAGAAGGTGAAGATGGCAACAGGGGGAAGCTTCCTGAAGAACTGATGAGCATGGCTGTGCCACAGAAGAGAAAAACAAAAGCCCACACCTGGTGTATCTATGGCCATCAGAGCCATGCACAGCAATGGCTACAGCTGCCCCTGCCCTTTCTCTTTACCTTGGCAGTCATCAACTTCCATGGATTCCTGTTTCCCAGCTGGATCCACATCAGTCCTAGGAGGAGATGGAGGTGGCTCAGTGCAGGTATACATGTTGCCCCCACTCCCCACCCTAATCCACAGTTTCCTCTCTTGGTAGTGGAGAACATTCTCTGCAGGAGATCCAGAGGCCCCTCACTTACCCACCAGGTCCCCTGATATCCACACAGCCTCTGGAGCTATCCCATCCACAGTATGGGTCCTGAGAAGCCAGACAGCTCCTAGGGAAAACTGAGTCATGTGAGGCTGGGACCCCACCACTCTGATCACATTTCATTCCCCTGACTTCTACTCTCACCTTGGTCTGCAGGAGACTCCTAGTCTGATACTCCCTCCCATCCTATCCACCCCAATCCCTAGTTCACTCCATGGTTACTGCCCACCTGCAGAATGCTTGAGACACCCCCCCCCGCCCAACACACACAACTGTCCTCTACATTTCTCTGCCACCCCCAATGCCTGTGTTCCTGTGTGCCTGCTTGCCCAGGAAGCCCACCCAGGCAGGGCCTGGCCTCAGGTCCCTCTCACCTCCGACAGGCCCCATGCCGGGCACATCGACTGAGAGGGAGGTAGATGATACAGCCAGAAAAAGCTACAAAAAGCCTGTGACCTTCAGTGTCCAGCTCCAGTCCTATGACCCGCCTTGCTGTTTGAGCTGCTCGCTTCCCACTGCACCTAGGGTGAGGCCAGAAGGAATCAGAAATGGGACAGGTGAGGCACCTTTTTCCTTGAGTGAGTTAATGAACAGAAGGTAGGGAGGCATACATGCAACTGAGTACAATTCATGGGGGTAGGGTTCCTGAGTGTCCAGCTTCTTGACAGGCCCCTCTCTCTTCCCCACAACTTCCAATATTGGACTTCCCGCCTTATCCCCATATCCCCATCTACCACCTCACACCCCATCTCTGCAGGGGGTGCTGCTGGACAAAGGGCTCACCGGGAGGGGCTGTAGGCATCGATCTCTTCCAACAGAATGGGCTCATGGGCCCCAGATTGCCCCCCTGGGGGCAGCACCTTCAGCACTGTCCCATCACTGGAGCCAAGGAACAGGACCGTTGTATTACGGTAGGGACCAGCCATGCCATCCACAGCTACTTGGGTCAGTAGCGCCCTGGAGGGATAGGTCTCAGATCAGGACAAACCAACCAGTGTTTCAGGGGCAGTCCATGTGTCTAACTGCCCCCTTCTGAGCCATTCCCCCAGCCCAGACAGCATTTCCTTCTTAGCTTTTTCCCTTCCACTTTGATGAGTTCTTCTTTCTACCAATATGATTTACATTGTGAGGTCAGAGAAAGAGAATGGCTGAGTTGGGGAGGGCAGTGGAGAGCATTTTTTAGCCCCATACCTGCTGGTAAGGGTAAGCAGAGGCTGATGGGTGGCAGGTGGCACGGCAGGGTCCAGGAGTGGGTGAGCCTTGATGAAGGTCAGGACATCATCAGGGAGGTCTCGAGAAGAGGGGAACAAGGCAGCTACACCTACTCCTGCACAGGATCCTGGCCTGGTGGACACATAGGAAGAGGCAGCCTTAAGGCAGGGAGCTGGGGTTTGGTTAGGTTCTGTGACCACCACGAGCCCACTGCTCCCAAACATGATTGATAATCCTCACTCTGCCTACACACAGACACGCACACTACTGCTTCCCTTCCCTGCTACAGCTCTCTGGTCCCACTGCCAAAGCACTACAGCCTCCTCCCCAGGCTTTGATCACCTTGCCCTCCACACAATCCCATTTAGGGAGCCGATCCTGCCTGCTTCTTCCCCCACAAGATCCACCCCCATCCTGAGTACCTGGGGGAGGGGACCCTGTCCTCAGACACGGGGGTCCAGGCCCCATCCAGACTCCTCTGCTCCTTGAACTTGCCCTCAAACCCACGTTCAATATCATCCAGGTAGAAGGCGCAGACTGCAGAGCCAGGGATGCTGAGGGAGCCAGAAAAGGATGTGCGCTAGGTGTTGGAAGGGACAGCATAGCTCCTCTCAGGTAAGACATTGCAGCTCCCCTTCATGTACCGTATTAGAGGGGAGCCTGAGAGGGTGGGACAGCCCCTGGGGGGCATTTGAATGGAGCTTCGAATGAAGCTTCCCCCTCACTGCCCTCATCAATAGATTTTCGGAGAGGAACTTGGATGTTGGTGGGGCAGGGAACAGATTGGGCCACTTTAGTTAGACTAGTACCAACCTATTGGTCTGGGTGGTGAAGACCCCAAAGAGAGCAGAGCGGCCATACAAGTTCACAGGCCCTGTCAAGGCCTGTAAGACGTCAAAATAGAAGGTAGAGTCCCCAGGGACAGAGCAGTTGAGCCGCAGCTTCAGGAAGGATGTCCAGTGGCGGTCCAAGGCCCGAGGTGAGCCTCCCATGTCACGCTTACATACGCGGGCCACACGGGAGAACTGCACCTGGGGGAGGAGAACTATGAGAAAGAGCCCCAGGGCCAGTGGGGTGAGAGCAATGTGGTGAGTTAGAACACCAAGAGCCAAAGGTTAGATAGCAAAGGAAGGGTGTGGTGTGGTCAATCTGGGTCAAGGTGAGGGACATGGCAGAACGGAGGGGCAGGGGCCTGGAGGCTTCTCCAAGCTCGGGGATCAGAATCCAGGGGGTTGCCTTGTAGAGATTAGGGCCAGGCTGACTCCCCTGACTGGCTCCTCAGAATCCAGCAGAAAGAACCCTCTAGCTACCCACCCCTGGTGCCCACCTCCTTACCCTCCCCAGCCGAGCATCCTCCACAGAGACCTCTCGGAAGAAGAAGTAGACGTGGTCTCCATGCTCCAAAGCATGGACAAAGTGTGGCTCTGGGGAGGGAGGGACAGGAAAGGTATGGAAGAGTATCTATGCCTGCTCAGAAACTCGTAGCCCCACTTAGCCCCACTCAGCCCCTTTGCACACGTGCACACCACTACCACCACCTGCCTGCTCCCTGCTGAAGTACTCCCCCTGCACCTCCTCCCCAAGAGCAGCCTCCCTCCCCTAGGCCCGCCCTGACCTCGGAGCCACTTGGAGTCGTACTTGGCGGAGCGGAGTGGGGGCTGAGGCCCAAGGCTTCTGTAAACCACAGCATCACTGGCTTGGAAATCCGCAGCTGTGGCTGAATACAGGCTGCCCTCTGGAGGGGTGGATAACAGGGGTTAAGGGAGGGCTCAGGGATCTGTGGTCTGGCTTTTCTTGGGCCTCCCACACCACTACTTCAGCCTGGCCCTGACCCCTACCTCAGCCCTCCACTCAGGAGCACAAGGGGAAGACCAAATTGGGAAAGGGGCTAATGTGGGAGTTCCCTCCAGCCACCTGCCTGCTTCTCACATGCCCAGGTGCACACCTGCAAAGACGGCCACATTGGATTGGGTGGCATCAAAGGGGCATCGAGCCTGCCCACTCAGCTCCTCACCCTCCTGCTGCAGCGAAGTTATCTGGAGGCAGAGGGAGCAGGTTCTTGGAACCCATGGGGTGTTGGGAGTCTGGCTCCATAGCCCACTTCCCTATGTCCCCTTGCCTCCTTCCCCCACCCTTCAGGACCCCTCCACTCCGGGCACTCCCATTCCCCCACCCCAGCTGGTCCATCCCCACTGAACTGATTGCCCAGCTTGAATCTTCCTCCCACTTAGGTCCTGATGTCCCACCCCCTCGCCTTTGTACCCCATAGCTGCGGCACATGGGGCTGAATGAGTTCGTTCCACAGGCAAGGAGTGTCTGGGAGTTCCAGGGAACAAGAACACGAATGTAGTTGTAGCATTCGTCCTAGAGAATCCAAAATACCAGGTCAGCGACACGGCTTCCTGGGACTGAGACAGAGGGTCACATAAAGTAAGGCTACTCCCCTTGAGCCAGTCAGAGCAATGTGGGATAAAGTCCTAACTAAGCTATTTGCTAGGCCCGTGGCCTTGGGAAGGCTCTTTGGCTCTCAGAACCTCACTTTTCTTTTTCGTAAGGTTTTTAATGGAAGCTAAAGATCCCAAATTCCCTTTCCTATATATTTTCCTCTGTGGCCTGAGAGAAGTTGGGGGGAGGGGGAATTGGGCACAGTGGAGGGCCACTTGGATAGAGCCTGGAGGCAGGATCATCTCTTTCCCTTAAGAGTTTCATCCCACTCCTCACCGTCAGCTTCCCCCGCACGGCACAGTTCTCCATGTCTTGGCTCCTCCATGTTAGATACTGGAGGAAGAAGTAGGACAGGGAAAATCATGGGGCATCCTGGACCCACCTCAGAATATGGCTCCTTTTGGAGGCTTCTTCCCATCCACTTGATCCCAGTTAAACTTTCCCACCAGCCTCATCTCCATGCCTCAGCCTCCTCCCACACAGCCCCTCACCTTGTTAGGCACTAGGCCCTCCCCTTCTTCTTGGGCTTGAAGATCAAAGGAGAAAACATGATCCCTGAAGGGGTAAGCAAGGAGGAATTAGAGCCAAGCCACAGCACCCCACCTATACTCCTGAGCCCCCACCCCCACCCCCACCTTGCCCAGGTTCAGCCGCTCAGGGACAAAGAGTACAGACCTCCTGCCCCCTCCCCTCCCCCTTACTCCATGCCTTGGCAATTGTGCTCTGGATCCAAGCATGTTCATGTCCCATGGCTTGTACACCTGCATGTGTCCCCTGCAAGATGCTGCAGTGGCCATGCAGGTCCCATGTCTGCCCAGGAGCATGCATGTCAGCCCCACAATGGTGCCACGGCCAGTTTACCGGGCAGCCACTAGCAAGGTCCGGTTCAGGGTCAGGAATCTCTGAAAGTCCAGCCCAAGTTCTGCAACCACAGCATCATCCTCCAAGCCCCGGAACCAGGATAATGGAGAAATACCTAGAAGGCACAGAGAGGTGGTGCTGAGGGCTGGCCAGGATATCACACACTCCCTCAACACCCTCTCCAACCAGATGAAACCCAGCCACAGACATAATATGTGAAATGAGCTGTGAGGTATTAATAAAGCTATTAATAAGCTTATTAATAAATATAGCATCGGCTAACTCTGAGCACTTAATCTTGGCCAAGCACTGTGTTAGCACTTTAGAGACATTGTCTCACTTCAAACAACAACCCTATGAGGTAGGTACTTAACATTGGCCCCATTTTACAGATGAGGAACCTGAAGCTTAAGGCCATGAAGAAATCTGAATAGTTCATTTAGCTTGGGAGTGGCAGGCACCCCAATTCAGATCCAGGTCTGTCTGACTCCAGAACCGAGCCCACCCCCTTCTTGGAACTGCCTTAGGACTAGAGATTCCCTTTCACTCCCATCATGGTACACTGTCCCACCTGGAGCAGTTACTCACCCCATTTCTCCTAGCCCTCTCTTTGCACCCTCCCCTCAAGGCTCTTCACAGGCCACCTCAGCCCTCCAAGGTTTCTGCCTCCTCTGACCAACTCCAGCATCCACCTGGCCTGATCATGGAAACCAGAGTCATCAGCGTTCAAAGGGAGCCCAGAATTCAGGGAGAGATGACTTAACATGCAGTGCTTAGTGCCCTGGCACACGTGTTTGCTATTCTTATCTGTCCCCCAACAGTTATTCTCAATAACCCAACTGTAGTCCCTTCATCCTTAAAATTACTCTCAATCCTATGTATATAACAGGAACTTGCAAATAGATAAAGGTCCTTTTCAGAAAAAGTTGGCTTATGATTTCCCTTACAGTGCTACCTAAACTTAGTAGTGATGAAGTGGTGGAGAGCGAGGTAAGAGGTGTTGGGAACCACTGAATTAATCTCAAGCGTTCATTTTGTAGCTAATAATAGCAAACACATAAAAGCATTTACTTTGTGCCAGACGGTGTTCTCAGCACTCTACCTGTACTACCTCATTTAATCCCTAAATAACTCTATGAGGTAGAATACTATTATTATCTTATCTTCATTTTGTAGATGAGGAGATTGAGGCAAACAAAAAGTTAAAAACTTGACAAGTTCAAAGAACTAGTGAGCAGCTTAGCAGGGATTCAAACCTGCTCAAGTTTGGTCTGGCCAAGAATCCATGTTCTTAACCTCCAAACACGGCTGCCTCAAAGTAAAAAAGTAGGCCCACGAGCCTACTCAGTGACAGAACTGAGTGAGGTGCCAGCTCACTCTTTTGCCCTCCTTTTCTGGTCAGGCTCTTAGCTTCCCTGGGCCTTCCTGTACCTTGCCACCCACACAAGGGGTCTCAATGTCTAGTTGCCAAGACTGAGTGCTGAGCTCACCCAGAGGGGCCATGGTAGCGGGCACTCACCTTGTAGGTCAGAGGTCAGTAGAGGGAGGGGGTCCTGGGGAAAGGCCGCCTGGGTGTGGGGAAGTGAGAGGAGCAGCAGCAGTAGCAGCAAGGGCATGAAGTAGGGGGTACGGGGCATCCTGTGCGGGGCAGCTCAGGCCCCAGGGGGTGCCCCCTCACCCATATGCTGGCCCTGAAAGAAGGCAGAAGAGTTGGGGAAGGGGCAGATTCCCTCCACCTTTGAAGCAGGTGGGCCCCTCCCCTGGTCTATCCCCAGAAGACCCAGTGCACTAGGGAAAAGAACCCTCTCTCTGGCCCTGCTTCAGCCCAGCCAGCTGTCACTGTCACTCAAGGCCCTTCCCTCTCCAACTGGCCCAAACTGGCTGGTGTGAGGCCTGCCAGCATGACCCCAGGTAAGGACAGGACACACCCGCTCCCCCTCCCAGCCTTCTCACTCAGCCTTTCCTCCTCTCTCCTGACTGGGCCTGGGACATTTGGTAGGTGACACCTCCTGGCCCCCTCTTGCTAACCTCTTCTCAGCTATAATTAGACACTAAAGCCTTAAAATTATAAATAGTGACTCCTTGGCACTGGGGGGAGGAAGAGGGTACTCTGTCTGCCTCCCCCTCCCTCACATACCCCCAACGGCACCCTGGGAGCAGTTTAGGCACTGTGCCCTGGCAGAGGCAGCAGCAAGGCAGCCATCATCCTGTCTAGGGTTGGGAGAGAACAGAGTGGGGGAGGCAGCCTAGGAGTCTTTGTCCTGGTCTAAACTCATGCTTCAGGGGCCTTCCCATTGCTACAGAGAAGCTAGGGAGTGAAGGGAGGGGAGGGGGAAGGGGGGCTTCTTAGCCAAAAATGAATCTGCATCAAAGCCAGATCAGAGGCTAAATTTAGCTCTGGCTGCAGCTGTCTGCCCGACCACTGTGCCCCCTTCCAGGCTCTCTAGCCCCCTGTTCCCTCCCTGACTCCTAAGAACCACTGCATGTGCTTGAAGGGGGGAAGAGTGGACCCGCCCCCTATGAGAAGCCAGGCATAGAAGGGGCTATACTGGTGAGGAGATGTGGCTGAACATGTCCCTCTTTCCTTTCCTTCCCTCTTCAGGCTGTCTTGGAATGAAAATATAAATAATTCGATGACAGGCAGGCAAGTGTAGCCCAAAGTCCAGGAAAACATATGGCGGAAGGGACAGTGAGACAGCCCTCTTTCCCACCCATCAGCCTCCCCCAGTCAAGCTGACCCTGGCTGGAACCCACAGTGGGAGGTGTGCACCAGCTTACTGCCTCCCTCTGAAGCTGAAGTGAGGGGCTGGGTAGGCTGAGGAAATCAGGTCAGAAAGGGTGAGACTCCTTCTTTTCTGTGAACAGACAGCTATCCTTCACCAATCCTTAGTTGCTGTCCCACCATATCCCCTGAAGAAGAGACCCTGGGCTTCCAGGCCCAGCTCATTCCATCTCCCCAACAATTCCACCCTTGGAGTCAGGATCCAAGTGTACCCCACCCCCAATTCAGCGTCATTGGTGGGAAGGCTGACGTCAGATAGAGTCCCAAGAGAGCTGGAGGAAGGGAAGGGGTAGAACACCTAATGATGACCCCCTCCCCAGGGGCAAAGCAGTCAGCTAGCTAACGACCCTCTGGTGCTGAAAGGCCAAGCCTCCCTCCCCACCCCCCCACCGTGTTTCCGGATGTTGGTGCTCCCAGGGGAAGAGAAAGGGACACAGCTTGTCTCCTATCCTCCCCCTCTGCCCCCCCCCACAAGTTGCCCTGGGCAACTGGTATCTTCACCCAGGAAACAACTTCAGCCTCTGGCAAGAGGGGAGAACAGCCAGACCCTCTTCCTGCTCCCAGGTCTTGCCTGTTTCTAGCCCCTGCTCTCAGGACCTGCTGCCCTTTCCTTACCTGGAGTGGTGACTCCTTTGGGGGTTTGAGGGGGATAGGAGACCTCTGACCTGATGGAAGAAGGGACAGGAGGGAAGAGACTGAGTTACATCTCCTTACCACATCCCTTAAAAGTAAACGTGACCATTCAAGAGAAGTCTAATGAGACTAGAGTAGGTGAGATGCTGTCCTGGAAGTGGGGGCACACTGACATTGAGCTTGATTACAAAGGTGCTCCCTGCTTCATGCCTAGAGATGTGAGGGCAGGGGCAGGGTCTGGGGAGAAACTCCTGAAACTGCAGGACCAGTCTTGGGAAAAGGGGTGACCAGGAGAGTTTTGGGGGCATGATGACCACTCCCATATTAAAACCTTCAGAATCCAGCAGCCTTAGCAAAAGCGCCCTAGCTGGGGACAATAGAGGGTAATTTGCATCTCATTTGCATGCTCTTCATTTCCTGGCAAAATGCTCAGTTAGCAAGCACCCCCAGCCCCTTCCTTCTTTCCTGAGAGCAGGCCCTGCCTTCCTCCCACCAAAACTCTCTCCACCCTACCCCCGACCTTGGACTAGATTAGTTCAGCCTCTGAAAACACTTGGTTGGCCATTGCATTGGCCCCCTAGACTTAACTGTGATGTATCTTTAAGAGGGTTTCCCATAGCTGATTCTAGGGAGCAGCATCTGAGCTGCCCCCATCCTACCCCTGGCCTGGGCAAAGGCTTACCCTGCAGGGACCAATCCCAGCTGCTTCATAACCCCCATTTGCTCCAAATGGGGGAGACCTGGCCAGCTCTTCCTCCCTCTCCCAGGTTCTCCCTTTGCTTGGAAGAGGAAACAGCCCTTTTCTCTCCTCTTGGCCCTGCAGAGCCACCTCTGGGGAGTGGCCCAGGTCAAGGCCAGATTCTATCAGGGGCTGGGGAAGGGATGGAGAAGGGGAGACCCGGCTGCGGACAATAGCAGGAAGCCCTCAGGCTGGTTGCACGCCCCAATCCACCTTCCTTTGGAGGGTTGAGGGGACGCACCAAGGAGCCTCGCTGAACAGGAGCTTTCCTTTCTCCAAGACAGTCCCCCCCACTCTTAGCTTTCAGCCCCAGGCTCCCTACCTACCCTTTCTCCCACCCAGCCCCCAACAAGGATAATCCAGGTGTCTTGAGCCTCGCCTGAGGTGGGCCTGAGGCCAGGGGCTCGACGTGTCTCCCCCTCACTGGATCTGGGGCTCCAAGAGGGGCGGGTAGCAGAGTCTGGGCCGGGACCGGGTCCCAGAGCCACGTTAGCGGGAGGAGGGGCTGGAGGGGCCTGCAGGCGCAGACCGAATGGAAGCGGGGGTTGGGGAACAGAGGCGGGTCTCCGAGGCCAGGGAAACAGGGCCAGAAGCTTGGAACCGATGAAGGCGGGCCTGGGGCCAGCGCTGAGCGGGGTCCTTGGGCTCGAGATGCAGTCGGCAGCTGGTCTCCTTCTTGGAAGACCTCGATCTAACAAAGCCCCAGGGCGAGTGAGGTGAAAGAAGGAGATAGGCACTAGGACTGATGTTTCTTGGGGACCTCATTCCCGACTCTGTGCTCAAGCCAATCCCCTGGGAGGTGCTCAGACTCCCGCTTGCACAGGGACAGAGGTGCAGCCGTAATACCAAAGTCTGGAACGATGCATCTCCCTTCCCATCCCTGTAAGGGCAACGAGAGGGTCCGGTTCTCCGCGGGTCTCGAAGCCTTAATTTCCCTGCTGGGGAGGCAAGGGACCAGGTTTTTCCACCCTCTGTGCAGTGCGCGCCTCAAACAATCCCTTTTCGCGCTCCCCAATCCGAGGGATGTGACTCGAAGAAGCCAGGTTGGAAGAGGCTCCCAGACCCTGTGTCCAACAGTACCGTGACGAGGTTCGGCCACGGCCCCTCTTCCCGCTGCACACCCCAACTCCGCTGACCCTCTCCGTTATCAGGCACATAGCACGATGGCACCCTCCCAGGTCCCTCTAGCACTTCGGAACCTTGCTCCCAGCCTTCGGCGCCCCGACCCTCCCCGCCTCCCAGCCCTGCTCTGGGGTACTTGCTCCGAGATCCGGGTCAGCGGAATAGAGATCGCGGCGGGCGGGCAGCGGCCGCGCACCGCGCCGAGTTCGCAATCCGTGGTTGGGGGCTTTAGCGAGATGTGATGAGCGTCCGAATTGGATGGAGCTCAGATCTGGGCTCCCGGGCGCTGTCAGGTCCAACGGGCTCCGGGTCTCAGTGGCAAACCCCACTCCTGCCGCGGCTCCGCGGAGGAAAACAATGCGACCGCCCGGAGCTCTGGGCCGGGCCCCAGCCGCCCCGCCCGCCTCCCGGCCGGACCCGCCTTCGGCCCGCCTCGGGGTCCCCACCACAAATCCAGCTCTCAGAGACCTGCTAGACACCGCCTTCTCGACACCTCTCCACCAATAGGCTTCGGAGGAGGAGGGGTGCCGAGAGCACCGCCCACCGAGAGGGCCTGGCGGGGAGGCTGAGCTGGAGACCAAAGCCAGACGCGAGATCCACGGACAGTCGCCCGAGACCAGGACAGAAGAGGGGTCACACACTTAGCGTGGAGAAGCCCTGGGGAAACATCTCACCAGGAGAGGAAGGGCCAGTAGCTGGGAGGAGAGACAGACAGGAAACCCGGGGGACCTGAGCTGGGCTGGGCTATCAGAGCTGGCGTGACCCTCTCTCCCTCCTTTCTCATCTCCTATGGCTCTGGCTACCTTGCTCCTGGGTGCACCTCCCCCCTATTCTGCCCCCAACCCTCTGTTCCTCCTCTCTATTCTTTTTACATCAACCCCTTTATTTCTTCCCATGTGCCTCCTCTGTTTCATTCTGACCAGGATAAGGGAGGCCTAGCATGCACTTGAGGGCCTGAGCGATGGGAAAGGAAAGGAAGATGTCACCAGGAAGTTTTCCTCATCCCCGTCTCCTCCCCTCCTATCCCTGCTGTCAAAGCAAGAGGGGCTTGGGCTAGTAGGCCAGGAACTAAGGAGCCTGGAAGGCAGGGTGGCCCGCAGTCAGGCTGTTGTTTGATCCAATAAGACAGGTGAGCGGGGCTGAAGCCAAAAGAGAGATGTGGAGATTGAGACAAACTGACTCAGAGAGTCACACAGAAAGAGGAGCAACATGGAGACCTGAGAGGGAAAGTAACCAGCTTCCCCAACCCCACATAGACTTTCTGCCCCACAGACATGGGTAGTGATGTCCCGTCATTCCTCAGAGGGCCCTGGGCAGCCCTCCTAACAGCAAAACTGCTCCTTCTCCATCCACACTCTCCATAAAGACCCTTTGATCCCAGGAATGTCAGTGGGGAGGAAGAATGAGGCTACTTCAGACAGCACTGCTTGGCTTCCACCTTGGTATTGCCTGCTAAGATTCTTCCCTGCGTGGGGACTGGGACAAAAGACGTGCTCAAAATTCCCAGGATAGTGGGTGGCATGGGAGACATTGCATTCTTGGATAGTTTTATCTGAGTGCCCCCCTGCCCACACACAAACATCCTGGTCCTCTGGACTAAAGGAAAGGATGGGCAGGGGTTTGCTACTTCTAGACAATCCTTTACTGGACTGAGATTGGGGTGGGTAGCATCACCGACTGGGCTAAGCCCCAAAGTAATAAGCAAGAGATAATAAACATATACACACACAGTCACAGAGGCAGAGGTGAAACAGACAAACAGCATCAGAAACAATGGAACAATACTTACACAAGGGTAACTGCTGGGGGTCTTGGGTCCAAGGTAACTCAGTGGCCAGTTGGGGCTGTTTTAAAAGCTGGAAAGAGCTCAGTGGTTAACGAACTGACTAGTATCCATGAGGACCCAGGTTCAATCCCTGGCCTTGCTCAGTGGGTTAAGGATCTGGTGTTGCCGTGAACTGTGGTGTAGGTCGCAGACAAGGCTCGTATCCTGCATTGCTGTGGCTGTGGTGTAGGCCAGCAGCTACAGCTCCTATTCAACCCTCTCGCCTGGGAACCTCCCTATGCTGCAAGAGCAGCCCTAAAAAGCAAAAAAATAAAAAATAAAAAAAAGTGGAGAAAGATACCTCAAAATATAGACAGGAGTTCCCACTGTGGTACAGTGGGTTAAGAACCAAATTGCAACGGCATCAGTCACCATGGAATTTGGGGTTCGATCCCTAGCCCAGCACAGTGGTTTAAAGGATCCAGCATTGCCACAGCTGGGGCATAGGTCACAGCTTTGGCTCGGATTCAGTGCCTGGCTTGGGAACTTGCAAACTATTATGCTGTGGGTGCAGCCATAATATATATACGTGTATACATAAATACTTAGAGGTTGAAAGAAATCTCCCCAGCACTCATAGTACAGGGCTTAGGTATTCAAATATGTGCTCACTGAATAGATTAGTGAATGGGGAGTAAGGTGGAACTCATTTAAATAGGGCCCAATTAAAAATCTCAGTTTAATCCAATAAATAATAAGCACTTACTTCAAGTACAATCCCACTGTGGGATGTGGCCCCAGTCTTTAAGAAAATGACCATTAATTTGAATTAAATCAAGACTTACATGTGTTTTAAATGATTAAAAAGCAATACCAGAGTTCACTTGTGGTGCGGCAGATTAAAGATCCGATGCTACCACTGCAGTGGCTCAGGTCCTTCGGTGGTACAGGTTCAATCCCTGGCCCAGGAACTTCCACATTTCACACGAATGGATGTGGGGTGGGAGAAAGCCCCACAAAGCTTCATTGAACATAATTCCTAAATGAAAGAAGAGACAGGAGTTCCTGTCGTGGCTCAGTGGTTAACAAATCCCACTAGGAACCATGAGGTTGCGGGTTTGATCCCTGCCCTTGCTCAGTGGGTTAAGGATCTGGAGTTGCTGTGAGCTGTGGTGTAGGTCACAGACGCAGCTTGGATCCCGCGTTGCTGTGGCTGTGGTGTAGGCTGGCGGCTACAGCTCTGATTAGACCCCTAGCCTGGGAACCTCCATATGCCGCGGGAGCAGCCCTAGAAAAGGCAAGAAGACAAAAAAAAAAGAAAAGACAATAAATGTTTTTCATGATGACTGCAGGGAAACATTTGGATACATTTTATCATGGAAGCCAGGACAAGTCTGGTAGGAGTTGACTTGTTTCAAAAGAAAGGAGAAAATGTTCCAAAGAGGACATATCTTCAGCAAAAGCTTTAACTTAGTGACCCTGGGGCCTGAAGCCTGGATGGCAACAGGGCCTGTGTGACTGATAGGTAAAAAAGATACTAGTTAGAAGCAGAGGAGGAAGAGAAGGGGGATGGGGGGAAAGGGGGAGAGAGACAAACTATGGAAGGCCTGGAATACTAAAGTGAGTAGGTTAAAATGATGTCCTTTTCCTATCAAATTATTTTAAGTTCTTGAATGAAGGTGTTACTGTCAAAATGCTTTATTTTACTAAGACAAGACCTTTTAGCAAGAAAACAGGAAAGTTCAAGGATGAAGGGAGAAAGGCAGTCAGACAAGGATGGTGGTGTTGGGTATGGAAAGAAATGCGTGAATCTGAGAGCTATTTCAAAGGGAAAAATCCAAATGACTCCATTCCTACTCACCAGGGTCTTTTTTTTTTTTTTTTTTTTTTGCTTTTTAGGGCCACACCTGCAGCATATGGAAGTCCCCAGGTTAGGGGTGGGGACTTCCATATGCTGCCAGCCACAGCCACAGCCACACAGGATCCGAGTCGCAACTGCGATCTATACCACAGCTCACAGCAATGCTGGATCCTTAACCCACTAAGCCAGGCCAGGGATGGAACCCGCATCCTCGTGGATCCTAGTCGGATTCATCTCCACTGCGCCACGACAGGAACTCCTCCCCAGGGTCTTCTGAAGAAAATCACAGTCCCACAGATTGGAACCTTTAATAAATTCAAGATCTCCAAGTTTGGAAAATACTCTCTCCTAGTCCCTACAAGTAGCTGTGTCAAATGCCTGCCTCTTTTCCTATGCTCATTTTCTCACAGCTTCCTTGCTCATCTTAGCAGAACTTGTATCCATATTCAGAGAAAAATAGAGATAGTAAAGTGAGAATTCCACCAACCTTTTCCCCTCTAGAGATGCACTTAGCTGCATCCTCATACCCCCCTCATCTCAGGAGATGAGACATCCATATTGCCTGCCTAAGGTTCACCTTTCCACTTTACTGTAAAGTCCAAGCACACAGGACCTAGCTCTATCTTGCACTGTATCCACTGTATGCTTTGCATTTAGTACAGTGCCTGGCACATTGCAGCTATTAACTATAACACATTGGTTCAACAAATATGACTCTGTATCTCCTACTTAGTGGCTTTATTTATGTCACATGTCTTCAAATACTTTCTCCTTCATTTCTAACTTCTTTTCTACTGATAGACACCTTCCCCTCTATACATATACACATGCTCAAGTATCTACCCTGATTAAAAGAAAAAAAAATATGGAGTTTCTGCTGTGGCACAGCATGTTAAGGACCTGGTGTTGCCACAGCTGTAGCATAGGTTGCAGCTGCTGCTCAGATTTGATCTCTGGCCCAGGAACTTCCATATGCCATGGGTACAGCCAAAAAAGAAAAAAAAAAAAAATCAAAAAACTTTTTTTTGATCCTTGCCTGTATTTAGCCATCACTCAATTTCTCTTTCCTTCACAGCTAAATTTCTAGGGTCATCTATTCTTGCTGTACACATTCTCTCCACCCCCCCCCACTTCTCAATCACTTTAGTTTTGGTCTCTGTAATTCCACTGGGATTATTCTCATCAAGGCCACTAATGATCTTCTTGTCACATTCAATGAACATCTCTTCAGTCTTCATCCTTTTGCCCTCTTTATGGCATTTGGCCCTGTTGACCCTTTCTTTATTGAAATTCTCTCCTCTTTTGGCTCCTGAGTCCTTCTTTCTTTTGACAAAGACTAAGACTTAATGGATATATTTTTTTAAGTGAATGAATGGCTTCATTTCTATCGATGTGGCTTCTCTTTCTCAGCCTTTTCTGACCTCTCCTTAAATGTTGGTATTCCCTAGGGTCATATCCTTAGCTACTTCTTATTCTCCACACCCTCATTGGTCAAGATAATCCACACCAACAGTTACAATAACTATTTATGTGCTACTCACCATAAACTCTACAGATATTCAATCTTGGTTTTTCTCCTGAGCTCTAAACTCACTTTTATAATTTCTCACTGGACACGTCCATTTGGACTTTTCATAGGTATTTACCACTTAGTCTAAAGACAAGAAGCTTTTTTTTAATCTTTATATCCCCAGCACTTAGCCATAATGCCTGGCATATGGTAAGTTGTGGAAGAAAAAGATGTGTCAAATATGTGGACTACCGCCAGCTATGTCAGGCTGAAGTCTTGCTTGACTGCTTCAAATCACACTGAATTTTCTCTTCCTGATATGAAGGTACTGATCCTAACCCTGGTAAAACTTCAGCTGAGCAGAAACATAGGGAATGTTCCATTCTGAGTATTTTTCCAAATAGTTTGAATTTACCCAATTAAGTGCGAAGTGTTTTCTTTCTCTTCCTCCCTCCCTCTCTTCCTTCCTTTCTTCCTTTTTGTCTTTTTAGGGCCCCACCTGCAGCATATGGAGTTCCCAGGCTAGGGGTCTAATCGGAGCTGCAGCTGCCAGCCTACACCACAGTCACAGCAATGCCAGATCTGAGCCACGTCTGTGACCTACACCACAGCGCACGGCAACACCAGATTCTCTAACCCACTTAGTGAGACCAGGGATAGAACCTGCATCCTCATGGATACTAGCCAGATTTGTTTCTGCTGAGCCACGATGGAACTCCCCAAAGTGTTTTCATTTTAACTGTTTTAAATAAGGATTGTTAAAAAATATGTTTTTAATTTCCTGTGGATTATATAGTGGAAAGATCACAACTAGGAGTCACTAAGACCCAGACTAGGCAGAGCTTCCGTGCCTGCTCGCTTGCACCTCTCACAAGCGTTCTATCTCTCACAAGTGTTGTATCTTAATAAATCTATTTCTTGCCTGAAAAAAAAGACCCAGACTGCCCTTATAAGATAGATCACTTTGTGAGGTTGAGTCTGTCACCTGAGAGTGAACGCTATACCTCCCTTCCTACCACACAGGGTAAAATAAGATAATGTAAGTGAAATGTTTTCTTTGTTTTGTTTTTTGTCTTTTTGTCTTTCTAGGGCTGCACCCGTGGCATATGGAGGTTCCCAGGCTAGGGGTCCAATCAGAGCTGTAGCCACTGGCCTATGCCACAGCCACAGCCACTCCAGATCCGAGTCTGCGATCTACACTGCAGCTCATGGCAACGCTAGATCCTTAACCCACTGAGCAAGGCCAGAGATAGAACCTGCAACCTCATGGTTCTAGGCTGTGTCACGACGGGAATCCTTTTTTTGTTTTGTTTTGTTTTCTAAATCTTAAAGTGTTTGACACATTTAAGATATTATTGGAGTTCCCTGGTGGCTCAACAGGTTAAGCAGTGTTGTCACTGCTGTGGCACAGGTTCGATTCCTGGCCTGGGAATGTCAGCCAGCTGTGAGTGCAGCCGCCCCCTCCCCTCCGCAAAAAAAAAAAAAAAAAAAAAAAAAGAGAGAGAGAGAGAGAGATACCACCATTTAGCCAGATTTTTGCTTACTCAGAGGAATGTGAACTTAATTTCCCAGGAAAACAGTGAGGACTGCAAAGTCTAGAACATATGTAGTTAATACTGTTTGCTCCTCCTCTAAATGGCCAAAAATGCTATAATTTTCAGCTGTCTGCTTTTTGTTTTCCTAGTCTTCACTCGCTATCTGTGTTAATTCTCATTGTTATCAGTGTTCTTGCTTATAAAAGCTCCTCTCTTCTTTTCAAATTTTTTTGGCCCCCTCTGGAACATGCAGACATTCCCCAGCCAGGGATCAAACCCTTGCCACAGCGACAACCCAAGCCAGTGCAGTGACAATGCCAGATACTTAACCCACTGAACCAGAAGTGGAAAAAAACTTTCCTGTTTTTTTTTTTTTTTTTGTCTTTTTTGTCTTTCCAGGGCCATACCTGCAGCATGTGGAGGTTCCCAGGCTACAGGTCAAATCAGAACCACAGCTGCTGGCCTATGCCAGAGCCACAGCCACACCATATCAGAGCCCTGTCTGCAACCTACACCACAGCTCACAGCAATGCCAGATCCCTGACCCACTTAGTGAGGCCAGGGATCAAACCTGCATTCTCATGGATACTAGTCAAATTTGTTTCCACTGCACCACAACGGAAACTTTTTTCCTGTTTTAATTTGCTACTAATCATATGCTATAGGTTCAAGGAAGATTAGTCAAAATTATAGATTAAGAGAAAACGAAAGATTTCCACATAAGTAAAGCAAATGAACATTATTGCATGTGACTGTTTATTGCTACCATTTCCCCCTTATCTCTTGGTTCTTGGATGTGTTTTGAATTTCTTCTTTCAGACAATATTTATTGAACAAAGTAGTACCAGATACTAAAGCATAATTCCTGCCCTCATGGAGTTAACAGTTTAGTAGGACAGCAGTTAATACAATCACAAATTACAATGAAGAGTAATTATCATGATCAGGGAGGTATGCGGTTCTATAGGGCTAAGGGACAGAGGGGTCTGACGTAGTTTAGGGAGTCATGATGGCTTCAGGTGATTTTCCAGCTGAAACCTGAAGGATGAATAGGAATTCATCAGGCAGGGGAAAGGTATGCATGGGAAGAGAGCTCCAGGTAGAGAGACAAGAAGTGGGAAAGTCTAGAGCACAGGAAGAGGTAGGAGAGGGAGAGAGAGAAGCCAGCAGTGATGTGTATTGCAGGAACTGAGAGAATCACAACACAGGTAGATCAGAATTCAAGGTAAGCTGGAGAGGTAAACAGGTAAGGAGTTGGTAGCAGAATTCGGGATTCAGAAGGTATTACTGTATTTGCATCTTCATGTATTTTCATTTATCTTATTTTTATTTATTTATTTTTGTCTTTTGTCTTTTTAGGGCCACACCCATGGCATATGGAGGTTCTTTTCCAGGCTAGGGGTCAAATTGAAGCTGTAGCCGCCAGCCTACATCACAGCCACAGCAACTCGGGATCCCAGCCTCACCTGCAATCTATGTCACAGCTCACGGCAACACTGGCTCCTTAACCCACTGAGCAAGGCCACGGATGGAACCCAAAACCTCAGGGTTCCTAGCTGGATTTGTTAACCACTGAGCTGTGGCAGGAATCCTACATTTCTTTTAAAAAGAACTTTTACTTTTCCTGTGATTTTGGTAGTGCCACCTACTATTGTCCCCCAATTGTGAAATAAGTAAATTGATAGAGCATACATGAGTAGAATGTAGCAATTCATTATGAGGTTGAAGTATTACCTCATAAGCTTGTGTGGTAATTGTCAAAAAAAAAAAAAAAAAAAAGGCACAGGCTTGGGAACCACACAAGGGCCTCAGTCTGCTATTAATTAGCTTTCTATTTTGGGGACAGGTTATCTAACTTCTTTAAGCTTCAGTCTTTTTCATCAGCAAAAAGGATATAGTGACATTTAGTTCATAAAGGCCTCAGAGGATGAAATCAGATATTTACATAACATCTAGCAGAATGCACCCAACAAAGGCCAGCTCCTTGTGCTCTCCTCTTCTCTGAACTTGCAGTCCATTCTGTTCCATTGGCCCCTACACCCTGCTCCATAAACATTATCTCTCCTTTGCATTTTCTCAGCCTCTCTCCACTGGCTCCTTCCCCTCAGCCTACAATGTCCTCAAACTCCAAGCTAAAAATAGTCCCTTTTTCAATCCAGTTACCCATCCCCTTAAGCTACCTTCCCATTTTTCTTCATCCCTTTACCACTACACTACTTAAAAGAGCTATTAATATTTCCTGGAGTTCCTGTCGTGGCTCAGCAGTTAGTGAACCCAGCTAGCACCATGAGGATGCGGGTTCAATCTCCGGCCTTGCTCAGTGGGTTAAGGAACTGGCGTTGCTGTGAGCTGTGGTGTAGGTCACAGACGCAGCACAGATCCCGAGTTTCTGTGGCTGTGGTGTAGGTTCAGCAGCTTCAGCTCCGATTTGACCCCTAGCCTGGGAACTTCCATATGCCGTGGGTACGGCCTTAAAAAGACAAAAAGACAATAAATAAATAAATAATAAAAATAAGGAGTTGTTAATATTTCCCAATCCAAGTTGTATCAAAGACCCTCAGTTCTGGACCCAGGGCCAAGGCGGAGAAGTAAGAAAGGAGCTAAGGAGTTCCCATTTCGGCTCAGTGGGTTAAGATCCTGACATAGTGCCCTTGACGATATGGGTTTGATCCCTGGCTTTGCTTGGTGGGTTAAGGATCTGGCATTGCTGCAAGCTGAGGTGTAGGTCACAGATGGAGCTTGGATTTGGCGTTGCTGTGGCTGTATCGTAGGCTGGCAGCTGCAGCTCCAATTCGACCCCTAGCCGGGGAACTTCCATATGCTGCAGATGTGGCTATAAAAAGAAAAAGAAAAACCCTTAATGTCTCCGTACTGTCTACAGCAAAAGTCTGAAGTCTTGAGCAACTCCTTTAAGGCCTTCCATAATCTGGTCTTTTTCTTTCTTCACTTCTTTTTCAAACAACCTCTGCTCTAGATATACAGAATAAATCACCACTTCCTGAATATGCCCTTTTTTATCTTTATTTGCTGTATGGCTTGTGCTTATCTTCATTATCTGGGGAGCAATCCTTCCATACTCTGCCTAGTAAGTAGTTAAATCTATCCTCTAAGTCTTCCTCTTCAGCCCTTCTATCAGAAATAATCTTAAATCAACTGTATTCCAATACAAAAGAAAAAAGAAAATACAGATAAACAAAAACTATCCAAAATCTACCACCCAAAGATAACCCCCACTAAAAAAGGAAAAAAAAAAAAGAAATAATCAAAACTTCTCTTTACTGGGAGTTCCCTCCATGGCTCAGAAGTTAACGAATCTGGAATTCCTATTGTGGCGCAGTGGTTAACGAATCCGACTAGGAACCAAGAGGTTGTGGGTTCGATCCCTGCCCTTGCTCAGTGGGTTAACGATCCGGCGTTGCCGTGAGCTGTGGTGTAGGTTGCAGACGCGGCTCAGATCCAGCATTGCTGTGGCTCTGGCGTAGGCCGGTGGCCACAGCTCCAATTCGACCCCTAGCCTGGGAACCTCCATATGCCGTGGGAGTGGCCCAAAGAAATAGCAAAAAGACAAAAAAAAAAAAAAAGAAGTTAACGAATCTGACTAGGATCCATGAAGTTGAGAGTTCAATCCCTGGCCTTGCTCAGTGGGTCAAGGATCTGGCAGTGAGCTGTGGTGTAGGTCGCAGACAGAGTTCAGATCCCATGTTGCTGTTGGCTGTAGGGTAGGCCGGCAGGTGCAGCTCTGATTTGACCCCTAGCCTGGGAACTTCCATACACCTCAGGTGCGCCCCCCACAAATTCTCTTTATTGTCATAATTCTTTAAACTTCTATTAAAGCTAATCTGACATAATCTGACCTGTATTACAGCTATGTGTGCTTACATTTATCTCCCTGACCAGGCTGTAAGATTCTTGACGGTAAATAATTTTGCCTTATTCACAAACTGTGACTTACCTTCATTTTTGTATCCCATTAGCAGCTACAAAGTAGTGGTATAATGATGTGCTGACACCTGCTGGTCATATCTGGTTCAGCAGTCCTTACCCCAGCATCTTCCTCTCTATAGTATTAAGGGTGGAGACACCCTTACCCAGCCAGGCCCTAGAAGCATATGCTCCTGGTAATGTTGCCCCACAGCAGCATCCATTCCTACAGATTCCAGGGACACACTCAGACCTGCTGATGTCTAATTTGCCTTTAGAGTCACTGCTCTCAGTCCAATCTTCAGAGCTTTCCCCTCTGACTCCCCCACCCCAGCAATTTGTACTTCACGTTTCCCTTGAACCATAGAAATGTAAGAAAAGATCACAAGGAACTGGGCAGAAGGATAGAAAGAGGCAGACAGACAGTTTGGGAGCAGGGGATGTACAGTCCTTTCTTTTCACCTCAAAGAATTGAGACTGTTTCCTACAGAGAACCATTCCTTTTGACTTTTGTCTTAATTCCAGGAGGCTCTCATTCACAGACCTTTTTGGTGACAGTGTGATGAACCGGAGGTTGAGCACAGAGTAGGTAGGCGGGGTTTGGGGGTGGGGCCAGGCCAAAGAGCCTCTCACTTAGGAGCTTCTCCATTCTGTCAGCTCTCCCGGAACATCCAAGGCAAGACTGGCACCCAGGGCGCGGCAGGTGAGGGATCAGCAATGACAGAAGGGTAGGCTTTAGGGGTGATGGTGGCAGGAGAATCCCAGCTCTGCTGACCTGAGCTTCCCAAATTGTGAGACTCTCATTTGATAGAATTCTTGAGTCCCCAGTGGGGAGGTCCAGCTCAGTTTTCCCTGGGGCAAGGAAGCCTCAGAGAGAAAGACACGCTTTGGGATGGGTGGGGGCAGGGTGGAGGGATGGCAATGGAGATGGGTATGGGACACACTGCTGAGAGATGCAAGGCAATCTTAGGAGACATGGAGGTAGATGCCAGGGCCAGAGGGAGAGCATGGCCAGAGGATCACATGGCAGGATCCAGACAAGAGAAAAGGGGAGACTGAAACAGGGAGAGAGGGAGAGGACAGTGGAACAAATATGAGATGGCACTGGGGGCAGAGGAGAGCTGGGTAACAGGAAGGCCAAGGAGGAAGGAAGGCTCACATGGAGCAATCTCCTCTTCCGGCTGTAAAGCGCGCTCCAGAAAGCCCCAGCAAAACCGGGAGCGAAGTGGGGCACCAGGTTCCCACCAGACTGATTCAGCTGGAGGAGAATCCCCCCAGTTACCCACCTCCCCTGCTTCTTCATACTCCCATTTCAGTTGGGGGAGAGGGTGAGGCTGCTCCTCACTGCGGTCACAGCCACATCCTGCAGAGCAGGGGAGGGGGAAGTAAGAAGCAAAACAAGCAGAACCACCACAGGCAAAGACCATGGGGAGCATGCCCTGGATACATACAGCTGACGTGCCACCAGGGTGTCCTCAGCTCAGGCCCAGCAGAGGCCCAACACCTCTAGGACTCTGCATTTCTCAGGCTTCCTCAGTGTGCTTCAACCTTACTGAGAGCATTCCAAGGAAGGAGGCTGTCTTTGGATTATTTGGCCCACTTGGTAAAAGCCCACTTTTATCATTTGCTAGTGACTTTAGCCAAGTTGCTTAATTTCTCTTAGTTTCATTTTTCTCATTGCAAACTAGGGACACCTCCCTTACAACAGGCTGGGAAGACAGAAATAATTCACATAAAGCGCTTGGCACATAGTAGGTTCTCAATAAATATTAAGTTTTTTTTTTTTTTTTTTTTTTTGTCTTTTTGTCTTTTTAGGGCTATACCCGCAGCATATGGAGGTTCCCAGGCTAGAGGTCTAATCAGAGCTGCAGCCACCGCCCCATGCCAGAGCCACAGCAACGCAGGAACTGAGCCACATCTGTGACCTACACCATAGCTCCCGGCAACAATGGATCCTAACTCACTGAGCAAGGCCAGGGATCGGAACTGCAACCTCAAGGTTCCTAGTTAGACTTGTTTCCGCTACGCCACAGCGGGAGCTCCTAGTTATTATTTTTATCAGGACTCCCAGGACCCCTATATTTCTCACTTCTTTAAAGGTAGGACAGCACACTCCCTGACATGGGCTTTTGGAGTCTGAAAATCAGTTGTGTTTGACCTTGGGTAAATTACTTAATGTAAGCCTCAGTTTGCTCAGCTGTAAAACAAGGAGAGTAATACCTGCACCTCACAGAAGTACAGTACCCAGTGTGTGTCCAAAAATGGCAGCTATGAGAACTACCTGCCAGGTAAGCTTCACCTTCTCCACTGTAGTAGCAACAGCCTACTTCCCTTGGGGTCTTAACTGGTGGTGGGCTAGCCTCCTGCGTGCCCTCATTCCTCCAGCCAAAGCTGTTACTGCTCCTCAGGCTATTTTAAAGATCAAGATTTCCTACAGAACTAAAGGAAAAAAATGGGAAGAAAGCACAGAGGGCTGAAGGGGCCCAGGGGGAAAGATGACAAACAAAGATGATGATGAGCTAGAAACCAAAGAGACAGAAAGGGGAAAAGCCATTTCTCTCTTTCTAAGGAAACCTGCGGCCTTTCTTCTAATGACTGACCACATGCCCGCACCCCCACCCCCACCCCCAGGAACCATGGAGTCCTTCAGCTCAAAGAGTCTGGCGCTGCAAGCGGAGAAGAAGCTACTGAGTAAGATGGCAGGTCGGTCTGTGGTTCACCTCTTCATCGATGAGACGAGCAGCGAAGTGCTAGATGAGCTCTACCGTGTGTCCAAAGAGTACACACACAGCAGGCCCCAGGCCCAGAGGGTAATCAAGGACCTGATCAAGGTGGCCATCAAGGTGGCTGTGCTGCACCGAAGTGGCTGCTTTAGCCCCAGCGAGCTGGCCTTGGCTACCCGCTTTCGCCAAAAGCTGCGGCAGGGCGCCATGACGGTGCTCAGCTTTAGCGAGGTGGACTTCACCTTCGAGGCTGCTGTGCTGGCCAGCCTGCTGACCGAGTGCCGGGATATGCTGCTGGAGCTGGTGGCACAGCACCTCACACCCAAGTCACACGGCCGCATCCGCCATGTGTTTGATCACTTCTCCGACCTGGGCCTGCTCACGGCGCTCTATGGGCCTGACTTCACCTCGCGCCTTGGCAAGATCTGTGATGGGCTCAGGAAGCTGCTGGATGAGGGGAAACTCTGAGGGCCCTGAACCCAGCACATTCCTTCTTGGCGAAATGGCTGACTGAGAAAACAACAGATAACGGGCTTTCTAACCCTACTCATCCGCACTAATGCCTTTCAGTCCTCAGGCTTCAGTCTTTCCCAAGAGTGCTTTTGACTCTGAGACCACCCCACCCCCAAACTGCTGGTGGAGAAGAAGCAATGCCGAGGGTTGAAGCCTCTCTCCCACTCCAGCCCCAAGACAGGAAACAGAGCTGCCTGAAAAAGACGAAGTGAAACTTGGATCTCTATTTTTCCCATAAGAGACGTTTCAAACAGGGAAGCCCCCTCCCCTCAGAACCAGGGGAAGAAGCCATAGCCCATCGAACTCCTCTGGGGACACTAAAGACAGGGGGCAGGGAGTGGGGGAAGGGGGCCCTTAGAGACATCCTAGACCTTCAGCTCTAGGCAGAGCCTGGACAGATACCAGGGGCTCTGCTCTAGAGGGCAGGAAGAAGGGCTAGGGCAGGGGAGAGTCTCACAGAGGAAATAAAACTATTCAAACATGCACAGGGCTCAATGTTTAATCTCTCCAGCTTCTTATATCTTTTGATCATCACAGAGGAAAGAGGTATATAAACATCACTCATCTCACCTCTCACCATTTCCATACAGGAGACTGAGGCATATTTCCAGTACCACTGGGGTTCCCTTGCCTACTTCTTCTGTTCAAGAAACTCAAAAAAACTGTACTGCAGATCAGTGCTACAAATTTCAAATAAATATGCAGTGAGGAGCAAGGCATAGATCAACAGGCTCTGGTAAGGAGGGGGCATAACAAAGAGACTCCCACAACAAAAAGACTCCCACAGCTGTCCTCCTCTTCAAACTCCAGGGCAATTCTTCTTCCAGCCCTTAGCCTCACACAGGTTGAACAGAGGAGCAGATTAGAAGGGTGAACTGGTGGCATGGAGAGTCCCAGACCCTACATCACTGGCTTGTTCTCTGAGCAAGAGTCGTGAAAAAGTTACATGAACCTGGTTAGTCAAGACCGAGCCAAAATTCTTTCCTTTGCAATTGGGGGAAAGGCCGGCACAGTGTGCCATTCCCTGCAGTGGGGCTGGATCACTGACTGCCCTTTCTCAATAATACCGTTGGCTAAGAAGGCTGGGCAGGGGAGCCAACAGTCATCAGCTAACTCCCTGTTCCTGGGTTCTCCTCACCCCAGGGCTATAGAAATCTTATTTTTTGGCTAAGAGTGGGAAAGAGTAAGATACAGCAAATAAATATTACTTCAGTATAGCACCAAATAAATTAGGTAATATCATTGGAGGGGGGAGGAAGTTGGGGGCTGGAGGAGTCCCTGCCTCCCTGCTCTAAGGCCAAGGAATGGTGAGAGGGATGGGAAAGGCAGCAAGGATGTTAAGAGCCTTTTGAATTTAAAGGACAACTCTAGATTCAGCCCAAGAAATGAGAAGGGGTCTCTTTCCCACCCCCTACCCTTGCCAGTAGAACTGCTCCAGGCTAAGGAACTCCTAATGGACAAGGAGGCTGGGAAGATGGCAGGAGGAAGGGAGGTGGGCTGGGAAGCTGTGTTCTTGAGCCTCACCTCAGGCTCCTCTCTCCCTCTTCAACATCTTGCTTCTCTCAGTCAGTTCTGGGGACGTCAGAGTTTGAAGATTTCATCCTCCTGGTCTCGAAGGGTCCGGGTCCGAGAGGTCCGGGTCAGTGGCACAGGACCTAGGACTGCTCGTTGCTGCATCCGAGGAGAGCTCAGGTGAAGACCTGAATCCTCCCCAGGTACCCTGCAGGTAGGAAAAGGGCGAACAAGTGACAGATCAAGAGCCTGAGTTGGGGCCAAGTGAAGAGGTACATGGAAAGCCGTCCTCCTCTCCTAATATACTTCAGCTGGTTGCTCTCAGATGGAGTCTCCATACCTTCTGGGTAAATCCTAACCGTCCTGGTCCTTCTCAGATCATTGGAGCAGTAAGAACAGTCAACTAGGAGTTCCCATTGTGGCTCAACAATAACAAATCAGACTAGTAACCATAAGGATATGGGTTCGATCCCTGGCCTTGCTCAGTGGGTTAAGGATCCAGTGTTACCATGAGATGTGGTATAGGTCACAGACATGGCTCAGATCTGGTGTGGCTGTGGCTGTGGCATAGACTCTGATTTCAGATCTGGTGTGGCTGTGGCTGTGGCATAGACTCTGATGTTCCTAGCCTGGGAACATCCTTTTGCCGCTGGTGTGGCCCTGAAAAGCAAAAAAAAAAAAAAAAAAACAAAAACCCCAAAAACAAAACAGTCAACTATCCCACTCCAAAGAAAACATAGAACCATTTCCCAGTGCCTCTACTCATTCCAGCAGCCACAGACTCTGTTCATTGTCTTGGGGCTACTTGAGGAAAAGGCTTCACCTGGCTCCTGCTGACACTGTGCTTACTTACTTTGTGTCTGGTCAGGTAAAGTTAGAGGAACAGAGAAGTCTATGGAGGGACTTAGATGGGACCATTCAAGACTCACCCACTTTCCCCCCTTTTCAGCTTCTGGGCAGCAGCCTTCTTTGACAAGCTGATCTGTGAATCAAGCTTCTTAAGGAAGTCAGAGGCAGAGAGGTCATGGATGGGAGTCGGGGGCTCCTGGCCAGGAGTGGGAAGGACTTCACCATTGGCTCGTCCCGGACCTGTTTCTTGTTTCTTCCTCTCAGCTGAGTGTGACCATACTTCATCCTTACTTGGCTGTACCTCTTCCTCTCCATCCTTCTCTTCCTCAGATTCCAAACCATTGAACAAGTCTCTGGGCTCTGTCAGAATGGGGATGTAGAGGGTTTTCTTCAGGAAGATGGAGTCATTAGTATAAAGTCGGTTTGCACGTTTAATCTGTTCCATCTTTAAAAAAATAAAATCACAATTAATGACAGTATAAACAATCTCTCTCTTTTTTTTCTCTTTTGGCCACCCTGAGGCATATGGAGTTCCCGGGCCAGGGATCAGATCCGAGCCACAGCTGTGACCTACACTGCAGCTGCAACACCGGAGTCTTCAACCCACTGTGTTGGGCTGGGGATCAAACCTGCATCCTGGCCCTGATGCCGCCAATCCCAGTGCACCACAGCAGGAACTCCAGCAATCAATCTAGCATCTCTACAGCATCTCATGCCTTTTATTTTTTTGGCTGTGCCCATAACATGTGGAAGTTCCTGGGCCAGGGATTGCACCAGTGCCACAGAATGACCTGAACCACTGCAGTGAAAACAGCAGATCCTTAACCCACTGTGCCACAAGGGAACTCCATCTCATGTCTTTGATTATTATTTTTATTTAAAAATTAAAAAAAATTTTTTATGGCCGCACCTGTGGCATATGAAAGTTCCTGGGCCAGGGATTGAATCTGAGCCACAGCTGTGGCAATACCAGATACTCTAACCTGCTGTGATGGGCCAGGGATCCAACCTGCACTTCTGAAGTAACCCAAGCCACTGCAGTTGGATACTTAACTTACTGCGCCACAGTGGGAACTCCCTCATTCCTTTTAAAGTGATTGTACAAAGTCTCATCTGACCCTCTAAGTACCGTAAATACAGTGGGCTGATGCTATCCTATTTGATTAATTAGCAGTTTTCGTACTTTTTGGTCTTGGGGGCCCCCTTCAGATTTTAGAAAGTATGGAGGGGTGTTCCCGTGGTGCAGTGGAAACAAATACAACTAGTATCCATGAGGATGCAGGTTTGATCCCTGGTGTCGCTCAGGAGGTTAAGGATCTGGCATTGCTGTGAGCTGTGGTGTAGGCCGGCAGCTGCATCTCTGATTTGACCCCTAGTCTGGGAACTTCCATATGCCTCTGATGTGGTCCTTAAAAAAAAAAAAAGTATGGAGAAGAAATGCTTTTATTTATTTTTGATGATCACAGCTATCTATATTTAATGTACTATAAATTAAAGCTAAAAAATTTAAAAACATTTGCTTTAAAAATAACAAACCTGGGAGTTCCCATCGTGGCGCAGCAGAAACGAATCTGACTAGGAACCATGAGGTTACGGGTTTGATTCCTGGCCTCCCTCAGTGGGTTAATGATCTGGCGTTGCTGTGAGCTGTGGTGTAGGTCGCAGATGCAGCTCAGATCTGGTGTAGTTGTGGCAAAGGTCGGCAGCTACAGCTCTAATTTGACCCCTAGCCTAGGAACCTCCATATGCCGTGGGTGCGGCCCTAAAAAAAATAATAATAAATAAATAAATAACAGTAACAAACCTATTACCTATTAACAAATATTTTAATAAAAAATCACTAATTTTCCAAACAAAAACAAAGAAATGTCGCCAGAAGAAAGGTACTATTTTACATTTTTATAAACCACTTTTATGTTGGACTTAATAGAAGACAACAGGATTCTCCTATCTGCCTCTACATTCAATCTGCTGCAGGATCACATGTCTCACAGCCTCTGGAAAATACAGTACTCTCATGAAAATGGAAAAGATATTTTTTATTTTATTTTACTTTGTCTTTTTGTCCTTTTAGGGCTGCATCCGAGGCACATGGAGGTTTCCAGGCTAAGGGTCTAATCGGAGCTGTAGCCGCTGGCCTACATCACAGCCACAGCAATGCCAGATCTGAGCTGCATCTGCAACCCACACCACAGCTCATGGCAACGCCGGATCCCCAACCCACTGAGCAAGGGCAGGGATCGAACCCGCAACCTCATGGTTCCTAGTCAGATTCATTTCCGCTGCGCCACAATGGGAACTCTGGAAAAGGTATTTTTCAAATTTTTTCTTTTTGTAGCCGCAGCTGCAGCACATGGATGTTCCTGGATTGGGACCTAATCAGAGCCACAGCTATACCACATTCACAGCAACGTCAGATCTGAGCCGTATCCTTAACCTATGTATCAGCTTGTGACAACACCAGACACTTAACCCACTGAGCAAGGCCAGGGATTGAACCCATATCCTTATGGACACTAGTCGGATTCTTAACCCACTGAGCCACAATGAAAACACCCAAGAATGGAGGAGATAAGTAATTACTATTACAATGAAAATAGTTTTGATCTAGTGGATCCTTAAAGAGTCTTAGGGACTCCTAGGGCTCCCTGGAACTCACTTTGAGAACTTCTGTTAAAGAAGGAACCGAGGCTCAAAGAGGTGAAGTTACTTACCTAGCAAGTTTTTGATAGAGCTAGAACTAGAATTCTGGGCCTTTTTACTCCTTCCGGTGAATTAATAACTTCACTGATCAAGCATGTATTTAGTACCTATTTATTCAACACTGAAAACAGTGACAGGCATCACCATCTAGGTATCTACCTGCCTCTCAAGGTAGAAATATCACTGTTACCTTGTCATCCTTAACTCTTTCCTTTCACTACTCATACCAAACAGGTCATCAAAAATGCTGCAAAAACCTCTCTCACATCTGGTCTCATCTTCACACTTAGTGCTACTAAATTAGAATATATTCTTAGTATTTCTCATCTGGGTATTATAAGATGTAACTGGTCTTCCTCTCTCCATTTGAACTCATCCTCCATTCCACTGATATCTTTCTAAAAAAATTAATCTGGGAGTTCCCTTCGTGGCTCAGTGGTTAACGAATCCGACTGGGAACCATGAGGTTGTGGGTTCAATCCCTGGCCTTGCTCAGGGGGTTAAGGACCCAGCGTTGCCGTGAGCTGTGGTATCGTTTGTCAAAGATTCAGCTCGGATCCCACGTTGCTGTGGCTCTGGTATAGGCTGCAGGCTACAGGTCCGATTAGACTCCTAGCCTAGGAACCTCCATATGTCATGAGTGCGGCCCTGGAAAAGACAAAAAGACCAAAAAAAAAAAAAAAAAAAAAAGCTCTGATAGTTCCTTGGTGGCTCAGCAGGTTGCTGTCACTGCTGTGGCTCAGGTCGCTGCCACGGTGCCCATTTGATCCATCACCCAAGAACTTTGGCATGCATGGGAGCGGCCAAAAATAAAGTTAAAAAAAAAAAACCAATAATTTAAAAGTTAATCTGATCAACCCACTACTCTGCTTCTAAACCTTCCATGGCTCCCCACTGGCTCAGAGATAAAATCCACATTAGCATTCAAGGGCATTCTTAATCTAGCCCTCATAGGAAGTCCAGCCACATCTCTCTTCTTTTGCCACCTATACATTTCACCATCCTGAACTTTACATTTTTACTCCAACATTTTATGATCTCTCACACTTTTGTGTCTTTATTTGCCGGGAACACTTCTCCACTATTCACTTCTCTGCCTGGAAAATTTCTCATCAACTATCTTTCCCTTTGTGTTATCTTCTCCCAATGCATACTGTAAATACACCTGTAATAATACCTACCCTATTACATTATTATTTGCCTCTTTGCATATTTGTCCTGCCCAAACTGGACAGGATTGGTGACTTGCTATCTCTGTCCCTAAGGTGCTCCTCAGCATCATGCAAACTTGGCACACAGCAGAGGCTCTCTAATGCTTTATGAGTAAATAAACTAGATCATAAAATGTAGAAACCACAGATATATTATATCAGTATTTTATTACCAGAGGCCACGCAGCCAGTTTTACCAAAACTTCATCCCATAATGGCACCAGTTTAGGAAATCATAATCCTTATATCTGTCAAATAAGAAAGCTGTTTCCATCCTAGGGCAAGACTACTATAATAAACTTGACTAATAAAATCTTATGCTATAATGAGTTTAAAAATAAAACCGATTGATCTGAACAATAAAAAAAATTGAAAGTGGCTTGCAGTTTTGTAATTTTACTCTGCCAAGTGTTTTGATGCTAGTCAGTGTATTTTGCTTAGATAATATCCTAGGGTCCCTTCTAGTTCCAAGATGACATGAATTTATCTGTGAACTTTCTGTCTCTTTTATTATTCCCTAGAAGTACCATATAAGGGCACAATTTTCCACATCCATTGAGCCAAGAGCTATAAAGGCCATTAGAATCTAGTCATTTTAATAGAGCAGGTCAAAGTGAGAATTTTAGAATGTGACGACCTCGTCTGAATCCTGGCTTTACTAATTAGATTAGTTGTATAGTCTATGGCAAGTTATCTAAAATTCAATCTCCTTATCTTTAAAAAAAATTTATTGAAGTATAATTAACTTACAATATTATACTAATTTCAGATGTACAACATAGTGATATTCCTTATTTTTAAATGGAAATAGTTATATATACCTCATAAAGTTTTATGGAGATAATATAAGAGCTTGGCACATACTAAGGGTTCCTTAAATGACAGATAGATAATAACTTAGGGTGATTTAGTTACCTAAGTTTTTTATTTAATGCATCTTCCTCATTTTACAAATGGTGAGGAAACTGAAGCCCCAGACAGGGGAAGTGATTGACTATTCAGTCACTCAGCTAGTAAGTAGCACAATGAGAACAGAACTTAGAACTACAGAGCTTTTCTGTACTCAGAAAGGGACAGGGCTGTAAGAAAACCTCAAAAATAATTGTTGATTCACTCGCAGCATGGCTCCCTCGGCCTTTGCTGGGATGAAAGAACTGCCCAGTACTTTCATATCTGCTTCCTTTGGTTAGGCCATCCCTCTACTTGAAATGTTCACTCTACTGTACTCCCAGTCTCCATGTATGGAAATCTGAGCCACACTTTCATTTACTCAAAAAACATCTATTAAGGAGTTCCCTTTGTGGCTCAGCGGTAATGAACCCGACCAGCATCCATGAGGATGAGGGTTTGATTCCTGGCCTTGCTCAATGGGTTAAAGAATCCGGTGTTGCTGTGAGCTGTGGTGTAGGCTGCAGACACGGCTTGGATCTGGCATTGCTGTGGCTGTGGCGTAAGCTGGCAGCCTTAGCTGGGATTTGACCCCTAGTCTGGGAACTTCCATATGCCGCAAGTGTGGCCCTTAAAAAAAAAAAAAAAACTGGGGAGTTCCGGTCGTGGCACAGAAGAAATGGATCCAACTAGGAACCATGAGGTTGCGGGTTTAATCTCTGGCCTCGTTCAGTGTGTCAGGGACCTGGCGTTGCTGCCGTGAACTGTGGTGTAGGTCGCAGATGCAGCTCGGATCCTGCGTTGCTGTGACTATGGCTGTGGCCAGCAGCTGTAGCTCCATTTTTTTTTTTTTTTTTTTTTTTTTTTGTCTTTTGTCGTTGTTGTTGCTATTTCTTGGGCCGCTCCCGCGGCATATGGAGGTTCCCAGGCTAGGGGTTGAATCGGAGCTGTAGCCACCGGCCTATGCCAGAGCCACAGCAACTCGGGATCCGAGCCACGTCTGCAACCTACACCACAGCTCACGGCAACGCTGGATCGTCAACCCACTGAGCAAGGGCAGGGACCGAACCCGCAACCTCATGGTTCCTAGTCGGATTCGTTAACCACTGCGCCACGACGGGAACTCCTGTAGCTCCAATTTGACCCCTAGCACAGGAACTTCCATATGCCGTGGGTGCGGCCCTAAAAAGCAAAAAAAAAAAAAAAAAAAAAAAAAAGCTATTAAGCTGGGGACTATGGGACTATGCCAATCTCTATTGAAATAAAATTGAGGGAGTTCCCGTCGTGGCGCAATGGTTAACGAATCCGACTAGGAACCATGAGGTTGCGGGTTCGGTCCCTGCCCTTGCTCAGTGGGTTAACGATCTGGCGTTGCCGTGAGCTGTGGTGTAGGTTGCAGACGCGGCTCGGATCCTGCGTTGCTGTGGCTCTGGCGTAGGCCGGTGGCTACAGCTCTGATTAGACCCCTAGCCTGGGAACCTCCATATGCCGCGGGAGCAGCCCAAAGAAATAGCAAAAAAAGATTAAAAAAAAAAAAAAAGAAATAAAATTGAAAAGAAATCATTCTGGCCCTTAAAAAAAGTATACAAGCTATTGGAAAGACAAAAACGTAAAAGGTGTAAACCACTGGATTACATAGGTTTATAGAGAGGAGCAAGAGAAGGGAATGCCTGTCTTTCAAGGCCCATTGTGATGACTCCCTTAAAATCTGCACTGTCCCCTTTGAGATAAAAATTAATCTTTCCTGGGAGTTCCCATCGAGGTGCAGTGGAAACAAATCCGACTAGGAACCATGAGGCTCAGATCTGGCATTGCTGTGGCTATGGTGAAGGCCGGGAGCCACAGCTCTGATTAGACCCCTAGCCTGGGAACCTCCACATGCCGTGGGGTATGGCCCTAAAAAGACAAAAAAAAAAAAAAAAAAAAATTAATCTTTCCTGATTTCCCACTCTTTGTTAACCCCTCTACAAACTCACCATATTCTGTCACCTACAATCATTATTTGTGTCCCTGTCCATTTCTCACTAGACTGTAAACTACATGAGGGCAGCAACTCTACATTTTATTTATGGTTCCATCTCCCAAGATGGTTACCACAGTGGTTTGAACATACCAAGCACAAAAACTGTGTGGCTACAGAAATATGGAAGAAAAACCCTCATCAACTTTTTTTTTTGGCCAAGGTGTGCAGCAACTTGATGTACCATCTCAGTTCCCAGACCAAGGATTGAACTTAGCCATAAATTTCATCATCTTTGGTGGTGAAAGCACCAAGTCCTAACCATTAGATCAACAGGGAACTCCTACCTTATCAACTTTAAAGCAATGTATTTTTACACCTACTAAATATACCCTGTCCATGACCTGAAATACTTGGCATAGGGAGTACCTATTTTGTGGGGGTTTTTTTGTTTGTTTGTTTGTTTTTTTTTTTGGTCTTTTGTGTTTCTAGGGCCGCACCTGCGGCATACGGAGGTTCCCAGGCTAGGGGTCTAATCGGAGCTGTAGCCACCGGCCTACGCCAGAGCCACAGCAATGCAGGATCTGAGCCGCATCTGCGACCTACACCACAGCTCACGACAAGCCAGATCCTTAACCCACTGAGCAAGGCCAGGGATGGAACCCGCAAACTCATAGTTCCTAGTTGGATTCGTTAACCACTGAGCCACGACAGGAACTCTGGGAGTACCTATTTTGTACCAACAAGGCTACCTTTCTGAAAAGGAGGCAGAGCACTGAAGAGGAAAAAAGAACAAGAGACAGGCACTTAAGGAACTTAGAACTAAAAACCAGCTCTTCATTATTTCCCATAAATGTTTCAACATTCTCATTTAAAACATTTCTATGTGGTTAATTGTAGGGGCTTTGGAGTTCCCTGGTGGCTCAGTGGGTTGAGGGTCTGGTGGCATCACTGCTGTGTCTCTGTTGTGGTGAGGGTTCAATACCTAGCCCAGGAACTTCCTGGCCAATCCCTGGCCAAAACAAAATAAAACAAAAGGGTATGGGCTTTGGAGTAAGATAGATTTGTTTGAATATTCACTCCAGCACTTACTAGTTATTTGACCTTGGTCAAATTGGTTAACCAATCTAAGTCTCAGTTTCTTCACCTATAAAAAGGGTATAATAATTGTATGCTTGATAGGGATGTGACGATCAGATGCGCTAATGGATGTAAAGTCTTTAGTATAGTGACTGGTATAATAAATAAGAGCTGCTCACCTCCACCGGGATATTGAGACAGGATTTGTCTCAACCAGACAGTGCAACACGAGATGGGACCCTTGTCAATTAATTTATCACAATTAACTAATTTAGACACAATTAGGAAAATTTCAGGTGAAGTTGCCCAGAGGGCCACTATATCCTCATGAGGAATAAATCTTTTCTGAGTGTCTGCGTCCCAATCCTGGAAGACTCACCGTCACCCCGTATTTGAGTGCTAGTCCAGCCAGGGTGTCTCCGGGCGCCAACTGATGCTCCAGGCGTCTTTCCCTCACCGGGGAGCAGGCAGACTGCACAAGGCTTCCATAAGAACGAGCCCGGCTCCCTTGAAGCAGTCCTGACCCCCCGAGGGGGGCCTGTCTAGAGGGAGAGGCCATCTCCTCACCCTGCGGACAACTGGAGTTGCAACTGCGGGAGGCCCGGCCAAGTGACCGATAGTGACAGGCCCGGGGTCTGGGAATGAAAATCTGGAGGATTCCTTTCCCTTTCTGTGTTCTCTCCTAAGTCTCTCCGCCTTCCCCCCACTAGGCGACCTCTGACTCCTGGCTTCCCCGCCTTCCAAGGCCTTTTCCCACAAACCTGTAACCTGACTGTTCAGTCCCTACCTGAGTTTCTCCTTAGTACCCCTCCGACTTTCGATCCCCCACAACTCGCGACATTGACCTCTGACCTTTGACCACTAGACACCCTCCTCTACACTACAGAGTTTGCCCCCAGGTCGGTCCGCCAGACCTCCCAGCCCCCAACCCCGATTCCGCGCGTCCCGGGCTTGGTCGCTAGGGTCGGGAACTAATCAGGCCCACTCCAGGTGGGCTGTGGCCTCAGGCGAAGGGCGTGATGACCGCGAGAATCTGTAGCACACTTTCCCCTGAGAGATCCTCAAAGGTACGCTCCGCATCAAATCAGTCACACTCTCAAACTCGGGATCCACAGCTAGGTTCCTCTTTCTCCAAACGCCTCTAATCTGCCAAGATGCAAGGGCCTGAATCGGGCAGGGCGGCAAGCTCTTTGAAAAAAGACTTCATTTCCCAAAAGGCTCCGCGCCGGCGGGGTCGCAGAGCACCATAGGAAATGCAGTCCCCTCTATGGGCTAGAGGCGGGTTTTCGGGATCGCGCGGCGCATGCGTGGAAGCGCATCCCGGAAGTAAGGGGGCCAACCGGAAAGAGACAGGAAAGAAAGGAGACGTCCCACTCTTGCTACGGTGGCCTGAAAGGAGTGGCGAACGCGGCGCGATAAAACTTATATTTCTGGGGCTCTCACAGTCGTGATGTCTTTCAAGAGGGAAGGGGACGATTGGAGTCAACTCAATGTGCTCAAAGTAAGCGCGAGAGGAGAGCATCTGGAGCAGCTTCAGTTGCCGTCTGAAGGCTGTGAGGGAGCTGTTTTGTTGCTGTGGCAACAACTCGGGGGAGGGGGGCGGAGGAAGCCAGACGATTGGAACTGGGCCGACACCCCTTCTTCAGCCCAGATCTCTACCCTTCTTGTGGCCTTTATTCCCTTTGAGTCCTCGTCCTTGTCATTTCCTTTTTGTTCCTCCCTCATATCCAGCTGACCCCGTCCTCATTTCTTCCCTTGTTCCCTGCAGAAACGGAGAGTCGGGGACCTGCTGGCGAGTTACATCCCAGAGGATGAGGCGTTGATGCTACGGGATGGACGGTGAGGACTAGGAGTGGATCAAGCCTGGGGGTTCTGCGGTTAGAGGCTCAACAAACTTTTGTTATTAAGCAGATTGGAAAGAACAAGGAATCTTTGGCGGGGAGTGAGTAACAGGGATGTTGGTGGTGGAGACTGGGAGACTTGGGATTTGGGCTTTGGAAAGGAGTTCTAGGCTGTGGTGGAACCTATGGCAGAGACTCCACTCCCCAGGAACCAATTATCTTCTCTCCTCCTCTCTAGCTTTGCTTGTGCCATCTGTCCTCACCGACCGGTACTGGACACCCTGGCCATGTTGACTGCCCACCGTGCAGGCAAGAAACATCTGTCCAGTAAGTTTGTGGGAAGACAGAGCATAGAGAATAAACCCTTAAAGGGTTTATTCACTCTGGGTGCCCTCCTTTTAATTCTCTTTCCCTTTCTCCTGAGGCCTGCAGCTTTTCTATGGCAAGAAGCACCCAGGAAAGGGCCTGGAGCCAAATCCAAGACAACAGAATGAATTGAGGAGAGAAGAGACCAAAGCAGAGGTAATCAGAGAGGGGAGGGTGTGTTCCAGGCTGCACACCTTAGGCTTGAAGGCTCTGGATTCTTTCTAGCTCTGAAGGTTCTGACTTTGTCTCCCATCTCCATGCCAGGCTCCTCTGTTAACCCAGACTCGACTTATTACCCAGAGTGCTCTGCACAGAGCTCCTCACTATAACAGTTGCTGCCGCCGAAAGAACAGGTCTGTGGGGTGGGTAATCCAGAAGTAGGGAGGAACAGGAGATCGATCGCTCTAAAGTACTGTTTTCCAAATTGGATTCTGAGGAATACTAGTGTTCTGGAAATGCTAACTTGAATTTCAGGAAAAAAGAATTTTGTTTGGGAAATAGGATTTTGTAATCCTGTTTGACGCATAGTAATATTACGAGTTCCCATCATGGCTCAGCGGTGAACAAACCCGACCAGCATCCATGAAGATGAGGGTTTGATCCCTGGCCTTGCTTGGTGGGTTAAGGATCCAGTGTTGCTGTGAGCTGTGGTGTAGGTTGCAGACACAGCTCGGATCCCATGTTACTGTGGCTGTGGTAAGGGCTGGCAGCTGTAGCTTGCATTCACCCCTAGCCTGGGAGCCTCCATATGCCACAGTGCAGCGCTAAAAAGACCAAAAAAAAGAATAGTAACAGTATATTTTCAGGGTTCTACACAGTCTTAAAAAAAAAAAAGCTGAAAAAACTAACTTAGGCTTTCCTTAAGTTCATTTGATTCCAAAATCCTTTTTATGCAGAACACCTGTTAATATCTTGAGGAATACAGTTTAGGAAGCACTGCTTTAAGGGGTTGGGAGTTACAGGAGATTTGGTCCTTTCCTTTACTGCTTTTACAGACTTTGATTCTTCTCTACCCAGACCAGAAGCCCCTCGTCCCTCTGTCTCTCGTTCCGCTTTTTCACCCCCAGAGGTTGAATCCCAAAGTGAGAGGATCAGTAGGGAACTTGAGCCTGCGGCTGCATCACAAACCAAGGAATCAGCCACTGTCTCATCCCCTGCACCTATGAGCCCCACAAGAAGACGGGCTCTGGATCATTATCTCACCCTTCGAAGGTGAGTGTACGGAATCACTTTCCTCAGATTGTCCCTTTTCTCTCTGGCTCTCCTTTTTTCAAACCTCAAATATTACTTATCCCTACTAGCTTTTGGGGGGGGCGGGAGGCCATGCCCACAGCATGCAGAAGTGTGCCACAGCAGTGACAATGCAGATCTATAAACTACCGAGCTACCAGGGAACTCCGCTACTAAATTCTTAACACATTTCCTTTCCTGATCGATTCTGTTTGTTCTGATATTTCCAGTTCTGGATGGATCCCAGATGGACAAGGTCGATGGATAAAAGATGAGAATGTTGAGTTTGATTCTGATGAAGAGGAACCCCCTGATCTCCCCTTGGACTGACACTCTTTCCCCATTCAGTTCACAAATAAACTATAGTGGGCGCTGGGAGCCTGACTTTCCTTGAGTCTGGTTCCTTGTCTCATTTCAGGATTTCAGGTCTGTTCGTTCTCAGCCTGGCCAATATTTCCCTGCAATGTACACAGCTCCCCATACTTCTAGCCCCTCCCCCCACTTCTACCAAAGTCATGCCAAGCGTCAGCTGCATGCAGCCCGGTGCCCTAAAATAAGTCTGTCAGAAGGAGGTCTTTGCCCTTCATGTTGTCTGACTTCTTCCCCACCTCCACTCAGAGTCTTTTCCTCCTTCAAATGACATGAAGTTTTTGGGTAGGCACTGGGTGGGGTGGGGGTGGGAGCTGGACAGGTCTGGAAACAGGGCCAGGGCTTAGCCACCCTGTGAGAGCAGAAGGGACTGAAGGCATTGGCCAGGTTATGGGGGACACCAAGGGAGAGAGCTCCCCCCACCTCCTCCTGGTAACTTGACCCTCCCTGCCTGCTGATCCCTAGAGTATAAATAATCCCCTGATGAACTGGCAGTAACCCTGAGGGGTTAGCGCCAAGATTTCCACCCCAAAGCCCAAGGAAGGAGGCAGGCAGAGTGGACAGAGGGCCTTTATTTACAGGAAAGGGGGATAGATGAGGATTTAATTTAAGCATTCAGGGCTCCGGGCTCCAGTTGATAAAGGGAGGGTACTGTTATCTCTTCTTTTGCTGGCGACCTATAAAGGAAGAAGAGTCAATGCAAGTCATTATTCCATCTCTTGCTTCCTGCAGAGGTGCTCTTCTCCTTTCCAGTTCCTTGGCCAGACTCATAAAGAGGTCATGTCTTAGGCCAACAAGCATGCCCACCTTGCATTAACAAAATAAGAAACGACAGGGCACACAAAATACCACGCCTCCTAACAGGTATGTCTCGTTTCCCTTCCACCTCTCTGCTGGTGTATATTAGGGCAGAGGGGCTTTTCTGTATACTTTCTAATCACTTCTCGGTGTGAAGAAGTTCAGGTTCTTAGTCACTAAGCCAGCTTTCAGGAGGATCTACCAGCTTCCGCACCTACCTGGCCTCCCCGCAGCCCGACACCATGTCTGCAGTTACTCACGTAATTCATTGTTCCGTGTCATGGCCTGGGCCGCCCGAGCTCGTGGCCCCTGCTGTGTAAAGTGGTAGCCAAAGCGGACAATGGAGGGACACTGTTCGAGCACAGTGGCCATTTCCATCTCCACTGCATCTCCAGGCCACTGGCGCTGGGGGAGGGAGAGGTGGAAGCTGTCAGCCACCCTCTCTGGGCTGTTCATAGTCCCAGCCTCCTGACCCTTTGGGAGGTCTAAGAAGCTTGTTTCTCAAGAGTGGGGGATGAGAGGAACTGCCTTGGCTCCCCACATAGGGACAAAGAAGAGGAGAATTCAAACAAGATTAGATGAGGTCCTACCCCGGTGGCTCCTTAGGGAGGAGGCTCAGTGAGTAGTGGCTGACTGCAAAGACCAGGGCAAGGGCATGCTGACCTGGTTGTCTACGCGGAGCTCAGTGAGTGTGGCATTCTCCCGAACTGCCTTCAGCACAGCCATGAGCCCTGTGCTGCTGATGAAGTTGGATTCAATGTTCAGACTCTGGAGGCTACGATTCTCTCGCAACATGTCAGCCACCGCCTGGGGAGTGGGGATTTAGGTTAGGATTAGGAGACAGTTTCACAGATGATTGAAGGGAGGGGAAAAAAACAGGAGCAAGAGGGAAACACAGCTCTTTGAAATGAGTCCTTAAGGTGTAGGTGGGGCTCAAGGAAGGCGGAAATGAGGAGGGTAGGAGAGGAAAACAGGGAGATGACGTGTGCAGTGGAGTTGGTGGTAGAGGGGGTTGTGGCTCTTTCAGAAGATGATCTGATGATTTCGGAGCTGTGAGTCATAGGACTGAAGTTGGGCGTCTCCAGCAGGGCTCCCCTAAGAGAGCATGATGGGAATAGCACCCACAGCATAACCCCAGCCAGGGGTACATGTCAAGGTACAGGGAGAGGGCTAGGGGTGTCAGCTAGCCTTACATGGGCAATGGGGTCACCGCTCCTTGTGGCCACCAGACTGAAGCTCCGGACATGGGTATTCGTCTTCATTGCCTCACACAGTTCAGTTAGCATGGGTATCGGGATGTCCTGTCAAGGGGGGATTGGAGATGATGGGCTTGGGGACCCACCTACGTCAGCAGTTAGGATAACTGGGACAGTGTTATTCCTTAGAGGGTGGGGGTCAGATACCTGGATATTATTGAGGTTCACCTCCTCCAACTCCTTGTCATTGCTTCGAACACTCTTCAGTATCTCCTCGATGTTTGTGGGATTTGGGGGCTCATCTGGCACCGGCTTATACTTATCAGGCTGCACCACACCTGGTGGGTGAGGGCAGGAAGAAAACCCCAATATGTCCCCCACAAACTCTTCCCCATTGGTTCTCCTATCACATAGGCATCATGTCCTCTCCCTCTTCACTTGTTTCACCCTTTGCTACCTATGCTGAGACTCTGGGACCACCTGCAAAGCGCCCTGGGGGCCATCCTCCTAAACAGACTCACTGCTGATGCCTTCGGTGTTGCAGATTTCTCCACTGCAGAGAGCATCGTAGTACTGCTTGTTGCTCATTAGTGTGTACATGCCCAGAATTGCTGGTGAGAAAGCAGAGAGGGGACAGGGAATGAGAAAAAGGGACTTGCTCCAACCGCTCCCTCCCATTTTGAATCTTATATTTTTATTTTTTTTTGTCTTTTTTTTTTTTGTCATTTCTTGGGCCGCTCCCCCGGCATATGGAGGTTCCCAGGCTAGGGGTCTAATCGGAGCTGTAGCTGCCAGCCTATACCAGAGCCACAGCAACGCAGGATCCGAGCCGCGTCTGCGACCTACACCACAGCTCACAGCAACGCCAGATCGTTAACCCACTGAGCAAGGGCAGGGACCGAACCCGCAACCTCATGATTCCTAGTCGGATTCGTTAACCGCTGCGCCACGACGGGAACTCCTGAATCTTATATTTTTAAAGCCTGACCTCTTTTTCTCTTCCAAAGAGGTTCCCACTCTTCCTTGGTCCCAGGGGTCCCTTCCATCAAACTGCATAAGGCACTGGTTTTTAAAACACTGAGACAGGGCTAAGGGAAGGTCCCTAAGGGGCTGCTACAGGATGAAGGGGTCTGTCGGACTTCCTCCTGTTTTTAGCCAGAATGGTTTTGCTTCATTATCTCTGTAAAAATTCCCTTGAAATGTTAACTTACTAGATTTTTAAAAAATAAGTGAATACCTATGTAAACAAGAAAAATTCAAAACCACAGGCTTTCTCAAACATCCATGTCCTGGTTCAGAGCCTTCCCTACTAGTCCTTTGGCATGGCTAGGACTCCCCTGCCCCTCATCTTCCCAAGTCCTCCCTTCTGCACAGCTGCCCACCTGCAATATCACACATTTCCGCATCCGTGGCATGGGCCAGCGCCTCCTCGAGCTCAGGCTCCAGAGTGATCTGCTCCTCTTTTGGAATTTCCCTCTTGGGCTGAATATAGGGTTTCCCTGATGGGGAGATGAGGATGGTTCAGGTACAGGTCATTTCTCCTAGGATCCTGGCCTCCAGGTTCCTTTCCTTCTCCAGGAGGTGGAGTGCTAGGTCACTAGGAGCCACTGTAAAGCCTGCATCCTCTACAAGCTCGGGACTCCTGGGTCCCCTCGGTCTCTTACAAGAGCTGAAGAGTGCGAGCTGGCATGCAGATGTAGGCAGCCAAGTCCCTGGGCAGCTAGGAGCTGGAAGGTGAGAGGGAAGCTGGAGGGGGGACATGTGAGAGGCAACTATTTGGGTTCTGGGAGGCGTGGATGTTAGTGTCTCCATACCCTTCTTCTCGCCTGTGAAGGGTACCAAGTCATCACGCTCTTTGACCTCTAGTGCCTGCTGTTCCAGGTACTGCAAAAGGGCCTCTCGGTCCAGCGGCCCCGTTGGGCTCTTCTTCGTCTGGTCACGTTGTCTTAGTCCAGCTGGCAGGAGCATGTTCTTAGGGATGAGTTTTGAGGAGCAAGTCAGACCTCCCCTCTGACTGGGGCATCTCCAGGGCTCCCTAAAACAGCTCCAGACACCTTTCCCCTGACTCTCTTGGGACTCCAGTCCCAGTAGACAGCCCTGGTCTCAGACACCCGGGCCCCACACCCTTCCCAAATACCTGGGGACTTCCCCTGGTTCCCTGTGCTGGAGCCCCTACCTCGGGGTCCATCTCCTGTAGCTCGCAGTCCAGCTGCTCTAGCTCCTCAGGGCTCAAGGTCCTTAGGATCTCATCTTCATCTATGTCTCTGTATTTCTCCAGTTCCTTCAGATACGATGACATGATGGCCCCCACCCCCTCCCCACTGTGTGGCACTCACGGAGCCTGGGGTACATGGGAAAAGTGGTTGGAAATGGAAAGATGGACATGGACACAGTAGGGACACAGAGAGACAAGCCACGGGGGGGCAGAACAATTAACTGGTTGCCTTGGAGGATAGAAATCTAGCTGGGTGTGGGAAGATGGGGGTAGGTTAGGTTGTTTAGTTAGAACCCAAGCCTCCTTCCTGCTTCCATAGCTTCCAGCCACTCTGGATGGGGATCCCAGGCATCCAGACCGAATCTGTCTTCCCATTGTTTGATGGGGAAATCCTGGCAGTACCCCTCCCCTATAACCTCGCCTGTCAGTGCCTCTTGCCCTAGCACAGCTGCCGGGAGCCCCGCCAACACAGCTGGCCCCAAGCCCAGTTCCTATTGAAAGGAAGGGGGGCAGGCAGAGAGCTTCAGGGAAATCCTTCCTTTCTTCCCCATAATCCAGTCTTTTTCCTAAACTGGTTTAAGAAAGCAAGGAGGATTGAGGGGGGAAAGACAGTGCTCTTACCCCACTCTCATTTCCTCTTACTGTGGGGGGGTCAAGATTTCACTTTCTGTTCGCTTAAATTCTAAATCCTAAGGGAAGGCAAGGGCTCAGAGGAGCTGGGGTACTTCCAGGTTGGGGGAAGGGAGGTATGGCCTTAGGAGAAGGTACTGAATTCCCATAATTTGTCCTGGGCTTTGGACAGGAAGGTGACACCAGTCCAATGGGTGGGAAGTGTCTTCTAAATGGGATAAAGTTTCTCTAAAAATGGTGAGAGGATTAGACTTGCATGATCTTTTACAATATGAAAAATACGCACAAGCTACACATACATGTTATGCTGAATATGAAAGATTCAGAGAGGGCAGTGACAGAAACACAGAGGGACAAAGACAGACACACTCCATATCACTCCCAGAAGGAGCCACTCTTCTCCTCCCATTCCCCACCAGGCTCTGATCCATAAGGCCCCCCTGCCTTCCCCACCTACCAGTCCTGGCGGTCACCTCCCTTCTCACCTCCCCTTCTGTCAGTCGGTCTGTCTGTTCTACTGGAGCACTGTACCGGCAACAGGAGGAGCCGGGTGCCGGGACAGAGGGTGGGGGAACAGTGAGCTCAGCATTTTATTATTTTAGCTCTGGCCAGGTGGGGGGGAGTGGGAGATCACATATACACAGCCCCCATACCCTGCCCAGCCCTGAGAGCCTCTAGTGGCCACTAAGAGCCATGGCACCTCCTCCCCTTCCTGCAAGCCCAAGTCCTGGAGACTGGAGTTCTAGGAGACTCACACCATTCCTACCTATCTGATGTCTGCTATACTTACAGTAGTGACTTTAAGGAGACATAAAGGTGAATATAAGGATTTTGGTTTTGGTGTCTAATTTTAAGGTTTATAAACTGTTGGATGAGTATTTTACTATTATTAAGGGGAACTCAATATAAATGCTATTAAACAAATATTTAAGACCCATGTATATACACAGACATTCGCAAATAATTTTTGCTTCCAACCCAAGATTATAGACACCAGACAAAAGGGATCTTTCTATTTTATTAGATTAAAAAAAAAAAAAAACAACCCATGAAACCAATAGGAACTAGGGGAAAAAAACTAAAGGGCTGGGCAAGGATCAGTGATGACAAGGGGAAGAAGTGGGGGGGGAACAGGCATCAAGAGCCCCAAGTTAGGGCAGGAAAGGGCTTTCTAAGGACTCGACCTCCCTTCATTTGATGACGATTTTCTGGCGCAAGGCTCGAGGCCCAGAGCCAGGGAGGGGCTCGGGGGGTGGTGGGCCAGGACCCAGGGCTGAGGCAGTGGGCGGCAGTCCGTGGGCAGTGATGTACTTCTTGTAGGCCTCACGGATGATCTTGAAGGCTCGAGCAGTGGCGTAGGGTATGTCTGTAACAGGGTCCCGGTATAGGGCTGGGCGATGGGTCACCGGGCAGACCTCCCGAACAGGGACCTTTGGGGGCCGCCCTTGGGGGAACCATTCCTCGAACGTCGCATCATCACTGAAAGTGATGAAGGTACGAGAGCAGCGAGCAGGAGGGACGACGGGTCCAGTCCCAGGACGGGGAGTCAATGCAGAAGCCGTGGGAGTGGGATCAAGTCTGAGGGAAAAGACACAGAAAAACACAAAGAGCTGAGACGAGAAAATAACAGACAAAGAGATCAGACAGGTGAGAAAAGAGGAAGCAGAGGGGACGGCAACATTGGAGAGTCTCTTCAGTGGTAACAACACAAAGCTGGGCTGGATGGAAAAAGGAAAGGAGAAAAGAGAGGCTAAAAAAGAGAGAAAGCAGTAAGGAGCTGACAGGAAGAGGAATCTGAAAGACACTGAGGGCTGGAGAGCTGTGTGCAGAAAGCAGGTGACATGGGGCTGAGGGAACAGAGCTGGGTACAGAAAGGAGCAACTGCTCTCTTCTCTCCTTGAGATTCACTCACCCCTCCACATCGACATTCTCTTCTTTAGGGCCTGGTTCCCCAACAAGTGGCACTGTCACCGAATGGTAGGTGATTATGGGCCCAGGGCACTTGCGCTTCTTATGGACCTGCTTCTTTTTGTCAGCCTCGAGCCGCTCATAGGTCTCTTGAGGGTCAAAGGAAGGAAGGGATGGTCAGTTCCCCTCTTCCCAAACCCGGGTCTGTCCTACAGTCTCTCCATCATCTTCCTGGCTGTCTAGTCACTGCCTACCCAAGCCAAGTATGAAAGTCCTCTAAGGCCCTCTAGCATCTACCATTTCATACGTTTTCTGCTTGCCCCTCTTTTTTTTTTTTGGCCACACCTGTGGCTTGTGGTAGTTCCTGGGTTAGGGGTCAAACCCATGCCACAGCAGTGACCCAAGCCACTGCAGTGACAACACCGGATCCTTAACTCACTGCACCACAAGGAAAATCCTGCTTGCCCCTCTTGACATCTTTTCTGCTCATCACTGCTTCAGTCCCCTTAGTGTCTTCCCCACTCAGACTGTAGGACTTCAGAACTGAAAGTGACCCTCTGATGAGATGCTTGGCTCATTTCCCCAGAGACCCCTCCAGTACTGCCCTGTCAACTTGCTCCCAGCCAAGGCAGAACACTGCATCTTTAGGCATCTCTGGTCATCAGCGTTCTTTCCAATTTTGAACCGAAATATACTTTCTGATGACATTGTTTTAACTTTTAAGGCCATAAGGGACATAAGTGTAATCTTCCTTCCACACGACAATCCTTTATATAGTTGAAATTAGTTTCCATCTCTATCCAGGCTGATCACAACACCCCTTCCACTGAGCTATTACTCATACAGCAAGGTTGAGTCACTCTCTCCCTCTGCCACCGCTGTGCCTCACTCTTCTATTCCTGTATTCATCACAGTCTATGGCAGAGTCTACAAGATGGCAGCCCCTTCACCCCCCACCCCTTGGGTGTTCTGCTTGATCTGTATAGCGTTTTAATGAAAAATCTGAATTAGCTGCTGACAATTAACAGTTAGGAATTACATTTAAATACAGAGATTTCTGGTCCCTCTTAAAAAAAAATAATGAGTTCCCATTGAGGTGCAACAGAAATGAATCCAACTAATATCCATGAGGATGCAGATTCAATCCCTGGCTTCGCTCAGTGGACTGGGGATCCAGTGCTGCCATGAGCTGTAGTGTCACAGATGTGACTCAGATCCCACATTGCTGTGAATGTGGCGTAGGCCGACAACTACAGCTCTGATTCAACCCCTAGCCTGGGAACCTCTGTATGCTGCAGGTGCGGCCCTAAAAAGCAGAAAAAAGAAAGAAAGAAAGGAAGAAAATCTGGCAACCCTGTGCCTGCATTCTCACATGGCAACAATTAGCTGAGCTGAGTAACTGCTCCTCCTTTCAGGCACTCCTCGAGTTCACCACAGCCCCCACTGGACCCTGTGACACTGCTCTATAGCAGTTCTTGTCAGTATATGTGTCTTTTCCCTAAGGACAGTGACTGTGACTCGTATGACCTACATATTATCAGGGTCAAGCAGCATTCCATACATTACAGGCATTCAATAAAGATGTGTTAATATATAAACAAACAAAAATATCCCTGGTCTGGAGCTCCCGTTGTGGCTCAGTGGCTAACGAATCCGACTAGGAACCATGAGGTTGTGGGTTCGATCCCTGGCCTCGCTCAGCAGGTTAAGGATCCGGCGTTGCCGTGAGCTGTGGTATTAGGTCGAAGATGTGGCTCGGATCCTGCGTTGCTGTGGTGTGGTGTAGGCCGATAGCTATGGCTCCGATTCGACCCCTAGCCTGGGAACCTCCATATGCCTCGGGAGTGGCCCTAGAAAAGGCACAAAAAAAAAAAAAAAAAAAAAAAAAAGCCTGGTCCTTCTCCTCTGAATGAACTTTTAAGTTCTGTGCTGTGTCCAAAAGTGGGTACTGTCAACACACTCCGCTAGATAAAGTCTGACCAGAAGAGTCCTCTGGACACTCCCCACCCCAAACCCCTGCCCAGTATTTTAACCTCTTTTGCACTTAAATTTTGGTTGGTAATGTTGTTCTCTTTCCCTGAGCCAACCTTCCAACCCTTCTCTCGAACACTTCCTGTACCCTCTGGAACGCCTGCTCTGTAATCAGCCAACTCATCTATTTCCTCAAGTTCCTCACTCAGCAATCCTTCCAAAACTTGCCTTACTGGAAACCTGTCATCCACAGAGGCCACCACTCTCCCTGCAGTCCTCTGATGGAGGCCCCTTACTCTCCCACATCCTGTGCAAGCTGTGCCTGAGTCTTACTAAGTCTCACACTTCAGGTCTCTTTGCTCCATTACTTTGTATTTTTTTCTTTCGTCTTTTTAGGGCCGAACCCGCAGCATGTGGAAGTTCCCAGGCTAGGGGTCAAGCCGGAGCTGCATCCACCAGCCTACACCACAGCCACAGCAACGCGGGATCGGAGCCACATCTTCGACCTACACCACAGCTCACGGCAACACCAGATCCTTAACCCACTGAACGAGGCCAGGGATGGAACCTGCATCCTCATGGATACTAGTCCATATCATTAACTGCTGAGCCACAAGAGGAACTCCTTGCTCCATTACTCTAGATACCTCTGTTCTTCTAGTTCTTCAGTATTCTAGTCCATGAATATCTCCTCATTCTATCATCCCTTCCAGGCTTCATTTGCCTTTTAAAATCAAGCTTAGGTTCCATGGTCTATCAGTCATTCTCCTGTCAATCTAGACTCCCTCACCCAGACCTGGACTGCCAAGTGCTACCGTTGAAAAGTTACAAAATAGGTAGACTGGAACCACAATAAATTCATGGTCCCAAAGTTCAGATGGTCCTATCTCAACAAGTATTTCAAGCAGTCTTCATTCTCCTCAAGCTTCCAACTCTATCCCTAACACCTGACAGTACATAAAAGATAACAGATGAGAACAACTGCACTGCCCTGCTCTGGATTTACAGTCCTACAACTGTGAGCCACCCTTCCTTCCCTCCTTTCTTGTAACTTAGCTCAATTCCTCCACATGTGCCCTAGCTTCCACCCCCCGCCCCCAATTCTCCAAAACCCTACACTATTTACCATCCTTCCTTTCTTTTCCATCTTTAAATTCTTTCATTTTCACTTCACCAAAAATATACTTATATTCTTTCTAATCTCTGAATAAAACAAAGCAAGGACAGGGAGTTCTCCAATGGCCTAGTGGGTTACGGCCCCTGCATTTTCACCACTGTGGCTCTGGTCACTGCTATGTGGTACAGGTTCGATCCCTGGCCTGGGAACTTCCACATGCTGTGGGTGTGGCAAAAAAGACAAACAAATAAAAAAAAAAAAACAAGGACAAACTCTACCTTGACCCCACACCCCCCTTATTCCCTCTCCTACCCTTCATGGCTGAATTTTAAGTTTGGCTTCCCAACCAACTTCCAAATGGCTCAGTCCCCAAAAAGTGCTCCCTAAGGTCATCTCTGATCTCCATGTCACTAAAGCCAATGGACACTTCCTAGTTCTCTTCACTGGCATCTCAGCAGCACTCAGTAGCTACTCTCTCTTGAAATATTCTTTCCTTTAGGATTAAGACAAACTCTCCTGGAGTTTCCAGCTCTCTGGCTACTCTTCCGATTCTTTTCTAAGCACCTCTTCTTGTATAAGACTATTACTTTTCAGTGTCTGCAGGACCTTTTTGTGCCTCTGTCTACTCTCCTCCCTTTATGATTTCTCCCTAGGTGATCTGATCCCTCCAGTGTCAACTACCATCCATATTTTAAAACTTCCAAATCGGTATTTCTTTTTTGTTGTTGTTGTTGTTGTTTTGTTTTGCTTTTTCTAGGGCCGCACCCACAGCTTATGGAGGTTCCCAGGCTAGGGGTCTAATCGGAGCTGGAGCCACTGGCCTACACCAGAGCCACAGCAACGCAGGATCCAAGCCGTGTCTGCAACCTACACCACAGCTCATGGGCAACGCCAGATCCCTAACCCACTGAGTGAGGCCAGGGATCGAACCTGCAACCTCATGGTTCCTAGTCAGATTCGCTAACCACTGCGCCATGACGGGAACTCCCCAAATCTTTATTTCTAACCCAGGAATCTTGTCCAAGTACCAGATCTGCACATTTAACTCAGTTCTCAGCACTGCATGAATTGCTCACAGACACCTCAATTCCAACATGTTAAAAAATGAACTTATTGAGGAGATCCTGTTGTGGCGCAGTGGAAACAGATCCAACGAGTATCCATGAGGGCACAGGTTCGATCCCTGGCCTCACTCACTAGGTCAAGGATCTGGCGTTGCCGTGAGCTGTGGTGTAGGTCGCAGACACAGCTCAGATCCCGTATTGCTGTGGCTGCGGTGTAGGCCGGCAGCTGTAGCTCCGAAATGACCCCTAGCCTGGGAACTTCCATATGCCTCAGGTACAGCCCTAAAAAGCAAAAAGTAAAATAAAATAAAAAAATAAAAAAGTAATTTATTATTTTTTTTCCCTATCAAACATGCCTCTCCAGGATCTCCTATGTCAAGTTATAATGTCAGAAGCTTGGGAATCGCTCTCTTTACAGTGCCCTGAAACAATCAATGTGGTCGAAGGATGCAGACTGTAATTACAATGATATCAGGTGACCTCAGTATTTGTGATGGTTCTCCATCATTTATGTTTTGAGAGATAACTACTGTTTTAAAGCACTGAAATGCAATTATACAGAGAGATATTTCCCATTTTAAAGCCAACATAATGAAAGAAAAAATGTTGTGAGAATACATCCTGAAGTTCTCGTCGTGGCTCAGCAGAAATGAATTTGACTAGGATCCATGAGGATGCAGGTTTGATGCCTGGCTTTGCTCAGCGGGTTAAGGATCCAGCATTGCCACGAACTGTGATATAGGTCGCAGACGTGGCTCGGATCCTGCATTGTTGTGGCTGTGGCTGTGGCGTAGGCCTGGGAACCTCCATATGCTGCAGGTGCGGCCCTAAAAAAAGACAGAAAAAAAATATGTCCTGAAAATGTTGGAAGTGTACTAAATCTTTTCTCAATAACTGAGGTCTTTTGGAGTTAAGATATCTAAATCTCATAACTATCATTAAACTGAAATAGAATGGGTCCTAGATATTCTGGGTAAACAATCTTCCACTCCACAGTGAAACTGCATTTGGGTTATACATGTTCAATTATTTATGCTTGGTCAAAAAAAGAGAGAGCAATAGAGAAATAACAAACTAAATACTGTAGGAGATTCCACCTGTTACTTAACTCAGTTAAAGTATCCTTCAGAGTGAGCACGTGATGGGAGATGTGAAGTCTGCTGTGCCCTCAATTTCTCACGTACCTTTCCTGACCCTAGAATTCTCACCATACTTTAGAGAAATGTATGGTTTTGTACAATATATTACCATATACGACTATGTACCCGATAGCATATAAGCTAAAGAAATTTTAAAGAATTTTTACTTTAAAGTAATATATCTCATGAACTACCTCTGAATTTCTAATTCTTATGATCATTAAAGTAGGCATTACCACCCCATTTTGTGAACAAGGAAAGAAAGATAAAAGTAGGCTGTAAGTAATTTGCCTATGGTCTTACAGGTAGGGAACAGCAGAATTACAATTTGAATTGAGTTCTACACAATTTTTTTTTTTTTTTTTTGCCATGCCTGTGGCATATGGAAGTTCCTGGGCCAGGGATCAAACTCAAGCCACAGCAGTGATACCAGACCCTTAACCAGGGAACTCCTTATATAAGTCTTATATTACACCAAAGTACTTCAGTATAACTTGTCCTTTAGTGCCCTCGTAACTGCCTAGTTCCTTGTCCTTGCTCCTCATAACTTCCTCTCCCCATTTCTTTCCTCCGATTACCTTGTCCCAAATTGCCATCTTTCTGGTTCATTGGATCTTCCAGGTCTCAGTTTATCTCATGCTTCTCAGCCCTTCTACCCACTGTTCTCAAAACCATAGACTGACCCAGTGAACGTAAGTTGAGCTCTTCTGTGATCTTAGCCTCCCTGAGCAGCTCCTCCTGGGTCAGTGGCCGCTCACAGTGGGGCCCCTTTCGCCGCCGTGACTGACCCTGCCGCTCTTGTACTCGAAGGAATGTCTGTCTTGTATGCTCAGCTGTAGACTGACGCATGGACTTCCGACCTGGGAAGGAAGTCAAGAGAGGAAGAAACCTTTGAACTCATGTCCACCTCCTTTGTATTTTTTTTTAAATTTAAAATTTTTATTTGGAAATCATCTTAAACTTAGAAAAAAGTTGCAAGAACAGTACAAAGTAAATCCATGTGTTCTTTACCAGATCACCTGTTAACATTTTGCCCTATTTGCATTTTGTGTGTGTGTGTTTTCTGAATAATCTGAGAGTTAAGTGTACATATCATGGCTCTATTCCCCTAAATACTCAGTGTATATTTTCTAAGAACAAAAAATTTCCTTACATAAACATAATTCAGTTATCAACTTCAGGAAATTTAACAGTAATACAATACTTTATCATATTTCAATTTTGTCAATTGACCCAAACATCCGCACTCACTGTCAGAGCCATCATCCTGTAGTTCTAGTGGAAGCAATGCTTTCTCTTCTCGGGTCTTCTGAGAGCTACCAGCTGGGGTGCTGACCTTTCGAGGCCTCAAGCTCTTAAGAGGCTCCTGGGGACAGAATGGAATCAGACACCAGGGAAGAGAAGAAACAGGTAAAAGGAAGAGAAAACCAGCACTGAAGAAAATGGGACTGGTGTGAGGATCTTGAGACCTGATGAAAGAGAGAACAGGAATTAAGGAAGCCCAAGAAAACTAGGACCCCCCCCTTCACCTTATACGCTTTGGTGACTACTCGGCGCTTCCTTCTTGGCTCTTCTGTTTCTCCATCACTGGATGGTTCATCTCCTTCGTCGATGTCAAAATCAGAGTCCACCTCATCCTCTGTGTCTGACTGGTCCCCTTGATACTCATCATCTCCTGATTCCTGAAGGCATAGGGAAAAAAGGTTCTCATCGGCATCGGAGTCATTAATACCCCTCCAGGAGGAACAGAACTATTTCTTTCTTTCCTTCCCTTTCCTCCCTCCCTCCCTTTCTTTTTTGGTCTTTTTAGGGCTGTACCTGCGGCATATGGAAGTTCCCAGGCTAGGGGTTGAATTGGAGCTACAGCTGCTGGCCTATACCATAGCCATAGCAATGCCAGATTTGAGCCACATCTGTGACCTACTCCACAGTTCATGGCAAAGCTGGATCCTTAACCCACTGAGGGAGGCTAGGGACTGATGGCCTTAATCAATCATGGATGCTAGTCAGATTCATTACTGCTGAGGAAGGCCAGAATCAGTTTCTTTAGAAGGGCTGCCCCACTCTCCTTCCCAACTCAGCCTTTCACCTTCCTCAGGCAAAAAGCTTTCCGAGCTGATGGCCTTCAGCTCCAGGACCACCCCTTCCAACATTAATTGACTGCCTTGTACCTGTAGCACAGTGTTAAGTGCTGGGGTACAAAAGGATATGGTTTAGTCTCTATCTTCATGGGATCTTGCAGACTAGTAGAGGACAGGACATAATTATAAAACAAAGTTTTAATACAAGGCAACATATAAAGTACCAATAAAATGTTACAGATGGCTCGGGAAGGTTTAACTTTAGATTTCCTTCCTTTCGACTAGGAGTTGGCAAACTTTTTCAGTAAAGGGCCAGTTTCAGCCAACAGGTTGTAGTTTACTAAACCCTGCGTTAGACTCTAAAAAATGCAGAGGAGGACCTCCCATTGTGGCTCAGGAGAAACGAATCTAATATCCATGAAGACACAGGTTTGATCCCTGGCTTTGCTCAGTGGGTTAAGGATCCCACTTAAGGATCTTGGCATTGCTGAGAGCTGTGGTGTAGGTTGCAGACCTGGCTCAAATCTGGTATTGCTGTGGCTGTGGTGTAGGCTGGCAGATGCAGCTCCAATTCGACCCTTAGCCCAGGAACCTCTGTATGCTGTGGGTGCAGCCCTAAAAAGACAAAAAAAAAAAAAAAAAAAAAAAAAAAAATTGCCTTTGACCACGGTTTAAAATACTGATAGTATTTAGATAGCCAAGGTCAAGGAGAGAAACATGGGCAGATCAAACAGCAGGAACAAAGGTGTAGAAGCAGGAATGCGTATAGCATGATTAGGGAATAAGGATTTGGACCTAAGTAAAGCAGGTTATCTCTGGCAAGAAGTTGTCCTAGCTGATTGTCTTTGGCGCTAGCACAGACAGCCTCCTTCCAACATTAACTGACTGCCCTGTAGGGCTACAAGATTAGAAAAGAAGGAAGTTGCCTCGGGGCCCAATGGGTCACGTTAGCTTTGCTGTGAGTTGTGATGTAGGCTGCAGACCAGGCTCAGATCTGGCGTTGCTATGGCTGTGGAGCAGGCTGGCAGCTACAGCTCGGATTCAACAGCTAGCCTGGGAACGTGCATATGCTGCAGGTGCAGCCTTAAAAAGGCAAAAAAAAGAAGAAAAAAAATCACTTGGAGGCGAAGGAGTTAATTGGGTGGGGCAGAACTTCAAACATGTGGCTTTCTCTTCAATCAATGATGAGACTAACGGGCTAATCTTGGTATACACACTGCCAAAACAAGCAAATAACAGACAGTTGACACTCCAAGCCTGTCAGCTTCAGTCTTGCACTGATGACCATCATTTCCTCCCAACTGATGTTTGTGAAAGACAGCCTGGGAACATGTTAATCCCCTTAGCTCTGACCCTACTAAGTCATATCACCAGAGGTAGCAGTTCAACTACACATTAGCTTAATGCCCAATTGAAATGCTTTCACTAAGTTATGGACTTACTACCATTCCTTTGGCTTTTATCAAGGGTCATTAATAGACATGACTAATCAAGAGACTGTTTTTACATCATCTACCAAACCCCTGTTACTTTATATATAAGGACGCAATTCTCCCTAGGATTTAATGTTGAATAAGTTTGTCTCTCTTAAAGAACTTGTATGCTTCTTTCCTACTGAAAAAAGAAATTCAGGGTTTGGCTGCCAGGAAGCTCACAGCTAAATTTAAAATCAATTGCTACTACCATTTTAGCTGAGGCTCTTGGTACAATTACTTCTGATCTGTCTCTATTTTTACTGTTCCTACTTTTTGTTTATATCGTAAGCCTCCTTAAATCCTTTTTGGAAGAAGGAAGGGTACATATTAAATAACAACTCGTAAAATGACAGGAATAGGAAAATGGCCTTTGGAGGAGGGATGGGAAAGTTCTATTTTAAACTACTTGCTTAGGGGGTTGTTGTGATGATTCCTAATCAGTCACCAAGTCCTGTGGATTCTATTTCTCCTTAATTTCTCCTGAACCCTCCTGATCATGTTTCTCTACTCCCGCTGCCTTCTTCAAATCCACAATACAGAGTGATCTTTATAAAGTACAAATCTGATCATAAAACTATGACAAATATTCTCAGTCCTCTGGATGAAGAGCAAAACTCCTTAACATGGCTCACAAGCCCTCCATGATCTGGCCCACGCCTACTCCCTCCAGCCTGACCAACCTTTATTCTCCTTCATGGTCTGGATAATGACAGTAGATATGCAGGTCCCTGACAAGGATCTCAGCGTTTTTATACATCTCTGCCCCACCCCCTCGCTGGACCAACCCTCCTCCTTCCCCTGCTCCTACTCCTACCACTATTCAGCCAGCCAAGGCCACTTTTCATATGGTCCTCAGCTTATCCTGATGCCTATCCCAAACAACTTTGGCTCCATGTGGAATTTAAACTGACTTAATTCAGCTAGTTCCCCCACTGGAATCTGGAATATGTCAGAACAAAATGGTGGGGTCTGTTTTTTGGTTTGTTTTCTTTTTGGCTGCGCTGGAGCCATGTGCAACTTCCCCACCAGGGACTGAACTGGTGCCAAAGGAGGTGACCCAAGCGGCAGCAGTGACACCATGCCCTTAACTGGCTGAGCCACAGAGGAACTCCCCAAAGTGGTGTTTTTAATACTCTGTTTCCCTAAAGCCTATCACAGTTCTTGGCTTGCTCTATGCGTTTAATATATTTGATGAACGGTTAGATTCAATCAATATAAAATTTAACAAGTGCCAACCCAATGAGGACACTGGACCAGGCATTGGACATGTGTACTGTTAAACAAAACAGATTATCTCTAACCTTAAAGCGCTTACAATCTGATAGAAAAGTATAAACAAGCCAGCAAAAGCTATTACAAATCGAAATAGGTTCTACGAAAGATATATAGGGAGAAACTTCTTAGCACAATCAAGGAAAGGCTATTTACCCAAGAGACATTTACACCGAGATCTGAAAGCTGAAAAAGGAGTATGCTAAGTGCCTCTATTTTTTCTTGAGAGAGATTTCTTTTCTATACTTGAGATGAATAACCAGGCAGTGGGCCAACGAGCATACACCGCGTGACTACGATGTGCTGTATGCTAGACGTCAGAAGTGCAATGAGAGATGCAGCTGGGGAAGTACACAGCAGGTTTCAGCCATCCAGGACTCTCCCTTCCAGGACTCCAGTTTATCCTCCAGTCTCGCCCACCCCATCTCGAGTATCAGCTACCAAGGATCCTCTCTTCCCCCACCCCCTTCTTTGTCCGAGGTTTCTCCCTTCAGGACTCCTTTCAGCTTCCTTCCCTCCCTCTTCCTGGGCCCGGCTCTTGCCTCAGTGAAACCCCCATAAGTCGTCTGGTAGAACTCATCTTCCTCCTCTGCCTCCAGGAGACCAGAAAGCCGGTTCCCTGCGGTCTTCCGGGGGGCCCGGCCCCCAGCCAAACTCATAGTGCCTACTCAGACTGCGCCACCACCAGCAACCCCTCACACAGCGCGGTCCTCAAGGATCGGCTCTCGACACCACTACCTGCGGGCGGCATGCGACGGCGGAAGCCGGTCATCTACAGGCAGAAGTAGCAGAGCGTCGAGAGATTCCTAGTCCCGCCCCCGAAATCTTCTCACGGCTTCAGCCCCGCCCACGCCTGCGCAGAGACTACCCCAAGCTCCCCGCCCCAGTTCCGGCGCCCATCTGGGCTGTGAAATACTTCGATTTGGTGACCCCCAGAAACCCCGCTACACTGAGTGCAGAAATCGGGAGCCAAGAAATTTTCATTTAGAAGAGGTCAGTCTCCCTCTGCTCCAGTTCGTTTTCCACTCTGCTGCCAGTAGGAACCTTTCTAAAAACCCAGATTTTGTCACACTTTTGCTCAAAAATCTTTAATGGCTCCTTCCTTGTCGACTTACAGGGTAAAGTCCAAATGTTTTTTAAATTTAGTTTTTAGTTTATATTGGATTATAGTTGATTTTCAATGTTGTGTTAATTTCAGGTGTACAGAAAAGTGATTCAGTTATACATATACCCATTCGTCTTTTTAAGTAAGTTGTTTTTTTTTTTTTTTTGTCTTTTTGCGGTTTCTTGGGCCACTCCCGTGGCATATGGAGGTTCCCAGGCTAGGGGTCGAATCGGAGCCGTAGCTGCAGGCCTACGCCAGAGCCGCAGCAACGCGGATCCCAGCCGCTTCTGCAACCTACACCACAGCTCAGGGTAACGCCGGATCCTTAACCCACTGAACAAGGCCAGGGATCAAACTCGCAACTTCATGGTTCCCAGTCAGACTCGTTAACCACTGAGCCACAATGGGAACTCCTTAAGTAAAATTAAAAAAAAAAAAAAAAAAATTCCCCCTTTTTCGGCAACCCGCATGACATGCAGAAGTTCCAGGACTAGGGATCAAATCCAAGCCAGAGCTTCGACCTACACAAAGCAACTTCTGATTATCTATTTTATTTTATTATTTTCTTTTCTTTCTTTCTTTCTTTTTAGGGCTGCACCCGCTGCATATCGAGGTTCCCAGGCTGGGGGTTGAATCAGCTACAGCTGCTGCCCTACACCACAGCCACAGCAATGCAGGATCTGAGCTGCATCTGTGACCTACACCACAGCTTAACCCACTGAGTGAGGCCAGCGATTGAACCCGAGTCCTCATGGATTCTAGCCGGGTTCGTTAACCGCTGAGCCAAGACGGGAACTCCTGATGTTTGTCCTTCTCTGCCTGAAAGTCCAAAATTCTTGTGGCGGAATAGTAGCATGGCTGAGAGCTGAGTTGTAGAGCCAGCCAGACCTGAGTTTGAGTTTGAGTTTAAGGTCTTCTAGCTGTGTGACTTTGGACAAGTTGTTTTGCCTCCCTGAATTTTAATCTTCTCATCTGTAAAGTGACACTAATAAGAATACCTACACTTTTAGGTGGTTGAGAAGATTTAAATATCTAATCCTTGTAAACCACTTAGCACAGTAATAAGCACATAGATGTTTGTTTGGTAGGGGATAACTACTATTAACATAGCTTTCAAGATCCTTCATCAGTCATTTAGCTTCTCCCTGCCTTTAACAGCCTCACATTATTCCACATCATCCTATTCTAGCATCGTTTCCCTGACACCAATTCTTTATCATGTCTCCGTATTTTTCCTTCTTAAAATTTCTTCTTTTTCTTACCTACCTGGCAAAATTCCAGTTCTGTAGGACAGTGAAGTCATCTCACATCTGTTTCTGTCTTCCCGGTGCAGTTTCTATAACCATGGAGATCATGCCTCCTAGATTCTTGTAATAGTTCCAGTCTCAAATAGTCTGTCAAGAATGTTTCAACTTCTCTTCCAGTTAGTTTGTTTGTTTGCTTATGGTCACACTCCGGGTATATGGAAGTTCCCAGGCCAGGGACTGAATCCCAGGACACAACTGTGGCAACGCCCAATCCTTTAACCCACTTCACTAGGCCAGGAATCGAACCCAAACCCCCACAGTGACCTGAGCTGCTGCAGACATTCTTAACCCACTGTGCCACAGAGGGAACTCTTCTTCCCATTTTTAATTCTGAAAGTATGGTTGTCAAAAAATAGCACTTGTGGCAGTTCCTATCATGGCTCAGTGGTTAATGAACCCAACTAGTACCCCTGAGAATGAGGGGTCCATCCCTGGCCTTACTCAGTGGGTTAAGGATCTGGCGTTGCTCTGAGCTGTGTGTAGGTCGAAGGCATGGCTGGGATCCTGAGTTGCTGTGGCTGTGGCTGTGGCTGTGGCCGGCAGCTACAGCTCTGATTTGACCCCTAGCCTGAGAACCTCCATATGCCATGGGTGTGGCCTAAAAACACCAAAAAAACCCACAAAAACCATAGCACTTGTGCATACTTTATGATGGCAAATATTATGTTTGCTCTAATGATTTATGTATCTGACTTCCTTATTTGTCTGTGATCTTTTTGAGTGTAGGGACTACATCTTCTTCTGTGTGCGCCAGAATTCCCACACTGCTTAGGATGTAATTGAGGCTAAATAATACTAACTCAATGAATGAATGAATGAATGAATGACTAATTGAGTTAATAAGGAACTTATCCTCTTATTTTGCCGATGTTGACCTAGCCTCTCCACTCCACTTTGACCTTAAGAACTGTCCTAAGACATGAAGTTCATTTTAATAAGGCTGTGTGTGGCTGTATGTACACTGTTTCCTTCAACTATGTATGAGTGGCTCCATTTGGAGATCACCAGGTTGTCCCCTCCTTTTTCCAAATTATATATTGGTGAACTCCCTTTTCCATTTCCTTGCGGGCACCAAGCCAATGTGTCCTCCTCTGTCCAGGCTTCCACACCCTGCCACGTCACCCCAGTTCTGCTATGCCAGGAATGTTACTGGGGAAGAGTGGCTTTATGACTCAGAGGCCTCCCCAGGGATTGAGTGGAAGTGGGGGCAGAGACAAGGTTTAGGGTGAAAATATGGGAAACACACCTAGCCCCATTTTTAAAATTTTGCCTTCATCCATTCATAAATTCAGGAGAATTTAGGTATTGGGCACCTGCTTTGTGTCAGGCACCATTCTAGTTGCCTGAGATATAAAAATAGAAAAGATGTAGGGCTCTCTTGTGGCATAGAGGGTTAAGGTACTCATCCTCTTATTTTGCCTCTGCGGGAGGCATTGTCACTGCAGCGGCTTGGGTTGCTGCTATGGCACGGTTTGATCCCTAGCCCGGGAACTTCCTCATGCCCCAGGAGTGGCCAAAAAGAAAAAAAAAAAAGGATAAGATATAATCTTTGTCATAAAACATTCATAGTCTATGAGAGAGACAAACAAGTAAACCAACTGACATAATACAAGGTGGTAGGAGTAATAGTAGATATATTTTGGTACATAAAGGAGAAACAAAGACCCTCTAAGAAGCTACAGAACAGGGGGCTCTTCTTCCAAGCGCGCTGAAATCAAATTCATAGATCAGATTCTTGGGAGAAGATCCCTCTGTTGACCTATTGCTTTTTTTTTTTTCCCCCATCTTTTTAGGGCCACACCTGGGGCATATGGAAGTTCCCAGGCTAGGGGCCCAATTTTTTTTTTTTTTTTTTTTTTGTCTTTTTGCCTTTTCTAGGGTCTCTCCCGTGGCATATGGAGGTTCCCAGGCTAGGGGTCTAATTGAAGCTGTAGCCACCAGCCTATGCCAAAGCCACAGCAACATGGGATCCGAGCCGCATCTTCGAGCTACACCACAGCTCACAGCAATGCCGTATCCTTAACCCACTCATCGAGGCCAGGGATCAAACCGAGTCCTCATGGATGCTAGTCGGGTTCAATAACTGCTGAGCCATGATGGGAACTCCTATTGCTTTGGCGAATAAGGGTTTTACTGGTCTATTTCCAGCTTTAAATTCAGAAACAAAATACTTCAATGCTATACATTCCATTATCATGGAGTTACAAATGGCAATTCAACCATTTGAAGTTTGTCTACCTTCAGCACCCAAATGAAGACAGATAACCCAGCAGGTGGCAGTAGGGAAACAATTATTTTAGAATTGTTTAAAAATATATTTATTTAAAAATTATTTAAAAAACAATCCTTTTTCTTTTGCTTTTTAGTGCCGTACTTGCGGCGTATGGGACTTCCCAGGCTAGGGGTCAAATCTGAGCTAAGGCTGCCAGCCTATACCACAGCCACAGCAACTCCAGATCCTATACTGCAGCTCACTTCACCTTGAGGCCAGGGATGGAACCTATATCCTCATGGACACTGGTCGAATTTGTTTCCGCTCTGCTACAATGGGAACTCCAAGATCTTGATCGAGGGAGGGAGAAGGCAGAGGTAAATGCATGGGTTATTTTCTGGGCTTTTGGTCCTAGTTTCCTTTTTTTTTTTGTCTTTTTAGGGCCACGCCTGGGGCATATGGAGGTTCCCAGGCTAGGGGTCGAATCGGAGCTGTAGTTGCTAGCCTACACCACAGCCATAGCCAAGCCAGATCCCAGCCATGTCTGCGACCTACACCATAGCTCATGGCAACGCCAGATCCTTAACCCACTGAGCGAGGCCAGGAATTGAACCTGTGTCCTCATGGCTACTAGTCAGATTCGTTTCCGTTGGGCCACAATGGGAACTCCTTAGTTTCCCTTTCAATGACCCAGAAGACATGTGGATAGAAGACAACTAGGTCATCTTGGGTGTTACAATACATAGGATTCCCCCCTCCCTAATCCTCTTCATTTATTCATTCCACAAATAACTATTGAGTTCTTACTATGTACAGAATTACATCATGGGAGGAGCTGGAGATAGAGTGAAATAGTTGTTGCTCTCTACCAGCTTACAGCCTATTTATTCAGAGTCAGGTCTTCAGATCGCCACAAGAGTTCATAATTTCCAGGGTATATATATATATATATTTTTTTTTTTTATTAAACTTTTCAGGTTAGTACAAAGATTAGAATAGAGTGGGGAATTTCTCTGTGCGCCTCTATGCTCTTTCGAACATCGGTAACTAAGAGAGGTTAAGGCTTGGATCGCAGGAAGACCGTGATGTTTCCGATCGCCTTTTGTGACCCTTTTTGACAGGTCTTCAGTTGTTCACTTTTCAAATATTTACTGAATTCCATCATCGTGCTCAGTATTAGGCTTGAGGCAAAGTGTACGTTGTGAACATCATTGAGAGGAAGGCAAGACAGACATGCACTTTAAATAATAAAGCAGTAAAGCCGGAAGAATACTTGGTGGCATGTGATGTTTTATGATATTATCATTAGAATGTTGAATGTCTCTGGACAGCAGCGCTTCTATCGGGAGTTTTTCCTGGTCTGTGAAACGGAGAGGGCCTGCCCCGCGGACTCTTGCAGAGCTCAGACCTCGCCACCCAGTCCCTTCAAAGAGGCGCGCCTAGGTGGCCTCACCGAGGCACCGTAGGGAAGGTCTGCTGAAAGGGACGCGCTGTCTTCGACCCTTGGATTCGTTAGGGCGCGCCCCACCCGCCTCATGTGATCTGTAGCAGCCTCCTGATTGGTTTGGCTTCCCAGGCTGGGCTGGGCACCAAAGGTTGGGCGCGTGCGCAGTGCCCGGATTTCACGGGCCACCCGGAGTCGAGCCTTGGGGTTGGGCGATAAACAGGCCGTGGCCAAGGAGGAGGGGGGAGGGGGCGTTCGCTCTGCCGGGACTTCTCACAGACACCCCCTCCTTGTTATTTTAGGTGTGGTTTGGTCCAGATGTGGGGTTCCGGTAGCGGGTTTGAGATTAATCTATTGTGAAAGGGGAAAGTAGCTCCGGCGGAAAGCGGTTAAATCTGCGGAGAGGCTTCGAGACGGGAGTTCTCCCCCATGCCAACCGAATGGTGTGGCCCTGAGTTGGTCCGGGAGCCGGCCCGACGTGTCTGAGAGAGGCCCCAGAGGGGGCGGGGAGGTGGCCCGCGGAACGCGGGTTCTGTGAAGAGACGTGGGGAAGATTCGACTCCGAGAAAAGGAAGATCCCGATTGAAAGGGAGGGAGGCCGCTGAGGGGGCGGGGGCTGCCAAGATGGCGTCTGCCTCGTCTGGGTCGTCGGCGGTCGGGTCTTCACCCGTGGATTCCGGGGTCCCTCCCTGCACCTCGTCCTCAGGTAATCACGGTGGGGCGTGGGCTGAGGGTTGATGATGGCTGTGCAGTAGGAGGAAGAGCGAGACCCTGGAACGGCACCTTTAGCTGGGGGTGTCCGAGGCGTTGCCGGTAAGGAGGACAGAGGGCTAGGCTTTCATACAGCAGGGTTTTCTGAGCGGACTGGGGGAATCTAAGGAAAGGGTGGATTTAATTGAGAAAAAAGAAGCTGTCAAAGATGTTGGTTGTCTTCGAGGAGACCGAGTTGAAGACTTGTAAGGAGTAGGGTCAGGAAGGGATGGAGATTGACGGTGGGAGTAGGAAGGAACCGAAGGGAGTAGAAAAAAGTAAATGGAGGCTTCACAAGTAACGAGGAATTACGTAGTGTGAGAGGTTGGTAGAATCCAAATTGATTGTGGTGTTAATTGGATTAAAATGTGGCAGAGAAACCATGGGACTTAAAAGGTATGGTGAGTTGTGGGACGCTTTCCGATTGCTGGGGAGTTACGGAATACTGTGGGTTTTGTTGCGGGTGGGAGTATTGAAGCCGTCTTTTTCACAGACCCCCCCTAATGCGTCATTACTTCTCACTGCGTGCCCTGCCCGGCCCCCCGCCACACATACAAACACGCGCCATCTCGCAGACACACGTACACATTTTATCAAACATCCTCCTTTGAAGACTTACATCTCTAGACTGCCCAACTTGGGAAGGAATGGGAAGTTTTGAAAAGAGCCTGAGGAATGTGGAAAATTAGGGCTAAAAGACCTTGAAAACAGATGGAGAAGGCAGAATGCCGAAGTCTTGAGTTATGGTAGATGTTGAGGGAGGTGATGTTGGCAATTAGGCCTGAGAAGGATGGGGTTGGGGGTGGCTCTTAAGTGTTGTTGGAGAATATTGCATAATAGGAAATGGATTGGAAGAATGCTTAGGCAGGAAATTGGCAATTGGAGAAGGGAGCTAAGGGCATATAGCTCAAAGTAGTTAGAAACTGTTGAAGATTGAAGGAGGGCAGAAGAACCCACTAGAAAAGCAACAGATTGTGTGTAGGAGGGAAAATGTGTGGTGTTGGGATGTGTGTGTGTGTTGTGGGGGTAGTTTGAATCAGAAACTGTTCTAGAGCTTCCATCAGAAATGTCTGGCCTTCCATAGTGACTGTTGCCTCCACACTGAACAGGAGAGGCTGCCAGTTGATGGATGTTTTTCTTTAGACATTGACAGTTCCTTAGGCCTGGAATTGTATCCTTCCCATTTCAAATTGATTAAATAGAGGGTTCCATCTTTCATAGTCCAGCTCAGATGAGCGAATACTTGGTCACAAATATCTTTTTCATAAACTGCAGTTTTATTTATGTACATCTATTTTTAGTTTCTTGGGAGGTAATTTTTGCCTTTCCTGTAAAGGATTAGAGGGCGGGAACAACTCATGTTGCATTCTGTGGAGAAGGATAAAGTTAAAAATGACAGTTTTTGGTTTTTTGGCTGCTCCCGGGACATATGTAAATTCCCAGGCTAGGTATTGAATCTGAGCCACAGCTGTAGCAACTCTGGATCCTTAACCTCCTGCACCACAGCAGAAAGTCCTAAAATGGTTTTTTTTTTTTTAACACAGTAGCGCCTTAACTTAAAATCTTTTCTTTCGAGAGTTCCCATCATGGCGCAGTGGTTAACGAATCCGACCAGGAACCATGAGGTTGCGGGTTCGGTCCCTGCCCTTGCTCAGTGGGTTAACGATCCGGCGTTGCCGTGAGCTGTGGTGTAGGTTGCAGACGCGGCTCAGATCCCGCGTTGCTGTGGCTCTGGTGTAGGCTAGTGGCTACAGCTCTGATTCGACCCCTAGCCTGGGAACCTCCATATGCCGCAGGAGCGGCCCAAGAAATAGCAAAAAGACAAAAAAAAAAAAAAAAAAAAATCTTTTCTTTCTAACTCACAAATCAGCTATTAGAAACCAGTTTAATCTTAAAAACCATGTGTTTATAGCCCAAAACTTGATTCACCTTCTATCTCCTGCAAGTATTGGCCAGGTGGACAGATTTAGGAGTAGAAGGAAATATTTCTGTCACATATTGATATATCATCCTCCTCTTTAGGTCTCAACTCCTATGAAGAGAGTCCCATTATCTTTATTTATTTATTTATTTATTTTGTCTTTTTAGGGCTGTACCCACAGCATATGGAAGTTCCCAGGCTAGGGGTCAAATCAAAGCTGTAGCTGCTGGCCTACAGCACAGCCATAGTAGATGTCACACTGTTTGATATTTTTGTATGTTTTTATATTTCCTGCCAGATCCTAGGACTAGCAGAATGTAATTCAGATTGTATACATGTTTTTTCCTATTGTGTTTTCACCAGAAAGTCAGGTATTAGGCTTCAGTGGACCTCATAGCTCCTTGACTCTACTGTGTTCACATGTGAAGTCAAGATGTAAAAATGACTAAAAATAAATAGCTTTAGATTCCTTTTTTATTTTTGTTTCTTTTACACCCTCCTTCCCTACTTCTTTGGCAAATATTGAAACATTTGGGTTAAGAAATTAAGAAAAATTCTCATAAATATTCCTAAAAACATTACAGGATTATCATGGATATCATAAAACACAGGTATGCAGTGTTGATTTTTTTCTGTGTATCTGCACGTTCACTTAGGTTTTGGCTTATTGAATGTAATAGAATATTTTATTTCAAGGATTTTTTTTTTGTTTGTTTCTTAGGGCCACACTAGTGGCATATGGAGGTTCCCAGGCTGGGGGTCGAATTGGATCTACAGGTGCTGGCCTATACCACAGCCACGCTGGATCCTTAACCCATTGAGCAAGGCCAGGGATCGAACCCACAGCCTCATGGTTCCGAGTCAGATTCGTTTCCGCCGCACCACGACAGGCACTCCTTAAGGATATGTTTTTGAAGAGTATATGATGTTTGGTTCTGATGCAGAAAAGCTATTGAGAATATGTTTTATTTGTGATTGGAGAGGAGTGGTTCTCTGTCTGGATTGTACCAGAGAAATTAAGAATCTTTGGCCTTCAAATTAGGAAGGACAGGTAATTTAGAACTGTTGTAGGAGTTCCCGTCGTGGCGCAGTGGTTAACAAATCCAACTAGGAACCATGAGGTTGTGGGTTCGGTCCCTGCCCTTGCTCAGTGGGTTAATGATCTGGCGTTGCTGTGAGCTGTGGTGTAGGTTGCAGACGCGGCTCGGATCCCATGTTGCTGTGGCTCTGGCGTAGGCTGGTGGCTACAGCTCCGATTCGACACCTAGCCTGGGAACCTCCATATGCCGCGGGAGCGGCCCAAAGAAATAGCAAAAAGACAAAAAAAAAAAAAAAAAAAAAGAACTGTTGTGGTCTTTTATTCTGCTGACAAGTGAAATACAGAGGGTAGAGCAAAGCATATACTCTTAAGAGATGTTTGACATCCTTTCTCATTGAAGTAATTACCATGTTTGGATTTGAAGGAGGCAATTATAATGAATGTCAGCTTACAGCAGCCATCATCATGTGCTTGTTCTTAAACTTTGGTTGTTTATAAAAGGTGTTGCAGTTTCTTGTCAGCTGTTCCTTGTGTGAAGGAAATTTATTTCTTCTCTTCCTTTCTCCCACATCATCATTATTTGGACTGCGGCACCACTTAAAAAATCAGCCCCGATGAGGTACTGTTGACAGTACAACCATATGTCACACCAGTGTACAGGGAACCTGTTTCCCTGTCTGCAGTTTGTCTAGTCCATCAAAAGAGTTTGAAATTGAGCCACTGAGTTCCCTTTTTACTACCGGAAAGGGAGTAGAGAGTTTCTGTTTTGGAGACTTGATTTGAAGTTAGTGGAGGAGTTAAAAAGTAAAGTTAGAGAGCTAAAGTGTCCATTGATCCACTGAAATAAGAGCTGTGTGATAATATCATGTGTGACTTCCCTGAGAAAAGCACTTGAAACTTTAGAAGTTGTACTTGAACCTGTAGCTTCTTTTGCTTCAGACCAGAAGATTTCTGAAATTGTCACACTTCACCAAAATTTTATCGTGAGCACAAATGACTTGGAGGTAACTTTTACAGCTCCTTTTCTGACCTTTTTCCCCCTTAAATACTGAGGGAAACCACAGAAGACACGGGATTCAAGGGTTTTTTGCTGGAAATCTTTATGGTAGGGCCGTTCTCATCAGTCCTTGATTCTGGTGGCTTTGTTCTTTCCTGAAGAGCTCCACCAGTAAATGTATACTGTAATCTGACAACTCCAAATGGTAGGGATTTTGTTGAAGTTTTTTTTGGTCCGTGTTCTTTGTCTATAGTGAAAGCTATTTGTACTGATCTCTTTCCTTTAAAGTCTTCCATACTAGTGAAATTAAAACAACCTAAGCCACTTTACTGGAGTGAGAAATTGAAATTTGGAAGTGTTAAATATATATTAAAAAAAAGAAATTTGGAAATGTAAAGATAGAACACAATGCCATGTAGTCAGACTATTACCCAGGTACCATTTTGCTAGGTATTTTATAAGTAGGGAGAGAATTTTCTTTTTGTTTTCTCCGCAAAGGGTTTTGACACCTACACACCTCTTCCTTTTTTTCCTTTTTTTTTTTTTTTTTTTTTTTTTGGTCTTTTTGCCATTTCTTGGGCCGCTCCTGCGGCATATGGAGGTTCCTGGGCTAGGGGTCGAATCGGAGCTGTAGCTGCCAGCCTACGCCAGAGCCACAGCAACGCAGGATCCGAGCCGCGTCTGTGACCTACACCACAGCTCACGGCAACGCCGGAACCTTGACCCACTGACCAAGGGCAGGGATCGAAGCTGCAACCTCATGGTTCCTAGTCGGATTCGTTAACCACTGTGCCACGACGGGAACGCCCCTTTTTTTCCTTTTATCCCCTTGGTAGATTCTATCAGAAAACTGACATCAGAATGTGTTTTTTTTTTTCTTTTTTTGCCACACTATAGCATATGGAAGTTCCTGGGCCAGGGATCAAATAGGAGCCACAGCTTCATCTCATCAACACCAGATCCTTAACTCATACCACAACGGGAACTCCCAGAATGTCTTTTTTTTTTTTTTTTTTTTTTTTGGTCTTTTTGCCTTTTCTAGGGCTGCTCCCGTGGCATATGGAGGTTCCCAGGCTAGGGGTCGAATTGGATCTACAGGTGCTGGCCTATACCACAGCCATGCTGGATCCTTAACCCACTGAGCAAGGCCAGGGATCGAACCCACAACCTCATGGTTCCTAGTCAGATTCGTTAACCACTGCACCACTATGGAAACTGCCCAGAATGTCATTTTTTTAAATTACCCATTTATTTCCACCATGGCCGATCAGTGTCAAGTGTAATTATATGAACTTACTAGGCATCCAGTATGTGATACTAATTGGTAATGTGTACTTACAAGTTAGCTTTGAATATCAAAGTGTGTATTATGTTTGTTAATTTCTGTATGGTATTGTGGGTTGATAAAAATTCTTCTGATTAATAACTTTCCTCACATATGTGCTAGCTGCTAGCTGTTACTTATTTTATCAGCCTATTCTTTGATAATGTAATAGCAACTATAGCTTGTGAAATGTACAACAGGATAACACCAGGCCAAACTGGGGAGCAGGAAGATGGGGAGGTTATTTTATCCTTTAAGCTGGATGTTTTCTTCCTAAAATTTTGGGATATTCTTACTTGACATGAAGAAAGCAAAAAGACCAGAGTTGTCAGTTTCTTCTTCTCTTTCTTTTTTTTACTGGGTATATCCTCTTAATCGAGGATACAAGTATACTTCAGGAAGTATGCTGATTTTCTGATAATCTGGTGGAGGGAATCTCTGTGTTACAAAGGTTCAACCCACCATTCAGACTCAGAGTATTTGGATTGATGGTGTTTCCTAGAGGATACCCCTTTCTAGCTCACTTCCCCTGCTGACTTTACTTCTCCACCCTTTCCTATCAAAAGAGAGCATTGTTTAGTTTGTACATAATGGGTTGATCTTGTTTTGTTCATCTCTCCTAATGTGCTACTGTTATTTCTTTATTGTTTTCTGTTTGAACTTTTCCCCTCAACCCCTCCAAACTTTTTTTTTTTTTTTGGTCTTTTTTTGTCTTTTGTTGTTGTTGCTATTTCTTGGGCCGCTCCCGTGGCATATGGAGGTTCCCAGGCTAGGGGTTGAATCGGAGCTGTAGCCACCGGCCTACGCCAGAGCCACAGCAACGTGGGATCCGAGCCGCGTCTGCAACCTACACCACAGCTCACGGCAACGCCGGATCGTTAACCCACTGAGCAAGGGCAGGGACTGAACCCGCAACCTCATGGTTCCTGGTCGGATTCGTTAACCACTGCGCCACGATGGGAACTCCAGTCTGTTTATTTTTAATGGCTGGATACAGTATGTATTAATTTTTAAACATCTGATTCCCAAATAGTCCCCTTACTGTTGGAATCTGAGGGAGACTGACAAAAAAAGAGAGAGAAGGGCAGGGAGTTCCCATCGTGGCGCAGTGGTTAACGAATCCGACCAGGAACCATGAGGTTGCGGGTTCGGTCCCTGCCCTTGCTCAGTGGGTTAACGATCCAGCATTGCCGTGAGCTGTGGTGTAGGTTGCAGATGAGGCTCGGATCTCAAGTTGCTGTGGCCCTGGCGTAGGCTGGTGGCTACAGCTCCGATTCGACCCCTAGCCTGGGAATCTCCATATGCTGCAGGAGTGGCCCAGAAATGGCAAAAAGACAAAAAAAAAAAAACAGAGAGAAGGGCAGATTCTTTGTAGGGAGCTCAGTATAATTATTTGCCTTGTTTACTAAACTGAGCAATATGGAATTAACCCAGGATAAGCACTGTCCCAAAGGATCAGTAATGTTGATGGGCAGTGGGCAAAGGGAAGTTTCGGGAGAGAATGAGAAGAGGTTTTTTTTTAGGATATATAAGTAGCTTAGAATGTTAGCTTTCTTGTGCAGTGTAAGTAAACATACCTGGTAAACTTCAAGTTCTCGTTGACAAGAACGTGTGTAAAAGGGATGGCAGAGGAATTCCTGTCTTGGTGCAGTGGAAAGGAATCTGACTAGGAACTACAAGGTTGCGGGTTCAATCCCTGGCCTTGCTCAGTGTGTTAAGGATCTGGCATTGCTGTGAGCTGTGCTGTAGGTCGCAAATGTGGCTTGGATCCTGAGTTGCTGTGCTGTAGGCTGGCAGCTGTAGCTCCAATTAGACTTAGATCCCTAGCCTGGGAACTTCCATGTTCCTTTTTTTTTTTTTTAAGCTTTTTAGGGTGCAGCCCTAAAAAGGGGGGGATGGCAGAGAAGTAACTTGTCTGTGTCTCTGATTTTCTTGCATTTGAGTCCGGGGGTAGTTGAAGTGCATTGTTGGGAAAGTTAATGCTCATTATATCATTAACGTTTGATTTTCTCAGCTCAAATACACACATTCCAAGTCAGGAATATTCACTGCTTTTTTCAAGATAGTTAAAGCCAGGTTTGGTAATAGAAATGGGAGGTGGTGACCTTCCAGAAATCTCAAATTCTTCTTGGCCATGGGTTGCCTTACCTGTAAGTCTTAAGTCTTTTAAAAAGGACTCAGTTTTTTTTTCCCCCCATAAATTTCAACAAAAATTTTAGTGCCAAGAGATACATAGTTGAGACCTGAGAACCATGAAATTTGCCTTATAGAACTTGAAAATTTATCACTAGAGGAAAATATAGAGTTTTTTTTTTTTTTTTTTTTTTCTTTTTTTTAAGGGCTGCACCCATGGCATATGGAGATTCCCAGGCTAGGGGTCAAATCAGAGCTACAGCTGCTGGCCTACACCACAGCCATGGCAACACTGGATCCTCAACCCACTGAGGGAGGCCAGAGATCTTGAACCTGCAACCTCCTGGTTCCTTGTCGAATTCTTTTCCACTGCGCCACAATGAACTCCGAGATGTTTTCATTTTTAACCTTCTCATTTTCCAAATTAGGAAGCTGAGGTTCAGAGACATTGTTTTTTGGTTTGTTTGTTTGTTTGTTGTCTTTTTGCCATTTCTTGAGCCACTCCTGCAGCATATGGAGGTTCCCAGGCTAGGGGTCTAATCAGAGCTGTAGCCACTGGCCTACGCCAGAGCCACAGCAGCGTAGGATCCGTGCCGTGTCTGCAGCCTACACCACAGCTCATGACAACGCCAGATCGTTAACCCACTGAGCAAGGGCAGGGACCGAACCCACAACCTCATGGTTCCTAGTTGGATTCCTTAACCACTGCTCCACCATGGGAACTCCCAGAAACATTGTTAATAGTCCAGAGACTTGGCATAAAGTCTAATAAATAAGACAGCTCTTAGTAAACTTTTGGCTCATTCCTTGCTGTTTACTTAGTTGGCTCTTAGCTGAGGTTACCCCAGGACTGGGAGATTAAACTGCTTTTGAGCTTTTTTTTTTTTTTTTTTTTTTTTTGTCTTTTTGTTGTTGTTGCTATTTCTTGGGCCGCTCCCGTGGCATATGGAGGTTCCCAGGCTAGGGGTTGAATCGGAGCTGTAGCCACCGGCCTACGCCAGAGCCACAGCAACGCAGGATCTGAGCCTCGTCTGCAACCTACACCACAGCTCACGGCAACGCCGGATCGTTAACCCACTGAGCAAGGGCAGGGACCGAACCCGCAACCTCATGGTTCCTAGTCGGATTCATTAACCACTGCACCACGACGGGAACTCCTGAGCTTTTGTTTTTAAGAACGTCTTTGCCTTTCTGACTTTTTTGTAGAAGATCCTTAGGAAAAATTGATACCTGCTAGGAAAATTTATCTTTTCTCTGAGATGTGGCTTGATTTTCTAATTGGCTTGGTTTAGTTCTTATTGAGGGTATAGTAATGCTGTTTGTTTGTTTTTTGAACACCGTCTCTTAGAACTGTGTGCTTTGCAATACTTCTCATTAGACAGGCTGACATTTTAGACATATTTCTGAGTATTTTCATTTGGATAACATGCCTCCTACATGCAATGATATAATTAAAATGGCTTTCAGTATTTCAAGTTAAAGAGGGCCAGAGAGATTGTTTGAGATAGTCCAGCAGACAGCTAAGCTGATGACGTTGTTCTGTTTTTGTTTTTGCTTTTATTTCTTTTTAAATCTCTGGCTCTCAGGAGTTCCCGTCGTGGCTCAGCCATAACAAACCCTCCTAGTATCTATGAGGATGCAGGTTTGATCCCTGACCCCACTCAGTGGGTTAAGGAGCTGGCATTGCCGTGAGCTGTGGTGTAGGTGAGCTGTGGTGTAGGTGCAGAGGTGGCTCGGATCTAGCATTGCTGTGGCTGCAGCGTAGGCCAGCAGCTGCAGCTCCAGTTCAATTCCCTAGCCTAGGAATTTCCATATGCTGCAGGTGTGGCCCTAAAAAGACAATAAATCAAATCAAATCAGATCAAATCTCTGGCTGTCAATATTATCAACCAAAATCCCCCCTAGGAATTAGCAATTTGCTTCCAAAGAGCCAGCTTTCTTTTGGGCCTTACGTATAGGAATTATGGACACATTTGTGGGGTAGTATTATTGGTAGCTCATTGAGCTAGGTCTCCGGGATTGCTTCTTTATGACCTGTTGAGGCAAACCTCCAGTTGTCTGAGGAATGCACATCCGGCCAGCCTCTAGTGTCCCCAAATTATATGTGTACTTAAAACACTGAAGTCAGCCACACACTGCCTCTTAGTTTTTCATCTAGTACATGATGTCATCTCATCGCTGACGGAAATGCTTGTGCTCTGAAAGCACTGGGAGAGGCTCTGGTATTAGGGCCAGCTCTGTTTTGTTCTTGGCACTGGTGAGGGTGTGGGTATAGGCTATAGGTCTTCTCTTGGAGCTGTTACTATTTGAAAATAACTTTGTTTCAGTTATCTCCTCTTTTTATGGCTCCCCCTCTGAAGTTTGCCTTTTTCACACTTCTAAGAATTTATATTGATTTTTTTTTTGCTACCATTTTCTCCTTCCTCTCAATAGTGAATCTTAGTCTCCAGTGTTTTAGTGGTAGCAAGCAGATTTATGAAGTCATGGTGGTGTTTTGCCAAGTGACTAGAAAACCAGCCCCTTTGGGTACCTTTTTTTATCACAAACACAATTTAGTTTGGGGCCAAGGACCAAAATGGAGTGCTCCCTTAAGACTAGTACAGAGTTACCCAGAAAATTTTCTGTGACATGGTGTGATGATTCTGCTTTGTATTTTAGTAATAATTATTGGGTTGTTTCAACTTTGGCACTTCATTTGGCTGGTTCAGCTGTTTTGAAATTATTTTAGTAACGTTAAAGATTTATCAGATAGTTTTTATAATTTAGAGGTTAGATCTTTTATATTTTTCAAGTATCCAGGAAATATGCTGAAATTAGGTATCCCTGTTTTATAGGAGAATTTCTATAGTTCTGAAGGATATGAAAGGTAACCTCTTTAGAGAGGACCTGATATCAAATGTAGGTTTGTTTCAGGTTGTACAGGCATCTCAAAGTAATAATAGAGAAAGGGAGAGAGTGTATAGAACTCATGCTTATTTGTAGCTTGGAATTGTCAGCAGCTTTCGAAGCATCATCTTTTCACATTTTTCCATGTAGTCTATTTCTACAGCAGCATAATATGATTGTAATGAGCTTGAGTTAATATGTGGGGAGGGAGGTGATGGTGTTCTGTATGTGTGGAAGTGTTGATAGCAGTTTACTGGGAAAAATGGGTTATAAAACAACAATAAAACTATTCCTGTTTATCTTTTCTTTAATTGTTAAATTACCTAATTATTTCTTATGGAAAGTTTATATAGACAAGGAAAAATAGAAATTTAAAGTTACAAAATCAGGAGTTCCATGGTGGCCTAGCAGTTAAGGATCAGCCATTGTCACTGCTGCTGTGGCATGGGTTTCATCCCTGGCCTGGGAACTTCTGAATGCAGACCAAAAATAGATAAATAAACACGAAGTCTCCAAAAATAATAAGTATATAGGAATTTCCGTGTTGGCTCAGTAGTTAATGAACCCAACTAGCCACTATGAGGACGTGGGTTCAATCCCTGGCCTCAATCAGTGGGTTAAGGATCCAGCATTGCCATGAGCTGTGGTGTAGATCACAGACACAGCTTGGATCCTAAGTTGCTGTGGGCTGTGGTGAAGGCTGGTGGCTACAGCTCAGATTCAGCCCCTAGCCTGGGAACCTCCATATGCCATGAGTGCTGCCCTAAAAAGATAAATAAATAAGTAAATAAAAATAACGTTATCAAATCAACTTAATCCTACTAATATGGTCATATTTTAACATTTTGGTATATAATCTTTTGGAATTGTTTTTTGGCTGCACCTATGGTATGTAGAAGTTCCCAGGCCAGGGATCAAACCTGAGCCACAGCAATGACAACGCTGGATCCTTAACCCACTGTGCCACCAGGGAACTCCCTATACCTGAAATTTTTTTGCCAATCTGAAATCACTTCATATTGAAATTGTTTGGGTTACAAGTTTTGTGATAACTCCTGGAATTTTTCTGCCAGAGATTCTCCTTCTCCCTCTGTGTGTGTGTGTGTGTCTATATATATATATATTTTTTTAAATTTACCTAGAACTGCGGAAAATCATCTCACATTTCACAGTATGGTGCTGGGGATCAGGCCAGGTCTTGTTCATAATCTTAAACTTTAGGGAGTTCCCCTTGTGGTACAGCAGAAAGGAATCTGACTAGAATCCTGAGGATGCTGGTTTGATCCCTGCCCTTGCTCAGTGGGTTAAGGATCCAGCGTTGCTATGAGCTGTGGTGTAGGTTGAAGATATGTCAGATACTGTGTTGCTATGGCTGTGGCGTAGGCCAGCAGCTGTAGCTCCAACTTGACCCCTAGCCTGGGAACTTCCATGTGCCAGGAGTGCGGCCCTAAAAAGCAAAATAATAATAATTTTAAACTTTAGAGTTGTGATTTTTTTGGTAATTTAGGAGGGAGTTGCGGCATTCAGAAGTTCCTGAGCCCAGTATCAAAGCCATGCCACAGCAGTGACCCAAGCCATAGCAGTGACATCTCCAATCCTTAACCCAAACTGCCACCAGAGAACTCCTGCTGTTGTTTTTTTAAATATGTATATTCTGCCGTAAGCAAGTAGAACTCCAGAAGTAAGTGATAACTTTCTGTTTTTCCTCATTTAGGTTTCAACTTTCTGTGCTGTGGGGTCAACCGTAAGAGAGGTAGATCTGATGCGTATCTGTGCTGAAGAAGCATGAGCTCCTTGTAGTTACTAGCAGCCAACTCTTCTTCCCCGTAACAACTGCAGACTTTTTTTTAGTAGTAGTACATGGTCTTCTTCTGAGAAGGCTGTGGATGTCTTGCAAGCATTATTTGACTTTAGCTCCCATTTCCCTCTACCCTCTCCAAAAAAAAGATGCTATCTTAACATTGAAACTTATTTCTCACATTTCCATGGTATAAAATGAATCAGTTGAGTATCTTTTATCTCCCTCAAAGTTTCCCATAACTCCATCTCCTTTCTTTCAGTAAATGGATCTCTTTTTCTTTCCTTTTTTTTTTTTAAGGGCTGCACCTGCAGTACATAGAGGTTCCCAGGCTAGGGATTCAATTGGAGCTGCAACTGCCATTCTACTCCACAGCCACAGCAGTGCCAGATCTGAGCCACATCTGTGACCTACACTACAGCTCATCTGCAACACCAGATCCTTAACCCACTGAGCGAGGCCAGGGATCGAACCTGCATCCTCATGAATACTACCTGGGTTCATTACTGCTGAGCCACAATGGAAACACCTTCTTTTTCCTTTCTGTTGCACCTCTCATTTCCCTTGACCCTTCCTATCCTGTAGATGGAGTTTTAATTCACAGTATAATATCTCCATTTTAGGAGTTCCTGCTCTGGTGCAGTGGGTTAAGGATCCAGTGTTGCTGCAGCTTTTGGGGCTTGGATTTGATCACTTGCCTGGAAATTTCCCTATGCCTCAGGTGTGGCCCCCCCCCAAAAAAATCTCCATTTTAATTTAATTACTTTTTTTTTTTTTTTTTTTTTTTACTTTATAGGGCTGTACCTGTGACACATGGAAGTTCCCAGGCTAGGGGTCAAATTGGAGCTATAGCTGCCAGCCCATACCACAGCAACACCAGATATGAGCCATGTCTGTGACCTACACTGCAACTCACAGCAATGCTAGATCCTTAACCACTGAGTGAGGCCAGGGATCGGACCCACATCCTCATGGAGACTCATAGGGTTTGTTACCACTGAGCCACAACAGAAACACTCCAAAATCTCCATTCTAATAGATGAGGTAACCAAGGCCTAGAGAGTTTTAACCAACTTGTCCATGATTACCTAGTTAGTAAATGGTAGATCTAGTATTCAAACCTAGCCAACCTGGGTGTTCTGATTTCAGAGTTCACATTCCTACCCAGTATACCTTAATGCTCTCTCACTAATCTGCAAGTCTGTGTGTGAACTAACTTGGCTTTAAACCAGATTAAATATTCATTGTCGAATGGCTACTGACTGAACCAGGAGTCCTTGGTGAAGAAAAGTGTAGAAAGGAACTTCCCATTCTGACTTAGAGCTCTTCTAAAAAACGCAGCAGAATTCTGAGCTCCTCCATGCACAGTATGTGGTGTTATTGATCATTCTTTCAGAAAATATTTTAGAAGTTAATGTGGATTTATGCTAAGGATTGGTAACTGATTCTGCAGTCAATTCCGAGATCACCAATACAAAACAAAAGAGTGCCTTTTTAATCATTGCAAATTCAGTAATCATAACCTTCATGCTTTTAATCAGAGCAAGTCACAGTTTACACCAAAAAAAGAAAAGTCATCTGAGACGAATGGAGCTCTTTTTTTTTTCCCCCCTCTTTTTCTTTTTTTTTTCTTTTCTGGCCTCCTCATGGCCTGTGGAGTTCACAGGCTAGGGATCAGATCTGAGCTGAAGTTGCAGCCTGTGCCACAGCTGCACCAAGACTGGATCCTCTAACCCACTGTGCCAGGCCAGGAATTAAACCTGTGTCTTGGTGCTGCAGAGGTGCCACTGATCCCATTGCACCACAGTGGGAACTTCAGGGACCTTTTATATTTATTATTGTTATTACTACTGTTTGCTTTTTAGGGCCACACCCGCATCATATGGAAGTTTCCAGGCTAGGGGTCGAATCGGAGCTCCAGCTGCCAGCCTACACCAGAGCCTCAGCAATGCCAGATCCGAGCTGCATCTGCAACCTACACCACAGCTCACCGCAACGTTAGATCCCTAACCCACTGAGCAAGGCCAGGGATCGAACCTGAAACTTCGTAGTCGGATTCGTTAACCACTGAGCCATGATGGGAATTCCTATTATTGTTTTTTTGTGTGTGGTTTGTTTTTTTGTTTTGTTTTGCTTTTTAGGGCCATACCCATAGCATATGGAGGTTCCCAGGCTAAGAGTCTAATCTGAGCTGCAGCTGCCAGCCTATACTACAGCCACAGCAACTTGAGATCCAAGCCTTGTCTGTGACCTGCACCACAAGCTCATGGCAGTGCCAGATCCTTGACCCACTGAGCGAGGTCAGGGATTGAACCCACAACCTCATGGTTCCTATTCAGATCGTTTCCTCTGCACCACCACGGGAACTCCTTGTTATTGTTTATTTTACTGAGAGGAACTGAAGGAGGATTCTACTGTTAATCCTCTGTCAATAAAAATAGTGTCGTTTGGACTTTCTGTCGTGGATCAGCAGATTGCCCCACCTCCACCCCCACCCCCTATAACCTTTCTAAAACTTTGTTAGCATTTCAGTTTAGTCTTATAGTCAGCATTAAGGAGAAATAGGATAATGAAGATACCCATGCAGTGGAAAAAAAGGTAGAGATATCATAAACTTTTCCAGGTCAGGAATACATAACTCTTTGTCTATAGTGCCTAGCATAATTCCTGACATATAACCAATGATCAATAAATAGTTACTGAAAAATGATGGAGGGGGTTGTAGAACAGAAATAATCCAGCATTGAACTGGTGCTGAGATGTATTAAAATTGAGCCAGCGAGGAGAAACTGGCTTAGGACTTTGTCTATAGCATTTATAGCAAGCCCTCAGCTTTTTTTTTGTTTTGTTTTTGTTTTTGTTTTTTGTCTTTTTGCCATTTCTTGAGTCACTCCCACGGCATATGGAGGTTCCCAGGCTAGGGGTCGAATCAGAGCTGTAGCCACCGGCCTATGCCAGAGCCACAGCAACGCAGGATCCGAGCCACGTCTGCGACCTACACCACAGCTCACGGCAACTGCCGGATCCTTAACCCACTGAGCGAGGCCAGGGATCGAACCCGCAACCTCATGGTTCCTAGTCAGATTCATTAACCACTGAGCCACAACAGGAACTCCAAGCCCTTAGCTTTTATACCTATGCTTGGGTAATGTGTTCTCTCTTGTAGCATATGCCACATTGCCTAGTGTGGACTGATGATAATGTAGGCATTTAAATAATAATCCTTCACAGAGTTTTGGCTTCGATGGGGACAGGCAGGTCCCAAATTCCTCACAGAGAAAGGTTTTTTCCCTGAGGAAGGGTAACTATAACATTAGGACTCTGAAAGTTTCCACTGGTGCAGGTTGAGTGCAGGTTCAATCCCTGGCCTTGCTCAGTGGGTTGGGGTTCAGCGTTGCTCTGAGCTGTGTTGTAGGTCGCAGATGTGGCTCAGATCTGGCATTGCTGTGGCTATGGTATGGGCCAGCACCAGTGGCTCCAGTTCGACCCCTAGCCTGGAAACTTCCAGATGCCAAGGGTACGGCCCTAAAAGCAAAACAAAACATTATTACTCTGCCTTACACTCAGTTTTCCCCCCTAAAATGAGGATGATGTATATGGATTGTGGATGTGGATTATAAAATGATAGCATATACTTTTCAGAGGGTATTTTTCCACAACACACTAGAAAACTTTCTTTTGAGTGATACTCTAGTCTTATCCACAGGGATGAATCTCATTCTCTGTAAATATTAGCTGGATGGCGTTACTAAGCTGGATGTTGGCATGCTGAGTTGGCCTTCTCTCTTTTTTTCCACTTTTTCCTCCTCTCCCTTCTGAAGAGAAAGCTTGATGATGAGATCAGCAGGTACAGTGCTGATGACTCTTCAACCTCAGTAGGCAGTTTCTCATTGGGAGAACCTTGAGCCAAATGGTCAAGCCTTAGCAGATGGTATCTAGTTCCTTGAAATGTCACTCTGCTCTTACTGGGTTTCTCGTGGACCAAGCCAGGAGTTACAGCAACACTGATACAATTCTCTAGATATTTTTCTCTTCTTGTCTATTCTTCTTGGTTGGAGCTCTGATCTGTTCCCTAGGGGCAAGACTTCAGGCAAGGAAGAGAGCAAGTCTTAGGTCCTGATCCTCCTTCCTGTGTTACTTGTTCTAATTATCATTATTTGGACCCTGATATCCTTCTAACTGCTTCAGCAGTGGTGTTCTCGGTATTAATCCAAGCTTCGCAGTTGCAGATAGCTAAGTAATCGGCACCATATTCTACTGAGTGAAGTTCTCCCACCCTCATTCTGGGTACTTTATAAGCAAAAGAGTAGCAATCCTAGGGCTATGTGTCTGTGTGATAAAACTAGGAAAGGTAGCAAAGTAGAACTTTTAGGGAGTTTCTAAGAAAGCCCCAAACATACTCTCTGCTGTGAAGTCACTTAATCACTTACCTTGCTTCTTTTTTCTCCTCACTGTTGTTTACCTTGGTCCAGTGAACTCCTTCATGCAGAAGGTTATGTTCTAGAAGAGGCTGTTGGCTCTTGATTCTGCAGATCCCTCCAAACCCCTTCATCTGGGGTAAGAGGAAGGGATAAGCCTAGCACTGACCAAGGAGGCCAGAATCAGTGTTTTCTTCTCAATTGAAAGCATTACTGATTTCCTCATTGAGAATCACTGATTCTGTAGTTGCTTGTACACTTGCCAAAGGGTGTGTTGGGGGAGGAGAAGGCTGAGGGTTTTTGGAGGAGCTAAGAACTTTAACATGCTAATTAGAATTCATGAAGGTCTAGGTAATTGAACATTAACCCTTCCTGTGGGCCTAACTTGCCTCTTACATTAGAAATCGCATATGATAACATTTGTATAGCATGTCACAGTCCGTGAAATACTTTGATTTAGTTTATCCTTCATCTTTACATAAACCTTCTAATATAGGTTCCCTTTTTTTTTTTAGTTAGCAATTTGCCTGAGTAACAGGGATTTGAAGCCAAGTATTTATTTATTTTTTTTATCTTTATTTTAGGGCCACACCTGCAGCATATGGAGGTTCCCAGGCTAGGGGTTGAATCAGAGCTGTAGCTGCTGGCTTATGCCACAGCCACAGCAACATCAGATCTGAGCTTCCTCTGCAACCTACACCATAGCTCATGGCAATGCCGGATCCTCAACCCACTGAGCGAGGCCAGTGATTGAACCCACAACCTCATGGTTCCTGGTCGGATCTGTTTCCACTGCACCACGATGGGAACTCCCTGAACCCAAGTCTTCTGATTTTTTTTTTTTTTTTTTTCTCTTTTTTTTCTTTTCATTTCTTTTTCTTTTTTTTTTTTGGTCTTCTTGTCGTTTTAGGGCCACACCCACTTCATTTGGAGGTTCCCAGACAAGGGGTCCAGTGGAGCTGGTTTACGCTAGGGCCACAGCAGTGCTGGATCCAAGCCGCATCTGCAGCCTACACCACAGCTTGCGGCTACTCCAGATCCTTAACCCACTGAGCAAGGCCAGGGATCAAACCCTCGTCCTCATGGATGCTAGTCGGGTTTGTTAACCGCTGAGCCACAACAGGAACTCCTCCTTATTTTTCTTTTTTGGCCACCCCTATGGGATTGAATATGAGCTGGAGCTGCGACCTCTGCCACAGCTGTAGCAAGACTGGATCCTTAACCCACTGTACCACAGTGGGAACTCCCAAGTCTTCTGATTTTTAAATAGCGTATTGGCTCGCTCATCTAAATTTTTTTTTTTTTTTTTTTTTTTAATTTTTGTCTTTTTTTTTTGCTATTTCTTGGGCCGCTCACACGGCATATGGAGGTTCCCAGGCTAGGGGTCTAATCGGAGCTGTAGCCACCGGCCTACGCCAGAGCCACAGCAATGCAGGATCCGAGCTGCGTCTGCAACCTACACCACAGCTTACGGCATGCCGGATCGTTAACCCACTGAGCAAGGGCAGGGACGGAACCCGCAATCTCATGGTTCCTAGTCAGATTCGTTAACCACTGCGCCACAACGGGAACTCCCTAAATGGTTTTAAGATATAAAAAGTTTACGTTTTCTGGATGCCTTAAATTTTGCCGTAAATCAGTAGCAGCTTTTTTTGTTTTTGGTTTTTTGGCCACAGTGTACAGTGTCTTAATGTGGGATCTCAGGTCCCACATCAGGGATTGAACTGGGCCATGGTAGTAAAAGCACTGAGTCCTAACCACTAGACCACCAGGGAACTCCCAGTAGCAGTTTTAATCAAAGTGCGTCCTGGCTTGTTGTTCATGGAAGCTTTAACTTAGTGTTCCAGTCCTAAAATGGTCTTTTTACCTGAAGTCCACCTGATTGAAGATGAAGGATCCTACAAAAAGCATAGTTTGTTGGACTGCTGGTTTTTAAGTTTCTGAATCATTTTATGAAGCACATCCTTCTAACAGCTAGATGACATTTCCCTTGCCTCCTTTTTGGGGAAGAGGATTGAAAACCATCTGTTCCCCTTAATTTTGCTACTCTGACTCACTAGGGGAAGGAAATTTTGCTGCTTTGCCTCTTAGTACCAGTAATGCTTTGTCTGTGGCCTTTGTACTCCTAAGGCTACCACAGTCTCTTCTTTGAGCCTAGCTATATTCTGAAATTCTCAGGGCCCTTGATCATTGGTCTTACTCATAATCAGAGCTTTACCTGGTGGCCCTTAATGCTATCTTGTCTCTTGCTGTTTTACCATTAATTTTTTTTTTTTTTTTTTTTTGGCTGCCCCACAGTATATGGAGTTCCTGGGCCAGGAATCAGATCCAAGCTGCAGATACGACCTACAGCTGTGGCAACACTGGATTCTTAACCCACTGTGCCTGGCCTGAGATCGAACCTGTGTCCCAGCATTCCAGAGATGCTGCCAATGCCATTGTGCCACAGCAGGAATTCCACCATTAATCTTTTTTTTTTTTTCTTCTTTTTTTACAAGCTACCTTTTTTTGGGTCTTTTTGTCTTTCTAGGGCTGCACCTGGGGCACATGGAGGTTCCTGGGCTAGGGGTCTAATTGCAGCTGTAGGCACCGGCCTGTGCCAGAGCCACAGCAATGCCAGGATCTATGTCTGCAACCTACACCACAGCTCACAGCAAAGCTGGATCCTTAACCCACTGAGCAAGGCCAGGGATTGAACCTGCAACCTCATGGTTCCTAGTAGTCGAATTTGTTAACCACTGAACCACAACAGGAACTCCTCCACCATTAATCTTTATATTATTGGGGATTCATCCCATTTAGATTCTTCTTTTTAATTTTCCTTAAATTGGCTAATCTTTTTATTATAGTTGATAAATTGGCTAATCTTTGTTCTTTCTGAATTCCTTAGAACTAGATCAAAGTAATGTATCAGTAGTACTTGAAGAAAAAAGGCCAACATTCTCCAATATGAAGTGGGAGAAAGGTCTGTTTCCTTGAGTGATCATGTCTCCAGTGTGATCATGGATGAAAGTTATAAGCATGACAGACCCTTAAGAATTGATCTAACTGGAGTTCCCATTGTGGCTTAGCGGTAATGAACTCAACTAGTATCCATGAGGTCGCTGGTTCAATCTCTGGCCCCGCTCAGTGGGTTACAGATCCGAAGTTGCCATGAGCTGTGGTGTATGTCACAGATGTGACTCATATCTGACCTTGCTGTGGCTGCAGCTCTGATTTGACCCCTAGCCTAGGAACTTACATGTTCCATATCTGCAGCCCTAAAAAGAAAAAAAAAATGATATAACCTTTGAGGGTTTTTTTTTTTGTTTTTCTGTTTTTCCTGTAGATAATAGTCTTTTAGTCACTTTTATTTTGGTTGCGTCCACAATGTGAGGAAGTTCTTAGGCCAGGGATTGAACCCATGCCTCAGCAGTGACAATGCCAGATCCTCTTTTTTCTTTAAATTGGTTAAGGATTTGGTGCTGTCATGAGCTGTGATGTAGGTCACAATGCAGCTGGCATCTGGTGTGGCTGTGGCGTAGGCCAGCAGCTGCAGCCCTGATTGGACCCCTAGCCTGGGAACTTCTATATGCAAGTGTGCCCTAAAAAAGAAAATTACACAGTTATCTTACACATCTATGCAGGTTAAATATTTAGCAAGTAAAACTTACTTTAGTAAGTAAGTAAATACCAACAAATTCCTGTTGGGTTTACAGCAGAAATCAAGACAAGGTTATGGAGAAGTTCCCATTGTGGCACAGCGGAAACAAGAATCTGACTAGGAACCATGGGTTTTGGGGTTGCGGGTTCGATCCCTGGCCTTGCTCACTGGGTTAAGGATCTGGCGTTGCCATGAGCTGTGGTGTAGGTCAAAAATGTGGCTCGGATCCTGCATTGCTGTGGCTCTGATGTAGGCTGGTGGCTACAGCTCCGATTTGACCCCTATCCTGGGAACCTCCATATGCCACGAATACAGCCCTAACAAGCAAAAAAGAAAAAGGATATAGGAATGTAGAATCAGTTTCTACCTGCACTGAATGCTCTGTCATTATTTTGGCTTTGCATTTTCCCATCCTGAGCTTCTTCATCTCCATAGGCCAACCTTTTTGTTAAATGAAATATAATTGATTTATATTAGTTTCAGGTACACAACATAATTATTCAATATTATTATAGATTTTACTCTCTTTTAAGTTATTACACAATAATGGCTATATTTCCCTGTGCTGTGCAATATATCTTTGTTGCCTGTTTATTTTATATATAGTCGTTTGTGTCTATTAATCCCCTACTCCTATCCTACCCTTTCTCCCCTTTTCTCTCCCCAGTGGTAACCACTAGTTCTCTGTATCTGTGGTCTGTTTCTGCTTTGTTATATACATTTGTTTGTTTTATTTTAAGATTCTACACATAAGTGATAACAGTATTTGTCTTTGTCTTGACTTATTTCACTAAGCATAATACCCTCTAGGTCCATCCACATTATTGGAAATGACAGAATTTCATTATTTTTTATGTATGTCTTATGCCCTTTCTCTTTCAGCCATGGTATCAAACAAGAACCTCTGGCTCTGAGGTTAAATGTATCAAAAACAGGGAAAATATTAACTATTTTCCTAGGGAAAATGTAAACTCTTGTGTAAGAACAAGGACTAGAAGAAGAATGGAATATGTATAAGGGCTCTGTGAGTGTGGAGGAGGGAAAGGAAGGAACATTTAAATCCCTGTTCAGAAGGATCTGGCACCACTGAACAAGAGGCAGGAATTCATTTTCAGGTTGAGTGTGACCTAGTTCCTAATTGTTTCATCAGTGTGCTTGATAGAGATTGTGTGAGTGTGTGTACACACTTATGATTGTTTTTATTTACTTTTAACAGCGTCTGGAATCAAGAGACCCATGGCATCTGAGGTGAGTTTTATATTGATACAGTAGTTCTAAAACTTTAATTCTGGGATAGAAGGATACCTGTTTATGACATCCTTATTGTCACCCTACTTGGATCTTGGAATCTAGATAAGAATCTTATATCTCTTTGTTAGGCTAGTAATTTATACAACTCACTTTTGCACAGTTTATTATGAATGTTAATAATAGCTCAGACTTACTGAATTTTTTTTTTTGCTACACCCATGGCATGTGGAAGTTTCTGGGCCAGTGATTGGACCTGTGCCACAACGTTAACAACACTGGATTCTTAATTGCTAGGTCACCAGGGAACTCCCATTGAGCATTTTTTAATGTATCAAATGCAGTGTACCCAGTGCCTTATATAAATATTCTTATTTAATCCTGCAAAGAGCCCCTATGAGGTTACATACTGCTGTTATCCATGTTTTACAGATGAAGAAAGTGAGGATTAGAGGTTCTGTCGCTTGCCCAGTGTCTCACAATTAATGGGTGACATTAACAAGCTTGGGATTTGGAATTCCTGCTGGGGCACAATGGGATTGGCAGTGTCTCTGAAGCACTGGTACGCAGGTTTAATCTGTGAGGTGGCCAGAAAAAAGAAAAGAAGAAGTGGTTGAAATTCAAAACTAGGCTGACACTAAAGCTTACTCTCTGTTTTTGCTGTTAATACCTCCTGATTGCACAGCTTCAGTGAATATGGCGAACTTCTTTTAACTATACTGAAACTATTGACTCCTAAGTTTTCTTTTTTGTGTGAAATATCTTATATTTGCTTAATACTCCCCATGGAGTATTTCCCAACCCTCTTTTTTTTTTTTTTTTTTTTTTTTTTTGTCTTTTTGCTATTTCTTGGGCCGCTCCCGCGGCATATGGAGGTTCCCAGGCTAGGGGTCGAATCGGAGCTGTAGCCGCCAGCCTACGCCAGAGCCACAGCAACTCGGGATCCGAGCCGCGTCTGCAACCTACACCACAGCTTACGGCAACGCTGGATCGTTAACCCACTGAGCAAGGGCAGGGATTGAACCCGCAACCTCATGGTTTCTAGTCAGATTCATTAACCACTGCGCCACGACGGGAACTCCCCAACCCTCTTTTTACTTCTTGCATTTCTCCTGGGTTTTGTGGACAGGGCCTCACAATGCAAACTCTTTTGGCATAGGATTTTAGGTGTTTCTCTCAGAATATCTTCCAGGATCCATCAGGTTATATACTGAGAATCTTTTGACACTAAGGGCCTTAGCAAGAAGAGTAGAACTTTAATATCAGGCCCTAAGATCCTATTTCCAATAGTCTTTGCCTTCTGGCTTATTAATTTAATGAGTATTGACATCATGAAGAATACCTTCACATCTGTTGTGCTGGCATCTTGGCTGTGAAGAATAGCCTTCTAAGCCCTATGCCACAGATTTTTACCTCTTACTTTTCTCAGAGGCTGTCATGTGAGTAGAAAACAAAGCCATATCAAGTTGCCAGGAATCTGTTCAGGCACTGAGGCCCTTACCTTACAGAATTCATTCATCTTAATACCTCAGCTTTTTTTTTTTTTTTTTTTTTTTTCTCCGTCTTTTTAGGGCCATACCCACAGCATATGGAGGTTCCCAGGCTAGAAGTAAATCGGATCTGCAGCTGGGATTCAAGCTTGGGATTCAAGCCGCATCTGCAATCTACACCACAGCTCACAGCAAAATGCCAGATTCCTTAGCCCACTGAGCAAAGCATAGGGTACAGCCTTTGTTCTCATGGATACTAGTCAGATTTGTTTCCGCTGAGCCACAACAGGAACTCCCGCCTCAGCTTTTTAATTCCTGGGCTTGCAGTACTTCCATTTGCCAGTGGCTAGATCACTCATTTCTGCTGGTGACTTCAGTTTGAGCAAATAGTGTTCATGTTGGGTTGAAGGTTATAGGGGTAGTAATTTCTGAAAGGAAGCTAGGTCAGTGGAGTTCTACTACTTTATTGCTTTTATAAATGTGAGAGTCTGTTCTTTTTTCTGGAGCCGCTATTTCCTACTTCCCCTGTGTCTACTTTTCTCTTTCTTCCTTCCTTCCTCCCTCCCTTTCTTTCTTTCTTTCTTTTCTTTTTTCTCTCATCTGTGCCCACAGTATGCAAAAAGTTCCAAGGCCAGGAATCAAACCCGCATCACAGCTGTACCCAGAGTGACAATGCTGAATCCTTAACCAGCTGAGTCACTAGGGAACTCCTCTACTTTTCTTTAATGATACTCATTTTTATTTTCTGAGGACCGAAGGTGAAATGTGTGTCCTTTGGAATTAATTTTTTGGCAAGCAACAATATAGCTGTGTGTTTGAATGGTGTGGCTCTTCTGAAGATTTTACAGAATGTTCTTAACCTAAAAAGGGTGTGTTGAGTGTTTTATTTTGTTGTACCATTATGGTAGTGTTTGGTGTATTACATGGGAATCATATACTAATCTCGACTTTTTTTTCTAGGTGCTTTATGCCTCTGGCATGCCCATGAAGAAAATAGGCCACCGAGGTGTTGATTCCTCAGGAGAGACAACATATAAAAAGGTGTGTCTAGGACTTCCCACCATGGTGCAGTGGGTTTAGGATCTGACATTGCCATCCCTATGCTGTTTGGATTCAATCCCTGGCCTGGGAATTACTCCAGGAAGGGTAGTTCTGTCTCCTTGATATTACTCTCCAAGTTCTATCCTGTTTCTTGGTACCCTAAACCTTTGCACAATAGCCATCACATAATTTGAACTTTAAAATTTACTTCACAAAGGGTGAACTATCTCCCACATCTGTATATGTGTTTCTTTTTTTTCCCTTTTTATAGCCATACCTGTGGCATATGAAAGTTCCAGGGCTAGGGTTCAAATCAGAGCTACAGCTGCAGGCCTGTGCCACAGCTTGTGACAACTCTGGATCCTCAACCCACCAAACAAGACCAGGGATCAAACCCACATCCTCACAGACACTAAGTCAGGTTTCTTAACCTGCTAAGCCACAGCGGGAACTCCCACATCTGTATATGTGTTTAAATTTCTCTTTTTTGTTGTTGCTTTGTCTTTTTGTCTTTAACGGCTGCACTCACGGCATATGGAGGCTCCCAGGCTAGAGGTCCAATTGGAGTTGCAGCTGCCGGCCTACGCCACAGCTACAGCAACAGAAGATCTGGGCAGTGTCTACAACCTACACCATAGCTCATGGCAACACTGGCTCCTTAACCCACTGAGCGAGGCCATGGATCAAACCCCACAACCTCATGGATACTAGTCAGATTTGTTAATGCTGAGCCACAGTGGTCACAATGGGAATTCCAGCTTTTTTTTTTTTTTTTTTTTTTTTTTTGCTGCAACCACAGCATTTTAAGAATTCCCAAGCCAGGGCTCAAACCCATACACAGTAGCTACTTGAGCCGCTACAGTGACAATGCTAGATCCTCAAGCACTGTGGCACAGGAGAACTCCCTATTGAGCTCTTTTTATGTGCTGAACACAAGGACAAAAAGATGAGTTTCTTGTCTAATTGGAGAGACAGACACTTAAAAAAATAGTTATGATTTTAATGCCTGATGAGGACTAGATAGAAATACAAGTAATAGCTCTCTAAGGGAGATCACTTAGAACAAAATTGTCCAATAGAACTTTCTAAGTGATTGAGATGTGCTATATCTGTGTTATCTAATGTGGTAGCCATAATCATGCCTGAATGTAGTAAGACTGAAGAAGTGATTTCTAAATTAAATTAAATTTCAATTAACTTTAAAGTGTAGCTGGTAGCTACTACATTGCATAGCGTAGATCTAGATAATAAGACATTTTCCTGTGATATTGGAATCCTGGATTATGAGGGGCCTCTCGTATTTGTGTTTTGACCATAGTATTGATAATTTTTTTTTTTTTTTTTTTTTTTTTTTTTTTTTTTTTTGGTCTTTTTGCTATTTCTTGGGCCGCTCCCACGGCATATGGAGGTTCCCGGGCTAGGGGTCAAAACGGAGCTGTAGCCACCAGCCTACGCCAGAGCCACAGCAACGTGGGATCTGAGCCGCATCTGCAACTTACACCACAGCTCACGGCAACGCCGGATCGTTAACCCACTGAGCAAGGGCAGGGACCGAACCCGCAACCTCATGGTTCCTAGTCGGATTCATTAACCACTTCGCCACCACGGGAACTCCCGATAATTTTAAATTAAATACTTCTCTTAAAAATAATTTGAGGGAGGGGGAGGGAGTGGGAGGGATCAGGAGCTTGGGCTTATCAGACACAGAATAGATTTACAAGGAGATCCTGCTGAATAGCATTGAGAACTATGTCTAGATACTCATATTGCAACAGAAGAAAGGGTGGGGGAAAAACTGTAATTGTAATGTATACATGTAAGGATAACCTGACCCCCTTGCTATACAGTGGGGAAATTAAAAAAAAAAAATTAAAAAAAAATAATAATAATTTGAGTCCTTCAGGCTTTCTTCTTCAGATTTTTTTTTTTTATTGTCACTCTTGTCCTTGGAACACCAGTCAGGCCTTGCCTTAGAGGACTGAAGCTTCAGAAACCAGATAGTCAGAATATCAGTTATTTTAGTTACATGCTATATCAGATGAATAATATGTTTGGAGGGCCCTCTGTACTCTGGGGGCAGGAACCTTTGCAGTGAAACCTGACATTATTAGCTCAATACAGTGTATCTTTCAAGTGTAGATATGGGTAGGAGGGAATACTTTGTCTAGCCAAGGCTGGCTCAGACAGTCCCAGCTTTGCTACTCTGTGTTTCCATGTCCTTCCAATCTTTGCAGGCTTAACTGCCATGTAGAACTGGACTGCCCCAGTTTAGCCTGAACTGTCAGAAAGTCATTTCTTTTCAATGCCCCTTCTGATCCTTCTCTCCTGAGTTTTTATTGCAATGATCAGATTTAATACTAGAAACTTTCCTCTTTTTTCTTTTGTTTTTCAGACAACCTCATCAGCCTTAAAAGGTGCCATCCAGTTAGGCATTACTCACACTGTGGGGAGCCTGAGTACCAAACCAGAACGTGATGTCCTCATGCAAGACTTCTATGTGGTGGAGAGTATCTTCTTCCCGAGGTACAGAGCTTAATGTTCAAGGGAATGTCCTGGAAAATGTTTTTTTTTCATACCAACATCAGGGCATTTTAGGGATTCATGTCTAATTTAGGCATGCATCCAAATCCTTAACCTGATTTTAATCAGGGTGATGTAGGACTGGAGAATTTGGAGAGCAGATGCTGTCCTTTGGATGCTTCCATGAGCCTTCTGGCCTATGGACTGAGCCTAAAAAACAATTCAGTGCATTGGGTAGGAGGTAATCTGATTCCCTGTGCCCATGTCTTAATTCCCCTTTGTCCCTTTGTTCCTTTGTCCCATTATGTAACTGACTCATCCATTCCTTTGGGTTATTTCAGGAGGGATATATGGACCTGCCTCTCGGTGACTGTCTTCCCAGGGTGCGGGTTCCCTAGATGGCAGGGACTGGAAAGTTATGCCTTCTTCTATTTAAACCCCACAGTGAAGGGAGCAACCTGACCCCTGCTCATCACTACAATGACTTTCGGTTCAAGACTTATGCACCGGTTGCCTTCCGCTACTTTCGGGAGTTATTTGGTATCCGGCCTGATGATTACTTGGTAAGCTTCTGGATCTCAGGACCCTGGGACTCCAGGATCAGAGGGATAGTTCCAAAGGCAGACCCTCTCTCCACACTCCTGCTCTAATGTCGTTGTTGTTTGTTTGTTGCCACACCTGCAGCATGTGGAAGTTCCTGGGCCACAGCAGCGGCAACATGATCTTTAACCCACTGAGACACCAAGGAGCTCCCTCTAGTGTTTCTTTGGAATAGAATTTCATCTGTAGTTGATTTCTGGTTGGGCATGCTCTGGTATCTTTGAACCTCTTGCTGTCTTCTCTCTGGGCCCCAGTACTCCCTCTGCAGTGAGCCGCTGATTGAACTCTGCAATTCTGGGGCTAGTGGTTCCCTCTTCTACGTGTCCAGTGATGACGAATTCATCATTAAAACTGTCCAGCACAAAGAGGCGGAGTTTCTGCAGAAGCTGCTTCCAGGATACTACATGGTAAGGCGGAGAAGAGCACTGGCTGCCAGTGCTGCCCATTCCACTTCTGAACAAGGCTGGGGAGGCCATCATCAGCAGGGCAAAACAGTGTTAGCACCTCTGTCTTAAGACTGTAGTTCATTTTTTTTTTTTTTTGTCTTTTGTCTTTTTGGTGGTGGTGGTGGTGGTGGTGTTATTGTTGCTATTGTTTGGGCCGCTCCCACGGCATATGGAGGTTCCCAGGCTAGGGGTTGAATCGGAGCTGTAGCCACCGGCCTACGCCAGAGCCACGGCAACGCGGGATCCGAGCCGCGTCTGCAACCTACACCACAGCTCACGGCAACGCCGGATCGATAACCCACTGAGCAAGGGCAGGGACCGAACCCGCAACCTCATGGCTCCCAGTGGGATTCGTTAACCACTGCGCCACTCCTGTAGTTCATTTTTATGCTTTTGGTTCCATCTCTTTTGCCTCTCTGTGGCTAAAGGGTGTTTTGTTTATCTGTCCTATTTTAGGGATTACTTAATTTAGGCCCTTCTACCCAAAGGCAAGATTCAGTGATGGCTTTGTTTTCCACTCTTAGTTCAGCTCCTAGATTAGGGAATGAAGTTGGTTACTTCCCTTGATAGTACCTTCTTCATTTTTATGCTGTTGAGAGCTCTTGGAGGTGATAGAAAAGTTAGAGAACTCTGCTTTGCCTCCCTCCATACTTGTGAAATATATTATATAGAAGGCTAAGGGTTAAGACTTTTTCAGTGCTTCTCTTAAACCTCTCTGAAGGAATATATTCATCATAATTTTAGTATCCTGACTGTTTGTTATATTGTAGGTCTGTGGCTCAGCTTGGTGGTGATCCCATTATTGAGATAGATGCTTTAAATAAATATGGTGTGGGCTTATAGGCAGGCAGATTGTATCTGATTCCCACGTAGCAGGCGAAGGTGGGTGGCAGCTTTTGCCCTGAGTTTCACTGAAAATCTGCTAACTTGACCAAAAAAAAAGAAAGAAAGGAATGTTCTCCCCACTGTACTCCAGCCTCTCTCTGAGGTTTCGGCCCTAAAAAGACAAAAGTAAAAATCTACTAACTTGCCCTCCTACTTCTTTTTACTTTTTTGCCCTCAGAACCTCAACCAGAACCCTCGGACTTTGCTGCCTAAGTTCTATGGACTCTACTGTGTGCAGGCAGGTGGTAAGAACATTCGAATTGTTGTGATGAACAATCTCTTACCACGGTCAGTCAAGATGCATATCAAATATGACCTCAAGGGCTCAACCTACAAAAGGCGGGCTTCTCAGAAAGAGCGAGAGAAGCCTCTCCCCACCCTTAAAGACCTGGACTTCTTACAAGACATCCCTGATGGTCTCTTTTTGGATGCTGATATGTACAGTGCTCTATGCAAGACCCTGCAGCGTGACTGTTTGGTGAGTTTGTCATATTTTCTTCTTTCTTGGGCACCAGAAACCTCACCGAGACCACACCAATAATGTCACCTGTCACTGGGACAGATAGGTTGTTCTAGGCATCTAATCTATGGGAGATGGGACTCTGTTCCTTTGCTCCATATGCCCTGGATTTCATTTAAAATAATTTTATTGGGAGTTCCCATCGTGGTGCAGTGGAAACTAATCTGACTAGGAACCATGAGGTTGCGGGTTCAATCCCTGGTGCCCCGCTCAGTGGGTTAAGGATCTGGCATTGCTGTGAGCTGACAGGATCTGGTGTTGCTATGGCTCTGGTGTAGGCCAGCAGCTATAGCTCCGATTAGACACCCCTATCCTGGGAACCTCCATGTACCGTAGATGTGGCCCTAAAAAGACAAAAGACGAAAATAATAATAGTAATTTTATTGGAGTTCCCATCTGGCTCAGCGGAAATGAATCTGACTAGTATCCCTGAGAATGCGGGTTCAATTCCTGGCCTCACTCAGTGGGTTAAGCTGCCTTGAGCTATGGTGTAGGTTGCAGACTCTGCTCGGATCCCGAGTTTCTGTGGCTGTGGCATAGGTCACCACCTGCAACTCTCATTCATCCGCTAGCCTAGGAACTTCCATGTGTCACAGGTGCGGCCCTAAAAGGCAAAATAAAATAAGATCATTTTACATTAGATCATTGCTATGCCTTTACATTTTTACTTTCTCCATGTTTATCTAACTCCCCTTCCTATCTTCATTATTTTCTCTACCTGTCCGGGGCAACAATCATATATTCTCCTTATTTTCTTTTTCTTTTTCTTTTTTTTTCTTTTTTTGTCTTTTCTTAGCTGCACCCGCGGCATATGGAGGTTCCCAGGCTAGGGGTCTAATCGGAGCTGTAGCTGCCAGCCTACGCCAGAGCCATGCAACGCAGGATCCAAGCCACATCTGCAACCTACACCACAGCTCACGGCAACACGGGATCCATAACCCACTGAGCAAGGCCAGGGGTTGAACCCGAGACTTCATGGTTCCTAGTCGGATTCGTTAACCACTGTGCCAAGACAGGAACTCCATATTCTCCTTATTTTCATATCAGCACACTCATTCCTCAGATTGGTCCTGCCTGTCAAATCCAAATTCATATCTCAGATGCCAAGCACTGCTGTTTAAAAAAAAAAAAAAAAATCACACCGCTGTGTATACTGGCATCTCTACAGATTTACAATAATCCAGTGGCCACCTGGACCCCCATTATTGCCTATCAGTCCATTTCCTATTCCTCTCAGATTTCAAATGGTTGGCACCCTCTTCAAATAATTTTCTAACTCACAACCCCCCAGCCTTCTTTTTCAACAAACTTCTCCAACTTTCTATTCTATACCATCCCTTTGTTCTGCCCCCATCACCAATTTATAAATGGATCTACACTTAACCATCCTTAATCTATATTTTCTTTCCAACTCGGTGGCTTATTCCAGATCAGTCCCTTTTGTGATCTAGATCCATTTCTTCCTATTCCTTTAGGATCCTGCTTCATCACTTATTTCCTTTCTGTCTTCTGGCTTCAGCCTCTACTGACTATTTGCTGTCTACATACAGAGTTATCTCTTTTTAATTTTAAAGTTAGGAGAGGAGTTCCCCTCGTGGTGCAGTGGAAACTAATCCGACTAGAAACTATGAGGTTGCAGGTTCAATCCCTGGCCTTGCTTAGTGTGTTAAGGATCCGGCATTGCTGCGAGCTGTGGTGTAGGTCGAAGATGCAGCTCGGATCTGGTGTTGCTGTGGCTCCGATTAGAGCCCTAGCCTGGGAACCTCCTTATGCCACAGGTATGGCCCCATAAAGACAAAAGACAAAAAAAAAAGGTTAGGAGAAATTTTTTCAGTGTCTTCCTCTAATGATGCCTCCATTTCTTCTTTCCCTTCTCTTCTTTTCCTGCCTCAACCCACTGTATCCTGGCTTTTGCTCTTTTTTTTTTTTTTTTTTTTTTTTGGTCTTTTTGTCTTTTCCAGGGCCGCACTCACGGCATATGGAGGTTCCTAGGCTAGGAATCTAATCGGACTTGTAGCCACCAGCCTATACCAGAGCCACAGCAACGTGGGATCCGAGCTGAGTCTTTGACAAACTATACCACAACTCATGACAACGCCAGATCGTTAACCACTGAGCAAGGCCAGGGATCGAACCCACAACCTCATGGTTCCTAGTCGGATTCGTTAACCACTGCGCCATGACAGGAACTCCCCTGGCTTTTGCTCTTACCATTTCAGTTGAACTGCTCTCTCTGGTGATCACCTATATCCTAAACAGAGTACTTTTTAGTTCTTTGAATTTTCTGCTGTGTTCGACAGTTGATTGTTTCCACTTTCTTAACATCTTTTGGTTTTTGTGAAATCTTTCCCTATTGATTTTTCAATATCTGGTTTTGAGTTGTTTGCTTTTGTTTTTTCTTTTTTTTTTTGGCTGCACCTGTGGCATGTGGAAGATCTGAGCCTCTGCAGTGACAATGCTGGATCACTAACCCACTGTGCCACAAAGGAACTCCTTTTTTTTGTTTGTTTTTGAAAACTGCTTTTGTAGGATCATTTTATATTCAATCCATATTGTCTTCCGTCCATCCTTGCCTTTCTCTGCTTACTCTGCATCTGCTTCCAGGATAATGCCTATTTTAGTTTAGCTCTTTAAGTTATGAAGACTGGAGATTTAGTGGAGCAGAAGGGTTTTTCAAACTATGAATGAGAATCACACCAGTAATCTTTATCCCCTACTCTACCCACCTACCAAAACACCCTTGGTTGAGCTGCATTACCAAAGTGAGCTAGTGGAACTGTTGGAGGTATACCAGCTTGAGAACTGTAGGAGACAATCCACGATCCTTAATATGACATATCAGGCCTGTCATTGTCTTTCCCCTACCATCCTCTCTAATGCACCAAACACCTATCCTTTGTATTTTATGTTCTAGCAACACCACATTATACCTCCCTGCATGTAGCCTGTTGTTCCTTGCCTCTGTGCCTGGCATTATTCTTTCCTTCGCTTTGTCACAAAGTGTACTTTCACCAGACCCTCCTTTTGGATTCTTTAGAGCACAGATACGTATTCCTTATTTCATTGAGAGTATAGTGCTCCTTTCTTTTTTTTTTTTTTTTTTTTTTTCCTGGCCGTGCCTATATTATGCAGAAGTTCCCAGTCCAGGGATTGAACCCAAACCACAGCAGTGACAGTGCCAGATCCTTAATCACTGAGCCATCAGGAAACTCCAATATAATTCTCTTTTCATGAAGAGATACAAGGAAAGAATAAAGAGGATCTTGTAGGCTGGGCTGTGGCCTAATTTATATATACTCCAGTAAAGGAAAGCTGAAGAGATATCAGTGAGGGGTGACAGAGGAGGTTAATACACTCTTCTCCAAGGAGTAGGAGGAGCAAAGGATAATCCTGTGGATAGCTGTGAGGTTCACTGTTAAGAATAAGTAGATTAAGGGAGTTCCCATTTGGCACAGCTAAATGAAAAGAATCCAACTAGGAACCATGAGGTAGCAGTTCGACCCCTGGCCTCTCTCACTGGGCTAAGGATCTGGTGTTGCCGTGAGCTGTGGTGCAGGTCACAGACGTGGCTCAAATCTCTCCTGGCTGTGGCATAGGATGGCAGCTGTAGCTCTGATTGGACCCCTAACCTGGGAATCTCCAAATGCCACAGGTGCAGCCCTAAAAAGCAAAAAAAAAAAAAAAAAAAAAAAAAGTAGATTAGGAAAGCTGTAAGAGCCTCAAAAAAAGATATTTATTTATTTATTTATTTATTTTGGTCTTTTTGCCATTTCTTGGGCCGCTCCCGTGGCATATGGAGGTTCCCAGGCTAGGGGTCAAATCTGAGCTGTAGCTGCCAGCCTATGCCAGAGCCACAGCAACATGGGATCCCAGCCGCGTCTGCAACCTACACGACAGCTCATTGGCAAAGCCAGGTCCTTAACCCACTGAGCAAGGGCAAGGATCAAACCCGCACCTCATGGTTCCTAGTCGGATTCGTTAACCACTGAGCCACTACAGGAACTCCTCAAAAAAGATTTTTAAACTTTCCAAGCCTCAGATCATGTTTTTTCCTTCCCTTAGGTGCTGCAGAGCTTCAAGATAATGGATTATAGCCTTCTGGTATCAATCCATAACATAGATCACGCACAGCGAGAGCCTTTAAGCAATGAAGCACAGTATCCAGCCGACACTCGTAGACCAGCCCCCCAAAAGGCTCTCTATTCCACAGCCATGGAATCTATCCAGGGCGAGGCTCGACGAGGTGGTACTGTGGAGACAGATGACCAGTGAGTGGACTCAAGGGCACCAAGAAGGAGAGAGCATAGGCTCAGCATTTTTTCTCGCTAGAGGGAGAAGGAGTAGCCTTGGTTCAGCACTTAAATCTATAGCGTTAATGCTTTAAGAACTATAGAATGAGCTTTCTTAAGAATATAAAAGGGGAGTTCCCATTGTGGCACAGCAGAAACGAATCCAACTAGTAACCATGAGGTTGTGGATTTGAACCCTGGCCTCGCTCGGTGAGTTAAGGATCCGGTGTTGCTGTGAGCTGTGGTGTAGGCTGGCAGCTGTAGCTTCAATTCGGCACTTAGCCTGGGAACCTCCATAGGCCATGGGTGTGGCCCTAAAAAGCCAAAAAAAAATATGTGTGTGTGTGTATAAAGGAAAAGTAAGATGTCTTAGAGTTGAGATTTGTACTTCAGAAGGAGAGCTGTTCAGAATTAAGGGACTTTACAAAAATGTATTTTAAGAATCTTAGATACGTGCCTGCAAATTATATTAGAACTTCATGAAAGACAGTTTATCCTAGATTTCTTTGTGGAAGGCATCTTTCTTACCGTCATGGATCAAGGAAGTGTAATTACTGAAGTATCATAAATGTCTTTTAGGTAGTTTCATTTTAAAGTATTCTTTCTCATGACTCTCAAGAAGAGGGTTAGTGGACATAAATTAACATATGTGAAAGTACCAAGAAAGTTTAGAATTAATTGAGGGAGTGTTCCTAAAATCGATGAGTTGGGGTGATTTTTAAGATTCTCTTTGGTGAAGTTGGGGTGGGAGATGCAAGCAAGTGAGATTTGGGTAGAAAGAGGTTATAATACATACTCTAAAGTGTTTCTCGGGGTTAGGGGAAGGCTCTCTTTTCCATGGAAGATGGGACAGTTATGTTTAGGTCTCAGTTCCATGTCCTGTTTGATTTGAGGTTAGCAGAAGCCTCTGCCTGCTAGCCCAAAGTTTTTCTTACTCTTTCCTTTTTATTGTCTCCAGTATGGGTGGTATACCAGCTCGGAATAGTAAAGGGGAAAGGCTGCTGCTTTATATTGGAATCATAGACATTCTACAGTCTTACAGGTGAGGAGCACGTGGGTCTTGGGGCACAGTGAATGTAGATTCACTCACTCGCTCTTTTAGATGGGTTTGTCACCATATTCTTCCTGAAGCAAGAACAATGAGTTGCAGTCTGGCTGCTTGCCTCACTGGGTTTCAAATTGTGGTTTATTTTCTTGATTTTGCCTGTCTCTTGGCTTCCTTACCCCACCACCTCCCCAAACATAGCATATACCTCTGTGGAAAGCTGAGTCAGTCCTCGGAAGCACCAGAGTCGAATACACCATCTGTCTGGCTCTTTGTGGAAAACCTATGAGATGAGTCATACCCCACATTGGGATACAGCTGGAAACACATTATTCTTTTCTGTGGAAGAAAAACAAGAGGATCACTGTGTTCTGTTCAAAGTATTAGCCTGTGGAACTAAGAGGCAGTGGAGTGGTAGTGAAAGAGGAGCTGGAAATGTTGGACGCCAGTTTTGCTCCTATTAGGTTTCAGGCATTAATGAGGACTAGATAATATTTGACTTACTGATTCAGCATATTATCATCCAATTTTTACTTCCCTCTTCCAGGCTTGCCTATCTATCCCTCCAACTCTCCTTTTACAAAATATTCTTGTCCCTGACTTGCCGGCACATGGTATCTTTTACCATGGGGAGATAAGTAATTGACTCACCTAAAAACAGCTTTGATCTCCATACTGAATAAGCACTACCATATCTAATCTTTGGAAAGCCAGTATAATGGGGGGGTGCTTTCCAGCTTCTGTCTTTTTAAGTTTTTCTACTATGATTGCTCTTTTTAACTCCCTAAAATAGAAAACTGTAAGGTCATTCATTTAAAACCTATGCGAGGCGTTCTCGTCATGGTGCAGTGGTTAACGAATCTGACTAGGAACCATGAGGTTGTGGGTTCGATCCCTGGCCTTGCTCAGTGGGTTAAGGATCCAGCATTGCCATGAGCTGTGGTGTAGGTCGCAGACTCAGCTCGGATCCCGCATTGCTGTGGCCCTGGTGTAGGCTGGCGGCTACAGCTCAGATTGGACCCCTAGCCTGGTTACCTCCATATGCCGCAGGAGCGGCCCTAGAAAAGGCAAAAAGACCAAAAAAAAAAAAAAAAAAAACAAACATGTGTGACACACATTTTTCTTGGCAGGTTTGTTAAGAAATTGGAGCACTCTTGGAAAGCTCTGGTACATGATGGGGTGAGTAGCAGTCTGCCAGAGGCTCCCCTCTTTCTGCCTCTTTCACTTCTGATTTGCCCCCCCTCAGTTTTCTCTTATTTCATTTGGGGGTTCTAACCTTCTGCTAGGTCTCAGCCTAGGGAAACATGGCCCTTGGACTAGAGGTCTTCTTGCTGGGCCTCCTACTTTCTAACTCGGCAGTCATATCTTTACTCTGCAGGACACCGTATCGGTGCATCGCCCAGGCTTCTATGCTGAACGGTTCCAGCGCTTCATGTGCAATACAGTGTTCAAGAAGATCCCCTGTAAGTGACTTCTGCCAGATGACCCTCCAGTGGCTCCCTTTCTTCAGGAGATGGGGGGGCAGGACACCTCTGTCAGGGAACTGCCAAAGCCAGAGGCTTCTGCTCTACCCTCATCCCATGAGAGCTGCTGCCCATTCTTGTATCAGTCACTCTGTCCACCTGTGTTTCCAAGTTGGTACTTTCCTCCCCGGCAATCCCTACATGTTCCATTGAGGTGAGGGGCATTTCTGAGAAATCGGTGGGATTGTAAAAATGTGTAGTTGTGGGTATGTCTAGGACCCATGCCACAGGCTGAGATGGACAAAGCCAAACTTTTACAGACAGATAGGTAAGGATATATTACCACATCCCCAATGCCAAAGAATTCTCAGATTAGGATCAGAAAGTTGGAGAAGCATTTGCTCATTTCTGCTTAGCAGGTACTCTTAGTCTCTTCCTTCAACTTTTTTGGTTGGGAAGTGCCAGTGTTCTTCTTTCCAAACCTTGCATGCTGCCGTCACTGGGAAGTTCCCAATTCCTTCCCATTTCCTCATTATAGGCAGTAGTTGTCCCTCGTGAGGCAGAGAGGATTTTGGCATGCCAGTCTTAAAAAATGTGGAAAAATCCTTTCAAAGTCTTTTCAAAGTGATAATATAAACAAGTGTAAAGTATCATCATAGTGCCATGTGTATAAATGCTGAGGATATAGAGCAAAGGGATCATCTTTGTCTGGTTTAACTGAAGGATATTGAACAAAGGAATTAATGTAGTAGGGGACATATCACCAGGTAGAAGCAAAGCTATCAAGTTTGCATGTAGGAGGGGAGAGATGTGTATATGTCTCCTTTACTCTAGGTTTTCTGCTTCTTTTTCAAAGTGAAGCAAACTGAGATGTCTCCTTCTCCGAAGAGTGGTTCATAGAGTCCCTCTTTGTTGACATTAACCCTTTTTCCTGCTTTGCAGAAGAACAACTTTGGGTTTGTGTTGGGGATGCTAGCAAGTTGTGTCTGTGTCTTGGTGATGGTTCCTGAGGTGGGTGCTAAGTAGGCTCTCTCTTTCCCTTTTGAAGTGAAGCCTTCTCCTTCCAAAAAGTTTCGGTCTGGCTCATCTTTCTCTCGGCGAGCAGGCCCCAGCGGCAACTCCTGCATAACTTACCAGCCGTCGATCTCTGGGGAACCCAAGGCACAAGTGACAACAAAGGCGGAAGTGGAGCCAGGTCAGCACCAGGGTTGGGGTCCCCGTGTGATGGGGCACTCCCTCCCTTCCTTCTGAGCCCTTATTTGCCTAGGACTTCTGCTCCCCGTTCCTGTTCAGGAACAGCCAAGTTGCTACATATTTTCCTATATTTCCCACACCCCATTTTCTCTTCTTTTTTATTTATTGATTTTTCTTCCCCTTTCTTTTTTCCAGGCGTCCACTTAGGTCGTCCTGATGTTTTACCTCAGACTCCACCTTTGGAGAAAATCAGTGAGGTCTCAACTATTCCTGACCCTTATTTCTCACCTGTAATTGGAGAGACTTTGCAAATGCTAACTACAAGGTTGGTTCTTTGGCCCCTTTCTCCATGTAATCTTCTCATCTCTCTCTTCAGGTCCTTGAGAACCTCCATAATCTGTTGTTTCCAGAGATCATTGTTTGTCTTTTGCTCTTCACTTGATTTCTGTATGTTCACCTTCCTAAGAGCTCATCTTCAGTGATTTGGAAAAGTGTATCAACATCTCTGCATTTTTAGGGGGTGGTGGGAAGCCTTTACATAGAGACTTTTCTGATATTTAGTCAAAATACTCCAACTTATCCTTCATCTCCTAGTGAGTTAAAAGAATTCTTTTTATTGTTTTTCTTTTTAGGGCCGCACCCGTGGCATATGGAAGTTACCAGGCTAGGGGTTGAATCAGAGCCACAACCACAGCAATGCCAGATCCAAACTACGTCTCTGACCTACACCACAGCTCATAGCAATACTGGATCCTTAACCCACTGAGCGAGGCCAGGGATTGTCCTCAGATTCGTTTCCACTGCACCACAACGGGAACTCCCTAAGCGAGAATTCTTAGATTAGAATTTAAGACTGGAAAGATTGTTAGCCAGTGAAGACAATGAACAGGCAACCTTTCAAAAGGATGCAGTGTAAATATTATGAATCTATTTTTGTTTTCAGTGTGATAATCATCATAATAAATTAGCCCCAAACTTAGCAACTTAAATAACACATATCATAGTTCTGTGAGTTAGAAGTCTGGGTACAGCCTAACTGGGTCCTCTGGCTCAAGGTCTTTCATGAAGTGGTAGTTAAGCTATTTGCCAGGAGGTCTCACATCTGAAGGCTCAACTGAGAGGCTTCACTCATTTATGTGATTATTGACAGAAATCAGTTCCTGGTGGCTTGCTGGACTGAGGGCTTTATTTCCTTGCTGGCTTTTATCTGGGGGCCGCCCTCAGTTCTTTGCCACATGGGCCTCTCCATGGGACAACTCAGAACATGGCAGCTGTCTTCCCTTAGAGTGAGCAAGGGAGAGTGCTTGCAGGCAGAAGCCATAATCTTTTCATAACCAAATCTTAGAATTGACATTCTGTCACCTATAATGCATTCTAGTCACTAAATCTAGTCCACACCTAAGGGAAAAGGATTACCCAGGAGTGTATCAGGAAGCAGGGATTACTGTGGACCTGTGAAATAAAGAGACTAGGATATTTTCCCACACACCCAGCATACAGACCAGCCATAGATAACCTCTTTACACATTCCTGTACAAAAAAGGAGATTGGGAGGCAGAGTCATTAATCTATATAGTTGTCTAAAATGTTGGAATTTCTTTTATCAGTTCTCAAAGGGTAAGAATAATTCATGACTCTTGGCTCTACCTTTTGGACTCTTAGTTTTGCCTTCTGAGTCTTCCTTTTTCATGAAAAGTAGAATGTATTTGCAGCTGAGTAATATTCTTAGCCTGCTTCTTGCCAGAATTTTGGGGATCCGGTGGTCTCTTTCTCTTCATGGTGTGTTGTTTCTGTCCCTTTCAGTCCAAGCCGAAAATGTTACTGCTGCTTTAATACCCTCAAACATTTTGTGGGCCTCCTATGAATCACATTGGAATTCACTCTATTAGACAAAAGCCACACCCACAAATACCTTTTTGATAAGCTCTATGTTTCTTAGAGATCCTTTTGTTAAATTGAGAGAATCTGAGAGACTTGCCCTTAATCTTTTGAATAGCCTTTTGTATGACTGAATAGTGATTTGAATTCTTAAAAAATGTTTTACAGTCATACCCTTGACTTCATCTGTAGACCACATTTTCCTGGCAGTGCCTTAGATTTTATCCTTTTCTTAATTTTAACACTATTTGCTCTCTGGAGAGGCTCAGCATTTTCAAAACCATGGTTTCTTTTTGTTTTATGGCCCTTCGTTTAATTTTTTATTCCCATTTTTAAAAGTATTACTGAAGTGTAATTGATTTATAATGTTGTGAAGTCCTTCCCTTAATTTAGTTTTCTTCTCTCATATTTTACCAGGTGGCATCTCCAGCACCTGGTTTAGAAATGTCCCCAGCTAGATCACCCGGGTCATTAGGCACATATTCTACTTCCTATGTAACTGTAGGTGACATTGTTGCCAAACTTTGTTTCATTACATTACAAAGATCCCTTCTTCAGTTTCCACTAAGAGTTTTCACACTGTCCTTGAAGCCTTCACTGGCAACCCCCTTAAAGTCCAGAATTCTACAATATATTGAGGGCACTTTTAAACTTAACTCTCCTTAAAGCTCAGTTCCAAATTTTAGATTTATATTACAGCAGGACTTCATTTCCAGGTATAGAAATCTGTATTATCTATGGTTTTGTGACAAATTACCAAAATTGAGCAGCTAAAAACCACAAACACTATCTCAGTTGTTTTTTGGGTTTTGGTGGGGGGGTGGTTGGCTACACCCATGGCATGTGAAAGTTCCCAGGCCTGGAATCAAACCTGTGCCACAGCAGTGACCAGAGCCACTGCAGTGATAGCGCCAGATCCTTCTGCAGCACAAGACAACTCCTACCTCAGATTTTATGTGACTTGAAATCTGGGTGTGAAAAGAAATTGATTAATTAAAAGAAAAGGTGTTTCCGTCATGGCTCAGTGGAAATGAATCTGACTAGTATCCATGAGGACGCAGGTTCAATCCCTGCCTTCACTCAGTGGGTTAAGTCTGGCGTTGCCGTGAGCTGTGGTGTAGGTCACAGACCCAGCTTGGATCTGGCGTGGCTGTGGGTGTGGTGTAGCCTGGCAGCTGCAGCTTCAATTAGACCCCAAGCCTGGGAACCTCCATATGCCACAGGTGTAGCCTAAAAAGACCAAAAAAAAAACCAATCTGGGTGTGGCTTAGCTGGGTACCTTTTGATCAGAGTCTCTGAGGAAGTTACAGTCAAGCTATTAGCCAGCACTGGTCTCATCTGAAGGCTGCCCAAGGGTGGATCAGCTTCCAAGCTTACTAATGTGATTGCTGTTAAGATTCAGTTTCTTGCAGGCTGTTGGACTAAGGGCTCAGTTCCTTATTGGCTCTTGGTCATTGAGACTCCCTCAGTTCCCTGTCACATGGTCATCTCTAAAAGGCAGCTCAGCATGGCAGCTAGCTTTCTCATAGTAAACAATGAGAGAGCACGTTCCCAAGAGGACAGTATAGTCTTTTTGTAGCATAATCTCAGAATTGACTTTCTGTCACCTGTGGTGCTTTCTGTTCACTAGAAGAAAATCATTAAATTCAGCCCACTCTCAGGGGAAAATTACACAATGGCATAACTATCAGATGACAGTGATTATCAGGTACCTACCACACCTGGGGATTGAAGACACTAGAGGAGGGTGTTAGGAAGTATATTGTATATATTGTTGGGAAATAGAAATCAAGAAAGTAAGTAGGAATTCCTGTCGTGGCTTAGTGGTTAATGAATCTGACTAGGAACCATGAGGTAGCGGGTTCGATCCCTGGCTTTGCTCGTGGTGGGTTAAGGATCCCGCATTGCCGTGAGCTGTGGTGTAGGTCACAGATGAGGCTCGGATCTCAAGTTGCTGTGGCGTAGGCTGTGGCTTAGGCTGGCATCTACAGCTCTGATTGGACCCCTAGCCTGGGAACCTCCATATGCCGCAGGAACCGGCCCTAGAAAAGGCAAAAAGACAAAAAACAAAGAAATTAAGTAGGTAATTAAAACAATATGCTTCCAAATCTAATAGCTTCTTAGACTCTCTTTTCTTCTTTCTTTTTTTTTTTTGTCTTTTTAGGGCTGCACCTGTAGCCACGCTAGGGGTAGAATTAGAGCTACAGCTGCTGGCCTACACCAACAGCAACTTAGGATCCGAGCCGTGTCTGCAACCTACACCACAGCTCATGGCAGCACCAGATACTTAATACACTGATCAAGGCCAGGAATTGAACCTGAGTCCTTATGGATACTAGTTGGGTTCGTTATTGCTGAGCCACAATGGGAACTCCCTTAGCCTCTTCTTTCTGCATCCTAAATTGATTCTGAATGAAATATGGAGAAACTATATGAAATTTGACTTAAAAGTCCTTTTTCTTATCTATTTCTTCTCTCTGCCTCCATTTTTTTCCCCCTCCTTTTAGCTCAACCATCTTGGAAAAGCCTGAAGTTACAGATTTTACAGAGTCAGAGTTTATCCACGTGAGTGTCTGGGATGCGGGGTAGGTAGATGCTTTGAAGGGTGTAAAGAGCATCACTGATGCTGTAGAGCAAGTAATTAATTGGTTGAGCCAGGGGAGCTGGGTGCCCCTCTAAATCTTACTTTAAAAATTTTTTGTTTTTGGTACCTTGTACTTGGAAGCTGAGATTGAACTAGAAGGAGACCTTAACTCTGCCATCTAGTTTGAAATTACGTGAAATTCCTTTCCTACCTCATCTCATAATTCACATTCTTAACTTTACATTGTTTACCTTTTCAGTGAGCAGAAATCCTCAGAAGACCTGGAATAAGATTCTACCATCTCTGTGATCACAAGATGTCAGCCCTTGGACCCAGCAGTGCTGAATTTTCTTTTTATTGGTCATCCAAAAAGGAGTGTTAATGGAGGCTAGGGGAGTTCTCCATCTCCTCCCTGAAGAAGAACCTCTTCTACTTCCCCTTCCTCATGAGTGGGCATTAGTGCCTCGGACAGTTGAGGACAGCAGCATCCTCTCCACTCCTATGCTAGGGTGGCACAAGTTTTCAACTAGCCAACCTTGGCTTCCACAACTGAATTATTTTCATACCCCTATTCTTCCTGTTGGGAATGGGGTTGCTGGACTTGATAGTTTTCTTCCCCCTCACTTACCTTTCACCAGGAGCTGGACTCATTATTAATTTCCTCAGGACAGACTGGCTGGTACATCATCCCCACCTTAGCTCTTTCTCTCTGGAAGAAGACCCCCGTAATCTTTGTAAAGGTTTTTTTGCTGGGTGAGGGTGTTTAACCACCTCCCAACCCGCTTCCTTTATTTCCTTAAAAAAGGAAAAGAAAAATGGCATACAGCATACAGTTTCAAGCCAGACAGTGTCAGAGCAAAACTCCAGAAGCGTTGGGGAGATGCCTATTCGTCGGGTTCCTGCAGAAGAGCCCTGGTGTTTGAGAAGCAAAAGTCTGGTGTTTGCTCTGCGAGGAGCAGCTCCTCTTTAACTCCTCCTCTCTTAATGAATTTCTTAAGGCTGAAGGAATGGAGAGAGTGGGACATGGGGTAATCTTTACCCCTTTGTTAAACAGTGGGGCAGTGGTGGGGCTAAACGATCCAGAACCCTTCTTAGGCAGGACCTACTCACTGCCAGGCCATAATGATTCTTACTGTTTTTCAATTTGAAATGTATTCTGCTTGTTTTTCTAAATACGAAGACTTATCAAATGAATTTTAGATTCTTCTCCAAAGGAGATTTCTTCCTTGCTTTTACCACCTTTTCCAACAGTGTTCTGCTGTTCATGGAGCTGAGATGTAGAGGGGACACCTGTGTCTGGTTAGCAGGTCGTCCATAACTGTGAGGCTAGAGAATATTCTCTTAAACTCATGGGGAGCCAGCAGATTCTTGCCTTAGTGAGGTCATTGCTGTGCTACATGCCTTGCTGCCTCTCTGCATGCAGAGAACTTGGAAATGGGGGCTGTATAATCCCTCTCCTCCTCATGTTCTCCATCCAATCCTCCTATCAGGGGAAGAAGCGGGCCTGGCATCTCAGGCAGATTGTTAAATCCTTATACTATCTCCTCTCCACCCCACCCAACCTTGATAGTAAGTTAGCCTGTACCCCAAGTAACTGTCTATATTAGACACCCCAGCCAGTTTCTGGCTGCCTGTCTTTGCTGCCATGTTCTTTTTTACGAGAAGGAAAGAAACAATTCTTGCTATTTTTTTTCATAATTTACTATTTATGATGTATTTAAGTGTTTTATTCAGGACAGAGTTCTGTAGGGGGTGGGAGGGAATATTTGAGGGAGGCTTGGTCTTAGGGATGGGAATCAACATTTTTATGAAGTGTCACAATTTGCCTCTACTTTGTTCAGAAATGGCAAATACAGTATAAAAGTGATAAATATCTGGTTTTAATGTATTAAACTTTCATCAGTTATTTAGACTTCTTGTTTCTTTCTGGTTCTTTTTTACATACCGTCTGCTCTACCCTCATACTGCATCACCTCAGCTCGGTTTTGTTCGTGTTGCCCTGAACAAATGCATCCTTTTCCAGTTTCTCTCCAACTTCAGTCTGACTCAGGCTTAGAGAAGGGGCATCATTCACTACCTTCTAGCCACCGCCTCCATCTTAACTTAAACTTGAGAAGGAAAAACTATGAATGAATAGGAAGGAAATTAATGTAGGTCTGTTGCCTAGGGATTTGGGGATCCAAAGTTCAAAATTTTACTCAGGTTTAGGAGGAAAGGAAGAGGACAGTGGGAAAAGCAAGCTTGAGATTGGCCCTAGGATTCTCTCCCTTTCCTTCCCTCAATCTGGCCCCGGATGTCATCATAGAAAAGCAGAGACTGCTTTTCTCAGCTCCTGTGTTTTCTGTGAGACTGAGCTTAGGCTATTTTACTGGAATGGGAAACCAGACAAAAAGGCATCATTCTAAGGCACGTGGGTGGGGGAGCTTTTGAGAAAAGCAAATAATTATAAGCAATGTTAAAAATATTGTTCCTTTCCACACCACTATTACGTATCTTTTAAAGGTCATTCTACAAATATTTATGCAGCAGCTGATGAGCAATGAATCCACTGGGCAGTTGAAGGTCAAGAGAAGTAATCGACCTTCAAGAGTTAATGGTGATGCAGAAGAATCACTGTTACTCAAAAGAATTCAGTTCTCTGAAAGAGTGGTAGAGAACGTAAAGGTGGAAGAAAATTAGAGGTGACTATGGGTAGGAAGTGCTGGGGAAAGTTTCATTTGAGCATGAGGGCCTGGGGGCATGAAAATGATCTGTTTTGGAAAACAAGGACAGGACTGTGCCGAAAGCAGTGGTGGAGGGAGACCTGAGTAAGAACAATGGAATAAGTACAGGTGGAGGCAACACTGGAAACCCTGACTGCTGCGCTGAGGAAATTTTATTTTAAACTGTAGGCAATGGGGAAATGTAGAATTTTTTGTCACCAAGTGGGACATGATCAAAATGCTGAAACTAATCTTTTGACAAAGTTTACCAAAGTGGATAGAAAAAGCAGACTGGTTAGACTACCAGTTTAGGTATGAGGTGATGTTCATCTAGGATATCAGTTGAAAAGGAAGGAAGAAAATTGAGACATAAAAAAGAAAACAGCTATGATGGAATGAGAAATTGGAGTGAAGGAGAAATTGAGGATTCTCAAAGTATTGAATTTGTGTTCAAACCTCTGTTCTCTTTGAGGCTGCATGAGAAGACTATCCCAAATGGAATTGAATCTGAACATATTTTAGGGGAAATATGATCATTCTGCACCCCTTACCTTGTCACTCCTAAACATGCTCAGGCAGCTGCCGAATGGGTACACTAGATAACCCTCTGTTCAGAGGGTCCCTCTAGCGGTGAGCAGCTGCTACTACTTACTCCACAGGCAAACTCCACCATCTATATCCAGACAATTAGAGCCTATTCCAAAAATGTGTAAATCAAAACCACAGGATAATAAAGCTGGAAACCCTGGTCTAGCGTTTTAATCTTAAGCATATCAGTCTCAGCTAGTCTGAAAGTTATTCACCACAATTGGAGTTTCATTCTTTTTTTTCGGTCTTTTTGGGGGAGGGGAGCATGCCCATGGCATATGGAGGTTTCCAGGCCAGCAGTCAATTGGAGCTGTAGCTGCTGGCCTATACCACAGCCACAGCAACGTGGGACCCAAGCTGAGTCTGCTACCTACATCACAGCTCACTGCAACGCCAGATCCTTAACCCACTGAGCGAGGCCAGGTATCTAACCCGAGTTCTCATGGATACTAGTCACATTCATTTCTGCTAAACCTCGACGGGAACTCCCTCATTTATTTTTTAAATAAAGATTTGCCAGTTAAAATAGATATCAGATTATAGTTTTTTGAAGACACAGAAACAGGTCAAATAATCTCGTGTAAAATTCTTGAAAGTTCATTAGAAAGTGACATCTGGAAGTTGCTGCTGTGGTGCGGCAGGATCAGTGGCATCTCTGCAATGCCAGGATACAGGTTTGAGCCCCAGCCTGGCACAGTGGATTAAAGTATCTACATATTGCTGCAGCTGCAGCTTAGTCGCAATTGTGGCTGGGATGGGATCCCTTCCCTAGGAACTCTAAGCTTTTTACCATGGAAATTTCCAAACAAAACTCCATTTGTAGGAGTTCCCTGGTGGCTCAGTGGGTTAAGGATTTAATGTCACTCATAGGACTGGAGTCAGGTTGTAGTGTTGGTTCAGTCTCTGGCCTGGGAACTTATGCATGCCGTGGACGTAGCAAAAAAAAAAAAAAAAAAAAAAAAAAAAGTGCTATAGCAAACTGACAAATACGCATCACCCATCTTCAACAATTGTTGATGTAGGGATTTCCTGTCATGCACAGCAGAAACGAATCTGACTAGTATCCATGAGGTTGTGGTTTTGATCCCTGGCCTCACCCAGTGGGTTAAGGATCCAGCGTTGTGTGAGTTGTGGCTCTGATTCGACCCCTAGCCTGGGAACCTGCATATGCCACGGGTGCAGCCCTAAAAAGCAAAAAAAAAAAAAATTTATTTTTGATGTAAATAAGGCCAATCTGTTTCATCTTTATTTCCTACCCTAATCCTGCATTTTCTTTGCATCTCCAAAGCATTAAGTCAAAATAAATCTCAGAGGGAATTTTCTTGAGGTGCAGGGTGTTAAGGATCCAGCATTGTCCCTGCTGCAGCTTGAGTTCAATTCCTGGCCCCAGTTTTTTTGTTTTGGTTTGGTTGTTGGGTTTTTTTCCCCCGTTTTTTTTATTTTTAAGCCATGCCTGCAGCATAAGGAAGTTCTTGGGCCAGGAATCAAATCCAAGCTGCAGCTGCAACCTATTCCATAGCTGTGACAATGCTGGATCCACTGGGCTGGGCCAGTTTTAGAACCGGCTGCCCCAGATCATTCATCCACTGCACCGTAGTGGAGCCCCATAAGGGCTCTTTTAAACCTAACTGTAGCAACATTATCATGCCTTTCTTGAACAGTTAATGATTCCTTAATAATAAATACCCAGTCAGTGGTTAAAGCTAGCCATTTGTCTTACAAATCAAGTTTTACAAATAGCTTTTTTTTTTTTTTACCCCAATCTCAAATTCACTCCAAGTTTTACCCCCACCAACCAACCAGAACACTTTTATTAAGGTCACTGATGACCTCCATGTAGCTAAATATATCAGTACTCATCTTACTTGACATGTCAGCAGCATCTGACAGTTTTATTACTCACTCCTTGAAATATTTTCTTCACTTAGCTTCTGGATGCTATGTACTTTTTCCTAATTGTCCTTACCAAGGTGCTACATTGCTCTATCTCCATCCTCTCTGGTTCCTCCTTTACTTTCTAACCTTTAAATTTTGAAGTGTCCAGGGTTTAATCATAGGGCCCCTTCTTTTAGTCCACATCCTCTCCCTAGGCAATTTTTAAAAGTCCTCAAGACCTTGTATAATTTGTCCAACTCCCCTGTCACTTCATGATCAGCTAAAAACTCCCAAATTTCTATCTCAAGCCCAGGTCTTTTTCCTGAACTTGACATCTTCATTTAGGTGTCTAATAGGTTTTTGTTGTTGTTGTTGTTTTATTTTGTTTTTTAGAGTCACACCCGAGGCATGTGGAAGTTCCCAGGCTAGGGGTCGAATGGGAGCCACAGCCACAGCAACGCCAGATCCAAGCTGCATCTGTGACCTACACCACAGCTCACGGCAATGCCGGATCCTTAACCCACTGAGCGAGGCCAGGGATCGAATCTGTGTTCCCATGGATGCTAGTCAGTTTCTGCTGAGCCACAATGGGAACTCCTCTAATAGGTATCTTAAACCTGACATGTCCAGTGCTGTTCCTCCTAGTCCATCATTCTTCTAGTTGCTTAGAACCAACTCTAGTGTCTAACACTTCCTTTCCTTATATCTTCCATCAAATCCATTGGCAGATTTTGTAAGTGTTGTATCTTATGACATACTCGAAATTCAGCCATATGTCACTATTTCAGGTCCTGCTGCCACCCTACATTAAGCCCCATCATATCTGATTATTGAAGTAGTCTCCTAACTGATCTATTGCCTGCTCTTCTCCCCCACAGTCTTTTCTCAATGCAGCAGCCAGAGTGATCCTGTGAAAACACCTCCTAGCTCCACTGGGAACTATGTCTAGACACTTATGATGGAACATGATAATGTGAGAAAAAAGAATGTATACATGTATGTGTGACTTGGTCACCTTACTGTACGGTAGAAAACTGACAGAACACTGTAAACCAGTTGTAATGGAAAAAAATAAAAATCATTAATAAAAAAACATCTCCTATTTCAATAGTCCTTAAGATAGTCTTTGCAGCTGTACATGACCCAATGTTTTTACTCCCTTTCCCTCTCTGGCCTCATTTTTTTTCCTCTCTCTACTCCAGCCTCTACTGACGTTCTGTTCTTTTTTGGCCACACCCGATGCATGTGGAAGTTCCCAGCTCAGGAATCAAACCCACACTACAGCAGTGACTACGCTGGATCTTTAACACACTGTGCTGGGCCAGGGATTGAACCTGCTCAGTGCTGTGAAAACGCTGCCAATCCTTTGCCAAACTGGAAACTCCTACTCTATATTTAGAAGAATACTAATTTATAGTTATTTCTGATATTCAAATTGTCTTTGGAGCTGCATTTTTCTGATTAACTCAGAACATTTTCTGTTGATGAATATTGTATTTCATGAAATACTATTCTTTTGCTCTGATTTTAGATATTTTGTTGATCCCTCGCTCCCTCCTCCCTCCCTTTCTCCCTCGCTTCCTTCCTTCTTCCCTCCCTCCCTTCCTTCCTTCCTTTTAGGGCTGCATATGGAGGTTCCCAGGCTAGGGGGTGATTGGAGCTGCAGCTGTCTGCCTATACCACAGCCACAGCAAGGAGGGAGCTGAGCCAAATATGCAACCTACACCACAGTCCGTGAAAACACTGGATCCTTAACCCACTAAGTGAGGCCAGGGAATGAATCCAAATCCTCATGGATACTAGTCTGGATACTACACTATAGAGTGTAGCCATATAAATATTACACACACACACACACACACACACATATATAAGTAATACTTTCTTTTATTACCATTGCCTGGTATATTTTTCCTCTCCCTTAACTTTTGCCTTTTGTCACTTAGTTTTCTCTATTTACATTGTATATGTGCGGTTTTTTTTTTAAATGTATTTCTTGGAGTTCCCATGTGGTACAGTGGGTTAAGGATCCAGCATTGTCACTGCAGCACTCAGCTGCTGTGGTGGCCTGAGCTGCTGCAGTTAGGGCTAGATCCTTGGCCTGGGAACTTCCACATGCTGTGGAGATGGACCCCCCCCCCAAAAAAAATGCAATTCTTGTCTTGTTTTTAAAATACTTTGTTTGGGAATTTCTATTGTGGCTCAGCAGTAAGGAATTTGATTAATATCCATGAGGATTCAGGTTTGATCCTTGGCTCTGTTCGGTGGGTTAAGGATCCAGTGTGGCCATGAGCTGTGGTGTAGGTCGAAGACGTGGCTCGGATCTGGCGTTGCGTGGCTGTGGTGTAGGCTGGCAGCTGTAGCTCTGGATTCGACCCCTAGCCTGGGAACTTCCAAATGTTGAAGCTGTGGCTGCCACCCACCCCCCAAAAAAGCAAAAAACAATACCCCCCCCAAAAAAAACCACTTCACCAACATCTGGGAGTTCCCATTGTGGCTCAGCAGTTTACAAACTCGACAAGTATCCATGAGGACTCGAGTTTGATTCCTGGCTTCCCTCAGTGGGTGAAGGATCCGGCATTGCCATAAGCTATGGTGTAGGTCGCAGATGTGGCTTGGATCCCTTCTTGTGCGGCTGTGGTGTAGGCCCAGGAGCGGCTGGCTTTGATTCCATATGCCATAGGTTTGGCCCTAAGAACAAAAGAAACAAAAACAGGAGTCCCCATAGTGGCGCAGTAGAAACAAATCTCACTAGGAACCAATGAAGTGGTGGGTTCAATCCCTGGCCTTGCTCAGTGGGTTAAGGATCCAGCATTGCTGTGGCTGTGGTGTAGGCCAGCAGCTGTAGCTCTGATTTGACCCCTAGCCTAGGAACCTCCATGTGCTTCTGGTGCGGCCCTAAAAAAAAAAAAAAAAAGCAGAAACAAAACAAAAACAAACAAAACGTCTAGGTAGTAACGACGAATTTACCATCTCCATCTAACATCTCTGTCCCCATCCTTGCCCCCCTCCAAGTTAGAGACCTGGAATTCCTTTACGTTGGTGTATGTGCAGGAATGTAAGCCAAAGCATTTTCTTTTATTTATTTATTTATTTATTTATTTTTGGTCTTTTTGCCATTTCTTGGGCCGCTCCCAGGGCATATGGAGGTTCCCAGGCTAGGGGTTGAATCGGAGCTACAGCCACCGGCCTACACCACAGCCACAGCAACGTGGGATCTGAGCCAAGTCTGCGACCGACACTGCAGCTCATGGCAATGCCGGCTCCTCAACTCACTGAGCAAGGCCAGTGATCGAACTGGCAACCTCATGGTTCCTAGTCGGATTCGTTAACCACTGAGCCACGACAAGAATTCCAAGCATTTTTATTTTTATTTATTACTATAATAATGGTTATTATTTTTGGCCCCGTTGGAGGCATGTGGAAGTTCCCGGGCCAGGGATCTAACCCTCACAACAGCAGCAACACAAGCCGCTGCACTGATAACGCTGCATTCTTTTTTTCTTTTTAGGGCCTCGCTCGCGGCATATGGAGGTTCCCAGGTTAGGGTTACAGCTGCCGGCATACGCCACAGTAACATCAGGTCTGAGTACACCACAGCTAATGTCAAGGCGGGATCCTTAACCCACTGAGGGAGGCCAGGAATCGAACCCACAACCTCATGGTTCCTAGTCAGATTCGTTTCCGCTGGTCCACAAAAGGAACTCCAATAACGGATTCATCCTTAACCCACTGGGACACAAAAGAACTCCTAGCATTTAAAAAAAAAAAAAAATTTTTTTTTTTAAGTGATGCCACTCAAGGCATACCGAACTTCCTGCACCAGGGATTTGAATTGCGCTGCAGTTGCAACCTAAGCTACAGGGGGTAATGCAGCATCTTTTAACCCACTGCAGCCAGGGGATGGGGATGGATTCCTCACCTCCATAGCCACCTGCAACTCTGCATGGGATTCGTAACCCATTGCGCCAGAGCGGGAACTCCTTAAATGGAATTTTTGATTAAAATCCAATATGGTTGACTAAGTTATCTCCCATTCTTTGGGAGATTAGTTAAAATTATTGATTTGTAAAAACTTTTCTGCATTCCTACCATGTGTTAGGCTATGTAGTGGGCTCAGGGATAGAAGTGATTAAGACAACTTTCCTGGAGTTCCCGCCGTGGCGCAGTGGTTAACGAATCCGACTAGGAACCATGAGGTTGCGGGTTCGGTCCCTGCCCTTGCTCAGTGGGTTAAGGATCCGGCGTTGCTGTGAGCTGTTGTGTAGGTCGCAGACGCGGCTCGGATCCCGCGTTGCTGTGGCTCTGGCGTAGGCCGGTGGCCACAGCTCCGATTCGACCCCTAGCCTGGGAACCTCCATATGCCGCGGGAGCGGCCCAAAGAAATAGCAAAAAAAGACAAAAAAAAAAAAAAAAAATGTATGCAAAAGAAGAATGAAAAGTATAATGAGTTCCCCATGTACCCATCACCTGGCTTCAAAATTGTGCTATAACGGGTCACCTTGCTCTACATCGGAAAATTGACAGAACAATGTAAACCAGCTATAATGGAAAAAAAAAAAAAAAAAAGACAACTTTCCTGCTCTTAATGAAAAGGGAGCGTTAGATACACAAACAAATGCAATTCAGGGGTAAAAGGGTTTAGCAGTTAGACGAACAAAGTGCCATGGGGAACAGGGGGAGCTGAAAAGTCACTAGTCATCCCACCATTATTTTTAAAAGATGATGCTGGAACAGACATAACCATAGCACTTGTCTTTTTTCTTTTTTGCCACGCCGGCTGCATGTGGATTTCCAGGGCCAGGGATGTAACCAGCGCCACAGCAGCCACCCAAGCCGCTGCAGTGACGAGGAAGAATCCTTAACCCCTTCAGCCACAAGGAAACTGCAATCCCTTTTATTTTGGCGGCGCCTACAATTCCCAGAACGCATCGCGGAGGATGGAGGCGGAACCAGTTGGTCGATCAGAGACCTATGATTGGTGATGAACGCTGGGCCAATTGGAGGAGTTGTTGTTAGGTGGTCCAGGAGAACCGGTCGGGGAGGGAGAAAGCTGGCAAGATGGTGTTAGAAAGCACTATGGTTTGGTGAGGAACTACTTCGGGCCCCTGTGGGGCAGCGGGACTGGGTCGGGGGCGCGTGTAGCTCGGAGGCCGGGCAGGCCTGGGGTGGGGACGGGGCCTTATGGGCGAGTTGAGGCCCCGGGCCGGGAAGGAAGGCGGTGCATCGACTCCCTGAGTCATCCCCGGGCCCCGGAGTTAGTTCCCGGAGAACAGGCCCCGGGTGTCCCCCTTTAATCCTCAGCCCGCGTACAGCCATTGACCGGCCGATTCTTGCTGCCTTTCTCTATTCCAGCGTCTTTAGCTAGAGTTCGACTCTCAGACTCATCCTGATGGTCTTCTGCCCTCCTCTTCTAAATGATGGATGTTAGGAAGAGATGATAAATCCCTTCCCCGTCCCCATTTACTCGTGTCTAACTCTATTGCCTTTCTCTGTATCATCTTCAAAGGTACAGCTTACAGGTTGCTTTCTAAATGTCAGGCGTTTAACTTACTTTATTTCACTTAAACCTCACTATACTTAAAGTCCCTCCCTTTTACAGATGAGGATACGGAGTCTCGTCAATTTTAAAATGACTTACACAAAGTCACACAGCTAATTAAGTAGTGGAGCTAAAATTTAAACCCAGAATTATCTGACACAAGGGCTCTTATCCAGTGAGCTAGCTCTCTTCATCAGTCTCATACTTGGCTGAGTAGCTATTAGGAGTCGGATTAGAAGCTGAGAACACAAACTTTTGCAGGGTTTCAGGAGTTTCTTCTAAGTGTGAGCATAGAATAAACACAGACTAGTACGCAAACACAAACAAATAGCCAGTTGGATGGACAGACACCCAAGAGTATCTCTGCCAGGAGGTTAGCATTGCTAGATTGCATATAAGCTGCCCATTTAAATTTGAATTTCAAATAAGCAATATGTTTTGATGTTAAAAATGGATATAAGTATATCTCAAATATTATGTGGAACATACTTATACTAAAAAGTTATTGTTTATCTGAAATTCAAATTTATTTTTATTTTTTTATTTTATTGTCTTTTGTCTTCTTAGGGCCTCCCCTCGGCATATGGAGGTTCCCAGGCTAGGGGTCCAGTAGGAGCTGTAACCCTGGCCTCTGCCAGAGCTGCAGCACTGCAGTATCCAAGCTGCGTCTTCGACCTACGCCACAGCTCATGGCAGTGACAGATCCTTAACCCACTGTGGGTGGCCAGGATGCTACCCAAGTCCTCATGGATGCTAGTCGGGTTCATTAACTGCTGAGCCACAGAGGAAACTCCTGAAATTCAAATTTAACTGGGACTCTGCTGTCGATCATGGCTCAGTGGAAACAAATCTGACTAGCATCCATGAGGATGCAGATTTGATCCCTCTCCTTGCTCAGTGGGTTAAGGATCTAGTGTTGCTGTGGCTGTGGTGTAGACCGGCAGCTCCAGCTCCAGTTCAGCCCCTAGTCTGGGAACCTCCATATGCCATGGGGGCAGCCCTAAAAAAAAAAAAAAAAAAAAAAAAGGACAAAAAAAAACGTAGAAAGAGGACAGGATTTGGAATCAAAAACCTCTGTTTTAGGTCATGACTAGCTACATGTTCTTGAGAATGTATTAAATCTCTCACTTTTTTAAAAAAATGAGAATAATAACATCTATTTTTCTTATGGCTTAGGTAGGTAAAATGTATAATATGGAGCTCTGTAAATTGTATAGCACTGTACGTATATTGGTTTCCATTGCACTTGAGGAATCCTTGAGAAAGAATTTAAGAAAGGTCTTAGATGTTGAGGAAGGGAAGCTATTACACGTGGAGAGAAGAGCATAAAGCTGCTGCAGTGTAAATTCTCAAGGTATGTTTAGGGAGTAGGAAATAGATTGGTGTGACGTTGTTTTAATTGTTGGTTTAAGATGGTTCTTTTTTTTTTTTTGGAGAATGTATATGGAAGTCCACAATTGTCGGGCTAAGGACACTGAGTTCTGTCTTGTACCTTCAATAGAGGACTGCTGAAAAAGTTCTGAGTCTGGTGGAGGTGGAACTGTGTACAAAATGGCATTTAAGAATATTGATCCAGGGAGTTCCCGTTGCGGCGCAGTGGTTAACAAATCCGACTAGGAACCATGAGGTTGCGGGTTCGGTCCCTGCCCTTGCTCAGTGGGTTAAGGATCTGGCGTTGCCGTGAGCTGTGGTGTAGGTTGCAGACGAGGCTCGGATCCCATGTTGCTGTGGCTCTGGCGTAGGCTTGCGGCTACAGCTCCGATTCGACCCCTAGCCTGGGAACGTCCATATGCCGCGGGAGCGGCCCAAGAAATAGCAAAAAAAGACAAAAAAAAAAAAAAAAGAGAATATTGATCCAGGAGTTCGAGTTGTGGCTCAGCGGCTTACGAACCTGAGTAGCATTCATGAGGATGCAAATTTGATCCCTGGCTTTGCTCAGTGGATTAAGGATCTGGTGTTGCCGAGAGCTGTGGTGTAGGTCACAGACGCAGCTTGGATCTGGTGTTTCTGTGGCTGTGGCGTAGGTTGGCAGCTGCAGCTCCAGTTCAGCCCTTAACCCCGGGAGCTTCCATATGCCGAAGGTGCCCCCTTTAAAAGGAGGGGGGAAGTATTAATTTGATTTGGTGTAAAGGAGGAAAGATTAGGCCTAGAGAGACACATTGGTGGCTTATTGTAAGAGCCCAGCCTTGGGTGGAATAACCATGAGAGCCACTCCTTTTTATCTGCAGGGGTTCATGCCTTGCTCTGCATCAGAATTTTCTGAAAGAGCTTTTTAAAAATTGTGTATAGGAGTTCCGTCGTGGCTCAGTGGTTAACAAATCCGACTAGGAGCAATGAGGTTGTGGGTTCAATCCCTGGCCTTGCTCAGTGGGTTAAGGATCCAGCATTGCCACGAGCTGTGGTGTAGGTTGCAGACGCAGCTTGGATCCCGCGTTGCTGCAGCTCTGGCATAGGCGGGTGGATACAGCTCTGATTCAACCCCTAGCCTGGGAACCTCCGTATGCCACAGGAGCGGCTCTAGAAAAAGCAAAAAAAAAGACAAAAAAAAAAAATTAAAAAATAAAAATTGTGTATATTCAGAGTTACCGTTGTGGCTCAGCAGTTAAGAACCTGACTAGTATCCATGAGGACGTGGGTTCAATCCCTGGCCTCAATCAGTGGGTTAAAGGATCTGGTGTTGCTGCAAGCTGCAGTATAGGTTGCTGCAAGCTGCAGTATAGGTTGCATACATGGCTTGGATCTGGTATTGCAGTGGCTGTGGCATAGGGCAACAGCTGCAGTTCTGATTTGACCTGTAGCCTGGAAGCTTCCATATGCTGCAGATTTGGCCCTAAAATGCAAAATAAAATAAAATAAAAAATTGTGTATATTTATTTGACTGCTGTCGATCTGAGAGTCAGACTCCCAGCCAGGGAAGTCTAGGCATCTGGGTTCTTTTTTATTTTTTGTCTTTTTAGGGTTGCACTTATGGCATATGGAAGTTCCCAGGCTAGGGGTCAAACTGAAGCTGCAGCTGCCGGCCTACACCACAGCCACAGCAACGTGGGATCTGAGCCTCATCTGCAACCTACACCACAGTTCACGGCAACGCTGGCTCCGTAACCCACTGAGCAAGGCCAGGGATTGAACCTGTGTCCTCATGGATACTATTAGGTTTGTTGCTGCTGTGCCACCATGGGAACTCCAAGCTGGATAATACCGTAAGCCCTTATTTTGATAAAAATTTTTGTTAGGAAAAATTACATACAATTGAGCAAAAGTAGTCAAAAGAAGTACATATATTATTCCATTCATATAAAGTTCAACATTGGAAAAGCTAAATATTGCGTTTCTTAGGGATGCCTACATCGGTGTAAAGGCAGCTGGGTTTTGAATGTAAATGCCAGCGTGACCATCACCCTGGCAGTGGTTCTGATGCACACAGGACCCATTGTGAGAGCTGCCACCCTGTTCTGCACCATCAGCTCTCCCTCCCTCTCAAGCCCTCCCTCTTCCTCAACACCTTCCTTCCAGCCCTCATCCATCTGCTGGGCCTGCCCACAGTCTTTATACTTAGTAGCTCTTCCATCTACATGCTCCTCAAAGCTTCCATTGTTTTTATATTCAGACCCACCACTGAATTTGAAGCTAGAGAAGCAGTTTCTTCCCTGCTGGGAGAGATATTGGAAACAGTGTATCAGAGAAAAAAATATACCGGCATGGTCAGGAGGGGCAGCCTTTGACCTCCTTTATGCAGATTGAGTTTCCCGTGTGAGAACTAGTCTGTGTTTCATGATTATGGTTAGGCACTGTGCTGAGTATTTGCCATGCATTTACTTCTCATAGCAACCCTATGAGGGTAGGTCTAATAAAACCCATTTGTCCAATTAGGTAACTGGACCTTAGAGAAATGAAATAGCTTCCTCAAGATCATAGATCTAGAGAGTAGTAGACTAGGGATTTGAACCTGTGCCTTAATGCTGCCCTTCCTTCCCTGTTCTACTTGTCTTCCAGTGGCTTCTTAATTAACCTTTCTTCATCATTTTTCCTTTATATTCACTGTCAGGCAAAGGATACTAAAGAAAAAATATTTTCCCCAAGCCCATATTTTGCTTACCAGTAGAAATGGGGCCACTGGTTCCTTTTAGAGTTCTGAGGGACCTCAGGTCAGCGAGAATTGATTCTGTTCAGGAGCATATGTAACTGCCTCACTTACTTGCCTTCTTTTGGGCTCCAGGAAGCTGTACTTGTATTTCATGTTATTTGGATTTTTATAGATTGTGTAAAGTTGCAGGGATAGGATAGGTGAGACCCCCAAAACTATGAGACCTCATTTTTGCACTTCAGTCCAGCTGGCAAAGCTGTTAAACATTTAACTGGAAAATTACACTGGGCTTTCCTGCACTCATTTCTGCCAAGTGTGTGTTATTTTATAATTTTTTTTCTTTTTGTCTTTTTTTAGGGCCGCACTCACAGCATATGGAGGTTCCCAGGCTAGGGGTCGAATCGGAGCTGTATGCACCCACCTATGCTAGAGCCACAGCAACTTGGGATCCGAGGTGCGTCTGCAACCTACACCACAGCTCACAGCACCGCTGGATCCTTAACCCACTGAGCGAGGCCAGGGATCAAACCTGCATCCTCATGGATACTAGTCGGTTTCTTAATCTGCTGAGTCACAACAGCAACTCGGGAATACTCCTGTTTTAGTGGCAGACAGCGTGTTCCTCCATGACCATGCTTAGTAACATGTAAAAGCACTTTATAAAAAGGTGGATGTGGTACATCAGTAGATCGCAAGCCTCAGTGCTTATAGAATCCCTTGCAGACATTTCAGTTGTTTTTCCTCCGTTGGTTATTTTGAGTCAGTAAGTCTAGAGTAAGCCTAAAAAAAAAAAGTTCCCTCATGACCTAGCAGTTAAAGATCCGGCGTTGTCACTGCTGTGGCTCAGGTTCGATCCCTGGTCAGGGAACTTCTGCATGCTGTAGGCATGCCCCCCCCCCCAAAAAAAAGGTAGCAGGTGATTCTCTGTTCCACAAAGACTGAAGCCACAGGGCCTCTTAGGGGAGAGGGGTTAAAGGAGGTGGGGGTCCCTGGAACGGGAGGGAATGTCTCAGAGAGCTCCTGCAGTGTGTCTTCTCTCTCCTTCACTCCTGACCTGACAGTGTGGACAACAGTGAGTATATGCGGAATGGGGACTTCTTGCCTACCCGGCTGCAGGCTCAACAGGATGCCGTCAACATAGTCTGTCACTCGAAGACCCGCAGCAACCCTGAGAACAACGTGGGCCTCATCACCCTGGCCAAGTACGTGGGGCGGAGCAGACGGGGGTTTAGGGGAGGTGGGGGTGTTTCCTGTATGTGACCTGCTGTGGTAGCCAGGGACCTACCCTGCTGTAGATTCTGTGAGGCTGCTTTTGCCCATCACCTTCCTAGACTACCTTCTGCACCATTCAATATAAATAGCATCTTGTTTTTACTGTTAACCTGAATTCAATACAGTCATGAAGCTAAATCTCCTGGGGTAAAATGTCACAGTTTATTGTAAAGGCAATAAAAAAGTAATTTTGGGGTGTTCCCGTTGTGGCACAGTGGTTAACAAATCTGACTAGGAATGATGAAGTTGTGGGTTCCATCCCTGGCCTTGCTCAGTGGGTTAAGGATCTGGCATTGCTGTAAGCTGTGGTGTAGGTCACAGACGTGGCTTGGATCCTGCATTGCTGTGGCTGTGGCATAGGCTGGCAGCTACAGCTCCGATTGGACTGCTAGCCTGGGAACCTCCATATGCTGTGGGAGCGGCCCTAGGAAAGGCAAAAAGACAAAAAAAAAAAAAAAAGTAATTTTGGGGTCAGTGCCCTAAGACACATTATCATACATCCTGTTACCCCAAAAGTGATTCGTTTTGGGAACTGACAGTCCTTAAATGAGTGACCCCCCCCATCCCATTATACATGTTATTAGCTAGAAATGGAGAGGGTGGGAGAGATAAGAAGTAGCATCCAGCTGTTGAGGAGGATTTCCATGGTCCTGAGAGCAAGATAACATGAGGAAGGGAGCTCCCACTGTGGCTCAGTAGGTGAAGGACCTGGTGTTGCTGCAGGTGTGGTCTAGGTTGCAGCCGTGGCTTGGATTTGATCCCTGGCCTGAGAACTTCCACATACCTTAGGTGTGGCCAAAAAAAGTAAAAAAGAAAAAAAATAGCATGAGAGGGATTGGGGGAAATATTGGAACAAGATGACAAGTTTCTCACAAAATCAATCCCTTCTTATTTTCTGCGTTTCATATCTAAACTTTCTCCAGTCCCCCCCGCCCCGAATCAGGGTACATGGAAGTTCCCAGGCCAGGGAGTGAATCTGAGCCACAGATACAACCTACACTGGATTTTTAACCCACTGCACCACAGTGGGAACTCCTAAACTTTCTCAGTTTTGTTGAAATATAATTGATGTGCAATGCTGTATAAGCTTAAGGTGTACAACATAGTAATTTGATAAATGTGTACATTGCAAAATGACCACCACAGTAAGTTTAATTAATATCCATGTCTCACATAGTTACAAATTTTTTTGTGTGTGTGTGGTTAGAACTTGTGTGAGGTCTACTCTAAATGCTAGATGCTTAATTAAGAAAAATAGAAATTACAGTTATTATCAAAGTCTCTAAAGAAAAGATGAGTCAAACACAGTTTGGAGGACTTGTCCTGACCTGAAGTCACAGAATTGCTTTCCCCACATCCCAGTGACTGTGAAGTGCTGACCACACTCACCCCTGACACCGGCCGCATCCTGTCTAAGCTCCACACTGTCCAACCCAAGGGCAAGATCACGTTCTGCACTGGCATCCGCGTGGCCCATGTGAGTCCTACTGGATTCCTTTGGGGGTTCTGCCCTGCTCTGGGGCTCTGGCTCTACTCTTGTTCATTTCTGCCCTGGAATCTTGAGCTGGAACCAGGGCAAGGGAAGAGAGAAGACCTAGAGAAAGGAGAAGAAAGGACGTGGTGGGATGAATCCCAGGATCGGTGAGGATCTTGAAAGGAAAAATCCCTAGAATTGAGAATTAACCCCTCCGTCTTATCCACAGAGAAGCCACAAGAGGGGAAGGGTGGGAGAGGGGCTTTAGACCTGGTGTGAGCAGGACGGTGGCTTGAGGTGCATAGAAGCCATCAGAAGAAGAACAGAGCCACAGGAAAGAGCTGGGTGATTCCCCTGGCTGACTGAGAACTTGCTTTTCCTTTTCAAGCTGGCCCTGAAGCACCGGCAGGGCAAGAATCACAAGATGCGTATCATTGCCTTCGTGGGAAGCCCTGTGGAGGACAATGAGAAAGATGTGAGTCCATGGAGTTCCCGTCATGGCGCAGTGGTTAATGAATCCGACTAGGAACCATGAGGTTGCGGGTTCGGTCCCTGCCCTTGCTCAGTGGGTTAACGATCCGGCGGCGTTGCCGTGAGCTGTGGTGTAGGTTGCAGACGAGGCTCGGATCCCATGTTGCTGTGGCTCTGGCGTAGGCTGGCAGCTGCAGCTCCGATTCGACCCCTAGCCTGGGAACCTCCATATGCCACGGGAGCAGCCCAAGAAATAGCAAAAAGGCAAAAAGACAAAAAAAAAAAAAAGATGTGAGTCCAAGTGACTGTTGGGGAATTTGGGCAGCAGGTATTTGGGAATGGGGGCTATTGGCCCTTAGGAGTGCCTGGCAGAGGCATCAGGTTGTCCGTCTGGGGAGAGGTGGTTATGCAGCAGTCAGTGTTCCTGTTGGGGGACCTTGGAGAGGTCCTGTATGCCTTTGTGAGGTGGGTTGTCTTCCCTCATGGTATGGAACAGATTTCCTCATTTCTTTCCCCTTCTTCCCAGCTGGTGAAATTGGCTAAACGCCTCAAGAAGGAGAAAGTAAATGTTGACATTATCAATTTTGGGGAAGAGGTGAGTAAGGACCGGTTGGGGGCTTTGACTGCCTTGCTTGTAAACAGGACAGTCCTTACCCAGAGGAGTGTCTCACTGTGAGGGAGTAGCTGCAGACAGGAGCTGAGCAGGCAGAAATGGGGAGCAGGGTGGGAAGAAGAGCCTCTTGTGTCCTTCCCGCCCCAGGAGGTGAACACAGAAAAGCTGACTGCCTTCGTAAACACATTGAATGGCAAAGATGGAACCGGTTCTCATCTGGTGACAGTGCCTCCTGGGCCCAGCTTGGCTGATGCCCTCATCAGTTCTCCGATTCTGGCTGGGGAAGGTGGTGCCATGCTGGGTCTTGGTGCCAGTGACTTTGAATTTGGAGTGGATCCCAGTGCTGATCCTGAGCTGGCCCTGGTGAGCAAATGTTGACCTCAGGTAGAGCCCAGGGGTCCTCATTCCGCCTTCTCTGCTGACGAAGCTTCTCTAGGGCTAGACACTCCTAAGCATCCTTGCTTGTTTTCCTAGACCCTCTCTTGGTCCCTCTTCCACATAATTCTATCTGATGTCTAGGGACACCAGTGTCAGACTCTCTTGTTTGCTTCTCCCAAGTCCGTCTTTTTTTCCTGGGTCACCTGTCATCTTCCAGCTTCATCCCCATGTGTATAAACCAAAAGCTGCCCCTTTATGCTCCATTCCCCTCCCACCCCTCAGCTGCCTTCCCTAGTGCCCAGTGGGAGTGAGGGCCGGAGGATGTCTGACCTTCCCTGCCCTTGGCCAGGCCCTGCGTGTTTCTATGGAAGAGCAGCGGCAGCGGCAGGAGGAGGAGGCGCGGCGGGCAGCTGCCGCCTCTGCCGCGGAGGCCGGGATTGCTACGACTGGGACTGAAGGTGAAAGAGGTGGATCTGAAGTCCCGGGACTGCGGGGTGCTCAGCAGAAGCTTGCGTGGACGTGGGGGTGGGGGTGGGGTCTGGCAGCGTGGGAACACCTGGTTTGGGGTGGGTCTGGGTGGAATATGGCACAGTTCCATCCTGCCGCTCTCTTCCTTTTCCCAGACTCCGACGATGCCCTGCTGAAGATGACCATCAGCCAGCAGGAGTTTGGCCGCACCGGGCTCCCTGACCTAAGCAGTATGACCGAGGAAGAACAGATTGCTTATGCCATGCAGATGTCCCTGCAGGGCGCAGGTGAGCTGGGCCTGGGTGGTGGTGCCGAGGCAGAGAGATTGGGTGGGGAAGTGGAACTGAACAGGCCGACCTCTTTTCCTCAGAATTCGGCCAGGCAGAATCCGCTGACATTGATGCCAATTCAGCCATGGACACATCTGAGCCTGCCAAGGTGAGGGCCAGCCATGACCCCCTGCCCGGGGCAGGCTTACAATCTGCTTGTGTTCAGATCCTCAGCCCTCTAGGCCTGGGGCCATAACTCTGTCAGAGTTTCATAGATGAGCTCTTCAAGAAGCAGAAGCAAAAAAACACACAGATGTCCATTTCTTGTTTGTAAATCTTGCTAAGGCAAGAATGCTGGTGGCCAGAGTTGGAGATGTGTCCTGCTGTCCTGTAGTTTTCCTTCCTTGCTGGTGGGAGCAGTCTGGACAATTCTCAGTGATACTCTCTTCCCAGGAGGGTGGAAAGAGGGTCTGAAAAGAGAAAAAGGAGGAGTGGGTGTCTGACAGCAGGGAACCTAAAGGCATCTGTTTTTACCCTTTGAGCTCAGGAAGCAAAGTTCTCAGGCTTCTCTTCTAATTGGTCAGTAGTAAGTGTTTGAGTTCATAGCACTGGCAGCTTTCCCAAATCGTCCTTCCTCCCTTGGCTAGAAGTGCCTCCAGCCCTGGTCGGGTGGGGAGAGGGCTCACATCTCTTGCTCGCCCCCCAGTCGGCCTGCCCCCTGCCCCGAGCTGACACTGCCCTTTCTCAGGAGGAGGATGATTATGACGTGATGCAGGACCCCGAGTTCCTTCAGAGTGTCCTTGAGAACCTTCCAGGCGTGGATCCCAACAATGAGGCCATTCGAAATGCCATGGGCTCCCTGGCCTCACAGGCCACCAAGGATGGCAAGAAGGACAAGAAGGAGGAGGACAAGAAGTGAGACTGGAGGGAAAGGGGAGCTGAGCCTGTTTGTGGGGCTGCCTTGTAGGGTGGGGTGGGATATGGGGTTTAGATGTGTTATCTGTAACCGCTGCACCTAAATAAAGCTTGGCAACTTTTTTTTTCCTTTTTTGCTTCAAACCATGGTAGCTTTGAGTGTGAGAGAGGGGAGGGTCCCACAGAGTGCAGGAGAGCACTCCCTGTGGAGTTCTGCCTGCTGCCATTCCCCTTCCCATCTCCACCCACGACCGTCCTTCTTTAGAAAAAGCCTTGCCAAGGGCCACTTGTGTTAGACACTGTGACCGCAGAGGTGAGTAGGAAACAGAACTGGCCTTTAGGGAAGTATGCAACATCCAGGGAAGGGCCAGCCTGTAAGTGAGCGGTTACCCGCGGCTGAGATGTGTCTAAAGAGAGGCCTGAACAAGGTGCCATGGGACCGATAAGGAGAGAGGGCCAAAGTCTTGCAGCCTCTGGGAAGGCTCCTGGAGGTAACTTCTGAGCTAATGGGGCAAAGGTTCATCAGCTGAGAGAGGGGAGTGTTTCCAGTCGATAGGAACAGCGTGTGCTGATGGGGTGGAGGCGCTTTGGCTCTCGGACGCTGGCTGCACCCAGGCGACAGAGGTGGAAAAGTAGGCAGCAGAGTAACAAAGACGCAGGATCTTGGAGGCCTTTCACTGGGTGGGGTCTGAAGGAGAAGCATGATCTGTCTCCGTGGAGCACCAGATTTAGAGGAAGGTTTTTGGTGGCGTGTGGAATAGAATGCACAATTCGCATAACCTCCCCCTTTGTTTATTATATTTAAAGAGGTAAATAATATTTGACATATAAAATACTTAAACTATATATAAATTGTGAAGCATAAGAAAATGAGCATATCTAAAACCACTGAGTTTAAGAGCTAGAATGTAATTAGTATCTTGCCATACATCTATGCCTTCTTTACATCCTCAGAGATACTATCCTGAATTTATTATTCATTATTTTTATTTATTGTTTTTCCTCTTCATTGTTTTCTCATATACATAAAGATTGCTGATGAGAATATGTTTAGTTTTGCTTGTTTTCAAGCTTTATAAAAAATAGTTTCATGGGAGCTCCCTTTGTGGTTCAACATGTTAGAATCCTTGAGGATGTGGGTTCAGTTCCCTGTCCTCACTCAGTGGGATCCAGCTTTGCCACGAGCCGTGGGTGTAGGTCGAAGATGTGGCTTGGATCCGGTGTTGCTGGCTCTTGAGTTGCTGTGGCTGTGATGTAGGCAAGCAGCTGCAGCTCCAGTCCCACCCCTAGCCTGGGAACTTCCATTTGCCGCAGGTACGGACGTAAAAAAAAAAAGTTATTCTGTGAGACTTCTGCAACTTGCTTTTTTAACAAATGGTTTTGTTTCTTAGGTTCATCAAAGTTTCTGCATGTCGCTGTTGTTTATTTTTCATTGTTGTTTGTATACTTGAATATTCTATAATCTCCATTTTCCTGTGCATGGATTTGGCATTGCTTCCAGTTATTTTTCTCTTGCCTATGGGATCACAGGAGATTTTTTTGTACATCTCTCCCGATGAACCTGTGCAAGAGTTTCTTTAGGATATTTTACCAGATAATGCTGAATTATTTTTCAAAGTGATTTATGAATTTCTACTCCTTCCTGTGGTATAAGAATTCCTATTGACCACATCTTTCCAGCCCTTGATATCATTAAAACTTCTTAATTTCTGCCAATCTAGTGAGGATAAAATGTTAACTCCTTGCAATTTTGATTTGCATTTACCTGATTACTAATGAAGTGTACCATCTTTTCAATTTTTAAAAAATAGGTCTTTGTATTTCCATTTTTGTGAAATGTCTCTTCATGTCTTGTCCATTTTTCTGTTGGTTTGTCTTTTTATAGATGTTTTGTAGGAATTCTTTATTCTTGGTACTAAGTCATTATTGGTTATATATGTTTCAAATATGTTCTCTCTGACTTGTATTTTCCCTTTTTTTTTTTTTTTTTTTTTTGCTATTTTTTAGAGCTACACCTGTGGCATAAGGAAGTCCCCAGACTAGGGGTCGAATCAGAGCTTCAGGTGCCAGCCATAGCCACAGCCACAGCAACATGGGATCCCAGCCTCATCTGCGACTTACACTATAGCTCATGGCATTGTTGGATCCCTGTCCCTCTGAGCAGGGCCAGGGATCAAACCCACATCCTCATGGATACTAGTTGGGTTTGTTACTGCTGAGCCATGACAGGAACTCCTCTCAATATTTTATTTCAAGGTTAGTGTTTCTTTTTCTTTTTTTTTTTTTTCTCCATATCCTCAGCACACAAAGGTTCTGGGGCCAGTAACCAGAGCCACAGCAGTGACAATGCCAGAGCCTTATACTGCCAAGCCACCAGGAAACTCCTAGGTTAGTGTGTCTTATGTACAGCAAACTCTTCCAAAGGTGAGAAAGACACTCTGTTTTCTTTTTCCTTTTTTAAAATTTTATTTATTTATTTTTTTGTTGTTTTAGGGCCATACCCACAGCTTATGGAAGTTCCCAGGCTAGGGATTGAATCGAGCTGTAGCCGCCTGCCTACGCTACAGCCACAGCAACTCGGGATCAAGCTGCGTCTGCGACCTATACTACAACTCATGGCAACACCGGATCCTTAACCCACTGAGTGAGGCTAGGGATTGAACCTGAGTCCTCATGGATGCTCATCGTATTCGTTAACCCCTGAGCCATGATGGGAACTCCTCTGTTTTCTTTTTAAAGTCCTATGGTTTTACCTTTCACATAGAAATTCCTTATTCCTTCTTGAATTGATTTCTGTGTACATTGAGATAGGGATCCAATTTCAGTTTTTTAATATGGAAAACCTTTCGTTATGGTATTGTTGAAAAACCCTTTCACCAGTGATCTGTACTATTACTTCTTCCTGGGCCAGTATTTGATGAATTTCATTTTCAGTGTCCTAAATCAGACTTTAAAGCCTGAATGTAAACAAGGTTCCACAAAATGAAGCTAGAAAACCTACTTTGGGAGTTCCTGTCATGGCTCAGTGTTTAATGAATCCGACTAGGAACCATGAGGTTGCGGGTTCAATCCCTGGCCTTGCTCAGTGGGTTAAGGATCTAGCATTGCCGTGAGCTGTGGTGTAGGTCGCAGATGCAACTCGGATCCCGTGTTACTGTGGCTGTGGTGTAGGCCAGCAGCTGTAGCGTGGATTCAGCCCCTAGCCTGGGAGCCTCCATAGGCCGCGGTGCAGTCCTAAAAAGACAAAAAAAAAAAAAAAAGAATAGTAATATTAGTATATTTTCAGGGTTCTACACAGTCTTAAGATTTAAAAAAAAAAAAAAAGCTGAAAAAACTAACTTAGCCTTTTCCTAAAAAGACAGAAAAAAAAAAAAAAAAGAAAAATTACTTTGTGGTTATATTCATATTGGATGAGTTATATTTCTTTTTCTTTTTTCTTTTTGTCTTTTTGTCTTTTTCCAGGGCTGCACCCACAGTATATGGAGGTTCCCAAGCTAGGGGTCTAATTGGAGCTGTAGCCGTTGGCCTATACCACAGCCATAGTAACTCAGGATCCGAGCCACGTCTGCGACCTACAGCACAGCTCAATGCAACGCTGGATCTTTAACCCACTGATAGAGGCCAGGGATCGAACCCACAACCTCATGGTTCCTAGTCGCATTCATTAACCACTGAGCCATGACAGGAATTCCTGAGTTCTATTTCTGAATAATGAATTTGTAGATGCTTGTGTCTGCATTTTGGGGAAATCTAGTTTTTTGGTTTTGGGGTTTTTTTTTTTTTTTTTTTTTTTTTTCTTTTTAGGGCCACACCTGCAGCATATGGAGGTTCCCAGGCTAGGGGTCAAATTGGAGCTCTAGATGCCGGCCTATACCACAGCCACAGCAACGCCAGAGTAGAGCCGTTTCTTTGACCTACACCACAGCTCATGGCAACACCACATTCTTAACCCACTGAGCGAGGCCAGGGATCAAACCCGTGTCCTCACGGAAGCTAGTTGGATTCATTAACTGCTGAGCCACCATGGAACTCCAGGAACTCTGTATTTTTGAATCAAATTATTACTTGAAAGAAATGGCTCATTGTCTAGGGCTTAGGAATCTTTTATATGTATTGGTTTTAAAGATACTGTCCGTTTTGGCTTTCCTGGTCCTGGGTGTGGTTCCTCAGGGAAGTCATGTTCTGGCAGAGTCCACCCATCAAGTCATGATGGGACCTGTGTCCCAGTCTGGTCCTCTGCATGCCAACCTGGTGACTTCACTGTTCATGAGGGTGACTCAGCCAGCACCTTGACTTCTTCCAATTCATCATCATAGTTAATTCATTCTTATTCATAGCAACACCCTGGGTCACGTCCACATAAAGAAATGCTTCCTGGAGTTCTCATTCTGGCTCAGCGGTAACGAACCCAACTAGTATCCATGAGGACATGGGTTCTATCCCTTGCCTTGCTCAGTGGGTTAAAGATCCGATGTTGCCATGAGCTGTGGTGTAGGTCACAGATGTGGCTTGGATCCCACATTGCTGTGGCGTAGGCCAGCAGCTGTAGAAACTTTCATATGCTGCAAGTGTGGCTCTAAGAAGAAGAAGGAAAAAAAAGAAATGCTCGAGGGAGTCTCCACTGTGGTAGAGTGGGTTAATGCAACTGCAGTGTGCAGTGGCTTGGGTCATTGCAGAGGTATGGGTTTGATCCCTGGCCCAGGAACTTCCATATGTCATGGGTGTAGCCATTAAAAAAAAAGAAATGCTCCCTGCTGAAGTCAAGTACTCACTTGGCCCATAGACCCCCTCTCTTTTTAGCTCTCCCACTTTGATATTGCCTATATACTTTTTAACAGTATTGTGAAAAAACAGATGGGCTCTGGGCAGTTCTACCTCAGAAATTCACTCTAAATTATCAAAAAAGGGCCAAAGACTTATGTAGAAGGGTGTTGAACAATTGGAAACAACCTAATATCTAACCATTATTTAAATTAATGTGGAATAATACACTATCAAAAAATGTATTTGGGGAGAACATTTAATGACATTGGATATCTGATTATAATATCGGCAATTGCTTGTGTAACACACTGTGCCAGGGGCTGTTTTAAATGCTTTGTTTTAAATCATTTAGCTTTCACAGCAACACTATGAGGTAACTGGTATTATTAATCCTATTTTATAAACAAGGAAACTGAAAGCCAGAAAAGGTAGGTAGCTTACCTCTACAGTGATGGTTCTGATAGTGTGGTCCATGAACCCTGGGGGCTCCCAGGACCCTTTCAGGGGGTTTGTGAAGTCAAAACTATTGTCGTAGTAGTGCTATGCTATGATGTTACATGCCTCTCCCACTGGGTTCACACTCACACTGATGCTAAAGCAGTGGGGATAAAACTGTTGGTGTCTTAGCATAAATCCAAGGCAGTGGCAGCACAATGTGCTGGCAGTCATTTGTCCTTCACCCCTGCAAACTCCTGGCTTGACAAACATAAGACTGTCCTTGATGAAGCAGTAAAACATTAATTGTATTAAACCTCAACCCTTAAGTTCACATCTTTAGTATTGTCTGCAGTAAAGTGGGAAATACTCATAGAGCACTTGGCTGCATCCTGGTTGAGGAAGATCACTTGTGCAATTGTTTGTGCTATGGATGAACTAGCCACGAGGTTTGCAGAATGGCACTTCTACTTAAAAGAACAACTGTCGGACAAACTATGTTTATTTAGACTTGAATATTTATCAAAAATAAATGAAGTGAGCTTCACTTTGAGGAAAACTGAGGGAGTTTCCTGGTGGCTTAGTGGTTGGGGACTCAGCATTGTTACTGCTGTGGTTCAGGTTCAATCCCTGGCCTGAAAACTTCTGCATCTCGAAGTCATGGCCAAAAAAAAAAAAAAAAAAAATTGTATATTGTAATGTGTGAACATTAGAAAGATCTGCCTTATGTAGTGAACAAATATTCTCCAAATGAGGCATTTCAAAAGCAAGAAAAAGCAATGGATTCAATGCAACATTACAAGATGTTAATTGGCATGGTTTTGGATTCCCCATTGTGACTAATCTTTTGCCAACTACTATGTATCAAATTTTGGTGTAGTAACAAAAAAGAATAGCTTAAAAAAAGGGTAGGAATATCCAGGGAGTTCTCTTGTGCAGTGGGTTAAAGATCCAGCATGGTTACTGCTGTGGTGTGAGTCGGATTGGATCCCTGGTCCATGAACTTCCACATGCCATGGATGCAGCGCCCCCCTAAAAAAAATCCAGTTATCTAAAAAGGGTTTTGAGGAGTTCCCATCGTGGCTCAGCGGGTTAACAAAACTGATTAGTATGCATGAGGACGAGGGTGCGATCCCTGCCCTCGCTCAGTGGGTTAAGTTTCCAGCATTGCCCTGAGCTGTGGTGTGGGCCACAGACTCCTGAGTTGCTGTGGCTCTGGCGTAGGCTACAGCTCAGGTTCAACCCCAGCCTGTGAACCTCCATATGCCACAGGTTTGGCCCTAAAAATGACCAATAAATAAATTTTTAAAAAGGGTTTTGAAATGTTCCTTTTTTCAACAACATTTTTGTGAGGCTGGATTTTCTTTATATACTTCAATCAAAACATTTTGCAAAGACTGAATATACAGATATGAGAATCCAACTGTCTTCTATTGCAAAAAACGTAAAATGGTGCACCCTTCTCATTACATTTTTGTTTTGGAAAATATAGTTACTTTTCATAAAAAAAACTGAATTATGTTATAGGTTTATGGTTGACATATATATTTTTTTCTTTTTAGCCGCACTGGAGACATGTGGAAATTCCTCGGCCACAGCAGTGAGAATACCAAATCCTTGACCCGCTGTGCCACAGGAGAACTCCCAAGGTTGCTATTTTTAGATGGATTGATATTTAAAATTTTGTTTTAATTTCCTTTTTTTTTTAGGCCACACCCTCGGCATATGGAGGTTCCCAGGCCACAGGTCGAATCGGAGCTACAGCTGCTGGCCTACACCACAGCTACAGCAACACCAGATCCTTAACCCACTGATCGAGGCCAGAGATCAAACCCGAAACCTCATGGTTCCTAGTCAGATTCGTTTCCGCTGTGCCAGGACGGGAACTCCCTCTGTTTTAATTTCTAACACAGTAAATATCAATATATGTAGTCTACATAAACAGAAGCTGTTTAGAATCTTCAGTTTTTAAGAGGATAAAGAAATCGAGACCAAAAAGTGTGAGAACTTTTTCTATGGCCTGGAGGTGATGGAGCAGGAAGTTTGGCTCTAGAATCTAGGCTCTTGCGACCAAATTAGACACAAGACTACCCCCTTGGGGCCCTAGCTGAACGGAAGTCCTCCTGGCTATTCTTTCTTGCTCATTAAACAGCTGCCAATTATGAAACTGAGTTTGGTGCAAGCGAGACAGGCTTTTTATCCAATGGCCAGAGGATGGAGAAGGGGGTTCATGCTCTCTCTCAAGGCATAGCTGCAGTGCATCTCTGCCAAATACCAGGTGCTTCTGAAACAAGCAGGTAAATCAGGGCAAGTGTTCGTCAAGGTCTCAGGGTCTTGAGTGAAAACACAGATGAATCAAGGTAAGGAAAGTGGTTATTCTTACCCCACTTTGTCCATCATCTTGGGTCCATCTGGTTCAGTCTGGTTTTGTCTGGGGTCGTTGTGGCCTCCTGTTGATAAAACACAACTAAGAGTTCCCTGGTGGCACAATGGGTTAAGGAGCCAGCATAGTCATTGCTGTGGCTCCAGTTGCTGTTCTGGTGCAGGTTCAATCCATGGCCTGGGGACCTGCATACGCCGTGAACTCAGCCGATAAAACAAAAAACAATCCAAAAAAAGACACAACTACCTTGTAGGTTTAAAAAGAGAACATTTTCTGCACCTGAGGTCTGGGCTGCATAGCATGGGTGACAATTATTCCTATCATTTCCCAGTTTAATACAAGGACTGTCAAGACAGGTGAAAATTTCATAGTATTTAATATTTATTTCCGGAGGATAGAAATGAAGATTTGAAGGGGGAGTTGCTTTTAGGAATGCTTCAAAATGTTACTTTTGTAGTACAAGGAAATATTTAAAAATCACTTCTTTGAACTCATTTTCTTTTACTGATAGCTTCTGCCTTGCTTTGTTTCCGTCTCTAATGAACAAAGACCTTCTAATCAATCATTTAAACCGCTATCTTGTCAATAACTTCATCTTCCAAGCTCCTTTTCCCCCCTCACTTACCCAGCTGGACCCCAAGTGTGGATTGGATCTCAGTCATTTATCTTTTCAACTTTTTCATCTAGACTTTCAAGGTTCAGAGAGGTTAAGAATTTTGACCAAGGACACTTAGCTAATTAAGGGCCAGAACCAAGATCAAAACCCAGTCTAACTCACTGGAATGTGAGCCACCATGAAACAGCTGTTTCCCATTATCAGCAGCCCTCTCACCACTTCCCTGCAGCAACTGCTTCATCATACCTTCTACTCTCCCATCACTCTCAGCAGAAGATGTCACCTTTGCAGCGGGGGTCAAGGCCATCAGGCGGGAAGCTCGGGATCCCTCCTCTCCAGCCTCTTCCAGCCCCTTCTGGCAGCAGTTATACCCTCTCTCCTGTCTCTTTTATCTGCAGCATCTGCTCTGCCAGTACTTTCCTCCTGGTATATACATATCAAGTCCATGCTGCCAATAACTTTACTTGAGGACTTTATACTTTACTGTTTTCCTTTATAGCAAAAATATTGTAGGTTATTTATGGAGACCTCCAAATTCTAACCACCAAGGATATAGGTTACTTAATGAAAGGAAAAATATTCGTGATGTGAAGTGAAACAAGCATCTTTCAAGTAGCCAATTTTTCTTTTTTTTCTTTTGTCTTTCGTCTTTTTAGGCCCGCACCCAGGACATAACGGAGGTTCCCAGGCTAGGGGTCTAATCAGAGCTATAGCTGCTGGCCTATGCCACAGCCATGCCAGATCTAAGCCTCATCTGCGACCTACACCACAGCTCACAGCAACACAGGATCCTTAACCCACTGAGCGAGGCCAGGGATCAAACCCTCGACCTCATGGTTCCTAGTCAGATTCGTTTTCACTGTGCCACGATGGGAACTCCTTAAAGTAGCCAATTTTTTATTCAAATACATGGAGGTGAATTAAAGGACCATGATCTAAGGATGATGTTGCCTCTGTCAATTGGGTTTATAGAATTGTCTATTCTTTTCCCTTTTCTCTGCTGAGATTTATGAAAAGAATATGGGAGTTCCCGTTGTGGCGCAGTGGTTGACGAATCCGACTAGGAACCATGAGGTTGCGGGTTCGGTCCCTGCCCCTGCTCAGTGGGTTAACGATCCGGCGTTGCTGTGAGCTGTGGTGTAGGTTGCAGACGCGGCTCGGATCCCGGATCCCGTGTTGCTGTGGCTCTGGCGTAGGCCAGTGGCTACAACTCCGATTCAACCCCTAGCCTGGGAACCTCCATATGCCGCGGGATCGGCCCAAAGAAATACCAAAAAAAAGGACAAAAAACAAAACAAAACAAAACATTAGTGTTCCTTAGGAGTTCCATCCTGGGCTTTCTTACTTCTCACTCTCAACATCCCCAACATCTCATTCTCTGGGTCTTCAACATCTATCATGATTTTTGATTTTTAGGGCCACACCTGCAGCATATGGAAGTTCCCAGGCTAGGAGTCAGTTGGAGCAGCAGTTGCCGGCCTACACCATAGTTCAAGGCAACACCGGATCCTTAACCCACTGAGTGGGGAAGCCAGGGATTGAACAGGCATCCTTATGGGTACTGGTCGGGTTTGTAACCTGCTGAGGCACAAGAACGCCTCCTCAGATTTTATATGATATTGCAATTTTTTTTTGTTTTTTTTAGGGCCACACCCACAGCACATGGAGGTTCCCAGGCCAGGGGTCAAACCGGAGCTGTAGCTGGCGCCCTGCACCACAGCCATAGCAACACGGGATCTGAGCCAAGTCTGGGACCTACACCACAGCTCAAGGCAATGCTGGATCCTTAACCCATCGAGCAAGGCCAGGGATTGAACCTGCAACCTCATGGTTACTGGTCGGGTTTGTTAACCACTGAGCCGTGCATGATGGGAAATCCGCAATGTCTTTTTTTTTGGCTGATCTGCTACACACAGAAGCTCCTGGCCAGGGATTGAACCTGCACCACAGTAGCAAACTTAGCCACTGCAGCAACAACCCTGGATACTTAACCCACTGAGCCACATGAGAACTCCTGCAATGTCATATTTTGACCAATACTTGTGATGTATTCTTTTATTGATCTTCCTATGAATGGAATGGAATTATAAGAATAAAACACAAGGCCATCATCTGATAAGTTAAGAGAGAAATCAGAGCAATATGACAAGGAAGTTAAGACTGTAATGATGAAATAACAGAAGTGGGTATTGTTTGAAATATTGATAAAATCAACACTTTATGGACGTCAGAGCTATGAGAATAGTAACTTCCTGCCTTAAGAAGACAAATTTGATGCAAAATAAGTTATTATAAAGTGAAAACACATTAAATTAGTACAAGATGTATTAATAGATTCCATTAGGACACCTAGAAATCATTGGGGATTCAGTCAAATGTCACTTCCTGGTCTCAGAGACATACTGGTTCAATACTTCTTGGGCAGGGTAATTAATCTGCTTTTTTTTTGGCCATGCCCATGGCATGTGGAAGTTCCCAGGGTGGGGATAAAACCCGCGCCACAGCAGCGACTTGCGCCACTGCAGTGACATCACCAGACCCCCATCCTGCTGTACCACAGAAGAACTCCAGTCTGCATTTCCAATCACCATCTCAGGTAAAACTGGCTTGAGTTGTTTCAGATATTATACTGTTTTCATATTATGTAAGACAGGAATGGATAACATGCATTTTTTGTTTATTTTTAAATTATAGTTGACTTACAATGTTGTGTCAATTTCTGCTGTACAATTCATGCATTTTTAATTGATTGTTTGATTTTATGCTGTGGCTTATGGAATTTCCCAGGCTAGGGGTCTGATCTCAGCTACAGCTGCCAGCCTTCACCACAGCCACAGCAATGCTGGATCCTTAATCCACTGAACAAGGCCAGGGGTTGAACCCACATCCTCATGGATACTAGTTGGGTTCTTAACCTGCTGAGCCACAATGGGAACTCCACAGTTTATATATTTTTTGTTTTTTGTCTTTTTGTCTTTTCTAGGGCTGCTCCTGAAGCATATGGAGGTTCCCAGGCCAGGGGTCCAATCGGTCCAAAATAAATCTCTGACCTACTGCTTCTAGGAAATGTCCTTTTGAAATTTTATCAAACTTTTGGTAATAAAATCCTTAGTTCACTTAGTATACTTTTTATAATAGAAGATAAGGATTTAGCTCTTTATTCCACATGCAACATTCATCCCCTCTTCCAAAAGTAGACAGTAATTTTTGGATAAATTAGTATTTATCGTTTATATGACTACGTAAACTTTGTTCACTATTAAGCCACATGAGTCTTATGATTAATTTTCTTATTCCAAGAATTTATAATTGCCCTGGGCTTTCTTGTTTCTTTGTTTTGTTTTCATTTCCTCTGTTAGAAGTGTAAACCTCTCAGTTGGTCAAACAAAGCAAGGAGCCTGATGACTTCATGTGATGGCTTCTAACTCCAAACTGGCTGGTTGCATGAGGCCTGCTGCAAAGTTGTCCTGGCTCTTCCCTACACCATCATCCCAGGAATCCTTTTGTTTCTCTTCTGTGTGGATCTTCTATTTCCTAGATATCATGATCTGTTTCCCTGAGATTTCATGCTCTGTTTTAGTGAAATTCATCATCCATTAGCTTCCTGAAGAAGGGAGCCCAAAAAGCAAATTTCCTGTCTCTGTATGCCTGAGACCATCTTGGCGGAGTATAGGATTTTAGATTAAAAATAATGTTTGTTGAGTTCCCGTCGTGGCTCAGAAGTTAATGTATCTGACTAGGAACCATGAGGTTGCGGGTTCCATCCCTGGCCTTGCTCAGTGGGTTAAGGACCCAGCATTGCCATGAGCTGTGGTGTAGGTTGCAGACGCTGCTCGGATCCCGTGTTGCTGTGGCTGTGGTGTAGGCCAGCAGTGACAGCTCCAATCAGACCCCTAGCCTGGGAACCTCCATATGCCGTGGGAGCAGCCCAAATAAATAAAAATAATGTTTGTTTAGAATTTTGAAGGCACTGTCCCATTGTTTTCTAGTTTTTAGAATTATTTAATCCAATACCACTCTGAGTATACAAGTGAATATCTTTTTTTTTTTTTTTTTAGGGCCGCACCTGCAGCATATGGATGTTCCCAGGCTAGGGGGTCTAATCAGAGCTGTAGCTGCCAGCCTATGCCACAGTCACAGCAACGCAGGATCCAAGCTGCTACACCACAGCTCATGGCAACCCCGGATCCTTAATCCACTGAGCGAGGCCAGGGATTGAACCAGCACCCTCATGGATCCTAGTCGGGTTTGTTGACCACTGAGCCAGGAAGGGAACGCCACAACTGAATACCTTTTTATGCAACCTGATTTCCTCTTTGGAAGACCTTGGAACTTGCTCTTAATATTTACTCTGAAATTTCATGGTGAAATCACCTTGGGTATTTGATTTTTTTTTAAATTTTGTTTCTTTGTTTTTTTAATTTACTGTGCTGGGCATTTAATGGACCCTTTCAATCTGGAAAGTCACGTCCCTCAGTTCAGGAAAACGATACTGAATTTTCCTCTAATATTTTTCCCACCAATTCTTTTATTTGTTCTCTCTTTCTAAAACTTCTTTTACCCAGATGTTCTATCTCCTAGACTGACCTCTAATTTTCTTACATTTATTTTGTTTAAATTACTTCCTTCCATTTCTGTATTTTTAATTTCCAAGAAGTCTTTATTAGTTTCTGAATGTTACTTTTAGAAATAGCATCCATTCTTTTTTCATGGATGCAATATTTTCTCTTAATTCCTGAGGATATTAATTGTAGTTTTTTGGACATTTTCTTCTGATCCCTTCATTATGTGTTATACTCCAGGTTCTTTTTCCTTTGGCTTCTGTCTTTTATGGTTGAGTCTGCCTTCAGATCCCTGGTGATCCTTGGCTATCTGTTCCAACTTAAGCATAAGGTCCAAAACAGCTTTGTGGCGGTGCCAGAAAAGATCAGCGGGTGTGTGTGTGTGTGTGTGTGTGTGTGTGTGTGTGTGTGTGTGACTCACTGTGTGTTCGGTGAGGGAGGGGTTGGTCTTCAAGTTCCTGTGAACTTTTTCTTTTGGGTCAGTATTCTCCCTAAAAGGAATTTCCAGTTCTCTTGCCCCTGCTTTCTGAGGACTAAGAACTTTTAATTTTTTATGTCTTTTTACTTTTTATTTTTTTGGTCTTTTGTCTTTTTAGGGCCTTACCTTGACATATGGAGGTTCCCAGGCTAGGGGTCGAATCGGAGCTGTAGCCACCGGCCTACGCCAGAGCCACAGCAACTCGGGATCTGAGCCGCGTCTGCAACCTACACCACAGCTCACGGCAACGCCGGGATCGTTAACCCACTGAGCAAGGCCAGGGATTGAACCCCAACCTCAAGGTTTCAGCTGGATCTGTTTCCACTGCGCCATGACAGGAACTCCTAATCTTTTAAGTCTTTACAAGTTCTAAGACTACTATTATTTTATTCCTTTTTGGTTTTCCACTTCCCATCTCATGAATAGGATGGAAATATTCAAACTTAAGGATTTAAAACCTCACACATATTAATTCCCATTTTCCAAAATTACATCTCTCATTTCCTCTAGTCTTCCCCTTGAGTGTTTATGCTTCTTTATTTCCTTACTCTTATTTTAATGTGGTTCCTGGAGGAAGCAGATATAAATGTGTGTGCTCCATCCATCATGTTTAACTGGAAGTTCTTACTTGTTTCTCTAACTCATGAGGTGGTTGTGAAAATTAAGGGTGGTGGTGCATGTGTAACAAGATGTTCTAAGAGGAGTTCCTGTGGTGGCTCCTCGGTAACAAACCTGACTAGCATTCATGAGGATGTGGGTTTCATTCCTGGCCTTGCTTGGTGGGTTAAGGATCCGGCACTGCTGTGAGCTGTGGTGAAGGTCATGGCTCAGATCCGGTGTTGCCGTGGCTGTGGTATAGGCTGGCAGCTGTAGCTCCGAGTCGACCCCAGTCTGGGAAGTTCCATATGCCAAGGGTGTGACCTAAGATTGAAAAAAAAAAAAAAAAAGATATTCAAAGAGATTTTTCTTTTGTCTTGGAGTTTGAGCTGAGTCCTCAAGGTGAGAAGAAGAGCATTCAGGTACTCCACATTAGGGAAAGACTTTACCAGACAGATGAAAGAGAAAAATTCTTTCTCTATTGGAAGAGTTTGGAACAATGATGATGTTTCTATCCTCATCTTCAGCCTCTATACATGAGAAAATTGACAAGGGAATGAAGAGTTATGGAGTCAGGGTGGCCAGTCTGTTCTGGAGTGCTTGGTTATTCCCCTTTCCTCATTCTTAGGGAGGTAAGCAGAGGCTACAGACCAAGTCAGGAGAGTACCAGGAAAGGGAGGGTACCTGCAGGAAACTCATTCCTTAGCTGGATGATTCTTGGGGTGGTAGAAATTCATAGTTGCAAGAGAAGATGGGGAAATTTAAGAATTGGAGGAGGAAGAGAAGAATGGAGTTGAGATAGCTAATTACCAGACTGTGCAGCAATGCATCCCTTCAGCTACTCGGAATCTCTTTATCAGTTCCTTATGTGGCTATTTGTGGTCCAGCAACCTATGCACCAAAGACAAGTTGTGTCAGCCCCCAACACACCTGGTATACAATGGTGGAGTAGGAAAACTCAACCACCAGCAAAATTCTCATTCAGAAAAGGAAAGTCTAGGGAACACCCAGCAGTCAGTAGTCACTGGCCTATTGAGCATTGAGTGGCTTGTGTATGTTCTCATCCTTGAACCTGGATGTGACGGTGGCTCCTTGACCACTAGAGCATAGGGGAAGTAAGCTCTATAAGCGCTGAGGCTAGGCCCTGAAAAGCAATGAAACTTCTGCCTTATTTGCTGGAACACTTATGCTGGGACCCCCTAACACTTTAATTAGCACCCCAACGCCCCTGAGGCCATCACCTTGTGAGGAAGCCCAAATCATCATACGCAGAGCCACTGAGAAGCTCAGAATGGATGAAGGAAGCGAGATGCCCAGTCAGCCCCTAGCTGCTGTGGCTCCAGCTGTGTGGTGAGCCAGACCGCCAGCCACACCCTTAGAAGCCACAGAAACGGTGGGGATAACAAAGAATTGTTATTTTGGTATAACCTAACTTTACATATTAATGAATAATACAAGTATGGTTAAGTACTATAAGAAGACAGCTCCTACCAACACATTATATTCACTGTGCTTAGGCTGGTCTCTGGTGCAGAGTAGACTTTCAATAAATATTTGTTGCAAGAATAAATGTATGAATGATGTGAAAATACTTGTGAACAGTAAACGGAGATAGAAGGGGTTTTTATAAATAGCAACTGACATGATCATTGTGTCAAAAGTACTCCGAATTTTTATAAGTTAGAAAATTGAGCTTCAGAGATGTTGCATATATTCATAATACCCTGGACTTCTTCATTAAAATTTTTTAAATTGTTGAATAATGTATGTTTGTTTATTGTTACTCTACACTAAGGATTATAGATTCTAAGAAGGAAGAGACCATTGTGGTTTTATTATGTTATATCACAAAACCTAGCTGAATGCCTGCCATGTAGTAATTGACAAATACTGGTTGAATAAATCAATGATTATAATTTTATTGAAAAAAAAAGCAAAAAACAAAAAAAAACAAATAATTGTTATTTTAAGCCATTAAATGCTAAAGTGGCAACAGATAACCAGAACAACCGTGTATATCAAATTGAGGAGCCAAGGACCACCTGTCCCACAGAGGAATAAGTTCCTTGGTCCATTTATCTGGCTTCCCCTGGGAAAATCCTCACTGTTTTCCACGGCCCCTTGCCCGGTCCCCAGGAGGTTGTTTCTTGTCCATCCTCCCTCATGGGCTGACCGAAGAGGCCTCTGGGGGTGACATTCTCTTTAGGGGCTACGCAACTTTGGCAGCCACCTCTAGAGGGAGCCACGTCTGTGCAGGAGTTTCAGGATGTTTTAGCTTATAGCCATAGCTGTTGCAGGCCAGGTGTGCTGTGGGTTGGTTGGTTTGTTTTGGTTGGTTGGATTTTATTTTCTTTCTTTATTTTTGGTCATGCTTGAGACCTGTAGAAGTTCTTGGGCCAGGAATCAAACCCCTGTCACAGGAGCAGCCAAGCTGCTGCAATGACAACACAGATCCTTAACCCACTGTGCCATGAGAGAATTCCTATTTGTTGGGTTTTATTAACATAGGTTCCTGGAGTTCCCGTTGTGGCGCAGTGGTTAACAAATCTGACTAGGAACCATGAGGTTGCGGATTCGATCCCTGGCCTTGCTCAGTGGGTTAAGGATCCAGCGTTGCCGTGAGCTATGGTATGGGTTGCAGACGCGGCTCGGATCCTGCATTGCTGTGGCTCTGGCGTAGGCCGGTGGCTATAGCTCCAATTAGAAGACCCCTAGCCTGGGAACCTCCATATGCCTCGGGAGCGGCCCTAGAAAAGGCAAAAAAACAAAAAAAAACATAGGTTCCTGAAATAATTAGTAGGCTTCCAGTCAATTCTTCTTCTTCTTTTTTTTTTTTTTTTTGTAGTTGTAGTGTCTATCATCTTTACATTTTTTATTTTATTTTAATCTTTTTGTGGCCACACTCGAGGCGTATGGAAGTTCCCAGTCCAGGGGTTGAATCACACTTGTGATCTATGCCACAGCCGTGGCAATGCCAGATCCTTAACCCACTGTGTCATGGCAGGAACTCCTACCTTTATTTTAAATTATTCATTACACAGATGGCAATTCCAGTCAATTCTTAAGCATGAATTACCATGGCCAAAGAGCTTACATATCATATTAAGCCTAAAAAGTCATATTTTGCATATTGGTTTCTGTGCTCTGACCACTCTCCTTAATTACCCTCTAGGTTTGAAGGGGAAGATAATGCTGTCCATCTGGTCTTTGCTGGAGTCTTGCACTGGGTAGGCACAGACCTCTTAACACAAGGTGCTTGAGAAAGGTTTGGGGGCCACAGTGTTAATCTCTGGTGGGGTGCCTATTTAGCAGCCATCGTTTCAAACTGCTTCGATTTTTGAACTGCTTCCATTTGGAGGGCAGAGAAGCAGTTGACTTTTTCAATCCAGGAGCCTCCATATAATGAGACTCTCAGTTAACTTTTATACTCCTGATTTTGTGTGCATGTGTGGGCCCTAAGTGGAGAGAGCTTTTCTTAGTAGAATATTATTTCCATTTTTTAACTTTGACAGACTTGTTCAAGCCTGACTTCATATCTCATGTAAAACCTTGTTGAAAGCAGCAAAGGAAGCAGAACACAAAATCCTTTTTTAACGGCTTTCTAAGATATAATAGGCAAACATTTGACCAAGTAGTTTGCAAATACGAAGTGTTGCCAGCTTTCCAGCCTGCTGGGGAATGGATCCTCCCTACATACTTGCTAACAAACTTCCCCTAAGCTAATGCTACACTCTAGATATGTTACTTCATGACTCCACATCCAGTACCAAATAAATATCAACTTGGAGTTGTAGTTACGTCTGTAACAGAGACTGGAAATAGCAGAGACTTAAACAAAGTGCAAGTTAAAGTGTAAGTTAACTTTTCTCCCAAGGTGATAAAGTCTGAATATCGACAGTCAGGGCTGGCACGTGTCCCCAGGGATTCATCAGGTTCTCCTGATCTCTGGAATTCTCTCTCTCTAATCCTTAGCCTGGAGTGTCCCTCCTCAGTGTGTCTCCAAATCACAAGATCCTTTAGTCAGAGTTCCAACTGCGGCTCAGTGGTAATGAACCCGACTAGGATCTGTGAGGATTCGGGTTCTATCCCTGGCCTTGCTCAGTGGCCCTGCTCAGTGGGTAAAGGATCTGGCATTGCCATGAGCTGCAGTATAGGTTGCAGACAAGGCTTGGATCCTGAGTTGCTGTGGCCGGCAGCTGCAGCTCCGAGTTGACCCCTAGCCTGGGAACTTCCATATGCTGCGGGTGTGGACCTAAAATGGAAAAAAAAAAAATTAAGATCCTTTGATCCCTATGTCTGTGCTCTAGAGCAGAAACAGAAAGCGGGGAGATGGGGAAGGCGGTCAAAAAATTAAAGAGGATGGATGCCAGCTGTCTGACCTTCCCTTTAAGGAGCTTTTCTGGAAGATCCATCCAGCAAACACCACTCACATCTTCTCTGTGTTTACATACATAGTTAGAATGTAGAAACATGATCACAGTTAGTGGCAAGAGATGGAAAATGTAGTCTTTAAGCGGGTTATGCTGCCACCCAAAAGAACAGGGTCATGAGTATATTTTGGAGATTGACGAATATGTTTTATCTTGATGGTGGTGATGGTTTTATGGTTGTATGCGGAGTCAAAACTTATCATACTGTACACTGAAAATACATTCAGCTTATTGTTTATCAGTCATACCTCCAAGAAGTCTGCTAAAAATGTATGTGGGATTTCCCTTGTGATGCGGCAGGTTAAAGATTCAGCGTCGTCACTGAAGTGGCACAGGTTCAATCCCTGGCCCAGAAACTTCCATATGCTGCGGGTGCCACTGAAGGTGGGAGGGAATGTATGTGTGTGAGAAAAGCATCTGTGCCCTCTAGTTACTGGCTGCAGGGTTTTATATAAGTTCAATAGGTCAAACCTTTAATTGTGTTATTCAAATCTTCTATATCCTTATTGAAAAATATTTTTTCTTGATCCGTCAATTAACTGAAGGAAATATGTTAAAATTTCCCACAATTGTGGTGGATTTATCAATATCATGTTTCTTGGAAGTTTGGACAATTTTTCTTTATAAATTTGAAATTGCATTATTAAGAAACATAGATTTATTTATTTATTTATTTTTTGCTTTTTAGGGCCACACCTGGGGCATATGGAGGTTCCCAGGCTAGGGGTCTAATCGGAATTACAGCTGCCGGCCTACACCAGAGCCAAAGCAATGCCAGATCCAAGCCGCATCTTGTGATCTATACCACAGCTCATGGCAATGCTGGATCCTTAACCCACTGAGTGAGGCCAGGGATCAAACCCGCAACCTCATGGTTCCTAGTCAAATTCGTTTCTGCTGCGCCATGACAGGAACTCCAAGAAACATAGGTTTATGGTGATGATCTTCATGTGAATTAAAACTTATATCGATGTAGTAGCTTTTTATTTCTAGTTCATACTTTTAGTCATGTTTTATTTTATTTTACTAATACTAATATATCTATACCAGTTTTCTTTTGTTTAGTACTTTCCTGGCACATATATATTTTCTACTCTTTTACTTTTTTTTTTTTTTTTTTTTGGTCTTTTTGCTATTTCTTTGGGCCGCTCCTGCGGCATGTGGAGGTTCCAAGGCTAGGGGTCGAATCGGAGCTGTAGCCACTGGCCTGTGCCAGAGACACAGCAACGCAGGATCCGAGCCAGGTCTGCAAACTACACCACAGCTCACGGCAACGCCGGATTGTTAACCCACTGAGCAAGGCCAGGGACTGAACCCGCAACCTCATGGTTCCTAGTTGGATTCGTTAACCACTGCGCCACGACGGGAACTGCTACTCTTTTACTTTTAATCTTTCTATTTCTTATTTTTAGGTATGTCTCTTATAATCAATATATAGTTGGATATTAATCTTTATTTTTCTAACAAACTTTGTCTTTTGACTGGAGAATTTACTCCATTTATAATGATTGTGATTATGACATCATTGGATTCATTTCTAGGTTTTTTTTTTTTTTTTTTTTTGGTCTTTTTAGGGCCGAACCCGAGACATATGGAAGTTCCCAGGCAGTGGGTCAAATCTGAGCTGCAGCTGCCGGCCTATGTCACAACCACAGCAACACCAGATCCCAGCTGCATCTGCTGCCTATGCTGCAGCTTGCAACAAAGCCAGATCCTCTAACCCATTCATTGAATGAGGTCGGGAATTGAACCTGCATCCTCGTGGATACTAGTCGGGTGGGTTCTTAACTCATTGAGTCACAACGGGAACTCCAAATTTTGGTACATTTAATTTATCCATATTTTTCTCATTTATTTTTCCCCTTCCTTGTCCTCCTTTGGACTATTTGTAAAATTTCACCCCTTACTCCTTTTTTTTTTTTTTTTTTTTGTTTTCCTTTTCTTTTTAGCCTTGCCCTCAGCATGTAGAAGGAAGTTCCCGGGCCAGGGATCAAACCCGCACCCCAGCAACAACCTGAGCTGCTTCAGTGAAAATGCCAGATCCTTAACCTGATGTGCCAATAAGGAAATTCCCACCCCTTATTCCTTTTTTTTTCTCCCTGCTTGTTTGGAAATTATACACTATGCTTCTATTAACATTTAAATTAAAAAATGTTATTTAAATCAAAATTAATCAATCAATACAAAAACTTTAAAATAACTTTATTTTTATTTATTTGTTTTTCTTTTTAGGGCCATGCCCGTGGCATATGGAAGTTCCCAAGCTAGGGGTCTAATCGGAGCTACAGCTGCCGGCCTACACCACAGCCATAGCAACACCAGATCCTTAACCCACTGAGCGAAGCCAGGGATCGAACTCGTGTCTTCATGGATGCTTTTCAGATTCCTTTCCGCTGAGCCACAATGGGAACTCCCCTGGCATTTTATTATTTATCTTTTTCTGTATCTCTAAATAACACAGTGACTACTTGATTTTTTACTTATGTTATACACTGATTTCTAAAATGGAAGATGAAGACTCACTTGTTTCCCATCCACCTCTTCCCCCTTCTGTTTCCCCTGTATAATTATATAACAGTTTTGGTTAAAGGACTATGCAGAATTTACGTTATTTTGACCATATAAATGATACTCATGGAAGTGTCCCTGTGATACTTTCCCTGTCCTGAGATGCTCTGTGATCTCTAGCTACTGCTAACTGACCTCGCAGTCTTCTCCAGCTGTCTGGATCTCCTCTGAAAGCCCTCAGGCAATCTCTCTTTCCCATAGAAGTCTTTCCTCCAGCCTCCTGCTGGAGTCTCTTGGACCTCTTTGCTCTTTCCCCTGTGATCTCCCTTCGCTCACATCCTGGGGATTCTCCTGGTGGCTTCTCTGTGTTGGATCCTTTTTCTTTCTTTTTCTTTTTTGGCTGCCTGGCAGCATATGGAGTTCCTGGGCTGGGAATCAGAACTAAGCCACAGTTGCAACCTATGCCAAGGCCACAGCTGTGGTAATGTCAGATCCTTAACCCACTGTGTTAGGCCAGGGATCAAACCCGCGTCCCAGCACTACAGAAATGCTGTGGATCCCATTGCTCGTGTATGTTGGATCCTTTTTCCTATATTCCATTGAACATCACTCCTTTTTTTTTTTTTTTCCTCTTTTTAGGGGTGGCCTGCAGCATATGGAAGTTGCGAGGCTAGGGGTTGAACAGGAGCTGTAGCTGCCAACCTACGCCACAGACATAGCCACAGCAACTCAGGTTCGGAGCCATGTCTGGGACCTACACCATAGCTCACAGCAATGCTGGAACCTTAACCCACTGGGCGAGGCCAGGGATCAAACCCACCTCCTCATGGATACTAGTTGGGGTCATTTCCGCTGAGCCACCTCAGAACTCCTGACCTTCATTCTTGGCTTGCTCTCTTTGGTGGGCCAAAGCCTCCAGTTTTCTTTAAGAGAGTTGTTCTAAACCAACCAGCCAACAACCCGCTCGGGCTCATTGGCTGTGGAGGTCACAGACCAAAGGAAAGCGGAGGCATCTCACCAAGCAGAGGAAGAGCTATGGGTGCTACAGGACTGGGGGCAAAGATGAAGCTTAGGTGAAATTTAAATGAAGTAGGGTTCTAAATGGTTCAAAGCAAAGAGGCATTTGCGTGAAGAAGTTAACATCAGGTCTGAACTGTGACGTAAACACTGAGGTAGAATAATGCGTCTAGAAATCCCTTAGCTACAGCGCTGCACCTGGGCTGTAAATCAAGGCTGCTTCTCCGTCTCACTGTGACTTGGATCCTTTAGGCCCAAGGAGATTGACTTATCCCTACTGATATGTTTTCAAATAGCACTGTTTCTTACAGTTGATGATTTTATTTATTTATTTTATTTTTTTAAAGCTTTATTTATTTATTTATATTTAGTCTTTTTGCCTTTTCTGGGGCCGCTTCCTGCAGCATATGTAGGTTCCCAGGCTAGGAGTCTAATCGGAGCTTTAGCCGACGGCCTACACCACAGCCACAGCAATGCAGGATCCAAGCCGTGTCTTTGACCTACAGCACAGTTCACAGCAACGATGGATCCTTAACCCACTGAGCAAGGCCAGGGATCGAACCTACAACTCATGGTTCCTAGTTGAATTCGTTAATCACTGAGCCCTGATGGGAACGCCTTTATAGTTGATGATTTTAGAGTGCAAAGTTTTTCAGTGAGTAAGAAAGCAGTAGTCACAGAAAGGGGTCCTTATGGACTTTACTGCTGCCTCGTTTGGGGAAAACAGTGTTTCTTGTCTACTCTGCTGGCCTCCTGTGTCTGGTGTCCCAGCTGGATAAATGACAGGGCAGAATTTTACTCTTTCGGTCACAACTAAGTTTTACTTTCTCAGGGTGTGTGGGAGTCAGTATTTTTGAGCCTCGTGGGGCAGCTTGTTAACTGTGAGATTCTCTGTAGGATGATCTGGCCAGAACTCTTCCTGGAGGAAGCCCCAAAGTCAGTATCTTTTAGATCAGATTCTCCAAAGCAAACATATTGCAGTCTCCTACTTGGAGACTGTAGTTCTGATTGCTAGTGTTCTCAGTACCGAGTTGGGGGAAAGGGCTGGGATTTTTGGAATATAGGATGTAAACGTTCTTTCGGTCCTTCTGTCCCCCACCCCCTTTGTTAAAGTTGTATTGAAGTATAGTTGATTTACAAGGTTGTGATCAGTCCTTCTGTTTTTAGAATCATATTCTTGCCCTCTCTGGAACATAACCCTCCAGGTTTCTGCTCTGGTGGAGGAGGGGCAATCACTTGCTGATGGAGTGGCCTAGGGGACCTGGGATATACCTCTCCTTAAACAGATTTTTGAATAATTTTGTTTCTCATCCCATCTTTATCACCCCTTCAGAGGTACCTGGTGTTGCTGATTCCTGAGAGTCACAGGGGATCTGCTCTGCAGTGTAATCGGCTTGTTTCCCAGGTTTGCCCACTGGCTTAGAACTCAGCTTTCTTTGCTCTGTCTGGTCAGTCACACGCATTCATCATATTACACTGTTATCTTTTTCAGTCTCTTTGTCTTTGGGAGCTTATGTCTTTTAAAAAAATGTCCTTATTGTCATTTCAGTAGGTTTCAGGAAGGAACAAAAATGAATGAGTGTGTACAAAGGTACACTCTATACCCAAAAGTCTGTCTTGCTTTTAAAACACATAAATCAGATATTATCATTATTATAATATACAAACAGTGGGTTTTTTTTTTTAAGATAAAGCTGTTTTTTTGTTTTGTTTTGTTTTCTCTTTTTTTTTGGCTGCCCCATGGCACATGGAGTTCCTGGGCTACGGATCAGCTCCCTACACTGCAGTTGCCACCTCAGCTGCCGAACCTTGTTCTAGGCCGGGCTGGGCATTGAACCTGCATCCTGGCACTGCAGAGACTCCACCAATCCCTTTGTACCACAGCAAGAACTCCTAAGCAGTGTTGATTTTTTTTTTTCATTTTTGAAATTATAGTTGACTTCAATGTTGTGCCAATTTTCTGCTGTACAGCAAAGTGACCAAGTCATACATATGTATACATTCCTTTTCTTATATTATCCTCCAGCATGATCTCTCCCAAGAGACGGAATAGAGTTCCCTGTGCTATAGCAGGACCTCATTGCTTATCCATTCTAAATGTAATAGTTTGCATCTACTAACCCCAAGCTTTCAGTCCATCCCCAAGCAGTGTTGATTTAGCTTTACTCATGAGTTTGCTAATTTTTTTTCTCACTAATTCTTACTTCACAGTTCTTTCTGGGGTAATGTTTATTCTTCTAGAAGTAAATCCTGTAAAAGTTCTTATTGGGAAGATATGTTGGTAGTAAACTCTTTGTGTTTGTTACTATAAAAATGTTTTAATTTTGGAGTTTCGCCATGAATCAGTGGTTAAGGATCTGGCATTGTTCCTGAAGCTGCTCAGGCCAGTGCTGTGGTGGAGGTTCAATCCCTGGCCCAGGAATTTCTACATGCCATAGGTGCAGCCAAAAAAAAAAAAAAAAAAAAAAAAAGGATTTCACCCTTATACATACCAGGGAGTTTGGACTTTCTCATGGAGGCAATTGGAGAGAATGAAGAGTTTTAAGGGTTTGAACATGATTAGTTTTGTTGTATAGAAAAAAATTTCAACTGGGTTGGGACAAGGATGAGGAATCTGTTGCAAACAATCAGCTTAGATATGACAACCCAGCTTAGATATGATGGTGGCTGGAACAAGGGCTGTGATCATGGGCTTTGGGGGTGGATTTGAGAGATATTAAGGTGGTGGATTTGAGAGATTGACAGGCTTTGGTCATCACAGGTGATAAGGAAGAGGAATGAGTAAAAGACAAATCCCAAGTTTCTGTGTGTGGGTTAGTGGTGGTAACTTTTCCAGAGATGCAAGTCCAGGAACAAGAGAATGTTGGTAGAAAGCAGTGAATTTAATTCTCATCATGGGGACTTGGAAGTGACTGTGGGTATTCTGGTGGCCCCTGGAACTCAGGCGAGAGCTGAGTGATGCACAGTTATTGGGCCAAAGTGATAATTTTTGTGGATAAGATCATCCAGAGACAGGGTATGGATCAGAGAGGGAGTGTAGGGGTCAGGGGGTGTGAGGGCTTGTAGTTTCTTTTTTGTTTTTTGGGGCTGCACTTGTGGCATATGGAAGTTTCCAGGCTAGGGATCCAATCGGAGCTGTAGACACTGGCCTATGCCAGAGCCACAGCAACACCAGATCCGAGCCGTGTATGTGACCTACACCGCAGCTCACAGCAATACTGGCTCCTTAACCCACTGACTGAGGTCAGGGATTGAACCCATAATCTCACAGTTCCTAGTCAGATTTGTTTCCCCTGCACCACCATGGGAACTCTGGAATTTAATTTATTGAATTAAATATCTACCAAATTATTGGAAGGGGCTGTAGGAGAAGGCTCTACTCTGGGCTTCCATGAATGATTCTCAGAAGATGTCAGAACTAGACTACCTGTGAGGCTGCTATCTTTGCCGTGATCAGAAAGTTGGGAGGCTGACAGGAGGTTACTGCAACCATCCAGTTGAAGAACAGATACTACTCCATTGCCGCTCAGTCAGGGAGAGGATGGTTTTTTCAATAAATGATAAATATCCCTATGAAAGGGAAGATGAACTTTGATCCCTAAACTCACACCCTATACAAACATTAATTCATAATCGATGATGAACATAAAAGTGAAAAGTAAAACAAACAAGACTGCTAGAAAAAAAAAAAATCTCCTTGACTTTAACCAGGATACGAGAAGCACTAACCATAAAAGAAAGGTTGATAAATTGTACTTTATTAAAATTAAGAACTTCTGGAGTTCCTGTAGTGGCTCAGTGGTTAACAAATCCGACTAGGAACCATGAGGTTGCAGGTTCGATCCCTGGCCTTGCTCAGAGAGTTAAGGATCTATCATTGCCATGAGCTGTGGTGTAGGCCGGCAGCTACAGCTCTGATTAGACCCCTAGCTTAGGAACCTCCATATAACACAGGAGCAGCCCCAGAAAAGACCCAAAAAAAATAATAATAATAACATAAATAAATAAATAAATTTAATAAAATTAAGAACTTCTTTGATCAATATGGAAAACATGCTGCTAAGTGAAAGAAGCCAGACATAAAAGGTCATATATTATGTGATTCCATTTGTATGAAGTACCCAGGTAGTTAAATCTGTAGAACCCGAACAGAGGTTGGTGTTTCCCAGGGGCTGGCAGGGTGGGGAATGGGAGCAAATGCTTAATGCATATAGAGTTTCCTTCTGGAGTGATGAAAATGTGTTGAAACTCGATAGACATGGTGGTTACACAACAATGGGAATATACTAAATGCCACTCCATTGTTCACTTTAAAATGTTAATTTTATGTTATGTGAAGTTGACCACAATAAAAGAAAATTAAGGGAATTCCCAGGTGGCTTCATGGGTAAGGATCCGGTGGTGTCACTGTGGCAGCTCGGGTCACTGCTGTGGTGCAGGTTCAGTCCCTGGCCTGGAAATTTCTGTAGGCCATGGGCACAGCCAAAAACAAAAACAAAGCACCAAAAAAACCAAAAACAAAAATGAAACAAAAAATATATATAGTATGTTTTAATTCATAAGAAGTTCAAGAACAAACAAAATAAGTCAACAGTGGTAGAAGTAGTATAATAGTCATAATTGTGTGAAAAGGCTAAGAGGGTGCCTTTTGGGAACTAGATATGCGTGTGTGCGTGCGCGTGTGCGTGCACACACACACACACACACACACACACGTTTATACCTCCCACCACCTTTCCTTGTTGCAGCCATCTGGTGCCCCCACCTCATTCTGTCACTCTCTCCTACACGACTGCTATTATAATTCTTGATTTCAATATCCTTGAGAGTGGGCCTTCCACCCCGCTGGCTGCTCAGTCTCCCAGTCCATTCCTCTCTCCTGAATGCCTGTTTCCTACCTTCTCCCTCCTCAAACCCTAGCTCCTTCATCTTCCTCATTCAGAGAATGATCTCATTTCTTTCTTTCTTTTTTTTTTTTGTCTTTTGTCTTTTTTAGGGCCTCATCCCTGGCATATGGAGGTTCCCAGGCTAGGGGTCCAGTTGGAGCTGTAGCTGCCAGCCTATGCCAGAGCCACAGCAACGCCAGATCTGAGTCCTATCTGCAACCTACACCACAGCTCACGGCAACACCAAGGATCCTTAACCCACTGAGCCCACTGAGCGAGCCCAGGGATCGAACCTGCAACCTCATGGTTCCTGGTCGGATTCGTTAACCACTGAGCCATGATGGGAACTCCCTCATTTCTTGCACTGTGACAGTAGAAGCAGCCAAAGAGACTTTCCCCTGCTCCCTCAAGGAGTCCACTTACTCTGCCTTCTCTCCTGTTGTTATGGTAAACTATCCATGTCCCTCTGTGAGTTTGATCCTACACTTTGCCTTTTGAAAGCACTTGGCTCCAGGGACTTTTCTCTGTCTCTCTGCTGCAACATCAGTTTTTCCCGTATACTAACATGCTGCACTTTCTTCGTCTTTCCTGATCCCTCTTTCCCCTCCAGTCACCACCACATTTCACACCTTCCCTCCTTTGAAAGTATCATCTATAATCACTGTTTCCTTTTTTTCTTTTTTCTAGGGCCGTACCCACAACATATGGAGGTTCCCAGGCTAGGGGTCCAATTGGAGCTGCAGCCACCGGCCTACGCCACAGCCACAGCCACAGCAATGCCGGATCAGAGCTCATGGCAACGCTGGATCCTTAACCTCCTGAGCCAGGCCAGGGATTGAACCCATGTCCTCATGGATGCTAGTTGGGTTCATTGACCGCTGAGTCACGACGGTGCTCCACTCTTTCTGACTTACTTTGCTTAGTATGGTAATCTCTGGTTGTATCTTTGTTGTTGCAAATGGCATTACTTCATTCTTTTTATGGCTAAGTAGTAATCCACTGTGTGTGTGTGTGTGTGTGTGTGTGTGTGTGTGTGTGTGTGTTTACCACCTCTTCTTTATCCAATGGACATTTAGGTTGCTTCCACATCTTTGCCATTATAAATTGTGCTGCTATGAACACTGGGGTGCGTGTATCTTTTCAAATTATAGTTTTGTTCAAAAAAATTACAGTTTTGTTCAGTTATATGCCCAAGAGTGAGACTGATGGATCATATGGCAACTCTATTTTTAGTTTTGAGGAACCTCCATAATGTTCTCCATGGTGGCTGCACCAATTTACATTTCCACCAGCAGTGTAGGAGGGTTTCCTTTTCTCCACACTCTCCCCAGCATTTGTTATATAGACTTAAAATTTTTTTTATTAAAGTATAGTTGATTCTCAATGTTGTGCTAATTCCTACTATAAAGCAAAGTGATTTTGTTATACACATGCATACATTCTTTTAAAAAATTTTTATTTTATTCATTTATTTATTTACTTATGTCTTTTTGCCATTTTCTTGGGCCACTCTCATGGCATATGGAGGTTCCCAGGCTAGAGGTCGAATTGGAGCTGTAGCCGCTGGCCTACACCAGAGCCACAGCAACACCGGATCCTTAACCCACTGAGCAAGGCCAGGGATTGAACCTGCAATCTCATGACTCCTAGTTGGATTTGTTAACCACTGCGCCACGACAGGAACGCCAATACATACTTTTTTTTAAAATTCCTTTCCATGATGGTATTTCTCAGAAGACTTGATATGGTTCCCTGTGCTACACAGTAGGAACCTGTTGTCTATCCCTTCTAAATGTAATAGTTTGCATCTATTAACCCCAAATTCCCAGTATATACCACCCCCCCGTCAACCACAAGTCTATTCTTATCTTTTCATTTCTTTTTGCCTTTTTTTTTTTTTTTGTCTTTTGTTGTTGTTGTTGTTGCTATTTCTTGGGCCGCTCCCGCGGCATATGGAGGTTCCCAGGCTAGGGATTGAATCGGAGCTGTAGCCACCGGCCTACGCCAGAGCCACAGCAACGCGGGATCCGAGCCGCGTCTGCAACCTACACCACAGCTCACGGCAACACCGGATCGTTAACCCATTGAGCAAGGGCAGGGATCGAACCCGCAACCTCATGGTTCCTAGTCGGATTCGTTAACTACTGTGCCGCGATGGGAACTCCCTCTTTTTGCTTTTTAGGGCCACACATGTGGCGTATGGAAGTTCCCAGGCTAGGGGTCGAATCATAGATGTATCTGCTGGCCTACACACAGCTACAGCAACACAGGATCTGAGTAACGTCTGCAACCTACACCACAGCTCACAGCAAAGCCGGATCCTTAACCCACTGAACAAGACCAGGGATTGAACCTCATCTTCATGAATACTAGTCGGGTTCTTAACCTGCTGAGCCACAGTTGTTATCTGTAGACTTATTAATGATGGCCAGTCTGACTGGTGTGAGGTGGTACCTCATTATCATTTTGATTTGCATTTCTCTAATAATTAGTAATGTTAAGCATCTTTTCATGTGCCTAGTGGCCATCTATTTGTCTTCTTTGGAGAAATGTTTATTTCTTCTGCTGATTTTTGATTGGGTTGTTTGTATTTTTGTTGTTGAGTTGTATGAGTTGTTTGTGTGTTTTGGAGATTAAGTCATTATATCATTTGCAAATATTTTCTCCCAGTCTGCATGTTGTATTTTCGTGGGTTTTTTTTTTTTTTAAATGGTTTCCTTTGCTGTATGAAAGCTTGCAAGTTTAAGTCCCATTTGTTTATTTTTTATTTTTATTTATTTATTTATTTATTATTAGGGCCATACCCATAGCATATGGAAATTCCTGGGCTAGGGGTTGAATTGGAGCTGCAGCTGCCAACTTTATCCACAGACACAACGATGTGGGATCTGAGCCACATCTGCCACCTATGTTGCAACTTGCAGCAATGCCAGATCCTTAACCTACTGAGGGAGGCCAGGGATCAAGCCTGCATCCTCATGGATACTGGTCAAGTTCTTAACCTGCTGAACCACAACCGGGACTCCCCATTTGTTTATTTTTGTTTTATTTCTATTGCCTTGGGAGACTGACCTAAGAAAACATTGGTATGATTTATGTCATGTCTTATATTTAAGTCTTTAAGACATTTGACTTTATTTTTGTGTATGTTATGAGGGTGTGTTCTAACTTTGTTGATTTATATGCAGCTGTCCAACTTTCCCAGGACCACTTGCTGAAGAAACTGTCTTTTCTCCACTGTATATTCTTGCCTCATTTGTTGAAGATTAATTGACCATAGGTGAGTGGGTTTACTTCTGGGCTCTCTATTCTGTTCCATTGATCCATATGTCTGTCTTTGTGCCAGTATCATACTGTTTTGATTTCTTTAGCTTTGTAGTATTGTCTGAAGTCTGGGAGGGTTATGCCTCCAGCTTTGTTCTTTTTCCTCAGGATTGCTTTGGCAATTCTGGGTCTTTTATGGTTCCATAAAAATTTTAGGATTATTTGCTCTAGTTCTGTGAAAAATGTCTTGAGTAATTTAATAGGGATCATATTATATCTGTAGGCTGCTTTGAGTAGTATGGCCACATTAACAATATTAATTCTTCTAATCCATGAGCATCTTTCCATTTCTTTGAGTTCTCTTCAATTTCCTTTATCAATGTTTTATAGTTCTCAGCATATGGCTTTTGGCTCCTTGGTCAGGCTTATTCCTAAGTATTTAATTTTTTTTTTTCCTACATCCATGGCATTTGGAAGTTTCCCAGGCCAGGGATTGAATCTGCACCAGAGCAGCTCTCTAAGCTGCTGCAGTGAAAATGCTGGATCCTTAATCCACTGTGAATTCCAGTATTTAATTTTTTTGATGAAACTTAAAAATTGATTGGTTTTTTACTTTCTCTTTTTGATATTTCATTGTTAGTGTAAAGACCCAGATTTTAAATACTATCTATAAGCTGATGACACTCAAATTTACATCTCCCAAGTATGCATATATGAGTGTGTGTATGTTTGTGTGTGTGTGTGTGTGTGCGTTGAGCTGCTGACCTTACCCCAGGACCTGCTTCTCCTGTAGCCTTTCAGCTCAGAAAATGTCAACATCATTCTTCTACTTCCTCAGGCCCCAAATGTTTGAGTTTCAAGTTTCTTTTTTTCAGACCCCAGATCCAACCCTTTTAAAAGGTAAGTCAGGCCACCATGGCATTTGTTTCCTTCCCATCCCACTTTAAGGAAAAGCCAAAGTCCTCCCAGTAGTCCCCAAAGCATCTCATGATCTCATCCCCTCCTCCCTTCCCACTTACTTCTTTGGAAGACACTACCACCTCAAAACCTCGAATTTGTTCCCTCTTTCTGGTATGTTCTACCACCAGCTAGGTGCAGGGCTTACTCGCCAACCTTCAGCCTACACCTAAAGGCTATCTCCTCACAAAGGCCTTCACCGTTCACCTGATCTACAATTGCAACCCTTCCCATACTTCCTGTCCTCTTTCCCTGCTTTGCTTTTTCACATTTTTTTTTAAATTAATAGACTTTATTTCTTAGAGCAGTTTTAGGTTTACAGAAAAACTGAGCAGAAATTAAAGGGAGTTTCCATACACTTTCTTTTCTCCTAGTTTCTCCTGTTATTAACATCTTGTATTAGTGAGGTACATTTGTTACGATTAATGAACCAATATTGATACAGCATTATTTTTTAAATTTTTATTTATTTTGAATGATTTTTATTTTTTCCATTATAGTTGGTTTACAGTGTTGTGTCAGTTTTTTTTTTACAGTGTTCTGTCAGTGTTCTGTCAATTTTCTACTGTACAGCAAAATGACCCAGTCACACATGTATACATATATATATATACACATACATGTATACACATATACCTTCTTTTTCTCACATTTTGCTCCATCACAAGTGGCTAGATTTAGTTCCCAGTGCTATATAGAAGGATCTCATTGCTTATTCATTCCAAATGCAATAGTTTGCATCTATTAACCCCAGATTCCCAGTCCATCCCACTCCCTCCCCCTCCCCTGATACAGTATTATTAACTAAAGTCCATACCTTACTCTAGGGTTTTTGACAAATGTAAAATGTCATATATCCACTATTACAGTATCATAAAGAATAGTTTCACTACCCATTCAACGTGTGTTCCACCCATTCAAACTTCCCTTCATCTAACATTTAACAACCACCTATCTTTTTATTGTTTCCATCGTTTTGTCTTTCCCAGAATGTCACAACTTGGAATCATGCAGTACATAGCCCTTTCAGTTGGCAATGTCCATTTAAAGTTCTTCCATGTATTTTCATGGCTTGATAGCTTTGCTTTATTTTTCTCCTCAGCAATGAACAGTTCTAGCATGCTTCTATATGTTTCACTTATTTATCATGTTTATTGTCTTCTCCACAGGAATGTAAGTGTCATGAGGATAGGGATTCCTGTCTGCTTTGTTCACTGCTGTATCCCCAGTGCCCACAACAGTGTTTTACTTATTTGAAAGCAATTTTTTTTTTTTCTTTTTAGGGCTGCACTTGAGACACATGGAAGTTCTCAGGCTGGGAGCTGAATCGGACCTGCAGCTTGCAGGCCTACAGCACAGCCACAGCAACACAGGATCTGAGACTTCTGCAACCTACACCATAGCTCATGGCAATGCTGGATTCTTAATCTACTGAGTGAGGCCAGGGATTGAACCTGCATCCTCATGGATGCTAGTTGGGTTCATTACTGCTGAGCCACAATAGGAACTCCCAATATTTCTTAAATACAGTTAGGGTATCTAACTGAAGAACAAACCTATCTAGAACCTTCCTAGCAAGGGAATATGTGAAAAACTAGTTAGCTTTCTGCTTTTTTTTTTTTGTCTTTTCTAGGGCCACTCCCTCGGCATAAGGAGGTTCCCAGGCTAGGGGTCTAATTGGAGCTGTAGCTGTTGGCCTACACCAGAGCCACAGCAATGCAGGATCTGAGCCTCGTCTGCAACCTATGCCACAGCTCACGGCAACGCCAGATCCTTAACCCAATGAGCAAGGCCAGGGATCGAACCCGCAACCTCATGGTTCCTAGTCAGATTTGTTAACCGCTGTGCCACGATGGCAACTCCCTTAGCTTTCTGCTTTTTAGGGCCACACCTGCAGCATATGGAAGTTCCCAAGATAGGGGTTGAATTGGAGCTACAGCTTCCAGACTACACCACAACCACAGCAACGTGGGATCAGAGATGCATCTGTAACCTACACCACAGCTCACAGCAACCCCAGATCTTAAGCCCACTGAGTGAGGCCAGGGATTGAACCCTCATCCTCATGGGTACTAGTCGAGTGTGTTAACCACTGAGCCACGATGGGAACTCCCAGTATTTCTTAGTTAGGGTATCTAACTGAAGAACAAACCTATCTAGAACCTTCCTGGCAAAGGAATATGTGAAAAACTGTAGCTTCCTGGATTCTAAAAATCTGAACTCCACTGCCTTTAACCTTGGGCAAGTCACCAAACATAACCTGTCTGTGCCAGTTTCCTTCTCAGTGAAGTGGAGATAATGATAGTACTTTGGGGAGTTCCTGTGGTGGCGCAGTGGTTAATGAATCCGACTAGGAACCATGAGGTTGCGGGTTCGGTCCCTGCCCTTGCTCAGTGGGTTAAGGATCTGGTGTTGCTGTGAGCTGTGGTGTAGGTCACAGACGCGGCTCAGATCCCATGTTGCTGTGGCTCTGGCGTAGGCCGGTGGCTACAGCTCCGATTAGACCCCTAGCCTGGGAGCCTCCATGTGCCACAGGAGCAGCCCTAGAAAAAGGCAAAAAGACAAAAAACAAAACAAAAACCAAAAAAAAACAATAATAGTACTTTGGCAGTTCCTTGATGGGTGAGTGGTAGGATCCAGTGTTGACACAGCTGTGGCTTGTGTTCCATTCCAGGCGGGGGGATTTTGCATGACTCAGGTGTGGCCAAAAAAAAAGTACTTCCCTCTCAGTGTTTTGCTAAGTATTAAATGAGTTAACATGCATAAATTCTTGTAATAGGTCCCACACATAGTATGCATATATGAGTAGTAATTATGGTTCCATACAGGAGGATTCAGAGAGGGAGATGAGAATGGAATACCGGTTGACTACATCCAATATGCAATTTTAGTTAGTTGTTCAGAGATGAACGAGGCCCTGTGAACTTGAGCAACCACAGGCAACCTAGAGAAAGATGTGGTGAGAGGGGCACTAATCTCACTTGCCCATCACTTTACAAAGCGCTTTTACATTCTAAAGGCTTTTAATCCTTAGAAAAACACTCATGTCAGGTGGGCATTATAATCTCAGTATTACCCATGAGAAAAATGGTTCTGGGAGGTTGAGTAACTTGCCCCATGGAACCATAAGGTAAGTGGTGGCCCCAATATTCCTATCCAGAGGTTCTGATTTACACCTCAATACAGTCGCTATTGCCCATGCAAACTCTAAGGGTGCGCTGGAGAGTCCTGGGTCCAGGGGTTCAGGGACCCCTGGACAAGATAGCAGAACCACTTAAATAACTTCGTTTAGGTTCTCCGCAGCTGCAATCAAGGCAGGATGCGCAGGCTCGCCGGCATACTCGGGTGCGCGCGAGGTGGCGGCAAACTGGGTTTGCAAAAGAATTCTGCAAGGTCTTGATTAGAGAGTACGAACAGAATTCATTTTCTGAGCATCCCTCCCCTTCCCCCGCCTCCAGGGGGCGGGGCAACAAAGCGCGGGAAAACCGGCCTGGGCTCCACCCCCATCCCGTGCTGGGGGCGGGGAACAGGAGCACTCTTAAATGGGAAATGGACACGGGGCACGTTTCCCCCTCCCCTGTGCTTAGGAAGCGTACCATAATGCTGTTTTAAGATACCTTTGGAAATGGCCCAGGCCACGCCAGCAGCCTAACGTCACCTCTTCCCTACTTCCGGTCTGCAAGCCCGTCTCAGGATTCAGGTGCTGGTTCCTTCCAAACTCCAAATCCCGCCCCGGCTACAAGCCCTCCTGCAGATGGAGAGTAGTGGGTGACGCCATCGCCCAGGAACTAGCCTGTGCGAGGACCTCAACGGTACAGGTTATATGACTAGACACTGGGGAAAACCGTGAGGAAATGGTCAACTCGATGACGTAATGTTTTCGGTGACGTCTCTTCTCTGACTTCTGCATGGCATGACTGACATTGGGGTTTAGCTTGAGAAGCGAGCACAAGTGGATCTACATATCCGGGCTCCACTCAGAGCCAAAGAGGTTCTCCTCAACGTGCCCACCAAATAAAAGCAGAGTTCTTTAAATTTGCATAAGTGAATTGCAGGCTTCAAAGATCGCGGCCAATAGGGAGTAAGGGGGCGGAGACGTACCTGGGATAGTCACCTCCTCCAGTAGGAAAGGAGGGAACCAGATTGGCTTTTTTCTAAGCGACAGTATCAGAGGCCAATCATGTATGAGATGCTCAGTGCAGGTGGGTCCCTGCGCAACCAATGGGGAGAAGCATCTCCAGAAGGACTAGGCTCCTTGCCCAATGAAGCCGGGAAGGCTGTGCAGACCTGGTTCCGAGCGGCAGTACTTAAGGCCAACCCAGTGCGGAGCTGGGCGGGGCGCAGTACTGAACGACAAGGGTGTTTACCAATGGCGAGTGCGAAAGCGGGCAGCCCAGACCGGGAACGCGAAGAGAGCTGAGGGAGGGGGAGGCTGAACGGGAGAGAAGCAGGAAGTAGCGGCGGTCGCGGGGAGGGCGGCGGCGGCGGCAGTGGCCGGAGTAGGGGAGAGACCGTCGGGTCTCGGCCCGCACTGGGAGCGGAACAGGTAAGCGTGCCCGGGGTAAATACCCGCCTTTGGCCCCGCCCCTGGGGGGGCGGGTAAATACCCCCGCCCCTCCCCCCACTTGGCTAACTAACCCCCTCCCCGCGCCGCCCCCCGGGATGGCTTCTTGGAGGGCCCCGAAGCCGCCCCCATTCTTTGGGGCGGATGGGCGAAAGTCCCAGCCTGTTGAAAGCACAGTCCCTAGAAGGGTAAACGTGTTGGGAGGGTCGGGGTCCCCAACTCCTGGTGCCCCCAGCCAGAGAGGCGTCCGGAGCGCGGCCAGGGGACTGGAAGCTGCGGGATGTCGCGACCTAAAATGGTGTCCGTGTCCGGGGGTGGGGGCGGGGGACCTGGGCCAGGCCGGAGCGGAGCCTGCACCCCGACTGGGCGCGGGTCAGCGTCCGGGCCCGGACGGGACTCAGGCTCGCGCTCCCGGCCTCCGTGCGCCCTCCGACCCCTCCCCAGTCTCGAGAGAGCCTCGGGAGTCCGAGGGGGAGGAGGCTGCGCTGCGCAGGGAGGGGAAGCGAGGAGGTCGGAGTTGGGACGGACCCCGGCTGGAGAGCTGCGAGTCTGGCAAAGACTGTCCCCTCCCCACTCCTCTCTTTCCACGCCCCCCCCTTACTCTCCTGTAGCCCAGGGCCGGGAGGTGCTGCGCGGCAGCTCCCCAAGGGCCTGGCCTGGCCGAGGCCCGTCCTTCCCTTGGCACGCTGGTGAGAGCTAGAGAAGCGCGGCGCTCCTCAGTTTCCCCTCTGGCTTCTCCTGTGTACACCCCGCCCCCTCCCCGCTACCCTGGACCTGCTCCCCGCGCCGGTCCTCGGCAGATGGCAGGGACTTAATTCCGCCCGCTGCCCAGCTCGGCGGCAGCCTAATCGCCCCCGGCCGCCGGCCCCTCGCCCTCCTCTGCGCAGCAGGCCCCGGGCCAGGGAAAGGGACGCAGAGCCCCCACCCAGCCCCGGTGAACCCAGGCCGGTTCACCCTCTTCCTGTTCAGCCCCTTCCTTTGGCTTTTGGGGAAGAACAGAAGGAAGGAGGGGGCTGGAGGCCAAGAGACAGGGCGGCAGCAGCCGCAGAAAGGCCTGGGCCGTGGGGCGGGGGAAGCCTCTTCGGCCTTGAGCCCTGCTGCTTGATACTGTCTGCTCCTGGCCATCCGATGACCTCTAAGTCACTTGGATGCCAAAGGGGGAGTTGCTTGGGGGAGACGAGTTGGCAGATGTTTTCTCATAGTCTCCACTGATCTGTGCTCCACCAGCCCACTTTTCTGAGGGCCTGAGTGGAAGGTAGCTCAGGCCTCTCCAGGTGGGGAGAGAGCCAGGCAGGGGAGGGCCCTAGCCATACACCAGGGCAGAAGCAAGGGGTGGAGGGCTTTGTTTAAACCCAGAGTCTGCAGAATTAAGTAGAGGGGGAGAGGGAAGGACTCCCCTTTCTTCCTCTAGTTGGTACCCTCTCCCTCCACCCCCACCTTGGTCCCAGCATTGCCAGCTGCCACCTGCTGGGACTATCTCCAGTTACACTCTAAAGGCTGGAAGGAGGTGAGGGAATTGGCCCTGGGAAATGGCTTGCATCCTGGGCAGGGAGTGTGTAAGGGCAGAGTTGCTTCTTCCTAGATACAGAGACGCTTGTGGGGAGAAACAGGTAGGGAAATGACCTGGGTCCCCCGCAAGCTCTAGGCTGGCCTTCTTGTTGGTTTAGTGCCACATAAGACTTGTGGGACTTTTTTTTTTTTTTTTGCACTGGGACAGGTAGGGGGTTGGGTGAGGCTTCCTGGGCTACTGTTGCCAAGGGAAAATGAAAAGGGCCAGGAGTGTGAGTTGGGGATAAACCAGGGTGAGGAGCTCAGAGCAGAAGTGACAGGGGTGAGGGGCCTGGCTTTTCCCCATTGTGGCAGCTGTGCTGGATAAGCTCATACCCTGGAGTTTTAGCCCTGAGAGAGCAAGATGCGGAGGGAGGGAGGAAGGGGAGGAGGAGGGGCTGGCTTGGGGAGGGCCAGGTACTCTTGGGAAGGTAGGTGAGCGAGCAGCAGGTGTTTATGACAGAAGAAGCCTAGGCTGGGGCCCTTGTGACCAGGCTGCCGTCATGGTTTTCCCCTCTGGTTCTTCTCTTTGTCTCTTTCTGTTCCCGGGTCTTATTCTTCCCACCTCAGTCTCTTGGGCAACTTCCCCAAGTCCACGTCTCCCTGTTTACCAAACTAGATCTCCAGGTGTCAGTGATGTCCCCAGGTGGCACAGACTTGACTTTACATGACCCTTGACTCTGTCTCTGACCCCGGCCCTAGATTTCCAGTGCTTATTCCTTCCCAGCTCCTTCTTGGCTTGGCATGTCCTTGTCGTCCTGGCTGCAGTCTGGGTTCTGACTCTCTGATTCATACTATGCTCAGAACAACTCTGATGTATAGATTACTTGCCCCCTCTTTCAGACGGCAAAAGTAAGACAGTGAAGTAACGTGCTTATGTAGCAGGCCATTGATAAAAGGTGAAACTAGAATCAGGTCTTACCTTTTGGTTTATGTCACTGCCCCTTTAGACACATGGCTTTTTAGATCTCTGTGGACCGCCCCCCCGAAGATCCATGAAGAACGTGAATGGATCCCATGTTGCCATGAATGAACCCTTAAACCTAGAGCATCCTGTCCATCCTCCTCCTTGATAGGAGCATTGATTTGTTGACTGATTCTGTGCCGGGCACAGGAGGGGCTGAGGTGGTTTCAACCAAGATACTCACTGAACTCCTTCCATCTCTATTACCTGTATCTCTTACCTGTATTTCTGAGAAGCCTCTTTGCTTGCTCTGCATCTTGGTGTCCTCCCTGGAATGTACACACTACTTTCCTTTCGAATTTACGGTTTGGCCAAACAGGTGCCTCTACCAGCTTTCTAGGATTTGCCCTATGATGGAGGGGTCCCCAAATCAGAAGGTGCGTGGGTTTTGAGACGGGGTGAATGGGGAGATCCTGAGGGAGGAGGTCCAGGGTTCCTGCTTCCTATAGGTCTCAGCTTCTCCCCCCTTTTACTGTTTTCAGCAGGTCTGGGACCTGTTGCCATGGGGGACATGAAGACCCCTGATTTTGATGACCTTCTTGCTGCCTTTGACATCCCTGACATTGATGCAAATGAAGCCATCCACTCTGGACCAGAAGAAAATGAGGGGCCAGGAGGCTCAGCGAAGCCAGAACCCAGTGTAGGGGGTGAATCTAGAGAAGCAACAACAGCAACTGCCGGGGATGGTCCAGGGGTTCCTGCCCAGGCCTCTGACCATGGCCAGCCACCGTCAGACATCTCAGCAGTCAGCGTCATTGTCAAGAACACTGTGTGTCCTGAGCAGTCAGAGTCCTTGGCTGGGAATTCCGGAGGCGAAGGGGCCCGGGCCGGGGGAATGACTAAGGAAGGACCTATGGGACCTCGTCTGATGCAGAATGGTTTTGGGGGCCCTGAGCCATCCCTCCCAGGAACCCCTCACTCTCCAGCTCCTCCTCCCAGTGGGGGTACCTGGAAAGAAAAATCCCTGGAAGGCAAAGCTCCCCTGGATCTCTTTGCTCATTTTGGGCCCGAGCCAGGAGAACACCCTGATCCCCTGCCTCCCTCTGCACCCTCCCCGCCTCGGGAAGGGGCCATGACCCCACCTCCTTTCCCTTCTCCCTTTGAGCTGGCACGGGAGAATGGCCCAGCCCTGCTGCCTCCCACTTCTCCACCCCTGGGGGCCTTGAAGCAGGAGAGCTGCAGCAGCCCTCTTCGTCCCCAGAGCCTAGCCCGGCCAGGCTCAGGCTCTAGCCCTGAGGCCGCAGGCGTCCCTGCCAGCGCCTCACCTCCCCGGGTTGCTGGGGTGCCCTTCTTCAAGCAGTCTCCAGGGCACCAGAGCCCACTTGCCTCCCCTAAACTACCCAGCTGTCAGCCCCTGAAGGAAGAAGAGGATGAGCGACCAGTGGACAAGTCTCCCCCAGGAAGTCCTCAGAGTCCCTCTAGTGGAGCTGAGGCTGCAGATGAAGACAGCAATGACTCCCCTGCCTCCTCCAGCTCCTCTAGGCCCCTCAAGGTGCGGATCAAGACCATTAAGACATCCTGCGGGAATATCACAAGGACTGTAACCCGGGTCCCCTCAGACCCTGATCCTCCAGCCCCCTTGGCCGAGGGGGGCTTCCTGGCGGAGACTAGCCTCCTGAAGCTGTCCCCTGCAACGCCGACCCCTGAGGGTCCAAAGGTGGTGAGTGTCCAGCTGGGTGATGGCACGAGGCTCAAGGGCACCGTGCTGCCTGTGGCCACCATCCAGAATGCAAGTACTGCCATGCTGATGGCAGCCAGCGTGGCCCGCAAAGCGGTGGTTCTGCCCGGGGGCACTGCCACCAGCCCAAAAACAATGGCTAAGAATGTGCTGGGTCTGGTACCGCAAGCCTTGCCCAAGGCCGACGGGCGGCCAGGGCTGGGGACAGGCGGGCAGAAGGTGAATGGTGCCTCGGTGGTGATGGTGCAGCCTTCTAAGCCGGCCACCGGGCCAGGGGCAGCGGGCGGCACGGTGATCTCACGGACCCAGTCCAGCCTGGTGGAGGCTTTCAACAAGATCCTCAACAGCAAGAACCTGCTGCCTGCCTACCGGCCGAACCTGAGTCCACCGGCCGAGGCTGGCCTGGCCCTGCCGCCCACAGGCTACCGCTGCCTCGAGTGTGGGGACGCCTTCTCCTTGGAGAAGAGCCTGGCGCGGCACTACGACCGCCGGAGCATGCGCATCGAGGTCACGTGCAACCACTGCGCCCGCCGCCTGGTTTTCTTCAACAAGTGCAGCCTCTTGCTGCACGCCCGTGAGCACAAGGACAAGGGGCTCGTCATGCAGTGCTCGCACCTGGTCATGAGGCCGGTGGCCCTTGACCAGATGGTGGGGCAGCCGGACATCACGCCCCTGCTGGCGGTCCCACCTGCCCTTGGACCTCCAGCCTTGCCTGCCTTGGGCAAGGGTGACGGGGCCGTCACCTCAGTCGCCGTTACTGCAGTTGCTGCTGAGGCCCCTGTGCTGCCACTCTCCAGCGAGCCGCCTGCTGCCCCGGCCACCTCTTCTTACACGTGCTTCCGCTGCCTGGAGTGCAAGGAGCAGTGCCGGGACAAGGCTGGTATGGCCGCCCACTTCCAGCAGCTCGGACCACCTGCCCCTGGGGCCACCAGCAATGTGAGTTGCTTTTCGCAGCCCCTCCCTGGGAAGGGGACAGTCAGGTGCCATGGGGATGGGATCTCGGAAGGTGTTGGCCAGGTTAGGAGAAGGGAAGGGGGACAGGTCTCTCCTCACCTACTCACCTTGTTTCATCCTCCTCGACAGGTGTGCCCAACCTGCCCCATGATGCTCCCCAATCGCTGCAGCTTCGGCGCCCACCAGCGCATGCATAAGAACCGACCTCCCCACGTCTGCCCTGAGTGTGGAGGCAACTTTCTGCAAGCCAACTTTCAGACCCACCTCCGGGAGGCCTGTCTGCATTTCTCTCGCCGCGTAGGATACAGGTGCCTCCCACCTCCTCCCCATGTCTCCCTTCCCCCTGCTCGCTAAGGTCTCATGGCGCCTGGTACAGCCTTGTAGCTGGCTTCACAGGGAGAGCCCCATCTTTCATGCGGAATCCCTCGGCCCTGGTGTGCTGGCAGATGCAGCCTGAGATCTCCCTGCCTTTCCATCATCCCCACGGAGAGGGAGCGAGCAGGGCCACCTCTGGAGCACCAGCTCTGCCTCTGCAGGCCTCCCGTGGGGAACTGGGTCCTGCAGCTCCTTCCTTTTTCCACTTGCTCGTATTCTACCACTGATAACCCCTCAGAGTCCACCCAGTCCCCGAGAATGAGAGTGGGGTTGGCGGGTGGCCGTTGAGACTTCCCCACCTCACCACAGTGCCTCCCCTTCTTCCCCAAGGTGCCCCAGCTGTGCCGTGGTGTTTGGGGGTGTGAACTCCATCAAGTCCCACATCCAGACGTCACACTGCGAGGTTTTCCACAAGTGCCCCATCTGCCCCATGGCCTTCAAGTCTGCACCCAGCGCCCACGCCCACCTGTACACCCAGCATCCCAGCTTCCACACGCAGCAGGCCAAGTGAGACCCGGGGATGGAGCATGAGGAGGGGCTGGCTGGAGCGGGCGTGGGTGTGACGGGGCCGGGTGTCTACACTGTCCTCTCCTCCTGCACAGGATGATCTACAAGTGCGCCATGTGTGACACGGTCTTCACTCACAAACCCCTCCTCTCCTCACACTTCGACCAGCACTTGCTGCCCCAGCGTGTCAGTGTCTTTAAGTGCCCATCGTGTCCTTTGCTTTTTGCCCAAAAAAGGACCATGCTGGAACATCTCAAGGTACAGGAGTCAAGGGATGGAGGCGGGGTGCTCAGCCTTGTAGCCTGGGGTCATCCCTCAGGAAGTGGGGGCAGGGGAGAACCAAGACTCTGGCGAAGCCGGCCGGTCCCCCACAACAGCCTCCCCACCCCGCCTTGTCTCTCACAGAACACCCATCAGTCTGGGCGTGCAGGGGAGGAGACTGCTGGGAAAGGGGCTGGGGGTGCCCTCTTGACCCCCAAGACTGAGCCTGAGGAGCTGTCTGTGTCTCGGGGAGGAGCAGCTGCTCCTACTGAGGAATCATCTTCATCCTCTGAAGAGGAAGAGCTGCCCAGCTCCCCCGAACCCCCTCGCCCAACCAAACGGACCCGACGAGAGCTGGGGAGCAAAGGCATCAAGGGTGGGGGCGGGGGCTCTGGAGGCTGGACCTGTGGCCTTTGTCACTCCTGGTTCCCTGAGCGTGACGAGTATGTGGGCCACATGAAGAAGGAGCACGGCAAGGTGAGTGGGGCGCCGCCAGTGGGGCGAGATGGCTGGAGGGGCAGCATTGGGAGGGACCTGTGTGGCAGTGTGGGTGGGGTCCTGGATGGAGCCTGGCCCTGAGATTCCCCACCCTCTGCTCTCCTAGTCAGTGAAAAAGTTTCCCTGTCGCCTCTGCGAGCGCTCCTTCTGTTCCGCCCCCAGCCTGCGGCGCCACGTCAGAGTCAATCACGAGGGTATCAAGCGAGTTTACCCATGCAGGTAACCTTCACCCCCTCGCCCCTTCCTCTTTTTTCGTCCAGCAGGGCTCCGCGCCCCACCCTGGTTCCCCCAGATACCTGCCTCCCGCCCCTCAGGTGGGAGCGGACTGCAGGTTGAGGCCTTCCTCTGCTCTGGTAGCCGCTCTGCTTGAGCCACAAGCCTTGGCCTCGGGCTGTGCCCCGGCGCCCACCCGGCCCGCTCTCCCCTTTAGGTATTGCACGGAGGGAAAGCGCACCTTCAGCAGCCGCCTGATCCTGGAGAAGCACGTCCAGGTCCGGCACGGCCTGCCGCTCGGAGCCCAGTCCCCTGGCCGGGGGAGCACCCTGGTTCGGGGCCCCGGTGCCAGAGCCCAGGTAGGCAGAGGCCCAGCCTTCTGTATGAGCGCCGTGGGAGCGGGGGCCTGTGCGGTTGTAGACCTGGTCTCAGGAAGCGGGGTGGGGTGCCAGGGAGAGGGGGGTGCCGGGAGACCCAGCTCCTTCACGCTCTCCCCCAGGGGCCAGGACGGAAACGCCGCCAGTCGTCTGACTCCTGCAGCGAGGAGCCTGACAGCACGACACCTCCAGCCAAGTCCCCCAGGGGTGGACCTGGGTCGGGAGGCCACGGACCCCTGCGCTACCGGAGCAGTGGCTCAGTGGAGCCGAGCCTCATGGTGGGGTTGAGGGTAGACGGCGGTGCTCAGCAGTGCCTCGACTGTGGCTTGTGCTTTGCGTCCCCTGGCTCCCTGAGCCGGCACCGTTTCATCAGCCACAAGAAGAAGCGGGGTGTGAGTAGTGCCAGTGCCCTGGGCCTGGGGGATGGGGAGGAAGAGGCCCCCCCACCTTCCAGGTCTGACCCAGAAGGTGGAGATTCACCCTCACCTGCTTCTGGAGGCCCACTGACCTGTAAGGTCTGTGGCAAGAGCTGCGACAGTCCACTCAACCTCAAGACCCATTTCCGCACACACGGCATGGCGTTTATCAGGGCTCGGCAAGGGGGCAGTGGGGACAACTAGGGTTCAGGCCAGACTGACTAGCTAGCCCCCTCCTTCTTCCCCGGGAGCCTGGGTCACTGCTGCTGCCTGGTCCCTGGGCCGGGGAGGTCCATTCGGGCTCATGGTTGGTTCAGTTCCTCGCCCCGGGCCCCCAGGGACAAGCTTTTGAGGATGGTAGTTGTTTGCAGTCCCCCTTGGGTCTGGCCCTTGGGTCCTAGTAGAGTGGGCCTTCCATTCCTCCTTTCTGAGCCCAACACTAATTATTCTCTTGCTGCAGCCCCCCCCCCCCCCCGTGGGATGGGGGGCAGGAAGGCTCAATGCGGGGGCACGCTCCTCAGCCCCTGTGGCCACAGACGGCAGCCCTGGCTCTGCCCTCGTGCCCCCTCAGACTCCCTGGCACTCAAGCCCCCCATCCCTGCAGTGCCTTTCACTTGTCTTTTTTTTTTCCCCAGAAATCCAGGGGGGGTTGGTGGGGACGAGTCCTGTCAAGGGGGTCCCAGGGAGAGGAGGGGACAGGCTCTCAGGAATCCCTTATTGTTGTAGTAATAATACTAACCGTGGGGGAAAGGGGAGGGAGAAAACCAGACCATTAAAACTGCTTGTGGTTTAATCCCCGTTCAGGCTTCTCTTTTTATGTGATTTAGACAATGTGGACGTGTCTGGGAGGGGGCGAGAGTCAAAAGTGGGGAGGGAGGCCTGTCTCAGGGAAGAGGTGGTATTAACCGCGAGAGGCAGGGAAAGGCAGTCTTCCTCCACCTCGTTCCGTGTGGTGCCTTGTGTATTGGACACTAAAGCATCTGTTCACTCCCCACCCTGAAAAAAAAAATACAACTCAGAAATGACACAGATGGCTAACTAAGGACTTTATTTCAAACAAAAATTAAAAATAAAAAATTGAGAGCTATTTCCCTGGGTGTGGGGAAGGGATCAGGGCAAGGAATTCCCCCGCGGCTGGGCCAGTACCCTCAGACTGGAGGGGCTGTGATAATTCCCTTCCTCAGCAAGTGCAGGACCCTATGCCAGAGCCCACCTACCAAGGGGAACTCGGGCCAGGGCCAGTCCCCGGGCAGGGACAGTCGGGCAGCAGCATGGCCAAAGGCCAACCACAGGATCAAGTCCTAAGTACCAAGAACCTACTCTTCGCCGCTTCCTGGGACCCAGAACAGATTAAGAGGATGGCTGTGGGAAGAACCTCTCGGACCCTGGTGAGAAGAAGGCCCCAGTGTCCTCACACTTATCACTTCTGTTCTCTGGAGGGCAGCGAGTCCTGGAGTCTGTCAGGTGATAATACTGACACAGGCAGGGGCGGGGGTGCCAGGAAGCCCCGGCACGCCTGGACCCCCCACAGCTGGCTCTCCCATCCCCTGGCACCCTCCACAGTTACCACATGATCCTTCATACTTCTTGCCTTCCATTTCCCTCGGTGGATGGGTGGGTGGGTGGGGCGTCCTGGTTTAGGGTTTCTCCAAGGGCCTTCCCAGGGAGGGTCCCCTGACTCCCCCACTGCTCTGGGGCCAGAGAAGGAGGGTGTCACATGATGCCGTTGGTGAGGTACTGGAAGCCGTCGTAGAGTTTGGTGGTGATCGACCGCATGCTGCCGTCCACCATCTGCTCCACCAGCAGCTGCAGCTGCTCCTCCGTCATGCTCATGTGGAACCTCTCCTTGAGGTTGCGGATGGTGCTGGAGCCATGGAAGCAAGGAAGCTGAGAACCTGGGGGCGGCAGGCAGAGGGAAGAGTCACGGATGGAAAGGAGGGAGCGGCAGTGGGAAGGGCCGGGTCCCTGAGGAGCCCCTTCCCTCCCACCTCAGAGAGCGCCCTGACGGTGTGGCTGTGGCTGCAGTGCTGTTTGGGCAGAGAGGGAAGTGGCGCGAGGCCCTGTGTCAAGCCCTCCTTCATCCCACACTCCTAAGCCCCTCTAGGCAAGGCCCCTCTAGGCAAGGGGGCGAGGGCAGAGGAGGGAAGCGGGTCAACACCGCACTGGCCCCAGTAAGGGCTGAGGGAGCAGTCTCAGGACCCAGAGGGGTGGCTGGGAAGAGGTTCTAGGGAAGGAATGGGCCCTGAGCTGGGCACTTATCTGGTCGCAGGCCTCTGCCTACTACGACTGACACTCACAGATGACCTGGGCCACCGTCATCACGGGGCCAGACGGGGATGCTCCTGAGCAACGGCGACAACCTGTGGGGCAGGGGCAGGGAGGGGAGGAGGAGACTGGCAGCTCAGACCGGGTGGGCACCACAGTCTTGAGGAAGACATGGGGATGAGGGCCCAGTGGAGCCAGGGAAGGAAGGCGTCTAGACAAAGACTGTACACGGCGAAGTCGGGAGGAAGAAGCATGAGGGCGGACAGAGATGAGAGGGATCCTCAGAGCAGGAAGCGAGAGCACTGGGACAAGAGCGGGCGGAGGACAAGGCAGGCAGAAGTCGAAGGCCAATGGTGAGGCAGGTGGGTGACCGAAAACCTCCGAGTAAGTGAGGAGCCAGGCGATGGGAGACAGAAACTCCGAGCTGGACGAGGGACAGGGAGCTGGGACTGCTCTGTGCCTGAGTGTGTGCACCTAGGAGGTAGCTTCTGCTGCCTCCTCCCTCCCACTTGCAGGACCAGCTCTGTCAGGAATCAGGAAGAAAGTGCTGAAGGGGACGGACACAGGGCATTGGAGCAGAGCTGGAAACCCTCTGGAAACCCCCGCCCTCGATCCTGAGGTGGAATCAACTTTCCGGAAGTTCCATGCCCCAGAGCCCCAACCTAAATGGGAATCCTGAGGTGCTCTGGGTGCCGCCCTATCTGCAAACACCAGCGTTCTCCCCAGCCCCACCTTGCTGCATGATCTCCACGATCTGCACCACCTTATCCATGTGTTTCCGAGCAGCAATCAGCCCCTGCAGCATCAGCATCTTGTAGTAGTTGAACATGTCGCCATCCAGGCCGCCCATCACCTGGGAGGAGAGCAGAGTGCCAGGTGTGCAAGGGAGCTCAGAGTCCACGAGCCGGCCTGAGCTGCCCCCCCTTGCGCAAATGTGTCAGACTCCGTTACTTCCCCACCTCTTCCCAGGCAAGGAAGCCCCTCAGGACATCTGGCCTCAGCCTGACGTATTGCTATTTCTGTTCTGCTCGTCCTCAACTTGGGGGGAGCCCATGAGCTCCCCGTCCCATGACAGAGAAAGAATGCAGTGAAGCACCCCTCCTCCCCAACTCACATCCACAAACTCTGTGGTGAGTTTAAAGGCTGATGTCTCAAAGCCTAAGTTTCGAGGTGAGCTGGACAGGATGAAGCCAAAGTCGATGTGGATGATGTGGCCTTCCGCGTCCAACAGGATGTTGCCATTGTGCCTGAGGAGGCGGCAGAGGAGAAGAGGCAGGAGTAAGTCCGAGGGAGGAAGGAACTTCAAGCTGCAACACGCTGGCCCCATGGCAGCAGCGACACCCCTGGCTTGGTGTCTATAATGGTGGGTCCAACCTCCTCGAACCCAAAGCTAGCAGCAGGAAGAAAGGAAATCAGAAAAGTATCAGCTAACGAAGGTTGTGGGGTCTGATTCGCTATCATTTACACTTTAACAGCTTGGAAGATTATCCTGATTTTCTAATAATTACACTGCTAAGCACCTAAACCAACCCCAATCTAGTAAAGAACTAGTGGAGATGCAGGGCAAGAAGGCTGTCATGGAGGCCAAGCACTTGGCTCAGTGGAGGCCTCCGGTCAGAAGCAGTTTACCTGTGTTTTATTTGTAAATCCTACAGTCCACTACAGAAGGGAGCCGTGGTCCCAGGCTGAGTGCAGTTTAAGTATAAAACAGTGTCTTTGAGGAGTAAGATTTAACTACCTGGTAAAACCACTTATGCTAAAAAAAAAAAAAAAAAAAAAAAAAAAATCTCAGGAGGCAATTCCTACAAGCTCGCTGCAGGAAGAAGAGTTCAGGGGCGATAAATCCCAGGTCTTTGTGATTCCCACATGAATGGCCAGTGGGAGGAGCAATTAACATGCTAAGCATGTGAAGCTGGGCCATTCAGCATAACGGACCTCCTCAGTGTCAATAGAGGCTTTGTTAGGCTAAGAACTCACAGTCTGAGGCCACCTTCTCTGGGGTTGGTCTGATTGGCCAAAAAGATGGGGGACAGAGGGAGAACTTAGTCTCACCTGCATCCTTCCCGCTATGGCAAAGCATGAATTTAGCAATACACACAGTCTTGAAAGCCAGAGAGTTCTAGACGGCCTGGGCCAGCTTCTCATTTCACAGGTGGGGAAACAGAGGCCCTGAGAAAACTGACTCACCAGCCAAGGTCCCAAGCCAGTGAGGGGCAGTTTCTTTCCCTTAACCGTCGGGAATTAGCTCCAGCCACAAAGCTATGTGGCACTCAATCGGAAGCTGTTAAAGACCTTCAACTGCTTCCAGTCTGGGGCTTCATTTACTGTTGCCACTTCTCTCCAGTGATGATTCCGTTCATGGCTTGACTACTATGTATTCTTTTTTGAGTTATTATGAAAGGTTTATCAGCTGCCTGTCCCCTCTCTCCCTTTTAAAAGGTAGACTCTCATCTTCAGTATGTAATCTAATTTAGGAGACATACCTTCAACTATGTTCATTTCCTAAAGAAAAGCCCAAAGGCCTGACTAGCACCTGCTTCCCTGACCCCACTTACTCAACCCAGGGGCTTAGGCTCTAGGGCTTCCTGGGCCCTGGTTCTAAATCCCGACTCTTCAGGAACAGTCTAAAGCTTGCAACCAGCTTCCTCATAAATAATGACATTTCCCTTCAGCTCGCAAATGCAAAGCCTCTGCTGGCTTCATCTGCAAGGCTGGCAGAGTGGAAAGAACACAGGTTCTGAAAGTTCGCTGACCTTTATTTCCTTGTGAGGAAACACCTGTTTGAAACCATTTTCATTTGGTTTCAATATAAGACTGTCTGGCCAAACAGGCATGTGAAATGCCTAGTATTGCTAATTACTAGAGAACTGCAAATCAGGACCACAATGAGGTATCACCTCATACCAGTCAGAATGGTCAGAATCGAAAAGTTTACAAGTAACGAATGCTGGAGGGTATGGAGGAAAGGAACCCTCCTACACTGTTGGTGGGAATGTAAATTGGTGCAGCCACTATGGAAAACAGTATGGAGATTCCTTAAAAAAAAAAAAACTAAAAATAGAATTACCATATGATACAGCAATCCTACTCCTGGGCATATATCCAGAAAAGATAAAATCTCTAAAAAAATACATGTACCTCAATGCACTATTTACAACAGCCAAGACATGGAAGCAGCTTAAGTGTCCCTCAACAGACAATGGATAAAGACGATGTGGTACATATATACAGTGGAGCATATCTAGCCATAAAAAGGATAAAATAATGCCATCTGTAGCATCACAGATGGACCTAGAGATCATCACACTAAGTAAATCAAAGACAAATATCATATGATATCACTTCTATGTGGAATCTAAAAAAATAAAGAGTTCCTGTCATGGCTCAGAAGTTAACGTAACCGACCAGCATCCATGAGGACTTGAGTTCTATCCCTGACCTCGCTCAGTGGGTTAAGGATCCCATGCTGCTGTGGCGTAGGCCGGTGGCTACAGCTCTGACTGGATCCCTAGCCTAGGAACCTCTATATGCCATGAGTTTGGCCCTAAAAAGACAAAAAAAAAAAAAAAAAAAAAAGTGTCAGGCCATAGCAAGCACTTAATAGATGCTAGAGTTCTGATTAAGAGGCTCTGTTAGCTAATTTTATTTTATTTTTTCTTTTTAGGGCTGCACTTGGGGCATATGCAAGGTCCCAGGCTAGGGGTTGAATCAGAGCTACAGCTGTCAGCCTATACCACAGCCACAGCACAAGGGGTCCAAGCTGCATCTGCGACCTACACTACCGTTCACCGCAACGCCAGATCCATTAACCCACTGAGCAAGGCCACAGATTAAACCCATGTCCTCTTGGATACTATTCGGGTTCATTACTGCTGAGCCACAACAGGAACACCCCCATTAGCTAATCTTCATGTGCTGCTATATATCACCCGGAACCTGGAAGCACAGGCCACTGAACGAGTGCTTTCCCAGGACAGCTGCCCTATGCCCTGTGAGTGGCACAGCTCACAGAAGCATTCCGGGTTTTGACCCTGAGTCACTGTCTGGAGACAGTCCTAAAAAGCAGGGCCTCAGGGGGTGTAATTATCTTTGTATGACATGCTGTTCACCTATATGTAAAGCTGAGCTTCATAAAGGTCACATGACAGCGGGAGAAAAGACAGCTCTGGGCAAAACAGCAGCTGCTTAAGAGTCTTGGAAATCATATGTTGGAACAAGGAGAATTCAGGGCTAGGAGTTTCAGCTTTGTGTTCACCATGTCTCTCATATCCAGCTGCTCCTTTCTGCTTTCAGCCTGTAGAACTACCCTTGGGCCAGGCTCTTGCTTCACTGCAAAGGGCCCACTTATATCCAACCTCACGCACAGTGCCATTGGGCGCATTCACTCAAAAGACTAGATCTTGCCATTCCCTATCTCCTGCAGAATAAAACTCCTCAGCCTCATAACGAAGGCCCTACTAATCCAGCCTCAACTCACCTGATGTCCCCGCTACTACTGTGCCAGGCTGTGTGGCCCAAGCTTTAATCACCTCGAGTTGTTTCCTCTGCTTGGAGGGTCTTTCCCCCATGGCTTCTCTGTCCTCGTTCTCTTTCGTCCTTCAAGACTCTGCTTGCTCAATCCCTGCTCCCTGCACAAACCCTGCCCTTCACCCCTTACCCTGGTAGCCTCCTTGCTTTAAGGCACATGAACACATCTGTCTCTGCTTAAAGTAGGTTGTTTCATCTCATATCTTGGCAACTGATGAATAAATCCGACTACACATGAAGGGAAAGAGGGAACCCTGGAGAAAAGGTTAGGATGAGAGACAGGAATTCACCTACCTGTCCTTGACTTGCAGCAGGTAGCAGACCAAGCAGTAGCCAGCACAGCTTTGCACAAAATTGCGCTGGGCACTGAGGAAAGCCTCAGTGGTGTAACTGCCATGCTCCTGCAGGAAGTAATCGAGCAAGGAGAGCTGTGACTGTTTCTTCACCTGGTGGATGGACACAGCGTTGACCACTGGTTCAATCATGCCACTGTCAGCCGAAATCACAAGAATCTTGTATGGCTTGATCCACAGGGGTACTCGCTCCTGTTCCCAAATGGACTGTGAGGAGACAGAGAGGCAATGAAACTTACCCTCTCCAAACTGAGGGAGGAGGCTAAAACCCCCTCTGTGCCTAGCCTTGGACAGTTCCTATCCCTTGGTGGCCTTGGATTCTAGGCCATCACTTGATTAAAACACCCTGATCCCACTGAGGACCACGGAGTTCTGAAAGGAAGTCCAAGGCCTGACAAGACACAAGGAGCCATGTGGAAAAAGATTTTTATAAACAGAAGTCCAAAAAAGGGAGAGAGAGCAGGAAACCTCACCATCAGCTCGCAAGCAGGGTGAGGGGAAGATATTAATCCAAGTTCAAAGGATGGAGAAAAAAACCAAAAAAGATTTAGGCTCAGAGAAAGCTGCTCTAGAAAATGAATTATATAAAGAACTGATTAAACAGATGAACTCGCTTGTAGGCAACCAACCCGGGGGCTCAGGAATCGACATCTCAGCACACTGCAACCCACGTGTTGCAAATCAGCTGGGAATTTTTATCTAAAGGACAAACTCAGCACCGTGATAAGAATAGGTGCCGGTCACAAAAGGGCCACAAGAGGTCGCTGTGGAGCTGCCCTGCAGCTATACTTCCTGGGGAGAAGCAGCAGCTGAGTTTAAGTCCAATGCAGATCTGGGCAGGAGGCTGGTCCCCTGCAGAGCTCTCCACAGACCTGATGATCACCTCAGGTGGGCTGCACACGAGCTGAGTTTCCCTTCTTTCTCCCTCCCTTCTCTTACCTGCAGTTGCTTCAACACCTGGAAGGCCAGCAACTCCTGTCGAAGATCATCCCCACACTTGACAATGACTGACAGGAGCCGCCAATTGGGGAGATGGCCATAGGGGGAGCCCTCTCTGATGCGCCTGTTAAAAAAAAAAAAAAAAAAAAAAAAAAAAAAAAAAAAAAGCAAAGGCTGTTGAAAGCGATGCCAGGCTGAGGACAGAGACACAGCTTCTGCCAAAACCCCAAATCAAACTCCACATGCAGTAAGGACTCAGAGAGCCTGGGGATGGCAGCTCCCTGCCCAACTCACCGCACTTTCTCCTGCCAGGGCTCTTTGAGGGCCACTGCAGAAGGGTCTTCTGGGTCTCGTCTGAAGGCTGTGGGGGTGTGAGCCAGCTGCTCCGAAAGGCGCCGTCTAGCAGGAAGAAACTATATCATTTGCTTGGAGGAGTTACCCCAGAGCCTCATGTCCCCGCCTATGCCGGCATTTCCTGTTCTGTTTCCTTGATTCTGGGCTCACAGAGACAGAGACCTGGGCTGAGGGAGACTCACGGAAGGAAACACACCACAGACACCTTTTTGCTAACCTGCTGGTTTGTAATCATGTTAAATGCAGACTACAGACCCTCCCCACTCTGCAGCCAAAATTTTAAATTCAGAACAGGTGTGGCTCTAGTATCTGGCTTTCCAACAAGATCTTTTCTGTCTCCCTTGACTCTGACAAGTGTGGTTCTCGGACCTAACCTGGGCAACGCTGCTCTAACTCCCTCCTCTGGTGCTTTCATTCCTTTGCAGTCCTTTTGAAATTTAATTTTTCTGTAGCCCAGGAATTCCTCAGCCCACACCTTCACTGCCTCAAGTCTGGTGGCCTCAGGACAAGGAGAGAGTAAGGACAAAGAGGGGAAGAAACACGCTGACAACTAGAAAGGAGACAAAGAGATAGGCAGTGCCTTAGAGGCGGCTGAAAAATGAGAGGCAGCATAGCCTGGCCATACCGGATGTCACCTGCTGCAATGAACACAGGCTCCTTGCTCTCTTGGCTGGTGATGCTGTCCACGGAGAACTGGGAGATGTTGTCACAGCTGTTGGTGTGCATTTCAGGGAGCTGAGGAGAGCAGGGGACTGCAGGTCAGAAGCGCTAAGCACAGGTGTCGCTTCTTTCACCTCCTCAGGCCACTCTGGCTGCTGCTTCCACATCATGATCAGCTCTCAAGCCCTTCCAAACTCTGCTCCAAAAAGTCTCTCCTGGTTATGCAGCATCCTGACTACCTGGACCCCAAACAGATCCTCTAGCAGTGGTTTTCAACGTGTCAACTCACTTGCATCAGAAACACAGGGAATGCCGCTAAAACACAAACTCCCAACCAACGCCCCCTTCCCCCTCCCCCCGGCCGCCAATCATTCTGAACTAGAATTTCTGGGAATGGGATCTGAAGGTCTGAATTTCTAACAAGTTCTCCAAAAGCCTTCCGTATACTCAAGTTTACAAACTGCTACGACCACCACAGAAAGCCTTATACTGAAAACCTCCTTAGGCCAGGGAAGCATTCTCCCTTAGGGGCCAGAACAGACCCTCTCCAGGCTAGGTTCCTCTGAAGATTTCTTTAACCTAAGCTATTCAATCTGTTTTGTTTTGTTTTGTTTTCTTCTTAAGGCCACACCCATGGCATATGGAAATTCCCAGGCTAGGGGTGGAATCAGAGCTGCAGCTGCCAGCCTACGCCACGGCCGCAGCAACGCTGGATCCAAGCCACGTCTGTGACCTACACCACAGCTCATGGCAACGCCAGATTCTTAACCCACTGATGAGTGAGGCCAGGGATTGAATCTGCATCCTCATGGATACTAGCTGGGTTCTTAAACCCACTGAGCCACAATGGGAACTCCATAAGCTATTCAATCTTACCTCCCCATCTTTAGCTATAAAATATTCTACCAGATCCCAAGGCTCACATCAAGTCCCTTTTCTCCTTCCTTTGTACCAGATCATTTCCCCTTAACTCCATTCATCATTTTCTGCACATTGCCTTGTAGTGTATCTAATAATAGATTTTTTTCCCTTAAATGTTTGCATCCAGCCTCCCCAGTTGGACTGTAAGCTCAGGTACAGAGAGTCAGCCTTTTCACACAATGAAAATCTGGTTGTGTCACAACTCTAATAAAATCCTGTTCTGCATCCTTACCACCACAGAACAAAATCCAAGTTTCTTTCCACAGTTTACAGGATCCTTCTTACAATTTGGCCCATGCCAGCCTCTCCAGCCTCATTCTTCATGACTCATCTCACACCCACCAAAAGTTTCTTTCAGTTCTTAAAACGGGCCAAGCTCTCTTGTGTCTTCCTGACTTTGCACATGCTTTTCCCCTTGCGTGGAATACAGCTAATTCCTACCTTCAGGCCTCAGTGAAACAGAACTTCCTCCAGAAAGTCTGTGGGGGCAGGTTCAACCCAAGTCTGGAATGTTACCCCCACCCTCAGGTGCTCCCATGACACGCCAACCTCTCCAGCACAACCTGGGTCAAACCACACCACAACTGACTGACCTTGGTCTCTCTCCCATTAGGTCATAAGCTCCTTGCAAGCAGGGGCCAAGCCTTGTTTACCAGCACTCAGGGCTGGCACCAAGAAAGCCCTTCGTAAATACTCCTTGAATGAATGTACGGATTATTCTTCTCTGCTTTCCTAAGAATTTCTATATCAGGTGTTCAATATATTGATGAAATTGTCCCTACTCTCTGGGCTTTGAAGTTCCTCCTTTTAGCCTAAATTCTTGCAGGAAAATGAGCTCCACCAGAATCTAGCCCAGCTGAGCCTGTTCAGAGCACCCCCCTTGCATACCCAGCCCATCACTCCCCGCCCCACTTCTTTGGGCGCTTGCTTCAGCCTGCCTCCATGTGTGTTGCCTTGTCTCAAATATACTGAAAGCTCCCGAAGCATAGAAGCTGGGCCTCAGTATTACCTCCCTGGAGTTCCCTCACCTCCACCTGCAGCTCGCCTATGTCATCCACGGACCAGGCCTCGTCATCGTTGTCATAGTTGGGCACCGTGCTGAAGCTGCCTGCCCGCTGCTCGTGGGTGATGCCGCACTCGGGCAGATTCTCTACAGACCGGGTGCTCCGAATTCGGTTCTCGGGGATCCGGGCGGGGACATTGGTGGTGTCGAAGTTTTCACATTCGAGGACTTCCACATAGATCAGGTAGGGAGCCTGGCGGGGGCGTGAGAACAGCATTTGCCACTCACCTCCACCTCTGTTCCCCCCAAGCCTCAACTCTGCTAACATGGTTCTTTCTGCTGCTCACTCCGACTCCAGCCTGCATCCACCAGTCAGTCCCCTGACACCAGGAATGCCATATTTAGGGCAGGAACTTAACCTATGAACAGCTGTATAAAGAATTTGGATGAGAGAGTATGTAGGTCTTCAAAATGTTTCAGCTAAGCTTCAAAATGTAAAGATGACGCACCTGGACAAAACCATTCCAAACTGTCAATTACCACCCATGAGGGGCCTGAAAGCCCCTGTGGGCTTGTCCTAAAAATAGACAAAACAGACTAGGAAAAAGCTAGGCACTGTTCCAAACACAATTCTAGTCTTCAATACGTCTTCTGGAAAAAAAAAAATCTGAACCATCAGTACTCATTTCAACTAGCAGACAAATTTAGCTAATTCTCTCCAAACAATGTGAATCGGCACCCTTTGCTCCTTCTCCCTACCCACTGCGATCAGAAAAGGTCTTAGAAACAAAGATTTCTCTACTCTCATTGTTGCTATACCTGGAGAGCCCAAGAGTTATAGAAGGGCTGGAGAAGAGCTCCTGAAAGGACTGTGAGGAAAAGAGAAGAGCGGCTCTCTCCTGAGACACGGCAAGAAGCACGCCAAAAAGACCTGGCCTCTTTGGCCCAGAAACACACAGCCCAAAGCGAGGGACCGGAGGGCTCACAGAATCACAACAGCACCGAGTGATGTCAAAGGCCGACACGTGCACGGGGGCCACGGAGGGAGTCCAGGATGCTGGTGGGGCGTCCCTGGGTACCTACCCTGGGCAGCTGGGGGAGCGGAGTCAGATAAGGGGTACAGTTTGGGCCAGAGGCCACCTACCTTGTCCTTAGAGTTGAGGACAACAGCCTGGGTGTGGGGCACGCGGACCACGTGGTGGTCAAAGCCAGCAGTGGGCAGCCAGACACGGGCAGGGAGCTTATGGTTGAGCAGGGAGAGCTCTGAGATCAGTCGCTGGGTTTTCTGCTCCTTGGTGGGGAGCGTGGCCAGCCGCTTGCCAATCGCCATCAGGGACTTGATGAATTCCCGCTCAGGAGCCAGTCTGACGGGCTACAGGGAGTAAAAGATGGTGAAGAAACCATAGAAAAAAGCAGCCCACCCACTCAAGTCACTCCTGGCCATGAGGCCAGGGATCCCGGGGCTCCAGAACGCCAGGGCAGGAGCTGCCCTTTCAGCCTCTTAGGAGACCGCGCCCCCCATCAACTTGAATTGGGAACAGGTGGAAGAGCCAGCGCATTCCTTCTCCACAGGCTGTTTCTTGAGGTAAGGTGGGGGAGGTGTGTGAACCCAAGTCACTGGGGTGCACCCCTCTTCTCTTGGACTTGAGTTCTTGAGGAACTGCCCCAAGGCTTCAAGACAGCTGGGAGAGTGACGTCCAGAGATGTTAGCCAGGGACCCAGAGAGAGATGAGCTGCTCACACATGAAGCGCTTCACCCATCTTGAGAGCAAGGCAGCCCCTCTCCCCACATGGATCCTTGGGCCGGGTCCAGGACCCACAAGGTAGGGAGGGGAGCTGCCCATCAGTACATCCCCTTTCCCAGGAGGACTCAATCAGTGACTTCTGATGCTTTCCATGGCATCCCCCGTCTGCCCTATAATCACTCACAAAGGGTCAATGCACATGCAGGGGATGAGGGAAGGATGAGCAGACTCTGCACTAATGAGGGAACAATCAATGGGGAAAGTAAAAGCAGATGAGGGAGGGAGGGAGGGAGGGAGGGAGGTGGGAGTGGGCGGGTGGAGAAAACCACAGCTCCTTTCAGCCCGTGAGGAGCGCCCTGAAGGCCTGTCTCTTCCAGGGATTCCTCCTTGGATCCTCTGCCCCTACCTCTCAGGGACTAGGCTCCCCATAAGAGCGCCCTCCTGTGAGCGAGGTTCCTCAAGTTGGGCACTTCCGTCATTCCCAGAAAGGGCAAAGTCAGTCTGGGGAGTAAGGGGGGTGAGGAAAAAGATGGACTCAGCTAGACCTGAAGAAGGCTCTTTTCCCAGCCTAAATCCTTCTACCATAAGGGACATTTTATCAAGACGCCTCCCCACACCCTGTCCCATTTCTCCTCAGCTAGGTAACAGTATCTTTTCCTCTTATAGAAAGTCTTTCACTCACCAGGCGTGTGTGTGTGTGTGTGTGTGTGTGTGTGTGCGCGTGTGCACGCGCTGCTTAGTTCCCTGAGTGAGAATTTCTACCCTCACTCCCTCACACTGCAAAAAAGAGCTTCTTTGGAAAACTAGGCGGCACCAGGCTCACCTCTGCATGTGCACAGAGCCAGGGTTCAAAGGAACAGCTCATCTCTCAGCCTCTACCCCATAGGGGGCTGGCTCTGGGGCCCCATACAATAATGAAAAACAGGGTGAATCAGTCAGAAATGCTTTGGGAGGCAGGGTTGAGAAGAGATAATAAAGACAAGACAGGAGACCTAGACCTTTGTGGTCCCTGGAAATATCCCAGGGGCCTAGTAGAGAAAGAAAGGAAGAGGAAATTAAGAGACTCACTCCTTCATCCTGATCCCCTAATCCATCCACTCAGGTGGCAAATGGTCACCATCCCACGGACCCTCCACCCCAACCAATTCTTAGTTATCTCAGGTTAGAAACAACAGAATTCTTTCCCATCCTCAATTCGGCATTTGGGTCAGGGGCCCTTAAATTGCGTCAACATGTTGGAACTGTGACCCAGGCCTCAAAAGAGAGGCACTGCCACATGGGAGGAGATAGGAATCATGACTGAAAGGGGATCAGCACAGAACAGAGAAAACTGATTGGGCAGACAAATCAAAAAGAAAATGTAAAAAAAATCATCCAAACTCCCAGAGGGTCCAGCATTTCCTCTCACGTCTTTACCCAGCAACAAGGTCCAAGACCCTGTGGGACCAGAGGGTCAGGGGTTAGTCCAGAGGGAACAAGAAAGGAGAATGAGGATTAAGGAGCATCCTGGGCGGTGAGCTGGGAAAGGGAAGAACTCAGACCTGGAAGAAATGTGGTTGAAGTTAAAAAGAACACCAGCTGTGGGGAGGTAAAACTTTCCTTCAGGCCAAATCCTGTTTGCTTTTCGAGTCAGCTCACCCAGCACAGGGCCTGGCATTTAGAAGACAATGAATGAGTATTTGATGGTCTAATGGCAGAAACCATGGGAAAAGGGTTCTTGGGTGGGAGAAACAGGATCCTGGGGGTTTCTGCCAAGCAGTTCTTGGCTCCAGTCCAGGGGAAAATTCTACCTCTCTCCCAGCTGTTTGCTCTAGAGACCCAGGAGCTGGAGGCTGAGTTGCACTGCATCCCAGCTGTCTCTGGGAGAAGGATCAACTGAGCCCCACTCAGCCTGGGCTCAGAGCAATAGTAACAAAGGGTAGGGGGCTCCTCCAGGCCTGGGAGGCCTGGGAGGGAGGGACGGGTCTCCCAGGAAGAACAGGCACTTTTAACTCTAGCCTCGGCCTGGGGACTCAGAAGATCTGGGGACGGAGAGGAAATGCGGCCATGGGGGGAGCCTGCCACCCAGTCCCAGCCTGGCCCCACTTACGGAACTGAATGAATTATCAATACTCTCGGTGCTGGAGGAGAGCTCCTGGGAAAGGGCCAGAGGGCAAGGGGAGAAGGAGGGGGCAGGGAGGGAAGGGAGAGAGACAAAGGCAAAGAATTTAGCTCCAACTTGGATCATAACTCCTTCTCTACCTTTCTGCTTTAACGCAAGGAGGTCAACCCAGAAATGCCACGTGCCCAGATTCTTGACACTTGTGGGAGATGCTAGAAGGCTAGCTCAGACCTTGAGGTCAACAACGTTCAAGAGAGGGTGGCCTCTGCTTTTCACTTTCTCCCCTTCTATTTTTGCCTGCCCAAGTCCTTCTTCTAGGACAAAATCCCAAAACTGCATCCCTTAGGGAGGTAACTCTGCGCTGCCAAGCTTCCCTTTCTTTTTACCACTCACATGCTTTCAACCAACCCCTTCTCCATGGAGGCCACCATCAAGGGATTGAATTTAGCAAGCTGCATGGCCCCCATACTGGAAACTCCATGTTCCTCCAGCTTCTTGGAAATGTCAAGGAGGAAGCAGAAGAGCTAAACTTTCAGTGCCGGGTACCTCTCCTCTCTAATCAGCCTCATCAACATTTTGGGAAACCCAATCCCAACCCTGAATCACGTGACAAGGGATGCCACAGATTCATGAGCATGAAACCTCTGGGCTAGATGCTGCTGGGAGTTAAGGATGAATAACTCTCTTACACACCAAACTTCTGTAGGCTTCTTACCAGGCTATTTCACATAACAATTTTTTTTTTTTTTTTTGCTTTTTTTAGGGCCACACCCATGGCAGCATACGGAGGTTCCCAGGCTAGGGGGTTGAATCGGAGCTACAGCTGTCAGCCACAGCCACATCAGATCCAAGCCGCGTCTGCGACCTACACCAGAGCTCATGGCAGTGCCAGATTCTTAACCCACTGAAGGAGGCCAGGGATCAAACCCGCAACCTCAAGGTTCCTATCCGATTCGTTTCTGCTGTGCCACAGTGGGAACTCCCAAAGCTCAGCTTTTTGACATAAACTGGGGAGCCAGGTCACAGCTGAATCCATCTGAGAGAGCTAAGTAGCTGAGGAGCAGCAGCTGTTCTGGTCCCAGCCCAGGGGATTTCGCTAAACCTCACCCCATTCCTATGTCTTATTAGTGCCTGAGCAAAACAGAGGAAAGGGTTGGTGGTCAAACTCATTCAGCGGCTCTGCCGCGGCTCATACACAGGCCTATCCTGGGTTCTGTCCACCAAGGTCCCCCACGACAGGGAGAAGGGGCAATACAATACGTGTGCACAAACGTGCAGGAAGGGAGGGACCTGGGCTTAAGAGACAAAGTCCTTAAGGGGGGCAGGAGGGTGGTGGTCACTGAGCTACTCTGCAATCAGCGTTTCAGGCATTTGCTTCACTTCCGTAGCCTAAGTTCTATTCTAGCTGGAGGCCCTGGTCCTACACTCAGGCCTTCCCTCGAAGAATCTGGGGAGAGGGGCGCTTAGAGAGAAAAGCCAAGCCAAACACTCTCCCAAGGCAACAACTCTACTGCTTTAGGCAGAGGTGGGAGGGAGAATCGAGGCTGTGAGGATGCCCAAGTCTATTATGACTTAATTCAATTTTTACTCATGAGCTGGTTGGAGAAGGAACAGCAGGCAGGATATTGGTTCCATGAGCCAGGCCCCAGCTGATTCTCCCACAGACAGGACAGTCCTGTCTGACTCATTAACAGCCTTGGGGGAAGGGAGGTATAGCATGATCTGCTCCTCTCTCCTACTCTGGAGGCTTGAGTCACTCAAACTGAGTCAGCTCCAAGGAGAAAAGCTTTGAGTCCAAGAAGCTGACATCACACTCTTATCAGGCTGTAAGGCTCACTGGAGCTTCCAGTGGGATACGCAGCAGATTTCTCCGTACAAAGGTTACAGTCCTGAAAAGACAAAGCTGATGTACAAGTGTCATTGTGTGGGGCAGGGTGTGGGGGGAGGATGGTACCTACACTACTCTCTGCTCCTTGAACCCCCACCCTATGCCAAAATATTTACCGTTTGGTTACAACTGGAAAGGACAACTGCCTGAGCAGAGTTCCCTGATCAGGTTGATAGAAACTGCTTTGAAGGGTGGGCTCTGAGGGGTAGGGAATGGTGGGAGATGGGAGAAAGAGGTGCTAGAGTCCTTTGATTGTAGGGGAGGGTGTCAAGGATTCCTCATGAAAAGAAAACCGACCCTCTGTGAGATCTGGGCAGAGAAGAACACTGCAGGTTGACTCCAGGCAGGAAGAGACTATCCAAGCGCCTGGGCTTCTTCTCTGAGGCCTCACTTTGCCCTCCAGAGCTTCTCTATGGGTGACAGGAGCGAAGGAATAAACTCGCACAGGGGTAATCGAGAGATGGGAAGCAGTGTGTCTCTCTGCTAACCTTACATAATTATGTGCCTTGTTTCAGTAAGTTGTATACTTCCTCCTTGTGTGCAGGAATCAACATTTCAAGAGAGACAAATTCCACCAAAAAACTGTTAGAACGAATAAATTTAGTAGAGTTTTAGGATACAAAATCAAGAGTCACAAATGAAATAGCTTCCTAGATAGCAGGAGCTCCACAGTACCTCAGAAGTCTCCGAACGGAAGGACACCATTATATCCTACATCCTTCACTGCCTTGAGCTCTGGGCTTTGCACGGCTGTACAAGTTCAGGAACTATTTGTTGAGTGAATAAATGTTGCATGACAGGGGAGAAGTAGGAGTAGAAGAAAATCAATTCCCTGGGTATTTGGGAGACAAAAGCCTTCAAAGATACATCCTCAAAATGCCAAAGGGCTTTGGTGAGACCTTTGTGCAGAAGATTCCAATGCTTAGCCCCCTGGAGCCTCTCTCACTCTCATATTTCCTGAGGAGTCGCAGTGGCTTCAGGTGTCTCATTCTGCCAGCATCAGATAACCTGGGAGTGCCTGGGGACGTGGTATCTCCTTTCCTGGATCTACTGACCCAAGATCAAGGAGCCAGGCTGGGAAGAATGGCAGCTGGAGAAGCCATCCCGAGGATTTAAGCACTCACAGAATAAGTGTGTCTCAGCGTCACCCCAAATCCCATCCTGAACAGGAGTCAGATACAAGGAAGAGGGACTGAAGACCAACAAAGAGTAAGAAAAGGCTGGGGCCTCAGCTATTCCGGTCATGAGAACTGCAAAATGCCTGCAGAGAAAAGCCAAGAGGCACCTGACAAGAGACACCAAGGGATTCACTTCCAGCTGCTCGAACTCATACTGCTACAGGCTTGACCCCAAGTGGAGGAGCTCCCAACCCTTCATGACCTTAGTCCCACTAGCTCTGGATGATTCTTGCTCTACAACAGCCTCCCTTCAAGACCCTGGGCTGCCCTGTCAAGCTCAACTAGAAATGAAAATGGTCCATTTCAGTTCTGAGATCAGTTGGCCTCTGCCTGTGCATGGATGTGGAAACCTTGATGGCCAGGGCCTAGGCTGTTCTCCCTCATACGGACTCTGACAGCTGAGGCCTGGCCTGATCCGTACTGGCGGAGACACTGGGGGCAAAACACCTCATCTCGCTAAGCCTGTTTCCTCAGTGAAGTAACAGTCTCTTAGGGTTGTTGTGAGGACTAAATGTAAAGTACCTGGCATGATGTTTGGCATGTAAGTGCTCAATAAATGTTATCTTTTTTAGTTTCACTATTATCACAACTAAATGCCAAATTTCCAGAGGGACCAGGCTCTGCAGTCTCCCTCCTCTGCCTCTTCCCTCCCCTAGCCACTCTGATCTCTCCCTAGTTGAAAGAAGTCCCATTGTATCAAAAACGTGGGTGGGTTATGTGCCCCACAGAGGCAGATGCCAGCACCATGGCTACATGCGTTTTCCAACAAGTGCAAGTTCCTTGTTCTTTTCTCCTTTCGTTTCTAGGATAGGCTGGCAGTCAGGATGGGAGACAGGCTGGTGGTGAGACAGGGGTGAGGCGGGGCCTAGGGCACCATTGTCTGGCTGGGACATCAAGTCACTGATACTTGGTTGGCCATTGGGCAACTTCCCCTACTATCTACAGATGTGGAATGAAAGGTGGGCATATAACCTAGCAATGTGCTCGCCTTGTCTCTGCTTGTATCCTAAATGGAATACCCCCCACTGCTGCTTTCTCTTCTTAGGCTTCAGGTCCTCGACGAGACAGTGGGTATACCCGAGATTTACTCTATACCAGGACTGCTTTCCTCTTCCCTTGGTGCTTCTCCCAAATGATATGGGAAAGATACCAACAAGGCATCCCTTCCCCCAAGGAAAGGCAGGCAGGAGGGCTTTCTGCAGATGCCTCAGTGATAGGGAAAGAACTGAACCCTTATGTCAACAAAGAGCAGGCTCTTCAGGGAGCTGGGGGAAGGGATTATGAGGAGGAGTGGACAAGAGAAGGAAGCTGAGGTTCTATTACACATCCCCCCTCCCTCTGCACACACGGAACTCACAGAGTCCCTTTTCCTCCCCTACGGTTGCTGCTCTGAGAGGTCCTACTGGTACCCCAGATTCAAGTCAGGGTGAGGAAGGCTCTGCCACAGTTCTCAGTAAGTAGTTAACAAAACGGCAGTGCAGTCGAGTAAAAACACTGGACAGAGTCAGGAGCATCAGGCCTGCTATTTGCTACATGACCCGAGGCAGGTCACTTGATCTCTCTGGGTCTCCGTTCCTGATAAAAATGAGGCAGTTGGAATACATGAATTCTAAGGCCTTTTTCCATTCTAACATTCCATGCTTTTATCGGTGAAATGAAACAGAGGGAAGGAGAGAAAAGGACAGAGCAACCTTATGTCAGACATCCTGTCTCCACGCCACTTTGCCTGCCCCTCTGGCACTCCCAGAAATTTTACCTCGTCCTCGTTCTCCACTTTAGGGTTGCTGGCTGTTCGTTTCAGGTTGCTGCTGAGACTTATGCTGGCGGTGGCATCTGACTTAGAGCGCTGGTGAGTCCTTTTAGAGGGAGACAGCCCTGTGTCGGGGGCTGGGCTCAAGGAGGGCAGCTCCCTCTTTCGGTGAGCTGGCTTCAGCTCATCCGAGAGGATCAGCTTCCGTAGCTTGGTCCCACGGGAGTGTCGCTGAGTGGAAATGTGCATGTCTGAAGAGTAGGCCCCAAGCAACAGGGCACACTGGAGGGAAAAGTTAATGCTCTGGCGGCAACGGTGGACGATGTAGGGCTTGATGGCATCACCCACGTCCTCATCCATGTGGATATACATGTTAAGCAACTGTGGCAGGTAGAAGTCCACGTCCTCATTACGAAAGCAGAAGAGCCGGTTGCCGATGTAGGCTTGCACCCCAGGCTCCTTGGAGTTATACAGGTATGAAATGGCCATGGAGATGTCAAACAGTTTTGACTCAAACAGCCTCAGCAGCCAAGACTGTTTGGCTGAGTTGTTCTGCCGCCGCCTTCTTGTTCCCTTGGCTGTGCCGGAGGCCACTGCGGCCCCCATCTCATCTTCCTCCTCCCTTATCTGGGTGGGTGGATCGTCCAGGCAACGGATCTCACTGTCCACACCATCCCCATTGACCAACTCCAGTGGGGTGCCTTTGCCACAAACAGCCGTGCCTCCATGCAAAAGCTTGACTTTCTCCAGCACCTCCTGGCAGGCCTTCTGGGCCACCTCAGGGTCAATCACCGATAGTTCCCCGACCCCCTCCGTGATGACGCTTAACAAGGAGCCCCCATTATTCCCTGGTGGGCCAGGAATGGGCTCAGAAGTTGGCTTCAGGAGGACAGGCTCCACTACCGTGTCTCCCATGGCCACAGCCAGACTTCGAGCTTCCAAGCTACACAGGGAAGGAGGGACAAACAGAAAGGGAGACACATACACACAGTGGTTAGTGGGGCCATCATCAGGTCTCCTTTTGTCATGAAACCATCCCAGGGACCACCTCTTTTTGTCTTCCTGAACTCCTTCAAGATCAGATGAAAAGTCATCTCCCTAGAAGCTTCCTCTAATTATCTCCACTTCACTACCATTCTTCGTTCCTTCCCCGCTTACCTCAGTTGCGCCTCTCTTCTTAGCTTGTATTTGCAAAATGCTGCTTTATATGTGTTACACTTAGACAGGTTTACAAATTCTTCAGGTAGACCGAGAAGCAATTCTGGTCTTAATTCCCTTGTCCTCAACTCTTCGAATGCTTTCCTATCTCCATGCTCTTCCCATATCTCCCTTTAAATGCCTGCCCATAAATTCTTCCTTTGCCTCTTCTAATTTCCTCATTTATGTAATGCTCCATACACAGACCTGAGCATCTCATCTTTATTTATTTGTTTGTTTAGGACCGAAGCCTTGGCACACAGAGGTTCCCAGGCTAGGGGTTGAATTGGAGCTGCAGCAACAGGCATACACGACAGCCACAGCAACACCAGATCTGAGGTACCTCTGCGACCTACACCATAGCTCATGGCAACATCAGATCCTTAACCCAGGATCCTTAACTCACTGAGCGAGGCCAGGGATCGAACCTAAGTCCTCATGGATGCTAATCGGGCTCGTTAACCACTGAGCCATGAAGAGAACTCCTCATCTTTATTTAGTATTAAAACCTTGATGGATTTTTCTAGTTAAATACTTTCTTTTTTTTTTGTCCTTTTGCCATTTCTTGGGCCACTCCCTCGGCATATGGAGGTTCCCCTAGGTTCCCAGGCTAGGGGTCTAATTGGAGCTGTAGCTGCCAGCCTACACCGGATCCTTAACCCACTGAGCAAGGGCAGGGATCGAACCCGCAACCTCATGGTTCCTAGTCGGATTCGTTAACCACTGCGCCATGAGGGGAACTCCGTTAAATACTTTCTTACCTTCCCTTTTAGACTCAACGCTCCCAAGAAATAAGGGCCAGAAAATACCACGTCGGGCTTCACTAAGAAAACATCAATTCTGCTTAAGAGTGCTGTTTTTCTTTTTTTTTTTTCTTCTTTTTAGGGCCACACTTGAGGCATATGGAGGTTCCCAGGCTTGGGGTCTAATCAGAGCTACAGCTACTGGCCTACACCACAGCCACAGCAATGCCAGATCTGAGCTGTGTCTGCAACTTACACTACAGCTCACAGCAACGCCGGATCCTTAACCCACTGAGTGAGGCCAGGGATCGAACCTGCAACTACACGGTTCTTAGTTGGATTCGTTTTCACTGCACCATGACAGGAACTCCAAAAGTGCCATTTTTCTGCTTGTCTGACTTCATGACATCATTCTCTCTTTCTCCAGCGCTGTGGCAGCTGAAGGATAGTGGAAAGACTCCTGAACATGGAGTCAAATAAGCTGAGGTTCAAAATCCTGGCTCTGTCATTATGAAATGTGTAAACTTTTGCAAACCATATACCTTCTGATTTTCAGTTTCCTCAACTGCAAAATGGGAAAAATATATCTACTTCTCATTGTTATTGAGTGGAAAAAAATAACTTTACGTGTACAAAAGAAAGTAGCACAGTTCCTGGCATACAGTAGTACTCAACAAATCCTAACTGAATCCTAATCACCTAAAAAGTTAGTAAACAGTGTGTGTGCACACGCACATATGTTGTTTACAAAGGAAGTGAACTATAGTTAACACTCATTATTTGAGACTCTTCCAAAACATTACTGTCAGTCCCCTCCTATCCCAACACTACTGTCCCCATTCTCATACATATACTCCAAGAACTGGAGGAGCTGTGAGAAAGCAAAAAGAAATCAGGCTGGAACTCATGTGTGTGGAATGTCCACAGTACAGGGAGGAATGGGAATCAAATAACCAAGAATCCCTCTCTGGAGGGACTGGCAGAAGGATAGACAATGAGATAACATTGCTGACAAAAGCCATTGCCTTCCTAGAACAATTCACCAAATCCAGATCGGGAGAATCAGTGCCACAGAACAGGAGGAAATGTCCAAGCAAGGACTGGGAGAGGCCGGCTGCTAGCCTCAGATCAACCCGGCTCCAGAGTCTGGCTCTAGTCGGAAATGGGCTCAGAGGCCTCTTCACAAAAATACAAGTAGAGTGAATCTAAGACTCACTCAAGGGCATCAGCAAGAGGAAGGCAGAGGCTACTGTGGAGTTGGAATGCAGGTAATTTCTAACTAATAGTGATACCACCTTTGACACTAGTGAACATGGGTGCACGTACTCTGGGTAAGTGGAAAGAGGCTCAAGGTACAGATTCTCAAAGTTCCCTGATGGCCCAGCGGGTTAAGGATTCGGCATTGTCACTGCTGTGGCTCTGGTTACCGCTGTGGTGCAGGTTTGATCCCTGGCCTGGGAACTTCCACATGCCACATGCCACAAGCGTAGCCAAAAAAAAAAGATACAGATTCTCTAGTCACTCTGGAAAGCCTCATTTTCCACTGCCACTTTTCTAGTGCCTCTTCTTGCACCTCTGAAATGTTAAGAGTCAAGGTTAAGGGAGTTCCTGTGGTGGCGCAGTAGTAACGAACCCAACTAGTATCCATGAGGACACAGGTTTGATCCCTGGACTCGCTCAGTGGGTTAAGGATCTGGTGTTGCCATGAGCTGTGGTGTAGGTCGCAGACACAGCTCAGATCCTGCATTGCTGTGCCTGTGGTATAGGCCAGCAGCTGCAGCTCCAATTCAACCCCTAGCCTGGGAACTTCTATATGCCGCAGCTGCAGCCCTAAAAAGCAAAAAAAAAGAAAGTCAGGGTTACCTTGATCTGCTCAATATTTTACAGTCCAGCTTCCTGCCTCCCAGCAGTCACCACTAAAGTTTTATAGGAACACAGATGGAACTCTTGTTCTTAGAGCACACCAAAAAGGCTACTTCAGTTATCTTTCTCCCAACTCTGTCAAGCAAGAATTTAATTTCTCTGATGCAGTTTGAGCTTGGTATCAGTAAAAAGGTGGCAATCCTGGAGTTCCTCTTGTGGTTCAGTGGGTTAAGAACCCGACTAGTGGAGTTCCCATTGTGGCTTAGCACTAATAAACCTGACTAGTATCCACGAGGATGTGGGTTCGATCCCTGGCCTCCCTCAGTGGGTTAAGGATCCAGCATTGCCATGAGCTATGGCGTGAGTTGCAAATGTGACTAAGATGTGGCATTGCTGTGGCTGTGGTATAGGCCAGCAGCTATAGCTCCGATTTGACCCTTAGCTTGGGAACTTCCATACGCCATAAGGTGCGGCCCTAAAAAGAAAAAAAAAAAAAAAAAAAAAAAAAAGTGGCAACTCTCTCACTATGCTCTCTCCCAAATTAGGCAGTGCCCTCTGAGCAGTAGAACCAGCATGGCTGCCTGTGTGGATATGTCTCTACTTGCAACAATGGGCTGCACAGGAATGATAATAAGGGAGCTTTAACCATGCCCTGCTGTACCTCTGTCCGGGACTCTGCACCAAAGGATCACTCAAATTTAACTGGGACCACTACCTTTTAGGTCTGCTTAGAAACTCACACAACAGCCTCAATCATTTTATAAAACCAACTCTTTTTTTCTCTCAATCTCTATGCTTGGCACATTTTTCTGTTTTCTTCTATGCCACAGACAAAGAAGTCACCAAAGGCTCCTAAAAGTCTACTTTTCAAAGCTTCCAAGGGGGAGTTCCCTGGTGGCTCAGCAAGTTAAGGAGCTGGCGCTGTCACTGCTGTGGCACAGGTTCGATTCCTGCCCCAGGAAACTTCCCCATCCTGTGGACATAGCCACCCCACCCCCCCAAAAAATATAAAATAAATAAAAACTTCCCAGGGAAATGAAATTCAGACATTTTTCCACACACAGTATCTGAGACTTCGCTAGGAAATGCAGATCTGGAAATGATCACCCTTGAGATTAGTACTGGCACTAGGAACAGCGGAAAAGAGACCATCGGTTCTTTTATCCCAGCTGGGACTTCCCCACTGAATAGAAGCGATCCCCCATTCAGAAGCCTTTACTCCCCAGGGAACAGGCGATGTCAAGAGGTGAAGGAAAACTAAACTCCTCTCCTACAGAGGCAGCTCTGCCACTAGAAACTTCCAAACTGGCACTGGGCCTCCCTCCTGGCCTTTCTGAGTCTTAGGAACCACCTGCATTTGAAGGAAGACAATGAGGGAAGGAGACGCTGATGGAAATTTAGGTTGTTTTGGTGATTTTAGACAATAAGAAATACGAAATGGATTTTCTAAAACCTAAATTCAAATGAGGTCCTCAACATCAATTCATTCATTTTCAAAGGCAAAGAAAATACAGCTTTGATAAGTAACCATTCTAAAGAGAGTGAAAGGACTAGAAAGAGAAAAAGGAAGACAGTTTTTTTTTTTTTGTCTTTTGTCTTGTTGTTGTTGTTGCTATTTCTTGGGCCGCTCCCGCGGCATATGGAGGTTCCCAGGCTAGGGGTTGAATCGGAGCTGTAGCCACCGGCCTACGCCAGAGCCACAGCAATGCGGGATCCGAGCCGCGTCTGCAACCTACACCACAGCTCACGGCAACGCCGGATCGTTAACCCACTGAGCGAGGGCAGGGACCGAACCCGCAACCTCATGGTTCCTAGTTGGATTCGTTGACCACTGCACCACGACGGGAACTCCGGAAGACAGTTTTTGTATTTACCACCCTTCCCCTTCTAAGTCAGAAAACAAGAAAATCATGACAGAAAAAAGTCCAAACCTGGGAGTTCCCGTCGTGGCACAGCGGAAATGAATCCGACTAGGAACCATGAGGTTGCAGGTTCGATCCCTGGCCTCACTCAGTGGGTTAAGGATCCGGGGTTGCCATGAGCTGTGGTGTAGGTGGCGGACGTGGCTAGGAGCCTACGATGCTGTGGCTGTAGCGTAGGCCGGCAGCTGCAGCTCCGATTAGACCCCTAGCCTGGGAACCTCCATAGTTGCAGCCCTAAAAAGCCAAAAAAAGAAACAAGAAAAAAAAAAGAAAGTCCAAACCTTCAATATTAAATGACTCCTATGGGGGAGTTCCTGTCGTGGCGCAGTGGTTAACGAATTCGACTAGGAACCATGAGGTTGCGGGTTCAGTCCCTGCCCTTGCTCAGTGGGTTAAGGATCCGGCGTTGCCGTGAGCTGTGGTGTAGGTTGCAGACGCGGCTCAGATCCCGCGTTGCTGTGGCTCTGGCGTAGGCTGGTGGCTTCAGCTCCGATTCGTCCCCTAGCCTGGGAACCTCCATATGCCGTGAGAGCGGCCCAAGAAAATGGCAAATAAATAAATAAATAAATAAATGACTCCTATGGCTCTCAAGGACATTCAAACAACCAAGGCTCCACATTTCACAGTTGGAGCCTAAACTGGCCTTCCAGTCAGACTGGAAGGGAAATGAAGAGGCCTATCCTGCCCCAGCCTAGCAGCTGGCTTCTAGGAAAGGGAGGTGTGAGTGAGGGCATGCTGAGAACTGACCAGGCTCCATACCTTATGTCTGGGCAACATAAAGAATCTTCACCTGAGCATAAAAAGGTTGTTCAGGGCAAAGCAGAGAAGAGGAGCAGTGGTAGAGGGTGTATATGCATGTATTCTGTGACAGAGCACTTAAGTCAATGTCTGCAGAAGACTCTAGGGGGAGGGAATGCCGTCCCTCAACCCAGCTTCCTGCTTCTCATTACCTCAAAAGAGTCCAGGCAAACAACCCTCAGTGGGCCTCCATTAAAGACTTAGTGGACTGGTCTCTGCTGGAACAAGATGTAAAGAACCCCAAATCAATTTCCTTACCCAGCTAATCACCATTCCCTTCTTGAAATTTTCTCTATGAACTAGATAAATAAAGACTGGTTCAGGAGTTCCTGTCATGGCTCAGTGGTTAACAAATCCGACTAGGACCATGAGGTTGAGGGTTTGATCCCTGGCCTTGCTCAGTGGGTCAAGGAGCCGCGTTGCCGTGTGCTGTGGTGTAGGTTGCAGACACGGCTTGGATCCTGTGTTGCTGTGGCTCTGGCGTAGGCCGGTGGCTACAGCTCCAATTCAACCCCTAGCCTGGGAACCTCCATATGCTGCAGGAGCAGCCCAAGAAATGGCCAAAAAGACAAAATAAATAAATAAATAAATAAAGATTGGTTCAGCTGAATCCTCATAGCTTTTTTTTTTTTTTCTTTTTTCTTTTTAGGGCCCAACCCATGGCACATGAAGTTCCCAGGCTAAGGGTTGAATCAGAGCTACAGCTGCCAGCCTGTACCATAGCCAGAGCAACTCAGGATCCCGAATCGTGTCTGCAACCTACACCATAGCTCACAGGAATGCCTGGTCCCCGACCCACTGAGGCCAGGAATCGAACCCACATCCTAGTGGATACTAGTGGATTCGTTTCTGCTGTGCCACAACGGGAACTCCCTCATGTTTTTATACGTTCCTGAATTGTCACAGAATGGCCCTCAAGAGATCACCTAATTTAGTGCTCTGTCTCCAAGCAGATAGGTGAGCTCAATTTTCCACCTTCTTTTAAAAGATCCTTTTGGAAGAAAAAAAAAAAAAAAATCCCTTTGAGATGGATCATGTGAATTGGAAAAAAGAGTAATGGAGCCAATATCTTCATCCTACAAGGTGGGTGGTTAAGACAGGCTGTTAAAAGTTAATGGAAAGTTGGAGTTCCCGTCGTGGCTCAGTGGTTAATGAACCTGACTAGCATCCATGAGGACTTAGGTCTGGTCCCTGGCCTTGCTCAGTGGGTTAAGGATCTGGCATTGCCTCAAGCTGTGGTGTAGGTCACAGATGCAGCTCAGATCATAGTGTTGCGGCTATGGTGTATGCTGGTAGCTGTAGCTCCAATCTGACCCCTAGCCTGGGAACCTCCATATGCCATGGGTGTCGCCCTAAAAAGAAAAAAGAAAAAAAAAGTTACTGTAAAGTTAATGGAAAAATAAGAATGAATGAAATAATGCCATTTGCAGCAACATGGATGGACCTAGAGATGATCATACTAAGTGAAGTAAGTCAGAGGAAGACAAATATCATATAACCTATATGTAGAATCTAATAAAAAATGATACAAAAGAACTTATCATTTGTAAAACAAAAACAAAGTCACAGATTTCAAAAATAACTTATGGTTATCATGAATGAAACCATGGCAGGGAGGGATAAATTATGATGGGAATAACATATACATGTTACTGTATATAAAACAGATAATTAACATGGACCTACTGTATAGCACAGGGAAATCTACTCAATAGTCTGCAATAACCTATGTGGGAACAAAGAATGGATATATGTATGTGTATAACTGATTCACTTTGGCGTACACATGAAACTGACAAAACATTGTTCAGGCAACTACACACTGATAAAATTTTTTAAAAAGTTAATGGAAAGAAAAGGAAGTTCAAATATGTTATTTAAAGTTACACAGGCTTCCAGTAGAAATAAAAATGACATAATTATATAAACAAAAGGTATGAATCTTCTAAAGCTTAATCCTCTTTTGCTATAATTAGGAAACAAAAAAATATGGAGTTCCCATCATGGCACAGCAGAACAAATCCCACTAGGAACCATGAGGTCGCGGGTTTGATCCCTGGCCTCGCTCAGTGGGTCAAGGATTTGGTGTTGCCATGAGCTGTGGTGTAGGTCACAGACATGGCTTGGATCTGGCGTGGCTGTGGCTGTAGCTGGTGGCTGCACCTCCGATTACAGCCTCCATATGCTGCAAGTGCAGCCTTAAAAAGTAAAAAAGACAAAAAAAAAAAAAAAAAGAAAAACCAACAAATAGAGGCATAAACATTTTATCTAAAGCTATGCCAATAACTGTTAGAGAGAAACACTGAAATAATTAAGAGGTTTAACTCTAGGAGTAGGGATGAAGAGAAAGGGACTGCTGATTTTAGGCATAAACTCTTTTTTATCTTTTTGCCTTTTCTAGGGCCACTCCTGCGGCATATGGAGGTTCTAAGGCTAGGGGTCGAATCGGAGCTGTAACTGCCGGCCAGAGCCAGAGCCAGAGCCACAGCAACGCGGGATCCGAGCCGCGTCTGCAACCTACACCACAGCTCACGGCAACACCGGATCGTTAACCCACTGAGCAAGGCCAGGGATTGAACCCGCAACCTCATGGTTCCTAGTCGGATTCGTTAACCACTATGCTACAATGGGAACTCCAGGAATAAACTCTTAAGTACCACTGGATTTGCTACCAAATGCACTGTGAATCTAATAATAATTTTTTAAAAGTTGCTTTTTAGAGTTTCCTGGTGCTCAGCAGGTTAAGGATCTGGCATTGTTGTCACTGCTCTAGTTCAGGTCACTGCTGTGATGCAGGTTCGGTCCCTGGCCTGGGATCTTCCACCAAAAAAAAAGAATTTGCTCTTCAAAAGAGACTCCTTGGGGAGTTCCCATGCTGGCTCAGCAGAAACGAATCTGACTAGTATCCATGAAGACACAGGTTCGATCCCTGGCCTTGCTCAGTGGGTTAAGGATCTGGCCTTGCCATGAGCTGTGGTGTAGGTGGCAGGGCAGCTCGGATCTGGCGTTGCTGTGGCTATGGTGTAGACCAGAGGCTATAGCTCTAATTCGACCCCTAGCCTGGGAACCTCTATATGCCACGGGAGCAGCTCTATAAAGGCAAAAAAAAAAAAAAAAAAACAGAGAGAGAGACTCCTAGGAAGTTCGCCAGTGGTCTAGTGATTAGGATTCAGTGCTTTCACTGCTGCAGCCCAAGTTCAATTCTGGTCTGTAAACTGAGACCCCACATCAAAAAAAGAGGGACTCCTAACCATCCTAAGCTGCCTGTTCTGCTGTTGAGAATTTCCTCTTTATGTTTCAAGGTCTAACTCAAACCTTAGTTCAACTTTCTCCCTTAACCTCCATGGTAAAGATGCAGATTGAGTACTACCTTTTCATTCTAGAAACACAAAGGTGAGACATTAAACAGACTCAAGCCCTACCAGAAACCAGGTAAATGCTTACCTAAGGCCCCAAGGCAGGCTGGCATCAAGGGGAGAGGGCATTCTCAAGCTATCAGCAGGACGGTAGGGAGGACAGTGGTCTCAGGGTAGTTAGGTCAATATTGAATCAGGCTGAGAACTCTGTTCAGGGCTACAGAGCTGGTATAAACAGATTCCAGCCAGACAGCCCAAGCCAGCTCTGGGAGCCCCTGCTGTAACAGACAAATAGCAAAGCAAGCGACCTGTACGCTCACCTCCTCTAAACTGTTCCTCCTGGCTGCAAGCTCCAAATGCACTTTAACTAGGCTTTCTCTTGTCTCATGCCAGTTACTGAAAGGTCTCTCTCAAATCTTTTCCCCAAATCATAGATTCTCAATTTGCTGCTTTGGATGGTATTCAGTAAACATGTTCTCATGCACTGTGGCTCCAGCTCTGAGAAGGAATAGAAGCAGGGAAACCAGGGGAAATACAATTTCTCTCTGGAGGTGTTTTCAAGGAGTGAAGCTGCTCCTTAAAAGGGAAATCATGAGACTGGACACTGGCTAACAAGGAGGGAGACAAAGGGAGAAGTGGGATGAGGTAGCACGATTACTTTCAAACAGGCCTAGAGGAAGCAGAGCAGAACTTCATGTGCCCTCTTCGCTACTGCAGGCTACAGCATACAAGGGAGCAACTAGTTTCCTAAGTCCCATCTCACTCCAAGGTTTTTTTTTGGTCTTTTTTTGCCATTTTCTTGGGCCGCTTCCGCGGCATGTGGAGGTTCCCAGGCTAGGGGTTGAATCGGCGCTGTAGCCACCGGCCTACGCCAGAGCCACAGCAACGCGGGATCTGAGCCACGTCTGCAACCTACACCACAGCTCACGGCAACGCTGGATCGTTAACCCACTGAGCAAGGGCAAGGACCGAACCCGCAACCTCTTGGTTCCTAGTCGGATTCGTTAACCACTGCGCCACAACGGGAACTCTCACCAAGTCTTCTTTTCTAGCCAGTTTACTCAAAGGGGTTACCCACAAACATACTTTCCACCTACAGAATCTAGAGTAATGGCTCAAGTACAAGAGGAACAGCAGAGGTGATCAGCAACTTAAAGCAGGAAGGCAAAAAATCAAGGCAGATCAAAGAAGCGGGCCTAGAGCTTGTCCTTCAGCTGATTTACTCCCATTGCTGTAGACTAGAAAGGCCCGACAGACCAGAAAGAAGGAAAATTCTCAGAACTAAATCAATATTAATAATTACCGTGTGTCTGAATAATCCAGAATGTTTTGTAAAAAAATACTTAAGTCTAATTTTTCTCCCAACTCACATCCTATTAGCCTGTTTCTGCACTGATGCCTACGGAATGACCCGTTTTCCCAATAAAGGGCACTCTAAAGGTCAAGTGAGGAAGTCACATGTGAACCCAGGAGTCCTAATTCTGATGTATAAGCTCTTTCCATTGTCTCATGTTCCTTTTCCCAGTTGCCACCCTCCTCAACCCCACTCCAGGCCTAAGGTCTTATGGAATCAACCAAAACCATTTTAGTAAAGCAACAGACTGTGAACTGATTCCTCTTAGGAGAGATCTATTCTGTGATCCCTTTAAGACGAGCCTAAAAGTAAATAATCTAATACAAAATTTCTCACAATCTCCTTCAGCGTCCATGCAGGCCTGTTCATCCCTCCCACAAAAATGTAATCTGATAGGAACTTCAAACTTGCTCCATCCTTCTGTCCGAGAAAAGCCTGAGACAGCTGAGGTTCTCCCTCCTCCCAACACATTTTCTTCTTAGTTCAAGGTTAAGCTGATCCTGCAATCAGTGGTATGCAAAGGTAAAGAGTATGACAGAGGACACATAAAGACCACAGGGAAAGCAGAATCAAGTGTCACAAGGATCAGCAAAACCCTTGAAACTCAAGAGAGGTGTCAAACTTATAAATCCTCAATGGGAAGGGGCACTGTCAGATCTTTCTTCTACAGGAATAAACCTCCGAGGTTGGGGTATTGAGTAAGGGGAGAGGGAAGCTAAAGAAAGTTACAGGAATCATAAAGCGCTCCAGAGAAGAGTAAGGATTAAGGTCAAAGTAGAATGTAAATGGTGCTTTGGGAATGATGATGAGCGCCTGAGATCCCTTAAGGAAAAGGGAAGAGACAAATCTTGGAAGCCAGGAACTGGGTGGGTGGGTGGCAATGAGGTAATGGAATAAGAAGTAGCAGAAGAAGAGAGGGCTACAATCTTTAGCTCAGGGAAACGGGAACCCAGCGCCTGGGTTGCAGGGACATCGGAGTAAAGGGGCAAAACGGGAAAAGGGCTAAAGGCGGAGCCCATAAGAAAGATTCGGGGCTGGAGGACAGACAACGAGGAAAGACAAGCAAGGATGGACGATATAAAAGGCATCGTGATGTGGGAAGGGCTGACGACTTAAGAGAAAATAATTCGGGACGGAGGCGACAGGGATAAGAGTGAGGGAGGGGGGAATCCCCGGGGCAGAGGGAGGAGCTAAACAGAAGAGGAAGCCAAAAAGCAGAGGAGGACCCCAGGCTTGGGAAAAAAAGGTGGAAAAGGAACCTGGGTGCAGCAGCCATCAGCAGGGCAGTTTTGTGGCCGAACCGAGGTGTGGGGGCGGGGGAGGCTGTGCGGGACAGGGTGGGAGAGAGACCCTTCCACACACAGGGCAAGGGGCACTCACGGGGTAGGAGTCGCTTACCTCCGGGGGACCCCCGCGGAGGGGGTGCGGGCGGTCGGGGTCGGACTGCCGACACCGCCGCCTCAGCAGCAGCGTCCGCTCCCGGGTTCCATTGGCCGCCTGCGCTTCCCTGACAGCGGCCGCGGCGGCTGCACCAGGCCCCGGCTGCCGGGCTGCCCTCGGCGCCGCCTGAGGGGGCCTTCGCAATGCCTTGCGTTCGACCGGGCCTCACAACCTTTTTTTCCTCCTTCGCACAACCAAGACCAAAGAAAAAAATCCCAGCAGATCTTGCTTCTTCTTCTGAGTTCAGGCCCTTCTTGGGCTATGCTTTCCTGCTTCTCTGAGGCTCAGGACCCTACCGAACCCATAGTAATCTAAGGTGTCGAGTGAGCTGTCTGGAACACGCCTGTTCAGAAATAGAGAAGGGGGCGGGGAAGAGATATTTGGAAGCTGGGGAGGGAGGAGCGGCCGTAGGGAGGAGCTTATGGGCGGGAGGAGGGGCCAGTCTTTGGGAGGCGGACCTGAGATGCAGCTTCTGCGAAGCTAAGGAAGCCGAAAGGGAAGTAAAATTTGCAGGATAAGGGGCAGAGGCTCCCGGCCTAGAGCAGGAGGAGGGTCGGCGTGCGTGGATACGGTCTTAGAGAAGTACATACTTCTGTGAGCACACTCCAGTAAGCACAGGAACATGCAAATTATATGTAAATGACCCCATTCAAGTCAGCAACCAAGTTACCGTAATTGCAATCAGTGCCTCTCTCCCCTCCACTATTTCACACAACTCCCTTAGTAAATCAGGTCGGGAGATGGACGCTTGGGGTCCAGCTGGATAGCAGAAAGAAAAAGGGCCGGCGGGGAATATAGTCACCCTCACTATCCTTTTCCTACTCATCTTAAGGACGACGTTAAGATTACGCCCCTTATTACTTGAGAAATGGCGCGGTCCAACCGCGTCAATCTTTCGCCGTTAGGGGCGCGACTCGAGGCCACGGTTCTGCCCTCGAGGTCACCACCTACCTGCCTGGGCAGCCTTTGGCCTCAGGAGGCCTCCGGCTTGCGGACCTCGATCCATCCAGGAGGGGCTGGACAAGCCCAGGTTGGGAGAGGTGAGTGAAGTGACAATAGCTTGGAGGGCATCATCACTGCTTTCAAAACCAAACCGTAGAAAACTAAACAAATAAGCAAAAATGCGCCCCGCTAATGGCCTTCTGGTGTTAATTTTGTGTGTTTGTCAGTTAGCCTATTGAGTGAGAGCCTTTACTGTCAGAATCTCTATCCCAACCCTCATTGGGCCTTATTTAATACTCTACATTAAGGCTAGTTGTTTGAGCCCAGATCCTGGATACCAGCTTCTCTGCCACTTAAGGGCTGTTTGATTAGGAATGACTTTTTTAACCTCTGTGAATTTCCGTTTCTATGTCTGCGGAGTGGACCCAGGAATATTAAGACTTTACAGGCTTTTGTGAGGATTAAAAGAAAGTACAGATTATTACTATCCATATTACTATTTTGGGGACAATAATATAGATGATAGATGATGAGAGAAAAGAGGGTCACTGCTTCAGTGTTTGGAAGGCAGAATAAAGAGTAACAGCCTGAAAATACCTATGTAAAACGTGCAGTATGTACAAAAGTAGAATAAATGGGGTAACTGATTGCTGAAAGAACATGTGGTTAATTAACATAGAAGGCCACTCAGTAGACGATGAATGAATGGAAGGCTTCTCAAAAATATCGTGAGATACTGGAAATGACCCAGCTGAGCAAAAAAGAGGAGAGAGCATTCTGAAGGGAATTTGCTTATATCATGAGAGAGCAAGCTGATAAGCTAGGTTAAAGCAGGAGTAATGAAAGATGACCAGAGAAAGAGGCCAAGAGTGCCAAAGATAGTTTAAATTTGTCACCACTGGTCCAGAGTGGGGAATCACCAGTCCATCTGTCAGCCCCAGCAGCCTTGGCCAGCTCCCAATCAGCTGCCAGGCAAGCATAGAGAGGTGATGACCCTGATTCATCCCCTCAAAGGATAGGAATCTTGAAAGCTATAAGAGGAGCCTTTCGAGAAACACTGTAAAAAGTAGTTCCCATTGTGGCACAGCAGATACGAATCCGACTAGTATCCATGAGGATGTGGCTATGCTCAGTGGATCTGGGATCTATAATCTATCGTTGCTGTGGCTGTGGTGTAGGCTGGCAGCTGTAGCTCTGATTCGCCCTCTAGCCTGGGAACCTCCATATGCCGTGGGTGTGACCCTTAAAAGTAAAAGAAAAAAAAAAAAAAAGGAAAAAGAGGTGTGACAGCCTTATTTTTTAATAGTAGGGAGTTTTTTATTTTCCAGTAACAAAACCTGCACAAGATTCCAGGAGCATCTCTGTTCAAACTTTAAGTAGGAACTTTCTGTAGCTATAGCAGTTCTAACTCCTTTATTAACCAAGTGAGACCCCCCTATCCCCCCCCCACACACATACAGAATATTATTTTTTTTGCCCACACATGAGGCATGTGGAAATTCCCGGCAGGGACTGAACCCGAGTCACAGCAGTGGACCCAAGCTGCAAGAGTGAAAGCAGATTTTTTTTTTTTTTTTTTTTTTGTCTTTTTGTCTTTTAGGGCCATACCAGTGGAATATGGAGGTTCCCAGGCTAGGGGTCGAATTGGAGCTGTAGCCAATGTCCTACGCCAGAGCCACTGAAAGCAGGTTCTTAACCAGCTGGCCCACAAGGGAACACCCTCGATATTCTTAAGTAGATTTTGTTTCAAGTTTTCTGTATTTACAACTCTCATTGCTCTCATGTGTAAATTTCTTTGCGTCTCTTTATGACTTTTGTCTTTCCACCTTCTTTTGGAGTTTTCTTTGGTTCCCTCTCTTTCTGGGTCTCCAGCCCCCTCTAGTCTGAGCTCCTCAAGGCAGGAAAGGATTTGTATTCTAGCTATATCCTTCGTTTTTACCACAGGAAAAAATGTTTATATTTGTTGATATAGCAACAGATTGAATGCAAAAGCAGATATGAGAATCCAGTCAGGCATTAAAGAGCAAAAATGCAGAGCAGTGCCAATTGTCTGATTTTTATTATCATTGTTGTTTTGGGAAAATAGTTATTTTTCATAAATGAATTCATAAAATAAAAAAAATTTGCAAATACGTATTTTACCTAAATTATTTTTCTCCCCCTTCCTATTTGCTTTGCTTTTCTCCTCAGTCTCCTTACTTGTCAAATTATAAAAGAGAATCCTGTTCTGTTTGTTCTCACATTCAATTTAAAACCACAACATTTATAATTTTCTCTAAAGTGCTTCACCACACAAACTATATTTTAGATTCACTTGTGATAGAAAAAATACCCTTTACCTCTATCTTAGGTCCCAGGGAGCCACTACAGGTATAGATGGTTTACTTGGATGACTCATGACCCTACTGGAGCCCATACTGTCCAGTATGCATGTGATGCCTCTTACTTTGGTGGGAAAGACGTATGCATGTGGCACCTTGGGGTGTGAAGGCAGGAAAGTAGCACCAGGGTCAAGTAATGACATTTATTTAAATGTCACCAAAATTGGGGAAAGAAGTTGGCTTTTCATCAACAGTTGGTAAAACTGAACACACTGAGAACAAAATCCAGTCTTCTGGGATAGACCATGATGGAAAAGAATACAAAAAAGAATGTATAGGAGTTCCTGCTGTGGTGCAGCAGGTTAAGGAACCAGCATTGTGCCTGCAGTGGCTGGGATTGCTGCTGAGCCGTGGGTTCAGTTCCTGGCCTGGGAACCTCCATATGCCATGGGTGAGGCAAAAAAAAAAAAAAAGAATGTATACACAGTTATATATATAACCCAGCTGTGTGTATGTGTATATATATATATATATATGAGTCACTTAGCTGTACAGCAGAAATTGGCACATTATAAATCAACCACACTTTAATTTAAAAAAACAAAACGGTAAAATTAGAGAACCCAGGTCATAATACAGCTCCAGTTGTATTTTTATTTTTATTTTTTTGCTTTTTAGGGCCACACCCACGGCATATGGAAGTTCCCAAGCTAGGGACTGAACCAGAGCTTTAGCCATCAGCCACAGCAACTTGGGGTCCGAGCCACATCTGTGACCTACACCACAGCTCACCACAACACCGGATCCCCAAATCACTGACAAGGTCAGGGATCAAACCCGCATCCTCACAGATACTAGTCAGATTCATTTCCCCTGAGCCACAATGGGAACTCCCCAGTTGTATTTTTAAATGGTTAAAGAAAGTATACAGAGTAATTTTTTTCCTGAACCATAGATATTATGGGCTTTTTTTTCAGACAAAAGAAAAAGAAACTACTAGCATTTATTTCTCAAGCTTCTGTGTACCAAAAAACATTACTTAATTTATTCCTCACTAAAACCCTATGAAATATTTTATCTCATTTTATGGAGACTGAGCTTCAGGATTTTATTTTTTTAATGTATCTTTTTCTTCCTTTTTTTTTGCTTTTTAGGGCCACACTTGATGGATATGGAAGTTCCCAGAATAGGGGCCGAACCAGAGCTGTAGCAACAGCCACAGCAACTCGGGATCCGAATTGCATCTGCGACCTGCACCACAGCTCATGGCAATGCTGGATCCTTAACCCACTGAACGAGGCCTGGATCAAACCCACATCCTCATGGATCCTAGTCAGATTCATAACCACTGAGCCACAAAGGGAACACCTAATGTAACTTCTTGGTGTAATGGTATTTAAAAAATTTTTTTAAATTTGATTTATAATGTTCTGTCAATTTCTGCTGTACAGCAAAGTGACCCAGGTATACACATATATACATTCTTTTTCTCATATTATCCTCTATCATCTTCTACCACAAGTGATTGGATATAGTTCCCTGTGCTATACAGCAGGACGAAGTCATTATTTTTTGAAATTGTTTTACTTCAACCCACGATAAGAAATAAATTTAACGGAGTTTCTGTTGTGGTTCAGTGGTTAACGAATCTGACTAGGAACCATGAGGTTGCGGGTTCAATCCCTGGCCTTGCTCAGTGGGTTGAGGATCCGGCGTTGCTGTGAGCTGTGGTGCAGGTTGCAGACGTGGCTCGGCTCTGGCGTTGCCATGGCTCTGGCGCAGGCCGGTGTTAATAGCTCCCATTAGACCCCTGGCCTGGGAACCTCCATATGCGGTGGGAGCCGCCCTAAAAAAAAAAAAAAGAGAGACAAAAGACAAAAAAAAAGAAAGAAATTTTATAATCATGACCACTGAAGAAGACATAGACATGTTTTTTCACTGAAATTAGTGAAACATTATCCTTACTATATGCAATGCATGCTGATACTTTGTTTTACTTCACTTTTTAAAAACACTGTTTTACAGCCTGCTAAATCATTTTCACAACCTTTGAATGAGTTGAAATCTATTTATTAATCCAGTTTGAAAAAGTGGATTAAAGTCATATGGAAAGTGGTAAAGGTAAGATTTGAAACAAATTCATGCTTTTTTTTTTTTTTTTTTTTTCGGTCTTTTTGCCTTTTTTAGGGCCGCTCCCACAGCACATGGAGGTTCCCAGGCTAGGGGTCTAATCAGAGCCGTAGCCACCGGCCTACACCAGAGCCACAGCAACGCGGGATCCGAGCCGATTCTGCAACCTACACCACAGCTCATGGTAACGCCGGATCCTTAGCCCACTGAGCAAGGTCAGGGATTGAACCCACAACCCCATGGTTCCTAGTTGGATTCGTTAACCACTGAGCCACGACGGGAATTCTGACGAATTCATGCTCTTTGCAGTAAATAAATGCCTCTTCATGAATATTTCTTAAGAAACACTGCATTATAGGGGAGTTCCTGAAAAGACAAAAAGATATAAAAAAAGACAAAAAAAAAGAACTACTGCATTATATATATGTGTATACATATATATACATAATACATATATATATATATATAAAAAACAATTAACTTTACCTCATAAGATAGAGCTAGCAGAATGACCCTAGTCAAAGAAGGAATATGCCTTCTGATAAACCATGAGACAAACACTTAGACAAATATGTAACGACATCAATTCCCCCATTTAGCATGTGAGTCAACGTGGTATTTGCTTTGTTTTTGTTTTATCTTTTGTCTTTTCAGGGTTGCACCCTCAGCACATGGAGGTTCCCAGGCTAGGGGTCTAATCAGAGCTACAGCTGCCGGCCTATGCCACAGCCACAGCAACGCCAGATCCGAGCCGCTTCTGCCACCTACACCACAGCTCAGGGCAACGCTGGATCCTTAACCCACTGAGCAAGGCCAGGGATCGAACCCACAACCTCATGATTACTAGTCAGGTTTGTTAACCACTGAGCCACGACGGGAACTCCTGCTTTGTTTTTTTTTTTTTTTTAAAGAAAACTGATTGTTGCCCACAAAAATAATAAATTCATTTATTTGAGGCCATAGACTAGACATCTAGAGTTTGTCTTAGTTTAATAATCAAAAGATTATTTCAGATTTTAGTAAATTATAAATGATCATTAATTTATGATAGAGCTAAAATGAAAAAAGACAACAATTGAAGGGGGGAGCAGGGTACTGGGGAGAGAGTAAGGCATGCAGAGAAGAAGCAGGCAGTCCTCAAAACCATGGTTTAGCCCTACCCAGGTTTAGGCTAACCTTGGTTAGCCCTAATAAGCTGAAGATTGTCTGAACTGAAGAAGGATAACTTGTTTCCTATTAGGTTTTTAAATTAGGGTGACATTTTAAAATAGGTGACTTAAAAATCCCATACCATTCATGTAAATGTCAAAATTATCCAGTGGCCAGATCTCCCAAAGTGAACACATCTCCAAACCCACTCATGGTAAGGGCAATATTCCCTTGGATGCTTCTATCTATTCTATCATCAGTGGTTTTTTTTTTTAATGTGCCTATCACCTCTCATGTGTCAGCAGCCTGATCCAGTTCCTCATCTCCCATGTGGATAATAGCAACAGCTGTCTGGCTGGTTCCTTTTGACTTCTGTTCCTTCAGCCTCTAATGCAAACTTCGTACCTTTCATTCATTCATTTGATCAATGGATAACTATAATGGTTGCGTGTTCTTCTTCCAGTTTATTTCTCACTATTGTTCATACACATTCCTTCTGTCTGATGGGGCTCTTTCCTGGGTTGTACTGACTTATGCACACCCGAATCCCCAAACCCTGCTTTTCCTGGAGTGCCCTCCTCTTTTTCACCTATGTAAGCTCTACTTACCTTAAAGGCTTAACTCAAGCCTACCTTTTCTATGAAGCCTTCCCAAGTCACTCGGTCTCTTTTGATTTTACAGCTCTTTTGCAGCAGAATGAGTATCATGAGTTAGCTGGTTTTACCATATGTCTTCTGTTGTTCTGTCCTTGCCTTGAGTTAGTTAGACTTGTCCTGCTCATCTCTACCAGGAGGTCATTTCTGATCCCTGTCTGACCTATATGCTGTTCCTCTGGGCTCCCACAGCTCCTTGCGCTTACTGCGAACATAACTCACACTGTGCTGGGATCATTATTGACTTGGAGACAGTGCCTAAATCAACCAGCTTCTAACAAGTGCCTCACTCTTAAAAAACAAGAAGCGAAATGTCAAAACCACAGTAATGGACTCCTACTTCTGGCAGCATGGATAAGAGGAAGGGCTCTTCCACTAGAATACAACTAGATCCTGGAGAAATGACAGGAAACACATTTACCACATTGCTGGGCTCATCAGAAAGTAGAAGAGATCACTAAAGGAAGGAAAAATACCATTGAGCTTATGAAGGATGAGTCATAACATTACAACCTCAACCTTATGAAGGATGAGTAACATGTAGTAGAAGCAGGCTTGCCGTGGGGACAAAGGCCAATATTAGTACTGTGAACAGAGGCTAAACCTTGGGCCTGATCAGAGACAAGGAAAAAACCTGGAGCTCCTGAGCTAAACTGGGACTCTTGAAGAGGTGAACACAGTCCCAGATCAGGAACACAATTTGTTTCCTGGCAAAAGCAAATGCAAATCCTCTCTGGGGGAAAGTACCCCCAATTTAGGCCCTCTGGATTCCCTTAGATTAAGTTCAACAAAATAACAACTCCAAATCCAAAAATACAAAATATACAAGGAAACAAGCTGACATGGGCAGGAGTCAGCAGAAAACAACAAAACAAGTTTAGACATCCAGGTTTAAGTTACAGAATATAAAACAACAATTCCAAGAGTTCTCTTGTGGTGCAGCAGGTTAAGGATCCAGTGTTGTCACTACAGTGGCTTGGGCTGCTGCTGTGGCACAGGTTCGATCCCTGGGCTGTCAACTTCCACATGCTGCATGAGTGGCAAAAACAAACAAAGACAAAAAAGAATCCCAACAAATTTCAAAGAGTATCATAGAGACCACATTTACTAAGCACCAATGATTAGGCTGTAAATCAGTATCAAAAGAGTAAATTTTTAAATATCCAGGCATTTGGAAATTTATAAAACTTTTGTAAATAATTCGTCAATCAAAAAGCTCATAAAGGTAATTTAAATATTCTTAGAACTAAGTAACAACTTAAATACTTTAAACAGAAAAGTTTGGAGAATCCAGGGAGGTGGGTCCTTAAAAACTTACAATAGGAAAAAAAAACAAAAAACAGCCTGAAAATTAATTAGATTAAAATTAAGATGCTATAAAAGAACATAAAGTTAAATCTAAAGAAAGCAGAAGGAAAAACTATAGATAAGACCCATAATTATTTTAAGTGGAAAATAAGTATATAAGAGAGAGAGAATCAACAAAACTCAAAGTAGCATCTAAGGAGATATTAGTAAAATAAACTTCTGGTAGAGATGGTCAAGAGGGAAAAAGACAAGGCACAAGTAAAGAGTAGAACTGAAAAGGCAGATACGACTACCCAGGGAGCAGAGGCAAAAAAGGAAATGGAAGAAATATCATTTTTAAAACATAATGTCAAATGCTCAAAATTTTAGAACACTTTACCCAAATTGACTCAAAAAGAAATAAAAAGCCCAAATAGCCTATAACTATTAAAGAGACTGAATTAAACATTTCCCACAAAGAAACGCTAGGTTCCGGTGGCTTACCAGGTAAGTTTTACCACACTTTTAAGGGATAGTTTATTTTTTTATTTTTGTTTTCTTTTGTCTTTTGTCTTTTTAGGGCTGCACCCGTGGCATATGGAGGTTCCCAGGCTAGGGGTCGAATCGGAGCTGTTGCTGCTGGCCTACGCCACAGCCACAGCAACAGCGGATCCAAGCCGTGTCTGCCACATACACCACAGCTCACAGCAATGCCGGATCCTTAACCCACTGAGCAAGGCTAGGGATCGAACCTGCAACCTCATGGTTCTTAGTCAGATTTGTTTCTGCTGCGCCAAGACTGGAACTCCAGGGATGGTCTATTTCAATCTGATGTAAACTCTTTTATAGAATGAGACAAGAGGGAATAATCCCAGCTCATAGGGTCTATGGACCGAAGGAGCTACCTTAGCAAGCTTCTTAGAAATCTTACTGAAAACAGAGGCACTAAAATGTACAAGCATGTTCCCAGTAGCATTATCTGTAACAGCAAAAAACAAAAAAACAAAAACTGGGAACAATCCAAATGTCCATTGATTGGTGGATGGATAAATAAATTGCAGTTTATGCACCTGAAATATTATACCCATGACAATTAACAAACCATAGGTATCTATAGCAACGTGGATGAGTCTTAGAAATAATGTTAAATGAAAAAAACAAGTAAACTGCAGGAGACTTAGAGAATAAAAATTCGTAAAGCTAAAAAGCAAAACTGAACAGTACATTATTAAAGGATATATACTTATATGGAAACATATGTACATAAGGTAATTAATAAACTTATATGGAAATATATATCAGGCAATTAACAAACTTACACAGAAATATATATATATATATATATATATCAGGTAATTGATAAATACAAAATTAAGGACAGTGATTACCTCTAGGAAGAGGCAGGAAGATAGGATAGGGGAAGAGCATAAGAAATTCAATGACATTTCTAATGTTTTAATGTACAAATTGGGTGATGAGTCATTTAATTATTATGCTTCATAATTTATTCAATGTTAAATATATTCTTTATAGATATCAAACATTACATAGTATAATTTTTAAAAATCTGCAATGGTGGAAATAAATGAACACATGAACAAAGGCTCCCTGAAAGAAAAGTGAGACTCCCTGAAAGAAGCTACCCTACATAGAAGACGAAGTAGGTCCTCAATAAATATTGGCTGGTTTACTGCTTTTCTCTAATATGTACCTGGAGGGGCTGGATTCCTTCCACTGGTGCTCCCTGATATGCAGAGCTATCTCCTTCCAAACACATAGCTTTCTAAACCCCACAATCCTGGCTAAGTCTTGACACGTGTATGACAAGAGACTGACACCTGGTGGATACAGAATGAATTTAATAACTAGGGAGTAAATCTTTTCACTTTATTGGTCAGAGGCAGTAGGGTGGGGGATAGGGAAGCAGGAATGAGAAAACTAAAATTCAGAAACAGGAAAAGGAAGAATATCCATCTCTAAGATGTAGGTTAAAAAAAGGGGGGAGGGGATTGTCATCTAAATGAGACTAAAGAGATAGTCCCTAAAGGAGAATGGCTTTCCTCTCATTCCTTCTGAGACTAAAACAAGAGGTAAGAGACTCCTGCTGCAGTAAGGAAAAATCCTAGAGCATGAGGGAAAAAGGCAGCAGGCAGAGTTGCTCTTAGCCTGGCAAGCTAAAACCACGCATACTTCATTGCAGTGGCCAGGTGTCAGCTGCCTCTCCAGGAGTTGCCCACTCCCAGTTTCCATTTAAGGATCTATGTGATTCTAAAGAGGCTGATCCTGCCCTCTTCGAAAAGTGCAGCCCACAGGTACAATAAATAAGCAGATTACCAATCTCCTGGCCACAGTGATAAGTTAGGTGTAGGCATGTGACCCAGGCTGGCCTGACCAGAGTGAATCTTAGGGCTTTTGCTAGGACTCCTGGCACAGAGATGCCCTGCTCTTTCTGGCTGGACATAAATGAGGAAACATGTAATCCTAGGAGCGCTGGCAGCCACAAGGAGCCCTGGGCTTCAGATGTTCCTACAGAAGGTAGAGCAGCGGGGGGAAAAACAGTCTGGTATTTAGAGACATACTGAGCCACTGAATCAGTTTTACCTGGAGCCAGCACTACCTCTGGACTTTCCAGTTCCACAAGCCAAAAAATCTTTTAAGTCGGTTGGAGTTAGGTTTTCTATGATTTAAAAGGGAAAGATTCCTCCTCTATATGTTTGTCATATTCTGTCCCTATAGTTCCACAGGTTAGTGCAGGGATCCAGGAGAGATGGGCACTACAGGTTTATTAGCGACTCTAAAGCCAAGGGTACTGAGCTGGAAAGGCAAGAGGCTAGAACCAGGCACTGTGTAAGACAAGGTGCCTCAGCTGTCTATGCAGGAGAGAATGAAGAGCCAGGTGAGAAGCAAGTGCAGAGACCGGCAGAGTTAACGCGGGGATATAAACACTCTTCCTCACATACCTATCACGGGGGTGTGGCTTTGGGGTCTTTCCGCTCCAGGGGTAAGGAGCTTTGAAGCACGTGTCCCTTTAAGTCTTTATTACCCTGTGCCGCCGTGTCTACCTCTCCCTTAACCAAATGAAGAGCCTCCTTTTGGCTTCTACTGCCCCTGATAACACTCACTTTCGGGGCGACAGGAGGAATTTTATCTTCTGTTTCTTTGGCATGCCGGGAACTGGGGCCCCTTCCTCCTCGGGAAACAGCACCACCCTCCTGACCTTGGGCAAGCACCCCCTTCTCAGCCTCTCCCCCTAGCCCTGGCCTCTCTGAATTGCTTTCCCCTCCAGAGGCCCACGTCTCCGGTGGTAACCTTGAGGGCTGGGCAGCGTCCACGGCATCTGCTGACTTGTCAGGGGTAGAGTTCCTTTCCCTACTTCCACCTGATTTTTTTCGAGGGCGCCCCCGTTTTCTTTTGGCGTCACTTCCTGTATCCTCTACATCCTGCTTTGTTGCTTTGGCTGGTGGGTCCTGCCCACTGGCCTCACTCACAGGTACTTCAGCTGTCCTCTTGACACCCTTGTCATGGGGTCCCGGGTCACCACCTATGCTCACTTCCCTGTTCTCTGTGCCCCTCGGCTGAGTGAGCCCCCCAGGTGGAGCTTGACCAGGCCCAGGCCCGGGGCCAGGTCCGGGTCCGGGTCCAGGTCCAGGCAAAGCAGGAACAGTTGGTAAGATCATGTTAAAGATGGGCACAGCTGCTTGGGGTCCACCACCCCTACTGGGAAGAGGCAGTGTAGCCATTTTCAGAGTGCCTGAAGAAAGCTTGGGGGCCAGAATGGATGGAGAGACTCGGATTGGTGGAATAGGTGAGGGAGGGGCCCGGGGGAGGAGCAGAGGCAGCCGGGCCACTAGGGCATTAACGTGAGGGTTACTGGGTGCTGGCACCGGGGTCTCTACTACACTCTTCTTCCGCTCTCCACGTGCTGGGGGGCCAGCCCCAGCCCGGGCTTCCAGCTCCTTAGGAGGCTAAAGAGTAAAGAGAGGAGCACAGTAAGTGAGAACACTGGAAAATGGAGGGAATGTGGGAACAGCAGGTGAAAAATACTGGACCCACTGTGGGAAGACTATACTAAATTCCTAGCCCAGGGGAGCAAGGTCAAGGCCAGGTTCCTTACCTGGGCCTGTCTCTCTGGTCTCTTGTGGGCTCCACCTTCCAGGTTCTCTACGCCATTCTTGGATTTAGACGACCGCTCCCGAGGGGCATGCTCGTCCTCTTCTGCAGAGATGCCAGAAAAGGTAACCAGGTGAAGAGGAAAGAGAATGGAGGAGTGAGGCGCCTCTGACTGCCTGGCGGAGGCAGAGAGAAGGTGGTCTAAGACATGTTCTAGAAGGGTCTCTAGGAATGACAGAAGGCAAATCCAAGGTGTCTCTATCCTAGTACGTGGGAGGGACTGCGAGGTTCAAAGTGGCTGAGGACACTCAGGATATGAGAGGGGGTCCACCCACCAGCAAGCCCCATGGCCTTGAGCACATGGGCATGTGCAGATCGGGCAGAGATAAGATGCTGCTGCAGCAGGAAGCGGGCGACCTCGACAATGGAACTGAAGGACCGTTTCAGGATCCGTTCTGCCCAGTCACAGGTCAGGGCACAGGCTGCTTCGACCAGCTCATCCCGAGGTGCTGGGGTTACTTCTGGGCCCATTTCTGGCTGCGGGGGGTGTGGAGAAGGATACAACCAATCACACTCTGAAGAAAGGGCCCTCCGCCCCTCTCAGACACCGATGTTGACCATAAGTAAGCTCAGACTGGGGATGGGAGTAGCCTCTATCATCTCCTCCTAGAAACCTACAAATTCTCTTCCTCCTCTGCCTCAGCCACAGGGTGGGCAGAAGGGCCTATCCTATACACTCAGAAACTGTGCAGAGTGACCTAGGCTGTGTCAGCCTTCAGAACATGTCCCAAAGTCCTCGGACTTGGAGAGAGAGTTCGGTCAGAGGGTTGGCTGTTACTTACACTCTCAGAGCCCTTTAGGTCAAGTCCGGGCAAGGGTGGCATAGATACCAAGGTCTTCCTTCGTATGCCACTGTAGCAATATCTGCCAAAAGTTAAGGAGCCACCAACACGTGGGCATCTCCCAGCCCCTTAGGAAAGCTGGGCTGTTTCCACTCCTGGCTCTTCGCATCCTGTTTTCCTCCCCAGGTCCTTTAGCCCAACCTTTTCAATCAAGGATACTTGGACTGGCCCCGGCCACCAAGCCTTCGCGCCTTGATGTCAGGGAAGATCTCTCTGATGATTTTGCCAAAGTTGGCTGTGCTGAGTGGGCGGCAGCAGGCAAGGCTTTCACAGTACTTCCTGAGTGTGGGGAGGGGGGCAGAGTGGGAAGACAAAGAGGTCATGGATGGGTTCAGAGGGTCCCTGGGGATCAAGGTTGGGACATTCTTTAAGAAGTCAGGCTCTGTCAAGGCAAGGAGGTCTCCAGGGGTGAGAAGGTGGTCCTATGCCCCCCATCCACCCACCGATAGGCATCATAAACACTTTGTTTCGGCAGACAGGTGTCCGTATGCTCTTCTAGATGGTTGCGGATCCACCTGTAAGCATACATGTACTCCTCATTGCTGAGTGTGCTTGGCTCTGAGCTGCAAGAGAAGTAAGAGAGACAAGTATTACTAACATCCTAACAGTTGCCCTGGTTCTATCTGGACTATTGCTTCCGTAGGGCTGGACTGAATCAGTTCATCCAGAACCCACCTTCCCCTAGTAAACCAAGGCAGGACAGGGAACGTTCTTCTTGATTAGGGACAGCTGTTATGAGTATTCTTATTCACCTGACCCTTTTCAGGGAGCCCTTCTTTGAGAGTCAGAACCTCTGAGATCCAAGACTCTAGCACCACACCTACCTTTTGTCCCCAGTACTGGGCCCTGAGGGGAGCTGAAGGTAGAGATACAGCTTGTCGTTGTCTGAGAATTTCTGTACATCTTGCTGAGGCAGGGAGGAACAGAGGCAGGAGAAATAATAAGGCCGAGAAGGACCCAAGGTAGGACCCTCTGACCCTTACCCAAAACTCTAGCTGACTTAGTAACTGTCACATGGGAAAAAGACCTCAGAAATGATTTGAGGCTGGGTGCTCACTATGCCCTGAGGAGCCCTTATGGGCCACTAGGATGAGAGGGGGAGTGGAGGGGGTCAGCTCTGATTTTATTTCTATGCGGCTTTTACACAAGAGGTCACACAGACGCTCAAGGGGAAAGTGATGGCAACTTGCAAAGCCAGTTACTTCTGACAGGGCAGACAACATACCTCTCTCACAGAGAACTTTCCTACCGATAGCCTCACTATCATTCTCCACCAACTGCATCTCTCTATTGCCCTCTTCCCCCAAATACTCACCAGGATTCCCTCTACTTTGTTCTGCACGGCCTTGCTGTGGAGAAGAAGAGAAAGCTGGAGGTCATACACAAAAATTTTCCCCATCCCTGGGTCTTTCTGCCAGGGAGAGGAAGAGGGCTGAAAAAACCAGCAGGTGCTCAAGAACTGCTATGATGATGAAGACGCTCCCCTGATGGGATACACTTGCTTGGGGAATGGCAGATTGTCGAGAGAGACAGTAAGTGCTTACAGGGGTGGATACCCAGGTCTGGAATGAGGTTTGGAGATGGTGATGAGTACTTACGAAATGGTACCTCGGAGCCTCTGAAGAAGGGTGGTGGGTTCCCCTGCCTCGGCACTACCTGAGGGGGCCCTTCCCCCTGTCTTTGGGCTTTTAGCATCAGGTTCATCTTCTGCCATCCTGGCATGAGGGCTAGAGGTGAGAGAAGACAGGACATGAAGATTTAACTTCCTTTCCCCTCATGGAGGCCCCAGGACCACTCCTCTCCTCTCTACCCAGAAAGAGAGACAAGCAGAAAAAAAAAAAGCCTCAGAATTGCTCCAGTGGTCTTTTTTTCTTCCCCACCACTTATCTTTTCCAAACGTTATAAATTCTTCCAGTACTTCTCCAGGCCCATCTATACCCCAAGAGATCTTTGCCATCTCCATTCTATCTGCCCCACCTTTCTGCAGTCTGCTAAAAGTGGAAAACCGTAAAGGAAGAGATGGGGGTTTGGGAATCACGTTAGAAATTTTCCTTTCTGCTTCTGACCCCGCTACTGCCATCCTTCCTTCCCCTCAAAAACAACCACCACAAGACAAAGTTCTTTAATTCTCTAATATAGTCCGCATCACTGAATCGGCCTGGGAGGTTAGAAAGGATACGAACATATTCTGCCTTCCAGGCTTGGAAAAAACTGGGCCCAAGTTCTCATTATTTAATCTCGCCACGGCTTCCCCCGCAGCTCCCCCTCCCCACGTCGCAGGCCCCTACGTCACCTCCCTCAACATCCCATCCTGATGCGCGCCCCCACTTCCCTCCCTTCCCCCTCTATTCAATCCCTCGTTGCAGCAAAGTGGGGGGGAGGGGGAGTTCAGGGCTGCGGAACTCCTGGGCTGGGCGTATGAACCCGGTAGGGAGAATGGGGTCCCAGACTCGGGGCACGTGCACATGGGTGAAGAAGCCGTTGAAAATACAGCCAAAATATTTTTCTGCGCTCCTCCCAACTCATATTGCCCCCTCCCTACCTTTCAACAGTCGCCTTCCAACACAAGCAACATTAAAGGTAAGGGAGAAAGAGAAACTACCTCGTAGCCACCTTCACTTCAGCCCAGCCCCACGGTCCTGGCCCAGCGGGCTCGTGCGTTGCTTTATTTTCTTTTTTCTGAATGGCTGGAACAGCCCCGATCTGCCTAGATACTCGTACTGCCCGCTCTATCATTGGTCGTTGCTGCCACCCGGAGACAGTAGGCGCCGGTCTCGTACCGGCGGCAGCTAAAGTCTGCCTGGTAACAGAATCCGATTGGTCAATAGGGGAGGGAAAATCCAAAGTTGGTCTTATTTGAGTCAAGAGGGGGAAGTCCGGGTTAGGTTTCGGTTAAAACTGGGGTCGGTTGGGACTGCCGGTCCCAAGAGGTTCTTCTCTTAAAGGGACCGCAGGACGAAAGACTGGGCGCTCGGCTTCTTTTGGAGCTTTCTTTTCTCGTGCCGTCTTTCAGTTTTGCTTTCGGTGATCGCAGCTACTGGAAGAAAAGACTCAATGGATGATAAAATCACTAGAAAATTATAGGAAGTAGTGATGGAAGTTCGATATGAGCTCACATTACCCACTTCTGATGAAAAACAAGTTGAACCATTGCCCCCACCACCCAACACAACCAAATAGACACAACAAACCTGCAAACACAGGCTCACATTACTCATTGATGGAGGCCTCCAAACCTCAGCAGCTGTACCACATTAAACTAAAGTGCCTTTAGTGTTCATAAGTTTCCCGTGTGTACTTTATTTTCTTCCAAAGAGTTGTTAATGCCTTTGCATCCCCACAGTTCTGCACTCAGTGAACACTGGAATTTTGACTGACTCCCCCAGAGGGTGCTGGATGCCCACAGGAACTGACCTTTTTCTCTTCAGAGAACATTGTTACTGAAAGGTCATGAGTTCTTAACCCTCTTAGTTAAGGCTTTTTAAGGCCAAGAGTCAAATAAATTCAAGGGACTCTCTGGCATGAAAAATGCAGGTACAGACCGAGTGGTGCATCTAAGGTCAGAAGTCACGGGGACTCCAGGTTAGCCACGCTGTGAATGGACAGTATTTTTTTTTTTTTTTTTTTTTTTTTTTGCACAGCAGCTATGTTACACACAAAGCCATATTTGTGATCCTGACTTATACATTCTCCAGTCTCATCATCACTGTGCTTTTGTAAAGAGGCTGGCAATGTTGCCTGATCTCATTACCATGGCCCATTGGAGCCTCCATTTCCCTACTACCAGCTTCCTGGAGGGAACCCAGGGGATTGATTGCAGAGTTGGGGGAATGATTGCAGAGTTGCGGGAATGAGGATATACTGGAAAGAAGGTTTTCTAGTAACAGCTAAAATGTATTTGGTGGATACTGTGTGCCAGACACCATACCAAATATTAAAGACCTCATTTGGGGAGCTCCCATTGTGGCACAGCAGAAAGGAATCAGAATAGTATCTATGAGGATGTGGGTTTGATCCCTGGCCTCACTCAGTGGGTTAAGGATCTGGCATGGCAGTAAGCTGTGGGGTAGGCTAGTAGCTGTAGCTCCAATTCACCCCCTAGCCATGGGAACTTCCATATGTCTCAGGGGCAGTCCTAAAAAGCAAAAAAATAAAAATTAAAAATATAAAGACCTCATTTTGGAGTTCCCGTCGTGGCTCAGTGGTTAACAAATCTGACTAGGAACCATGAGGTTGCAGGTTCAATCCCTAGCCTTGCTCAGTGGGTTAAGGATCCGGTGTTGCCGTGAGCTGTGGTGTAGGTTGCAGACGCGGCTGGATCCCGCATTGCTATGGCTCTGGCGTAGGCCGGCAGCTACAGCTCCGATTGGACCCCTAGCCTGGGAACCTCCATATGCTGCAGGAGAGGCCCAAGAAAATGGCAAAAAGACAAAAAAAAAAAAAAAAAAAAAGACCTCATTTTGCAGCAAGAACTAGTATTGCCTCCATTTGATAGACAAGGAAACAGATTTGGAGAAGTGAAGGGATTTACTTGTCCAGAGTTACATTATACTAAGTGCTGGAATCAGGATCCAAAGCCAGGCAGTCTGCCTTCAGAGCCCATTCTCTCAAACGCTGCCCTAGACTGCCTATATACAGATTTGAAGATGCTCATATACAAATATGGGTAGAGACTGATGGAAAGATACCCCACTATTTGATATGAAAGGGATACATAGCCCTTTGGAGAAAGAATTTGGGGTAATTAGGCTGTCTTAGGAATTTGCGGGTGGCAGAGAATAACTGGAAGCTTTTAGCAAAGGGAGAAAAAGTAGTATAGGGAGGGAGATTATTTTGACAGCACTGCAAAAAGGCGAGGTTGAGTGGGCAGGCAGGAGAGGAGAGAGATGGGAAAAACAGACAACTAATTATTCACTGATGCCAGGTGTTGTGCTGAGAGCTGGGGACACAAAGCTGAATGAGTGAGTTCCTGATGTGGCGCAAGGAGATCAGCAGTAGTGCCTCTGGAGCAATGGGATTCAGGTTTGCTCCCCTGCCCAGCACAGTGGGTTAAGGATCCAGCCTTGCAGCAGCTGCAGCATAGGTCACTTGGATCTGATCCCTGGCCTGGGAACTGCATATACTGAGGGGCGGCCCCTAAAAAAGCTGAATGAGGTGTGATGGTCCTTGTCCTGAGAAGTAACAATAAAAATTGTCTGATAAGCATCATCGTAATAACAGCAAACATTTATATAGAGCTTAATCTGTGCTGGGGATTGTTCTAAGGGCCTTAACATATGTTACCTTTTTAATCTCATAGCAACTCTATCAGATGAGCTGAGGCATTGAGAGATTAATACTTTGTCCAATGCTACATAGTAAGTGATGGAGCCAGGACCTGAACTGAGCTGTCTGGATTCAGAATTTACTCTTAGGCACTATCATACATTACCCATTAATATTGAGAGGGAGTTCCAGTCTTTCTTTCCTCTTCTTCTTCTTCTTCTTTTTTTTTTTTTTTTTGATATTTTTAGGGCCGTACCCATAGCATATAGAAGTCCCAGGCTAGAGGTCTAATTGGAGCTTCAGCTAGAACCCAGCCACCATGTTGTGAGGAAGCCATGTGTAGGTCATAGCCCTAGCTGAGGTCTCAGGTGACAGACAACATCAGTCAGACTTATTTGATGACATCAGCAAATGATTCCAGCCTCTAGTCTTTAAGCTGCTCTAATTGATACAGAGGGAACAGAAATAAGTTGTTCCCATAGAGCCCTTTCAAAATTACAGATTTGTGAGCAAGAATAATGTTGTCATTGCCTTAAGACACTAAGTTTTGGGGTTGTTTGTTACACAGTGATAGATGACTGGAACGTAATGCATTTAAATTTCCAGATCAGTTCTAGAAACAGCTTGTCAAGTTTCATTTAAAAAAAAAAAAAAAAAGCCCTCACCCCTCTGAGGTAACATGCTCTGGAAAGTATTCTCCCACACCCATTTTCATGTTCTTTTTTTTTTTTTTCCTGCATATGCAGCAGCTTGATGTGGAGTCTCATTTCTCAGACCAGAGCCTGGACCTAGGCCACAGTGGTGAAAGTTCCAAATCCTAACGACTAGACCAACAGGGAACTCCCTTATTTCTGTGTTCTTACAAACACAAGTCCATCCACCTAAATAGGTTTTTGTTAAATTTATTCTTACAAATGGGGATTAAACTATATACATATCTGCAATTTACTCTTTTTACTTAACAAAATGTTGTACATATCCTTCTAAGTCAGCTAGTCAGGAAGCAGAAAGACTTCCCCAACTGCAACGTGTGGGAGGGCTAATCATGCTTAAAGGACCAACAGGGGGGTAGACCCTTCCTGGTGCTCTCAAATTTTTCATCATGGTGGACTGGGGCTATAGCTTTTCTGGGAGGAGGGTGGGGGGTTCCCTGAGCTCAGCAAACTCTCTAGAACTTTCCAGATGGTTCATAGGCCAACCTGTGGAGCTGGCCATGGTGCTGGCAGGAGAGCCTAGATGATGCACCAGACTCTTTACGCGGCAAGCTCAGCTTTGCTGTTTTTGCTCCTATGGCCTAATCCTGGGCCATGGGGTGGGTGGAATCTTTGTGATACAGCAGAGAGAGGACTTGTGGTGGAGGGTACAGCAAGGATTGGGGAAGGCTGGGTCACAGACTGCTAGTGGCTGGTGCATCTGTGACAGGAGGGCCTCTCTTGTTTTGGAGTGTCTGTTTCAGTGATGTAGGGGCAGAAATAGTGAGATTAGGCCAGGATCAGGAGGCAGGTGAAGAGGTTCTCTTTTTAAAAAAAAATTTATTATAAAAAAATTTCAGGAGTTCCCGTCGTGGCGCAGTGGTTAACGAATCCGACTAAGAACCATGAGGTTGCGGGTTCGGTCCCTGCCCTTGCTCAGTGGGTTAACGATCCGGCGTTGCCGTGAGCTGTGGTGTAGGTTGCAGACGCGGCTTGGATCTGGCGTTGCTGTGGCTCTGGCGTAGGCCGGTGGCTACAGCTCCAATTCGACCCCTAGCGTGGGAACCTCCATATGCCGCGGGAGCGGCCCAAGAAATAGCAACAACAACAACAAAAAAAAAGACAAAAGACAAAAGACAAAAAAAAAAACCAAAAAAACAAAAAACAAACAAACAAAAAAACAACAACAACAAAAAGACAAAAGACAAAAAAAAAAAATTTCAAATATAGGAAAGGGGAAGGAAGAATACAACCTCCACATACACACAGCCATCATCCTGCTTTAAGAATTACCAGCATCTGGTCAATTTTGTTTATCTATACCTCCTCCACTCTCCAGTTCACTCTAGATTATTTTAATACAAATATTCATCCTATCATTATATTTGTAAATAATTCAGTATTTATGTAAATACTTCAATATGACTAAAAATAAGGATTTTTCTTGGCCACGCCCACATCAGCAATCAAACCCCGACCCACAGCCGTGACAACGCCAGATCCTTATCCCTCTGCACCACCAGGAAACTCCAAGGACTTTTTTTTTTTTTTTTTGGTCTTTTTTGCCATTTCTTGGGCCGCTCCCATGGCATATGGAGGTTCCCTGGCTAGGGGTCGAATCGGAGCTGTTGCCACAGGCCTACACCAGAGCCACAGCAACGTGGGATCCCAGCCACGTCTGCAACCTACACCACAGCTCATGGCAATGCCGGATCCTTAACCCACTGAGCAAGGCCAGGGATGGAACCTACAACCTCATGGTTCCTTATCGGATTCGTTAACCACTGAGCCAGGACGGGAACTCCTCCAGGGACTCTTTTTAACATAGTCCCAATGCCATTATCATCCCTGAAATGTAATTTCTTATTATCATTGAACATCCATTCAGTGTCCAAATTTCCCCAGTTTTCTAAGAAAATATGTATTTTTCTTCTGATATTTTCAAATCAGTATCAATAGGTCCACACATAGCTTTGCATTTGGTTTTGGTTGATGTGTTTCTTAAATCTTTCAATGTATATTCTCCCTCCCTTATTTGTTGAGGAAATAACAAAGAGTTTAGAGTTTCCCACATTGTACATTTTTATGATTGCACTTTTTTTTTTGGCTGCGCCTGTGGCATGCAGAAGTCTCTAAGCCAGGAATTGAACCGGCACCACAGCTGTAACCAGAGCCATGGCAGTGACCATGCTGAATCCTTAACTTGCTGAGCCACGAAGGAACTCCTATGATTGCATCTTTATAGTATTTTTTTTTTCCTTTTTGGCCGCCCTATGGCATATGGAGTTCCCGGGCCAGGGATCAGATCCAAGCCGAAGTTGTGACTTAAGTCGTAGGTGTGGCAATGCCAGATCCTTAACCCACTGCGTCAAGCTGGGGAATCGAGCCTGCATCCCAGTGCTCTCAAGACACCACTGATCCCATTGTGTCACCGTGGGAACTCCATCTTTATAGTGTTTTTAAGCTTTTAAAACTTGTGCTTCTGGGACTTCCTATAGTGGCTCAGCGGAAACAAATCTGACTAGTACCTATGAGGATGCAGGTTCAATCCCTGGCCTCACTCAGTGGGTCTGTGGCGTAGGTTGCAAACACAGCTTGGATCCTCACTGTTGTGGCTGTGGTGTAGGCCAGCAGCTGTAGCTCTGATTTGACCCCTAGCCTGGGAACTTCTGTATAGCACAGGTGCAGCCTTAAAAAGCAAAACAAAGCAAAGCAAAACAAAACAAACAAAAAACACAAAAAAAAATCCTTGTGCTTCTGTTTGCTGTATTTCCTGTAAACTGACTGTGAGCTCTACAGGCTTGATCAGATTCATTTTGGACTCATTCATTTGGTGAGAATACTTCATAGGTGTTGCAGTGCACTTCCTATCATGTCACGTTAGGAGGCACTCTTTTGCAATGTACAGATTGATGAGTGTGTTCAGGTTCTGTCGTCTGATCTATCCATTAGGAAGCCCCATTCCAGTCTGTCATTTAATGGTTTTAACAGCCACTGCTAAATCATTGCCTAGATCCAAATGTCATTAGAGATTACAAATTGGTGCTATCCAAATTCTGCCACTCTTTCTGAATTTACTAGCTGAAATTGTTGTCATTGTTATTGGTTTGTTGGTTTGATTTGTTTTTTTGTTTTATTTTTGTGTCAAGGTTGGGGGGCTTCGGGATTGGGGGTGTCAGTTTTTGGGAAGCAGTAGATGTCCTGGAGTCCCAGAGGATGTGGACTCTTGACTCCCACAGGCCCTCACATGTTGGGGAAGCAGATGGCTACCCACCCCCCACAGGCCTGGACCCCGGGGCCTGACCACCTCGGGGTGACAGGCAGTGACTCACCAGGATTGTCTTCTCCTGACGCTGGCGCTCCTGTCTTACTAGCTGGAATTTTATAAAGGAGTTGCCCTTGTCAACTATGTGGTTATCCTCAGGCAAGTTCTTTCTTTCTTTTCTTTCTGTCTTTTCTAGGGCCACACCCGAGGCATGTGGAGGTTCCCAGGCTAAGGATCTAATCGGAACTGTAGCTGCCGGCCTATGCCAGAGCCACAGCCACGCCAGATCTGAGCCATGTCTGTGACCTACACCACAGCTAACGGCAACACTGGATCCTTAACCCACTGAACAAGGCCCTAGGGATCAAACCCGCAACCTCATGGTTCCTAGTCGGATTCATTAACCACTGAGCCATGATGGGAACTCCCAGGCAAGTTCTTTCTGAAGAAGTTTGATTACTGAAAAGGACAGGGTAGAAACCTAGGAGAGACTGCTGGTAAGACCGAGTAAATCCAAAGGCTCCCTCTAACTTTGCTGGTTCACCAAGGCACACTAGGTGCTGATGTCCAAGCCGCATGCTGGGAATAAGCAGGGATTTTCAATACAATGTGACACGTGTTCATGCTGAGGTAAAGTGTAGGAGGCCCTTCACCTGGAGCCGGGGAAGGAGCTTTCCCAGGGATAGGATAACCTGGCCTGGATGGCAGGTAAGGCTGGCAGAGGGAATCAGGAACTGAGTGAGGTAGATGTTTCAAGGAGCGTGTTCAAAAACCTCAAAGGGAAAGAGTGTGATACATTCTTAGGGGATCTGGCCATCTTGGGGGTCCTAGACTGCTCCATTGTTTAGAACAAAGACACTTGGAGTTCCCTTGTGGCACAGCAGGCTAAGGATTCGGCGTTGTCACTGCAGCAGTTCGGGTCACTGCCGTGGCATGGGTTCAGTCTCTAGACCAGAAACTTCCACATGATGCTGTGGTGAGGCAAGAAAACAAAAAAAGCACTTTGGTGGAAGACTGAAGTGGATGTAGGGTAATACCTGCCTGTTGCTTGGTACTGTCTAGGGTAGAGAATCAAGGAGTCAATAAATGACTGCTTGGTTGCTGTCTCTCGGGTTCCTGAAACTTCCATCCCATTCCTGTAAAGAACTAAAGAGAAAGAAAGGAGACACTTCTCTCTCTCTCTTCTTTTTGTTTGGCCTCGCACACACAGAAGTTCCCAGGCCAAGAATCTAACCCACTCCACAGCAGTGACAACACCAAATCCTTAGTTTGATTCTTAACCTGCTGAGGCACCAGAGAACTCCAAGATGCCTCTGATTCGGGCAAGGCTCTAAAACACCTTCCAGGTGAGGAGACAAGAATGCCAACGGGGCCTGGTCTGTTGGGTTGGTTCACCCAGCCCTCCTACCTGCCCCATCATGTTTCTTCTTCCAGGTAGGAGGTGACACACGTAAACTCTCCAGCACAGTGTGTCCACCCATAATGTCACCAGCAGTGGGAACGGACTGCATCATCTACGTCAAGGCTCTAGGGTATTTTCTGTGTGTGTTTGTGGGGGGGTACGTTACATACTCTTGGGGGTGGTGGGTGAGATTTTAGGTTTATTAAAAGAAAGCGCAAATTTTAAAAGTAATAAAATTTAGCAATGTCAACTGACAGTCTCTCCCCACCAGCTTTCCCCACCTCCAAAATTTTCAGGTTCTGTCTGGCCATAAAAGTGAGGTTTTGACATTGTTAGCAGCATGTTGTAATCACTGGCATGAACTAGTCGTCATAACCACCTCACCCCTCGGGTCCTCTTCAGGACTTTCCTGTGCCAGATACAAAGGGTCAGCAGAAGAGGAGTCACAGGCCCAGTGCCCCCAAAGGCAAGGTGATCACAGAAGAGGTTCACCGGTTTATTTCTTGGTGAAATAATTTCCAAGAACTCATGTAAAAACAGCACAGGGAGCAGCTCAAAACAGTGGCGGGTAAATGGAGACACAGCTCAAGAATGTCAAGAGCCTGAGTCTGGCTTTAGTAGGATAAGCTGTCAAGGGTCGGGAGTAGGGGTGGGGCAAGAGAGCAGAGTGAGGCCAGGTCCCTGCGGAAAGGATGGCTCAGAACATGGAGGGGGGCTAGGAGGGGTGGCCTTCAGAGCCATATGTCAGAGCTGCAGTCGCCCCCAGGGTAGCGAAGCTCATGGGCCAGAGCTGGGCCAAGGGGCTCCTTCCCAAAGTCCACCAGGAAGTTGGGGTTCAACTTCAGCCCTCCCTTCTCTGTGTCTACATCGATCTGCAGCATCACAGAGCCTTCCCTGGTGGAAACAGGGAGGGAAGAAGAAAGAGGTCAGAACTAGGTAAGTGCAGGGGGAGGGGGGTCTGAGGAAGGAGCAGCATGTGGTAAGGGGGGGTCGGGGTGAGGTGACCAGGGAGTCTTCCGAAAGCCAGACCCCTCTGGGAGAGGAGGGCTGGGAGGTGAGCTCGGGCTGCCTGCTTCTTTCTTACCTGATGAGATCGGGGTAAAACTGCTTGTCCCAGGCACTGTACAGCGACGTGGTAACATAGAGACGCTTGCCATCCAGGCTGAGCTGGATCATCTGAGGGCCTCCGGCTACTCGTTTCCCCTTGGGAAAACCAGGGGTCAGACCCCAGGGATACAGACAGATCCTAGGAGGGGCCCGCGGGCACCAGCCAAATCCCAAGAGTGGGCTTGGATGCAGCCCAGCCCCCTCCCTCATACTTCTCCAGCGGGGGATCTGAGGGGCCCATCCTCACCTTGACCACCAGGGGCTCTGGCTGGGATTTTAGCTCCTGGTCCTCCAACACTTGCACGGGGCCACCCTTAACAATGCTGCCCCCGAGGAAGAGCTGAGTGGGGCGGGGGGGTGGGGGGAGCATAAAGGGAGGACAATGGTGGGAGGTGAGGACCTGGCAGGAGGAGCAGCTTGCCCCAGCCGGGAGCCCCTCACTCCCTCCCATTCCCCACATTTAACCGTGGATCCCATGGCTCTGGCCTGAACCCGCCCTCCACACCCACCCCTGATTTTCCCGCACCTCCCTTATCATCCCCCAGCCACCTCGTACCCTCTACCTCACGGCCAGATTTCTACTCCTCCCCTCTGCCCGCCTCCTCCTGCTGGGACCCCACCTGTCCTGTGAGGCGGGGCCTCTTTGGGTCGGAGATGTCATACTGTCGCAGATCCCCGTGCAGCCAGTTGCTGAAGTAGAGGAAGCGGTCGTCCAGGGACAGCAGGATGTCAGTGATGAGGCCTAGGGGTGGGGGTGAGGGGTTCAGAGGCTTTAAGGATTTTTGTTCCTCAGGCTGAGACTCAACCTTCTGATGCCCACACTGCCCTGAGCACTCACTTGGCATTTCAGGCAGCATCCAGCCCTTCACTTTCTTGGGGGGCACCTGGATCACCTTCTCTACCGACCAAGTACCTCCCTGCATTGGGGTAGGAGGTAGGGAGGGGAGTTGTCAGAGTTGAGGGGTGGTGGTCACATCAGCACTTACTCCAGGGAGACAGCAGATACAGGACCTTCTGGCCACTCGGCTCTCACTCCCATGCAAACCCCTTAAGGCAGGGATCATGTCTACTTGACCACTGCATTCCCAGCACCTAGCACAGTGCCTAATGTAGAAGCTCACTAAACATTTTTCAAATGAATGAATAAATATGGCCAGTTAGGGTTTAGGGAGAAACTAGCCTACTAAGAGAAGAGAGGCAGGGCAAGTGGTCTCTTTTTTTTTTTTTTTTTTTTCTCTATAGGGTGCCCCTACAGCATATGGAAGTTCCCAGGCCAGGGACTGAATCTGAGCCAGAGCTGTGACTTAAGCCACAGCTGCAGTAATGCCAGATTCTTAACCTACTGCGCCGCCAGGGATCAAACCCATGCCTCCACAGAGACCAGTTGGATCATCAACCCACTGCACCACCACCTCAGGAACTCCAGGTGGTCTTGTTTTTGATTTCTGGGAAGTTTGGGCTGGTGGAACCAGGAAAGAGGGCCTGGGCCACTCCAAGGGAGAAGGGGGCATCGTGGCCACGGGCGCTCCTGTAGCAGAGCATAACAGGACTGCTGAGAGGAGAGGGCCAGAGCACATGGCACCTCATTCTTGTAGAAGCGCTGGATGTTGGAGCCCAGGGCACAGCCTACGAAGCCCTGGGAAGCGGCCGGGTTGTGCAGGAATCGGATCTCCAGGGGGATGAGCCCATCCTGCAGATGCAGGGTCTGCACCATCTCGTGGCGCTGCCAGTCCCACACGTGTAAGCAGCTCCCATACAGCCCTGGTGTGGAGATGAGACCAGAAGATGGGATCAGGATCAGGGCAGGAGGGCATGGGCAGAGGCTGGGGCACAGCCCAGGGTGGAAGGTTGGAAAATGGGGTGAAGGGATCAGAAGGATGCTTGAGCAAGTCAGAGCACTCAGCCCATTCTGTACCATCACCCCAAGAATCTGGGGTCCACACCAGGGAAGGAAAAGGGCTGGGGAGTGGGGGCTTGGAGCAGAAAGCAGGGGTTTGTGTGACCAGGCTCCTGCCAGCCCACGAGTGGGGAGGTGGACTCTCACCTGCCTGTACGTCAGCGGGGTTGAAGCCATCTCGTAAGACATTGGGAGCCGCCCATTCGGTGCTGATCATGACATTGTGTCGAGGCTGGTACCAGAAGTCATAGCCCAAGGGAGCAGCACCTCCAGGCCTCTCCCATGTCCCCTTCACCTCAAAGGTCTCTCCATCCAGCAGCACAAACCCCCCTGAGCAGGGAAGGAAGCAGGATGGCAGGTAGAGGTAGTGGAGACCAACCTGCACCCAGCTGGCACCCCCAGGCCTGTCCGAGGGGCTCCAAGCCGTTGCCTGGTGCCCCTCCTCCCATTGGGTTTGCCAGCTCCTTAAATTCAGGAGCTCCTTAAATCTGGACACCTGATGGGCACCCCTTCCTCCCATCAACTTCATCCCTCTCCTGGATAACAGGGTAAAATTTTCCTCCCCTGAGTCAAGATCTTCTGGGACTCTATCCACTAGGTTGCTCTTGCACAGCCTCCCACTTTCAGCGTAGGATTCCTGCCAGAGTCTAAGCTCCATTCTGCTCACTATGTTTCTTTTTGTCTTTTGTCTTTTTAGGGCTGCACCTGAGGCATATGGAGGTTCCCAGGCTAGGGGTCGAATCGGAGCTGTAGCCGCCGGCCTACGCCAGAGCCACAGCAACACAGGATCCGAGCCACATCTGCGACCTACACCACAGCTCATGGCAACACCGGATCGTTAACCCACTGAGCAAGGGCAGGGACCGAACCTGCAACTTCATGGTTCCTAGTTGGATTCATTTCTGCTGCACCACAACAGGAACTCCCTACATTTTTTTAAGAGAGTATATATATTTATTCATAATTTAGCATGAATACCCAATATTTTTTCCCCTTGCCACTTCTTTGCAAAAACAGATATTTACTCCTGTGTTATTAAATCTAGGAGTACCATGCATCCCATCTCCTGAAAAGAGCAGTTAAATAGAGTCTAAGGCAGTAACCTTAACTGGACTCCTCGAACTGATATTTCACTCCAAGCCCTTGGACGGCGAGTTCTGGTGAAACAGGTAAGGCTTGGAGAGAGGCAGCACAGTGTGGTGACCAGGACCTAGATTCTGGAGCCATACTGCTGGGTTTGAATTCCAGCTCTACAACTTAAAAGCTGGTTGACTTTGGGTAAGTTACTTAATTGGTCTGTGCCCTCGGCTGCCTAATCTGTAAAATGGGACTCACAGCAGCACCTTTCTCATAGGCTGTGTCTACACACAGGGGACATTTTAGGTGAAAGCTCTGATCATACCATAAATGAGAAAGCTGCTGCGACAATCAAGGATCCCCAGGACTCTGAGATTTGCTTATGAATTCATGAAGGCTGAAATTAAATGTGTGTGTTTTCTGGGGCCATGTCTGTGCTTGCCCCATGGCAGATATTTCTGACTATAAATTATAATTGAATTCATCATTCGAGGCTCATCGTCATAAAAATAACTGAAACAACTAATGTTACTTGACTATGGTTTGAATACTGGGTGAGACCCCACCCTCTGGTTCTGTCTGGTAGGTCATTCCATCCCTTCCCCAGCTTGGGATCTACTTCCCTCACAGATGTGCCTACAGTGCCGGCCGGTACCTTTGCCATTGCCCTTGGGATCTCCCAGGGCACTGATCATCACCTCCCCACTGGCCAGGCAGTGGCTGGTGTGTAGGTAGCCCAGGTCACACTTGGCATGGATGTCCTGGGGCTCGATGACCTGGAGAGGGGGAAGGAATGGCGTCAGAATCTAACTAACAGGGCCAGGTGTCCCCGCTTCTTCCTCCTCCACTCCCACACTTCTATCTGCTATCCTGGCCTCTATTCCTTCGGAACATGGACGCAATTTTCCCGGCAGGAATTTGGCAGAGATTCAAACTGGTAACTTCTGCAGAGCAGCAGGGGAGAGTCAGAGGGACTGCTAGAAAGCACAGATTTCTGTCGCTCTGCCTGTCTTGAGGGCACTCTCAGCCCTTTGAGACCATAAGCTCCTCCCAGGCTGGGAGAATGCCAGTGTCAACTTTGTATCATCAGCAGCAAGCAGTAAGGGCCTGGCACAAAAAGGGCCCTCAGCAGAACATTGAAAGGAAGGACTAGAGACTCTCGCCTAAGGGAAGCCCTGGGCTCCTAACTGGCTGGGGAGGAAATGGCTTCTTCTTCAGCTCAGAGTAAAAGAGAAGAGCCTCCTCGCTCCCCTCCGGTGCCCCTGGGTGGTAACGACCCAGCACATGGGTAACTCTCCTCCAAAGCCTAGCCCCACTCTGTGCTGCTGAGCCCAGACCCTGCTTAAGAGCTGGAGGCAGCTGCTTTGGGCTGGTGGGCACACTGGGGGCCCTAAGCTGGCTAGGGTGGAGGACGTGCCTTGTGCAGCTTTGGGGCACGGGGTTCGGTGCCCACGTCCACCACATAAATTCGGGAGGAGATGAGGCAGGGCAGCATCAGCTTGGTGCGTGACTTGGTGCTGTCTCCGAAGCAGCTGCTGCAGGTGTTCCATCCTGAGTGATGCAGCTCGTCCTTCATGTTGGGCATGGGCAGCCGGTGGATGACCTAAAACAGGAGAGGGGGCAGGGAGTGGTACTCACCCAGAGCATGCCTCTGTGTGCTTTTGGCAAAGGGGCCCCCTGGACCCACTTCAGCTTGGCAGTGTGGCACACACTTGATTTCAGCACTGACCTTGCACATGGGGGGAGTAGCCTTGTGCAGTGAACAACCTGAACGACCATACCCAGAGAGGGCAAAGAAGGATAGAGCCGCGGAAGAGCATTGCCGGGTCCAGGGCTAGAGGAGGGAGTCTCAGGGGTCCCCTGGTGACCAGGCCTCACCTCACCTGGCAATACTGGGGAGACTTAGGGTCAACATCCACAGTGGCCAGATAATCCGGGGCCTCGGTGCTTGTGTTTCGGTAAATGCAGGGCAGGTAGACAATCTCCTCCCTGGGTCCTGGAGGGTAGAGGGCAGGCAGTCGGGGTGCAGGACGTGCCAGCAATGGCTTGCCTACTTCCCTTCCGGGGGATGCTGGATCTGTCTTCTCGAACTTACCTTTCATGGCCTCCAGGGGGGTAGGGTAGCCAGGTCCACACTTCCCACATTTGGTAGCTGTGAAAACAATGGGGCATGTTGGGACCATGCTCTGGAGGGTGCCCTGCCCCTGCCCCTGCCCAAGGGGCACTGTCCCAGGTCCCCTCCAGACCCCCAAAACCCTGATGAGTGCGTGGGTGGGTGGGTGTGGCAGGAAGAGCTGCAGAGATAGGACCTGAAGGTGCACAGACACTCAAGCAGGAGGAAGGTGGGTGCAGGGGAGGCTGTGTGGTGCAGTGGTTTTGACACTGACTGGGGTGCCAAGCCCAGCTGGTCACTGACTAGCCATGGGAGCTTGGGCAAATCACCTAACTTCCCTGGCCTCGGTTTCCATGTCATCTGTAAAGAGAGGGTAAGACGAACGGCACACAACGGACTTTTATGAGACGCAGAGCTTTGTGCTTGCCTGGTAGGAGCCGGGAAACCCTGGCTTCTTGAAGAACAGCCCTTGGGAGCGAGGGTGGTGTCCCTGCCCCTCCTTTCACTGAAAGGCGTCTAACCAGGACCTGGGACACTTCCTGCTTCCCTCCCCTCTGGGTCATGACCCCAGGCTGCTGGCCAGATCCTGGGTTACATAATCAAGGTTCTGGTAAGGGATAGGAGGCTGAAGTTCAAGGCTGCAGGACTGATACTGGCTGCATGTCCTTAAACCAGTTTCTACCCAGGGCCCACCCAGGGTGACCCCATCTACTTCCTTTATCTGTAAAGCAAGGTGTTTGGCCCAGCTCTGGAGAGCTCAGAGGCCCACCCACCAGAGTTGTAGGAAGTGGCTCTCCTTGTCCCCTGAAGTCTGGCAAGAGAAGCCACAAAGTCAGGAACCAAAGTCAGCCACAGAGAAGGAAGGCTGCCACCAGGCATTAAGCCTCAGGGTCTGAGTCCAAACCAGGACGAAGGGCTGAGGAATAAACACAGAGGGAGCTGCAGGCCGAAAGAAATCCCGGAGTGGAGTTCACAGGACTGGATACTGCCTCCCTGCCTGGTCCCGTGGCCAGTCTGGCTACTGGCCCAGAGTTGAGCCTCCACTGGAGCCTGGGCTCAGGCCCTCAGCCAGGGAGCCAGGTCCCCCTACTTGCAGCAGCCAAGTGACTTAGGAGGCTGAGAGGCGGCAAACGGCATTTTAGAGTCCAGAAACGTATTTAAGCTTCAGTTTTGACATTTACTCTCCCCATTTTCCCCTCTTCGTTTGCCTAAAAGGGGGTAATAATATCCTATCTTCTTCTCTAAGTGACTATGAAGGCCAAATAAGACAAAACATTCAGAAACACTTTTGTAAATGTGTCATATAAACACGGGTAGGGCTGAGACAAAAATCCCAGTGCTTGGTGCCCAGAGAGAGGGCTGGGGGTGGGGTAGGGTGGAACGGGGTGAGGTCCAGCCCAAAGGAATAAAGACTTTTTCTGCCACACAAATAAGCTGTGTCAGGGGGGAGGGGGAGGGGAAGGAGCGTGCCAGACACAGAACAGGAGGGGATCCAAAACTCAAGACATCAAGAGGGAGCTAAGAAAACTGCAAAGCAGGAGTGCCTATTGTGGCTCGGTGGGTTAAAGACCTGAGGTTGTCTCTGTGAGGATGTGGGTTAGATCCCTGGTCTCGCTCAGTGGGTTAAGGATCTGGTGTTGCCGTGAGCTGTGGTGTAGGTCCTTGGATGCAGCCCAGATCCGGTGTGGCTGTGGCTGTGGCTGTGGCTGTGGCTATGGCTTGTGGCCGCAGCGCACCTCAACCCCAAGCCTGGGAACTTCCATATGCCGCAAGTGCAGCTGTAAAAAGAAAAAATAGAAAAACAAAAACTGCGAAGCCCTAGAGAGACTGAGAGAGATGGTATGGAGGGTGCGTGAAGGCGGTCCACCCGCCCGTCAGCACCCTCTGGCCATTCCTGATCCCAGCCGCTCCATCCCCCACAGCATTTCTCAGAGTCAGGGTCAGGCCCTGGGAGCCACTCAGGCCCCACCGAGCATGAGTCCTCTTTCTGGAGAACATCTCCCCTGTCTTCAGCATCTCAGGCAAGATCTCTGAATATCTCTGGGTATGAGATGAACACAGGGAAAGTGCCCTGTGTCTTCCCAAGGCCAGGCTGGCTGCTGAATGTTGGGCCAGCCCAGGAAAGAGCCAGATCCAAAAGGGCGAGATCCCAATACTTCCAACCAGACCCAAACTCCTCCTCAGCCTGACATCCAGGAGCCCATGGGTGGAGGAATAGGAGGACTTTGGGAACTGAGCAGGGGAGGCACGGAAACAGGCCCCCAGTGAGAGTGGGGGCTCTTGGGTTTCACTCCCAGAGTGACTGGTGGGGCAGGGGGCTAATGAGTGACCTGGCCACTGAAGGCCTACGTTCCCTACTCCCTGCAGGAAAAAGATGGCCCCCAGGGCTGAAATCAGGATTGTCTGTCTTCTGTGGTGACAGAGACATAGATTTCCTCCTAAGTATCCCAGCCTTATTTTCTCAGCTGCAGAAAGGTCCCCTGGCCCCAGGCTGCAGCCAAGGGAGCTGGCTGGGGGCCCATGGTCACCGGTCCCAGCAGTCCTTCTCCCTTCTGTCCCAGATGCCTCCAGAAATGCTGGCTAAAGTGGGAAATGCAGGGATGGGGGTGGGGTGGGCATGGTGGAGCCCAGAACCCTCCTTTCTCTCCTCTCTCCGGCTCTCTCTCCAGCTTCTCTGTCACTTCCTGTGGGGCGGACCAGGGGTGGGCAACGCACGTTGTCAGAAGCCCCCCTCCTTACCCATGCTGCTCGCTGGTGCGCTTTATCAGGAGTGGGCAGAGACGAAAGTCGCGCAGGTGTCAGAGGCAGGCTGTGCCCGGGAAGGGGCAAAGGGAGGGAACTTATACAACCTCTTGCGGGTGGGCGGGGCAGGGGGAGGGCCTGACCTCGCAGCTCCACATGAATAACAAAGAGCAGCTGGCCTGGACGGTCTCAAATGGCCTTGTGTGTGAGTAACTGGCTGTGTTTGTGTGTCTTCAAGCGTGAGTGCGCGTGCACATGTGCGCTGTGCCTGTGCCTGCTTCTCTTTAGCAGAGTGGGTCTGGGCATGTGCTTGCTCCTGTATACCTGTGTGTTGCCTGTGTATGTATTTTTACCCATGCTCCTGCATGAGTGTAGCTGTGTCCATGTGCCTGCTGAAGGTGCTGGTGTGTAAAAATCTGTACTTGTGTATGTATATGTGTGCCTGCTGGAATATTTATGCCTGTGTAGGGATACATGAATATGTGCCTTTGTGTGTGTGTGTGAGGATGTGGATGCACTAGTTCCTGGGTTTCTTTTTTAACTTTATTTTCATTTTTAAAATTTTATTTATGTAATTAATTTTTGTCATCTTCTTTTTTTTTTTTTTTTGCTACTTTGGGGCCACACCCGCAGCATATGGAGGCTCCCAGGCTAGGGGTCGAATCGCAGCTATAGCTGCCAGCCTACACCACAGCCACAGCAACACCAAATCCGAGCCACATCTTCGACCTACACCACAGCTCACGGCAATGCCGGATAATTAACCCACTGAGTGAGGCCAGGGATCGAACCTGTGTCCTCATGGATCCTAGTCAGATTCATTTCCTCTGTGCCACAGCAGGCACTCCTATTTTTGTCTTTTTAAGGCCGCACCCAAGGCACACGGAAGTTCCCAGGCTAGGGGTCGAATTGGAACTGTAGCTGCCAGACTAAGCCACAGCCACAGCAGTGCTAGATCTGAGCTGTGTCTGTGACCTACACTGCAGCTCACACCAACACCAGATCCTTAACCAACTGACTGAGGCCAGGGATCAAACCCTCGTCCTCACGGATACTAGTCAGGTTGGTCACCACTGAGCCACAACGGAACTCCCTATTTATTTGTTTTTTGGCTGTGCCCACAGAATGTCGAATTTTGGGGGCCAGGGATCGAACCTGTGCCACAGCAGTGACAACCCCTAGTCCTTAACTACTAGGTCGCCAGGGAACTCCAAGTTTCGGGGTCTCGAAATGCTCATCCCTGCTCATCTCTTGGCATTTCGGGGCACCCAGCTGTGGGCCCATTTGCTCCTCTATCCATAGCCAGGATCCGCTCTCTCCTAAGATTGCCTTCACATGCCAGACATCCATGTTCCAAAAGGCACAGTCCGGAGTTCCCGTTGTGGCGCAGTGGTTAACGAACCCGACTAGGAACCATGAGGTTGCAGGTTCGATCCCTGGCCTTGCTCAGTGGGTTAACGATCCGGCGTTGCCGTGAGCTGTGGTGTAGGTTGCAGACGCGGCTCGGATCCAGTGTTGCTGTGGCTCTGGCGTAGGCTGGCGGCTACAGCTCCGATTCGACCCCTAGCCTGGGAACCTCCACATGCCGCGGGAGCGGCCCAAGAAAATGGCAAAAAAAGACAAAAAACAAAACAAAACAAAAAAAACCAAAAGGTACAGTCCCACTCGTCCCAAGATTCACCCATGTCTTCCCTCCACAGCTGCCCTGACAGGTTGTATGTCCAGGTTCCACCTTCCCCAGACTCATTCATTCCTCTTGGGCTTTGAAGTGGAGGGCAAGTTGGCAGTGCCCATTATTACCCTCATAAAACTTGGAAGGTGAAAGTGGGGTGCCTCCCCCTCATCTCCCAGCCTGGTGCCTCAACAGCTCCAGGCAGGTTACTAGGGCCCAGGGACAGTCCAGCATGATGCCACTGTCCCTAGCTGAAAGCAACTGGTCATAAAGCTCTCAGGGGCTCCATCTATCCAGGAAAGAGTCCTCCAGCTAGAGGACTCCGAAACTGCCAGGGCTGCTGAGCCTGCTAATATAGGGGGCCAAATGACAGCTACTTGCTGAAGAACTGATGGGGAGTTGAGGCCTGATCCCTTAACTCTCTCTAGGGCTGCCTTCATTCAGGGAAGCCAGGCCTTAGTGAGCTGGACAAAGCAACCCACATAGATTGCTCTCCATTTTGAAGCTGAGGGCTCCTTTCTTTCCTCAAAGTTGGCCACCTGACCAGGGTAACATCTGCCCCACTCTTCTTGGAACCTACTGACTCTGGTCTACAAAAACCGCTTTCATCTCCTTGGATGAAAGCTCTGGGGTGACGTTTTTATTGGATAGTGAAAGGGACAGAGTTTGGGTTTGAGCCTGCCCGGAGAAAGGAGCCACGAGGCTTACAAACCAGCGTGGGGGTGGGGAGAGCCAAACTGGGCTTTGGTGTGATGGGTGTCTGTCCTCCGGGTTCCCTGGTGAGGGATCACTGCCCACAAAGGAAGATGCCCTGTGGCTGCCCAGGGCAGGGGGCCGCCCTCAGGCCCTCGTCCCCAGTGCCGCTCAACTCCTCTTGGCTCTTTCCTCCTTCTCCATCCTCGCTGTGAACCATCCTCTGCCTGAGGTCTCTGTCTCCTACCTCCTCTCCACTCTCCCATTTTTTGGCTGGGGGCAGCCCAAATCCAAGATCTGAAAGAGAGAAACCCCATCCCACCCTCTTACCAAAAATTCTTAAGTTCATTAACTTCAAGGAAGCTGTTATTTCACTGTTCCAGAGTCTGTCACTGGCTGCAAGATCCTTCATGCCCCATGGCTCTGACCTGGCGGGTCTCTGCGGCCCCGCCTTGGCACCCCTGACCACTTCCTGTGGCTTTGTCCCAGAATGCTCGCTCCAGAGCCTGCAAGGTGGTCAGAGAAAACTGTCCCAATCCGGGCTGTGGGTGGAGGCTGTCCAGGGCCAGGGTTCAGGCTGGTAACTGAGAAGGGCTCCTGGTGTATTTGTTTCTTTTGGCACTGACAGGGCTTGGGCTTCCAAGGTGGAGACCTGCACCCCAGTTGGCACGGGGCTCCTGAACATCTCCAATGTTGTTTCTCAGGAATTTTGGGGCTCCCTCCCTATCTGCCCTGCCCCTTCCTAGCCGGAGACCATCCCAAACTGGGTGCCCCCACCACTGCCTGAAGCATAGGGTGTCTGGGAAGGCCAGCAGGGTTGGTGTGGCAACAATCCTGTTGTTACAAGCCCCAAAGGAGCATAGTAAGTACTACAGGCAATAGGTTATCTGGTTGATAGCTGGACAGCCAGGCGATTGCGTAACCGCTGTTGAGCTTTGGCTCCAGCCTCCACAAACAGGAAGTGATTTTTGTGGCCACAGGGGGTCCTAGAATAGCAGCTGCACACAGATGGTGCCGGGCTCTGCTGGTTCCCCTCTTTTTTTTTCCACCCTCAGCCCAATTTCTGTGGGCCTCTTTAAACAGGTCTTGAGACTATTGATGGGGAAATGGGAAAGTGGGGAAAAGAAGTGAAAAGAAGAGACAAATGAGATGATGAAGTCAGAGTCTCTTAGAAGAACTTGATATGTTTAAAAAAAAAAACCAACCAAGGAATTCCCATTGTGGTGCAGCAGAAACAAATCTGACTAGGAATCATGAGGTTGTAGGTTCGATCCCTGGCCTCACTCAGTGGGTTAAGGATTCGGCGTTGCCCTGAGCTGTGGTGTAGATTGCAGACGCATCTTGGATCCCATGTTGCTGTGGCTGTGGTTTTAGGCCGGCAGCTACAGCTCCAATTAGACCCCTAGCCTGGGAACCTCCAAATGCTGCAAGTGCAGCCCTAAAAACCAAAACAAACAAACAAACAAACAAACAAAACAACCCCAAGGCTGTTCTTCATCTCTAGCAAAACAAAAAATGACAGGAAAGCGATCAAAGTCTGCTGGAAGTGACATTAAGGAGAGAGAAAAAATTAACTCTTGAAACCACCTCCCACTCAGTAGCCCTTGCCTGCAGCACCCTGATGAACCCCATCTTGTAGGTAAATCATCCTTTCACTGATGAAGAAATTGAGGCTCAGAGAGGGCCAAGGCCACTGAGAGATGATGGAACAGGATTTCCATCTGGATCTGCCTGACTCTGGCGCTCAGAGTTTTTCTAATCACTCTTTGTCTTTACGTATTTTGTTTTGCTTTATTTGGTTTCAGGAGGGGGAGGGTGGGGAGCAGAAAAACCAGAAGGAATGTACAAAGCAGTGGTGTTTTGTTTCTTGGAAGTCTCTGGAGAGAGGAATTTTTTTTTCTCTGAAAGGGGGAACAGAGTCAAGAAGCAGATGCCTCCTGCCTGGAGCAGCATTACTGGTGATGGAGGTGGGGGGAGTGGTGGAGACACCCTGTGCTTCGAGAAAGATTGGGAGGGTATACATCTGAGGGCCAGCCGTGCTTACTTTTGGAGAGAGGCAGTGGAAGGAAGGAGTGATTTTCCATTTTTTTCTTTTCTGTCTTATTGCCTTTTCTAGGGCCGCACCCGCTAACGAGCATGTATTACTTTTATAATCAGACCCCAAATAAAGGTATTAAAACAAAACAAAACAATAGAGAGAGAGAGAAAGAGAGAAAAGCAGGGTGGAAGATTGGTGCAATATAGATCAGAGACACTGGGAGCCCATGCTGGGAGAAGGATGGGCCCTGGGCCCTTTACCCAGCAGCTGTGCCACCAACCTGCGGGCCCTCTCCTTTGGAAGACACACATGTGCACGGTTATTCATTCATTCTTTCAATCTCGCACTCCACAGACATTCCTGGAGCATGTATGTTTTAGCAAAGTGGTGAACAAGACAAAATTTCTGGGGAGTTCCCTGGTGCCTCTGTGGGTTAAGGGTCCGGTATTGTCACTGCTATGGCTTGGATACGATCCCTGGCTTGAGAATTTCCACATGAGGCAGACAGGGCCAAAAAAAGAGACAAAGCTTCTGCCATTATAGAGATGACATTCTAAGAAAGACAGCCAATAACCAAGCAAAAGTATAAATAAATAAGATCATTTCACATAAGTGCTAGGAAGGAAGATGATGTAAGGGTGATTGGGAGTACACTGCATAGGGTTGTTTGGTATATAAAGGTACAGATTTGTGCGCAAAGGAACAGCATAAACAAACTAAAATACAAACTGCCCACAGCGCATAAGGTAGCAGCTGATGGTGGCCTGAAGCTCGACTGGCTGTACAGGTTGAGGTTTTAGTGAGCATAGAGTTTCTGAGCCCTGTCCTGCTCATTTCCCCTTGTTTTAAGAGACCAACTCCACGCCCTCAGAGGAAGAGAGTGGCGTTTACTGAGAACCTGTCACTAGGTGTGACTGGTGCCAGGCCAGGCGCTGCACACTAGCAACCAGCTCAGCCTGGAGAGGTAAGTAGCTTCTTTCTTCACCTCGCATTAAAGAAACAGTTTCCTAATTCATCCAGCTGCTCATGCTCTTCTCACAGCACCTCCCCATCTCTGAACTGTGCTGAGTTCAGAGCCGGCAGCTCAGAGCAACACCGAAGCTCAGAGAAGAGAAATAAAGAAAACTACAACAGTGCCCTCTGCTAAGGCTTCCTCCTCACCTCCAATCCACTCAGAGATACCCTCCCTCCCGACTGTCCTGTGATGTCAAGACTTCGCCACGTCTCACCTCTGGGCTACAGGGATCACCTCTGGCGTGTCAGGCTGCCAGTACCTTTGCAGGGTGGTCAGAAGCATCCTCGTGGTGGGCAGTGCTGAGAAGCGACCACTGTAAGAACAAGGGAGACACTTCAAGAGGGGAAAGAAAGTGTTTAAAAAGCAATCATTACCATATTAACTCTTTTATCCCTATCTCTTGAGAGAGAAGACTAGAAAGTGAAAGAGGGAGATAGCTTTCTCTCTTTCTCTCTGGAAAATTTCAATAAGTACATAGAGCAAATGGTATCATGAACCCGCAGGTACACCATCCACCTTCAGTAAAAATCAGCTCATAATCCATCTTGTTTCAATGATACCTCCCAGCCTCCCTCTAGCTTGGTTTTTTTGTTAGTTTATTTGTTTTGGCTGTGCCATGGGACATGTAGAAGTTCCTGGGGCAGGGATCGAACAAACATCCTTATGGACAGTCATATTCTTAACCTGCTGAGCCACAATGGGAATGCCTATCTTGTTCTTCTTCATGGCTGAGTAGTATTCCATTGTCTATATATGCACCACTTCTTCTGAATTCATTCATCTGTTGACGGACATTTAGGTTGTTTGCACGTCTTGGCTATTGTGCATAGTTCTGCTATGAACATAGGGGTGCAAGTATCTTTTGGAATGAAAGTTTTGTTCACATATATGCCCAGGAGTGAGACTGCTGGATCATATGGTATTTCTACTTTTAGTTTTCTGAGAAACCTCCATACTGTTTTCTATAGTGGCTGCACACAATTTACTTTCCCACCAACAGTGTAGGAGGGCTGCCTTTTCTCCACACCCTCTCCAGCATTTGTTATGGGTAGACCTTTTTTTTCTTCTTAAGGCTGCACCTACAGCATATGGAAGTTCCCAGGCTAGGAGTCCAATTGGAGCAGCAGCTTCCGGCCTACACCACAACCACAGCAATGTGGGATCCGAGCTGCATCTGGGACCCACTCCACAGCTCACGGCCACGCCGGATCCTTAATCCACTGAGCCAGGCCAGGGATTAAACCCAAATCCTTATGGATACTAGTTGGGGTTTTTTTTTTTGTTTTTGTCTTTTTGCCTTTTCTAGGGCCGCTCCCCTGGCATATGGAGGTTCCCAGGCTAGGGGTCATACTGGAGCTGTAGCCACCCACCTACACCAGAGCCAGGATCTGAGCTGCGTCTGCGATGCACACCACAGCTCACGGCAACGCCAGATCCTTAACCCACTGAGCAAGGCCAGGGATCGAACCCGCAGCCTCATGGTTCCTAATTAGATTCGTTAACCACTGAGCCATGACGGGAACTCCAATACTAGTTGGGTTCTTAACCTGCTGAGGCACAACAGGAATTCCTGTCCATAACTTTCAATTGACTTTCTCAATAAATCTTTTCAATCCCTTATAATCTAATCTCTTTAACCTCTACTTACTGAAGACTTGATTTTCTGTTTAAACGAAGAGTCTGACTAAAACAGAAGTTATGTGTCTTGTTACATATCTAATCTACTAGAAGAAAAGGTGAGGTGGGTTTGAAAGCCAATTATGTAGTAGTCTAGAAAAGGTAACATTGGTTATAGGGACACAGGTGAAAGTTGGTCACCACACCTCCCCAGCCCCCTCCCTGTGCCTTCCTCCTGTGCCAGGCCTGGCTCTGGAAGCGCTGAGACAGGAGCCATAAAATGGCTTCAATGCAATAATCTCCACTTTTACAAAGGCCCTCTTGGCCTGCACACTTTCAGCTAAGAGCTTGGGAAGAAAAAATTGCATCAGTTTTGGTTAATGGCCCAAATTAAGCCATCAAAACCCCTAATCAAGCCTTCATTTTGGACATGTTGCAATGCTGTAAATAAAATGTGCAAAGGAAAATAAAAGCCCTTCTACTTGAGGCTGGCAGGACCTTTGTTCCCTGGAGTCATATTCCTGAGTCACGGTTTCTCTACTAAGGCTCAGGACAGGCAAGAACAAATCCTCTCCTTCCCTGGGGAGCCCAGGGCTTCTGCTTTCTCATCTCAGCACCAAGATGCTGCCTGGGAAGAAGGTAGGAAAGACAGGAGTCCTGAGGTTTGGGGAGACGTCCTCAGTTCCACTTGGAATCAGAGGGAGGCCTGGGAAAAAGTCTTCCTGCAGGTCCTGGATTCTCTGACCTTCTGTTTCCAACAGGACCTCACCAGAGTTACAGCCTTGGGTAGAAATGCTAATAATGGTATTTGGGAAATTAATATTGTGAGATTTCCTGTCTCAGCTTATCTGCTCAGAGACTAAAGTTTGAAAGTCTTAAACTGAAAAACAGTGATTTCCCAATATCCAAAATCTCTAACAAATCAACTGGAAAAAGACCACACAGGAATGATCTCATGGCGCAATGGGTTAGGGATGCAGTGGCTTGGGTGGTGCCATGTATGAGTTCAGTCCCTGGCCTGGGAACTTCCACATGCTGTGGGTGCAGCAAACCACCCCCCGCCCCCCCAAAAAAAACCACAATAGAAAAATGTGCCAAGAATATGAAAATGAAAGATAAATGGCTAATAAAGATAAGATGTACCCAATCTCATAAGCAAGTAGAGAAACACTTGTTAAAACAACATGATTTTCAAAAATAAAGACTGATAATATTCAGGGTTGCAAGGAGTGTGGGGGAAAAGGTCTTGTATTTTACTGGCAAAAGTAGAAAATGGTGGAACATTTTAAGAAGGCAATTTAGCAACATCTAGCAACATTTTAAATGGATATCCACTTTTACTGATCTACTCTATGGAAAGACAAGTACACAAAAGAGACAAGCACACAAATACATGAATAGGATGTTTATTGCAACACTATTTGTTTTGTTTTGTCTTTTGTCTTTTTAGGGCCGCACTTGCAGCACATGGAGGTTCCCAGGCCAGGGCTCACATCGGAGCTACAGCTGCCAGCCTACACCACAGCCACAGCAAAGCCAGATCCAAGCCATGTCTGTTACCCACACCACAGCTCATGGCAATGCCAGATTCTCAACCCACTGAGTGAGGCCAGGTATCAAACCTGCAACCCCATGCTCCTAGTTGGATTCATCTCCACTGAGCCACGATGGGAACTCCTGGAACACTATTTGTAAAAGCAACAAGTTGAAAACAACCAATAGGGGAAATGGTTAAAAATATTTTGGAACATCAAGCAATCATAATGGGGAGTTTTGTACATACCAACAAGGAAGGATAGCCAGAGAGCATGGTCATCTTCGAGGGGGAAAAAAAGCAAAAAAACAGCATCATTCCATTTGATTAAAACTAGATATAGGCATTCCCTTCATGACTCAGTGATTAACGAATCTTACTAGGATCCATGAGGATACAGGTTCGATCCCTGGCTTTGCTCAGTGGGTTAAGGATCCCGAGTTGCTGCAAACTGGTGTAGGTCGCAGACATGGCAGAGATCCAGTGTTGCTACGGCTGTGGCGCAGGCTGGTGGCTGCAGCTCCAATTCAACCCTTAGCCTGGGAACCTCCGTATGCTGCAAGTGCAGCCCTAAAAAGCAAAAAACGAAGAAACAAACACACAAAAACTAGATATAAATTAGTTAAACCATGTAGTTTAAATTGTTTAATTTAGTTTATATTGAGCTAATTAATTTAAATTATACATATTTAAGTTTTATAAATGTATATTTATATGTTCATAGAAAAGGATCTGTAGAGATAAAGCTTCCTTTATCATACCAAATGCACCAAATGTAACTTACAGTGATCACCTCTGACAGGGAGCAATTTTGGATGACAGGGAGCAATTTTTATTTTTCATAGTATATATCAATTATATATTGGATGACAGGGAACAATTTTTATTTTTCATAGTATACATCAATTATATATTTAAAAATTTATATAGTAAGCTTGAAATACATGTATTATTTATTTATTTATTTATTTAATTTTTAAATTTTTTTACGGCCACACTGTAGTATATGGAAGTTCCCAGGCTAGGGTTCAAATTGGAGCTGCAGCTGCCAACCTACACCACAGCCACAGCAACTCTGGATCCAAGGTGTGTCTGTGACCTACACTGCAGCTCACAGCAATGCTGGATTCTTAATCCACTGAGGGAGACCGGGGATCAAACCCGCATTCTCATGATACCAGTCAGGTTTGTTACCACTGAGTCACGATGGGAACTCCTACATGCATAATTTAAAAGTTGAAATAGTGAAAGAATACAACAGAAGAGCAAAAACTGTGAAGGTCAAAATCCAACACTGGTGAGACATGAGGAAAAGGGTATGCTCATTTAAGATTGCTGAGTCCCAGTTGGTGCCTTATGAACAAAATGCAATTTATCAACATTTATCAAAAGTTAGGAGTTCCCGTTGTGGCGCAGTGGTTAACGAATCCGACCAGGAACCATGAGGTTGCAGGTTCGGTCCCTGCCCTTGCTCAGTGGGTTAACGATCCGGCGTTGCCGTGAGCTGGGGTGTAGGTCGCAGATGCGGCTCGGATCCCGCGTTGCTGTGGCTCTGGCATAGGCCGGTGGCTACAGCTCCGATAAGACCCCTAGCCTGGGAACCTCCATATGCCACGGGAGCGGCCCAAGAAATAGCAACAACAACAACAACAACAACAACAAAAAAAAAAAAAAAAAAGAAAAAGAAAAACAGTAGGAAAAAAAAAAAAGTTAAACTTTTTTGGGGCCACGCCTGTGGCATTCAGAAATTCCTGGGCCTGGAATTGAACCTGTGCCACAGCAGCAATCTAAGCCATAGCAGTGACAATGCTGGATTCTTAGCCCACTGAGCCACTGGGGAACTCTGTGGGCATACCATTTTACCTAGGAATTCCACTTCTAGGATGTAGTCCAGAGATATAGCTGGACAAATAGATAAGATACAGGTAATGATGACAATAATAACAATAATACCTATCACTTATGAAGTCCTTGGTACTGTTTTAAGGACTTAGAGAGAAAGAAATATACATGAACCACACCCTGCACATAAAAGCTTGCTTGTGCCAGGTACTCCTCCCAGCTCTATACACGCTCTGTGTATTTAATCCTCACAGTAGGCCTGTGAAATGCGCACTCTCATATCCCCTTTACAGATAAGGGAGTTAGAGCACACAATAGGGAGGTACCTTGTCAAAGGTATACAGCTAGTGAGCGGCAGAGCCCAGGATTTGAACCCAGGCAACTAGCTTTCGTCTCTGTGCCTGTAAACCCTACACCATAATGTAGTAAATCATATAATCTTTACAACAACTCATTGAGGTTAAGCTGTTTTTGTGTTTTATTGTTTGGGTCTGATCAGCACATACACTCCCCCCCCCTTCTTTTTTGGTCTTTTTAGGGCCGCACCTGCGGCATATGGAGGTTCTCAGGCTAGGGGTCAAATCAGAGCTGCAGCTGCCAGCCTACACCACAGCTCATGGCAATGCCCAACACTTAATCCACCAACCAGGGCCAGGGATTGAACCCGCGTCCTCATGGATACTGGTTGTGTTTCTGCTGAGCCACGACTGGAACTCCACATACAGTTTGGTGGGAGACAGAACCCATGAAAAGGAACCAAAAGGCCAGATGCTCACTGTCCCAGGTCTCCTTGTATCTAGGAACAAGCATGTGATTTGGTCTTGGACAGCCAGGTGTGCCAAGGGAAGACTCTGATACAAAGAAACAGAGACAGTGGGGAGTGGGCTTCCATTGATGAGAAGCAGGGAATTGTGTAAGTGGCTAGCAATGCTAGAGAAGCCCCCAGGGTCCCACAATGTCAGTGGTGCCAGGGCTGCACTTGAAGTTTGAGAGGCAGAAGCAGTGCTTTGAGAATGGGGGTTCTTGGGAGTTCCCATTGTGGCTCAGAGGGTTAAGAACCTGACTAGTATCCATGAGGATGCAGGTTTGATCCCTGGCCTCCTTCAGTGGGTTAAGGATCCAGTATTGCTGCAAGCTGCCGGGTAGGTTGTATATGCAGCTTGGATCCCGTGTTGCTATGGTACAGGCCAGAGGCTGTAGCTCTGATTTCACCCCTAGCCTGGGAACTTCCATATGCTGCAGGTGCAGCCATAAAAAGGGGAAGAAAAAAAAAAAAGAGAGAATGGGTTCTCAGACGAGGAGAGTTTTCTCTGGCTGCTCCTGGCTACAGTTCAAGCACATCTGCCACTGTGGTCTTATGACTCAGGGGCTCCAAAGGTGCTTGACAAATTGGGGTGATCCCTGAGGTTGTGGCAAGCCAGTCCCAGAAGGAGAGTCCCCAGGGTGGCCCAAAGGGGTGGTTAGGCTCAGCCCACTTTAGCAAATAACAGTTCCTCTATTAATAAATAGTCTTGTGAGCCTCTGGATCCCAAGAGAAACCAAACATGGGACTTTGTGACTCCAGCACCCTCATGAGCTGAGGATTATCTAATCCACCCACCTGGCCCAGGGTCTCACAAGCCCCAAGGCTCTTCAGCCTCAAATAGAGCTGGGTGGAGCCTGATAATATCCTGGAGCAGAAAGAAGCCACAGAATGTCTTAGAGTGCTCTTTGGCTTACCCTATCTTGCCAAATAGCCTCTCTTCTCAGTCCATTCCAGTGGCTTCAGAAGAAGTTGTGCATGAAAGACACTGGGGGGATAAAAGAAAAAGGAAGAAACAGCAACTACATTCCAGCTAAGATAAGAGGTAGCTGGCTTTCCATCACACACCATCACCAGACAGAGGTGGTCTATTAAGAGATTAACAGCAAGAATTCTAAATAGAAAAATAGCAGACACCTACTGTACAGCACAAGGACCTATATTCAATATCTTGTAATAACCTATAACGGAAAAGAATCTGAAAAAGAATATATATATACACATATGTATAACTGAATGTACACTTAAAACTAACACAACATTGTAGATTAACTACACTTCAAATAAATGGTTAAAAAAACAGTTAAAAAAAAAAAGATTAACAGCAAGAATTCTAGAACTAGACTGCTTGTATTTGAATTCTGGTTCCACCAGTCCTAGTCAGCAAGTGTTTCAACCCTTCCATATATCTGTTTCCTCATCTCTAAAAGAGAGATAATAAAAATACCTACCCTTGGGGAGTTCCCGTCGTGGCTCAGTGGTTAACGAATCCGACTAGGAACCATGAGGTTGCGGGTTCAATCCCTGGCCTTGCTCAGTGGGTTAAGGATCTGGCATTGCCGTGAGCTGTGGTGTAGGTTGCAGACGCCGCTCGGATCCCTGTTGCTCGGATCTCGTTGCTGTGGCTCTGGCGTAGGCCGGCGGCTACAGCTCCAATTCGACCCCTAGCCCGGAAATCTCCATGTGCCGCAGGAGCGGCCCAAGAAACGGCAAAAAGACAAAAAACAAACAAACAAAAAAAACCCTACCCTCACAGGTTGCTTTCAAAATTAAATAATATATGTAAAGCTCTTAGAGTAGTATTTAATGCACTAAGTATTAACTGTTACTGCAGTAACAAAGCCCTTCCGAGAAAAAGTTTTATCAGTCTGTTGCACAGCACTGTGAATATGCTTGGGAGTTCCTGCTGTGGCTCCACGGATTAAGATTCCGAATGGTATCCACGAGGATGTGAGTTTGATCCCAGGCCTCGCTCAGTGGGTTGGGGATCTGGCGTTGCTGTGAGCTTTGGTGTAGGTCGCAGATGTGGCTTGGATCTGGCGCTGCCATAGCCATGGCGTAGGCTGGCAGCTACAGCTCCGATTCAGCCCTTAGCCTGGGAACTTCCATTTGCTGTGGGTGCAGCCCTAAAAGGAAAAAACCCCCAAAACAATGTAAATTCGCTTAACACTACTGAATTGCACATTTAAAAATTAAGACAGTAAATTTAGTGTTATAGGTTTTTTACCACAATAAAAAAACATTAACACTTATGAATAGACAAGTTCTTTGTTTATAATTTTCATTGGAGTAGAGTTGACTTACAAAGCTGCGGTTTCAGGTTCCTTGCTTTGTTTTGATTTGTTTTGGCCACACCTGCTGGGATTCGGGAGTTTCCAGGCCAGGGACTGACCCAAGCCAGAGCAGTGCCAACACCAGATCCTTAACCCACTGAGCCACTTGAGAATTAATTCCAAAGGATAAGTTTTTTAACATGGAATTTTAAAATTAAGATATTCACTTTTAAATCTAGAGAAAAAGTAGCCCTTTTCTTAAATTGCAGATAACTAATAAATGCCTCCTTATTAAAAAAAAATAATAAAGCCCTTCTGAGAGAGAGTCCTGGAAGCTAATGGAGAAACAAAATCCTCCAGTGGGTAAAATTTCAAGTAGAAAACATCTTGGGTTTGTTGGGGGAAGACATCATCTGAGGATCTATACCGATTCAAGCGCAAGGCCAGGGTTTTGGCTGGGTGGACAATCTCGGGTGGAACAAAATCAGGGTTGGGAAAAGGGCTTCGGGAAGAATTCTTGTGGACGGACCTCACAAGAGGGCCCCAGAACGCAAGAATCTTTGTTTGTTTGTTTGTCTTCTCCTTTTGCCTTTTTCAGGGCTGCTGCAGTGGCATATGGAGGTTCCCAGGATAAGGGTCTAATTGGAGCTGTTGCTGCCAGCCTATACCACAGCCACAGCCACTGTAATGTGGGATCTAAGCCGTGTCTGCGACCTACACCATAGCTCACGACAACACCGGATCCTCAACCCACTGAGCAAGGCCAGGGATCGAACCCGCAACTTCATGGTTCCTAGTTGGATTTGTTAACCACTGTGCCTTGACGGGAACTCCAAGAGTCTTTGTGTCTAGTATAGCCACTCCACATCATAAGGCCCTCTCCCCAGAGGCTGCTTCTGGTGATCAGATGGGTGAGGTGAACCAGCTTTATGGATCTCCTTCTGTTTCCTCTCTAGATGCTCCATGAATAACGTGGCTGTGGGGGCGAGGACACAGGTTGCATGCGGCCTTCATGGGATGGACCACCCCTTACAGAGTCAGATCTAGTGGGGCTACTACTGAAGGTCAACTTGGCCCACAAAAGCTGTCAAGCCAGCCCGCCTACGTGATGAAAGGTTCGTATGTTTGCTCTCTCCAACAAGGAAGGGACAGAAGACAGTTACGAATTTTTAGCTTTGGAATTATTTCCCCTGCTCCTATGCATGTCCCACCAGATGTGTCTGTCTGTGGACATCCTGGATGCCTCATACCCTACTGTGGTGCCTTCACCACATGGCCTCTGACCATGGCTCTCACTGTACAGTGGGAGTGCTGACAGTGCCTAGCATGAGACATGATCTGCAAGTACCACCTCTGCTAATCTTCACAGCAACCATATTAACCACATCCTATTATTATTGCCATTTTACCGATGAGGAAACTGAGTCACAGAGACGTCTTGTAAATTGCTTAAAATCATGATAGGTAATGTGAATGGTGAGGCCTAGTTTGGCTCCAGAGTCCAAACTCTTACCCATCCTAAGAAGGCCCATGGGAGTCACAGATCTCATCATGTAACCCCACCCCTCCAAAGCAGTTGGCCTTGTAGGGGTTCAGTTATGGCAACACCTTCCAAGGATGGAGTGCTGACCACAGAGGGGAGTGCAGGCTATGCTCTGAGCCAGCAGCCATTCTGGGGCACCATTTGTTTCTCAGCGAGAATACATGTTGGCCCTATGGACAAAGATTTAGAGGTGGGAGTGGGGCCTCTCACTACTACATCTAGTCACCCATTCACAGCATTTTTGGTTGTAGTTTCATGACTCTGGGCTCTGCTGGTATAGATGTTTTGTGTCCCAAGGAGATCTGCTTCCACAAAGAGGAGACACCAAGAGTCCCACTGCACTGGAACCTAAGGCAGTAACCTGGCCATTTGGGGCTTTTATATGCCATTCAGTGAACAGGCAGAAAAAGAGGATGAGATATTAGCTGGGATGATTGAGCCTGATGATTTAGAGAAAATAAGGTTGCTGTTACACAACAGGCTCAGGGAGGAAGATGGGTGCAACGCAGAGGAGTACCTCTGGGATACCTTATACCACCATGTAAGTGGTTAATTTAACAGAGGGCTAAGACAGCAGAAGCAAGAAAACGGAGAGTTCAGATCCTCATCCTCCAGGAGTGAAGCTTTAGGTCACTCCATAGAAAAGAACGCGACCAGCTTAAGTCCTGGCTGTATAACATGATGGCTTGGAAGCTGGTACCTCGATTCAAAGCCGAGTGTTAATGCATGCTGGCTGTGTACCTGTGTCTACTTTAGTTTCCACACCTGTAAAATGGGGATAATAATAGTTCATATTGCAAGTGATTATTTTGAGAATTGAGTAATACTTATAAAGTACTTAGGGCAGGGTCTGGCAGGTAATAAACACTCTATAAAATGTTAGCTATTATTAAGGCAAAGGAATGAGAAGCAAGTGAGGAAAGTCATAAATACCTGGGATAGCCTCAGGATCAGTTGCGAAAATGAGAGCAGTACACACAAAAGCGTGTACAGAAACGTTTATACCAGTTTTATTTGTATTAAAAACTGTGGAAGAAACTAGTCAGAAACAATCCAGATGTTGTGCAGGATGTGGATAATTAAATAAACTGTGGTACATCCACACCATGGTGGATTACAGCAGTAAAAAAAATTGAACTATTGCACATGAAGGCAACCAACAAAGTGAAAAGGCAGCCTACTTAGTGGGAGAAAATATTTGCAAGTAATCTATCTGATAAGAGGTTAATGTCCAAAATTTATAAAGAGCTCATACAAATTAACAGCAAAAAGACCTCAAACAATCTAATTAATAAACAGGCAAAGAATCTGAACAGACTTTCTTTCTCTCTCTCTCTTTCTTTCTTTCAGTCTTTCTAGGGCTGCACCCATGGCATATGGAGGTTCCTAGGCTAGGGGTTGAATTGGAGCTACAGCTGCTGGCCTATGTCACAGCCACAGCAACGGCAGATCTGAGCCGCGTCTTCAACCTACACCACAGCTGATGGCAACGCCAGATCCTTAACCCACTGAGTGAGGCCAGGGATGGAACCTATATCCTCATAGATACTAGTCAGATTTGTTTCCCCTGAGCCACAACAGGAATTCCTGAAAAGACATATTTCTAGACACAGACAGGGCCAGCAGGCACATGAAAAGATGCTCAGCATCTCTAGTCGCTAAGGAAATGCAAATCAAACCCGCGAGATAACATCTCATATGTTAGAATGGTTACTATCAAAAAGACAACAAATAAGTGTTGGCGAGGATGTGAAGAAAAGATAATCCTTTCGCACTGTTGATGGGAACATAAATTAGTGCAGCTACTGTGGAAAGCAGTAAGGAGGCTCCTCAAAAAATTAAAAATAGAACTACCATGCAATCCAGCAATTCTACTTCTGGATATCTATCCAAAGAAAGCGAAAAACTAACTTGAAAAGATATACCTACCTCCATGTTCAGAGCAGCATTATGCACAACAGCCAAGACAGAAGCAACCTAAGTGTCTCTCAATGGGTAAATGAATAAAGAAAATGTGATACACACACAGACACAGACACACATACTCATGCTAGAATATTTTTCAGCCATAAGAAGAAGGAAAGCTTGCCATGTGCAACAGCATGGATGGACATTGAGGGCGTTATGCTAAGTGAAATAAATCAGAGAAAGACAAATATCATATAATCTAACTTACATGTGAAATCTTTTTTTTTTTTTTTGTCTTTTGTCTTTTTAGGACCGCACCCACGGCATATGGACGGTCTCAGGCTAGAAGTCAAATCGGAGCTGTAGCTGCTGGCCTATGCTACAGCCACAGCAACACGGGATCCGAGCCACTTCTGCAACCCACAACACCACAGCTCACGGCAACACCAGATCCTTAACCCACTGAGTGAGGCCAGGGATCGAACCCTCGTCCTCAAGGATACTAGCTGGGTTTGTTAACCACTGAGACACGATGGGAACTCCACTTATACGTGAAATCTTAAAAAGAAAAAAAAAAATTCTCAAACTCATAGATATAGGGAACAGACTGGTGGTTGCCAGAGGCAGGGGGTGGAGGGTATGGGGGGAATGGGATCAAAAGGTACAAACTTCCAGTTATAGAATTAATAAGTCATAGGGATAGAAGTATACAGCATGGTGACTATAGTTAATAATTCTATACTGAATATTTAAAAGTTACCGAGAGAGTAGATCTTAAAAATTCTCATTACAAGAAAGAAAAATTTTGTTACTATGGTGACAGATTTTTTTTCTATTTTAATTTTTTTTAATATCTTTTTTCTTTTTTTCAGGTTTTTTTTTTATGGTGACAGATATTAACCAGGCTTATCATGGCAATCATTTGCAATACATACAAATATCAAATCATTATGCTGTATACCTGAAACTAATGTTATATGTCAATTATATCTCAGTTTAAAAAAATGAACCACTGGAGCTCCCGTTGTGGCTCAGCACTAACAAACCCGACTAGTATCCATGAGGATTTGGGTTCAGTCCTTGGCCCTGCTCAGTTGGTTAAGGATCTGGTGTTCGCTGTAGTGTAGCTCGCAGATGATGCTTGGATCTGGCATGGCTGTGGCTATGGCGTAGATTGGCAGCCGCAGCTCCAGTTTGACCCCTAGCCTGGGAACTTTCATATGCTGTAGGTGCGGCGCTAAAAAGCCAAAAAAATTTAAAAAAAAAGAGAACTATTGTAACATTCAGCAACCTGGATGAATCTCCAGAGAATCACATCTAATGAAAAAAGCCGGAGCTCCCGTCGTGGCGCAGTGGTTAACGAATCCGACTAGGAACCATGAGGTTGCAGGTTCGATCCCTGGCCTTGCTCAGTGGGTTAAGGATCCGGCGTTGCCGTGAGCTGTGGTGTAGGTCACAGATGTGGCTCGGATCCTGTGTTGCTGTGGCTCTGGCGTAGGCCGGTGGCTGCAGCTCCGACTGGACCCTTAGCCTGGGAACCTCCATATGCCACAGGAGTGGCCCTAGAAAAGGCAAAAAGACAAAATAAATAAATAAATAAATAAATAAATAAATAAGCCAATCACAAAAGGTGACATACACTATATAACATTCTGGAGATGATAATACAGAAACAGACAACAGATTAGAGATTATCAGGAGTTAAGGTGGGGAGGGGAGTGAGAGGAAAGAGGGTATGGCTATAAAAGGGCAACATGAGAGATCCCTGTGGTGATAAAAATGCTCTGTATTGACTACATGGATTTCAATTTCCTGGCTGTGATAGTGTACTCTAGTTTTGCAAGATGTTACTACTGGGAGAAACTGGATCTTTCTGGATTATTTTTTATAACTCCATGCGAATATATAATTGTCTCAAAATAAGAAGTTTAATTAAAAATGAGAACAGCAGTTTCTACTCATATTTCCTTCCTATGTTTTGTGTATGTGTGTTTTTAATTTGTATCACTTGCCAATTTTGTGGTGTGAATACTACTGATTTCAAGCTATCAAGATGCCATCATTAAACATGAAACTGGGAAGAGATTTACACAATTAGGTTTCAGAAGCCAGTGCAGGCCAGCTAAACTTCTTTGCCCTGTTAGTTTGGCAAAAGTTAGAAATAACCCCAAGTTCTGAAGTTCCCATTGTGCTCAGCAGGTTAAGAACCCGACATAGTATCAGTGAGGATGTGGGTTTGATCCCTGGCCACACTTGGTGGGTTAAGGATCTGGCTTTGCTGCAAGATGCAGTAGGTCGTGCAGATGTGGCTTGGATCCAGCGTTGCTGTGGCTGTCGTGTGGACCAGCAGCTGCAGCTCTGATTTGACCCCCAGTCCCAGAACTATGGCCACAGGTGCAGCCATAAAAAGAAAACAAAAGAAATATCTGGAGTTCCCACTGTGGCCAAGCAGTATCGGGCAGCATCTCTGGAATGACGAGATGCAGGTTCAGTCCCTGGCCCAGCACAGTGGGTTAAGGATCCAGTGTTGCCACAGGTGCAGCTCAGATCTGACCCCAGAACTCAAAAAAAAAAAAAAAAAAAAAAAAGGTTTAGCTTCTTAGAGCAGAGAAATCTTAGTCTAAATTGACAGCAATCAAAGAAAGTTGCTTTGGAATTTCCTTGTGGTGCAGTGGATCAAGGATCTGGTATTGTTGCTAAGCATCTCAGGTCACTGCTGTGGTACAGGTTCAACTCCCCTGCCAGGAGAGGCATGGCCAGAAAAAAAAAGAAACTTGCTTTGACAGACTTTGGTGTTACCACAAATTAGTTTCAAATGTTGAGCAAAGCATACTTGAGATAGCTTTCACCACACACTGGCCTGGGCTTCTGAGCTCCTCAGTCCCACTGTCCATTTATTGATTTCTATACCATTATCCCACTGTTTTAATTATGACAGCTTTGAAGTATCAACATCTAGTAGGGCAAATTTCCCTTTGTGTTATTTTTTCCCCCCAAAAAGGCTATTTTCTCCATTTATTCTTTTTTTTTTTTTTTTTGTCTTTTTGCTATTTCTTGGGCCGCTCCCACGGCATATGGAGGTTCCCAGGATAGGGGTCTAATCGGAGCTGTAGCTACTGGCCTACGCCAGAGCCACGGCAACGTGGGATCCGAGCCGCGTCTGCAACCTACACCACAGCTCACGGCAACGCCGGATCATTAACCCACTGAGCAAGGGCAGGGACCGAACCCGCAACCTCGTGGTTCCTAGTCAGATTCGTTAACCACTTCGCCACGACGGGAACTCCTCCATTTATTCTTGCAATGGATTTTATTTTATTTTTGTCTTCTCAGGCTGCACCCAAGGCACATGGAGGTTCCCAGGCTAGGCACTGAATTGGAGCTGCAGCCATTGGCCAATACCACAGCCACAACGAGGGATCTGAGCCACATCTTCGACCTACACCCAGCTCACGGCAATGCTAGATCAAGGCCATGGATCCAACTTGCATCCTCATGGATCCTAGCTGTTAATCGCAGAGCTGTGAGGGGAACTCCAAATTTTCTTTTTTTTTTTTTTAATTTATTTTTATTTTTTCTTTTGATGGCTACACCTGCAGCATATGGAAGTTCCCAGGCTAGGGCTGGGAACTGCAACTGTGGCCTACACCACAGCCACAGCAATACTGGATCAGAGCAGCAGCATCTGTGACCTACATGGTAGCTTGTGGCAACGCTGGATCTTAAACCCACTGAGTGAGGCCAAGGGTCAAACCCACATCCTCACAGAGACAACACTGGGTTCTTAACCTGCTGAGCCACAACATAAACTCTGAGGCAGATTTTCTTGACCTTTTATTGCTTGGAACATTTTTCAGAGGTTCCTTGAATTTTTCCCCAGAGTATCTTTATAAATAAGATTACATAAAATCTTTTTCAACTGTCATCATGAGCCCATTAGCCCCCATATATATGTATACACACACACACACACACACATAGTGTGTTTCATGTGTTTAATACAAATGGTATCACATCATATCATTCTTTTTTTTTTTTTGGCTTTTTAGGGCCGCACTCACGGCACATGGAGGTTCCCAGGCTAGGGGTCAAATCGGAGCTACAGCTGCTGGCCTACAACAGCAATGCAGGATCCTTAACCCACTGAGTGAGGCCAGGGATTGAACCCACAACCTCATGGTTCCCAGTCAGATTTGTTTCCACTGCACCACGACGGGAACTCCAAACATCATATCATTCTTGTGGCTTGCCCTTTTCACTAAACAATGTATTATATGTTAGGTTCTTTCTTTTTAGCCACTTTCAGCGTTCCATTTGTAATAATATATATTGCATTTAACTTATTCATTTCCCCTTTGATGGGCATTTAGATTGTTTCCAATATTTTGCTTTTACACATAATGCTCCAATGACTCTCCTTGAACCTGTTTCCTTGAGCACATGTGTGACCGTCTATAGGTCATAAAGTAATTTAGCATGCACATTTTTAAATTTTATTCAATGCTATCAAATTGCTTTCAAAGTACTTGCTTCAATGTACACGCTCGTCAGCAGGCTATAAAAGTAACTTTAAATTCAGTTAGTCCAGGAAATGCAATTTAAAGTAACAGTGAGATATTACCTTCTGCCTTGTCAGATAGGCAAAAAATGAAAAAAAGAGCTATTACAGCTATTGCTGGCAGGCATGCAGGGAAGGAATACTTCCATCTTTAACTTCTGACAAAGGGCAACAAGCTCAGAGATTTATATATGGAAAATATCTTTTGTCTATAAATATTTCCTTACAGGCCTCTCATTATATCATTTTGTCTGGATTTATGTTTTACTTTCTTTACTTTTCATTGACTTCTCATGATAATTCTATTCCTCAATATTTTTATGCTCTCCTGAATGGCATTCACTATTTCAACCATATGTTAGTAGCATGTCCATTTAGTCTCTTTGATTTCCTACAGAGGCAATCATTTTGCCTCTCCACCTTTTTTCCTTTCTTTCTTAATTCCAATGTCTCATTTCTTTTCCTTTCTTTCTTCCTCCCTCCCTCTCTCTCCTCCCTCCCTCTGTTTTATGAGGCTAGGACTGCCAGTCAGGTGCAGTGATAATGGTCTTTAACATGTTCTTTACTCTGAGATTATGGGATTATATTCAAAGTTTTACCACTAATGTTTACTGTAGGATTTTGGTGCATATTCTTTATCAGGCTAAAGAAATTCCCCTCTTATTTCTATTTTGTTAAAAGATTTTTATATTCTTTTCATGGACGTCTTTTTAAAAAATATTTTATTTATTTATTTTTCTTTTTTGATTGTACCAGCAACATGTAGAAGTTCCCAGGCCAGGAACTGAACCCACACCACACCTGTGACCCAAGCTCCTGCAGTGACAACGCTGGATCCTTAACTTGCTGAGCCACAAGGGAATTCTTTGGATGTCTGTTTCATTTATTTATTTATTTTAGGGCTGAACCTGCAGCCTATGGAAGTTCTCAGGCTAGGGGTGGAATTGGAACTGCAGCTGCTGACCTATGCCACAGCACAGCAACATGGGACCCGAGCTGGATCTGTGACCTACATTGCAGCTTGTGGCAATGCCAGATCCTTAACCCACTGAGTGGGGCCAGGGATTGAACCCACATCCTCATGGATACTAGTTGGGTTTTTAACCTGCTGAGCCACAACGAGAATTCCTGGCCATCAAATTCTCTTTCTGTTTCCATTAATATAATTACATATTCTTTCTTTTTTAATCTGGCGAATTAACTGATAATTTTCCTAATGGTAAATTAACCTTGAAGTTCTGAGATAAACACTACTTTGCCATAATGTATTATTTAATAGACTGCTGGATTTGAAGTGTTGATATTTTACTGTTTTTACAAAGATGTTTAATAAGCCTAAATTTCTCTTATGCTCTCCTTGCCTCAAGCCTCAGTGTCTTTTACTAGAGGAATACAATGTGACTCTAATCGGCCCTGACCACTCACTCAAGAGTGTACTGACAATGACTCTCAAGCATCATTTTGATAGGAAGCACATTAAAATTATCTTTCTCATCTCCAATTTCTGTTTTTATTTGTTTGATTTAGCAGGGATTAGAGGAAAATATAAATATCCATAACTTGGAGCTCCTGCTGTGATGCAGCAGGTTAAGGATCTGGTGTTGTCTTTGCAGCAATGCGGGTTCGATCCCTGGCCTAGCACAGTGGGTTAAAGGACCCGTGTTGCCACAGCTGTGACATGGGTGGACCTCCACTACAGCTATGGCTTGGATTTGATTGCTGGTCTGGGAACTTCCATATGCCACTGGTGCAGCCGAAAAATAAAAATAAATAAATAAATACCCATAACCAGACAGGGTTCACTGGCCTGGGAGGGTTATATAGATTGAGAATGAAGTTCCTCTCTCTACTTGGAGCATACAGTTCAATAAATATTTTTAAATGGGGAGTTCCCGTCTCGGTGCAGTGGAAACGAATCTGACCAGGAACCATGAGGTTGTGGGTTTGATCCCTGGCCTCGCTCGGTGGGTTAAGGATCTGGCATTGCCGTGAGCTGTGGTGTAGGTTGCAGATGTGGCTCAGATCCTGAGTTTCTGTGGCTGTGGTGTAGGCCAGCAGCAACAGCTCCAATTGGACCCCTAACCTCCATATGCCAAGGGTATGGCCCCAAAAAGACAAAAAAAAATTTTTTTAATGGGACATTAAAAAAAAAAAAAAAAAAAAAAAAAAAGGAGTTCCTATCATGGCTCAGCAGTAACAAACCCGACTAGTATTCCTGAGGATGCAGGTTTGATCCCTGGCCTTGCTCAGTGCGTTAAGGATCTGGCGTTGCCATGAGCTGTGGTGGTACTGTGGTGTAGGTCGCAGATGCAGCTCAGATCCTGAGTTTCTGTGGCTCTGGTGTAGGCTAAAAGCTGCAGCTTGGATTCGATGCCTAGCCTGGGAACCTCCATATGCTGTGGATGTGGCCCTGAAAAAAAGACGAAAAAAAAAGGGGACCTAAGAGTGTGATGAGAAAACAACAATTTTGAGTTGCTACCTAGGCATTTTACAGTTTAACAACCCTGTCACACCAGAGTCTGGACATTTAGGTAAAGACCTAAGCTTAGGAGTCCCACTCCAAGTTCCTGTTTTGCTTTTCTTGGGGAACCTTTTAAAGTAACCACTTAGAGTGGAGCCCCAGAAAAGCTGGTGACCTCTGACCCTTGCTTGTTACCCTGCTTTCTTATTTCCTGCTTGCTTGTGACGGGGGGACAGAGAATTGGCTTTCCCCTGGCTCAATAGCATGGCCCTGTTCTCCCCATTTCCGGGATCTGTAAGTAATAAATCCTGTGACTCCCTTTGTGTGAGTGTACTGAAACTGTGCCTTCCATCAAAACTTCCCCAAAGTGTGAGCTTGGATGCTGAAGGAACTACCTGCCCGCACAATCTGGCTTGTGCTTCCTCGTTCAGCAGGTCAGAGTCTGCATAGTCCTAATATAATATAACAGCTATGGGACCCCCCAACACAAACAGGAAGAGAGGCAATAGAACTGCGTGTGTAAGTAGTTACCTTTTCTTCTGGGCAGTCCAGGGGTCAAGGTTTCAGGGCACGAGGGTGCTATGAATGAGATGGTCAGGCTGAGTGGTTCTGGGAGAGCGTGTGTTATGAATATCTGCATGCTCTTTTAACTTCAGGATTCTCGAATATGGTGAGTCTATGAGTGTGAATAAAAAAACACAATAAGGGGATATTCTAATCATGTCTATTTCAAACTGGTCATTGCTACTCTAAAAGCTTGTGTACATTTAATTTTTACCAGCCACTTTATTTTTATTTTAATTTTTTTCTTTTTGCCTTTTCTAGGACTGCTCCTGCAGCATATAAAGGTTCCCAGGCTAGGGGTCAAATCCGGCCTACACCAGAGCCACAGCAACACAGGATCCGAGCCACGTCTGTGACTTACACCCAAGCTCACGGCAATGCTGGATCCTTAACCCACTGAGCAAGGCCAGGGATCGAACCCACAACCTCATGGTTCCTAATTGGATTTGTTAACCACTGAGCCACGACGGGAACTCCAGCAGCTACTTTATTATCTTACAAATTCTTATAGTTTTTAGTTGATTAGGATTTCTAGAAGCACAATCATATTTGCAAGTAGAAGTAATTTTATCTCTTCTCTTTAAATATTTATGCCACTCTTTCCACTTTGTCTCATTCCTCCAATGGTAAACTCCACAAACGCAAGAATTTATTCACTGTTATTGACTGTTGAGCATAAAACAGCTAATAGCAAACATTCAATAAACATTTGTTGAATGAATAAATAAATCAGATAAAATCTTCAAAATAATGTTGAATATTTACGCTAATAGTGGATTTCTTTGCCTAGTTCTTCTATTTATTTATTTAAAAAATATTTATTTGGAGTTCCCCTCGTGGCTCAGCAGAAATGAATCTGACTAGTATTCCATGAGGGCGCAGATTTGATCTCTGGCCTCGCTCAGCGGGCTAAGGATCTGGCATTGCTGTGGCTGTGGCATAGGCCAGTAGCTACAGCTCCAATTGGACCCATAGTCTGGGAATCTCCACAAGTTGCGAGTGTAGCCCTAAAAAAATATATTTTTATTGAAGTACACTTGATTTACAATATTGCTTTAGTTCCAGATGTACAGTATAGTGAATCCTTTTCTAGTTCTTAATTTGAATATTTCAGCAGTTAACATGTTTATTGCTGGGTTTTGGCAAATAGATATTGTTGTGCTTATTATTTGATTATATTCCTATTTTGCATTGAGTTTTATTAGGAATGGCTGCTGATTTTCACAGTGCATTACTGATACAATGTTATGGACTTTCTCCCTCATTGTGTTGATGTAGTGAATTATGTTGAAAAATTAGTAAAAAGTATTAAAGTCCATGATCTGAAAAAAAAGATGAAATCGTAAGCTAAAGATCAAGAAATGACTATGGAAAGGTAAATCATATTTCTCTAAGGGGAAATTAATATAAAAATGTCAATCCAAGCGTTCCCTTGTGGCTCAGCAGGTTAATGATCTGGCGTTGTCACTGCTGTATCTTTGGTCACACTGTGGCATGGTTAGATCCCTGGCCCTGGAACTTCCACCTGCTGCAGGTATGGCCAAAAACAAATGTCAATCCCTCTCAAATTAGCAATTTTCCATTATTATTTTCCATTAAGAACCCCTATGGGGGGTTGTGGCCAAGATGCAGGAGGACCCTGAGCTTAACCTCCTCCCACGAGCACATCAAAACTGCAACCATTTACAGAGTGACTATCCATGAAAGTGACCTGAAGATTAGCAGAAAAGATCTACAGCTAAAAATACAAGGAAGGAACCATAATTGGACAGGTAGGAGGGGCAGAGGTGCAAATATAGTCAGGAGCCATACCCCCAGGGTGGACAACCCACAGACAGAAGGATAATTACAATTGCAGAGGTTTTCTCCAAGAAGTGATAAGTCTAGGTCCCATACTGGGCTCCCCAGGCCAGGGGTCCTGGCATCAAGATGATGAGCCCCCAAAATATCTGGCTTTCAAGGCCAGCAGGGCTTGCTTTTGGGAGAGCCAGATGGAAAGAGACTCCATTCTTAAGGTCACACACAAAATCCCTTGCTCTGAGACCCAGGGCAAAAGCAATGATTTGAGAGGGTCAGACCCACTTGCTGATCTTGGACAGCCTCTCAGAGAGGCAGGAAGCAACTGAAACTTAGCCTGGGGGCACAGATGCTGGCAGCAGCCACTTTTGGGAGTGCATCCCACCACAAGGACACTGGTGCTGGTAAGCTCCACTTTGGAATCTTCCCTCTAGCTTATTAGTGCCAGCCCTGGCCCTGCCCACCAGCTGGTTGCCACCAGTTGAATGCCCTAGACCAAGCAGTTAGCCAAATGGGGACAGAGTCCCACCTACCAGCAGGCTGGTTGCCTTAGGATTCCCCGAGCCCCCAGCTTTCCTGGAACTCCTGGGGCCCCTTGAAACTAGCCATCAGACCAAGCCCTGCCCACCAGCAGGCTGGCATTGGCCCTGGGACCTGGCCTTACCCACCAGTGGGCCATCACCAGCTCCAGGGCACCTCAGACTCTGCAGCCAGCCATGTCAGGAATTGCCCCATCCCACCAGCAGCCCAACAACAGTCCCTTGACTTCCCTGTGGACCACAGTCCTGCCCATCAGCAGACTGACACCAGCTCCAGGATGCCCAGCTCTGTAGCCAGTCACTTTGGGATCTGGCTCTACCCGCTTGTGGCCATCACCAGGCCTGGGACTCCTCTGGCCATGTAGCAAGCAGCAGCCAGGACCCAACCCTAACCACCGGTGGCTGGTAACCTCCACACAAGGCAGGGTCTAGCAACCAACCAAACCAGGGACCAGCCATGTCTACCAGCATATGCCAAGTAATCAGCCTTCACAACAGAAGGTCTTATGCAGCACACACAGAGGACGTAGAGGACATCCCTAAAGCAGATCATCCCTGGTGATCAGAGGGGAGTGTGCTGCTGGGCCCCACAGGACATTTCCTCAACAAGGCCACTTCTCCAAGACTGGGAAACATAACCTATCAAACACATAGAAAGGAAAACAGCAAATGAGGCAAAATGAGGCAATAGAGGAATATGTTCCAAATGAAGGAACATGATGGAGTTCCCGTTGTGGGGCAGTGGAAACGAATCCGACTAGGAACAATTAAATTGCTGGTGTGATCCCTGGGCTTGCTCAGTGGGTTAAGGATCTGGCATTGCTGTGAGCTGTGGTGTAGGTCACAGACGTGGCTTGGATCCCGCATTGCTGTGGCTCTGGCGTAGGCTGGCAGCAAAAGCTCTGACAAGGCCCCTAGCCTGGGAACCTCCATATACCATCAGTGCGGCCCTAAAAAGATGAAAAAGACATCAAACAAACAAACAAACACCCCAAAAAGGAGTTCCCATAGTGGCTCAATGGTTAATGAATCCGACTAGGAACCACGAAGCTGCAGGTTTGATTCCTGGCTTTGCTCAGTGGATTAAGGATCTGGCATTGCCGTGAGCTGTGGTGTAGGTCGCAGACACGGCTCAGATCCCGTGTTGTTGTGGCTCTGGTGTAGGCCGGCGGCTACAGCTCTGATTTGACCCATAGCCTGGGAACCTCCATATGCCATGGGAGTGGCCCAGGAAATGGCAAAAAGACAAAAAAAAAAAAAAAAACCCAACAAAAAACCAAAAAAAAAAAAAAAAATGAAGGAACAAGATAAAACCTCAGAAGAAGCATGAAGTGAAGGTGTGAAAAAGAGTTCAAAGTAATGACTGTAAAGATGTTCAAAGAATTCAGAACAAGACTGGATGAATACAGGGCGAAGCTAAAAATTTTCAACAAAGAGAAAATATAAAGAAAAATCAAACAAAGCTGAAGAACATAGTAACTGAAATAAAAATTACTCTAAAGGGAATCAACAGTATATTAAGTGATACAGAGGAACAGACCAGCAAACTGGAAGACAGAGTAGTGGAAATCACTCAAGCTGAACAAAAAAAAAAAAAAAAAGAAAAAAAAAAGGATTTTTAAAAATGGGAATGGTTTGAGAGACCTCAGGAAAAACATCAAGCATACCAACATTCACATTATAGGGGTCCCAGAAGGAGAAAAGAGAGAAAGGTGCAGAGAACATATTTTAAGACCTAATAGCTAGAAACCTTCTTAACTTGGGAAAGGAAACAGATACACAGGTCCAGGAATCAAAGAGAGTCCCAAACAAGATCAATCCAGAGAGGACCACACCAAGACACACTGGGTAATTAAAATATCAAAATTAAAGATAAAGATGGAATGTTTAAAACAGCAAGAGAAAAGCAACAAATAACATACCAGGAAACTCCCATAAGGCTATTAGCTGGCTTTTTAGCAGAAACTGCAAATCAGAAGGGAGTGGCATGACATAATCACAAGGGATGAAAGGGAAAAACTTACAACCACGAATACACTATTCAACAAGGCTCTTATTCAGATTTGAAGGAGAGATCAATTTTTATAGATAAGCAAAAGCTAAAAGGGTTTAGCACCATGAAACCAGCTTTACAAGAAATGTTCAAGGGTAGTTACAAGATACAAAATTAATACAAAGAAATCTGTTGTTTCTATACACTAACATGAACTATTGGAAAAAGAAATTAAGAAAATAATCCCTTTTACAATCAGATCAAAAAGAATAAAATATCTAGGAGTAAATCTAACCAAGTAAAAGACCTGTACTCAGAAAACCATAAAGATATTGATGAATGAAAGTGAGGGTGGGAGTTCCCACTGTGGCTCAGTGCAAACAAATCCGACTAGGAACCATGAGGTTGTGGGTTCGATTCCTGGCCTTGCTCAGTGTGTTAAGAATCTGGCATTGCCGCAAGTTGTGGTATAGGTCATAGATGCCTCTTGATCCCTGGCCTTGCTCAGTGGGTTAAGGAAACAGCGTTGCCATAAGCTGTGGTGTAGGTTGCAGACATGGCTCGGAGCTGGCATTGCTGTGGCTGTGGTATAGGCCAGTGGCTACAGCTCCGATTAGACCCCTAGCCTATGAACCTCCATATGCCATGGGTGAAGCCCTAAAAAGACAGAAAAAAAAATTGAAGATGACATAAACAGATGGAGAGATATACTGTGTTCATGAATTGAAAGAATTAATATTTGAAAAAAAATTGTGGCTATGCCCACAGCATGCAAAAGTTCCAAGGCTAGGGATCAAACCCTAACCAAAGCAGTGACCCACACCACTGCAATGACAATGCTGAATCCTTAACCAGCTGAGCTACCAGGGAACTCCAGAAAGCAACTTCTTTCCAAAAATTATCATTGGGAGTTCCCTGGTGGCTCAGCAGGTTAAAGATCCAGTGTTGTCACTGCTGTGACTCTGGTTACTGCTGTGGCACAGGTTTGATCCCTGGCCTGGGAACTTCCACACGCCATGGATGTGGCAAAAAAAAAAAATGGATTAAAGACTTAAATGTAAGACCTAAAACCATAATACTTGTAGAAGAAAAACACAGGCAATACAAGGATATCCTGCTGAGTAGCATTGAGAACTATGTCTAGATACTCATATTGCAACAGAACAAAGGGTGGGGGAAAAAATGTATACATGTAAGGATAACTTGATCCCCTTGCTGTACAGTGGGAAAAAATAAATTTAAAAAAATGTAAAAAAAATAAAAAATAAAATAAAATTCACACAGCTTCTAAACAAAAAAACAAAGCAAACAAACAAACAAAACACAGGCAGTATACTCTTTGACATCAGCCTTAGTAATATTTTTTTTTTTGGATATGTCTCTTCAGGCAAGGGAAACAAAAGCAAAAATAAACAGATGGGACTACATCAAACTAAAAAGCTACTGCAAAGTGAAGGGAACTATTAACAAAACAAAAAGGCTACCTACTGAATGGGAGAAGATATCTGTACATGATATATCTGACAAGAGGTTACTATCCAAACCATATAAAGAACTCAAACAAGTCAACATCAAAAAACAGACAACCTGGAGTTCCTGTTGTGGCACAGCAGAAACGAATCCGACTAGGAACCATGAGGTTGCTGGGTTCAATCCCTGGCCTCGCTCAGTGGGTTAAGGATCCGGCAACGTGAGCTGTGGTGTAGGTTGCAGACGCAGCTCAGATCCCGAGTTGCTGTGCTGTGGCGTAGGCTAGCAGCAACAGCTCCGATTAGACCCCTAGCCTGGAAACCTCCATATGCCGCAGGTGTGGCCCTAAAAAGCAAAAAAAAAAAAAAAAAAAAAAAAAAGGAATGAAATCTTGCCATTTGTGACAACGAAGCAGGACCTAGAGTATATTATGCTGCTCAGTGAAATAAATCAGATGGAGGAAGACAAATGCTGTATGATTTCATTTATATGTGAAAAAAAGAAAACAAATGAACAAACATAAGAAAACAGAAACAGAGTCATAGATATAGAGAAGAAACAGGTGGCTGCCAGAGAAGAGGAGGGTGGAGAACAGAGAGAAATAGATAATGGAGATTCAGAGGTACAAACTCTCACTTACAAAATAAATGAGTCATATAATGTACAGTGTGGGGAATATAATCACTAATTATGAACTATCTTTGCACGGTGACAGATGACAATTAGACTTATGGTGATTCTGAAATGCACAGAAATATCAAATCACTACTTGCGTATTAGGAACTAACAGAGTATTTTAAGTCAATTATACTTCAAAAACAAACTTACAGAAAAAGAGATCAGATTTGTGGCTACCAGAGGTAGGAGATGGGGAAGGGGGAATTAGATGAAGATAGTCAAAAGGTACAAACTTCCACTTACAGGATGAGTAAGTGTAGGGATGTAATGTACAACATGATAAAGATAATTAACACTGTTGTATGTTACGCACGAAAGTAGTAAAGAGAGTAAATCCTGAGTTCTTATCATAAGGGAAACTTTTTTTTCTATTTCTTTAATGTTGTATCCAGATGAGAAAATGTATGTTCACTAAGCTTACTGGGGTAATCATTTCATGATATATGTAGGTCAAATTACTGTGTCTACCATAAACTTATCTAGTGCTGCATATCAATTACAATTCAATAAAACTGGGGAAAAGAAGACTCCTAATGAATTTTTTTTTTTTTTTTTTTTTTTTTTTTGCTTTTTTAGGGCTGCATCTGCAACACATGGAAGTCCCCAGGCTACAGGTCAAGCTGTAGCTGCAGTTGGGGGGCTACACCACAGCCACAGCAACGCCAGTTCCTTAACCCACCGCGTGAGGCCAGGGGTCGAATCCACATCTTCATGGATATTACTCAGGTTTGTAACCCACTGAGCCACAACGGGTCCCCCCAATGGATTTGAAGGAGTGAAATAAATTATTTTAAAGTTTATACAGAAGAATAAATGTATGGAAATTGCCAAGAGAGTTCAAAAAATATTCTTAGGGGAGTTCCCGTCATGGCGCAGTGGTTAACGAATCCGACTAGGAACCATGAGGTTGCGGGTTCGGTCCCTGCCCTTGCTCAGTGGGTTAATGATCCGGCGTTGCCGTGAGCTGTGGTGTAGGTTGCAGACGCGGCTCGGATCCCGCGTTGCTGTGGCTCTGGCGTAGGCCGGTGGCTACAGCTCCGATTCAACCCCTAGCCTGGGAACCTCCATATGCCGCGGGAGCGGCCCAAGAAATAGCAACAATAACAACAACAACAACAACAAAGACAAAAGACAAAAAAAAAAAATAAATAAATAAATAAAAATATTCTTAGGGAGTTACTTCTTGGAGGTTATTACCTTAATGTTAAAACTTCTTAAAAAATAACTATGCAACAGATACTGGAACAGAGCCTATAAACACATTTTAATAAGAACTTGTTATTTGATAAAGGTAGAGAAAGGAATGGATGTTTAGTTGTACACTGTGTTGGAATAACTGTGTATTGATCTAGAATAAAATTAAGTTAGATCCACTATCTTGGATACACTAACTTAATGTATATGGGAACATTTTTAGAAAAAAAAATCCAAATTAAAAAAAGAAAACACAGTTTAAAGACTATGAAGGAGAAGTTCCCTTGTGGTGAATTGGGTTAAGGACCTGGCATTGTCACTGCAGAGGCCTGGGTTGCTGTTGTGGTGTGTGTTTGATCCCTGGCCCCAGAACTTCCACATGCCAAGCATTTGGCCAAAAAAAAAAAAAAAAAAAACTATGAAGAAGCAATTCAAAGATGAGAAGATTTAAAGATAACTTTATCAGTATACTCAAAATTAAAATAACATATATTTCATCATCACATTGGCGAAAACTAAAAGACTGATAATATCCAATGGTTTGAGGGTGTGGGAAAATTGGACACATTCTAATTACACAATCATATATCATTTACGAAAGTAAAAGTTTGACACAATCTGTATTAGTTTGCTTGGGCTGTCATAACAAAATACCACAGACTGGGTAGCTTGAACAATAGAAATTTATTTTTTCACATTTCTGGAGGCTGGAAGTCCAAGGTCAGGGTGCCAGCAAGGTTGATTTTTTGTGACGCCTCTATTCTTGGCCTACAGATGACTGCCTTCTTGCTGTGTTCTTACACGGCCTTTCCTCTAGGCACCAGAGCTCTCTGGTGTTTATTCCTCTTCTTAAGGACACCAGTCCTACAGGATTAGGGCTCTACCCTTATGACCTCATTTAAATTTAATTACCTCCTCACCTCCTCACCGGGCCTATGTGCAAATACTGTCACATTGGGTATTAGAGCTTCAACATATGAATCAAGGTGGTGTCAGCTGGGGGATGGGACGACAATTCAGGTCATCATAACAATCCTTTTGAAAATCATATGCCAGCATCTATTAAAATTAAAAATGTGCTTATTCAGGAGTTTCCATTATGGCTCAGTGGGTTAAGAACCCAACTAGTATCCATGAGGATGTGGGTTCGATCCCTGGCCCTCCTCAGTGGATTAAGGATCCAGTTTTGGGAGTTCCCGTTGTGGTGCAGTGGTTAACGACTCCGACTAGGAACCATGAGGTTGCAGGTTCGATCCCTGGCCTTGCTCAGTGGGTTAACGATCCGGCGTTGCCGTGAGCTGTGGTGTAGGTTGCAGACTCGGCTCAGATCCCGCATTGCTGTGGCTGTGGCGTAGGCTGGCAGCTACAGCTCCGATTAGACCCCTAGCCTGGGAACCTCCATGTGCCATTTGTGGCCCTAGGAAAGGCAAAAAGACCAGAAAAACAAACAAACAAACAAAAAAAACAAAAAAAAGGGATCCAGTTTTGTTGTGAGCTGGGGTGTAGGTCGCAGACATGGCTCAGATCCTGCATTGCTGTGGTTGTGGTATAGGCTGGCAGCTGCAGCTCCAATTTGACCCCTAGCCTGGGAACTTCCATATGCCTTGGATGCAGCCCTAAAAAGAAAAAAAGAAGAAATAAGGTAGAAATAGTAAATTTTATGTTATGTATATTTTAATACAATAAAAAAATTAAAAAACTTAAAATGTGTGCTCCAATTTATACAATGTAATGCCATACAGGAAAACGAACAAAAAACCAATCCTACTGTTACTATATACAACATGGATGAAACTCAAAGACACATTGTTGAGTAGAAAAACCCAGGAGCAAAAGTATACATACCACATCATTCTGTTTATTTGAAGTTCAAGAGCAGACAGAATTTCTATGTCAATATTTGTAAGAATAATGGTTTCCTTTGCTAGGGAGGGTTACTGATTTAGTGGGAACATAATGGAGTTTTCTGGGGAAAAGATTTATATCTTTTTTTTTTTTTTTTTTTTTTTTTGGTCTTTTTAGGGCCACACCTGTGGCATACTGAGGTTCCCAGGCTAGGGGTTGAATCAAAGCTGTAGCACCTGCCCTCATCACAGCCAAGGCAACACGAGATCCGAGCCGCATCTGTGACCTACACCACAGCTCATGGCAATGCTGGATCCTTAACCCACTGAGAGAGGCCAGGGATTGAACCTGGGTCCTCATGGACACTAGTCAGATTTGTTTCCACTGAGCCACGACGGGAACTCCAAAAAGATTTATATTTTGATCTGGGTGGTGGTTACATGGATATACACATACATAAATATTAACTGAACTGTGCATCTAGAATTTGTGTACCATATGTATATATTCATTGAGAAGTAAAAAAACTACATATTTTTGACTCAGAAATTCTACTTTTCGGAATCTAGCCTATAGAAACAAAAGCATCCATTGTGTAACAATAAAAGCCCAATATGCAAATAGTACATAGAGACTGGATAAACAACAAGGTCCTACTGTATAGCACAGGGAACTATACTAAATATCCTGTGATAAACCATAATGGAAAAGAAAATAAAAAAGGATATATATATATATAAAAACCAAGTCACTTTGCTGTACAGCAGAAATGAGCACAACATTGTAAAAAAAGTACACTTCAATAAAACTTTAAAAAATTGAAAAAATCATCTAACTTTCATAAGGGAAATTTTTGAATAAATTGTATTCATATGATATAATGCAAGGTAGGTATTAGAATTGATATGTTGGGATACAGTTACATCAAAAAGGTCACTGCTGAGAAATGTTTCTAAAGTGCTATTTTTTGGTAAAAAGTAAAATTCTTCCAAATTTCTACATTTCTACGAATATGGAGAAAAAAATGGAAACACACCTACCAAATTGTTAACATTGTTTATTTACCTAGGGTCAGTGAGATTGGAGAGGAGAAGGAGATTATGAACTTTGGAAAGACATAATTATATTGGTTGGACTTATCTTTGAAGTAAAAATATTTTTCTAAAATAAATAAGTTAACAGTGCTAGTAAGGTAAAACATACGATCATTGTAGATACCTTAGAAGAAACTAAATATGTTAAGAATGGTTATCTCTGGATAGTGGGGCTAACGGTTAGACTGGGTGGGGGCAGAGTATATGATAAACTAACTTATTCAACTGAAGCTTCTTAACCCATGATAGGTAGGACAGATAATTTTCAAATACTGATTTTCCCAGCTGAGAAAGGAAACTAGTTACCAAAATCCTGACTCATCACTCCAAGCTAGGCTTTTCCCAGATCATCAGATGTTTATGACTTCTGTAGGTATAAACCCACACTGTCCAATACAGCGGACATTAGCCATGTGAGCACCCGAAATGTGGATAGACCGAACTGATGTGTGCTGTCAATGTCAAGGACACCACAGATTTCAAAGACCTATCATGAAAAAAAAGTAAAATATCTCACCGATAATTTTTCATATCAATTAATGGTGAATGATAATATTTTGGATAACTTGGTATTAAATAAAATATATTATTAAAACTAACATCACCTGTTTCTTTTTACCACTAGAAAAAACTTTGGTTCTATATGTGGCTTGTGTTTTTTGTCACTACTGTACAGCACTGGTATATAACCTTTTTCGATGTTTGTCTTAAACTAGGAGCCAAACTAGGAGCTCCCCGGAAGGGAGCCTGAAAATTCTGCAGGGATGACTGAGCCCTGTACCGCCCCTCCCAATTCCAGTTTTAACGCCGGCTCTAAGAGCCTCGAGTCGCTTGACTTTTGTAAGTCTGGGAGCGGGGACGAGGTGTGAGTGTGTGTGTTTCATGCTTCCAATGGCAACAGCGGCCACCCCGTGTCAACAGTAAACGTTCCCAGGCAATCAATACCAGCAGCCCCAGAAGGGTCGGCTCACCAGTAGCTCGCGAAGGCCTCGTCGGTGGGGGCCGCGGTGTGGGCCTGGTGCTCCTGGGAATCGCTGCGCACCAAGCACGAGCGCCGCGGACCGTCCTCGCAGAAGAGCCGCAGCGGCTCCCAGTGGCTGCGCCACAGACCGGGAGGCCCAGGGCTCCGGCGCCGCATCTTCCGCGTCAGCCAGGCCAGGGTTCAGCTGGGCCGCAGCGCCGCGGGCCCGACGGCTGCCTGCACCCGGCGCCCACCTGCAGCGCAGGCAGCCGCGGCGGAAGTTGAGGGACAGCGGGTCCTCGAAATAGTCCAGGCAGAAGGAGCACGTCAGCTCCTCCTGGAGGTCCTCGGCTTCCACGCTACTCCTCTGCCCCAGAGCGGGAGTCGGGGTCGGAGGAGAGGTCTGCACCCCGCAGGCGGGCTCGGGAGGCCAGGGGCGTTCCTGGCCGCGGCCTCCTCCGCGAGGGCAAAGCCTAGGCTTTTCCCGGCCGGGGGTCGGGGGTGGGGACGCGGTGGGGGCACGCATTGAGGGGGCGGAGCGCGCACGACCAGGTTCGCTAACAAATTTTGCTTTTAACGTCTGAAAACAACTTTGTCGAGGTATAATTTATGTACACTAAAATTTACTAATGGTTGAGTCCATTTTCTACTAACACTTTTTTGTATTTTTACATCATAAAAGCCAATCACAGAATTCTGGGACAATGATGATTACATAATTTTGTAATCAAACCGAATTTTCTCATAAAAACAGAACTAGACAGAAAAAAAAACAGAATACCATCGACAGTATTTCCAGGAGTTCCCCGTTGTGGCTCAGCGGTAACGAACCTGACTAGGTTGCCTGAGAACTGCGAGTTTCAGTCCTCGCCATATTCAGTGGGCTAAAGCTCCAGCATTACAGGGAGCTGTGCTGTAGGTCGCAGATTCGGCTAGGATCTCGTCTTTATGCGGCTGTGGCTGCAGCTCCGGATTCGACCCCTAGCCTGGGAACTCCATATGTTGCGAGCGTGGCCCTAAAAAGACAAACCAAAAAACCCACAGCATTTCCAACAATTACAAAATGACCTGACAAGATGCCCTATGACATCCAAAAACAAGTGGGCGAGGACAAACCACCACCAGCTAAAAGACCCGTGTGGTGTCAGCATTTGTGTGGGAGACAGCAGAGTGAAACACCAGGTCCTGTGAGACACCCGAAAATAGCAGACGCCAAAAGAGCCAACAGGCATTCACAGGAAAGCACCAGTTCAAACAGAGAAGGGCTTTGCCCAATCCAAGAGCTGATGAATGCAAGCAGTCTGCAGTAAGGTCTGAAGGGGCTGGAGCAGCCTAGCTCCCAGGAACTCTGGAACTGACCAGCAAGACTCCCTCTAGGACAGAGCTCCATACTGAGGAGAAACTGCTGCAAGTAGAATAAAGATTAATTTAAAAAGGACAACAGAGCCAAATGAAGAAAAGGAAGGTCTAGGAGTTCCCGTCGTGGCGCAGTGGTTAACGAATCCGACTAGGAACCATGAGGTTGCGGGTTCGGTCCCTGCCCTTGCTCAGTGGGTTAATGATCCGGCGTTGCCGTGAGCTGTGGTGTAGGTTGCAGACGCGGCTCGGATCCCGCGTTGCTGTGGCTCTGGCGTAGGCCGGTGGCTACAGCTCCGATTCGACCCCTAGCCTGGGAACCTCCATATGCCTCGGGAGCGGCTCAAGAAATAGCAACAACAACAACAACAACAAAAATCTCAAAACAAAACAAAAACAAAAAAAAAGAAAAGGAAGGTCTAGATAAAAGTGAAGAGGACCAAAACTAGGAAATCTGAGAGAGCAACTGGCCATGTTTTTTGAAACATTACACTAAAGCAGCAGCAGAGGGAGCTATGTGAAGTTAGAAAAGCCATCCTGAACCAAGCCTCCCAAAAGTTGAGCAAAACAAATGTTTCCGAAAGAAATGAGGGACGGAAAGGATTGAGGGCAAATCCCACACAAAGTTATTACAAAAATAAAGAGAATAAGAAGCAGAAAATATCCCTACTGACAAGGAAATCACGCCAGACAGATATTTCCACAAGCAGAACAAACTGTAATCCACTATTTCAAAATGAGCTGAAAGATATTGTGAAAATAATGTAAGAGATAAAAGACCAACAGAAGTCAGAATGAAAAATGCAGCTATTAGGTGACTAAACTCAGGAAAGAATTGGGAACAAAAGAAAAAAATCTTTTCAGAAATGATTTCTAAACCAGAACTAAGACAAGGAAATACAATTGATAATGCCTTAAGAGAAATAGAAGGTAACATTTTTTCAAAAAAATTGAAAATAAACGAAGAGAGATCGAGAATACATACTAAAAGCTCAAATCAAGAGGGAAAAAAATTTTTTTTTTGGTCTTTTTGCCTTTTCTAGGGCCGCTCCTGCAGCATATGGAGGTTCCCAGGCTAGGGGTCCAATCAGAGCTGTAGCTGCCGGCCTACGCCAGAGCCACAGCAACACCAGATCCAAGCTGTGTCTGCCACCTACACAAAGCTCACAGCAACGCTGGATCTTTAACCCACTGAGCAAGGCCAGGGATCGAACCTGCAACCTCATGGTTCCTAGTCGGATTCGCTAACCACAGAGCCACGACGGGAACTCCATGGGGAAAAAATTTTAAAACGATATATTGAAATAACACATTGCATATATAAGAAAATCAACTCAGAATAACCAACACAGTCATGTCCTAATAAAATTATTGGACTTTATAAGGAAAAAGTTATTTCATCATCTAGGGAAAAAGAACAAGTGACCTATAAAAAGGGAAAAATTACACTGCCATTAATTAGACTGTTTGACAGGAACGATTGATTTCAGAAGAAAATGTAACATAACTAAGATATACTCAAGGGGAAAAAAATATGGGCTAAAGGTTTTATATCCAGCAAAATTGACTTAGAAGTTTGGAGGACACACACCATTGTTTTTTTGTTGTTGTTGTTGTTTGTTTTTTGTCTTTTTTTTTTTTTGTCCTTTTTTTTAGGGCCGCACCCGAGGCATATGGAGATTCCCAGGCTAGGGGTCGAATCAGAGCTATGGCTGCTGGCCAGAGCCACAGCAACGCCAGATCAGAGTTGCGTCTTTGACCTATACCACAGCTCACGGCAACGCCAGATCCTTAACCCACTGAGTGAGGCCAGGGGTGGAACCCACAACCTCATGGTTCCTAGTTGGGTTCATTTCTGCTGTGCCATGATGGGAACTCCTCACACACCACTGTTACTAGCATTCAATAACTAGGATAATATAGCTTTCATGAGCTCTCCCAGAAAGATCTAGAAAAAAGTCATTTTTTGGTTTCTTTTTTTTTTTTTTTTTTGTCTTTTTAGGGCTGCAACTGTGGCATATGGAGGTTTCCAGGCTAGGGGTTGAATTGCAGCTATAGCTGCCAGCCTAACCCACAGCCACAGCAACACCAGATCCAAGCTGCGTCTGTGATCTACACCACAGCTCATGGCAACACCTGATCCTTAACCCACTGAGTGAGGCCAGGGATGGAACCCGCAACCTCATGGTTCCTAGTTGGATTCGTTACCACTAAACCACATTGGGAACTCCCAGAAAAAAGTTTTACAAACAAAATGATTACAGCAACATCAACGTGAGAACTGGTAGTAAGCCATATATATATATGTATATATATATGGGAGATATCCTGTAGAACTTAGAATAAATATATTATATTTGCATATCATCCTTTTCCCCTTGCCTTTCCTTTTATGAACAATTCAGTCCAATAGCCATTAGGTGGGACCAAGCAAGGTAGACAACTGTGTGAAGCAGAGAATGGTACAAAGTCACAGTGGCCCAGCATGAGATGTGAGGGACATCTAAGCAGGGAGACGGCAGTGACAGTGACCTGATGTGGGCTGTTGGAGCCACAGTAGGATAAAGAGGGTATACCCTTAGAGAGATGGCCCATAGTAAGGGGTGGGAGCCTAAGTGGGCTACGGAGAAAATCCTCAGGTGGGGATGGTCCAGAAAGGCTGCTGGAGCTGGAACGGAGTGAGAGGGCATGGGTGCAAGGATGGAGATCGGTTATGCAAAGAGAATTGATTTACATATATGTAGAGGATAATGGGAGTCAGGTTTCTCACTTTCAGAAAAGGGAACTAAAAATATGGAAAGGGAGAAAGTTAGAATATGCCCAGTAGTGTTGGACTGAAATTGGAGATACTGGTATAAACTTGTAGTTTTTCAGTATAGATAGAGAGATGGATATAGAGAGATAGGTATAAAAATAAATATTGATGTAAATCTATGTGCATAGCTTTCTTCAAAGTCTTAGGAATCAGTTCACCTAGAGACCAAATCTTGATTTTTTTTTTTTTTTTTTTTTTTGTCTTTTTGCTATTTCTTTGGGCCGCTCCCGCGGCATATGGAGGTTCCCAGGCTAGGGGTCAAATCGGAAGCTGTAGCCACCGGCCCACGCCAGAGCCACAGCAACGCTGGATCTGAGCCGCGTCTGCAACCTACACCACAGCTCATGGCAACGCGGGATTGTTAACCCACTGAGCAAGGACAGGGACCGAACCCACAACCTCATGGTTCCTAGTCGGATTCGTTAACCACTGCGCCACGACGAGAACTCCAAAATCTTGATTTCTAAATACCGGTCTCCACTAAAAGGAATCAGGGCTCTTTGGAGAAATGACTGACTCCAGGACTGGTGCAGAAAAAGTATAAGATGAGCTTGGAACATCCACTTTTGCCAGTAAGCATGGATGTGCTCAAATAGTGATGAGACATGTCAAAAGGACCCAGAAACCTGTTTGAAAAGGCTCTCGTTGGCCAAATATGGAATGATTTGAGGAACAAAATGAATGTTTAAATCTATACATTCATAGGAGTTCCCGTCGTGGCGCAGTGGTTAACGAATCCGACTAGGAACCACGAGGTTGCGGGTTCGGTCCCTGCCCTTGCTCAGTGGGTTAACGATCCGGCGTTGCCGTGAGCTGTGGTGTAGGTTGCAGACGCGGCTCGGATCCCACGTTGCTCTGGCTCTGGCGTAGGCCAGTAGCTACAGCTCCGATTAGACCCCTAGCCTGGGAACCTCCATATGCCGCGGGAGCGGCCCAAGAAATAGCAAAAAGACAAAAAAAAAAAAAAAAAAAAAAAAAAAAAACTATACATTCATAAAAATGCAAAAAAATGCTAATTTAGGTAATGATAGGGGCAAAATCATTTTAAAAGTCATTAAGAAAAAGAATAAAGCATTTATCTAGCCTTTCTTACATGAGCTTAGCACTAGGTAACAAAAAAGTAGATGAAGACATGTGTCTCTTTATGGAAATATTCAAGTTAACGAATGAAAACAAAGTTATAGAATTAGAATATAATTATTGTATACTACCAAATGAATTAACTAAATAGAAGCAATTGCTAACATCACAAGAAAGAGACAACCAGACACAATGGGCCTCCTGATGAAAGATCACAGCACCACTTTCAGTCTTGCCAAAGGCACCAAACTTTTGAGTTTTTAAAAAAAAAATTTTTTTTTTGTCTTTTCTAGGGCTGCTTCCCGTGGCATATGGAGGTTCCCAGGCTAGGGGTCTAATTGGAGCTATAGATGCCAGCCTACACCACAGCCACAGCAACGCTGGATCCTTAACCCACTGAGCAAGGCCAGGGATCGAACCCACAATCTCACGGTTCCTAGTTAACCACTGCGCCAGGACAGGAACTCCAAAAAAAAATTTTTTTTTAAAGTTTTATTGAAGTGGAGTTCCTGTCCTGACTCAGCAGAAACGAATCTGACTACCGCCCAAAAGGACGCAAATTCAATCCCTGGCCTTGCTCAGTGGGTTAAGGATCCAACGTTGCCAGTGAGCTGTGGTGTAGGTTACAGACACAGCTCAGATCTGGCGTGGCTGTGGCTGTGGCATAGGCTGGCAGATGCAGCTCTGATTCGACCCCTGGCCTGTGAACCTCTACATGTCATGGGTGCAGCCCTAAAAAGATGAAGAAAAAAGGTTTTATTGAAGTATAGTTGATAACATTGTGATACTTTCTGCTGTATGACAGAAAGTGATTCAGTCATACACATACACATATCTACTCTCTTTCAGATTCTTTTCCCGAGTAGATTATCACAGAATATGGGGAAGAGTTCTCTGTGCTATACAGCACATCCACACTTGAGTCTAAACAGACCTCTGGACTGAGCTGCCATGTGCGGGAACTGCAGAGGACTGAGGAACATGCTGAGCTACACCAGTGGCCTGCAATCAGCAAAACCCAGACTGTAGGCAGAAAGTAGGGCATACAGATCAAAGGTCCTGAGGACTTCAACAAATATGATGTTATGAAAAGAAAGGGCTAGAGGAAGAAATCTGTAGATTAAGAAACTCAAACTATAGGAATTCCCTGGTGGCCTAGGGGTTAAGGATCCAGCATGGTCAATGCTATGGCTCGGGTCACTGGTAAGGCTCAGGTTTAATCTCTGGCCCAGGAACCTCTACATGCTGCAGGTGTGCAAAGAAAGAAAAGAAGGGAAGAAAGGAAGGAAGAGAGGGAGGGAGGAGGGGAAAGAAAGACGAGTTCCCATTGTGGCTTAGTGAGTTAAAAACCTGACTAGTATCTGTGAGGATGTGGAGTCCATCCCTGGCCTCGCTCAGTGGGTTAAGGATCCGGCATTGCAGTCAGCTGTGGTGTAGGTCATAGACACAGCTCAGATGTGGTGTTGCTGTGGCTGTGGTGTAGGCTGGCAGCTATAGCTCCGATTTGACCCCTAGCCTGGGAACTTCCAGATGCTGCAAGTGCAGCCCTAAAAAGAAAAAAAAAAAAAAAGGTAAGAAAGAAACACAAAATACATATAAAATCAAACAAGTTGGAAATCTGTAGTGTCCAGGGAAGCATACTTGGATGATGAAACCATAAAGAAATATGAGAGGGTAATTATCACAAAAGTCAGGATAGTGGCTATTTTTTAGGAGAGGGAGACAACTGTGATTAGAACTAGGCTAGCTGGAGAAGTTCCATCTCTTTCTTTCTCTTTCTCTTTTTTTTCCTCTTTTTCTTTTTGGGCCGCACCCATGGCATATAGTTGTTCCTGGGCCAGGGATTGGATCTGAGCTGCAGCTGCAACCTATGCCATGGCTGTGGTAATGCCAGAGGAGGATCCGAGGATCTGTGACCCACTGTGCCAGGCTAGGAACTGAATCTGCTTTCAGATTAAAGGCTCTTAAAATGAAGAGATTATAATGGATTATCTGGGTAGGCCCTAAATGTAATCACAAGTGTCTTTATAAGAGAAAAGCAGAGGGGGATTTGACCAAGAGGAAAAGGCTATGTGAGGATGAAGAGAGACTGGAGTGGTGTACCCACGTGCCAAAGAGAGCCAAGTAACACCAGCAGCCACCGGAAGCTACAAGACGCAAGGAATGAATTATCCTCCAGATCCTCCAGAGGGAGTGTGGCCCTGTTGATGCTTTGCCTTCACACTCTGGACTATAGACTTGTAAGAGAATAAATTTCTGTTGTTTTCAGCCACTAAGGTTGTAGTTATTTGTTATAGCATCTACAGGAAACTAAGATACCATGTAAGTTGTAAGTCATGGCAGGTCAATATTCCTCCTGCAATAAGAAGCTAGAAAAATCAGAAAAACCGTATTTTTTTGTACAACATGATATCACTTACATGTGGAATCTAAAATATGACACACATGGGAGTTCCCAATGTGGCCAAGCAGAAACTAATCTGACTAGGATCCATGAGGAGGACGCAGGTTCAACCCCTGGCCTCGCTCAGTGGGTTAAGGACCTGGCATTGCTGTGAGCTCTGGTGTAGGTCGCAGGCACGGCTCAGATCCTGTGCTGATGTGGCTGTGGTATAGGCCAGCGGCTACAGTCCTGATTTGACCCCGAGCCTGTGAGCCTCCATATGCCGCAAGTGTGGCCCTAAAAAGACAAAAAAAAAATAATAATAAAATAAAATATGATACAAATGAACCTATCTACAAAACAGAAACAGGCTCCTGGATGAGGAGAATAGACTTGTGGTTGCCAAGGGGGAGGGAGTCAGGAGAGGGATGGAATGGGAAGTTGGGGTCAGCAGACCTAAGCTGTTACACATAGAGGGGATAAGCAACAAGGTCCTACTGTGTAGCACAGAGAACAATTTTGATATCTTATGGTAAACCATAATGGATAAGAATACTTTAAAAAGGAATGTACATATATGTTTAACTGAATCACTTTGCTGTCCAGCAGAAATTAACATTGGAAATCAACTATTCTTCAATAAAAAATAAAATAAAATTAGTACATCTTTTGAAGGCAACGAGGTGATGCGAAAGGAACAAGGACTAGATCACAAAAAATTTCAGAGACAGGAGAATCTTTCTGAGATAAGCTGAGCCCAGGCTGAAGGTCAGGCCTAACTCAGGCAGAATGCCTCTGCTTGGGGAAGAGAAATCACCAAAGATTTTGGTGGTTATGCAGTTCTGAAGTGAAAAGTTAAAACTTACGGGGACTCTTATGATGGTCAGTTTTATCTATGGAAAATTTGCTGACCTCTTGGAATGTTCATGAGGCTGGAGAGTTGGGTTAAACCCTTCTAAAAAACAAAATGGGAATTCCTGTGTGGCTCGGTGGGTTAACACTCTGATGTTGTCTCTGTGAGGATTCAGTTTCCATCCCGGGCCTCACGCAGCGGGCTGGGTTCTGGTGTTGCCACTAGCTGCATGGCATGGGTCACAGATGCAGCTCGGATGCCGGGTTGCAGTGGCTGTGGTATAGGCCTGTAGCTGCAGCTCTGATTTGACCCCTAGCCCAGGAACTACCATATGCTGCAGGTGTGGCCATAAAAAAGAAAAAAAAAATTTTTAAAGACACAAAGACTCTTGCACAGTCTGGCATTATAGACTAGGACAGGAAGACCTGATGCGGCAGGGAAAGGAAAAGATCCTCAACTGCTCCACTGGTCTCCCCCTAAAGTTATTTGCCAGATTTTGCGATTGCCTGGAACAGGAGCCTGGAGAGCTGGCTCAATCTGCTTCAGTGTCTCAGGGCTACAGAGATGAACACCTGCCCAGCTTTCAGTCAAAAGATTGTGAGGAACATGCCTAAAGAATATGGATGAACCAGACTGAAACAGCAAACCAACCTTGACACAACCTAATCTTTAATTGGGTTGAGGTGATCAATCCCTCACCCCATGTGCCTAATAGGAAAAAGGGAGAAACCTCTCTGGTGAAAGAGAACATGATATGGAGCTTTTATAGTAATTTGTAATTTCTGGAAAATAATAAAAAAGCATGAGACTTCTTGGAAAAAAAATAGAGGGAGTTCCTGCTGTGGTTCAGTGGAAACAAATCTGACTAATATCCATGAGGATGCGGGTTCGATCCCTGGTCTTGCTCAGTGGGTCAGGGATCCAGTGTTGCCATGAGCTGTGGTGTAGGTCGCAGACATGGCTCAGATCCTGCGTCGCTGTGGCTGTGGTGTAGGCCAGCAGCACTACCTCCAATTCAACCCCTAACCTATGCTGTGGGTGCAGCCCTAAGAAAGAAAAAAAAAAAAAAAAAAAAAAACCCGAATACAGCAATACTAAACCTATCCTAAAATAAACACTGAAAGATCTTCTCTAAATATAAAAGAAGCAAAAAGCTATAGGAAAGAAGAAATCCAATTGGAAAGTAAATGACTTAACTAAGTGAGTATACAGATTAAAAAGAAAAAAAGTGAAAGAGAAGAAAGAAATTTCCGAAATCTCCCTTGTTTCAGTTTAATTTATATCCTGTTGTTTTCATCTTAGAACAAAAGACATGCTGGTCACCTTCTTCTGAGTATTACATCATCAATTCTTAGTAGTTTGCTTTCCCTGTCATCCTACTCTCAGGCTGGAAAATTCTAGACTTGCTTCTTTTAGACTCTGTGGAATTTGACTACCTGCCTAATCTCTGGACCTGGCACTAGCCCTACCACAGCGTTAATTAATCCAGGGACTGAAAAGGAGGGAGCCCAGAAACCAGCAAGCCACCTCAGGCCACATCTTAACAAGAATATAGACAGTTAATTGCTGGCTAATTGTTTTAAAGTTCATATGATGAGTGCTCAGGTAGCTATGAAAGCAAGGTATTCTAGTGGTTTTGGAGGAATCCCATTAAGCTTTCTGTCATAACAACAGATAGCTGCTAATTGTCCAAGTAAGTCTCTGAGTAAGTAAGATTCACCTGGAATATGGAGTTTGGGAGGAGGTGGCTATTAATTAGAATTGGTAGTAAATAAATAATAATAAAGAAGACGAATAAACAAATATGATTATTAATGAGCTATTAGAAGAAGAAATCAACTACCTAGTTTTCAGCCAAAAGATGATACAAAGAGCAACAGCTGGTTGTCTCTCACACAAGACCTTGACCCTTCCCTTCCAGGGTTTCATGACCTAATAAAATATTTTATTTCAATTAGGCTAAAATTTCATGCGTTGCTTTGGTTCAGATTAACTCAGGGAATTTAAAAAACAAAACTGATTTGGTTTCCCGCTGAGTCAATAATTTAAAATCTAATTGTGTAGGGAGGAGTGGCAAACTATCAGGTTTAGGTTCACCTGTTTGATTCTAGACACTGCTTCCAGCCCCTGCTACAGAACCACATTGAGAAGGGAACGCCTGGAATTTAGTTACATTCCCACAGGCAATGGAATTTTTCTGCTGTTTAAGAGGTAGGTAAGAGCATTTCACAACTAGGTAACTTTCAGAGATTTGTCGAAGGTTCTGCACAGTGAGTGACCCACCTGAGATATTATACACCGCAAGGTACGCACAACTGTAAGATTCCTAGACTCAGATCTACCATTATTTGCTGTGTGATCAGGTAAATCACTATTCAAGTCTCTGTTTCTTACCTATAAAATGGGTCGAATATGCCACATGAGGCTGCTTTGAGAAATACAGAACTTAAGAGATCCTGGGTTCACTGTTAGTTTCGTGTGAGGCTTTTCTTTTCTTTTTATTTTTTTTTGTCTTTTTAGGGCCGCAGCTGGGGCATATGGAGGTTCCTAGGCTAGGGGTCCAATCGGAGCTGTAGCAGCCGTCCTACCCCAGACCCACAGCAACGCGGGATCCAAGCCTCCTCTGCGACCCACACCGCAGCTCACGGCAAGGTCGGATCCTTAACCCACTTAGCGGGGCCAGGAATCGAACCCTCATGGATGCTAGTAGGGTTCGCTAACCACTGAGCCACGACGGAAACTCCTAAAGTGTGGGCTTTTTGATAAGGATCCAAAAAGGAAAGGAGACTTCCTGCCTCCTCGCTCAGGTCAGAGTCTTGACGAGCCCGCCCCCTCCCCATCTGCCACACCACCCTCTCCCTCCTTGAATTTGAGCATCAGAACATTGTTCTAGTCTAGACTCTACCGCTACGTATGCGACGCCTGGCAATTCCAAATCTCTGGGTTTCGGTCGCCACCCAGGATGCTCATACGGTCTGTCCCGACCCTAACAACATGGCTGCGGGAAGTGGCTTTCAGGAAGAAAGAAGGTGTGGCACTGAAGGATCACTTCCGCTTCCGTCGGCGCAAACGCTTTCATTTCTTGAGCTACGGTGACTAAGATGGAATCGATTTTGGAGTCGCGGTCGGGACACTGGGCCGGGGGTCCGGCTCCTGGACAGTTCTACCGCATTCCTCCCACTCCTGGATCCATCGTGGACCCGGCATCCGTGCTCTATGGGAGTCCGATTACGCGCACCCAGTAAGCTCTTGGCGTCTTAGCCTGGGCGGGGGAGAGACCGTGGGGCCTGGTGCGGCCGGCTGGTTCGGGGAGCCAGGGCAGGCGAGGCGGGGACCCCCGGGCGCGCTAACAGCGGGACAGCTCGAGGAGTAGGGCCTGGAGAATGAAAGGAGCCATGGAAAGTCAGAAGCGGAACCCACAGAGCGGGAAGCGGGCCTAGGCTATTCTCCTCCACCTCTCGCCAGACCCTTCTTTATCTCCAGGAACCCCATGGTGACCGGGACCTCGGTTCTGGGAGTCAAGTTTGAGGGCGGAGTGGTGATTGCAGCAGACATGCTGGGCTCCTATGGTTCCTTGGCTCGTTTCCGCAACATCTCTCGCATTATGCGAGTCAACAACAGCACCATGCTGGGTGCTTCAGGAGACTACGCTGATTTCCAATATTTGAAGCAAGTTCTCGGCCAAATGGTGTAAGTCATCTAGAGAATAGGAGTAGTTCCCAGGTGGGGAGGGGAATCCACTGTTTTTATCCCATCAAGATGTTCTAGTGTGGAGGAACTTGAAGCTGCAGTAGAGGATGGGGAGACTTGTTGGGGGGTGAAAGATTCGAGGATGTTTGCAAATAGTTTATTTTAGTGGGTTTAAGAGGGGAAGATTGTGGTCACATCTTTTGGGGGTGGATGGAAAACCCGATTTCTGTTCTCTCCCTTTTCTCACAACCAATTCTTTTTAAGGATTGATGAGGAGCTGCTGGGAGATGGACACAGCTATAGTCCTAAAGCTATCCATTCGTGGCTGACCAGGGCCATGTACAGCCGCCGCTCCAAGATGAACCCCCTGTGGAACACCATGGTCATCGGAGGCTATGCTGATGGAGAGAGGTTGATTTGAATACAAATAACTATCTCTTCTCCCTGAGTGAATCCCACTTCTGACTCAGACCCCTTGGTCCCATCCTTCAGCTAACATATAGAAACCTAAGGTGAAATGAGTTCTTTGACCTATTGTGTCCTGTTAGCTTCCTGGGTTACGTGGACATGCTTGGTGTAGCCTATGAAGCCCCTTCGCTGGCCACTGGTTATGGTGCATACCTGGCTCAGGTAAGTAGTTGGTTGAGGGATGAGGGATAGAAGAAGACAGAAGGCAATAGGGATTAGTGGTTGTCTACCCTTGCAATTCTGACATGAGGAACAGGCTAGGATCCCTACTGCTGGGCAGATGGTTTTCTTTGTGGTCCAGAGACCATGTCAAGGTGATAGGTCCAGGAGTCAATATACATGTGCAAAGAGAGGACACTCTAGAATTTCCCTTTCAAGTGGGTCTTAGCACAAACAGTTCATGCTGGTGAGGCAATAATGAATGTCACCTTTTCACTCATTTATGATTCCTTTTACATTAAGGATTTGCGTCAAATTGCCTGGCATTCAGCCCCTCATATCTCCCATGTTTTCTTTTTTTTTTTTTTCTCCCTCTGATCTCTCTAGCCTCTGTTGCGAGAAGTTCTGGAGAAGCAGCCAGTGCTGAGCCAGGCCGAGGCCCGAGAGCTAGTGGAACGCTGCATGCGAGTGCTGTACTATCGAGATGCCCGTTCTTATAACAGGGTGAGAAGTGTGCATAAGGTGGTGGGGATCTAATTGGCAGGTTCTTGGATACTTCCCGTCCCTGAGTCTCTATGCTTCAAAGAAGAGGGTGTCCCATTTCTGTGTCTTCGCTTTTTCATTTTAGGGAAAGACCCTCAACTTGACCTTTGACCAGGGACTTCTTTCATGAGAGCTCTGCTTTTCTTTCAGTTTCAAATTGCCACTGTAACCGAAAAAGGTGTTGAAATAGAAGGACCCCTGTCTGCAGAGACCAACTGGGATATTGCCCACATGATCAGGTGATTGAAATTACAGTTAAAAAAAAAAAAAGTAGTTGGTAGAAAAGTTGGGAGACCCCTTGGTTGAACTAAGCTTAGTTTTTCTGGTGGTCTCAACCAAAAAATTCTCTGGGTGGAGAGGGTTTGGGTTGAGGATAGAGCTGCTTTTAGGAATTGATGTCTTACTCTATGGCTTCACAATCTTACATGGTTTTTTTCTTTTCAGTGGCTTTGAATGAAATATAGATAGATGCATTTTCCAGAACTGAAGTGGTACTTCTAACTTTGAACGTGGCTGGTTCAGAGATACAGTTCTTTTGTAAAATAAATAAATCCTTTAAAACATTTGGTGAGTGGTTGTATTGTTTGACTAGGTTACACCAAGAGTGAAACTGCTAAGTACTGCTGTAAGCCATCTATTCCTCTGCTAGTCAGAGGACCCTTTGGTTCTTGCTTTTTTTTTTTTTTTTTTTTTTTTGGCTTTTTAGGGCTGCACTTGGGGCATATGGAAGTTTCCAGGCTAGGGGTCAAATCAGAGCGATAGCTGTGGGCCTACACCACAGCTATAGCAACTCAGGAGCTATGTCTGCGAACTATACCACAGCTCACCTCACAGCAACATCAGATACTTAACCCACTGAGCGAGGCCAGAGATGGAACCCACGTCCTTGAGGATACTAGTTGTTAAAGCCACAATGGGAGTTCCTGATTCATGGGGTTTTTGTTTTGTTTTGTTTTGTTTTGTTTGGTCTTTTTGCCTTTTGTAGGCCTGCACCTGTGGTATATGAAGGTTCCCAGGTTAGGGGTCCAATTGGAGCTGTAGCCACAGCAATGTGGGATCCAAGCCGCATCTGTGACCTACACCACAGCTCAGGGCAACGCTGGATCCTTAACCCACTGAGCAAGGGCAGGGACCAAACCCGCAACCTCATGGTTCCTAGTCGGATTTGTTAACCACTGAGCCACAGCGGAAACTCCTGATTCATGGTTCTTAAAGCATAGAGTTCTCTGTGTGATAACACAGGACACCTACTGCTGTCGTCATTGGGTCTTTACTGAAGGCTGCTCTCTATAGAACTCACAATTAGCTTTTGTGGTCAATATTTTCACCCTGCACTAGGTTCCAAAATGAAGACTTTCTAGTTAATGTTGGCCGCAAATGTGATTTTAGTTAAAAAATCATTTCAAAGATAGAAATGTAACATCTAGGAGTGCTGCTCTTGGGGTTAATCCCAGGCTGGAATTGAAAGCCTTAATCCCTTACCCATCCAATCTTCTCACTTTTCATGGGGAATACTAAGTAATTTTAATTGACATTTAACCTACATGCTTATTGTCCACATCTACTAATTTCTAGCACTGTCAAAAGACCTCTTAAAAGAATTGTGTCTTCATTCAAAGTCCTAAGTGTAGGACTTCCCACTGCGGCTCAGTGGGTTAAGAACCTGACATACTATCATCCTTGAGCATGCAGGTTTAATCCCTGAACTGGCTCAGTGGGTTGGGGATCTGGCATTGCTGCAAGCTGTGGCACAGGTCAGATGAGGCTCTGATCCAGTGTTGCCAACGCTGTGGCTGGCAGCTACAGCTCCAACTTGACCCGAGGAAGTTCCATATGCTGCAAGTGTGGGTGGTGGTGGTGTTGTAGGTATAGCCATGAATCGTATCAATTGCAGTTATTAGCCAATGCCATCCTTAGGTTTGATGTTAAATTTGAATTTTAAAAAGTAACCTTGGGTGGAATTCCCGTCGTGGTGCAGTGAAGATGAATCCGACTAGGAACCATGAGGTTGCAGGTTCGATCCCTGGTCTCACTCAGTGGGTTAAGGATCTGGTGTTGTTGTGGGCTGTGGTATAGCTCACAGATGCTGCTCAGATCTGGTATGGCTGTGGTGTAGGCCCTCAGCTGTAGCTCTGATTCGACCCCTCGCTTGGGAACTTCCATATGAGGGTGCAGCCCTAAAAAGCAAAATAAATAAATAAATAAATAACAACCTTGGGTGATTTCTGATGCATATTCTCTCTAAACCTTTTTGAGAAACTAGAATAAGCAGGAAGCCCCAAAACTATTGCAGGCATACCTTGTTTTTGATGTTTTGCAAATACTGCATTGTTACGGTTTTACAAATTGAATGTTTGTGGCAACTGCATTAAGTCTATTGGTGCCATTTTTCCAACAGCACTTGCTCACTTTGTCACATTTTTGGTTAATTCATGCAATATTTCAAACATATTTGTAATTGCGATTTGTGATCTTAGCTGTTACTTTTACAAAAAGATAACTTGTGGAAGGCTCAGGTAACGGTTAACATTTTTCAGCAATAAAGTTTTTAATTTTTAAAAACATAATGCCATTGCACTTAATATACTATAGTGTAAATATAACTCTTACATACACTGGAAAAAATCTGTGTGACTCGCTTTGCTGTAATAGTCACTTTTTTTGCAGTTGTCCAGAACCCAACCCACAGTTATCTCCAAGGTATGCCTGTATAGAACATCGGTGAGGTGAGAGCTGAGGGAGAAAATAAAAAACATCCCTCTGTGTCATCCATGATTACAACTAGTAAATTTCTTCCACACACTCAGTCTCAACACAAAGTAGTCAATAAATACTTGTTTATTGAGTAAACTGAATTATAAAAAAACAAAACAAAAAAACTTCCTTCTACTACTAAGCCATGCGGGCAGAATCCACAAAGGTAACTTCCTGGCCAAAGCCCAGCTAATCCATTGTTATTATGGTCTTTAAAAAAATTACCCTCCAACGAAGTCATACAGTGTGCAGAGGCCAGGAACCCAGCTCTAGTAAGTCTGGGGTAGCTGCGGAGACTACCAGAGGATTACGTTGTTGTAGATAGAGTTGACCATAGTTCTTGAACTTTCTGAAAGGCAAAGTTTTGACTTGCAAGTCCATATTCTGTCAAAATGGCATCAGGCAAAAAGCTGGGGAAGAGAAGCCCAGGAGGATCCTCAGTTCAGTTTTCAGATGCCATGAGTTTACAAAGCTTGGCCAAGCTGTTTACGGAAGGGGTCACTCCAGTTCACTATATTATAGTGTGCTGGGAGTTAAAAAAAACAGGGGTGAGGAGAAACAGGCAGTAACAAACGTCACACCTGTACCACTAGGCCCATCACATCTTGAGATTCTCCTCATCTGTGAAAGCCTGTTCAAATAGGGTCACCTAGAAAAAAACCACATTGTTTATAAATCCATTTCCCCTCATTTTATTAAATGTTCCACTTATGTACATTTTAAAGATGAACCACTGATAAGCCTGTGCAGTTGCCTCTTGGCTCACAGGAAGGAAACGTAGCTGAAAGCCTCAGGATGGACAGAAGAATGGTGTACTTGTGGGAAAGGTGTACATGGATTTTTGCTCCTTTTCTCTGTATGTTACAGTACATTTCAGTTTATAACCATGAGTACATACAATTAAAAAAAAAATTCCCTCATGCAAATCGTAGAAAAAGTTTTCTTTCATTGAAGCTGGCAGTGAAAAATAAAGATTCATGTCTTTTTCTTTGTGCATACCCCCATGTGTTTCTTCTTCAGGTCAGATTCTTCTCTAAGCATTAAGAGAAATAGGGGAAAGCCATAGGGTAGGCAGGATTTCAACAAGTGGTCTTTTTATAAGTTCAATACAACTTCTTGAACAATTAGCTGCTGGCTGGAGGACGTGTGATCTCTTGAACAGGTATGCTGTCCAGTTGGCAGGCAGAAGTTCATTAAAGCAGGGGCTGCCCTCATGGGTTGCAGGACGAAGACCCATACACCAGGAATGGCTTCCACCCTAACATTCTGTGTGATCACCTCAGTACCTCTCGCTTGCTAATGACCCATGTGTGATCCTTTGTCCAGAGGGACAGTGTGAGATTGGGGAAAGGGGCCAAAGATCACAATCGCAAAGAATATTGGTTTTGTGGTGTTTTTGATGGCGGGAGGGTGGTGGGGAAAAATCTATCATCATTCTGGATGATTAAAGATGGTTTCATGCATTTTTAAAGCCACAATTTTATATGAGTTGCTGTGGAAACCAGCATCTCGGGAGAGGGAAGGAAAGAAAAGGAGAAGGAAGAGAGAGTTCAGTGGGATTTTTTTTTTCCATTTTCATTTTATATAAAAGTGTTAAGACCACAATGAAAAAACTTTATCCATATATATAATAAACCACTTTGTGAGCTACAATTTTTGTCTGTCCCGTCTTTAGAAATGTTCTCACATGGACAATGGTTGGATAGCATCATGCCCAAAGACATTGGCCACACAGTAAAACAAACAAACAAAACCCAGGTGTACTATGATACAATTGAGGTATAAGGGGAAACAAAAAACTTAACATTCACCCACCAAGGATTTTTTTTTTCTTTTTTCTTGATTTTGTCAGAAAAATACCAAACACAGTGATTTCAATTTAAAAAAAAGTCACAAAAATTTGTTTTTAGCAGAAGTGAATGACCAACAGGCCAGCTCATCGGCTCAGACGTGATCACTATTGGTTTTTCTAATAATCCACAAATCCACAGGGATGTGAAAAAGTCAACATCAGGGGGGAGTGGTGGCATTAAAATTAAAAAATATAAACCAAATACCCCCACCTGGTATACCCCTTTCCCCTAAATCCCTTTCCCCTCCCTCACGCTTCCCCACCCCCACTCCACACCCCCTCATGACCCGAACCCTCAAATCTCCATCAGATCTAGGTCAGCTTCTTCAAAGCCATAGAAGGACTCGGTCTCGCTTTCACCCTCAAAGAGCTGGTGAAGGCTTTCAGGCTCAATTGTCTCTTCAGGAGATGACCTGGGTCGGGGAGTGGAAGCTGAGGGCTCCTCCGACTGTTCCCCACTCAGCTTCAGTTGCTCCTCCAGGGAAGCAATCAGCTCCTCCTGCATGTCAGCATTTCTGGTAGGTGAGTTAATGTTACCATCAGGGCCAGGGAGAACGCTAGCCACAAGGAAGGACCTCTGAACCAGCTCTGGGCAGTCCCCAATGACACCAAGAACCTCAGCCAGCCAGACCAGCACCAGCTGCAGCAGGACATCAGAATCACATGCGGTATCTGCCATTTCCCGAGCCTGCTCCTTCCACTTTTTGTGCAGGAAGTTCTTGACAGTTCGTTTGATGCATACATCTAGCGGCTGGATTTTAGAGCTACAGCCTGCTGGGACAACTGCAGGCAAAGTGCTAGAGGCACTAAGCATGGCCAGCACCTCTTCTGACAAGTGAGTGCGGTGACAGTCCATCACAAGCATACCTTTGCTGCGCTGGCAAGCTGTGTGCTTCTGCCACACTCGGGATGACCACAGCTCCATGATCTCATCGTCACTGTAGCCACTCTCCTTTGCCTCCAGCAATATAGAGTCTGGCACATTTGCAGGCTGATCCATTTGTCCTCGGTAGAAAACCAGGGTAGGGAGGACAGTGCCATCTGCCAGAATGGCCAGCACCACATCACACCAAGGTTCCCCTGTGCCCACTGTCTGCAAGGCATTCTCCTTTCGGTCATCACTGCTCAGTACCTCTGTATCCAGGAACAAGGAGATCTCATCAATTGCCACAATCATAGACAAGGGTAAGTCCTGGTTGTGAATCTGCCGTTGTACAAATTCAATGAAGAGTCCTGCATTCTCTGCCACATCCTTAGGCAGAGTGTGGGCCACAGCTCGCCGGGCGTGGGGAGTCAGGTGGTGCCGTAGCATGAAACGCACAGCCCACTCATAAGAGATCTTAAACCCCCCCTCCAAGGAACGTCCTATTTTGGTGGCCTTCTGGAACAAGGTCTCCTCATTTACAGGTAGTTGCTGTTCTCGTTGGGTCAGCACCCACTCAGCCAGTTTCTCTTCGGCTTCTAAGCTCAGATATTTGCCCTCCAGATTCTCCCCCTGTGAGGCCTGGAAGCGCCGAAGCCAACGCCGGATGCGTCGCTGGGGGTTTCGGAAGTGTTCAGCTGCCTGTTCTGTATTGCAGCATAGGGCAAACAGTACCACTCGAAGCTTCTTCACAGACAGCTGCTCCTTCTTGCCAAGCCCACTGCTACTACCACCCCCTGATGCTGGCTCAGGTTCCTGGGTAACTGGGCTCCCTTCATCCTGGTCTTCAACATTCAGACATTCAGCCCCCTCTGTAGCCAAGGGAAGGGCTAAAGGCTGGGGATGAGTGGGGGTTGGTGGTGGGGTTGCAGTTGAGGCTGGTGATGGGACTGCCTGGGCCATAGGAGCAGGGAGCTCTTCAGGCTCAGCTGGGGTGGCCCCCACAGATTTCACAGTGGCAGCTTTATTAGAAGGGAAGGAAGGAGGAGGATACAAATTCTTCAAGTTCCGGTCGTGCAGTCGGTCACGAGTCTGGCCATGCCTAAGGAGTTAGCAAAGAGAGGAAGAAAAAGCTCAGTTAGGCCAGGAACACAAAATAACAGTAGTAGCAACAATAGTAATAATCAAGACCAAACATACTGCAAAACAGAAATTAAACCATGAAGTGAGTTTCTGTTACCTGGAGTGAGATATCCAAGTGAGTCCTATGGAAAAGGAGACAATAAAAAATGTTAGCTCAATGAAAAAAACTAAGCCTCCAAAGACGAGGTTTCAGAATTTCAAACAAAAAAGCACACCTACCACCTTCCCAATCTTACATAAGCTTCAGGTTAGAGTGCTTCCCATTTGGTGAAATGTATCTAAATAGTGACTGGGAGGCCAGGGAGAGATACTGCTAACTCAGTATGACCTGTATCCTTAGCTTTTGTTTTTTCCCTAACCTCTCCCTCTCCTACTTACCTCGTGGCAGGATGCTACTGGATCTGTGAGAGGGGTTGAATACCAAATGCTTAGCCATGGCGTCTCCCACAGAGGTAACAAAGGTACATGAAGTGCAGGCCAGCTTGATTCCACTAAGGAAGAGAGTCAAAAGTAGGTAAGACAAATACAGCAGTGATACTGGAGAGAGTTAAGCTCTGAGGCTAAAGAGTGGCCTTCTCCTCGCTCTCATACTAGCTCATGTGTCCACCCATCCCCAATAATAAAAAGGATTTAATGTAAAAACTTGAAAAATTAAGAGGCCATTAATAAGTTTTTCCTTACCTCACAGAATTTTTAAACAAAGCCAAATACTTGGGGCTCTTTCGTGGAACATGATTGCTGAGAAAAACAAAGAAAAAAGTGGTATGAAGTAGGGGATTCTGCTAGAGATCACCAGCCGTTGACACCCTAACAAAAGCAATGCCTCTTCAATATATCCTAATCTCAACCCAACCCTGTTTTCCTAGCATACTGATAATTTCCTATCTATTTATTTTTTCTTTTTAAGGCTACACCTGTGGCATATGAAAGGTCCCAGGCTAGGAGTCAACTGGACCTGGAGTGGCAGGCCCACGCCACAGCCATGGCAACACTGGATCCAAGACACATCTGTGACCTACACTGCAGCTTACGGCAATGGCAATGCTGGATCCTTAGCCCACTGAGTGATGCTAGGGATAGAACCCGAATTCTCACAGAGACAATTCGGAGTCTTTAACCAGCTGAGCCACAATGGGAACCGCGACTGATATTTCCTATTTAGATGTAAATGAATCATGGAGTTGAGGGGATTAAAAGGCACATCCAGCTTTGGGTGGTGGTGGCATGGCTGGGGTCAGAGGCAGCATTTCTAAGAAGCTCCCATCTAGTGCTGCTGGTACTTAGACCACATTTTGAGTAGCAAGGTCCTACAAAACCAGAGCACAGACCATCAAAGCCTGGCCTCCCATCCTACTTGGACAGGCAGACAAACGGCTCTAAAGGAAACAGGAGAAGCAGGGGAGGGAATGAAGTAAGTTCTGGAGAATCTGAAGTCCCAGATAGGAAGATTGGTTTAATTGCGACTTACTTGATCATGTGGTTGGCATAAGCTCGAGAACAGCAGGTGCTATAGCGACACAGAGAGCAGTGAACATAAGTAGGGAAATGATTAGGGAAATCTGGGATCTCGAAGCTGCACTCCAGACATGTCTGCCGGCCCATGACACTCCTGTTAATAAACAAGGAAAACTCTCATTACTGCCTCAGGAGTCCCCAGACTGTACGAGATTTAGACAACAAATCCTGCTTCAAAGGCTACCAGATTACACTGGCTATCAGGAATAGTTGTGCCCACCCAGCCCCCAGCCTCCAGAAGAAGGCACTGACATTTTCCTAACAGCTCTCTTCTGGATGTTGCGCTGGACAGGGGGATAAAGGAAGACGGGCAGAGGGTCTGTTGAGGAGGCCAGAGGCGCTGCCTCCTGCAAGGTGCTGGGAGGTGCATCACTGGAAGATACAGGAACAGTTCGTGGCTGCCCTCGGGAAGCCCGGATTGTCACCTGTGAATCAAGAGAAAAGAGTAATGAGACACTACTAGTGAAACTTGAGAATACTGAAAAGTCTCTATTCCTCCCCTTCTTGGATCTGTAAAGAAATGTCAACAAACCCTTTACCTTGGTGCCTGGTTTCAAACCTTCCAGTTGCTTGGGCTTACGGAAGGTTTTATGGTGCTGAAGCTTATGTTCAATTTTGTCCTTGGCAAAGAGAAACTGCAGCCGGCATTTGTTGCAGTGATAAACATTCCTCTTCTGAAGGGGGGAAAAAAGAGACAGAATCCTTTAACGGTTCCCAATGAATTTTCTTCCCTGAGAAGAAGGTAGATCATCGCCAATCATATCATTCTTTCCTTTCTATTGACAACTTACCACCATAAGAAAGAAGTACACACCACTAACAACAAATCTATCGTTGAGAATCACCTCCTATGCTCCCAGAGAAAGGCAGACTCAAAGTCAGGATGACTAGGTCCTCAAGCCTCTCCCCCTAACTTGCTTTATCGATGTGGATGAGTGGCTTATTAAGTTTTACTTCCCCCTATTATCTTTATAGCATGGTTGGACAGTGTTACCTACTTTTGGATATTATTTTTCAAAAACACAATAAAATGTACATGGTAAAAAACAAAAAAAAAATCACATTTTTATTCTGCACTCCTTCATGAGGTAAGTTTGCCTTCAGCTCCAACCCTCAGTCCCTTTCCAGAGAGACAATCTATCACCAGTTACTTGGGTCTTCTTTAGTCTACGCCTGTCACTGTACAGCAAACACATACATCTCCAATCACCACCTGTTTTCCTTTCTTTTACTTTTTTAACACAAATGATAAGACTTTCCTACATAGTGCTGTTTTTCCTCTTAACACATCAATACATACAGATACGCCTCCCTGTGAGGCCACTCTGAAGATTCAGTCTGCCCAGTATCAAGGTCCTTCAAAAATAGGACCCATGCCTATGATTTTCTTCCCTCAGATAGCAAGGCTCTATACCATCAGCTGAGTTACAAGTGACAATTTCCATGCTGCTGCTATATGAAAATACATCGGTGGTGGTTATCAGCAGTCACCACTGTGCAAAAGAATGTGTGAGCCTAAGAGAGTGTGGTGTGTACAAGTGAGTGCAGGCATGGACACACGTGTGGATGTGACACACAGGTGCACCCATCTTGTACTCTATTTGGCTCCCTTTCTATGTACCTTCACTCTCCTCTAGTGGCTCCTTTCCTACAGCATTTTAAACAGAGGCATTTCTATTCCATCTTAAAAACAACGCACAACATCTGCAACAACAAATTCTCCCTTGCTACCTCTTCCCCTGGATCTACCACCCTTGGTCCTCCTTCATAAACAAACTTCTTTAAATAAGTTGTCTCCATTTCCTTACCTCTCTCATTCATTTGTCCTGCTGAAATCTGACTTCCACCCTGCTAACCAACAAAACAGCTAAATTAAAGGTGGCCTCTGAAGTTTCTATCCTGCAGATACGTTCCTGAAACATTTGACCACAATCTTTTCTTCAATCACTTTCTCCCCTCGGCTTCCTTGATACCAAAACTCTTCTGGTTTTCCTTCTAGAACTAAGGTCCTGGCTTTGTGGATAGACTTCAATGGACCTAAGTCTTCAACTTATTCTCAATTTGGGGGGTGGGGGATGAGGGTGAAGCATAGCACAAAAGTTTAAAATCCACTGATTTATACAACGATGATTCCTAAGTATCTGTCATAACCCAAAGCTTTTCTCCCAGGCCTCAGACCTATATATCCAACTACCTACTTAATAAACAACTGCACTTGATGTTCATAGATACTAACTCAGAATATCCGAACTTATAATCCTCCCCGCAAAATTTACTTTCTCTAGTGTTTCTATCTCAGTAAATAGTCCCACACATTCATCCAATCACCCAAGACAGAATCCTGGGCACTATTCTTAACAACTCCTTCACTACCTTCATCTAATCCATTTGTAAATCATAGATATCACTTATCTTCTCAGTATCTCTCAACTCTACCCTCTTTGTCTTCATTTCAAAAGCCAGTAGACCCCATCACCTCTCATCTAAACTACTGAAAAAGCCTTTGGCCAGTCTCCCTAACTCTAGTCTCAATCTCCTTCAATTCATTCTTAGTGCAGCCAGTGCAATCACAACTAAAAGCAAATTTAAACACATCACTCTAGGACTTAAAAATCTCTTTAACGGCTTCCCAACAACTTAACACTCATACAATTTGAAACTCCTTTTCATGGCTTACGAGATTCTCCATGATCTGTTCCCTAACTTTCAACCTCCTCCTGTACCCTACACTCCAACCAGTGAACTTCTTTCAATTCTTTGAACCTCCCTGTGTCTTTAAGCATGCCGTTCTTCTATCCCACTTCGCCTGGCTTATCCTTACTCATCCTTCAGGTCTTCAACACCTTTTTTCCTGGAAGCCTTAGTAGGCTCCCCTAATAGGTATATTCCTTTCTGTAGCCTGTATTTCCCCTAACACAACATTCTTCGTGTTTTACTGTATTGTTGTCTTGTTTACCACTAAATCTCTAGCATCTAGCCCAGTGCCCAGCACTTATCATTGGCATTCAATAAATTTTTCCAAACACATTTATATTATCTTCTCTACCAAAATTATTTGCTTATTTATTAGCTCAGTCCTGGCCCGGCTTCCATAAACTTAAAAATGAGAACATGGGAATTGCTTGGTGTCTGGTACCTGGTGCCTCATGTAATGCTGTTGGAATGCATTGCCATTTTTGAAGACCTTCAGGCAATAAGGGCAGAGCAGGTGCCGAGTATCCTCGTGGATCATCCGAAAATGGACATCGACCTCAGAGTAGAGTGAGGAGCGATACTGACACACCTGAGTGACATAAGAGGGAAAATGAGCTAAGAGTGAAGTGAACAACTGAGGTCTTTGAAAAGAGGTAGCAACAAAAATGTTAAAATATGAAAAAAAAATTTCCTTAATGTATAGAAATCAAATTATTTTTCTGACTTTTTGATGCAGGGCTATGTCTGTGATACATTCAGCTGTGAACCAAGATAAAAATGGGGAAGGACAGGAAAGGTTGAGAATAGTTCATATTCTGACTGAGAGGAATAGTTTTTCCTGTCCATCTCCAAAAGGCATGTTCAGGAGACAGACACCCCCCCAGCACATATGGACGCTCCCAGGTGGGTTTCTCAGCTGGTACAAGGATACATTTCTTTGTGTTTTCTCCTGCATGGAAAAATCCTGAAAATACAACTCAAGTTTACTGTTTCTTCAGTATCTCTTCTGTGTTCCTAAAACTGAGTGTGTGTAACAGGTATTACACTGTTCATTAGTGGACTCTTTGTGTTCAGCCTGAGAGCAAAATAGCTAAAGCTCCCTGGAGAAAGAAGCAATACCTGGCAAACGTAAGGCATCTCTCCAGGCTTATGAGTATCCTTCATATGCTGGAGAAACAGTGGCTCACTCTCAAATGCCCACTCACAGATCTTGCACTTTGCTGTAGGAAGAAAAATAATCAATAAATCCACCTGAAAATATGACGAAAGTCCTGCTGACTCATTATCTTTATTTCTCTGACTCCTACATTTTCATTTTCAATAGTCGTAAATTATTAAGTCTCTTTCCTTCTCTCTTTAAAACGGCTCTGTCTCAACATTTGTGTGCTGATATCCTGTCTCTAGCTCAGACTTCTTTATCTGACTCCAAACCACTGTGTTCTGTCACCATTATTTCAAATTACACAGAGAAATTGTCACCTCTTCATTCTCACAGGCAAAAACTTGGTAGAAGCTCATAGGATTTCCTACTGCTAGTCAGCTGGCTTCTAATACCTCCTATTTCTCCAATAAATACAGTATCCTTTATATACCATCGCCAAATGAATTTATTTTAAAATACTATATTACTTCATTCCTCTGCTTAAGGATAGACAATGGTTATCTCCTATGAAAAATTCGACCTGGACTGAACACTTACTAAATGAGGATGAATGAGGATTTATCCTCAAAAGACTGACAATATGAACAGAAACAACTTCTTGCCTTCTTATGAGTTGTTACTTCAGTATTAACAAATTTGAGATAATTAAACTTTGAAATTAGTCATTTTTTTAAAACTACAGTTGAGGAGTTCCCGTCATGGCGCAGTGGTTAATGAGTCCGACTAGGAACCATGAGGTTGCAGGTTCGGTCCCTGCCCTTGCGCAGTGGGTTGAGGATCTGGTGTTGCCGTGAGCTGTGGTGTAGGTTGCAGACTCGGCTTGGATCCCAAGTTGCTGTGGCTCTGGCGTAGGCTGGCAGCTACAGCTCCAATTAGACCCCTAGCCTGGGAACCTCCATATGCTGCAGGAGAGGCCCAAGAAATGGCAAAAAGACAAAAAAAAAAAAAAAAAAAAAAAAAAAAAAAACTACAGTTGATCTATATATAATGTTGTGTCAATTTCTGATGTATAGTAAAGTGACTGTTATTTATACATATATAGTCTTTTTTTATATTCTTTTCCATCATGGTGTATCCTGGGAGACTGGATATAGTTTCCTAAGCTATACAGTGAGACCCTGTTGTTTTAAAATGAGCCATTTTAAAAAGAATGGATATATATACACATATATACATACATACACACAACTGATTCACTTTGCTGTACATGAAACTAATATAACATTGTAAATCAACTATACTCCAATAAAAATTTTAAAAATAATAAAATAAAATTAGCCATTTTATCAAGCTTTTATAAGGCTGTAATTCTAGGTTTTTGGCAAAAATCTTAATTGCTAGGAGTTCCTGTCGTGGCTCAGTGGAAAAGAATCTGACTAGCATCCATGAGGACGCAGGTTCAATTTCGAACACCTTTAAGCATTGGTGTTTCCCAATCTTTTGTCCAAGGCCTTTTTTGTTTTCTGTGTTTTACCTGTGCAATCTTATTCACCCTCAAAGGCTTTCCCTATAACCTATATATCACCTCTATTGTTACAGCTGTCACACAACATAAATAATATCATTTAGTATGTCTGCACCCGTGGCATATGGAAGTTCTAAGGCCAGGCAAATCTGAGCCACAGCTGCAACTGAGGCCACAGCTGTGGCAATGCCGGATCCTTAACCCACTGTGGTATAGTGGGAACTCCTAAAATACATTATTAAAATTAATTCCACCTTTAAAAAGCTTTTATTTCAAATGACCACTAAAAAAATTAAAATTATATACGTAGCTCATTGTATTTGTTGATCAGCATTAGTCTGAACCACTCATGGCAATCCCATTTCCCTTGACAATATGACCAAAGCCAAGGAGATACAAAGGGAAAACAATTCTGCCTTGTAAGAAATAGATTCAGGAAGACACAGGAAGATATACTCTTCTTCATCTGTACAATTTTACACCTGAATGTAATGCCTAAGACTAACAAAGCCACCCTGCTATGATGGAGACAAGGAAACCTGTTGAGAAGTAGAGGACTCAAATTTTGGGCCTTAAGCTCACTCCAAACCTTGGATCCTCTCAGTTAAAAGATATAATATTTGTTCTTAATGTTTTGTCCATTTTTAGTCAAGATTTTTAATTTGCATAAAAAGCATCCACTTAACATGCACATTTCTGCCTTTATGTGTCTGCACATGCTGCTTCCCATCACTTACAAACCTTTCTTACTACTTTTCATTCATCAAAATCTTTCTTGTATTTAAAAACTTGAGGGAGTTCCTGTCGTGGTGCAGTGGTTAACGAATCTGGCTAGAAACCATGAAGTTGCGGGTTCAATCCCTGGTCGTGCTGTGAGCTGTGGTGTAAGATCCTGTGTAGGCCGGTGGCTACAGCTCCTATTAGACCCCTAGCCTGGGAACCTCCATACGCCGTGGGAATCGGCCCTAGAAAAGGCAAAAAGACAAATAAATAAATAAACAAATAAAAATAAATAAAAACTTGAAAAGTTTACACATTACTTCCTGTGAAATCTGGCCACAGGATCTTTTTCCTTCTCTGAACTATTTCATCTATCACTGGTGTTATACAATGCACATGTTTACAATAAATATATTCTCTTGTTTTCACAATTTCCTATAGTTACATAATTTTTTTCTCTTCAACAAAACTAGAAATCCCTTAAAGGACATAGGAAATATTCTAGAAGATTGGACTCAAACCCTTACAATGCACCTTATGAGAGGTGTATACTTTTAAGCAAATGACTAAAATTTTCTGAGGTTGTATTTAGCCTGTGTTTGTTTCTCTCTCCCTTTTTTTTGGCCCCACCTGTGATATATGGAAATTCCCAGGCCAGGGACTGAATCTGAGCCACGGCTGTGGCAACACTGCATTCTTTAACCCACTGTGCTGGACCAGGGATCGATCCTGCACCTCCACAGGAGGACTCAAGCCTCTATAGTCAGATTCTTAACCCATTCTGCCAAGGCAGGAACACCCAGCCTGTTTTTACAACATAAGATGTAGAGTGTAGCTAACACTCCCACTCATCTTATATTTCACTGAAAGTACTGTCTTAATGGTAAAGTACCTTATAACCTCATCTTTTACCCTACATAAAACCAATCAGGGTATGAACTAAAGTGGAGATCCAAAAATAGACCGCCTGCTCCTTCTATAAAAGGATCTAGGTAATAAACCCTTTTTATATATGCCTCTCTACAGTGGTCCTGAACCAAAGCCCCTAATAATTCAGGGTCAAGTGCTGAACTTATTAATTCGTGCTTGAACAGAATGGAGATCAGACCTGTAAGAAAATGAGGTAAGTGATGTGAGAAACTGACTACAAATATGCAAAGAACTTCCTTGACACTATTACCTACCTGTAAATAAATATGAGCTCCCCCTAGTGCCATTCACTGAATGAAGAGCAAAGTATACCCCTAGAATTTAAGAATTTCCAAACTTACTGGTTGATTCATAGGGACTATGAACATTTTCCAAGTGGCACTGGAGCTGGAAGGGAGTGGAGAACTGCCGATAACAGTGCTGGCAGATAGTGTGACCATCCACCTCACCATTCTGCTGGTCAAGTTCCACGTGGTGTTTCATATGGTTCATAAATCTGTAGCACAGCACAAAATAAAAGCACAGAAAACATTAAAAAATCAGAAGCCTTGGACAAACGTAACAGCAGAACCTCAGAAAAGACATTATATGCTTTCCCCTCTACCCACCCACCCAACTTCCTCTCTTGGGACAGTCCTTTTCTGAGTCCAGAAACTAAGAGAGTTCTTGAAACTTTTCTGGGGAAGGAGATGCACTGGTCTCACTCTTCGCAAAGTTATCGTTATTACCACACTATCTCTCCTTCTATAGTGCTGGTCACTGATTTAATGATAATCCTTAGCAAGATAGGATAATAATTAGGGCCATTCTACCACAGAAAGACTTAAAACATATAAGGAGTTTTCAGCTTTCATTTATCCAAGGTGAGCTCCAAGACTCTTCAAACACTCACCGAATGTTGTTTTTTAGCCTTTTGGTACAATGTGGGCATCGGAAAGATGTGGCGACCTTAGGGAAGTTTGTGAGCTGGGCTACTTTGCCACCATCCCGTCCATAGTAGAAGTCATCTACTAACATAATGAGCTTGGTCTGGACGGCATCACCTACATTCTCATTTGGCTCTGGTACTTTGGTAGGTGGTGACAGAGCAGGAATAGGTGTAGAAGAGGGAGTGGAAGCAACAGGAGTTGTTTTCTCAGGGGAAGGGGGCTTTGCGGCTGATGGGACACTGGGTTCTGAATCCAGAGACTTTCCTTTCTTCTGGTATTCAACCATTTCCGGACAACAGTACTATAAAGAAAGAAGACATCTAATCATCCTGGTTCTCCTGGGAGCTGGGATGTGCTAATGTGCTAACTCCTCAGCTTCACTAACATTCCCTGCTAACAGTTTGGTCTAGGTATTCCCATCCAGCTTTCTACAACGTTGCCATGTTTCACTCTTTTGTGTGTGTATATGTGTATACACACATACATATAAACATATTTACAGCCATATTCCGGTTTTAGATTCTTTAACCACTCACTAGCATAACTTGACTCTGAGTTCCCTGGCAGGAAGAAGTCCCAACCTTTGCATATGGACTAATACCAGAAAATGAAAAGGCTAGAACTGGAAACTGGTTAACAGCTCTGAATTCATTCAATGTCACAATAAACAAAATGAACTGAGGCCAATTTGGTTTGAATTCTGATTATCTAACAAACCTGTCCTCCTATGCAGTGTTCTCTCTCTCTCTCTTTTTTTTTTTTTTTTTTTTGTCTTTTCAGGGCCACACCCATGGGATATGGAGGTTCCCAGAATAGAGGTCAAATTGGAGCTACAGCTGCAGGCCTAAGCCACAGCCACAGCAACTCAGGATCCAAGTCTCGTCTGCGACCTACTACAGCTCATGGCAACTCCAGATCCTTAACCCACTGAGTGAGGCCGGGGATCGAACCTGTGTCCTCATGGATACTAGTCAGGTTCGATAACCACTAAGACAAGATGGGAACTCCCTATGCAGTTTTCAAAATCAACCACAAGCAAGGAATCAAAGTCACATATGTTCTGATCCATCTGAGGGTCCTGAAGTATGATCCTATTACTTTTCAGAGTACATTCTAAAATAGGCCAAAAGAGAGTGACCCTTTAAAAAACTTCCAAAGAGCCCTTGCTTCGTAAGCTTCCAGTACTACAGGAGGCATTCACTGGTAGCCATTTAAGCTGGATGGTGTCACGGGCGATATCACTTACACACATATGACCTCTCAAAGCTTCAGTAACACGGAATTGAGCATTACACCGTGGACATATCTTCCGTCCACCATCCTGGAGATCAAACACTGGGATGGAAGAGGTCACTAGAAGAAGTGAGAACATTGATACGATTAGTAAGATGATACTGGAAAAAGATTACTGGCCTCTCAGAAAAAGGTCAGGCACTTTCTGAGGGGTATATTTTAAGGTTGGTAAGCAAGCATGAAAGATCACTATGAGACACATTCCCTTCATTCTAACTCTAGGCCAGGGGTCAGAAAATCATGGTCCAGAGTCAGCTGGCAGTTTCTGTTGGGCTCATGAGCTATGAATGTTTTTTTGGTTCTTGTTATATAAGTTTTTTTCCTTCATTGTGACAGTGTATACCTAACATAAAATTTCCTCTTAACCATTTTTAAGTGTTAGTTCAGTTGTTACTACGTACATTCACATTTCTGTGCAATCTCCAAAGCATTTTTTCATCTTGTAAAAGTGAAACTCTCTACCCATTAAACAATCCCCAATTGTTGAATGCTCTTAGACCCTGGCAACCGCCATTCCACTTTCTGTGTCTCTGAGTTTGACTACTCTAGGTTCCTCATAAAAGTGGACTCATACAGTATTTATCCTCTTGCGTCTGGCTTACTTCACTTAGCACAACATCCTCAAGGTTCATCAATGCAGCATGTGTCAGAATTTTTCTCCTTCTTAAGGCCAAACAATATACCATTATTCGGATATACCATGTTATTTATCCATTCATCAATGTTGGACATCTGGGATGCTTCTGCATTTTGGCTACTGTGCATAAAGCTGCTGTGAACATGGGGGTACAAATATCTGTTTGGGTCCTTGCTTTCAATTCTTTTGGGTGTATACCCCAAAGCAGAATTGTTAGAACAAAAGGTAATTCCATGTCTCATTTTTTGAAGGCCCATCACACCATTTTACATCCCCGCCAGCAATGCACAAGGGTTTCCAGTTTCTCTACATCCCCACCAACACTCACTTTCTGTTTTTTGGGTAACAGCCATCCTAATGGATGTGAAGTGGTATCTCATTGTGGTTCTGATCTGCATTTCCATAACTATTAGTGATGTTTATCACCTTTTCGAGTGTTTAACGACCATCTGTATATCTTCTTTTGAGAAATCTCTATTCAGCTACTTTGCCCACTTTTTAATTGAGTTGTTTGTTCTTTTGTTGTTGAGCTGTAAAAGTTCTTATGGATATTAAGCTCTTATGAGATAAATTATTTACAATTACTGTCTCCCATTTAGTGGGTTGCCTTTTTACTCTCAATAGTGTCCTTTGATGCCTAAGGTTTTAAATTTTTTTTGTCTTTTTAGGGCCGTACCTGCAGCATATGGATCGTTCTAGGCTAAGGATTGAATCGGAGCTGTAGCTGCCGGCCTACACCACAGCCACAGCAATGCCAGATTTGAGCCACATCTGCAACCTACACCACAGCTAACAGCAACGGTGGATGCTTAACCCACAACCCACTGAGCAAGGCCAGAGCTTGAACCTGCGTCCTCATGGCTACTAGTCAGATTCCTTTCCACTAAGCCATGATGGGAACTCCCCTGAAGTTTTAAATTTTGATGCAATCCCATTTATCTACTTTTTCTTTTATTGCCTATGCTTTTGGCATCATATGCAAGAAATCATTGCCAAACCCAGTATCAAAACTTTTTCCCTATGTTTTCTTCTAAGAGTTTTACAGTTTTAGCTCTTTTTGGTCTTTAATTCACTGAGTCAGTTTTTATAAAGAGTGTACAGTAAGATCCACCTTCATTTTTTTGCATGTGGATCTCCAGTTTTACCAATACCATTTGTTAAAGGTTTTTACATTTTTAAAGGTTTGAAATAAAAACAAAGGAAGAATAAGATTTAAGTTTTTTTTTTTTCCTAGGGCTGCATCTACAGCATATGGAATTTCCAGGCTAGGGGTCGAATTGGAGCTGCAGCTGCTGGCCCACACCACAGCCACAGCAATGCCAGATCTGAGCCACATCTGTGACCTACACTGCAGCTTGCAGCAATGATGAATCCTTTTTTTTTTTTTTTTGTCTTTTGTCTTTTTGTCTGTTGTTGTTGTTGTTGCTATTTCTTGGGCCGCTCCCGCGGCATATGGAGGTTCCCAGGCTAGGGGTTGAATCGGAGCTGTAGCCACCGGCCTATGCCAGAGCCACAGCAACGCGGGATCTGAGCCGCGTCTGCGACCTACACCACAGCTCACGGCAACGCCAGATCGATAACCCACTGAGCAAGGGCAGGGACCGAACCCGCAACCTCATGGTTCCTAGTCGGATTCGTTAACCACTGCGCCACGACGGGAACTCCCAATGCTGAATCCTTTAACCCACTGAGAAAGGCCAGAGATTGAAACTGCATCCACATGGATACTGGTCAAGTTCCTAACCCGCTGAGCTACGACGGGAACTCCAAGAATAAGATTTTCTAACACATGAGAACTGTATGAAATTCAAAATTCAGAGTCCATAAATAGTTTTAGTGGAATATAGTCACACTCATTTATTTACATATTGTCTATGGTTGCTTTTGTACCATAACGGCAAAGTTAAGTAGTTGTGACAGAGACCACGCAGTTTGTAAAAAATACACCAACCTGGAGTTCCCATCGTGGCTCAGTGGTTGGCGAATCCGACTAGGAACCGTGGGGTTGTGGAGTCAATCCCTGGCCTTGCTTAGTGGGTTGGGGATCTGGCGTTGTCGTGGGCTGTGGTGTAGGTCGCAGATGCGACTCAGATCCCATGTTTGCTGTGGCTCTGGCGTAGGCCGGTGACTGCAGCTCCGGTTCGACCCCTAGCCTGGGAACCTCCATGTGCCGTAGAAGCGGCCCAAGAAAATGGCAAAAAGACCAAAAAGAACAACAACAACAAAAAAAACGCCAACCTCTGCTCTAGACTGTTGATAATCCTTATGCTCACATCCTTCTACACCTGAAAACTTCTCTACCAAATCCTGACTTTAAAATCTTGTTCAGAAATGCACCTCCTCCGTGAATTATCTTTTGATTATCTCCTGGTACATCAATCCATTTCACTAACCTCCAAAGCACAATTAACAGAATTCCTTCTGGCTGCTTCAGATAAACTTTTCACAAGTGGCAATCCCCTTTACTAAAATTTCTGTGAGAACAGACTGCAGTTAACTATATTCTATTTCTCTATTTCATAGTATAGTGTTCTGATATAACAAATACTTTATTCAATTTTTCTTTGGCTGCATCCACATCATATGGAAGTTTCCACACCAGGAAGTGAATCTGAGTCACAGCTGCAGCAACACCAGATCCTTAACCTACTTCGCTGGGCCAGGGATTGAACCTGCGCTGCCATGGAGACAACACCGGACCTTAACCCCTGCACCACAGTAGGAACTTCCTTTTATTAATATTTTTGAATGACTGGCTGTCCAGAGCCTTTCTGGTTATCGTACCTTTCACTGAAGACTCAGGTCCGCTGGTTCTCTGAGAGCCATGGGCAGAGCTGTTGTTGGATACCACCACTGGCCCAGGGCTCTGGCCCAGGGAAGGGATGGTGTTGAGGGTATTCACCAGTTTGGCCACTTCATTGCTATTTTCACCTGTAACTCCAGGTCGCTTCACAGTGACAAAGCTGGCAATGCTCACTGCAGGTGGAGAGGGGAAGGACGGAGCTATGTTGGCCAAGTGATAATTATCTGTTCTCTACCCACCACCCCACCCCAACTCTGCCATCTCCTCTTCCCAAGCCTCACCTAGTTTGGGATTTGGGGTCTGGTTGGATTGGCCTGGAGGCTGAACAGCAAGCTGCCCCAGTGAGGTCGGCTGTGTGGCGGTGGGAGTGGTGGAAGTGCTAGGAGTGGACTTGGTCTGCTGGGACTGGGACTGTGGGACGGTGCTTCGAATGGTGAGAGTGGCTGGGATGACGGTGGTGAAGGTGTTAGTGGTGGGCCGCACAGGCATGGTGGAGCCTGGCCTCACAGGGGTCATCTGAGAGAATACTTGTGGGACTCCAACTGTCGGCTTAACAAACTGGGTACCTGGGGCTTTGAAAGAGAGACAAAGAAAAGTACCAAATCTTGGTCAATGAGCTCGCCTATAATACATTCCCCCATCTTTACTGGAAATACTGGAATAGGAAGAGATTAATTCCAAAACTGATTGGTGACCCTCAGATTACTAAGGGTAGTAGAGACTCTTAAGACAACAGGTGTCTCAAACTGACAAATGAAGTTGGCCTCAATAATCAGTCTGGATAATTAGCCCTAAAAACATTCAGTTGAAAGAAGATCCCTATCAACTCTTCCCAAAACACCTTACGACACTGCCTTTTCTATTCCAAGGATATAATCAGGAGTAGCTTGATCTTGCTATTGGAAGAGACTATATGGGTATAGAGTGGGAAGCAGTATGGTATATATAGGCCAAAGCACAGAGCTGGTCCTGAACAAAGTGATCTTTCTTTCTCAGAATACTAAAGGAAGTCTTTTCATTCTCTTATACAAACTCAAATATATGACAGACTATGCCATTCCGCTAGGATGTCCCAAAGGTGACAATTCCACTGACAAATATTTAGGAAACATCAGAACTAGGGAGAATAAGCTCATCAGCCTAAAGGCCAAAATGCCCTGTGGGCTCTGAGAACAAAAACTTAGGTAGACAAGCTACAGAGATACCTGTACTACAACTAAATTAAGATATTCCTTTTTGGCCTGAAGTGTAGTAAACTTACAGAACCAGGGGTAAATCACATGATTTTTAAAAATTATGTTTCAATTCAGATTCTTTGGGGGAAAAAAAAGAAAACCTAATTATTGACAATATTTACCCTCAAAGGGTATGTCATTTAATTTATATCCAAAACCTATGCTATGAAATTAAAGCAAAGTAAGGTCAAAATCCCGCTATGTGAGTAGACTTATAAGGAATACAGAATTTGGGAGTTTGCATTAATAATATTCCTTCAGGATAACAAACTTATTAGCTGAAAAAAGCAGCAGAAACAGAAAAATTACTTTATACACCCTGTTTTACTACCTCATATAGGGTGGTAAAAAAAAGAAAAGTTAAATCACCACCCTGGCCAAAGGTTAGAAAGTTTTTTTAAAAACTGGGCTTAAATCAATATGATTTTTGTATTTTAAGACTTTCCTTAAATACACTTTTTAAATGAGCTGGAGCATTTTGAGACAACAAAAACAAATCTTCTAGATGCCGATTTATTCCAAATGGATAGACATTTTTCCTTACCTGGGACTAGTGTAATTGGTCTAACCGTTTGGCCTTGCTGTACGTTCAGCACAATCCCAACCTGATTCATTGCATTTTGTACAGGCCGGACATTTCTTACAGGAAATCCCTGCATTAAAAAGCAAAATGATCTTTAACATGGAGATCAGCTAACACTAGCAGAGACTTCAGTAAGACCTACATCCAAAAAAATTCCCACACTTTCACCTAATGGTTCTCTCTCAAGAGCTAGAGCTTTTAAATCACTGAGGTGGAGAAATTTTGGACTTTATGGCAAACTTTTGAGTGACAAATATTAAAACTGGAGAATGAGCTTTGGTAATATGAACAAAAAAGGAAACCTACTTCCTGTCTTAAGAGAACATCAGCTTAAAAAAAATTCATCTACGGACTGGTCCCTAAATTGCTAAAGGGGTAATGGAAAAAAATCGATGCTAACAGTATTTACTGGAGTGATTCAACATACAAATAATTTTAAGAAATTGTTCCCAAAGTCCACTTCAAAGGCCATACACCTCTGGGAAATTTGTAAGAGAAGGTAGAAAAAAGCACTTGCCTTTACATTCCACACCAGCATTAGGTTTTCAAGTCCAATTCACATTTGTATCAAATAAGTCATCTTTCTTCTCTTCCAAAGATCTCTCTGCACTTCACCAATTTCATACATACATTTCCATAAGTCAAATAACGCACCACATTTTACGAAAAAATAACCCGAGCAAATGGTGAGAAGCCTTGAAGGCCAAGTGTTAAGGCTTTCTAATCTAAGCTTCCCACTCAATTCTGCCCAGATCCCAATCAAATTACTTTAATAACCCTCCAGGGGGATAAAGAGAAAAGTACCCAGCTGTATGCTATGTTGGGCTTTCCGCTAAAGTCAGCATCAAATTTAAGAACAGCAAATGAGAAAGTCAAGTCAAAAGACAGGGCCTAAAACCATTCCTAATGATGCTAAGGACCCTTAAGTCGGAGCCTTCAAAAGTTCAGTCTTTTTCTCCTCTACCAGGTCCCAGAATTCAGAGTCCTACTTACCTGTGTAGTGATGAATATTGGTTGTGAAGCCACAGGGGAACTTGTCACATGATTGGCATTCTGCATGACCTGGACAGGCCTCAATACTGGTTGAGTAACCATTGTACCCAGACCTGGAGTTGGATTCTGAGTCAGGATGAGTGGCTGTCCACCTTGTTGGACCAAAGAGTTGCCAGCTAAGGGGTAAAAGGAAGAAAAAAAACATCGTAAGAGAAAACAAACCCACAATTTATTATGGTTTAGATTTTAAAAATGGTGTCCCCATATATCAAGATATCCAAGACTGTCACTCATCTAGGGTTTTGTTTTTTTTTTCTTTCTACGCAGCATACTGAAATCTGTAGGCTAGGCATCAAATTGGAGCTGCAGCTCCCCATCTATGCCACAGTTGCAGCAATGCTGGATCCAAGATCCATCTGTGACCTAACGCCACATCTTTCAGCAACACCAGACTCTTAACCCACTGAGTGAGGTCAGGAATCAAACCCGCATCCTTGAAGAGAAGAGAAACCACATCCTTGACTCGTGGAGCTGCAATGGGAACTCCTCACCTCAGGTTTAATGTCACCAAACTCAGTAAATATTTAAGCTTCACTCATTCTGCAACTAACGGAAAAATACATGGATTGGAAAAGTTCACTAAAATCTCCCTCCCACATATCTTAGCTAGGGTTGTCTTGTTTTGTTTTTTTTTTTGTTTTTTCTTGGCTGCACCCACAGCATGCAAAAGTTCCCAGGTGAGGGATCAAACCCGAGCCATAGCAGTGACAATCCCAAATCCTTAACCTCTAGGCCACCAGGGGACTCCATTAACTAGGGAGGTCTTAACATACACAGTAAGACTTCTACATGGCTATCATTTTGATGATTTAAGTGACCACACATAATCTTCCCATACCAAATCAGCAAAACAAGGTAATGTATGAGTTCTCTCTCTCTCTCTCTATATATATATATATAATAGAATATATAAAATATATATATTTTGTCTTTTTAGGGCCACACCCGAGGCATATGGAGGTTACGAGGCTAGGGGTAGAATTGGAGCCACAGCAATGTGGGATCCAAGCCACGTTTTCAACCTACACCACAGCTCAGAGCAACGCTAGATCCTTCAACCCATTGAGCGAGGCCAGGGATCGAACTCGCATCATCATGGATGCTAGTTGGATTCATTAACTGCTGAGCCATGACGGGAACTCCTTCTTTCTCTATATTTTAACCAAGTAAAATCTACTTTGTCAGAATGTAACTTGTTTTTAACTAATCCACCTTAATATTTTTAAAAGAGGATTACTCATCAACAAACATTACAGAGAGGATTAAGATGGCGGAATAGAAGGACTGGAGCTCAACTTCTCTCCTAAAAACAACAAAACTCACAACTAAAAGCTGAGCAATCCCCACCTAAATGGACCGGAAACCTTAAAAAAGATACCCTACTCCAGAAGAACAAGAGGAGGCCACATCAAGAGGTAGGAGGGGCAATTTCGAGATATAAACAACCCCATACCTCCCGGTGGGAAGCTCCACAGACTGAAAACTAACTGGTTCACACAGACTCCCCTACAGGAGAGCTCTGAGCCCCACATCAAACCCTCACATGTGGGGATCTGGCACTGGGAGAAAGAGCCCCTTGAGCATCTGGCATTGGGGCTTGTGTGCTGGAGCTCCACAGGACTGGGGGAAATGGAGTCCCCATTCTTAAAAGACACACATGGACTTTCATGTGCACTGGATCCCAGGGCAAAGCAAAGTCTCCAAGGGAATCTGGGTCAAACCTGACCAAAGTTCTTGGAGGACATCCTGGGAAAACAGGGGTGAATGTGGCTTGTTGTGAGGGAGGGACATTTGAAGGCAAAACTCTCGGGAATATTCAGCAGCTGCCTTTCTTTGGAGGTGGCCATTTTGGGAAAATCTGGGCCCACCTGTCAATCAGTGCTGAGAAGCCCCAGGGCAAACAACAATCCAGGTGGGATCACAACCCCACCCCTCAGTAAACAAGCTACCTAAAGACCCCTCAGGCACACAGCTGCCCCTAATCCCATCCAGAGACTAAGCCCCACCCACCAGAGGGATTAGAATCAGCTCCACCTACCAGGGGGCAGCCATCAGCCCCTCCCATCAGGAAGCCTACACCAAGCCCCCATAAAGTCTTCAGCCACAAGGGGGGCAGACACCAGAAGTAAGAGAGGTACAACCCTTTTATCTGTAAAAACGTCACCACACCAAAAACCTATAAAAATGAAAAGACAGAGGACTATAACTCAGATGAAGGAGAAAGGAAAAAACCCCAGAAAATCAGCTAAGCGATGAGGAGATTCTTAGCCTCCAGGAAAAAGACTTTAGATTGTTGATGCTGAAGATAATGCAAGACATTGGAAATAAACTGGAGGCAAAGATGGATAACTTAGAGGAAACACTGAGCAAAGAGATACAAGATATAAAACTTCAACAAGAAGAGATGCAAAATACAATAACTGAAATAAAAAATTCACTAGAAACAACCAACAGCAGAATACAGGAGGCAGAAGAATGAATAAGCGAGGTGGAGGACAGATTAGCAGAAATTACGGATGCAGAACAGAAAAGAGAAAAAAGACTGAAAACAAATGAAGAGAGTCTCAGAGAACTCTGGGACAACGTTAAACACACCAACATCCGTATTATAGGGGTGCCAGAAGGAGAAGAGAGAGAGAAGGAGACAGAAAAAATATTCCAAGAGATACTAGCCGAAAACTTCCCTATCATGGGGAAGGAATCACTCACTCAAATCCAGGAAGCACAACGAGTACCATATAAAATAAACCCAAGGAGGAATACACCAAAGACACATATTAATCAAACTGACCAAAATTAAAGACAGAGAAAATCTTGAAAGCAGCTAGGGAAAAGAAACAAATAACATACAAGGGAACCCCAATAAGGTTATTGGCAGATTTTTCAGCAGAAACTCTGCAGGCCAGAAGGGAGTGGCATGATATACTTCACATGATGAAAGGAAAAAACCTCCAACCAAGATTACTTTACCCAGCAAGGCTCTCATTCAGATTTGAAGGAGAAATCAAAACCTTCACAGATAAGCAAAAGTTGAGAGAATTCAGCAACACTAAACCAGCCTTACAACAAATACTAAAGGAACTTCTCTAGGAAGAAAAGAAAAGACAGCAACAGGAAACAAAAATTCCACAAATGACAAGGCTCACCAGTAAAGGTATATATACAGTAAAGATACGAAATCACCCATGCACGATTATACCACCAAAATCAGAAATCATGAGAAAAGGTGGGTACAAATGCAGGACACTGGAGATGAACTTGCAATTAAGAGAACAACAACTTAAAACAATCTCGTATACATATAGACTCACATCAAAACTTCAGAATAACCGCAAACCAAAAACCTACAATTGATACACAAACAAGGAATCTCTGAAGAAGAAATATATCTCATAGTAAATAAGTGCATAATCCACCATGAAGGGGGTCATTTGACATCATTCTTGGAATGTTGAAGTATTCTTACATCTGATTCTGATTTCCTCTCCAAAGAATTTATGATAATTATAATTAAATAATACAACTGTACAATTAAATAATATAGGTGTACAACTGTATTATTAATAACCATTTCTCTCCATGGTACAATGTAAAGTCTATAATGTCTTGTTTATCACATCACCTAGAATGGTGTAATGCCTTTATTGAAGAACCAGTGAGATGTAACAAATTGTGAGGACATATTTATATAGTTACACTGTTTTTTAACCAACTTATGCATTTTATATTTTACTTATTTTCAGAGGGTATATTATTTTTGTTATTCTTACCAGTTAAGTTATTCTTTTTATTATGCTATATAAAATATGTATATAAGGCATTCTTTATAAATTTTAGTTGCATAATACACACAATTTTAATATAATGCTAATTTTTAAAGAAAAATTGAAATGTAATAGATAATACTAAATAGTAAAGATGAAAGCCATACAAAATGGGATAAAGTATAGAATAAATTTCCTATTTGTCTCAGCATATTTTCCATTCCACTTCTCCAAAGAGAGTTGCTTAATATGTTTCTTAAGATCCATGATATAATAATCTGTGTGAATGTAACTGTGTTTAAATATATGTATTTTATTTTGTAAAAAAAAAAAAAAAAATTAAAGAAGAGGCATTCTTCCCAAACCATGCAAACCATTCACTAGTTATTACTGAACATGAAAAGAAAATTGTATACAGTGATGAATATATTTACTTTGGAATTAGTTAACTAGCTAGTTACTTACAATTATAAAAGAGCTCTGAAGATACAACTGAAGGGTAAGATTTAAAATGTTCTTTAATTACTGTATGATAGATAGTTTCTTACCACTATGCACTCAGAATTGTCAATTCAAACTGTTTCCAATTTGAATTCTACCAAGTTTTCTTAGTTTCTAACAAGATTTGCTTCATTAATGGAGTTTTTATTATTGTTGTAATTAAAAATAATTATGAAAAAAAAACCCCAAAAAACAAACAATTCAGCAAGTAACAAAGAACCTAAAGAATGGGATCTCTTCCTAGTGAGTCAAATCTCAGAAATGCAACAGATTCTCTAACAACTACTGTCTTTTATAGATAATGGGAACACAGAGATTGACAGACTATCTTCTTTACATCATCATAACTGATAAAGACCCTGCCAAAACTAATCAACATCAAGTAAAACTGATATGACTTCTGAAGATTCATTTACAAATATTCACAATTATAAATATTAAAAAACTGGTTAGTTATTTTTGAAATATTTTAAATTATTTTTCATGTGTGAAAAAGGTAATTTTGTGAATGTTTTTAAGTCCTCTATTTGCTACATTAGGCTGAAAAATCATAATATTAAGTTTTCTGATCTACAAAGAATACTCCCCAAAACAGAGAGGCAATATACCTAAATCAAAGATTCAAGCAAAATATATATATATATATTTCTTTTTTTTGTCTTTTTGCTATTTCTTGGGCCGCTCCCTCGGCATATGGAGGTTCCCAGGCTAGGGGTTGAATCGGATCTGTAGCCACCAGCCTACGCCAGAGCCACAGCAACTTGGGATCTGAGCCGCGTCTGCAACCTACACCACAGCTCACGGCAACGCCGGATCGTTAACCCACTGAGCAAGGGCAGGGACTGAACCCGCAACCTCACGGTTCCTAGTCGGATTCGTTAACCACTGCGCCACGACGGGAACTCCTCAAGCAAAATATTGATTCAACTTTATTTTTATTTTTTTGTCTTTTTAGGGCCGCACCCATGGCATATGGAGGTTCCTAGGCTAAGGGTCTAATTGGAGCTAGAGCTGCTGGCCTACACCACAGCCACAGCAATTTGGGATCCAAGCCATGTCTTCGACCTACATCTCAGCTCAGGGCAATGCCTGATCCTTAACCCACTGAGCAAGGCCAGGGATGGAACCTGTGTTCTCATGGATACTAGTTGGGTGTGCTAACCAGTGAACCATGACGGGGACTCCTGCTTCGACTTTAAAAAAAAAATTTTTTTAATTAAAGTTTAGTTGATTTACAATGTGCCTCAATTTTTTAACCTCAAATCACAAACAGAATGGACTTCTCTGAAACTAAATGCCACTTGATCAATGACATCACTACAGTCAGCTACAAAGCTAGACCACCAATGTGTGCATATGGGTGCCTTATATTAACGGGCCAATTGTAGCTTATCCCATGTTCTCCCAGAAACTGAAGAGTCCATGAGTGGGCTACACCCTCATAGTTACTGGATGAACAGACTAGTGATTACAGAGGTTGATAGATTTAAAAATTCAAGTCCTGTCTATGCTAATTATACTGGCAATCTATTGACTCACTCTGTATGTATACATACATATATATATTGTGGCCATGCCTGTGGCACATGGAATTTCCTGGGTCAGGGATTGAACCCGTGCCACAGCAGAGACCTGAGCCTTAACCTGCTGAGCCACAAGGGTTAATAAATCTCCATGTACCCATACCAGCTTCAATAATTATCAACTTAAGGCTATTTTGTTTCATCTATACCTCTCACCCTCTTGCCAGCTCCCATATTATTTTTTTTTTGCCTTTTCTAGGGCCGCACCTGCGGCATATGGAGGTTCCCAGGCTAGGGGTCTAATCGGAGCTGTAGCTGCCAGCCTACACCACAGCCACAGCGACACAGGATCCAAGCCATGTCTATGACCTACAGCACAGCTCACGGCAATGCCGGAACCTTAACCCACTGGGCAAGGCCAGGGATCTAACCCAAAACCTCATGGTTTCTAGTTGGATTTGTTAACCACTGAGCCACAACAGGAACTCACCGTATTATTTTATTTTTTTTTTTTATTTATTTTTTTTAAAGGGCTTTATTTGAAGATTCAAATGATTTTTTTTTTTTTTTTTTTTTTTTTTGTCTTTTTAGGGCCGCACCCATGGCATAAGTAAGTTTCCAGGCTAGGGGTCCAATCTGAGCTGTAGCCACCAGCCTATGGCACAGCCACAGCAATGTGGGATCTGAGCCACATCTACAGCCTACACCACAGGTCATGGCAATGCCGGATTCTTAACCCATGATCGAGGCCAGGGATCGAACCTGTGTCCTCATGGATGCTAGTCGGCTTTGTTAACCACTGAGCCACGACAGGAACTCCTCACCGTATTATTTTAAAACAAGCTTCGGATCATATCATTTCACCTAAAATTATTTCGGTATATATCCCTAAAAGATAAGGACTTAAAAAAAGAAGGAATATCAACACCATTATCGCCCTAAAAATATTGTAATTCTGTGACTACAGTAGATAACACTGTATAATTGAAATGTGCTAAGAACAGAATTTACATGCACTACTCTCTATCTTTCCCCCCCAAAAGGATAAATATGTGGGGTGATGGATGTGTTTATCAACTAGATAATGAGAATCTTTTCACACTGTTTATCACATCACCATGATGTATACTTTAAATATCTTAAATTTTGTCAATCATACCTCAATAAAGCTAAATATATACAATTCTTTAACCCCAAATACTCAGAATTCAAAGTGACAAATATATATTTTAAAAGAGTTAGTCTGGGAGTTCCCGTCGTGGCCCAGTGGTTAACGAATCCAAATAGGAACCATGAAGTTTCGGGTTCAGTCCCTGCCCTTGCTCAGTGGGTTAACGATCCAGCGTTGCCGTGAGCTGTGGTGTAGGTCGAGGACGCGGCTCGGATCCCGCGTTGCTGTGGCTCTGGCGCAGGCCAGTGTCTACAGCTCCGATTCGACCCCTAGCCTGGGAACCTCCATATGCCAAGGGAGCGGCCCAAGAAATATGTAAAAAAACAAACATGGAGTTCCTGTCGTGGCGCAGTGGTTAATGAATCCGACAAGGAACCATGAGGTTGCGGCTTCGGTCCCTGCCCTTGCTCAGTGGGTTGACGATCCGGCGTTGCCATGAGCTGTGGTGTAGGTTGCAGACGCGGCTCGGATCCCGAGTTGCTGTGGCTCTGGCTTAGGCTGGTGGCTACAGCTCCGACTGGACCCTTAGCCTGGGAACCTCCATATGCCGCGGGATCGGCCCAAAGAAATAGCAAAAAGACAAACAAAGAAACAAACAAAAAAGAGTTAGTTTGGGAGTTCCCGTCGTGGCGCAGTGGTTAACGAATCTGACTAGGAATCATGAGGTTGTGGGTTGGATCCTTGGCCTTGCTCAGTGGGTTAAGGATCCGGCATTGCCATGAGCTGTGGTGTAGGTGGAAGACGAGGCTTGGATCCCGCGTTGCTGTGACTCTGGTGTAGGCTGGTGGCTACAGCTCCGATTAGCCCCCTAGGCTGGGAACCTCCATATGCCTCAGGTGTGGCCCTAGAAAAGGCAAAAAGACAAAAAAAAAAAAAAAAAGAGTTAGTTTGAATGAGGTTACAAAAGGGTTCACATAGTATAATTGAAGGATATATCTCCTAAATCTCTCTTAATCTATAGGTTCCCCATTCATCTCTTTTTAACTCCTTTGTAATTCATGGTTGAAAAATACTAAGCAAAAACATATTTTCTAGACACCATTTTAACTGCTAGGGTAAAAAATAAATAAATCATCTGTTATTTATCTAAGCCTAAAAATTCTTAAGATAATCACTGACTCAGTATCTCATGTAAATATAGAAAGGGAAGGATGAAAATTGTTTTGCATTTATGTGAAATCAATAAGCATTAGCAAGTCTCAAAAGACAGGTCTGATTCCCATGAAATGTGTGCATACTCTACTACTATAAAGAATGTTAATAGAATTCCCGTTGTGGCTCAGTGGAAACAAACCTGACTAGTATCCATGAGGACACAAATTCAATCCCTGTCCTTGCTCAGTGGATTAAGGATCCGGCATTGCTGTGAGCAATTATTGCATACACAGCTCAGGTACCATGTTGCTGTGGCTGTGATGCAGGCCAGCAGCTGCAGCTCCAATTTGACCCCTAGCCTGGGAACTTCCATATGCTGTTGGTGCAGCCCTAAAAAGACAAAAAAAAAAAAAAAAACCGCTAAGTACTTTTGGCAAGTGTTCTCTCTGACATCAAGGGTCATCATGTTTGAATTTTGGTGGATTGTTAGTACTTTTCCAAAAATGAAGTGCAAACAAAAAAGTGGGTTTCTGGAGTTCTCTGGTGGTCTAGTGCATAGGACTAGACCTGATTTGGGACCTGAGATCCACATCAAGCCACTGCTTGGAGCAGCCAAAGGAAAAAAAAAAAAGTGAGTTTCTAAGCCTAGATTATGTTTACAATTCAACTGAAAGCAAAAATAGCATATGGCAAGGCATGCTGGGTAAATTAAAGTCACAATGAGCAAATATTTAATGAATTCTATAAATTCATTCTAATAATCCTGCCCTTGGGCATACATCCAGACAAAACTTTCCTTAAAAAAGACACATGCACCAGCATGTTCACTGCAGCTCTATTCACAACAGCCAAGACATGGAAACAACCCAAATGTCCATAGACAAATGACTGGGTTAGGAAGATGTGGTATATATACACAATGGAATACTACTCAGCCATAAAAAAAACCGAAATAATGCCATTTGCAGCAACATGGATGGAACTAGAGACTCTCATACTGAGTGAAGTAAGTCAGAAAGACAAATACCATATGGTATCATTTATATCTGGAATCTAATATAAGGCACAAATGAACCTTGCCACAGAAAAGAAAATCATGGACTTGCAGAACAGATTGTGGTTGCCAAGGGGGAGGGGGGAAGGAATGGGATGGATTGGGAGCTAGGGGTTAATAAATGCCAACTATTGCCTTTGGAATGGATTAGCAATGAGATCCTGCTGTGTAGCACTGGGAACTATGCTAGTCACTTATGATGGAGCATGATAATGTGTGAAAATAGAATGTGTACATGTATGTGTAACTGGGTCACCATGCTGTACAGTACAAAAAAAATTGTATTGGGGAAATAACATAAAAAAAACTAATTATTTGGAGTTCCCATCGTGGCGCAGTGGTTAACGAATCCGACTAGGAACCATGAGGTTGCGGCTTCGGTCCCTGCCCTTGCTCAGTGGGTTAACGATCCGGCGTTGCCGTGAGCTGTGGTGTAGGTTGCAGACACGGCTCGGATCCCGCGTTGCTGTGGCTCTGGCGTAGGCCGGTGGCTACAGCTCGGATTCAACCCCTAGCCTGGGAACCTCCATATGCCGCGGGAGCGGCCCAAGAAATAGCAACAACAACAACAACAACAAAAAAGACAAAAGACAGAAAAAAAAAAAAACTAATTATTTTAATGAATTCTATTAATTCCAGTAAATTAGTTGTTTTTAATAATTTGTGCATTGTTATCATCTTTTCTAAAAGAAATTCTGACAACTAAAAGGACTTACAAAGTTCTATTTCCAGAAGATGAAAGAGGTAATCAGCATGCTGAGGTTTAAAAAAGCTTTTAAAATAATTATCCAGCCAACAATTATCCCCATTGTTACTAGTTGTAATGAACCCAACTAGTATCCACAAAGACTGGGGTTCAATCCCTGGCCTCGCTCAGTGGGTTAAGGATGTAGTGTTGCCACAAGCTTTGGCATAGGTCAAAGATGTGGCCTTTACCTGGTGTTGCTGTGGCTGTGGCATAGGCCAGCAGGTGCAGGTCCGACTGGACCTCTAGCCTGGGAATTTCCATATGCCACATGTTCGGCCCTAAAAAGCAAAAAAAAAAAAAAAAAAAAATCCAATCAATCCCCTGCCTCCAAGTTTGCTCTCAAACTAGGTACCACAGCCATAAAATGATTCAATAATAGAAGGCGATTCAGCACCTTCTCTCACAACATGTTTGTTTTAGAAATCTTAAAGTCTCGATTTTTTTCCCTTCATTCTTTTAGGTTTACTTACACAGCCTTAAATCCCAGAGGTAAAACTCAGAGATAAGAGGGCTACGTAGAGTTGGAATGTGCCAAATAGGAGTTGAAAATCATAATTACAGTAAAAAATTTATAATATTAAATTCACATTATTCACAGCTCTGAATTACATAGTGGTTTACTTCGCTTCATAATATTTCTTTCAATGCAAACATGTGATGTGTCAAAACTACAGAAATAATTTCTAAATGTTGAGTGGTAGATTCTGGAAAACAGTAAAAATAGTAAAAATGCTCTAAAATTTTATTCCTCACATTTAAAAAAAAAAGCTTTATTGAGATATAATTCACACACCTTACATATTACCCATTTAAAGTGTACAATTTAGAGGCTTTTAGTATAGTCACAAGGTTTGTGCAATCATCATCACTATTTAATCCAGAACATTTCACCACCCCAAAAGAAACCTTATACCCATTAGTAGGTATTCCCTTATCTCCTCTCCTCAGTCCTGGTAACCACTAATCTAACTTTGTCTGTACAAATTTGCCTATTTTGAGCATTTCATATAAATGGGGTCATATGATATGTGGCCTTTTTGTGTTTGACTCCCTTCACTGAGTGTAACATTTTCCAACGTTCACTCACAGTATAGCATATATCAGCATTCCAGTCCTTTTTATGGTATAGTAATATTCCATTGTGGACATACCACATTTTGCTATTGATTCAACATCTTAGTTTTCACTTCTGGGCCATAATGATTAATGCTGACATTTCAAGAATATCTGATCAAAAATGCTTAAAAATTGTACATATTATACCCCCCCCAAAAAGGCTAAACAAAAAAAGGATCCATTAATATGTACTTAATTAAGCATGAAAAATTTTCTGGAAGAACACAAGACATATGTAACCGTGATCAGTGTCTATATGCCCCCTCCTTTTTTTCAACCATGAACATGGGTTAACATCTTAATTTGAATACTAGAGCTTTCTGAGGTAAATAAATTTTTTTTTTTTTTTTGTCTTTTCAAGGGCTGCACCCCCAGCATACGGAGGTTCCCAGGATAGGGGTCTATTCAGAGCTGTAGCCGCCAGCCTACGCCAGAGCCATAGCAACCCGAGATCTGAGTTGCGTCTGTGACCCACACCACAGCCCATGGCAACAGCAGATCCTCAACCCACTGAGCAGGGCCGGGGATCAAACCTGCAACCTCATGGTCCCTAGCTGGATTCGTTAACCACTGGACCACGACGGAAATTCCCAAAATTAATTTTTATATTTCCAAAAAATTTTTGTAGACAGATTCTAGGTAGGCACAGGAATCAAGGGTCCATTCAAAAGTAGGTTACGTCAGCGTGTTATGAAATGTTCATTATGGGCCTTGGAATGAAAAAATTAGCTAAAATGGTTGCTAATAGCACTTCCACAGATTATTTTAAGATAAACATAGGGAAGTACTATAATACAGTGGGAAGGCTACAAGTTTTTTTAAGTCTAACAATTCAAATCTGATTTAGTCACTTACTATTTGACCTTAAGTACACTGTTTAGACTCTCCATGCCTTGGTTTCCACATCTGTAATATGAGAAAATCCTCTAGATAGTGGTTCCTTGTCTTTATACACATGACAGTCACCATTTATAAGTTGAAAAATGCTAAAGATTGTCCATGTGATAAAAATTATATTTTCACGGAGTTTCCGCTGTGGCACAATGGGATCAATAGCATCTCTACAGTGCCAAGACGCAAGTTTAATCCCGGCCTGGCACAATGGGTTTAAGGATCCAGCATTACTGCAGCTGTGTGGTATAGGTCACAACTGCAATTCAGATCTGATTCCTCATCCAGGGACTCCATGTGCCTCAGGGCAGCCAAAAAAGAAAAAAAAAATTATATTTTCAGTGTCCAAACACTGAAAAAATATCTATGGAAATTATAAAGATTTAAGTTTGACAATACTTAAAATTTGCATTAATATAGAGAAAGAGCTACTGGTGAGCACTCATTTAGAGTGATCTATCATGGCAATTTGACACTGCCTATCGAATTTTAAATGCCTGACCCAGCAATCTAACTTTATACTACAGATATGCTTACACAACGGGCACAGATACAATGCTCTAGAATATTCACCACAGCACTGTTTGTAATCACAAAAAAGGAGACTGTGATAAACATCCAACAATAAGGGTGGTATAAACAGTTACACCCAAAAATAAAAATACCACATGCACTTCTAATGGAATATAAATGGATACATATCTAGATGGCCAACCCAAGAGAAACACTGATCAAAATCCTTAAAAATTGTGATAACCTTTGATCCAACAGTTTGACATTTAGAAATGTATTCTCATAACAAAGGATGTGATAAAAGACAGAGATGTTCATAATAGCTCTTTAAAGTAGCAGTACATCCTTTACAACCTATTGCTAATAACAGTTAACCAAACAACAAACACCACCAGGACTTTGCTGGTGGCTCAGCAGGTTAAGGATCTAGTGTGGTCATTGCTGTGGTGTGGGTTTGATCCTGGCCCAAAAACGTCTGCATGCTGTAGATGTGGCCAAAAAAATAAAAAATAAAAAAAGGAAAAAAATCACTATGTGTAAATATATGGATAATTATAAAATCATTTTTTTTTTCTAAATTGCATTCCCCTTGTGGTGCAGCATGTTAAGGATCCAGCATTTGTAACCTCAGCAGCTCAGGTTGCTGCTATGGTGTAAGTTCAACCCCTGTCCCAGGAACTTCGATGTGTCACAGGTGTGGCCCCGAAAAAACCCCAAAACAAAAAAACCTCCTAAAAACCAAACAGGAAATAGTCATCAAAAATGTTAAAGACTCATTAAAATGAGAAGATATTCACTGCATATTAAGGCAAAAAGGGAGAATCTATGTGTATTCATTTTTATAAAAAAAGTAAATCACTAAACATAGCATACAGACTTACATAAAAGCATATAATCAGACAGAATAAGTTACAAACAGTTATCTTCAAGTAGTGAGATTACAGTTAAAAATTGTTTTTCTCCTTTTTTACTGTCCACTCTTCCCACAATGCACATATTATTCTTTTTTTTAAACTAAATGAATTTTATTACATTTATAGTTATACAATGATCATCACAACTCAATTTTATAGCGTTTCTATCTCAAACCCCCAGCCCATCCCAGCAACCTGTCTCCTTTGGAAACTCTAAGTATTGTGCATATTGTTCTTGTATTAATAAAACTATTTCATGTTCAAAATAAACAAAATAATTAAAATAAGTCCTTTATAGCAATGCAATCATTCTATGAAGGTGCTTATTCTAGACACGAATCTTGAGACCTAACTTGCCAAAAACTCATTTTCAGAATACAGAAACAGTCATCAGAAATGAAATAGAAACCAATACTATATAACTTCTCTAGTCAGGAGTTCCCGTCATGGCACAGTGGAAATGAATCCGACTAGGAACCATGTGGTTGCAGGTTCCACCCCTGGCCTCGGTCAGTGGGTTAAGGATCCGGCATTGCCGTGGGCTGTGGTATAGGTCACAGACGCGGCTCGGATCTGGCGTTGCTGTGGCTGTGGTGCAGGCCGAAGGCTATAGCTCTGATTCGACCTCTAGCCTGGGAACCTCCATATGCTGTGGGCATGGCCCTAAAAAGAAAAAGACAAAAAAAAAAAAAAAAAAATCAAAAAACTTTTCTAGTCAACAAACTTACTAAAAAACACTACTCTTTCACCATTTCCTTCAGGTAAACAACAACCCTGTCCTATTTTCCACAGCCAGGAACCAATAACCAAATGAATCTGCCAAAGAAAACATAGAACAAAGCTGCCCCCTAGGAGAACTCTTACCAAAATAGTGGAGCTCTTATTAAAAAAACAAAAACAATCAAACCACTACCACCACCCCCCAGATCTCTTTTTAACAGTTGGAATTTTGGGGTTCATATTTTTGTCTCCTAGAATCAGCAATAAGAATCAGCTACCTTCCAACCTGAAACACTAGCATCGATTCAGCACTAACTCAGAAGGAACAGCAACATCTACTTCCATATCAGAGAATCAGTTCTAACTCACTCTAACACCAGCAGAATCATGTCAGTATCTAAAACCGAACAGGTACAGCTGTTCCTAAGACCTTTTTTATTCTCTCACCTTTCTAGCCCAGGCAGAATTTCCCAATAATCCCACTTACCATTGTTGTTGGCAATTAGTGTGACAAGGGTCTTCTTTGTACTGTCGCTGTTCTGTGCTCCGCTGCTACTAACGGTGGTGGATGTAGAGAGGTGCCCAGTAACAGAAGCATGGGCAGCAATGGGCACTGGAGCCGAGACAGGCTGCTGGCTCACAGTAACTGTGGGGAAGGGGAGGCATAGTCACTTGGAGACAGGGACAGATGACACTAAAGGACAGTGTTCCAATCTTCCCTTTCCCTCTTACTGTGGGTTTCTATAGCCGAAAAATCTCCTGCTTTATTTGTAAATCCAACTGTTCATCTGATTTCTCCTCCTATGTGTCTCTCACACAATTAGACATAAGCCTTCTCTGTCTTACATTTCCTAGATAATTAAGTTAGATTATAAACTCACTGAACTGGGATTTTAATGTTTTGCTGATACTGCACAAGCAAACAAACCTCTGGAACACAAAGGTTTATTATCACCACTACTGGTATTCATAGCCAGTAAGCTGTCCACAAGACCCTGACCTATGTCCTGTTTCAGCCCAAATCAATGCCATCTTCAGTTCTCAAGGCAGAAAAGATTAAAAAGTAAAATTAAATAAAGAGAGCAACGGATACAATTTGGGGAGGGGAGAACTACCACCCACTTTCTGAATTCAGGGTAATCTAGAATTTGACCTTGCAATATCACTTTTTTGAAAGAGAAGCTAAACAAGCCTAAGTTTATAAGACACACACAGAGCAAATTCTGCTCAGCTCGGAGTTCCCGTCGTGGTGCAGTGGTTGGCGAATCCGACTGGGAGCCATGAGGTTGTGGGTTCGGTCCCTGTGCTTGCTCAGTGGGTTGATGATCCTGCTCAGTGGGTTGACGATCCCGCGTTGCTGTGGCTCTGGCGTAGGCCGGAGAGACTGCGGCTCCGATTCAACCCCTAGCCTGGGAGCCTCCATGTGCCGTGGGAGCAGCCCAAGAGATAGCAGAAAGACAGGAAAAAAAAAAAAAATTCTGCTCAGCTCAGAAAGGAAACCAAGGTCAAGAAAAAACCAAACAAAACAAAATAATCCCAAGACTATGGGAATCTGTTTTTGGCTGGGTATATAAATGAGCACTTAACACGCATCACTTTACATTCCTGTTTATATATCATTCAGTAAGAGGGCTTCTTACATGATTGTAAACATTGGTCAATCCAGCTCTCAATGGTTTCAAGTTATTAAATGTAGTGTTTCTAGATTTAGGTAAGAGGAAACCAAAACACATACAGACTAGAGCATGGGGGAAAAAGAGGCAGCACCAGTGCCACAGTGAGGCAATCCTGGATTCTTAAAGTCTTTTCCACCTCACATCTTCTTAACAGAAATGCCATTCAACTGAGTCAGTATAACAACATCTAAATCTAAAGTCAAAAGTTTTTGTTACCTGTAGTAGTTTTATCCACTGAATTATAATCCTCAACTACAGAATCTTCAATGACATCACTGATTTTTTGCCATGGCTCCAACTCCTCCTCCTCACATTCCATAAAGAGGTCGGTGTCCGCCATGCTATAAGAAAAAAAGGTTAAATAAGATACTGACTTCAGAATGGCAGAAATAGTTTTATACAAAATATGGAATCAGATTCCTAAATCTATTGGTAACCTATCCCCTTGTGCTTCCTCTATCATTTTCCCCAATATTCCCCCATTTCCAAGGCTCCATTTATTCTCCTTTTTTTGGCCACACCCATGACATGCAGAAGTTCCAAGCTCAGGAACTGAAGCCATACCACAGCAGTGACAATGCTGGATCCTTAACCCACTAAGCCACCAGGGAACTCTCTACTGAGCTTTTTAAAATGATATTTTGGTATTTGAGGAAACACCCTAAGAACTTGTTAGGATAACCAGGCATTTCTGAAGAAAGCACTAACTACTCTGTCTTTAGACTGCTGTTCTACAGATCTTGGATTTGAGCTACAGTATTTCCAGCCCAGCCAACTTTGCTTGCTTCAGACTGTCCCCCACAAATCTGAAGACGATTCCTTAATATCTATCCTGTTGTCACTGTCTGAATTCATTGTTTTTTTTGGTATACTAGCAGACTCCTTGGTTTGTCTCAAGTCTTAAGTCAGGAGGAGATTCTGTTAGCAAACAAGGATCTCTCTTTTCAGTCCTGAACAGGTTTTCCCTCCAACTTCATGGCTTGTCCCTATATTTGTGCTACTAAATGTACATAAAGATATATAGTTATACCACCCTCTAGATTTTAATTGTTTAATATATTGTGCAATTTTAACACACTGTACCCTTAAACTGTCTGTCCATTTATTTTTATTTCAAAAATCTGAACAAAGGGCCAGCATATACTTGAGCTCTGTTTGGTGAAATTTAAATGTAAATAAAAACAAAAGCATAAGATACATTAAAACACTATTTATCTAGGTTACCAAGTCTTTTTTTTCGGGGGGGAAGGGTTTTTTTTTTTTTTTGCTACACCCCCAGCATGTGAAAGTTCCTGGGCCAGGGATCAAGCTTGCATCACAGCAGCAACCTGAGCTGCTGCAGTGACAATGCCAGATCCTCAACCCTACAAGAGAACTCTTGAGTCTTTCTGCACACAAAATGAAAACCTCACTTGTCACACCCTAACTCCAAACCCACTACTTTAAACTCCATCATGATATTGGGAGTCAATCTTTAATTTAAAAAAACTGCTTACATTAATTCTTCTTTTAAAATTCAAGCCTAGGAGTTCCCGTCGTGGCTCAGTGGTTAACGAATCCGACTAGGAACCATGAGGTTGTGGGTTCGATCCCCGGCCTTGCTCAATGGGTTAAGGATCTGGCGTTGCCGTGAGCTATGGTGTAGGTTGCAGATGCGGCTCGGATCCCGCGTTGCTGTGGCTCTGGCATAGGCCGGCAGCTGCATCTCCGATTCAACCCCTAGCCTGGGAACCTCCTCGTGCCGCAGAAGCAGCCCAAGAAATGGCAAAAAGACAAAAAATAAAAAATAAATAAAATTCAAGCCTACATCTTTGCAATGCAAGTCAAGAGCTATTATTACTATGTTGCCCTCCAAAATCAGCTGACTAAATAAAGGTCAACTGTTTTGTCTTAGAATGGGAGTGGCACTACTGTTCAATGTTCAAACAAAGCTTTTAATGCAAAGGCTCTCTCTCAGTGCCCTTAGTATCACAGAAATTTTTTCACCACACCCCTAAGTCAAAAACAAAATAAAACACCCCTGAGCCAAAAACCAAACCAAACCATTCTGTTTAAGTAGTTAGATCCACATAACTTCATAGTACTAGTTTGCAAGATGTCCAACAGATGGCGTTGTTCCTTTGAAAATTTAAAATAATCCAGCAATGCCATAGTAAACTAGCTATGTAGCCAAGTGCCCACAGTTTTAATGGGTAAAGTACTTAACTTTACCCTAAATGGCCTCTAACATTCTATTTTAATTATTTGTTTTCCCAAACCAAAACCACACAGGAAAGAAGGTACGAAGACAGAAAGAAAAGGTTGTACAGTATTAACTTTAATTTTCCTAGTTTTGTATTTAATTTACACATACAAAAGATAATGCTAGCCAGAAATTAATTAAAAAAGCCAAAGCCAGTAGTTCCCGTCGTGGCGCAGTGGTTAACGAATCCGACTAGGAACCATGAGGTTGCGGGTTCGGTCCCTGCCCTTGCTCAGTGGGTTAAGGATCCAGTGTTGCCCTGAGCTGTGGTGTAGGTTGCAGGCGCAGCTCAGATCCCGCGTTGCTGTGGCTCTGGCGTAGGCCGGTGGCTGCAGCTCCGATTCAACCCCTAGCCTGGGAACCAACCTTCATGTGCCGCGGGAGCAGCCCAAGAAATAGCAAAAAAAAAAAAAAGCCAAATCCAGATCACAGGCATTCTCTCAGAACATACTTCGATATTTTCCAGTCTAGTTTCATTGGAAAAGCTAACATTCTAAACAATTTTTTTCTGACTATGTAATTTAATACCATTGGGATTTTTTTTTGGGGGGGGGGGCCTCACCAGTGGCATTCAGAAGTTCCTGGGCCAGGGGCTGAACCTAATCCACAGGAATGATCCAAATTGCAGTAGTGACAATGCCAGATCCTTAACCCACTGTGCCACAAGGGAATTCCTATACCATTGTTCTTTGCTATATAACTTTCTTAGAGCCCACAGCCAACAGACAATGCATATATATCAAACAACCAGCAGAAAAAATATAAACTGTGGATGATAACCTCTACAAGAGGTTTTCAAGGACTTCCAGCTCTGACCAGCTGCAAGCAAAACTCCATACATATGCTGAGCAATTTGTAGAAAACTCTCCCAGAGAATAAATAAGTAGAGCTATCTGAATGCAAATTGCCATTTTCAATGTCATGCCTATGGATATTTTAGTAGCACATCCAAAGTTTGGTTTTAACCTCAACTATTTATAGTATCTTGAGAGACTGAGTTCATGTTTTATTTTAGCAAACAATGAACTTTAATAAAAATACTGAAAGTTTCTTTCTTCTGACAGGAATCAAATTTTGTTATTCCTACCATGAACAAGGTATTCTAAAAAACAAAGAGTGGAAGGATAGATCTGAAAAGATGACAAAGAAGGAAGTTTGTATCCTACTTTTACCAAGTGAAAAAGAAAAATAACTCCTCAGGTGTATGTTTGCATGGATGATAGCTAGATTCGTTTCTGCTGAGCCACAACAGGAACTCCTATTTTTCAAGGTTTTTACCATGTAGAAGATGGAGATATGCAACAAGACTTGTCAACCCAGAAAAATAGTAAGCATGCTAAGCATAAATACGTGTATGTATGTATATATATATATATATATATATATATATATTTTTTTTTTTTTTTTTGGTCTGTCTTTTGTTATGTTAGAGCCACACCTGCAGCATATGGAGGTTTCCAGGCTAGGGATCTAATCAGAGCTATAGCTGCTGGCCTACGCCAGAGCCGCAGCAACGCCAGATCTGAGTTGAGTCTGCGACCTACACCACAGCTCACGGCAATGCCGGATCCTTAACCCACTCAGTGATGCCAGGGATGGAACCTACAACCTCATGGTTCCTAGTTGAATTCGTTTCCACTGTGCCACGATGGGAACTCTGCATATTTTATAGACTTACATCCAAAACAGCCACCTAAAAGACACTGAAACGAAGTTTTTCAGTTAGTCCTTAATTCTGACTAGACTTTGCTATCTCAAAATGTGATCATTCCTTTCACTTCAGCATCTATAGCTCAAATTTACTGTTGAAGGAATTCCCATCATGGCCCTGCAGAAACGAATCTGACTAGTATCCATGAGGACACAGGTTCAAACCCTGGCTTTGCTCAGTGGGTTAAGGATCCAGCATTGCCGTGAGCTGTGGTATAGGTGGCAGACACGGCTCGGATCCCATGCTGCTGTGCCTGTGGCTGGCAGCTACAACTCTGATTTGACCCATAGCCTGGGAACCTCCATATGCCACAGATGCAGCCTCAAAAGACACACACACAAAATTTACTGTTGGAAATATGGGTCATGCCACAATAGAGACATCCTTGCAAACTTTAAAAATGAAAAATGCAGGAATTCCCATCGTGGCACAGCAGAAATGAATCCAACTAGGAACCACGAGGTTGCGAGTTCAGTCCCTGTCCTCACTCAGTGGGTTAAGGATCTGGTATTGTGGTGAGCTGTGGTTTAGGATGCAGACATGGCTTGGATCCTGCATTGCTATGGCTCTGGTAAAGGCTGGCAGCTGTAGCTCCGATTAGACCCCTAGCCTGGAGACCTCCATATGCCGCAGGTGAGGCCCTAAAAAAGCAAAAAAAAAAAAGGCAAATTTAACATCCTCCTGTAGTTTTACAGCTATCAAAAAGGAATCTTCATTAACATGGTGAAACGCTGTATTTAATATCTCTACCATGACGCTTAAGAAACACCATCAGGGACCTCCTGTTGTGGCTCAGCAGCAACCAATCTGAACAGCATCCATGAGGACGCAGATGTGATCCCTTGCCTTGTTCAATGGGTTAAGCATCTGGGGTTGCCGTGAGCTGTGTGTGGTGTACATTGTAGACGCAGCTTGGATTGCTGTAGCTGTGGTATATGCCGGCAGCTGTAGCTGCGATTCGACTCCTAGCCTGGGAACCTCCGTGTACTGCAGGGTGTGGCTCTAAAAAACAAACAAAAAAAAGGACAAATCTTCCCAAACAATAATTCTACTCATGTTTAACTTCTTTTCACACTGAAATTTCAACTTAATTTCTCATAAGGAAAAAAAATCTGGAATTTTTCTTCTCTTTCCTATTATTTTACTATAAAGGATAAATGTATTCATAGGCTTTGGGTATGTTGGAACTTCAATCCTCACTCAATTTGGGGACATCCTCATTTATTCTGAAAAAGTGCCAGGTAAAAACATTAATTTCAGAAATTAAAGGCCTACACATAGGGAACACCGTGCTACATCAAGTTAAAGGCAGTGAATTTTAGAATCATACTGTAACCAAGTAAAGGGGCAAACGTTCACCATATTACAACTATGAATCTCTGAATCAAGACTGTAGTGATTCCTTTTCTGCTATTTTTATTTATTCATTTATTTATTTATTTATTTTGTCTTTTTGCTATTTCTTTGGGCCGAGGCTCCCACAGCATATGGAGGTTCCCAGGCTAGGGGTCCAATCGGAGCTGTAGCCACCGGCCTACGCCAGAGCCGCAGCAATGCGGGATCCGAGCCTCCGAGCCGCGTCTGCAACCTACACCACAGCGCTCAGCAACGCCGGATCGTTAACCCACTGAGCAAGGCCAGGGACCGAACCCGCAACCTCATGGTTCCTAGTCAGATTCATTAACCACTGCGCCACCAAGGGAACTCCTCTGCTATTTTTTAAATGAAATATAAATTTTAAGAGTAGACATGTATGTATCCATCACCTATCTTCAAAAATCATCAACCAGTCTTGTTTCATTTATGCTCCTTCTCCTTCATATTATTATGAAGCTAATCCCTAATATCAAATACATTATTTTATTATGTAGCTCTAAAAGATAAGGACTTGAGGAGTTCCTGTCATGGCTTAACAAATCCAACTAGGAACCATGAGGTTGTGGGTTCGGTCCCTGGCCTTGCTCAGTGGGTTAACGATCCGGCGTTGCCATGAGCTGTGGTGTAGGTTTGCAGACTCGGCTCGGATCCCGCGTTGCTGTGGCTCTGGCGTAGGTCGGTGGCTACGGCTCCAATTAGACCCCTAGCCTGGGAATCTCCATGTGCTGCGGAAGTGGCCCTAGAAATGGCAAAAAGACAAAAAAAAAAAAAAAAAAAGATAAGGACTTGAAAAGATCATGTAACCAAAAAAAGTCATAGTACCATTAACCTGGCTAAAAGATTAATACTGTCTTAATATCAAATATCTAGTCAACAATGAAATCTCAAATTCTTTCAAATACTGTATTTTTTAAAGTTTGATTTAGGATTCAGTTCCCGTTGTGTACAGTGCAAACAAATCCAACTAGGAAGCATGAGGTTTCAGGTTAGATCCCTGGCCTTGCTCAGTGGGTAAGGATCTGGCATTGCCGTGAGCTGTGGCGTAGGCCGACAGCTATACCTCCGATTTGACCCATAGCCTGGGAACCTCCATATGCCACTGGTGGGGCCCTAAAAGGACAAAAGACAAAAAAAAAAAAAAAAAAAAAAAAAAGATTCAAGTAAGGTCCACATATTATGATTACTTGATAAGTTTCTTAGGTCTCAAAGAGTCACCTCTTGTAGTTTCTACAGTCTGGATATTGCCGATTATAGACACATGACATTTAATACATGCCTCGCCTGCCTCTGTCCTCTGTATATGTTGAAATTGATAGTTGGGTCTAGTGGCATGATTATAAACAGGCTTATCATTTTTTGCCCCAAGATTATTCATAAGGGCAGGATTTTCTTCCATCAGGAATCTTTCCAGCTAGGCTTAATGCCTGAATCCAGTCATTCTAAATCTATCGTTCCTTTTACATGTATTAACTGAACACTTCTACTTTAAAAAAACAAAAAAAATACTATCTGGTTACCCAGAGGTGCAGTTCATATAGTAAAAGTCTTAATTCTTTCCATTCCCCCCCTCCACTTTTTTTTTTTTAAAGAACCGTACCTGCAGCATATGGAAGTTCCTGGGCTAGGGGTCACATCAGAGCCATAGCCGCAGGCCACAGCAATGCAGGATCTGAGCCGTGTCATCCTCATAGATACTGGCCAGGTTACTAATCCACTGAGCCATAACAGGAACTCCCTCCATCTTGCTTCTTTCCCTTTATTTACCGGTTTTCAAACTAATGATTTGTTTAATTGGCACTTTCCCAAAGTGACCGATAAAGTTGTTCTTTTTTTCTCCCCCAGTCTTTTTAGAGCCACATCCACAGCACATGGAAGTTCCCAGGCTAGGAGTCAAGTCAGAGCTGTAGCTGCCAGCCACAGCCACAACTACAACCATAGCAACTCGGGATCCAAGCCACACCTATAACCTGCACCACAGCTCACTGCAATGCTGGATCCTTAACCCGCTGAGTGAGGCTAGGGATCGAACCCCATCGTCACGGATACTAGTTGGGTTCTTTACCACTGAGCCATGATGGAACTCCTGTCATGTCTCTTAAGATCCATTTCTCCCCAATAAGCTTGTTCTTAAAACTATCGTTACATCACATCACAGATTTAAATATATTGATGTGTTTTAATCCACTACTGTTATCCTTATTGATACTCAAACTGTCCTTTTGGCCAGTGAGAACTCAGCCGGCTCCTGAGTCCTGCTGATACAACCCTTAGTAGTATTTGATAAAATCCTGGCTATCTGATAAAGACGTTCCCTGCTCATCTATTTCCTGCCCCAGACCTAGAATCAGCCATTTCTCCAAAGAGTCCTAATTTCTTTCGGTGTGGGATATTCCAAGATTATAGTCTAGATGTTAGGGGCTTTTCTGCTCATTTTAAATATAAAATTATCTGGAGTTCCTGTCGTGGCGCAGTGGTTAACGAATCCGACTAGGAACCATGAGGTTGCGGGTTCGGTCCCTGCCCTTGCTCAGTGGGTTAAAGATCCGGCGTTGCTGTGAGCTGTGGTGTAGGTTGCAGACGCGGCTCGGATTCCGCGTTGCTGTGGCTCTGGTGTAGGCCGGTGGCTACAGCTCCGATTAGACCCTTAGCCTGGGAACCTCCATATGCCGCGGGAGCAGCCCAAGAAATAGCAAAAAGACAAAAAAAAAAAAAAAGAATCCTTAAATATAAAATTATCTTCAGGAGTTCCCGTCGTGGTGCAGTGGTTAACGAATCCGACTAGGAACCATGAGGTTGCGGGTTCGGTCCCTGCCCTTGCTCAGTGGGTTAACGATCCGGCGTTGCCGTGAGCTGTGGTGTAGGTTGCAGACGTGGCTCGGATCCCGCGTTGCTGTGGCTCTGGCGTAGGCCGGTGGCTACAGCTCGGATTCAACCCCTAGCCTGGGAACCTCCATATGCCGCGGGAGCGGCCCAAGAAATAGCAACAATAACAACAACAACAACCAAAAAGACAAAAGACAAAAAAAAAAAAAAAAAATTATCTTCACATCAACCCCCTTCTATTAGTCGGCTATCTTCAATTTTGTTTCTGTCATCCGCAGAAAAATTCCACATCAACAAATAATACTTGCCTTAGAAACTTAAAGTTCTATTTCTCCTGAAAGTCTTTTTTCTTCCCCCAGTTTATATATATATATTTTTTATCTCTGTTAAAACGAACCTGCACTCCTCTCTCTCTCCCTTCTTGGCAGCAAAGGCTACCATAGCCAGAGCCTGAGGCCTCCCAAGGGTCTCCTCTGAAATTCTTACTTGAGATGTTTCAATCTTTTAAACTAATATTTATTAAATCATTCTCATTACTCCACTTTTCCCAACTGTATGTATTCCCTCTCCCTTCCCCTAATAAGATGCCTACATCATTTTCCTCATTGGCAGAATTTACACATAATTAAAAAAATTCTGGAGTTTCCACTGTTGCACAATGTATTGACAGTATCTCTGCAGCACCAGGACACAGGTTTGATCCCCAGCCCGGCACAGTGGATTAAAGGATCTGGCACTGTCACAGCTGTGGCATAGGTCATAACTGCCGCTCAGATCTGATCCCTGGCGGGGGAATTCCATATGCCTCGGGTGGGGGAGGGCAAAAAAGGAAAAAAAGAAAATTTTTAAGGACAAAGATTAACAAAGAAGAGAAAGCCCTTTAGCAAGTAACTATTTTTTTTTTCTTCAGGGCCCCACCAGGGGTTCCCAGACTAGGGGTCCAATCAGAGCTGTAGCCGCTGGCCTATGCCACAGCCACAGCAACACAAGATCTCAGTCACGACTGTGACCTACACCACAGTTCACGGCAACACCAGATCCTTAACCCACTGATAGAGGCCAGGGCTTGAACCTGCGTCCTCATGGATACTAGTCAGATTCATTTCTGCTGAGCCATGACGGGAAACTCCACCAACCATTTTTTTTAAAGACTTTTTTTGGCCATGCCCATGCCAAATAGAAGTTTCCAGGCCAGAGACTAAACTCACACCACAGCAGCAACCCAAGCCACTGCAATGACAATATCAAATCCTCAATCCCCTGCATCACAACAGAATTCCAAAACTATCTTTTTTGAATGCCAAGATACAAACAGATCACCTCAAAGATACCAAATTTCTCAATTATTCCAAACAAAAACTTTATCCATAACATATAGCTAATAAGGTTCTTTCCCAGACAAACTGGGAGGTGGGGGGGATAAGATAAAGTAAAAGAAATATATTTTGACTCACTAATGAAGAGCTCAGTTCCATCTTCAATAAAATCTCTAACAGAGCTAAAATAACTGTCATCATATTCCAGTGTTCTCCAACATATACTTGAGCATAGCCAAGCTGCAGAAAGGAACTGTGTTCAACAGCTTTACATAGGTTATGTAAAGTGAAACCTAGATCATTAAGGAATTCACACATGCCAGTGGCTTTTATCCAACTCAACAACACTTAAACAAGGATAAAATGCCCCCAGAAGACATTTGTCAATGTCTGGAGACGTTTTTAGTAGTCATAACCAGGGGTGGGGCTGGGGAAGGGTGCTACTGGCATGTATCCAGTGGCAAGTGGCTAGCGGTGCTAATAAACATCCTACAATGTGTAAGACAACCAGGACTTACCTGGCTCAAAACATTACTAGTGCAAAATTGAGAAACACTGATCAAACTGAATCCATTATCTGAAAGGGAAAAATCTTTTTTTAAAAAAAAAATCATCTCACATTCTATGCATAAACAACTCTCCTTTTGGAGTTCCTGCTGTGCTGCAGGTCACAGCTGTGGCTCAGATTCTATCCCTGGTGTGGGAACTTCCATATGCCATGGGTTCAAATCCCCCTCCCCTCCCCAAAGAATTCTCTTTAAAAATAATTTATCCTCTTGGGAGTTCCTGTCATGGCTCAGTAGGAACGATTCTGGCTAGTATCCATGAGAACACAGGTTTGATGTGTGACCTTGCTCAGTGGGTTAAGGATCTGGCATTGCCACGAGCCGTGGTGTAGGTTGCAGACATGGCTCGGATCCTGCATTGCTGTGGCCGTGGCCGTGGCCGGCAGCTCTAGCTCCAATTCAACCCCTAGCCTGGGAACCTCCATATGCCATGGGAGCAGCCCTAAAAAGACAAAATATTAATATAATAATAATTTACCCTCTCTTCAACAGAGAATATTAACAGAACAAGATTCCTATGAATTATTCAAATGGCTACATTTTACACAATAAAAATATATTTATAAAACTCAAACACCTGGTTTGTTTCACACTATAACCATCTACCTGTGAAACTAGTTCCTGCATTAAGTACATAATTTCACCTTATAAAACTTGAGGATTATGATGCGAGTTCTCTAAATTTATGGTTACTATTAGTACTTGTTATTATCAATATTAACTGGTAAATAATCTTTGTGAAAATAATTTCCCAAAGTTCTTTAATTTCCATTTCTAAAATGCCTGGTTTTGACCCCTTTATTATTCCTCTATGAGTTGCTTTTGCTAAATATATTAGCTCTTCTTGCTTTGTCAACTTACAAATCATTTTCTCAGAGGGCAGTGAACCAAAACATGATGTTATTTCTGTGCTCTTTCTCAAAGTCTTATCATTATGCTTGAATCTAAATTGACAGAAGTAGCTCTACATCACAAAACCAAAGGTTATGACAATAAGTATATAAAGAAAAATGTTGACCAATAAGCCAACCTCTTGTCTTCAGCTGTTTGTTCTGTGGCTTGCTCTTTTCTCTTGTAAAAAAAAAGAGTTCCCATTGTGGCTCAGTGGGTTAAGAACCTGGCTACTATCCATGAGGATGCAGGTTCGATCCCTGGCCTCACTCAGCAAGTTAAGGATCCAGCATTGCCGCAAGCTGCAGTGGAGGTCACAGATGTGGCTCGGATCATGCTGCAACAGTGGCATAGGCCAGCAGCTACGGCGCTGATGTGACCCCTAACCTGGGAACTTCCATATGCCAAGGGTGCGGCCCTAAAAGAAAATAAATAAATAAAAGCTAATGACAATAATGTTTAAACTGAATCAAATGAAACATTTAAATTAAATCCCCAGTTTATAGGAAATACAGCAATAGCAGAGGAAGTAGCACCACAAGGAAATAATGAGATAAATCCACAAAGTGGGACATTTTATTGTTTATTTATTTATTTTACTTTTTGCTTTTTAGGGCCGCTCCCTCGGCATATGGAAGTTTCCAGACTAGGGATCACATCAGAGCTGCAGCTGCCAACCAGAGCCAATACTACAGCAATGCAGGATCCGAGCCACTCCTGCAACCTACACCACAGCTCACAGCAACTCCAGATACTTAACCCACTGAGCAGAGGCCAGGGATCGAACCCGCATCCTCATGGATATTAGTCGGGTTCATTACTACTGAGCCACAACAGCCGACTCCCAGTGGGACATTTTGTAAGGAAGCAATCAGATAAATGCAGAATATGGAACATTCTGTAAAACTACTAACACAGTTCCTTTCAAAATGTCAACCTCGAGTTCCTGCTGTGGTACAACAGGATCTGAGGTGTCTTGGGAGCTTTGGGATGCTGGTGCCATCCCCAGCCTGGCATAGTGGGTTAAAGATCCAGCATTACCACAGCTGCAGCTTAGATATGATCTCTGGTAGGGCAAGTCCATATGCCACAAGGCAGTCAAAAAGGAAAAAACAAACATAAAAATATCAGTCTCACAAACAGAGATATACATATGCAGAATAAGAAGACTAAACCATATTAAAAGAAACTAAAGAGATGTAACAAAACATACCATGTGAACCTTTATTGATTTCTGGTTCATAAAAAAGCTACAAATGACATATTGGGGACAATTGGAACATCTAAATATATAGATACAAGATGAGATTTTGGTATTATTTTTAATTTTGTTAAAAAAGATAGTGGGGAAGTTCCCGTCGTGGCGCAGTGGTTAACGAATCCGACTAGGAACCATGAGGTTGCGGGTTCGGTCCCTGCCCTTGCTCAGTGGGGTAACAATCCGGCGTTGCCGTGAGCTGTGGTGTAGGTTGCAGACGCGGCTCGGATCCTGCGTTGCTGTGGCTCTGGCGTAGGCCGGTGGCTACAGCTACGATTCGACCCCTAGCCTGGGAACCTCCATATGCCGCGGGAGCGGCCCAAGAAATAGCAACAACAACAACAAAAGACAGAAAGACAAAAAAAAAAAAAAAAAAAAAAAAAGATAGTGGTGGACTTCCCATGTGGCTCACAACATAACTACTCGGCATTGCTTCTACAGTGGCTGTGGCTTGACCCCTACCCTGGGAACTTCTACATGCCGCAGGTACGGCCACTCGTTTAAAAAAAAAAAAAAAAAAGATAGTGGTATTAGAGTTATTTACAAGAACTTATTTATTCTTAGCAAATGCATGAAATGTTCAGTGGGAGTATTATGACTGACTTACAAGTGGTTCAGCAAATATATATTTTGGTCATTTTCTTATAGATATCAAATATGCTAACTTGCTAAAAAAATCATTAGGCCTTTCCATCATGGCTCAGCAGAAACGAATCTGACTAGCATCCATGAGGATACAGGTTCGACCCCTGGTCTCACTCAATGGGTTAAGGATCCAGGCGTTGCCGTGAGCTGTGGTGTAGGCTGGTGGCTATAGCTCCGACTGGACTGCTAGCTAGGAACCTTTGTACGCTGCAGGAGCAGCCCAAAAAAGCAAAAAAAAAAAAAAAAAAAAAAAATCACTGAATCTAGGTGGTGGGTTCACTGGAGATACTCCTTGTGTTCTTTCACCCTTTTTACATACATGATACTCTCTTTTTTTTTTTGGTCATTTTGTCTTTTTAGGGCTGCACTTGTGGCACAGTTCCCAGGCTAGGGGTCTAATTGGAGCTGTAGCTGCCGGCCTACACCACAGCAATGCCAGATCCCAGCAGAGTCTGCGACCTACACCACAGCTCACGGCAATGCAGAATCCTTAACCCACCAAGCGAGGCCAGGGATTGAACCCACAACCTCATGGTTCCTCGTCAGATTCGTTTCCACTGTGCCATGACGGGAAGTGATTATAGATTATAATACACATTTAAGACATAGCACAATGATTAAATAATATTAGAAAAAGTAAACCTAAATTGGATTATACAAGCTACTAAGGAGATTCTGTAAGATGAAATGAACACTGCATCTTCCACTAATCAAGACATTGTGCTCCTCTGACATCCTGGTAATCTATTTGGTTTCTGTATTTTGTAGCAGTAATTATACTGGGAACATAATTTTTATGCACTCAGCAGGCTTTACTCCACTGCAATTCACACAGGACTATTAGTGATTCCCACAGTCTTTTAAGTCTTTGGTATTCATCTTTCCATCCATAATATTAATGTAACAGACACATACCTTTCAAGAGAAGACTGACTGGTATCTTAAATGCTGGCAAACATGGTAGGACTTTATACTCAGATGCTATATGATCAGCTAATCAGTAAAAGCCTACATAAGTGAAAAGCAACATACAAAGAGATTCTTCACATTCATATTTAAAGCAGCAAAAAGAACCCCTCAGATACAACTGTTAGTCTACCTTTGTGGTATTTATTGGGCAGCAAATGTTTACCCATCTTAATCTCAAATAAGATCAGTAAAACACCTGCTTTCTACCAAAACTCTCCAGACAGATTTGGCTCTTGAAACTTTGAATTTCTTTAATTTGTCTGGTATTTTCATAGCTCTAAATTTTTAAGTTCACTACTAGCATTCCCAACCATAAATCAAAATAAAAATAACATTTGGGTACGACTATAAATATAATAAAATCTAATGAGTTAAAAAGAAAAAAAGAAAAAAAATTGGGGGAGTTCCCATTGTAGCCCAGCAGGTTAAGAACCCGACATCTCTCTGAGGATGCAGGTTCAATTCCTGGCCTCATTCACTGGGTTAACGATCAGGTGCTGTGACAAGCTGCAGTGCAAGCGGCAGATGTGGCTCAGATCCAGTGTTGCTGTGGCTGTGGCACAGGCCTCAGCTGCAGCTCCAATTTCCAATTCCACCCCTGGCCTGGGAATTTCCATATGTCACAGGTGCGGCCATAAAGAGAAAAAAATAAAGACTAAAGAACATTTGGAACAGAAAAAATATTTTTTAAAAAACAAAAATTTAAGAATACCACCCTCTCTTCCCCCTAGGTGAGACATAAACAACAACAACCTTTAAAACATTTGGCATCTGTATTCAAATTACCTCAATTTTTGACCTACAAAGGATTAATTCCAGCAACTATATAGGATTGAACACTCAGAACACTCAGTATGGCTATAAAACGAATTATTTTGTTTTTGTCGCCTTTTTTTTTTTTTTTTTGGTCCTTTTAGGGCTGCACCTGAGACGTGGAGGTTCCCAGGCTAGGGGTCCAATCGGAGCTACAGCTGCTGGCCTACACCAGAGCCACAGCAACGTGGGATCCAAGCCTCATCTGCGACCTACACTACAGCTCTCGGCAACGCCGGATCCTTAACCCAATGAGCAAGGTCAGGGATCAAACTGCAACCTCATGGCTCCTAGCTGGATTCAAGTTTCTGCTTCGCCAAGACGGGAACTCCTATCTTCTTTTTTAAATCAGGTCCACACCCATGGCTTATGGAATTTCCCAGGCTAGGGGCTGAATTGGAGCTGTGAGCCACTGGCCTACACCACAGCCCAGCAATGCCAGATCCAAGACAGGCCTCTGACCTACACCACAGCTCATGGCAACACTGGATCCTTAACTCACTGACCAAGGCCAGGGATTGAACCCGAGTCCTCACGGATTCTAGTTATATTTGTTATTGCTGAGCTACGACAGGATCTCTAAAACTAATTATTGTTGAATTTATAGTAAGCTTTGTATACCAGACTAGTATCCACAAGGATTCGGGTTCAATCCCTAGCCTAGCTCAATGAGTTAAGGATCCATCTCTGCTGTAAGCTGCAGTATAGGTCACAAATTTGGCTCGGATCTGGCATCATGGCTGTGGTGTAGGCTGACAGCTGCAGCTGATTCAACTGCTAGCCTGGGAACTTCCATGTGCTGTAGGCACGGCTGTTAAAAAAAAAAAAAAACAAGAAAGAAAAAAAAATCTCCCACTTTTTAACACATACAAAGAATAAAGACTGAAACATTATGTAGAATATATTTTATTTTACTGTGATATAATAACAAGCGTTGTTATGCACTTTACATTCATTAACACAACGAACTCTCACAATTATAAGTCCTAAATAGTATATTTTACAGATGAAGTAAAAAATGTAGATTTAGAGAGTTTAAATAACTTGCCCAATGTTACAGGTGCAAAGTTTGAATCCTGGCTGGGATATTTACTAAGCTTTTTTGCTGTAGAATTCTTTCTCAAGTCACTACTTCCATTATTAACTCAACTAACATTTCTAAATTCTCCAGAAGTTCCTAAATGGAGGCAGATCTGGACGATCTCAGAAGAAGATTATGACAGACCCAATGATTCTCAAAGTTTTTGGTCTTGGGACCCTTCACATTCTTAAAATTATTGAGGACCCCAAAGAGCTTTTATTTATGTGAATTTTTTCCTTTTGATATTTACCATGTCAGAAGCTAAAATGTAAAAAATTTAAATACTTATTGGTACATTCAAAAATAATAAACCTGTTATGTGTTAACAGAATATTTTCAATTAAAAATTACTATTTTTCTCCAAATAGTGAAATAATGTTGTTTTAGATTTTGTTGTAAATCTTTTGTATCTAGGTGTAACAGAAAGCAATTGGATTCTCATAGCTGCTACTGCATTCAGTCTGTTGCTCTATGATGTTCTGGTTAAATTAAAAAGGGAGTTCCCATCATGGCGCAGTGGTTAACAAATCCGACTAGGAACCATGACGTTTCGGGTTCAATCCCTGCCCTTGCTCAGTGGGTTAACAATCTGGCGTTGCCGCTATGAGCTGTGGTGTAGGTTGCAGGCGAGGTTCGGAGGTTCGGATCCCATGTTGCTGTGGCTCTGGCGTAGGCCGTGGCTACAGCTCCGATTGGACCCCTAGCCTGGGAACCTCCATATGCCATGGGAGTGGCCCAAGAAATGGCAAAAAGACAAAAAGACAAAAAAAAAAAAAAAAAAAAGAGAAAAAGGGAGATGTTTTCTACAAACCGTTTCAGACAGCTGTGTATGTTGTACAGTACAGTTTCTAAAAGAAGAGTTGCGTCTTGGAATCTGAAACCCTATCAATGAATATTATGTTAAAGTCCATTCGTTTATCCTGCATTTTGAAATGATCTTTTATTCACGGTGATTTTGAAAAATCATGCAACAGTCAATTGGAAAATACAGACTTACTAAATTATGCCTCTCTTCCAAAGACACATGGCACCATAAAACGTTAAAAAAAAAAAAATCAGTCATTAACACTGTGTGTGTGTGTCTTTTGTCCTTTTAGGGCCATACCCACGACATGTGGAGGTTCCCAGGCTAGGGGTCTAATCAGAGCTATAACTGCTGGCCTAAGCCACAGCCACAGCAATGCTAGATGCGAGCCGCGTCTGCAACCCACACCACAGCTCATGGCAACGCTGGATCCTTAACTCACTGAGTGAGGCCAGGGATTGAACCTGCGACCTCATGGTTCCTAATCAGATTTGTTTCCTCTGCGCCACAATGGGAACCCCAACACTGATATTATAAGAAGTCTTTTAAGTATTGGGAGGGAAGCTGTCAACCTTGAGATATCAACGTTTTAAAAATTCTCATTTTTGCTCTCAAATTTTTATCATTAGTAACAAATACTGTCAATTGTTTTCCTTGAAGTGACAAGCTCACTTCATTTGTTTTCAAGAAAATATCAAACACTCAAGTGTGAAAAACCAGTTTATCATTCTTTCAAATAAAAATGCTGTTCCATGAAACAAGCATCTCCCTTCCAAATCTTACAAGGGCCTTTCCTTACAAGGATCTACCTCAGTAGAGAGCTTAAGCGTTTTATGCATACTTCCCAAATGGCCACAGATTCCTAAAACTTAGAAAGACGTGTACTAAAGGACTGAGATCTAATAAAATTATTTTTACTGCTTCATCAAAGACATTCTCAAGTAAGTATAGCTGAGGTTGGGTGCAACTGCCTTGCTTTGTGCTAAGGTACTACCAGTAGTTTTACCAAGCATTGCTTTTGGACCATCAGTGCAAATGTCGGTAAAAAAAACAAATAGCCTCCTAGTATTACTTCGTGGATAATACTCCTGAAAGGGCCTGAGGGGATTCCCGAGGGTCGGTGAACCACATTTTGGGAACTGCTTTCCTATATTACACCACTGGTCCAAGGCAGGCGTGAAAACTAACAAAATCCGATTTATCCCAAGAGTCGTCATTGTTAGTTCTTTCAGTTTGAGATACACCACCAAGAGAGCTGGTATGCAAAACAGAAAACCAACAAGGATCTACTATATAGCACAGGGAACTCCACTAAATATCTTGTAACGACCGATAAGTAAAAAGAAACTGAAAAATAGATATAAATATGTATAATTGAATCACTTTTCTGTACACCTGAAACTAACGCAAAATTCTACATTAACTGTATTTCAATTTTCTTTGTATTTTATTTTAGTCTTTTTAGGGCCACACTTGCGGCACATGGAGGTTCCCAGGTGAGGGGTCAAATCCGAGCTACAGCTGCGGGCCCACACACCACAGCCACAGCAACTTCAGATAGGAAGCATGTCTGCGACCTACACCACAGCTCACCCCAAGGCCAGATCCTTAACCCACTGATCGAGGCCAGGGATCAAACCTGAGTCCTCATGGATACTAGTCAGATTCATTTCTGCTTAGCCACAACAGGAACTCCATTTAGTTCAATTCTTAATATAACTTAAAAATTTACAAAACATGGCTGGTACCTTATAACCATAAAATAGGAAAAGGAAATCAAGGGCATAGACTGCCACTTAATTGTTCTAAGATTTTGAGCATCTTTTTTGCTAGACCGACAACTCTCAATATGGTGGTTACCACACTCTCAGCTGAAGGTAGAAATCTACCCCTTCCCCGTCCCATCCAAAAAGGCTTGGGAATGAGCCTCCCCTACCCCAACTACACTTTTAGAAATTTCCAACATACTTCTTATGCACCCTGAAGTTAAGAATGATTGTGCTAAGTAGTTCGAATTCAGAGTCCAATTCCCAGTTCCAAGAGCAATGGGTCTCGAAATTCAATGCCGTTCTCCAAGAGGCAAGCCCTCCACCTCATCTGTTTCCCCTTCATCTAGATAGGGAAATTCCTCTGAAAGTAAAATTGTATCTCTGTGAGGTTTTAAGCTGCGATGGGAACTCTATAAAAGAGTGTAGAGGGCTGCACAGTTTGCAACAAAACGACGGCTGTTCTGAGACAGGACACCTGTATCTCAATTTCCATCTTCAAAGAGATTTTGGGCTAAATGACTTAAAAAGACTCTCCCGCTCTACCTTTTTCTAAGCTGAAAATGTCCAAGACAAGCAGAGAAACGTCCAGCATTAGCAACAATTTGGGGGAATCCCCCGTGTGACAGGCGAAGAAATCAGGACAACTCGTAGAAAGGAGAGAAAGCAGGTGAATCAACGACATCACTCCTTTTCAGAAGGTGCTAAAAACCTAGAAAAATAGTCCCTGGGATAAACATGGCGCCCACCGCGGCAGGATATAATCATCGGAAAATAAAGATTTTAAGCCCCATCCCATTTTGTAAATCACGGCGCCAGCCCAAAGAAATCTTAGAGCGCGGGGAGGGGGGCTGGGGGGGAGGAGACTTTGTAAACTAACAGCGGTGCGCTAAGGCTTGGGATGTACTATACGACCGAGCGGGAATTACATAACACAAGGGAGCGGCTAAGCAATCACTCATTTTCCTCCTGGAGCTCAAAAAGAGAGCCCCACTCTTGGCCCGGCGGGGGTGGGGCGGAGAGGACCCAGCACTACCCCTACCCCACCCCCGGGGGACCTCGGCCCGCCGCCCCTCCCGCCCGCCTCCCCGGCGCGGCCTCGCCCCCTAGCCAGCCCCTCCCGCCGCGCCCCGCCGTCTCGCTGCTGCCCGCGCCCCCGCCCCTTCCCCGGCGGGCCGCCGCCCGCGCCCGCGCCCGCCCACTCCTCCGAGACGCCTCGCGCCGGGTGTGCGTGTGGACGTCGGCTGTGTGCGGGGCCGTGGGGCGCGAGTGCGCGCGCGCGCGCCGCGGCAGGCGCCGGGGGGCGGGGGCGGCCGGCAGGCAGGGGCCTCCCCGGCCCGGCCCGCCGCGCAACTCGCGCGGCTCCCGGGGCGCACGCACTCACACACGCTCTCGCGCGCCGCACCCCACGCCCGCCGCCGCCGCGGGCCGCGACGCCACTCGAGGGGGGCGGGGGCGCGCGCCACCGGGCCCCCGCCCCCACCCCTCGCGTTCCCGCCCCATCCCCCTCTCATTGTCTCGCCTCGGAACGCCTCGCCGAGCGAAAAGATAACGGAACCCCCGGGAGAAGGGGGTGGGGAGAGAGAAGGCTCGCTCGCTCACTCACCTCCCGTGGTCGTCGCCGCCGGTAGTCTGACCCGAGGAAGGCGCCGTCGCCTTAAAGGGACCTTGCACCCCGCGCCGGGAGAAGGGGGTGGGAGCAGGGGAGGGGACGGGGGCTTGGGGGGAGACGGAGAAGAGGGAACCGTTGAAAGCTAGTCTCCCCGAGGGTGAAAGGAAACCTCCCTCGGGTTCGAGTGATTTGAGGTGGATTTTTTTTCCCGAGGGGGGCGGGGGGCCCCCGAGGGAGGGGGGCGGGGGGGCCGAGGAATGCGGCTCCGTGTACGGGAGCTGGCGCGGGGGAGAGAGACGCCGACTCCCCCCACCGACCCTCTCGCCCCGCGGAGGGATACGACTCGTCACTTCCGCCCTCCCCCTTTCGTGGTTTTTCAATTGGTTGGAGCGCGTGGCACGTCATGGGCTCATCCTAACCCCTGCCCGGGCTTCTTTTCTAGTCAAGTTTGTCTGGGCCTGCAAATAAATAAATAAATAATCTTTCCCAAAAAATGGAATGAAAAATAATTAGCTTCAGAAACAACATCTAAGTTTTGGTGATAAAGATGGGATTTCCAAAGATAATGTTCCCCAATTCACTTGCGGGGACTTTCCAGGGAAATTTTGGGAATCTCCACACTTTCCACTCAAGGCTCTTACCTAACCAAGAGGAGAACCTCATGCCTTAGGCCAGATAGTGAGGCCCAATGGCCCCAACGACTGTCATTAGAACAAAAGCGTCAAAATGGCACTCACTCTTTCTCAAGAGACATGCAGTCAAGTGGCCTTAAGTGAAGAAATTTTAAAAGCCGTTTTTACCCTAGACGCTTCTGGATTCTGGAAGGAAGTCACACATGATTGCTTATTAAGGTGATCATGTATGAAAACTGCTTTGAGATGAGTAGAATCCTCGGAGATCCTCAATTCTAAGAAACTGTAGACTCCTCTTCTGTGCTCTTTGCTCCAAATAAGGCTGACATGGACTGGCCCAAAGATTGATTTGTACATTCAAGACCATCAACCTATTATTTTTCCTCAAACAAAAACTAACCTCTTTCCAAGTGACTAAGAAAGTTTGTCCTTTATTACCTCCTGAGATGATAAAAGCTTAGTATTTTCCTTGGATATTTGAGGAAATAGTTGCTCTTTAATCAATACCCAAACATCTGCTCCAAACCAAATGGTAAATCAAAGTAGTCGTGCAAGGCTGGTGAGATGCAAAAACATATCTATTCTTTTTCTATGTTTACATTCCAAACCACCAGACTATGAAAATTGGCAGTGAAAGTAAGCATTCCAAATTGTGCACCCATGCACATGCATGCACCACCACCCATTTTCATCATCCTATTTCATACCAAAAATATGAGTGATTTCAACTAGTCATTCTTAGGAAAAACTTTATTATTTGAATTGGGAAGATCACCAATCCTTCTGAAAATACTTCTGAAGATTTTCCAGGCCTGATCTGGAAGAGCCCATGGCGGGATTACGGAATCAATCATCAAAAAACATTCTACATGGAGATCTAATCCTATTTTATTCTTTCCCTCCATAATTACTATAATTCATTATGTCATTTGCCTCAGAAATAGTCTTACTGACAAATTTTGCCATATTCTGAGCCTGTTCTGAGTTCTAGCCCAGTAGACTATACCATGTACCATTGATCAATAACCATTAGTGTACCATACTGAAAAGTCATCATACATCTATTCATTTACTCAACAAATATTTATTGAGTACTTATTATATGCTGGGCACTGTTCTAGGTTCTGGGAATGCAGCAACAAAGAAAACAAAATTTCTGAACTTAAGAAACTCTAGTGAGGAAAGACATACAATATACACATAAACAAATTGTTCCAGTATCTATTAGTGAACAACAAATGGTCCTCAAACTTTGTAGCTTGGAACAACATTTTTATTTATTATTATAGATCACATTTTTGGGAGGTGATTAGGCTAAGCTAAACAGTTCTCACTTGGAGTCCCATGCAGTGGCTGAGGCTGAAGTCATCTCCAAAGCTTCCTCTGTAAGTCTGGAAGTTGAAGATGACTGTTGGTTCGGACTGCAGCTGGGGCTGTTGGTCAAAACAGTTAGCTGCTGGCCTCTCCATGTGGCCTAGGCTTCCTCATGTCATAGTGGCTGAGTTCCAAGATTGAGGACCGAGCAGAGGTGGTATGGCTTTTTGTGACCTAGCCTCAGAGGTCACACAGCATCACTTCTACCAGTTACAGGCCCATTGTGATTTGAGAGAGATGAGAAATATCTCTCAAAGGGAGTAGCATTGTAAAAAGAGTATGTGGAAAGCAAAATCTTGTGGTCATCTTGGAGACCATGTACCATGTACCATCTGCCACACATACAAATAAATATCTGATATGTGATATGGTGATAGGTGCTGTGGGTGGGAAAAGGCGGGACAGAGGGAGTTGGGAGTATGGTGCAAGGATTTAGGGAGGGGGGTTGGAGAAGGCTTCATCATTAAAGTGACATTTGAGCACAGACCGGAAGAAGTTGAAGCCAAGTTCAGTTTTACTCTTAGTGAAAGTGAGGTTGCTGGAGTATTTTGAGCCAAGGAATGACATGACCTAACATTTTAATTTTTAAATTTTTAAATTTTTTCGTCTTTTTAGGGCCGCACCTGCGGCATATAGAGGCTCCCAGCCTAGGGGTTGATTCAGAGCTACAGCTGCTGGCCTACGCCGCAGCCACAGCAATGCCAGATCCAAGCCACTTCAGTGACCTACACCACAGCTCATAGCAACTCCAGATCCTTAACCCACTGAGCAAGGCCAGAGATTGAACCTGCATCCTCTTGGATACTAGTCAGGCTCGTTAACCACTGAGCCACGAGGGGAACTCCTGACTAACATTTTTTATTTTATTTTATTTTATTTTTTTTGGCTTTTTGCTATTTCTTGGGCCGCTCCCGCGGCATATGGAGATTCCCAGGGTAGGGGTCGAATCGGAGCTGTAGCCACCGGCCTACACCAGAGCCACAGCAACGCGGGATCCGAGCCGCATCTGCAACCTATACCACAGGTCACGGCAACGCCGGATCGTTAACCCACTGAGCAAGGGCAGGGACCGAACCCGCAACCTCATGGTTCTTAGTCGGATTCGTTAACCACTGCGCCACAACGGGAACTCCCTAACATTTTTAAAGAAACTCTCTGGCCTCTTGGAGGGAATAACTAGTAGGGGCAAGGTGAATGAGCACTTGTCAATTCCAGGTGAGAGATGATGGTGGCATGGATTGGGATGGGAGCTGTGAAGCTGCTCCTTCAAATGAGTGAGTCCTGCAAGTATTTTGCTTACTTCTCTGTGACCTATTTTTCTGTAATTTAGCTTGTACCCTGGGAGACAGTTTTGACCCACAGCAGCTTACAAAATGTATGTGAGTGATGGTGCTATGCCCGCCACAAAGAAATGAAGAAGAAGGTGCTGAATGTTAAAAATGAGAGTTTTGCAAAGACTGGAGGCACCTTGAAGGAAAGTGTTCAGGAAGCAAAGGTAAAGATCAACAGATAACCCAAGAATGGAGTAAGTTCTTAGACACTGTAAAAGGTATCCTCACTATGCTACAGCTTGGCAGGATTGGTCATCGGTTGAATGACTGATAGCTGGAAGAAGTCAGGGGCAGAGGCATCTTTAACTTCAGGGTATTTGAAGAAAACTCTCCCCTCTTGCAACACCAGAGCAGCATTTCTGAAAGGACTGTGTACTTAGCAACCCCATTTCCAGAAATGCATTCTCCATGCTAAAGAGGGAAGGCCCATATTAATTTGGACAGTCTTGGAACATTTTGTTGCCATCAGCTAATACACGAGCTAGTAGAACTGATAGCTGTTGTCTTGTATGTTTGAATCATCTGGACGATGATGGGAAAATCAAAGCTGCTGCATAAATAACCTGGATCAAATCCTTAGGAGTCAATTCACATGTGCTTCTATCACATATTGGGGAGGAGTCTGAAAGCCAATCCAATTTGGTATATTGAAGAAATTGGGACCCTAATACTGCTGCTAAAAGGCTATGCCAGTCTTCAGTAGCCAACTTAGAAAAATTGAATCCTCTCCAAATGGGTTTCTAAGAAAGAAGGTCAAACATTAATGGAAGTCCCAAGTTAGGCATTTAACAGTTAGGTAGCAGAGAATGTTTCTTTTCGACAGTTTATGGAAACACTTATTTGCTTCCTTGGCTTATGGTTTCTGCTATGAGTTGAAAATTAGAATCACCTGCAACTTGGAGCCTGTCAAGGCAGAGACACAAATGATTTCAACATGTCTTCAAAAGTAATGAGCAGTGATGCCCCTCTGCTGTCATTTTGTTAAGGTACAGACCTAATCACTGACTGGTCAAGTTCAGTGTGAGGCTATGGGCAATCACTGACTGCTCAAGTTCAGTGTCAGGGTGGGGAATGAAGAGGATTTGAGGTCAGTCCAGGCAGAAAGCAACTTCGTGGGGGAGAGTGGCCAGGTTTCTTTAAAAATGAGCACCCTGGGGTCATCAAAATACACACTCAGGGTCATCAAAACCAGCTCAAAGGGAGCTATTCATTTTGGAGAGTCAGAAAAACAGTGGAGGAGTTCCCGTCGTGGCTCAGTGGTTAACGAATCCGACTAGGAACCATGAGGTTGTGGGTTCGGTCCCTGCCCTTGCTCAGTGGGTTAACGATCTGGCGTTGCTGTGAGCTGTGGTGTAGGTTGCAGACGCGGCTCCGATCCTGAGGTGCTGTGGCTCTGGCGTAGGCTAGTGGCTACAGCTCCGATTGGACCCCTAGCCTGGGAATCTCCATATGCCGCGGGAGCGGCCCAAGAAATAGCAAAAAGACAAAAAAAGAAAAACAGTGGAGACATTTTCACCACCTGAGCATCTCCCAACTCAAAAGGATTGACAGCTGGGTGCACTGAGCCTGGGAGCCCAAAGAAATCAACACGTGGGGGTGGGAAGAAGACATGGAAATGCCTGGCTTGACAGGGAAATCATAGCGAAATAAAGAGCAAGTGAAGACCTACGTTTGTCCAGCGTCAGGTAAAAAGGGGAAATTTGGAAGCTATTGCTAGATCTTATTTAAGAATATTGCGTGCTACCTCCTTATGTCTAGAGGACTTTCCAAGGGGTTCAAAAAATTCTTGAGAAGTGAGAAATAGCTGAAGGAAGTTTTCAGACTGCATTTCTAAAAGAAGGGTTCCTCATTAGCTTTCAGCAAGAAGCAACTGAAGGTCTCTGTCTTCAAAATATATTTTTCAAGAAATGCATGAGCAGCAGCTTCATCAGTCATCAGGCTACTCTGTGAATTGCTGTATGATTTCATGGGAGATAATAATTTAGTTATTGAATTCAATTAATATTATTTAAGAGACACCCAGAAGCAAAGCCATACTTGTTTCATCTAGGTTGTTGCTATGGAATTGAGCAGGTATGATTATCAAGTAATGAAACTGATTCCATGGAATGTCACAGAAAAGTGAATTGGATTACTTTATGGACACACTTGTTATGTGGCTTGTTCATTATAATAGATTGAAAAGTAAATTTAATTTAAAAATTTTTTGGCCAGGATACATCATTCTTTTTCTAATTTAGCAGTGTTTGTATTTCATTACAGCTGTGAATAATTTCCAGAACACAACGGTGGATATTAAACAACTTGAGTTCTTTTGAAGGACGTGAGTGTGAATATCAGATGAGGAGACTGGGATATCCTCCAGAATTACGTTTTAAAATTTTCTGATGTAGATAAGTGGCAGGATCCTTTTAGGATCTTCTTATCGTTGAGTATGTACAGTAGGAGTTAGAGGTAGCAAGGAGGCCATCTCTTGTGACAGCCAAGGATTCTTCGGGTTTTTTTTTTTTCTTGTCTTTTGTCTTTTTAGGACCACACCCTCGGCATATGGAGATTTCCCAGGCTAGGGATCTAATCAGAGCTGTTGCTGCCAGCCTATGCCAGAGCCACAGCAACTCCAGATCCAAGCCACTTCTGCAAACTACACCACAGCTCACAGCAATGCCAGATCCTTAACCCACTGAGCGAGGCCAGGGATCAAACCCGAAACCTCATGGTTCCTAGTCAGATTTGTTTCTGCTGCGCCATGACAGGAACTCCCAAGGATTCATTTTTAAAACCTTTTGTATTGCCTGAAACATAAAGGTAATAAAATCTGATAATGTGAGAGTGCCAAGAGTCACCAATTTAAAATCATTTTATAGGAGGAAAATGATTTAACCTTCATTCATTCAGGAAATAATTCTCACTTCTAGGTTTGTGTGGAAAAGCATTGGTGTGTGTAAGTTCTATGAGTCAGGTATGAACATGAGTTTTCTCTTTCCTATACACTAGCTTCCTGGAAGCCTCTGGTCTCTGCTCCTCCCATTCAGAGACCTTATTCCTGGTCTAGAAAAAGTGACTCTAAACTTTTTCTGAGTTATGAGCCGCTTGAAAATCTCTCCCAGAAATATGCACATTTGCGCATACACACAAATTTTGTAAACATTTCCGGGCCTAGAGGCCAGTCACGTGCTCATACATGAACAAGGAAAGAACCTCAGGCCCTGGGCTCATTGGATGAGATGCTTTACTCCCTGTCTTCCCAGAGAAATTATACCCTCTCACTAATCATGTGAACGTGTGTGCCCAAAGAACTAGGAATTCTTCTCATTCTGACAGATGGCTTACTTATTTATTTACTTATTTATTTATTTATTTATTTATCTATCTATCTATCTTTTTTGACCACACTGCCCTATATGGAGTTCCTGGGCCAGGGAACATATCTGAGTCGCAGTGGCAGCCTATGCCAGAGCTGCAGCAATGCTGCCTCCTTAACCCACTGTGCTGGGTTGAGGATGGAACTCGATTCCCAGTGCTCCAGAGACAGTGCCCAACCCTTTGTGCCACAGCAGAAACTCCTTATTGTTATTTATTATTGTTACTATTATTATTTTATTTCTCCCTTTACTTTTGCCCAAAATGTTCAAGAAGCTCTAAGACCTGAAAGAAGCTCTAAGACCAGAGAGTCTAGCTCCATTATACTGTTGAATTGACAGCATTGGAACTGAGGAGGTTATTTCTGATTCTCCAATTCTGCAAAAATATTGACCGTTCTGGGATGCTGGCCCCACTTCACCTGGCTCACTGAATATTCATGTGCTCTCTGCATTTCCCAGCCTCCCTTGCAGTTATTTGGTTGGGCCTCAAGATTGAGTCCTGGCAAATGGGTATAAGAGTGTTAAGTGATGGGTGACTTCCAGCCCATTTAAAGCACTTAAAGTTTAGCTGTGGCTCTTCACTTCCCATTTAGTGAAATGGTAGAACCACAAGGTGAAAGCAGCCTAAATCCCTAAGTCACCTCAGGGAGGAGAGCTGAACCAGTGAATATCCCAAAATACCGTGGACTTTACTAGAACAGTATCACAAAGATAAACCTTTATTGTGCTAAGCCATTGATATGCCAGGATTGACTCATTAACTCAACATAGCCTAACTATATTGGTGAATACATTGGTATAAAGCTGGATTTTTGTTTATTTTTTTAAGGGCTGCACCTACAGCACATGAAAGTTCCCAGGTTAGGGGGTCACACCTATGCCACAGCCACAGCAATACCGGATCCAAGCTGTTTCTGCCACCTACACCACAGCTTGCAGCATTGCCTGATCCTTAACCCGTTGAGTGAGGCCAGGGATCGAATCTGCAACCTCGTGGATACTAGTCAGGTTCATTACCACTGAGCCACAATGGGAGCCCGCTAGATTGGATTTTAAAAAAAAGAAAAAAGAAAAGAAAGAAATTCTCCTGGAATAGTTTTATGGCTAAGAATGTGAATCAGAATGGTTAATTGAACAGAACGTGACATTATCCACATTGCAGGGTTATTGTATATGGACATGATAGTATATAAAATGCCTAGGATGGCACCTCGCTTATATTAGTTACTCCATAAGGAGTGGCTTATATTATTAGTTCTTAAGATATCTGATACAGGGAGTTCCCATCGTGACGCAGTGGTAACAAATCTGACTAGGAACCATGAGGTTTCAGGTTTGATCCCTGGCCTGACTCAGTGAGTTAAGGATCCAGCATTGCCATGAGCTGTGGTCTAGGCCGCAGATATAGCTTGGACCCTGCCTTGCTATGGTTGTGGTGTAGGCTGGCTGCGCTGTAACTCTGATTCAACCCCTAGCCTGGGAACCTCCATATGCCATGGGCACAGCTCTTAAAAAAAAAAAAAGATACCATAGTATAAGTATTTTATATGACATGACAAAACTCGACTATACTCATGGATGATAAGCCATGATTCTGATTCTTTCCCAGATTTCTCACCCTAAGGTATCTCTTCTGAATAGTTTAGGTATTGGGCTCAAGCTTTTTTTTTACCCCTGCCCCCATCTTTTATAAAATTACTGGAAGTAATAAGCAGTATATTGTTTTTAAACAAATATTTACTCAAATCCTATTTTGTCTCCCAATGTTAATTAACAAAATAGCATAACAGTAGTATAATATTGCCAAGTGCTAATTCTTGTGGTCCAGAAATGAAAAAACATAAAATGATGCTATGTGGAGTTCCCGTTGTGGCTCAGCGGGTTAAAATACAACTAGTATCCAGGAGTTCCCATTGTGGGGCAGCGGAAACTCTACTAGGAACCATGAGGTTGCGAGAGTTCAATCCCCGGCCTCATTCGGTGGGTTAAGGATCTGGCATTGCTGCAAGCTGGAGTATAGGTTGCAGAAGTAGCTCGGATCTGGCATTGCTGTGGCTGGGGCACAGGCTGGCAGCTGCAACTCCAATTCAACCCCTAGCCTGGGAACGTCCATATGCCAGGCAGATGTGCCCCTAAAAAGTTAAAAAAAAAAAAAAAAATCTGATGCTGTGTGAGACAGGCAGTACATTCTGCAAGAAAAAAGGAAAGCTCTATGGGGGCTCAAGTCTTCAGTGGAAACTTCTTGAAAAAAGTAGGGCTCAGAAGTTCCCGTCGTGGCACAGTGGTTAACGAATCCGACTAGGAACCATGAGGTTGCGGGTTCGGTCCCTGCCCCTGCTCAGTGGGCTAACGATCCGGCGTTGCCGTGACCTGTGGTGTAGGTTGCAGACGCGGCTCGGATCCCGCGTTGCTGTGGCTGTGGCATAGGCTGGTGGCTACAGCTCCGATTCGACCCCTACCCTGGGAACCTCCGTATGCCACGGGAGCGGCCCAAGAAATAGCAAAAAGCCAAAAAAAAAAAAAAAAAAAAAAAATAGTAGGGCTCAGATCTTGTCTCGAAGCACAGGTAGGCTGTGGATCAGTGAGGGATTGGAAGAGACTCATTCCAAGTGGGCAACAGGAAGATCAAGGTACTAATCAAACCCATAAAGTTTATATGTCACGTTGGGTCATATAAAATTACCTGGGGCTTTCTGTAGGTAAAAAAACAATCAAATATTAGTAAAATCTCATAAGTTTTTACCTAATAAAAGTGGCATTTGTGGGAATTCCCATCATGGCGCAGCGGAAACAAATCTGACTAGGAACCATGAGGTTGCAGGTTTGTGGAGTGATATGCTAGAAGTTTCAGCTGTATTAGTAATATTCTTAGTCCTGAGTGGTAGGTACATAGATTCCTTATATGACTTCATATTTCCTGTGGTTCTTAACTATTTCACAATTATTAAAATAATTTAAAGAATAGGAAAAAAAGCCATCACATCAAATGATTTAAACCCCTTGAGGTAACACTCATTCTCTTAACTTTTTTTTTTTTTTTTTTTCTTTTTAGGGCCTCACCTGAGGCATATGGAGGTTCCCAGGCTAGAGGTCGAATTGGAGCTACAGCTGCCGGCCTACCCCACAGCCACAGCAACGAAGGATCCACACCTCATCTGCGAAACATACCACAGCTCACAGCAACACCGGATTCTTAGCCCACTGATCAAGGCCAGGGATCAAACTCGTGTCCTCATGGATACTAGTCAGTTTCCTTAACTGCTGAGCCACGATGGAAACTCCAACACTCATTCTCTTGATGAAAATAACACTTGGTGTTCTCAGCATTCTCAGACTTTGATCCTCTTCCCCAGCTTTCCTCCAAGTACATCAGGGGACAGCATGGCTCAAAACCATATGACAAAGGAGAGAAGCCAGAGACACCCCGAAAGTGCAGTGTCCTGTGACTCTTCTGGCCTTTGGGGAAGTATCCCCTCTCTACCTGGTCATTGCTTGCCATGCTGGTGTCTGCAGCTGGGATTTGTGGTTGGAGACCATGTGGACATGACTTGTGAGCTGGCCTCCCTTAGGCGGCTCAGGACTCGTGTCTCTCCCTCAACCTCCCCTCAGCTCTCTGGCTCTACAGGGCCTTCACCCACTTGTCTATGAGGCCCATTTGGGTGGCCATGTCAGGTGGTTCCCTCTGCAGTCTTCACTGCAGTGTCACCTTGCTCCAGAATATCATCCCTCCAGCCAGCCCCTCAGCTAAACCCTGGCTCTGACTGTGGCTTCCCAGGAAAGCTAGACCTCAGGGCCCTCTGCCTGACTACACTTTTACCTGATGTGCTGTGTCAAAGGAGGACAGTGTGCCCTGGGCCTCCTCACAGGGGCCCAAATGGGGTAGATCCCTGCTATTTCCTCCAATTATATGATGTACCTCTGTCATCTCTAGATAGGAGCCTAGAGTGGAGAAAGTGGGACATGCATGTGACAGTTTTCCCCTTCCCTCTATTTCTTGCTCCCCCTTCTTTTTTATATTATCCCCCTGGGACCAAAACCACAGGCTTGCCTGCCTTCCCCCACTCCATGTCCCTCTACCCCTGAGCAGCAGCCATCCGGGCCTGGCAGTCACACCCTTTGGGAGAACTCCCTGAATTAGGTTCCTCAAGCTGGGCTCTTCAGGGAGTTATAGGGAAGAAAAAAAATAGTTTTTTCTTTAATTTTAAAAGGAATTTAGGAAATCTTCTTTCAAGCCACTAACCTGTCTTAGAACATTCTTGCCTTGCTGTAAAATCCTACGTTGAATGTCAGAAGCCGAATATCTCAGTATTTCTTTTCCATCCTTCTTTCTGTAACAAAGTCTTATCTTCCCCAGGCAGATGGATGCCAAGGGCCAACTAAGGATAAAGTCATTTTCTCAGAAAGGGAAAAGGCAAGCACCCTATTTTTCAAAAGATTCCTTTTCTTTTCTTTTGCTTTTTTTTTAAGGGTTGCACATGTGACATATGGAAGTTCCCAGGCTAGGGGTTGAATCGGAGCTGTAACTGCCGGCCTATACCACAGCCAAGCAACGCAGGATAGGAGTTGCATCTGTGACCACAGCTCATGGCAATGCCAGATCCTTAACTCACTGAGCAAGGCCAGGAATGGAACCCGCATCCTCATGGATACTAGTCGGGTTTGTTACCGCTGAGCCACAATGGGAACTCCCAAGATTACTTTTCTAATTGCATTAAAATTCTCCCCATCCCCTGTTCCTTTCCTTCATGGAACTCCAACAAATACCCTGTGATCCCCACAGGTCACGGTCCAAGATTTTCTGCCAGAGTTGATACTCACTCAAAATGTTAAACACCTAGCTGAATAACTAGCTGAATGACACCCTTGACCCATGATGAATATGTACAGGAAATAAAACTAGTTAAGTACGTTCACAGTGTTTGCTTTTTTTTTCTCTCCCAAAGCACCTCTGGGTACAGCTTTGTGAACAATTTACCGAGGGGCTCCCTTTCCTCCGTCTGCGTTGGCAATGACCCCTTCTGGCCTGGTAAACAAGATCTGTGGAGTGTGGCTGGTGCACTTCAGATGCCAGTTAACAAGGCATGACTTCAAGGAACATAAACTACCTCATTGATATCACAGCTGCCTTTTAGGCAAGAGGTCTTTGGAGGAAAACGCACAGATCTGATATTCAGGGAGTCAGCGAAAAAAAGTGCAAGGAGAGACTGGCAGCAGGTGAAGAGTCCTGCCGAGCGCGAACTAGCACATCACCGAACCTCCTCTAAGCTCAGTTTCTTCAGCTGTGAGATATGACTGTTAGAATTCACTGACCTAATGAACAGAATTTTATTAGCATAGAAAAGTGTTGATAAATGAAAGTGAGAATAATGATAATTATTATTTTATTACATTTATTAAAAAAAAAGTTTTTGGCTGCACTTGGGGCATATAGAATTTCCCAGGCCAGGGACTGAACCTGTGCCACAGCAGCAACCGGAGTCACTGCAGTGATTGTTGTTTTTATTACTGGCCAGTGGCCACCTGTTGAGGATGAGAGGTGTTCCCCGACCATCAGCACCCTCACCCACATGCCTATGTGGGCCTTCTGATCCAAATGTTGAACTAATGAAAATGGCAAAAATGAAGTGAGTGTGTGTAATGGGGGCAGAGCTATAAAATTCAGCCACAGATCACAGTCTTGATTAGCACAAAAGAGCGTTGCCTCTACTGAGAAGGGACAAAGTCAAATTCAAGCACTTCAGGCTTTCATAATACCTTTATAGAACAATAAAAAAATTTTAATAGGCAATAAAGGAAAAGAGAAAATAAATATTTATTTTAAAGTAAACATAAATTGGAGTTCCTGTTGTGTCTCGGTGGTTAATGAACCCGACTAGTAACCGTGAGGTTACAGGTTCAATCCCTGGCCTCACTCAGTGGGTTGAGGATCCAGCATTGCCGTGAGCTGTGGTGTAGTTTGCAGACATGGCTCAGATCTGACATTGCTGTGACTGCGGTGTAGGCGGGCAGCTCTAGCTCGGATTCGACCTCTAGCCTGGGAACCTCCATATGCCGTAGGTGTGTTCAGCCCTAAAAAAAAAAAAAAAAGAAAAGAAAAGAAAAAAAAAGAAAAAAATAAAGTAAAATAGGTCCACAGGAGTACTTAACTTCCAGCACCCCAAGCTCCCAGGACGGCACTGCAGTCAGTGCTTCCAGACACATATGGAATATGTCCATGCCCCTGGGGTCCCAGGGTAATAGAGGAGCCTGGCAGAATTGCCTTTTTTTTTTTTTTTTTTTTTCCTTTTTAGGTTTACTAGTTAGGAAACTCATGGGGCCTATATTTTTCAAATTGTGAGGGGCAAAATCAGTTAGTTTTACCCATTCAGAATATGTATAGAATTCAGCCAACTGCCCTGAGGAGCAGTTTCTCGGTTTGACTTTTGTCTCTAGGATTTAAGAAGTCATTCCCAGGGGAACTTGTTTTTCCTATAGCTGAACATAAGGATTTGGGAGCCAGGGGAAGGAAGGAGGCAAATAAAATGACAATCCACAGAACGAACTGCAAGGTCTGAAGACAAGAACCATTTGGTCTGGTGGGATCTATATTAATTAAAAAAAAATCTCCATCTTAAATATTCAGCATCATCGTGCACCTTTTACAATTAACCCAACAAGCAACACTCTTGGTTTGTAGGCCAAATATTTCATTTTCATGGAAGACAGAGCTCGCCTTAAAAAGCCAGACTCCCCTCAGCGACCTGCCGCTTCTGCAGCGTCGGGTAACTTTTCCCTCCAGTTTGGTGGAAGGTTACATTAGAAGAAAATAGTCCCTACCGTCTAGAAACTTTTCAGGGGAAAAGAGGGCTTCAGACGTGCGGGAGGGTGGGCAGCACCCGCCCGCGCCTCGGGAACGGCGAACGCCGGGGGCTGGGCTGCCAGCGAGTGCGGAGGCGCCAGCGGCGGGGCGGGGCGGAGGGACGCGAGGCGGGGCCCAGGGAGAAGAAAACCCTGAAGTCGTGCAAAGGGCAGCGTCGGCCAGTGCTCCTCTGCTGTGCACAAGCCTCCCGGGAGGGGGCGCTGGCGGACGGGGTGTTAAGGATGGGGGGTGTCGGTCTCCGGAATCCTAGAATCGGCTTGTGTTGTCAACCATCTTTTTTTATTCATCACTTCTTTTTGTCATGATGATCTCTTGGCCTCAGGCTGCGAGAAGGGAGCCATATTCAAAATGCAGAAGAAGAGGTGACCTGGAGGAAAAATTAAAATGCGATTTTTAAAAAATAGAGTTTTTCTTACTTTCTTTTTCTCTCTCGAGTTAATTTAGATGTAAATTACATTTTGAAAGGCCTCCAAGCTCAGGCTCCAAGGCTCTGTGCTCTTGCCCTCACAGATGCTTAGCATTAAGATTTTGGTGTAATGGTAATTTTGTCAATGGAGGCTGACTCCTCAAAACATCACCCTGGTAAGTAAGGAACATTTCCATGGGTTATGACTTTGAGGTTTTATTTTACTTCATTCTAATAAATGTCCCTTCTAAAAGTTGTTACGATTAAACCTGGCTGAACCCAGGTTTAATTTGGATTATTTTTTTAAAAACCTTAAGGTAATTTACCTACTTTCTCATTCATATTTAGGAAATTTTGCTTTATTGCTATGTGGACTTTATCTTTTACCATGCTGTTCTTAGTGTGGATAGAAAACAGCCTGTCTTTCTCTTTCCTGGTTGGTACTGTCTGAAATTGTGAGGAGTGCTTAGTGCAGAATATTGCTGAGTATTGCAGATTAAACAATCTGCCATACCTGTTTATTTAATCAGAAACAGCAATTATGTATACAAATAGTCTATACCAAGTTATATACCAGAAATCATCGTGTAAAATAAACTCCTCAAATGTAGAGACCCTATTTTATTCTTCGGCGAAATGGAGTAAATCTTCTTGCAGTGTTGTGTATTTTAAAGGATCTAGGATATTGGAGTTCCCGTCGTGGCTCAGTGGTTAACAAATCCAACTAGGAACCATGAGGTTGCGGGTTCGATCCCTGGCCTTGCTCAGTGGGTTAAGGATCTGGCGTTGCTGTGATCTGTGGTGTAGGTTGCAGACGTGCCTCGGATCCCTTGTTGCTGTGGCTCTGGCATAGGCCGGTGGCCACAGCTCCAGTACGACCCCTAGCCTGGGAATCTCCATATGCCACGAGAGCAGCCCAAGAGATGGCAAAAAGACAAAAAATAAAAAAATAAAGGATCTAGGATATAATAGGGACTCATTAAATGATAGCTATTAGTATTATTTATCTTGATATCCTAGAAGTGCTTTGCCCATTGCAGACAATAAATGGTGGTTGATTGAATGAACATACTTTGTTCCTCACTATACATACAGGGAATATACCAGGATGGGACCCTTTAGCCCAATGACTTCATCAATGAAGCTTAGTGTGGAGGTGTCTATACTACAGTCCTTTTATCAGATACAGGTTCTCTTGACCTTGGAATGTGGGCCACTTAAAGTTTTCAGGGGGAAAACAAGTGTGCCTACTTCACTATTAGGCCCTAACCTCTTGTCAGTATGGAACTTGAAAAGTTTGCTTAAATATGGAAAAGCTAAGCTCACTTGACACAAATCAGGGAGAAAAAAAGTTTCTGCACTTTATTCAAGTTATTCATGTCAAAAGCAATTAGTGGGCCCCAGCTTCCATTACATCATTCATTAGCAGAGTGTGGGCTGGGAGCTCTGCAAGTCACCTGATTTGATGGAGGACTTAAGACTGAATTTGCTTTTGTGTTTCTGCCCTTAGCCATTTCAGTGTTTAGCATGTTTGGAGAAGGTTAGAGCATAACCTGGAGATCTAGTTTATTTATTTTAATGCTGTCAGACGGCTAAGCGGTGGCAACTTGTTGAAGAGATTGACTGATCTGCTTACTTAGATGAAAGACTTTAGTGAATTAATTGAAAGGATTCTGAGAGATACAACATGCCAGACCCCTACTGGCTCATAAAGTTGTTCTTTCTGATTGATGTGACATGACAGCTGAGCACAGTGTATGTAAAGCTGCCGGGGAATAAAACAAGCGTAGTGCTGATATGTTCAAAGACATGTAAGTGTTCCACTTGAACTGGCTGTGACAACAGAGTCAGCTGGACACTGTGCCCATTTCCTTTGGCTCAAGCACCCGAACTCAATAAAAACACAGATTTCACAGGTGATGAACTGTTGGGTGAAAATAAAGCCACAACTTCTGAAAAGCTGCACAGATTTTGCTGTGTATTATGTTTCATGTTTTAGTCATTGCTTTTATTTATTTATTTTTTTGCTTTTTAGGGCCGCCCCTGAGGCATACGGAAGTTCCCAGGTTAGGGTTGAATCAGGTAATGCCACATCGGAGCTGCGTCTGCAACCTACACCACAGCTCACGGCAACGCCGGATCCTTAACCCACTGAGCAAGGCCAGGGATTGAACCTGCAACCTCATGGTTCTTCATGGTTCATGGTCGGATTTGTTTCCACTGCGCCATGTTGGGAACTCCTCCCCTTTCATGATTTATAGAGAAGAAAATGGTGCTCTGTTGTAGAACACAGGAAACTACATCTAGTCACATGATGGAACATAATCGAGGATAATGTGGGAAAAAGAATGTATGTACATATATATGACTTGGTCACTTTGCTGTACAGTAGAAATTGACAGAACACTAAATCAACTATAATGAAAAAATTAACATCATATAAAAAATAAAGTTATTATAGAAAAAGAAAGAAAGAAAATGGTGCAGCTGTTTACACCGTATCCTCTAGTGATTTGAAACAAGTCAGAAAAAGCCAGGTGCCTGTCCATAGCTGTGCCTGTCTTAGGTGGATCTCTGCTGCCTCCTGGCAGTAGGGCAGTGAGGCAGGTTAATTATTCAGTGAGTGGAAGTAAATAAGTAAATCCCTAATTAAATAAACCTTCGGGGTGCTAAGAGCTGGCAGTTTCTTTGGATGATCAGTTCTCTTGTTTAAAGGAAGAGCAAACTCAGGCAAATGGGCTCTTCCCTTTTACTTCTGAGAAAGTGGATTTATAACCGTCTGGGTCCTCAGCTTTCTGCTTATGTCTCTGACATAGACAGCTCTGCCAGTTGCCAACACTCTTTCCACCTCCACTGAGAACATGGAGAGATCCTGCAACTACAAAAGGAAGAAAGGGACTTATAATTCAAGAAGGGCTTCCTGCTGTCAAGGCATAATAAGCACCAACACAAACAAGTGAGGGAAGATCTTAGCCTAGAAAATATGTTTTTGTTACAGAAAAGACACTTCCCCCCCCCCAGCTCCCACATCCCAGGTCTGGCCTGAGGGAGGCTGTCCCCAGAAAGATGTGGGCATTCAGAGTCAGAATCCGCAAGCATCTGTTGAATAGATAGATACTGCATACAAGGCAGCTCCGTGGACATCTTTCTAGTACAACTTTTTAGCATCTGAACCCAAGAGAAACCCTTCAACTTTTTCCCAAAGGGAATGTTATCCTGCATCAAGATCCTGCAGAGTGAGGACCAACACCCACCGTGATGAAACTGTCAAGTCCTAACCACTAGACCATTGGGGAACTCCCTTAGAAACTTCTTTCTGAACAGAATTATTCTCGTGAAAGAAATAGGAGAAGCATAATAGAAAAAAAATTAAAATCTTTATAAAAAAGAAAAAGTAAACTTGATTTAAAGTTAAAAACATAAATAAATAAAATGAAGAGATTAAAAAAAAAAGAAATAGTAGAAGCATGTCCTATTAGTTAGGATAATTGCTGTAGCAGATGTATCCAAATAAGGGAAATGGCTCACATACAATTGTTTATTTCTTTCTTCTTGGCCCTCCTTCATGCAGCCACTTAGGAATCCAGGTTAATGAAGGCCTGCAAAAGTCGTGGAGGAGACATGTGGGAGGTTTTTGTGGGCCTAGAAGTTGGGTACATGCCCCCAAATGGGCTCCACCAAGGGGTGTCAGTTTGCAAACAGTTACTGATGCCTAGAAAAAAAGTACCGAAACAGACTAAGCCCTTAGAAAATTTTATATTAATTTCTTTCCTTTTTTTTTTTTTTTTTTGTGCTTTTTAGGGCCACACCTGTGGCCTAAGGAAGTTACCAGGCTAGGGATCGAATTGGAGCTACAGCTGCTGGCCTACGCCACAGTCATAGCAACTCAGAATCTGAGCCGCCTCTGTGATCTACACCGCAGCTTGAGGCGGCACCGGATCCTTAACCTACTGAGCGGGACTGGGGATCAAACCTGTGTTCCCATGGATACTAGTCAGGTTTTTAACCTGCTGCACCACAACGGGAACTCCCTATCATTTCTTAAACTATCAAAATAGCCTCGTAACTGAGGCCCTTACCTCTAGCCTCACCCCCCTCTGCCCATCTAACATGTGAGTCCACCATGCTATGCTTCAGTAGTTCCCCCTCATCTACAGGCTTGAGTTAACTTTTGTCACCAAAATCCCATAAGGGCATTCACATTCGCATACCAGTCCCTTCCTACCTCTTAGGCCTCATCTCCTGGCACCGCTCCCTGGGCATTCTGTGCCCCAACCTTACAGACCCCTTCTATTCCTGCACTAATGTGCCTCCTTGCCTTGGACACACATCCTTCCCAGGCCCACTCCCTCCTTCCCTCAGCTTTCGCTTGAATGTTCCTTCATCCGTGAAACCTTGCTTGATTTTCCTCAGCTTGGTAGTGTACCCCTTCCTTCAGGAGAATCATAATTATTTGGTAAAGAATAGCTCTCTCTCTAAAAAATGTATTTCTGCCCCTCGGACTACAAAGTAAATTAGACTCTGGAACATGTGTTTTCATTTATGTATCCCAAGTGCCTCCCGTGGTTTCTGGCAGAGCTGGTACTCAGTGAATGAATGAATGGTTTTCAAACTTTGGACCATTTCAGGAGGAAGACACTCTTTCCTGTCTGTCCCCTGTCTAGGAATAAAGGGGTTGAGGAAGCTAGCACAGGAAGTTGACACAAAAACAGAAGAAACACTAGATCTCAAAGGAGTTCTCTTGTGGCAAAGTGGGTTAAAGATCTGGCACTGGGGCATGTTTGATCCCTGGCCCAGGAACTTTCACATGCCATGAGTATGGCAAAAAAAGAAAGAAAGAAAGAAAGATCTCAAAAAGACTGTTAGTTGAGAGGACTCTGAGATGTCAGTGTCTAGGACTGGATGTGACATTTCATCCTTCCTTGCTGACAGAGCAGTTATATTATTGAAAGGGGCGCTGGGTCTAGCTAAAAAAATGACATCTCTTTGACTCCACTAGATAGGAAGAGCCATGTGACAGGGGTGGGAACATTTGGATAGGATTTCTTGGAAAGAACTTTAAAGGGGACTGACTCTGCTAGACAGCTCTCTCCTTCCACCTTTGCCTCAGCCTCATTTCTGCTGCTTAGAATATAGATCGACAGCCACAAATCTTGCTACGAGGAGGCAACTTTGAGGATGGAAGTCATGAGCTAAGGATAGCAGGATATAGATATGGAAGGAACCTAAGTCCCTAATGTGATGGAACCACACTTTCAGGCTCGTCTGAAAGAGAAATAAAGTTTTGCTTTCTTTTCCTTTCTTTCTTTTCTTCCTTCCTTCCTTCCTTTTCTTTCTTCCTTTCTTTCTTTTTCCCTCCTTCCTTCCTTCCTTCCTTCCTTCCTTCCTTCCTTCCTTCCCTCCTTCCTTCCTAATGGCTGCACACATGGCATATGGAGGTTCCCAGTCTGGGGATTGAATTGGAGCTGTAGCTGCCAGCCTATACCATAGCAACAGCAATGCCAGAGCTGAGCCAGTCTGTGACCTATACCACAGCTCATGGCAACTCTTGATCATTTAACCCACTAAGCTAGTCCAGGGATCGAACCTGCATCCTCATGGATACTAGTAAGGTTCATTACTGCTGAGCCACGACGGGAACTCTGAAGTGTAGTTTCTTTAAATTGCTCTTACTTACATTTTCTGTTTTATGCAGCCAAACCTAACCCCAACGGATACAATAATATTTACAGAGTCCTCATACTTTAGATGTTTTATGGATGTTGCCTCTATATCTTTATGACAGTGCTATAAAGTTTGACCAGATTGGTCCTTGTCCAGCTGTGTATCATTGGGAATGTGACTTCACCTCTCTGTGCCTCAGTTCCCTCATAAGTAAGATAGAGACAATAATAGCACCTCCACACAGACTTGTGAAGATTGGACAGTTCCTGAATGTAAAATACTTAGAACTCTGCTTGGCGTGTCATCAGTGCTCACATTAGCCTTTACCATTTTAGCAATGACATAGTAGTCTCCAGAGGCCTGACTACAGCTCAGAACGATTCGGTAGTTTGTTTATGATGACACAGTAAGTGATAGAGCCAAGATTCAAACCCAGGCCCATGTGAAGCTTAAGGCTGTCTATTTCCCCATGCATATTGGAAGGACCCAATGTGGGCATGCTGCAGGGTGGAGGGGCTGGGGGTCTGACGGAGGAATGAAATCCTGCCTTTTACTCCTCTGTGACCCTTTGGAGTCGGGCATCCATTGCGCCCTCTTGTGGCCACAGGACTCACTGTGCGCTCTTGGCGCAGAGTGCAGAGGAAGCCCCATCAGGAGGGATAAAGTCAGCAGAGGGCTTAGCCCACCCAAGGGAGAAGGATGGGGTATTCAAGGAGGAGGAAGGCAGCTAGCAAGTTCAAGGGAATTAGGACTTCCCAGTCCCAAGTCCATCCCCAGAGCTAGGAGTCTCAGGCTCCTATAAAAACGGGGCCCTAAGAACTCCAGGCGGTTGATAAGAGTTTCTTAAGCATGTTATAGGGCTCTCAAGAGAAGAAATGGAAGATAGTTCCCTCCCTCCAGGAATTCATCACATAATTTGTCCATTTCTGCAGTCAGCAGACAGAATTTTATATGGTTAAGAGCATAACTCTAGAGTCAGACTGTCTGGGTGTGAATTCTGGCTCTGCTACTTACTCTGTGACCTTGGGCAACTTAATTCTCTGTGCTCCCAATTTCCACACTTAAAGGCGCAGCAGAAATGAATCCAACTAGGAACCATGAGGTTGTGGGTTCGATCCCTGCCCTTGCTCAGTGGGTTAAGGATCCGGTGTTGCTGTGAGCTGTGGTGTAGGTTGCACACTCAGCTCGGATCCTGTGTTGCTGTGGCTCTGGTGTAGGCCGGTGGCTACAGCTCCGATTCAACCCCTAGCCTGGGAACCTCCATATGCGGTGAGTGTGGCCCTGAAAAAAGCAAAAAAAAAAAAAATAAATGCAAAATAAAGGTGATAATTCTACATACTTTATAAGATCATCATGAGGATTCATTGAGGTAGTATTTGTAATTAGAATAGTGTTTGGCATATAGTAAATTCTTGTGTTTTTCAAATAAATAAGTATATGCAAATGTAGGCTTTAGATAACATATAAATGAAACGTTCACTGTGGTTTAGCTTCATAAAAATTCAGAAATAGAAGTCAGGAGTTCCCACTGTGACTTAGAAGGAAAGAAGCAAAGAAAGAAGGAAAGAAAGAAAGAAACCTGCAAACGATAAGGATGACTCATATATAAAGAGAGGACCAGTTTCTTGGCCATGTGACCCGTCTGGTCACACAGAGACTGCATTCAGAAGGGCACCAGTCTTGGTTTCATGTTCTACTATTTTTCTGTTTTGAAATTCTTAACTTTTTTTTCTTTTTTTGACTTCCCTGTGGCCTAATGGAGTTCCCTGGCCAGGGATCAGATCCGAATCACAGTTCTGACCTAAGCCACAGAGGTGGCAAAGCCAGATACTTAACCTACTGTACCCAGCCTGGAATCAAACCTGCATTCCACCCTCCCAATACACCACTGATCCCGTTGTGCCACATGGGAACTCCTTTAACTTTAAAAAAAATTGAAGTATAGGTGATTTACAGGATTGTATTAGTTACAGTTGTACAGGCAAAGTGATTATCTACATATATGTTTTCAGATTATTTTCTATTATGTTATTACAAGATATTGAATATAGTTCCTGCGTAATACAGTAAATCCTTGTTTGTTGCCTATTTATTATATATATATATATACACACACGTGTAGTAATGTGTATCTGTTAATCCCATACTCTTGATTAACCCCTTCCCTATGCCCTTTGAGATTCTTCTTCTTTTTTTTTTTTTTTTTTTGTCTTTTTAGGGCTGCACCTGTGGTATATGGAGGTTCCCAGGCTAGGGGTCCAATTGGAGCTGTAACCACTGGCCTACACCTCAGCCACAGCAACTACAGATCCAAGCTGAGTCTGCGGCCAATGCCACAGCTCACAGCAACGCCAGATCCCCAATCCTCTGAGTGAGGCCAGGAATCGAACCTGCGTCCTCATGGATACTAGTCAGATTTGTTTTCCCTAAGCCATGATGGGAACTCCCTGCCCTTGAAATTCTTAACTTTTGGACAAAAGGCCCCACGTCACTTTCATTTTGTACTAGGTTACAAATTATGTACCTAGTCCTGTATATATATGTTTGTGTATGCATATTTAATTTCATAAATGAGATAATATTATAAATACCTTTCCTTTCTTCCTTTTTATATTTTCCTTATTTAAAACTCAAAATTATATTTTCTTTATTCTAAAACTCAATATTATATCTTTGGAGATATTTTCCTATTGACATGTAGAAATCTTTCCTCCTTTTTAACATCTGTCGTATAGCTATACAGCAGAAACTGCAGGACATTATAAATCAACTGTAATAGAAAAAAATAAAAATCTTTTTTTTTTTTTTGTCTTTTTAAGGCTGCACCCTCGGCATATGGAAGTTCCCAGGCTAGGGGTTGAATCAGAGGTCAGCCTACACCACAGCCACAGCATTGTGAGCCACGTCTGTGACCTGCACCACGGCTCCTTAACCCACTGAGCGAGGCCAGGGATCGAACCTGCCTCTTCATAGACACTAGTCACATTTTCTTCTGCTGAGCCACAACGGGAACTCTGAAAAAATTGAAATCTTACCAAAAAAATCTGTGGTGTAAATGTGTCATGGTTTGTCTAGTCTTCTAGACCACATGCTGGACATTACTTCATAGATTTTTTGCTTTTAGAAATTATGCTGAAAAGACCATCCTTGTTATACACACACGCTTTGGCATATCTTCAAATTATACGCATACACTACACAAGCAGTTGAATTGCTGCTACATCTTAGGATATTTATATTTCAAATAATGATCGTTATTGCCTTGTTGTGCTCCAAAAAATTTGTACTGATTTTCACTCCTACCAAGAAAATTTGAGAATGCCTATTCTCAAAAAAACCCAACTTCATACATTTCCAAACTTAAGTTTGCCAGTTTGATCACCAAAAAGTCATCTTGTAGTTATTTTAATTTGCATTTATTTAATCATTTAATCATGTGTGAAGATGAACACTTTTTCTATGTTTATTTATTAATCATTTTTCCCTGGTTTTGAATTTCCTATTTTGAATTTGCTTTGTTGCTTTTCCTACGAGGTTGCTTGTCTTTGCTGCTTCTTTATCTAAACTAAAGAAATTAACCTTTTGCTTATGATATGAATTATAAATATTATCCCTAACATATGTGTCTTTTGATTGTATTTGCAACTTTGTTTTTTTTCCTATACAGAACAAAGATTTTCATGTTATACACTGAAACTTCCAGATGAGAAATATTTTAAGTTTCAATCAATATCACTTGATGATAGCTTGGATGTAAAGGGCCTGCCAGAGGAAGACATCAAATGCAACAAACATCAATGTTTCTAGGTTTGGAGAATAATAATAGTGTCCTTACCGGGCTCCTCCAGCAGGGATCCTTCCAGTGATATAGGTGCTTCTCTCTGGTGAGCTTAGGCAGCCCAAGTTTCAAAATCAAGAATTCATTAGAGTTTACTGCTTTTTCTTTTTTACTTCTTTCTTTCTTTCTTTTTTTTTTTTTTCCTGCTTTTTAGGACTGCACCTGAGGCCTGTGGAAGTTCCCAGGCTAGGGGTTAAACAGAGGTTGCAGCTGCCAACCTACACCACAGCCACAGCAAAGCGGGATCCAAGTCGCGTTTTCGACCTACACCGCAGCTCACAGCAGTGCTGGATCCATAACCCACTGAGCGAGGCCAGGGATTGAACCCATGTCCTCATGGATACTAGTCATGTTCTTAATCCATTGAGCCACAGCAGGAACTCCCTGGTTTTTATTTTTTAATAAATGATTTAGGAATAATTTCAGATTCACAGAAAAGTTGCCAAATAATACATGGAGGGGATTCTTAGATACTCTACACCCAGTTTTCTCTGTTGTTAACCTATTACATTAATTTGGTACATTTATCACACTTAATGAGCTAATATTGACACACTATTATTAACTACAGGCCATACTTTCTTCAGATTTCCTTAGTTTTTAGTCTCCTATCCTTTGTCTGTTCCAGGATACCATGTACTATTTATTGGTAATGTCTTGGGTTCCTTGAGACGGTTCGGGTTCCTCAATGACAGTTGAGTTTCCTGCTTGTCGTCATTGTCATGCCACGTCAGTTCACTGATGGGAGCCAAACCCTGTCTGAACTAGCCATGCCCTGGACACAGAATCAGCAAATAGCCAAGTCTAGGTCCCCATCCCCACTCTTCCATCTGCTTCCAGCCCCCTTCTCTGAGGCCCTCAGGTGCCCTCCCCTCCCCTCATCCCTTCAGCACCCTGCACATTCCTTCTTTGCCCTCTGACTTTAACCCAACAATTGTTACATCTTGCTTTGAAGTCAAAGGCTGCTTTCTAGCCACCATTGCGGAGATTGGGATTAACCCCCACACAGTCCCAGAAACTAGCTTTCTTTCTTTCTTTCTTTATGTCATTGTTTGCTTGTTTATCCTCTCGATAAGGAGAGCTGGCTGGGTTTTCTTCATTGCTAGTCTCTGGTACAATGCTTTTTTTTTTTTTTTTTTTTTTCCTTTTAAGGGTGTACCCAAGGCATATGGAGGTTCCCAGGATAGGGGTCTAATTGGAGCTGTTGCTACTGGCCTACACCACAGCCACAGCCACGCCAGATCTGAGCTGCGTCTGCGACCTACACCACAGTTCAAGGCAACACCAGATCCTTAACCCACTGAGTGAGGCCAGGGATTGAATCCACAACCTCATGGTTCCTAGTCAGATTCCTTTCCGCTGCACCATAATGGGGACTCTACCTGGTAAAACTGAGCTGCTAGGAAAGATTGAGCACTACGATTAGTAGAGACAGGGAAGTTGGGAAAGAGAGCTGGTGTCCTGGGGAAGTTGAAGCACCTGGTTTCTATGCGTCCTAAGTAAAGGAGAGAGGCACAAGTGGGGAAGTCCTGGAGAAAGTTACAAATATAGATTTTGTGCACTGATGAACGGTCAGTGTTTAAAACAGAACTTTGAGGAGTTCCCTCTGTGGCTTAGAGGAAAGGAACCTGACTAGTATCCATGAGGATGCAGGTTCAATCCCTGGCCTCAATCAGCAAATTAAGGAGCTGGCATTGCCATGAGCTGTGGTGTAGGTTGTGGATTCAGCTCAGATCTGGTGTTGCTGTGGCTGTGGCGTAGGCCTGCAACTGCAGCTCCGATTCAACCCCTACCATGGGGGCTTCCATATGCCTCAGGTGCGGCCCTACAAAAATTTTTAAAAGTAAAATAAGATAAAATAGAGCATTGAGGAGTTCCTGTCATGGCTCAGTGGTTAACGAATCCGACTAGGAACCATGAGCTTGTGGGTTTGATCCCTGGCCTCGCTCAGTGGCTTAAGGATCCAGCGTTGTCGTGAGATGTTGTGTGGGTCGCAGACGCAGCTCGGATCCTATGTTGCTGTGGCTCTGGTGTAGGCCAGCGGCTACAACTCTGATTGGACCCCTAGCCTGGGAACCCCCATATGTCGCAGGTGTGGCCCTAGAAAAGGCAAAAAGACAAAAAAAAAAAAAAAAAAAAAAAAGAGCTTTGAGAGATGTCTGCTTTTAGAAGTGGCAGCAGAAAGTAGAGTGAGGGAGAAGAGTAGGGGGCCAAGGAAAGGATCTTGTCTACATTTAGGGGACAGAGGAGGAAGTTCCAATGATGGAGACCGAGGAGGGGCTGGAGCTGCAGAAGATCATGGACAGAGCAATTGTATAAAAACCCAAGGAGAAAAGAGTGAGGAAAACTAGGAAGCAGAGGAGGAAGAGCCATTTGGTAAAGGGAGGGCTAAGAGAAGGTCTTCAATTTCTGAGCTCACCTGCAGAGGAGGGACAAGGGGACTTGGAACCACTGAGTGTGATAAACTGCTTGACTCGGGTGTAGTGAATAGAAAGGAAAGAACTAGGAGAGCAGCTCCAAGCTGCAAAGGATGAGGATAAGGTGCTCCTGTACATCTTCAGGTTTAAGGAAAATAACTCGGGGAGGGAACTACTGAAGATGATAGAGAGGAAAAGGGAAACTGGAGGATGTAAGATTCTAGATTTTAGATTCCCTGCTTCACTTAGGATGTAAGTTCACAGAGCCAGGGATTTCTGTCTGTTTTGGCTTCTGTTATATTTCAGGAGCCTAGAACAGTGCCTAGTGCCTGGTAGGAATTTAATAAACGTTGCTAAGAGGAAGAGGAATTTTTTTTTTTTGTCTTTTTTGCTATTTCTTTGGGCTGCTCCCGCAGCATATGGAGGTTTCCAGGCTAGGGGTTCAATCGGAGCTGCAGCCCCTGGCCTACGGCAGAGCCACAGCAACGCAGGATCCGAGCCGTGTCTGCAACCTACACCACAGCTCACGGCAACGCTGGATCGTTAACCCACTGAGCAAGGGCAGGGATCGAACCCACGACCTCATGGTTCCTAGTCGGATCTGTTAACCACTGCACCACGACTGGAACTCCGGAAGAGGAATTATTAAGTCTAGACACTAGGATGAGAGGCTGGTTTTAGAATGAAGGATAAAGATCTCTTCCTCTGGGACCATAGGGAAAATTGAGGAGCCAGAGGTAGAGAAGGAACCCAGGCCTGAAGCCCTAGACTGAGTAACAGGTTACCCAGTGAGGACGGACTGCGGGAAGGCGGGCCTGGCAGGGAACTGAGGGCAAAAACCCCCTCCTGCTCCCATGCAGGGCAGCTGAGAGCTGGCCTGGGACACCAGCTGGGCACTTTTCCCAGCCCTTGCATTCCAGCTGAGTCCCATACACAATGAAGAAAGGGAACTGACAGTGTAGTGACATGATTTAGGTTAATGAACGACTGACTGATCATCTGCCAAGTGGGTGGGAAGTTGTTTTTCTGTCTGCCCACTTTTATAGAAAACATTTTTTATGAATGATTCATCTTGTCTCATTACTCAGAGCACAAATTTGTGAGCTGATAATAAGAGGTTAAAACCCAGGGAGAACAGAGTCACCCCCCTCCCACCCCCCCAATTTCTAGTGGATGGGTATGTTCACTCTCCTGATTGTGGTGAGGATTTCATAGATGTGACATATGTGTATATATATATATATATATATATATATGTCAAAACTATCGAATTGTGTATTCACATGTGGGCAGTTCACTGCATGTTAACTGTACCTCAATAAAGCCGTTTAGAAAAAGGAAAACAGAATCCTACATATGAATTTTTTCGTCTTTTTGTCCTTTTTAGGGCTGCACCCACAGCATATGAAGGTTCCCAGGCTAAGGGTCTAATCAGAGCTGTAGTTGCCGGCCTACGACAGAGCTACAGCAATGCCAGATCCAAGCTGAGGCTACAACCTACACCATAGCTCATGGCAACGCTGGATCGAGGCCAGGGATGGAACCTGCAACCTCATGGGTCCTAGTCGGATTCGTTTTCTCTGCACCACGACAGGACCTCCTTATGAAATTTTTAAAGTCACAAAGGTTGGATGTTTAAAATGTATATATATAAGTTCCCACCATGGCAGTGGTTTAAGAAGCAGACTGCAGTGGCTTGGCTGGCTGCAGAGGTGCAGGTTCAATCCCTGGCCTAGTGCAGTGGGTTAAAGGATCTGCGTTGGGAACGTCCATATGCCACAGGTGCAGCCATTAAAAACAAAACAAAACAAAACCAAAAAACCCCACAAAAATTTTAAAAGGAGTTCCTGTCATGGCTCAGCGGTTAGCCAACCTGACTAGCATCCATGAGGGCATGGGTTTGATCCCTGTCCTCGCTCAGTGAGTTAAGAATCCGGCGTTGCTGTGAGCTGTGGTGTAGGGGGCAGACATGGCTCAGATCTGGCGTTGCTGTGGCTGTGGTGTAGGCCGGCAGCTGCAGTTCCGATTGGACCCCTAACCTGGGAACCTTCATATGCCAAGGGTGTGGCCCTAAAAAAAAAAATTATTTGGGGAGGCAACAAAGGTCAACTCAGGAGGACAAGATACAAAGAGAGTCATTGTAAGATTTCCGGTCACCTCCCAGGATAAACCAGCCACTCCCTCTCCTAGGCTTGAGGGCGGGAGGAGGACTGAGGAGGAGAAATTCTTTGGTTAGTTGGGGTGAGAATGTCGTGTTCCTTTTGTAAACTTTTTGTAATTGTTTTTTTTTTTTTTTTTTTTTTTTTTTGTCTTTTGTCTTTTTTTGTTGTTGTTGTTGCTATTTCTTGGGCCGCTCCCGCGGCATATGGAGGTTCCCAGGCTAGGGGTCCAATCGGAGCTGTAGCCACTGGCCTACGCCAGAGCCACAGCAACTCGGGATCCGAGCCGCGTCTGCAACCTACACCACAGCTCATAGCGGCAATGCCAGATCGTTAACCCACTGAGCAAGGGCAGGGACCGAACCCGCAACCTCATGGTTCCTAGTCGGATTCGTTAACCACTGCGCCACGACGGGAACTCCCTGTAATTGTTTATTTAACTGCCTGGCTCTCTCCTTGAGGCCATATTCTCCTTGTCCCCTTCAATCCATAGAAAACCCTCCCTGTCACAGCCTGGAGAGAAAGATGGCTTTTTCCCAGGGACGCCAGTCACTCTGCCACTCTGAGGTGTCAGGGAGCCATTTCTCCATCCGCCTAATGCACTACAGAAATTGAGAGACACCAGTACAATCCATGGAATAGATGGATCTGGAGCCTGGTTTCCCTGCCTCCCACCAGAACTCAGAGGTGAGCAATCCTAGCTGAGGCCAGTTTACTTTAAACTTTTCTGAACAGGTTTTGGAAATTATTTCCAAAGGAATTCAATTTAATTGAGTAAGAACTGAAATTACTCCCAGTTTAGTCTCTGCCATCTCATTGCAGTCTTAGGGCTAGTATGCTGGACAGTATGCATGAAAGAGTGCTGGGGGCTCTTCTTAATCCTAAAGAGACGAAGAAGGATCATGACTTGAAACTCAGAAAGCCGAGAGGTTTGGGGAGTTCCTGCTGTGGCTCAGTGGTAATGAACCTGACTAGTATCCATGAGGATGTGAGTTCGATCCATGGCCTCACTCAGTTGTTTCAGGATGCTGTGTTGCCAGTGAGCTTTGGTATAGGTCGCGGATACGGCTTGGATCTGGTGTTGCTGTGGCTGTGCTGTGAGCCAGCAGCTAAGGCTCCAATTTGACCCCTAGCCTGGGAACTTCCATATGCTGTGGTGTGGTCTTTTTTTTTTTTTTTTTTTTGTCTTTTTGCCATTTCTAGGGCCGCTCCCACAGCATGTGGAGGTTCCCAGGCTAGGGATCTAATCAGAGCTGTAGCCACCGTTCTACACCACAGCCACAGAAACTTGGGATCCGAGCCGAATCTGCAACCTACACCACAGCTCATGGCAATGCCAGATCCTTAACCCACTGAACAAGGCCAGGGATTGAACCCATAACCTCATAGTTCCTAGTCGGATTCCTTAACCACTGCACCACAATGGGAACTCCTGAGGTGTGGTCTTAAAAAGACAAAAAAAAAAAAAAAAAAAAAAAAGAAAGAAAAAGAGATTTAGAACCAATATCCTTATTTTCTCCTGATTTTTGCACAATGTATAAACAACGTTAATAGTAAAGGACAGGTAAAATTCATTCATGGAAATGCCACTGTGGCTCAGCGATAACAAACCCGACTAGTATCCATGAGACCGGGTTCGATACCTGGCCCTGCTCAGTGGGTTAAGGATCTGGCTTGCCATGAGCTGCATTGTAGTTTGCAGACATGGTTTGGATCTGGTGTTGCTGTGGCTGTGGCTGGCAGCTGTGGCTCTAATTGGACCCCTAGCCTGGGAACTTCCATATGCCGAGGGTGCATCCCTAAATTAAGAAAAAAAAAAAGAAATCATTCACAACCCTTTACTTAATCAACCAGTTTTATTCTTCTATCTCTTCTTCCAGGTCTCATCTATGTACATGTAAAAAATATTTGTAATTAATGTGTGTTGCACATATGCATGGTTTTCATTTTTCTAATTAGTATTATTTTATTGCCTGGGCGTGTTGGTTTGGGTCCTTTGGGACACAGATGCTGAGACAAAGTTAACAATATGAGATGTTTATTGGGGGTAACGCCTGTGAAAGATAAAGAGCGAGGAAGCTGGATTGGACAAGGAGAACCCGGTGTCATGATCCAGCTCTGACAGTCTAGCCAAGCCCGATGAGGAGATCTAGCACAAAGACTGCCAGTTAGAGGAGTCTCGTATTGAGCAAAAATGGCCAGTCCTAGTTCCCACGTCAGGCTCAGTCACTGGCTGGGGGCTGCCCGGTTGGAATGGTCTCAACTTGAACATAATAGTGAATCCCGAAGATGGTGCATCTGGGAGCTGGGAGATCTCGGCACGCGTGGCAACTGAACAGACACACTTTCTCAATGGGAATCCAAGTGAGGCTCCTCCTTGGCTGCTGCCGTCCACTCCTTGTTCATGTGGATTCACTTTTCCATGTATATTGAGTAAGTGTTCCCTGGACCTCTTCTCCTCAGGAGAAACATAGGGAGGTTAGTGGGAAAAAGTAGAGCCCCATTGCTGCAGTTAGTCTCAGGGCTGCACCTGGTACTCATGGTTTCCTTCCTTTACTCTGAATCCCCTGGACCCTCAGCCACCACCTCTACTGGTCTTGGTGGCTTACCCGGTGGTGTGGCCCAAACCCTCATTTCTGAGGGCTCTGAGGTACCTTCTCGGGTCAGGATTGCAACACTTGTCCATTCGTGATCACAACTAGCCAAAGGAGTACCAAGAGGTGCCCGGAGGATCGCCGCACCTATTCCTCCCTGCCCCAGCTGGGTAACAGCCGTCCTGACCTTCCCCGATCAAGGTCAATTATCTCTGACAGCATGGTCATTTCTCCTCTTGCCTGCTGCTCCCTGTATACAAGGAATCAAAATGCCCAGGTGGCAGCCATAGCATGAAAACTCAATGCCACCTCTGTGGAAAGAATATGCCCCTTTGGGGATTAGAACTTCAAACCCGGCAGAGCCCAGGGTAGAAGGAGCAGGAAGCACAAAGTCCCCACTGCAATCATTGAGAGCGATGGTAAGTGGGTGCTCTTGTCTGAATGTTTGCGTTCCTCCAAAATTCACAGGTTGAAATCCTAATACACACTGTGATGATGTTAGGAGGTGGGGGCCTTTGGGAGGTGATTAGGTCGTGATGGTGGAGCCCTCATGAATGAGATTCGTGTCCTTATTAAAGAGGTCCAAGAGAGACCCCTCCCTGCTCTGCCATGTGAGGACACAGTGAAAAGACAGGCCTCTATTGATGAACCAGGAAGCCCTTACCAAATGGCAAGATCCTGGATTTCCCAGCATCCAGAACCATGAAAAATCAATGCTTGTTGTTTATTGACTCCCCATTCTGTAACATTTTGTTATAGCAGCATGAGCTGACTAAAACTGTGGGGCTAGTCCTTTTCTGCTCTGGCCCCACTCAGAGCTGGCAGTCAAGTGTCACTGAGTATTCCTAGTGTGGAAAGTACTGCTTTCACAACCTGAAGAGGCCCCACAAGTCTGTGACCCCTTCTTTGTGGTAGGGATGGAAGATGGAGTAATTTGTCCTTTTTAAATTATTATTATTTTTGGTCTTTTTAGGGCTGCACCTGTGGCATATGGAGATTCCCAGGGCTAGGCATCCAGGTGGAGCTACAGCTGCTGGCCTATGCCACAGCCACAGCAATGTCAGATCCAAGCTGTGTCTGCAAGCTACACCACAGCTCATGGCAACATCAGATCCTTAACCCACTGAGTGAGGCCAAGGATCGAACCCACCACCTCAAGGTTCCTAGCTGGATTTGTTTCCACTATGCCATGATGGGAACTCCATTGTCTTTTACTTTGGAAGGGATGTCCTGGCATATCTCTTAAACACCAGACTCTTAAGAACTGTACTGATGTGATAGGCCCCTGAATTTTTGTAGGGATTATCTTCCATGCTCTGGAGTGTGTGTGTCTTACTAAGGCTTTTAGTGTGCTATCCTGACTGATCAGCATGGTGTCATCATTGTAATGGACCAAAGGGATATTCTGCAGGATGTCCCAACAGTCCAGATTGCTTCTGACAAGACAGGGTGGATCCAGAGGAAGCTGGACTTCGTCTAGGAATCTATTTATTACCTGGCTCTCCTATGTTCCCACTCCAAGAAGCGGGTGAGTATAACACTTTGGGTCTCGAGGTACCAATGTCAACTTAGATCCTGTGTCCAATAGTCCTCAAAACACCCATGTGTTCTCTCCTCTATTTGCCTGAGTAAACAGTCACAAGTCCCTTTTTGGAAAGTCTGGGGAATCATTACAGTATACTTACCATGGTATTGCTAGGCTTAGAGGCACAGCTACTTCTTTTCTTTTTTTTTTTTTTGCCTTTTGCCTATCTATCCAATCCCATAGATACTTCCTAGCTCTTATCAGTTCATATTGGTCAGTTCCTACAGCTCCTTTGGGCTATGTTCCCAGTGGAGGTTCCCAGGCTAGGGGTCCAATCAGAGCTACAGCTACCGGCCTACACCACAGCCACAGCAACACCAGGTCCAAATCACGTCTGCGACCTACACCACAGCTCACGGCAACACCAGATCCTTAACCCACTGAGCAAGGCCGAAGATTGAACCCTCAACCTCATGGTTCCTAGTCAGATTCATTTCTGCTGCGCCAACAACAGGAACTCCACTGCCACCTCTTTAATCACTGAATTTTGGGTTTGAAAACTGAGTTTGGGAAACTAAATAAGGGATCATGTGTTTTTTGTTGTTTTTTTTTTTTTTACTGAGATCTCCATCCTTAGGCTTCTGCTCATCTATTTTTGCTTTCTTCTTCTTCTTTTTTTTTTTTTTTCCCCTTTTTGGCCACCCTGCAGCATATGGAGTTCCTGGACCAGGGACCAGATACGAGCCACAGTCTCAGCCTAAGCCACAGCTGTGACAATGCTGGATCCTTAACCCACTGTGCCAGGCCAGGGATTGAACCTGTGTTCCCCACACTCCCAAGATGCTGCCAATCCCGTTGCACCACAGCAGGAACTCCTGTTTTTGCTTTCTTTTGATTACATATCTTCAGCAATACCCTTGTTTTGACTGCCCATCTATTTTGCCCCTAGGAATACTACATTCTATTACCCATTGACAACTCTTTGTGTCAAGCTCCTGGGCCTTCACTCTGAACCTGCCAGTCATTAGCATGATGGTAACCCCCAGGTTTCTGGCAGTGAAGTGCCACTACTTGGCTTCTGTTGCTTTAGGACTCCATTATCCCTGTTGCTGTAAGAGAGCCTAGCTGTGTCAGCATCTCCTGTGGCTCTGGCTTGCAGAAGAAAGCCAACACTGAGCTCCTTGGTGATGCTGGTACTCCTCTCACCAGCATATTCCTGATGGCACTGGCGAATGAGGTTGTTCCTTGTATAGAACCTCCTTTGTTAGGGTTCCTGGCCTCTTACAATTGATGATAACATGAATTCACTGAGCCATGGGCAATTCAGGCAATCAAATTCATTCAGCAAAGTTTATTGTCTCTTCCAAGTTCCTAGGAGCAACTGGGGAAGGTCCTTTGAGGAAGATAAATTCTATCTCAGGAGAGGGAATCCCATTCAATAAGCTCTTTCTTATTCACTGTTATATTTCACCCTTTTATTAACCACCATCAAAATCCAATCCCTAAAAAATGGGGAAAAAAATCCTGTCCCATAAACCAGTTCCCACTGTGGCACAGGGGGTTAAGGATTGCAGTTTTCTTTGTGGCTGAACAAGTTCGATCCCAGGCCTGGTACAGTGGGTTAAGGATCTGGCATTGCCATAGCTGCAGCTCGGATTTGATCCCTGGCCTGGGAACTGTCATACACTACAGGTGCAGCCTTAAAAAAAAAAAAAAATCCAATCCCATAGATACTTCCTAGCTCTTATCAGTTCATATTGGTCAGTTCCTACAGCTCCTTTGGGCTATGTTCCTTTTCTTCCCTCATCAGGATCAGCGTGTTCTTAGTGGACTATGCTGTAACGTAACCCTAATTAAGATCCTGGCAGTCAGGAGTTCCCGTCATGGCGCAGTGGTTAATGAATCCGACTAGGAACCATGAGGTTGCAGGTTCGATCCCTGGCCTTGCTTAGTGGGTTAAGGATCCGGCGTTGCCGTGAGCTGTGGTGTAGGTCGCAGATGTGGCTTGGATCCCACGTTGCTGTGGCTGTGGCATAGGCCGAGTGGCTACAGCTCTGATTAGATCCCTAGCCTGGGAACCTCCATATGCCGCAGGAGCGGCTCAAGAAATGGCAAAAAGACAAAAAAGAAAAAAGATCCTGGAATTCCTGTCGTGGCTCAGTGGTTAACAAATCCGACTAGGAACCATGAGGTTACAGGTTCGATCCCTGGCCTTGCTCAGTGGGTTAAGGATCTGGCGTTGCTGTGGCTGTGGTATAGGCCAGCAGCTACAGCTCCAATTGGACCCCTAGCCTGGGAACCTCCATATGCTGCGGGAGCGGCTCAAGAAATGGCAAAAAGACCAAAAAAAAAAAAAAAAAAAAAAATCCTGGCAGTCAGAAGAGGTAGAGACAAATTCTGAGAGAGGGAGGCCTCTGCAGCGTCTTGCCACATGGAGTGAGTGCTAGCATCTAATAGGGAAGAGTGGGTGTCTCTTCTGCAGAGTTCAGAAGATTTTAGGGAGGCAAAATCTTTGGGGGCACCACCTGGATACCTCCATTCCACGTGTTGGGGTCCTGGATTTTCCTGTCTGGGATCCTGACCTTGATTACAGATCTGCTTCCTGGAACTCACAAGTCCTAAGTTCTGTCTTCAGATTTTTTTTTTTTCTCCCACTGCTGTAGATAAGGGCCTCTTTGTAACCCATCAAAGAGGCTCTCTGGCCTTCACAGTCAATTTTCAATGTTTGGTAACTGCTCTCAGCTTTTCATTATCTCTTGGCAGGACTCAACGCAACTTAGTAACAGTCAGCCAATTCCATTGTCCTTGTATCCACTGCTATCCCTCCCATTACCACATAAGCCTGAATTGTTGAACCATAGAAACATTTTCCCACTTCATCATCAGTGCAAGATTTAGCAACTGGGCCATCACTTTGTTCCAGAGATCATCTGTACCCCACATACCGTCCAGGAGGGGTTCTAATTGCCAGCCAGGTGGTGAGTAAAGCAGTTCCCAAGCCCCATCTTTACTGCCTGCTTTTTCAGGCCACTCCTGCAACCAGCTGAGTCAGTTCAGGTGGTCTAGCAAGCAGATGCTGAGACAAAATTAGGAGTGCAAAGATGTGTGGGGTGGTAATGCCTGTGAAAGTTAAAGGGGACGGAAGCAGGGATGGGTGGGTAAAACCTTTGGGTAGTGATACAGACTGGCTACCTGTGAATGAAAAGGATGTAGAAAGGAAAACTGGGCAAGGAGAAACTCCCGTCATGATGCAGATCCTCCCAAGGTGTAGTCGACCCAGTGGAAAGCTAGAGTGCAAAGAGTGTCCTGTAGAGGAATCCAGCGGTGGGCAGAAGTGGCCAAGTCCTAATACATGCCTGGCGCCCAGGCTGGGGGCTGCTCAGGGAGAGCAGGGCCTTAGCTCTAATACTGTAACAGATCCCAAAGGTGATGGAGCTGGAGGTTGGAAGCTAACAGCAGTAGGGGAGCCGAATGGCAGATTCTTTTTTTTTTTATTATTATTATTAGGGCCACACCCACGGCATATGGAGGTTCCCAGGCTAGGGGGTTTAGGGGTTGAATTGGAGCTATAGCTGCCGGCCTCCATCACAGCTCACAGCAGATCATTTAACCCACTCTGCAAGGCCAGGGATTGAACCTGTGTCCTCATGGTTACTGGTCAGATTCGTTTCTGCTGAGGCATGACGGGAATTCCTGGCAGATTCTTTCTTAAAGGAAGATCTGAGTTACATCACTACATGGCTGCCATATCAGGTATTTTGTCTTTGAGTCCAGTGCTATATCCGTATATCACCTTACCTCTGTATTTGAGACATGTATTTTGAAACAATATTCAGATAAAGAACCTAAGTCCATCAGAGAGGGACTCTGCTGAAATTCTTTGCCACCATGGACTGTGAGAGAATGTGGGGCTTCGGGATTGTGTGCACAGGTGTAAGCTGCCTAGCTTCTGCCTCCTTTACCAGGACGAAAGGAAGGTGGGATGGGAGGTGGAATCAGCTGTTGTTTGGGAGTGTGGAGGAAAGCTGGCTCTCTCCTCAGAATGGCATTTTATCAACTCGAGGAAAAAAATTATGCAGAAGGAATCTTTTTTTTTTTTTTTTAAATTTCCATTGGAATTGGAAGCATGTAGCCTGCTTGCTCTTTTTCCCTTTTAAATGATACTCATATTTTGAATGCACTGGAGACTGAACATACTGGAATTTAATTGCTCAGGGCATTAGAGGTGGGGCAGCTGGGACCAGTAAAAGGGTTAGAGGGTATGGGGTCACCTGAGGAGCTTGAAGATGAGTCTTCTCTTTGTCAGGGAGTAACTGATTAGGCCGAAAATGTTGCTTGGAATCATTGTCCCAAACAGTTACCTTGTTATAGATCAGATATAGTTACAGTTGCTCATGTTTCTAGATGATGATAAGAAGAGGAGCTGGAAGACAGATATGACTTTCCCCTGCTGAAAGAAGCCCAAAGGAAAACATATAATTATGGAATCTGGAATCAGCTTAATTTCTCAGAGGAAACTGGATCCCAGAGATTTTAAGAAACTTGGCTGGAATTACAACTTTCCCAGAAGTAATGAGAATATAGGTTTCTTGACTCCTGACTCAGTGATGTCCACTCATAAAATCTCTGTGGAAAGAATAGAGGACATGGATCAGAAAGAGTGAAATAGAGAGTTCCTGCTGTGGCTCTGTGGGTTAAGAACCTGACATACTGTCCATAAGGATGCGGGTTCGATCCCTGGCCTCACTCAGTGGGTTAAGTATCCGGCATAGCTGTGAGCTGTGGTGTAGGTAGGTCGCAGATGTGGTTTGGATCTGGTGTTGCTGTAGTTGTGGCGTAGACTGGCAGTTGTGGCTCCGATTGGACCCCTAGCCTGGGAACTTCCATATGCCACAGGTGAGGCCATAAAAAAAAAAAAAAAAAAAAAAAAAAGAGTGAAATATCTTTTGGGGACTCTTGGAGATCCTGAACCCAAAGATTGGAAGAATATATCAAGTGAGTATATAAAGTAACCATTTCTCATTATCTTCCCTAACAACATCCATAAGAGAAATTGTACTCAACCAGGAAAAGCCCCAAGCATTAGCATAATTACATGTTGTTATTGCTGTTGAAGGGCAAAGTGTTTGTGATGGAATCTGTAAAGAACCTGTGAGTAATGTGCCAAAGGTCATTATGGTGAGTAGCCCTTAAGAATGGGACTTGAGGAGTTCCTGTCTTGGTGCAATGGGAACGAATCTGACTAGGAACCATGAGGTTTCAGGTTCAATCCCTGGCCTTGCTCAGTGGGTTAAGGATCCGGCGTTGCCGGGAGCTGTGGTGTAGGTCGCAGACATGGCTTGGATCTGGCATTGCTGTGGCTGTGGCATGGGCTGGCGGCTACAGCTCTGATTCGACCCCTAGCCTGGGAACCTCCAAATGCTGCAGGTGCAGCCCTAAAAAGACAAAAAAAAAAAAAAAAAAAAAAAAAAAAAAGAATGGGATTTGAACACATGGGTTGGGACTCAAACCCAGCCAAAACCCAGATTGGGACTTGATCCTGATCTAGGAGAGACAGCAGTGAGGAATGGCTCGAAGTGAGATCTTAATTTTCTGCTCAGGAATTGAACCTGGGCAGCCTCAGTGAACACCAGGAATCCTAACCACTAGAGCAGCTAGAGGCTAAAAGTAGAATTGCCCTGATTTTTGCCCCCTGTTGAAAGCAAGAATGTTTCGAGGAGGCAAAGACTGTAAAAACAGGTATAAAGTTTATTGTTAGAAACACAGGGCATCACGTGGGAGAGCACACAGAAAAGCAGTCTATTTTTCTTTTTTTTTTGGTTGTTTTTTGTTTTTCATTTTTTTTTTATTACTCAAATGAATCTATCATATCTGTAGTTGTATAATGATCATAACAATCTGATTTCACAGGATTTCCATCTCACAGCCCAAGAAGATCCCCTCACCCCCCAAACTGTCTCCTCCGGAGACCATAAGTTTTTCAATGTCTGTGAGTTAGCATCTGTTCTGCAAAGAGGTTCAGTCTGTCCTTTTTTCAGATTCCACATGTAAGTGATAGCATTTGATGTTGCTGTCTCATTGTATGGCTGACTTCACTTAGCATGATAGTTTCTAGGTCCATCCATGTTGCTAAAAATGCTGGTATTTCGTTCTTTTTGATGGCTGAGTAATATTCCATTGTGTATATGTACCACATCTTCTGGATCCACTCCTCTGTCAATGGACATTTAGGTTGTTTCCATGTCTTGGCTATTGTAAATAGTGCTGCAATGAACATTGGAGTACATGTGTCTTCGTGAGTCGTGGTTTTCTCTGGATAGATGCCCAGGAGTGGGATTGTTGGATCAAATACTAGTTCTATGTTTAGTTTTCTGAGGAATCTCCATACTGCTTTCCACAGTGGTTTCACCAATTCACATTCCCACCAACAGTGTACTAGGGTTCCTTTTTCTCCACCCCCTCTCCAGCACTTATTGTTTGTAGACTTTTGGATGATGGCCATTCTGGCTGGTGTAAGGTGGTACCTCATCGTGGTTTTGATTTGCATTTCTCTAATAATGAGTGATGCTGAACATCTTTTCATGTGTTTCTCGGCCATCTGTATGTCTTCTTTGGTGAACTGTCTGTTTAGATCTTCTGTCCATTTTTGGATGGGCAGTCTATTTTTCTAAAGCAGAAACAAAGCAGTGATACACACCCAAAGGAGAGTGAGGGTGTGGAGTTCCCCCTAAATGAGGAGCTCCCCAGAGAGGTGACTTAACCACTTATATGGAGGCAGTTCTTTCAGGTCTTTGTCTTCCTTTGGCCAATTATCTTTTTTTTTTTTTTTTTGCCATTTCTTGGGCCGCTCCCGCAGCATATGGAGGTTCCTAGGCCAGGGGTTGAATCGGAGCTGTAGCCGCCTGCCTACGCCAGAGCCACAGCAACGCAGGATCCGAGCCACGTCTGCAACCTACACCACAGCTCACGGCAACGCAGGATCCCCAACCCACTGAGCAAGGCCAGGGATCGAACCTGCGACCTCATGGTTCCTAGTCGGATTTGTTAACCACTGAGCCACGACAGGAACTCCTGGCCAATTATCTTGTTGTATCTTTCACACCTGACCAGACCCAGGGCCCTCCCTGATTTGCATGTGCATTTTTGGCCAAGATGGATTCCAAAGCAAAGCATGGTGGGAAGGAGATCTAGACTTATTTTGGCCTGGTACCCCCTCCCTTCCTGACCCAGAAAGGTCTCTCTGCGCATGTGTAGTTGGGGTCTCCCTGACCCTGGGGATGGGGAGTACGTGACTCTTAGTCTTTTGCCCCAGCAGGGCTCAGCCCCTCTTTTGATCCTATCATTACCATTGTTTAACAGTTAACAGAAGACAAGCGCCAGTTATTTGCCTTGTGCCTATTGTTATTTCTATCTTGAAGTATAAGGTGGCTGGTTGTAAATGTTTATCCCGGAGCCCACCTATCTCTGGTTTCAGGAAGTGTAAATAGTGGCTAGTTGTACCCATCTCCTGCCTCAAGAAATGTAAACAAGAGGCAAGTTGTAAATGTCTCTTCTGGAGCCCATCTATCTCCTGCCTCAAATCCACTGTCTTTTAATTAAAATCACACACTTGGAGTTCTCTCTGTGGTGCAATGGGATCAGTGGTATCTCTGGAGTGCTGGGATGCAGGTTCGATCCCTGACCTGGCACAGTGGGTTAAAGATTTGGCATTGCTGCAGCTGTGGCATAAGTTGTCTGTGACTTGGATCAGACCCCTGGCCTGGGAATTCCATATGCTGTGCGGGGTGGCCAAAAATTTTAAAAATAAAATAAAAATAAAACAGCAATTATTATTTCTTTAAAAAATTAAGTAAAATCACACACTTGGTCTCAAGACTTATTGAAGTTCAGGTTCTTTATGTCTTAGCACAGAAGGAATTCTGCAAGCGGTAAAGTGATAGGCAAGAAGTAGATTTATTAATAGTGTGGGCCATCTCAAAAGGTGAGAGGCCTAGAAAATACATGTTCCATTTCTTTTTCTTTTCTTTCTTTCTTTCTTTCTTTCTTTCTTTCTTTTTCTTTCTTTCCTTCTTTCTTTCTCTCTTTCTTTCTTTCTCTTTCTTTCTTTCTTTCTTTCTTTCTTTCTTTCTTTCTTTCTTTCTTTCTTTCTTTCTTTTTTTTTTTCTTTTCTTTTTTTGCTTTTTAGGGCGGCACCTATGGCATATGGAAGCTCCCAGGCTAGGGGTTGAATTGGAGCTACAGCTGCCAGCCACAGCCACAGCAATGCCAGATCCGAGCTGCATCTGTGACCTACACCACAGCTCATAGCAATGCAGGATCCCCAACCTACTGGGTGAGGCCGGGGATTGAGGGGGTGGGGATTTCCAGGAACTGACCTTTTACGGTTGGCCTTGGAACTGTCATGGCACCTGTGTGTCATTTATTTTAATTTAATTTAATTTAATTAATTAATTTTTTTTTGTCTTTTTGTCTTTTCTAGGGCCCCGCACCTGCGGCATATGGAGTTTCTGTCAGTTTTCTACTGTACATCAAGGTGACCCAGTCACACATACATGTATACATTCTTTTTTCTCATATTATCATGCTCCATCATAAGCACAGCTTTTATCCTAGTATCCTATCTCAGAATCTGCCTTTCCAGTCTACTTCTCACTATTCCCGGGTCCTTGGGCTCAGCCTATAAGATGACCTTCTTCCAGTTTCCACAATAAACACTGTGCTTTCCTGCCCTAAGGGCAGTTGTCTCTCTCCCACCCCAGCACCCCCTCCCCTTCACCTACCTGTTTTCTTCACACCTTAGATACCACCCAATTCTAGTAGGAAAGAAAACTTTTTTTTTTTTTGGTCAGGCCTGCTAAGGTTTGAACCCATGCCACAGCAGTGACCGGAACTGCTACAGTGACAACACTGGATCTTTAACTCCCTGAGCTACCAGGGAACTCTGAAGGAAGACTTTTCAGTGGTATTTCATTTGTGCCATTCATTGGGCACTTTTCATACCCTTCCTTAGGCTGTAGGTAAATCCAACAGTTCCAAAACTAGTTTACAGGGAGTTTCCTGGTGGTCTAGTGGTTAGGGTTCCTCACTTTCACTGCTGTGGCCCAAGTTTCATCCCTGGTCTGGGGACTAGGATCCCACATCAAGCAGCTGCATGCTGTGGCCAAATAAAATAAAATAAATGAATAAATTTAAAAAAAATGGAGTTCCCATTGCAACTCAGCAGTAATGAGCCTGACTTGTATCTGTGAGGATGTGGTTTCAATTCTTGACACTGCATGGTGGGCTAAGTATCTGGAACTGTGGTGTAAGTCATAGATGCAACTTGGATCTGGTGTTGCTATGGCTGTGGTGTAGGCCAGCAGCTGCAGATCCAATTCGACCCCTAGCCTGGGAAATTCCATATGCTGTGGGTGCGACCCTAAAAAAACAAAACAAAATAAAACAAAACAAACCAACAAAACTAGTTTACAAAGTTTTCAGCCCTCGGACTCACTCTTCTCTTTGGCAGGCCCAGCAATCTGGTGAACTAAAATTATTTGACTTAACTTTCTCAATTCCTCTCTCCTTCATACCTGGTCTTCCAATTTAAGTTTTAGAACACAAAATTTATCTTTTCGTCTATATCCAGGCTTTGACTGCTCTCTCTTTTTCATTTCTTTACTCTTGCTCACTCTTCTGGCTTATTCTCAAAATATAGCCAAGTCACTCTTTCCTAAAAACAAAACAAAACCAACATAAAACTTTCCCTTTATTTTCCTCTGTTTTTCTTTAGTCAAGAGGAAACTGCAGCTCTCAGGTGGGACTCAAACCGAGTCACACTTCAGAGGAGACTTGAACCCACGATCTCCCAGCTGAAATAACACACTTGGTCTCAGGATTTAATGAGGTTCTTTATGTCTCAGGGCAGAAGGAATTCAGTGAGAAAGAAAGTAATAGGTAAGAAGTATATCTACTGGAGTTCCTGATGTGGCACAGCAGGTTAGGCCTGGCATTGCTAGTATTGTCACAGCTATGACGTAGGTCACAGCTGCAGCTTGGATTCCATCCCTGGCCCAGGAATTTCCACATGCTATGGGTGTGGCCAAAAGAGAAAATGAGAGAGAGAGAGGTAGATTTATTAATATAGGATGCTTGTGAAGGATACTAGCACAGAACTAAATGGGAAAGCAAACTTATTTAGAAAGATACACATTCACTATAGAAAATTAAAACTGTCTCGAAAGGTGAGAGAGGCCTTTCATATGAGGGTGGTTACTTTGTCATGGGCTGGATAATTTATTTTTCTTCTTCTTCTTTTTTTTTTTTTTTTTTTTTTTTTTTTGTCTTTTTGCCATTTCTAGGGCTGTTTCTGAGGCATATGGAGGTTCCCAGGCTAGGGGTTGAATTGGAGCTGTAGCCACTGGCCTACACCAGAGCCACAGCAATGCCAGATCCAAGCCGTGTCTGCAACCTCCACCACAGCTCATGGCAATGCTGGATCCTTAACCCACTGAGCAACGCCAGGGATCGAACCCACAACCTCATGGTTCCTAGTTGGATTTGTTAACCACTGAGCCATGATGGAAACTCCTGGATAATTTCATAGGCTAATAAGTGGGAGGATTATTCCAACTATTTCAGGGAAGGGGCAGAGATTTCTAGGAATTAGGCCACTGCCACTATTTGACTTTTTATGGTTGGCCTAGAAAGAGTTGTGGCACCTGTGGGCATGTCATTTAGCTGCTAATATATTACAGTGAGCATGTAATGAGGCTCAAGTTCTACTGGAAGTTGAGTATTCAGCCATCTTGGGCCTAGTTGGTTCTAACCAGTTTATATCCTAACCTCAATGGCTATGTCATTCTTTTAATGATTGTGCCCTGCTCCCTTCTCTCCTATCTCAGAGGTATCTTTTTTCCTCTTGATATATTTCTTTTTGTTTGTTTGTTTTTGTTGGTTTTTTTGTTTTGTTTTGTTTCTTAGGGCCACAGGTGCAGCACATGGAGGTTCCCAGGTTAGGGGTCTAACTGCAGCTGCAACTGCTAGCCTACACCAAAGCCACAGCAATGCCAGATCAGAGCCGCATCTGTGACCTACACCACAGTTCATGGCAACGTGGATCCTTAACCCACTAATCGAGGCCAAGGAATCGAACCTGCAACCTCATGGTTCCTAGTCGGATTTGTTTCCGCTTCACCATGAAGGGAACTCCTCCTCTTGATATACTTCTGTCACTGCAGTCTGAGCTAAGGGTCTGCCACTCTTTTGAAAATGATGTCTGAAAGATCAATCATAACTTCTAAATGCCAGATTCCAGTTTCTTCTCCTGCTTGAACACTTCTCTTCTGTGGATTTTTTCATCTGTCTCTCTGACTCCTCCATCCCTGGTTTTTATTTTTCTTTTTCTCCATCTGTCCCATACTTCTCAAGATTTGTTCTTTGCTCTTTCTTAGAAACTTTCACATCTATGAGCATGATTCTTAGGTCTGCTCTAGCCCTAGCTTCTCTTCTAAGCTTCACTTCCAGTTTTTTGCTAGACTTTGTGTATGTGTCCCACCTACCTCTCCAAAATGGCAAGTTCCAAAGTTAATTTTTTAAATTCTTCCTTTTCAGCTTGTACCCAAGACCCCTGGCCCCACACACACCTTTTTTTTTTTTTTTTTTTTTTTTCCCTTGTTACAGCTGCACCTGCAGCATATGGAAAGTCCCAGGCTAGGAGATGACTTGGAGCTGCAGCCGCTGGCCTACACCACAGCCACAGCCACACCAGATCCAAGCTGGGTCTGCAAACTACACCACAGCTCAAGGCAATGCCAGATCCATATCTTAACCCACTGACTAAGGATCAAACCGGCATCCTCATGGATACTAGTTGGGTTCATAGCCCACTGAGCCTCAAAGGGAACTCCCCAAATCCCTTCCAGGCATCACTCCCTTTCAGTTTTTTATGTATTTATTTATTTTTGTCATTGCCATTTCTTGGGTGGCTCCCACGGCACATGGAGGTTCCCAGGCTAGGGGTCTAATTGGAGCTGTAGCCACTGGCCCACGCCAGAGCCACAGCAACTCGGGATCCGAGCCGTGTCAGCAACCTACACCGCAGCTCAGGGCAATGCCAGATCCTTAACCCACTGAGCAAGGCCAGGGATTGAACCCCCAACCTCATGGTTCCTAGTCGGATTCGTTAACCACTGAGCCACGACAGGAACTCCTCAGTTTTTTATCTTACTCTTTCTGTGTAGCATTCCTGCTGCTCCATTTAGGAATTGGCCAGATTAATAGGTGATCTTTGAGATAACTACTTAGTCGAGTTCTAGTGGTAGTGGGGATAGTTTTGGAGAACTCAGGAAAGAACTGAGGAAAGACTTGTAGGATAAGACTTTGGCTCCAAAAGTTCCATCATGGCTTAGTGGGTTAAAGATCTGCATTGTCACTGCTGTGGCTCTGGTTACAACTGTGGCCTGGGTTCAATCTGATCCCTGGCCTAAGAACTTCTGCATGCAGAGGGCATGGCCAAAAAAAAAAGAATTTACCTCAAAATTCATTTCTTTCATGAGACCTCCTCTAATTTACCTAGAACATTCTCTTCTACACCTTTTCACAAAAGTAAAATTACGCCTTGAATATATGTCAATGTATTTCATTTCTTCTTTCCGTATATTATATTTTGCTTTAATTTTCTACATTTGCCATACCATATTTATAGAATAGGGAATTTTGCCAAATTGTAACATTTCTTTTTTCTTTTCTCTTTTTTTGATTTTTATGGCCGCACTCGATGCATATGGAAGTTCCCAGGCTAGAGGTCCAATTGGAGCTGCAGCTGCCAACCTACACCAGAGCCACAGCAATGTGGGATCCCAGCTGAGTCTTCGACCTACACCATAGCTCATGACAACACCAGATCCTTAACCCACTGAGTGAGGCCAGGGATCGAACCTGCATCTTCATGGATCCTAGTTGGGTTTGCTAACCGCTGAGCCACGAAGGGACCTCCTGTAACATTTCTAAGGAATGGGACCACAACCTCTGGGAAAGGTCTTAGTGTCCCCTTTGACACCCGTGCCTAATGATAGTTTCTCTGTCAGACTGAGTGCTTCCTTGAGGAACAGATGACGATGACTGTGACTCAGAGGCCTCCTAGTTTTCCTTGCAACCTGTGTTCGTAGTGCTGGGTGGGGTGTCTCCTTTACCACCCTAACTTTGTATTTACTACAAATACAAGTATCCTAATTATTAAGGTGTTACCTTAGGAGAGTTTCCACGTTTCCAATACTTGGGTCAATTAAACAATCTCACATTAAAAAAAAAAAGCAAAAAAACCCCCAGTGATCTAGAGATAACATGGTCCTGGAGGGATGTTTCCTTTCCCTATCCCCACCCTTACAGTTTTTTTTTTTTTTTTTTTTGCTGTTCCTCCCCGGGCCATGGGCCGGTTTGATGACTCTAATCCCTACATAAAGCTTCCCTTGGAATGCAGAGACTTTGCTTCCCTGCCTAGGAACTGGGAGGTGGACTTTACCCTCCAGGTCCTACACGTAGGCTTTGAAGTTTGGGGGGAAGGGAAGGAAATGTGCTCTCAGGAAAGCCCTAGACTGTCAGTGGCAGGTAAGATTCCTCTTCAATCCTCAATAGGTACACAATAAATAGTTGTTGAATAAATACGTGAGAATATCAGAACCTAGCAACATAAACTAAGTCAATCTCTTACATACCTCAACGATTAAAACCTAGGAGGCCAGATTTCGCTGTTTAACTACAGCTAGAAGATAAGCAGAGTGCCTGCAGTTGGTTGAGCACCCCTGCCTTTACTCGTCAAGGGACTGGAGTCAATTTCCCCACTTCCTGAAAGATTAAAATGGATTTACAACCTGGGGTTGAGATCCCCTTCTGTTTAGAATGACAGTCATTCCTATTCTGTGGAAACTCACCCCTCCCGGTTCCCATTCATTCATTCACTCATTCAACAAATATTTATTAAGCATCTAACAAATGTCGGTCCCTGTTGCAGGCGTTTGGGATAAAGCAGAGAACAAAGCAAGAGATCTTTGCCCTGGTGAAGCTTGGCGTAGGGCGAGACAAAAGACAAATATGATATTTAGATTTAATTACATAACTTGGAAGGTGATAAACACTACAGAGAAAAAGGCACCAGGCTGCATGATTTGGGGAGGCCAGGAGACGGGGGAGAATCCAAGACAGGGGTCTGGCTCGGGTTGGGGAAAAGGGAGACGGAGCTGATGTGGAGGCTCTGACGTCGGGGGACTGGGAGATATTTTCCGCAGAATGCGACGGAAGAGGATTCCAGCTTATGCGGAGGTAGGTGAAGGTCAGAAGACAGTCCCCTTGCGAAGCCGGGAGGCGGGGGATTGTTTTGCAGCAGAGGCGAGAAAATGCTTTGGCGGCTCCCGACCCCGGCCTGGCGGGGGCGGGGGGCGGTCGCCAGCGGCTGACCACTACGCCCCCAAAATGGCCTCCCGATGCCCCTCGCCGCCCCGCCCCCCGGCCCACGTGACCCAGACAGCCCCTCCCGCCCACCCGGGCTGGCGACCCCAGGTCCGGGTCCCTGACGCGGCCGGCCCGCCCCTCGTGGGAAACGGACCAACTGGAGGAAGGGGAGGGCGGGGCAGGTGGTGACGGCCAATGGAGGTGGAGCTCCGGAGGGGAGTAACAGGTTGGTGGGAGGGGGAGAGAGAAGGAGGGAGCGCGGAGGGACAGAGGGGGAGGGCCCGGGAGCCGCGCGTGCAGCTCTACCCGAGCCCGAGCCCGAGCCCGGGAGCGCCGAGCCCGGCTGGGGTGAGTGAACCGGGCGGGGGCAAGGGCACCTGAAAGGCAGGCGAGCCCTCAGGTGTACCCCTGAGGGGTGGGAGTCGAGGCGATCTGAGATACCCAGGGCACAGGTGCTGTGTTGGCGAGAGGAGGAGGGGAGGTCGAGGTAGGGTGGGAGCACTGATTAAGAGCTGGCTCCTGTCCTCAGGTGCCAGAGGCAGGTGCTTGGGAAGGTGCCAGGTGAGGGGCACCTGAGGCTGAGGCTATTCCCAGGGCATGAAAGTGTTTCAGGGCCAAGATAGCTCTGGTGGTCAGACGCCAGTTCCCGGGGCAGGATTTCTCAGAGGCGGGAATGGTGGGGGGAAGGAGTGTTTCCTCAGTTGGGCAAAGGGGACTGCTGCCTGAGGTTCGGAGACATAAGTGAGAGGGCGTGGAAAGGTGCTGTTTCCCTGAGGTTCTTTCCTCCGACGGCCAGTCCGAGCTGGCGCTGATACCTCCCTTCTGACTTTGAGATGGCTCTGAGGTGTGCAATCTTTCTCTAACCATTGCTCACCTACAGGGCAAGACAGGTGCAATTAACAGGCACTGAGAAGTAGAGCAAGAGGGCACCCCCATGTCTGCTAGGTGTGAAACGAAGGCTTTCAGTTTTTGTCTTCCTTTGCTTTCTTGCCAGGGAGAATTTTTCCTACTTCCTCTTGAGAGAGTGCTCTACAGGAGAGGGATCTGAGTAAGCATAGATCCCGAGGTCTTCAAAATATGTAGAAATACATCTTTCTAAAGAGGCCTCTTCCTGGGAGCTAACGTCAACCCCCCTCTCCCCCCCAAGCACATACTTCCATGGTTTTAGATGGAGCCATTGGGTGACGTTTGGGAGCTTAACCAGGTTCCTTGATGCTTCTCCGAAAATCCCTATTACTTTCTGAAACCCCATCGGGCATCCCTGACAGCTGGACGGTGATGGCTATCAGGCAGTAGGCATTGGTTCAGGAAACTGGCGGAACTCTTCAGGAGACCACCCGAGTAGGGGATTTAGCCCGTCCAGGTCTCCAGGCTGGATGAGAGGTGCTCAGTCGGGGCCCAGGCAAAACTTCTGAAGCAGATTTCCTTGCCTTAGGCAGGTGAGGGAACCTGAGCCAGCCTTAGCTTAGCCCCTTTGATGCCCTGCCTGAGGAGAGTTGTTGTAATTGAGAAATAATTAGTAACCGCTATGTTGTTGACAGGCTGCCTACACATGCCTCTGCACCTCTTTTTTCATCCTGGATTTTTTGGAAATGGGGGGCTGGCTCTAGGGGACTGTTCATCCAGAGATTTGCCTGACCCTAAGAGGATTCTGGCTTCCTAGAACCCTTCCTGCTTTCCCCAGACTGATCGCCTGCCATCACCCCCATGGGAAGTGGGAGGGGTAGGGTTGCTGCTTCTTTTAGTACTGGCGGGTGGGGGGAGAACTAAGGTTCAGGGAGGTGGCCTGGCTAAGTGTGAGATCTGGAATGCAACCTTGGGAACTTGAGAGGGAGGGGTAGCGGGAGACAAAGTCTTCCTGTTGCACACTGACTTGTCACTTACCAGGTTCATTGTGTATTTGCTCCTCCTGCCTGTTCCCTCCCCAGCTCCTGCCTCTTCCTTCAGAGTCTTGGCATCTAGGCTGGACAGAGTCCCTGCCCAGGGCTTTGCCCCTCTGCCTCCTCTGTGGTGTGGAATTTCTCTGGTCTGCTTAACAAGCTGCCAGTGGCGTCTCCCTTTGCTTTCTCCCTCCCCTTCCCCTTGCTTCTCAAACCTGTCCAGCCAGTTTGCAGGGGCCCAGTTCCTCGTTGCATTCCCCCCACACACACACTGGCCAAGCCGCTCTAGCCTGGTGCTCAGGTTTGGCTTTTTCAGTGGACTGAGCTAGGAGTATACTTGGGGGGGATTCATTTTGGATCCTCGGCAGCCTTATCTCACTAACTCTTTATGAGAAAATAGCAACTGAAAGATCAAGGTCACTGAGCTGTCCTTTTCTATTTTGACCAATTGCTTTCCTTGTTACCTCTGAGAGGAGTCTAATCTCTGTACCTTTAGTTCACCCATTTTCTTCATCTGCCAGTTATATAGCATCTAGTATATTGCTTGGCCCTATGTATACCCACGCTTCCTCGGCACACCCGAAACCACCCCACCCCCACTTCCTGCCAGGAGTCCAGAGACCCTGTCACTCTTAGTTGGAAGCCAGAGAAGCCTTTGCCGGGGCCAGAGGTGATGGAATAGGGGCAGGGCAGGCTAATGAGTAACTCAGGGAGAAGTGGCTGTCTGATACAGGTGCAGTGCCCTCCCCCTTGTTGCAGGCAGGAACAGCAGAGGCAGACAGATGTAGCCGAATTACCTTGTAGTCTAGTCTCTTCCCAGAGTACAGTTGGTGAGGAGTGCCCTGGGCACTTGCCAGTGATGGGAAAAGCAGGGTCAGACAGCTGGTGAGAGCAAAGGCTCTGGGCTCCCTGTTGCCTGGCACTAGATCACTGTTTACCTGCCTCGGGCTTATGCAAGGCCTTGGTGCTGCCCTGCTCCCCTGGCCCCGCCCTGCTGTCCTCTGTAACTGAAGGCGGATGGGTTTCCATGTTGAATCATTTAGAGCCCTGCTTTCTGACCCATCCCAAAGAGCCCTTCAGCCCTCCTGGCCCTGGACCCACATGTCCTGGGCCTTAAGGGAGTTGAGGTTAGGAAGTCATGGGACCTGGGGTTAGGCTTGATGCCACCTCTGAGCAACTTGGTGCTCTTGGGCGGGCAAGGGGCTATGAACTGTGCTGGGATTAGGCTGCGAAGCCCTTGACCTGGATCTGATAGATCAGTGGAGGTACTGTCAGGGTAGAGCTGCATCATGCATAAATCATGACTTCTGAGAGCTGGCAGTCTAGGCACATCTGGTTCCAAAATTGTGACTGAGTAGGGCAGAGAGTCCAGGCCAGGAGGAGGTCCCATTATAAGGACAAACATGAAATGGCTGTATGGGATCCTTGGAAAGTCTCGCCACTGCTGTGCACATCTGCCTTGGTTCAGCATACAACCTTTAATAGACATGTATTGATATCTACCATCTGCCAGGCCCTGGGGACGCAGGAGTCAGCTGAGAGCAATGTTTTTTTTTTTTTTCCCCTCTAGGAGCTTATAATCTAGTGGAGAAGACAGGAGATAAAACATCACTCTGATAAAAGCGTAAAAATAAACTGAGGCAAATTCACTGAAAGATGACCATAGAGTGTATAATGTAAAGCTGATCTTGTTTGTGCGAGGCTGTGGTCGGAGAAGGGCTCTTTGAGGAAGTGACATCCTTCCGTGGACCAGGTGAAGCCAGGAAATTTCTGTTGGAAGGAGTAGCATGTATGTGCAGAGTGACGTTTTTTTGTCAGCTTTGTGACAGCCATATGCTGCTAGGTGCATTCATGCTTAATATCTTGTCATTTCCCCTCTTTTTATTGAAGTAGAACCTAGGTAAATAAAGTACAAAAATCTTAAGGTTATAATGATAGATTTTTACAATTGTATACACCCACATAATTGTTATTGTCTAATTCTCACAGGTAGTTACATCATGGGGTGTTACCATTATACCCATTTTACAGATGAGGAAACTGAGGCTCAGAAAAGTTGTGATTTGCCCAAGGTTATATTCCTCAAGTGAAGAACAGAAGCTGGAATTCTAAGCCAGGTCTTGACTCTAGTCCCCCTTTGCCTTGTAGCTTTTCTGGTCCCATTTCTTACTTCAGTTCCAACATAGGGCCCTGCAACTACATATCCTGCTTTTGGGGGTCTCTAGTTAGAAGCTGGTTAAGTCCTCCCCAGTGTCTGAAGAGTGGAAGAATGGGGTCCTCAGGTGATTGAATGTGCCTTAAGGACCTCTTGAGGGAGTTTCCTTTGTGGCTTAGTGGGTTACAAACCCAACTAGTATTCATGAGGATGCGGGGTTTGATCCTTGGCCTCGCTTGGTGGGTTAAGGATCTGGTGTTGCCATGAGCTGTGGTATAGGTGGCAGACTTGGCTCGGATCCCATGTTGCTGTGGCTGTGGTGAAGGCTGGCAGCTGCGGGCTCTGATTCGACCCCTAGCCTGGGAACTTCCATATGCTGCATGTGCAGCCCTAAAAAGCAAAACAAAAAGGACCTCTTGAGATTCTGTGATAAAAGTTTGGGAAGGCTGCATTTTCCCAAACACCACAAAGGTGAAGAACTGATAGGGCTGATAGGGATACCCTTTGTTTCTCTGGAGGGGAAGGGTTAGGAATGCTAAGAACTCTAAGCCCTTCTCACCTGGAACCCCACCCCTCCCTTCCCTGCTCCCCCTGAGTTCCTTGCACTTTTGCAATCCTTGAAAGGGGACTTGCCAAGTTTCCTTGGCCCAGAGTTCCTCGGGAGGTTGAGTTGCCTATGTTTGTTGTCTCTGGCTGGCACATCAGAGGCTCCTCCTCCAGTTTGGTGATAGGCCCTGGTGGAGGTTAGCAGAAGGGGTGGGGAAGCTAGATTTTTATTTGCTCGAAGGAGAACCTCTCCTCCCCAAGTTCTTGGAGCCAGAGCATACCTGGAATATGTTCCATTTTCTTTTCATTTCTTCTTTTTTTTAACGGCTGCACCTATGGCATATGGAAGTTCTTGAAGCTGGGGATCAAACTGGAGCGGCAGCTGTTGGCCTGCACCACAGCCACAGCAACTCCAGATCTGAGCTGCATCTGTGACCTACATTGAAACTTGTGGCAATGCTGGATCCTTAACCCACAGAGCCAGGGGTCGAACCCGCAACCTTGTAGACACTATGTTGGGTTCTTAACCTGCTGAGCCATAATGGGAACTCCTATGTTCCTTTTTCTGACTCTGCACTTAGGCACTGTAGACCCAGGCAGCTGGCCTGTGGGTGGTCTTGGCTCTGGCCCTCAGAAGGCAAGTCTGCCTGTCCTGGAGGCTCTTGGACTGACACTATTAAATGTTATTTATTTATTTTTTTTATTATTTTTTTAAACATTTATTTATTTATTTATTTATTTATTTTGGTCTTTTCTTGCCTTTTCTTGGGCCGCTCCCGTGGCATATGGAAGTTCCCAGGCTAGGGGTCCAATCGGAGCTGTAGCTGCCAGCCTACGCCGGAGCCACAGCAACGCGGGATCCGAGCTGCGTCTGCGACCTACACCACAGCTCACAGCAATGCCAGATCCTTAACCCACTGAGCAAGGGCAGGGATCGAACCCGCAACCTCATGGTTCCTAGTCGGATTCGTTAACCACTGCGCCACGACGGGAACTCCTAAATGTTATTTAAATATTTTTTTGAATGGGAAGCACATGGTTCCACCATGCAAAAGGGACAAAAAGATACATAGCAGAAAGCCCTTCATGCTCCCGTCTGTGTCCCTAGCTCTCAGTTCCCTCAACCCAGATGCATCACTGCTACTGGTTTCTTTGAGCATCCTCCCAGAGAGGGGATGATATACCTTGGGGTTTTTTGCATTTGCTTTTTTTCTTTTCTTTTTTTTTTTTTTTTTTAGGGCCGCACCCGTGGCACACAGAAATTCCCAGGCTAGGGATTGAACTGGAGCTAGGGGTTGAATTGAAATTTTGGGTCAAATCTGGCCTTTGCCACAGCAACGCCAGATCCGACCTGCGTCTGCGACCTACACCACAGGTCATGGCAATGCTGGCTCCTTAAGCCACTGAGCAAGGCCAGGAATCAAACCTGCATCCTCATGGATACTAGTCAGATTTGTTTCCTCTGTGCCACGATGGGAACTCTTGGGTTTTTTGTATTTGAAATGAGTTCTGGGAGTGGAGGCCCCCTATTCTCCATTGGATCGGAGGTGTCTGCAGGCCGGGCTTGGGTTCTGCCTCCCCTGGGGTCAGGGGAGGCAGATGGGGGTGTGTGTTCACATGTGCGAAGATCAGGGAAACTCATGACAAAGCCAAACTCCGCAGGACTGTATTAGAAGATAGGGATTCTGGGCTAGTGGGTCTTAAAGTGTGGAATCTGGGCCAGCAGCATCAGCATCACCTGGGAACTTGTTAGAAATGTAAACCCTCAGTTGGGGACCACCTGCTGAATCTGATTCTCTGGGGGTAGGGTCCAGCAGTCAGTTTTAACAGGTGATTCTGCTGCTCAAACAAAGGATGAAAACTACTACTTTGGGAGAAGGAATTGGTAGGGCAGTCAGCCTCACAAAAGCTGAGCAAGTAGAGGTTTCTGGGTTTCTATTTCTAGTCTCTCAGCTTAAACTCTCTTCTTCATCTTCTAGGACCCCTCCGATCCATGGAGCAGGTGTCCAGCATGGCTGAGCCCCGGGGCCCTGTAGACCATGGAGTCCAGATTCGCTTCATCACAGAGCCAGTGGATGATGCAGAGATGGGCACCCTCCGTCGTGGTGGGCGACGCCCAGCTAAGGATGCAAGAGCCAATACCTATGGGGTCGCCGTGCGCGTGCAGGGCATCGCTGGGCAGCCCTTTGTGGTGCTCAACAGTGGGGAGAAAGGTGGTGACTCCTTTGGGGTCCAGATCAAGGGGGCCAACAGCCGAGGGCCCCCGGGAGCTCTGAGCTCTGACTCGGAACTCACTGAGAGCCCCTACTCGCAGGCCAAGGAGTTTCCTGCCACCTCGCGGGGCAGCACGTCTGATGAGGAGCCCGGGGCCCACTGGAATGGAAAGCTGCTCCGCTCCCAGTCCCAGGCCTCGCTAGCAGGCCCTGCCGCTATGGGTCCGAGCAACAGGAGCGCCAGCCTGCTGGAGCTTGCCCCCCAGGGAGCTTCCCCTGGGAGCACCATTGACACTGCCCCCCTGTCTTCAGTGGACTCACTCATCAACAAGTTTGACGGCCACCATGGGGGCCAGATCCGGGGCCGGACTGGCCGCCGCATGCGGACGTTGCCCCCTGAACAACGCAAGCGGAGCCAGAGCCTGGACAACCGGCTCCCACGGGACACCCTTGAGGAACGGGAGCGCCGGTCCCCCGACCACTGGACCCCTAGCACAAAGCGTGACCAGCACATGGGCAGCTCGAAACAGTCAGCCCAGAACCTTCTTGGTGGCTTTAGCCGCTCTCGTCAAACCCAGGACTGGGTCCTTCAGAGTTTTGAGGAGCCACGGGGGAGAGCCCAGGACCCTGGGATGCTACAGGTCAGACCCCACCCCTTCGTGGCTTCCAACCCCCCAGCCCCTTCTCATCAGCCCCGACCCACCAGCCCTGGGACCCCATGTTGATTCAAATGACTCAAGGCAGAAAGTTGCTACTTTTTATCCATCTGTTTAGTAGATGGTGTTCACAAGTACAGTATACTTCTGTGGGCAAAATTCTAAAGGAAATGGAAGTAATTATGAAATCATTTACGAGCATGGAGAGCTGCTTGTCATCGCCCGACTGTTAACTACGCCTCAGTCACTGGCTTTTGCTAAGTTTATAGCATACGTGAGGCAGGCCTGGAGAATGTGAGCTGTTCCCTCATGCTCTTGCCAAGACTCCTACCTTCGGGGAGTTCTCTTATGCGCAGTGGGTTAAGGGTCCAGCATTGGCCTTAAGCTGCAGTGCCTGGGGTCACTCTTGTGGCACAGGTTTGAGCCCTGGCCCAGGAACTTTCACATGCTGTGGGCGTGGCCCCCCACCCCCACCCCAAAACCCTCCCACGTAGGAATGCAAGTGAGTAGGGGAGTGACTTTACTCTGAGACAAAGTTAAGCCCATTCTAAAAGTAGATCATTTACAGATTCTAGTACATTAACTGCCATTAGTGACAAATAGCCTATGACACAGCTCACAGCTGGTTGAGATCTGTTTGTTGAGCAAAATCTGGTTTGCAGCAATAGTGAGAGGTGTATCCTGCTTGACTCCTTCCTGGCCTTTGCTCAGGCCTCAGAGGTGTTGCCTCTTTTTTTTTTTTTTTTTTTTTTGTCTTTTCTAGGGCCACACCCATGGCATATGGAGGTTCCCAGGCTAGGGGTCGAATTGGAGCTGCAGCCACCAGCCTACACCAGAGCCACAGCAACACAGGATCTGAGCCACGTCTGTGACCTACACCACAGCTCACAGCAACGCCGGATCGTTAACCCACTGAGCAAGGCCAGGGACCGAACCCGCAACCTCATCGTTCCTAGTCGGATTCGTTAACCACTGAGCCACGATGGGAACTCCAGTGTTGCCTCTTTACCTGACTTCGGCCTATTTGTCATGCTCGAAGGACCTTGTTTCCCACTTGCTACTTCTCTTCCATCTGAGCCCCACAATGCTTCTGGTTTATCTTCCTAATCTTTCTATTTCTTTGGTTTTACTTTTTTTTGTAGTTCAAATCAACTCCAGACCTTCTCAGAGACCAGCAGGAGGCAGCCCCACCAGGCAGTGTGGACCACGTGAAGGCCACCATCTATGGCATCCTGAGAGAAGGGTGAGTGGGGACCCTCCCAACAGCAGAGTCACACACCTCCCTTCTTTCCCTTCTAGCTTTGTTCCCCATCTTCCCTGCTCTCTCTCTCTCTCTTTTTTTTTTTTTTTTTTTTTTTGCCTTTTGTCCTTTTAGGGTTGCACTTGTGGCATGTGAAGGTTCCCAGGCTAGGGGTTCAATTGGAACTGTAGCTGCCAAGCCTACGCCAGAGCCACAGCAATGCCAGATCCGAGCTGTGTCTGCAACCTAGACCACAGCTCACGGCAGTGCTGGATCCTTAACCCACTGAGTGAGGCCAGGGATCGAACACGCCACCCCACGGTTCCTAGTCGGATTCGTTTCTGCTGTGCCACGATGGGAACTCCGCATCTTCCCTGCTCTTAACCCTTCCTTCTCTCATCTCTGCTTCCTCTTTCCTCCTCTAATCTTTGCATCTGTGCTTTTATTCTCCAGAAGCTCAGAAAGTGAAACCTCAGTGAGGAGGAAGGTCAGTTTGGTGCTGGAGCAGATGCAGCCTCTGATGGTGAGTGGCCTTCTTATGGTGGGAGCAGGGGTCAGGGTTAGGGCCTTTGGGCCTTGGGATCAGGATGTGGACTCACTTCCTCCCCCCTGCATCTCTGGCAGGTGGCTTCTCCTGGTTCTACTAAGGCCTTGGCCGGGCAGAGCGAACTCACCCAAAAAGTGGAGGAGCTACAGAAAAAGCTGGATGAAGAGGTGAAGGTGAGGAAAGATAAGAGGTGCAGGAGGCATGAAGGACCACAGGGGGAAAGAACCTTGGCCTGGACTGGCTCTTCCAAGCAATGCAACGAGTCCTTGTTTGTCTTGTGCAACAAGAATGGGTGCTAGTCCTAGCAAGGACTTCTGTGGTTCTCTGGAGCTTAGAGAGGAAGAGCACATTCATCAGGGGTCCAACTACTTTTCCTTCCATTTCCTTTGAAAGTTCTTGTCCTGGCTCTGCCACTTACTGGCTCTATAAATCTTGAGCAGAATTACTTTACTGCAATTCTTTTCATCATAACAATGATGGCAATAATAGTACCTGTCATTTATTGAGTTTAAGTTTCTAGTGGGTACTATCCCAAATAGTATGTGATAATCATAGTGACCCTGTAAAGTAGGCATCTTGGACTCTTGTATGATGAGAAATTTGAAGATCAGAGAGGTTAAGTGAATTGTTCAAGGTGGTAAGTCGCAGCGGAGGAATTTTAAAATTTGGATCAGATTTATGCTCAAACCTATGTACTTCTCTTTTTTAACGCTGCTTCGACCTCTCACAGTGTGCCTTGTATGTAGTTGGTGCTCAGTAAGTGTTAGCTTGTAACTCCTCTTGTGTCCTGAAAAGCAGTGTAACGTACTGGTTAAGTGGTCGGCTGTGGAATCAAACTAACCGAGTTCAAATTGTTGGCTATGAAACTGACCTTGGGCAAGTTCTATAAATATTCTAAGCCTCTGTTTCCTTAACTGTAAAGTGGGGATAATAATTATACTGTGTTAGTTACCTACTGCTGTGTAACAAATGACCTCAGAACACCAACATTACCCAGTATCTGAGGCCTCGGGATCTGGGAGCCACTTAACCGGGTAGGTCTGGCCCAGAGTCTGTGATGAGCTTCCAGTCAAGGTATTGGCTGGGGCTGTCATCATTAGAAGACTGGCCAGGAGTTGGAGGATTGACTTCTTTTTTTTTTTTTTTTTGTCTTTTTGCCATTTCTTGGGCTACTCCTGCGGCATATGGAGGTTCCCAGGCTAGGGGTCGAATCGGAGCTGTAGCTGCCAGCCTACGCCAGAGCCACAGCAATGCAGGATCCGAGCCCCATCTGTGACCTACACCACAGCTCACGGCAACGCCGGATCGTTAACCCACTGAGCAAGGGCAGGGACCGAACCCGCAACCTCATGGTTCCTAGTCAGATTCGTTAACCACTGCACCACGACGGGAACTCCAGGATTGACTTCTAAAAAGACTTACTCAATGGTTGTTGGTTGGAGGCCTCAGTTCCTTGCTCTGTGGACCTTGTCATAAGGCTGCTTGAGTGTCCTCACCATATGGCAGCTACCTTCCCCCAGAGTGAGTGATCCCAGACAGAAGGTAAGGAGGAAGCTGCAGTGCCTCTTTATGACCTAGTCTCAGAAGCTACACTTCACTTTCCGCTTTTTCTCTTTGTTTAAAGAGAGTCCTGGAGTTCCCATCATGACTCAGTAGAAACGAATCTGACTAGCATCCGTGAGGACACAGGTTCGATTTCTGGCCCGGTTAAGGATCGGGCGTTGCCGTGAGCTGTGGTGTAGGTCACAGACATGGCTCAGATCTGGCATTGCTGTGGCTGTGGTGTAGGCCGGCAGCTGTAGCTCTGATTCAACCCCTAGCCGGGAACCTCCATAAGCTGCAGGTGCAGCCTTCACAAGACCAAAAAAAAAAAAAAAAAGAGAGTCCTTAAGTCCAGCCTATACTTAGGGAGAGAGACATCACCTTTGGAAAGGAATGTCAGAGAATTTGTGGATGTATTTTAAGCCCTTACGAGTACCCAGGCTTGTTAGGAGGATTAAATGCAGGTAACATACATGAGGTCCCTAGTACAGGGCCTATTAAATAGTGAGTGTCAGTAGATGTTAGACATTCCTATTATTTCGGGTCCTTCTGAGAGGCTTGCCCTACTCTCCACTTGCTTTTCTCTCCTTTTCCAGAAGCGTCAGAAGCTAGAGCCGTCCCGGGTTGGGCTGGAGCGGCAGCTGGAGGAGAAGGCAGAAGAGTGCAGCCGACTGCAGGAGCTGCTGGAGAGGAGAAAGGGGGAGGCCCAGCAGAGCACCAAGGAGTGAGTGCAGCTGATAGGGCATGTGGGGCTGCTGGAGGGCCTTGGCCGGAGTTAGAGGCTCCCCCAGGGCTGGGGAGACAGAGGGAGATCTTAAGCTGAAGCTGGCAGACAAAGATGGTTTAAGATAAGACCTTTCTCTACTTTTTCTATTGGGAATGCTACTGGGCTACCTGGGTTTGCCTCTGTGCATGGGTTCTTAATCTGTAAAATAAGGTTAACAGTAGTACCTACTTCACAGGATTGTTGTGAGCATTCATTTAGCAGAAGTGTTTGCAATGAGTACTGTGTGGTAGGCACGGATCTAGGTTCCTGGGGTATGTCAGTGAACCATATACATGAAGAGCTCTGCTCTCTAAAAGTGTAGCTTCTCGTAGCGGGGAACAGATAGTAAACATTAAACATATTGTGTACATGTGTCACATGTGAGCAGGTGATAAGTAGATCCGGTTAAGGGCAGATCAGGAGGGCCGGGTTGTGGGGGAGCAGGTTGCAAAAATTAAGTAGCCACTGGAGGCCTTGTTAAGGTTTGAACAAAGACTCGAAGGAGGTGTGAAGGAATTAATATAAAGTGTTTAGAAAACTACCTGACACATAGCACTTGATAATGTTATCTATGATAATTATTAGACTCCAGAACATGAAGCTCCTCCTGGACCAGAGTGAAAGTGTTCGACATGGGCTAGAGACCCAGGTGATGGAGCTGCAGGACAAGCTGAAACGGGGCCAAGGTCCTGAGCCTGCTAAGGAGATGCTGATGAAGGTAGGGAGTAGGGCTGGTTACCCCAGCCTCAGCTTCCTTTTAGCTAGAGCATCCTCAAGTGTGCTCATCTACAGCTTCCCCAAAGTATGGGGAGTAGGTAGCTGCTTACTGGTGTACTTAGTACATAGGGTGCTTTCAGGTGGACCTAATGGCGGGCGGGGCGGGGGCTGGAGCCCAGAATGGTGGTTTCCTTTATTCTAACTAGGCATCTTAGAGACCGGAGAGCACCTGGTACCGTGCCTAACTGATAGGAGCTACTCATTAAATTTTTTTTTTTTTGCCCTTACCTGCGGCATATGGAAGTTCCAAGCCCTAGCTGCAGCAGCCTGGATCCTTAACCCACTGAGCCAGGCCAGGATTGAATCCATGACTCAGTAGTGACCTGAGTCACTGCAGAGACAATGTTGGATCTTTAACCTAATGCGCCACAGCTAGGGAACTCCAATAAATTATTATTATTTTTGGCTGCCCTATGACACATGGAGTTCCTGGGCCAGGGATCAGATCCAAGCTGCAGTTGTGACCTACGCCACAGCTGAGGCAACACCGGATCCTTTAACCCACTGTGCCAGGCCAGGGATCGAACCTGTGTCCTGGGGCTGCAGAGACATCACCGATCCCATTGCATCACAGCGGGAACTCCAGTATTTTTTGATTGACTGGATGAATGAATTATTCGCTCCTAAGGTGGTCACCTCTGTACTTCCACATTCACTTTCCCCAGGACCTGTTAGAGACCCGGGAGCTTCTGGAAGAGGTCGTAGAGGGGAAACAGCGGATAGAAGAGCAGCTGAGGCTGCGGGAGCGGGAGCTGACAGCCCTAAAGGGTGCCCTGAAGGAGGAGGTGGCCTCCCGTGACCAGGAGGTGGAGCAAGTCCGGCAGCAGTACCAGCGGGACGCAGAGCAGCTTCGCCGGAGCATGCAGGATGCAACGCAGGCATGTGACAAGAGCAGGGCTGGGAGAAGAGGGTACCCTAGGGAAGGGGGCTGCCTTGAGGTCTTGGTATTTTTTGATTTTTCATGGTCGTCTCGGGAACTCCCCATGAAAGACACATGTGGGATGTACTGTAAGCCTTGGTGGGGAAACGTACAAGGGCAGAGGGAAGATGTGCAGTCCAGGAGTCCCGTGGGGAGATAACTGGGGAGGCTTCCCCTAGATGCCAGGAGACAGACTGTGTCTTGGGGTGAGAACCTTCTGCTAGCATTGCACCAGGTACCTGTGGCTGTCAGGGGGTGTGTGCGGGTGCTTCTGGGCCCAAGCCTCCCCTTCTACACACTCACGTTGGTTTGGAGTAAACTCTTCCCTCTGAGTCTCCTGGCCACCGACTCTCCCCTTCCCCAGGACCATGCAGCATTAGAGGCTGAGAGGCAGAAGATGTCAGCCCTGGTTCGGGGGCTGCAGAGGGAGCTGGAGGAGACCTCAGAGGAGACGGGGCATTGGCAGAACATGTTTCAGAAGAACAAGGAGGAGCTTAGAGCCACCAAGCAGGAGTAAGGACATTGCCCCTCAGGATGCTTATCTGTGATTCTTATATCCCACCTCCTCTCTGCTCAGGCTGTGCTCTTCACTCCCCCCTTTTCCAGCTGCCTTTTTCCATATCCACCTTCCTCCTCTGCCCTCACCCCCACCCAGGCTGGGTGCCCAGTGTATTGGCCTCCAGGGAGGTGGTTTTCATCGCCCTGCTAACCTCTCCCAGGCAAGTGACCTTACCCTGTTTTCTTTCCCTTTTGTTTCACCTCGCTGGGCTCAGACTCCTGCAGCTGCGGATGGAGAAGGAGGAGATGGAAGAGGAACTTGGGGAGAAGATAGAGGTCTTGCAGAGGGAATTAGGGCAGGCCCGAGCTGGTGCTGGAGATACTCGCCAGGTGGAAGAGCTCAAGAAGGTACGTGAAAGTTGGGGAGGGGGTGGAAGGGCTGGTAAGGGGTGATGGGCACCTGCCTCAACTTTCCATTGGGGTCTCCACACTAGTGTATTTGTCTTCCACGGCTTGGTTTTCAGGCTTCATCCTGCCTGCTCAGCCTTATCTTTTCCCAGTATATGCTCCAGCAAGACTGGTCTCCTCATTGAGTATAGAAGTTTCTTTTCTTTCTTTCTTTTTTTTTTTGTCTTTTTGCCATTCCTTGGGCCGCTCCCGTGGCATATGGAGGTTCCCAGGCCAGGGGTCTAATTGGAGCTATAGCCGCCGGCCTTTGCCACAGCCACAGCAATGCGGGATCTGAGCCACATCTGCAGCCTACACCATAGCTCACGGCAACGCCGGATCCTTAACCCACTGAGCAAGGCCAGGGATTGAACCCGTAACCTCGTGGTTCCTAGTCGGATTCGTTAACCACTGAGCCACGATGGGAATTCCAAGTATAGAAGTCTCTAATGGAGGAGTTCCCGTTGTGGCACAGCAGAAACGAATCCAACTAGGAACCATGAGGTTGTGGGTTTGATCCCTGGCCTTGCTCAGTGGGTTAAGGATCTGTCATTGCCATGAGCTGTGGTGTAGGTTGCAGACGGGGCTCGGATCTCTCGTTGCTGTGGTGGTGGCATAGGCCAGTGGCTGCAGCTCCGATTCAATCCCTAGCCTGGGAACCTCCATATGCCACAGGTTCGGCCCTCAAGAGACAAAAAAAAAAAAAAGAAGTTTCTAATGGAAAGGGCTCTCAGTGGCCAGGTTGGGTTATAGCCAGAGGCTGCTGGCTGCCTCCCAAGAGGCCTCAGGGAGGATTGCCATGGATTTGTGAAACTCCATGGTCATTTTTGCAAGCTCGGAAACCTAATTTGGTCAGCATAGCACGCGTGGCTCCCTCTCTCAGAGGGGACTTATTAACTATGCTTATGCAACAAACGTTTACTAGAATTCCAGCTTATTAACTTACAATAAGAAATGTCGTCACATGGACTGGAACACTTGCAGTAGCATGGCCAGCTGACCTACATGGGAAGCCAAATTGTAATTTGAAGGCTGCTCGGAGTAGAGAATCTAGACACAGAGGGTTAAATGTTTTATCATGCATGGTTATTTCACAAATTATAAGGTCATAAAAGTGAAGTGAACACAAATAATTTCTTCATATTTTTGGTATTTATGAAGGATAGGAAAGCAATGAATTATTTTGGATGACTTGAAAATAAGAAAATATTTTCATTATAGGTAACTGGCATTTATGGCCTACTGAGAATCCTCCTAGATCTAATCAAACATATTCTGGTGGTGAAATCAAAAGTATTAATTTTTACCATGTTAAGAAGTTAACAACACACACACACACACAATAAAAGAAGTTAACAAATATCAATGAGAGTCTGAAGCCTTTTCACTATATTAGTTGACATAGTGAACTTGGGCTTCCTTTGGACAGTCTCAGTCGATTTTTTATGCTGGATAAAGCTAAAGAGCTAAAAAGTACAACTAGTATTTGATTTATTTCATATATTAAATGTATTTTTAATCAATAAATAAAATATACATTAGGAAAATAGACTAATCCAGTCCATTGTGGACCATACACTGTGCCATTTTTCTTTCTTTCTTTTTTTTTTTTTGTCTTTTTGCCATTTCTTGGGCCACTCCCACGGCATATGGAGATTCCCAGGCCAGTGGTCTAATTGGAGCTGTAGCCACCGTCCTACACCAGGGTCTCAGCAACGCAGGATCCGAGCCGCATCTGCGACCTACGCCACAGCTCACGGCAATGCCGGATCGTTAACCCACTGAACAAGGCCAAGAATCGAACCCTCAAGCTCATGGTTCCTAGTTGGATTCGTTAACCACTGAGCCATGACGGGAATTCCACTTGGGTCATTTCTCTGCTTACCTGTAATGAATAGATATGAACATTCACTTACAGGTTTTTTTTTCTATGAAAATATGTTTATGCAGTTCTCTTGGGTTTATACCTAGGCGTAGAGTTGCTGGGTCATCTGGCAATTTCATTATTATCTTTTTGAGACATTGCCAGATTATTTTCCAAAGTGGCCATGCCACTTCACACTCTCACCAGTAGTGTATGAGACTTTTGGTTTCTCCACATTCTGGTGTCCCAGGCTGGCTCTCTCTGCTGTGTCACCATTTCCCTTCCCTGTCACCATTTCTCTTCCCTTCTAGGAGCTGCGCCAGACACAGGAGGAACTTAAAGACCTGCAGGCAGAGCAGCAGAGCCAGGAGGTGGCTGGGAAACACCGGGAGCGGGAGTTGGAGAAGCAGCTGAAGGTCGAGGCTGAACGAGGCCGGGGACTGGAACAGCAGAACCTCCAGCTACAAAAGACCCTCCAACAACTGAGACAAGACTGTGAAGAGGCTTCCAAGGCAAGGGGAGTGGGCACAGGGCTTAGGAGGTGGAGGCTGAGGGGTCTGGAGGGCTGAGGAGCCAGAGGGCGTGGAAAATTACCTATCATGGGTATGTATAGACCAGATCCTTGGTCCTAGGTGTGTGGTTACAGGTAGCCAGGAGGTGGCAGGGGGAGGCCGGGCGGTATCTGGTGACATCCACTGCATCTCTGTAGGGGTGGGGTTCTCAGGGAAGCCTCTGGCTGGCGGCACCACCCCTCTTTACATCTGGATTCTTGGGGTCTGCCTTTGGGGTGGCCTTTCTTGGAGTTGTCGTTGACCTTGAGCCCTGGGGTCTGAGCCTCCTCTCCCTGAACCGGCCTCAGGCTCAGATGGCAGCAGAGGCAGAGGCAGCAGTGCTGGGGCAGCGTCGGACGGCAGTGGAAACAACACTTCGGGAGACCCAGGAGGAGAACGACGAATTCCGACGGCGAATCCTGGGTCTGGAGCAGCAACTGAAGGAGGCGCGAGGCTTGGCGGAAGGCGGGGAAGTGGCGGAGGCACGGCTTCGGGACAAGGTGCAGCGGCTGGAGGTCAGTACTTTCGCCGATCTTGTTAGCTTCCTCCTGGCGCTGTCTCCTCATCCCTGCCTAAATCCTCAGCCATCACTTTGATTTTGTGTGGACTGTACTTCTGTTTGCCTTCCCAGCCTTCTGGTAACCTTGGGTTTATTTCCTGGCGTATGCTTTGGTGTGACTTTCTCAAGTGTCACTGGCATTTTTGTCTGTCTTCTATCTACTTTTTGCCTGTTCTCTGTTCTTCGCTGGGTCCTCTGAGCCTGTTTTTGTGGCCCACCTTTTTAAAACAAGCATCTCTTCCTCCTTCCTCCCATCCACTCACCTCCAAATGGCTTGAGCCCAAGGTTCGCATCCTGTCATCCAATGGTTCTCTCCTTCCCCATCACAGGCAGAGAAGCAGCGGCTAGAGGAGGCCCTGAACACAGCTCAGGAAGAGGAGGGGAGCCTGGCAGCAGCCAAGCGGGCCCTGGAGGCACGGCTGGAGGAGGCCCAGCGGGGGCTGGCCCGCCTGGGGCAGGAGCAGCAGGCGCTGAACAGGGCCCTAGAGGAGGAGGGGAAGCAGCGGGAGGCCCTCCGGCGCAGCAAAGCCGAGCTGGAGGAGCAGAAGCGCTTGCTGGACCGGACTGTGGACCGGCTGAACAAGGAGGTGGGGCCTGGGGCGGCCTGGGCTCAGGAAGAGGCTCCGCTCATATCGAAGCTTGCCTGGCGGGACAGGGGGTGGGAGTTGGGGTCACATCGTGTGGTGGCTGCTTTCCTCAAGTTCATTGTTGGGGAGGCCGAGGCCAGATCCTCAGAGTGGCATCCTTCCTACTTCCCTCCCCTGATGGTCTTGATCCTTGGAGAACATTTCCCGGAGTTCCTCCTAGAAGTCTATAGGCCCAAAGAGCAGAATGTTCATTGGTAGAGTTTTATATTTGGAGGAAGAGAAAAGACCTATAATCCCTCCTGAGGCATCTGTAAGACCTAAAATAAGAATTTTCATTGGTAGACTTTTATGTTTGGGGGAAGGGAAGGAAGAAAGGAAGAAAAGGAAAGAAACTGCTCTTTTGGGCTAAGGTTCTCTTACTCTCTCACTGTAAAACTGGAGCAGACACATCATATGTTTCATCTGTTCTAAAAGGCACATTGTGTCATCTCTGAAATTGATTTGTGTCTTTTTTCGTTTGTTTTTTGTTTTTTTTTGCCTGTTTCCAGGGCCGCTCCCACGGCATACAGAGGTTCCCAGGCTAGGGGTCTAATCGGAGCTGTAGCTGCTGGCCTATGCCAGAGCCACAGCAACGTGGGATGCGAGCCGGGTCTGTGACCTACACCACAGCTCACGGCAACGCCAGATCCTTAACCCACTGAGCAAGGCCAAGGATCGAACCCGCAACCTCATGGTTCCTAGTCGGATTCATTAACCACTGCGCCATGACGGGAACTCTATGAAATTGATTTGTGTCTTATACGAATGTGTTATAGCTTAACGGGCAGATTTTTCTTTTAGCGGTACGTCTTAAAATAATCATTAGCATCTTGGGTTTGCTGAAATGTGGTCATTTAGGGTTTACTTTGTATCAGGTACTGTTGTAAATAACTTTAACATAATTAGTTAACATTCTTACAACACCCTTGTGATGGAGATACTGTTATCATCCCATTTTACAGATGGGAACCTGAGACCCAGACCCATCTAATAAGCGGTAGAGCCAGGATTCGAATCCAGAAAATTTATATATTACTACCAGCTATACTAGGGACCTAGGTCCAGGAAAGAGAAGAGAGAACTGCTTTGGCAGGAAGGAGGCTCTGGGAGAGTCTTGAGAGTCTGAGCCTGGAGAAGGGACAGAGGCGTCTGTTAAAGAGATGCAGTGCTGAAATAACTCTTTTTCTGTGTTTTAGCTGGAGCAGATTGGGGATGACTCCAAGCAAGCCCTGCAGGAGCTCCAGTCTCAGCTGGAGGATTACAAGGAAAAGGCCCGGCGGGAGGTAGCAGATGCCCAGCGCCAGGCCAAGGAGTGGGCCAGTGAGGCTGAGAAGACCTCTGGGGGGCTGAGCCGGCTTCAGGATGAGGTAGGACCCTTAAATGGCCAGAGGATGGAGTGGGAACCCTTCCAGCGTCCTTTAAGGGATCCTGGGACCTGGGTTTAGGTATAATCACTTAGGTGGGAGAGTTGGGTGGCAGGGGGGTGTTGTCCACCCTAGCTAGGTACAGACAGTAGGGGATGCATCGTCTGTATAGGTGTGATTTGCAAACTCTGCTGCACATCAGGGTCACCTGGGGAGAGTTTTAAAAATCTCAATACCAGGAGTTCCCTTCATGGCTCAGTGGTTAATGAACCCGACTAGCATCCATGGAGACTCGGGTTTGATCCCTGGCCTCACTCACTGGGTTAAGGATCCAGCATTGCCATGAGCTGTGGTGTAGGTCACAGACACGGCTTGGATTTTGTGTTGCTGTGGCTGTGGTGTAGGCCAGTGGCTACAGCTCTGATTAGACCCCTAGCCTGGGAACCTCCATATGCTCTGGGTGCAGCCCTAAAAAGACAAAAAAAAAAAAAAAAAAAAAAAAAAAAATCTCAATACCCAAGATATATCCTGTACATCTTAAATCCTAACTCCTGGGGCTGGGATCCAGGATCCATCGTCTAAGAACTCTTTAGGTGCTTTAAACTTGTGTGGAGGGTTTTAAAAAGACAAAAATGAAAATGGGCTAAAAGTCATTCTTTTTTATTACCACCATGTTCTGGCAATTCTTAAGAATGTCAGTGTTGAACTATTTCTCCCCGCAGGGTGGACTGCTCCCACCCCTCAACCTCCACCTGACCTTATCTGAGCTGTTGCATTTTTCCTTTCTGACCAGACTCAGAGGCTGCGGCAGGCCCTGCAGGCATCCCAGGCTGATCGGGACACAGCCCGGCTGGACAAAGAGCTGCTGGCCCAGCGGCTGCAGGGGCTCGAGCAAGAGGCAGAGAACAAAAAACGCTCCCAAGACGATAAGAGCCGACAACTCAAGAGCCTTGAGGTGAGGACACTGAGGGTGGGAGAGGGAAGGTGATTGGGGTGGCGGGGGGTGTGGGGGGGTCTGGATCCTGGCACAGGTGGGATATCTGTGGGGAAAAGAGCCAGGATACTCCAAGCCTCTTTCTATACTAGGGATGGAGAAGTAGCAGCCCACAGCTGATGGATTTTGTTTGACTGCAGTGTTTTAAACAACTTTGAATTCATTGCTACTGTTTGGAAATTTATAGATGTCACATAAAATTTGGGGTTTCTGGGTTTCTTTTTCTTTTTTTTGCTTTTTAGGGCCACACCCACGGCATATGGAAGTTCCCAGGCTAGGGGTCGAATCGGAGCTACAGCTGCTGGCCTACATCACAGCCACAGCAACACGGGATCTCACCTACACCACAGCTCATGGCAACACCAGATCCCCGACCCACTGAGTGAAGCCAGGATCGAACCAACATCCTCATGTATACTAGTCGGATTCGCTTCTGCTGCACCACGATGGGAACTCCCTTTCTGGCTTCTTTTGTGCATTTGGAAAATGGAATAACACTGGGCTTAGAGTCTTGAGTTGTCTGCGTGGCACCAGTTGGCTGGAGCTGAGCAGTGGCTTCTCCCCTTCAGAGTCAACACTGGCTTTCAGTTTGCTATTTTTGGCAGTAATAACAATAACAATAGTAATAGCAGGAGTTCCCATAGTGGCGCAGTGGTTAACGAATCCAACTAGGAACCATGAGGTTGAGGGTTCGGTCCCTGCCCTTGCTCAGTGGGTTAAGGATCCGGCGTTGCCGTGAGCTGTGGTGTAGGTTGCAGACGCGGCTCGGATCCTGCGTTGCTGTGGCTCTGGCGTAGGCCGGCGGTACAGCTCCGATTTGACCCCTAGCCTGGGAACCTCCATATGCCGCAGAAGCGGCCCAAAGAAATAGCAAAAAGACCAAAAAAAAAAAAAAATCTGAAAAAAAAATAGTAATAGCAGCAGCAGCAAACATATATATTGTGCTGTGTGCTAGGTACATAGGACTCCCTTTCATCCTGGGAATAACCCTGTGGGATAGGTAGTCTTGTTTTCTCCATTATACAGATGAGGAAAACTGAGACATAGGGAGACTGAGTCCGTGGCTCCTCAGCTAGGAAGTGGTAGGTTTGATTTTCAAATCTAAGCAGTCTGGCCCTGGAGCCTACACTCGGCCTCTGCATGGCATTGCCTGTCTCGAGTTTGCTTCTCTAGGCTGTACCTTGATGCTTCAGTCTCTAACTCTCACCCTCTCGGCCTTGGCCCCCGGCACTTGGGTTTCTTTCTATTTCCTCTTCGGGAGATAGGGTTGCCTTAGTGAGAAATCAATTCTGGGGGTTTGTCTTCCTGCCAAGGAGCCAAGACCAGAGCCGGCCCATCCTTTCCCCTTGATGCCCCACTTGGTCAGCAGAGGGCGCTAGCGCTATGGTGGCTCTGGGAGAGGTAGGGAACAGTGGGTTCTGGGATGTACCAGAGAGAGGAGTCTGAGACCGTCCTGGTTAGAATTTGGCATTATGGTGTCCAGCATTTGGGGCAGAATTAACCTGTTGTCCCTCTGACACAGGAAAAAGTCTCCCGGCTGGAGGCAGAGTTAGATGAGGAGAGGAGCACCGTGGAGCTGCTGACGGACCGGATGAATCGCGGCCGGGACCAGGTAGCCCCTTCCTTTCTTCTCATCTGTGCCTACCCCTGATGGCAGAACCTCTTGGCTCTTTCAAAAACAACCCTCCTTCCCATCTTTCATATCTGGAGAGTTCTGGCGTGCCTGGCTGTACTGCAGAGTCTTGTCTGCTTTGGAAGGGTTGGCAGGTTTCCTTGGGTGGAAAGAGGCCAGGAATTTGAGTGGAGGGAGGAATCCTGGTGGCCTGGGCTGCTGACCTGACTCTAGGCTGCTTCCATTCAGAAATGATGCTAGTTCTTGATGAGACTGAGAAGGCCCTGTTTAAATTCTGTAGCTCCTCCCATTTGAAAAGGCTGTGATTTCTTAGTTGCCTGGGGAATTTGAGGAGTTCAGGGAGTAAGTACCCTTCAGTTACTCTGCCCCACTGATTCATCATTAGTCCTCCCCAAGTCTGGATCCTCTCCCCCATCCACACTAGGTGGACCAGCTGAGGACAGAGCTCATGCAGGAGAGGTCTGCTCGGCAGGACCTGGAGTGTGACAAAATCTCCTTGGAGAGACAGGTGAGGGGCAGGGGCAGGGAGTCTTGGGAATAGACCCCAGGAGGCAGGTGGGATGACCGTGGAAGTGATCGGAGGTGGAGTGCTAATCCAGGAGTCTTCCTTTCCCTCTCAGAACAAGGACTTGAAGAGCCGGTTGGCCAGCTCAGAAGGCTTCCAAAAGCCCAGCGCCAGCCTTTCTCAGCTCGAGTCCCTGAATCGGGAGTTGCAGGAGCGGCTCCAGGCTGAAGAGAGGTGACAAGGAGCCCATCCTCCCTTTCTCCCTCTGGGCTTTTCTCCTCTGGGGCTGCCTCTATCTTCTGTCTCAGACATGGTCAGCCTGGCTTCATCTTTCTGGAGACCTCTTTTCTTGATAGGGAGAAGAGACAGTTGGAGAAATTCCACAATGTGAATGACCTCTATCTCCCTGGTTCTTTAGATCTACCCCAGATCCTCCCCAATCTCATGATGGAGCTTGTGTCTGAGTCCTGGGGTCCTTGGAGGCAGTAGGGGGCCAAGTAGGGGTTCCTTAAGAAATGGCAACAGCCACAGACATCCTCCTACCCACCTTTTTAGGGAGAAGACAGTTCTGCAGTCCACCAACCGAAAATTGGAGCGGAGAGTTAAAGAGCTGTCCATCCAGATTGATGATGAGCGGCAACACGTCAATGACCAGAAAGACCAGGTAAGGATGGCAGCTGGAGCCAAGCAACCACATGATAAGTATATACTTACCAAGGGAGGCCTCATCTCATACGTCTTCTAAGCTTTGGCTTTCTGGAGTTCATGTTGTGGCCCAGTGGTAGCAAACCCTGCTAGTGTCCGTGAGGATGTGGGTTCGATCCCTGGCCGTGCTCAGTGGGTTAAGGATCCGGTATTGCCATGAATGGTGATGAAGGTTGCAGATGTGGCTCAGATCCCACATTACTGTGGCTGTGACTGTGGCCGGCAGCTGCAGCTCAGATTTGACCCCTAGCCTGGGAATCTCCATATGCTGCAGGTGCAACCCTAAAAAGCAAAAAACAAAAAACAAAAAACAAAACCCCAAAAAACAAGATCAACTTAGACTTTCATTCTATAAGGACAGAGAGACTACAGTGAAAGGACAGTAAGCACATGTATCCAGTGCTTATGATGTGCTAGGTTCTCTTTTTAAGTGATGTACTAACTCATTTAATCCCTAAGACAATCCTGTGAGGTTAGGGAACTTGCCCATAGTCAGAACATTTTTCTGGGGGCAGTTATCCCTTGTCAAGGTTCCTGCAGGGGAGGATCCCTGGCCGTGGTAGCAGCTGCTGCTTTTCTAATGTGGGGACTTGGTATCCTGCCTAGCTAAGCCTGAGGGTGAAGGCTTTGAAGCGGCAGGTGGATGAAGCAGAAGAGGAAATTGAGCGTCTGGATGGCCTGAGGAAGAAGGCCCAGCGTGAGCTGGAGGAACAACATGAGGTCAATGAACAGCTCCAGGCCCGGATCAAAGCCCTGGAGAAGGACTCCTGGTATGGGCTGCTCTTCTGACCCCTGCTCCATCAGGCTAACAGAGCAAGGAGGGCGTGGGCTGGATAGGGAGGAGGGGTTCTGAGAGGGGACTTTGCAGTCATTCATTCCTGGCCGAAAGCCAGTGTAATTATCTTTTAGTATCTCAGCTCCCATCCTGTACCCCATCTCCCCTAATCTCTGCTTGGTGGGGGAAATCTTGTGAGTAGCTTTAGACCTTAGAGGAATTGGGAATTTCCTTAGCATGTAAATGGCAGCTGTTTAAATCTTTCTGCCTCTTCCCCTGACCAGTATTCCTCTCTTGACTCAGGCGCAAAGCGTCTCGCTCAGCTGCTGAGTCAACTCTCCAGCACGAAGGGCTGAGCTCAGATGAGGAATTTGACAGCGTCTACGATCCTTCCTCCATCGCATCACTGCTTACAGAGAGCAACCTGCAGACCAGTTCTTGTTAGCTCATGGTCCACAAGGCCCAGAAACCACACTTGAGGCCTGTCCTGGCCAGTCCAGCTCTGCTCTGCTCTGCCCTGCCCAGCCTCAGATCCCCGTTGCTGTGGGAGACCCAATTATTCAGACCTATGACAGGGAGGGGTCTGGGTGATGGTGATAAAAAGGCATCAGTGTTGAGCTGGTGGATGGGCTTTCCCTTTCCTCTGGAGGAGTGGGCGTTTTAGCCAGCTGAATCCTCTCCTCAAGTGCTGACTCCCCCCACCCCGACTCCCTCACAGCAGCAGCTCGGTCAGCATATAGGCTGATTGAGCAGGAGAGGAAGGGATCGAAATTGCCATGTGTATAAAGCTTTATTTCTTTAACCCTACACCCCAGGCTCAGGGAAATACCCTATATGATTCTGCTCCCTTGACTCCTGTAACTCATTTTCCTCCCATTCTGGAGCAGGGTAAGGAGGACATAATGGGTAACGGACATGCTGGCGTGGCTCTACCCACTTCTCAGATGCTCTTCTTTGCACAGTCATGGGGCCCACGTGGTAGTCCCCACCTGTCTCCAGTCCTATATTTTTTGTCTTCCCCAGGCCAAGATCCAAGGGACCCTTTCTCCTCCCCTTCCCGTCTTTACCATTTCCTCCTTTCTTTTCAGTGCCTTAGCCGGGGTGAGGAGATAAGGATGCCCTTCTTGCCTTTTATACCTGCACATTCATACCTCTCCAAGAACCCCTCCTGCTGCCCCAGTGACCGATGGACAGAGCTACCAGCTTCTCTACTTAGGAACCCCTGCGAGAGGGACTTTGGTAGGGCCATGATAAGGTGGTGAGGCCTGGTTCTGCTCAGGGTTTCCATCCTTCCTCTTCTCCCTCTCTGACTGGATGTGCTTGTAAGATGGTCACACCTGGGAACCCTAACAACTGTCTACACAAGTTCGAAAAGCAAAGGTTTTGGTCTCTGTGGCCTTGTGATCAGATGTGCCCAACCTCACTAGGGAACTGAGGGACCCTCAATATCTCAGGAGCTTGGTCCTCATACAGAGGGGCTAGAGGCTGACTCTTGGTAGAAATGGAAAGAGGCAATGGAGGATTTATTCCTCCTTTGGGATTTGGGGAGAGCCAAGTTCTGGTGGGGAGGAGGTAAGGGAGATGATTCATCTCTCTTATTTCCTAAGCAGGCTCTGTACAGAGCCTTGAGGAGGGAGAAGTCTGTTTTCACCAATAACTTGTGATTTTGTGATTAAAAAAAAAGTTCCTCTATTCTGCAAATCATATATTATCTCCCAGTTCAATCCAATCCAGCATTGAATTTATTTTAAATTAAACATAAAATTATATATCTATTCTGAAATTTTTGACTTGTCTTCTCATTCTCCCCCATCTTAACTTTATGAAGAAACCATTTTATTGTTCAATTTAGAGACCGAAGCTGGGGTTTTCTTAACTTCACTTTTTAGAGGTCCTTTACAACAGATCAGATGGAACCTAGGGAGCCTTAGGTTCCCTAGGTTTCCTTTATTTCCTTAAGAAATAAATGGAGTATTGGTAACAGCTCCCTTCTCTCCTGAACAACATTCTGGGAAGAACAAGGCCAGTAAATGCCTTCGAGGGTTAGACTGGAACTGGTTTTTTTTTTTTTTATTCCTTGGGAACATAGGGATAGCCCCAGCATTCACCTCTTAGACACAAAGATAGCCATCCATTCCTACCTGGCATTCCTCTTGTGTTGCCTTGAACAGGGAGCTAGCTGATCAGCAGAGCCTTCTGTCAGATTCAGGCTTTCTGCCCACTCTGGAGTGGGTCAGGCCTCCTCCTGTCATGTCCATATGGACCATAGCCTGGTGGAGAAGCCATATGCTAAGAGCAGCTGGACTGGAAGAGGCTCCAAGATCTTTCTTGATCATCCTCTCTTCTAGGTCCTTAAGATGCTAACCTGGGCCAAGGGAGCAAATGTCATTGGAGAAGTTAAGGTTCATCCCTTCTCAAGAATACAAATTCCTTTTAAGGCAATGTGTCCCGCCTCTCCCATCCATATAAGGGCAGCTTTGATATAATAGCTTCTGCAAAACAAGCCCCACCCAGAGCCAAGCTGGCTTTGACTTTGGCCTGGGCTTTCTGCCAAGGAAGGGCACCTGCCAGACTGGCTTAGGCCAGTCTGAGTGAGCTGGCCCTGGCAGCCTGTATGGCGGAGGAAAGGTTTCTCAGTTCTACAAAGCCTACAGGCTGGCCTAAATATAGGGAGAGGAGAATGTATGGAAGGTTTTTTTCCAATTTTGCATCCTCTAGGGGCTGGCAGGGTGAACCTCTCTTACCAACACTGGCCTTAGAGTTGAAATGAGAGGGCAAGACTAACGTTTGAGGTACAATCATATAACACTGGACAAAACTTCAGTTAAGTAGATAGTAGCTCCCAAGCCCCACCTTTAGGTAAATCGGAGCGAGCGCAGACGGGCGTGGCCTGAAGCCTCTAGGCTACGCCCACTTCACAATTTTGCTCAGTCATTGGCGAACCGCGTCCTGGGGGCGTGTCCTATTGCCAGCCTCCGCCCCTGACGCACCTATACAAGGGGGGGGCGGTTCGGCGCGCGCTCGCCTAGTAGGAGCCAGACTGCAAGGCGGAGGGCTGTGTGTGTGTTCCGTGACCCTCTCGGGAAGATGATGAACGGGACGCGTAGCTGGTGTACACTGGTGGACGTGCACCCGGAAGCGCAGACCTCGGTAAGAAAAAGCGACCACGTCGCCTCCCTCGCTCGGTACTCTTGGTTTCTAATTCCGCCCCAACCGTGCCCCGCGCGGAGTTCGCTGACATCACCTGGTGCCGTGCGGTCAGCCCCTCACGGCGCTTCTCTTTTTGTACCGCCTCGCGGCGGGCAGTGGGAATCCCGGGGAGTCTCGGGCTGAAGACTCTTTTAAGGCTTGAGGACTCTGGGCGTCCCTGCCCTTTAGGAGGACACTGCGGCTACGGCCAGGGGCGCGGTGCAGGTCTCCAGTGCGCGCTGTTCAGGCGTCCTGTGGGCTCCTAGGTTGAGTCGTAGAAGAATGAGCTCTGGGGACGGGATTCCTGCGCTCTTTTGAACTTTGGTTCCCAACAAGGGGAACGAGGCTTTTTGTGGGTCCTGGTGACCTCAGAGACCCTTCAAAGAACTTAATGGTGATCAGTAGCAAGACAAAGGGAAGAGAGTGAAACCCTAGGGCTTCAACTCGAGAACGGGTACGGTAGAACTCCAAGTACGCTGAGAATGGCCGGGGACTCTTACCTTTAGTTAGGAGGGATTGGGCTGTCTGCTTGGGGTCGGGTTGGGGGTGGGGGGGGTCACCTATTTGCTCGGATTTCTCCTCTTTCCCCCGTGCCGTTTTCCTGCCCCCTCCTCCCAAATGGCCAGCCAATAGCTTCCTGGGACATTTTGTTGGTTTTGCTTACGTCTCCAACCTCCAAGCCCCGGACTAGTGGATGGAGGGGATGCCAGAATCTGGGCTGAGAAGAGAAGGGAAGTGATCTACGCAAGAGCTTCTGGACCGAGTGAGGGTGGGGGAGAGAGAGGAGTGCTAACCCGACGGCTCCACTGCTAAGAGATCTGCCCTGCTCCCCTCACTCCCTAGGCTCCCAGTCCCTCTTCTCTTCCCCCCACCATAGTGTACTATGCTCTTTCCTCTCTGGAGACAAAGGAGGGTAACTTGGGGCTAAGTGTTTCTAGGCTCTTCTGGGGAACTTAACCCAGAATGGGTGTGTGCTATTTTATCAATTTCCAGGCTATTGTGGAGGAGAGTGAAATGGGAGTCAAGGTGATGGGGGGCTTGTATCCCTTCCTTTTCCCCTCTCCGCTCTGATTCTGATTCTCTTCCCTCTTTCTGTCTCAGCTTGCCCTTGAGGTAGAGCTAACCCAACTGCACCTGGATTATGGCTCTTCGAAGAATATTTGTAGAATAGTTGCTTATTTCAAGTTTAAGGCATAGATGATCACTTAATTCTGTTCACAGTCCCCTCTCCATTTCTGCCCAGGCTGTGTTTCTGCCACCTTTCAATACAGGTCTTGCTACCTCCCAACTCCAGTACCCCTATCCCTCATTTTCTGTAGCTTGCTGCTCCCCCAGCTATGAGACGCAGAAGTGATGGAAAAAATCCATCCTTTATTGTGTCATCCCCAAATCCTACTCTGTGCTCTTGCTCACTCTTTTGGAAAGACTGAGGCAAGGAACAAGGTATGAGGGAAATAAAGGAGAGAGGTGTTTGGGCTTCTCTTTGCTTGCTGTAGAAAGATTTCCAGGAAATTCTTAAGTCTAAGGCATTGGCAATGTTGAGAATGAATTGACATCTTATTTTATCCCTCGATGTTTTGCTGCTTGTCTGCTGGGGCAGAAAGAGTGGATTGAAAAATAGCAAGGAATTCACAGTCTCAAGCCATAGCTAATCAGAAACCTCTGGCACAGGGGGAGACAGAAATTCCCTTTTATTCCTTTTTCCTAGACTGGACTTGAGAGTTATTTGACTTGAAAGGTAGGAATGAAATAACTATTGCCTGGGTCTGGTGTTGGAGACATTCCTGAGCTCTTAAGGAAGGGGAGGAGACGGTAAACAATCAATCAGTCAGGAGACAGGCTTTGTCCTGGATTCCTCTCCTCTGAGCCATGCTGCAGATAGAATTTATGGTTGTGGACAGTCGCCAGAAACCTCTCGTATATATTCATTCTCAGTGCATGTGCAAAGTGAGTGAGTGCATAAATAAATGAGCAGATGTTTCTTCTGGTGTCAGCAGTGTAGATGGTGTAAGTAGCTGGTGTGTCCTAGTGAGTGTCAGGACCCTGGAACTGTGGTAGTATTTCTCCACCAGCCAGGCCACGTGCCTCAGTGCACCCTGCATGGATATAGAAATATCACACTACTGCATTCTCTGGGTTGCTTTTATTGTTGGAGGCAGATGCAGCAGGTACAATGAGCCAGTGTTTTTCAAACTGCTGACCAGAATCACATAATCATTGAGATCAACTTAGTGGGTCAGAACCAGCATTAAAAAAGAAATAGATGTGCTCAGAGGAAGAGGCCTGAAGAAATGGCTCCTCTGTTTATAACACGTTCAACAGGAATCTGGGTTCATTGTCACAAGAGGCACAGAACTGTGTCCTTCCTATGAATAAATAACCTAAACGTGTCCTCCTGCCACCCCCTCCCCCCTGGGGTGAGGGGGCTACTGGGCAGAACCAGTAGGACAGGGCTCAATCATGGCAGAAAAGCTACAGTATTTAGTGGAAGAGTTTGCTACCTAGAGCTTGTCCAATCCATGCATGGGTGGGTCTTGAGTGGTCTTATAGACGTAAAGGCTTTGAACTTCTTTTTTCAAGGAAAAAAGAAAGTAGATCCCAACTATATGCCATTCTGGAAAAAGTAAAACCATGGAGACATTAAAAAGATCAGTGGTGGAGTTCCCGTTGTGGCTTAGTGGTTAACGAATCCGACTAGGAACCATGAGGTTGCGGGTTCGATCCCTGGCCTTGCTCAGTGGGTTAAGGATCTGGCATTGCTGTGAGCTGTGGTGTAGGTCACAGATGCAGCTCGGATCCCTCATTGCTATGGCTCTGGCGAAGGCCAGTGGCTGCAGCTCTGATTGGACCCCTAGCCTGGGAACCTCCATATGCTGCAGGAGCGGCCCTAGAAAAGGCAAAAGACAAAAAAAAAAAAAAAAAAAAAAAAAAAAAGACCAGTGGTTGCCAGGAGTTTGTGGGGAGAGAGGAGATAAATACACAAACACTTTTTAGGGCTATGAAAATACTTTGATATCATAACTATGGGTATATGTCATTATATTTTTGTCCAAACCCATAGAAAATGCAACATCATTCACTTCATTAGAGTGAAGGTGGTCTGTGGACTTTGGGCGATTACAATATATCAAAGTACGTTCATCCTTGGTTAAAAAGTACCATTCTGGGACTTCCCTTGTGGTGCAGTGGGTTAAGGATCTGGCATTTTCCCTGCAGCTGCCCGGGTCACTGCTGTGATGTAGGTTCGATCCCTGGCCCAGGAACTGCTACATGCCTCAGATGCCGCCAAGAAAAAAAAAAGTTCCATTCTGGTGAATGATATTGATAATGGCTAGGCATGTATGTGGGGAGAGGGGTATATTGGGAATTTCTGTACCTTTTGGTGTAAACCTCAAACTGCTCTTTAAAAAAAAAGTCTTAAATAATTAACACTGTTGGAATGGGAGTTCCTGTTGTGGTGCAGTGGAAACAAATCTGACTAGGAATCCTGAGGTTGCTGGTTTGATCCCTGGACTCACTCAGTGGGTTAAGGATCTGGCATTTCCATGAGCTGTGGTGTAGGTCAAAGATTCTGCTCGGATGCCATGTTGCTGTTGCTGTGATGTAGGCTGACAGCTGTAGCTCTGATTCCACCCCTAGCCTGGGAACCTCATATGCCACTGGAGCGGCCCGAAAAAGCAAACAAACAAACAAACATTCTCAAAATGTTAGGGTAGACATTTTTGGCAAAACTTTTGTTTTAGTTATATGTATGTATACATATTATATATTTGTGGGTGTGTTTATTCGATTGTGATGTAAAATGTATTTTTTTAGGTCAAAAAAGTTTACAAGCCACTGTAGTAAGTTATACTGGCAAATAAAAGCACAATTAACCTCTAACTCATTTTTATTAGACATTCCCATTAAGTTCCATTATTATAAGCAACAGAGAGTGACTCCAACTAACTTAGGCAGAAGAGGAATTTAAGGAATTTAATTATGGGCAGCTCACAGAATTTAAGGGAAAGCTTAAAAAGTCTGAACCAGAGGGGTCCTGGGGCCCCCGTAAGTGGAAGGAACTAACTAATGGAGGGTTCCCACTTCTGGGCGAACCAGTTCCAGCTGTTTTAGGTCTTTTTGTCATTCTGCTTGAGACTCCAGGGAGAGGGTGTCACTGGCCCCTTACCCACCTTGGCCAGGGCAGGTTGGGATTCCTTGATTGCTAGGCCCACCAGACTACCCAGTGAAGGAGGGGGATTCTCCAAAGCAAAATCCAAGTGCTATCATTAGTGGGGGAGGATGGAAACTGTGTGGCAAAAGCAACAGATGTCACTACATTTGACTTTGCTTTGAATCTCTGTTTTTCTTTTCTTTTTGGCTATGCCTGTGGCATGCGGAAGTTCCTGGGTCAGGGATCAAACCCATGCCACAGCAATAACAATGCTGAATCCTTTAACCACTAGGCCACCAGGGAGCTCCTTAAATCTTTTTTTTTTTTTAATCGAAGAAGTGTATGTGCATGATTTTAAAAATCCCTGATAATATCAAAAGACTTTAAAGGAAAATAGTAAGCAGTTACTTATCCAAGGCCTGCCCAATGGAAGTTACCTTCAACTCTTTTAGCTCTTTGTAGCATTTACTGTCATGTTTCTAAATGGCATGTTTATGCTTTATTGGTTTTAGACATCACTGACTTCCTGTTGTAGGAATTATAGGAAGTTTTATACCCCCACCCTGTATATGCTCCTTTTTCCTTCTCCCATCTTCCCAACGAGATTATATTACAATTTTTGGCTACACTGTGATTTCCGTTAGTAGCATTGTGGTTAAGATCCTGGTTCTGGGAGTTCCTGTCGTGGCTCAGTGGTTAACGAACCCAACTAGTATCCACGAGGACTCGGGTTTGATCCCTGGCCCCGCTCAGTGGGTCAAGGATCTGGCGTTGCTGTGAGCTGTGCTGTAGGTTGCAGATGTGATTCAGATCCCACGCTGCTGTGGATGTGGTCTAGGCTGGTGGCTACAGCTCCATTTCAACCCCTAGTTTGGGAACCTCTATATGCCGTGGGTGCAGCCCTAAAAAAAAGACAGACAAAAAAAAAAAAAAGATCCTGGTTCTGGGAATCTGACCCAGTGGCCTATGGTCAGGGTTTTAGTGTTTGCTTTGCCCAAAGATCATGTTGGTAAATTACTTTATCTCTTCAGTCTCAGTTTCCTCATGTGTAAAATAGGGGTATTAACTGCACCTGTCTCATAAAGTTCTTGTGAGGAATGCATGTGAAATATGAAGCACAGTGCCTGGCACATGGTAAATACTCGATGGAGTTGTTATTTTCTGTTTGTTACTGACTGGCTAGACTGTTTTAGCTTCCCCTGGTCAAGGGATGGAGAAACTGGGAACTCTCTGTTCTGGTCTATTATGTTGCTGTTTGTCTTACCTGTTCCTCTCCTCTCATATTGAGGACGAGAGGGGACCTATAAGTAGACTCAGGGTGAAGATCTGAGTAACATTTGCACCTACTAGCTCAGCCAGAACTGTGTTAAAGTGATAGTCAGGGATCATATTTTAGCATCCCCTTCTGGGCTCCTTTCTTCCTCCTCCTTTTTCTGATCTCATGGTCAAGGCAGCTAGTGTTCCATGAAGATCTGGGCTCTGATAAGATATTCTATCAGCATTTCCCTTCCTTAGAATATTTGCATCTTCTTCCCCTCCCCTACTTCCCCACAACCTACTTTTTTTTTTTTTTTTTTTTTGGCTGCTCTTGTGGCTCATGGAAGTTCCCAGGTCAGGGACTAAATCTCAGCTGCAGCTGAGACGTACGCCACAGCTGTGGCAATGCTGGATCCTTAACCTCGTGCGTCACAGCAGGAACTCCCTGTTTGTTTTTTCATCTTGATCAGTCAGAAAGATTCTCTCAATGCTTGAGTGGATTTGGATTTTACACCAGCTGCAGTCTGAACCTTTGTCTTTACCCTGGAATAGGTGTCATTCCTTTAGGACCCCAGAAGCTGAATTAGTTTTAATGCGAGGCCAGGGATTGAACCTGCGTCCTTATGGATGCTAGTCGGTTTTGTTACTGCTGAGCCACAACAAGAATGCCCTCATTTTCTTTTTATAACAGCTCTTTTTGAGATATAATTTACATATGGTACATAGCACCCATTTAAAGTATAACAATTCAGTGGTTTTTAGTATAGTCGCAGAGTTGGATTCATCAACACAACTGATTTTAGAACATTTTCATCACTCCGTAAAGAAATCCTGACCCATTAGCAATCACTCCCCATTTTCTTCCAACACCTGACCAAAGCTACCAGTCTACTTTCTTTATGATCTGCCTATTCTAGATATTTTATCTAAATGTAATCATATAATATGTGATCCTTTGTGACTGGTTTCCTTCAATAAGTATACTTTTAAGGTTGATTCATATTGTAACATGAATCAGTCTTTCATGCCTTTTATGGCCAAATAATATTCAATTGTATGGCTATATTATGACATATGTTCATGAATAAATGTTGTTGGACTTGGTTGTTTCTACGTTTTGTCTATTGTGAATAATGCTGCTGTGAACCTTTGTTTCTACACCACAGGATTTTTGTTTTTTGGGTTTTTTCTGCTTTTTAGGGCTGCACCCACAGCATATGGAAGTTCCCAGGCTAGGAGTTGAATCAGAGCTGCAGCTGCCAGCCTATACCACAGTCACAACAATGCCAGATCCTCAACCCACTGAGCAAGGCCAGGGATCGAACCCAAGTCCTCATGGATGTTAGTCGGGTTCGTTACTGCTGAGCCACAGTGGGACTCCCAAAATTTGTTTCTAAGTTTCAAAAAACTTTGATCTTTATTGGAAAGAAATACCTAGGATTGGAATTGCTGGGTCGGAATGTTTACATTTTAAAAGAAATTTCGTCTGGAGTCATTGATGCGTACCCCAAAAGAATGAATGGATTCTAAACCGGTGGAAGCCCTGGCTTTGTGACACATGGGTGGGGAAGAAACTCCTGGGCAGAGGAACCGCTCAAGTTTGGTGACTGCCTTTTCCTTCCACTGGTGAGACCTGCTGCAAGCTCAGCCCATAAATTCCTCCCCATGCCGTTCCACCTCCCCAAATCATTGGAAGTTCTTCCTTTCAGGAGCACTCCAGCTGATGTCCCCAGGCCTGCCAGGAATTTGGGGAATCCTGGGCTCCGCTGGAGGATCTGGGAGAGGAGGCTTACCCAGTCAGCAGGCATTTGGCACTAGTGTTTGCTCATATTTCTCCCAGGTGGGAGTGGTGGGGTGGTGTGTGTGCCCAGATGGTTTCGGTTCCACACACATATGCTCAGAGCAGGCGGGACGAGCTTCCTCACCTGCTGGTAATTATGGTATGTGCCTCTTTGGGTCACCATGCAGTCTTATGAAACCTTTGTCTCCTAGGGGTGGGGAGGTTGAGTTGAGGGAACAAGTATGTGCCAGGAAGGCTGTCGGCCCAGATTGAAGCCTTGCCAGCACGGGCCGGAAGAGGACAAGAAAATAGGGTGGGATGGGGATGGGGACAAGGAAGGACGGAAAAGGACATGGTCTTCCAGGGTCTGCGGCACAAACGCAAAAAAATCCAAGATGTAAAATAATCAGAGACTCGAGAGGGGGAGGGGCGCTCAGAACCGCCCCCTCATTCCAGGCTGGCTGGGAACTAGGTGGGTTTCTTGGGCTGAGCAAAAGCGTGTCTCCCTCAGAGTTGAGAGTTTAGGAGCCCACCTCCCTCTCTGGACACACTCTCACTGCCAGGCCCTGGTGTTTTCCCTCCAGGGAAGGAGAACGGCTGCCCCACTTCGGGTGCCACCCTACCTCCTTTTTCTCATCTCACCTCTCAATCACCCTGGGTCAGCCCTCTGCATCGAGCTCGTCCAGCCCATGCCTCTGGGCAGGCAGCCAGACGAAAAGGAGACACCTGTTTTGTTGACTAATCGGTGGGGAGGAGCGGGAATGATTCTTGGTGCCATACCCAACAAAGGACCTTCTCTGGCCTAGAAAACCCTGCAGAAAGTGGGGGATCAAGGGCTGAGCGGGCTAGGAATCTCAGCCAAGCGAGGGTCAGCCCCCAACCACTGCACCTGGCTTCTTTGACTTTATTGAGGCTTTTGTCGTCCTGGCCTGTTGGGAACCATTGTTTCAGGGGGATGGTTATTCCCATTTCTCAGAAGGGGAAAGTTGAGGTGGCCACTGCTGCAGCAGTGTGAGAGACCATGTACGTTCCAGGTGGGAGAGGGAGCAGAACTGAAGGACAGGTGATGAAGGAGTGAATTATAGGGTGAGGATAAACTAAGGATGTTGGTTTTAGCGGGGGTGGGGTGGGGCAAACTCCACTTCCCTTACTTCCTTCTAGAAAGGCCCTTGACCCTTATCTGCTGTCTAGTCCTCGTGGTCCCGCCAGAGCAAGCTGGGGAGTGGGACCTGGGGAAACATTTTCCCATAGGTCTCTCCCCATTCACAGGAGCCTGTGGTGTGAGAACCTCTGGGGCCTCCCTGTTTATCTTCCTATCGCTTCTCAGCGTCTTGATCTCTAGGCCCTCAGCTATGTGTTTACCCCCTCCCTGCGCTGAGGAGTGAGTCACAGCTGAGATTTGTTTGAACCGAGTGGAGAGGCTGCCTATAATTTGAAGGTGGCTGGGCTTCTCCCCAAGAGTGTTTATGAGGTTAGAAGCTGCTCCCCTTGCGATTAGCTCTTTTCCTTTGTTCCCAGAGAAGATGGTTCTCCCTCCTAGCTCGCCTTTCCGTAAGTCCCCGGTGGGGACCCCCCTGCTAGACATTTGGGGCTGTTCCTACAGCTTCCTGGAGCCTGCTCACAGCCCCGAGGTCCTTCGGTGGCACCAAGTAGAGATGGGCTGGGTTTCCCTCCTCGGCTGTGGGTTGGGGGTGGGGGGTGAGGTCTTCTGTGGCCTTAGAGAGTGAATCCTCTGGTTTTGGAGGATGAGGTGACAGAGAGGATTTATTCACAGTTATTAGACAGTTTGTCTCACCCATCTTCCTTCCTTGCAGTCTTTCTAGACTTCCTTGGGAAAGTTAATGCTGCTTCACCTTTGTGAAGTGATTTAAGGTTTGCAAAGCACTCTCACACTGTTCCTACACATTTTTTACCTACCCTACCTAAACTGTATTATTAGGTATTATCTTCCCCATTTTGCAGATGGAAAACTGCCCAGCGAGATAAAGTGATTTGCTCAAGAATCAGTAGGTCTCATTCAGACTCAGACCCCACCTCTGACTAAAAAAACTTAGTGCTTTTTCTTTCCTTCTATTTATTTATATATTTTATTGTAGGAATATCACACAAATACATCTTTGTTGCAAAAGTTTATATGGGCTGAAAAGTCCCTTTACTTCCCTGCCCTTCTCTAGCCTTTTGTGTATGAATTCAGGGCTTTTCCGTGTGCCTTCTTGCAAGAAATGCCAGCGGGGCATAGTGGTTAGGAGCACGGACTCTGGAGCCACAGGCCTACGTTTGAATTGTGGCTCTGCTCCTGACTAGTTATATGACTTTGGGCAAGATGCTTAACTTCTGTGCCTCAGTTTTCTTATCTATGAAATGGGGATTTGTATTTACCATATAGTTGTGTCATTGAGATTAAATAAGTTAATGCATATAAAGCAGTTAGAATAGGGCCCAGTAGGGCTCAGCAGGTGGTAACTGCTTTACTTAGGAGTTGGCAGTTACCTAATACTATGAACATATATATAGATGCACTTAAATAAACAAGAAGTCATATTTTATGAATTAATTTGTGACTTACTTTTTTCTACTTAATATATCTTGGAATCTCTTCCTGTTAATTTGTAGAGGTTTATTTATCAGCAGTGTAGTATTTCTTTAAAAATATTTTTTTACTTTACTTATTTTAAAATTTTAAGGTGTTCCCATTGTGGTGCAGTGGAAATGAATCCAGCTAGTATCCATGAGGTTGCGGGTTCAATCCCTGGCCTTGTTCAGAAGGTCAGGGATCCTGTGTGGCTGTGGCATAGGCTGGCAGCTGTAACTCTGATTCGACTGCTAGCCTAGGAAATTCCGTGTGCTGCAGGGATGGCCCTAAAAACAAACAAAAAAAAAAATTAAAATAATTTTTATTGTTCTCTTTTTGGGGGGCCGCCCCTGGGGCATATGGAAGTCCTGGGACCAGGAATCGAATCTGAGCCAGAACTGTGACCTATACCATACCTGTAGCAAAGCCAGTTCCTTGACCCACTGTGCCACATCAGAAACTCCTTATTTTTTATTTAAAAAAAAATTTTTTTTTTGTCTTTTTAGGGCTGTATATAGAAGTTCCCAGGCTCGGGTCCAGTCGGAGCTTTAGCTGCTGGTCCACACCATGGCCACAGCAATGAGGGATCCGAACCATGTCTGTGACCTACACCACAGCTCATGGCAACACCATATCCTTAACCCACTGAGCAAGGCCAGGGATTGACCCCACGTCCTCATGGATACTAGTCAGGTTCATTACCGCTAAGCCACGACAGGAACCCCTATTTAAAAAAAATTTTTTTATTGAAGTATCGTTGATTTGCAATGTCGTGTTAATTTCTGCTGTACAGCAAAATGATTTAGGGAGTTCCTGTTGTGACGAAGCGGAAATTGAATCCGACTAGTATCCATGAGGATGTAGGTTCCATCCCTGGCCTTGCTCAGTGGGTTAGGATATGGCATTGCTGTGAGCTGTGGTGTAGGTCGCAGATGCTACTCAGATATCTGTTGCTATGGCTGTGGTGTAGGCTGGCAGCTAGCTCCCATTCCACCCTAGCCTGGGAACCTCTGTATGCCACTGGTGCAGCCCTAAAAAGCAAAAAAAAAAAAAAAAGATTTGGTTATATACTTAGACACATATCCACTCTCCTGTATAGATTATCACAGATTACTGAGTACATTTCCCTGTGCTATATAGCAGGTCCCTGTTGACCATCCATTCCATATATTACAGTGTACATATGCCATCTCTAGCTCCCGGTCCTTCCCCGTCTCTCCCCTTTCCCCTTTGGTAACCATATGTTTGTTTTCAAAGCCTGTGAGTCTGTTTCCATTTTGTAAATAAGTTCATTTTATTACCTTTTTTTTAGATTCCAAATATAAGTGACATAATATTTGTCTTTCTCTCTCTTTTTTTTTTTTTTTTTTGTCTTTTTTTTTTGCCATTTCTTGGGCCGCTTCCCGCAGCATCTGGAGGTTCCCAGGCTAGGGGGCAAATCAGAGCTGTAGCCGCCGGCCTACGCCAGAGCCACAGCAACGTGGGATCCGAACTGCTTCTGCAACCTACACCACAGCTCACGGCAATGCCAGATCCTTAACCCACTGAGCAAGGCCAGGGATTGAACCCACAACCTCATAGTTCCTAGTTGGATTTGTTAACCACTGAGCCGTGGCGGGAACTCCTATTTGTCTTTCTCTGACCTCACTTTGTGTGATAATCTCTTGATGCATCCATGTTGCTCCAGATGGCATTATTTCATTCTTTTTTATGGCTAAGTAATATTCCATTGTGTATATGTACCACATTTTCATTATCCAGTCCCCTGTCAATGGACATTTAGGTTGCTTCTATGTCTTGGCTATTGTAAACAATGCTGCAATGAACCTTGGGGTGCACATATCTTTTTGAATTATAGTTTTCTTCAGATAGATGCCCAGGAGTGGAATTGTTGGATCATATGGAGTATAGATTTCATATACAGATGTTACCATACTTAATGCACTCATTGACTTGAAAGTATTTATGCTATTCCCAGGTTTTTAACTACTGTAAATAGTATTGCAGTCAACATTTTTATGCACATATCTTTGGGCAAATGCGCATGGATTTTCACAGAGCATATCCATAAAAGTAAAATTATTGGGTCAAAGGATTTATAAAGTATGCAAACTCTTTATATTGCCAAATTAATTTTTAAAAATACTTTTATAAACTTACACTCTCTCCAATGATATGACATGTGAGATTCGTCTTTCTCCCTGCATCCTTACCAACCCTAGATGTTATCAATATCTGTAAAATTTGCCATTTACTTGGTCTAAAAACGATATTTCTGCAGGAAAGAAACACAATCGCTTTATTGAAAAGCAAGAAAGGAGACTTGTATATATGGGAAGTTTTAAAGCATAGCAATAAAATGGGCACCTATGTACTGAACAACCAGCTTAAGAAACAGATTACCAATACTTTTCAAGCCTGCTGGGGTCCCTTCTAGATTATAACTCCTCTGCTTCCTCCACAGAATTTATTTTCATTGTCTTGAATTCTGTGTTTATTTTCTTGCCTTTTATTTTACTTTTACTACACACCCAGGTAATATATTGCTTAGCTTGGCAATACAGTTTTGAACCTTATATACATGGTATCACCTGTGTTTCACCTGTGTTCTACTTTTTTTTTTTTTTTTTTTTTAAGGGCCGCAGGTGTGGCACATGGAAGTTCCTGGGCTAGGGGTCGAATCAGAGCAGCAGCCGCTGGCCTACACCTCAGCCACAGCAACTTGGGATCCAGGGTGTGTCTGCAACCTACGCTGTAGCTTGAGGCAACGCTGGATCCTTAACTCCTTGAGTGAGGCCAGGGATCTAACCCACATCCTTGTGGATACTAGTCGGGTTCATAACATGCTGAGCCACAACGGAAACTCCATACTCTTACTTTTTTGCATGGCATGAATTTTGAGATTCCTTCATGTCGATGCATGTAGCTCTAATTCATTTGTTTTCACAGCTGAATTGTAGTTCATTGTGCTAATATGCTGGAGTTTATCCATCCCTTTTCTTGCACACCATTTGGATTGTTTCCCCTGTGGATTGTTGCAGTATTTTGCCATTGCAAGCAGTGCTGCTGTGAGCATACTTTTACATGTCTTATCTTATACTTCTTAAACCTAAGTTTATTGAAATTCCCCCCCAAGTGATACCTCATTTTTTGTTGTTGTTGTTGTTGTTTTTGTCTTTTTGCCTTTTTTAGGGCCGCTCCCACTGCATATGGGGGTTCCCAGCCTAGGGGTCGAATCAGAGCTGTAGCCACCGACCTACGCCAGAGCCACAGCAACGCGGATCTGAGCTGCGTCTGCAACCTACACCACAGCTCACGGCAACGCCGGATCTTTAACCCAATGAGCAAGGCCAGGGATCGAACCTGCAACTTCATGGTTCCTAGTCAGATTCGTTAACCACTGTGCCACGACGGGAACTCCAATACCTCATTGTTTTAATTTGCATTTTTCTGATTACTGGTAAAGTCGAGCATCTTTCGTATATCTATTAGCCATTTATATTTCTTGTTGGAGTTGCCTTTTTTAGTCTTAGCTCATGGTTTTCTTGTTTTTCCCTTTTTCGTGCCTGCTTTTTTCCGTATTCCATACCACTTCTCTCAAATAAAGAGTCCTATCTTCTGGAAAGAAAGGAAATTGGGGAAAATCCCAGACCGCATTACCTGGAGTTTGCATAATATACATTCTTTGATGTGCTTACTCTAAACAAGGCACTGTGCTAAATAAGCCATCCAGGTCTTTGAGGAGCTTATGATTTTATTGGGGAGATGAATGAATGCATAGGTATTTACGAAGGCTATGGCCAGTGTAATAGTGTAGGATACGTAGGATGCAGTGGGTGCAGAGGCAGGCTCTAACTGGGGAGTGCTGGGATAGGACCCTTAGAGCTGAGCCTTCAAGGCTGAGCAAGAATTCTCCACGGCGGCAAGGAGGAGGCTACCTCTGCAGAAGAAAACAGCATATGCATCTATGGGGAGGTGGTTGTGAGTATTGCACTTGGAGACCCGTTGACAGATATAGAGATTTGGATTTGGATGCCTTCCTCAAATTGGATCAGGAAAGCGTGGGGTAGTGAGTGTAGGATGCACATGGGTCGCTGGTAGGAGTCAAGACATTATGTGATATAGACAGTGATAGGTCTGATCATGAGGGGACTTTAATACTATGATAAGGAGTTTTACTTACTTATTTACTTTAGACTTTAAGAAGAAAAGCTTTATTAGGGCAAAGAGGGTTATTAGTTTTCCATTGGTATCTGTTTAGAGTTTAAAATTTTTCCTTATTAAGAAATGCATATATTTATGTAAAGCAATAATACACGTACATAAAAGTACATATATCATAAATATACAGTCAAGTAATATTCACAAACAGGACATGCTCCTCTAACCATCACCTAGATCAGGGAGCATCATTACCAGTATCACAGAATCCCTCTCCTCCCCTTCTAGCCATCACCTATCCTCCACCCCTCAAGGGTAACAATTCCTGACTTCTAAAGCATGTATTAGTTTTGCTTGTTTTTATACTTTTTGTGTAGGTGGGACCAGATAGTATACTTTTCTGTCTGAATTGTGTGGGTTTTGTTTGTTCGTTTGGCCTCGCCAGTGGCCTGTGAAAGTTCCTGGGCCAGGGATTGAACCCCAAGCCACAGCAGCAACCCAAGCTGTCGTAGTGACAACATGAGATCCTTAACCCACTGTGCTCAAGGGAATTCCTCTGTCTGAATTCTTTTGCTTAACATTTCTGTGAAGTTTATCGATGTTGCATGTACAGTGGTTCATTCTTTTTCGTTGTTGTGCAATGTTCTGTTGTATGACTGTATCACAATTAATTTACCCATTCTACTCAATGAACATTTGGGTAATTTCAAGTTTTTGGCTACTATGAAAAACGTTACTATGGGGAATTCCTGTCATGACTCAGCAGTAATGAACCCAACTAATTCCATGAAGATTAGGGTTTGATCCCTGGCCTCACTTGGTGGGTTAAGGATCTGGCATTGCCGTTAGCTGTGGTATAGGCCAAAGATGTAACTCAGATCCTTTGTTGCTGTGGCTGGCATTGCCGTTAGCTGTGGTATAGGCCAAAGATGTAACTCAGATCCTTTGTTGCTATGGCTGGCAACTGGATCTTGGATTCGACCCCTAGCCTGCGAACTTCCCTATGCCACATGTTCGGCCCTAAAAAGCAAAAAAAAAAAAAAAAAAGGCAAAAAAAAAAAATTTTGCTATGAACATTCTAGTATATGTTATTTATTTAAAAATTTTTAAATATATTTTTTATTTTTACAGCCGCACCTGTGGCACATGGAAGTTTCAGGCCACAGCCACAGCAACACCAGATTTCAGCTACATCTGTGACCTACACTGCAGCTTATGGCAACTCTGGATCCTTAATCCACTGAGCAGGGCCTCAATCAAACCTGCATCCTCACCAACACTATGTTGGGTTCTTAACCCACTGAGCCACAGCAGGAACTTCTGGTATATGTTTTTTTAATGGGGAAAAGTATGTATGCATTTCTATTGAGTAGATAACCAGGGGTGGAATTGTTATGTTATAGGGTATGCATGTTTTTATCTTTGGTTGATGCTTCCAAAATGATTCTGGTAATGAACAAACCACCAACAGTGTATGAGAGTTCTGATTGTTCCACAGCCCCCAACACTTGGTATTTTTTGTTTTTTTTTTTTTAGTCATTCTCATGAGTATTTTGTGGTATAGCCTTGTGGTTTTAGTTTCTAGTTCTTTGATGATGATGACTAATGAGGTGGAACCCTTTTCATGTGTTTATTGGCCATTTGGAAATCCTTTTAGGTATCTATTGAGGTCTTTTGCCTATTTTTCTGTTGCGTGCCACTCTTTCTCCCTCTTATGTTTCCTCTTTCCTCTTTCTTTCTTTAAATGTACTTTTTTTTTTTTTTTTTTTTTTTTTTTTGCTTTTTAGGGCCGCACCTATAGCATATGGAGGTTCCCAGGCGAAGGGTCAAATCAGCTTCAGCTGCCGCCCTACACCACAACCAGAGCAATGCAGAATTCAAGCCTCGTCTGTGACCAATACCACAGCTCACGCTGGATCCTTAACCCACTGAGCAAGGCCAGGGATGGAACTCACAATCTCATGGTTCCTAGTCGGATTTGTTAACCCTGTGCCACAACGGGAACTCCTAAATGTACTTTTTATTTTGAAATACTTTTAGATTTACAGAAAAGTTACAAAGATGATACAGAGAATTCTCATATAGTCTTCACCCAATTTCCCCCAATGTTAGCATCTTATATAAGCATGGTACTTTTTTTGGTTTTGTCTTTGCTTTTTAGGACCACACCTTCGGCATATGGAGGTTCCCAGGCTAGGGGTCAAATTAGAGCTGCAGCTGCCGGCCTATACCATAGCCACATCTTCGACCTACACCACAGCTCATGGCAGTGCTGGATCCTTAACCCACTGAGCGAGGTGAGGGATCAAACCCACATCCTCGTGGCTACTAGTCGGGTTTGTTAACCACTGAGCAACAGCGGGAACTCCAAGAATTTAATACTACTGTATCATTTGGATTTCACCAGTTTTTCTACTAATGTCGTTTTTCTGATTCAGGATTCAGTCCGGCACACCACTTTCTTTTTAGTCTTTTTGTTTTGTAGACTTTTTTTTTTTTGTCTTTTTGCCTTTTCTAGGGCCGCACCTGCGGCATATGGAGATTCCCAGGCTAGGGGTTTAACCGGAGCTGTAGTCGCTGGCCTACACCAGGGCCACAGCAACGTGGGATCCAAGCCGTGTCTGCAACCTACACCACAGCTCATGGCAACACCGGATCCTTAACCCACTGAGCAAGGCCAGGGATTTGAACCCACAACCTCATGGTTCCTAGTCGGATTCGTTAACCACTGAGCCACGGCATTCTTGATGTCTTCTGAATATTCTTTGTCAGAGAGTCATGGAGTGAATATCTTCTGATCTGTGGGTTGTCATTCTCTCTCTCAGTGGTGTCTTTGATGATCAAAAGTTTGAAGTTTTAATATAGTCCAATTTATCGATTTTTTATGGGGAGAATTTTTTTGTGCCATGTTTAAGAAAAATTTTGCCTTTGCCAAGGTCATAAAGATGTTCTCCTTTAAAACCTTTATGGTTTTGCTTTTCACATTTACATCTGCAATCCACCTGGAATTAATGTTTATATATAGTGTGAAGTAGGAGTTCACAGGCCTCTTTTTCCATGACAAGGTATATTTACTTTAACTTATAAGCATATAGAACATGTCTGTGTGTATTAGTCAATGTGATCTCCCTTAAATGTTGTATTTTTCATCTTACCAACTAATAAAACTAAGGCTGAGGGAGAACAAGATTAGTATATACAACAAATGAAAGCTGGAGCCAGTGTTTGAGCTAAGATCTAACTGTTCCAAATGCTATTCTTTTTTCACAAAGAAGAGAGAAAGTCAAGTCGGGCCTGAGGGGTATTGGACCAAGCAATAAGTCTGATGGTAATCTAGGTACTGTTGTGTATCATCATTCTATCAAAAAAAAAATAATATATATATATGAGTTTTGCTTTTTAGGGCTACAGCTGCAGCACATGAAAGTTTTCAGGCCAGGGGTTGAATCAGAGCTGCAGCTGCTAGCCTACGCCACAACCACAGCAATGCCAGATCTGAGCCACATCTGTGAGCTACACCGCAGTTCATGGCAATGCTGGATCCTTAACCCACTGAGTGAGGCCATGGATCGAACCCACATCCTCATGGATACTAGGTTTGTTCCACAACGGGAACTCCAAAATGTATTTTCTAAAATAAAAAAATATATATAAGAAATAGGAGTTCCCATTGTGGCGCAGCAGAAACAAATATGACTGGGAACCAAGAGGTTTCAGGTTCGATCCCTAGCCTTGCTCAGTGGGTTAAGGATCTGGTGTTGCCGTGAGCTGTGGAGTAGTACGCAGATGCGGCTCGGATCTGGCATTGCTGTGGCTCTGGTGGCTCAGCTGTTGCTCCGATTAGACCCCTATCCTGGGAACCTCCATATGTTGTGGGTGCGGCCCTCAAAAGACAAAAAAAAAGTTGACAGTAACCTAACCTACACTGGGATGAAGGGATTTAGGTTAAATAAACTAGTCTGATCTTTTCATGGAGTACCAGGGGCCATTAAAAGCCAATTTTGAAGAATGTTTAATGTGATGGAAATTAATGATGAAATATTAAAGGGAAAAAAGTAAGTATATAACTATGTAGTAGTATGCCTTTCAAAAATGTGCATAGAAAAATTATAAGGATTATGCTAACATTTTGATAGTGGCTATTTTATTTTTTATTATTTTTTTTATTTTTTGATTTTTAGGGCTGCACTTGGGGCATGTGGAAGTTCCCAAGCTAGGGGTCCAATTGGAGATGTAGCTGCTGGCCTACACCATAGCCACAGCAAAAGAAGATCTGAGCTGCGTCTACCACCTACACCACAGCTTCTGGCAATGCCAGATCCCTAACCCACTGAGCAAGGCCAGGGATCAAACCCACGTCCTCATGGATACTAGTCAGGTTTGTTACCACTGAGCCACAGTGGGAACTCTGATAGTGGCTATTTATTTTCTTCATTATATATTCTTTAATTTTTGTCTCCAGAAGTATTTATTACTTTTTGAAAAAGGCAGTTGTAGATTTGCATGCAGTTATAGGAAATAATAGAAATCTCTGTACTCTCAGCATTCCTCAATGGTAACATCTGGCAAAACCATAGCACACTGTCGCAACCGGGATAGTGACACTGACATAGGCAAGATACAGAATATTTCCATCACCACAAAGATACTTATTTTTAGAGCCATACTTTTTTGCCCTTTTAGAGCCATACTTTCTTCCTTCCTGCCCCCATTTTCTTCTTAACTCCTGGCAACCCCTAATCTATTCTCTGTTTCTATAATTTTGTCATTTCAAGAATGTTATATAAATGGACTCATATAGCATGTAACCTTTTGTAATTGACTTCTTTCATTTAACATAATTCTTTGGAAATTGATATGCATGCATCAATAATTTTTTTCCTTTTTATTGCTGAATAGTAAGTATTCCATGATATGGCCATACCACAATTTGTTTAAACATTCAGCTATTGAGGGCATCTGTGTTCTTTCTAGTTTTGGGGTATTACAAATAAAGCTGCTCTGAACATGAGTATATGCTTTTTATGTGAATGTGAGTTTTCTTTTCTTTGGGTTAAATGCCCAGGATTTCTGTTGCTGGTTCATATAGTAGTTGTATGTTTAGTTTTTGAAGAAACTGCAACCTGCTTTTTAGAGTGGCTGTGTCACTTTATATTTCCACTAGCGTTGTGTGAGTGATCCAATTTTCCTGAATTCTTGACAGCATTTGGTGTTGTAGTTTTTGTTTTAGCCATTCTGATAGGTGTGTGGTGGTCTCTCACTGTATCTTAGTGCATTTCTCTAATAATTAATAATGTTGAACATCTTTTTATATGCTTATTTACCACTTATATATCTTATTAAGTGACATATCTTTCCATGCCTTTACCCACATTCTAACATTCTAACAAAATGTTAGGGGGAGAGTTCCTATTGTGATGCAGTAGAAACAAATCCTACTAATATCCATGAAGATGAAGGTTCAATCCCTGGCCTTGTTCAGTGGGTCAGAGATCCCGTGGTTGCTGTGAGCTGTGGTATAGGTCACAGACACGGCTCGGATCTCACATTGCTGTGCCTGTGGCATAGGTTGATTCAACCCCTAGCCTGGGAACTTCCATATGCTGTGGGTGTGGCCCTAAAAAGCAAAAAAAAAAAAAAAAAAAAAAGTTGAGGAATAAAATCTCTGTATTCATGGAAGATATTGGATGTCGTTTTTCTCCTTTTTAAAACTGTTTTTGTCTGGTTTTGGTGCCACAGTGGTGCCACAGTAAGAGTAGCTTCATAAAATGAATTGATAAGTGTTCCCTCTTCTTTTATTTTCTGAATGAGATTATGTAGAAATAGAATTGGTGGAGTTCCCATCGTGGCGCAGTGGTTAACGAATCCGACTAGGAACCATGAGGTTGCAGATCCGATCCCTGGCCTTGCTCAGTGGGTTAAGGATCCAGCATTGCCGTGAGCTATAGAGTAGGTCGCAGACATGGCTCGGACCCCTAGCCTGGGAACCTCCATATGCTGTGGGTGCGGCCCAAGAAATGGCAAAAAGACAAAAAGACAAAGAAAAGAAAAAAAAGAAAGAAATAGAATTGGTGCTAATTTTCAAAATATTTGATGGAATTCTTCAGTGGAGCCATCTGGGCCTAGATATTTCTTCTTAGAGAGTTTTTAAATTAGAACTTTAATTTCTTTAATAGTAATAAGGCTATTAATATTACCTATGTCATATTAGATGAACTCTGACAGTTTGTATTTTTTGAACAATTTGGTTCATTTTGTCTGTATTGTCAAATTTATGTTCTAGATAACTCAGACTTGCAGAACAGACTTGTGGTTGTCAGGGGGTGGGGGTGAGGCAGGGAAGGATCGGAAGTTTGGGATTAGCAGATGCAACCTGTTATGTGCAGGATGGATAAACAACAAGGTCCCACTGTATTGCACTGGGACCTATATTCAATATCCTGTGTGTGATAAACTCTAATGGAAAAGAATATTAAAAAGTACATATATATATATATGAATCACTTTGCTGTCCAGCAGAAATTAACACAATGTCGTAAATCAACTATACTTTTTTTTTTTTTTTTTGCTCACGACCTACACCACAGCTCATGGCAATGCCGGACCCTTAACCCACTGAGCAAGGCCAAGGATCAAACCCGCAACGTCATGGTTCCTAGTCAGATTCGTTAACCACTGAGCCATGATGGGAACTCCACCTTACACTTTTAATACCTATAGGATCTGTAGAAATATCTTGTTTCATTCCCAATATTGGTATTTATGTCTCCTATTCTTTGTCAGTCTTGCTATTAATTAGTTCCATTGATCTTTTCAAAGAACCAGCTCTTTGTTTCATTGGTTTTTCTCTGTTAAAGTTTATGTATTTATGCTCTTATCTTTATTAATCCCTTCTTCCTGCTTGCTTTGTGTTTAGTTCTTTTTCTAAATTCTTGTAGTGGGAGTATTCTATAAATGTTCATTATATCTTGCTGGTTAATAATGTTGTTAAGTTCTTTTATGTACTTACTGATTTTTTTAAATTATTGATTTGAGACTTTCTTTTTCTTTAATGTATGCATTTAGTGCTATGAACTTCCCTCTCAGAACTACTCTAGCTATGTCTTACAAACAAAGTTTGACATTTTGTTTTCTTTCTTTCTTTTTTTTTGTCTTTTTGCTTTTTTTAGGGCTGTACCTACAGCATATGGAGGTTCTCAGGCTAGGGGTTTAATTGGAGCTGTAGCTGATGGCCTATGCCAGAACCACAGCAACGCGGGATCTGAGCCATGTCTGCGACCTACTCCACAGCTCACAGCAAACTGGATCCTTAACCCACTGAGCAAGGGCAGGGATCGAACCCGCAACCTCATGGTTCCTAGTCGGATTCATTAACCACTGAGCCATGATGAGAACTCCTGTTTTCTCATTTTTATTCAGTTTAGTGACTAAAAAATTTCCCTAAGAGTGCCCTTTTGACCCAAGGATTATTTAGAGGTATGTTGTTTAGTTTCCTAGTGTTTGTAAGTATTCCTCTTATCCTTCCGTTATTTATTTCTTGTTTGATTCCATTGTGGTCAGATAACATGCTCTGGATGATTTCAGTTCTTTCACATTTGTCAAGGTTTGTTTAATGGTCCAGATTATGGTCTGTCTTAGTATATGTTCCATAAGTGCATGAAAAGATGTGTATTCTGCCACAGTTGGAAGGAGTATTCTATAAATGTTGTTTGTATCTTGCTGGTTGATGAAGTTAAGTTCTTTCATATATTTGCTGATTTTTTTCTTAATTGTTCAATCAATTGTTGAGAGGTAGATATTGAAGTCTCCAACTATAATTGTGGATTTGTGTATTTCTCCTTTCAGTTCTATCAGTTTTTGTTTCACATATTTTGCAGCTTTGTTGCTTGGTGCATATACATTTGGGCTTGCTATGTCTTCTTTGTGGATTGACCCTTTTACATTATATAATGCCTTTCTCTATCTCTGGTAATTCTCTTTGCTCTGAAGTTGACTTTATCTGATATTAATATAGCACTCTTGCTTTCCTTTGATTAAAATTTATATGATATACCTTTTACCATTCTTTTGTTTCAATCTGCCTGTATTTTTATATTTAATGTATGTTTCTTATAAGCAGCATATAATGAATCATTAAAAAAAAAAAGCCATTCTACCAATCTGTTTTTTTAACTGGTGTATTCAGACCATGTACATTTTTTTTTTGTCTCTTTGTCTTTTTAGGGCCCACCCGTGGCATATGGAGGTTCCCAGGCTAGGGGTCTAATTGAGCTGTAGCCACTGACCTATGCCACAGCCACAGCAACGTCAGATCCAAGCCACATCTGCTACCTACACCACAGCTCATGGCAACACCAGATCCTTAACCCACTGAGTGAGGCCAGGGATCAAACCTGAAACCTCATGGTTCCTAGTCGGATTTGTTTCTGCTGCGCCACGACGGGAACTCCCAGACCATGTGCTTTTAATATAATTACTGGCATGGTAAGTCTGCCATTTCATTTTTGTTTGCTGTTTGTTCTCTCTGTTTTTCATTTCTTTCTTCTACTTTTCCTGCTTTTCTCTGGGTGACTTGAATATTTTTTAGGATTCCATTTTGATTCACTTATAGTGTTTTTGAGTACTATCTCTTTGTATAGACTTTATAGTGGTTGCTCTAGGTATTACCAGTTTGAGTGAGATGTGGAAACCTTACCTTCCTTTACATTCCTTTACCCTCTTCCATTTATAATTAATTTAAATATCTCCTGTATATGGATTTAGAATCACATCAGACAGTGTTATAATTTTTAGTTTCAATCATCAAACATAATTTAGAAATTAGGAGAGGTAAAGCCTATTACATTTACCCATATTTTTGCTTTCTGCGTTGTGTCTGTCTTTCCAGTTGTTCCAAGGTTCCCTTTTCATTATTTCCTTTCTATTTAGAGAAATTTCAAAGCCATTCTCTTAGTGTAAGTCTACTGGTAAGAAAGTCTTCAGCTTTCCTTTACTTGAGAATGTCTTGATTGCCCCCTCATTTCTGAAGGATATTTTTCCTGGGAAGATTATTCATCGAGAAGTTTTTTTTTTTTTTTTTCAGCACTTGAAAAATAGTGTGCTATTTCCTTCTGGCATTTATGGTTTCTGATGAGAAGTCTGTTGTTATTCAAAGTGTTTGCCTCGGAGTTCCCGTCGTGGTGCAGTGGTTAACGAATCCGACCAGGAACCATGAGGTTGCGGGTTCGGTCCCTGCCCTTGCTCAGTGGGTTAACGATCCGGTGTTGCCGTGAGCTGTGGTGTAGGTTGCAGACGCGGCTCGGATCCTGCGTTGCTGTGGCTCTGGCGTAGGCCAGTGGCTATAGCTCCGATTGGACCCCTAGCCTGGGAACTCCATATGCCGCGAGAGCAGCCCAAGAAAATGGCAAAAAGGCAAAAAAAAAAAAACAAAAAAAACAAAGTGTTTGCCCCTTACAGGTAAGGTGTCATTTTTCTCTGGTTGCTTTCAAGATTTTGTCTTTGTGTTCAGTTATGAGAAGTTTAATTACAATATATCTTTGGATGAATTTTGGGTTTATCTTATTTGGTGTTTGCTCAGCTCCTTGAATCTGCAGGTTTATGTCTTGTGGCAAATTTGGGAAAATTTCAGTTATTAGTTCCTTATTTACTTCTTCAACTCTCTTTCTTCTCTCCAACTGAGACTGATCACGTGAATGGAGGCAATAACATCTCCAGGCCCAAATCCAGCCTAGTTCTCGCTATGCTCTTCTAATTAGAAAGCCATGAAATAAACTACACTTAATGATCTTCCTTGGCTAGTAACACCTTTGTTCTGGCTGAGGGATACACCAGCTTATCCCAACTGCCTCCAGGTATGAGGAGATTGTCTTTTAATCAAAGTGCATACCTTTGTCCTAGAGAAAAAGAGTCAGCAGCCACTCTGGCTATTTTGAAATCAGTTCTTCTTTTATTTTTGGCCATGCCAATGGCATATGGGAGTTCCTGGGCCTGGGTCAAACCCATGTCACAGCCGCAACCTGAGCTGCTGCAGTGACAATGCTGGATCCTGATCTTGTGCCACAAGGGAACTCCTTTCTTTTGTGATGTTCTCTTGACCCAGATGTCATGGAACACTCACTATGTGCACAGAAAATACCTACCTTTGTTAGGGGCTGTGGCAGATAGCCTCCTGCAAAGAGTTAACAGAAAGGGCAATTCCTCGTAGATCACAAATAAGTAAGAGGCATGTTCCACCAAAGGCCCTGTGGTGCTAAGGGAGCTCAGGGAGGGGAGTATGTGTTTCCCACAGGATTTAGCGAAGTGTCATGGAAGATGTGGCAATTGCGTGCAAGCTCTTGAGCAACTTGCAGAAGCCCTGGTGAAAACTGGGAGAAAGAACATTGAAGGCAAAGGAAATAATGAGAGCAAAGTTACTGAAGTGGGAAAGCATGGGACGTACTGGTTGGGGGCCAATGAAGAGCAGTAGGAGGAGACATGAGTTGAGTCAGACTACGGAGAGACAAATGCTACACTAAGGGTCTGCCTTTTATTTGATAGGAATTAAGTGTTTTTGAAAAACTAGTATTCCCAATCCCTCCCAGGATTGGGAAGGTTTAAGGGCCATGTGGGAGTGTCTTCTGTCTTTCTTAAATTTTGGTTCATTTGAAGAGGTGGGAGGAGGCTAATATTTGAGTACCTCCCTCGTATGTGGCAGATTTTCAGTTACTGTTCAACCAGAAAGCCCTCAGCTGGATGAGTGTTCCCATTGTACAGCGAGAACACTGAGAGTTAACTGTCTGAGTATAGAGACTGATTATTTCTCCACCAACTTACTCTTTCTTGTGTAGCAAGGACTACTGCCTGCCCAGAAAAGTTTCACCCAACTTCCTGGGCAGAGTCCATTCTTTCTTCCTTCCTTCTTTCTTTTTTTTTTTTGGCCATACCCACATCACATGGAAATTCCTGGGCAGGAATTGAACCCATGCCACAGCAGCGACCCAAGCCACTGTAGTGACAACACTGGATCCTTAACCTCCTGCACCACAAGGGAACTCCTCTTCCTTCTTTCTTTCAACAGACATTATAATTTTTTTTCCTTTTTCTTTTCTTTCTTTCTTTCTTTTTTTTTTTTTTTTTTTTTTTTTTTGTCTTTTTGTCTTTTCTAGGGCCGCACCTGCAGCATAATGGAGGTTCCCAGGCTAGGGGTCCCATCGGAGCTGTAGCCACCAGCCTACACCACAGCAACGCAGGATCTGAGCCACATCGGGGACCTACACCACAGCTCATGGCAACGCTGGATCCTTAACCCACTGAGTGAGGCCAAGGATCGAACCCACAACCTCATGGTTCCTAATCGGATCTGTTAACCGCTGAGCCACAACGGAACTCCATTTTCTTTTTTCTTTTTTCTTTTTTTTTTTTTTTTGTCTTTTTGCTATTTCTTGGGCCGCTCCTGCGGCATATGGAGGTTCCCAGGCTAGGGGTCAAATTGGAGCTGTAGCTGTCAGCCTACGCCAGAGCCACAGCCACAGCAACTCGGGACCCGAGCCGCATCTGCAACCTACACCACAGCTCACAGCAACGCTGGATCGTTAACCCACTGAGCAAGGGCAGGGATCGAACCCGCAACCTCATGGTTCCTAGTCGGATTTGTTAACCACTGCGCCACGACGGGAACTCCTTTTTCTTTTTATGCTGCACCTGTGGCATATGGAAGTTCCTGGGCTAGGGGTTAAATTGGAGCTGCAGCTACAGGCCTACCGTATAGTCACAGCAACACTGGATTCGAGCCACATCTGACTTTTGCCACAGTGTGTGGCAATGCCAGATCCTCAACCCACTGAGTGAGGCTGGAGATTGAACCCATATCCTCATGGACACTGTGTCCTGTTCTTAACCCACTAAGCCCACCGAGTCTGGGAACTCCAGACATTTTATTTATCTATTTATTTATTTAATTTATTTTTGGCCACTCTGAGGCATATGTAGTTTCCAGGCCAGGGATCTGATCCAAGCTGCAGTTTCAACCTAAGCTGCAGCTGTGGCAATCCTTGACCCACTATACGGGGCCGGAAATTGAACCTGTGTCCGGTGCTCCCACGATGCTGCCATTCCCATTATGCCACTCTTCCAGACATTTTAAGCCTGTTAAGACTAGGATGGCGGAGTTCCCATCGTGGCGCAGTGGTTAACAAATCCGACTAGGAACCATGAGGTTGCGGGTTCGGTCCCTGCCCTTGCTCAGTGGGTTAACGATCCGGCGTTGCCATGAGCTGTGGTGTAGGTTGCAGATGCGGCTCGGATCCCGCGTTGCTGTGGCTCTGGCGTAGGCTGGTGGCTACAGCTCCGATTCAACCCCTAGCCTGGGAACCTCCATATGCTGCGGGAGCGGCCCAAGAAATAGCAAAAAAAAAAAAAAAAAGACTAGGATGGCATTTATACTTTTGGACCACAAGGCAGAGTATGACCAGATGACTTCAAGGTCACTTTCACCTTGACAGCACCCATCTTCCCTCCATTGGCAGGGAGAGGCATATACTCTTCTTTTATGCTGTCATAATCTCAAAGCTGGAAGGAGTTTTAGAGATACTGAGTTCAACCCTGTATTTTTTCAGTGAGATCTAGAGGCCCAGAGTGGCTAAGCCTCTTGTCTACCTGTATATATAACACAGGTTATTGGCAGGGTTTGGTCCACCCCTTCTTGCCGATCTTCTGTCAATGCTATTATCTCCCCAAATCTCCAGCCCCTTACTTCTCCCTCTTATCAGAAGTTTTTTCCCCTCAGGTTTTCTATTTTCCCCCATAGCGTGTTTTTTAAACTTTCTTTGAGTTATGAAAATCAGTTTCTTCCTTTGAAATAGGCTGATCCCTATTGCCTTGTCTGCTTTCATTTGGATACTTTCTGTGTGGCTCAGTGAAATAGAGGTTTGGATTCAGGTACCTTCCTGTGACTTGGTTCAGAAAAGATATCCTAGTCTTGTAAAGTGTATCAGTAACTTCCTGGTTGGCTGTCAGGTGCAGAAATTCTGGATTGGGGATGACCAATCCAGGGATGCCCTCTCCAGGGTTGGGGAAAGGGGAGTGCATGCCATGTGCCTGCTGTAATCTGGGGGCCGGGGTAGCCCCTCTGGAGTGTACTGTGGGGTCTCTGTGAGGTGTAAGGAATGCTATCAGCGTCCATGGAAACATCTTTATATCACCCATAAGTGACCTGAGTCTGGGCAAGCTGATGTCAGCTCTCCAGACCTCAGCTTTTCTTGTCTATGAAATGGCCCACTCTGCAGGGCTGGCAGAAGTGCACCTGTGCTGATAGTAGACTGTAAAGGTAAGAGGTTATTGTTGCTGTCATTGTCATTATTAGGGCAGCGTGGATATTCTCAGGCTGACTCTCCAGAGTGAACTGACAGGAGATGAACTTGAACGAATAGCTCAGAAGGTATTGAGGTTTCTGGTGGGGCGGGGCCTCCTTCTCTCAGCCAGTTCTCCTTCCTTGCTGCTGACCCCGTGTCCCAGTGCTGGCTGGAGCCATCTCTGCTGCTGCCCTGGAGCATCTCCTTGCAGACACACCCAGCTGACCTCAGCATTGTGCACTGCTTTGGGGGCTGGGGAGACCCCCACTAAAATGAAAACTAACCTGCAGTTTCGACTAATTTTCCCCGTCCTGTGTTCTTGCTACTGCGTGGCTTCCAGTAGAGGTTCTGAAATGGATTTTTGGAGGGGAAAATCCGACTAACCTTTCAAGTCTTTTGAGAAGCACTTCTGCAGTGGTTGAGGGGCAGGAGTTCTGTGTTTGTCACATGGTTTCTAAGCCACTGTTCTCTCTCTGTCTGGCAGGCGGGCAGGAAGACGTATGCCATGGTGTCTGGCCGCTCAACTGGGCATTCTCTGGCCTCAGAACTGGTGGAGTCCAACGATGGACACGAAGAGATCATTAAGGTAAGCTTTCCAGTGTACCTCCACTCTTCCTCTTTTTCTCCCTACAGACACAGGAGAGGGAATGGCTAACTTTGCCAAAGGGAGCCTGAGGTTTGACTAGGAAGAACCAGATGGGCACTGCTAGTTCCCGACCATCTTCTCCTGCAAAGATTTTATTTTATTTTTGCTTTTTAGGGCCACACCCATGGCATATAGAAGTTCCCAGCCTAGGGGTCCAATTGGAGCAACAGCTGCCAGCCTATGTCACAGCCACAGCGACGCAGGATCCAAGCTACATCTGTGACTTACACCGCAGCTCTTGGCAACGCCAGATCCTTGACCCACTGAGCAAAGCCAGGGATTGAACCCGAGTCCCCATGGATCCTAGTCAGGTTTGTTATCGCTGAGCTACGACGGGAACTTCCTGGAAAGATCTTAATTAACACCAGGAGACCACAGGCAGTCTGTAGTGACTTTGGTGCAGCCTGGCCCCAGGCAAGAGGATGGATGTGATGATTTTTCTAGGTGCTTATCCACTGTCCTTGTTTAGCTGCTGGAAGTTGTGGAGACAGATGGGAAGTGAGTTTATGGAATTTATTTTTTTAAATCAAAACAGTTTTTCTTATTTAAAAAAATTTTTTTTTTGGTCTTTTTTTTTTTTTTGCCTTTTCTAGGGCCGCTCCCGTGGCATATGGAGGTTCCCAGGCTAGGGGTCCAATCGGAGCTGTAGCCACTAGCCTACGCCAGAGCCACAGCAACGCGGGATCCGAGCCGCATCTGCAACCTACACCACAGCTCACGGAAATGCCGGATCGTCAACCCACTGAGCAAGGCCAGGGATCGAACCCGCAACCTCATGGTTCCTAGTCGGATTCGTTAACCACTGCGCCACGACGGGAACTCCTTTTTTTTTTTTTTTTTTTTTTTTGTCTTTTTGCTATTTCTTGGGCCGCTCCCGTGGCATATGGAGGTTCCCAGGCTAGGGGTCCAATCGGAGCTGTAGCCGCCGGCCTACACCAGAGCCACAGCAACGCCTTATTTCTTTTTTAAAAACAGCTTTTTGATGGAGTTCCTGTTGTGGTGCAGTGGTTAACGTATCCCACTAGGAACCATGAGGTTGTGGGTTCGATCCCTGGCCTTGCTCAGTGGGTTAAGGATCTGGCATTGCCGTGAGCTGTGGTGTAGGTTGCAGACTCGGCTTGGATGTGGCATTGCTGTGGCTGTGGTGTAGGCCGGCGGCTAGAGCTCCGATTAGACCCCTAACCTGGGAACCTCCATATGCTGCAGGAGTGGCCCAAGAAATGGCAAAAAAAACCCCAAAAACCAGCTTTTTGAGATATGTCACATACCATGCAGTTGACTCAGCTGAAGTGTACAATGCACTAGATTTTAGTATATTCACAGAGTTGTGCCGCCATCACCACTAATTTCAGAATGTTTCCAGGCACTGCTTGTGGCTCCTGGCAACCACCAGTCTACCTTCTGTATCTGTGGGTTTGCCCCCTCTAGACATTTCATATGAATGGAATCATACAACATGTGGCCTTTATATGTGGCTTCTTTCACTTAGCACAGTATTTTCAGGGTTCAGCCATGCTGTGTATATCAGTACGCATTGCTTTTAATGGCTGAGTCATATTCCCTTGAATGAATGTATCACATCTTCTTACCCATTCATCAGCCGATGAACATTTGGATTGTTTCCATGTTCTTGCTTTTGTGAATAATGCCGCTATGAATATTCATGTTCAAGTTTTCGGGTGAACATATGCTTTCAATTCTCTTGGTATATACCTAGCAGTAGTGAAATTGCTAGGTCATGTGGTAATTCTATATTTATCTTTGGAGGAACTACCAGACTCTTTTTCCAAAGCATCTGCTCCATTTTACATTCCCAACAGCAGTGTATGAGCGTTCCAATTTCTGTACATCCTCACTAACACTTGTTTTTGTCCTTGTCCTTCTTTTTGATTACAGCCACCCTAGTGATGTGAAATGGTATCTTGCTGTGGTCGTAACTGGCATCTCCGTAACAACATCTTTTCATATGCTTATTGTCCTTTTACATATCTTTGGAGAAATATTTATTCAAATCTTTTACTCATTTAAAAATTCACTTGTGTTTTTTTTTTTTTTTTTTTTTTTTTAGTTCAATTGTGTTTCGATTGTTGAGATGTAAGGGTTCTTTTATATATTCTGGATACTATACACTTATCAGATATATGATTTGGAAAAATTAAAATTTTTTTCCATTCTATGGGTTTTTCTTTTTTTGCTTTCTTGATGATGTTCCTTTTTTTTTTTTTTTTTTTTTTTGTCTTTTTGCTATTTCTTTGGGCCGCTCCCGCGGCATATGGAGGTTCCCAGGCCAGGGGTTGAATCGGAGCTGTAGCCACTAGCCTACGCCAGAGCCACAGCAACGCGGGATCCGAGCCGCATCTGCAACCTACACCACAGCTCACAGCAACGCTGGATCGTTAACCCACTGAGCAAGGGCAGGGACCGAACCCACAACCTCATGGTTCCTAGTCGGATTCGTTAACCACTGCGCCACGACGGGAACTCCCCCTTTTTTTTTTTTTTCTAATTTAATTTTTTAAAAATTTTATCGCCACACCGAGGCATATGGAAGTTCCCAGGCTAGGGATTGAATCTGAGTCACAGCTGCAAGCTATGTTGCCGCAACATGGAATCCTTTAACCCACTGCACCCACCTGGGAATGGAACCTGTACCTCCGCAGCGACCTGAGCCACTACGGTTGTATTCTTTTTTTCTTTTTTCTTAGGGCTGCACCTGTGGCATATGGAAGTTCCCAGGCTAGGGGTCGAATAGGAGCTGCAGCTGCTGGCTTACGCCACAGCTACAGCAATGCTAGATCCAAGCTGCATCTGGGACCTACACCATAGCTTGTGGCAATGCCGGATCCTTAACACACTGAGTGAGGCCAGGGATTGAACCCACATCCTCATGGATACTAGTTGGGTTCTTAACCCATTGCACCATGGTGAGAACTCTTTGATGATGTTCTTTAAAACAAAAGTTTTTAATTTGGTGAAATCCAATTTATATGTATTTTTCTTATGTCACTTGTGTTTCGGTGTATCTAAGAAGGCTTTGCCTAACCCAAAATCACAAAGATTCCTATACTTTCTTCAAAGAGTTATGGTTTTAACTCTTATGAGTAAGTCTGTGACAAATTTGGGTTAATTTTCATGTGCAATGTGAGGAAGGGGGTTTGACTTCATTCTTTAGCACGTGGATGTCCATTTTTACCAACATCATTTGTTGAAAAGATTTTCTTTCCCCATTGAATTGTCTTGATACTCCTGTCAAAAATCAATTAAATTCTTTTTTTTTTTTTTTTTTTTTTTTTGGTCTTTTTAGGGCCACACCCACAGCATATGGAGGTTCCCAGGCAAGGGGTCCAATCAGAGCTACAGCTGCTGGCCTGCACCACAGCCACAGTAATGTCGCCAGATCCAAGCCATGTCTGAGACCTACACTGCAGCTCATGGCAACGCCAGATCCTTAACCCTCTGAGTGAGGCCAAGGATTGACCTTCGTCCTCATGGTTCCCAGTCAGATGCATTTCTGCCAAGCCACAACAGGAACTCCACATTTTTCTTATAATGTTATTTCAGGATTCTCACTTATATTCCATTGATCTACATGTCCATCCTACACTGCCTTGATTACTGTAGGTTTTTAGTAATTTTGTTCTTTTTCAAGATATTTTTAGCTATTCAGGGTTCTTTGCGTTCCATATGAATTTTAGTTTGTTAGTTTCTGCCAAGAAGCCAGCTTGGATTTTAATAGGAATTGTGTTGAACTCTTAGTTCAGTTTGGAGAGTATTGCCATCTTAACAGTATTAATTTTCCAAACTTTTTTAGGTCTTCCTTTATTTCTTATTCTGTAATTTCTTGTTTCTGTTGTGTTCTATAATTTTCACAATTCAAATTTTGAACTTCATTAAATTTCTAGATTTTCTTTTCCTTTTTGTTGCTATTGTAAATAGAATTTTTTAAATTTCATTTTTGGGTTGTTCATTGCCAGTGTATAGAAATACAACTATTTTTGTATATCGATAGTGTATCCTACAGCCTTGCTGAATTAGTGTGTTTGTTCTAATAGTTTTTTAGTGGATTCCTTAGGATATTCTATACACACAATCATGTCATCTAAAAATAATTTTACCCTTCCCTTTCCAATCTAGATGCCTTTAATTAATTTCTTTTTCTTACTCAAAGTCATTGCATGGCCCATGAAGACAGTAAAACTACCCCGTAATTCAGTCAGTGTAATCCTTGTTAACACTTTATTGCATATCCTCTCAGACATTTTCCTATATATTTGTATTTTTAAAAAATTGTGTCATAGGGAATTCCCATTTTGGCGCAGCGGAAACAAATCCGACTAGTACCCATGAGGTTGCCGGTATGATCCCTGGCCTTGCTCAATGGGTTAAGGATCCGGCGTTGCCGTGAGCTGTGGTGTGGGTTGCAGACACAGCTTGGATCCCATGTTGCTGCAGCTGTGGTGCAGGCCGGCAGCTGTAGCTCCAATTTAACCCCTAGCCTGAGAACTTCCATGTGCCGTGGATGTGGCCCTAAAAAGCAAAAATAAAATAAAATAAAATAAAAGTTGTATTATATACTCTATTCTATAATTACTTAACTGTCCCCCGCTTCATGGTGCTCTGTAGTATCTTCTGTATCCATAAATGGCTGCATAGTTGCATAGTCTGCTATTATGCACATACCATAATTTCTTTAATCCCCCATTGTTGGGCATTTTGTCTATTTCCATTTTTGCAGCCATAGACAATATTATATCAAACATATATGTATATGGCTTTTTTTCTTTCTTTCTTTCTTTTTTGGCCACCCTGCAGCATATGGAACTTCCCAGTCTAGGATCTGAGCCACAGTTGTGACTTATGCCACAGCTGCGGCAGCATGGGATCCTTTAACCCATGTGCCAGACCTGGGGTTAAACTTGTGTCCTGGTGCTGCAGAGACTTCGCCAATCCCATTGTACCACAGCCAGAACTCCTGTATGTGCTTTATAATACAAGTAATAAAGAAATACTTTCTCAGTTGTAAAAAACTCGGGCATGGTGTACAGAGAAAAATGTGTAAATCCCTTTTTACAACCCTCTTTCCATAAATTTACATATGTGTATGTGAGTATTTATGCTAGTTTAGCTGAACTTATTTCATTAGAATACATTTCTAGACGTAGATTTGATAGGTCAAAGAGTAAATGTAGTTTAAGTCTTCTGATCAGAATCATGAAATTGTTACCTAGAAAGGTGGTGACAATTTACCCTCCCACCTCAGTGTATGAGGCTGCCTGTGTGGAGGTGATGTAACTGGGGGTTTCTTCATTAGTGTTGTTTTCCTTATTTCAGGTGTACTTAAAGGGGAGGTCTGGAGACAAGATGATCCATGAGAAGAATATTAACCAGCTGAAGAGTGAGGTCCAATATATCCAGGAGGTGGGCACCCCTTCCCCTTTGTGGAAATGACCTAAATCAATTCTCTGAATCTCACAGTTTTTGGCTTCCTTCTTTTATAGGTTCTTTTGTTTTGGTTTGGTTTTTCTTTTTTCTTTTTTTTTTTTTTGTCTTTTGAGGGCTGCACCCATGACATATGGAGGTTCCCAGGCTAGGGGTGGAATCAGAGCTGTAGCCGCCAGCCTACGCCAGAGCCATAGCAATGCAGGATCCGAGCTGCGTCTGCCACCTGTCCCACAGCTCATGGCAATGCGGGATCCTTAACCCACTGAGCGAGGCCAGGGATCGAACCTGCGTCCTCATGGATGCTGGTCAGGTTTGTTAACCACTGAGCCATGATCGGAACTCCCTACAGGTTCTGATTTTCTCCCGTCTGCTCCTTTCATATCTCCAAAGCACCATCATGTCTCCTCATGTGGAAATATCATTTCTGACCCTCCATGAATCAACCAATCCATTAATTAACAAATACTTTTTAAGCACCATGCACCTAGCACTGTCCCTCAGTCATTCCATCCGAAATTGCCAGCCTTGCTTCCCCAGTTTTCCTAACCTTCACCCTGGTTATGTTTCTCCTTGACACCTGTCACCATATAACATCCTACGGGTTTTACTTATTTGTCTTTTGGGTTCTGTGTCTCCCCAGTTAGAATGTTAGATCCACCAGGGCCAGGGCTTTATTATTTTGTTGTTTGTGTAGGAAGGACTGGGCTGCAGCCCCAGCCAGTGCTTAGAACAGTCCCTGACTCATAGACTTATGGGTCGGGCATGGGTACAAAGGTGGTGCTCGCTCTCCCAAAGCTAAAGCCTCTTGCCCTCTCCTCCCAGGCCAGGAATTCCCTGCAGAAGCTCCGGGAGGATATAAGTAGCAAGCTCGACAAGGATCCAGGAGCTTCTCTCCATCAACAGGAGATACAGGTAATAGGACATGGTCCATGGTTGGGTCTCCACTGAGGAGGTGGGGTTGTGTCAGGCTCCAGTCATGCAGTGGGTACCAAATCTAATACCACTGCCAGCAAAGATGAGAACACAGTTGATGCTGGCTTCTCTGAGCATTCACAGCCGTGTATTTACACTTATTAGCCTATATACGAGCACACCTGTTCCTTAAACATGTACAAAAATTGAATTTATATAAATAAAATTATCTTTAAGTTATGGGCAAAACCTTTTATCTATAAGGATTCTGTGATCAATCTTCTTGTGATACAAGGTCTTATAAAGCAGACAACCACCTATAAATCCGGACATCTCATAAGCCAATCTTGTTTAGGCTGCTGATACTTACACATCAGAAATCTTGGTCCTTGTCTGTTACCATCTGTGTCTATAGCTCTTGCTCACCTGGGATGGGAAGCTCCTCCGGGTTACAGTTCATCCTCTGACCCCTGCCCCCCTCCCCTGAGCCCAGTGTGTGGGATGCACAAGGTCATCAGTGAATGTTTGTTAGACTGAATCGATTAGAGAATGCTTCTTGAGATGGATCCGACTCTTCAGTTTTTTGGTTTTTTGTTTTTTGCCTTTTAGGGCCACACCTGCAGCATATGGAAGTTCCCAGGCCAGGGATTGAATCAGAGCTGCAGCTGCTGGCCACAGCCACAGGCACAGCCACAGCAACTCAGGTTGCAGCCTTGTCTGCGACCTACACCACAGCTTACAGTTAACAGATCCATAACCCACTGAGCGAGGCCAGGGATCAAACCCACATCTTCATGGATACTAGTTGGGTTCCTAACCTGCTGAGCCACAATGGGAACTCCAGCTTCTCAGTTCTTTAAAACATTGAGGATGGGAGTTCCCTGGTAGCTTAGTGGATTAAGAATCTGGCATTGACACTGCTGTGGCTCTGGTCACTGCTGTGTTGTGGGTTTGGTCTAAGGCCCTGGAATTTAAGCATGCTGCAGATACAGCCAAAAAAAAAAATGAGGATAAAAATGTTTCCAGGAGGAGTTCCCTTGTGGTGCAGTGGGTTAGGGATCTGATGTTGTCACTGTAGTGGCTTGGGTTGCTGCTGAGGCAGGGGTTCTGTCCCTGGCCTGGGAACTTCCACAGCCACATTTACAGCCAGAAAGAAAAAAGGATCCCCAGGAGAGCACAGCTGTCTCTTCCATGGCTTTACCCTCATCCTCCTTTAGATTCCAAGTTGCATCTCCTTCATTTGCATTTGGCTTGGGTGGGGTGTTCCTTCTCCAGTGGCCCTTGCCCTTGTTTTCCTGAGGAAAATAATGACCTGGCAAATAGTGCCAGCTCCTCTTCATCTCGGGTGTATGCTGGGCTCGTGTAGTGGATTCCCCCTAACTCATCTCACTTTGCCTAAAGGTAGGACTCTCACTGCCCAAGCTCACCTCTGTCTGGTGGGAGGTGCTTTGTCAGGTGACTGAAGAACCGACTGTGCCCAGAGCCTGGCCCAAACATCCAGGCCCCTTGTTTGCACAAACCAGCAGTCACAAGATGACTAATCAGGCTTTGGGTTGAAGTGAGTTGCAGATGCCACTTCCCCTTTTCATTTATGCTTTGTCAAACCTTGTCAGGATCCCCCAGGGGCAAAGGAAACTCTTTGTGGCAGGCAGCTGCTCAAATTTCCTGGGCTCCGAGGGATAGGCCTACACATTTTCCAGTCTGCTGAAAGGTTTTAGCCTGAGGTTTCCTTCCTCCTCCCGACAAGGCTAGAATAGTCCCTCTCCAGGCTGCACACATTTCTCCACTCTCTCTTTTCTCTATTATCCCATAAAGCACTAGACATCTTTTTCCTTCCTCCTCTCCCTCCCTCTCTCCCTCCCTTCCTTCCTTCTTCCCCCTCCCCCGATCTCCTCCTCCTCTTTCTCTCTCTTTTTCTTTTTTTGGCAGTGCTAGTGGCATGTGAAAGTTCCTGGACCAAGGATGGAACCTGAACCACAGCAGGGACAATACCAGATTCTTAACTGCTAGGCCACCAGGGAACTCCTCTCTTTCTTTCTAAAATTTGTTGTTTGTCTTTTTAGAGCTGCACCCTTGGCATATGGAGGTTCCCAGGCTAGGGGTTCAATCGGAGCTGTAGCCACCGGCCTATGCCACAGCCACAGCAACGCCAGATCCGAGCCGTGTCTGCCACCTACACCACAGCTCAGGGCAACGCTGGGTCCTTAACACACTGAGCGACGCCAGGGATTGTACCCACAACCTCATGGTTCCTAGTCGGATTTATTAATCACTGAGCCACGATGGGAACTCCTCTTTCTAAAATTGGAGCTCTTAGAAGAATAACATTTCGAAGTTGGTTGCTTGGGACTGTTTTCACTACCAGTTTTCTTTTCCTTTGAACAGGTAGTGCTAGAAAAGCCCAATGGCTTTAGTTCAAGTCCCTCGACTCCACCTCCGCCTCCGAATAGCAGAACACCTGAGGTAGGTCCCAGCAAAAACAGTGGTAACTACTGCCTAGCCTGGAGGCAAGAAATCTTCCTTCCTGATCCTTTGGTTTTATTGCTTTCTCTCTTTCACTAAATATGAGGGTTATATTTACTTGCGGTAAAAATTCAAACAAAGGAGAAATGTGTAAAGTGGAAATTCTTCTTTCCACTGCTTGGAAGTGTCCACGTTAACACACTGAAGTGGGTGGCTCCATTTAGAGTAAAGCTTCTCAGCTTTCAGTGCCCATTGGAATGGCCTTGGGAACTTTAAAGGATGTGATGCTTGTGTGCCATCCTTAGTGTAATTTAACCGGTCTGAGATATGGCCTGGGCATCAGGACTTTTAAAAGCTCTTCAGGGGATTCTAATGTTTAGATAAAATTCTAGGGTGCTTTTCTATACACAGACAGCCACATTTAAAAGCCGTGTGTGTGTGCGTGTGTGTGTGTGTGTGTGTGTGTGTGTGTGTATACGTGTACTAATATATACACATACATCATATATATGTATAAATGTATGTATATAATATACACATACTTTTCACAAGTACGGCCTGATAAATACATTATTTCTTGCTTGCTTTTTTATTTTATTTTATTTATTTTTTATTTTTTCCCGTCGAACAGCATGGGGACCAAGTTACACATACATGTATACATTCTTTTTCCTCCCATTGTTCTGTTGCAGTGTAAGTATCTAGACATAGTTCTCAAGGCTACATAGCAGGATGCTTTTTTATTTTTTTAAACTGAAGAGTATATTATAGCATTCTTTCCACATTAGTACTTGTAGATTTACCTCATTCTTTTGAATAATGACATAGTATTTCTTTCCATGGCTGTATTTTTTTTTAATTCCATTCCCTCCCTCAGCTTTATTGTTGTATAATTAACAAATAAGCATGGGTGTGCTTTTTAAATTTAAAAAATTTTTTTGCTTTTTAGGGCCACACCCGTAGCACATGGAAGTTCCCAGGCTAGGGGTCAAATCCGAGCTACAGCTGCTGGCCTACACCACAGCCACAGCAGCACTAGATCCAGGCTGTGTTTGTGACCAACTCTGCAGCTCATGGCAACGCTGGATCCTGGACCCACTGAGCAAGGCCAGGGATCGCATCCACATCCTCAGGGATATGAGTCCACTGCGCCACATGGGAACTCTGCATGGCTGTACTTTTTTTTTTTAATTACTCAATGAATTTATTACATTTATAGTTGTAAAATGATCATCACAATCCAATTTTACAGGATTTCATCCCACAACCCCAGCGTATCTCCTTCATCCCCCGAACTGTCTCCTTTGGAGAGCATAAGTTTTTCAAAGTCTATGAGTCAGTATCTGTTCCGCAAAGAAGTTGATTTTGTCCTTTTTTCAGATTCCACATGTCAATGAAAGCATTTGATGTTGGTGTCTCATTGTCCGACTTAGCGTGATAATTTCTAGGTCCATCCATGTTGCTGTAATTGCCGTTATTTCTTTCCTTTTAGTGGCTGAGTAATATTCCTTGTGTATATGTACCACATCTTCTTGATCCACTCCTCTGTCAATGGACACGTAAGGTTGTTTCCATATCTTGGCTATTGCAAATAGTGCTGCAGTGAACATTGGAGTACATGGGTCTTTTCAAGTCATGGTTTTCTCTGGATAGATGCCCAGGAGTGGGATTGATGGATCAAATGGTAGTTCTCTTTTTAGTTTTCTGAGGCATCTCCATACTGTTTTCCACAGTGTTGCACCAGTTCACATTCCCACCAACAGTGTAATAGGGTTCCTTTTTCTCCACACTCTCTCCAGCACTTATTGTCTATAGACTTTTAGATGCTGGCCATTCTGGCTGGTGTAAGGCAGTACCTCATAGTGGTTTTGATTTGCATTTCTCTAATAATGAGTGATGTTGAACATCTTTGCATGTGTTTTTTGGCCATCTGTGTGTCTTCTTTAGAGAATTGTCTGTTTAGCTCTTCTGCCCATTTTTGGATGGGGTTGTTTGTTTTTTTGGTATGGAGCTACAGGAGGTGTTTATAAATTCTGGAAATTAATCCCTTGTCAGTGGATTCATTTGCAAAGATTTTCTCCCATTCTGTGGGTTGTCTTTGTGTTTTGTTTAGGGTTTCCTTTGCTGTGCAGAAACTTCTAAGTTTAATTCAGTCCCATTTGTTTATGTTTGTTTTTACTGTCATTATTCTAAGAGGTGGATCTGAGAAGATGTTGCTGTCGTTTATATTGGAGAGTGTTTGGCCTGTGTTTTCCTCTAAGAGTTTTCTCGTGTCTGGTCTTATATCTAGTCTTTAATCCATCTTGAGTTTATTTTTGTGTATGGTGTTAGGAAATGTTCTAATTTCATTCTTTTCCATGTGACTGTCCAGTTTTTCCAGCACCACTTATTGAACAAGCTGTCTTTTCTCCATTGTATATTCTTGCCTCCTTTTTCATAGATGAGTTGACTGCAAGTGTGTGGGTTGAATTCTGGGCTTTCTGTCCTGTTCCACTGATGTCTATGTCTGTCTTTGTGCCAGTACCACATGGTTTTGATGACTGTTGCTTTGTGGTATAGTCTGAAGTCCAGGGAGCCTGATGCCTCCAGCTCCATTTTTCTTTTGCAGGCTATCTTTGGCTATTCTGGGTCTTTTTGTGCTTCCAAACAAACAAATTTTAAAATATTTTGTTTGAGTTTTGTGAAAAATGTCCTTGGTAATTTGATAGGGATTGCATTGAATCTGTATATTGCCTGAGGTAGTATAGTCATTTTGATAATATTGACTCTTCCAATCCAAGAGCATGATATGTCTTTCCATTTGTTTGTGTCTTCTTGGATTTCTTTCATCAGTGCCTTACAGTTTTCAGAGTACAGGTCTTTTGTCTCTTTAGGTAGGTTTACTCCTAAGTATTTTATTCTCTTTGATGTGATAATAAACGGGACTGCTTCCCTAATTTCTCTTTCTGATCTTTCATTGTTAGTATATATAAATGCTGTCAATTTCTGTGTATTAATTTTGTATCCTGCGACTTTGCCAAATTCATTGATGAGCTCTAACAGTTTTCTGGTAGAGTCTTTAGGATTCTGTAGGTATAGTATCATGTCATCTGCAAACAGTGATGGCTGTACTTTTTTTTTAAATGTCATTTGTTATTATATTCTTTATATGCATGATTATATAGGACATGCATATTGTATAAAATTAGGGAAATTCAGAAACCCAGAAGAGTTGAAAGAAGAAAAAAATATCAATTGTAATCTATCCAAAGAAAGACCCAGTTTGGTGAAATTTCCTTTGTTTTTCCTTTAATGGAAATGTATATATACAATAGTGAGATTAGACTGTAAATGGCATTTCTCTATTTGTCTCTTGCTTGGATGGGTATTGTTTTGGTTTGGGTTTATTTGGCCTCAAGTGCAGTTGAATCAGACCTTCCAATCAGGGCTTATAATTATCATTGGTCCCATAAAGACCTCTCACTGCTTTTACCTTTTTTTTTTTTTTTTTTTTTTGGTCTCCCCTACCAAAAGAAAGGTATTCACTCTAACATGTTCAATATATGATTTAAATATACTTATTAAATAGGTGTTAATTTTCATAATGGACTTGTGCTGTTTTTCTGGGTTTTGTTTTTGTTGTTTTTTTTTTCCTCTAACACCATGCTTTTCAGCTCTGTCTTTGTTGCTATGTTAAAATCTAGTTTGTTGTCTCTAGCTCCGACATGTACAATTTTATAACTCCCTTTTTTTTTTTTTGTATTTTCTAGGGCCGCACCCATGGCATGTGGAGGTTCCCAGGCCAGGGGTCAGATTGGAGCTGTAGCTGCTGGCCTACACCAGAGCCACAGCAACGCTGGATCTGAGCCACGTCTGCGACCTACACCACAGCTCACGGCAACGCCAGATCCTTAACCCACTGAGCAAGGCCAGGGATCGAACCCACAACCTCATGGTTCCTAGTCGGATTCATTAACCATTGAGTCACAACAGAAACTCCTCTTTATATTCTTTTATATCATGAAATTTTTCCATGTCACCAGTTAGTCTTACAAGAACACCATTTGAAATAAGCACATAACAGTTGTGTTCCAGGAAGAGGTTTTCCACTCATTCTCACCTGCCCAGCGGCACAGGCACAGACATAGATAGGGGAGCTGACCTGATAACTTAATGCTGTGCTTCTAGCCACTCACTTTAGATATGCCATTTGGCTTTTTCCCTTCCCCTGAATCACTGCATTTGGCAGATGTGCTGTTGGCAACGTTATAATAATACCTGGCACTGGCACTATCTTTCAGCAAGCCCTCCCGGATATTATCTGACTTGGTTTTGAGGCTGCCTGTAAGGCAGGGTGTGGTAAGGAGTCTTCTCACTGCTTCCCAGGTAGAGAAACAAGGTCCACAGGACTCAGTGATAACACAGTACCAGGGACGCTGTCCACTTCTCTCAGCTGAGCCCTGTGCTGTGGTTTGAAGGTGCTGCTGCGCAGCAGGGAGAGACTTTTCTCTAAAAGTCAAGGGAGTTGTAAACTGAAGTGGGGCAGAGATGGGGGCGAGACCCTACATGCCGGCTCAGCCCTAACCACCCCCAGGTTGGGTGTGTCCGGGGGAGGGATTCACAGTAAGCTCAGTGAGACACTGTTTCCTACATCAAATCAGGAACCTGGACTTATTGGACGCTTTTGCCCTAAAGCTGCCCATCTGCCAGTAACCCTTTATCTGCTGATCTCTGTGTTAGGGGGAGAGAACAACAGAGGATGTGCCTTTGGGAAGTGCCCCGCATGATGGGTTTGGCACAGTCTCTGCCCTTGGGGAACTGTCATCTGTATGGGAACATGGTCCCTGCTCTCAGTAGGACACACATGAGGATGGCATAACCATACCTGTCCATTGGTCAGTTAATACACATATAAAAATCAGGGCCATGTAGGACTTCCTGTGTGGCTCACAACAAAAATTATGTGTCCTAAAATAATCAGGCGATTAGAAGCTGGTTGAGTTCTTTAGGGTATGAAGAGAGACTGTTTTCATATGAATAACTTGGAATTCCTGGGTGCCCAAGACTAACTCTCCCCCCTTGCGTGATGTGAATTCTTTTGTGAGGGTGGTCTGGGCAAGAGGGTCCAGACGAGTGTGCGTGGCAGGTGGATCTTCTCTTGCCAAGTTACAAACACAGTGGCTTCACCTTCCTTTTGCTGCCCTGGCTGCAGGTGGACACCTTTGTAAATGAAGATGTTGAGAGCTTGAGGAAGACTGTGCAGGACTTGCTTGTCCAACTGCAGGAGGCTGAGCGCCAGCACCAGTCAGAGCGTGTAGATTTTGAGGTGAGATTTGGGATTCGGGGAGAAGGTGCCCTAAGGGTTGGGCCACTATTCGCAGGTGCCAGTGAAGTTTTCCTGGAGGCCTGGGGCCCTTCCCATCTGCTTTGCCCTTTCCTGGATATTTCTAGTTTTTGCTTTCCAAGGCTAGCCATCAAACTACAGTTTGATGGTCAGCTCTTGAGTCTCTGCTCTGCTGGAGATGAGCGATGGCACTGGTATGGGAGAGCCGGTAATTCAGAAGTCCTCTCTGTAAGGGCCACGGTGAGAACTGCTGTGCTCTAGGCACCATGCAAGGTATCAAGTTCACCACTGCATCCTTGGTGTCTGGGACAATACCTGGCATCAGGTGGGTGCCTCTTAAGTGTGGACCAGATGAATGGATGAATCGGTGTGGTCACAGGAAGAACTGTGTCTGTAGAATCAGGGCCTTTTCTAGGGCCACTCCTGAGGCATATGGAGGTTCCCAGGCTAGGGGTCAAATCAGAGCCGTAGCTGCTGGCCTACACCAGAGCCACAGCAACTTGGGATCCGAGCCGAGTCTGCAATCTCCACCACAGCTCATGGCAACGCCGGACCCTTAACCCACTGAGCAAGGCCAGGGATTGAACCCAAAACCTCATGGTTCCCAGTTGGATTAGTTGACCACTGAGCCACATCGGGAACTCCGAGAATCAGGGGACTTTAGATTAAGTCTTGGCTTTACTACACTGAACTCTGTAATTTTTTTTTTTTATTAAAGTATGGTTGATTTATGGTGTTTCAGGTGTAAAGCAGAGTGGTTCAGTTGTGTAAAGATATTTTTTATTTAATTTTATTCTTTTCTACAAGTCTTTTTTTAAGTTTTATTGAGGCATAATTGACAGAATTATACTTCATGATGATTTGATGTACATATACATTGTGAAAGGAGTCCTTCCGTCTAGTTAATTAACACATCCATAGTTGTTAACACTGTACTGTGTAAAGAAATTTGCTAAGAAAATTTAAATATTCTCACCATTCCCCCCTGCAAAAGAATTACACCCATCTTTCTCTATATGTATGTATATACTCTTTTTCAGATTTTTTTCTGTTATAAGTTATTACAAGATTTTGAATGTAGTTCCCTGTATCTGTTAATTCCAAATTCCCAATTTATTCCCTGCCCCCCAGCTCTGTGATCGTGAATATCTCAATTATTGTTATCCGAATAATACTCGATTATTATAGAAGATTAAAAAAATACAAAGGCCTGTATTATAGAAAAAGCCTCCCACTATGAAAAGTGTGTGAGGTCTTCCATGCTTTCCAGAAACTTCTTTGAGTATTCTTTTTCTTTTTTTTTTGTCTTTTTGCCATTTCTTGGGCTGCTCTCGCGGCATATGGAGGTTCCCAGGCTAGGGGTCGAATCGGAGCTGTAGCCGCCAGCCTACGCCAGAGCCACAGCAACGCAGGATCCGAGCCACAGCTGCGACCTACACCACAGCTCACGGCAACGCCGGATCATTAACCCACTGAGCAAGGGCAGGGATCGAACCCGCAACCTCATGGTTCCTAGTCGGATTCGTTAACCACTGCACCTCGATGGGAATTCCTCTTTGAGTATTCTTATAGGTACCCCAGGGCAGTTTTCCTAACAGCTCTGTGTGAGAGTAACCATCTGTTATCTGCTTTTGTTCACCCATAGTAAAGTACTTTTTAGGTCATAAATATGTGATGATAGGATTCAGCCCTGCCCAGGCAATCCCCAGGGCTGGTGGAAAGGAATCCCAGGCTGAACTCTTCTTTCCTGGAGCAAAAGAGAGAGAATTTTTTTTTTTTTTTTTTTGCTTTTTAGGGAGGTTCCCAGGCTAGGGCTCGAATCAGAGCTGCAGCTGCCGGTCTATACCACAGCCACAGCAACTCAGGATCTGAGCTATGTCTGCAACCTACACCACAGTTCACAGCAATGCCAGATCCTTAACCCACTGAGCAAGGCCAGGGATAGAACCCGCATCCTTATGGATCCTAATCAGGTTCGTTAACTGCTGAGCCATGAAGGGAACTCCAAGAGAGAATTTTTGAGAGGTGTATTGAGGATCAGGACAAAGGGCAGTGAGAATGATCAGCTACCTCAAGAGGAATTGAAGTCTTATTTGAGCAAATAATTTAACCTCCTTAACCCTCAGTCTCAACTTTTATAAAAAGGGGTCATGAAATATACCTCACGAGTTTGATGTGTGGACTGAATGAGGTAATATATATATATAAATGTATTTATTACTTGAAAGGGTTTTTGGTTTTTTGTGGCCACACCCATGGCATGCGGAAGTTCCTGGACCAAGGATCAAACCCAAGCCACTGCAGTGACAGTGCCAGATCCTTAATCTGCTGAGCCACAAGGGAACTCCTCAAAAGACTTTTGGAAATGAAAGCTACCCTGTATTAACAAGTGGGTTGTCCCATCCTAAATAAATTTGACATAAGGTAATACTAAGATTAGTTTGGTCTCAGAACAAAGTAACTGTGCAGTAAAGTAGTTTGTTGTATCTATTTCAGATTCCGCAATTTGGGTAATTTGGTTGAGGATGAATCAGTTCAGTGACCAGCTGTTCTTTACCTTCTTGGAGCAGAACAGGAGGAAGGGGAGGTTGAGGCTGCAGCACTGACCAGACTGTGAATTTCAGAAAGAAATGTTTACATAGAGACGCGTCATGTTTACATAGAGACGCGACCACAGAGTGGTCTGCTAGCCCTGGGTTTCAAAGCTTGAGCCAAAGGGTCCTAAGTAAAAGCCCAAGGCTAGGAGGCTCCTGACAGCCTTAACCACACAGGCTTCTTACAAGGGGCTGTTGTTCAACCCTGTGGCATGTAGCACCCACCTGCCGTGTGCTCCATGAGTCACTCCCACTATCGGGTAGGTCACCACACCCTCTTGTGATTAAGAGGTTCCCTTAGGGCAGGGCTGGCTGGGACAGATGTGGCAGGGAGAGTGTTTTTCCTCCCCTTTGTGATTTACAGCAGGATGTGAGGATCATCTGTGGCCCGATACAGCTGTGCTTCGAGCACACATCAACCTGGGTGCAGTGTTTCTGTACAGAAATGAGAGGCCTTGTTTTTATGTCCCCTGGGGCTGGCCTGTTCCAGGCTAATGGATTTTTTTTTTTTTTTTTTTTTCATTTTAGGCTGCATGCATGGCACATGAATATGGCAGTTCCCAGGCTAGGGGTTGAATCGGAGCTACAGCTGCCGGCCTACACCACAGCCACAGCCACATGGGATCCAAGCCAAGTCTGCAACTTACATCACAGCTCACAGCAATGCCAGATCCTTAGCCCACTGACTGAGGCCAGGGATGGAACCTGCATCCTCACGGATGCGAGTCGAGTTCATTAGCGCTGAGCCACAACAGGAACTCCTGGTCTCCTTTTCTGAACTGGAGGTAGGAAGGGCAAGGTTGTCAATGACCATGGAGACAACCTGCCATGAGGCAGGGTTTGCTGCCATCAGGGAGGATTTGCAGTGAGTTTGCTCTGGAGAGGGCTGTGTGCACGTGGATGCGTCCCCATCACACCTCATCCTGTGCTTTGCTTTCTCCTCCCTGCTTCTGACTTTGGGAGGAGCTAGACAAACTGGTTGCTGGTGGTGTGTTTGACCAGGGCTGGTTAGGCTTCGCAGAGGTTACCTGGGTTCCTTTTCAGTAACCGATCAGGAAGTCATTGTGAAGTAAGTGGGAAGCACGGAAATGGACGATGAAGTTACTGGGTGGCTGGGTGACCTTGAAGAGGTCCGTTGACCTTTGGTTGTGAAAGGAGAGGGTTGGACTAGGTGCACACCCGTTCCATTCACGATGTTGTAGAACAGTTGAGCCCGTGCTCAGTGCTCTCCCGAGCTCTGCAGAGGTCAAGGTACCCAAGGTCTTTGCCGCTGTGAAGCTGATGGTCTCCCGAGGGGAGCAGGTGCACACAACTGACCCGGCGAAATCCGCTCAGTGCTGCAAGCGGGAAGGACTGTGTGTCCTCTGTGGACACACAAAGGAAGGGCCCCTCTCCTGAGCTCAGAGGCTCCCTGGGAGAAGCCGTGTCTAAGCTGAGACCCAAAGGATGATTAGGAGTTGGCAAGATGCACGTGGGAGGAAAGGAGGCACGTTCTCTATTTTTTTCACTCTAAAGTGTGCTTCTGTCCTTTCCAACCTGGCTTATCATCTTTGACAAAGAACAGGTTCTTCCTGGTGCCAGTAGCCCTTCTGGGTGCCATTTCAGCCTTTGTATGCTAGCTGCAGCAGGCTTTCAGGGAGGGCGAGGAAGAGTGGGAGACAGAGGAAGGACAGGGAGGTATCCTGCCCTGGAGTCTTTGCATTAGGAAGAAAGCCACAGCACTGGAGGCCCTGGAGGGCTGGTGGGGATGCTGAAGAAGCTGGCCATCCGGAAAGCAGTGCTTGTGGGTTCCAGATGTCACTCTAAAGTAGCGCTTAGCAGCTATGCGCCAGTTCGCCCAGGAAATGGAGTCCATGCGCTTGTCCTGGAGCAGTGAATGGGAGATGGTGCTCATCGCGGTTGCTGTCCTCCTCCCATCACTGAGCTCAGATTCCTGGGTTCTTTTCCAAGGATTTTATCCACGTCTGCCCCTCCACACCCTTAACATGTCCCCATCCTGTGTCATAGGCCACACTCAGCCGGTACCAGAGAGAAGCAGAGCAGAGTCACGTGGCCCTTCAGCGAGCGGAGGACCGAGTGGAGCAGAAGGAGGCGGAAGTCGAGGAGCTGCAGAAGCGCTTGCTGGGGATGGAGACGGTAATCAGAGCCTTGCTCTTCAGTCCCCAGATTCCTGGGCCAGAGGGTGCCCCGAGTTTGAGTGAGATGGTTGCAGAAATGCTCCTTTTCTGAGCAGCTCCAGAAAAGCACATTTCACAGCTTCCTTTGGCGAATCCTTTCGAGTTGAACCCATCTTCATTTTCAGCGGGTTCTTGCAGAGCTGCTCTTTGGCCTTTGAAGACTGTTCTCAAGGAGCCACTCGGCCTGGTTTCTCGGGGATTGGTAGCTCTAGCTGGCAGGTGGGCCTGGATGCAGGGCCAGACTCTCCCTCCAGGCAGCTGGGTGAGGCTGAGAAGTTTCTATGTGCTGAGGGTGGGAAGGGTTATCCCTCACAGGGGAGGGCGCCCCATCAAACCAGCTTGGCCTGCTGCTCTTTGGCGGCTGTCCCAGGCCCAGCGGGGGCTGAGCCCCAGCCCTAGTGCCCACCTCACCCCAAACGCAGAAGCTGTTGCCGTCTCCTCGTCCTAGATTTCCTTTCCTTTGGCTCATCCAGGAGCATCAGGCGTTACTGGCGAAGGTCAGGGAAGGGGAGACAGCCCTGGAGGAACTGCGGGGCAAGAACAGCGACTGCCGAGCAGAACAAGAAAAGTAAGGGCCCTTGTTCGCCGTGAGGCTGGGGTGCAGGGAGGGGAGGGCACAGACCTGGGGAGGAAGCTGGTGCTGATGTCAGATCTTCCAGCTCTGACTCACCAGGTGTTGCGCAGGGTAGGGCCCTGCCCGGGGAGATACTGTTTGGGAAGCTGCCATCTCCAAGGAGCTCATTTTCCATGGAGAAATAACCTGAAGAAAAGGCTTTCGCAGCTTTAGAGCCAGGGGCAGGCGGGAGCTGGTAAAGCATCTGCCGCTGCCGCACGTTGTTCTCTGATTGCTACACTGGCTGTGGAAGTGGTGTCATTACACCACCGCTCACTCCCCCCGGAACAAAAGCCATCTGTAAACTCTCTAAGGGTAAAATCAAATAACTTCCTTGCAAGTCATGCTCATGAAAATACAAACGTGCAGTTTGTAGAGAGATACTGAACGTCTTTCCTCCAAACCGACTCAGAGGCTGAGACCCACCTGTCAGCAGTGGCATAGAGGGGATCTCTCTGAGGTCCTTCCTACTCCAGAGTTAGAGAGTTTCGCAAAGTCCCTCTGGTCAGAGGGGATCAGAGGCCCCAGACCAGTGAAACCTACAGAGCAAAGATTGAACCATTGTTGGACCTTCACAAATTTAGAACTTCTTTATGTTGGCACTTAATATCTTATATCTCAAATGATAAATCAAATTTAACATGAGCATATCAGTCAGGTCTTCGTTGTGTAAGTCGGACCTTTCTAAATTCCGCAGACATTACCTGCAGGGCTTTCTCAGGAATTCCTAGGTGAGCAGACATGATCCTTGCCGTCTTGGACCCCTCGTCTCCTTGGGGCATTTTCTTTCCTTTGGGATAAGCTTGATCTAGGCCTGCCTGGCACGGAAAATGCAGATATCTGTAGCCTTCCTTCAGACTTGATAGCAGAATCGCTTTAAATTGCTCAGCCCTCCCTCCTCAGTGGTGGAGGTGCTCACGGGCAGGTGACTGGGTGGAAGGAGCAGGAGAAACAGAAAAACCAGATAATCTAAAACTGACTTGGTGGAGTTCCCACTGTGGCTCAGTGGTAACGAACCCAACCTGACTAGTATCCGTGAGGATGTGGGTTCAGTCCCTGTCCTTGCTCACTTGAGGCGTTGCTGCAAGCTGCTGGTAAGCCGCTGATGAGGCTCAGATCCTGAATTGCTGTTGTTGTGGTGTAGGCCAGCAGCTGCAGCTCCGATTCGACCCCTAAGCCTGGACCTTCCACATGCTGCCAGTGAGGCCCTTAAAAAAAAAAAAAAAAACTGATTTGGGAATGGCAACTGACATCTATGCATCATAAATGCTGATTTTCTTTTTTTTTTTTTATTCCCCCTCTGACCGCACCCACAGCATATGGAAGTTCCCGGGCCAGGGATCAAATCTGAGCCACACCTGCAGCAACACCGGATCCTTAACCCACTGTGCCACAGCAGGCACTCCATTGCTGATTTTCTAAACAGAAGGAGACTAAGAAATAGGGCCCTGAAAAGCTGAGGGTAGACACTTAAGAATGTTAGAAGCTTCGGAAGGATGAGATCGGGGGCTCAGATTGCATTGTCCCCCATGCCAAGCACTGCCCACCTTCTAGCAGCAGGCATTTGTCTGCTTCCTCAGGCAGACCCAGAGAGTAATGGGTGCCAGCAGTTCTTCAGAGCTCAACTCCTAGTCACTCTCCCCAGCCACCCGGCCTTTGGAGAGAGCCCAGTTTGCTTAGAAGATGCAAAAGAAACAACAGTGTCTGGGAAAGCGGAAGACATAGAAACAGACTTGTGTGAAGAGACTTTAAGGGTCCTCAGAGCTTATCTCCCTCTTGATGTAAAATCCCTGCCAATGGCTTGATAGTCCTGGATATCTTAATCCCAGCTCCTACTTGAATCTTTCAAGGAACGAGGAGCTCATTACATGAGGCAGTCCACTTCCTTTTTCGTCTTCTTATGCCGCACCTGCGGTATATGGAGGTTCCCAGGCTAGGGGTCTAATCGGAGCTGTAGCCGCCGGCCTACACCACAGCCACAGCAAATGGGGATCCGAGCTGAGTTTGCAACCTACACCACAGATCACGGCAATGCTGGATCCTTAACCCACTGAGCAAGGCCGGGGATTGAACCCATGTCCTCATGGATGCTAGTCAGGTTCACTAAGCACTGAGCCACGACAGAAACTCTGAGGCCAATCCACTTTCGGGCAGCTCTCATACTGAGAAAGTCTTTCTCGTGTTAACCTAAGAACTGCTTCCTTGGAATATCTACCTATTGGGTTGAGTTTTAATCATGAAACTATCCGCAATGACTTACCCTTTCTTACCTTTCTGAGCCCCAGTCGCCTTATTTGGACCAGATGATGTCTCGTGATGCTTCCAATGTGTTTTTCTAAGGCAGCCTAGCACTTACCCTGGGCAGCAGCAGAGCACTGGGGAATCGGACAGAGGGAATCACACCTGATCAGAACCCCCTCCTCCCCCCGAGCGCAAAGGCCTTGCTGTGCTTGGGTGGAGAAAGCATCTTCTCCCCTGGCCTCAGCCTTCTGGTCTTAACCCCCAGGGCTGCTAACCTGGAAAAAGAAGTGGCTGGATTGCGGGAGAAGATCCACCACTTGGATGACATGCTTAAGAGCCAGCAGCGGAAAGTCCGACAAATGATAGAGCAGGTAAGCAGGGTCAGGTCTTAGCCTGCTCTGGGTCACCCCCATCCCCCACCCCAGAAGTTTCTGCCTTGAGTCTAACCCTGTTTTCCTGTTAAGTCTACACCCTTATTTATTTGCTCCCCTGGGTATCTTGGCTTATATTCATAAGTGGCCCCATAAAACATTTATGGCTACTGATTACTAGGTTAGGATGATGGAGATTTGCTTTCCTCCCATCTTTCCCCTGTTTTTGGTCGTTTGCCTGTGCTTTCCCATGGGAAAAAAAGGACAAGGTTGGTCTCTCTTTGAAGAGTGCTGGTAAATGAGTAATTAAGTCCCAATAAACTCGCTTATCTGCATGTAGATTATCAACCTTTGTACCTCATGGCAGATTTTCCCCTGCCTGAGCTTTAGGGTCATGTACTCAGAATTTGCCATTTTGTAGAACTGTTTTGAGAACATAAGACCTCCTAATTGGGAAGGCATAGTTGCTGCATGTCAGCTCTGGGAGGGCTAGGATTTTTCTCTCTTGTTTACAGCTGTTTCCTATTGTCTGGAACAGGGCCTGCCTCAGCTATGGTAAACACTCAATAAATACTTGAGTGAGTACATAATTTGTGTCTCCCAAAGTCAAATGGAATGGTGTTTTTTTTTTTTTTTTTTTCTTTTTTTGCCTTTTCTAAGGCTGCTCCCACAGCATACGGAGGTTCCCAGGCTAGAGGTCCAATCAGAGCTGTAGCCGCCGGCCTATGCCACAGCTCATAGCAACACTGGATCCTCAACCCACTGAGCAAGGCCAGGGATCGAACCTGCAACCTCGTGGTTCCTAGTCGGATTCGTTAACCACTGAGGCATGACGGGAACTCCAAATGGAATGGTTTTTGAACCATCCATTATTTTGGATTATCAGGGTGGTGTTCCCCTCACACCCCTTGCTCCCATACCTGGGATAATCGAGAGTTTAACATTCACTGAAACACGGCTTTTATAGAAAAGCCGAGCAAGTCACACGAAAGGTGCCAAACTGCCCTTTGTCTCTGCTGGCTCCTCCATGGCAGCAGGGTGAAGTTCGATGCATATGTAATCAGTCACTTCAAATCGAGCTTTGGTGTCTCTCCCACATCTTTGCAGCTCCAGAATTCAAAAACTGTGATCCAGTCAAAGGACACTGCCATCCAGGAACTCAAGGAGAAAATTGCCTACCTGGAAGCTGAGGTGTGTGTTCTGGGCAGCCTGGGAAGGGAGTGGACTGTTGGAGAAAAGACTGGACATAAAGGAGAGAGAGATTCTGGAGAGGGCTTTGGTCCTGTCTAGTTGTTGCTTGGAAGCGTGTGTCTGGGGTTGTTGGTTGGTCTTCGGTTCTGCTGAGTACGTGTTTTCTGAGACCTTTCAGGGACTCGCTAACAATGGTAAGACCTGTCCTCAGTCTGAAGGGACACAGCCTCATGGTGCAAACCCCATGCCATGGCAGCAGGGAGGCGGGCTCTTCATTCTGACTATGTGGGCTCAGCAGAGGAGCTGACCATGGAGCTGGGCTTTGAAGGAGGAGGCAGTCTGTAGGGGGAAGCGATGGGCTGGATTAACTAATGAGTTCTTCTTGGTCTGATTCCTCCTGTATCCCAGAGCCCTTCCTGCCCCTTAACTGACTACCTGAGATTGCTTTGCAGCCATTGTGTGAAGGTCCCAGTGGGTGGGAAAGATAAAAGAGATGGGAGACAGGGTGGTTTGTCTCCAGGGAGTTTGCAGTCAGGATTTAGAGATAAAATACATTAAAAAATCTATATCTAAGAATATTTTATAGGAAATCCTGTTGACAAACACAAGTACATATCTCAACTGCCTACAGGAAATTATATGCGGGACGTGTACAGAGGGGACGGATATACAGGAGATGATCAGTTATTGAGCGAACATCCTCAGGGAAGGAGGCTGGAGCAAGTGCTGGAGGGAGAGAGCAGTCTGGGGTGGTGAAGGGGAGGGGAGGGCATCCCGGTGGCACGGGAGGGATGGGGGTGACAGCCGCACACACAGCTGGAGACCAGAATGAGCTAGTAAACTCTGACGAATGGCACACCAGGAAAAGGCCAAGTCTAACCTCATCACTTGTGTTACAGAATTTAGAGATGCATGACCGAATGGAACACTTGATAGAAAAACAAATCAGTCATGGCAACTTCAGCACCCAGAACCGGGCCAAGACTGAGAACCCGGGCAGGTGAGTTGGCTGTGCCTGGAGTGGGGTCCAGGTAGCAAGCGAAGGAAAGAGGGACAGAGCCATGGGAAGGAAACCTTTAGTGCCAAGGCCAGGACTAGCTCTTTTAAATCCAGGTTTATTCTCTCAGTCTAATGTGGCCTGTTCTCCACCTGAACCATTTTCTAACTGGGTTAGAGGCGATCCTAATACCCCAACTCCAAGGAGGCCCATAAGCAGCTGCTAGAAGAGTCTGAACCCCTTGGAGTATATGCAAAATGGTGAATGTGGGAGTTACCACTGTGGCTCAGTGGGTTAAGAATCCAAATGCAGCAGCCCAGGTTGCTGTGGAGCTGAAGGTTCGACTCCTAGCCCAGCACAGTGGGACAAAGGATCCAGTGTTACTGCAGCTGTGGCATAGGTCTCAGCTGCATCTCAGATTCAGTCTCTGGCCCAGAAACGTCACATATGCCGCAGGGGCAGTCATAAAATTAAAAAAAAAAAAAAAATTGTGCGTGTCCTAAGGACGTATTTCTAGAGAGCGGACCTTATGCTTCCGAGAGATTCACAGAAAGGTCCAAGACTGAAAAATAAAATCAAGACTCCCAGCCATACCCACGCCTCAGTGGTTCAACTGCACCCTCTCTTTTCCCCACCCTGCCACCACTCTCCTAAGCTCTTGGCAGTTAGTGTTTCACAGCGCTGAACCAATGGTCAGCCAGCCCTGAAGTGTCGGACCCAGAGGCCAAGTGGAGGGGCGGCTCTGCAGGGTGGGCAATGACACAGCACTCAGCGTTTCCCACTTCCTTTTCAGCGTTAGGATATCCAAGCCCCCCAGCCCTAAACCCATGCCTCTCATCCGAGTGGTGGAAACATGAGCTAAAGGAGACGGATGCTGATGCTGCTGCTGCTGCCACCTCAGGCCTGCGGAGGAGCCCCCACCCCTGGAGGCTGCTGGCCCCAACTTTGATTTCCTGACTGTTCCCTGGCTGCAGTCAGGGTTCACATTTCCAAACTCTCATCCTCTGGGCACTGGGCAGTTGGAGGCTGAGCGCCCCCTCCGGACACTGCAGCCTTCTGGAGGCTGCTATCCTGCCCGTGGGAGCCAGGGCAGCATCCTTATTCCCGTAGTTATTATTCTTCTCTGTAGCAGAGCCTCCCTTCTGTTGTAGACTGGAGTTCAGCTGTCCCAGATGCCAGGCCCTCAGCGGGTTCGGAAAGGTGACAAGAGCTGCCTCAGCCCTGGAAGCTGGAGGCACAGATGTCTGCAGTGACTGGAGAGTGTCCTGGGGGAGCCAAGTTCCTTCCGTAAACACAGCTCAGTTCTTAGCAACAAACTGTTTGTTTTTCTACTTGCTCCACCCTCAGCCCAGGCTGACCTCGGCCTCCGACGGATAGACAGTGGGGCTACTTGTCATGGCTTGGTCAGAGTCAGTGAACCTTGACTTTGACTGGATGGCCTGGTCTTTGGGGGAGGGGAATGGCCTTCAGGGAGTAGCTCTTAGCAGAAAGACTCCATAAGGCCATGGACAGTTACGTGGGACTTCTTTCTGCTGTGAAGACTCCCAGAATCTCTTAGGGTTTTCCCCTGAGTTGCAGTGCAAGATACACCTTGGTCTTCTGACTCAGAGCCTGAAAGCTGTTTTCATTGGGTTCCATCAATCTCAGCGAAACTGTCACGGTATTTATTTTGCTAAATTATTGGTGTTTTTGCTTACAACTCACGACTGATTTAATACCAGAGTTCTACAGCCTTCTCTCGCGGTGTTTGGACTTGCTCGACACAGGGAAAGACTGTTCCCACTGGTCCATTTGAGAATGACATTGTTATAAATCTTTTTTCTCTCTTTCTTCCACCTGCTGCTTTTCCCTTCCTCCTGCAAACCTGCTCTGTACCTCAGGGAGGCAAGTATATTTGCCCTGAGGCATCAGGGTTCTGAGTATGTGCTGTTTGAAAGGGACTGACTTCTTCCCTTGACCCCCTACCCCATCCTCCTCTGCAGCACAACCGGTCTGTTATCCTGGCTCTGAATGCACCTGCTACTCATCGTGTTTCCTTTAGGGCTCTTCCTGCAGCCTCAAGAAGGAGCTAAGCATCAGAATGTGGTCCTATGGGACACAGAGAAATGAAAACCAAACATGAATTAAGTCTTTAGGTTCTGCTTGGCTCAAAACCAGAAGCCTTAAGTCTGTGGTTTCTGTGCATCAGGACTGGGCTCCCGTGCTGGCCTTGTCCGCTGTGGCGGTCTGGTGTTCTTCGTGCCGTTCCCGCTTGTAAAACGAGACCAAAGGACCAGATCATCTCCATGGGCTCATCCAGTTCTGATATCCTCTCCGGTGGCATAGTCTTTATAGGGTGACTTTAATAAATTATGTTAACATGTCTTTTTGAGCTCCTGGCCTGGTTTCTTTTCACTTTTCGGGAAGGATCAAAGAATATAGTTTTAGGAATTCCCTGGCTCAGTGGGTTAAGGATCCGGCATCATCACTGCTGTGGCTTGGGTCTGATCCCTGGCCTTGGAGCTTCTGCATGCTTCATGCGTGACCAAAGAGAAAGAAAGAACATAATTTTAGTTGCCTCTTGTAGATGGACCCCCTGCTGTCCACATCTGGATGGTATGGAGGCATCTGCAACACTGTATGATAGGAGGGCTTTGTGGCATTCGGAGGAGTTGGAATATCCCTGTTAAGCAGCACCCCTCCAGCTTGCTGGTCTGAGTCCTTATTTTAAGAGGTGGCCCCTAACTTCATCTTTGACCCTCTCTGGGGTGGCAGCCTGGTGGGAGCCCTAAGCCTGGCCAGTATGTATCCTCTTTGGTTGGAAAAGAGCTGGTTAGAGGCAGAGGTCCTCTGGGTTACATGAGATGTATCAATCAGCACTGAAGGAAGATGACTAATTCCACGTCCTTCACGGAAATGAAAAGCTCTCTGGAAATGCTGATCACAGCTGTTTGAGGCTTTAGTTTTTGGCTGTCTCTGTGCATCATTCAATTAGTCCAATGATTTTTTTTTTTTTCTTCTTTCTGTGAAAAAATGTAGTTGACTTCGGGGCCCAAGGGGAACATAGCTAAGTTCACATGAAACTTCCCTGAACCAAAGAAACTAGAAATGCAGCCCCTCCTCCCCGGTGCTGTTTCCTTTCTAGCCTCCTTTCTACTTCAATGGAAAGAAGGTAAATTTTTCTCTGGCTTTTCTTCCTCCTTCTCTTGCTTCTCAGCTAATTCAGACCCCAGGCTTCGGAAAGCACTGGAAACCTCCTTCCATTCCAGACCTGGGTTTGTCTTCTGACAGCCTGCGTTCTCTTCTTTCTCTGGCAGTCTTGCTTGGTCTGGGTGTATCTAGACTGTGCTTGTTCTCAGAATATTAAGAGGGTGGAAGCAGGGTGGGGTTGCCTCGGGTGCCAAGAAGACTTGCACGGCTGGAAGAAGACAGGAGTGAGTGTGCCGCCCTGCAGGAAAGGAGGCTCTGGCCTTGGTGGGATGAGCAGAGATTCGAGATGGAGATAATGGAAGAGTCTGGAAATGTTCTGAAGTTAGAACTAGAGCTCTAAGAGATTGCTTAGACCGAAAACTGCTTCTGGTGTCTATTTCCCTGAAGTTGGTTGCACCCCTGCCCAAAAGAATGGATCTAAGGAGAGAGAATGTCATCGAGGGAAAGGTAGAGTTTTTTTGGTTTTTTGTTTGTTTGTTTTCCTTTTTTTTTTAGGGCCAGATCTGTGACATATGGAAGTTCCCAGGCTAGGGGTTGAATCAGAGCTGTAGCTGCTGGCCTACAGCACAGCCACAGCAACTTGGGACCCGGGCTGCCTCTGTGACCTAAACCACAGCTCATGGCCTTGCCGGATATGTTAACCCACTGATTGAGGCCAGGGATTGAACCCATGTCCTCATGGATACTTGTTGGGTTCATTACCACTGAGCCACAGCTGGAACTCCCGAAAGGTGGTTTTGATCTTGGCAACTTTTTCAGTTAGAGACAGAGAATGAGGATGGAGGAGAATGAGCTAGAGCCCAGGGCCTGAGAAAGGGCGTGGTGAGAAGCTGCTCCTGACTTCACTGGCCTGTTTATTGCCTGTTAGGTCATTTGGAAGCCAAATCCTCTGTGCTCCTTGAATATGTTGTGGAGGGAAGACGGAGTCTGACTCCCTGGGACCTTTGCCACAAAGGCCTGCTTCTTTGAGCTGAGTGTTGAGAGCTGCCTGGACACGCAGCCATTAGCAGCAGCCTCTTGTAAACCTGGAGCATCACCCCAACGTGGGAGAAGTTTGCAGCACACTCCTGGCCTCCTGAATAACCCTCTGTCCTCCCACCTCTTCATTTGTCCCCTCCCTGAATGGAAAAAAGCCTGACAGGGACATGGTATTTCAACCAAATGGTACATTGGACTCTTTTTTTTTTTTTTTTTGAAATTAATTATCTAAAGCCAAAAGCTGATTGGCTCACTTTCATCTCTATTTTAAAAAGACCTTGGAGGAGTTCCCGTTGTGCGACAGTGGAAATGAATCCGACTAGTAACCATGAGGTTGCGGGTTTGATCCCCGGCCATGCTCAGTGGGTTAAGGATCCAGCATTGCTGTGGGCTGTGGGCTGCAGACTCAGTTCGGATCCTGTGTTGCTGTGACTCTGGCGTAGGCCGACAGCTACAGCTCTAATTCAACCCCTAGCCTGGAAACTGGGAACCTCCATGTGCCACAAGTGTGGGCCTAAGAAGCCAAAAAAAAATTAAAAAAAAAAAAAAAAAAAAAGACCTTGGGGAGTTCCTGTTGTGGCTCAGCAGGATACCCAATTAGTATCCATGAGGATGAAGGTTGGATCCCTGGCCTCACTCATTGGGTTAAGTATCTGGTGTTGCCATCAGCTGCGGTGCAGGTCGCAGAAGCAGCTTGGATCCCAAGTTGCTCTGGCTGTGGTGGAGGCCAGCAGCTGCAGCTCTGATTCGACCCCTAGCCTGGGAAATTCCATATGCTGAGGGTGCAGCCCTCAAAAGAAAAAAAAAAAAAAAAAAAGAGACCTTGTACAGTGAAATGTTCTAGGATGTATTCTGGATAGATGCATTGACATGATACAGCTTAAACAACTTAATTTAACTGAGGAGGGTCATATCCCTTGGGATAGAAAAGCAGATTTCTTTAATCAGCCCTTCAATGTGTGTTGCTGGTTTTTGTGGGGCCTCTGCTAATCCCCTGGGCTCCCACACTCCTCAGTGCCAAGCGTTGCGGAGCTTGGGCCTGAGTTAGTTCAGGCTCTGACCCAACAGCAGATGTTCGCCTCAGGCCCTTGGCCTGTTTTCCATGCTTCGATTTAGGACTTTAGCTTTGCAAGGAGAAATTGTGGCCTATCTTCTCTGTCCCACTTCTAAATACCATGGCCTTGAAACTCAAAGGTGGAGACCTAAATATTCTCTAGCCCCTCTTTCTCCAAGGAAAAATCCTCATCCAGGCTGAGGCTAAAGGAGATGTTTTTCCCAAAGGTGAGTAACTTCCAGCTTGGCGAGCTCTGTGGTTTGGCAGTGAGACCTGCTTTGAACTCTCAAATGTGCATGGCCTTTCTGGTGGACTCTCTCTTTTTCTGGAGCCCTGGGATTGAGGGTAGATGGTGGCAGGATAATTAATTTCCTGACAAGGTGTTGGTGGCCAAGTCTTAGACCACAGGATCTCAGAAGGTGAGGAAGTCATTTGTCCAGTGACTTAATCTATCAATTTAGTGCCTTTTTTCCCTCTCACTAGTCTTCTAGGCCAAACTCGTGGGTGTCTGCAGGAGTTGGGGGGCCCTTATATCTGTTTTATATCGATTTAAATGTGTTTGTCTTTGAACTGGCCTGCTAGGTAAAATTATGATTGTGGGGGGAAATTGGTAAAACACTGATGTTGAGGAAAAACTTAATTTTCCACCTGTATGTCTCCTTTACTATGTATACAGAACACCTCACTTCTGGTCACCAGACATGTGGGTTTTTTCTTACATCAAGCAATTCTGCAACACCAGAATTTGTGTGTTAATTGTCCAGAATTTGTGTGTTAATTGTCCTACAATTTAACACAGCTCTGACACCATCTACCTGGAGACCAGCTTAAGGGCTCAGTCCCAAGAGACTGCCCCCCCACTTCAGATGCCAATCACAAATAGCAAGACTCTAGTTAGACTTATCTGACTTGGCTGCAAACCAGAGGTTCCCGCAACCTCCTTGGGTTCAATTAATTTGCTAGAGAGGCTCACAGAATTCAGGGAAACACCTACTTACATTTACCAGTTTATTAAAGGATATAATAAGGGATGCAGATGAATAACCAGATGAAGAGATCCATGGGGAGAGGTTTGGGAGGGTCCCCAGTGCAGAAGCTTCCGTCTCTGGGACGCTGGGGTGTGTCACCCTCTCAGTACGAGGATGTGTTCACCCACCTGGAAGCTCGCTGAACCCCGTACCTTTGGGATTTGGTGGAGTCTTCCTCACGGAGCTGTGATCAGTCATGAACTCCACTTCTAGCCCCTCTGCCCTCTCTGGATAAGTGGGGGATGAGGCTGAAAAATCCAAGCTTCTACTCATGTCTTGGTCTTTCTGGTGACCAGCTGCCATCCAGGAGCCTGCCCAGAGTTGCCTCATTACAACAGAAGATGATCCTAGTGCTTTTATCACTTAGGCATTTACAAAGCTTTTAGGAATGCTGTGCCAGCAACCCAGGGCACAGATCAGTATGTATATGTGTCCTTATTATCTCACAACTAGTCTATAGATTGCTCTCCTTGGATATATTATAATCTCAGAGTCAGGAGGACCGAAATTGACTTTCTTCGCAACTACCTTCCTTTTTCAACCTCTCATACCTTCTCAGTAGAGAGAATCACTCTCTCAGGTGATTCAGGCTAGAAATTTTAAATCCGCCTTTGACTTTTCTTTCCATTTCTTAATCCTTTATATCCAGCTTGTCGACATATCTTAATGTTTGCTCTATTGAAGTATCTCCCAGACTTGCCCCTTTCCGTGTTCACAGCCTTGTCTTAGCTCAGCTCTTTAAGCCTAGTCCTCCCTGGTCCCCCCACCTCTAGCCTAACCTGCCCCAAATCACCCCTCCTCACCACCAACATTTGAATCTCCCCGATACTATTTTCATCCTGTCAGTTGGGGTTATTTAGCCAGGGACAAAAGGCTGAGGGAAATTTTTTTTCTTTGTTTTTTTTTTTTTTGCTTTTTAGGGCCGCACCCATGGCATATGGAGGTTTCAAGGCTAGGGACCCAATCGGAGCTGTAGCCGCCAGCCTACACCACAGCCACAGCAACGCAGGATCCGAGCCACGTCTTTGACCTACACCACAGCTCATGGCAATGCCGGATCCTTAACCCACTGAGCAAGGACAGTGATAGAACCGGCAACCCCATGGTTCCTAGTCGGATTAGTTTTCCGCTGTGCCACAGCAGGAACTCCTGAGGGAAATTTTGACAGCAGTCTCCAAAGAGATGAAAATCTGTGCCGTGGGAGGAGGTGCAGTTTTACCCCATCTAGCTCCAGAGGGCTGAACTTGGACCTGTGGGTGTCCCTGCAGAGAGACAGCTAAGAAACAAAAGGATGTGTTGATAATTAGAGTGTCAGTTGGACTGTCTTGACATGTTAGTGAGTTTCCTTACATACAACAGTAATATCCCCATTAGAAAACAATCTGAAATACCATAAATGCAAAATACCTAGAAATAAACTTTATTTGAAATGTCAGTAATTTACATGAAGAAAATGACCACTTTGTTGAGAAATATGGGAAGACTAATGAAGCAAAACTTCCCTGGACGGCAAAATTAAAACTGTGAAGATGTCAATTCTTCCTTATTTTTAGGCTTCCTGTAATTACAGTGAAAATTCCAACAGAGACCTTTTAGAATCACATATCATCATTTTTTAAATTCATCTGGAAAAAATTAACAGGAGAGGTGGCAAGGAAAATTTTGAAGACAAAGCTTAATTGGAGCATTATTAGCCTTGGTGGACAGTGAAACATTGCACAGCTCACACACCAATTTAACAGACTTAGCTAGGCAGAAAGAGACCTAATTTTATATAAACATTAAAAAAGGATAAGGAGTTCCCATCGTGGCTCAGCAGAAATTAATCTGACTAGGATCAATGAGGTTGCGGGTTCCATCCCTGGCCTTGCTTAGTGGGTTAAGGATCCGGTGTTGCCATGAGCTCTGGTGTAGTTCGCAGACGTGGCTCAGGTCTGGCGTGGCTGTGGCTGTGGTGTAGGCTGGCAGCTGTAGCTCCGATTCAACCCCTTACGTGGGAACCTCCATATGCCGCGGGTGTGGCCCTGAAAACAAAAAAAGAAAAAACAAAAGGATCAAAGAAACATTGCAGTTCTATGGGGAAAGAAGCATTTGAACAACTGGTTGAGAATTTGAAAAAAAAAAAGGAGTTCTTTTGTGGTACAGAGAGTTACAGACCAGACATTCAGACATTGTCACTGCAGCAACTTTGGTCACTGCTGTGGCTTGGGCTGGATCCCTGGCCCGGAAACTTCCATATGATGTGGGTTTGGCAAAAAAAAAAAAAAAAAAAGAAAAAAAGATTCTAACCTTAAACAGTACACCTAAATAAATTCTAGGTGAATCAAAGAAATTAAATATTACAAACTTAACTGTAGAAAAACTAGAAGAAAAGACAACTGAATATCAACTCTGAGAGGAGATCCATTTAGAATTTTATTATTTATTTATTTATTTGTTTGTTTGCTTGTCTTTTGTCTTTTTTAGGTGGCTCAGAGGGTTAAGGATCCAGTGTTGCCACTACTGTGGCTCAGGTTGGATCCCTGGCCCAGGAACTTCTCCATGCTGTGGGAACAGCCAAAAAAAGTCTTGAAGGAAAACATTTTAGTTCATAAAAATGTAAAAATTCTCAATTAAAAAACTAAAGAAAGCCAAAAAATGAAGAATTTTTTGTGGCAAATATGATGAACAGTCAACTTCTTTTTCTTGACTGCAGCATGCAGTTCCCAGACCAGGGATTGAACCCACGCCATAGTGGTAAAAGCACCAAATCCTAATCCCTGGGCCACCAGAGAACTCCCATAGCTTTGGAAAAGACAAAAAAAAAAAAAAAGTTTCTAAAAAGGCTAGAAATAAATACACCGAATTGCTCACCAAGTTCATGTTAAGGCAGGGTTTATTTTTCTGTTTGTTTTTTGTTACCTTTCTGCTTCGCTTTCCACATTGTCGGTAGTGTTTACTCTTCTCTCTCCAGCAAGGCTGTGTTGGTTCCCAGACTTCCTCCTATTCGTGCCGGGATCATTGCTGTCTTGGGATGTTTGCTGGTGTCATTTCCTTCACCTGGAATGCCTTCCTCTTTTGACCTATCAATCTATTAACTATTTTTGATAATTTATACAAGAGTATTAGGCAGTTTATGGACTATCATGTACATGAAATCACTTTGTAGAGGGTTTTACAGAGGCCAGTTGTGATTGTTAGGAGGGGGAAAAAAGAGGAGGAGGAAGAAGCAGAGAAAAACCTATTATTTGTACAATACGGTGCCAGGTGCTAGGGGAGGTCAGGGTGGAGATATATAGAACGGGGTTGAGGCCTTCCAGAAGCTTAGAATCTTGTCAGGTGGATGGGGGAAAAATACCCCCATGTGGAGTAGGTGTGTGATGATGGAACACGTGAAATTCGAATGTGAGAGAGGCAGACAGAGCTGTAAGAGGAAAGCAGAGAAGGATGGGGGGATATGGAGCTAGAACGAGGCCCTAAAGGATTGGGGCAGGTAGGTTCAAGAAGAAAGGACATAAAGAAAGCTAGAGATGGAAATAAGGTGGGGTGGGGGGGGCGGTGAGGCCAGCTGAAGATCCTTCTGGAAAGTGGTAGGAGGTTGGGGGAAGGGGAAATAAGTAGAATGAGCCTGGCGCAGGAAAGTCTGGATCCTAATCTTTATTTTTATTTATTTATTATTTTGCTCTTTAGGGCTGCACCAGCAGCATATGGAGGTTCCCAGGCTCGAACTGGCGCTATAGCCATTGGCTTACACCACAGCCACAGCACCATGGAATCTGAGCCAAATCTGCAACTTAACACCACAGCTCACGGCAATGCCAGAGAGTGAGGCCAGGGATTGAACTCACATCCTCATAGATACTACTCTGATTTGTTTCTGTTGTGCAACAGTGGGAACTCCCTGGACTCTAATTTTTAAAGCAACAGGTCTCTGCTGGAGTTTTAAAAAACGAGTGTATGGAGTTCCCATTGTGGTGCAGCAGAAACGAATCTGACTAGGAACCATGAGGTTGTGGGTTCGATCCCTGGCCTTGCTCAGTGGGTTCAGGATTCGGTGTTGCCCTGAGCTGTGGTGTAGTTTGCAGGCATGGCTTGGATCTGGTGTTTCTGTGGCTGTGGTGTAGGCTGGTGGCTACAACTCCGATTAGACCCCTAGCCTGGGAACCACCATGTGCGCAGATGCAGCCCTAAAAAGACAAAAAGACAAAAAAAAAAAAAAAGCAACAAAAAAACCCCAAGTATGTAATTCCCAGAGAAGTGGTGAGCAGGATTCTTCCTTGCATGTCTTGTTCAATACTGAATATCCTAGAATGTAGAAGAGTGGTACTTGGAACACAGTAGCTGCACAGTGAATATGAGTTGAAAGGAAATTAGAATGAGGGAATCATAGGAGTGACACCATAACATAAGAAGGCTCATCCAGAAGAGGTAGGTGATGTGGACTGAAAAGGCAAAGGCTGGCAGCAAAGAAACAAGTTAATAGATTGCTAGGGTACTTCCAGGCATGAAGTAATGAGGGGCTGAACTGGGATTATGGCTGCTGGGCCTGGAAGTAAGGGAACAGGTATGAGAGTCATTTGGAAAGAACCAATGGGCTTTGGTGACTGACCGACCAGATGTAGGAGATGGAGTGAACAGAATCCAAGATAACATCAAAGAAAGTTAATCATGCTTTAAGGCAGCCTGAGTTCCTCTTCCAGGAAGCCTTCCCAGAATTCTCAAGCCCGTGCTGTGTTCCCTTTCTGAAATCAATTAATGCAAATAATCTGTATCACCCTGTATTAGGATATAAAAATTATAACATTATAATCCAGACTTTGCATATGTTTGTTTCCCCAGCCAGATTGCAAGCTTTAAAAGGTCAGGGAACTATCAAATCCCTACTGTGTCCAGCCCTGGGACTGCCACAAAGTAGATGCTCTGTAAATCCTTAGTGATTCAGAAAACCTGTATTCTCCTCTGTGCTGAAGAAGGGACTTACCTTTGTTTCTTGTTTTGAAATGTTTTCATATTCTCATTATATTTTTATTTTGGCTGCACCCATGGCATGTGGAAATTCCCAGGCCAAGGATCGAACCTGCGCCACAGCAGTGACCCAAGCTGCTGCGATGACAATGCCAGATCTTTAACCCACAGAGCCATGTGGGAGCTCACTTCATCTTCTCTCTACTTGGTCCCAGGGAGCCTGGAAGAGACAGATCTGGAGTATTAGCATCTTTCCTATGTAAGAGTCAAATGCCAGCTCTTAGCATTGTCATCAGCAGTAAAGAAATTTATTCCTTTATTCATTTGTCAATCATTCAACAATAGGGAAATAGTGTAGCATAGAGCTTAAGAGTCCATGGGCTTTGGATCTTGCTTCTAATCTTAGACCTGTCATTCACTGGGCCATGCTGGTTTGGAAAAGTTATTTAATCTCTCTCAGCTTTAATTTCCTCGTCTATAAAATCAAGTTAATGTCTACCTAATAAGAAAATTTAGTGAGTGCTTACAGTGTGTTTGGGCATTGCCATTTAATTCCGATTTTAGGGAGTTCCCTTCGTGGCTCAGCTATTGATGAACCTAAGATCCGTGATGATGTGTGTTCTTTCCCTGGCCTCGCTCAGTGTGTTGAGGATCTGGTGTTGCCGTGAGCTGTGGTGTAGGTCGCAGATGCGGCTTGGATCCCAAGTGGCTGTGGCTGTGGCTTAGGCTGGCAGTTATAGCTCCGATTTGACCCATAGCCTGGGAACTTCTGTATGCCGCGAGTGTGGCCCTAGAGAGCAAAAAATAAAATAAAATAAAATAAATAAAAATAAAAATAAAATAAAATAAATTCCCATTTTACAGTTAAGGAAATTGAAACCCAGAAAAAGATGCTCAGGTAGGAGGTATGGAACCAGTGGTCGGTCCTAGGCAATCTGGTCCCAGAGCCCTTGTGCCTAATGCTGTGCTTTATAACTTACAGGTATGGCAACTGTCACCACAAAACCATATCTAAGTATCATATGCAGTGTGTCTGGCAGTGTCAGCAGACACTGAATATGCTAACTATTGGGTTTTTTTTAAAGTAAATAATGTTTTTATTTTTTATTTATTTTTTTGTCTTTTTAGGGCCACACCCACGGCATATGGAGGTTCCCAGGCTATGGGTCAAACCCACAACCTCATGGTTCCTAGTCAGATTCGTTAACCACTAAGCCACAACGAGAACTCCTGAATATGCTAATTATTGTTAATAAATATTTTTAGCATTTAATATGTCAGTAGTATAGGGTTAGGCTTTGAGGATGTGGAGAGGACAAGATATAGACCCTGCCCTGAAGTTGCTCCTAGTCTTAACGGTAACACCAGGCCAAGATGCAAACAGGCGATCATAAACCATAATGCTGGGGAGTTCCCATCGTGGCTCAGTGGTTAACAAATCCGACTAGGAACCATGAGGTTGCGGGTTCGATCCCTGGCCTTGCTCGTTGGGTTGGAGATCCAGCATTGCCTTGAGCAGATGTGGCTCTGATCCCCCGTGGCTGTGGCTGTGGCATAGGCCAACAGCTGTAACTCCGATTAGACCCCTAGCCTGGGAACCTCCATATGCCTAGGGAGTGGCCCTAGAAAAGACTAAAAAATAAAAATTAAAAAATAAACTATCAATGGAAACCTTAGAGAACATCCAATCCAACTTCCTCATTTTGCAGAGGCAATAACTGAGGCCCCAAAGTGGGAGCCTAAAGTTGAAGCTTGGGCAAAAATCCTGATGTCCTACCCTGGAGTGCTATGTCCTTGGCATAAAAAAGTGTTCAAGAAAGACAGAGAGGGGGGTCTTATCAGGCCTGTGTGCAATTACCAAGCAGCTTTCCTTGGGAAGCAGAAGGTGAGAGGGGTGGTTGTTGACTGATGAAGAGAAGCCCACCAGATCTTCCCGGGCTCTCCTGGTTCACCAAGTCTGCAACATTTTAGCATTACCATGTCTTTCTAAATTTCAAATGGCAACTACCTCTCCCTTCCCTGTCGTCTAATGACGGTGGGGGTTCCATTTCTGCTTACTTCTCTAATTAGGGCATGTCCTTAGCTCAGTGACCAGATCTCTCTAATTCTTGGGCTCCTTCTCTTAAAAAAACAAACAAACAAAAAAACCACCACCAAAAAAGGAGGGGCTGGACCAAGGTCCTTTTTGGCTCTGAAATTACACGGGTTTTTGCTGGGGGAGAGGGGGCGGAGGGGTAGCATGGGGACAGCAATGTTTCAGAGCACATTTAGTGACAAAAGAGTTTTTGGTTCGCTAGCTGAGGTACTACTACACCCAAGGTTGCAGCCACAAGAGGGCAGCAGGTCCTTGAGCACCTGGGCAGGTGTCACCATAGGCCCCACAGGAAGACAAGCAGATTCTCTCCTCAAACTTTGCCTAGGTCCCTGGAGTTCTCCTGTTAAAATCCTACACTTACTTATTTAGCGAAGGGCAGCCAGCCAGCTTGGGATGAGACAAGGGAGCAGTTTTGCAAATTAACTCTATCACCGGAAAGATTAAAGTCCAGGCCTAAAAAGGAATTGGATTCTAGGAAAGTAAATATTTTATGAAAAATTGAAAATGTATCCCTGTCCTAGTTTAAGTTGCCCATGGCTCATATCATCAGAGGCAGCACTTTGAGAAGAGCTGGGAGCATTTTACAAGTCATAAAAATTTTAGCAGGCCGAAAGTTGATTTTAAAAACTCATTTGTGGAGTTCCTGTCATGAAGTTTTGGAAACAAATGTGACTAGGAACCATGAGGTTTCGGGTCTGATCCCTGGCCTCACTCAGTGGGTTAAGGATGTGGTGTTGCCCTGAGCTGTGGTGTAGGTTGCAGACGTGGCTCAGATCTGGCTTGGCTGGGGCTGTGGCATAGGCCGGGAACCTCTATGTGCCATGAGTATGGCCCTAAAAAAGCAAAAAAATAAATAAATAAAAACCCACCAAAAAACAACACTCATTTGTGGAGCTCCTGTGTGGCCTAGTGGGTTAAGGATTCTGGTTGTCACTGCTGTGGTACGGGTTCAATCCATGGCTTGGGAATTTCCACATGCCTCAGGTGCAGCTAAAACAACAACAACAACAAAAAAAACAAGGAGTTCCCGTTGTAGTGCAGTGGTTAACGAATCTGACTAGGAACCATGAGGTTGCGGGTTCGATCCCTGCCCTTGCACAGTGGGTTAAGGATCCAGCGTTGCCGTGAGCTGTGGTGAAGGTTGCAGATGCAGCTCGGATCCCGAGTTGCTGTGGCTGTGGTGTAGGCTGGCAGCCACAGCTCTGATTAGACCCCTAGCCTGGGAACCTCCATGTGCCGTGGGAGCGGCCCAATGCAAAAAGACAAAACAAACAAACAAAAAACAAAAGCAAAACAAACCAAACTCATTTGAAAGGCCGTGTGTTAGAGCACATTTCTTTTTCTTTTTCTTTTTCTTTTCTTTTCAATATCTACTTTTAATCTCATATTCTTTTTAAAATATCAGGTATATTGGAATAAACATTGGTTGTCATTTTAAAAATCAGTATTTCACTACTGCTATTTTCATATGAAATTCAATCTTATAGAACTACAGAGACCATCTAAATCAAAGCTGCAATTCATTTTAAATGAGTAATTTAAGCTCAAGTTATATTTCCATAGACCACATTTCTTAGTTCCTTCAGAAGTTTCAGTTCATTTTGCTCACATTTATGGCAAGAAAGAATTGGTTCTGGAGGTTTCCAGAAAGTTCAGTCAAGCCAACATTAAATGAATGAATGAATGATTTTTCTGGAGACAATGAAATAACCAAGACTGTCATGTGTGTGCTGAATAAAAAGCACCAGCCTGGGCACCTGAAGGATATACAAGGATGGAGAGGAAGCTCAGTAGGGTGGAGAAGAGGGCTGGGTGCTGGCCTGGCTTATCCTCTTCAGAGTTCTGATCAGCAGTGATCAAATTTCAGATCATCACAACAGCCCAGACATTCCATATAGCCTGCCCAAAGGCCTTTTCGAATATATAAAGACTTTGATTCCTTGAGAAGACAATTCCCATGAGATTATAATCTTGCAAAAGACCTAGAACCCCCACAGAACAGGATATATAAGGATATGAGCATAATATAGGAAGATAACATTGCTTATTCACAAGCAATAGAGCTAGAGCTTTGGTCTGTTTTTGTCCCCCTCCCGCAGGGCCAAGGAGGGGTCATGGTTCGGATTAAGCTGCCCCCTGCTTTACTCATCCAGCCTCATTTCTGAGCCTCTGTTGCCTTGCCAGTTGTTTCCAAAACACACCAAGTCCTTTCTCATCTTTCTGCTTTTGCATATGATCTTCCTCCTGCCTGGAATTCCTTTCCCTGTTTTATATTTCTAGCAAGTTTTACTCATCATTCCAAACCCCAATGACACTGTTTGGTGAAATCTTTCTTGACTCCCCAGGGACTCCCCAGGCAGCCAATCAACCTTCACCAATGCTCCCATAGCAGCTAGTACAAAACTTATCACATTGCACAGTAATTGTTTGTTTTCATGTCTGCTTCTCCCCTCAGACCTGAGAATTCCTAAAGGGCAGGGGCTGATGATTTTGCTGTGTCCCTAGTGCTGGCCCATTGTGCACACTCAGTCCAGGCTGGCTGAATAGAAATGGACTCTTTTTCCAGTAACCAGCAGGGCGTTTTGCAAGGTGACTGACCAGGATCACTGAACAAAAGAGAATCATTCCTGGAGGGAGCCCTTGGCCACTTGACTGATATCAGGAGCCAAATGCAGATAACTGATTGCTAACATTCGATTGCATTGGAGGGCACACACCACCCAAAACTTGATGGAGACCACTTGCCTGGAATCCACTTTATTTATAGAAGACTACATGTAAGAAGAAGAAAACTTCTGGAGTTCCCATCGTGGTGCAGCGGAAACAAATCCACCTAGGAACGATGAGGTTGCAAGTTTGATCCCTGGCCTTGCTCAGTGGGTCAGGGATCCAGCGTTGCCGTGAGCTGTGATGTAGGTCACAGAGAGGGCTCGGATCTGGCATGGCTGTGGCTGTGGCCATGGCTGGCAGCTGAAGCTCAGATTCGACCCCTAGGTCCATATGCCCTGAGTACAGCCCTAAAAAGCAAAAGAAGAAGAAGAAGAAGAAAACTTATGATAGTGTGATTAAGCTCTGGGACCTGAATTTAAGGGAGTAGTGAGTGCTCCACGTTAAAGATCTTTATAATCTCTGATATGTTTTGGAAAAGAGTACAGGAGTGAGTAGGTTAAATGTGAATAGATGACCTCAGGTTTCAAGTTTATGTAATAGAATTGCTCTGGTCTGGGTGCTCCACCTGGAGATGGGGAGGGGGGCTTTGGTAACTTGAGGTGGAATGACCTGATCCTTTATGAATAGGTGATGGGGGTGGATTCATAGCTGCTACTTCTCCGCACAGCACCTCACAGCTTTGCCGCATTTGCAAACATCTGAGGGATCAGTAAATATTAGTACATATGGGTTGTCAGTAAATAGACTTTGCGGGAGCTGCCAACACCCGCTGGTGCTTTGTGCTTGTGCTTCTCTCTGCCTCCAAGTCTTCCTCTCTGCCTCCTTGTCCCAAAGCCTCTTGGCATGAACGTGGGGGGAGCCAGCTGTATTGAAAAAGGCTTAGAAGACAAAGGAAGAAAGGGGAAGGCGACCTTCAAGGGGAAAGTAAGTGGGTAACATAATTGATTCCATTCTGGGCAGGGGATTCCCTTGCAGGGCATTTTTTTTTCCTTTTTTTTTCTTTTTTCTTTTTGGTCTTTTTAGGGCTGCACCCATGGCATATGGAGGTTCCCAGGCTAGGGGTCGAATCGGAGCTATAGCCACCGGCCTATGCCACAGCCACAGCAACGAAGGATTGGAGCCGCACCTTCGACCTACACCACAGCTCATGGCAATGCAGGATCCTCAACCCACTGAGCTAGGACAGGGATCGTACCAGAAACCTCATGGTTCCTAGTCAGATTCGTTTCCACTGCACCACGAGGAGAAGTCCTTTTTTTTTTTTTTTTAAATTGGGCCAGGTTTGAATCCCAGTCATAGCTGTGACCTACACCACAGCTGCATCGACACCAAATCCTTTGACCCACTGTGCTGGGGCAGGTATTGAACCCTGCCTCTGGAGGCAACGCAAGCCACTGCAGTCAAATTCTTAAATCACTGCCCCACAAAGAGAACTCTGAAATGGAATCTCTTGATCTGCACGTCAATCAAAACAATTATGGGAGTTCCCCTCGTGGTGCAGCAGAAACAAATCTGACAAGCATCCATGAGGATGTGGGTTTGAACCCTGGTCTCACCCAGTGAGTCGGGGATCTGGCCTTGTCATGAACTATCTTGTAGGTTGGAGACATGGCTTGGATCTGGAGTTGCTGTGGCTGTGGTGTAGGCTGACCTCTGATTCAACCCCTAGCCTGGGAACTTCCATATGCCTCGGGTGTGGCCATAAAAAAAATGAGGCTGAGAAATGTTTACCACCCAGAAATTAAAATAGGTGGAAGTTCAATGTTATGGTTATTAGAACCATGAATTTACACCACACATGTTTCAAATTTAGCATAATTTCTTTGCTCTATACCTTAAATAGCCTCACTGATTTATTAAATTTTGTGTGATAGAATATATACAACATAGCATTTAGGATTAGCACTTGGGATTTTAACCACTGTTAAGTGTCTCTTTTGTGGCATTAAGTACATTCACATTGTTGTGCGACAATCACCACCATCCACCTCTAGCACTTTTTCGTCTTTCCCAACTGAAACTATGTACTCATTTTTTTTTTTTTTTTTGTCTTTTTCCCTTTTTGCCTTTTCTAGAGCCGCACCCATGGCATGTGGAGATTTCCAGGCTAGGGATCTAATCGGAGCTGTAGCCACCAGCCTACACCAGAGCCACAGCAATGTGAGATCCGAGCCGTGTCTGCGACCTACGCTACAGCTCATGGCAACACTGGATCCTTAACCCACTGAGCAAGGGCAGGGATCGAACCCGCAACCTCATGGTTCCTAGTCGGATTCGTTAACCACTGCACCACGATGGGAACTCCTCTGTACTCATTTAGCACTAACTCCCCATTCCTCCTCCTTATGCCCCTGGCAACTGCCATTCTATTTTCTGTCTGCATGCATTTGACTACTCCAGGAAATTCTTACAACAGGAATCAAACAATATTTGTCCTTTTGAGACTGGCTTATTGCACTTAGCATAATGTGTTCAAGTTCATCCATGTTGTAGCATGTGCCTTGCTGTGTTTTAATTAAACTGTTCTCATAAACTTGTCCTGTACAGTCTTATTTCTAGGAGTATCTTTCTGTATAGATGAAGTAGGATTCATCATCTCTAGTTAAAGTTGGAGAAACCAAGATGAAGAGAAGATAAGTGTATTGGATACAATTGGTGGCTTATCCAAATCTATTCTCCCATGTCCCCCTCCCCCTTACCCTTCTTTCTTTTGACAAGTCCCAAATTTTGTTCTGGTATTCACTGGCAAGCTATGCACACAGGGAAGAAGCTATTCTTAACCCCAGGAGTAAGTCTGGATGCATTTGAGTCAATTACAGTAATTTTAGCTCCTTTGCCAATGATTAGTACAGGAGATGAGCAGGTAAGACAATTTTGGCCTATGAGACATGAGAGAAATTGATGTAAGTATTCTAGAAAGGGTTTTATTTTCTTTTGATTTTATAAACACACATTTTCTTTCTTTCTTTTTTTTTTTTTTGGTCTTTTTGCCTTTTCTTGAGCCACTCCCTCGGCACATGGAGGTTTCCAGGCTAGGGGTCGAATCAGAGCTGTAGCCACCGGCCTACACCAGAGCCACAGCAATTCGGAAACCAAGCTGCATCTGTGACCTACACCACAGCTCATGGCAACTCTGGATCCTTAACCCACTGAGTGAGGCCAGGGATTGAACCCACAACCTCATGGCTCCTAGTCAGATTCGTTAACCACTGCGCCACGATGGGAACTCCTATAAATACACATTTTTCTATTTCTCAATATGGTGGCCAAGTATGTGGGGTGATACCTGGAGCTCAGCAGCCATCTTGCCACCATGAGAAATGTTAGCCAAATCACCCAGAGGATACACTGAAGATGGCAGAGGGTGAGATAGAAGGAATCTGGATCAGAGCTGCTGCTGTGGCACAACAGATGGAGCCCTGAGATGCAGGTTCAAACCCTGGCCTAGAACAGTGGCTTAAGGATCTGGAGTTGCTATAGCTGCAGCTCGGATCTGATCCCTGGTCCAGAAACTCTGTATGCCAAGGGGTGGCCAGGAGAAAGAAAGGAAAAAAAAAAAAAGGAATCTGGATACTTTAATGTGAATGAGCTTCTGAATTAATCAACTCTGGAATTCTCCCCAGAGTTCTTGAGTCTTGCCACTTAAATCATAATTTTCCTTATTGGGAGTTCCTGTTGTAGTGCAGTGGAAACAAATCTGACTAGTATCCATGAAGATGCGGGTTTGACCCCTTGCCTTGCTCAGTGGGTTACAGATCTGGTGTTGCTATGAGCTGTAGTGCGGGTCGCAGATGCAGCTGGGATCTGGCATCGCTGTGGCTGTGGCGTAGGCTGACAGCTGTAGGTCCGATTTGACTCCTAGCCTGGGAACTTCCCTATGCTGCAACTGCGACCCTGAAAAGCAAAAATTTAATTAATTAATTTCTGTATTATTTAAACCACTTTTGAATTTTCTGTCCTTGCCACCCAAAGCATACTAAATGACTTGCCAAGAATTAAAGCTAAACAGTAACCAATGCAGAGGACCCAAGTCTCACACACTTTTCTACTGGATAATGCTATTGACTCAGCATTGGTCTTTGTGTTATGAGATATCCCAGCCTATCGTATTATGTCTAAACTATTGGTTCTGGGAAGCAATTTCTAGGAAAGGGATCCTTGGAAAATTGAGTTTGATTTTGAGAAGGGGGAAACCCAGAAAATCTCAGAGAGGTGGTGTATGACAAAGTGGAAGACAGGTTATGATATGAAGACGACAAGGTAAAAAGTTTTGAAACATTGAAACTACAGCATGCTGATAGGGAACCAACATAATTACAATTACACACTGAACTGACATCAATGCTCAGTTACCGGAAACCTCCAGCAGGTCATACTAGCTACGCTTAATAGTCTACCCAGCAAACTTTCTCTTAAGCAGGTGAGCTGGGCATGTGATCCAGGTTTGGACAATCATAGTTCTTCATTTTCCAGGCAACTTCAATCCGGCCAGGTGGTAGGCACACGACTCAAGGAAAGGCCAAAGTCCTTCCCTTGGAAATTATATACGGATGCTGAGAAAAAGCAAGGTGTTTTTGGCTAATAGACAAAGAGAAGCAGAGATGAGCAAAACTAAAAGTCAGACCAAAAAGAGGGAGGTGGCTTTGAGTTCTCTGTGTCGGACCTTAAGGCCTGGGTTCCTAAGCACTTGCTTTAAATCAATGAGCTATTCTAGGGTAGCAGATTGTATTTTCCAGAAATGGCCACCAAGATATATCCCATCTCATACCACCCATATACTCTAATTACAACACAACATTGACATTCCTTCCATGGAGTGGTGGTGTCTATGTCCCCTCCCCTTGCACCTGGGCAAACCTTTGTACCCCCTTGACCAAAACAGTATGGTGGAAGTGATGCTATGTGACTTCTGACACTGAGTCACAAGAATGCCATACACTACTGCTTTATCCTCTCGGGACATCTGATTTTGGAATCCAGGCACCATCCTTGAAGAAGCCAATAGCTACATGAAGAGGCCATGGATGAAGAGGTCTAGCTAAAAGCCCTTGATGAGGTCCCAGAAGATGGCCAGCCTCAACCACCAGAAATGAGACAGTTCCAGATGAACTCAGCAATCAAGTCACCCTTAACCTTTGAGTATTCCTGACTGAGGCTTCAGGCATCAAGGGGCAGAGACAAGTCATTCCTATGTATCCTACCAGAATTCCTGGCCCCTAGGCCCATTAAGAATAATTAAATGATGGTTTTATTTATTCATTTTTGTTTTAAAGAATTTTATTTATTTATTTATTTATTTATTTTTATTTTTATTTTTTTTTGGCTTTTAGGGCTGCACTCGAGGCCTGTGGAGGTTCCCAGGCTAGCGGTCTAATCAGAGCTGTAGCTGCTGGCCTACGACGGAACCACAGCAACGCCACATCCGAGCCGCGTCTGCGACCTACACCACAGCTCACCGCAACGCCAGATCCTTAACCCACTGAGCAAGGCCAGGGATCAAACCCGCAACCCCATGGTTCCTAGTGGGATTCGTTAACCACTGAGCCACGACGGGAACTCCAATGATGGTTTTATACCACTAAATTTTGGGATGGTTTGTTATGCAGCTACAATTAATGGAAATACACAGTGTCCTTCTTAGCTCTGTGAACCAATAAATTCTTTTTTTTTGCTTAAGCTAGTTTGAATTGAGTTTCTGTCACTTGCAACTAAAGGAATCCTGATTCTATTCCCCAGGTACTACCCATTTTCACCCCGCCCCGCCCCTTTTTTTTTTTTTTTTTTTTTTGGCAGCACATGGAAGTTCTCAGGCTAGGGGTCAGATCGGAGCTACAGCTGCCAACATATGCCACAGCCACAGCAATGCCAGATCTGAGCCACATCTGTGACCTACACTGCAGCTTACAGCAACACTGGGTCCTTAACCCACTGAGCGAGGCCAGGGATCGAACCCACATCCTTATGGAAACTAGTTGGATTTGTGTCTGCTGCACCACAATGGGAACCCCAGTATTATCCATTCTTACGAATCAATCACTCAATTTACCAATAAAGGAATTTTTCATGTGGTCTTTGTAGAAAAAAAGTGCAGAAAGTTAGTGAAAAGAAAGGAGTTAGAATTAGGGCAAGGGCATTAAAAAAAAGGGTTCGTCCTCTTTTTGTTTCCTTCAATCCATGACTCCACAAGAAATGACATGCCTTATTTCCTCCTTCAAGCCATTTCATTGTTCAATTTAGAATTGGATGCTGGCCACTGATCTGCTGAGTGAGCTTTGACAGTCACTGTACCTTGCTGTGTTCACTTCCTGTTTTGAAGGGTGGTAGTGAAGGGAACTATTTCTTTACCAGCAAATGAGGGAATGAGACTAGATGTGATAGTTATTTTATTTTTTCCTTTTTCCTTCTTCCCTTTTTTTTTTTTTTTTTTTAGGGCCACACCTATAGCATACAGAGGTTCCCAGGCTAGGGGTTGAATCGGAGCCATAGCTGCTGGCCTACACCATAGTCACAGCAACTCGGGATCCGAGCTGCATCTTCGACCTACACCACAGCTCACGGCAACACTGGATCCTTAACCCACTGAGCGAGGTCAGGGATGGAACCCTCATCCTCGTGGATACTAGTCAGGTTCATTAACGACTGGGCCATGATGAGAACTCTCAGTTATTAGTATTCTTAATAAGAACTATATGTTTGGAGTTCCGGTCGTGGTGCAGTGGTTAACGGATCAGACTAGGAACCATGAGGTTGTGGGTTCGATCCCTGGCCTTGCTCAGTGGGTTAAGGATCCGGCGTTGCCAAGAGCTGTGGTGTAGGTTACAGACGAAGCTCGGATCTCACGTTGCTGTGGCTCTGGCGTAGGCCGGTGGCTACAGCTCTGATTAGACCCCTAGCCTGGGAACCTCCATGTGCCGAGGGAGTGGCTCAAGAAAACACAAAAAGATAAAAAAAAAAGAAAAAAAAAGGTGGGAACTATATGCTATGTATTATATTCGGTGTTTCCTACATATTCTCATTTTTTCCCCACCAAGTCCCTATGCAGCAGGTATTATGAGCCACTTTATGGTCCTTTCCTGGACTAATATTCTCTCAACACTTGTTGAGCTCCTTCTCTTGTGCTTCTCATTCTGATATCCTCTGAGGGCATGAGAAGTCACATGTATCAAGTTCCTTGTTTTCAAGACACTTATGTTCAGGTTGGAAAGGTAAAGCTAAACTAGATATTAAATTGAGCAGCAGTGGCCATAGACGCATCAGGAATTACACTTGTTATCTAATGTCATGTAACAGATGACCACACATTTAGCAGCTGAAAACAACACACATGTATTATCTCACAACTTTTGTGGTCCAGGAGTCTGGGCTCAGCTTAGCTGGGTCTCCTGCTGTGTCTCACAAGCCTGCAATCAGGCACTGGCTAGGCTGTGTTCCTCAGTGGAGCCCAGGATCCTTCCCCAAGTTCATGAGGTTGTCAGCAGGATTTCTTGCAGGCCTAGGACTGAGGGCCCTTGTTCTTTCGCTGTCCACTGGGGGCAAGTCTCAGTTCCTAGAGGCTCCTGCAGTTCCCTGCCATCTGCTTTCTCCACCGGCAGAGACCCTCACTCTGGTTGGCTAAGAAGGAGTGTTATATAATGTACCTGTAACCATGGGAGTGACACATCATCATCTTTGCTGTGTTCCATTGCCTAGAAGCAAGTCACAGGTCCCGCCCACACTCAGGGCAGGGGATTACACAAATGTGTGTGACTCACTGAGGGGGAGCTGGGGTCACCAGAAGGTGTATTTGCTGAAGGGATTTAAAGAAGAGAGAGGTCAGGGTGACCTGGAATCCTCAGGGGAGCCTTTATGGAGAGAGGCTACAGCTTGAAGGGAGTAGAAGTGAGACCAGCAAAGAAGGAAAGAGAAGAGGCAAGATATCTAGGACCAAAGGGCTATATGAGCAACGGTGTGGAGGTGGGGTTCTCACCTAAGTACATAAAAAGCTAATGGAAATCTGCTGATTTCCATTACATCACAAAGGGTGGGAGGGATTTTTTTTTTTTTTTCCTTTAACTGAAAGGAAGCTGGATAGTAGAGAGTCTTGGCCTTGGAGTTGGAAAATCTGGGTTCAAGGTTCAGTTCTGCCATTAACTAGCACTGTGATTGGATCTGCTGGTTATGAGTCTAGTTTCTCATGAATGCTTCTATTTACCTGATTATCGTGAGGACTAAACAAGCTCTTGGGTGGGAAATGCTCTGCAAAACTGTCCAGGTCCATTTCCAAAGGCAGTTTCATCAACTTTCAAGTCCCCACTCTCTCTGAGTCCCCCAGCTTTCTGACTTCTCTTTCTCAGCACCCCCCCCCCGCCCCCCACACACACCGCTTCCTCTTAAAGTCTCTAAATGCAGGGAGGGAGACATTCTCTGGGTTCTAGTCTTGGCCCTCCTCTCATCTCACTGCACCTCTGCCTGGTGCTCCCATCTGCCACTACCCAGAACGGATGGCTCCCAAATTTGTGCTCTGCCCAGACCCTTTTCCCCAGTGTCAGACTCATCCGTCCAACCAGTTACTCATCAGTTCCTCTTGGATCTCCCGCAGGCCCTCGAATCCAACACACCCTAACTGGACTCATTATCTTCCCCCCAAACCTTTTCTTCTTCCTTTTCATGCCTGGTCTTAAGGAATCACACCGCCAACTCAGGAATCTTATCTCCTTCTTTCCTCCCCCACCTGCCTGAGTTCCAAGGGGTCCCCAAGTCCTTTTCCTCCAGTGAATCCCCCTCCAGCACCACTGCCCTAATTTGAATCTCATAAATTCTTGCCTGAATCACTGCCATCGCTTCTTAACTGATCTCATTTCTGTCTCCACACTTCCCACAGAATGAACTTTCTGAAGCACAAATTTGATAATACCGCTGCTCTGATCAAAAGCATCCAAAGGCCCTCAAATGCTTCAGAATGAAAATTCAACCTCTTGAGCATGATTTTTACTACCTGAAGCCCTCCTGGATCTGACTCTTGCCCACCTTCCCCTTTCCTCTCTCTGACCACTGTCTCTCTGTCCCCTCTGCTCCAGCTTGCCATTCTCATATTGCACAGTGTCCGTTCAAATCTCTGTGTATCTTGTCACACTGTTCTTCCACCACTACCCTTCCCTGTCTACGATCACTCGCTCAGCTCTTCCTTTTTTTTGGGGGGGCACACCTGAGGCATGTGGAAGTTCCTGGGCCAGAGATCAAACCCACACCACAGCAGTGACTTGAGCTGCTGCAGTGACAAGACCAGATCCTTAACCCGCTGCACCACAGGCAAATTCCCCAAGCTGTTCCATTTTGAAGGCCTCTCCTGTGTCACTCTTAATAACCTGTGCGGGCCTCTAGCACAGTGCTTATTACTCAGAAGTGCCAAGGTCTGCATTGTAATTGCTTTTTATTTTGCTGTCTCTCTTGCTAGATTGTGAGTTCCTTAGAGCTTGTAATGGCATCTCATTTTATTTCTTATTTTGAAGCTCTGATCACGTTTCTAAGTATTTTTTGTATTTATTTTTTGAATAGGCAACATGAACACCTGTCTAAAAATTCAGAAGTTGGAGTTCCCATCATGGCTCAGCAGTTAACGAACCTGACCGGCATCCATAAGGACGCAGGTTTGATCCCTGGCCTCACTCAGTGGGATAAGTATCCGGCGTTGCTGTGAGCCGTGGTGTAGGTTGCAGTTGCAGCTCGGATCCCACGTTGTTGTGGCCCTGCTGTAGGCTGATGGCTACAGCTCTGATTGGACCCCTAACCTGGGAACCTCCATATGCTACAGGTGCGGCTCTAAAAAGACAGAAAGACAATAAATAAATAAGTGAATAAATAATTCAGAAATTACAAAAAGGTACATAGGGAGTTCCTGTCATAGTGCAGCGGAAACGAATCCAACTAGGAACCATGAGGTTGCGGGTTCGATCCCTGGCCTTGTTCAGTGGATTAAGGATCTTGCATTGCCGTAAGCTGTGGTGTGGGTGGCAGACACGGCTTGGATCTGGCGTTGCTGTGGCTCCGGCGTAGGCCGGCAGCTACAGCTCTGATTGGGCTCCTAGCCTGGGAACCTCCACATGCTGCAGGAGTGGCCCTAAAAAGACAAAAGCCAAAAAAAAAAAAAAGGTATATAGTGAAAAGTCTTCTACCCCGTCCTCCCCCCTGCAGCTGTCCAGTCCCCCTCCCCAGAGGCCATCGATGTTATCAGTTTCTTGTGAATACTTCGAGACATAGCTATGGTTCCCTTTTAAACAAAAGTGGTATCATGTCCTACAGACTGTGCTGCACCTTTTCATTTAATTATGTAGAGTATCCATGAGATCATTTCACTTCATTAAAGAACTTCCTCATTCTTTATTTAGAGTTATTCAATGTTCCATTGTGGCTTTATCTTAATTTAACGAAGTTATTTCCAATCTTTTGCAAATACAAACAATACTGCCCTGATTAGCTTCACAAAAATGTCCTTTCACACATGTGCAAGTGTGACGGTAAAATAAACTCGTAGAAGTGCAACTGACAGATTAAGGCACATAAGCATTTGTAAGTATGATCATGTCATATTGTCCTTCATGAAGTTTGTAGATATCATTTTATTTACCTTTGGATCCCTAGCCACCATGATCAAGTGTAGAAGAGAGTAGGTATTCGGTATATTTTTGCCAAGTAAACAAATGCAAAAAAAAGTCCAGCTCTTTTTCCTTTTTCTGATGCCTTGTTTTTCTGGGTAAGTTCCTTCTCATTAAGTGCTCAGTTCAAACCAAACACCTCATGTTTGATCCAAATGCCATTATTATTTTGGAGCAAAATTCTTATGCTAACTTGTATTACTTTATACATTTGTTTCACTAATCAAGACTCCTCTTCATTAGCTTGGTTATAAAAAGGCTAATTTTTAATGTTCTAATATAATAACTTTGATTCCTCATCCCACTTTTTGTAAGACGTCCTAATTATTCTGAATTTTTTCCTCCTGAGCAATTCCTGGAAACCCTTACATAGTCCATAAATTCTTTTGGGAATTGTTTGTTGCTTGTACAAGCTGTCAGACCTCTGCAATCCCTGTTGCTTTTCCTAGATTCATAGATTATAAATTGTTTGAGCTCCCTATGCCTGTAGTTTTTTTTTGGGGGGGGTGTTTGTTTCAGAGTTTTTTGTTTATTTGTTTTTGCTTTTTAGGGCTGCAGGTGTGGCTTATGGAGTTCCCAGGCTAGGGGTCCAATGGGAGTTATACCACAGCCACAGCAATGCCAGATCCACACCACATTGTTAACCTGTGTTGCAGCTCACGGCAACACCAGATCCCTGACCAACTGGGTGAGGCCAGGGATTGAACCTGCATCCTCATGGAAACTAGTTGGATTCATTTCTACTGCACCGCAACGGGAACTCCTGGTCTTGTTTTTAGTAGCTGCACCTGTGACATAGAGAAGTTCCCAGGCCAGGGATTGAATCTGAGCCTCAGATGTGACCTGAGCCCCAGCTGTGACAACTCGGGGTCATTTTAACCCACAGCCCTGGGCTGGGGATTGAACCCACAGCTCCTCAGCAACCCAAGCCACGGCAGTTGGATTCTTAACCCACTGCAGTATAGTAGTAACTCCCTATGCCTCTTTATTAATCTATGAAATAAAGAATATTAAAGGGTTGTGAGGATTAAACGAGATTATAAAGTGCTTAGAATAGTGTTTGGCAATAGTAATGTTGCAAGAATGACAGTTCTTTGTGGGTCTTTCATGCTTTTACCCACCTTCCTGGGTATGACAAGAATGCAGGACGGGAGTGCCCGTTGTGGCTCCGTGGGTTAAGAATCTGACTAGTATCCATGAGGATGCAGGTTTGATCCCTGGCCTTACTCAGTGGGTTAAGGATCTGGTGTTGCTGTAAGCTGCAGTGTAGGTCACAGATGCAGCTCGGGCTCCTATCTGGCGTGTTGTGGCTATGGTGTAGGCTAAAAGCTGTGGCTCCTATTCAACCTCTAACCTGGGAACTTCCATAGGATATAGATGCAGCTATAAAAAGCAAAAACAAACAAAAATGACAATGACAACAAAATAAGAATGCAGGGCCCTGACTGTTTTTTGTCAGGGTCATGTCTCAGGATTATGTTTCCTGTGAGCAATTTTGAAGGATGAAATAAGCTTTTCCCTCCAGGACAAAGAGCATGTTTACTTACTACTTTCTATAAAGTGGCAGGTTCCCAAGTTCAGTGTTCCCCAGCTATGGTATGAGTCTACCAACCACACAGCATTCGTGTGAGCGCTTCTGTCATTCCTGTGGCACTTGAGGGGCAAGAGGAATTCACACAAAGGTGCTAAAGCTCAAGTTTCTCCCTATACAGGTCGAGAGTAAAAATCCTTTGACTCAGATCCAGGAATCTTATGCCTTTTATCGGCATCCGCGAAACAGTAACAGACTAATTTATTAGCCTAGAGTAGGGTAAAATCAAATACCAGACTTGAGCAGTAAGTACTTAAGTAAGCTGTTTTTCATCATTTTTCTCTTGCTATTCTTATTTGCCTTTGCCAGACATTTTGCACAATATCTGTAAGTTTGTGGTGGGGTAGATAACCAAAAAACATGAATTGCTGCCATTTGCAAGCAACTCCACTCTTGGAGTTCCTGCTGTGGTACAGTGGATTAAAAATCCAACTGCAGGAGTTCCTGTTGTGGCTCAGTGGGTTAAGAACCCAATTAATATCCATGAGGATGCAGTTTCAATTCCTGGCCTCACTCATTGGGTTAAGTGTCCAGTGTTCTCACAAGCCGTGGCATAGATCGCAGATGCAGCTTGGATCTGGTGTTGCCATGGCCGTGGTGTAGACCAGCAGCTGCAGCCCTGATTCAACCCCTAACCTGGGAACTTCCATACACCGCAGGTGTGGCCCTAAAGAGAAAAATCCAACTGCAGTGGCTTAGGTTACTGGGGAGGCAAGGGTTCCATCCCTGGCCTGGAACAGTGGGTTAAAGATCTGGCATTGCCACAGCAGCTGTGGCACAGGTTGAAGCTTAACTTGGATTCAGTCCCTGGCCCGGGAACTTCCATACACGGTAGGTATGGCCATTGAAAAAAAAAAAAAAGAACTTGGGAATTCCCATTGCGGCACAGCGGAAACGAATCATAAGGTTTCAGGTTCGATCCCTGGCCTTGCTCAGTGGGTTAAGGATCCGGTATTGCCATGAGCTGTGGTGTAGGTTACAGACCTGGCTCAGATCCTGTGTTACTGTGGCTGTGGTACAGGCTGGCAGCTATAGCCCCAATTAGACCCCTAGCCTGGGAACCACCATATGCTGACAAGTGTGGCCCTAAAAAGCAAAAAAAAAGACAAAGAAAAGAACTCCACTGTGATGATGGGAAGAACAAAATGAATTTCAAATAAAGGTTAACTTCAAAATCATTGCTCCATAATGTCTGTTATCACTATACGTGGAATTAAGAAATAAATACTAGTGAATATAACAAAAAAGAAAGACGCACAGATAATAGAAAACAAACTAGTGGTTACCAGTGGGGAGAGAGAATGAGGGAGGGGCACAATAGTGGTAGGGGATTAAAAGGTACAAACTGCTGTGTATATAATCAATAAGCTACAAGTATATACTGTGTGGCACAGGAAATAGAGCCAATATTTTATAATAGCTATAAATGGAGTATAATCTTTAATAATTGCGAATCACTATACCTGACACACAATATTGTATTTCAACTATACCTCAACTAAAAAATATATATATGAATATTTTTAAATTAAAAAGCAAAAACACCCAAACCTCCAAATCATTGCAAACTGAAATGATTAATTGGCCTACTCTAATATCCAGGTCTAAATCACTGGGACCACAGTTTCTCCTACATATGCTTTTCACATACGTGGGGCATAGTTTTTAGGTAGTTGCGGTATACAAAAATAATGTTGCACAAAAATAACTGGGCTTTAGTTCCTATTACTTAATAGCTCACTTTGGTTCGGTTTCCTAATACGTGAAATAGAGAAATGAATTCATGTTCCATTTGTCTCACAAGATTGTTGGGGTTGTGGAATAAAATTACCAACGTAGAAACAAAGTTATTGAGCAAACGAGTTGTTACAATTTAAGACTGTGTTGAATCGCAGACGTCGATTTGTCCTAATATTATTGTTTTTAGAGGCCACTAAATGAAAGGAGAAAAATAAAACTTGTCCCACCTCAACAGCTGAACCTGTCAGCCACACTCGAGGCTGGGTTGGCAGCTCACGGTCCAACAGGAAACTCCTAAAAAAAGCGTAAAGGGCGAACTACAACCCCCAGCAGGCTTTGCGCCCGAAATTGCGTCATATAACTTCAGCTCCGTCCTGGGCCTAGCCCTACCCCCACAGCCCTCACCATCCAGAAACTACATCTCCCAGGAGGCTTCACGGTGTCTAACCGTCCTCTTTCACCCCCGCCCCCTGCCTCCCCATAGCCCGCGCCGGCAGCTCGGTGGCCAACTCCGGTCCCGCGATCGGCAGAGCGAGCGCGCGCGCCGGAGGTCGCGCGGCTGCTGAGAAGGGCGAGCACGCGCGGAGGGAGTGGAGGCGTAGCGGGGTGGGAGTACAGCTCGCTCAGCTCGCAAGATGGCGGACGAGGACGGGGAAGGGATTCACCCCGCAGCCCCTCACAGGAACGGAGGTGGCGGCGGCGGTGGAGGGTCTGGGCTCCACTGCGCCGGGAACGGCGGCGGGGGAGGCGGCGGCCCGCGGGTCGTGCGCATTGTCAAGTCCGAGTCCGGCTACGGCTTCAACGTGCGGGGCCAAGTGAGCGAGGGCGGGCAACTGCGGAGCATCAACGGGGAGCTGTACGCGCCGCTGCAGCATGTGAGCGCCGTGCTGCCCGGGGGGGCGGCCGACCGGGCCGGGGTGCGCAAGGGGGACCGCATTCTGGAGGTGTGAGTATCCGGGCTGCTCACCGCCCCATCCCCTCCGCCTGTCCCTGCATTTTCCTTCTACCCCTGTCACCCTCAGGCCGCACCTCCCCGCAACCGCCGAACCGGCCCTCCGGACCCCCGCCTCTCCATGAGGCTTGACCCTTTTACCTCCCCACACCCTGGGTTTCTGGGACCCCCACCTCTCTCCCTGTAATCTCCGGTGTGTGTCCCGTTGCCCGTACTGCTTTTACCCCTGCCCCCATTCCTTTGGTTTCCTTTCTGCCCCTTTGCCTTCCCCTTTGGCATGCGGCTTTCTGCTCCTCGGTGCCCCTCGCTTTCCTCATATTGACTCTCTTCTGCTTCTAACTGACAGCATTTCCTTTTCTGACCCAGCCACAGTGCCTCCTCCCTAAGTTCTCATCCTGAGCATCGTAGTTTCTTGTTCTCCACCACTCCTTTCAGCCCCCTGGACCGTCCCCTCTCCCCTCTAGAGCAAGTAGGCGGGACCTTTGGTCGCTCCTACTCCCCGCCCCCCGCGCCCCCCGCAACAACGTCCCTCCACGCCGCACTCTTTTTCTTTTCTTAGTTACCCTCTCCTTATGGTTAAGCACTCCCTGTATTTTTCTGTCCTGCTGTGTGCCCCTTTCCTCCCCTTCGTGTTGTATTCGTACTCCGAGAATACCTTCTTTTCTGCCCCCCCCCCAAATGATGGTGTCGTCTTTGACATGATAGTTTCTCTCCACCGTAATTCCCATATTACACCAGGATTTTGACTCTAGGGTCTCCATCACTACATCCCTCTGAGAGCATCCCTGTTCTGGCCCCTGTCTTCACTCTTGCACCATACTCATACTTCTTTTGAGTCAGGTTTAGAGTAGAGCTCTCCTTAGCTCCTTGCTTCCCCCAAACTGTGACCCTCTTTTGGGTCTTTGACTTCCCCCTTTTTCAGGGCAGGCCATTTTCATTCTCTCTCCTACTCTGTTCTCTTGTTATCTCGTGCTTGACTTTATCCTATTCTTTCTCTCTTATAGGTTCCTTGCCCTTCCTTCTCTTTTTAGGCCCCTTCTGCTGCTGCAACCCATCGTCTTTCCTTGCTGCAGTCCCTCCCCCTTCATACTCCTTCATCCTTACTTGCTCACTGCATCCCTTAAAGCTCTGGCAGGATGCTGCCTTGTCTTGCAATTTCTTTGCAGACCTCCCTCATGTCTTTAATCCAGGTGTTACATTTGTGTTTTTATACTTTGCATTAAGATTTATACAGTGATTGCTGATTGACTGCTAGGTGGTATATCCTCTCATTGTCTCCATTATCCTCAGCAGTCTTCAATCCTGGATCTCTCTCCTTCCTGACTCTGTCTTGCATATTCTTTTTTCACTCTTATGCCCTCTCCTTCAGTGCTTGGATTTGTCCTCATAAAATCTCTCATTTTTTATAAATGTTATTTTAATCATAATTTCCATAACCTTCAGTCTTTCCTCTAGTAGAACAGTAGGTTTGATCAAGGTTTCAAGGGGATAGTATTTTGAAGGACCCGTAGAGGAGTCCATCCCGTCTTATTCAGCTTATGCCACCTACCCTTATTCTAGACATTCTTACTCTGTGGTATCCATTCGTTCTGTTTCCTCTTATCTTTTACCTCAAGAAAAAGTAGCTCACCAAAGTAAGTGTTTGGAGCAATTATGCCTTTCCTCTGTCCTTTCTGTAAATAGATGCGTTCTTTTTCCATTGATGTCCTACATACTCTTTTTCTGGTACTCTCTGGCAATGTATTCTTTATCTTTTGGGGGTCAGGGAATTCAGATATGGAATGCAGTAGTGGCCTTTTGCTTCATACCTGCGCATCTAATTCTTTTCTTCATCATAAAGTTCTAAATCATTTATTTTTTACTGGAGCTGAAGGAACTAAACTAAAATAATTCTGTAGAAAGACAATAGCTAACATGATCAACCATTTTATATATATATATATATGTGTGTGTGTATATATATATATATATATATATATATATTCAACTAACATAGTTGGTGGCTTTTTGTCTTTACTAGGGTTTTTGCAGCAGAGTCCACCTGTAAACTAGGTACCATAAAGGAGACCTCAGATGATTCCCTAGTTAGGTAAAAGGACTTGCCTCGGGCCCAGGTTCCAGTCTAGGTCCATTCCTCCTTCTAGAGAAAAGACATCACATTTTGGTACATCCTTGGTGGTGAGTAGAGATGTTCTTTCTTTTAGTGGGTAGGCAAAAAGAGCACTTTTTGCTTAGAGAACCTTTCTCCAGAAGGTTGTGATGCTCAGACATCTTCCTGGCTTTGATTTCTCACCTTCCACCTGTATTTTGATTTCCAAATTCTTTGAAGTTTCTCTACTACTCCAGGGAAAATAGTGATGTTACAACCCAGAGCGTAACTAGTTGGTAAATTCTTTGGGTCCTCAACTGTACAATTTCTTTCTCTTTCCTTCCCTTCTTCCAAGGTCTACATCTCCTCCTTAGGTTTTCAAGTGAGAGGCGGAAATCAGACACCAAACAGACACAGTTCTTGAGGGATGTGTGTCTGCTGCTTGTTTTGATTTTGGTTAAATTGATGCTGATTTTCCTAAAGCATTCTTTAGGCAATACTTTTCCTTAAGTTAACCTCTCTGTTGCCCCAGGAAAGTGTTGCATATTGCTGGAGTGTCAAGTCGGGTCAGGGTGGGCATATATAGATTATTACTGTGTAGATGTAGTTTGTATTGAGTCATAGGTGGATGCCCCTTGATAATTGTTGTTTAGGACCTTTCCCTGTTTTAGACGCTTTCCTCCAATACAAATTGTTTTATTCCAGTTTTCATATATTGCAGTCGTTTGAACAGCTGGTCAAGGTTTGAAAGAGTAACATTGAGATTTAAGAGAATACAAGCTTGGACAAAAATAAAAGCATTATTTCTTTGAATTTCTTTAAAAGCTGCAAAGACCTCGTTCTCATTGAATCTAGAATAGCTGCTAAACTAAATTCAGTATGGTTTGGTTTGTGCTTTCTCACTTCAAAACTGACTAGATTCTGTTTTGGGAAAGAGACATGTTGCAGGGCTTGATAGTGGAGTATGAAAAAGCCTTCTGGGCTCTAAATTTTACTGAAGATGGGAAGTTTTCTCTTTCTTTCTTTCTTTTTTCTTTCTTTCTTTCTGTCACCCTCATGGCATGTGGAAGTGTCTGAGTCAAACCCTTGCCACAGCAGTGACCCAGCTGCTGCGGTGACAACCCGTGACCCACTGGGCCACAGCAGAACTCTGGGAAGTTTTCTTGAATAGCAGTGTTAGTCTCCACCTTGTAATTTTTCCCAGTGTAGCATACATTGAGTGTTTTGCCTTTGATGTGTATATACCTGGAGGCTAATGAGTGAAGGATGCTTTCAACAAATAGAACAAAATAAATATGTCTTTGCACTAAATATATAATATGTGAAGTAACATTTAACTTCAGGTTGATTTTCTTAAGGTTAAAGGAGTTTCAAGGGCTCCTGATTGATTTTTTTTTTTAGAGATGCCCTTAGGAGGGTTTTAGTGTGCAGTGGATATGGATATGGTACTATCTATATTTTTGAGGGAGGGAATAGGTTTGTCTGTTGGCTAGTTTGGTTCTCTGGTATTTGAATAATGTGGTCTTCAATAAGCATGGACCCTAGTGTTGGCTTGCAAGCATTCAATATGATGCATTAATATGATACAGAGTATATGCATTACTTCTTGATAGCTGCAAGATGATATAACTTTCTTTTGTTAAAGTTGAACCATAAGAAAATTAAAGATATGAATGTGTACGTGTGTATGTGTATATATTATATTGTCTTTGTTTATTGAGAATTAATTTGGAAAACTTATGAATATCTCATGGGCATTTTTTTTGCTTCATTTTATATGAAAGTTTGAAAATCATTGACTAAAAAGAGGTCGATGCCACAAGAAGCATTTTTATGAGTTAAAAATTACCTTCTCAAGAACTTCTTTTGCATTTGTAGCTGAATTCTATTTGGCTTAGATTTTCCTGGTAGATTTTGCAAATGGTATTTTGTTTGTTTGTTTGTTTAATGGCTGCACCTGCAGCATGTGGACGTTCCCAGGCCAGGGACTGAATCTGAGCCTCAGCTTGGACCTACATCTCAGCTACAGCAACACTGGATCCTTTAACCCTCTGTGCCACTGGGCTGGGGATCGAACCTGCACCTCCATAGGAACCTGAGCTGCTGTAAGCCAAATTTTTAACCACTGTGCCACAGTAGGAACTCTGGAAATGGTGTTTTAAATCGTGGTTATTGATTAAAGGAAGTTTTAATGGCAATGACTCTCAAGCTTTAGTGAGCCTAAGAATCACTGAGTGCTTGTCCAAAGTGTGGATTCTCAGGCTCACCCTGTTAAGGGTATGACTTAGTAGGTCTTGCATGGGCCTAGAAATCTTTATATTTTTTTACTGCCTTGCCAGGTGTGGGTAATGGAACCCACACACCCAACCCACACCTGGAGTGAAACTACCAACCTTGAATTCTCGGTTCATTTTATGTATAGCCATTAGCTAAGACTATACTAACAGGAGTTCTCGTCATGGCTCAGTCGTTAACAAATCTGACTAGCATCCATGAGGATGCAGTTTCAATCCCTGGCCTTCTTAGTGGGTTTAGGATCTGGATTGCTGTGAGCTGTGGTGTAGGCTGCAGATATGGCTTGGATCCTGTCTTGCTGTGGCTGTGGCATAGGCCAACAGCTACAGCTCCGATTTGACCCGTCTCTGTTCCCCTAGACTGGGAACCTCCATATGCTGTGGGTATGGCCCTAAAAAAGCAAAAAAAAAAAAAAAAAAAAAAGACTATACTAACAAAGTGATTTGTTAGGCTCTTGAAATTCCAGCACTTGTGAAAATTAGTAGTGGACTATGTTTGATCATCTATACTTTATTGAATCTAGCTAAGCTGTTGTAATAAAGATGAGGGTTAAGAGGTAGAACAAGTTAACGGTGATAATAGTCATTATACACTTTGCAGTTTGTGTAATGTTACAATTTGCACAGTGTTTTTACATTTAATCTTCACAATAGTCTTGTGAGATAGGGAAAATATAAGCTTCTTGATGGCAGGGACTACATCTGTGTGGTTTCCCTAGCCAGATGTCTAGTGGCACATAGAAGGTATTCTTCCATAAATGCTTGCTGAATAAATGTGGGGAGTATTATCACTATTTCACAAGAGAGGAAACTGGGTATTGCAGAAATAAATGTTAACTAGAATTAAACCCAGGTCTTTGGATTCTAAATCCAGTGTATTTTTCATCTCTGTGTTTTCTCAACTATTCTTTTTTTTTTTTTTTACTTGAAGTATAGTTGATTTACAATGTTGTAGGGTACAGTAAAGCAAATATATGTATATTCTTTTTCAGATTCTTTTCCATTATAGATTATTATTCTCTGCTGTTCTTGACTGTTAATAGTCAACTGTTCTTCACTGAGTAGTCAAAATTCAGTGACATCCCTGTGAACTTGGATAGCAGTTGAGCTTTGGTTCTTTGATTTGGAAGTGCAACCGTGTTATGTCTTTATTTACCCTGTCTCTCTTATTGTTAAATTGGATGGAAGACAGGGAACCGAAACAGTCCTTCTTTGCCTTTATTTTCTGTTATCTTTACTCTGCTGGTTATCAGTGAAGAGAGGATGACAATCATAGTTGCAAATCCAAGAGGTATTTTAAGTAAGTAGCTGTCTGGCAAAATAATAAAACTAAATTTGAAAATAGAATTATTTTCCCTTCAGAAATCACTTCCACAACATTGCTGTGACCAGGAAGAGAACTTTTGTTAGTAACATGAAGATTTTTCTGAGTCATATAAGTTATTGTGAAGGACAGTTCTCTTTCTAGTCACCACTTTCCAATTTCTTTCAGGTGAGGGCTTGTTACCATGCATGCTCTTAAGGATAATTATTTTTTTAAAGATAAGTCCCATTGGGCATAATTCTTATGATTTGGTAGATAAGCAGAGAAACTCAGTTGAGAAGAAAACATTTACAATTTATGATCACTGCACAGTGCTTTGGGAGCATGATTTGTGGTGAATTCATTTGTTAGATGCTGGCATTACTGGCACAAAGGATATTGTTGTGGTTGAGGTTGGAGCCAGTTAGAGTCATTCTGTTCTTTGACCGTCAACTGTATAGATGATTTCTTTGCTTCACTTGGGCAGTCCAGTAAGAGCCTGTGTATGGCTGGTATCATTCCAGACCCACATTTAGAAAAATAATATTTAGGCAGTTTTAAAATATTTTTTAAAAATTGCAACTCATGTAAGAGATACATTTTATATTACAACCTAAACTAAATACAACCCAAAATCCAAAACAACAAAACCCCAAAACCACCAAAACCCCACCTGAGACAAGTTTCACAAAACTGTTTACTGGTATCATGCACTCTGGTATGTTTTTAGTCTGTTCAATATTTGGGGGTTTTTGTTTTTTGAGTACTGGTGGTGGCCCACTGCATTAATTTCATGACTCATTAGGTTGTAATCATTGAAAAACAATGATTAAGGGCATCACTTTTCTGAGGTTGTCCCACTAATATTCAATCTGGTACCACAGTTAAGCACAAGCTATGTGTAAAGTACTGCTAGGCTTGTATGAATCACGGAGCCCCTGCATCCCTGCCTTTGAGAAGCTTACACTGCCGAGGAGAAGGTACATGTAAACAATTTACTGTATGTAAAGCAAAATGAAATAATGGAGTTAAATGAAGAACACAGTGGGAGTTTAGAGGCTTTTCAAGTGAATATACTTGGAAAGATGGGAAGGTTGGTGGGTAGATAGGTTATAAGGAGGCTTTCAAACTGATTGAAGGACAAGTATAATTTAAGTAGGGAGAAAAGGAGGAAGGATTTTGTAGGCTGATCCTGTGGCCAAAGGGAGGGTCTTTGGAATCTAAAGTTGCTGTTTGCAGTGGGAAAAAAAAAAAAAATAAAAATAAAGTTGCTGTTTGTTTGCAGACAGCTATGCTTGAAGTTAGATCAAACAGGGTTTTGATTGCAGTACTAAAAATTTGGATTTTATTCTGTTTTTGAGGTCAGAATATAGTAGTATATATATATTAATACCCAGCACTCTCAGTAAATTTAGTTTTTATTTATTTACTGAAGAGGTTGAATAACATTCACAAGGCCAAAGAGGAAAATCACTGTTAGAATTAGAAGAATTTCAGAGCATCTACTCTCTTGGGCTGTCTTGTACTATATAAAGAAGGGAACTAAAGACAACTAAGCTCTAATACTTAGAACTGGGAACAGCTGGTGCGGAGCTGGTTGCCTTTAATTTGTATATGTATTTTATCCCACAGTCCAGTTTGGCTTCTCAAATATCCTTTTCTCTTTCTCTTCTTTTTTATTTGACTGTACTTACTATTGTGTTTACAGTTGTTAAAGTTTGATCCTATATGCTGTAGGTCCCCTTGTGCTCTCCCCTACCTGTGATGTTCTGTTGTATTCCTCTGATTTGAAGATGCCTCCTTTTTTTTTTTTTTTTTTTTTTTTTTTTTTTTTTGTTAAGATGCCTTCTTTAATTTAAATCTTTTATTTTGGCATACAGCATGTTGCTGGGAGTTGAGGGGGGGCTAAAGACAGACAGGGAACTTGAATAAGTACTAAGATTTGTACCTGCAGTCTACCTTCAAAATGAAAATTCTTACAAAGATCTTTCAAATAAGTTTAAGAATTGATGGTGATCACACATTGAATTTCGGCTTTCTGTCAGTAATGTGAGGGGTACTTCAGAATAAAATTTTGTGGTATGGTATTAGTGAAATACTAGGTAGTATGCATATAATCTCTTTTGTTTATTATTTATTGCTCCCTGCTAACTAATAAGGTTCTCAATAGTTGGGAAATATGCCTGTTTGCAAGGTACTAAAGCTGCAGAATAAGGTACTATATTTGAGTACCCTCATGTGTACTTCCTTCAACTAACTTCCGTTGTTATGAAAGCATCTTTAAAAAAAAAAAAAAAAAAGATTTGTTTTTGCTTAAGCTTAAGCTATCTGAAACTAGATTCTTGGATCAGACCTCAGAACAAGACTAGAATGATGAATCCATGTATTCTGTGGACTTGAAACATAAGTAATTAGTTTACTTCTCTTTGGAAAAGTACAGAGCAGTCTGCAGGGAGTCAGCTGCTTGTGTGGATTTTCTTCCAGAGGCATTCACGGGCCGATGATTACTCTTACAGAACTATTCAGTGAGATTAACCAGGAAGTTGTCTCTTCCCCCACCCTTTAGTACAGTACTTTTATATCTGGGTGTCTGTCTAGCGCTAGGTATTTATTTAGTATGTTTTGAAAATTGGGAGGTTGATTAACTTGATATTTGGAGATCTTAGAAAATGTGATGACTTCTATGAAAGGTTTAGAAACTTCTTCCACTTCTCTTGCTGATCAATTTAATCATCTATAAAGTTTATAATTTGTAAAGTGTATGTAGCTTGTCTACTGAATGTACCATGCAGGTTATTTAGTTCTATTTACCGAATATTATGATCACTTTGATTCTAAGGGGGTTAAAAACTATTTTTTGAATTTGTTTTCTCAAGATATGTAACTTGGGTCTCTTAGATATGACAGAGTTTTGTTCTCACCTGGTTTTTTGAATTCAAGGAAATGTGACACTGAAGTTTCCTTTTATGAGTTATGTGCCGATAGATTATTTTAGATTTCTCTGGCCCACCCAGTTATCCTTTATGTTGCTAATATGAAAAGGCCTTGCTGGGAGTTCCCATCGTGGCTCAATGGTTAACTAACCTGACCAGCATCCATGAGGACGTGGGTTTGATCCCTGGCCTTGCTCAGTGGGTTGAGGATCCGGCGTTGCCATGACCTGTGGTGTAGGTGGCATATGCGGCTTGGATCCTGCATTGCTGTGGCTGTGGTGTAGGCCAGCGGCTACAGCTCTTACTGGACCCCTAGCCTGGGAACCTCCATGTGCCATGGGTGTGGCCCTCAAAAGACAAAAGACGGAAAAAAAAAAAGAGAGAGAGAAGGTCTTACCAAAACTTTCTTATTCAATATGTTGAAATAGACTACAATTTACAGAAACTGTAGTCTGTGTTCCTCAGTATTCAAAAGAAATTGCCCAGATATTTTGGATTAAAGGATAGTATTTGATTGCTAAAGGGCCAGATCACTTCACAAGTATCTCTCTTGTTACTAATATTTAAGGGCTATCTTTCATTGATGAAGATATTTTGAGCTGTTTTTCAGTAGTAGTGATAGATTTACACTTCTACTCACACTCAAATATAGAACCTCTGAAGACTAACTGAATATTAGGAAATTGGTGTTGGAATTCAAGGTGTAGGCTGTCACCCCAGGACGGACTTATCAGATCACATGAGGAATCATGCTTTTAATCACATGATGTAGTAATTCAGAAATAGTAGTAAAATAGAACTTAAAAAAATTAAGATTCCTTCTTTGGTAAGTTACCTGCCTTGTAAACTAAGGCTCATGATAAAGCAAGTAGGTTTTATTGTTTAAATAACATTCATTGTATGCCAGACTAAAAAACATTTGGGGGTTGCCTTTAAATTAGCCATATAGGCAATGATTCAAATTATAGCAGGTCTGAAAGCCTAAATTGAGGTTGAGAAATGATTTAGGACTCATTATGTTTGTTTTGCTGGTGAATAACTGATTGGGGGGATCCTCAGAAATTGTACATAGGAGGGGAATGAGTTTGTGAGGTTAGGGAAATCATTATGGCTATTAGAAACTTTCTTACCTTTAGCATTCATTGTCTCACAGTGTGGAGAAGTAACCCATTTTCTCAGCTAGCTTTACATTTAAATTGAACCTTACAGTTGTTATATGCTGATCAAGTTTTTAAAGACAAAATTGAAAAATAAGCAAACAAAAAATCCTGTCCAAACAAAATAAATGTATATTTTTATAGTTTTGGTATTGGAACTTTTTAAAAGACCTTTCTAATACTTTAGCCACAATGATGCAAGGAAACTCAATTGTTCTTAAATTTTTTTCTTACTAAGTGCATTTAGTTTTTGAGATGAAACGGAATGATTACAACAGATTATTCCTAGAATTAACATAAAATAAAGGGTGCTTTTAAAATGTCAGCATGTTTATTTCTTAGTCCTTCTTACCTTATTTTGCTATCCTTGGAATCAGTGTTTATTCTTGAAAAAATTAATAAAAACAATTCCTTTTATTTTCAGTATATTTCAGTAAAAGAAAACATAGCCTCACATTGAAATTGCTGACATAATTGAATGCCATATTTTACTCTTATGTATTATTTTCACTACTTCTCATAATAGAAAACAAAATGATCACTAATACTAAATTTTGAAAAATGTGGAGCTTGCATAATATTTTTAGTACTTCCCTCTAAACAGTGAAGCCAGAATAAAAGTTAAAAATAAGGAATGAAGTTATGGAAGTACATGAAAGAAAACCATTACTGTATTTATGTGCTAGCCTTAATAACTTTTTTTCATTCATTCAGGGAAAATTTTTAGCAAGTGCTTTCTATACCTCATACATAAGATTAGATAGACACTGGGGATAGGAAGCTGAATGACACACAGTCCTTGCCCTAAAAGAATTTTAGATTTGGTGGGGAATCTGGCAGCTTGAGGTCATTTCTTAAGCTCAGTTGATCTGAAGTCTCTTTCTTTCTCCCCTAACCTCCCCAGTCCCGCCTCCCCTGCAATGGGATGAACAAGTTTAGAGCAATTCCTCCAAGTCCTTCTAAGTACTTTTCTGCCCTTAGTTATCTAGACTTGTAAATGCAAGTGCCCTGAGACTCCGTGCAGATTAACAGGAGCCTTCCAGACACAAAATGTACTAAAACTAAGAGGACTGTGTAGTTCATTGCCCAAGCCAAGACACTTTTGAAAATGAAAGGGGCCCATTTATTATGCCAAGGACAGAAAGTGTATACTAGCTGTGTCCTAGCCACCTGGAACACAGATCTGTAGCCTTAATAATTGTAATATAGGAGGCTGTTTTAAAATTCTAAAACTAGAATTTTATATTCTGTTAGGTGGGAAATGAACAAGTTTCTTTTTCTTCTTGGTGTCAAATTATTACATTGGCCTTAAAGGTGATTTTTCAGATAACAAATGAATTATTTTTCTGAATAGCTTGATTATAATTTTATATTTATTTTAAATATCATAAAGTCCTAAGCTTTATTATATTTTTTTCTTAAATGACAAATAAGATTTGCTTTTTTAGAAATAAATATACCGCATAGATTATATTTGTATACCGATTGCCATGGAACTAGACGGTTTAAGGAGTCTATTTCTACTTCCCAAGTAATAAACCCTTGTTACTTGTGGCTGAAGGTATTTTGGTTGAAAGATGTATGATCCTTATTTGTACATTTCCTGCCTCAGGCAGCATTCTTTTTGAATAGAACACCCAGCCAAGGGTAAAAATTAGTCCCAGTAATGGTGAGCAGCTTATTTGACAAATTATTATTTTTTTTCCCCCTCTTTGGGAAGACTAGATGCTGATTGACATACCTCTCAGTTTCTCAACCCTGCCAAGGCCATACACTATTGATACTTGTGATGCTTAAAAAAGGTATCAAACTGTGAATTAAGTCTCTTCATAGAATGCATGGCCTCCACTAATATAAACATCCCCAACCAGAGGGCACATTTGTTAGAACTAATGTGCTTACATTCATACATCATTGTCACCCAGAGTCCATGGTTTATTTTGGGGTTCACCTTTTTTTTTTTTTTTTTTGCTTCTTAGGGCTGCTCTTGGCAGCATATGGACGTTCCCAGGCTAGGGGTTGAATTGGAGCTATAGCTGCTGGCCTGTGCCACAGCCACAACAACGTGGGTTCAGAGCCATGTCAGCCACCTACACTGTAGCTCACGGCAATGCCAGATCCTTAACCCACTGAGCGGGTCCCAGGGATCGAACCTGCATCCTTATGGGTACTACTCAGGTTTGTTACTGCTGAGCTACAATGGGAACTCCTATTTTAAGGTTCACTCCTGGTGTTGTATTTTCTGTGGGTTGGACATATTTGTGAAGACATGTTGTATCTGCCATTATAGTATACAGAGTAGTTTCACTGCCCCCAAATTCTCTGTGCTCTGCTTATTCACTCCTCTCTGCTCCCAAGCCCTGGCAACTGCTTATCTTTTTTACTCTCTTCATAGTTTTGCGTCTTCCAGATTATCAACTAGTTAGAATCGTACGGTACATAGCCTTTTCAGACTTTCTGGTTTTACTAAGTAATATACATTTAAGTTTCCCTTAGGTCTTTTCATGGCTCGATAGCTTGTTTTTTTTCTAATGCTTAATAATATTCCATTGTCTAGATCTACTACAGTTTGTCCATTCCTTTACCAAAAGACATCTTGATTGCTTCCAAGTTTTGGCAATAACGAATACAGCTGCTTATAAACATCCATGTGCAGGTTTGTACGGATGTAAGTTTTTGACTCCTTTGGGTAAATACCAAAGAGCACAATTGCTGGATCCAGGAAGCAAGAGTATATTAGTTTATAAGAAACCAGAGTTCCCTGGTGGCCTAGTGGTTAAAAACTTGGTGTTGTCACTGCCGTGGCTCAGGTTCACTTCCTGGCCTGGGCACTTCCACATGCTGTAAGTGTGGCTAAAAAAAAAAACAACAGAGGAACAATCAGACTGTCTTCCAAAATGACTATACTGTTTTGCATTCCTACCAGTCATGAATGAGAGTTCCTTTTAATCCATATCCTTGGCAGCATTTGGTGTCAGAGTTTTGGATTTTGGTTCATTCAAATAGGCATGTAGTGGTATAAGATTCAATTTTTAAATTACAAAAGTAATATGTTAGTAATGTTAGAAAAAATTTGGAGGCTAAGGGAAAAAAAATCACCCATCAGCTTATTATCCTAATACAACTACTTTTTGTATTTTGGCTGTTCTTTTTTTATGCATTTGTTATGAAGTTGAAGTCATACTATTATGTGTAATTTGTGATCTTATTTTTAAAATTGACTCTATTTTCTAGAACAGTTTTAGGTTTATAGAAAAATTGAACAGATAGTAGTTTCCACATACACTTCCCCTCCCCCTGCCATGTAGTTTCTTCTTTTATGAACATCTTTTATTAGAATGGTTATTTGTTAAGTGTTTAACATTTGTTAAATAAGTAAACCAATGTTGATACATTATTGTTAACTGAAGCCCATAGTTTATTCCAATTTCCTTGGTTTTTATCTAATGTATTTCTGTTCTAGAATCCCATCCAGGACATCACATTACATTTAGTTGTCATGTCTCCTTGGACTCATCTTGGCTTTGACTATTTTTCAGTCTTTCCTTTTTCTTTTTTGGCCATGCCCATGTGTGTGGCATGTGGAATTTTCTAGGCCAGGGATTGAATCTGTGCCACAGCTGTGACAAGGCTGAATCCTTAACTGTGAGGCCACCACGGTACTCCCAGCTCTGATTTTTTTTTTTTTTTTTTTTCATAATTAGGCTGGCGTTTTGGGGTTTTGGGGGAGGACCATCACAGAGATAAAGTACCATTTTCATCAGTTCATTTCAAGGGTACATACTATGATCATGATTTATGACTGTTGGTGTTGACCTTGAATATCTAGCTGAAGTGTTTGTCAGGCTTTTTTTTTTTTCATGTTAGGTTGCGCTTGCGGCAATTGGAAGTTCCCAGGCTAGGGGTCAGATTGGAACTGCAGCTGCCAGCCTGTGTCACAGCCACAGCAACGCAGGATCCAAGCTGCTTCTGTGACCTATGCCATAGCTTGTGGCAACATCAGATCCTTAGCCCTCTGAGCAAGGCCTTGAACCTGCGTCCTCATGGATACTAGTCAGGTTCTTAAACCTCTGGGTCATAACAGGAACTCCTGGATGCTCTGCTGTAAAGTTATACTCCTCCTCCTCCTCCTCTCCCCCTTCTTGACTCTGTACCATTTGGATAGGAGTCATTATGTGCAGCTCACTCTTAAGGTGTGGGGAGTTATGCCCGCCTCCTTTAGAATGTAGTGTCTATATAATTTATTTGGAATTCTTTTGCATAGGAGAAGAATGTCTCTTTGCCCCTGTGTTAATTTATTCTGTCATTTGTTTATATGAGTATGGGCTCGTGGGTATTTCTTTTATGCTTTGTCTTGTATAATCTGATACTGCCACTGTATTGGTTTCTCCAGCTGTTCCAGAATTTGCCATTGGTAGCTCTTTCAGTTGGCTTCTGTGCCGTCCTGCCATACTCCCATCAGGGTGTGTTTTGTTTTGTTTTCTTTTTGAGCACTTCCTTACTTTCTGGTACTCCATACAGAATGCTCTGAGCTCATCTTGTGTATTTCCTGCCCCAGTCTTAGAATCAGCCATTTCTCCAAGGGGCACTGGTCCTTTTTACTGGAGAATGTTATTGGAAACCAAGATCTGGGCATTAAGTTTAGTTCTTGCTACTAAAGTGTAGTTTCTTTCAGGCCTTTTCAGCTGACAAAGCAAAGAAATGTATGTGTGTTTATTAACCCCTTATATATACATATCTATAAATATTTCTATATGTAACCATCTGTATCTTTGAGTTCATACTGATGTTTCTCTTTTTTTCATTACCATATGGATATTTTATCCCTTTCCCTTTACTGATCTGTACATTTCCACTCCCAGCAGTGAGAAACTTGGCTCCCCACATCCACATTTATTTACTTAATTGTTCAATTCTAGTGCACAAGTATAGAAATATTAGAATTGTTAACCTGTACCCCTTTGGGAAACAACTTTATTGACTAGAATACTGTACTTATGCGCAGTCCCTTTGGCCTTAAATCTTATAGAAGTCATTCATTTCCAGTTACTTAGGTCTGTACCTTTCCCCCACTACTCCCTTCACTGAGGCTTTTGAAATTGATTTGAAATACAGTTAGGTTCTCTTATCTCAGCCTGGAATTTTCTGAACCTACTGTTTTAATTTTTTGCATATATTAAGGTTTATTCTTGTAAAGTTCTGTAGGTTTTGACAAATACATCCTGTCGTGTATGCAGTGTTCAGTATCATATGGATAGTTTCACTGCCCTAAAAATCCCCCGTGCTTCACTTATTCATCCCTCCTCTCCCTCCAAGCCTCTGGCAGGACACTGATCTTTGCCTTTTCTGGAATGTCATATAATTAATTGGAATCATACAGTATATAGCATTTTTTTAATTGTTATTTCCCCAATACAATTTTTTTTCCTACTGTACAGCATGGTGACCCAGTTACACATACATGTTACATTCTTTTTTCTCACATTATCATGTTCCATCATAGATATATAGCATTTTCTTATTGGCTTCTTTCCCTTAGCAATATGCATTTAAGATTCCCCCATGTCTTTTTGTGTCTTGCGAGCTTATTTCTTTTTATAGCTGAATGATATTCCATTGTATTGGTACACCACGTTTTGTTCATTCATTCACTTACAAAGGACATCTTGTTTACTTCCAGTTTTTGGCAGTTATGAATAAAGCAGCTATAAACATTTTTCTTTCTTTCCTTTTTTTTTTTCTTTTGCTCTTTAGGACTGTACCTGCAGCATGTGGAAGTTCCCAGGTTAGGGGTTGAATCCAAGCTACAGCTGCTGGCCTACACCATAGCCACAACAACTTCGGATCCAAGCCTCATCTGCAACCTACACCATAGCTCAAGGCAACACCGGATCCTTAACCCACTGAGCGAGGCCAGGGATTGAACCCAAATCCTCATGGATCCTTGTCGAGATCGTTAACTGCTGAGTCACAAAGGGAACTCCCCACAGCTACAAACATTTATGTTCAAGTTTTTGTTTTGTTTTTGTTTTTTGGCTATGTCCGTGGCATTTGAACGTTCCCTGGCCAGAAATTGAACCCGAGCCACACTGATGACAATACAGGATCCTTAACCCACTGTGCTGCCAGGGAATTCTAATGTGTAAGAGTTTGTATAAATATAAGTTGTGGAGTCAGTTGGGGAAATACCTAGGCGTATGATTGCTGGATCTTATGGTAAGACTGTTTAGCTTTTAAGAAACTCAAACTGTCTTTCAAAATGGCTATACCATTTTGCATTCCCACCTGTAATAAATGCGTTGCTGTTGCTCCACGTCTCCACTAACATTTGGTATTATTTTTTTAAACCATTTGAATAGATATGGAATGGTATTTACAGTTCTCTAATGATGAATGGTGCTGAGTAACTTACTTTCTCTAGTTGTACTTCTCTTGTCCTGGTCAATAAATTGGGTGTTCTGAAACGTAAGATGTAAAAATGTTATTTCTGAAAAAGAATTCCAAAAAGTTCTTGATATTTAGTGGTCTGGAATTATACTTCAGTGCAGACATGTTCAGGCTTGACTTTCTTTGGCTTTTTTCATCACTTATGTGTGTCTGAATCCCTTATCTCCAGAGTTTAAGGGCAAAGTACAGCACGATTGCTAAGACAATTAGTTAGTAAAAATATTCTCTGACTTGATTGTTTGCCTAAGTAAGATAGCAAGGAGGCAGAGTTGGATAAAAAGGAGCCAGCCTAAGCCAGTCAGATGATTTAACTGCAAAATTTAAAAGGGCATATCCTTGCAAATTATTGTGTATATGTATAACTAAATTGCTTTGCGGTACACCAGAAACTAGCACAACATTGCAAATCAACTATACTTCAATAAAATAAAATTTTTTTAAAAGGACATGTCTTGGAGTTCCTGTCGAGGCTCAGTGGTTAACGAATCCGACTAGGAACCATGAGGTTGCGGGTTCGATCCCTGGCGTTGCTCAGTGGGTTAAGGATCTGGCGTTGCTGTGAGCTGTGGTGTAGGTTGCAGACATGGCTTGGATCTGGCGTTGCTGTGGCTCTGGCGTAGGCCGGCAGCTATGGCTCCAATTCGACCCCTGCCTGGGAACCTCCATATGCCTCGGGAGCAGCCCAAGAAAATGGCGAAAAGACAAAAATAATAATAATAATAATAAAGTAAATAAAAATAAAAAATAAAAAGGACGTCTTTACATTTCAGTAGAAGTAGTTCCTTTTTTTTATAGTCTAGTGTATAGTATAGCTGTACCCAACAACTAGGCAGTGAAACAGTGAAAAGTCAAAGGAAGTATGTATCTTTTTTTTTTTGATGTGTCAGGGAACTATTTTTTTCCAACTTGTAAGGTCTTCATCCAGTTTTCAAGAAGATATATTCTAGAGAAGATAGGGAATTGTTTTAAAAGCTTTGTGTAATTGAAAAGATAGAAACGCTATGTTAAATTTTTAAGATTACCTGTAGTTCATTGTCATCCTAACTCATCTCTTTTCATATTTTACATAGTGTGCCTTTTTATGGGCAAAATATCTTATGTGCTCATAATCACAACGGACAATATTTTTATATTTTAAATGCAAAAAAAAAAAAAAACCCAAAGCAGTTTATAGTCTTTGTTTTTTGCTTTTGACATAGGGACTTTTCCATGTTTGCATATAGTCTTCTTAAATATTTTTTAAGAATTTTAAGTCCATTTGTTTAATGTACCTCAGAGTCATTAAAAGTTTTTCTTGGAGTTCCCGTCGTGGCTCAGGGGTTAACAAATCCGACTAAGAACCATGAAGTTGTGGGTTTGATCCCTGGCCTTGCTCCGTGGGTTAAGGATCCGGCGTTGCCATGAGCTGTGGTGTATGTGGCAGACGCGGCTCGGATCCTGCGTTGCTGTGGCTCTGGCGTAGGCCGGAGCCTGGGAACCTCCATATGCCGTGGAAGCAGCCCAAGAAATGGCAAAAAGACACACACACAAAAAAAGTTTTTCTCATGTTATGTATTTGGCTGAACAAATTCTTTTTTTTTTTTTTTCCGCTTTTTAGGGCCGTCTTTGCGGCATATGGAGGTTCCCAGGCTAGGGGTCGAATCAGAGCTACAGCTGCCGGCCTACGCCACAACCACAGCAATGAAGGATCTGAGCCGCGTCTGTAACCCACACCACAGCTCAGGGCAAACCAGATCCTTAACCGACTGTGTGAGGCCAGGGATCAAACCCACATTGTCGTGGATCCTAGTTGGGTTTGTTAACAACTGAACCACAAGGGAACTCCCCCAATTCTTTTTTTTTTTTTTTTTAAGTTTTATTGAAGTATTGTTGATTTACAAGGTTGTGATAATTTCTGCTGTAGAACAAAGTGATCCATTGGACAAGTTCTTTTTCAGATACTTTGTGAGAAGAAAATGCTTCACAGCCTTGGATGCTTAAATATCTAACAAGGACTCCTAAATAAAATCTGAATTATATTTATGATGTAATATAATGATATTAATCAAGTATTTAGTGAATTTGATGTTTGTTTCTCACATTATGGCTTTAATGAACTTGAGAGAGATGCTCTTGTTCTCTGGCTTAGCTTTGTAATCATCTATTGCTGAGGTTCTTAACTGCACGAGGCTCAAAACATGTGTCTTATTATTTTTAGGAGATTAAGACAAAAGGCCAAAAGCAGTAGTAGGGGTAACTAGCTCTGGCTTAATTTTCTCTTCCTTATTTCTTTGAAATAGGTTTATGAGATGAAGTATTGGAGGTTTAGCTTACTTTCCACAGAGATATGGGAGGTGAAGGGAAAAGGATATGTTTTATCTGCTAAACAATTTTGTGCTGTGTATATGTATAGAGATTCATTTACTAGGATCTTTGTATCAGCATTGTTCATAACAGCAAAAAAAAAAAAAAATCAGAATAATCTAAAAGTAGAGTAGGAGTTCCTGTCGTGGCACAGTGGTTAACAAATTCAACTATTAATCATGTGGTTGTGGGTTCGATCCCTGGCCTCACTCAGGCGTTGCCGTGAGTTGTGGTGTAGGTCACAGATGTGGCTTGGATCCGACATTGCTGTGGCTGTGGCATAGTCTGGTGGCTACAGCTCTGATTGGATCCCTAGCCTGGGAACCTCCATATGCGTGGGGTATGGCCCTAAAAGCAAAAAAAATGAAATAAAATAAAATAAAAGTAGAGTAGGGGCTATTTCATTCTGATGATGGACTACTATTTCACATTTATAAATGAGGATATTATATAATTTTATTTTAAAATCAACTCTATTGAGGTTTAATTTACAGTCAAATGCATACATTTTAAGTGAGAGTTTTAAATTTGAGAAAGGTATAGATCCATTTAACCACCACCCCAATTGAGATATAGAACACATCTATTACTTCAGAAAGCTTCCTTTTGTCTGTTGTTCGCCACAGTGCCACCCCCATCCCTGACAGACAATCATTGATCTAATTTCTATCACTATAGAATATTTTTGCCTATTCTGGAACTTTAAATAAATGGGATCAAATCAGTCAAACTCTTTTCTATCTTACTTCTTTGCTCTGTGTTTTTGGATTCATCCGTGTCATAGATGTCATTAATTTGGTCCTTTCTGTTGCTGAATAATACTCCATTGCATGAAAATGTCCCAGTTTATCTGTTTATAGATAGATAGACATTTGGCTATTTTTAGTTTTGGAATACGATGAATGAAGCTTCAATGAACTTTCAACTCATTGTTTGTGTGGGCATGGTTTCATTTCTCTTGGGTAAATACCTAGGAATGGAATTGGTAGATCATATAGTAAATGTATGTTTAATATTATAAGAAACTGCGAGATTGTTTTTGCTTCATGTTCACATTAGCAATGAATGAGAATTCTAATTCTCTTCAACATCCTTGGCAAAACTTCTTTTTTGTTTTAACTGTTTTGTAAACATGTAGCGATTGTATTTTAATCTATAAAATTGAAAAGTATATCTCATTGCTTGCAGTTATAGAAATTTATTGTCTGGTTTTTTTTTGTAGGCTGTTTCTGGGGGACTAATTATACTCTAATTACTTTCTGGAATGTCACAGGGGGTCAAAATAACATTCTGCTTACCATGTAGAATGGCTCTTTAATGTGGCACATGTAGTGATTGGCTCTGTCATATTTTCATCCATACCTAGTTTCATTATATACAGCTTTCTTCATAAAGAATATACAAATTCTGACTATTTAGAGCTTTTTTCCTGCTTGTCAAGAGTGTTTATATTAGCTTTGCAGTTTCCCCAGCTAGCTAACTTCAGTTGAATAAAAGTCCTATTTAAAGCCACTCCCATTAGGTAGCTAAAAGCCTCTCAGATGGAGCCAAATTTTGGTCTTATATCAAGAATGAGGGGCATTTTATTATAATTATCAAGTGTATCTTTACAGTGCTGAAGATACAAAGTAAATTGGGTATCACCTAGTTGCCTCAGGAAACAAAATTTTAGTCTTAGTTGTGAATCATTGGATTTTTTGGTAGCCTCCCCCCCCCCCACAATTTATGAAGAAATATTTCATACATACAGAAAAATGGAAGGAATTGCACAGTGAATACCTGTACACCTACCACCTAGATTCTATAATTAATACTTTGCTATATTTGTTTAACACATATCTGTTGAAAGTTTTTTGATGGTGTGTTTAAGCCTTTCTTTGTGGAAGAAGCATAAATTGGTAGAATCTATGGCCAGTACTTATTTTTGTGCAGTGTGCACACTAAGTGGTTTTCTGATGCAGTAGTTCTCTTCTGAAGGTGCCTATCTGTGGTTTCTGTCATCACTGATTTGATAGTCCAGTCATTTATTTTCAAATGAATTCCAACTAGTTACAAAGGCAAAAGAAAGGCAAGAGAAATTGGTTGTAGAAAGGGTTTGTGTATCATCAGGAGAGCAAAATACTGCTAACCTTCTCTCCCAGCTAATAGAAATACTGTCACAGAAATAACTATCATTCCTTAGTGTTAACTGTATTCTAGAGCTTTATCTCATTTGAGGTCTTACAATTCTGTTAGCTCAGGGTATTATTAGCCTCATTTTATGGGTTAAGACATTGAGGCGGAGTTCCCGTCCTGGCGCAGTGGTTAACAAATCCGAACAGGAACCATGAGGTTGCGGGTTTGATCCCTGGCCTTGCTCAGTGGGTTAAGGATCCCGAGATGCCGTGAGCCATGGCGTAGGTCACAGACGCGGCTCGGATCCTGTGTTGCTGTGGCTCAGGCGTAGGCCAGCAAGTATAGCTCTGATTAGACCCCTAGCCTGGCAACCTCCATATGCCCCGGGAGCAGCCCAAGAAAAGGCAAAACGACAAAAAGAAAGAAAGAAAGAAAGACATTGAGGCTTAGGAAGTTCCCTTGTGGTGCAGTAGGTTAAGGATCTGGCATTGCCTCAGCTGTGGCGCAGGCAGCAACTGTGGTTTGGGTTTGATTCCTGGCCTGGGAACTTCTGTATGCTGTGGGTGTGACCAAAGAAAGAAAGAAAGAAGAAAAAAAAAAGAAATTGAGGCTTAGTGATATCAAATCCTTTACCTAATGTTTCATCTGTTAAACAGCGCAGTTAGTATTCAAACTCAGGTCTCTCTGACTCCAAAACCCATGCTTTGAACTAGAAGTCTGTAGTGTTGAAAGTTCCTTTTATTGCAGAATTTATGATTTATATCTTCAGAATTGGCCAAATTGAGCCACACCCAATTTGAGCCTGATGTAGTAGCATTCTTGGAGAAAAGAGGATATCATATAAACATTTTTATGACTATGGATGCTTGAGGAGAGAGGGCCCTTTTTGAAATCAAACATCCTGGGGTTTTTACTGACTTCATTTCATTCTCTGAAGAATGAAGGAATTTCTAGCTTGTATTAAATTGTGGAATGTATAGTATTCCTTCTGTAGTTGAACCAGATAAGTATTAGCAAGTGTGTTTAGAATATAACACTGGAAATTCTTTCCTGTTTTTTGTTTTGTTTTGTTTTTAGAGGGTTTTGGGATAATAGCCAATTTGAAGCTAGGTCTTAACTAATAAAGAAATGAAACCTAAGCAAGCTTCCTTGCTCCCTGGCTGCTCTTGGAGTAAGCCTCACTTAAGTTTCTCTACCAATTTTCAGGGCTTATTTCTGTGAGTGACCCAAGGAGCAGTATATTCTAATTTGAAAATTGAATGTGTGGAAGTATGCATTGAAAGCAATAGTTCTTAACCTTTCTGGAAATTACATACTCCTTTCTGAAGATGATAAAAGTTGTAAACCCTCTTCCCAGAAAAAAAAAATACATGTGTACATAAATATAATTTTACATACAAATTCTTTAGGTGTTCACCAGCCCCCAAGCCTTTTGAAAGAGTAGCCCAGATTCAAAATCCTTTAAAGGAAAAAAATTGGGGAGCTGAAAAGTAAGATTTGAATGTTAGTTCTTAAACTTTTTCCACAAATGTGCATCTCGTAACACATTTTGTACTAACAAAAATCGTGTTTTAGTATCCAAGATGTTTTGTTCAGTCACTGAAGTGTTAGTTTTCTTGTTAAAGAAATTAACAAGAATATTCGTGAGTAAGCTGTGATTCCTAGAACTAGATCAAGTTCTCCATGTTGGCTTTTTTTTTTTTTTTTTTTTTTTGTCTTTTTGCTATTTCTTTGGGCCGCTCCCGCGGCATATGGAGGTTCCCAGGCTAGGGGTCGAATCGGAGCTGTAGCCACCGGCCTACACCAGAGCCACAGCAACTCGGGACCCGAGCCGCATCTGCAACCTACACCACAGCTCACGGCAACGCCGGATCGTTAACCCACTGAGCAGGGGCAGGGACCGAACCCGCAACCTCATGGTTCCTAGTCGGATTCGTTAACCACTGCGCCACGACGGGAACTCCTTTTTTTTTTTTCTTAATGGCCACACTCATAGCATATGGATGTTCCCAGGCCAGGCATTGAATCTGAGCCACAGCTGTGACCTATTGCACAGCTGCAGCAATGCTGGATCCTTTAACCCACTGTACTGGGCTAGGGATCAGCCCTGCACCTCCAGAGCAACCCAAACTGCCGCAGTCAGGTTCTTAACCCACCACACCACAGGGGAAACTCCTGTGTTGGTTGGTTGGGTTTTTTTTTTGCTCTTTAGGGCCGCTGTCATAGCATATGAAAGTTCGCAGGCTAGGGGTTGAATCAGAGCTATAGCTGCTGCTTGGGATCTGAGCAAGCCACATCTGTGACTTACCCTACTGCTCACAGCAACACCAGATGCTTAACCCACTGAGTAAGGCCTGGATGGAACCCACGTCCTCATGGATACTAGTTGGGTTCGTTACACTGAGCCATAATGGGAACTCCTCCTGTGTTGATTTCTGACTTTTGCTTTTTCAATTTTATTTCTTCTACCATCAGAACATTTTTTTTCAGAACTAATTAGGTCAAAGATTTAGATGAAATCCTTTACTGGTGCCCAACTTTAGGTTTCCATTTCTTCTTTAACCAAAATCTCTTCATAACCCAAAGGTTCATAGTACTTTTGTTAATATACCTTCTGATGTGAATGTTCAGACATTGATCTTGGCAAGTTACATGTTTTATTACATTAATATTCCCAGTAACCCTGCTAGGGACTTATCATTGCCCCCATTTTATAGATACAGAAAGCAATGCTACGAAAGGTTAAATGACTTGATCAAGACCAATTCTGATACCAAAAGTCAAGGGCCAGGACTTGAACCCATGTAGATCTAGCTCCAAAGCCCATTTTCTTTCTATTTTACCATCTTGCTCTGTAATCAAAGAACTAACTTTTTTTTTTTGGTCTGGTCATTGGTATGACCTGATCTGAACTTTGAAAGCCCAGATTTCCATCGGTGGAGGGAGCTCTTTATTTTCTTCTTTAGCTAACCAGTTGTAAAATTGCTGTATTGTATGTGCGTGTGTAAGTTAGACTTTAGGTTGTGCAATGTCAAGTGTGCTGAATTTAATGGCTAGATTGTTAAACCCAAAATAAGGAAGGAGGCTTAGCTGGATGATCTCCTGTTCTGTTTATGTAAATGAATGTTTCAAGTAGTAAACTCTGAAAGAGACAGTTCCAGTGATTGAAAAGTTTGTGGAAGGCTCGTTACTAAACTTAGCATCATTTTCGGGAAGGAAAAACCCTGATGGTTTGGAACAGAACTGAAAAAGAGTCTAACTCTGAAGTTAGTAAACAAGCTATTATCAAACTGACTGAAGGCCAGGTGTGTATTTCCTAGCCCTCTTGGGATAGTCATGGAGGGAACCTCCAGGTCACCTAGCTGCCTAGTGGTTTTTGCTGAGATAGCAGGCTGGGTCAGCATTCTGGGAAGGTAGCGCAGTTTGCTGAGTGGGTTTTGTTGAGACTCAGCATCTTGACAAAATTATTGTTCTTCCAAACCTTGTACTTTTCTTCATTTCTGCCTTTTTATACACAGTGGAACAGGAAGGTGAATTGGTAGGTTGATTTACTGTGCAATCTTAGCCATACATTTTTTAATTTGAACTGATTACACAGGGCTTTAAGTGAGATAGCACAGAGCAGACAAAGAGTAGATAGAATCCTAAGAGAGATTAATTGAAATGATTGGGGGAAAAAGGGAAGTTGGGTCAGATAGTACAGTTTTAGAGAGATTATCTCCTTGCCTTTTAAAAAACTGGGTGATAAAACTAGTGTGTGTGAAGATATATGCCATTTAACTCCTAGGGTGATAAAACTTGGTGTAAAGGAAAATTAAGTTTACTGATTTGAAGATAATGGGGAGAAATCAGATATAAATGTAAAAGAATTATCTTAGTCATACTTTTTGGGTCTTAACAAATTAAGGAGCACATTTTGTAAAAGATTTCTTCTGACAGAATTCCTGATTCCAGAGGTTTCAAAAGGATAAAGAACAGTTCAAATGGCAAGATTGTTAAAAGCCACCTTATTGTACTGTATTGTATACACGCTTAGCTAGCATGAGGAAATTAGACTCTTTAACTTTAAAAGTTTTGTTCTCTCCTCAGCTTTACCCTCCTTCCCATGTATTTTCCTGAAGCTCTGTATGAGGTTCTAGCATAGAGGAAGGGTAGGGTCTTCTTACCTGTTTCCATTTTCTCTCCCTGTCAAGTTCAGACAGTTTTTTCAAGTTATAATTTGTAAAAACAGAAATAGCTTTTCAAGAACCAAATGATCTTTTGATTTTATGGTTCATAGTTCATGACTCTGGAGTTGGGGCAGGAAGTGAGATATAAGATGTTTGGACCCTTCTGGTTTATGGGATTATCTTTTTCCCTTTTCCCCCTTAGGAACGGCGTGAATGTTGAGGGAGCGACCCACAAGCAGGTGGTGGACCTGATCCGAGCAGGCGAGAAGGAATTGATCTTGACAGTGTTATCTGTACCTCCTCATGAGGCAGATAATCTAGATCCAAGTGACGACTCGCTGGGACAATCATTTTATGATTACACAGAAAAGCAAGCAGTGCCCATATCGGTCCCCACATACAAACATGTGGAACAGAATGGTGAGAAGTTTGTGGTGAGTGTCAGCCCAACTGGATCCTCAAACACCTACCTTTTATTTTTCCCAGTCTTATTTGTCATATATATTAGGGCGCTAGAAGAAATGACTGCAGCCTAGGTCAGTTTGCCTGCCCGAAATATGTATTTACACATAAATAAAAGACACTGACCCTAATTTATTGCAGGGGGTGAACTACAATAATGAAGAAAAGTCCTATTTCTATTTAAGTATAGTTCCATTTTATTTTTAGACAGTTTTAAGTTTGCATTCTGGTATGCAAATCATAAACTCACATAATCATATGTGAGTTTGTTTTGTTTGTTTCAACTTTTATTGGTTGTCCTATCTCTTTGCTAATAGCAGTTTCTTTTTTTGACTCTGTAGAGCAAGATTAATTTTAAAAGGTGGTATCTTCCAAAACATTGGGGTAATACAGTTTGTCCATGTCAGTGCCCTCTGCCCCCTTCCATATCTTGTTCTTTTTCATTTTCTTGGAGATATCTCTGTGAATAATTAACTCTAGTTTTCCCCAAGCTCCTCATTATATTCTGAATTCAGTTCACACGGGCTATTTTATACATTTCCAATTTCTTGCTGTTGTAGATATGCAGGAAAGCCCAACTTGAATTCTGGATGATATGTGTCAACCCCTCTCCTGAATGCCTTTGTTTGTTCTTCAAAACCTAATTGCAGCTGATAGCCCAATCTACTTAATTTTTCTCTTGGTTGCAGTGTTTTTTATTTGCCTTTGGTTCTTTTGGGAGTGGCAATATAGTGAGAAGTTTATTAATCTTTGTGGAAAATGCAGTGAGTTCTGTTAGATGTTGGCAAATAGATTACGTGTGTTTGAAGTTGATCTGCTGTCTAGAATTGCAGTCTCTGAAACTGAGGTTTGTCTCTTGTATAGGAATTAGCTTTTAGACATTAGTGGTACATTGGGGAGATGAGAAAAGTAAAAAGGAAGCCTGAAAAGTTCCAGAAGCATCAAATACTGTTTGCATCTGTGATTTGGCTGGAGATGATAGCATATAGGTTTTATGTGAGCCTGGTCTATGTATTTTCAGAACAGTACTCAGGAAATTTAGTGTTTTTGTGTTTCAGAGGTGTTCTACTTTTTTTTTTAAGCCGTTTTCTGTTGTTGAAGTATAGTTAATTTACAGTGCTTTATTAGTTTCAGGTGTTCAGCAAAGTGATTCAGTTATATATATATATAAAACTGAATGTATATATACATATACATACACATACACACATTCTTTTTCAGATTCTTTTCCATTATAGGTTATTATAGGATAGTTAATGTAGTCCCCTGTGCTATACCCTAGTTTCTTGTTTATCTATTTTGTATGTAGTAGTATACATCTGCTAATCCCAAACTCCTAATTTCTCTCTCCCTTCTGCCCTGCTATCCCCTTTGGTAACTGTAATTTGTTTTCTTTTCTTTTCTTTCTTTCTTTTTTTGTTTTTTTTTTAAGGCTGCACCCAAGGCATATGGAGGTTCCCAGGCTAGGGATCGACTCAGAGCTATAGCTGCTGGCCTACGCAAGAGCCACAGCAAGACGGGATCCGAGCTGCATCTGCAACCTATACCATAGCTCACTGCAACGCCAGAACCTTAACTCACTGATTGAGGCCAGGGATCCATCCTGCATCCTCATGGATGCAGGTATGTTTCCACTGAGTCATAGTGGGAACTCCTAATATGTTTTCTATGTCTGTGAATCTGTTTCTGTTTTGTAAATACATTCGTTTGTATCATTTTTTTAGATTCCACATAAAAGGGATACTGTATTTGTCTAAAGTCTTTGACTGACCTCATGTTGCTACAAATGGCATTATTTCTTTTTTATGACTAATATTCCATTGTGTATGTGTGTGTATTTATATCTATCAAATCTTTTTTTTTTTTTTTTTGACTGTATACCTGCAGCATGTGAAAATCCTTGGGCCAGGAATCAAACCTGTGTCATAGCAGCCACCCAATCCTTTGCAGTGATAACACTGGATCCTTAACCCATTGAGCCACGAGAACTCCTCCTAGACTTTTTTTTTTGTTTTTTTAGGGCCATATCCTTGGCATATGGAGGTTCCCAGACTAGGGGTCGAATTGGAGCTGCAGCTGCTGGCTTACATCACAGCCACAGCAATGCCAGATCCGAGCTGCATCTTCAACCTACACCACAGCTCATGGCAACACTGGATCCTTACCCACTGAATGAGGCCAGGGATTGAACCTGCATCCTCATGAATGCTAGTCAGATTCGTTTCTGCTGAACCAGGATAGGAACTCCCCTCCTAGACTTTTTAATGATGGCCATTTTGACTGATGTGAGGTGATACCTCAAAGTTTTGATTTGTATTTCTCTGATAATTAGCGATATTGGGTATCTTTTTGACCATCTATATGTCTTCTTCAGAGAAATATCTCTTTTAGGTCTTCTGCCCTATTTTATTTTTTCCTTTTTTGACCTTCCTGGGGCATATAGAGTTCCCGGGCCAGGGATCAGGTCCAAGCTGCAGTTGTGACTTATGTTGCAGCTGCAGCAATGCTGGCTTCTTTCACCTACTATGCTGAACTGGGTTCCCAAGCGTCCCAGCACTCCCAAGATGCTGCTGATCCTGTTGCATCGCAACAGGAACTCCTAATCTGCTTATTTAAAAATTTTTTTTGTTTTTAAATTTAAGCTGTATGAACTGCTTGTATATTTTGAAGATAAATCCCTTGTCTATGACATTGTTTGCAAATATTTTCTCACAGTCTGTGGGTTGTCTTTTTGTTTTGTTTATGCTTTGCTTTGCTGTATAAAAGCTTTTAAGTTTAATTAGGTCCTATTTGTTTGTTTGTTTTGACTGCACCCTTGGCATGTGGAAGTTTTAGGGCCTGGGATTGAACCCACACCACAGCAGTGACAGCCAGAGCAGTGATAGCACCAGACCCTTAACCCACTAGGACACCAGGGAACTCCCCCATTTGATTATTTTTGTTTTTATTTCCATTACTCTGAAGATGGATCCAAAAAAATATTGCTGCAGTTTATGTCAAAGAGTGTTTTGCTTATATTTTCTTCTAGGAGTTTTTTAGTATCCAGTCTTATATTTAGGTCCTTAATCCATTTTGAGTTTATTTATTTATTTATTTATTTTATTATTTTCCCACTGTACAGCAAGGGGGTCAGGTCATCCTTAGATGTATACATTGCAGTTACAGTTTTTTCCCCCACCCTTTCTTCTGTTGCGACATGAGTATCTAGACATAGTTCTCAATGCTATTCAGCAGGATCTCCTTATAAATCTATTCTAGGTTGTGTCTGATAAGCCCAAGCTTGAGTTTATTTTTGTATATAGTATGAGAGAATGTTCTGAATTCATTTTTTTACATGTAGCTGTCCAGTTTTCCCAACACCACTTATCAAAGAGACTGTCTTTTCTCCATTGTATATTCTTGCATCCTTTGTTGTACATTGATTGACCATAAGTGATGGGTTTATTTCTTGGCTTTCTGTCCTGTTCCATTGATCTGTCTGTTTTTGTGCCAGTACCACACTGTCTTGAGTACTGTAGCTTTGTAGTATAGTCTGCAATCAAGGAGTATGATTCCTCCAGTTCTGTTCTTTCTCAAGATTGTTTTGAGGAGTTCCCATTGTGGCTCAGTGGAAACGAATCCTACTAGCATCCATGAGGATGCAGGTTCGATTCCTGGCCTTGCTCGGTGGGTTAAGGATCCAGTGTTGCTGTGAGCTGTGGTGTAGGTCACAGGCACGGCTTGGATCCCCTGTTGCTGTGGCATAGGCTGGTTTATTCAACCCCTAGCCTAGGAATCTCCCAATGCCACAGGTGCAACCCTAAAAGGCAAAAAAAGAAGAGATTTTTTTGGCTCTTTGGGGTCTGTGTTTGCATACAAATTTTAAAAAATTTTGTTCTAGTTCTGGAAAAATGCCATTGGTAATTTGATGTGGATTGCATTGAATTTGCAGATTGCCTTGGGAAGTATAATCGTTTTGACAATATTGATTCTTCTAATCCAAGAACACAGTATATCTTTCCATCTGTTTGTGTCATTGTCTATTTCTTTTATTTCATCTTAATAGTTTTTGGAGTACAGGACGTCTGCTTCTTTTTTTTTTTTTTTTTTTTTTTTTTTTTTTTTTTTGTCTTTTGGCCATTTCTTGGGCTGCTCCCACGGCATATGGGGCTTCCCAGGCTAGGGGTCTAATCGGAGCCGGAGCCGTAGCCACCAGCCTACGCCAGAGCCACAGCAACTCGGGATCCGAGCTGCGTCTGCAACCTACACCACAGCTCATGGCAACGCCGGATCCTTAACCCACTGAGCAAGGCCAGGGACCGAACCCGCAACCTCATGGTTCCTAGTCGGATTCGTTAACCACTGTGCCACGACAGGAACTCCAAGGACTTCTGCTTCTTTAGGTAGGTTTATTCCTAGGTATTTTATTCTTTTCAAAGTGATGGTAAATGAAATTGTTTCCTTAATTTCTCTTTCTGATCTTTTGCTGTTAGTGTATAAAAGTGCAACAGATTTCTATTAGTGTATAAAAGTGCAACAGATTTCTATTAGTTTTGCATCTTGCAACTTTACGGAATTCACTGATGAGCTCTGTTTTTTTCTGGCAGTGTCTTTTAGGATTTTCTATGTATAGTATAGAAATCATGTCATCTGCAACAATATAGTATCGTGTCATCTGCCAACAGTGACAGTTTTACTTCTTTTCCATTTTAGATTCCTTTTATGTCTTTTTGTTCTCTGATTGCTGTGGCTAGGACTTCCAAGACTATTTTGAAGAAAAGTGGGCATCCTTGTCTTGTTACTGACCAGAGAGGACATGCCTTCAAGTTTTCATCATTAAGAATGATGTTAGCTGTGGGTTTTTCACATATGGCCTTTATTATGCTGAGGTACATTCCTTCTATGCCCACTCTGGCCAGTCTGGAGATTTTTTTTTATAATAAATGCATGTTGAATTTTATCAAAAGTTTTATCTGCATCTATTGAGATGATCATATGGTTTTTATTCTTCAATTTGTTAATGTAGTGTACATGCTGACTAATTTGTGGATATTGAAAAATCCTTGCATTCCTAGGATAAATCCCACTTGATCATGGTATAGATTGTTTTAATGTATTGTTGGATTCAGTTTGCTAGTATTTTGTTGAGGATTTGTTTTTTTGTCTTTGTTCATCAGTGATATTGACCTTTAATTTTCTTTTTTTGTAATATCTTTGTCTGGTTTTGGTATTAGGGTAATAGTGGCCTCATAGAAGAGTTTGGCAGTGTTCTCTCCTCTGCAATTTTTTAGAATAGTTTCAGAAGGATAGGTTTTAATTACTTCTGAATGTTTGGTAGAAGATTCACCTGTGAAGCCATCTGGTCCAGGACTTTGGTTCGTCGGTAATTGTAAAATTACTGAATCAATTTCACAGTACTGGTGATTGGTTGGTTCATATTTTCTGTTTCTTCCTGGTTCAGTATTGGGTGGTTGTACCTTTCTAAGAATTTGTCCATTTCTTCTAGGGTGTCCATTTTATTGGTGTATAGTTTCTCATAGTAGTCTCTTATGATCCTTTGTAGAGGTGCTATAATTTAATCATCAGCATGTAAGTAGTAGAAATCAAAGTCAGGTCCTAAAAGTGGAGCAGATTGGATGTTGAGACCTTTGGGGAATTACCTAAGATCTTGAGAACCTCTGTAGACTTCAGAAAAGGAATGAAACTAAATGCCCTTTTTTAAAAAATTAACTTTATTGTGCATAATTTGCTTACGTTAGCATCCACCCATGTTAAATGTCCAGTTTTGTGAGTTTTAGTCAATGTACGTTGTTTTGTAATCACCAAAATAAAAAATACAGGACATTTTCATCACCCTCCAAAGTTCCCTCCTGCCCGTTTGCAGTCAGTCCTCTCTCCTTTCCACTGTCCCTGTATGTCAACCACTGATTAGCTTTCTGTCACTGTATTTTCTAGAATGGAATCACACAACATGTAGTCTTTCATGTCTGGCTTTGTGTACTTAGTTTAATCCTTTTAAGATTGATACATGTTGTGTATATCATTAGTTTATTCCTTTTTAATTGCTGATAGTATTCCATTAATTGGATTTACTAGAATTTATTTGTTCGTTCACTTGTTTCATATTTGTGTTGCTTCCAGTTTGGGGATATTATTACTGAAGCTGCCCTGAAATAACATTTATATACAGGTCTTTATGTAGATTTGTTTTCATTTCTCGAGTACATACATTGCTTGAAGTGGAATTGCAAAATCATATGGTAAGTGTAAGTAATCTTGTAGGAAATTGTAAACTGTTTTCCAAAGAAGCTGTACCTTCAGTTAATTAATCGGCCCTTTGGAAAATGCATTATATATCTAACATGAACGTTTTAAGAATGTTGAGGATTTTGAAGTAGTGTGCTCAAATTTGATTTTGTTTAAAATGAAATATTTTTAATTTATTAAAGTTATTTAGTGGTAAAGGCTTAGTGTTTCTTAAACATTATTTACAGAATCGGCATTAATTTACAACAGCTTAAAAAGTATATAGTCACATTTTAATTACTTAGAAGAAGAACTTTGTATTTATTGCAGTTATTTTTTGGAAAGCCGTGATGGGTAATGTTCAGTTGGATTTGCATGCGCCACAGTGTGGGGGGATGGTTGTTGCCTGAGGGAGTCAGGAGCCCTGTTATGGGACTTTTCTTATTGCTAATTGGCTGTGTGACCTTGAGTAGCTTGTTTTCTCTTGGAGTCAATCTCATTTGAAAAATAAAGAGATGGGTTTATTTAAAAAAAAAAAAACAAAAAAAACAAAAACAAAGAAGCTGTACCATTTTTGTATTCTCCCCTGTGGTGGAGAGTTCTGTTGCTCCATAACCTCTTGAACACTTGGTATTTTCAGTTTTTTAAATTCTAGTCATTCTAGTGTGTACAGTGGTATCTCACTCTGGTTTTACTTGGATTTGCCTAATGACTCAAGAGTGCTTAATGGACTTTCTTATGTCTTCATTGTTGAAGCATCTGTTCTATTCTTTTGCTCATTTAAAAAAACAGCTGTTTGTATTATTATTATTATTATTATTATTATTTTGTTCTTTGTCTTTTTAGGGCTGCACCTGAGGCATGTGGAGTTCCCAGGCTAGGGGTCGAATCAGAGCTGTAGCTGCTGGCCTACACCACAGCCACAGCAATGTAGGATCCAAGCTTCGTCTGTGACCTACACCATAGCTCACGACAAGGCCGGATCCCTAACCCGCTGAGCAAGGTCAGGGACCGAACCCACATCTTCATGGATACTGGTCAGGTTCGTTAACCACTGAGCCATGATGGGAACTCCTATTATCATTATTATTATTGTTGTTATCTTTTTGGGGGCCACACCCATGGCATATGGAAATTCCCAGGCTAGGGGTCAAATCAGAGCTGCAGCTGCCAGCCTATACCACAGCCACAGCAATGCCAGGTCCTAGCTGTGTTGGTGACCTGCACCATAGCTCAAAACAACGCCAGATACTTAACCCGCTGAGTGAGGCCAGGGATCAAACCCTCCTCCTCATGGGTGCTAGTTGGTTTCATTACCACTGAGCCACAAGGGGAACTCCTGGTCTTACTATTATTTTGATGTAAAAATTCTTTACATATTCTGTTTTTAAGTCTTTTATCAGATAAATGTTTTGTAAAATATTTCTCCAAGTCTGTGATTTGCTGCCTTATTTTATTTTTAACAATGTCTTTTAAAAAAACAGGTTTAAAATTTTTGTTTGTTTGTTTTTTGTCTTTTTAGGGCCAAACCCACGGCATATGGAGGTTCCCAGGCTAGGGGTTAAGTCAGAGCTGCAGCTGCTGGCCTGCGCCACAGCCATAGCAGCAGCAACGTGGATCTGAGCTGTGCAATGCTGGATCCTTAACCCACTGAGCAAGGCCAGGGGTTCAACCCACATCCTCATGGATACTAGTCGGTTTCATTAACTGCTGAATCCTTAAATTTTGATGAAGTCCAATTTGTTAGTTTCTTTCATTTGTGGATAATGCTTCCTGTGTTCTAAGAAATCTGCCTACCCCAAGGATGCAAACAAACAAAACAGAGAGCTAAAACTCTTATAAAAGTTTAATCGTTTTAGCTCTCTGTTTTGTTTGTTTGTTTTGTCTTTTTTTTTTTTTTAGGGCCACACCCTCAGCATATGGAGATTTCCAGGCTGGGGGCCCAACTGGAACTGTAGCTGCTGGCCTATGCCAGAGCCACAGCAACGCTGAATCCGAGCCCCATCTGTGACCAACACCACAGCTCATGGCAACACCAGATCCTTAATCCTTTGAATGAGGCCAAGGATCAACCTCCCCTCCTCATGGATACTAGTCAGGTTCGCCAACTGCTAACCCATGACAGGAACTACTATCCTTTTACTTTTTTTTTTTTTTTCTTTTGTCTTTTTGCTATTTCTTGGGCCGCTCCCTCGGCACATGGAGGTTCCCGGGCTAGGAGTCAAATCGGAGCTGTAGCCACCGGCCCACGCCAGAGCCACAGCAACACTGGATCCAAGCCGAGTCTGTGACCTACACCACAGCTCACGGCAATGCCGGATCCTTAACCCACTGAGCAAGGGTAGGGACCGAACCCGCAACCTCATGGTTCCTAGTCGGACTCGTTAACCACTGCACCACGACGGGCACTCCTATCCTTTTGCTTTTAACCTATCTATATAATTATACTTAAAATGGGTTTCTTGTAAACAGCACATAATTGTATCTTGCTTTTTTCTTTTTTTTTAAATGATTTTTATTTTTTCCATCATAGCTGGTTTACAGTGTTCTGTTAGTTTTCTACTGTACAGCAAGGTGACTCAGTTACACATACATATATACATTCTTTTTCTCACATTATCATGCTCCATCATAATTGACTAGATATAGTTCCCAGTGCTATACTGCAGGATCTTATTGCATATCCATTCCAAAGGCAATAGTTTGCATCTGTTAATCCAAAATTGTATCTTGCTTTTTTGTTTTAAATATTTTTATTCATCATTTCAGCTATACATTTTGGCTAATGTAGTAGAAAGAACACAGAATCAGGAATTTTATTTTATTTTGTCTTTTTGCCATTTCTTGGGCTGCTCCTGTGGCATATGGAGGTTCCCAGGCTGGGGGTTGAATTGGAGCTGTAGCCGCCGGCCTACGCCAGAGCCACAGCAACTCGGGATCCTAGCTGAGTCTGCAACCTCCACCACAGCTCACGGCAACACTGGATCTTTAACCCACTGAGTAAGGTCAGGGATCGAACCCGCAACCTCATGATTCCTAGTCGGATTATTAACCACTGAGTCACAACGGGAACTCTGCTTTTTTTTTTTTTTTTTTCTTTTTTTAACCCACTGTACTACAAGAGAGTTCCTCTTCCCTTGTGATTTATTTGATGACTAACTTTAGTGTTATGTTTGGATTCCTTTCTCTTTTTTAAGTGTGTATCTATTATAGATTTTTTTGGTTTGTGGTTACCATGAAGTTTATATATAGCAATCTATCTATCCATATTTTAAGTTGCTGATCTCTTAAATTTGAATGCATTTTAGCAATCCTACATTTTTATTCCCTGACGTTTACTGTTTTTAATATACTTTACATCCTTTTTTGGTGTGTATATCCCTTAATGCTTATTGTGGATATAGATGATTTTGATACTTTTGTCTTTTTTTAATGAATTTTATTGGAGTATAGTTGACCCACAATGTTGTGTTAGTTTCAGGTACACAGCGAAGTGAATCAGCTGTGTGTGTGTGTGTGTGTGTTTGTGTGTGTGTTCTTTTTTCAGATTCTTTCCCCACACAGGCCATCACAGATCACTGAATAGACTTCCCTGTGATATACAATAGGTCCTTGTTATTTATTGATTTTATATTTTGTAGCAATTTTGTGTGTACATGCCAATCCCAGCCTCCCAATTCTTGCCTCCCCCCAGTGTTTTCCCAGCAACCACACTTCTGGTCTTGAAATCCTTGAGTCTATTTCTCTTTTGTAGACAAGCTCCCCCACATCATTTTTTATTAGATACTACATATTAGTGATCTCATGTGATATTTGTCTTTCTTCATCTGACCCATTTCACCCAGTACAACAATCTCCAGGTCCATCCATGTTGTGGCAAATGGCACTAACTTGCTCCTCTCTCTGGCCAAGTAATGTTCCATTGATAATTTTGTCTTTTAACCTTCCTAGTAGCTTTATAATTAACTCATCAGCTACCTTTACTGTATATTTGCCTTTACCAGTAAGATTTTTCCTTTCATAATTTTGTATTTCTACTTGTGTCCTTTTCTTTTTCTCCTTAGAGAAATACCTTTAACATTTGGATCCCGTTGTGACTCAGTAGTTAACGAATCTGACTAGGAACCATGAGATTGCGGGTTTGATCCCTGGCCTCGATGTGGGTTAAGGATCTGGCATTGCTGTGAGCTGTGGTGTATGTCGAAGACATGGCTTGGATCCTGTGTTGCTGTGGCTGTGGTGTAGGCCGGCAGCTACAGCTCCGATTAGACCGCTAGCCTAGGAATCTCCATATGCTGCAGGAGCGGCTCTAGAAAAGGCAAAAAGACAAAAAACAAAAACCACATTTCTCGTTAAGCTGGTTTTGTGGTGCTAAATTTGTCGCGTTTGCTTGTATGTAAAGCTTGATCTCTCCTTCAAATCTGAATAATAGCCTTGCCAGGTAGAGTATTCTTGGTTGTGGCTTTTCTTTCTTTCTTTTTTTGGGGGCTGCACATGTGACATATGGAAGTTTCCAGGCTAGGGATCAAATCGGAGCTGAGCTGCTGACCTATGCCATGACCTCTGCACAAGGTCTGAGCCATGTCTGTGACCTACATCACAGCTCACAGCAGCACACCGAATCTTTAACCCACTGAGCAGGGCCAGGGAACCTGCATCTTCATGGATGCCAGTCAGGTTTGTTACCAGTGAACCACATTGGGAATTCCGACTTTGTTTAATTTTTGCTATTTTTAATTAATTAATTAATTTTGCTTTTTAAGGCCATACCTGCAGCATATGGAGGTCCCCAGGCTAGGGGTCCAATCAGGGCCGCAGCCGCCAGCCTAAGCCACAGCCACAGCCACACCAGATCCGAGCCATGCCAGCCACCTATACCACAGCTCACGGCAGTGCTGAATCCTTAACCCACTGAGTGAGGCCAGGGATTGATCCTGCATCCTCATGGATCCTAGTCAGGTTCGTTAACCGCTGAGCCACAAAGGAAACTCCAGTTTTTGCTATTTTAATTGCAGTGTACCTTAGTATGGTCCTCTTTGGGTTGATCTTGTTTGAGACTCCGTGCTTCCTGGACCTGGATATCTGTTTTCTTTTCCAAATTAGGAAAGTTCTTAGCTATTTTGTCTTCAAATATGTTCTCTGTACCTTCTTCTCTCTCTTCTTCTGGAACACCTATTATGCAAATGCTGTATGCTTGGTGTTGTCCCAGAAGTCTGTTTTAAAAAATTATTTTTTCTGTATTCTGTTCAGCTTGAGTGATTTCCACTACTCTATCTTCCAGCACACTGATCCATTCCTCTGTGTCTACTAATCTACTGTTGAATCCTTCTAGTGTATTTTTTATTTCAATTATCGTATTCGTAGTCTCTGGTTCTTTTTTATATTTTCTAACTCTTTGTTAGAAACTTCCAACTTCTCACTGTATTCATCCAATCTACTCCCAAGTTCTTTGAGCATTTTTATGATCATTACCTTAAACTCTTTATTGTCTAAATTGCTTATCTTTACTTCACTTAGTTCTTCTTCTTGGGTTTTATCTTATTACTTTGTTTAGAACATACTCATCTGTTGCCCTATTTTGATTAATTCTTTGTTTTTTATTTTTGTGTATTTAGTAAGTTATGTTTCCTGATCATGGAGAAATGGCATTATATAGGAGATGCCTGTGGGCCAGCAGTGTACTCTCCTCTGGTCACCAGACCTATATACTTTAGGGGTGCCCTTTAGGTAAGTGTTACATAAACCCTTCTGTCGTGACAGGCAGACTACTGTGGGTGCATTAGTAGGCATGGCTGGCTCCTGGTCAGGTTGGTTGTCAGGCCCTGCCTAATGCAGAAGCTGTCAGCACTGGTAGATGGGGCTGTGTCCTGGGAGGGTTCTGGGGCTGGTGTCTGTCTGCTGGTAATCGGGGCCAGGTCCTGACTCAGCTGGCTCTGGGGTCTGAGGTTTCCCAGAGTTGATGTTGGCCCATTGGTGGGTGAGGTTGGATCCCAGGGAAGCTGGCCAACAACTATATGGAGAGTTGATGATCAACATTATTAGTAATTAGAGAAATGTAAATTAGGACCACAGTGAGATATCTTTTCACACCCATCCCATTGGCAAAAATTAAGAGAATCTTTTTCTGTTATTACTGAAAGTATAAATTTTTGTAACTGCTTTAGCTTATAGTTTGGCATTATCTCCTTAGGTTGAATATTCACATACCTTATAACCCTGCATTTCCTCTCTCGGGGCGTTCCCAGGAGAATCTCTTTGTTGTATACTACAGGGGGCAGATGTACAAATGTTCATAGCAGTGTTGTTCACAGTCGCTAGAACCAAGAAACACCTAAAAGCCAGAAACAGCTTAAATGCCCACTAATGGGAGAACAGAGTTTGAAAAGCAAAACTGCAAAATGTTACATACAACAGAGTAAACCACAAAGATACAGTGTTGTGGCTGAGACTAAGTGAAAAAAATAAGTCCCAAAAGGTCTCATTCTGAATGATAACGTGTTTATAAAACTAAAATATCTTTTAAAAGTTAAAAAATAAGGATTACACGAGTTCCTGTGGTGGTGCAGCTGATACCAATCTGACTAGTAACCATGCAGTTGCGGGTTCAATCCCTGGCCTCGATTGGTGGGTTAAGGATCTGGTGTTGCTGTGGCTGTGGTGTAGGCTGGCAGCTGTAGTGCCCTAGCTTGGGAACCTCCACATGCTGCGGGTGCAGCCCTAAAAAGCAAATAAATAAATAAATAAATAAATAGGGATTACATATATTCAAGAGAAAAACTAGAAAAAGAAAAACAAGGGGATAATGGAACATCATTGAGTGTAATAATTTTGGGAGTTAGAGAAGCAGGGAAATGGGATGAAGGAAAAAGAGACTGTATGCTTAGAAATAAGATTTTGTCAAAGTCTTGGCTTTTAGTTTACTTTTTACAGTGTTAAAAATATTAAAATTTTTAAAATATCTTAAAATTAGATATCCAAAGATCTCACCAAAATGAAACTGTTTTATGAACTAAGGATTATAATTAATCTAGTTCTCTACACCTGAGGTCCAGATAAAATAGATACCATTTATGATCCACATTAGAAAAAAACACACAGTAAACATAAGTTATTTAAGAGAATGTTGTTGCCTTTATTTTTTTAATTTTTATTTTAATTTTTTCTTTCCAAGAAAGACCCTAAATACTTCAGCATTGGGGAAGAATACACATACACAGAAGAATACACAGATCTCACACATTTCAGCCAGAAATCAGCTAAGTGTTCTGTATCTCCTTTTGTTGTTATAAGCAGCTTATGGACAACAGAAAATGCGTCCTTTTTAAGAAGAATTTTCAGCTAAGAACAAGATTAAATGGGAAGGTGGCATTAGAAACAATTTATTGGTCATAATGTACATTGAAGATTTATCCACATCAATAGCATGAACCAGTTCAGTGTCTGACATCTGAAAGCTGATTTGGAAGCTCACTTTTGCATTATATAAGGAGATTCTCTTTTGTGTGTTCAATAGCAAAATTCCTGTTGGAAGTTTGTGAAAATGAAAACATTTTAATATTCAAATCTTTTTTTTTTTTTGTCGTTGTTGTTGTTGCTATTTCTTTTTTTTTGTTGTTGTTAATATTCAAATCTTACATAGAATGAGATGTTATCATTTTGAAGCCCTAAGAAATCGGTAGGTGATGGGTGATGAAGGAACCAACAAAATCAAGATCTCTGATACCTGGAATTTGGGGGTTTGCTATTGAATCCAGAGCCCGGATATTACTAGAGTTGCTTTCCCTGCAATGGTTTGTGCTAATTGTAAGAATTTATCAATTACCATCTTCTGGCATTCATTCCATAGAGTTAAGTCATGAGGATAAAGAAAAATGGTTTTTCAACCTTTACATATTGAGAAGTTTAGAAATTATTTCATAGCTGAATTTTGAAACTTTGCCTTGAAGAATCCAGAAAGACAAAATCAGATCACTGGTCAGAGAAGTTTTACATTTTCCCCATTGATAATTCATTCCTTTTCCCTTGCTAGGTAAGATACTCAGCAAAGAGTATCTTAAGAAGGCCAAAATTTGTTACCCTCAGAAGCTGGCTTTGCAATCCAAACATTCCAACGTGAAGTCTTGTAGGATATGGTCAGTTGGAGAAGACAGTTACCATTGATCATTAAATTCAGTGTGCTGTCACATGCTAGGCAACTTCAAATAATTCCACCTATGAGCCAGCCAGTCTGAGGGTTTACATTAAAGGAAAGGAAAGACACTAGAAACACTGCCTGCCTGTGTATATCTTTAGTTCCTATTTGATTGTGTTCCCTTTCAAGTCCAGAGAATATATTTTTTTGGCAGACTCTTTTTTTTTTTTTTTTTTTTTCATTGGCTGCACCTGGGGCATATGGAAGTTCCCAGGCTAGAGGTCAAATCGGAGCTACAGCTGTTGGCCTACACCACAGCCACAGCAACTTGGGATCCGAGCCACATCTGTGACCTACACCAAAGCCAGATCCTTAACCCACTGAGCAAGACTAGGGATCCAACCTGCATCCTCATGGTTACAAGTCAGGTTTATTACCACTGGGCCACAACAGGAACTCCCAGACATTCTCATTTATAATGGGACTGTGGTCTTTTCTCATTCTCATGGACATTCATGAGTTGACTCAGCAGGAACTCAAGTCATTTTCTTTGCAAATGAGTGTGTCCAAACCAGAGAAATGAATACTAATGGATCTTGGTTAATTTTAAGGACAAGTGAAGAACAAAGCAGTCTCTGTCATGATCTCTTTTTGTATGTTTCTCATTTGCTAAGCCCAGTTAACTTAAAAATGGTTTGGCTCTTGTAGCCATTCCTACTTGCAATAAAGTATTACTGAACTGTCAGGCATCCTGTTTATAGTTATCTTCCCTTTGACTTCACATTTAAGTAGGAAGAGGGGAGAGGGGGTTGATAGGAGGCTATTTGATGTAACTCTTTTCACCTTATAAGAAATTGAAAGTTGGAGTTCCTGTTGTGGCACAACCAAAATGAATCTGACTAGGAACCATAAGGTTGTGGTTTTGATCCCTGGCCTCGCTCAGTGGGTTAAGAATTCAGTGTTGCCGTGAGCTGTGGTATAGGTCTCAGACATGGCTTGGCTCCTTCGTTTTTGTGGTGGTATAAGCCAGCAGCTGTAGCTCCGATTGGACGCCTAACCTGGGAACTTCCATGTGCTGAGGGTGTTGCCCCCTCCCCCCCCAAAAAAAAGAAAGAAATTGAAAGTTGAATCACTTTTTAGGGTTAAAATTCTCACAAAGACCTGAAGTTGTAGTGTTCTTTGTTCCCTAGGAAATGTTTAACTAGACTTGAGATAACTCAAGTGATCATTATTGAGGAAATGCAGTCATAATCTTTCTGAGCATTGTTAAAGACCTAGTCTACTCTTCTTTGGAAAAAGACATTGGAGTACATCTAATCTAGCAGTGCCACTAGGCTAGCTTTCCTTCCCTCCCTCCCTCTCCGCCTCCATTCTTTCCTTCCATCCTTCCTTCCTTATTTGAGAAACTTGGATTTATTTTTAACAATAGGGTTTTGTGGAGTTCCTGTCGTTGTGCAGTGGTTAACAAATCCGACTAGGAACCATGAAGTTGCGGGTTCGATCCCTGGCCTTGCTCGGTGGGTTAATGATCTGGCGTTGCCATGAGCTGTGGTGTAGGTTGCATATGCGGCTCGGATCCTGCGTTGCTGTGGCTCTGGCATAGACTGGCAGCTACAGCTCTGATTAGACCCCTAGCCTGGGAACCTCCATGTGCCGTAAGAGTGGCCCAAGAAATGGCAAAAAGACAAAAAAAAAGGGGGGGGGGTTTGCTTTTTAAGCAAAAGAATTGAGAAATTTGTAAAATTTCACTTGAGAAGTAAGTATATAAGATCAGGTTGGCTGAATAAGACTTGAGACTGCCTACCCTTAAGAGAGCGTGTGGTCTTGTCTGAGGGGAAGACTATTGTCCTTTCAATGTTTCTGTGCTTTAGAAGGCACTAATGGGAGTACTGGGTAGTATGTGTGATTCATTATAATCAGTTGCAAATTTGAGCAATAATCACAAGAAGAAAACTCATTGATCAGGATCTTACTCATCCCTGAATACTGTTTGATAGTGATTAGAGGCTTTGCTTTTAAATTTTAAGTAGGAGAGAGGGTCATAGGAGAGTTGTGGGAGAGGAGTTTTGAATGACTAAATCATTTTATTGTTGCATTTAATTCATATTTCCTGAATCACTGAAGCATGGAGAAGATTTCTTCTTGAGATTAAAGGAAAGGCTTTGGTATGTATATTCTCAGTAGTTAAGTCTTTTTTTTTTTCCTGCTTTTTAGGGCCAGCCCCCATGGCATATGGAAGTTCCCAGGCTAGGGGTCCAGTTGGAGCTACAGCTGCTGGCCTATGCCACAGCCACAGCAACATGGAATCTGAGCCCTGTCTGCAACTTATACCACAACTCACAGCAATGCCGGATCCTTAACCCACTGAGTGAGACCAGGGATTGAACCTGCGTCCTCATGGATGATAGATTTGTTTCCGCTGAGCCACATAGAGGAACTCCAGTAACTAAGTCTTGATTACTTGAGTATGTGACATATTTGTGCACATTTGAATTTTTGAGTGATTTTTTCCTAAGCCAGTGAATGTGATTTGGGGCTAATTTTCCCATCTCTGCATAATTTGATATGTTAAAAATACAGAGTAACTTAGATTATTTGATGTTTTTGGATTAAGCATCCCACCACTTTCCTTTATGTGGGCACATGTTTAAGAATTGCGCTCATTTCTTCATCACGTATCTACTGAATGCCTGCTCTGTGCCAGGCCCTATTCTAGTAGTTTGGCATGCATCTGTGAACAATAGACAAAAATCTCTACCTTTTTTTTTTAAATGGGGATTATTAACTGTTTATTATTAGGAAGAGGTCCTTAGAGTACATTTATTCTTCACATCTTTGGGTTTTTTTGTTTGTTTTTTGTCTTTTTGTCTTATTAGGGCCACACCTGAGGCAAATGGAGGTTCCCAGGCTAGGGTCTGATAGGAGCTATAGCCATTGGCCTACACCACAGCCACAGCAATGCCAGATCTGAGCCTTGTCTGTGACTTACACCACATCTTACCACAACACCGGATCCTTAACCCACTGAGCGATGTCAGGGATTGAACCCACAACCTCTTGGTTCCTAGTCGGATTTGTTTCCACTGCGCCACGGTGGGAACTCCTTCTTCACCTCTTTGTGTTAACCCTGTTTTAACGATGGAAAGAAGAAAAACAAAACTAAAGACATTTGACTTAAAGGAGTTTTTTTTATCAGAATGATCTGTTTGGTAATTTTTAAAAAGCTGCTATTGCTTATATCACTTTCAGACTTTAGAAGTGTGGGCTACACACAAATATCAGTCATATAGCTTTGTAATATTCTAGCTTTTTACATCTCTTTCCAGATTTGCTTGCTTGTTCATTCACTGTATTTACCACATTGACTTTGAATGATTTTTAACTTTGCGAAAATCTCCCTTTTTTAAAAGTCGATAATTGCCTTAGAAGGTATGCAAAACTGTGCGTGAGAAATAATTGTCATAGCAAAAATAAGATCGTGGGCGCCTTGAAGGCAGTAACCCTCTTTTGTATATACAATTTCTGGGATGTTTATTTAAAGTAAATTTTGTTCTACAGTGACCTTGACCACGTATTCTTTAAGTGTATAGCAGAATATATATCTTAATCATATCAATCTGAGCCTGACTGTAGATGATTCTGTGATTTAATTTGTAGTAAGTAGGCTTTTTTTGTTGTTGTTCTTCCCCCTCACCAGGTATACAATGTTTACATGGCAGGGAGGCAGCTGTGTTCTAAGCGGTACCGAGAGTTTGCCATCCTACACCAGAACCTGAAGAGGGAGTTTGCCAACTTCACATTTCCCCGACTTCCAGGGAAGTGGCCATTCTCTTTATCAGAACAGCAATTAGATGCCCGACGTCGAGGGTTGGAAGAATATTTAGAAAAAGGTAAGTCAGCCTATTAAACTGCTGTCTTGAGTAAACATAGGGTCGAGGTACATATTGCAGCTCTTAAACTGCATAGCTAAGTTTCGTGGAACTCAATAGTGAAAAGTCAAGTTTCTGACTATAGGGCTTGAATGATGTGAATTTTGTTTTTGTTTTTGTCTTTTTGTCTTTTCAGGGCCACACCTGCAGCATATGGAAGTTCCCAGGCTAGGGGTCTAAATTGGAGCTTTAGCTGCCGGCCTACACCACAGCCACAGCAATGCCAGATCCGAGCCATGTCTGCAACCTACACCACAGCTCACCACAACGCCGGATCCCTAACCCACTGAGCGAGGCCACGGATTGAACCCGCAACCTTATGGTCCCTAATCAGATTCGTTTCTGCTGTGCCGCGACAAGAATTCCCATGAGCTGAGTTTTGAAGCCAAGATTGAAATGTTAATACCCTGTTTTATTGATTCACTGAAAAATTGACAATGAAAAAAATGCATTTTTTTTATTCATTAAGGACCTTTATTTATAGGACAAACAGATACAGATTCATCAACATGCTTTTAACTGATTTGTGAACTAGGTGGGTAGTATTTGAGACATTTTTATTAAAATGGTTTTTGGTTCATGGGCATATCCCAATTGAAAATTCCTTATTCCTCTTACATGTGTCCATGGATAGGTTTGCTGAGTTTCAGGTAATCTTAAGTCCCTTTGTTCTAAGCAGGTTATCTGTAGAAATTTTATTTTATTTATTTATTTGGTTTTTAGGGCCGCACCCACAGCATATGAAGGTTCCCAGACTGGGGGTCGAGTCAGAATTACAGCCGCTGGCCTACACCACAGCCACAGCAACGCAAAATCTAAGCCTTGTCTGCAACCTACACCACAGCTCATGGCAACACCGGATAACAAGGCCAGGGATCGAACCCGCATCCTCATGGATCCTAGTCAGGTTCTTTAACCGCTGAGCCACAAAGGGAACTCCCTATTGGTAGAAATTTTAAAACTTACTTGTTATCTCAGGACTTCCAGATAATACATTAGGAGTCTATGGATGTGGATGCTGAAATATTTGTTTATCTAGAAAGGTGGGGAGAAATGACACAGATCTCCTGAGTCAGATGATTCAGTCTTTGGCTCAGAGAAGAGATCTTGCTTTGCTATATATAATTTGCTGGGTGTAGAGTAGCTTTTTCTTTAAAATACTGATTTAACAGAATAATGGTCTTATGTGGTATTTAATAATTCTGTGTCCTGTCCTTGTAGAAGAACTAGTTGACCTAGTTGAATTTTTTAAAAACTTTGGTAGAGAGCCTTATCCCTGAAGAAAAAACATTTCCCCCATAAAAGCTTATGAAACTTCATCTGTTTTTAGCTTTTCTTCAACATGGATTGGCCTTTAAACACAGCCCTTGGGAAATGAAGAAGGGTACAGTTTTTTTAATAAAGTGAAAAATCATCAGTGTAATTTACTATCCTCATGAGAGTCTCAGGAAATTAACTCTCTTAGATTTAGGTGATTACCTACCTGCCTGCCTGTTTTCTTTTCCCTCCTTCTTCTGCTCTCTTTTTTTAGTTGTAGGTGTTTTGAAGTTAAAGTTAGGAAGTGAGAAGATGAGAAGATGTACTCAGCTTAATACTTGGTTACTGATGAAACAGAAGGGAAGGGAGCAGGGCACAACCTTTAAAAGAATGATATAGCCCTGGAGGATATGACAAAAACCGGTTGGAGCCCACTAGGTCCAAGTTGGTGGATAATTTGACTTCCATTGGACCTTGAGCTTCATTATAGCAACACATTAGCATGCTGAGGGACATGCCCACAGGCACCACGAGAGTTCTGAGCCCCACCATAAAAGGCCAAAAAGTAGGCGGTAGCCCAATTCCTGGAAACCCAGCACCCCTTCCTGGAAATAGTTGGAATAATCCTCCCACTCATTAGCCTGTGAAATTGCCCAGCTCATAAAAATTCACCACCCCCTGTTTCAGGGCCTCTCACCCTCTCACTTGGAAATGGCCCACTCTGTCTGTGGAGTGTGTCTCTTCCAGGGTTGCTCTCTCGCCTTTTGAGCCAGCCCACACTTTGTCTGTCTCTCAAAAAATCTACTTCTTACCTTAAAAACAACAACAACAACAAAATTACTACTTGTTTTTTTCCCCAAAGTGGCTTTAAATGCAAAGTTGAAGTTAGATTTACTAAATTTTTCTTTTTCTGGAGTTCCCGTCGTGGCGCAGTGGTTTAACGAATCCGACTAGGAACCATGAGGTTGCGGGTTCGGTCCCTGCCCTTGCTCAGTGGGTTAACGATCCGGCGTTGCCGTGAGCTGTGGTGTAGGTCACAGACGTGGCTCGGATCCAGTGTTGCTGTGGCTCTGGTGTAGGCCGGTGGCTGCGGCTCCGATTCGACCCCTAGCCTGGGAACCTCCATATGCTGCGGGAGCAGCCCAAGAAATAGCAAAAAGACAAAAAAAAAAAAAAAAAACTAAATTTTTCTTTTTCTTTTATGGATGACTTCCTTTGTCTTTAATATTTTTTGCAAGCTACATCTTTGTACACGCTGTTATTCCTCTGTTCTGGTTCATGTGTATATAAATGTTTGTTGTGCCTTAAAATGTCATGTCAGGGATGGCATTCTCCCTCAGCATTACCTGCAACTGATGATTTACCCTTAAACCTTGATATATTCTTGACTTTGTATTCTTTTTTTTTTTGCCATCCTCGTGGCATGTGGAAGTTCCCAGGCCAGGGACTGAACCTGAGCCACAGTTGCAGCTTGCACTACAGCTGTGGCAACACCAGATCCTTAACCCGCCGCGCCACAAGGGAGCTTCCTTGACTTTATATTCTTTTTTTTTTTTTTTTTTGCTATTTTAAGGCCACATTTGTGGCATATGGAGGTTCCCAGGCTATGAGTTGAGTTGGAGCTACAGCTGCCGGCCTATGCCACAGCCAACAGAAATTCAGGATCTGAGCCAAGTTTGTGACCTACGCCACAGCTCACGGCAACGCTGGATCCTTAACCCACTTAGCGAGGCTAGGGATCACACCTGCATCCTCACGGATGCTAGTCAGGTTCGTTAACCGCTGAGCCACAAAGGGAACTCCAACTTTATATTCTTGATTTTAGGGCCTCATGCCAGATTCTTTGTTTTCTATAGTGTGCTCAATACGAGTCATTGGCGAGAGTGACATCATGCAGGAATTCCTATCAGAATCAGATGAGGTAGGTGAATACCCTCTATAGTGACTGTTACCTCTTGGCTCCTTGTGGGGGAAAATAAAGATATCGATTATATACTGAATGGCCATAAATTCTCTAGATGACTATTTTTTCAACTTTTCTTATGTGTTCTGCTTAGCCTTCAAGACCTAGTGCTAGGTCCACCTTCTCTTTGAAGCCTTCCCTAATACTCAAGTCAGATTTTTCATCCCACCAAGAACTTCTGCAGTCAGTACCACCTAATTATCACCTTGTTGCTCTCTCATTCTCTAATTTTTTATGTGTATAATCAGATTATCACTTTATAATTTTAGTTTACTAGAGTGTAAGCTACCTGTAGGTAAGACCTAAATCATTTTTTTTCAACTTTATGGAGGTATAATTGACAAATAGAAATTATGTATATTTAAGGGTACAATTTGATGCTTTGATATCTGTATACATTGTGAAATTATCACTATAATCAAGTTAATTAACATATCCATCACCATGTTATCGTTTCCTTCCTCCTTCCCTCTTTTTTCCTTTCCCTTTTTCCCTCCTAACTTCTTTCCTTCCTTATTGCCTCCGCTTAATATCTGCCCTCTGAGCAGATTCCAAATACATAGTAAACTATGGTCACCATGCTGTTAGATCTTAGGAACAAGAGCTACATTTTGATCCTCTTTATATTCGCAGTGCCTTACCACAATGTCAAGCATATTGTAGGTGCTTGATAAATATTAATTAAAAAGAAAGACTATGTAATGCTACTGTATTAAAGAATATGTTATCCACTAATTACTTTATATGTCTTATTTTCCCAGTTAGATTATAAGTTTCTTACAGAGATGTCAAAAAATAATGCTTAGAATGGTTTTAGGCAATGAATAGTATTTTTTAAAAGTGGTAAATGAAGATGGACTTGTTCCTAAATAGTTATTTCTGTGTAGTAAAAATTACAAGGTCACAAATATGCTAGAGGAATGTGTTAATTATCAAAAACAATAAGAGAAAAGGAATTCTTTTGAATTAAGGAGGATAAGAATTGTTTATTCTTTGCAGGAAGAAAATAAGACATCAGAGTAACTCAGATTCCTGAGCTTCATCAATTTTTCCTTTCAAAGGTGTCATGATTATTTCTGAAAGGAACTTAAGATACCACTTGAGCCAATCTAGCATGCCTAACCATTCAAAACCAGAGAATATTTGTTGAAACTACTGCTTTGGGTTTTCTTTTCTTATTTGTGAGTTTTGAATGTTTGAAAGTAAGCGAAAAATCTCATCTGTTTTTGACCTGGACTGCTTCATACAAGTTTTCTTCTTTGTTTCTTTTGTTGTTGTTGTTGTTTTGTTTTTTTTAGGGCCTCACTCATGGCATGTGGAAGTTCCTAGGCTAGGGATTGAATCGGAGATGTAGCTTCCGGCTTACACCACAGCCATAGCAACTCAGGATCTGAGCCACATCTGCCACCAACAACACAGCTCAGGGACACGCTGGATTCTTTTTTTTTTTTTTTTTTTTTGTCTTTTTAGCTATTTCTTGGGTTGCTCCCTCAGCATATGGAGGTTCCCAGGCTAGGGGCTGGAATCGGAGCTGTAGCCACCGGCCTACGCCAGAGCCACAGCAACGCCGGATCGTTAACCCACTGAGCAAGGGCAGGGACCGAACCCGCAACCTCATGGTTCCTAGTCAGATTCGTTAACCACTGCGCCAGGACGGGAACTCCAACACGCTGGATTCTTAACTCACTGAGCAAGGCCAGGGATTGAACCCACATCCTCATGGATGCTAGTTGGATTCGTTACCCCTGAGCCATGATGGGAACTCCCAGGTTTTCTGTTTTGAACTTTGAACATGTTGGCTTCAACATATTTCTGTTTTTTCCTCAGAACTACAATGGTGTGTCCGACGTAGAGCTGAGAGTAGCGTTACCAGATGGAACAACAGTTACAGTCAGGGTTAAAAAGAACAGTACAACAGATCAAGTATATCAGGTAAATTTTTTTTTTTTCTTCTCTTTAGGGCCACACCTACGGCATATGGAGGGTCCCAGGTAGGGGTTGAATTGGAGCTACAGGTGCTGGCCTACACCACAGCCACAGCAACACAGGATCCAAGCTGTGTCTTCGACCTACACCACAGCTCACAGCAACACCTGATCCTTAACCCACTGAGTGAGGCCAGGGATCGTACCTGCAACCTCATGGTTCCAGGTCAGATTCTTTTCCGCTGCACCACGATGGGAACTCCGTATATCAGGTAAATTAAACTTGAACAAATAGATTTGACTTTAGATGGTTTAAAACTAAGAAAGATAGATTAAATTAATTAACACATATAAAGTGCTTAGAGTATCTGGCACATAATAAATTTACCAAATGTTTGCTTCTACTGTTGATATTATTATTAATGTGGAAGTACTTTGTCCTCCTTAAAAGAAAGGTAAAATAGATATCCCAGATTATAATGGTTGTGATTAGCACCCCCTCTTAATTGTGAAAAAACCTGATTACATACATGAAAATAGAATAGTACAGTGAAACTTCATGCACTCATCACTTGATTAATAGTCATTAAGATTTTGCTACATTTGTGATATATATTCTTTTTTCCTTTTCTTATATTTAAATATTTTAAAGCAAATTCCATGTTATTGGACCTATGTATATTTCAGTATACATCTCTAAAAACTATCTTATTCTTACATAATCACAAAGCCATTATCAAACCTAAAAAATTAACTATTTCCGTGGTTTTAACTAATAACAAATCCATAGTCAGGTTTTCCCAATTGTCTAAAAATGATTTTTAGCAGTTGGTTTTGTTAAAATCAGGATCTAAACAGGTCTTTAGTCACATTTAGTTTTTATGTTTGTTTTAATATAGGGCAGTCTCCCTTTCCTTTTCTTCCTCAACTTTTCCCCATGTTATTGTTTTATTGCAAAAATCGGGTCTGTGTCCCATGGAATGACCCATATTCTGAATTTATCTCTTTGTTTCTTTTGTCTATTTGTGTCATTTAATATGTTTTTCTATAAATGGAATTTAGCTCTAGAGGCTTGGTTAGATTCAGGTTCTGCTTTTTTGGTAAGAATACTTCACAGGAGTTCCCTTTGTGGTGCAGCGGAAACAAATCCAGCTAGTAACCACAAGGTTGTAGGTTCAATCCCTGGCCTCGCTCAGTGGGTTAAGGATCTGGCGTTGCCGGGAGCTGTGATGTAGGTCACAAACACGGCTTGGATCCTGCATTGCTGTGGCTGTGGCCAGCACCTGTAGCTCCGATTCAACCCCTGGCCTGGGAACCTCCATGTGCCGTGAGTGTGTTCCTAAAAAGCAAAAAAAAAAAAGGGAATACTTCATAATCGGTACTGTGTACTTCATATTGCTTCTCAAAAGAAGGAACACAATATCTTATCCACTTGTAGTAATAAATCAGTAGGTTTAGGCGGTTAATAACTTGATATCTCTATTAAGTTCTCCATTGACTTTTTTTTTGGCCGCACTTGTGGCATGTGGAAATTCTCTGGCCAGGGATCAAACCCATGGCAGTGACAGTGCTGTATCTTTAATCTGTTGAGCTACAAGAGAACTCCTCCACTGATCTTTTATCAAATGAGTATATCACTGATAATTATTGCTTTAACCTGTGATTTTATTAAGGGTTGCAAAATTCTGATCTTTCAGTTCTTTCATTTCTTCACATTTATTAACTAGAATTCCTCTACAATGAACTTTCCCTTTTCAACTAAGCCTACTTAGTTATCCTGAAATAGATTTTGTAGGAAAGGGGACATAAATATTTGATTCTTTCTTTTTTTCTTTTTTCTTTTTAGGGCCGCTCCCACGGCATATGGAGGTCCCCAGGCTAGGGGTCGACTTGAGCTGCAGCTGCCAGCCTGCATCACAGCCACAGCAACATCAGATCAGAACCCCATCTTCGACCTACACCATAGCTCATGGCAATGCCAGATCCTTAACTCACTGAGCAAGACCAGGGATTGAACCACCCTTCTCATGGATACTAGTCAGGTTCATTACCACTGAGCCACAATGGGAACGCCTCAATTTCTTTTTATTTGTCATGTTATGACCTTAGTTCCTAGAAAGAAGGACTGATACTTGTTCATAGTGCCTCTGTTGTCCCAACATTTGGCTCTCTTCATATGGATAAGGATTATGGTTATTCTTTTTTGTTTGTTTGTTTGTTTGTTTGTTTTAGGGCCACACCCACGCATACAGAGGTTCCCAGGCTAGGGGTCAAATCAGAGCTGTAGCTGCTGGCCTACATCACAGCCACAGCAACATGGGATCCAAGTCACATCTGAGACCTATACCATAGCTCAGGGCAATGCTGGATCCTTAATCCACTGAGAGAGGCCAGGGATCAAACCTGTATCTTCACAGATGCTAGTCAGATTGGTTTCCACTGAGCCACAATGGGAGCTCCGGGTTATGGTTATTCTTAAGAAATGTAAGTCTTCAGCTTGGGACATGGATCATATGAAAAATAAGAATAATTTGCAAAGTATGCATAAAAGTGATAAACAGTATTTTAAGCTCAAGCACCAAAGACACAGATGTTATATGTTAACAGCCTATATTAAGTGTAGACTGATTGTGTGAGACTGGATATTTAAAAATTCATTTTCTTCTTAAAACCTGTCCTAGGAGTTTCCATCATAGCTCAGTGGAAACAAATCCGACTAGGAACTATGAGGTTGCGGGTTTGATCCCTGGCCTCGATTAGTGGGTTAGGATCTGATGTTGCTGTGGCTGTGGTGTAGGCCAGCAGCTATAGCTCCAATTTGACCCCTAGCCTGGGAACCCCCATGTTCCGGGAGTGCGGCCCCAGAAAGCAAACAAAAACAAAAACCTGTCCTTTATCAAGCACACTGCTTGTCTCTCATGAGACAAAGTCATATTTCAGAGAGGAGAGCTGAATATTTAAGGAGAGACTATTATCAACTTTAATTGGAGGGGAGGAACTCATATTTAGAGATCATAGCTATTTAGATCAAATGCAGGTATTTTTCCCCTTTATTTCATGCATATGTATGCATGAATGTATACATACCCACAAAGAAGAATAGCTATGGACCATAAATTTAGTTTATATGAGCCCATCATGGCAAAACCCCTCCCTTTTCCTCCCTCCTCATGCAGTCTCTTTTTTTTCCACAGTGCTGATTTAGTTCCCTGAACTAATCTACCCTGTTTACACTTTAGGCTATTGCAGCAAAGGTTGGCATGGACAGTACGACAGTAAATTACTTTGCCTTATTTGAAGTGATCAATCATTCCTTTGGTAAGTGCCAGTGACTAATATTAAGTTCTGTTTGAGGATATTTTATTTTAATACTAAGAGACAAGCTCCCAGAAGTTGTCAGATTGAAACTGTTTGCCTAGAGAAGAGCTTGAAGACAAGGGGCAGTCTCACTCATTAGGACTGTTTCTAACAAGCAGACAGAACAAAGCCCATTAAACCCAAGTCTAGATATCCGATCACTCCTTTTTTTCCTCTTTTGTAAGTTATCAGTTACTCGCACCCAGCACTGGAGGAGATACTTTCATTAGATTCCTTTAAGTCAGAGGTGCAAAATCAATATATTCCAATGAAACAGTCTCAAAAATGGGGTTTTCTTTTTAGCCACAACTTGTTTTAGTGTACTTTATGCTTTTTGTAGATTTTTAAGAATATCTTTTTGTTTTCAGGAGTTAGAAAGAGATGCATTGACTTAAAGCCTTTGTTTTGGTGCATGTATTTAAGTTTCTGTGTAAGCAGATTTTTTTTCACTAGGAAGTTTTATTGCATTGTGACAGAGGTTGTTCTTTTATGTTATCTTATAAAAGCTAGGGATCGTTGCAATTAGACCACAGAAGAGAGAAGTCAGAAGTCTTGCTTTAAATGATAGATTTCCTGTGGCTTTATGGTTCTTTTCCACATCATATACATACAGGGCCAAGTCCAGAAACAACAGATAATATTGATTAATCAGACTTGGCTTATCTCGGAAAGGGAGAGAGTTTGGTGGATTTGAGTTGCCTTGCTGTCACAAGTCAAGGTAGAACAACTTTGATTCCCCCTAAAACAGCTATCTCCCTTTTGTTCTTTATCTTCCCAACTCCCTACAGTCTAACTAGGGAGATTGAGATGTTACAAAGGATTGCTGAGGAACCAGAACGCTTGGATTCTCATCGTCTCCTTCTTTTCTAAGCTTTAGTTAACAAAATGAGAAATATTAAATCTGTCTTTTGTAGTATTATAAAGCCAAGAAAACCTCAAGAGAAGAAAATACCCTTTTTAAAGAAAAGCAATGTAGAAATTAAAAGTTGTAGTGTTTTGTCCTGCTTGAGCATTGTTAGGAAGAATAAGTAATGCTACCTGAAGACACTTCACTTCAGTGAATGTCTTAGGCTTGTGGCGGGGATGGGGAGAGCCTTTCCACTCTAACAATAAAAGCTGTCCATTGAGAACTGACACATGAGAGACTGAATGTACCACAGCTGGGTAAGAGGGAAGGTTTGCTTTAAAGATGCACATTGCTGTAACTTACCAGATAATAGAGCAGATATTTTAACTGACTTGGGAGTAGGTGCTCTCTTCAGAGTGGGCATATTAAGTGAAGGGCATATCATTCACATGATAGATTTCAGTTAGCTTGAGGCTTAACTGGCCAGTCACAGTTAAAAGGTATAGATATGGCTAGACAAATGGTTATTTTGTGGTCCCAAGACAGAGCTCCTTGATGGGTCTAAGCTGATATCCTGGTTAATGATAACCTGCCATTCTTATTTGCTTTACACATTCATACTAGGGAAATGCCTTATATAGCTTTTCACTCTAGCTTTTATTGTTTTGTCTTCTCTCCAGTGCGTAAGCTGGCACCTAATGAATTTCCTCATAAACTCTACGTCCAGAATTACACATCAGCTGTGCCAGGCACCTGCCTGACTGTTCGAAAGTGGCTTTTTACTACAGAAGAAGAAATCCTCTTAAATGACAATGATCTTGCTGTTACCTACTTCTTTCATCAGGTGGGTGAATTGATCTCCCTAGAAAGGCCTGATTTCTTTTTTCTGTTTGTATATTTAGGTAATTTGCCGATTCAATGTGAATCCTGCATAAGCTGTTTTGCCTCCTGGATCTTAGTTAAATTTATAAAATATTCTGTCTCATTTCACAAAAGATAAGTTTAAGAAGTGAAGATATCAGGGTTCAAAATGTGCTTATTATTATTTTTTAAAACAATAGCAAATGATCATTATGACTGTAACTTTTCAAAAATTTTTCTTCAAAATTATACATAAATGGAATTTACAGCATCAAATCATTCTACACAGGTTATTTTGAAAAATATTAGTTACTCCCACTTTTTTCTCAAAGGCAACTACTTTCTCCTCTTTTAGCTTTGTTTCTTTGTTTGCTTTATGTGTACTGTAATGTATTGTATTGTATTTTTTGCTCTTTTGGCTATACCCACAGCATATGGAGGTTCCCAGGCCAGGGATCAAATCCCACCTGCAATGGATCCTTAACCCACTGTGTAGGGCTGGGGATTGAACCATTGCCTCCACAGAGACAAGCTGGATCATTAACCTGCTGCGCCACAGCAAGAGCTCCTGTTTTATTTCTTAAAAAAAAACATTTTTGGAGTTCCCGTCGTGGCTCAGTGGTTAATGAATCTGACTAGGAACCATGAGGTTGCAGGTTCGATCCCTGGCCTTGTTCAGTGGGTTAAGGAACTGGTGTTGCTGTGAGCTGTGGTGTAGGTTGCAGACACGGCTTGGATCTTGTGTTGCTGTGGCTCTGGCGTAGGCCGGTGGCTACAGCTCCGATTTGACCCCTAGCCTCCATGTGCTGCAGGAGTGGCCCTGGAAAAGGCAAAAAAAAAAAAAAAAAAAAAAAATCAAAATAAATAAATAAATAAACTTTTTTTTTATTGAAACATAGGTAACTTACAGTGTTGTGTTAGTTTCTGGTGTACAGCAAAGTGATTCGGTATCTTTTTCATGATCTTTTCCATTATGTTTTGTCATGAGATCTTGAATATAGTTCCCTGTGCTGTAAAATAGGTCCTTATTTATCTATTTTATGTACAGTAGTTTGTATCTGCTAATCCAAAACTCCTAATTTAGCCCTCCCCACTTTCCCCTTTGATAACCTTAAGTTTACCAAACTTAGTTTGTGAGTCTGTTTCCATTTCATTAAGTTCATTTGTATCATATTTTAGATTCCATATAAGTGATATCATGTTTGTCTGATTTACTTAGTATGATTATCTCTGGGTCCATTTATGTTGCTACAAATGGCATTATTTCATTCCTTTGTTGCCATTTTATTTATTTGTATTACTTAATGAATTTTATTACCTTTATAGGTATACAGCAATCATCACAAACAAATTTTAAGGCATTTCCATCCCAAACCCTCAGTGCATCCCCCCACCCCCCCAACCTGTCTCCTTGGAAACTATAAGTTTTTTATAAAGTCGGTGATTCAGTATCTGTTCTTCAAAGTTCATTTTTTAGATTCCATATGTAAGTGATAGCATTTGATGTTGGTGTCTCACTGTCTGACTGACTTCACTTAGTGTGATAATTTCTAGGTCCATCCATGTTGCTGTAATTGCCGTTATTTCTTTCCTTTTAGTGGCTGAGTAATATTCCATTGTGTATATGTACCACATCTTCTTGATCCACTCCTCTGTCAATGGACACGTAAGGTTGTTTCCATATCTTGACTATTGCAAATAGTGCTGCAGTGAACATTGGAGTACATGTGTCTTTTCAAGTCATGGTTTTCTCTGGATAGATGCCCAGGAGTGGGATTGCTGGATCAAATGGTAGTTCTCTTTTTAGTTTTCTGAGGCATCTCCATACTGTTTTCCACAGTGGTTGCACCAGTTCACATTCCCACCAACAGTGTAATAGGGTTCCTTTTTCTCCACACTCTCTCCAGCACTTATTGTCTATAGACTTTTGGATGCTGGCAGTACCTCATAGTGGTTTTGATTTGCATTTCTCTAATAATGAGTGATGTTGAACATCTTTGCATGTGTTTTTTGGCCATCTGTGTGTCTTCTTTAGAGAATTGTCTGTTTAGCTCTTCTGCCCATTTTTGGATGGGGTTGTTTGTTTTTTTGGTATGGAGCTACAGGAGGTGTTTATAAATTCTGGAGATTAATCCCTTGTCAGTTGATTCATTTGCAAAGATTTTCTCCCATTCTGTGGGTTGTCTTTGTGTTTTGTTTAGGGTTTCCTTTGCTGTGCAGAAACTTCTAAGTTTAATTCAGTCCCATTTGTTTATGTTTGTTTTTACTGTCGTTACTGTAAGAGGTGGATCTGAGATGTTGCTGTCGTTTATATTGGAGAGTGTTTGGCCTGTGTTTTCCTCTAAGAGTTTTCTCGTGTCTGGTCTTATATCTAGGTCTTTAATCCATCTTGAGTTTATTTTTGTGTATGGTGTTAGGGAGTGTTCTAATTTAATTCTTTTCCATGTGACTGTCCAGTTTTTCCAGCACCACTTATTGAACAAGCTGTCTTTTCTCCATTGTATATTCTTGCCTCCTTTTTCATAGATGAGTTGACTGCAAATGTGTGAGTTGAATTCTGGGCTTTCTGTCCTGTTCCACTGATGTCTATGTCTGTCTTTGTGCCAGTACCATACAGTTTTGGTGATTGTTGCTTTGTGGTATAGTCTGAAGTCCAGGGAGCCTGATTCCTCTAGCTCCATTTTTCTTTTTCAGTATATCTTTGGCTATTCTGGGTCTTTTGTGCTTCCAAACAAACTTTAAAATATTTTGTTCAAGGTCTGTGAAAAATTTGATAGGGATTGCATTGAATCTGTATATTGCCTGAGGTAGTATAGTCATTTTGATAATATTAACTCTTCCAATCCACAAGCATTGTATATCTTTCCATCTATTTGTGTCCTCTTTGATTTCTTTCATCAGTGGCTTATAGTTTTCAGAGTACAGGTCTTTTGTCTCTTTAGGTAGGTTTACTCCTAAGTATTTTATTCTTTTGGATGCAGTGGTAAATGGGATTGCTTCCATAATTTCTCTTTCTGTTCTTTCATTGTTAGTGTATAGAAATGCCGTCGATTTTTGTATATTAATTTTGTATCCTGCGACTTTGCCAAATTCATTTGATGAGCTCTAACAGTTTTCTGGTAGAGTCTTTAGGATTCTCTAGGTATAGTATCATGTCATCTGCAAATAGTGATTGTTTTACTTCTTCCTTTCCAATTTGGATTCCTTTTGTTTCTTTTACTTCTCTGATTGCCATGGCTAGGAATTCCAAAACTATGTTGAAGAGTAGTGGCGAGAGCGGCCATCCTTGTCTTGTTCCTGATCTCAGTGGGAATTCTTTCAGCTTTTCACCATTGAGAATGATGTTCGCTGTGGGTTTGTCATATATGGCCTTTATCATGTTGAGGTAGGTTCCCATTATGCCCACTTTCTGAAGGGTTTTTATCAGAAATGGGTGTTGGATTTTGTCAAAGGCTTTTTCCACGTCTATTGAGAGGATCATATGGTTTTGATTCTTCAGTTTGTTAGTGTGGTATATCACACTAATGGATTTGAAGATATTGAAGAACCCTTGCATCCCTGGGATAAATGCCACTTGATCATGTTGTACAATCCTTTTAATGTATTGTTGCATGCGGTTTGTTGGTATTTTGTTGGGGATTTTTACATCGATGTTCATCAGTGAAATAGGCCTATAGTTTTCTTTTTTTGTGGTGTCTTTGTCTGGTATTGGTATCAGAGTGATGGTGGCCTCATAGAATGAGTTTGGGAGTATCCCTTCCTCTGCAATTTTTTGGAATAGTTTCAGAAGGATAGGTGTTAGCTCTTCTCTAAATGTTTGATAGAATTTGCCTGTGAAGCCATCTGGTCCTGGACTTTTGTTTGTTGGAAGTTTTTTCATCACAGTTTCGATTTCAGTTCTTGTGATGGGTCCATTCATCTTTTTTATTTCATCTTGGTTTAGTCTTGGAAGATTGTACTTTTCTAAGAATTTGTCCATTTCTGGAGTTCCCATCGTGGCTCAGTGGTTAACGAATCCGACTGGGAACCATGAGGTTGCAGGTTCGATCCCTGGCCTTGTTCATTGGGTTAAGGATCTGGCATTGCTGTGAGCTGTGGTGTAGGTTGCAGACGCAGCTTGGATCCTGCGTTGCTGTGGCTCTGGCATAGGCCGGTGGCTACAGCTCCGATTAGACCCCTAGCCTGGGAACTTCCATATGCCCCGGGAGCGGCCCAAGAAATGGCAAAAAAGGCAAAAAAAAAAAAAAAAGAATTTGTTCGTTTCTTCTAGGTTTTCTGTTTTATTGACGTATAGTTGCATATGGTAGTCTCTTATGATCCTTTGTATTTCTGTGATGTCTGTTGTGACTTCTCCTTTTTCATTTCTAATTTTATTGATTTGGGGCATCTCTCTTTTTCTTGATAAGTCTGGCTAAGGGTTTATCAATTTTGTTGATCTTTTCAAAGAACCAGCTTTTCGTTTCATTGATCTTTTCTGTGGTTTTCTTCGTTTCTATTTCATTGATTTCTGCTCTGATCTTTATGATTTCTTTCCTTCTACTAACTTTAGGTTTTGTCTGTTCTCTCTCTAGCTGCTTTAGATGTAAAGTTAGCTTGTTTTGAGCTTTTTCTTGTTTCCTGAGGTGGGCTTGTATTGCTATAAACTTTCCCCTTAGAATGGCTTTTGCAGCATCCCATAGGTTTTGGAGTGTCATATCTTTGTTGTCATTTGCTTCTAGGTATTTTTAAATTTCCTCTTTGATTTCTTCAGTGATCCATTGGTTGTTTAGTAGCATGTTGTTGTGTCTTCATGTGTTTCTGCTTTTTGCAGTTTTTTTCTTGTTGATTTCCAGTTGTATAGCATTGTGGCCAGAAAAGATGCTTGATATGATTTCAATTTTCTTAAAGTTACTGAGGTTGGATTTGTAGCCCAGGATGTGATCAGTCTTAGAGAGTGTTCCGTGTGCACTTGAGAAGAATGTGTATTCGGTTGCTTTTGGATGGGATGTCCTATAAATATCTATTAAATCCATCTGGTCTAATGCTTCATTCAGGGTCTGTGTTTCCTTACTGCTTTTCTGTCTGGATGATCTGTCCATTGCTGTAAGTGGGGTGTTAAAGTCCCCCACTATTATTGTGTTATTGTCAATTTGTCCTTTTAAGGTTGTTAGCAGTTGCCTTATATATTGTGATGATCCTATGTTGGGTGTGTAGATATTTAAAATTGTCATATCATCTTCTTGGATTGATCCTTTGATCATTATGTAGTGAGTGTCCTTCCTTGTCTCTTAAAATATTCTCCATTTTAAAGTCTGTTTTGTCTGATAATGAGGGTTGCTACTCCAGCTTTCTTTTGATTCCCGTATGCATGAAATGTTTTCTTCCATACTCTCACTTTCGATTTGTATGAGTCCCTGGAAGTGAAGTGGGTCTCTTGAAGACAGCATATATATGGGTCTTGTTTTTATATCCATTCAGCCAGTCTGTGTCTTTTGGTTGGGGGTTTAGTCCATTAACATTTAAGGTAATTATTGATATGTATGTTCTTATTGCCATTTTATTAATTGTTTTGGATTTGTTTTTGTTGCTCTTTTTTCTTCCCGTCTTCTCTTGTTCTCTCTTTTGTGGTTTGGTGACTGTCTAGAGTGTTGTATTTTAGTTGATTTTTCTTATTTGTTGGTGTATCAATTGTAGATTTTTGGTTTGCAGTTACTCTGAAGTTTTGATATGAGTCTATATATATATATATATATATATATATATATATATATATATGAGATTGTTTTAAGTTGTTGGTCTCTTAATTGCAAGTGCATCTCCAGTGTCCTGCATTTGTACCCTCTACTTCTCATGATTTCTGATTTTAGTAGCATAATTGTGCATAGTCTGATTTACTTTACTTAGTGTGATTATCTCTGGTCCGTTTATATTGCTGCAAATGGCATTATTTCATTCTTTTTTATGGCTGAGTAATATTCTATTATATAAATATATCACATCTTATGTATTTATTTATTTATTTATTTTGCTTTTTTTTTTTTTAGGGCTGCCCTCAAGGCATATGGAAGTTCCCAGGCTAGGGGTTCAATTGGAGCTGTAGCTGCTGGCCTACGCTACAGCCACAGCAATGCCAGATCCGAGCCGCATCTGCAACCTACACCACAGCTCATGGCAACACCAGATCTCCAACCCACTGAGCAAGGCCAGGGATTGAACCCACATCCTCATGGATACTAGTTGGATTTGTTTCCACTGAGCCACGATAGGAACTCCCTAAATATATCACATCTTTATCCATTCATCTATTGATGGATATTTAAGTTGCTTCTGTGATTTGACTATTGCTGCTGTGAAAAATTCAAAAATTTTCGAATTTTAATTTTGTCCAGATGTATGCCCTGGAGTGGGATTGCAGGATCACATGAAAACTCTATTTTTAGTTTTTAAGGAACCTCCATGTGTTCTACATAATGGCTGTACCAATTTACGTTCCCACCAGTGGTGTAGGAGGATTCTTTTTCTCCAAACCCTCTCCAGCATTTATTATTTGTCGACTTTTTAATGACAGACATTCTGATCAATATGAGGTGATAACTCATTGTAGTTTTGATTTGCATTTCTTTAATAATTAGTGATGTTTAGCATCTTCTCATGTTCCTGTTGGCCATCTGTATGCCTTTGGAGAAATGTCTAGATCTTCTGCCCATTTTTTGATTAGATTTTTTTTTTTATATTGAGCTGTATGAGCTGTTTGTATATTTTGGAAATTAATCCCTTGTCAATAGCATTATTTGCAAATATTTTCACCCAGTCCATAGGTTGTATTTTCTTTTTGCTTGTGGTTTCCCTTTCTGTTCAAAAGCTTGTAAGTTTGATTAGGTCCCATTTGTTTATATATTTTGCTTTTATTTCTGTTGCTTGGGAGAGTAACCTAGGAAAACATAGTGAGCTTTATGTCTGAGAATGATTTGCCTATGTTCTCTTCTAGGAGTTTTAAGGTGTGGTGTCTTATATTTGAGTCTTTAAGCCATTTTGAGTTTATTTCTGTGTATGGTGAGAGGGTGTGTTCTAACTTCATTGATTTACATGCAACTGCCCAGGTTTCCCAGCACCACTTGCTGAAGAGATTGTCTTTCTTCCATTGTACGTTTTTGCCTCCTTTGTTGAAGACTAATTGACCATAGGTGTGTGGGTTTATTTCTTGGCTCTCTCTTTGGTTTCATTGGTCCATATGTCTGTTTTTGTGCCAATACCATGCTGTTTTAATTATGGTTGCTTTGTACTAGTCTGAAATATGGGAAGTTTATGCCTTCTGCTTTGTTCTTTTTTCTTCAGGATTGATGAGGCAATCCTGGATCTTTTATGGTTCCATATAAATTTTAGGATTATTTGTTCTAGTTCTATGAAAAATGTTTTGGGTAATTTGATAGGGATTACCCAAATTAAATCTGTGGATTGCTCTGGGTAGTATGGCCATTTTAACTATGAATCCTACCAATCCAAGAGCATGGGATATCCTTTTTATCTTTTATATTTGTTTTCATATCTCTATTATACCTTGGTTATATTACTCCTACTTGCTATTTCAGATTCAAGCAGTACCTTTTAATTTCCAGCTATAGAAGATGAAACATTAACTTAGCTCCATTTCCTCCCACACACCCACTGTATACTCATACCTTTTTATCTCCCCATCTTCTTACTATAATCAGATTATAATATTTGTTAGATTAATATTCATTGTTTATGCTATTATGACTATAAATAATGAATTTATAGCAGACCCATACGCTTTTTACTTTCTGTCTTTGCTTTTTACTATCTTTACTTTTCACTTTCCATTAAGCATTTTGTTTTAAAATTATTTGGAAAATAATAACGCATTTCATGATACTTCATAAAGTATCCCACTACTATTCTAATGGGGTTTTTATTACATTTACAATTTGATGAAGAATCACCATTTTTATTAAATGTAGTATTCCCAATTAAATGAGTAATGTTTCCATTTTATTTAACTCATCTTTTGTTTCCTCAAGTAAAGTTTTGCCATTTTATACTTTCACATATGCCCTCTTAATTCCCAGGTATTTTATATTTTTATCACAATTATGAATGGGAATTTTTTTCTTTGAATTGTTGGAGGGAAAAAATTGTTTTCTAGAAATCAGACTATCTGGCTGAAATCCAAGCTCTGCATTGGGTAAATCCTTAGTATAGCTTTATGGAGATCTGTTTTATGATCTATTAAAGGGTAGTAGTAGTACCTGGCCTTTTTTTAAATCAGTATCAAAATCTAAACAAAGCAGAGCATGTGAAATTACTTTTTTTTTTTTTTTTTTTTTGCCTTTTTGCCTTTTTGCCTTTTCTAGTGCCGCCCCCACGGCACATGGAGGTTCCCAGGCTAGGGGTCCAATTGGAGCTGTAGCCACCAGCCTACACCAGAGCCACAGCAACGCAGGATCCAAGCCGCGTCTGCAACCTACACCACAGCTCACAGCAACGCCAGATCCTCAACCCACTGAGCAAGGACAGGGATCACACCGGCAACGCCATGGTCCCTGGTTGGATTCGTCAACCACCGCACCACAACAGGAGCTCCTGAAATTACTTTTTGAATTATAAAACTGTAAAGCAAAAGTAAAATATTTATGGAATTTCCATGTGCTTCAACAGGTTTTTCTTTTGATCCAGGTTTTTGTCACTGGATCAAAAGAAAAAAATATTAGGTACATAGAAAGAAAAGCTAGTTTTTTTTTGTTTTTTGGTGTTTTTTGTCTTTTTCTTAGGGCCTCACCTGTGGCATATGGAAGTTCCCAGGCTAGGGGTTGAATTGGAGCTGTAGACGCTGGCCTACACCACAGCCACAGTAACACCAGATCCGAGCCATGTCTGTGACCTATGCCACAGCTCACGGCAATGCCAGATGCTTAACCCACTGAGTGAGGCCGGAGATTGAACTCACATCCTTAGGGACTAGTCAAGGATGTTACTTACCACTGGGCCACAACAGGTACCCCCGAAAAGCTGTTATTTTTGTAGCAGTGTCTCATACCTAACAGCTTTTCTGAATTCTCCTATTGCTTCAAATGATTTTTTAATCACTTATTGAGACATAATTGACATATAATAAACTGTATATATTTAAAATTTATAATTTGATCAGTCTTTTTTTTCGGCTCTCAACTTTTTTTTTTTTTTTTGGCCATGCACATGGCTTGTGGAGATTCCTGGGCCAGGGAATGAACCTGTAGCATAACAGCAACCTAAGCTATAACAGTGACAATACCAGAAATTTAATCACTAGGCCACTGGGAGCTCCTCCTCTTAACCATTTTTAAATGTACATTGCAATAGTGTTAAGTATATTCACATTGTTGTGCAATGGATCTTTAGAACTTTTTCATCTTGCAAAACTGAAACTTGAAGTTCTCTTATGGCACAGAGGGTTAAGGATCCAGTGTTGTCAGTGCTGTGGCATGGGTTCAGTCCCTGGCCTGGGAACTTCTGCATGTAGGGGGCATGGCCAAAAAAAAAAAAACCTGAAACTGTCTACCCATTAAACAACTCATTTCTGCCTCCCCTCTGGCAACTATTATTCTACTTTCTGTGAATTTGACTGCTTTAGATATCTCATGTAAGTAGAATCATATAGTATTTTTTTGGTCTTTCACGACTTGCTTATTTCATTTAGCATAATGTCCTCAGGCTTATTCATGTTTTAGCATATGACAGAATTGCTTTCCATATTAAGGCTGAATAATGATATTCTACTGTATGTATATATCACATTTTGTTTATTCATCTGTGGATGGACATTTGGGTTGCTTCCACCTCTTGGCTATTATGAATAATGCTGTTATGAACATGGTTATGTAAATATCTCTTCAAAATTCTGCTTTTAATATACCCAAAGTTGGGACTGATGGATCATATGGTAATTCTGTTTTTAATTCTTTGAGAAACTGCCACACCATTTTCCATAGCATCTGCACCATTTTACATATTCAGCAGTATACAATAGGTCAAATGATTTTTTGACTGAATAGGTAAAAAGTTTGTCTTTTGGAAAATAATATTAAAAATTTCCCCTCACTTATTAATTTTAGTTACTTTTTGGTATCATATTTTGATGGTGGGAATATCACATGCATCTCCTCAATTCTGAAATGAGATCAGTTGTAAGATACACTACTATTTTATGTACTGCTAAGAGAAAAAAGCTACCAATTAAAAAACACATCATTAATTGAAAGGTATATCCTGATTTTAGGAATAATAAAATGTGAAAAAATACGCATCTTAGAATTTGTGAAATACTAGATAGTAATGATGGTAATGAGTCTTTTCCTTAAAAAATTGGTAAGGTCAGGAGTTCCCATTGTGGTACAGTGGAAACCAATCCGAGTAGCATCCATGAGGACAGGTTCAATCCCTGGCCTCGCTCAGTAGGTTAAGGATCTGTCGTTGCCGTGAGCTGTGGTGTAGGCCAGCAGCCATAGCTTCAATTCAACCCCTGGCTGCAAGTGCGGCCCTAAAAAGCAAAAAAAAAAAAAAAAGAAAAAGAAAATTGATAAGGTCAAAATCCACAGTAGGTATATTTAACTTCTGGCTAAACCTGGCAGATAAAACATATATTTAAACTATTTCTTCCTGAAAGCTCGCTAAAATAATAGCAATGAATTTTAAGAGGTGTTTTAAAACCTGCAAGGAGAACAGGAGAGGAGACATAGCAGATGAGAATGGTCAACAATTTTTAGAAAATGAATGCTTGAATGAAGCAACAGGAGTTTGATGTTTGGTTATTGTGGAGGAATCAGTGAGAGGCATGTGGAAAGTTACAAATAGATATGAGACAGTTAACTTCAGAGGAAAAAAATACACAAGAAAGGAAGCCCTAGTACAGTACATGATTTAGTTGTTACATGCTTACAATAATGTATTATTACAATCATCGGTACCAAATATGGATTTAATTTTTATTGAGATGTTGGAGGAAGAAGTGAGAATATAGTGTATTGTAAGAAAGCTAAAACTTATGATTTTTAACACAGCAAGTCAACATTGTCTAAAATTTATGTTAGCAATTAGCATAAGCATGACATTTAGAATTATGAAAGGAATATCACAAAAAAATTGTTTACAGTGCTTAAAAGTATCTGTGGAATGAGGCTGTGGGATCAGGAGTCTTGTTAGGCACCTCTTAGTAATACACACGTTTTTTAAAAGCTATGCACATCTTTTATGTTAAAACTTTTTTAATTAAGGGGAAAAGGAATCTAGCATGGTTTTCCACTCAGAACTAGTCAAGCAGTATAATCTTGACTAGAAATGAGAGAGGAGAGAACATTTTTACTGCCCCCACGTGAAAATAGTTCACTTAGAGTGGCTGGAGTAGATGTTCATTCTGACCCCCCTCTGTCCCGGAAAAATGTTCATCAATGTTCAAGTGCTATTACTAGTCAAACACAGATCTAGGTATTGGGGAAACTGAAGAGATGAACCAGTTTATCCCTCTTTACCTCTTTCCCAGCTTTTCAGTAACTGGTTTAAATTTGGCCTGGAGCAGCTGAGTCTTTTGGTGATAAATAACAGTGTTCAGGTTCTTGAGGACATTAGCAGCAGTTCTTATTGAGCATCCCTTCTGTGAATATAATCCTCTCTGCTTGAGTCCTCGCATGTGTGGCTAGGGGAGAGGCTGGCATCATCTTTCCATTAGATAGTCCTCAGCAGCACACTAATATCCTTGTGTGGTTCTTAGAAGAACTTAACAGGTAAATGATTCTAATATCAAGGATAGTAATAATAACTATTTATATATATGTATATATACTTTACAAAACTGTTAATATCTTTTATCTCATTTTGTTGTCCACCTACAAGATGAGTATTATTCCTGTTTTACAGACTGAGAGGGTGTAAGTACCTGACTCAAATGCATATTGGTAGGTGACAGAGCTAGAAGCTGAGCCTGGTCTCTTGACTTCAATCCTGAATTCATTCTGCTATGCAAATATTTTCCTTTAAAAGACTATGGGAGAGTTCCCATTATGGCTCAGTGGTACTGAGCCCAACTAATATCCATGAGGATGTGGGTTCGATCCCTGGCCTCGCTCAGTAGGTTAAGGATCTGGTGTTGCAGTGGGCTGTGGTGTAGGTTGCAGATGAGTCTCGGATCCCACATTGCTATGGCTGTGATGTAGGCTGAGAACTTCCATTCCATATGCTTATATTCCATTCTTTACAGCCTTAAAGAAAGCAAAAAAAAAAAAAAAAAAAAATTACTAGGAATGATTTCTACCTTAAAGAAATAGGCAGTTTTCTGATAAAGATTCAAGTGGGCCTCTGCCAGGTGCCTACTTAGAGTTGTTCTCAGTAACTCACTAGGTTAGATCCTGAATGCCCTGAACAGATGGTTCTATTTGTTCTTTTTTTTTTTCTTTTTTTCTTTCTTCCCCCCCCCCCCCCCAAGGTCAGTTTTCCCTTCCATTAGATTTTTTTAAAGTTTTTCTTGGGGTGGAAAAAGGGTGAAGTAAAGTTGGGAAGGGAATGTGTATTTCACATAGCTGAACTAGGAATAGTTTAGAATTTACATATGGTAGCTGGGCATATTGCCTGAATCAAGTCCTTGCTGAAAGTTTTTCCATTCATGGTCTTAGATTTATCACTTCCTCTCTTCCACTTGCTATCACCCGAGTTTAAGGTCTTGTTTCACTTCATGCTTAAAGTACCACAACATTGTTGATCTCCCTTAGTTCAGTCTCTCCTTAGCTTTAAAAATCATTTGGCAGTCGTATATAGATAAATTTTTCTTAAACATTTTTTAAAAATTGTTTATTTTAACTTCCTGCTGTCTTCCTAAATTTCTGTGCCTGCTTTTCAGGGTCCTTCCATACTCTGTTAACCTACCTAGCCAGAATTATTTTTCATTGTCCCCTAAAAGGTACCCTTTATTCAAATCAGGCATGTCTTTGAATGTATTTAAGCTCAAACCCATTCCTATTTTCTGACTTCAGCTTATAGTTTCTTCTGTTCAATCTATTCTTTGTGGTTCAGTCTAGACTTCCCTCATAACTATAATAGGCAATAAGCTCTCCCATTCTGGCTGCATGTATCACTTACTATCTATACCAGACATTTTTGCTGCTTTATCATTAATACTATCTTTCAGTATTCTCTAGTTGTTTCATCTGTATAAATTAACCAGAATTTAAAACTCTTAACAGGAGAAACCAGATCCCTGATGTGCCTAGAACAGTCCTTGAGCACATACCAGACACTTTTATGTTTTTTTGTCTTTTTCAGGGCCATACCTGTGGCATATGGAGGTTCCCAGGCTAGGGGTCTAATCGGAGCTACAGCTGCCACCCTATGCCAGAGCCTCAGTATCATGGGATCTGAGCCACATCTGTGACCTACACCACAGCTCACGGCAACGCCGGATCCTCAACCCACTGAGCGAGGCCAGGGATCAAACCTGCAACCTCATGGTTCCTAGTTGGATTCGTTTCCTCTGTGCCACAACAGGAACTCCATACCAGACACTTTTTTTTTTTTTTTTTTTTTTTTGGGTCTTTTTGCCTTTCTAAGGCCACTCCCACGGCATATGGAGGTTCCCAGGCTAGGGGTCTAATCAGAGCTGTGGTCACCGGCCTGTGCCACAGCCACAGCAACGCCATATCCGAGCCGCGTCTGCAACCTACACCACAAGTCATGGCAACGCCGGATCCTTAACCCACTGAGCAAGGCCAGGGATCGAACCCGCAACCCCATGGTTCCTAGTCGGATTTGTTAACCACTGTGCCACGACAGGAACTCCATACCAGACACTTTAAATGCTACTTATTCCAATAAATAACCCACGTGGCAGATTTCACTGGTGATGGCAATGGTCCAAATAGGTAAGAGTTATTCTGAAAATGAATCTTTGTCTCCTTATTTTTATCAAGAATGCAGTTGATAGGCATTCCTTCATGGTGTATAGCAGGTTAAGGATCCAGTGTTGTCACTACAGAGGCTTGGGTCACTGGCCCAGTGCAGGTTCAATCCCTGGCCCAGAAATTTTCACACGCTGTAGGAGCCAAAAAAAAAAAAAGTATGTGCTTGATAATAATTTTTACATTTCTTTCTTCCCTGCCTTTGTTTTGGTGACAGGCTGTTGATGATGTGAAAAAAGGTTACATCAAAGCAGAGGAAAAGTCCTACCAATTACAGAAGTTGTATGAACAAAGGAAAATGGTCATGGTAGGTTTATGTTCCTATAAGCTCTTTATAAAATGCCCCTTCTTAACTCTGTTGTTCTAGTCATTTTTGAAAGATACTGCAACCTGTTCAATGGCTTAACTGAACCATTGATGGGAACCATGATGGAAAATAATATAAAAAAAGAATATCTGTATAGACTGAGTACATTGCTGTACGGCAGCAATTGGCACAACCATTTTAATCAACTACACTTTAATAAAAAAAAAATTAGGAAGTTCCCCTGTGGTGCAGTGGTTAAGGATTTGGTGTTTCCACAGCTGTGGCACAGGTTGCAACTGCTGCATGGGTTGGATTGCTGGCCTGGAAACTGCCACGTATTGTGTGTGGGTGTGGCCAAAAAAAAAAGGGAGGTAAAGTCCATTTAGCACACAAGCTATTGTGTTATATTATATATGGGTATATAACTTTATTATTAATAATAACCAAATAATACTATTTTCTCCTTATCCATGATGTTATATTTAGTGTATTAATCTGAGAGCGAATTACTTGAATAAAAACCATTTTAAAGACTCATGAATAATATTTCCAAATTCCATTCCAATTTCTTATTCTCATCAGATATATATGAAAGAGTCATCTTGTATATTGGCCAACACAGGGATTATAATTGTTTTTCTTACTTACCAATTTAATAAATTTTACTTATATTAATTTTCATTTTGATTTCTAACAAATTTGAATGAATTTTCACAGTTTAATTAGCCATTTGGAAATTCCCTTATTGGTGAAATTCTGGTTCATATTTTGGTCGTTTTTTTTAATATTGTGCTATTTATCTTTTCCTTTATTGATTTTTTAAAAAAGTAAAAGTAGGAGTTCCCATTGTGGCGCAGAGGAAACGGATCCCACTAGGAACCATGAGGTTACGGGTTCAATCCCTGGCCTCACTCAGTGGGTTAAGGATCCGACATTGCCATGAGCTGTGGTGTAGGTCGCAGACTCAGCTCGGATCTGGCATTGCTGTGGCTGTGGCGTAGGCGGGTGGCTACAGCTCCAATTAGACCCCTAGCCTGGGAACCTTCATATGCCGTGGGTGCAGCCCTAAAAAGAAAAAAGACAAAAAATAAAAATAAAAGTATAATTGATTTATGATGTATTAATTTCTGCTGTGCAGTAGAGTGATTCATTTATTTATATATATATGTATTCTTTTTTATATTATTTTCCATTATGATTTATCACAGGATATTGAATATAATAGTTCCTTGTGCTATACAGTAGGGCCTTGTTTATCCATTTTGTATATTTTAGTTTACATCTGCTAACCCAAACTCTAATTCCATCCCTCCCTACTCCCTCTCCTCCTTGGCAATCCAAGTCTGTTCTCTGTGTCTGTGAGTCTCTTTCTGTTTTATAGATAGGTTCATTTGTGCCATATTTTAGATTCTACATATAAGTGATATCTTCTGGTATTTGTCTTTCTCTTTCTAACTTCACTTAGTATGATAATCTCTAGTTGTATCATTGTTGGTGCAAATGGCATTTCATTTTCTGTGGTTGAGTAGTATTCTATTATGTGTATATACCACATCTTTTTCCATTCATCTGTCGATGGACATCTAGGTTGTTTTTATGTCTTGGCTGTTATAAATAGCGCTGCAATGAACACAGGAGGCATGTATCCTTTTGAATTATAGTTTTGTCTGGATATATGCCCAGTGGTGGGATTACTAGATCATATGGCATCTCTGTTTTTAGTTTTTTAAAGAAGCTCTGTAGTGTTTCTTTTTTTTCTTTCTTTTCTAGAGCCGCACCCGTGGCATATGGAGGTTCCCAGGCTAGGGGTCCAACTGGAGCTGTAGCCACTGGCCTACACCACAGCCACAGCAATGCCAGATCCGAGCTCAGTCTGCGACCTACACCACAGCTCATGGCAGCGCCACATCTTCAACCCACAGAGCAAGGCCAGGGATCGAACCTGCAACCTCATGGTTCCTAGTTGAATTCATTAACCACTGAGCCACGACGGGAACTCTTTTTTTTTTTTTTTTTAATTTTTTTTAAATTACTTAATGAATTTTATTACATTTACAGGTGAACAATAATCATCAGAACCAAATTTTTAGCATTTCCATCCCAAACCCTCAGTGCATCCCCCTACCCCCCAACCTGTCTCATTTGAAAACCCAAAGTTTTTCAAGGTCTGTGAGTATCTGTTCTGCAAAGAAGTTCATCGTGTCATTTTTTTTTTTAGATTCCACATGTAAGTGATAGCATTTGATGTTGGTGTCTCATTGTCTGACTGACTTCATTTAGGATGATAGTTTCTAGGTCCATCCATGTTGCTGCAAAAGCCATTATTTCTTTTAATGGCCAAGTATAGGGTTTCCATAGTGGCTGTACGAACTTACATTCTGACCAACAGTGTAAGAGGGTTCCCTTTTTTGCATACCCTTTCCAGCATTTCTTTTTTTTTTCTTTCTTTTTATGGCTGCACCTATGGCATATGGAAGTTCCCAGTCTAGGGGTCAGATCAGAGCTGCAGCTGCAGGTCTGTGCCATAGCTACAGCAACACCAGATCCAAGCTGCACTTGTGACCTATGCTTGCAGCAACTCTGTGTCTTTAACCCAATGAGCGAGGCCAGGAATCAAACCCAAATCCTCGTGGATACCATGCTGGGTTCTTAATCTGCTGAGTCACAATGGGAACGCCTCTTTAGCATTTCTTATTTGTAGACTTTTTTTTTTTTTTTTTTTTTTTGGCCACACCCACAGCATGTGAAAGGTATTACTTGGCCAGGAATCCAACCCAGGATAGAATTGTGTTGTGCACCACAGTTGCAGCAATACCAGATCTTTAACCTGCTGCACCACAAGGGAACTTTTATTTGTAGACTTTTTTTTTTTTTTTTTTTTTTTGTCTTTTTGCTATTTCTTTGGGCCGCTCCTGCGGCATATGGAGGTTCCCAGGCTAGGAGTCGAATCGGAGCTGTAGCCACTGGCCTACGCCAGAGCCACAGCAACTCGGGATCTGAGCCGCGTCTGCAACCTACACCACAGCTCACAGCAACGCCAGATCCTTAACCCACTGAGCAAGGGCAGGGACCGAACCCGCAACCTCATGGTTCCTAGTCGGATTCGTTAACCACTGTGCCATGACGGGAACTCCCCTTTTTTTTTTTTGGTCTTTTTGTCTTTTTCTAGGGCCGAACCCACGGCATATGAAGGTTCCCAGGACAGGGGTCGAATCGGAGCTGTAGCCACCGGCCGACGCCACAGCCACAGCAACTCGGGATCCGAGCTGCGTCTGCGACCTACACCACAGCTCACGGCAACGCCGGATCCTTAACCCACTGACCGAGGCCAGGGATCGAACCCGCAACCCCATGGTTCCTAATCGGAGTCTTTAAACCACTGAGCCATGCAGGGTACTTTGTAGACTTTTTAATAACAGCCGTCTGAGTAGTGTGAGGTGATACTTTATTGTAGTTTTGATTGGCATTTCTCTAATAATTAGTGATGTTGAACATCATTTCATTTGCCGAATGGCCATCTGTCTGTCTTCTTTGAAGAAATGTCTATTTAGATCTTCTACCCACTTTTTGATTGGGTTGTTTGGTTTTTTGTTGTTGAATTGTATGAGTTATTTGTATGTTTTGGAAATTAATCCCTTGTCAGTAGCAATTTACAAATATTTTCTCCCAGTCTGTAGGTTGTCTGTTCATTTTGTTTGTGGTTTCCTTTGCTATTCAAAAGCTTATAAATTTGATTAGGTCCCATTCATTTATTCTTGCTTTTATTTCTATTGCCTTGGGAGACTGACCTAGGAAAACATAGTGAGATTTATGTCTGAGAATGATTTGCCTATGTTCTCTTCTAGTTTTATGGCGTCATGTCTTATACTTAAGTCTTCAGCCATTTTGAGTTTATTTTTGAGTGTGGGGGGTAAGGGAATGTTTTTACTTGATTGACTTACATACAGCTGTCCACCTTTCCCAGCACCACTTGCTGAATGGGTTATCTTTCTTCCATTGTTTATTTTTACCTCCTTTGTTGAAGACTAATTGACCGTTGGTGTATGTGTATTTCTTGGCTCTCTGTTCTGTTCCATTGATCCATATATCTGTTTTTGTGCCAATACCACACTGTTTTGATTATGGTTGCCTTGTAGTATTGTCTGAAGTCTGGGAAGGTTATGCCTTCTGCTTTGTTCCTTTTCCTCAGGATTGCTGAGGCAATTCTGGATGTTTTATGGTTCCATGTAAATTTTAGGATTATTTGTTCTAGTTCTATGAAAAATGTTTTGGGTAATTTGATAGGGATTACATTAAATCTGTGGATTGCTTTGGGTAGTATGGCTATTTTAACAGTATGAAGTCTTCCATTCCAAGAGCATGGGATGTTTTTCCATTTCTTTTAATCATCTTCAGTTTCCTTTATTAATGTTTTATAGATCTCAACATATGTTTTTCACCTCCTTGAAAGTTTATTCCTAAGTGGGTTTTTTTGGCCTGTGCCAGTGGCATGTGGAAGTTCATGGGCCAGGGATTGAACCCACACCACAGCTGTAACCAGAGCCACAGCAGTGACAACACTGGATCCTTAACCTGCTGAGCCACAAGGGAACTCCATGTTCCTAAGTACTATATTTTGAGGAGTACAATTATAAGAGTTATTGTATTTTTATTTTTATAATTAATTAATTAATTAAATTGTTTATTTTGCTTTTTGGGGCTGCACATGGAGCATATGGAAGTTCCCAGGCTAAGGGTCAAATCAGAGCTGTAGCTGCTGGCCTATGCCACAGCAATACCAGATCCAAGCCATGTCTTCGGCCTACACCACAGCTCATGGCAACGCCAGATCCTTAATCCACTGAGCAGGGCCAGGGATTGAACCTGCATGCTCAAGGATACTAGTCAGTATGCCATAGCCAGTAGGATCCAAGCAGTGTCTGTCTTCCAGATTTTAGGGGAAATGCTTTTGGTTTTCACTGTTGAGTATTCTATTGACTGTGAGTTTGTCATAAATAGATTTTATTATGTTTAGATATGTTCCCTCTGTATACACTTTGGAAAGGATTTTTATCATGAATCAATGTTCAATTTTATCAAATGCTTTTTTCTACATCTATTAAGATGATCATGTGGGTTTTTTTGTCTTGTCTTTTGTTGATATGGTGTTTATCCCATTGATTAATTTAGATATGTACAACCATCCTTGTGAACTTGGGATGAATCCCACTTAGTTGTGGTGTATGATCTTTTTTTATGGATTTGGTTTGCTAATATTTTGTTGTGAATCTTTGCACCTGTATTCATCAAAGATATTGGCCACTCATTTTCTTTTTTGTGTGGTGTCTTTGGTTTTGGTATTGAACTGATGGTGGCATCTTAGCATGTGTTTGGGAGTGTTCTCAGTCTTTTGGAAGAGTTTGAGAAGGATTGATGTAAGTTCTTTCTACAAACAATATTCTTTTTTGATTAAAAAAAGTCCTAAAATAAGAGATGTGCAAAACATTTAATATGATAAAAGTAAGATTTTGTAAGAATTTATATATATATATATATATATATATATATATATTCTTTTTTTTTTTTTGTCTTTTTGTTATTTCTTTGGGCCGCTCCCGCAGCATATGGAGGTTCCCAGGCTAGGGGTCTAATCGGAGCTGTAGCCACCGGCCTACGCCAGAGCCACGGCAACTCGGGATCCGAGCTGCGTTTGCAGCCTACACCACAGCTCACGGCAACGCCGGATCGTTAACCCACTGAGCAAGGGCAGGGACCGAACCCGCAACCTTATGGTTCCTAGTCGGATTCGTTAACCACTGCGCCACGACGGGAACTCCTGTTTTTTGTTTTTGTTTTTTAATTTTTTTTTTTTTTTTTTGTCTTTTTTGCTATTTCTTGGGCCGCTCCCGCGGCATATGGAGGTTCCCAGGCTAGGGGTCGAATCGGAGCTGTAGCCACTAGCCTACGCCAGAGCCACAGCAATGTGGGATCCGAGCTGCGTCTGCAGCCTACACCACAATTCACAGCAACGCCAGATCCTTAACCCACTGAGCAAGGCCAGGGATTGAACCCACAACCTCATGGTTCCTAGTCTGATTCGTTAACCACTGCGCCACGACAGGAACTCCTGTTTTTTAATTTTTTTAGGGCCATACCCGCAGCATATGGAAGTTTCCAGGCTAGGAATTGAATCAGAGTTACAGCTGCCAGCCTACCACAGCCACAGCAAGGTGGGATCCAAGCCTCATCTGCTACCCATATCACACCTCATGGCAGCGCCGGATGCCTAACGCACTAAGTGAGGCCAGGGATCAAACCCACATCCTCATGGATACTAGTCAGATTTGTTTCCACTGAGCCACGATGGGAACTCCCAACATTGGATCTTTAACCCACTGCACCAGGCCAGGGATCAAACCCTTGCCACCACAGAGACTACACCAGATCCTTGACCCACAGCAGAAACACAAATGATTAATATTTAGATGTTTAACATTAGAAATTATTTTAGTTGTGATTTAGCAACTGCAAGATCATTTGTTTTCATAGCTTCCATTTCTTCTGTTGCTTAAATATTTATGCTCAGTAGTGCTTTTGGTTAATATGATGTCCTAGAGCTGTGCTCTTTGATTCCATAGCTACTAGCCTCAGGTGGCTATTTAAATGTAATTTTAAATTCATTTAACTTAAATAAAATTTAAAATTCAATTCCTCAGATGGACTAGCACATTTCAAGTGTTGAATAGCACATGCGGCTAATAGCTACTGTATTGGACAGCCCCTACATGAAACATTTTCATCATCACAGATTTCTGTTGAATAGGGCTACCTACGATAATCCTTGAATATTTTAAAATTAGTTTTGGGTTTGTATTTGCCATAAAAAGAGGGACAAAAATTGTCAAAAATAAAAGAAAAAACACTTTTTAAATATTTGTCTTATTTTTGTCTTTTTATGGCCACTCTGTGGCATATGAAGGTTCCCAAGCTAAGGGTCGAATTGGAGATGTAGCTTCTGGCCTATACCCCAGCCACAGCAATGCCATAACTGAGCCATGTCTGCGACCTACACCACAGCTCACAGCAACACTGGATCCTTAATCCACTGAGCGAGGCCAGCAATTGAACCTGCGTCCTCATGGATGCTAGTTGGGTTCATTAACCATTGAGCCATGACGGGAACTCCAGAAAAAACACTTAAAAAAACTTCCACTCATATCACTTTAAAACTTTCTTGGAAAATTCATATAGTTGAAAATTTTCTAGTTACAGTTTTTCATGATTTCATACAAAGCAGTAATCACATTGGTAATAGTTGTGATAGGTCACTTGAATTTCATTTGTACTTTCTGTGCAGTTTTTATGAGGGACTGTTGATCCTTCTAAATTAATTGTATTGGAATAAGAATGCATAAGAAACAAGTTAGCCATTGAACTTTTTATTAGCCCATAGTCTTATATTTAGTTGGGATAGTTATTTTATCACTCATAGGACAAAAAGGGAAGCATCCACCAATGTTGTATATACCTAAAGGTTGAAATAGAACACACAAAAATCTTTTGAATTAAGTCCTGGGAGAATTTTGGTTAAGGGAATTTTGCTGTGTGGGAGACAAAGTTTTAAAACTCAACTTCCCTGAGAAAAAAGAATGTATACATGTATGTGTAACTGGGTCATCTTGCTGTACGGTAGAAAATTGACAGAACACTGTAAATCAGCTATAGTGGAAAAAATAAAAATCATTATTTAAAAAAACTCAACTTCCCATCTCTTCTCTAAGATAACGATATCATCTTTTCTGTATTAATGAATGATTTTGACCAACACATCTGCATCTTTTTTGGTGAAAAGGGCTATCAGGCTCTGCAATAGTTCCTTCCCTTTGTCAGAAGAAGTTCCTTTCCCTTTGTCAAAGCCAGCAGAATTAAGGTAACCTCATAAGGGCTCCTGAATATGGAATACATGTTTCTTTGCATGTATAGCATTCCAAACACTCTCTTCCATATATTCATTTAACAAAAAATATTTGTTGAGCACCACATTAGCCCAGGCGCAGTGCAAAGTGCTAGAGAAATAAATAGGTTTGGGTTGTGTAGGTTGTATCTTGTAATACACAGTTGAGAACTTGAGTGAAGTTGGTATGTTGATTTTTCCACATGGGTTCATCTGAGTTCAGTATAAAATATGCTTAAACATTTATGGAATTCTGTTGTCTTAAAAACTTAGTGCTAATATACAAGTGAGTACCAGCTCCATAATACTGCAGTCTGATTTAAAAAGATACCTCCCCCTCCACCCTCAGTTTGGGTTTTATTCAGGTATTAGCCAATGATCACTGTTAGTACATTGAAACTTCCACTTCATATGGACCCTTCTGAGCCTGTAGGTCTTGATACCATTGTGTATTATAGCTTAGCATGGTTGATAGGCCTAAGATTGGGCCACATCACTATGATTAGTTGCCAAATCACTGTGTGACCATCAGCAGTTCACAAACTTCTCACTTTTAGATTCTTTTCTGTGAATTGGACATGTTCAGATTGCTAGCTTATCAAGTAGACTCTTGACAAAATACTTCAAAGTTCTTGACGGATAAATAAGCTTTGTGTAAGTTCCCTTGCTTTCCAAAGAAGACAGTTCATACCTTTGCCATAGTTCGTAATACCCAGGATGATCAAAATGTTTTTGTTTTCTACTTAATTACAAAGTTAGGTTGAATCTCAAATTTGGATGGTCAGATACAACATAGTGAACAGAAAACTTGTTTGTTTTTTTTTTGTCTTTTTAGGGCCGCTCTTGTGGCATATGGAGGTTCCCAGGCTAGGGATCTAATGGGAGCTGTAGCCACTGGGCTACACCATAGCCACAGCAACGCCAGATCCGAGCCGCATCTGCAGTCTACAACCACAGCTCATGGCAACAATGGATCCTTAACCCACTGAGCGAGGCCAGGGATCGAACCTGAAACCTCCCGATTCCTAGTCGAATTAATTTCTGCTGCGCCACGACGGGAACCCCATGGATACTAGTCGGGTTCTTAACCTGCTGAGCCACAGTGGGAACTCCAGTGTCAACATAATTTTTAATGATGTAAGTCTAGTCCCCACCTCATTTACCTGGGAGTCACTTGTGAAGACTGCTTAAAATACAGATTTTTGGACCCCGGCTCACATTTACTAAGCCAGAATCTCTAGGGGTAGGCTTCTTGTAAAGACTTTTGCAGAAGCACCCTAGTGAGTCTTAGACTTTGGGAGAGTTGGCTCTGAAGGTTCCTCTCAAGCCTTTATTTCAATTTTAAATCTGGTTTGCCCCTTGGCAGGTTGTTTTGGAGAACAGAAAGTTCTCCAGAATGGACCTCAACCCCCTCACCTAAAGTGTTCTGCTCTGTTGAGTACTTTTTCTCTGCTTTGATAACTGTAATATTGTAGTATTTACCTATCTTGCCAAACATTGAACTTTATAAAATGTCCTGTGCCATACCTGTTCTCTTCTCTTGCCTAATGTGGGCCATCATCTAAGTGGTATGCAAATCCAGGAAGGTAATTTAGGATATGTATTTAACTACTCAAAATTTAATATGAGGGAATTCCCTTCGTGGCACAGCAGAAACAAACCCAACTAGTGTCCATGAGAACGCAGGTTTAATCCCTGGCCTCGCTCAGTGGGTTAAGGATCTGGCGTTGCCATGAGCTGTGGTGTAGGTTGAAGATGTGGCTCGGATCTGGCGTTGCTGTGGCTGTGGCGTAGGCCGGCAGCTGTGACTCTGATTGGACCCCTAGCCTGGGAACTTCATATGCCGCAGATGCAGCACTAAAAAGCAAAAAAAGAAAAAAATTAACATGAAAGGAGAATAGGATAATTTTGTGTTTGAAATATATAGCTATACCTTTGTGTAAATATGTTTGAAAACAAAAATTCATTTTCCTTTGGAGATTTTGGATCTATGTGAAATTTTAAATATTTCTTCTCTACACTTCTGCAAATCCAGGAGTAGAGAGACTGCCCATTTAAAGCTGAGAAATCCAACCTGACCTGAGAATTTCTGAAAACCATAAGTTTCTCCAGTGACACTTTACCTTAATAGAACCTTTAAAATTATTTTTTAAAGCTATTATGTATTGAATACATGTATTAGGTACTAAGTACTGCACTAGATACTTTTAGAGCTCACAAATAACTATGGTATAGGTGTTATTATTTCCCTTTTTATGGAAGAAGAAACTAAGGGATTTAGTAATTGGCTTGAGTTCAAGTCACTTGCCCAAGGTTACACAGTTAGGAAGTGATGGGGCCAGGATTCAAGCCCAGGGCAGTCTGGGCCCAGGCTCTTGATCAGCCCTCTGTGTTGTTTCCTGTCCCAATCTTGGCTGCTTGTTATAACCCTAGAAGAGTTCTCTGCTGTATCATCCACTGTCATATTTACCATATTTTTGTTCGTTGTGCCAGTAGGAGGGCTAAACAGTATCCATGTTAATCACTGATTCAGGAAGGATGATGATAAAGGGGGATGGATGGGGTAATAGAAGGAGGGAGACAGAGAGAAGGAAACCGATGCAAATGAAGTATCATGGTACTTCTGAATTGGCCCTAGCCCTGTGTTCTTGCCACCCTTTTATAAGGTTTCATCTTTAAAGTTGCTTTTTTTTTTTTTTTTTCCTGTATTTTTGTCCTTTTAGGGCCGCACCCGTGGCATATGGAGGTTCCTAGGCCAGGGGTTGAATTGGAGCTGTAGCTGCCAGCCTACGCCAGAGCCACAGCAACGCCAGGTCCGAGCCAGGTCTGCGACCTACACCACACCTCACCGCAATGCCAGATCCTTAACCCACTGATCGAGGCCAGGGATCAAACCTGCACCCTCATGGTTGCTAGTTGGATTCGTTTCTACTGTGCCATGATGGAAACTCCTGTTTTTTCCTTTTTTTTTTTTTTTTTTAGGGCTGCACCATGGCATATGGCGGTTCCCCGGTTAGGGGTCGAATTGGAGCTGCAGCTGCCAGCCTACTCCACAGCCACAGCAATGCGGGGTCCGAGCCATGTCTGCGACTTACACCACAACTCACAGCAATGCCAGATCCCCAACCCACAGAGTGAGGCCAGGGATCAAACCCCTATCCTCATGGATCCTACTCAGATTCATTTCCTCTGCACCAGGATAGGAACACCTTGTTGTTTTTTTTCTTTTTCTTTTCTTTTTTTACACCTGTACCTGCAGCATATGGAAGTTCTCGGGCTAGGAGTAGAATTGGAGCTACAGCTGCAGGCCCACACCACAGCCATAGCAACGCCAGATCTGAGCCGCATTTGCAACTTGTGCTGCAGCAGCAACAACGTTGGATCCCTATCCCACTGAGCAAGGCCAGGGATCCATCCCCCATACTCATAGAGACAATGTTGGGTCCTTAACCCACTGGGCCATAATGGGAACTCCAGTTGCTATCATTTTACCTAAGAGAAATAAATATAAAATAGGGAGGGGAGCATGTGGTATGATTTTTTTCCTCCTGGGCCCTTGATGCTTCTCAGACAGTCCTGGTGGCAGTAGCAACAGTCTTAAGTGCCATTTCTTGGTACCAGAGCCATAGGTTGCCTAGGGTCCTTTTTGTGCTAGTGATTCTTGTACTTCTTTTCTCTTGGTGAGGGAGAAGGCAACTCTCCAGTGTGTTCTAACCTTCATACCCATCTAGATGAGATCAGCTTGAGTGCTACACCTTTGCCCTCTCTATAACTCTCTGCATGCATCACCACTGTGCCCTGTTCTTCCTGAAGGACATGCAAATGGGGGTGTCACACGGGCACAGGAATATTTGCTTGTTTCCCAGGCAATCCCTGAGAGGAAACCAGGTCACAGTCCATGCATCTTCCTTTTTCATTATCATCTTTTCCCAATTTCTCTTCTAGTCTCTTTCCTGCTCATCTTCTCCTATTCTCTCCCCCCTCAACTCAAAATAGTGAGGTCAGCCTTAACTATAGAGGAGAAGGGACAAAGCTGAGTTAGAGCCAATAGTTGAGAGAACTGTCTGGATTAGTCTTGTAGCTTTGTAGCTGTGAGAGCGTCATATATGTCACTTGATTTTGGTCCATATGCTTTTTAAGGAGACATATATTGGAGACCCGGAGGACCGTAGGGCTGAATGGGGACTAGTTGGTAATAGAGAAAGGATCAGTGGCCTAGAAATTGTAGCTTCTAATCCTTTCCTTTATTAGAAGGATAGATTTGGATCCCATCCCTTAGGTACATGAACATCGAGGTCTAAACTAAATAGCATTTTGAGTTCCCTCTCATCCTAGGAGTCTTGGTTGCAGTGTCTCTTCTGGCTTTGTTTATATGTTTTAAGCAGAAAAAGAGGGCATGGTTGGAAGTATGGAGGTGGAATTTAGAAGTAGGATAAAGGATCATTAAGGAGTCTTGTCCCAGCTTAGCGATGGATATGAGACCAGAGGCAAGGTCTTCAGGTTGCTGAGGGAGAGGATTCTCTTGGATCTTTCTTCTGCCCATCTCAGCAGCTCTTGATGATGGTTTAGTTCCATAGTAAAACGGTTTCCCTTTCCTTTTTTTTTCTAGTACCTCAATATGCTAAGGACTTGTGAGGGCTACAATGAAATCATCTTCCCCCACTGTGCATGTGACTCCAGGAGGAAGGGGCATGTTATCACAGCCATCAGCATCACGCACTTTAAACTGCATGCCTGCACTGAAGAAGGACAGCTGGAGGTGAGAGTTCATTTAGTGTATAGCTGGCCTGTCAGGTGGCTGTGGCCAGCACACTGGGAATACTTTGATACTCACTTGCTATGTTTCAGATCCCACCTGGGGGGAAATGAAATCAAAAGTGTTTAACTGGGCTAGATAAATGGGCACTGGGTCCACATTGCTCCTCACCTTCACTGGCTGCTTACACTGACTTTTATCCTTGTTGGTCTTTTCCCTGAAATGATGTAAACATCTCCACTCATTTCTTTTCTGCTGCCTGGTTCAGAACCATCTTACCTAAGCTCCCCAGCATTCTAAAAAAAAATTTTTTTTTCTTTTGTTTTTTTAGGGCCGCGCCCATAGCATATGGGGGTTCCCAGGCTAGGGGTTGAACCAGAGCTATAGCTGCCAACCTATACCACAACCACAACGCCAGATCCGAACTGCATCTTTGACCTACACCACAGCTCACAGCAACGCCGGGTCCTTAACCCACTGAGCAAGGCCAGGGATCGAACCCGAAACCTCATGGTTCCTAGTCGGATTTGTTTCTGCTGCGCCACAACAGGAACTGCAGCATTCTAAAATGTATACCCTTGTTCTTGGTTGTTTAGAATCAGGTAATAGCATTTGAATGGGATGAGATGCAACGATGGGATACAGATGAAGAAGGAATGGCCTTCTGTTTTGAATATGCAAGAGGAGAGAAGAAGCCTCGATGGGTTAAAATCTTCACACCATATGTGAGTGGTAGATGAGGAAGCATGCTTGGGGAAAGTAGATTGGGCTTAAAGTTCTCCCGAAGCTAAATGCATAATGGAGAGAGCTATAGGGCTAGCAGTTGTTTTAAGACGTGAACCTCTTTGAATCCTAGAGCCCTAGTTCTTTCTGTCTTTCTTTTAGCCCTAAGTAGGATTACAGTTTTACATCCCACTTGACTCACGATTACCACTAGAAGGAGCCAGAGAATAACAGATGAGCCAGGCCTGGGTTTTTATGGGGCTTGTTAGGGTTTTTCTCTAGGATAAGGAAGTTTGGAAGGTGACTCTGGGCAGGAGTTCAAAGCATGGTTCTGTGGTGCCTGGCCTTGAGAAGTCAGTGAGTGTTGCTCTGTTTTTTGCTTCTATTTTTTTTTTTTTTTTCAGTTCAATTACATGCATGAATGCTTCGAGAGGGTGTTCTGCGAGCTCAAGTGGAGAAAAGAGGTAATTCTAGACAATCTTGAATTGATTTTTTTTATCTTTAAAATTTTTGTCTGTTTGAAATGTATAGTCCTATGGTCAAATACCTGGGGCCCTCATCTCCATCTTTCTAGGAATGTTAGTTAGAGAGTGGTTATCCCATATGAGCCAGGATACTCTTCTAGAGAGGTTATTGGTTATTATTAGCCTTGGACGCTGAATGGACTGTGCAGAAAAGCTGTGCTTCTTGTTGAGAGGGTGGCCATTGGCTACAAGCTATTTCTTCTCTCATGACTTTATGGACTCATGAGAGTCTCATGACTCCTCTGCCTTTTTTTTTTTTTTTTTTTAGCAAATCACGCTCCATGTTGTTCCTGACCCAGAAAAGGCAGCTTTAGTTTCAGCTTTTCTGACTGGATGAATCATGAAAGAGTCTGTCTAGGCTAACCAAGAATGTGTGTGTGTGAGATGGTTTTTGCTGCTGCTTTCCTGCTGTCTGTATCTGCCAGTGCTAGAACAGAATTTAGAAGATTCTGAATAATTTGCTACCTACCCTCAAAGAAAATGTTTCTGAGGTTTAGAAGGTAAAGTCAGAAACATGAAACATTATATTCTTGGTATGGTAGAAAGTACACTGGGCTCTGGGAGACAGATCTGGATTCTCTCCTATCTTTTTTTCTCTGATTTTGGGCAAATCAGCCTCTCTGGATCTCAGTTTTCTCATCTTTTCTCATCATAAGACGGGAAGGCTGAACCAGATAATTAACATCCTAGGTTCCTTCCAGCTCTAAGAGGCTGTGAACCTCGATGGGAAGTTATATCAGGGGAAGAGGCCAGTCAGTTCGAGTCATCCAGTCATACATGTGTGAGGGTTTGTCTCTAGATGGCAGGAGACGTGGACACCTAAGGCTTCCCAGTAGTAACTCTTTTCTTTTTTTCCTTTCAGAACATTTTCCAGATGGCGAGGTCACAGCAGAGGGATGTGGCCACCTAGCCTTTCGTTACCCCCTTCCCTTCTTTTCACCCTCATCCTCTTATCCCTTTCGTCTCCCATGTCAGACAGAGTAACCATTAACACAAAGGAAGAGAAAACGGAAAAAAGTCATTATATTCAAAAGCCCTAAACTAAATATTATTAATAATCCCTCTGAATTTCCTATCTCTGGAATTGAGCTGGTAGAGAACAGCAGATTGGTCAGCACCAGGAGTCAACTGAGTTAAGACAGGAAAAGAAATAAGCCCAACCAACTCGCCAAAGGTATCTTTGTCCTTTTACCTGGGCCTCATACCAACAGACTCTCCTTGTACTATATTTTTAAAACTGGAACTATGAACTCCATCCATTTGCACTGTTCAGACATATATATGTATGTATGTAAAAATTATATATACACAAATTAGCTGCACGTATATACATATATATATTTCTTTTTAAATTTCATATTGATGGCAGTACCTTTTTTAGCTTGTGTTTTTACACACCTTTCACTAGAATTCATGACTTCTCTCTTGCTCTCTTTATTTTGAAACAAACTTTAAAAAGAAAAAAAAAAAAACTTTACAGGGAAAATACCTCTCCTCATGAAGGACTCAAAGTTTACAACCTGCTTGGGTTTCTCCCCCTTTTTTGTATTGAGTGACGATTGTGGATCATGGGTTGCCATAGAGTCTGAGGAGCATAGTTTCTTTATCTTCCGAGAGGCTGCTGGGGAGGAGAAAGGTGTGTTTCTCAAGGGCAGCAAGGCTGCAGATCTGTAGGGAGAGTCTAATGATTTGGTGTGGCCTCTTGATTCCAAGACAACTTTCCTGGTTCATCTCTCTCTTCCACTCATGGCTTTTAGCCACATTATACATCTTCCTGCTTCTCCAGGGTCGCCTGTATGCTTTCCTGCGGTTGGCCTAGAATGAAGTGGGGCGGGGTGCCCTCAGGATGATGTTGATGCCACAGGAACCTGAAGTACTTCGTGACTGTGATTTCCCATTCCCCTGCTGTTTCTAAAGCAGGGACAGTACTCGGGACCAGAGTTAAAGCTGATACCTTTAGGCACAAAGATTGGATTTAGGTCGGGGGAAGGGAGGCAGAAAGGCCCTATGTGCGTAAGCTTTTCCCCACTCCATTCCTGACCAGTAACCACCCATAACTATTGCATTCTCCTCGACTTCCTTAAACAGCTGTGTCGGAGAGGGATCTGACAGTATCCTCAAGGCCTTGGGGAAACTTGGATTGGGTCCATGGTCTGTGCCAAGCAAACCATAGCCCATCTGAGCCAGCTCAGGACTCAGGAAGGAGCAGTAGGAGTATGGTTGATTTGGGTTGGATCTTAACTTTTAATTAAAAGGAGACTGAAGGAAAACCTTTTTGTCCCTCAAAAAGCTCCTCGTCTGACCTTGCAGTTAGACTTTTTGAGACCTAAATGCTACATCCCAGGGTCTGGGCCAGGGCTGCCTAGAGTAGGGCAACATTCTCAACCCCCAGGCTCCAAAGATAGCGCATTGGGAGTTCCAGGTCTGGCTCGGATGCACCTGAAACACATTTTTGAGCCTTCTTTTCTTTTTTCCGTCTCTACCTTCTAAACAAAAACCTCCGTAGGATGGCATTTTTGCTTTGTCTAACTGGGAGACAACCGTAGTTGGTTGTATTCAACTCCACTGAGCAGTGTTGGGGTGGTTTGAAGTTTCTGGTTTTTGTAACTTGTTTTTGCAGGCCACTTTTCTTTCTCACTCTGTTATCCTGGCAGCCACTTTCCCCTGGGGAGTGTGGGATCATATAGGACATCCTAGCTTCCCTCCCCTTCTCCAAAGCCAGGTGGAATCACAGAGCACAGGATGTAAGAAAGCTGAATTTTAAAGTTGCAGAGAGTGATCCCTGACTTGGAGGCTTTGGCACAGAATTAACATCATCTGGCTTAAATGAATTTAATAATGAGCCATAGGACCCTGGAAAGAAGGTATTTGATTGCCCCCTCCAAGATGCTGAAGAGGGCTTTGGCACTGGCTTTGTTCGAATGTTAAAAATAGCAGCAGTTTGTCCCCTGATCCCTCAGAGTGGGAGAGGAATGAACAAACCCGGGAGTCCATGGAAAGCCCAAATGCTGACCTCCAGATGAGGGCATCGGGGAGGCCCTTAGTGTGGATAGACGCTGCTCCGTTCCCCATCTGACCTGGCACTCACTCGATGCTTGGAGACTGGGGGAAGGCCCCAGAGGTAGTTAGCCTCTTAGTAGAATCTGTTTAGGAACAGCCCCTGCTTCAGGTTATACAACTCACAAAGCCCCCGGCTACAGCTTGAAGGGGATGGGTGGGGCACGTGAAGGGGCGCTGCCTTCTCTCTCACCCACAGCAGGTGTCCTGCCATGGAGGCAGAGGTCGCCGTGGTGGTGGAGCGCCATAGGGTCAAGCTCTTCTTTGCATGAAGCAATGTTAGTGTGATACCCTTTCCCTCTTGCTTTGTACTTCCTTTCTCGAATCCTTCCCACCTTTCTCGGTCCTGGGTTCTGCCCAGGGAGGTTTCTACTCAGTCTTCTTCTGCAGTTTGTCTCTAGGAGATGGAGAGGCTCTCCCTTCCCCCTGCTTCGCCCCAGCAGAGCCAGCAGGATGTCCCTGAACTCCTGTTGTTCTCCCTTCCCCAACAAAGAGTTTCTATCCTCTTTGATCAAAGCTCATAGTTTTTATGGATCAGGAGAAAATGCAGGCCCTCAGAAACTAATCCCTGCAGAAGGGTTCCTTGGGCCATGCTTTGGGTTTTCTGCTCTTCCTGTTTTTATTCTACTCTCTTTTTTTCTGCCCTCCTGTGCTCTGGGCCTAAGCTCAGTACAGATGAGTGTTCAGGGCAGCTCCTAGGCCTGGACAGCTCTCGGGGAGGAGTTAGATAAATGTTCAACATCCCCATGCCTGGCCCATCTAGTTTCATCCTTTAGTTACCCGGGCCAGTAGCTTTGGGTTCTCCCCTCTTGTAGCTCCAAATCCAATGCTTGGAGCAGTGGTATAGGGCTCTTAATAGGAGGTGACGCCTCTCTCTCATTTCAAAATTTGCCAACTTAGGGCCTGGCTCTGGAAAGCAGTTTTCTTAAAGAGGACTGCATCCTGGGTGATCTGAAATCTCCAGACCTAGAGGGACAGCTGTGCCCTCCCTTCTCTCCTCTGTTCTCTGGCTAAACTGATTTAGCAGTAGAAACCATTTGGTGTGTTGGACTCTAGCATACCACTAGGTTCCTCCCAGGTTCCCTGTGTCATGTTAGCTTCCTTTTGGAGGGAGGGTGATGTGGCTGAATACTCAAGAGAGCAGAGGCGGCGGGTGTGCTTCTAAAGAAGCTCCCCATCTTCCGATTCCTCCTCCGACCTTCCTCTTCCCCCAGGTCTCACTGAGACGGGCAGCGTCAGCTCACTGCTCAGCAGTAATGGAGGCTGTGGGAGAGGCTCAGGGCTCTGGGGAAGAACAGAGTCAAGAGGGGAGTGATATGGGGTGGAGGCACTTAGCCAACCGCTAAACCTGGACACCAATTTTATATCATGCCCCCTTTTTAAGCTGGTGAGCTGGGCTTCAGTTTTCCCCAGGCCATGCACACTTTTAATTTATTTGAGAGAAACTCTAATTGTATTTTCACTGCAGTATCTTGTATTTTTTATTTGTGATTTAAGAAATGTGAAGAGAAAATACACAGACACACAATGGCTAACAGTGATTCTTTCATTCCTTGTTCTAGAGCTAACCACTCTAAACTTGTTTGGTAATGTCACTTAGTGTAATTAATTGTAACATATTCTTTTAAATAAATTGATTTATTGATGAAACTATCCTTTGGTTTCCTAGACTACAAATCCTTTGGGTTGTGTGGGAAGAGGTGAAGAAGGGACATTGGAGTTCGAATGTTCAGTCTGAAGATGGGCGGGAACATCTCACCAGTTCTCTTGAGCAACTAGAAAGGGCAGGAGATGGGGAGGGGTGGGAAAAGGAGAAGCCAGGAGGCCCCCTGGCCCAGAGCTCTGTTTCCAGTGGCTCCTTTGAAAATCCCTTCTTCTCCCTGAGCTCTCAGGGTTGGTTATGCCAGCTCGCACAAACTCCATGTTAAGACTCACAGGACTTCTCTCGGACCTCAGCCTTATGCAGATAGAGCCTGGCAGAGCCCTTGGGACAGATCTTAGCACTGTTCCCTTACCCCCAGCAACGTGTATATGGCTTTTCATTTTTCGAATAACTTAGGAAACTTCTCTCTGGAATCTGAACTGAAAGGTACATATTACCTCTAATGAATGCAGCCCAATACCATGTACTCTGGGTGTTATAGCCCTTCCTCTGCCCATACTCCTGAGAATAAGTGTAGTCTTGCATGTTCTTTGCTTCTGCAGAGGAATCTCATATACTATGGCCTGCGTACTCTTAAGAATATCTACTCTGAGAGTTCCAGCTGTGGTGCAGAGAGTTAAGGATCCAGCATTGTCTCTGCAGCAGTGTGAGTTCAATCCCCCAGCCTGGTGCAGTGGGTTAAAGATCTAGCATTGCCACAGCTGTGGCATAGGTTGCAGCTGCAGTTTGGATTCAGTCTCTGTCCTGGGAACTTCCATATGCCACAGGCACAGCTGGAAAAAAAAAAAGGAAAACCTACTCTGCTCAGTGCAGAGGCTGAATCTGCACTGAAAAGCCCAGCACTTCTTTTAGGTTGGATATTTTAAATTATTTTTATAGACCTTCCTGTTTTTGTTTTTATAATCTCTGTGTGCTTTTGCTCCTTGATTGGAGAATAAGAGCAAGGAGTAGCTGGACATTTTATTTGGCAGTTCAGGAAGAGATGTTGCTCTGGGTCTCTCACTCAGCCATCAGCACTGAATATTTGGAATCTGGTAAATATTACTATGCTAATAGAGGGAAATGTTTCTTTCTTTTTCCTTTTTTTTTTTTTTTTTGGCTGCACTCAAGGCATGTGTAAGTTCCCAGGCCAGAGCCGAAACCTGTGCCACAACTGTGGCAATGCCAGATCCTTAACCCACTGTGCCAGGCAGCGATCAAACTGAAGCTGGGAACCAAGCTACTACAGAGACACCACCACCAGGTCCTTAACCCACTTTGCCACAAGGGGAACTCCAAAAATTTTTTTCTTTAACAAGGAAAGAATCCAGAGAAGTAGAAAGTGAAACTCCAGAGTTAGAATTAACAGAAGTTAAAGTCAAACATTTATTGAATATCTTCTGTGTGCAGGGCATAGATACTGAAATTGATACAAAAACAAAGTAAAAGTCTCTGCTAGCTTTTAGCCTCACAGAGCAATGAACATGATACCCAGCAGTGGAAGGGTTAAGTGCCAGAAAGACCAGAAAAAGAGGAAAGATCTTTCCATGGAGGCTGTTAAGGAAATCTTAACATAAGAAAGTGGTGTTTAAGGTGAACCACTGGGAATGGGCAAGATTTCAACAAAAAGGCATTCAGCAAGTTTTATTAAGCCATTATATGCCAGATAACTATTTGGGAGCAAAAAGATACGGGGTGGAGAATCAAACTTGCCCAGATAAACAAGAAATGGTCCTATTTGATTAGGACTTAAGAGGCATGTAGGAATAAAACAAGATCAGCCTTTGGAGAGCCTTAAATGCCAGGTGAAGTGTTCTACATTAAAAAAAAAAAAAAGTTTTGTTGTTTCTCATCAGCTGCAGTTTAGAAACATCGATGTTTCAGAATATATACAGAGGAATCAATTAGGAACTAGACATGATAAGAAACTGCATGATTTCAAATTATGTTAGGGCAGTGATAACTTGAAATGGGGGAAATGGGTGTGAGAAAAATTGTGGAGTTAAAATATTTGTGATTTAATACTAAACATTGAATTTATGTAAAAGACTCCCAAGGTTTCATGTCTAGGTGATTATAAAATAGATATATTTAAGACTTGAAACTCTGGGGAAGAAAATATTTTAGCTCTGGACCTATTATGATTTAGGCATGTGTGAGAAACCTGCATATTGGTGTCCAGGAGTTAGTTCTTAATTATTTGCTGAGCAGTTTCTAATGTTCCAGGCACCAATTAGGGTGGTGGGGATTCAACAGTGAAAAAGGCAGAGTAAGTATCTGTGAATGAATTTGTAGAAGGCAGGTGGCTTCCCTGGAGAACAGGTCGTAGGAGAGCAGGAGAGGGAACTCAGAAACAGGTGAGGAGGGAACTGCAGGCCTCCAGTGGGCGAGGGTGACCTGGGCAGTGTTGATGGCAGTAAAGATGCATTTAGAGAGAGAGCCAGTAGGGCTTTGCAGCTTGGATGCTAGACGTGACCGAAAGGGTGTGGTCAGAGACCTGGCCTAAGTGGGTACATGGTGGTGCTCTTGACTAGCGAGGAGGACCGACAGAGGGCCAATAGGTTAGAAACACACAGCTGGGAGTTATTTTCATCAAGCAGATGAGAAAACACAACCTCATTTATGGGGAGTAAGGGGAAGCTGTCAACTTGGGGACATAGACTGACAGAGGGGCCAGAGAAGGAGAATCTTAAGAGCCAGAAGCTTGACTCAGGGCTGCCCAAGCTCTCAGATTTGGAGAAGAGAATGAGGTTTGGCTATCAGTCGCAAATACAAGCAGTGAAGGGTTTTAAAATTTCAGCAGGAGAATTAAAAGGCAAAGGAAACCCTGCAAGTCAAATCTAAGGAAATGACACACTTTGCATTACATTCGTAGATTTTAAAGCTCTGAAAATTCGGACCCAGAATGGGAATGCATTGAAGGACCTAAATGTTTTTCTTTCTAAAACTGGAAGGCTTTCCCCAGCCCCTGCTATTAACCTGTCAGCTCCACTTTCTGCCTCGAGAAGTTATTTTCCTTCTCTCTTCTCTTTATGCTGCCATTAACATTTGAACAGTAACTTAATTATTTTAGAGGAAACTGGTGCTGAGTTTCATCTTGTTTGGTCTGAAGTTGGGTGATCCTATTTGTCATCATTTCCTGTTTCTTCTGCCTTTTATTACTGAGGCCTCTTCTGTTCAGAGATGTTAGTGAACTTTGATAGCTAACAGCACTACCCTTCCTTTATACCCGTTCGATGATATTGAAGCTGGTGTCGTGCCCAAGAAATCTGTCTTCATACAAGAAACAAGTTTCTTTTCTGTCTCAGATGGCCTCCTGTGTTTTGCTGTCAGAGTACCTGGAGATTCCGTGTCCAGATGTTGTTTCGATTCTCCAAAAGAAGCCTCTGTCTTCTCATCCCCACCATGCAACCTGACTTAGTCACCGCTTCTCTGGAGAAAATCTGGCTGCAGCCTTGCAGGGAGGGGAGACAGCAGGGAGCAGTGACAGGCAGTAAATGTAGTCTTCAAGGTTTGTGTGAGGGGCCTCCTGAGATCTGGAAAGATGCCAGGAAGGAGGAGGCTTCCTAGTCCTCCAAGGCCCAAATCCCAGGAGAATCTACCAGCCAGTAAATCACTCCAGGAGCTGCCCTTTGGTTTAAACCTTACATCTTTCTGTCCTAACCCAGAAACTGTTGCAAAGCCAATGTGAGCAGCTCAGGGGAACATTCATTATGTTAATACCAACTCCTATTCTCCTCCTCCTTATGCACACCTCCCTCTTCCCATCTCTGATTGAGCATGCGTACGCGCCCCCACCCCTGTATCTCTAATTGAGATTTCAGATCCTTCATACTTGGCTCAGAATCCTGACTGGATTCTCTTCCTTCTGAGTAAGTCCTATCCCTGATTTCTTAACCTATCCAAGAGACTTTCTTCCTGAAACAATGTCCACAGGTACATCCCTAGAGTGCTGCACATGTTACTTCTCTTTTTAACTCTTACTAGTTTGGGACGGTTTTAAGAGAAGGCAGAAGTGTGGGGTGGAGGTGGGGATTTACTCATCTCTCTAAGCTCCCAGAACAGCTTTGGCCTGAGGCCAGTTTGGGGCTGGAAGGTCCTTTATAAGCAGGATGTAAAGAGGGTGGAGTAGCAGGTGGCTGCCAAGAAGCCAGTGCCCCATGGGCTGTGAATCAAAGAGGATACTTGTGTGAGCCCCTGACCCCAGCCTGAAAGCAGTTCACAGAGGAATCTAGGAACTGGAGGGATCTTAGGGCTTAATGCATCTGCCTTCTGCTTGATAGGGGTCACTACTCCAGCCTGCTAGATGCTTCTTGGATCTAGTTATAAGACAAGAGCATCATGGGCTTTTCTGCCTGGGTTCCGTTCCTGCAGCCATCCCTTAGTCACTTTGCGACACTGGGTAAGTTAACTTACCTCCAAAGCCTTTGTCTCCTTGTCTGTAAAATTATATCCTGGAGTTCCTGTCGTGGCTCAGCAGTAATGAACCCAACTAGTATCTGTGAGGACACCAGTTCAATCCCTGGCCTCGCTCAGTGTTGGTTAAGGATCCGGCATTGCACAGAGCTGGGGGGGTGTCAAAGATACAACTTGGATCTGGCGTCGCTGTGGCTGTGGTGTAGGCCAGCAGCTGCAGCTCCAATTCGACCCCTAGCCTGGGAACTTCCATATGCCATGGGTGCGGCCCTAAAAAAGTCCTGCTTTGCAGGGTTGTTGGGAGGTTAAACGAGGAAATGCACATTAAAGGCCTAGAAGGGAGCCACATACAGAGCAATTGCTTCATAGATGGTGGTGGTGCAGTCAGCTCCCAGTATCCGCCCCCCTCCCTGGCTGGTGCTGGGACAGCTCACCCACATGAACAAGGGAGAATTTGGGGTCTGGGCTGTGAGATGTCCTCAGCCTTCAGCGGGACAGGGCTGAGTGTGGGAGAGGCCTGCCGACCTGCTTTCTCCCCTCTGTGCCCAGCTCTGCAGAGCTTTCCAGAATTAAGTGCAAAAGAAGGGTGGAAGGATAGGATCTTGAAGCTTGATCAAGCCCCAGACATGCTCCGGGGCGAGGGCTGGGCCTTCCTGATAAGAGTTTTCTCTCCCAACCTCACTCTCCCTCCCCACCCTCCCCCTCCCTGATACGCTCAGTCCCCTACCTTCCACCTCCCAAGACGCTTATGTGGTGCTTTTAAAACTTTTTTCTTTATTTAGACAGAAAAGACCAACTCTTTAAAAGTAAAATGCAATAAATAAATAAGTTAAGCATAGAGAAGTGTCTGAAACTGACTCCCCGCTCTCCCCTTACCACTCCCACCCCCACCCCATTTCTTCTCCCTAAAACCTCTTTCTAAAGAAAATGATCAGGTAATAAACCCTTTAGCCCTCCCCACACCCCTCTTCCCAGATACCCAGTTACCCCCCAAAGCAAAGGGAGAAATCAAGAGAGAAAAAAATCCAAGGGAAACATTGTCTAAACTCCCAGAAAGAGAGATGGCAGCGTCCGGGCCGGGCCGGGTAACGCACGGGTGGTTGTGGTATTTACATGGAGGGACCAGCAGAGACTGTAAACATTTTTAGGGGGTTGGGGGAGGTCTTTTCCTCGTGAAAGGAGGAGGGTCTCTGTGGCTGACTGGCAGAGAGGCAGCCCTCAGGGCGCCCCACACCCTCCTTAGAGGGGGCCCTCGGGGAGGCAGTGAGTTTTAGGGCTGGGAGCCCAGGGTTCAGGGATATCCTACCTCTAGCCGAGGGTGGCAGGGGGTGCGAGAACCAGCTTCTGAGAAACCCCTCGTGAGGGGAAGAGGCTGGGGCTGGGGGAGCTGGGGCGCGTGGGGGAGGCCCCTGCTGCCCTCCCGGCAGCACAGGTAGAACAGGCCCACTGGTGGGGGAGGCAAGTGCGAGAGCTGGGCGCACAAGGCCCGGCACAGGAGCCCCATCAGAGGGCAGGTACCCCGGAGCCTTCGAGCCTGTTCCTTGCTCCCTCACAAAGGCCAAAAGGGCACCTGGGAGGAAACAGGCCCTTCAGGGGAGACGGGGTGGTGGCAGCAGGCCGGTGTCCTGTGCCCCCAAGGGCCATGAAGCAGCGTTTGCCCCAGAGCCCAGTCAAGGCCCAGGGCAGATGTGCAGAGAGGGCTGGGGCCAGTCGTGGGGAGAGGGGGTGAGGTGCCCCTTCCTCTGGTGTCTCCAGACCTGTGAAAGGAAGGAAACGTGGGTGAAGCTGCGGGGAACACAGTACCCGATGCAGGTCGCAGGCCCTGGGGGAGCAGAGGTGGCTGAGGAAGGCGGTCATCACAAAGGCCTCGGTCCAGACTGAACCATCTGGGCCCCCAGCCATTCGACAAGGGGCAGGGAGGGAGGGCGAGGGAGGGAGGGGCTGGTGATTACAAGAAACCAAAGGATATTAGGAAGGAAATATTCAAACACCCCGTGAGAAAAAGAGAGACTGGAAGATAAGGAGACGGACTGGAGGAGGAGAGGCAAAGAAATGAGACAACAAACAGGCAGGCAGAGGTGACTCGGAGAAAGGAGGAGGGGTGCAGTGTAGGAACAGACACCTGGAAAAAGAGCAAGGGGGCATCCGCAAAAGGGCGGCAGAGCAGGCCAGGGTGGAACCAGGGCTGGGCTTGGGGCTGGAGTCTCAAGGGGTGAGACCCCCTAGCCCCTGGGGGGTGCTCTCATTCCTTTTTGGAAAGGAACAAAGAAAGCAAGAGAGAAATGCACAGAACACGGACCACAGTCACCAACCACTGTTGACCAAGCACATCCCGCGAGCTGCCCCCGGCCCTGACCCTGGGCTGGGGGGCGCTTCCCTCCGCGGCCCCCTCCCCAAATAACAAACAATCGGCTCCAAAGACAACACGCTCGTTCCATGCAACTTACAGGGGCCCGGAGCAGGGGTCCGGGGATGGGGGCTTCGGCCGACAATGGACACGGGCCCTGGGCTGGGGGGCCCCCCAGGGTGGGGGGAGTTAAGCAGCCAGGATTGGGGGGAAAGGGGGAAAAACAGAAAATGTGGGTATTGTTTTGGGGTTGTGTTTTCTTAGGGGTTTGGTCCAAAGAAGATTAAACAACACAAAAGTAATCAAAGCTCACAGCTCTGCGGCCATGAGGTTGAGGTGGTGGCCGGTGATGGAGTGGAGGGGACCTGATAAGTGAGATTGACAGGCAGTCCAGCACCTTCAGCTGCCTCCACCTGAGCCAAAGCTGCTCCCCAGAGGCCTGATGCTCGGACTCCACTGTCCCACAGGGGAAATCACCCGGGGTCCAGGGCACCGGGCCTGATGTCCTCGCTTCTCAGGACAGATATTCTAGGAGCCAGTGGTTCTAGGGCCCTCCACTACCCTAAACCAGCCCCCTATTTCCCCAAACCCTACTCCCCTAATTCTACTCCAACCCAAAGGAAAACCAGAAAGAGAGAGACACAAGACACATGGACACTGACCGGACAGACGAGAACAGATATCGGGGAAGTTCTAGGGGGTGGACACAGATACAGACAGACTTGGCTCTGGGGTCACAGTGTGTGAGTGTGTGTGTGTGTGTGTCTGTGTGTGCGTGTGTGTGAGAGGGAGAGACATGGATGACTGAGAAACAGCTGAGAAAGCTGCTCCAGATCCCTGCTTCAAGCGCCCAGAGTCAGGGCTGGGTATCCTGAGGGAGGTGGGGAAGGGGGTGGGGGAAGTCCAAGTGAGGGCCCTGGCTGTGGTGTGAGGGAGCTGGAGAGGTCACAGGAAGGGAGCAGGACCCACCTGGGGGCCCTCAGTAGGGCCGGTTGGCATCCTTGGGTCGCTTTAGCTGGACTTTGAGGCGCTTCATGCCAATCTGGAAACCGTTCATGGCCTGGATGGCAGCCTGGGCACTGGCTGGATTGTCGAAACTCACAAAGCCTGAGGTAAGAGGGGCATAAAGCTTGCCCTGGCCTCCTCACTCTTCTGTGCTTAGACCAAGGCCTGCTCTTTGCTTTCCCATCACCCCCCTACTTCCTCCAGGTCTCCCAAATGCCCAGAAAACTGCCCAGCACACAGTAGGCGTTCAGTAAGTCATTGACAGGTTGAGTGAATGAGTCCAGTCTAGCCTCCTGCACACCCCAGGACGCTCCTGTCCACATTCTTTGAGGGGCAACCCCTTCCTTGGCCTGGAGAGCTCAGAACCTGTCCTTTGAAAGCTCCACTCCAGACCCTAAATGACTTCTGAAGCCTTTCCCAAAGCAGCCTTTCAAAGAGTGAAGGCAGGGAGTTCCCGTCATGGCGCAGTGGTTAACGAACCCGACTAGGAACCATGAGGTTGCAGGTTCGGTCCCTGCCCTTGCTCAGTGGGTTAACGATCCAGCGTTGCCGTGAGCTGTGGTGTAGGTTGCAGATGCAGCTCGGATCACGCGTTGCTGTGGCTCTGGCGTAGGCCGATGGCTACAGCTCCGATTCAACCCCTAGCCTGGGAACCTCCATATGCCGTGGGAGCAGCCCAAGAAATAGCAACAACAACAACAAACGACAAAAGACCAAAAAAAAAAAAAAAAAAGAGTGAAGGCAACTAAACCCTGCTCCCTAAGCCTTCCTTTTGAAAACAACTTCCTCAGAGAGCATGGATTTGACCCGTTCCTAAGGAAAAAGGTGAAGCTATAGTTTTCTGGAGGAAGAGATGGGCCTGGACAGAGGCAAGTGTGGGGTGTTGGGAGTGTAAAAGAAAAAAATGGGTCTTTCAGACCTTTGCACAATCTGGATTTCAAATATTGGGCCCACTGCAACCATAAGTGCTTTCGAATGTATCAGACCTTGTCCTCACCTGGGCCATATTTTATCTTTTGGATCATCCTGTTCTTACCAAAACACTTGCTCTGATTGGTGGCCCGATCAACAAAGACTTTGGCTGAGATGACGTGGCCAAAGGGGACAAACATCTGCAGGATCTCTGAGTCAGTGAACTCCTGGGGCAGGTGGTAGATGAAGATGTTGCAGCCGTCAGGGCCTGGGTGGCAGCAGAGAAGGAAGGAAGAGCTCCATGTCTGGGAGACAGACAAGGCGCGAGGGACCAGGGAAGGCAGCCCCCAAGCTGTGGGCCAGGGCACCAGCCACCCCTCTCCAGTCTCATCCCCACATATGGGGCCAGACAGAGCTGGCCTTGGAGCCCCCAGCAGGGGCACCCCATCCCTGAACACTCTCCCCCGGGACTAGGCCACACCTTCCCGTTGCTGCTGCTGCTGCTGTTGCTGCTGCTGCTGCTGCTGCTGAGGAGGAGGTGGGGGCTGCTGGGCCACCAGGGCAGGAGGCTGTGGGAACGCAGGTGCCACCAGGCTGTAGGCTGCCGGGTAGGCTGCTGGCGGGGGGGAACAGAGAGCGCAGATGGGGTTCCTGAGATGCCCCCAGCCCTTCCAGCCAACCCAGTGTCCCTCCCCCTAGCCCAGGCCGACGGAGTGGACAGGGCTGGGCCCTAAGGTGCCAGAGGAGGAGCTGCCTCAGACCGTGGTGCACCACCCATAAAGGCGCATCTCACAGGTATGGCCTGTCAGTGAGTCCGCGGTCGTGGTTGGTGGGGACCATGAAGCCCAGGCCCAAATTCTGGGCCCGTTTCCTCTTGCCAACCCTTCCACCGGGGCCGGGGCTCCTCACCTGTGTAGTGCTGCATCCCCGCATAGGCCTGCTGCAGGGGGTCCACGGGGGCCGCGGGGCTCTGAGCTGGGGAGAGCAGCACTGACCGTGAGAGTGGGGCTGCCACGCAGCTGGGAGCCCCACCAGTGGCTCTTGGAGCAGAGGCCCAGCAGGTGGGGAGGAGAGCCTCGTGGGAGAGCATGGGATGTGAAATGAGAAAGCAGAAAGGCACAGAGCCATGGGAAGAGGGGAGGGCCAGGCATTAGCAAGACCTGAGTCTGTGACTGGCTGTGCAGCGCTCTACACCTTGGCCAAGTCACTTGGCCTCTCTACACCTCAGCTTCCCTGGCTGAGACGTGGAAGGAACACCCCACCCAAGCTAATAGCAGGAGAAAGTGCCTTGTAACCCCAAAGCCTGGAGAGGAAGGTGTGTCACACCTGCAGGCAGTGAGAGTGGTGGCTGGGATTGTTGCTGGGGAGAGGGGTGGGCAGGCAGAGAACCCCACCTGGGTAGGGGTGGACCCCGTTGGGATACAGAGCATCAGGGGCAGGCTGCCCAGTGGGCTGGGTGGGCACCGGGCTGTAGCCGTTGACGCCCAGGGCAGCAGGGATCGCAGAGACAGGTGTGGCAGCGATGGCAGGAGGGGTGCTGGTTCCTGGGGAGGAGAAATCGGCAGAGACAGAGCAGAGAAGTGGACACACAAATGTCAGCAGAAAACCGGTCAGTAAGTCTGAGGGCAGAGGGGAGGAGGCAGCTACTCTCTGACCCCTGACCTCTCCCAGGCCCCACGGCTACCCTGAGCCATATGCCCCTCTCCCCATCCCCACCACGGCGTGGTTCTGACCTGCCCCATTCACACCCTGCCCAGCCCAGCCTGGGCCGTACCTGAGGATGGGGTGATGGGGGTGGCGATGAGGCCATTGGCATTGATGGCGGCCATGTGCTGCATCTGCACGGCAGCCATGGTGGCCATGGGGCTGAGGTAGGCACTGTGAGCCGCTACCAGGGCCGCCTGCTGCTGCATCAGCTGGGGACAGGGGAGGAGAGAGAGTGGGGCTAGCTCCCCTGCACCCTGGCCTGGGTCCCCTCCCAGCCCCGGACCTTGGCATTGGGAGGGTGGGGGCAGGACAGGAGGCCAGGATAGGGGTGGGCCAGGCCCGGCCCCAAGGGGCAGTGCTCACGGCCTGGGTGTAGGCGCTGTAGGCTCCAAACTGGAGGGCGATGGGGCTGAACATGCCCAGCTGGGTGGCCACCTGCTGCATTCGGCGGAGACCTCGCTCCTTCTCCGTGTCAGCAAACTTCACCACCAGGCTGGATGAGGCACCCTGGGCACCAGCCCCGCAAGAGGTCAGCGGGATGGAGTTGGGGGTCTCTCCTCCTCAGAGCCCTCAGGACCTGGCCCCAAGTCCATCTCGCATGGCTTGGCCTCTTTGGGAGGGCAGCCATTGTTGTTCTTATGTCAAGTGGGGAAACTTTCGTCCCACCCCTCCCCTGTACCAGGCTGTGTGAGAGACTAGACAACATCAAGGAATGTGAGGGCATGTGCTTAAAAGGGGAGAGAGCTACCGGAAGGCAGAGGGCATTCCTGGCTTCTCCAGGAGGATTCTGAGCCGGAAATCATCCCCAGGGCGCATCAGCAGCAACAAACCTTTGAGCTCATCTTGCCCGGTAGCTACTCCCTCACCCCACCCCCACCCCCATGTCCCTCCTCATGGTGTGCTCAAGGGATGCAGCCTCGAAGCTGAATAGCAGCCCACACCTAGAAAAATCAGCCTGGAACCTTTGCAAGAGTTGTAGAACCCTATGCTCTGGAATGCAGCTCTCTACCTGCAGCTGCATCCTAGCACCCAAAACCCTGCTAAGTGCTTTTGTCCAGTCTCTGCTGGAGAACCTGAGTTATGAGAGGCTCACCTCCTTGGGAGCCAGCCAGTTCCGTTTGAGAGGTTTGCTGTGCGGGGGCAGTGGGATGAGTGTGCAGAGGTCACGTGGGGCCTCTAAGCACGTGTCCTGATGTCCAGCCAGGGGCGGGGTATGGGAAGCGTGGGAGAAAAGGTGTGAGGTGGAGGAGGCTGAGGGATGGAGGAGGCAGGAGAGGAGCGTGAGGGCATGTGGACCGAAGATGAGGCACAGGCGTGGCGAACAAGAAACAGGGAGGAGTTATTTGAAAGGTGATGCTTGTCCCTAAGAGGTTTGATTCTCCTGCCAGAAAATTCTTTTGGAATAAACTCAGAGGCCCTATCCGGAATGGACTGTCCCCTCTGAGCCAGGGTCTGGTGTGGGCCCAGCGAGGCTGGAAGAGGCCCGAGGGCCAGGCAGCAGGGCTCACCGGCAGGGTCCGGCTGCTGTGAAGGGTGTTGATGGCCGCCTGGGCCTCGGCATGGGTCTGGAACTTCACGAAGGCGCAGCCTGGAGCATTTAAGAGGGACAAGAAAAGGGTGAGTGTCCATGCTGGAGGGCCCCCACTGCCTGAGGAAAATGTGGGAGGGGCAGGAAGGCGGAGGCCCTGGGGGGGGGGGGCGGGTGGCAGACGGGTGGCTACCTTTGCTGGTGCCGTCTGGGCCCCGGAGCACAGTGCACTCGTCTATGGTCCCGAAAGGCTCGAACATCTTCCGGACGTCTTCATCTGTCTGCTGCTTCCCTAGCATCCCCACAAAGAGCTTCCGGTCTTCTGGGGGGTAGGGCACAGGAGGAAGGGTAGGTTCAGGGCCTCCTGGCTGCTTTTCCAGCCCTGCTCCTCACCTTCAACTCTTCCCTGGAAGCCCCCTCACCCCGGGACCCATGGCACTTAGGATATGACGGTGGGGGATGGGCTACAGTTACACAGAGGTCACATGCCAGTTCTGAAGGACTGCCTTGCACGCCACTCTGGGCCTCAGTTTTGCCATCTCTGTAATGGGTGAGCTCATAGCCCCTCTCGCCTCGCTGACTCCTATGCCCACCTTGACTGGGAACCCTCCAGAATTCTCAGACTCCCTTCCTCAGGAAAAGCTGCCCCTCAGCTACTCCAAACCCTGGGCCTGGGGATTGAGAAGAAGGACTGTGGCCAAAGGGACAGAACCTACCTCCACGGCTCTCGCTGTCGGCTGGCTTGACCTGGATGGGCCTGTTCATCTAAAGGGAAGAAGAGAAGGCAACTGCTGGCACCCTCCCCAGGACACCCCGAGAGCCCTCCCCACGCCGGACCGGAGAGGCTGCAGGGAGTGAGCCCAGGCCCAGCCCTCTGAACTGCTGGTGGGAAGGAAGGGATGGGGCTTAGTCTCGTTTGGAATTAGGACCCAGAGGATTAGAGGCAGTGGAAGGAGAGGATGTAGGGGAGGATGCACGTGGAACACGACTACAAGCTCAGGTAGGGCCCCAGATGGTTGGGCCTGGGGGAGGTACTGCTGTCCTGAGGGAGAGAGTGGGGCTGCCCAGAGGGGCCCAGGTCTGAGATGGGCCCCAACCCAAGGGCTATTCGGCAGGAGCTGCCTCAGTTCTACAAAGTAGGAGCTACAGAGGCCACCCATCCAGCAGCCCCAAGGAGGACTCTAGACTGAGGGAGACCCCACAGATGCCCGGACTTCCTTCTGACCCCTGGAGGTGTGTCTGCCTCTCTTTCTGCCCCCTCTGCACCCCTTGACCCCGGGGGAAGGCACTCGGGCAGCACAAAGGGAGCAGATGCCCAGTCTCCGTGGCAACGGAAGAATGCGCGCCATGGCAACCGCCCACTCAGCCTGATTTATCCGTCCCCGTCGCCCTGGCGACCGTGGTGACGTCATCACTTCTGCTGCTCCACACACCCGGAGAAGGAGTGGGGAGGGGGGTGGGAATAGGGTATGCAGGGGGTGGAGGATTTAGTGGGGGCTGGGAGGTGGGGGAGGGGCCCAGGAGAGCTTCCTGATTCTGGAGGGAGGGGCCGTGCTGTCCAGGCTCCTGCCTTCCTTTTCCAGATCAAATCCTTGATGTATCACGGCTGAGACAGCTCTCAAGGAGGAATTGTTGTCCCGTGCTCATTCTCCCGGTACCCTGTACCCCGGAAGTCCTACCGAGCTCTCCCCTCTCCCCTACTCCTGCATCATCTCCCTTTGTTCAGCCTCCGGTGGAAATGCTGTTTCCCTCTCCCTGTTCCTGTCTGGTGAGAAGACTTGGGAATGAAGCCTGCAGGTTGATTTCCTTAACCACAGTGGGCAGCATCTTAGGAACTGGAGAGGGAGGGGAAGGACTCAGTATTTCATGTCTGAAAATATTTTGCTACTGAAGACTTTGACCCCTGGAGCCACACCTGGTCACCCCACTCATGTCATGGTGGAGCAGACCTAGTTCTAGTGACCAAAAATAAGTAAACAGAAGAAGCCATTCATCTACATTCTGAGGGTGGGGTTAAAGTTACCCTCAGGAAAGGCACTGGACTTCCAGGACTGGCCCTGTCACTCACGAGCTGGGTGACCTTGGACAAGTCATTTCTCTCCTCTAGGCCTCAGCTTCCTTATCTGTAAAATGGGCTGGATGGGGCGGCCTTGGAGATCTTGTGCGTCAGCATTTAACACAGAGAAGAGCAGAAATAATAGTTGTTCCTGCCCCTGCTCACCCTGCACCCTCTTCCCAGGCGTCAGATCACGCCATATAGTCTGGCTGGACTCTGCCGGAATCTAGGCCCCACCTCAACCAATACTCCCTCCCTGTCCACCCCTCCCCCCCAAGTCCCTGGATCTGAGAGCAGCTGGTAGGGGAGGGGGGGTAACAGTCACACAAATCCTCTGGCCAATCTGCCCCAGCTTTATCCTCCACCAATCTGGGATTATCCCATCAGAGATTCAATCTCCTCAGGGGTGTGTGTTTGTGTAGCAAGGGCCGATGCTCAGGGCTCTTGCTTGGTCTTTCACTCTCCTCTCCTGTACTCGGGTCAAAGCCATCAGGAAGCCTCTTGGGCATCTCAGCAGCCAGTCCCCCCACCCCCACTGCAGAAGAGGTGGGATCAGAACCGCAGTCACAGCTTCCGGGACTTCTAAAGCTAGGCATTAACCTCTTCCCCACAGGCCCCTGGGGATTTGCTGTTCTAGTTGGGGATGGGGAACCTGGGATCCAGAGAGAAAGGATGGCACTCCCTCCCTGCGAGGCTCCCAGGCACAAAAATAGCATATCAATAAATATCCACAGCTGATATGGATTCGCACAAACACACACACAAGTGCACAGACCACAGCACAGCCCAGGTTGACGGAGGCTCTGCCCACACCCCTACAGCAGACGGCTCCCTCCGCGGCCCCCAGTGCCCCATTCCCAGCCTCTCCTTGGCCTGGCACTTCCTGTGGGAAGCTCAGCCTTTGTTAGCTCAGCTCGGCACACCTGCCCCCTCCCCCGAGTCCAGCTGGGCCCTGTTTACCTGGCAACCCGGGCCTTGCTTCCCTAGCTACCACCTGCCAGGTGATAAGCCCTCCCCAGGGCCTCCCAAAGAAGAAGGGGCTATTTCTACTCCAACCAGGTGTCTCTGAGACACCCCCCACCAACCTGGCCACTTGTTAATAAGTCTCTCTCACCAACAGCAAAGACCCTCCTTCCCAGAAGAGCTCCCCATGCCCACAAAATCTAATTTTCCTGAGGGCACAGGCCTCATGCCCAGCCACTCCTGGCTCCAGACTTGTACCTGGTGTCCCAGGCCGCATAGGTCTTCTCCCTGGAGCCAGAACTCACCTGCCCAACAGCAAGCTGACAGGCAGGACCCATGGCCCCTGAGGGGATTTTGGCCCAAGTAGAGGGGGAGGGGCAGGTCTCAGTTTGGGGGGTGGGGGGATGTGCTTGGGCTGTGGGATGGAAATCCTGTGAAATCAGATTGTTAGGTTCATTATACAACTACAGATGTGATAAATTCATTTGAGTAATTAAAAAAAAAAAGCGAAAAAAAACCCCAGCAAGCTGATGGGCAGGACCCATGGCCCCTGAGGGGGATTTTGGCCCAAGTGGAGGGGAGGGGCAGGCCAGACTGAGGGAGTTCCTGACACCATCACCTCCAGGAGGCCACACCCTACTCTCAGGAAGAATCCAGGGCCCTGTGACAGAGCCTGCCTTAGGAACACTTAGGGGAGGGAGAAGGAGATGGGCTTAGCTCCCATCTTTCTAGATTCCAGGGTGACAAAGATGGGGAAAAAGGAGAGGGCTAAACGCCTCCAGTAAAGAAAGAAGCTGCAGTCAGAGGGCACAGAGATTAGAGAGGAGGAGGAAGGTCCCAACACAATTGTGCAAAAGCTGACACACTGGACACACATGCACACTCACAAACACACACTCAAGGACAATCTGAGGGGAAACAATGCTGCCAGGAAGGCAGGTGGCTGAGAAGAGACCTGGGGGCAAACAGGGTCAGGCACAGCTTGGTGATGGGCATCTACCGCCCTGGTCTGCTCCCCGAAACCCCCAGCATGGGGGCACCCTTTGGAGAAAAAAAAATCCCTCATTTCCTACCAAAGGCTCTGACAGGTGCTGCTGGATTCAGTCTCCTGGGGCAAGGACCAAAGTGGGGGACTCAGCCTCACCTGGGAGCTTGGGGTGGGGGAGACAGTTATCAACCAGGGTGAGCCTCTTGATTGCCTCCCACCCTAGGGCTTATTTCCTCAGGAAGAGGAGGCAGTGCCTTCCTACACCCAGGAAGGAGCCCTGCCTGAGCCACACAGGTGGCCAGAGGGGGACAGAGTCAGGGCAGAAGTCGCCAGCTGGCACAGAGGGCCCTGGGGCTCCTGCCCACCTGGGCGGTAGCTCTCACCCACGTCTCCACTGCAGGCCCCCTGCTCTCTACCTTCTCCACCCCTCTGGTTTCCTAAGGGGCTCTGAGAGATAAGAGGCAATAGAAAAAACAGCAATGGAGATGAAAACTTGATTTGTGAGGGGCCTTCACAGAAGAAAGGGAGAGGGAGTTGCAAGGTCAGGCAATGGGAACCAGGCTTCCTGGGATGCATGCGCGCGCACGTGCGCGCGCACACACACACACACACACACACACACGTGCTCCTGGGATCCCAGGCCTGCTCACACATGCACGGATCCTTAACTCTGTGGGCGATGGTGGTTCTGGGCTGCCTTGCCCTTGAAAGCAGGGAGCTGGCAGTGGATCTGCTCTCCCAGTGTTCTCAGGGTGGGGACCCAGGGAGGGGGTCACAGACCTATGGAGGGCTTGAAGTTGGGAGCGGTGGAAACAGTTCTAATTTTTCTTGATCTCCCTACCCTCTTTCCCATCTATTTTGTCTGTTTTCCTCCCAGGAAGAGCTGGAGAATCAGGCTCCATCTCCATTTCCCACTCGGGAAAGAAGGTGAGGAGGTGACAGGTGTGTCTCCAGCGCGCAGACTGTGTTTAGCACGTGTTGGCTGGAGGGAAGGATGGAGTTCGCTCTCGGGAGGTACTTTCCAGGGGACACAGCAGAAGCAGATGGCTATTGAAAGGGAATGGCTCATCCTTCCCCCCAGTACATGTAAGTGGGGGCAGTCTGAGATTCCTTATTCCTACCCTTGCCAGCCCAGGTCAGGAACAAGCTGCAAGGCTGGATGAGAAGACAAAGAGCTCTGACCTTGCAGGAGGGAGGCCACGACAGAGGCCACCCCTGCCTCCCTGGGCACACTTGGCGGATCTCCGCACTGATGGCTGCCCCTGTCCCTGCCCCTGCCTGCTGCCCCCTGCCCGCCTCCGTATGGTGAACTCAGGCTCACCAGGCCCTGATGCCCCCTGATGTCCCCTGATGCCCTGTGCCACTGTCCCGAGGCTTTTCCAGGGAGCCATGAGCCTGTCCCAGCTCAGAAGTCAGCACAGAGGTGCCAGTCCAGCAGGCCCCCTCCCCCCATCTCAGGCTTCGGGCACCCCTCCCCCACCTCACGGCCAGATTTCCTACCCCCCCCCAACACAAAAGAGCGCTTGCGTGCCTCCTGCTCTTTCTGCCCACACTTGGTGAACAAAGTCTTCTCCCAACCAGCTAAGTCCTCCCTCTAAGGGTCGCCCCAGGGGCAGGTTGGGAAGTGGGGAAGGGGCGGCCTCTGCTTGCATTTCTCGAAGTTTACATTTAGTCTGCTAACCGCTCTTTTCCTTCTCTCTTAGTGGGGAGCATCACATGCATCTTCAGCGAGGAAGAGGGATGTTAGAAGAAGGAAGGGGCTTTTGGTGCTGAGAGGAGGTGAAAGGATGCTCTGTGTCCTGGGAAAGTGGTGCCCCCTCTAAGGCCCTTCGCAGCCCCCTAGCCCTGTTACGGCTGGGACTCACCCCTGGAAGCGTCTTCTGTTCGTGCAGGGCGCTCTGGGCCTTCAGGGCTGAATCGCGGGCACAGTATGTCAGGAAGGCACATCCTGAGGAGGGACAGGGGCCGAGAGACCAGGTCCGGGGGGAGTCCCCGGTCTCCCCTCCCTAAAAGGCCTCCCCCTCCCACGAGACTGGGGACTAGGGCGCATGTCCCTTCTGGCTGCCTTCTGCCTGCCTGAGAGGGGGCAAACCTTCTGCCTCGGGAGTCTCTGGGCTGATGGGCATGGGGCAGAGACCCAGAGGCTGGGAGGCTTGCACGGCGGCGGCGGGGTGCTGGACGCGGGAGAGCGCTTGGGCTGTCGGGAGCCAGGGCTGTGGTGTGGGGGGAGGAGAGGGGCATGTGATCTCAGACGAGTGTGTGTAGTGTGGCTTCCTCTCTCCCTTAGCTGGTCTCTTTTCCTCTTTCTTCTTCACCTCCACCTCCTCCATCTTGTCACCGTCACCCCTCTCCTATCCCCTGTCCCCTATTTCCTCCTTCCCAACTCCAGAGGAAGCAGGTGGAGGGTGGAGAGTGGACTAGAGAAGGAAAGGGAAGAGAGGGTAGCAGGAGGTCCCTGGGCTGGTGGATGGGGTGGCTGCACGGTCCCAGTGCCTGGAGCTCTCCAAGTCCTGACCCGCCTGACCCTGCCTAGCCCCACAGCCCTTAGGCCAGAGGCTCAGCCTCTCTTCCCCCCAGCTCTCTTAACTTTCCAGTCCCCCACACTTCCCAGATCTTTACCAATCTCTGTCCTTCGCACACTGTTTCCCAGGTCCCTCTCTTTACTCCTGAAGCTGCCCTGCCCAGTCCCTGTCCATCCACTCTTTCCAGGTTGAGCACCTGACTCTGCATCCCAACCCCCATCCCAGTAGTATCTGAGGCTACTAAGACTCTCAACCTTGTGTGTGTATGTGTGTGTGTGTGCACACGCACACACGCTCATATACACACACACCCGCCCAGCTCCTTATCTCTCAAACCAGCTGTCTTGTTCCTCTATCCTTCCTTGAGTTTATCCACGACATTATCCCCCTCAGCTCTGAGATCCACATCTCTGCAGCCCCTTTGACAACTAACTCTTCCCCCCAGGAGGCTCTCCTTAGTCCTCCATCAGGAGTGCCCTGGTCACCCTGGCTGAGTTCTCCTCTAGCTCCTCCATCCACACTCCCCAGCCCCTCAACTCTTTTCCTTCCCAACCAGATCCATTTTTTCCAGCCCCTCCATCCCTCCAGCCTGGCTTGCCCCCTCCTCCCAGCCTCCCAGCCCCCCAGCCCACTCCCCGAAGCCTCTCCAGCCTGGCCTGACCCCTCACCCTTGTGCAGCCCGGTGTACTTGTCCTTGATGACAGTCAGCTCGAAGATCCGACCAAACTGTTCGAAGATGGGTTTCAGGTCCTTTTCCTCCAGATGCCTCGGGATCTGCCCCACAAACAGCTTGATGGCATCCGGCTCCTTCATTGGGGCGGCCCACGAGAAGGGGCCGAGGGGAGCAGGGAGAGGCCCGAAGGCCAGGGGGAGCTGCCCAGCAAGGAGGCAAGTGGCCGGGGCTGGGGCCCAGCCGGGGCTGGCTTTCCCTTTGGCCCCCAACCACAGTGCTGAACAGAGGGCAGCGCTGCACACAAAGGAGGCCCTGGGAGTTGAGGGCTAGGGTCAGGGGTCTAGGCAGACACTGTCATGCCACCAGGGGGCATAGCCCAAACAAATGATCTCCCTCCCAGAGATCTGGCCAATATCCCAGGATGGGAAGCAGTGTGGCCAAGACCTGGAGGGTTAGGGTGGTAGCAGGGGCACTGGGAACTGGGGGTTGAGACAAGAGCTGGAGGTGGAGGAAAGGGCCAGAGAAGGGCGCTGGGAATGGAGGCTGAGGGGTTAGGGTGCTGGTACGCTTGTCAGCAGCGTCGGGGGTGGGGGTGGGGGTGGGGGAGGGCACTCCTGATGTGGGGCAGGTGGAGCGCTCGCTGGCTTCCCCGGGAGGACACCTCCCCTGTGGCTGATCCTTCTGCTGGGTCCGAAGATCCCTGATGCCAGATGCTTGATCTCTGATGGCGGCAGAGCTCCGGGGGGGTCCCTTTGGCCCTGCCGCCCCCCTTCAGGTCCTCCCCTCAGCCCCCCTCCCACCCCCACCCCGGTCCCCGGGCCTGGGCTGCTGCCGGCTGCTCCCGCCGCTGGGGCTGCCTGCTTTCCCGGTCACCTGGGTCCCGGAGCTCTGCTCTCCGGCCGCGCTCTCCTCAACAAAAACCTCCCCCCTCCACACCCCCCTCCCCACTCCCACCTCCTTTCCCCTGACATCAGTGATGTCAGTCTCAGGGGTGGAATACAAATTCTCTACCCTGGAGAGGGACGCACAATCCAGACAAGAGCCACGCCCTCCTCCTATCTCCTTCCTTCCCGACTCCCTTCCCACCCCCAGAAGAGCAGCTGGTCCTGTTGATAATAACCCTTCCCCCACCTTACTCCCCAATCACGAGTGAGGCAAGGCACTAAGATGGAGAATTTATAGAGGAGCCCTAAGGTGGGGTCCATTGTTCCGGGGGCTGGAGCTGTCCCCGGTGCTGGAAGAGAAGACCCAGGAGAGGGGAGCGGGGGGGAGGAAGAGAAGGGAACCGGTATCTGGGGAGACTGAGAGTGGGGAGCCAAGGAAAGAAACCGAGGGAAAGAAGATGGCATAGAGACAGCTGGGCAGGTTGGGGGCGGGTGAGAAGAGAGTACTGGGGAGGGAAGCAGGTCGCAGAGCCTGGGGGAAAGGGTAGAAAGAACCCGAAGGGAAGGATGGAAAGGAGGGCGTGGAAGAGCGAGCAGGGTGAGTTGAGTGCAGAGAGAGATCCTTGTGTTTTCCAGAAAAGGAACCAAGAAAAACTCGATCTTGCTGGCAATTGCCGACTCCTCCTTCTCATCCTCTGGGGGGTTTGTGTGTATAAGTGCGTGGGCAGGGAGGCAGCGGTGGTGACAGCAGGAGCTCGCGCTTGTAAGCTCCTTGAAGACCAGGACGCCGCGGTTTAATTCATTTTACTGTTCATAGCGTCTAGCGCAGTGTCTTGTTCACACGTAGTAGGAGCTTAACAAATATTTCTTCAATAAAACAGTCAATGCAGAAAACCTCTTGACAAGAGTAGGTTCCTGATTCCTTCAGTGGGCAGAATCACAGCTGTCAAGCTCCCCTTTAGGGCAGAGGAAACCCAAATACTCTTTTCTTCTGCTGCCTGTCTCCCCCCCACCCCCACCCCCACTTAGATTCCATGCGTGGGACTCTAATTGAGTCAGGTAACAAAGAGGGACCGGGAAATACATTTGGGGGGCGATGACTTTCCTAAACAGCTATACTTGTAAAATGATCAGTTTGCTCCATGTTCTCAAGGGAGCTTGACCCCTCCATGGGCTCACTCACAGCTCCCCCTCGATGCAGGGAGTCTGTTGACATCAAACCTCCTGGACTGGGCAGCCCTTGCCTGCCATCAGGTGCTCACCGACCTGGGCTCACCCTGCCTCCAGCCATCCTTTCACCCCAGGATGGGGCTGATGTCTCCACAGTGGTGCTGGTGTCTCTGAAATCTGTCCTGCCTGAATCCTAGCAGCTCCTATGCCTTGGCTATCTGAACAGGCAGGCTTCTCTTCTAGAAGGGAAGTAATGGTGATATTCCTTAGATGGCTCTTTGGTGTCCATCTATGCCATAGGCATTGTTCCAAGTGCTTTATATTTACTAACTTGTTTAACCCTTGGCACCACCCTGCGATGTAGGTTCTATCTTTGTCTTCTAGTGAAGATGAGGAAGCCAAGTCACAGATTAAATGACTTGCCTAAGAAAGAGGTTCGCACTAGAAAGAGGTTGAGTGCGGAGCCTGGACAGTCTGATCCCAAGTCCATGCACTGTACTCCCCTGTCAAATCTCCTCGTGGGAATGGGGGGAGGGGTTGAGGCTGGCCTTTCTTTCTCCTGTGTCTTCATTTGAGTCCTGGGTGAGAGGTGAGAGATATTCTTCCTTCTACCACTTGACTCTCCATTAACCACCTTCCATCCTTCCTTAGCATTGATTTCTGTAGCCTGAAGCCACATTCTGACAGGTATGTAAGTTTGAGTGTGTGTGTGTGTGTGTGTGTGTGTGTGTGTGTGTGTGTAAACATGATTACATATCATCATATGGATGCCCAGTTCCCCCAGCAGGGTCTTCTAAAATCAGTGGGTGGGGGAGATGGTAGAGAACCCAGTGCTGGGTGGTCAGAATATGTGATGGCAGTGCCAGGGAGTCAAGAGGCAAACACATCTGGAAAGTAACTTTCCACTCACTTCTCCCCCCCACCCCCTGCTCCTTCCCTTGCCTCCTAATCTGATCTTGGTATTTATGGAGATGCTAAACAGATCACTCCCTCTGAGGATGGAGCCTAGGAAGACCCCACAGCCCCGTTGATCTCATTACTCTGTGTCTTGTCAGCAGATCTGCCGCCCTGCTGCTCATTCAGGCTTGGGGCTAATCATATTAATTGAAATATTAAACATTCACAAAAATGAATTATAATGAACTCCCCTCACTCCTCCTCCCAGTCAGCAGTTGAGGAGACAGCTGCAGGCAGCAAAACACCTCCAATCCTTCGCTTGGTTTGTGGTCCCCAGATGGAAGGTTTCAGTCTGAGAGGAGAGGCATGGTTTAGGTAAGAGGAGCTGGGAGCTCTCTTCAGGCCCTCCTTGCTGGGCCAATGTGGGCACAGCTCTGTTTTCCTTCAGGCCGTGCCAGAAGCAAGCGCTGCGAGGTAAAGACTGGGGGGGCGGGGATAATGACTCAGAAGCCTATAGAGGGGAGCTGCTCTCCAGGAGGAAATGAGGCTTCCAACCCCTAGTTCCTCTGAGGTACTTTCTCTGCCCACCATCCCCAAGTTCACCCTCTTTCTTATTCTTCTGCACCCAATGTTAAGACGCCCTACATAAGAAGATTATTGACTTTGTGGAAGGAGAGCTCACTCCTGGTTTTAGATTCTTAGGAAATGAGAAATACTGAATATTTGGAATACTTTTCAAAAAGGACAAAGTATAGTGATGGTATGTGTGGGCAGAGGGACTAGTCACCAAATACTTGCTGGCCTCGCTAATTGACAGCAGAGTGAAGACATCCGCAGTAGGATCTATGTGCGTGGACAGAGTGTTGATTACATAAGCTTCCTTCCCTCAAGTGGCTTCTACCTCAAGTGGAGAGGTTAAGACAGTCAACACAATTGACAATAGTAAGAACTGAGCTGCTGTTAAAAAATCAAAGTGGCCTCTCTCATTTACACACGTGTATTTGGGGTTTGGGCCATGGGACGTGGTTGTAGTCAGTCAAGAGAGGCTTGATTTGGAGTTCCCGTCGTGGCGCAGTGGTTAACGAATCCGAGTAGGAACCATGAGGTTGCAGGTTCGATCCCTGCCCTTGCTCAGTGGGTTAACGATCCGGCGTTACCGTGAGCTGTGGTGTAGGTTCAGACGTGGCTCGGATCCAGCGTTGCTGTGGCTGTGGCGTAGGCTGGCAGCTACAGCTCCAATTAGACCCCTAGCCTGGGAACCTCCATATGCCGTGGGAGCGGCCCAAGAAATGGCCAAAAGACCAAAAAAAAAAAAAAAAGAAAGGCTTGATTGATTCTCAAAGCACAGGAAGCTCATAGCCTAGCAGAAGAAGGACATTAATTATTTCATGCCTGGGGGTGAGGGGATGAAAGGAATTGTGCATGCAGATGCATGCCTGTGTGTGTGTTTGTAGATATGCCAGTCCACAGTAGTATTGTTTACTATAATGCTAGCTATATATATAATTTTAAAATTTCTAGTGGCCACATTTAAAAAGAAGTGAAATGCCTTTTAGTAGTATATTTTATTTAACGAATATATGCAAAATAGTGTTCAATATGTTTATATGGTATATCCAAAATATTTAACATGTAATCAATGTAAGGATTATTGAGATATTTTATATTTTTTAAATACTAAGTCTTCAAAATCCAATATTTTACACTTACAGCTCATCTGACACTTATAGCAAATTTCAGGTGCTTAACAGCCACAAATAGCTGGCTCATGGTGACCACATTGGATGGTGCAAATCTAGAAGATTCACCACTAGCTTCTCTGGGGGTGGAGGGGTGGAAAGAGACAGGTCTTGGCCAACAGGAACCATCCCCTCTGATTAACCTCTGCTCCTGGCTAAGAAAAATCACTTCTGACAAATGGCAGCTTATCTACCTCTCACTGTCTCTCTCACTCCTAAAAAAACAACCAAGGAGTTCCCGTCGTGGCACAGCGAAAATGAATCCAACAAGGAACCATGATGTTGCAAGTTCAATCCCTGGCCTCGCTCAGTGGGTTAAGGATCTGGCATTGCCATGAGCTGTGGTGTAGGTCGCAGACATGGCTCAGATCCTGCGTTCTGTGGCTGTGGCCCTGGTGTAGGCTGGTGGCTATAGCTCTGATTCAACCCCTAGCTTGGGAACCTCCATATGCCATGGGTGCGGCCCTAAAAAATCAAACAAAAAAGACGACAACAAAAAAGAAAAACGAAGTGATTACTAACCCCAGATGGGGTTTCTGAGAAGAGGGTTATAGGCCACCATCTATCTCTTGAGGTTTTTTTCCTGACTTGGGAACTGCCAATATTTTCACAGAAGGCTAGAGGTAGATCATTGCCTAATGCTGGGTTTGTTCTTCCTTTTTTTTTGGTAGAGCCGGTGACATGAAGAAGTTCCTGGGCCAGGGATCAAACCCAAGCAATGGCAATTCTGGTTCCTTAATCACTGAATCACAAGGGAACTCCTGGGCTGCTGCTGCTTTTTTTTTTTTTAGGGCCACACCCACAGCATATGGAAGTTCCCAGTCTAGGGATCGAATCTGCCACAGTTGCCTGCAGCCTTTGCAACAGCCACAGCGACACCAGATCCAAGCCGTGTCTTTGACCTACACTACAGCTCACTGCAACACTGGATCGCTGACCCACAGAGCAAGGTCAGGGATCGAAACCTCATCCTCATAAATACTAGTCGGATTCATTTCTGCTGAGCCATCGCTGGAACTCCCTGGGCTTATTTCTTGAGCTCTTTCCTTGCTCCTTGGCAGTTCACAAATCTGAAAGGACCGCCTCCTTCTAGGCTCTCTTCTCTGCCTTTCAAAAGGTCTCATGGAGTTCCCATCGTGGCGCAGTGGTTAACGAATCTGACTAGGAACCATGAGGTTGCAGGTTCGATCCCTGGCCTTGCTCAGTGGGTTAAGGATCCAGCGTTGCCGTGAGCCGTGGTGTGGGTGGCAGACTCGGCTCGGATCCCACGTTGCTGTGGTTCTGGCATAGGCAGGCGGCTGCAGCTCCGATTAGACCCCTGGCCTGGGAACCTCCATATGCTGCGGGAGCGGCCCTAGAAAAGGCAAAAAAAAAAAAAGGTCTCTGCCGGGCATAATCTCTGGGGGTGTAGAAATTCAGCACTTGTATATATTGTCAGACGGGCTCCTGCCCTTTCTAGGTGCTATTTTCAGCTCTCTGTCTTTTCTGTCTCACTTTCTCTTCTTAATTAGATAGTGAAAAAACACATCTTGAAGATCAACTGCCTTTCTCCTCCCTACTCAACTGAGAGTGGGAGAGATGATTGAGAATTTCTGAGGAGCAGTTAATCTACCCAAGAAAGTCAGTCCAAGAGGGGAAACTCCTGGCAGCATATCCCCAGGTCCTTTCCAGCATGTTATAGAACTCGGTTTATGCCATCCTATGGGGTTCTTTCATGTTGTGTCAAGAATCGGAGACATCAGTGTCAAGTGTCTACAGGACAGATGCGGGGGTTTGGCTTCCAGGCCGGCGGAAAGGGAAGAAGGCTAGATTTTCTTTCCCTACTACTAGTGAGCGGGTCAGTAACCAGATTTTGGGAGACGCTGCCTTAGGAATCTCTTTCCCGGTGTTGCTCTAGAGCTAAAGAAAACTAGCAAAACTGGAAAAGTGTGAGGTTGGGTGGGGTCAAGAAGAAGGGCTCGTTTTCATACACAGTCAAGCCAGGGTTTCAGTCCCCAAATCTGGGGAAAGGGATCCTTTAGAGACCTTGTGAGTTTACTCCTCGACTTCAGAGTGGCCCCCCTAATTTCTTCCCTCAGCCCCGCCCCTCTACCGGAGAGAGCCGGGTTTGGGGGCGGGGCCAGGCTAGGGGCGGGTCCTCGCCAGGCCGCGGCCCGTCGCCTTGACGACCGCAACAAGATGGCGAGCCTGCCGGGCGGGACTCACGGGCTGTACCCTGAGGCGCTGAGCCCCGAGCAGCTGGAGCAGCTGCGCGGCTATAAGGTGGGTGCGGCCCGGACCCTTGCCACCATCAGAGTGCAGCTCCCCCCTCCCCACCCCCCGGCCCGGGCAAGGGCCCCAGAGAGAAGGGGCACGCGAGCCTGTTCCCAGATAAAGGCGTGACAGGCTTGCGGGAGGGTGGGAAAAGCCCCCTGCGGACCCCTGGGCTTCTGGGGCCCTGAACAGCGCCTGACCGGCGCCTTAAAGTGCCAAAGGAACTGAAATACGGATGGGCCAGAGAAATGGACAGAAACGACTGCCAGATACATTAACTTAGCTGCAAACAAGAACTTCCCAAAAGTAGAACCAGACTTTAGCCAAGGGCCCTAAGCCTGAGCCTTGGGCAGCATGGAGATGATCGTTAAGAGGACAGAGGGCTTAAATGTTCAGACATCCCGGGAAAGACCTAGGTTAACTGCACACGTTGTTTGCCCAAGCCCTCTACACCTTCATGACCTGAACCCTGAAATCTTTCTCCTATGGAGCATGGCTTTTTGCTCTTGCCCCCCAGATTCAGATTCGGATTACTAATGAAAAGTACCTAAGGACTCACAAAGAAGTGGAGTTGCTCGTAAGTGGTTTCTTCAGGTAGGTGGTTTCCTAGACTGACCTTGAGCAAAGAGTGACATTTTTACCAAATCTTGCTGGGGATAGAGGAGTGTGAGTGACCTTTCTTTAAACACTACATGTTGCTTCCTTTAGGGTCTGAACATTAGAAAACAGCCTAAGATTAGATTTTTTTTCTAATGCTGAGGTTTGGGACTCCCGTGGTTTTCTTGTTATTGCTAGTGATTTCCTTGTTATCTCCAAATTCTCAAAAATATCAATATTCATTCTCTTTAGCTATAAGGACAAATATATACCTCCTGACACTTAGAAGAGGGAATTCGTCATTAAGAAACTCAGCAGGCAGTCATTGGGTGTAAAGACTTCTCGCTGTCAGAGGCATTTAACAAGATCACTAGAACTTTTAAAAAATTCCCATATCTTGGGAGTTCCTGTCGTGGCTCAGTGGTTAATGAGTCCGACTAGGAACCATGAGGTTTCGGGTTTGATCCCTGGCCTTGCTCAGTGGGTTAAGGATCCAGCATTGCCGTGAGCTGTGGTGTAGGTCGCAGACGAGGCTTGGATCCTGCGTTGCTGTGGCTGTGGTGTAGGCCGGCAGCTACAGCTCCGATTAGACCCCTAGCCTGGGAACCCCCATATGCTAGGCAAAAAGGCAAAAAAGGAGTTCCCGTCGTGGCGCAGTGGTTAACGAATCCGACTAGGAACCATGAGGTTGCGGGTTCGGTCCCTGCCCTTGCTCAGTGGGTTAACGATCCGGCGTTGCCGTGAGCTGTGGTGTAGGTTGCTGTGGCTCTGGCGTAGGCCGGTGGCTACAGCTCCGATTCGACCCCTAGCCTGGGAACCTCCATATGCCGCGGGAGCGGCCCAAGAAATAGCAACAACAACAACAACAACAAAAGACAAAAAGGCAAAAAAAAAAAAAAAAAAAAAAATTCCCCTATCTGGTCTTTCTCTACCTTAGAACATTGTTGCAGAAAAACTCCAAGAGCTGAAAGCCACTCTTCTGTAAGTGGCTTATAGAAAAAGAAAACCATTTTTCCACCATATCCTAGAGCAGCTTTTTCCTTCCCGAACACTGCCTTTCCACATGGCACTTGCTTGAATGGAAAAATTTCCTAATGGGATGAAAAGCAAAGGACTGGGGTGGGGGGAAATCATGGTTATCAATGGGTAAAAACACCAGAGTTATCTCAAATACTATTTGGCTACAGACAAACAGGCAAGATTTAAATAATAATGGCTTCCCCTCATGGCTCAGTGGAAACAACCTGACTAGTATCCATGAGGATGCAGGTTCGATCCTTCCCTCAGTGGATTAAGGATCTGGTTTTGCCATGAGCTGTGGTGTAGGTTGCAGGGCTTGGATCCCACATTGCTGTGGCTGTGGTGTAGGCCAGTTGGTGCAGCTCCAATTCAACCCGTAGCCTGGTAACTAGCATATGCTTCGAGAGCAGCCCTAAAAAGACCAAAAAAAAAAAAAGGCTTCCATTTCCAGGAACTGTGTTGGTTTCCTACATTAGCAGTTATTCATTGTACTGTAATTGCATTGTCCATTTCCCCCCCACCCCCCACACCAAAACTCCAAGCTGATGGAGCCATGTTTGTGCCTTCAGGACCCACACAGTGGTACAATTGGTCTTAGTACGTTTTTGTTGATCCTCCCAGCAGCTCTACAAAAGATAGTTTATTACCGCTTCTGTTTTACAGGTGAAGTATGTTCTGCAAGTTGCTGAACCAGGATCCAAACCCTGGTTTTTCCACTGTGTTGCATTGTAAGCACACAGAAGCTAGGGAGCCAGGGCAGGGCTCTCCTTTGTCTTTGCAAAAGTAGGCCTGGAAGGGTGTCTTTTTTTCCATGCCCCTTTGTTTCTCCAGGATCTCATTGTTCTTCATATTTTAGCCATTTCTCCAAGTGGCAGCAGATTCTCAGAGGGCAGATAGGGGAAGGAGAAACTCCTCTGTGAAGTTTGGTTTTATTTGCGTCGGGGGTAAGGTTTGGGCAAAACATAGTTTAGGGGTTCTCTGTCGGTGTCAGCCCTGGGGGATCAGGCCATTACTTTCTGTACCTTTTCTTCCGAAGGGAAATAAAAGGCAACAGCTTTCCTCTCCTGCGGAGCTTGCAATCCAAGTTAGGAACGAAGGATTCCAGCAGGAAGATTGGGGATGGATGGTACAGCCTGAATGAAATCGCCGTTTGCCAAGTTCACAAACAAAAGGATTAGAACCCTTGGGGGTGGGGAAGGAAGAGGGTGTTGTTTTTGCTGCATGGCAGGGAGGGCCCTGCTTCTTGGCCCAGGAACAGTTTCCTGGAGGAGCAGGGTATCTGCAAGGACAGCCCCAGGCATCTTCCCTTTGCCTTCTTACCATCTCTCTGTGGGACAGGCAGGCCACAGGCTTCTCCTTTTGCTGTCCCTGAAGCTTCTCTCCTGAAACCCTCCTGGCCCCTGGCCCCTTTTAGACCTTCTTCTTTCTCAGGTGGAGGTGGGAGGTGAGAGGTAGTGTTTGAAATTTGAGGATTTGCTTTTTTTTCCTCACTTTTTTTCCCCTTTCCTTTTTTTTTTTTTTTTAATGGCTGCACCTGCAGCATATGGAACCCCAGTCACAGCTGCAACCTACACCACAGCTGCACCAAAACCAGATCCTTTAACCCACTGCACCTGGCTGGCCGGGGATTGAACCTGCGCATCCACTGGGACCTGAGCCACTGAAGTCAGATTCTCAACCCGCTTTGCCACAGCAGGAACTCCTTGGGTTTATTCATTTATTTATTAATTATTATTATTATTATTTCTTTTTTTTTGGTGTGATTGTATTTCCTTTGGATAATACCCGAATGAATCAGCCCCTCATCTGTCCTGGCTGCTTCAGGTTGTCCTTCCTGTGAGAAAAGAGGAAGGGAAAAGAGGGGTCAGAGTCTTGGGCAGCATGCCCATCCTGACCTGTTCTGCAGATCTCTGCTCTGGCAAGACTCACTGCAAGCCATGAGAAGCCCCAAACTGTTTTCGTTGGGAAGCAAGCTGCCGACTTGCATTTTCCAGAACCTAGTGATTTACAGCCATTCAGCCATAGCGCTCCAGTCTATACTCATATATACAGTGTATGGGACTCAATACCTTGAATTTTGGAACCGAAAAATGGAAGGAGTAGGGATCTAACTCATTTTAGGCACTCAGAGATCTCAGGTTGTAGGCTGGAGATATGATAAAGTAGTGAAATGGTAGAAAGCCTTTATTAGATGTTTTTGTCAATAGCCAGGCAGATGAATCTCCCCAAACCACAGCACTGACCATGTCATTCTTTGGCTGGGAAAATCTCCAGTGGATCCACAATATTGCCTTTTTTCTTAAAAGGACATTCTGTTGAAATATAAAGAAAAGTGGCCTATCCTAAACTGGATGAACTTTCACAAGCTGAGAACACACATGCAACTAGTGTCCAGATCAAGAGATAGAACCTGGGTGTTCCTGTCGTGGCTCAGTGGAAACAAATCCAACTAGTATTGGTGAAGATGTGAGTTCGATCCTGGCCTCCCTCAGTGAGCTGTGGTGTAAGTCGCAGACTCAGCTTGGGTCTGGAGTTGCTGTGGCTGTGGCCTAGGCCGGTGGCTACAGCTCCGATTCAGCTCCTAGCCTGGCAACCTCCTTATGCTGCGGGTACGGTCCTAAAAAGACAAAAAAAAAAAAAAAAAAATGCAATCTGATGTGCACCTCAGGCAGTCACTTGTTCCAAAAAGGTAGCCAGTACTTCGACTTCTACTAGCGACAGATTCGTTTTGCCTTTTTTTTTTTTTTTTTTTTTTGTACTTTATATAAATGGAGTTCTACAATATGTGCTCTTTTGTGCTTGGCTTCTTTTGCTCTACAGTATCTCACAGATTCTCCATTTTCATTGCTGTATGGTATTCCACAGTGTGACTGTACCATGCTTTATTTATTCATCCCCATTGTCTTTTTTTTTTCTTTCATTTTTTTGGGTCACACTCACGGCATGTGGAAATTCACAGGCTAGGGATCAAACCTATGCCACAGTAGTGATCTACAACATAGCAGTGACAACACTGGATCTTTAACTGCCAGGCCACCAGGGAGTTCCTTTTATTTCCCTCATTGTCTTTTTTCTTTTTTTTTCCTTCCTTGTTTTTTTTTGCCATTTCTTGGACTGCTCCCACAGCATATGGAGGTTCCCAGGCTAGGGGTCGAATTGGAGCTAGAGCTGCCGGCCTACACCACAGCCACAGCAGTGCGAGATCTGAGCCACGTCTGCAACCTACACCACAGCTCACGGCAACGCCAGATCCTTAACCCACTGAGCAAGGCCAGGGATCCAACCCACAACCTCATGGCTCCTAGTTGGACTCATTAACCACTGAGCCACAACGGGAACTCCCCATTGTCTTTTGAATTGAATATAAAAGTCTCTCCTTGGCCTTCAAGTTCCTCCCATAGGGCCCTCCTTCATTTTCTGCTACTCCCTGCATGTGTGCCCACTCCAGCTGGACCGGACCCCTCTGGTCATCCCACAGACCTCATGCAGGGGCACTGACTCTCCTTGAGTGCTCGTCTAGACCCGGGGAAACAATGGTGGGCATGACCCAGTTCCTACCATCGAGGAGGAGTTCACTGCCTGTTCACTGTGGGCTGTTCCTTTAAATTTCCAGGCTTTTGTTCCTGCTGCTTCCCTGGTCCCGAGTGCTCTGTCCCGCCACCCTTGTCCCATAAGTACCTCAAGGGTGCTCTCAAATGCAAGCTGCTCTGTGAGGATTTGGGGGTCTTGCTCTACGTAACCGTCCTCCTTCCTCTGATCGTCAGCGTAGTACTTACTACCGTCTTGTGGCACCACCTGGAGTTACTTGGCCTTTTGGACATTTGGAAACTTACCTGTTTCCTTTTACTTGACTGTAATTTCTTTGAGGTGGGGCTATCTAAATAATCAATGTCTCATATCTTTTTTCTTTTTTTTTGCTTTTTGGGGCCACACCTGAGGCATATGGAAGTTTCCAGGTTAGGGGTCGAATTGGAGCTGCAGCTGCTGGCCTACACCACATCCACCGCAACATGGGATCTGAGCCACGTCTGTGAACTACACCATAGCTCATGGCAGCACTGGATCCGTAACCCACTGAGCGAGGCCAGGGATCAAACCCAAGTCTTCACGGATACTAGTCAGGTCCATTACCATTCAGCCATGACGGGAACTCCAATCTCTCATATCTTATATAGTGACTTACACATAACCTGTGTCAATAATTCTCAAATTGAGGGAGAAGAAGGGAAGCAAAATCCTTGAAGCTTGGGAGGCAGAGGCCTCCCGCAGGCTGGGCAGCCATGGCCACAAGGCTGCGTTGTAGAGCAGTGGCCTTGGAATCACAAGACCTGGGCTGCTTTCCTTTATTTACTTGCTTTATGAACTTGGGCAAATGATTAACCTTTTCAAAGCCTGGTTTCTTCATAGATAAAAACGGGACACAGTCCTGGCTGTTTCACAGAGCTGTAGAGTAAGGTAGCATCTGTGAACATACTTTATGAGCCATAAAACTGCAGGATATAAGGCATTTTAAGCTTCCCAGTGGCACCGGCACTGCAGGTGTTGCCCCAGTGTCCACTGTACTGCAGGACCAATGACTACCTCAAGCCCGCCTTCTCAGCTTTGGGTGTTGGTGGTTTTTTTTTTTTTTTTTTTTTTTTTTTTTAATCTGTCTTTTGTCTTTTTAGGGCCACACCCACGGCATATGGAAGTTCCCAGGCTAGGGATCAAATCGGAGCTGTAGCCACCGGCCTGCACCACAGCCACAGCCACGCCAGATCTGAGCCACATCTGTGACCTACACCATAGCTCACAACAACGCCAGATCCTTGACCCACTGCCCTAGGCTGGGGATCGAACCTGCGTCCTCATGGACATTAGTCAGATTCGTGCCACGGCCACGACGGGCACTCCTCACCTTTCTTTACTATACTCTCCCCGCACCTGTGGCAATTACTGGTTACTCTTATTCAGGAGGCAGTGGGCTGCATATCTGTCCCACCGCACCCAAGTCCCTCGAGGACTCGGCAGCGTGCTCGACAACTTGCTGCCTGGCCCTATCGTGGCCTCCAGTTCTCATTTTGTTGAGTGAATGAATGAGGGCTTCACCGGGCTGCAGCACCAGCTGTCTTGTGAGGCCAGTGTTCCCTAGGCTTCTTGCTGTTTAGAAAGTCTTGGTCCTGACCCCAGATCCTGACTGCAGGAGAAGCAGGAAGAAAAGGGTCCTTGTCAGGAGTTCTCTGGCTGTCTGCCTGCCACGGTGGCTGTGTCTCAGGTCACCTGCCCTGACAGTGCAGGACCAGCTTTACTTCCTCCCCTTCTCCCTTGATGTTTTCCAGAGAAATATTTCTGCAAAGACCAGACAACATTCAAGAATTTGCGGCAGGTAAGTCAGGCGGCCTCCATTTCGGGGCGTTTGATAAGCCAGCACCAGGAGTGTTATTGCGAATTTAGACTCGGACAAGCCCAGGATTCTCCCTGCAGAGACTAGGGTATTTCTTTACCTGATGGCTCCCAAGAGAGCTTTGCTCAATAGTCTCTTTCCTCCGGTTGTCATTTCCTCAAAATGAGGACAGATAAGAAATGAGGCAGCACTTGCTCAGGGTGAGGATTGTTAAGAATTCTGAGATTCCCAGAGGAGCAGACGGGCGGCTTTTTCCCCGGGAATCGTAAAGCAGGGCTGGCATCCCTGGCTGCACATTAAAATCAGCTGGGGAGCGTTTAAAAAATACCGATGCCCGGGCCGTCCCCCGGGGTTCTGACTTAATTAGTCTGGGGTGGGGCCCGACAGCCCCGTTTGAAAGGCTCCCCAGGTGATTCTAATGGGCTCTGCTGCCCCGCGACGGCTTAAGGTCAATGGTATTTAAAGGGAAGGGGCGGGGCCGACGGTTTCGCGGGTCCTGTCGGCCCCCGGGAGTCGAGTCGGAGTCGGTTGCCGCCCCAGCCCGTTTCTGGCTGAATCGAACGAAGGACGTCTTTGCTGCCAGAGCAGATGCTGCCTCTGATTCACACTCTGCTGGGTGTATAAAAATCCTCCTCTGTCGTCATCCTGCGAGAGAGCCTGGCTCTCCGCTGCGAGGATATTCTCAGAGGGCGTCATGTCTCCGAGACAGGAGCCAGCAGGCCGAGTGGAGACAAGAATGACACTTGGTATCTCTTTGGGCCCCGAGGTGGGCCGGGAGCAGAAAGCCGGAGGCTCCCTCGGCCCTCCGCTGGCTCCCTGTGCGTCAGCAAGCTGACCAGAGAGCAGCAGGGCGGTGTGGAGGGGACAGGGCCTGTCCTGTGTCAGCCTTTCCTGGGAACGCTTGAGCTGGAGGCTGAGAGCTGCTGGGGGTGGGGGGCAGGGGGAAACAGTGACCTTGGGATTTGCTGTGACATCTCATTTACCTTGGAAAGCGGGGGCCGCTGGTAACAGTCCTGCTAAGACAGAGCCACTCTAACTTTTTCGCAGAGTAAGCGCCTCCCTCCCAGTCTTTTCCCCTTGGGTTTAGACCATTTCTTCTTTTTGATTCTTGTCCCAGACTATTTCACGGATCCAAGACTTCCCAACAAGATTCACATGCAGCTAATTAAGGAGAAGAAAGCGGCTTAATTAGCAAAATCATGATGCTCAGCTGTTGAGAGAGCCCAGAAAGAATCCAGCCTCAGGGTGGGTGTTAACCTCACTTACAGACAGAGGCTTCTTTACTCCTGTGAAAATACGCACGCACCGGCTCCTCGGCCCAGGGTGTGAAAGAAACCAAACAGACGCTGCAGAGAAATTTCGTGCAAGTGTTGAGTTTTCCTGACACCACTCTGGGGAGTTGGGGGCTGTGAAGAGAGGCTCGGGGTTTGTCTGGCATGTCTGTGGCAGGGAGAGACATCCGTCTTCTTAATCCAGTGACACAGATTAAGAGGATGGAAATGGGAGTAGCTGTGGAGGAAAGAGAGGCAGCGAGATGGGGGTGGGAGGCCTTAGGATCAAGGCCTTGCGCTGAGGCTGCGGAATTCCAGCGTGGCCCTCTCCTTCTGTCCAGAGGGGCTTTTCCTACTGCTTCTGGAAAGTGTGGGGGCAGTTTGGATCGGGCGCCCCCCGCCCCAGGCAAACCCAGCTACGTGATGAGGACCATCACCCATTTCGCAGGCTCGATTTCTGAGATGGTTTTGCAGGTCGGGCTCTTTAAATGTGAGGTAGGCGGAAGCCACACTCCGGAGTTAGTAGCACCGTTTCTGTTCCGCAGGGTCATCTGGGAGCAAGAGAGCCCTGCTGCCATCAGTGTGGGTTTCCAGGCTGCCTTGGGCTGTGTCTGCTGTTGCAAAGGCTTTTAAAGATACTCATTAAAACCAGACCTTCCTGCTCTCTCTGCTTTCTTTTTACTCCGAAGGAGGAAGACATCCTTCCTGGGAGGGCTGCTCTGGCCCTGATCTGACCCAGCAGGTCGCAGGCCTGTTTCTTGGTCCGGGGCAGAGGCCTCCGCTAGGTCTGCGGGCTGTTTCCACAGGTGCCTCATCCGTGTGCTCCCTGCCTCCAGCCCCTCACTCCCAGGGCCGAGAGGGGACCAAAGAGCAGGGGCGGGGATCCTGAGAGGCCCGCAGCTGGTGGTGGTGGTGCTCAGACAAGCAGAGGCCACGTTTCTGAGGTGGCTTTCGTTTTTTATCTTACCTCCTGGGTTACTGTGCAGTGTGGACAGGTGGTGATTAACTTTTATTTCCGTAGCAGCAATAAGAAGAGGAACTGGGCTGGAAGGACAGCAAGAGAGAAAGGGATGGGACATAGAAAACCCATTCGGGGTCACGAATATTGTGAAATAAGAGCTCAGTGGGTGACTCGGAGGCGGTGGACTTTGTTCTTGTGGATTTTTAAGAACAAGCTGCCCACCCACTGGACTTTGAGCTTGGAGGCAGGAGGGTGGCCAGTTGGCCTGGAGGGGTCCTTGCCAGATCTAGGAGGCGTCGGAAGTCTTCCGTGTGCGTGTCCTAACTCACTGACTCCACTGTGGGAAGGACCTCTCACCTGGGTCATTTCACCACCGCAAGAGAAGCACCAGACAATCCAGACTCTTATTTTTATTTCCCTTATCTCTGCTCTTGTTCCAGCTACCCTCCCCACCACAGTAGTAGAAAGGGCAACAAGACGGGGCATTTGGAGGACTTTAAATATAGATAATAAGCTATGACATAGGAACCTGAGGCGTTATTTTAAGTGATTTCACAATCACACTCCTGCAGCCATGGCTCTGACAACGAGGTGTCCCTGTTTAGAAAATCCAAACGAAGCCTTCAGCCAGACACACATCTACGAAGGACCTCTGATGTGAAGAGTTCTATTAGATACTCTGGGCACCTTTCGTCAGAGAAGAGACCTGCAGCCGCGTAAGCAGAGAGCAGAGTGTTTTTCAAAATGCTGAACGCCGTGAGTGTACAACAGCTGGTGCTTGGCGAGTTTCTGGGTAAAATTAAGAAATACATTTCTTTTAAAATACATCTCGAAGCCTTCCTAAGTGAAGAATGCATTTAACACGTGGTCACAGTGCACCCTCTTTGTGTGAGACGGTGGGCGCTGGGTCCGGGCGTGAGGCAGAGACATTGTCCCCGCCCACAGGGGTTCATGGTCTGGGAGATGGGCTGCTTTTCTCTCCAAACCCTATCTGAATGGCTCACCTTTTAGACTGAAAGCTCCACCAGGGCAGGGGCCAGATCTAAAAATCGAGTTGTTTGCTATTGAGTTCACAACTCATAGCACAGCGTCTGAATCTAGTGGCTGCTCAGCATGCATTTGTTGGAGACGGAATTAGCAATCACGTGACATCGATTGCTCTCTAGACTGTCGTACAGCTCTGATGGAAGTAGGGCCACGATACAGGAGGAGGTAGAAGAAAGAACACCCACTCTGCCTGCGTGTGAGGGAAGCCTCGTGGAAACTGGTGTGTGATGTAGAGGAAGGGATTTGCTAGGAAGGCTGGAGTAGTTGGGTATCCCAGTGCTTCTGTTCTGCTGAGCAGGATGGTGGTGGCCTGCTGATTCTCAATGACCCCTTTCTTCCTTGCTTCTGGAGCAGAGGGGGCAAGTGAAGAAGGAGAGGGGAGCAGCTGCCGGATCAGTCCCAAAGCAGTGTCTGTCCCACCCACCCTTCCTGATTCATTCTCCATGTCGCAGTTAGAATGATATGTATCTATATATATATTTGGCCTCACTCACGGCATATGGAAGTTCCCAGGCCAGGGATCGAACCTGTGCCACAGCAGTGACAGGGTTAGATCCTTAACCTACTAGGCCACCAGGGAGCTCCTAGAATGGTCTTTTAAGAAATCTAAATCAGTATGTCACTCTCCTGCCTAAAACTCTTTAGTGGTCTTCCAATTACTCAAAACCCAGAAGGCTTTGCAGGTTCCCAAGTCCCCTCCACCTCTCAGACATCATCTGCTCTTTCCTCTCTCCTTGCTGGACTCCAGCCACACCAGTTTTTTCTCCCTCAAACATGGCCAAGGTAGTTCGCACTTTAGGCCTTTGAACTGTGCCTGGATTTCTCTCCCCCAGCGCCTCACCTTACCAGGTCCCAATTGGGATGCTCTGCGCTAGAAGAGAAAACTGCTGGGCAGATAGGCCACGCCTTTCTCAGGTAGCAGGTCCACAGGCGGCAGCTGCTGATGGCAGCTCAGGGGCTGCCTCTCTGCAATTTCTTCCCTTTCAGGGTCGGAGGAGGAGGACCAGGAGCAGATGTGGCAGTGATGCTTGTCTTTCTTTTCAGGAAAGCAAAAGTTTCCCCAGGACACCCCATTCACTCCCCAACTTTCACTACCATTTCATTGGCCAGAACTGTGCATGTGGCCCCCTCTTTAAGAGAGGCTGGGAAATTGAAGATTTAGCCAGTGAAAAATACCCTAGATTGCCTCTTGTCACTTCCTCAGAGATTCCTTTCCTGGGGATCCAAGTGAAGTGGCCTCCCCCGGACATTCAAAAAAATTTGATTAAAAAATATTCCTCCTGGGAGTTCCTGTTGAGGCAAAACAGAAACGAATCCGACTAGGAACCATGAAGTTGAGGGTTTGATCCCTGGCCTCTCTGTGTGTTAAGGATCTAGCGTTGCCATGAGCTGTGGTATAGGTCACAGACGTGGCTCGGATCTGGCGTAGCTGTAGCTGGCAGCAACAGCTCTGATTTGACCCCTAGCCTGGGAACCTCCATATGCCACGGGTACGGCCCTAAAAAAAAAAAAAAAAAAAGACAAAAAACGTATATATATATTCCCCCTAGCCATTCTGTATCACATCACTTTGTTTTGTTTCTTTATAACACCAACCACTGTTGATATTATCTTGTTTGCTTACTTTCTTGTTCCTGTCTGTGGCCCCATTGAGAACAGGCCTTGTCAGTGGTGTTTGTCACACCAAAGCCAGCATGCACAGCTGTGTCTGTCACATGTAGCTACTCCATGCACACTTGCTGAATGGTTGCAGAGATGTGTGGATGGTGGTTAGAAGCCTGACTACAGAATGAAGCCTTGATGGATGCAGTGGCATGAAAACGGGAGATGAATCCTGTGTTGTCTTGGAGGCAGGGCCTGTGCTTTGAAAGGGGGAGAGTTATAACGGGAGGTGGTGTAGGCTCTGGACTGACTTCTGGGTTTTTGTGTGGACAAGGAGGGGGATGGTGCAGGAGGGAAGTAGCCAGGGGCACGAGAAATGGAGAGATTAATTCAAACCAAAAGGTTTCCACTGGTTTGCAATCGAGTTGTGGGTGATGTTAATATGAATAGCTGCAGTGAGGTTGGCAGAAGTCAGACTGCGGTGGACTCAGTGCTTGTGAGATGAGGATGTGGAAGTGGATGCTCACGGCCATGAGGAGGATGGAGGAGGGCAGAGGTTAGAAGGGGAGGCAGCGTCATGGACGGGCTTTTGTAACAGGATTTTTGTAATGCTTGAGCATCCGGGGATCTGACATTTTTCATCGCTTCGGGGTCTGTTTTGCTTTTAGGCTAAAAAATGTTAGGAGCATCTTGGAGATGTTGTGCAGATGGGCCCTGATACCCAAAAGTAATGGGATCTTAATAGGCAGGCCTAACTTTGCCACCGCATGACCTGGCATGACCTCCGAGTCAGGTTCTTCGTCCTCACAATGGGAGCAGAAGCTCTCTGGGGCTTGCAGTAAGGATGGCCTCAGGCTTGCTCTCCCGGGTGGGAAGGAAGGGCAGTGGTGGGGAGCCCCATGCTCTCATCTCGCTGGATGGGCTCTGCTGCCCTCTGCTGGCGAGACTCCGCTCAGAGAAGGCCTGTTCCTGGCCCAAGTGGAGAGTGAGCGGGAGGAAGAGAAATGGGGGCTAGAAGCGTGAGAATAGTCACAAATTTACAGATTCCTGTAAGAGTGTCTTCAGAAGTTACAAAATCCAGGACCTTATCTCTGGCAGCGCTGCTTCATAAGCTCCTTAGATGTCTTCTCCCTAGAAGTGTCAGAAAAAAGAAACCTCGTGAGGTCAATCATTCATTGGATCATTTTATTCAACAACTATTGGGGTATATTCATTACTCAGGATGCAAAGTTTTGGAAGGAAGACACACTCTTTCCTCAAGGAACTCATAGGCCAGTGAGTGGAGACATAGTTATACAACGTTAATTATAATCGGTTTCCAAAGTGAAATAACAGAAATGGGCAAGCCACTGCGGGTACACAGGAGGCACCTCACTGGTGCCATGTGGGGGGTGGGCACGATGAGAGCTTGGCTGGAAGATGTTTCCAGCTTGGGAGCGACTGCTAACAGATGATTTGGAGTTACAGGCCCCAAATTACTCTCCAATACCATATCTCCCTGTTATTAAATACAAAGGGCAAGCCTTGTTTCTTCCAAGGAAACTTTTTCCTGAAGTCTTTGCCCCTGCTGTCTCTGTGTTTATAGTCCCATAGGCTGTAAAAAGAGGGGCGTGTTACCAGACTTTATATTTGAGCTTCATTGTCATGACTGACATTTATGAATGCATTACATGTGCTTTGTAAAAACACCTCCCCAGGAGCAGTCAGGCACATGCAAACCCAGAAACTTTTCAGCATCCTTGAGAAAATTCTGCTTTAATTCTAAAGAACCCAATGTGCCTTGTATGCAGTAGATTTTCACTAAACACTTGTTGAAAAAGAACAGGCTCTTGGTGCTATTAAAGCCGTTGTTGATGTCCCCTTGGGTTGCTGAGTTTCTTCAACTATAAGGGGGATAACATGTCCCTTGTGGGTTTGTGGTATGGGGTGTTCATTACACACGCAGGCACCATGTTCATCTGGCCCATAGTAGGCCTTTAAATGTAGCAGCTATTGTTTCAGTGAAGTAGCAGAACTTAGGACCAATGTAACTTGGCACTAGGGACAGTCACTGAGAAGAGTCACAAGGAGAAGTCACAAGTTTTACCCTGGTGGGAACAGAGTACATAAAATTAAATGCAAGTTAATATGTTGGAGTCTAGGACTATTTAGTGTGAAGACTAAGAGCTTTCTTTCCTCTTTTTTTTTTTTTTTTTTTTTTGTCTTTTTAGGGCGGCACCCGCAGCACATGGAGGTTCCCAGGCTAGGCGTCGAATCAGAGCCGTAGCTGCCAGCCTACGCCACAGCCACAGCCACTTGGGATCCAAGCTGCACCTGCGACAAGCCCACAGCTCATGACAACACCAGAGCCTTAACCCACTGAGCAAGGCCAGGGATCGAACCTGCATCCTCATGGATGCTAGTTGGGTTCATTAACCGCTGAGCCATGACGGGAACTCCTACTTAGAGCTTTCTTGAGAATGCTTCTTCAAGGCCCAACCCAACGGTTCAGGAGTTACGCTTCTGGCCAGGGATCGAACCTGCATCCTCATGGATGCTAGTCGGGTTCATTAACCGCTGAGCCATGACGGGAACTCCTACTTAGAGCTTTCTTGAGAATGCTTCTTCAAGGCCCAACCCAACGGTTCAGGAGTTACGCTTCTGACCCATCTCCTACAGGATCCAGGGGGCCTGGAATCTGACAGAGACAGGTCCTTCAGGACTTCACAAAGTGTCTTATTCTTTGGTCATTGGGCAGGAGAAATGACAGCACAGAGTCTTCAAATTGCAGTGATAAATGTGTCTCCGGGGACTGGAAGAACAAAATCCAACAGTTGTCCGGTAGCTGTAGGTAGGTTAATTGTTCGGTGTTAATTGTTAGGATGTACCTGAAAACTGGGGTGGGGGGGCGGGAAGAAAAAAAGATGTATCTAAAAACTAAATCTGATGGGAAGAGGCTAAATGGGTTACTGTGTTTTGTTTTCACACTTTGACTAGCAAAATGGAATCCAGGTGCCAAAGGGGAGGACTGAATTGTAGAATTTCTTCAAGTCAAAACTGCCTTGCTCAGTCAGTTCAGTCTTACTTCACAGATGAAGAAACTTGTCCTCAGATAACAGAGTGGCACAGGGGACTAACCCTCTCCTGATTTCCAATCTAATGTGATTCCAGTATTTGACTCTAGGAAAGATACTTAGAATTGTTCAGCTTGGAGAACAAAAAAATGGCTGGATCAAAAATGGTTCCGGAAAAGGGATGTAGTATATACCTCTGGGAATGCTAGGTGAGGCCACAATCCATTATCAAACATTGATGCCCACTCTCTCTCATTCAAGGGCATTTCCATCTCCATGATTTTCATTTTTCAATTTGCTCTTCTGTATATCGTCTTACACTAGATGTTATGGGCAGATCTATTGAATGTAAAGAAAAGTATTTCACCCCAGTATATCTTTTTTTTTTTTTTTTTTTTTTGTCTTTTCAGGGCCACACCTGCAGCAAATATAAGTTCCCAGGCTAGGGGTCGAATGGGAGCTACAGCTGCTGACCTACACCACAGCCATAGCAATGCCAGATCCGAGCTGCATCTGTGACCTGTCCCACAGCTCATGGCTATACCAGATCCTTAACCACTGAGCATGGCCAGGGATCAAACTTGGCATCCTCATGGATACTAGTTGAATTCTTTTATTTATTTATTTATTTATTTTTTGTCTTTTTGCTATTTCTTGGGCCGCTCCCGCGGCATATGGAGATTCCCAGGCTAGGGGTCGAATCAGAGCTGTAGCCACCGGCCTACACCAGAGCCATAGCAACACGGGATCCGAGCCGCGTCTGCAACCTACACCGCAGCTCACGGCAACGCCGGATTGTTAACCCACTGAGCAAGGGCAGGGACCGAACCCGCAACCTCATGGTTCCTAGTCGGATTCGTTAACCACTGCGCCACGACGGGAACTCCATAGTTGAATTCTTAATCTGCTGAGCCACAACGGGAACTCCTGTACAATGTATTCTTGATCACATGTATTAGGACTGGTCATAGCAATGCTTAGGAGTAATATATAGTAAAATCCTAACACAATGTCACTTTGGTTTTGGAATACACCAATTTTCTTTCTTGTAGCTGACGACCCTTCCAACAATAAAGTAACTGTGCGACCCCACACACCAAACCACCCAGGTGTGGGAGAAGCTGTGTGTAGCTGTCCTAGGTGAGAGGTGTCAAAATACATTTCCCTTCTCATATTTAAAGATGTCATGGTGGATGCCATGGTGTGCCATCCAGAAAACCCTCTTCAGGATGGAAGCACTCAACCCCGTGGTCTTCCGTCCTGTCCAAGGGAATTTTGGTGGCTAACATTTCTGAGACCCCTCTAGGAACTGCCCTCAGCTGAGAAAGCATCTAAGGTAGTTCCCTATCCTGCAACAGCCTGAGTTCACTGGCCAGTATGGGAGTATAACGGTCTGATTCCCTTGCCTCTACTGGGGACAACTCTGAAGGGTCGCCTCAGCTCCAGCGCCCCTTCTGTCCAGTCCTGTGGCCTTTGCTTTCTCACAGGTGTCAGCGATGCTGCGAGCACACCCTAATAAACCTCCTTTACTCAAATCTCCACCTCAGGGTATGTTTCCCGGGGAACCCAACCTGGCAATAGCTGGTGCCAAGAGTACTGAGGAAGCAGATTCTAAAAGGTGATTTTAAAGGCAAATCACTTGTGGCCAACTGGCAATGAGGACCTCATCACTGGTGGTAGGTAGAGCATGGGTGGCCCTGGCACACTGGGCTCATCTCAGTTGTTAAACCTCTCACTAGTGCTGAACTGGGGTGGGACCCCCGTGGAAGGAAATGCATTAGTGGGGGAAATATATCAGGTTTGAGAAGTGATAAAGACAGTGGAATTGAGCGGCTGCTGCTGAGGCTATCAGGGCATTGGAAAAGGATAGTGAAGGCTGAGGGTGATTCATCACTAATTAAAGGCGGTGAAAGCCAGAGGCCTTCCTTGGCAGCTTATGTAGAGACTTTTACTTCCTGCTTCTAGAGGACCCAAAAAGCTGAAAATAAGGCCCAGGACTCAAGAGCAGCAGAGCTTGTTTGAATTCTGGCAGTTTTATTTGGATGGAGAGAGACCCTGAGACATGGGATGGGGCACCTTGGTTGATGCTTTAAAAAATCTTGAATCCCTCAGTTCTGCTGCATCCCTTGGGCCCGCAGAAGTGCCTGCTTTTTCCTGTTAAAGGCTGTCGCTCCTCCTTGCTTCAGGATGATGCAGATGCCTCTGCTTTGCAAGGCAGTGCACGCTCCCTTCAAGATTCGTTCCCACTCCTGACCTCCAGATCACTAACTAGGATTAAGTGCATCAGAACCCAGGTAAGAGCATCAAGAGGGAAGACTATACCTTGGAGGCGCGAGGGGCCTGGGCAGGATGCTGAGGGTACTGCATTAGGGGGCCGGGGCGCAAAGGATAGGGAGAGTATATGGCTATGGGAGCACCTTCCCCTAATACAGGACTTATTCAGATGAGGACCCCCAGAGATGCTGCCAACATTCTCGCAGGATGGCTCTTGGAAACTCGGAGAAAACCATGTCCACATCAAGTGAAGTAGAAATGCCAGAACTGCCTTGGTATGTGATGGAAGAAAGGCTCAAAAAAGTGGGCCTGTTAGAGTGAATATGCCGGCTTTATATGCTATGTGAAGCCAGAAAAGTCACCAAATGATTATGTTCTATTAGAGGGCCCAAGGGATATTCTATTTACTGAAGTGAGAATATGCTGGTGAGACGAGCACCAGTTTCATTGAGAAACTCAGAGATGACCTTGCTCTGTGGGCAGGACCGCACTGACAGAACTGGGCTCAGAGTAAGGGGGACGACAGCGCTAAAGCGGGCATCAATGTGGCTAAATTATTGTACTGAGCAGAAATATTAGGCAGCTGGGTTCTGACTGGATCATTAATGAAACAGCATTCTTGGGAGCAAGATAGGTGGCACTCAAGAATATTGCCCATCTGTACAATTAAAAGTAATCAAGAATGATCTGGAGACTGAGGGCAGCCACTATGATAAATGTTCTAATTCTGAAGTTCCCGTCATGGCTCATCAGTAATGAACCTGACTAGGATCCATGAGGACGTGGGTTTGATCCCTGGCCCTGCTTAGTGGGTTAAGGATCTGGCGTTCCTATGAGCGGTGGTGTAGGTCACAGACACAGCTCGGATCTCATGTTGCTGTGGCTCTGGTGGAGGCTGACAGCTGTGGCTCTGATTTGACCCCTAGCCTGGGAACTTCCATATGCTGCAGGTGCGGCCCTAAAAAGACAACAACAAAAAGTTGTAATCCCTTGCTGTTTCTGCACTTGCATCAGCTTTAAAAAGTAAATCTTTATTGAAGCATAATTTAAAGTTCACCAATTTAAGGAGTTCTGTTGTGGCTTAGCTGGTTAAGGACCTGACATTGTCTCTGTGAGGATGCAGGTTCCATCCCTGACCTTACACAGTGAGTTAAGGATCCAGAGTTGCTGCAAGCTGTGGTGTAGGTTGCAGACACGCTCTGGTGTTGCTCTTTGATATTTGTGAGGTCTTTAGTGAAATGCCATATATTTGTAATTGGTGTCTTTTTCTTATCACTCTTCCTAGTGGTTTGTCAATTTTATTGACTTTTTTCCCTCCTCAAAGAACCAGCTCCTTATTTCATCAATATCTATTGCTTTTCTAAGTTTCATTGATTTCTTCTTGTCTTTATTTCTTTGCTCATGCTTGCTATGGGTTTAGTTTGATCTTCTTTTTCTAGGTTTTTGAGGTGGGAATTCAGATGACTGATTTTTAGATCTTTCTTCTTTTCTAATGTATATATTTGGTGCTATAATTTTCCCTCAGCACTGCTTTAGCTGTGTGCCATACAATTTTGATATGTTGTGTTTTCATTTTGTTAGATATATTAAAAAGTTTTTTTCTTTGAGACTTCATCATTGACCCATAGGTTATTTAGAAGCATACTGTTTAGTTTATAAGTATTTGGAGATTTTCCTCCTAGCCCCCCCTCCACCTTTTTTTTTTTTTCTTTTTTTGGCTGCACCTACAGCATACAGAAGTTCCCAGGCCAGGAATAAAATCCAAGCCGCAGCTGCGACCACTATAGTTGTGGCAACACCAGATCCTTAACCCACTGCACGAGACTGGGGATCAAACCCATGCCACCGCAGAGACAAGGCTGGATCCCTAACCTGTTCCACAACAGGAGCTCCTCCTATCCTTCTCCTATTGATTTATAGTTTGATTCCAGTGGTGGTCGGAGAACATATTCTTTGATTCAGTTCTTTTAAATTAGTTGAGATTGGTTTTATGGTCTAGGCTATGGCCTATGTTGGTATATGTTGGGGGGAGAGTAAAGTATATTCTGCTGTTGTTGGGTAGAGTGTTCTGTAAATGTTGACAGGGTCCATCCTATTGGTTGATGGTGTTGAATTCTTTATCTTTGCTGATTTTCTGTCTAGTCGTTCTATCAGTTGTTGAGAGAGTGGGTATTGAAGCATCTAAATCTAACTGTGGATTTGTCTACTTCTCTTTTTAATTCAGTTCATTTTTGCTTCATTTGTTTTTCAGCTCTTTTGTTTGGGGCAAATGCATTTAGCATTGCTGTCTTCTTGGTGGATTGGTCCTTTTATTATTATATAATGATCTTCTTGGTCTCTGGAAATTCTTTGTTCCGAAGTTAGCTTTATCTGACATTAATACAACCACCCCTGCTTGGTTAATATTTGCGTGGTATAACTTTTCCCATCCTTTTAACTTGCCTACACACACACACACACACACACACACACACACGTATAATCTTCCATTTGTATTGAGATATAACTGCACTATATAAGTTTAAGGTGTACATTATGATGATCTGACTTATGAAGTGATTATCACAATTGTAGTGAACATCCATTATCTCATACACAAAATTAGACACAGAAAAAATATTTTTTGGGAGTTCCCATTGTGGTTAAGAATCTGACTAGTGTATCCACTAGTGGTTAAGGATCTGGCATTGCCATGAGCTGTGGTGTAGGTCGCAGATGTGGCTCAGATCTCACGTTGCTGTGGCTGTGGCATAGGCTGGCAGCTGCAGCTATGATTTAACCCCTAGCCTGGGAACTTCCATATGCTGTGGGTGCCGTCCTAAAAAGAAAAAAATAATAACATTTTTTTTTTTTCTCCTCATGATGAGAACTCTTAGGATTGGCTCTCCTAACAAGTTTTATTGTTATTCCTCCTTCCCTTTTCCCTCTTCTTTCTTTCTTGTTATGAAAAGGACAGGCTTTATTGAGCTCCCAGCCCTTTCTCCTGCAGTCTTGGTTCCCCAGAGATGCCTGGTCTGGCGGGCAGCAATGACACCCACTTTCCAGTTGGCAGGGGCATCTCTGTGGATGGTAGAGCGTTTGCCACCTCCGAAGGGATGCTCCACAGGATTCATGGCCACACCATGCACATGTGGCCAGGAATTCCTCCTTGCCTTATAATTGTGGTAGGTTGGCCAGCTTTCAGAACGGGCTTGTCAGCGCGGCCACCTCCAGCTACCACACCGACCACAGCCATGTTAGCTGAGGAGATGACCTTCTTAGAGCCTAGGGACAGCTTCACTGGGGTCTCCTGCAGCATATGGAAGTTCCCGGGGCTAGGGGTCCAATCAGAGCTGTAGCTGCCAGCCTACACTGCAGCTTGTGGCAATGCTGGATCCTTAACCCACTGAGTGACAAGGCCAGGGATCAAACCCACATCCTCATGGATACTAGTTGGATTCTTAACTTGCTGAGCCGCAATGGGAACTCTGCACTCAGGCCTTCTTTGTCTTGGGGTTGCAGAAGAGGATGGTGGCCTAGTTCCCAGAGTCTCTGGCCGGCTTTCCCCAGTCACCAGGCTTCTCCAGACACTACACCATGGTGCCTCAGGCATGGTGCCCACTGAGAGCACAATGCCGATGCTGAGCTGGGCATTCTTGCACAAGCTGGCTGGTGTGGATGCCTTCCTCTGCTTCTTAACAGTGTGGATCCCAGAAGCCCACCTTGGCAAGGGGTGCACCAGGTCATAGATGGTGTCCTTCACAATGCCCTTGGTGTAGCTGTGTCACTTGGCAAAGCCCATGCCCTTTTGGAGCTTCACGTGCGAATGGAACACAGAGTTGGTGCCCTTCCTCTTCGCACAGACCATGTAGCCCGTGGTTGCAGTCTGTTGCCCAGCAGGGCCGAAAGAGAAGTGGCCCGGCCCTTGAGAGCTGTCTTAATCTTCCAGGACCTATTATTTTCTTTCTTGGTTGTACCCCTGGCATTTGGAAGTTCTCTGGCCAGGGAACAAATCCTGGCAGCAGCTATAACCTATGCCACAGCAGTGGCAATGCCAGATCCTTAACCCACTGCTCTGGGCCAGGGATGAAACCTGCACCGCCGCAGAGACACCACAGGGTCCTTAACCTGCTGCACCACAGCAGGAACTCCTTAACAACAGTTATATATCACACACAGCAGTGTTAATTATCTTTATCATGTTGTACACTACATCCCTAGTACTTAGTTATAACTGGAAGTTTGTACCTTTTGACTGTTTTTATCCAATTTCCTTTCTGTCTGCTGTATCACTATATATTTAAAGTGAGTTTCCTGTAGACTCACTTGAGTATATAGTTGGGTCACATTTTTTTCATCCACACTGCCAATCTCTGTCTTGGTGTATTTAGACCATTTGCATTTGAGGTATTTATTGGTACGTTAGAGCTTACGTCTGCCATTTTATTTTATTTTTTATTTTTATTATTATTATTTTTTGTCTTTTTGCCTTTTCTAGGGCCACTCCAAGGCATATGGAGGTTCCCAGGGTAGGGGTCTAATCGGAGCTGTAGCCACCAGCCTACACCAGAGCCACAGCAACATGGGATCCAAGCCGCGTCTGCAACCTACACCACAGCTCACGGCAATGCCAGATCCTTAACCCACTGGGCAAGGCCAGGGATCGAACCCGCAACCTCATGGTTCCTAGTCGGATTCGCCAACCACTGCGCCACGACGGGGACTCCTGCCATTATTTTTTGTTTGGTCTCTATTTTCTCTTTCCTGCCTTCCTGAAGATTACTTGAATATGTTTTAGAATTACATTTTGTTTTTGGGTTTATCACTTTGTATAGCTCTTTAAAATTGGATGCTGTAAGTATTTTATAACTTAGCACAGCCTACTGATGTCATCATTTACCACTTTGAGTGAAGTACAGAAACCCTACCTCTCATTGTGTTTCCTCACTCATTTATAATTGTTTTACATATTTTCTCTACATACCTTTAGAACCAGATCAGACAATGTTATAATTTTTCCATCAATTGTCAAAGATAATTTAGAAAACTCAAGAGGAACAGAAAGGTATATTGATTTTTACCCATATTTTCACTAACCCTGCTATTTCTTCCTTCCTGATGCTGCAGGATTTTTATTGTTTCTGTTTAGAAAACTTCCTTTAACCATTCTTTTAGAGTATGTCTACTGGTGACAAACTTTTAGTTTTCCTTTGTCTGAGAGTTTCTTAATTTTCCCCCTTATTCCTGAAGGATATTTTTTTCTGGGTATAGAATTTATGGGTCGACAGTCCTTTTCATTCAGCATTTGAAAAAGAGGGTACTGCTTCTTGCCTCTCCGGTTTCTGATGAAAAATCTGCTGTCATTTGGGTTTTTTCTCCCTTGTATGTAGTGTCATTGTCCTCTAGCTGCTTGCAAGATTTTTTTGTGTGTCTCTAGATTTCAGAAGTTTAATTTTAATGTGTCTTGCCATGGATTTTTTTGGGTTTATCTTGTTTGGAATTTGCTTAGTTTCTTGAATCGGTATGTTAACAAATTTGGGAAGTTTTCAACCATTATTCCTTTGTGTACCTTTTTTTTTTTTTTTTTTTTTTTTTTTTTAAGCTTCATTCTCCTTTTCTTCTATTCCAATGACAGGAATCATAGTTTTGTTGGTTTTTTGTGTTTTTTTGTTTGTTTGTTTGCCTTTTGCTTTTTAGGACTGCATCTGCAGCATATAGAGTTTCCCAGGCTAGAGGTCGAATAAGAGCTACAGCTGCCAGCCTACGCCAGAGCCACAGCAATGCCAGATCTGAGCCGTGTCTGTGACCTATAACACAGCTCACAGCAATGCCAGATCCTTAACCCACTGAGCCCCACTGAGCCAGGCCAGGGATCAAACCTGTGTCCTCATGGATGCTAGTCAGATTTGTTTCTGCTGAGCCATGATGGAAACTCCAAGAATGTTAAATCTTTTAAAATTTTTATTTTGGCAATGCTTGTGGCATGCATAAGTTCCTGGGCCAGGGATCAAACCTGTTGGCCAGCGACCTGAGCCACAGCAATGACAACATCTGATCCTTAACTACTAGGTTGCCAGGGAACTCCAGGAACATTAGATCTTTTGTTATAGGGAGTTCCCATCGTGGCTCAGTGGTTGGCAAACCCAACTAGCATCCACGAGGACTCAGGTTTGATCCCTGGCCTTGCTCAGTGGGTTAAGGATCTGGCATTGCCATGACCTGTGGTGTAGGTTGCAGATGTGGCTCAGATCCCGCATTGCTGTGGCTGTGGCGTAGGCCAGTGGCTGCAGCTCCAATTTGACCCCTAGCCTGGGAACCTCCATATGCCACTGGTGCAGCCCTAAAAAGACAAAAAAAAAAAAAAAGAAAAAAGAAAGAAAAACAAAGGAAGAAAAGATCTTGTTTCACAGGTCCCTGAGGCTCCATTCTGTCTTTTAGCTGGTATTTTTTTCCTGTTCTCTTCATTTGCTGTTGAGCCCATCCACCGAACTTTTCATTTTTGTTACTACATTTTATAGTTCTAATATTTCCACTTGGTGTTTCTTTATAGCCTCTATTTCTTTGCTGAAGCTATTTTCTTGTTTTGTCTAATAATAATTGCAAAAAGACAAAAAAAATTGCTTGTTGAAGCATTTTTTAATCATGGCTGCTTTAAAATGTCAGATAATTCTAACATCTATATTGTCTCAGTACTGGCATCTATTGTCTTTCTTCATTGTTTGAAACTTTGTTCTTGGTATGATGATTTTTAAGAAACTGGAATCAGAACTTTTAGTATGAGACCCTGAACCTTAAAACTTATGTTTTAATGAACTCTCTCTTTCATTGCTTTGGCACAGAAGGGGTAGGGTAGGTCTTCATGGCTGCCAGGTGGAATTTCAGATTTCACACCTCATCTCCATTGACAACTGAGGTCTGCTGGCGCTTCCCTTCACGGTTAGGTGGGTGTATGAGCTCCAGCTCCCTCTGTGGTGTCCACTAATACCATGGCGGATGTGACCTCACTAGTGCTGGACGAAGGTGAAAGTCCTGGCTCTGCACTAGGCCTCCTCTGACTCAACCCTGTAGGAAGGCAGAGGGTGCCTCTTTCTGCCAGGTTGGAGTGAATGTCCCGGTTCCCCACTAATGCCATGGTTTTTCCTGGCACCAGGGAGGGGTAGGAGGACTCATTACCAGCTGGTGGGGAGCAAAGTTGTAGTGCCCTACTTCACCTGCTGTGACACCACCTTGGCAAGGATTCTGGGGCGACTTGTTAGAACCTTGTGAGGATGGACGTCTAGGTCCCTACTCAGCACTGGCCTGGGGGGTGGGTGGAGCCATAGTGGTGTTTGTGATGTCTGGCTAGAGAAGAGCAGTTATTGTGTAAAAGTTTTTCGTCCTGCTAGGCTGCCCCTTCCCTTTGGCTGCAGGAGCGGTTTTTTTTTTTTTTTTTTTTTGCCACACCCTTGGCAGGATCAAACCTCTGCCACAGCAGTGACCCAAGCCATAGCAGTGACAATGCTGGATACTTAACCTGCCAAGCCACCCGAGAACTCCATTACTTATTATTTCATCTGTGCCTCAGCTTCACTTTTCCAAGTTGCTGGTTTCTTTAGTTCCAAGTCTGGGATAAATGAGGCAAAACGAAAACCTGAGGGACTCACTGCAGTGTGGTTCTCTGGCTCCTAAGATTCCAGGCAATCTGCTTTCTTCTTTCCACCTTTCAACGTCATCTTGTGCTTGTTTTATGTATAATTTCCAGGGCTTATACTGGTAGTAGGAATGAAAATATATCTATTCCATCTTCCCAGAAGTAGAATTTCCATCAGAGTAATTTTCATGTCAGATACTGTATTGTTCATTTGTAGAAATTCCAGTTTGGCCTTTCTTACATTCCATTTCTCATTATATTTTCTTTTGCCTTTGCAGTCTTAAATGTATGAAACATATTTATAGCTGTTTTAATACTGTTTTCTAATTCCACCATCTCTATCATTTATAGGATGGTTTCTCTTGGTTTTGGATAGCATGTTCCTGTCTTTTTTTTTTTCAGGGCCACACCCATGGCATATGGTGGTTCCCAGGCTAGGGATCGAATTGGAGCTACAGCTGCTGGCCTACACCACAGCCACAGCCACGCCAGATCTGAGCCAAGTCTGCCACCTACACCACAGCTCACGGCAATGCCAGACCCTTAACCCACTGAGGCTGGCCAGGGATCGAACCTGCAACCTCATGGTTCCTAGTCGTTTTCATTTCTGCTGTGCCACGATGGGAACTCCTGCTTTTCAATGCCTATAAAAATTTCTTGGAGTTCCTGTAGTGGCTCAGCAGAAACAAATCTGACTAGTAACCATGAGGACACAGGTTTGATCCCTGGTCTCACTGAGTGGGCTAAGGATCTGGCATTGCTGTGAGCTGTGGTGTCGTTTGCAGACGAGGCTTAGATCTGGTGTAGCTGTGGTGCAGGCCAGTGGCTACAGCTCTAGGGCGACCCCTAGCCTGGAAAACTCCATAAGCTGCAGGCGCAGCTCTAAAAGAAAATTATATACATATATATTTTTTTCTAGCTTTATAGTTATTTACAATGGGAAAGCAATCTCTATAGCTATAACTCCTTCATGGGTAGAAGTGAAAGTCTTCCTGAGCCAGTTTTTCAGCTGGAAATAACAGATGAAAGAAGATGCTAGGTCCCTAGGAGAAACAACAATGAAATACCATGACAAATATAAGGTAATAATTCCCTCAGTCCTATCAGGTAGGAACTTATAACCATTTATCTGCATTATACACATATAGAGAAAGAAGAACATCCAACCATTTCAAGGTTGTTGGATACAGAGTCCTATTTGACATAGAAACCAAAGCTCCCTGTTAGAGTGGCAGTGTATGTATTCCAGGTCTAGATCTGGCTCTTAGCAAGTCTATTGGGTTCACAGATCCACCTAGTGGTCCTTTCACCTGTCCTTAACTGGACAGTTGAAATGGACATATTTGATAGTTGGTAGAGCTACATTAACCGTGATAGGTTAAGAGCTATCATAGTGAGAAAGGCCAATATGAAGTTCCTGAAACTGCCTCCACCATCTCAGGCCAACATAATAAGAAAGATCAAGGGACACTACCAAGGTGGAGTAGTAGGACATAAAGCTCACCTTCTCCCACAAATATACCAAAAATACATCTAATGTGGAATGATTGTCACAAAGTATCTACTCAACACTGGCAGAAGATCACAGACTTTCAAAAGGTCAAGAAAATCTCCATGTAACCAGGTGGGACAAAAGAAAAAAGAGAAAGGGATCAGGGAAGGGACCTGGGCCCCTGGGAGGTAGCTGTGGAAGAGGAAAGGTTCCTGCACTCTGGGAAGTCCCCCTCACAGCAGAGAGATCAGCTGGGACAGAGGGGGAGCTCTGGTGCCTCAGAGGAGAGCACAGTTTGTGGCAGCAGAATGGAACAAGACCTGCACAGATAAGCAGTACCACTGCCCTGCACGCCCCAGCCTGAGACATGCATCCACTGGTGTGGGCAGGGGCTGGATGTTGAAGTTATGGCTTCGGAGATCTAGACCCAGGGAGAGGACTGAGGCTGGCTGTGTGGAAACAACCTGAAGGGGACTAAAGTGTGGTGTGACCACAACTGAGGGTGCACATGGAGAAAGCCAGGCTCACTTTACAGGACAGGCACCATTGTTGGGAGGGTATGTGAAGGGTGAGGAGGGACCCACCATTACAGCTTTTTCCCTGCCCACACTCTCAGGCAACAGAACACTGCCTACATGAGTTCCAAGAGCAGGTGTGAGCCACCTCTGCTGCCATCATGGGCTCCAGCTGCTGTATCTGCACACCCCTTATAGCAAGGGGATAAAATCCAACACACAGTGAGGAAAGGCAGCAGGCATCTATACTAAAAACATCCCTTGCACCAAAATATTAAATCCACACAAGCTACACAGGGATGCTTCTATATATAAATATCCCTCCAAGACAACAGTAGACAATTGTTTCTCCTAAACTGATAGGAGTAAGAGAAATACAAGTAAAAATGAAGAAGCAGAGGAAGCACTCCCAGTTAAAAGACCAAGAATTCCCCCAAAAGAACAATGAAACCTCTTCAGTTTAATGGATACCAATTTCAAAAAGGAGATAATGAAGACACTGAAGGAATTAAGAAAGGTTACTGACAGTAGTGCAGAGTACTGTAAAAAGGAACTGTAGAAACTAGGTGGAGACAAAATTAGAAAACTCATTTGCCAAGATAAAAGCTGAGCTAAAGGCAATGAGTAGCAGAATGAATAAGGAGGAAGAATGAATAAATGATCCGGAAGATGGAATAATGGAAATCACCCAATCAAAATAGCAGAAAGCCAAATTTTTTTAAAAAAGGCAATGAGAAATGGGATAAAGTGCATCAATCTATGCATTTTAGGGATTTCAGAAGGGGAAGGAGAAAAGGGGATCAAAAATGTATTTGAAGAAATTATGGCTGAAAACATCCCAAAACTAAACAAGGAAACAGAGGGTCCCAAACAAGATGAACCCAAACAGACCTACACCAAGACATAATTAAAATGACAAAAGAGGATTCTAAAGGTAGCAAGAGAAAAAGAGTTAATGACAAGGGAACCCCCAATAAGGCTATATCAGCCAATTTTTCTACAGAAGGATTATAGGTCAGAAGAGAGTGGCAAGATATATTCAGAATCCTAAAAGGGTAAAATATGCACCCTAGAATATTCTACCCAGCAAGATTATTATTTAGAATAGGAGAGAGAATTTCTCAGACAAGCCAAAATGGAAAGAATACAGCAATTTAAAACATCCTAAAAAAAATATTGAAAGGTCTTCTCTAAGCAGAAAAGAAGCAAGAATCTATATAGGAAAGGGAAAAATCACAATTAGAAAGTAATTCACTTAAATAAGCCAGTACCCACTTTTAAAAATATTTTAGAGAAGATATATATATACACACACACACATTCTCTAAATGTTTATATATTTATATAGAATGTTTAAACATATATATATACACACACATTCTCTAAATATATATATATATGATCAGGTCACTTTGCTGTACAGTAGAAAACTGACAGAACACTATAAACCAACTATAGTAGAGAAAACAAAAATCATAAAATTTTTTTGTGAAAACAATAACCAAAATAAACAGCAAAAGGATAAATATGAAGGTGTAAGAGGATGCCAAAATCATAAAATGTGATGAAGGAGAGCAAGAAAACATAAATTCTTTTTTTAAAAAAAATGTTTTTGACCAAAAAAAAAAAAAGACTATTAGTCTAAGGCAAGACATAGGAAGGGGTTAACATACTTGAAAAACAAGGTAACCACAAAGCAAAAACATACAACAGAGCCTCTAAAGCTAAAAAGAAGAAAACACAAGCATAAAAATAAAAGGAAATCATCAAACCACAAAAAGAAAAAAAATAAACACAGAATTAACTGGAAAACAAGGTTTAAAATGGCAATAGATATCTATCAATAATTACCTTAAATGTCATTGGCCTAAATGCTACAATCAAAAGACAGATGGCAGATTAGATAAAAAACACAAGAGCCTACAGGAGTGCCCTGGTGGCTCAGTAGGTTAAGGACCTGGTGTTGTCACTGCTGTTGCACAGGTTTGACCCCTGGCCTAGGAACTTCTTCATAACATGCACGCGGCCAAAAATAACAATACGTCAAAAGTGAGGAGATGGAAAAAGACATTTCATGCAAGTAGAAATTAGAAGAAAGCAGGGGTCGCAATACTCACACCAGACTAAATTTTAAAACCAAGGCCATAAAGAAAGATAAAGGACACTATATAATGATAAAAAGATCAATACAAGAGAATTTCACACTCATCAACATATATGCACCTAATATAGGAGCATCCAAATACATAAAACAAACACTAACAGACATAAAGGAAAAATTGATAGGAATACAATAGTAGGAGACTTTTAACACCCCACCCACATCAAACAGAAAATCAAGAAGCTAACAGGATCCTAAATGATAAAATTGTTATGCTTAATTGACATTACATCAAAAGAAAAAAAAAAAAAAACCAGAATACACATTCAAGTGCACATGGAACATTCTCTAGGACTGATCACAAAACCAGAGCACAAAACAAGCCTCAAGACATTTAAGAGTATAGAAATTATATCAAGTATCTTTTCCACCCACAATGACATGAAACTAGAAACTGAACATAGGAAAAGAAATGAGAAAAAAATTGATTACATGCAGACTAAACAACATGCTACTAAAAAACCAATGGGTCAGTGATAGAATCAAGGAGGAAATTAAAAAAATACCTTGAGGAGTTTTCCATTGTGGTTTAGCGGAACCTGATTTCATCTCTGTGAGGATGCGGGTTTGATCCCTGGCCTTACCAGTGGGTTAAGGATCCGGCATTGCTGCAAGATATGGTGTAGGTTACAGATGCAGCTTGGATCATGTGTTGCCTTGGCTGTGGTGGAGGCCTGAAGCTGTAGCTCCAATTTGACCCCAGTCCAGGAAATAGGCTGCAGGTTCAATCTTTTTCTTTCTTCATAATGAATCATGGAAATAATTCATTTATTTTCAATAAAATGTATTAATGAATAAGTAAAAAATACATTGAGACAAATAACAAAACAGGGGAGTTCCTGCTGTGGAGCAGTGGAAACGAATCCAACTAGGAACCATGAGGTTTCAGATTTGATCCCTGGCCTCGCTCAGTGGGTTGAAGATCCAGCATTGTTGTGAGCTGTGGTGTAGGTTGCAGATGTGGCTCGGATTGGCATTGCTGTGGCTCTGGCGTAGGCCGGCAGAAACAGCTCCGATTTGACCCCTAGCCTGGGAACCTCCATATGCCACAGGTGAGGCCCTATAGACAAAAAAAAAAAAAAAAAAAAAAAGGATACAAAATCCATGGGATGCAGCAAAAGCAGTTCTTAGAGGGAAGTTCATAGTGATACCTTCCTCAAAAAAAAAAAAAAATCTCAAATAATTGGAAAAAGAACATACAAAACCTAGTTAGCAGAAAGATGAGAATAATAAAAGATCAGAGAGGAAATAAAGAAATTTTAAAATAATAGGAAAAAAAATCAACAAACCAGAGTTCCTATCATGGCTCAGTGGAAACGAATATGACTAGTATCTATGAGGATGCAGGTTTGATCCCTGGCCTCGCTCAGTGGGTTAAGGATCTGGCATTGCCATAAGCTGTGGTGTAGCCACAGCTCTGATTAGACTTCTAGCCTGTGAACGTCCATATGCTGTGGGTATGGCCCTAAAAGAACAAACTGACCCAAAAAAAAAAAAAAAAAAGCTCTACAAAAAACAAATGCTAGAGAGAGTGTGGAGAAAAGGGAACCATCCTTTACTGCGGGTGGGAATGTAAATTGGTACAGCCACTGTGAAGAATGGTACGGAGATTCCTCAGAACACTAAAAACAGAATTACCATATGATCCAACAATCCCACTCCTGGGCATATATCTGGACAGAATTGTAATTCAGAAAGATAACATGACTCAAAGTGACAAAAGACCTGTACTCTGAAAACTATAAGACATTGATGAAGGAAATCAAAGAGGACACAAACAAATGGAAAGACATATCATGCTCTTGGATTGGAAGAGTCAATATTATCAAAATGACTATACTACCCAAGGCAATCTACAGAGGCAAAGCAATCCCTATCAAATTACCAAGGATATTTTTCACAAAACTCAAACAAAATATTTTAAAATTTGTTTGTTTGGAAGCACAAAAAGACCCAGAATAGCCAAAGACATCCTGAAAAAGAAAAATGGAGCTAGAGGAATCAGGCTCCCTGACTTCAGACTATACTACAAAGCAACAGTCATCAAAACCATATGGTACTGGCACAAAGACAAACATAGAGATCAGTGGAACAGGACAGAAAGCCCAGAATTCAACACACACACCTACAGCCAACTAATCTATGACAAAGGAAGCAAGAATATACAATGGAGAAAAGACAGCTTGTTCAATAAGTGTGCTGGGAAAACTGGACAGCCACATGGAAAAGAATTAAATTAAAACACTCCTTAACACCATACACAAAAATAAACTCCAAATGGATTAAAGATCTAGATATAAGACCAGACACTATAGAACTCTTAGAGGAAAACATAGGCCAAACACTCTCCCTCCAACATAAACAACAGCAACATCTTCTCAGATCCACCTCTTAATGACAGTAAAAACAAAAATCAACAAATGGGACTGAATTAAACTTAGAAGTTTCTGTACAGCAAAGGAAACCCTAAACAAAACACAAAGACAACCCACAGAATGGGAGAAAATCTTTGCAAATGAATCAACTGACAAGGGATTAATCTCCAGAATTTATAAACAACTTCTGCAGCTCCATACCAAAAAAACAAACAACCCCATCCAAAAATGGACAGAAGAGCTAAACAGACAATTCTCCAAAGAAGACATACAGATGGCCAAAAAACACATGAAAAGATGTTCAACATCACTCATTATTAGAGAAATGCAAATCAAAACCACTATGAGGTACTGCCTTACACCAGCCAGAATGGCCAGCATCAAAAAGTTTACAAACAGTAAGTGCTGGAGAGGGTGTGGAAAAAAGGGAACCCTATTACACTGTTGGTGGGAATGTGAACTGGTGCAATCACTGTGGAAAACAGTATGGAGATGCCTCAGAAAACTAAAAAGAGAACTACTATTTGATCCAGCAATCCCCCTCCAGGGCATCTATCCAGAGAAAACCATGACTTGAAAAGACACATGTACTCCAATGTTCATTGCAGTACTATTTGCAATAGCCAAGATATGAAATGTCCATCGACAGAGCAGTGGGTCAAGAAGATGTGGTACATATACACAATGGAATATTACTCAGCCATTAAAAGGAAAGAAATAACGGCAATTACAGCAACATGGATGGACCTAGAAATTATCATGCTAAGTTTAGTCAGTCAGCTGATGAGACACCAACATCAAATGCTATCACTTACATGTGGAGTCTGAAAAAAGGACACACTGAACTTCCTTGCAGATTTTGAAAAACTTATGGTTTCCAAAGGAGACAGGTTGGGGTTAGGGGAATGTGCTGGGGTTTGGTATGGAAATGCCATAAAATTGGGTTGTGATGATTGTGATGATCATTATACAACTATAAATGTAATAAATTCATTGAGTAGCAAAAAAAAAAAAAAAGACAACATGCATCCCTGTGTTCATAGCAGCACTATTCACAATAGGCAACACATGGAAACAATTTAAATGTCCATTAACAGATAAATGGATTAAGAATATGTGGTTGGAGTTCCTGTTGTGGCGAAGTAGAAACGAATCTGACTAGGAACCACGAGGTTGCGGGTTCGATACCTGGCCTTGCTCAGTGGGTTAAGGATCCAGCATTGCAGTGAGCTGTGGTGTAGGTCGCAGACTTGGTTCCGATGTGGTGTTGCTGTTGCTGTGGCGTAGGCCGGAAGCTGTAGTTTCAATTCGATCCCTAGCCTAGGAACCTCCATATGCCACAGGTTCGGCTCTAAAAGAGAAAAAAAAAAAGAATATGTGGTACATAGATATAATGGAATACCATTCAGCCATAAAATAGAACGAAATAATGCTATTTGCAGCAACATGGATGTAACCAGAGATTACCACACTAAGTCAAGTCAGAAAGAGAAAGACAAATCCCATATGCTATCACTTACATGTGGAATCCAAAATATGGCACGAATGAACTTATCTACAAAACAGACACAGACTCAAAGTCATAGAGAACAGACTTGTGGCTGACGAGGGAGGAATGGAGTGGGATGGACTGGGAATTTGCTGTTAGTAGATGCAAACTTACATTTAGAATAAACAAGAAGGTCTTACTGTATAGCACAGGGAACTACACTCAGTATCCTATGATAAACCAAATGGAAAAGAATATAAAAAGAATGTGCTGTGTAGTATATATCACATATATCTGGATCACCTTGCTATACAGCAGAAATTACTACATTAAGTCACTTTAATTGAATAAATTCACATTAGTGCCCCTCTTGTAGACCTGGATGCCGGAATGGTGGTCCCCATCATAATGCCATTTAATTCACCAGTTTGGCCTCTGCTAAAACAGTTCCTGGAGATGATAATGGGTTATAGTAATCTCTCTCTTTTTTGCTTTTTAAGGCCACACCTCCCTTGGCATATGGAAATTCCCAGGCTAGGTGTTGAATTGGAGGTGTAACTACCAACCTACGCCACAGCCACAGCCACAGCAACGTAGGATCTAAGCCACATCTGCAACCTACACCACAGCTCATGGCAATTGGATTATGGTAATCTCGATCAACAAGTAATTTCAATCTTATCTGCTGTGGCAAATGTGGTATCTTTACTGGAGCAGATTTAACAGTCTCAGGTACACTGTAGGTGACAATCTGAGCAATATATTCTCCATCTCTGTAAGAAAGGACGATCAAAGTTTACTTTCACTAATGAGATGAGCAATAAAATACATTTATAGTCTTGCTCCTGGAACACGTAAACTCTCCCACTTCTCTCATAATCTGAAGAGACCTGAACCATCTGGGCATTCCATAGACGATCACAATACTCTATGATGACATCGTGGTAAGCGCACAGGATGAGCAAGAAATAGCAAGACCACTGGGGTCCTTGACAGGATCAACATTCTTCAAATGGTGGCATAAAAACCCTACAAATACTCAGGTGACGCAGCCTGCTTGTCAACCCAGGTCCCAAAGTCAATGGTGCCGCAGAAAGAAGAAGAAAGAGACACAGAAATACAGTGGGGATCAGGGGGCTACCGCCTTCCAGACGCAATAGCAACCCTCTGAGCCGACTCATGGTTTTTATTTACTATTTTCTACTTCCTTGTACATGCAGGGGATACATCGGTATTTCTCTTCAAACAGATTGGAAGCAAGATATGCTAGGACAGCCATTCCTCAGCACATGAAGTAATCATAAATGCTTTAGCCCTCCCAGGCCGTCATTTGTTGTTTGCTTCAAGCCATCTATGGCCTCTCCCAAAAATCCCCCAAGGCTCCAGTCCTGAGAATGTCAGAGCTGATGGTTTTCCATCAGCAACATCAATGCTTCAGCAATCTTGTTTTCAAAATGCCATTCTTTGATGTTACCTCAAGGGTCATGAGAGTCACAAGACTCTGTATAGACTGACCTTCTACAGCCACTCTATGGCGCCAGTCTTTTCTTTCCATTCTTTGTCATGTTGCATATTCATACCTCCAACGTCTCCCCCTTTTTAAAATTTTTATGATTCTTATTTATTAATCATATTGGCAAGTGCTATAGTGGCTAATTGCTGTTGTCGTCCATTGATTTCTGTTGTAATTCGTCTCCAGACTGTATAGAAACAAAAAAAACAGACATATGAATATGAACATAAAGCCCCATAGTACCGCCAGTGGTCTTTAAGTGAGGAATGGGATTTAGTTGTGATAAACCATCAGCCACAGCCTCCAGAACGTTAGATCCTTGAAGTAAATGTAACTTCTGAAAGAAAGTTTCCATAATCTCATTTCGTATATTATTAATATCAATTGACAAGTTCCCTTGATTTAATAAATGTTGTTTTACTTTATCCCAATTAAAGGATGATTTGTTATACTGGTGAGGAGTCACACAAAATGAAGTAATATTCCATTCACATTTAAGTCTTATTTGTTTTTGTAAACTATTCACTTATCTCCCAACAAAATTACCACCTGCTGTAAATCTGCCATTATAGCCACAAATAACGTAGCTGCATTTAAAGGGTAATGATGATCTCTCACCAGTTTTTCCCCTTCTATAGTGAGCTTTTTTATTTGCCCCCATGTTGGTGTTTTACTATTACTCGTTTGAGGCAATGGTATTGACTTTTTCTCTTGTGACGAATAAACTGACATTTATTTCAAGGCATGTACTGGAGGCTCCCTGACTGGATCTAGACTCATCCAATTTCTTTCTTTTTTCTTTTCTTTTTTTTGTCTTTTTACCTTTTCTGGGGCCGCTCCTGCAGCATATGGAGTTCCCAGGCTAGGGGTCTAATCAGAGCTCTAGCCACCGGTCTATACCAGAGCCACAGCAACACGGGATCAAGCCACGTCTGCAACCTACATCACAGGTCACGGCAACTCCAGATCCCTAACCCAATGAGCAAGGCCAGGGATCGAAACCGCAACCTCATGGTTTCTAGTCGGATTCGTTAACGACTGCGCCACGACGGGAACTCCTAGACTCATCCAATCTCTTTTCTTTCCATTCTTCGATATTTCTTCTGGTAACCCAGTGAAGTTGTCCATTCTCTGTAAGGATAAGAGCAAAACCTCATCTCTTTTTTACTCTGTATCCCTCAAGCCATTCTCCCTTTTCATTTCTCTAAAATACAGGGGTGTAATCATCAATATCAGCAGAAGGATTATATCTAACCCACTGTCTTGTGACTCAAAATGATGCATTATAGGTGGTTTATCATTAAATCCTCTTATATCCAAAAAATTTAAGGTGAATAATGCTTGTGCTAGAATTTCCCTGGGCATAAGGCCTATATTCCCCTTTTTGTTTAAAAATAATATTTTTTTAGCATTTTATGAGCTCTTTCTATAATGGCTTGACCCTGAGGATTATAAGGTATCGCAGTGACATGCTGAATATTCCAGTCCTGAAAGAATTTATTTAAAGCCAAACTAGTATATGCAGGACCATTATCTGTTTTTATAGTTGATGGAGTACCCATACCGGAAAAGGCCTGCAATAAATGTGCTTTGACATCTTTAACTGCTTCTCCTGTATGGGAGGAGGCAAAACTAACATTTGAGTAAGTATCTACTGATACATGTACACATCCCATTCTACCAAATGGGGGAACATGCATTAACATCCATCTGCCAAATATCATTTGATTGGATTCCTCATGGATTAAGAGTGTCAACATGGGTAACAGGGTGTGTTAGAGTCCATTCAGGACAGGCAGCAACAACGTCTCTAGCTTGCTGGCGAGAAATATCAAATTTTTGCATCAGTCCCTTAGTATTGATATGAGTTAGTTGGTGATATTCATATGGAGAAGAGCACCTAATTAATTTATCAATCTGTGCATTTCCTTGCATAGTAGGACCTGGCAACAGGGAATGGGACTGTACATGTGAAATATAAAGGGGAAAATTTCTATGTTGAATAATTTGTTGTAATATGTTAAACAAAACAAAAATGGGTTTAAGAGTGTTTTCAGGTAATGACATGGTCTCAATATTCCTTGTTACTCTTACAGCATATAATGAATCAGAAATAATATTAAGGGGTGAATTCACATCCTGTAGAACATTAATAATAGCGTCCAACTCAGCCTACTGTACTGACTGATATGATGAGACCTGTATCTTCGTAGTAGGTCCCGTATATCCTGCTTTGAACTCTTTATTGGCATCAGTAAAGTAAATTGGGGCATTAGCAATAGGGCTTTGCTTTGTATTAACAGGTATTATCCATTCATGTTTACTAAAAAATTATATTATTGGATTTTTAGGATAATGTGGATGTAATTTACCAACATACTCAGCTAAGGCAATCTGCCAATCCATACTTTCTTTCTTTTCTTTTCTTTTTTGTCTTTTTGCCTTTTCTAGGGCCGCTCCAGCGGCATATGGAGGTTCCCAGGCTAGGGGTCGAATCGGAGCTGTTTCTGCCGGCCTACGCCAGAGCCACAGCAACGCAGGATCCGAGCCGCGTCTGCAAATTACACCACAGCTCACGGCAACGCCGGATCGTTAACCCACTGAGCGAGGCCAGGGACTGAACTGGCAACCTCATGGTTCCTAGTCGGATTCATTAACCACTGAGCCACAACGGGAACTCCTGCCAATCCATACTTTCTACAAAAAGTTGTTGTATTTGGCTGTTCAAAGGAACTATAATTTCTGAAGGGTCATATCCTGAAATTTGTTTACAACGAGTTCTTCCTTTAGATATTATTTGAGAAACAAGCATAAGATAAGTGGTTATGGTTTTCTTAGGTGTATGGGTTAGATATTAACATTCTAATGGACCCTATCTTACCACAAGACGGCAGTAGAATTTTTCATCGGTAATATTATTAAAGAAACTGTTTTTTCTGGAGTAATTCAAACAATGTGTCTTCCTTGAAAGGCCTCATTAACAAGTTATAGTTGTTCCTTAGCTAGTTCAGTTAATTCTCTAGGGCTGTTTAAATCAGGATCCCCATTCAAAGTTGAAATAAATGCGTCAATTGATAGTTAGGTATATCAAGTGAAGGATGCAACCAATTAATATCTCCTAATGATTTTTGAAAATCATTTAAGGTTTTTAAGTGTTCTATTCGTATCTGAATTTTTTGTGGTTTATAATTTCTCTTTCCATTAGATAACCCAAGTAAGTATAAGGAACATCACATTGAAGTTTATGTGGTGCTGTCTTAAGCCCATATGATATTAATTCCTCTTCTGTCCTCAAAAAAACTTTATGCAATATTTCTTTGTCAGGGTGCACCAATAAAATATCGTCCATATAATGAACAATATAAGCCTCAGGAAATTGTTTTCAAATATTGTGTAAAAGCCTTGCAACAAAATTGACACAATGTAGGACTATTCATCATTCCTTGGGGCAAAACTTTCCAAACACATCTCTTGACAGGTTCTTTATTATTAATAGAAGGAATTGTAAAGGCAAATCATGTAATATCATCAGGATGTAATGGAACAGTATAGAAACAATCTTTTAAATCCATAATAATAATAGGCCATGATTCAGGAATCGTGGCAGGTGATGGCAATCCAGGTTGTAATGCACCCATAGGTTCCATAATAGCATTTATTTTTCTGAGGTCTGTCAACATCTGCCATTTACCATTTTTCTTTCTTTCTTTTTTTTTGTCTTTTTGCCTTTTCTAGGGCCGTTCCTGGGAAATATGAAGGTTCCCAGGCTAGGGGTCTAATCAGAGCTGTAGCCACCAGCCTCCACCACAGCAATGACCACGTCTGCAACCTACACCACAGCTCATGGCAATGCCGGATCTTTACCCACTGAGCAAAGCCAGGGATTGAACCCACAACACCATTTTTCTTTTTAATAACAAAAACCGGAGAATTCCAAGGGCTACTTGTTTCTTCTGTATGTCCAAGTTCATGCTGTTCTTTGACTAATTCCTGAAGAGCTAACAATTTAACTTTAGAGAGGGGCCACCATTTGGTCCAAATAGGCTCATCAGTTTTCCATTTAAGCTGCAATGCTGTAGTCTTAACAATGGCCCCTATGAAAAAACCGATCTCTTTTGTAAAGGATCATAACCCATGTTGGCCATAATATTTTTGGCTTGTTGAGACAGAGTTGGGATAGTCACATAAGCTCCCCATTGCATTAGCAAATCTCTTCCCCACAAATTTATTGGGATGTCAGCAATCAAAGGCTGTAAGGTCCCTATCTGTCCATCCAGTCCTACACATTGCATATGTAGGACATTGCATATGTTTTGCATGGTCCCTACTCCAGTTAATATAATGGGTACCGACTCGGTACTCCAGTTAGACGGCCAATGTTTAGTGGATATAACTGAAACATCAGCACCAGTATCTATTAGGCCTTCAAATCTTCATCCATTTATAGTAAGAGAAAGGACTGGACTTTAATCAGACACGAAAGTTTGCCAAAAAACTTGTTTTCCTGTACTCCCCAAAACTCCTTGTCTTTGAATGGGAGATTGTTGAGTCTTAATGTAAGGTAAGAGTAATAATTGAGCAATATGATCTCCTTTATTTTTTTAATTTTAATTTTCTTTTTTTTTGTCTTTTTGCCTTTTCTAGGGCTGCTCCCGCTGCATATGGAGATTCCCAGGCTAGGGGTCTAATTGGAGCCGTAGCCACCAGCCTACGCCAGAGCCACAGCAACTTGGGATCCGAGCCGTGTCTGTAACCTACACCACAGCTCACAGCAACGCCGGATCATTAACCCACTGAGCAAGGCCAGGGATCGAACCCGCAACCTCATGGTTCCTAGTCAGATTTGTTAACCACTGCGCCACAATGGGAATTCCACTATCTCCTTTATTAATTTGATAAGGTATATTCATTTTTATCATTAATAAAATTTTACCGTGATCATCTTCATCTATTATTCCCAATAGTACCTCAACTCCCTTATAGTTAAACTACTTTGTCCCAGGAGTAATCCAACACTACCTCGGGGGTATATAGGTCCCTTTATTCCTGTGGGTATCTTATAAATGCCCATAGAAGGCATTAGAAGTATATTGTCAATAACAGAAATATCTAGGGCCATGCCACCTGTTGTTGTGGGCAATAAGTGGGATATTGTGAGAAGAGGGGATTGGCTGGTGTTTGATTGGAGTTCGGGCTGCTCTGAGGGTACACAAAAGGAACAGCGTTCCAAGTTTGATTTTGGCTCATATTGTTTTGGGGGCCTTGAGCAGGACCCCTCTTCCAGTTTCCCAACCGCTGGGAACCATCCTTATGAAATTTAGAACGACATTGATTAGCCCAATGATTACCTTTTTAACAACAGGGACATAATCCGGGAGATCAAGAATTATCCTTATTACTATTTATAACCGGTTTCACAGAAGGCCTATAATTATTAGAGCGAGGAGATTGTTTACAATTTGTAAATTGTAAATGTCCCTTCTTTCCGCAATTAAAACATTTAGTATTGGAATTATTTTTACTTTGTATTCCTGCTATAGCTTGGCAAGCAATTGCATTTTATACGGTTCTGAGCCAATATCATGACAAGCTTTTTTTGTCTTTCTTTTGTTGTTGTTGCTATTTCTTGGGCTGCTCCCGCGGCATATGGAGATTCCCAGGCTATGGGTTGAATCGGAGCTGTAGCCACTGGCCTACGCCAGAGCCACAGCAACGCAGGATCCGAGCCGCGTCTGCAACCTACACCACAGCTCACGGCAACGCCAGATCCTTAACCCACTGAGCAAGGGCAGGGACCGAACCCGCAACCTCATGGTTCCTAGTCGGATTCGTTAACCACTGCGCCATGACGGGAACTCCATGACAAGCTTTAATATATTCTTCTAAAGGTTTTCCTTCTGCTTTAAGGGGCTGCAATACCTTCTGACATTCCAAGATAGCATTGTCAAAAGCCAACATTTTCATTAATAGCTCCCTCAGATCTGGATTGGCTACAGTTTTTTGAAGTTTGTCTGTTAATCTAGCTATAAAGTCAGTATATGGCTCCCCATGGGATTGCCTAATGTTAACAGCTGAAGGGGTGGTTTGTCCAGGTGGACTAACCTTCTCCCAAGCCCACTGACACACATAACGAACCTGAACAATTATGTTATCATCAAATTGTAATTGATTCTGAATTCCTGTATATTCCCCAGTCCCCATTAATTGTTCCGTAATGATATTAACAGGTGGATTGGCCGTGGCGTTGCGCCCAACTATTTGTGTAGCTTCGTCTTGCCACCAAGTCTTAAACTGTAAAAATTCTGAAGTAGTTAAACAGGTCCAGGCAATCATTTCCCAATCATAAGAAATTATACGTTCGGACGGGGCCAATGCTTGTAGAAGTGCAACGGTATAGGGAGAATTACATCCATGTTGCGCATAGGCTTGTTTAATTTCTTTTATAGTCTTAAAAGACAATGGCTCATAATCATATTGAATGCCACCCTGAGGAAATTGAGGATTGGGGGTATTCTCTGTGCCTGTACAGGAAGCACCAATGCATCAAGGTCTCCTTCCCTTCTTGCTTGTAAAATAGCTTTTTGAAAGCTAGACAAATGAGGATTCTTGTTAGGTATAGTAACAGAGGTCAAAAATGTTCCATGGTCCCAAGGGACATTAGGATCAATTGGTGGAGTTTCTGTTTTTAAATTACGAGGCTCTGGCCACGGAGTAGGGGGCTGTGAAACAGGAGAAAATGATGCTGGCGGAGCAGGGAAGGCGTGAGTACCATAAGGTTTATGTTTAGTATTCAGCAAATTGACCTTCTTTACTTCCTTTATCAATATTTTCATAAATATGAGATTTAATACTGTCATCTTGATCCTCATTTACTGCTGAATGCTCTTGAAAATCTTCTTTCTCAGAATCAGAAGAATCAGAATTTTCAGATTGTAAAGGGGCTACCATAGTCTGTATTAAGTTACATAAGGACCAAACACTCAGAGGAATGGACTCTCCACAATGATAAGCACGGCACAAACAGGGCATCACCTCTTTCCCTTTCTCTACGCTCAGGGTCTCCTTTTCAGGATCCAACCAGTAGCAATGTTTAGGAATCGCATCAAATAATTCTCTAAAGTTTTCATCTTTCACTTTCACACCCGAGCTACGTAATAAAGTTTTCAGTAAAATAATATAATCTGCATGTTTAGAAGGAGATTGCCCCATTGTTACCCTGATTAAAAAATCCACGGGGGTGTACTCACCTCCAGGTACTTTCCCCGTCCGTCGCCTTTTCAGCAGGAATTCCCCGCATCTGCTCGCACCTTTTCAATAGTCTCGCAGACTCTAAGCCGCTTCAGGTCCCTGTTTGGGCGCCACTTGATGAAGCCTGCTCGTCAACCCAGGTCCCAAAGTCAATGGTGCCGCAGAAAGAAGAAGAAAGAGACACAGAAATACAGTGGGGATCAGGGGGCTACCGCCTTCCAGACGCAATAGCAACCCTCTGAGCCGACTCATGGTTTTTATTTACTATTTTCGACTTCCTTGTACATGCAGGGGATACATCGGTATTTCTCTTCAAACAGATTGGAAGCAAGATATGCTAGGACAGCCATTCCTCAGCACATGAAGTAATCATAAATGCTTTAGCCCTCCCAGGCTGTCATTTGTTGTTTGCTTCAAGCCATCTATGGCCTCTCCCAAAAATCCCCCAAGGCTCCAGTCCTGAGAATGTCAGAGCTGATGGTTTTCCATCAGCAACATCAATGCTTCAGCAATCTTGTTTTCAAGATGCCATTCTTTGATGTTGTTCTCATTCGTTTTGCCTCAAGGGTCATGAGGGTCACAAGACTCTGTATAGACTGACCTTCTACAGCCACTCTATGGCGCCAGTCTTTTCTTTCCATTCTTTGTCATGTCACATATTCATGCCTCTAACACTCAGAGAAAATTTTATTTATTTTTGTCTTTATGCCATTTCTTGGGCCGCTCCCACGGCATATGGAGGTTCCCAGGCTAGAGGTCTAATTGGAGCTGTAGCTGCCAGCCTACGCCACAGCCACAGCAACGCGGGATCCAAGCCGCGTCTGCGACCTACACCACAGCTCACGGCAACGCTGGATCATTAACCCACTGAGCAAGGGCAGGGATCGAACCCACAACTTCATGGTTCCTAGTCGGATTCGTTAACCACTGCTCCACAACGGGAACTCCAGAGAAATTTTTAGAGATTCAGTGGTTTGGACAATGCTAGGACATTCCCTCCAAAGGAGAAATTTTACACCACACACTTGTCACCACTAAGAGGGAGCACAGTGAGGTCTCCAGATAGTGTATTCTCCATTTGGGAATACTGTTCTGACTCATATATTGGGTGACACAAAAGATAGTGAGGCCTAGAGCAGCAAAGACTATGTGGTAGGTCCATGGCACAGCAGAAACAAATATGACTAGGAACCACGAGGTGGCGGATTTGATCCCTAGCCTCACTCAGTGGGTTAAGGATCCGTGGTGTAGGTCGCAGATGCAGCTTGGATCCTGAGTTGCTGTGGCTATGGCACAGGCTGGCGGCTGCAGCTCCAATTTGACCCCTAGCCTGGGAACCTCCATATGCCACAGGTGCGGCCCTGAAAAGCCAAAAAAAGAAAAGACTATGCGGGCAGTAGGTCCAGACTGTGGTACAAATGTCCCTGCTGCTTGGTCCACAAGATACCCTATTGTATGAGAGGTGTCAGTAATGGGAAAAGATGCCACATGCTGTTTAGGACAAGCCTCGACAGGAAGTCACACATAGACCCCTAATTTGCTTGAGCAAGGCCATGTCTTCTGAAAGAGTATTATACACCTTTCAAAAGAAAGTTAAAAATAAATAAAAAAGCTCCTGCTGTGCTACTGAGTCCTAATTGAAACAAAGTGCTTGCTTACCCATAGGACATCAAGTGATCATGCAGCCAGAATGCCTATTATGACTGGGGTTCTGTCAGACCCAAGTCATAAGGCTAGATGGGTCATCAACAATGCTTCATAAGATGAGTGACACATATAGCACTGGGCACAGCTGCACTGGAAGGTAAATGTAAGCTGCTTAAAGAGGTGACCAGACCCAGAACTGCACTGCTGCTGCTTTCAGTTCACACTGATAGAACCACATGGAGTGGTTCCCAGGTGGTCAGTGTGGGGCCACTTACCTCAATGTGGTACATACCTCTGCCCAGCCATCTTAGCTTGAGCTCCCCCGTGACTGAGACCTTCGTTGAGACAGCATCAGCATCAAATTCTCTCTCTACCTAATCCTGTTTCCTTCACTCCCCAACTGGTGTTAACCTAGAGGACTCCCCCCCAGTAACCTTCCTGCACCCAAATCTCCAACTCAGTCATTTTGCCAGGAACTTACCTTATGATGAGTATTTAATTACTTTTTGAGATCAGCTGCATGGATTGTTGCGCCTGTTGCTCAGACAATTTCAGAGAGCTTCATCATGGTGTTATGGAAAGATGCTGTATTAAAGGAGCTTTCCATTTCAAGGACAGCAGGGATGGCAAATTTCAAACACCAGTGCTAGAACTGAGTTGTGGAGTTCTGGCAAGTGTGAGGTCAGATACAGGTTTTAATGCAGCTACTGAAGACAGAACTCTCATTAGCAGGGACGGCTTCATGTGAATGAAAGCAGTTAATTTGCTTGGCAAGGTAGGTGGGCTCAAATAGGATGACAGAAACCAATCTCACTGAGCTTTGGAAATGATGGCAAGAGTCAATTATCTCATCTTCAACCTTCCCAAACTGCAAAATCTCACACATCTAAATGGCTCTGGCATAATCCACTTGTCAACAGTTGGTCTTTTTTCCAGGAATGGACCTTGAATTTATGCAGAACTATTTACTTGTCTCATCTCCTATTCAATAATTATACAATGACTAGCTCCGTATCTTAACCTTGGTCTGGAAACCAAGGTATTTTCTTTTTCAAAATTTTAGGAGCTGGTTCAAGAAACTAAACAAGAGTTCCCTTTTTAAGCTTCTTCCATTCCAGCTTCATTTTCGCCAACAATTATCCTAAGGCTTTTTTTTTTCCCTCCCTGGACTCGCAGCATGTGGAAAAGTTCCCAGGCCAGGGATTGAATCTTTTGTTATAGCACTGACCTGAGCCACAGCAGTGACAACACTGGATCCTTAACCCACTGTGCCACCAGGGAACGCCTCGATTACCCTTAGGCCTTATTCAGATCTCCTTAGAAGAGTAGAACACATTGTATTCATCATCTGCATTGATGACTTTATTAGTATACCTAATGGGAATGTAATTTTTTTTTTGTCTTTTTAGGGCTGCACACATGGCACATGGACGTTCCCAGGCTAGAGGTTGAATTGGAGCTACAGCTGCCAGCATACGCCATACCAACAGCAATGCAGGATCCGAGCCGTGTCCATGACCTACACCACAGCTCACAGTAACACCGGATCCTTAATCCACTGAGCAAGGCCAGGGATCAAACCCATGTCCTCATGGAGGCCAGGTGGGTTTCTTACCACTAAGCTACAATGGGAACTCCAGAATATAAGTTTTAAGACCAAAGGCATCAGCTGTTTGAGTAACCTTAGCAACTGTGGACTGCAGCCTGTAAATGTACTCTCTTTTCCTTTTTAGCAGCAAACCCCAGTGGCTTAAGAGGACATCCACTTGGGAGTCCTGTCCCCAGTCTACTCAAGTCCAGTAAACAACACCTAAAAATAACACAACCTCTTTATTTTTTCTTGAGATACAAATGTTCAGTTTGGATGATGAGAATGAGCCAGCTTTACCATTTGTTCCAATGAATTCCAATGGATGAAGAGGCTATGTAGGATCTAAACTCTTTTAGTCTATTAATATTCAGTTTATCAAACTTCTGGAGTAGGACTGCCCCGATAAGGTCAGATGTGATAACCAACCACTGAAGATGAAGACTGCAAATATGGACAATTCACAGTCTAATCCACTGTCCCCACATGCTGTCTAAAATTCCGTACTTGGTAAGAGCTGGCAGTGATATCACAGGGCTGGCCCATTTCTGCTCCGCCATTCCTCTGATTCTGCGTCACTGTTTTTGAGGTGAGAAGAGGTTCAGATCATCTGGGAGCTGGTGGGGACATCTCCCTTGGCAGCCTGCTGGGCTAACCAGTACTTGTATCTTTTGGTCTTGGGCCTCTCAAAGTTCACCACAGACATAGGTACCCTCACAGTGTCAAGTCCATTTACCTGTACACAAAACAACAGGAATCCTCGGATCAGTTAGGCAGATAAAAACTACCACTACCCAGTTCTAGTGGATTTCCACCCAGGGAGGGAAAAGGAGACAGTATGTGAAACACTCACCGTCACCTCACACCAGTACTCGCCCCTCTGTGTGATGGGCTCTTCTGGTAACTTTAACGCATGTGGGGCAACCACAACACCAAGCTGGGGAAAAAAAAAAAAATCACAGCCGAAAGGAGCTGTTTACATGGCTGCCACTCTAGGCAACCTCATATATATATATATATGTACACACACACACACACATACACACACACATGATTCTAGATTTTCCTGTACAGGAATGAATAAAACTGGGGAGTCTTCCCTGGCTGATCCCATGGGAAGGCACAAACCTCCATGGATAGTGGCAAAGAAATTCAGTCCTACTTCTCAGAAAGGGAGGTGGATTCTCAAAGAGAAACAGGGTTTGAGATCAAAACCACACTCCATCCACAAAAGTAAGAATTCTCCAATGAGTCACATTTCCACAGGTTTTCCCCAGCTAGAGAAAAACGATACCACCATCTTCTCCTCTCAGTCTTCAAATTCTATGTGACCACCCTTGGTCCTTAGTATCCCCCTCCCACATGCCTACAAATCAATGATGAGAGCGTCCCTTAACTCCAGCTGGATGATCACACCTTTTCTAACAGAGGGATCGCTAACAGACCTCCTTCCCAGGGGTAGCTTTCGCCCTCCGGGGTTTAGTGGTGTTGGGAATACTCACATTTCTGAGGAAGTGGCGGGCAACTATTTCAGGGTTTAGCTCCCATTTGACATTGTTCTTCATCCCTACCTCCAAGTGACATCTTCTCAGAAATTTCACTGTCTGAGATGAAGCATATAGAGGATAGGTTAGAGTTGGAATCAAAGGAGAGGAAACACATTAGTAAGAGGGCAAGAGGCACAAAGTCTGAGAGTTCAGGAAAAGCACAATTTCTGCCTGATGCCAAGACAGGTGCAATGATGAATGGATACAACATTCTTATCGTCTCAAGGTTGATATAATGGAGAGATGTTATAGCGATACTCTGGAGGGGAATGCTGCCTACACCTGGCTGTTCCTAAGTAAGAAGAAACAGGTCATGCTCATCAATAAGGGCCATTGCTGGCAGATCTCAGGATGGAATGATTCTCATAGACTGTTTTACCCCATTATTCTGGCCCTTCTATCCCATTCCTCCACTACTAATGATCCCTCCCTGCTTACAGAATGAAGTATAAATTCACTAGAGGAGGATTCAAGATACTTTGTAAACCTCACCCCAACCCATTTTGAGTCATATATATCTTAATATAAGCCCTCTGTTTTTTAGCTAGATTGGTCTATGGTCTACTTTCTATTTTAAAATATGCTTCAATCAAGGTAACAGCTCACACCAGTCAGAAAGTCTATCATCAGAAAGCACACAATGTTGGCAAGGATGTGGAGAAAAGGGAATCCTCGTACACTGCTGGTGGAGTGTAAATCTGTGCAGCCCTTGTGGGAAACAGTATGGAGGTTTCTCAAAAAATTAAAAATAGAACTACCATATTACTTAGCAATTCCACTCCTGGGTATATAACTAAAAAACCAAAAACACGAATTTGAAAAGATTCATGTACCCTGGGAGGACGGGATTAAGATGGCGGAATAGAAGAACTGGAGCTCAACTTCTCTCCTAAAAACAACAAAATTCACAACTAAAGACTGAGCGCTCTTCACCAAAATGGACCGGAAACCTTAAAAAAGATACCCTACTCCAGAAGAAAAAGAGGAGGCCACATCAAGAGGTAGGAGGGGCGATTTCATGATATAAACAACCCCATACCTCCTGGGTGGGAAGCTCCACAGACTGGAAACTAACTGGTTCACAGACTCACCTACAGGAGTGAGAGTTCTGAGCCCCACATCAAACCCTCACATGTGGGGATCCGGCACTGGGAGAGGGAGCCCTGCAGCATCTGGCACTGAAGGCCAGTGGGGCTTGTGCACAGGAGCTCACGGGACTAGGGGAAATGGAGACCCCATTCTTAAAAGGCGCACACAGACTTTCACGTGCACTGAGTCCCAGGGCAAAGCAAAGTCTCCAAGGGAATCTGGGTCGAACCTGACTGCAGTTCTTGGAGGACATCCTGGGAAAACAGGGGTGAACATGGCTTGTTGTGAGGGAAGGACACTGAAAGCAAAGCTCTCAGGAATATTCAGCAGCAGTGCCTTTCTCTGTAGGTGGCCACTTTGGGAAAATCTGGCCCCACCCATCAGCCAGCTGCTGAGAAGCCCCAGGGCAAACAACAACCCAGGTGGGATGACAGCCCCACCCCTCAGTAAACAGGCTACCTAAAGACCCCTCAGGCACACAGCTGCCTCTAATCCCATCCAGAGACTAAGCCCCACCCACCAGAGGGATTAGAATTGGCTCCACCTACCAGGGGGCAGGCATCAGCCCCTCCCATCAGGAAGCCTACACCAAGCCCCCCATACCGACTTCAGCCACAGGGGGGCAGACATCAGAAGTAAGAGAGGCTACAACTCTATTATTTGTAAGGTCACCACACCAAAAACCTATAAAAATGAAAAGACAGAGGACTATAACTCAGATGAGGGAGAAAGGAAAAACCCCAGAAAAACAGCTAAGCCATGAGGAGATTCTCAGCCTCCAGGAAAAAGACTTTAGACTGTTGATGCTGAAGATGATGCAAGACATTGGAAATAAACTGGAGGCAAAGATGGATAACTTACAGGAAACACTGACCAAAGAGATACAGGATATAAAACTTAAATAAGAAGAGATGCAAAATACAATAACTGAAATAAAAAATTCACTAGAAGCAGCTAACAGCAGAATACAGGAGGCAGAAGAACGAATAAGCGAGGTGGAGGACAGATTAGCAGAAATTACGGATGCAGAACAGAAAAGAGAAAAAAGATTGAAAACAAATGAAGAGAGTCTCAGAGAACTCTGGGAAAACGTGAAATGCACCAACATCCGTATTATAGGGATGCCAGAAGGAGAAAAGAGAGAGAAGGAGACAGAAAAAATATTCCAAGAGATAATAGCTGAAAACTTTCCTAACATGGGGAAGGAGTCACTCACTCAAATCCAGGAAGCACAACGAGTACCATATAAAATAAACCCAAGGAGGAACACCCCGAGACACATAATAATCAAACTGACCAAAATTAAAGACAAAGAGAAAATCTTGAAAGCAGCTAGGGAAAAGAAACAAATAACATACAAGGGAACCCTGATGAGGCTATCGGCAGATTTTTCAAGAGAAACTCTGCAGGCCAGAAGGGAGTGGCATGATATACTCAACGTGATGAAAGGAAAAAACCTCCAACCAAGATTACTCTATCCAGCAAGGCTCTCGTTCAGATTTGAAGGAGAAATCAAAACCTTCACAGATAAGCAAAAGCTGAGAGAATTCAGCAACACTAAACCAGCCTTAAAAATAAATACTAAAGGATCTTCTATAGGCAGAAAAGAACAAGAGAAGAAGGAAAGGAAAAAGAGCAGCAAAAACAAATCCGAAGTAATTAATAAAATGGCAATAAGAACATACATATCAATAATTACCTTAAATGTGAATGGACTAAACGCCCCAGCGAAAAGACATAGACTGGCTGAATGGATACAAAAACAAGACCCATATATATGCTGTCTTCAAGAGACCCACCTCACTTCTAGAGACACATACAAATTGAAAGGGAGAGGATGGAAGAAAATATTTCATGCAAACGGGGATCAAAAGAAAGCTGGAGTAGCAATACTCACATCAGACAAAATAGACTTTAAAATGAAGAATATTTTAAGGGACAAAGAAGGACATTACCTAATGATCAAAGGATCAATCCAAGATGATATAACAATTTTAAATATCTACACACCCAACCATATATAAGACAACTGCTAACAACCTTAAAAGGACAAATCGACAATAACACAATCATAGTGGGGGACTTTAACACCCCACTTACAGCAATGGACAGATCATCCAGACAGAAAAGCAGTAAGGAAACACAGACCCTGAATGAAGCATTAGACCAGATGGACTTAATAGATATTTATAGGACATCCCATCCAAAAGCAACCGAATACACATTCTTCTCAAGTCCACACGGAACAGTCTCTAAGACTGATCACATCCTGGGCTACAAATCCAACCTCAGTAACTTTAAGAAAATTGAAATCATATCAAGCATCTTTTCCAACCACAACGCTATACGACTGGAAATCAACAAGAAAAAAAACACAAAACACGTGGAGACTCAACAACATGCTACTAAACAACCAATGGATCACTGAAGAAATCAAAGAGGAAATTTAAAAGTACCTAGAAGCAAATGACAACGAAGATATGACACTCCAAAACCTATGGGATGCAGCAAAAGCTGTTCTAAGAGGAAAGTTTATAGCAATACAAGCCCACCTCAAGAAACAAGAAAAAGCCCAAATAAACAAGCTAAGTTTATATCTAAAGCAGCTCGAGAGAGAAGAACAGACAAGACCTAAAGTTAGTAGAAGGAAAGAAATCATAAAGATCAGAGCAGAAATCAATGAAATAGAAACAAAGAAAACCATAGAAAAGATCAATGACATGAAAAGCTGGTTCTTTGAAAAGATCAACAAAATTGATAAACCCTTAGCCAGACTTATCAAGCAAAAAAGAGAGAGGACTGAAATCAATAAAATTAGAAATGAAAAAGGAGAAGTCACAACAGACATTACAGAAATACAAAGGACCATAAGAGACTACTATAAGCAACTATATGCCAATAAAATGGAAAACCTAGAAGAAATGGACAAATTCTTAGAATAGTACAATCTTCCAAGACTAAACTAAAATCAAATAGAAAAGATGAATGGACCCATCACAAGAACTGAAATCGAAACTGTGATGAAAAAACTTCCAACAAACAAAAGTCCAGGACCAGATGGCTTCACAGGCAAATTCTATCAAACATTTAGAGAAGAGCTAACACCTATCCTTCTGAAACTATTCCAAAAAATTGCAGAGGAAGGGATACTCCCAAACTCATTCTATGAGGCCACCATCACCCTGGTACCAAAACCAGACAAAGACTCCACAAAAAAAGAAAACTACAGGCCTATTTCACTGATGAACATCAAAGCAAAAATCCTCAACAAAATACTAGCAAACCGCATGCAACAATACATTAAAAGGATTGTACAACATGATCAAGTGGCATTTATCCCAGGGATGCAAGGGTTCTTCAATATCCTCAAATCCATTAGTGTGATACACCACATTAACAAACTGAAGAATCAAAACCATATGATCCTCTCAATAGACGTGGAAAAAGCCTTTGACAAAATCCAACACCCATTTCTGATAAAAACCCTTCAGAAAGTGGGCATAATGGGAACCTACCTCAACATGATAAAGGCCATATATGACAAACCCACAGCGAACATCATTCTCAATGGTGAAAAGCTGAAAGAATTCCCGCTGAGATCAGGAACAAGACAAGGATGTCCGCTCTCGCCACCACTCTTCAACATAGTTCTGGAAGTCCTAGCCACAGCAATCAGAGAAGTAAAAGAAATAAAAGGAATCCAAATTGGAAAGGAAGAAGTAAAACTATCGCTATTTGCAGACGACATGATACTATACCTAGAGAATCCTAAAGACTCTTCCAGAAAACTGTTAAAGCTCATCCACGAATTTGGCAAAGTCACAGGATACAAAATCAATACACAGAAATCGACAGCGTTTCTATATACTAACAATGAAAAAGCAGAAAGAGAAATTAGGGAAGCAATCCCGTTTACCATTGCATCCAAAAGAATCAAATACCTAGGAGTAAACCTACCTAAAGAAACAAAAGATCTATACTCTGAAAACTATAAGCCACTGATGAAAGAAATCAAAGATGACACAAATAGATGGAAAGATATACCATGCTCGTGGACTGGAAGAGTTAATATTATCAAAATAACTATACTACCTAAGGCAATCTACAGATTCAATGCAATCCCTATCAAATTACCAAGGACATTTTTCACAGAACTTGAACAAAATATTTTAAAGTTTGTTTGGAAGCACAAAAGACCCAGAATAGCTAAAGATATCCTGAAAAAGAAAAATGGAGCTGGAGGAATCAGGCTCCCAGACTTCAGACTATACTACAAAGCAACAATCACCAAAACTGTATGGTACTGGCACAAAGACAGACATAGACATCAGTGGAACAGGACAGAAAGCCCAGAATTCAACCCACACACTTGCAGTCAACTCATCTATGAAAAAGGAGGCAAGAATATACAATGGAGGAAGGACAGCTTGTTCAATAAGTGGTGCTAGGAAAACTGGACAGCCACATGGAAAAGAATTAAATTAGAACACTCCCTAACACCATACACAAAAATAAACTCCAAATGGATTAAAGACCTAGATATAAGACCAGACACTATCAAACTCCTAGAGGAAAACATAGGCCAAACACTCTCTGACATAAACGACAGCAACATCTTCTCAGATCCACCTCTTAGAGTATTGACAATAAAAACAAAAATAAACAAATGGGATCTAATCGAACTTCAAAGTTTCTGCACAGCAAAGGAAACCCTAAACAAAACACAAAGACAACCCACAGAATGGGAGAAGATCTTTGTAAATGAATCGACAGACAAGGGATTAATCTCCAAAATTTATAAACAACTTCTGCAGCTCCATACCAAGAAAACAAACAACCCCATCCAATAATGGACAGAAGAGCTAAACAGACAATTCTCCAAAGAAGACATACAGATGGCCAAAAAACACATGAAAAGATGTTCAACATCACTCATTATTAGGGAAATGCAAATCAAAACTACAATGAGGTACCACCTTACACCAGCCAGAATGGCTAGCATCCAAAAGTCTACAAACAATAAGTGCTGGAGAGGGTATGGAAAAAAAGGAACCCTATTACTCTGTTGGTGGGATTGTAAACTGGTGCAACCACTGTGGAAAACAGTATGGAGATGCCTCAGAAAACTCAACATAGAACTACTATTTGATCCAGCAATCCCACTCCTGGACATCTATCCAGAGAAAACCATGACTCGCAGACACATGTACTCCAATGTTCACTGCAGCACTATTTACAATAGCCAAGACATGGAAACAACCTCAATGTCCATCGACAGAGGAGTAGATCCAGAAGATGTGGTACATATACACAATGGAATATTACTCAGCCTTGAAAAAGAACGAAATACCAGCATTTTTAGCAACATGGATGGACCTAGAAACTATCATGCTAAGCCAAGTCAGCCATACAATGAGACACCAACATCAAATGCTATCACTTACATGTGGAATCTGAAAAAAGGACAGACTGAACTTTGCAGAACAGATGCTGACTCAGACATTGAAAAACTTATGGGAGTTCCCGTCGTGGCGCAGTGGTTAACGGATCCGACTAGGAACCATGAGGTTGCGGGTTCGGTCCCTGCCCTTGCTCAGTGGGTTAACGATCCGGCGTTGCCATGAGCTGTGGTGTAGGTTGCAGATGTGGCTCGGATCCTGCGTTGCTGTGGCTCTGGCGTAGGCCGGTGGCTACAGCTCCGATTCAACCCCTAGCCTGGGAACCTCCATATGCCGAGGGAGCAGCCCAAGAAATAGCAACAACAACAACAACGACAAAAAAAAAGACAAAAAGACAAAAAAAAAAAAAAAAAAAAAAAAAAAAAGAAAAACTTATGGTCTCCAGAGGAGACAGTTTGGAGGGTGGGGGGATGTGCCTGGGCTGTGGGATGGAAATCCTGTGAAATCAGATTGTTATGATCATTATACAACTACAGATGTGATAAATTCATTTGAGTAATAAAAAAAAATGGAAAAAAAAAAAGATTCATGTACCCCAATGTTCACAGACGCATTATTTACAATTGCCAAGATATGGAAACAACCTAAATGTCCATCAACAGATGAATGAATAAAGAAGACGTGGTATTTTTGGAGTTCCTGCTGGTTAAAAATCCAACTGCAGCAGTTTAGATTGATGAGGAGGTGTGGGTTTGATCTCCAGCCTGATGCAGTGTGTTAAAGGATCCAGTGTTGCTACAGCTGTGACAAAGGCTGAAGCTGTGGAATGGATTCAATCCCTGGCCAAGGAACTTCCATATGCCACACATGTGGCCATTAAAAAGAAAAAAGGGACTTCCCATCATGGCTCAGTGGAAACAAATCTGACTAGTATCTATGAGGACGCAGGTTCGATCCCTGGCCTTGCTCAGTGGGTTAAGGATCCGGCGTTGCCATGAGCTGTGGTACAGGTCACAGAAGCAGCTCAGATCTGGCATTGCTGTGGCTGTGGTGTAGGATGGCAGCTACAGCTCCAATTCGACCCCTAGCCTGGGAACCTCTACACACCGTGGGTACGGCCTTAAAAATACAAAAAAGAAAAAAAGAAAAAAAGATGATGTAGTATTTTTCATACAATGAAATACTACTCAGCCAAAAAAGAATGAAATTTTTTGATTTGCAACACAGAAACATAGATGGACTTGGAGTGCATTATGCTAAAGTGAAATCAGTCAGAGAAAGACAATTGCTATATGATATTGCTTATATGCGAAATCTAAAAAATACACCAAACTAGTGAATGAACAAAAAAGTAAGAGATATAGAGAACAAACTAGTGGTTACTGGGTCAATACAGGGGTAGAGGAGTGGGAGGTACAAACTACTAGGTATAAGGTAGACTACAAGGATGTATCTTACAACATGAGGAAAACAGTTTTGTAATAACTGTAAATGGAGTGTAATCTTTAAAAACTGTATAAAAAAGTTAAAAATCCCAACAGCATACCACAGGTGCAGCCCTGGAAAAACAAACAAAATCTGCACCCCCTCCCAGCCCTCCGCCCCGGAGATCCATCGTGGTGCAGCAGAAGCAAATCCGACTAGTATCCATGAGGATGGGGATTCGATCCCTGGTCTCACTCAGTGGGCTGGGGATCTGACGTTGCCGTGAGCTGTGGTGTAGGTCGCAGACATGGCTCGGATCCCTGGTTGCTGTGGCTGTGGTGTAGGCTGGCAGCTGTAGCTCCCATTCGACCCCTTCAACCCCTAGCCTAGGAACTTCCATACGCCACGAGTGCGGCCCTAAAAAGCAAAAAACAAAAACAAAAAAATTAAAACAAAACAAGAATCCACCCCCAAACCTCAACATGCTTTAACCATCTACTTATAATTTTCATCCCTTAAGGATACCTTTCACATTGGACAGCTCCATGTCATTCAATGAATTTAAAACACATGCTCACACCATGCACAAAAATAAATTCAAAATGGCATAAAAACTTAAACATAAGATACAACACTATAAAACTCCTAGAAGAGAACACAGGAAACACATTCTCTGACTTAAGCCATAAAAATGTTTTATTAGGTCAGTTTCCCAAGGCAATAGAAATAAAAACAGGAATTCCCTTCATGGCTCAGTGGAAAACGAATCTGACTGGTATCCATGAGGACACAGGTTCAATCCCCGGCCTCACTGAGTGGGTTAAGGATCTGGCATTGCCATTACCTGTGGTACAGGTCACTGATGTGACTCGGATTCGGTGTTGCTCTGACTGTAGCATAGTCTGGCAGCTATTACCCTGATTCAACCCCTGGCCTGAGAACTTCCATATGCTGCAAGTGCAACCCTAAAAAAAAATTTTTTTTAAATAAATAAATAAAAACGAATGAGACCTAATTAAACTTACAAGTTTTGCACAGCAAAGGAAATCATAAACAAAATGAAAAGACAGGAGTTCCCATTGTGGCTCAGGGCTTAATGAATCTGACTAGGAACCATGAGGTTGCGGGTTCGATCCCTGCCCTTGCTCAGTGGGTTAAGGATCTGGCTTTGCCATGAGCTGTGGTGTAGGTTGCAGATGCGGCTTGGATCCCGCGTTGCTGTGGCTCTGGTATAGGCCAGGGGCTACAGCTCCGATTCGACCCCTAGCCTGGGAACTTCCATATGCCACGGGAGTGGCCCAAGAAATGGCAAAAAGACAAAAAGACAAAAAAAAAAAAAAGACAACCTACAGAGTAGGAAAAAGTATTTGTAAACAATACAATTAACAAGGGCTTAATCTCCAAAATACACAAACAGCTCAAACAACTCAACTGAAAAATGGGCAGACCTAAATAGACATTTCTCTAAAGAAGACATACAAATGCCCAGCAGGCACATGAAAAGATGCTCAACATCACTAATTATTAGAGAAATGCAAATCAAAACTATAATGAGTTACTACCTCACACCTGCAGAATGGCCATCATTAAAAAGTCTACAAAAAAACAAACGCTAGAGAGGGTGTGGAGAAAAAAGAACCCTCCTTCACTGTTGGTAGGAATGTATGTTAATACAGCCACTATGGAAGGAGGTTCCTCAGAAACTAAAAATAGAATTATCACATGATCCAACAATCCCACTCCTGGGCATATATCTGGTCAAAACCGTAATTCAAAAAGACTGATGCACCCCCATGTTCACAGTAGCACTAATCACAACAGCCAAGACATGGAAACAAACTAAATGTCCATTGACAGATGAATGGATTAAGATGTGGTACATATATACAACCGAATACTACTCAGCCATAAAAAAGAACAAAATAATGCCATTTGTAGCAACATGGATGCAACTAGAGATTATCACGTTAAATGAATTAAGTCAGAGAGAGAAAGACAAATTCCATATACTATCACTAATATGTGGAATCTAAAATATGGCACAAATGAATTTATTTACAAACCAGAAACATACAGCCACTATGGAAAACAGTATGGAGGTACCTCAGAAAACTAAATACAGAACTACCATATAACCCAACAATTCTACTCTTGGGCATGTATTTGAACAAAACTTTCCTTGAAAAAGACACATGTACCCATATGTTCACTGCAGCACTATTCACAATAGCCAAAACATGGAAACAGCCTAAATGTCCATCAAAAGATGAATGGAATAAGATGATGTGATAATATATACACAATGGAATACTACTCAGCCATAAAAAAGAACAAAATAATGCCATTTTCAGCAACATGGATGAACTAGAGACTCTCATACTAAGTGAAATACGTCAGAAAGAGTAGACAAATACCATATGATATCACTTACTTATATCTAGAATCTAACATACAGCATAAATGAACCTTTCCAAAGAAAAGAAACTTACTGACTTGGAGAACAGATGTGTGGTTGTCAAGGGGGAGTGGGATGGACTGGGAATCTGGGGTTAACAGATGCAAAGTATTGCCTTTGGAATGGAGATCCTGCTATATAGCACTGGGAACTGTATCTAGTCACTTATGATGGAGGATAATGTGAGAAAAAGAATGTATATATCTATGTGTGACTGGATCCTTTGCTGTACAGTAGAAAATTGACAGAACACACTGTAAACCAGCTATAATAGAAAAAATAAAAACCATTAAAAAAATAAAATAAAATTGATCTTGGCAAAAACAAAAAAACCCACACCAAACCAAGGAACAGACCCAGGGTCATAGAGAATAGACTTGTGGTTGCCAAGGGGTGGGGGGAGTGGGATGGACTGGGACTTCGGGATTATTAGATGCAAACTATCACATTTAGAATGGATAAACAACAAGGGCCTACTGTACAGCACAGGGAACTATATCTGATCTCCTGAGATCGACCATGATGGAAAGAATTAAAAAAGAACAAATATGAGTTCTCTTTGGCACAGTCAGTTAATGATCCAGCGTTGTCCCTGCTGTGGCACAGATTCAATCCCTGGACCAAGAATTTTCACATGCCTCAAGGGTGCCCCCCTCCCCTGGCAAAGAAGGTATGTATGTATGTATGTATATATGTGTGTGTGTGTGTGTGTGTGTGTGTGTATATATATATATATAAAACTGAGTCACTTTGCACAGCAGAAATCGGCACATCATAAATCAACTATACTTTAATAAAAAAAATTCAAGAAAAACAAAAACAAAAACCCTAACAAAGAATACCTTTTCCCACCCTCCTTGCCCATCCAAAGTCTACTAATCCTACAAGGCGTAATTTAGTCCCATCTGAAAAAACCCCCTCCCCAATCACCCTACCCCATTTTGGTCCATCTCAATCACAATTTATTTACTGCCTTGAGTTTACATATTACTTTCTCATGTGTCTATGTTCTCTCCAACTTTTCTGTAAACATCTCTGAAGGCAGAGTCCTCATCTCATACTTTTCAACGGGTGCCCTGGTGCTCAGATTGGGGCCTCCCTCAATAAGGTAGAACAAGTCAGAATCTCCCCAGAATTCTCAATACCACTTTCAGGAGCCACAACACTTCCCCTTGCCTCTACCCTGTACCTGAAATCAGCAGACTTCAAAGAAATCAAGAGGAAGTGGCTGGTGACTTCTGTAGGTGACCAATACATAAAGGTTTTCTATGCTTCTACTCACCGCCTCACCTGCCTTGGTCTGGAGTTTCTCTAATTTTCCCTCTTGTCTCAGCTAGAAATAAGAAAGTTAAAGATGAATAAAAAAGAAAAGTAAGTCTAAGGTAACTAACAGTAAGGTAACTTACTATTCTGAGCATAGGCTAGGCTTCTGAATTCCTGTTCTTCTAGTCCCTACTTCATTTTCAAATTAAATATCAAAGGTAAAGAAGCTGCTAGAGTAAATCTAGGTTTTAATTCTTCCAAGGCCCTCTCTGCCCTCTTTTGAGCTCACCAATTTCTCCTCTTCAAACAGCTTCTTGTTTTCAGGAGATGCATATACAGCCAGTCCTTGAGGAAGTAGCCGATTACGGCCCACAGATTTTTTCACTGAGACGAGGTCACCTCGGACTCCAAGTTCTGCCAACAGAGAATAGAGAAAACGGATCAGAATTATCTAGCAGTCCCTAAAGAGGAGAGAACTCAAGAAAAAAAGGCCTTCTCTCAGTGCTTATTCTTTTTAGAAAAAAATATCAGTATCCACTAGGAGCAACACGTAAGAGACTTCTCATTCATTTCTTTAGGGCCTGATGAATGTTCCCTGTGCAACGTGACGTGCTGTCCTATCACAGGATTTCACTATTTATGGCACGTACTGTCAGACTTCTCTTCCCATACACACCGTTAATGACGCTGCTGCATTTATCTTCTAATCTTCTAGGTAGGAGGCCAATGTCACAATCACAGTACTTTTTAGGGCTCCCTTTTCTCAAATAGAGAGCTAATTATTCCAGCAAAGTAGTCAAAGAGGCAAAAAAAAAAAAAAAAAAAAAAAAAAAAACTGATACCAAACAGGACCAGCCTGAGATAGGAAGTATCTCTGTCCGGGCCTTACCTTCCACCGACTGCGTGAGGACGAGCTCCAGATTGTCTTTGGGCCGATGTTTCGTGTCCTCCACTAGCTTGTAGACGCGGTGTCGCCGATGCAGACGCGGCTTCCGGCCCTCTCCGGCTAGCGGCACCTTCCACCAACGCTCCACAATGACCGTGCTCTGGTGGCCGGGGGAACAACGATAAGCGAGTCTCCCTGCAAAGGCCTCCTCCTCTGGCCGCCAGCACCTGAAAAAGAGCCCACCACCCCAGGCCGGGGCCTCACCAGGTCTCAACCGCGCCCCCCCAAACAGTACTCAGACCCAGAACTCAGACCCGGCCCTCACCCGACTGAGAGAGAGGCTGAAGGCGCGCTCCGAGCGGGGGGTGACCCCTTCAAGTCGCGGCCGGAGGAGCGCCCGAACTCCTCCTCGCAGCAGCCGCTCAAGGCCTGCCCGCAGCAGACCTCCGCCCGCGGCCGTGCAGGCGGCCGCCGCCATGGTCGCGGACGCCGAGGGAGAACTGGAAGGGCCCCGGCGCCGGCGGCAGAAAAGGTCCCCACCGGGTGCCCGCGGCGCGCCTGAGACGGAGCTCAGCCTGGGGAAGCCCGGGCAGCAGACGCCGCCGCCGCCGCCGCCGCCTTGGGATCTGGGATGAGTGCTCTATGATTCAGCATTTCCCCCACTCTCTTCTTTTTATTTCTTTTTGGTTGGAGGAGGGACACCCATAGCCATCGATGACTGTTGGGTTTCACTAACAGCCTCTTCCCCTTTTGGCTTCACTTTTTTTTTTTTTAAGTTTATGGCTGCACCTGCAGCATATGGAAGTTCCTGGGGCCAGGGATTGAATCCAAGCCACAGCTGTGGCAATGCTGAATCCCTAACCCATTGCGCCAGGCCGCCAGGCAGAGGATTGAACCTGCAGCTCGGAAGCGGCCCCAGCTGCTGCAGTCAGATTTTTAACCCACTGTGCCCTGGCGGGAACTCCATGGCTACTCTTTGTCTTTAGAGCGGCGGCTTTGATTCAGTTCTAGTAGTTCTCCGACGTCACTTCTAATTCTGACATTCTATGAAAACTGAGTGCTGGGGTCGGGGGTGACGTGTGCTGCTCTCACTTTTCCTTGCTCCAAATCTACCCAAAAGTGGTGAAAGGATGGATCCTATGGAAGACTGTGTCAACCTGAGGAGTTCTCTAACTCTTAATCATTACTCTGCAGTATTTGGGCTCATATTTAATGAATTCTAAATCACAAGGGGGATAGTTCCCTCTGTGGAGTGTTTCAGTACAGGGAGTAAACCATATAAATGGAATGAATAGGGTCTGTTTGGCAGGAAAGATATTATGGAAAGATGCTCTATGCATCATGTTATTTGACCCATAAACAGCCTTTGACCGGCAGTCCCTCCTCCTAATTATACTTTCTTAGCTTTCAGGACACCAATTTGTTTTTGTTTTTTTCCTACTTCATTATTTTTCTTCACGGTCTCCTTTGCAGATTTCTTTTATTCCTACTTCTTAGAGTACCCCCAGGATTCAGTCTTTGGATCTTTACTCATCTCAGTGTACACATTCATCTTTACTCATCTCTGTCTCGTGGCTTAATGTACCATTTATATGCCAATGAGTTCAAATTTCTGTCTCCATCCCAGATTTCTAAACTCCAGACCTGAATTATCCAACTGCTTACATGTCATCTTTCCCTTATATGTCTAATGAACAATTCAAAGTCAACGTGCTCCTAAGTAAACCCATCTCTACCTCCCGGTCTACACGGCCTCACCAGCAGCCCAGCAGCCCTTCCCCTTTCAGTAGATGATAACTCCATTCTTTCAGGGTTGGTGTTTTGTTTTGTTTTGGTGGTCTTTTTGGGGACAAATGCTCGGCACATGGAGGTTCCCAGCTAGGGGTTGAACTGGAGCTGTAGCCACTGTACACCACACTGTACACTGTACACCAGAGCCACAGCAACAGGGGATCCAAGCCGTGTCTTCAACCTACACCACAGGTCACGGCAGTGCCAGATCCTTAACCCACTGAGTGAGGCCAGGGATCGAACCTGTGTCCTCATGGATGCTAGTTGGGTTTGTTAACCACTGAGCCACGATGGGAACTCCTCATTCTTGCAGTTCTTAGACTCAGCTTTTGTCCTACTATAGGAAATCCTGTGGTTGCTACTCATATACTATTTCTAGAATCTGACCACATCCTATCACTTCTAATACTCCATCCTGGACTAAGACACTCTCTTCTGAATTATTGCAATAGTCTCCCAACAAATATCCTTTAGTGCTATACAGTTTATTTAAAATGCAACAGTCTTTGTATTTTTTGAATGTTTCCAAAAACATAAGTCAGATCATTTCTCTTCCACTCAAAATCTGCAATGACTTTCCCTTTTACTCAGAGTAAAAGAAAAAGGTCATGCAATGGTCTATAAGGCCCTATATGGTCTATAAGGCCCTATATGATCTGGCCCCATTAGCTCTCTTCTTTTTCTATTCTCCCTATAGTTTGTACTAGTCTACCCACAGTGGACTCGGCTGTTTCTTTTCTTTTCTTTTTTGCTTTTTGCTTTGTAGGGCTGCACCTGTGGCATATGTAATTTTCCAGGCTAGGGGTTGAATTGGAGCCATAGCTGCTGGCCTACGCCACAGCCACAGCAATGCAGGATCCGAGTTGCATCTGTGAACTACATCGCAGCTCATAGCAACACCAGACCCTTTAACCCACTGAGCAAGGCCAGGGATCAAACCCACATCCACATGGTTGCTAGTCGGGTTCATTACCACTGAGCCGCCATGGGAACACCCTCTTGACTGTTTCTTGGAAATACTGACATTCTCCTGAGGGCTTGCACTGGCTGTTGGTTTGACACAGAATGCTCTTACCCTCATATGTTGGCTTGGCCTAATTCCCTCACCCTCTTCAAGTCTTTGATTAAATGTCACCTTTTCAATGAGCCCACATAGGTCACCCTATTTATTACTGCATCTGCCACATCCCCTCCATACTCCTGATCCTTCTTATTCTACTCTATTTTCCCCCATGACAGCTATCACTCCTTTTTTCTTTCTTTTTCTTTTCTTTTTTTTTTTTTTTTTTAGGTTGCACCCGAGATATATGGAGGTTCCCAGGCTAGGGGTCTAATTGGAGCTACAACTGCCAGCCTACTCCACAGCCACAGCAACACGGGATCTGAGCTGCATCTGTGACCTACACCACAGCTCATGGCAACACTGGCTCCTTAACCCACTGATAGAGGCCAAGGATCAAACCCGCGTCCTCGTGGTTGCTAGTCGGGTTCATTAACCACTGAGCCACAATGGGAACTCCATCTTCTAATATACTAAATAATTTTCTAATGTTTATTGTTTAAGTTATTATTTACAAACTTAAAGATGGGACAGGGATCTTTGGTTTGTTTACTTGTGTATCTCAGGCACCCAGAATAGTGCTTGGCTCATAGTAGGCCCTCAACAAATATTTGTTAAATGACGAATGAGCAAATATGCAGAGGTCTCAAACTGGTGGCCCCAGAACCGAATTTTGTTCACAAGGTTGATTTTTTTAATCAATTTTAATTTTTTTGAGTTAGTAGCCAGTATTTTTTAAATTTTTGAAAAATTTATCACAAAAAAATAGGCCTTTCTAGTTCCTATTGAAAAATCATATGATCTGGTACCACTGAGTCTGCAATCATGCATGGCAACTGGACGAAGCTGAGTTGTGCTACTTTTTCTAGGGTTTTGCTACAGCCCAACCTAGCAGCTCCACTAATTTCCATTAGCTGTTCAGGTTCCTGGAGGCATTTAATTTGCAATTCCTACCCTATAAGGCAATGAGAAAGTTCATCAATACATAGCACTACTGGGTTATTAAGGGTAGGGATAATAAAAATAAATCTGAAAAAGAATGGATGTATACATGTGTAGCTGAATCACTTTCTTGTACAGCGGAAATTTACGTAACATAGTAAATCAACTATATTCCCATAAAACTCCCATAAAACTTAAAAAAAAAATAGGAGTTCCTGTAGTGGTTCAGTGGTTAACCATTAATATTATCCATGAGGATGTGGGTTCAATCCCTGGCCTTGCTCAGTGGGTTAAGGATCTGGCATTACCGTGAGCTGTGGTGTAGATTGCAGACACAGCTCAGATCCTGCATTGCTGTGGCTGTGGTGTAGGCCGGCAGTTGTAGCTCCAGTTAGACCCTTAGCTTGGGAACCTCCATCTGCCGTGGGTGTGGCCCTAAAAAGACAAAAGACTGGAAAAAAAAAAAAAAAACGACCCCTTGTTTAAAAAATATATATATTATGTATATACATATACATTATATATATATATTATACATACACCTGATAGGAACTGGGAACCAACCAGTTAGGTCAGATACTGGATCAGGGCCTGAGAAACCCCCTGCAGTGTCAGACTGCAGCACATTAGCTGCTGAAGTGTGTGTGCACATGCATGTGCCAGAGGGGGGCCCATATCGGGTGGGAACAAGTGGTCAGCCAGGACTGTTTACCAACTAGTACAGAAGCTAAAGTATTTTAACCTCTAGGGCAGCTATGAAGTGCATATCAGTTGAATAGGAGCCTTGGTTAAGGGGTTAGGGTGGGGTAGGGGAGTAGCAGAGAGGAGTCCTGAAGTGACATAAGGGCTGACCCTTTGTCCATGTCATAGTGCTGACTGTGTCACAATGGCACCAGGTTGCTTGAATCTCTGCCACCTGTCTCTGAACCTCACTTTGCCGCAGGGAGGCACTGAACTAAGAAACTGCCTTGCTACAGGTCGCGCCCCTCAATCTACTCCCTTTCTTATACCAAGAGGGGAAAAACACGGAACTACCTCTACCCGATCTGGTCACCATACGCCTATTATCTTTACTGTTACAAATACCGGATCACCCTCCGGGAGAAGATGCTGCCTTGTTATAAAAGGTACTTGTTTTCATCTCAATTTGTAGTTGTTTGTATACTTGTAAAGAAAAATAAAAGAATTTGAATGAACTTCCCAAGTGGTAAAAGATGTAATAGCAAAATAGGGTGGAAGGCTGGCAGGGAACTTTATAGACTTTTTCCATCTGGCTGACCTGGATAAATGGAAACAGGCTCATGAAAGATACAGAGGACAGTGCCAGAGCCTAGCCCTGTGCACCTGGAATCTATGAGTCTTTCCCCATCTCAGACTCAGAGATAAACTACTTTGGGCTTCTTTCTCCCAAACAGCATCACTTATAAAGAACAGGAGGACTTGACACTCCGGCCCCGTTGCTGCCTTCAGTGCTCCTGAGTCCCTAGTAGGCCCTCAGGGGGGCAGAAGCACCGAGCAGGGTGACTGCAACCAGCTTAAAGAATTGTATTCGGTAAGTGGACTGGGAGCTGGTGCTGAGACATGGCAGCCCCTTGATTGCTGTAATGACATCTTGCAAAGGGACATTAGCTAGCTGGAAAGTAAATCATAGAAAGCTATAGCTAGATGAGACCCTGAAGCCCATGGTGCAAAAGGTACTTGCTTTATAGACAATGTTTCTGGTCCAGAGATCTTAAGGCAAGGTCCTAGGGCTGGTGATGAAAAGCAGGATGGGAAAAGAGGAAGTGGGAGCAAAGATAGATAAGACTGTATTAAGATTTCTGGAACATAAAGCTGTTTAGATGCTAAGTTCTGGGACTAGAACCCAGAACTCCTGCACATGCCCTTGTGTCGTAACATGCCTGGGTATGAGCTCTGCGTTTTAAATAAGAATGAGAGAGTTTAGAGTAAACTCATATGATGGAAAAAAAATACAAGAAAGTTTTCAGTGAGACAGTAAATAGATGGCACGGCTTGGTCTAAAGAATAAGCTCTCTGATGTAAATATAAGTTTCTGAATGGTTAGTGCACCCCTGAGTGAGATCACGAAGTAACACTGCTTTAACTCCAGATTCCAAATTGCTTGGCATCAAGGAGAACTCCATGATAGAGATAGGTTCTAGGATTAATGGATATTTAGACCTTGGCTCCAGTTCTTCCAGGCTCCCCATCAGCCTCCTTCTAGCTTCCAGAGACTCACCTAAATTGGCCTGAGATCTGATTTGAGGGCCAGAAACAGACTATTACTCTCATTTTTACTTCTTTTCTAGGCTGGGAACCTGACGGTGCTGGCTACTGACCCCCTGCTTCACCAGGACCCCGTGCAGTTAGACTTCCACTTCCGCCTCAGCCCCCAGACCTCTGCACATTGGCACGGACTTCTTAGTGACCAGAGACTCTTCCTGGATATCCCATATCGAGCTCTGGATCAAGGCAACCGGGAAAGGTGACAGACTGGGTAGGGGAGAGGGGAAGGAGAAGGCAGGGGATTTCACTCTTATGTCATAATCAGGTAGTGGACATGCTAACCTGCGAGGGCTTATTCAGGAGCTAGATACAGTCAAACCACTAAACCACCTGTGAGCTGAGCCAGGGATAACAGCCTATGAGAGGTTGCTAAACTGATTCAGAAACACAAGTGGGGATCCACAGATAGTTAAAAGGAAGTGCTCTTCGGCCGTTTGTCTTTATAGAGTGGCCCCTTCCATAGCATGGGTGTCAGTCCAGTAGTGTATAATTCCTTGGCTTCCAAGAAAAATCAAAACTAGTTTAGCAACCTTTTTTTAAACATTTTTATTTTTCGTCTTTTTGCCTTTTCTAGGGCTGCTCCTGTGCGGCATATGGAGGTTCCCAGGCTAGGGGTCTAATCGGAGCTGTAGCCACTGGCCTATGCCAGAGCCACAGCAACGCGGGATCTGAGCTGCATCTGCAACCTACACCACAGCTCACAGCAACGCCGGATCCTTAACCCACTGAGCAAGGCCAGGGATCAAACCTGCAACCTCATGGTTCCTAGTCAGATTCGTTAACCACTGAGCCACGATGGGAACTCCTTTTCATTTTATTATTTTTTTCTTAGAGCTGCACCCGCAGCATATGGACGTTCCCAGGGTAGGGGTCAAATTGAAGCTGTAGCTGCTGGCCAACGCCACAGCCATGCCAGATCTGAGCTGTGTCTGCAACCTACACAGCTCATGGCAATGCCAGATCCTTAACCCACTGAGTGAGGCCAAGGATCGAACCTGCAACCTCATGGATACTAGTCAGATTGTTTCTGCTGAGCCATCATGGGAACTCCAGTTTAGCAATTTTCATATCATGATTTGGGTCAGGAAGAACTAAGCAATACGATTCTTCTTCTCCAAGTAGGCATGTTTCTGGATTTTGAGTTTGCTAAACATTAACTGTGATTTTTTTCCCCTCTGGTCCCTAGTTTAACTGCAACACTGGAGTATGTAGAGGAGAAGACCAATGTGGACTCCGTGTTTGTGAATTTCCAAAACAACCGGAATGACAGAGGTGGGGATCTGCTCTGTCCTTCCTGGCCCTGTGTGCCGAAGGAGCGGACAGGGACTTTTCCTTTGTGGGAGAGGGAAGCTCAGGCAGTTCAGGGCTTTACCTCCTCTCCTCCCACTTGCCACCAAGGAAATTAGGCACCTAGCATCCTGTTCATTCATGTTATAACCAGACTAGCAGGAAGACTCTGCGTGTAGACTTCAGAAGCTAGACTGATGGAGCACTGGTGAAATTACACAGAAGCATTCAAGGGATGTGGCCGATAGGACAGAAAGGATCTCAGATGTTTTAAGCACCTGTAGTGTAAAAGGGTCGGGCATAAGGCCAGCGTAAGAATGTATTTAACCAGATGCTGGGTTCACGGTACAGAAACGACACCTTTTCCCTCAAGAGACTTATATTCTGTTGGATATATGACTAAGACGGTCGAGAGTTTACTACGCCATCATTGCGTCAGGCACCTCATAAACATCTCATTTAAATTGTGAGAAAGGTTCTGCAAGCCCCATTTTACAGATGAGAAAACAAGCTCAGGGAGTTCCCGTTGTGGCTCAGTAGTTAACGAATCCGACTAGGAACCATGAGGTTGAGGGTTCGGTCCCTGCCCTTGCTCAGTGGGTTAACGATCCGGCGTTGCCGTGAGCTGTGGTGTAGGTCGCAGATGTGGCTCGGATCCCACATTGCTGTGGCTCTGGCGTAGGCCGGTGGCTACAGCTCCGATTCAACCCCTAGCCTGGGAACCTCCATATGCCGCGGGAGCGGCCCAAGAAATAGCAACAACAACAACAAAAAAGACAAAAGACAAAAAAAAAAAAAAAAAAAAAAAAACCCCTCAGAAGGGCTATCCTGTAAAACATTACAAAGTTAAGAAAATGCTGAAGCCAGGGTTAGAGCCTAGGTCTGTTTGACACCAAAGTCTGTCATCCTAGTGCCTGTGCTACGCTGCTTCCCCCCATCTTTTCCTAGTGGAAGAAGTCAAGTCTGGGGGAATAGCTGTATTGAGCTTCAGAGCATTTAACTTGTTCTCTTCTTTCACAGGTGACTTGCTACGGGCCTTCAGCTACATGGGCTTTGAGGTGGTCAGACCAGATCACCCAGCCCTTCCTCCCTGGGACAATGTCATCTTTATGGTGTATCCCCTTGAAAGGGACCCTGGTCACCTGCCCAGTGAGCCTCCCTGAAGCGGCTTATCGCTACCCTATGAGGGGCTGGGAGCCTTGATAAATGGGAATTGGGGGCCCAGGGTGTCCTTCAGGACACCTTCCATCTTAGGAATAAAGGGTAGCAGACTCCTCAGTGTTCACTGTTTCTTGGGGACGAAGGGAGGATGGGGTCGGCTGGAGTGAAAAATGAGCATGTTCACTGTAGGATAAACATTTAACGACTTAAAAGATCAGAGGGGCCTGAGCCAGAGAGGGAAAGGACCCAAAGATTTTAAGCTTTTTCCCTCCCCCTGCCCCACAGGCATTTGCTCCTTTATTCTAACCATCCGGGCACCTGCCAGGAGCAAGAATCAAGCACTAGGGAATTCAGAAAGACTTAAACCTTGTTGGGAGATTTTCATCTGTATATGTTCAGTCCAAATTGGGAGACAAGCGCTAGTTCCTCCTCTCTGATGGGGTGGATTTCCATAGACAAAAGAAACAGGAAGCACAGAAGCAGGAAGAGTAGAGTTGTATTAGAAAGAAACTGGGGACTAACTGGTCTCATGACCCTGTTGTAGAGGAGCTCCAGTTCCATGGCTGAGCCGGCTTCATTGAGTGAGCGAGCAAGTGCAGTCAAGGTCTGGAATGTCCAGTCAACAGCAGCCCCTCCTTGATTCCTCTGGGATTACCCAAGTTATCCATGAGAGAGATGCTCCTTTGCTGAAGGAGCCTTTCTGCTGAGATTTTTTTAAACTTTCATTTTGGAGTTCTCACTGTGGCATAGCAGATTAAGGATCCAGTGTTGTCTCTGTGGTGCAGCGGGTTCAAAGGATCAGGTGTGGCCTGTGGCTTGGACTTGATCCCTGGCCTGGGAATTTCCATATGCCATGGGTACAATCAAAAAACGAATTACATTAAAAAAACTTTCACTTTGAAAATCTGGTTTATGGGAAAATATAATTGCCATGTAGTATATACCTAGACTTAATTCCCAGATTTAAAAAATTCTGCATTTGATATCCTTACATGCCAGTGCGTTTTTTTTTGGGGGGGGGGGGCTGAACTTTCAGCATGTGAAGTTCCAGGGCCAGGCACTGAAGCTGAGCCACAGTAGCAACCACACTGGATCCTTAATCTGCTGAGCCACCAGGGAACTCCTTTAAGTCTAAAGTCTTCCACTTGACATTGGTGATCCTTAAAAAAAGGTTCACTTGCCATTATTCTACCACCCACATTAATAATATTTGCTTTCAAGTACTTTCACAGTTCTCATTGGATCCTCACAATACTGTCAGAAACAGACATGCTGTAAGGAAGCAGGCTCTGTAAGTTCACAGCAAAGATCTATTCCCAGAACCCATGCTTCCAGGATCCTAATGTACCCCTTCCAGGTGGGGTCTTATTTACAAGCCTAAATTGGTTTTGGTTCTTTTTTTTTTTTTTTTTTTTTGTCTTTTTGCCATTTCTTGGACCACACTCGTGGCATATGGAGTTTCCCAGGCTAGGGGTCGAATTGGAGCTGTAGCCACTGGCCTACACCAGAGCCACAGCAACGCGGGATGTGAGCTGCATCTGCAACCTACACCACAGCTCACAGCAACACCAGATCCTTAACCCGCTGAGCAAGGCTGGGGATCAAACCCACAACCTAATCGTTCCTAGTCGGATTCGTTAACCACTGCGCCAGGACGGGAACTCCGGTTTTGGTTCTTAGTGAATAATTAAAGTTACTTTAGGGCAAGACTTTGATCTGAACTTGAAGGGAAGACACCTGTTTCACGGATGGTTTCCTGAGTGAGGTGTTTGGCAGTTTTCACCTGATGGCACTTCAGAAGATAACCATAGGCTTGTTTCCACCTTGTGATTCAACCAGCATTTAGTTTTAGATAATTTTCTCGAGAACTTTATTCAGCAAATCCCCAAATGATTTAAACAGCTACATATGTTCTCTCTATGGCTGTGTGTGTACACACATTATAGATACTATAAATTTAGAATATTTCCTGAGTTGCCTCTCTCCTTGTCTACTTGTATTTCAACCAAAGTTTACAGGAGCACTGTTTCAAAAACTTGTCTTCAATAACATCTGCAGTTGAGGCTGGGAGGCAGTATTCTCTTCCTACTTCCTGAAGCTTTCTTAATATAACTATGCTGATTTTTGCCTTGGCCTCCTTCTTCAACTGCAGTCTTTTGAGTTCATCACTCAAAGAACTCCTGTTAACCAGAGTCACCTGATGAGGTGAGTCTGAAGTCTGCAGAATTATCATTTCTAATAACCAAACCCTGGCCACTTCCCAGCCTCAAAAGGGATACAGCCTAGCAGGAGGGTGCACTGTGACTGGCAGAGGGCAGTGAGCTGGATTCTGAGCCTACAGCAGTACTCAAGCACTGGAAGGAGGGGAGGTGGTGGTGGTGGTGGAGTTGGGGCACAGGTTTGTCTCCCTCCACCCCACATGCTTTCTGGTCATCCTGTGGAAGGACAAATTGCACTTGGTTCATAGCAAGCCAGATCAGGTATACAATGGATGGGACAGATCTCTTATCATGGGCTCTTCTCTCCAGGCACCGAATCTTATGCCAAATCCTGCCAAAGACACAAACACACAAAAACACAAAAAACTTGAAAGGGCTCAATCTGAAAGTAAAGCTGCAGGAAAGCAGCTGCAGAGAAGGGGTAGGAAGACAGGCTGTGGGGAGGAGAATCAAGCAAGGCCCTTGCTGTCACCCTCATTACTTTCCTGTTGCAACAGATGATTGCTCTACTCACAGCAAAGCAGCTGGCTGAGACAGCTGAAGCTGACTTCAGAGTAATTAGTCATCTTCAAGGTTATCATCACCAGATATAGAGGCAGCTTCTATTTAGTAGAAATGAAGAGAAAGTTAGATACTACCCTAATGTAGCAGACACTGCCACGGAGGCTCAGGGAGAAAAATGGGCTTCTTGGTGCTCAATGACCACCTTGGTTAAGAGGCAATAAGCCATAACAATCTCCCTAGCATGGAGTTTCTGTTGTGGTTTGGTGGGTTAAGAACCCAACTAGTACCCATGGGGATGCAATTTTGATCCCTGGCCTTGCTCAGTGGGTTAAAGAATCCAGCATTGCCATGAACTGTGGTGTAAGCTGGCAGCTGCAGCTCTGATTTGATCCCTAGCCTGGGAACTTCCATATGCCACAGGTGCGTCCTATTAAAAGAGGGAGTTCCTGTCCTGGCTCAGTGGAAATGAACCTGAGTAGCATCAATGGGGACACAGGTTCGATCTCTGGCCTCACTCAGTGGGTTAAGGATCAGGTGTTGCTGTGGGCTGTGGTGTAGGTCACAGATGTGGCTCGGATCCTGTGTTGCTTGTGGTGTAGGCTGGCAGCTACAGCTCCAATTTGACCCCTAGATTTGGAACTTCCATATGCCTTGAGTGCAGCCCTAAAAAGACAAGAAGGAAAGAAGGAATGAGTAATGTGAAGATGTTCTAGGGAGCAAATACTGTTTGAACCTGATAAACTGAGGCAGGAGAGGGTATTTGCCATCTCTCCAGGGCTCTTCTTGGTCTCGGTAAGCATGCTGCTGAGAGAGACATCTGTTTCTGTGGCCTGAGGGGATGAAAACAAGAGAAAAAGGAAGAATATATTTGGCTGGTAAGAGAGGAGACGTCATCTCATCAGTTTGCTGGCAGAAGACGGTAAAGGCAGTCAATTTTGGCTGCTGAGAGGGACACAATGCCTCTGATCAACAAGTAGAGCAACCTAAAGAGAGCACTCAACAAACTGTCATGCATGAATAGAAGGCCTCATGTCTCTTGAGGCACCAAAATCTGCCCCCAAAGCAGCACCCTGAATGAGTACAATGACTCACTCACCACTTTATGCAACATCACTGGGATAGCTCCGTTTTCTTCCATGTCCTCGGGAAGCTCAATTGCATATCCTTTACGAACTAATTCTAACCCAATATCAAGTTTCTGACAAGAGAAATAAGAAAGGAATGATGTTCTTTCTGAAGGAAGGCCAAATCCAAGGAAATGAGGCAGAAGAACTAGGATTGAGATATATATATATATATATATATATTTTTTTTTTTTTTTGTCTTTTTGCCATTTTTTGAGCTGCTCCTGCAGCATACGGAGGTTCCCAGGCTAGGGGTCGAATCGGAGCTGTAGCTGCTGGCCTACACCAGAGCCACAGCAATGAGGGATCCAAGCCACGTCTGCAACCTACACCACAGCTCACGGCAACGCCAGATCCTTAACCCACTGAGCAAGGCCAGGGATCGAACCCACAACCTCATGCTTCCTAGTCAGATTCGTTAACCACTGTACCACGACGGGAACTCCAGGATTGATACTTTAAAAAGGAGCTCCCGGTGACTCAGCAGGTTAAGGATCCAGCATTGTCACTGCTGTGGCTCGGACTGCAGCTGTGACGTGAGTTCAATCCCTGGCCCAGGGAACTTCTGCATGCCACAGGTGCAGCCCAAATACCAAAAAAAAAAAAAAGAAAAGAAAAAAAGAAAAAAAAAAATCCTTTGGTGGTTCACTAAGATCTTATGAGGTAGGAATATCACCAAATAGAGGTCTCTGGGAAAGAAAAAAAGAGGCTAGGTGTTCCCATGTTGATGCAGCAGAAATGAATCCAACTAGGAACCATGAGGCTGCAGGTTCGATCCCTGGCCTTGCTCAGTGGGTTAAGGATCCAGCATTGCCGTGAGCTGTGGTGTAGGTCACAGATGTGGCTCAGATCCTGCATTGCTGTGGCTGTGATGTAGGCTGGCAGCTATAGCTCTGATTAGACCCCTAGCCTGGGAACCCCCACATGCCGCTATATAGCCCTGAAAACCAACCCCACCAAAAGAAAAGAAAAAGGAGGCTATAATATACTAAAAAAGTGAGCAATGAGTGAACCTCAACCTTACCTTTCCATTGCTAGTATCATATAAATAGATCTGGGGCCAAGTTGAGACCCCAGACTGGACGTAGCTAGAGATCTTGGCCACCAAGGGCTTCCAGTTAGCACAGTGAGTGAGTCTGTCAAACTCATCCAAAGCTTCCTCTTCCCATTGGTCACCTGGCAAAAGATTGGATGGAGAGAGAGTGCCTAAGAAGCAGTCTGACGGGGAGAGGATTATGCCCTGGAGGGAAACTGCAACTACCTCTAACTACTCCGCAAGGCACCTATGTCTGATTGCCAGGCAAGTTTCTGGCTGTGGCTTTCTAGTACTGGGGAGGAAAAGGCACTGTGTCCACAGAACTCAAAAAGCCTGGGAATGTGGGAATCCCTCCCATGTTCTCTATGAAAGTTATTCTATTTGGAGCCAAGGTCAATAGGTGATGGGGCCAATTTACCTGTAGGGGCGATCCGTGCCAGACTACACTCTATTGCTTGAAATGGAAGGCTTAGGAAGTCACTCCTAAAGTGAAAGAAATTGAAATTAGAATCCTAGTGCCAGAAGGGCCATTTTATATTTCTTATTCTAGATAGTACCAGTTATCCCAGAAGAAGATAATCACCTGATCTTTGCAAAGAGGCTCTCTTCCAAATCCCCCTGGTGATGAATGCCAACAGCTCACCACACCATGGCCAGAACTGAGTCAACAGGTGAGATACCAGCCTGATTCCACCCTGGGCCCCACACCGACCTGAGCACCCTGAGGTCCCTCAGCGGGCAATCTCCATTATCTCCAAAGTCAACAAAGTAGAGGTCCAGGTTCCCATTCTCCAAGGTGCCAAGGACCTGGGCTCGATACCAGGAACCATTTGTAGGTAAAGGTGCTGCGACAATGTCTCCTACATGCACAGTCAAGTCTTCAGGCTACACAAGGGGATGAGGAGTCAGGACGGGGCAGAGTTGGAGGGGGTAGGCTAAAAAGTAAACAGTGAATACCAGAAGGAAGAGAGAACAAGCCACTGCTCCACAGAAAAAGGGGAGAGAATATGTCACAATGAAAAAGATATACCCCTCCTCATCAAACCCCAGCCCTGTCCCTATGGCAACTTACCAGACTGTTTTCATAGTGCTGGGTCATCTCACTGATAAGCTTATCCAATTGCAGGCTCCGAGAGCCAATGATTTGGATCCAGAAGTGATTAGGATGTTCAGAGGCAGAGACATAGACTTCTAGGAATTCATCAGCATGGAAACTGAAGTCTGGACTGGGGACTAAACACAGGGATAAGCAAGTTAACTTGCAGAATCATTACCATCTAATATGGAGACCATTATCAGAATCACTTTTGGTTGAAGTGGGGGGACTGCATTGGGGGTTGAGAGGTAGAAATATCAAGCAGCTATTACCATTTAAAAATTGCTGGAAGGATAGCTGGATGAATTCTATAAGAATATCCTGAGGAAAGGTACTAAGCTATGTTGTTCTCTCCCATATGAGACTGAGTAATAAAGAGTTTGTTCACATTCTTAGTCATCTGCCATGTATTCAAATCATCCACCAATTACAACAAAGGGAAGTGCCCGTATGCTAGCCACAGCATGGACCATGGAGAAGATACATGGACAGATGTGTGCCTGTTCCAGATCCCATTCTACCACTGACTCATTATGTGACTTTGGACAAGTCTATGAACCTCTTAGGGGCCCTGGTCTTCCCTGCCCATCCCATTACCAATGCACAGAAGAAAAAGCCTACAGCCTTTTCATTCTTCTTGGTGAAGATTTTTTTTTTTTTTTTTTTTGGCTTTTTAGGGCCGCACCCGAGGCATATGGAAATTGCCAGGCTAGGGGTCGAATCGGGAGCTACAGCTACTGGCCTACGCCAGAGCCACAGCAATTCCACATCTAAGCTGCATCTGAGACCTATACCACAGCTCACTGCAAAGCCAGATCCTTAACCCACTGAGCGAGGCTGGGGATCAAACCCGCAGCCTCATGGTTCCCGGGTTTGGATTCGCTTCCACTGCACCACAATAGGAACTCCTTTCTTGGTAAATATTCTTAAAAACAGTAATGAGGAGTTCCCACAGTGGAAACAAATCTGACTAGTATCCATGAGGACACGGGTTTGATCTCCAGCCTCACTCAGTGGGTAAAGGATCTGGAATTTCTGTAGCTGTGGTGTAGGCTGGTAGCTGTAGCTCCAATTTGACCCCTACCCTGGAAACCTCCATATGCTATGGGTGTAGCCCTAAAAGACAAAAAACAAACAAATAAGAGTAATGAGACAGGAAAAAAAGTCAGATTCAGTATTTTACTCATTTAAATATGTTTGGAGAAAGAACGCCATGTAATTCAACTACTTGATGTATTACAGACTAGTTTCCTGTGAACTATCTATAATTAGCTGGTTTGTATTCAGAAAGAAATATTTGCTTTCAGTACTAATCTAAGTAGGAGTTCCTGTTGTGGCACAGCGGAAACAAATCCCGCTTGGAACCATGGGGTTGCAAGTTCAACCCCTGGCCTCGCTCACTACATTAAGGATCTGGCATTCCTGTGAGCTGTGGTGTAGGCCGGGGCTACAGGTCCGATTTGACTCCTAGGCCTGGCAACCTCCATATCCTGTGGATGTGACTCTTAAAAAAAAAAAAGTACTAATCTAAGTAAAATATTACAAGAGAGTCCTATCTGTGATTAAAGTTGTACATGTAGTCAAGAAAACAAATTATTCTTTGTTGTTTCCTATTTGGGGTTATCTAGGCCAGTGGATACTGATCCCTTTTCGTTACATTTTTTTCTCTCTTTACGGCTGCACCTATGGCATATGGAAGTTTCCTGGCTAAAGGTGGAAACAGCGCTGCATCTGAGGCCACAGATCTAACTCCCATCTGCGAACTATGACAAAGCTAGAGGCAACGCCAGATCCTTAACCCATTGAGTGAGTCTGGGATTGAACCAGCATCCTCACCCACCTACGCTGTAGTCTTAACTGGCTGAGCCACAATGGGACCTCCTTGTTACATACTTTCAAACATGGACATCTCGGAACTGGTCTGAGCTCCAGACATCTGAAAGCTGTCATCATTATTTTTCTCCCAGGAACTTTCTTCTGGTCCTATAACAGCCAAGTCACCGCCTCCTTTGTGAGGAGGAACTGCCAGGGGCGCAGGCTGCTCCAGGCTAGGACCAGTGTTTTTCCATAAAGCTGGCTCTCCAGCGCCACCTGGTGCTCTCACTTCCTCTCTCCTTACACTGATTGGCTGCTTGCGTGGAACTCTGGTTTCTGCAGAATGAGCAATTCTCTTTCTAAGTTCTTCATCTTCTGAAACTTTCTCTAGTATCAAATGCTGTGGAAAATAGGAGAAGGGATGATATCTACATGGCCAAATATTGAATCAGGATGGAGTAAACGGTTCTTCTCATTCTTAGATACAATTCAAATCTCTCAGCTACTTGCCTTGGCTGCTGCCACTTCCTTCTGTGTTCCTGAGATTTTTATAAGTCTTGATAGTAGCAGTGTCCCCTCCGATTCTTTGTCACAGGTTATTTTGGCTCCCGAGGCCTTACAGATAGAACGAATTGTCTCGCCACCTCTCCCTGCATTGAACAATACATAAAAAGCTTCCTTCCTGGCTAAGCTTAATTACTAGAGATACCACTATTTTGCATAGACTACGAGAGTAGAGTCAGTTCTCATCTTCAAATTAAATAGAATATAAGACAGTGAATGGAAAGCAGGAGCTACTGGAATCCTTACTATAATAAGAATATTAGATTATTTGCTCTATCAATTTTATTTAAATTATAAACATTGGCTAGGTTGATGTGATCATGTTACTTTCATTCCTTTTTTTTTTTTTTTTTTTTTTGCTTTTTGGGGCCATACCCTAGGCATATGGAGGTTCCCAGGCTAGGGGTCCAATTGGAGCCGTAGCCACCGGCCTACGCCAGAGCCACAGCAACGCGGGATCCGAGCCGCATCTGCAACCTACACCACAGCTCACAGCAACACTGGATCCTTAAGGCACTGAGTGAGGCTAGGGGACTGAACCTGAAACCTCATGGTTCCTAGTCGGATTCATTTCCGATGTGCCACGACGGGAACTCCTACTTTGATTTCTTGATCACTCAGCATACTTTACATCCCCACTTCATTAGAAGGTATCCTACATGGTGTATGAAACACTGGACCAAGGACAGGGTATTTCTCTGCCTTTAATAGCAACACAAGGAATGCTCGAGGAGAAACCATAATAGATGCTCTCTAGAGCACTGTCTTGAAAAATCTGGGATAAAATAAACATCCTTAGCTTCCCTTTAAAAATCTAATATGAGGTAAATACGGTTACCCTTCTTCTGGAATACTTCTGGAAGCTATCTGTAAGGTTCAGATCATACAACTTCTTGAGGTAATGAGTATTGCTTTACCACTGTTTCTGTAAAAAAAGTAAAACTCTGGTCTCAAAGTCCCTGTCTTTTTTTTCTCAGCAAGGTGAAGGGGAAGTAGGTCGGGAAAAACCCTTGGGAAGGTGTAAAAGAAAGGCAAAGGTAAACAAATAAGGAAACAGCAGACGAAGCTGTCCAGTGGTACCTATGATTCTGCCCACAGATCTCTGGGGTACTGAGAGCTGCTCAGACACTGGGGTATTCTCTGTCAGGATCTGATGAATTGCTGCTTTGGCCTTGCACACCTGAACAGGAAAACCACTGATAAGCAGGACCCGCTCATCTCCTATATCCTCCGTGTCCACATCGATCCGAGCACCTGTCTGTTTTCGTAGCTGCAGAGAAAAGGATACGTGGTGGTATGCTCTGGAAGAGCTCTCATCTGGGTCAGTTAAGGATACTCTAAACCTAACCCTGGAGGTAGATGGAACACAGCAGTCAGTTAAATCAGTGCTATAAGTCCTCAATTATGTACCCTTATAGAAGGAGGTTAGAGACAAAGGCAACCCCAAATAGCAGTTAATCCAGATAGTTTCTCTGTGTTTAGAACGTTCTTCCCCTCTAATTTTACTGGGATCAGAGAATCGACTGTTTTCTTGACATTCCAACTGAACAAATGGAAGATGGTAAAAAGGATCAGGCGGCAATTAAATAGCTACTGTCGATTAATGAGAGTTCATAATTCCATAGTAGAAAGGAATGATTCAAGCTAATCGAGCTGAGAATCATCCAACTTAAAAATCCCCATTTCAAGCAAAGTCATCTATTCTCCAGGGAGTAGAAGTATTATCTCTAGAAGGAAAATAGCAGTTAGCTTAAAAAGTTCCTATGTTTTCTCTGTTTAAAATACACATAGTGTGAGTGGGTTTTATGGAATGGGCCCAGAGGGAAAGCTGTTGCCTGCTCGCACACTTACCTGTTTAATATTGGCTCCTTGCCGGCCAATGATGAGCTTCACAGACTCCTGGGGAACTCGCATCTCTATCTCGATGTCATCCTCCCCAACAAATGTCAGTCGCTCCTCTGCACAGATCATGGCTCATCAGAGGAGACTTGGATACCACCCAGAGCTACTACCTCTCCTCCCCTGAATCTAGCTTTCAAAGAAACAGGGATACAAGAGAGAAACTGAGCATCTCAACCATAAAGGGAAGCGGCACCTGAGTGGGAATTAGAAGGTCCCAAAAGACCAGAAGATGGGCATCATCTCTGGGATACTGTTTCCAAATGCTAAAATGGGAGAAAACATTTTGCTCTGCAAGGAAGGGGTGCTGGATTCTAGGCAAACTACTTCTCCCAAGACACGACTCCTAGAGAAGAGTGAAGGCTAGAAGTTGCCTGAGGAGTCTACTAGGCTCAGAACTTCGCTTTTATGTGCTTACGTCATCTCTCTAGGTCCTACTCTCTAGGTCTGGCCCATAGGAAAAGTGGATCCCATAGTTAGTCTTCTAAAAATAGAGAATATTAAAAAGTTTGGATATAAAAAGAGAGAGAAGAACCCATTGTGGTGTTGGTGTTGCTGAAAGGAACAGATCAACAGAATTATAAAATGGGTTATTTCATAGACTAGCTTCGCATTAACAATATAGGAAAGAAGAAACTTTGTCTCAAAGACCCTTCACAGAAAGCCATTTAGATCTCAACAGATGATAGTCTAGAAGGAAAGTTTTCATTTCAGTTTAACAAGGCCATAGATTCACATACCTCTGCTTTCCCTATATCTGCGATATAGGATATAGGCAACTGTTGCACTGGCTGGGATCCCAAGGCCCAGTGCTATTTTCTGAATAGTGGACAAACTTGTCCAAGAAGTCCGTTCGGTGGCCATTTTCTGCTGCCTCCTAAAATAAGCAAATGAAGGAAAAGGAGTTTTCATACAACTTGTATAACAGGCAGAGAGACTGGGAACATGTTACAATATTATTAAAAAGAATACTGCCTACTTTCCCATTTCAAGAGCTTGAGCAATCTTGAAGTCTACCTCATGTGAAAGGTCTCGGGTATTTTTAACAAGTTAGCTAAGGGGAACATACACATACAACTCAACAGAGGGACACTTCTTCCCCAACCCCTCCAAAGAATTATACATTGATTAGTTTTAAAAGACAAAGGAGGAGTTCCCTTGTGAAATAGTGGGTTTAGGATCCAGCATTGTCACTACAGTGGCTCAGGTCAGATCACTGGCCCAGGAACTTCCCACATGCTGTGGGCACAGCCAAAAAGAAAAAGAAAAAAAAAAAAGAAATGGAGAAAAAAATATTAAATGAATCATATATTTTAAAAAATTTAGATTTCATATCAAACTATCTAAAATTCCTTATATGTGCACTTCTATGTCTCCAGGCTTTTCCAGAAGCTGTTGTCTCTGCAAGGAATGGCTCTCCGGGCCTAGCTTTAGGCTTTGCTACTTCTACTTTTCTTGTAAGTATGGTCTATTTGCTATTTGTACTCCTTATTTCTACTCACTTCTCAACTAACTTTAACTGTTTTCTCTTGATCCCTCACCAAAACTACAACTTCCTAGGTAATCAACCTAGAGGGCACTTCTAAGCTTACACCTGTGTCCTCTTTCCCGTGATTTCTCCTGTTTACCTGGAGGAGTCTTTTGAGTTTTGAGCTTGTCTTTCAGTGACCTCTATCCATCAGTATTGTTACTGGGCTCTCTAAGGGCATTTCTATATATCATTGAGGCTTCAACTACCACCTATAGGCTATGTCTCCCAAATTGTACCTGAATTAATTCTGAAACTCATCAAATCTCATTTAGACTACTGCCATGGCCCTTGCTATCAGTCTCTCTCTGACAATGTACCTTCATTTTGCTGCCAAGCATATTTTAACATATCCCTCACTGTATTTCCTTATTCCATAAACTTTCTCATCCTCCCAATTATTTCATGCCATCTCTCTGAAGCCTCTAGTGCTTCCTTCTCCATCCTCCCTCTCAACTGCTGTTTCTGTGCTTCCTACTTCACTGAGAAAGTAGAGAAATTATTAGCAAACTTACAAACTGATCCAGCTACCTCCATCTGTGCCTAAATATTCTATCTTCTTTCCTGTGGCCATTGATGAGCTGTTTCTGTTCCTAGCACTGAAGTCTCTCATAAAAGTGTTCTCCTTCCTTCTCCTGCTTCATTTTCCTCTCAACTGAGTGTTTCCATCAGCAAACATGTCCTTATTTCTTTCTTAAAGAAAATCTTTTCTCAATTCCACTTATTCCTCTAAACACTACTCATTTCTTTCCTTTTACAGGAAACTCAAGAGTGTCAATCCTACTTCTGTGCTCAATTTCTCTTCTTGAATGTCAAGGTCTTTCCTTGGTGACCTTGGATTTGCTAATCCAATGATCAATTCTCAGTCCTCACTTTACTCCCTCAGGATGTGGCACAGCTGGTGACTCCCTCTTTCCTGACACTTTCTTCACCTGGCTTTCACCACGGCACTCTTTCCTGTTTTTCCCTCTCTCTTTCTGGCTGTCCCATCAATCTCCTTTGTTGTTTCCTGCTTCGTTTTCTATCCTTGAAACACTGGAGTGCCCCAGAGCTTCGTCCTTTGCCTTCTTTGCTCTATCTCACTTCTTTGGAGATCTCAAGTCTCATTCAGTCTTGTCTTTAAACCCCATCGATATACTGATTTAACTCCCCAATTCCTAGATCCAGTTAGGATTGTTCTCCTTAACTCCAGGTTTGTGATCCAACTGCCTAAGCAAAGTCTCCATTTGATGTTTAATAAGCATCTGAGACTTAGGTGCAATACCTAGCTCCTGATCTCATCCCCTTCCCGTGGTCTTTGCCATCTCAGTAAGTGGCAACTCCATCTTCCAGTTCCTCAGGTTAAAAATCTTACTTACTTCACCTCAAACAGAACATGCATCTTAACAAATCCTATTTGTTCTACCTTCAAAATATCCAGAATCTGACCACATTTTACCTCTCTACTGCTATGACCACCATCTGCTCTATATCACCATCATCTCTTGTCTAGATTATTGCAACTCTTTTAATTATGTTCCTGCTTTGCCATTGTTCATTCAGTTTATTCTCAACAGCTGGAATAAATCAAATAATGTTTCTCATCTGCTCGAAAACTTCCATGACTTTCCATTTCACTGTGATTAAAAAAGTCATTATAATCACCTGCAAGGTGTTCATTCTCCTCTCCCCATTAGAAAGTAAACTCGGAGTTCCCGTTGTGGTGCAGTGGTTAACGAATCCGACTAGGAACCATGAGGTTGCAGGTTCGATCCCTGCCCTTGCTCAGCGGGTTAACGATCTGGCGTTGCCGTGAGCTGTGGTGTAGGTTGCAGACGCGGCTCGGATCCTGGGTTGCTGTGGCTCTGGCATAGGCCGGCAGCTACAGCTCCGATTCGACCCCTAGCCTGGGAACCTCCATATGCCGTGGAAGCGGCCCAAAGAAATAGCAAAAAAGACAAAAAAAAAAAAAGAAAAATCCTATTCCTTCAGGTCTCAGCTCTACCATCACCTCTCGGAAGCCTCTTGAATTTCTCCCAGCTAACTGAGGATGAGGTTCTCTTTAGCTCATACTGCTGTGAATGATGCCTATATGATAGTACTTATTAACACTGTATGCAACTGTTTATCTAATACACCTGTGTCCTCCAGACAGGTGGCTTCACCAGTAGTCTTACAGGACACAGTTCAACCACATTTATTAGGCACTTCTATGCACTGGATGCTACTGTAGTACTAAGGATCCAAAGGTGAAAAGATAAAGTAGCTACCATGCCACCAGGCACCTTATGTACATTATTTTATTCAATCTTCATACAATCCTGTAAGGTAGGAAATATTAACCCCAGATTTACAGAGTACACACGCTTAAAGATGTTACCTAACATCTCATCCAGAGTCTGGGTTATTACTCGCATATTAGAAACCTTTTTTTGGGGGGGTGCACCTGGGGTGTACGGAAGTTCCTGGGCAAAGGGTCGAATTGGAGCTGCAGCTGCTGGCAACAGCCACAGCCACAGCCACACAGGATCCAGGTCTAGTCTTCGACCTATACCACAGCCCATGGCAATGCCAGATCCTTAACCCACTCAGCGAGGCCAGGGATCGAACCTCATGGATTATTAGTCTGGTTCGCTACTGCTGAGCCATAATGGGAACTCCCTACATATTAAAAAACATTTTAAAGTGACTTTATGACTTCTGCCCTGGCTTTTACCTAAACTCTCATGGGAGCACTACCTGGTGTCTTTATCCTGATCAACACATTCAATTCAAAATTATTAACAAATACTGGTGGAAAACATTGCAGGTGGTAAAAAAACTAAAGAAAATGTCTATTTCCCAATATTACAACCTAGTAAAATAAAACACAATGTAGCTTTTAAAAAGATTTGCTTTAAAATGAAGAAATGGGGAGTTCCCACCATAGCGCAGCAGAAACGAATCCCACTAGGAACCATGAGGTTGCAGGTTCGACCCCTGGCCTTGCTCAGTAGGTTAAGGATCTGGCATTGCAGTGAGCTGTGGTGTAGGTTGCAGACACAGTTCGGATCCTGTGTGGCTGTGGACGGCAGTTGTAGCTCCAATTTGACCCCTAGCCTGGGAATCGCCATATGCCGTGGGTGCGGCCCTAAAAGGCCAAAAAAAAAAAAAAAAAAGAAATGTAATTTACGCTATAATTTGCCTCCAGGCACAAAAAGTCAATCCAAATAATTATGACATCCAAGATATGTCACTCACTTATCCTAGTTAAGACTAAGAACATATTCATTAATAGAGGACCTACTTAGAAATAAAACTTTGGTTCCAAATATGTTTCCCGACAGTCTTTTAGGAAAGAGTGATGAGGGAAAGGTGAAGACCTACCACAAAAATCTTATTCCAAGGAGCAGATAAAAATCACATAGAGACTGGAGTTCCCATTGTGGCGCAGTGGTTAATGAATCCGACTAGGAACCATGAGGTTGCGGGTTCGGTCCCTGCCCTTGCTCAGTGGGTTAAGGATCCAGCGTTGCCGTGAGCTGTGGTGTAGGTCACAGATGTGGCTGGGATCCTGCGTTGCTGTGGCTGTGGTGTAGACTGTAGCTCTGATTAGACCCCTAGCCTGGGAACCTCCACATGCCGCAGGAGCAGCCCTAGAAAAGGCAGAAAGACAAAAAAAAAAAAAAACAAAAAACAGGACCAAGTTTTTGCATCTGGCCTTGGAGAGTTTTGCTGACCTAAAGAAATAAACTTCTTCAGAGAACTACCAGAAGTTTGCCAAATCTATTTTTTCTAGTCAATAGTTTAAATATATATATGTAAGTATGTATACATCCTTCCCCCCCGCCCCCCCGCCCGGTCTCTTTTTGGCTGCACCTTTGGACACATGTAGAAGTTCCCGGGCCAGATACAAACATGACCTGAGGTGCAGCAGTGACAATGCTGAACCCTTAACCCACTGAGCCACAAGGGAACTCCTCTAGTCAATAGTTTTAAACAAAAAAAAATTTTTTTTTTTTTTGTCTTTTTGCCATTTCTTGGGCCACTCCCGTGGCATATGGAGGTTCCCAGGCTAGGGGTTGAATCGGAGCTGTAGCCACTGGCCTATGCCAGAGCCACAGCAACACGGGATCCGAGCCAAGTCTGCGACCTTACACCACAGCTCACGGCAGCGCTGGATTGTTAACCCACTGAGCAAGGGCAGGGATTGAACCCGCAACCTCATGGTTCTAGTCGGATTCGTTAACCACTGCGCCACGACGGGAACTCCTTAAATTTAATCTACTCTCTTGCCCAGACTCATGACCTGAAGAGAAAAACCACCTTTTATTATCTTGGTGAGAGGCTCTTTTCTTTTTTTCTTTTTTTTTAGGGGCCACACCCGAAGCATATGGAGATTCCCAGGCTAGGGGTAGAATCAGAGCTGTAGCTGCTGGCCTACACCACAGCCACACAACGCTGTACCCGAGATGCGTCTGTGACCTACACTACAGATCACAGCAACGCCGGATCCTTAACCCACTGAGCGAGGGCCAGGGATTGAATCTACATCCTCTTGGATGCTAGTCAGATTCGCTTCAGCTGAGCTACAATGGGAACTCTGAGCGGCCCTTTTCAAGTGTCTTTTGTTATTCCTGCTAATTAGTTACGAAGTAACCATTATATAGATGGTCTCTGACAACAATGGTTTGACTTACAATTTTTGACTTTACAATGGTGCAAAAGTGAAATGCACTCAGTAGAAAGGATGCTGGCCCTAAAAAAAAAAAAAAAAAAAAAAAAAAAAAGAAACAAGAAACAAGAAATCATGCTTTGAATTTGGATTTTTTCTTTTTTTTTTTTCCGCTTTTTAGGGCCGCACTGGCAGCATACGGAGGTTCCCAGGCTAGGGGTCTAATCAGAGCTATAGCTGCTGGCCTACACCACAGCCACAGCAACACCAGATCCGAGCTGCATGTGTGACCTCCATCACAGCTCACGGCAATGCCAGATCCTTAACTCAATGAGAGGGGCTAGGGATCGAACCAGCAACCTCACCGTTCCTAATCGGATTCATTTCCACTGTGTCACGTCAGGGAATCCTGAATTTGGACCTTTTCTCAGGCTAGTCAGCCAGCAATAAGTGGTAGGATACTCTCAGGGTGCTGGGCGGTGACAGCACACTGCAGCTCCCAGTCAGTCACAGCATCACAAGGGTAAACAACCAATACACTTACAACCATTCTGTTTTTCACTTTTAGTCTTCAATAAGTTACATGTGATGAAGTAAAAGTTCATATTCTAAGGCAAGTCAAGGATAATCTGAACATAAAAAATTTTCTCTGCCCTTGGCCTCTCTCCGATCTTCTGTGCATTGTGTATCTGGATTATGCCGACCAAACCTCACCATTGGCAGAAATACGTGCTCAATGTAAAGTGCAACACTCTTGAGAAGCTAGACTCAGAAGCAGCACACATTCGATTCACCACTGTTCTCAAAATTTTAAGATCTCATATCTGAAATAGGCTGCCAAATTAATGAGAAATTGTGTCACAAAGGTCTAACAGCTCCTGTGCAGGCAGACAGCCACTTATGGGGATACCAGCTGGGTTTATGTATGCTTGCAAGTACTTAATTGGGAATTACAGGAAATCCCATCCTGAAATGACCAAGACTGGATTCTCTCTGACATTCCCAAACCAATTTTTTACACCCAGTTAAAGCTGGAACTCTCCTGGATCTCTGCCCACAGTGTTAACTGGAAACAATGTAAAAGGTTCTCTTATTTTTATTTTTTGGCCCTACATGTGGCAGGTGGAAGTTTCAGGTGTTGGACTTCCAGGCCCCTTCAAGGAGACAGAACTCAGTTTCTGGCCAAGAATTACCAGACCCTTATCATCTCCCCACCCATCTCACTGTAATGCCACCCACCTCCTTTGAGCAACCTGGTCTACTCCTTCCTAACCGCTACTGGAAAAGGTATGTGGCTCATTCCTCACCCATTTATAGGGGCTTTATACATCAGCGAGTGCCTCGTAAGGCCCCCTTCCCTCCAACAAATCAGCAGGTCAGCAGGTGTATGCTGAGACTTCTCTCCCTGGGCTGTAAAAACAGACATGACCACGTGCCCAGAATTGGCTGTCCCTGATTGTCAGGAAGCGGGCCCACTGTGTTAACAGTGTCTCAATAAACTTGTCTTTTCTTCACCTTGTTTTGAATCTAGAAAATTATTTTTTCCGACGCCCGTGTACAGACCACAGCACCAGGGACAGGGATTGATCCTGTGCCAAAGCAGTGACAATGTCAGATCCTTAACCTGCTAAGCCAGCAGGGAACTCCAAGAGTTTCTCTTTTAAAAATTAGGTTAGCAGGGAGAAATATTTGCATAAGGCTAGCTCTTTGAAACTCTAATGCCTATGAATTAGAAAAACTTCCAAATTGTTGAAATTTTAGAGAGCTCTCATCTTAAACTGTGGTACCTATTTTAACTGATACACAGAAGCCCCCTGAACATTTCAAAATAGCCTCATTGAAAGATTTGTTGTACAAGACCAATGAAAGATTAATGATATAAAAGGTCCCTGGAACTTTACATCCCCTCTATCCTCGTTCTAGTAATCCTCTAATGCACTACACCTTCACTACAGGGTGAGTGGCCTTTCTACTCCGAAAACACTATTAAATGGTTACCTTTAGAAATGGGACCCCTTGAGGCTATAAGCTATAGTGAAAGTATTTCTTAAACTCAAGGAGGAGCCTCAAGTGTTTGTAAATGGATTGCCAAGTTGAGAAGCCACTGGTTTGATTAAACCAACCCCAGCTGATAAAGCAAGACAGAATGGGGAGGGGGGGAACCTTCTCCCCTAAACTAAGCAAAACTCCAAAATTGGTGAAGGGGTATGTCAGTCCTTTCTTTTTTTCTTTTGGCCGTGGAAGTTCCTGGGGCAGGGATCAAACCCACACCACAGCAGCGAGAGAGCCACTGTAGTAACAATGCTGATTCTTAACCCGCTGCACCACAAAGAACCCTGGTCTGTGGTGCACTGTGGTCTGTCCGTTCTTTCCTGTCTTTGAGGTGGCCACCCAATTCTTTAAGGAATTAACAACTGTCCTTGCTTTAAAAATCTAGTCTTTACAGGACCAGAGGTGTGGCTCCAGAAACAATACAAAGCCCACCAATTCTTTTCCACTCCCCAAACCTCACCTATTTACCTTAAGAGACAAGTATTGAAAAACAAAAATCTAGCCTTTAAGGAACAAAGCCCTCCTAGGAGGAACTTGCTTTTCTCCTCCTGTGCCTTTAAAAGGCAAATATTCTACTGGGTTTTCTCCAGGAACTCTTATCTTAACCATCTTTTTCTTTTCTTTTCTTTTTTTTTTTGGCCTCCCCAAGGCATATGGAATTCCTGGGCCAGGGATCAGACTAGAGCTGCAATTGTGAACAACGCCCCCGCTGGATCCTTAACCCACTGTGCCAGGTGACAAAAGGAACCTAAGTCCCAGGACTCTAGAGATGTCCCAGTACTTTGTTGCACCTCAGGAACTTCTTGACTATCTTTTAAAAAGGCAAATCTCATGCAAATAAAAACTACAATGAGTCAGAATGGCTATCACTAACGAGTCCACAAATGGAGATCTCTTGTGGTGCACAGGGTAAGGATTCAGCTAGCGGCTTGGGTGGCGTCTGTGGTACAGGTTCGATCCCTGGCCTCAGAACTTCTACATGATATGGGCATGGCCAAGAAAAAAAAAAAATCTACAAATAACAAATGCTGGAGAGGGTGTGGAGAAAAGGGAACCTCCTACACTGTTGGTGGGAATGTAAACTGGTGCCTTAATGTCCATTGACAGATGAGTGGGTAAGGATATGGTATGTATGTATGTATGTATGTACAGATATACACATACACACAACGGAATACTAGCCATAAAAAAGGATGAAATAATGCCATTTGCAGCAACATAGATAGACCTGGAGATCATCATACTAAGTCAGAAAGAGAAAGACAAACTTATATGTGGAATTTAAAATATGACACAAACAAACTTGGAAAAGGGGGTGAGGGAGGGATAAATTAGGAGTTTGGGATTAGCAGGTATACACTACTACATATAAAATAAACAAGATCCTACTGTACAGCACAGAAAACTATTTTCAATATCCTGTAATAAACCATAATGGAGACTATGAAACAATATGTATATATACATGTATAATTGCACTTTGACATACATCAGACACAACACTGTAAATCAACTATACTTCAATTAAAAAAAGATAAGACACAAATTCCAACAAGAGTATGGGTAATTTGAAACTTATCAATGACAAAACCTGAAGTGTCTTCTCCATAAATGTTAGTAAAAAGGGTTTAGCCATCTAAACAGGTGACTTTGATTTGTTCCATCTGCCAAAAGCCCAATTTGAATCCAACCACTTGTAATGATGAGTTTAATATTATTGTACCTAAATCATGGCTGAAATTTTGGAAAGAAAACTATGGCATGTCTGTTTGCAGGCACGTATGTGTATTGTAGATGTGTGGTACTGCCAAAATTAATTTGTAAAAGAATATTTCGTTGGCTTAAAGGAAATTAAACACTTAAATCCTTCCTTCTCCAGATCTCTGGCTTGGTTGCGTCTTTTTTTTTTTTTTTTGTCTTTTTGTTGTTGTTGTTGCTATTTCTTGGGCTGCTCCTGCGGCATATGGAGGTTCCCAGGCTAGGGGTCGAATCGGAGCTGTAGCCACCGGCCTACGCCAGAGCCACAGCAATGCGGGATCCGAGCCTCGTCTGCAACCTACACCACAGCTCCACAGCTCACGGCAACGCCGGATCGTTAACCCACTGAGCAAGGGCAGGGATCGAACCCGCAACCTCATGGTTCCTAGTCGGATTCGTTAACCACTGCGCCACGACGGGAACTCCCTTGGTTGTGTCTTGTAGCTTGACACTCACCAGAGGGTGAAGCCAGCTTTCGGGGAACTATCTGGGAAATATTCAGTACTGAATTTACATCTGGTGTTAGAATTAGGGTAAGCTTGCTGGTTTAATAATACATATCCAGGGAGTCATCAACATTAAATATACGACTTTTATTGTATCTAGGTTTACTAGAAATCAAGTAAGACCTTATATCTCTTGCAAAGTTTGTCAGCAAGAAAATAATTTGATATGATGAAAATCTTAAGTAAATAAAATAGAAGTAAATGAAATGAGTTTTTAGGTAAACTCTTTAGGAATAATTACACTTTGGGACCCTCTATAATAGTCTCTCCAGATTTTGCTCATTTGAAATTTAGAGTTTTGCTAAATTAAGTTAAATGATGGAGGTCTACTGAATATCTAGATAATTCCTACATAAAAGGAGATAACTGAAGCAATAGTTACTGAACACAGACTTCCTCTTTCAATGAGACCAAAGACATTTGGAACCATTAATATGTTTGGTGCCACACTAAGATATTTTCTATAGAAAAGCAGGTGTATTCTAGAAACCATAAATATATTCATAAGTTTGCCAATCTACAGAATGAGGATGAAAAAAGACACTTAATACTTGCTTACTATTCATTAAAAGTCAGTGTTTTAAAAGAGCTTTCTAATATGTGTATTTTGAGCTACTAGAATTAAGGTAAACATATCATTATACAAAGGAAGAGGTGTATTTTCAGGAAAAAAGTATGCAGAATGGAAAAACATTGCCTTTGAGATTTTTTGTCCTTTTGTCCTTTTTAGGGTAGCACCTGTGGCATATGGAGGTTCCCAGGCTAGGGGTTGAATCAGAGCTGTAGCTGCCGGCCTACACCCGAGCCACAGCAGCGCCAGATCCGAGCTGCGTCTGTGACCTACACCATAGCTCACGGAAACGCCGGATCCTTAACCCACTGAGTGAGGCCAGGGATGGAACCTGAAACCCCATGGTTCCTAGTTGGATTCATTTCTGCTGTGCCACGACAGCAACTATGAGAGGTTTTTTTTTTTTTTTTTTTTTAAAAATATGGCTGCACTCACAGTATATGGAAGCTCCCGGGCCAGGGATCAAACCCTCACCTCTGTAGCAACTCAAGCCACTGCAGTCAGATTATTATTATTATTATTTTTGCCATTTCTTGGGCCGCTCCCGCGGCATATGGGGTTCCCAGGCTAGGGGTCGAATCGGAGCTGTGGCCACTGGCCTACGCCAGAGCCACAGCAACGTGGGATCCGAGCCGCGTCTGCAACCACAGCTCATGGCAATGCCAGATCGTCAACCCACTGTGAGCAAGGGCAGGGATCGAACCCGCAACCTCATGGTTCCTAGTCAGATTCGTTAACCACTGGCCACGACGGGAACTCTTAACCCACTGTGCCACAGTGGAAACTGTTCGAGATCTTTTATTGTCACTTTGGTTAAGAGAATAAGTATTGTTCCACAGTGATTTATGCCTATTTGACCAAGTGTTTTAAAACTTTGGTATTTTTGACAAACTTCCCAAAGATCAAATTCTTTCTTTTTTCTTATTAAAACTCATTATTTATTTACTCATGAAGGTAACATGCACAGAATACAAGATTTAATACTTTAAAATGTGTGTGGTTTAAAATCTCCCTCCTACTACACAGAAGTCTCTGAGGTAATAAATGGCATTTATTTCTTGTACATTTATCAGAGCTCCAAAGATCAAATTCTAAGTGAAGTCTGTTTTACCTCCAGCTAACTTTGAGGTTTTTCAAAGTATCCCTGGAACATCTCTTCATCTGAGAGAGAGGACAGAATGACCCTTTCTGACCCTCTTTCCTAGTTTGGGTCTCATTGCTATGGATTTCCATAGCACTGCAAACATCCCTTCATAACACATGCATTGCTTGTAATTGTTGATTAATGGCTATGTCTGTAGTGAGGATGAATTGAAGGCAGCAGCAGCACGTATTCAGACCAATTCAGAGGCTAGTCCAGGTGTCAATGATGGAGATGGTGGGAAGTAAAAAAGATGGATTAGCGTTTCAAAGGTAGAATACACAAGACCTAGCAACTGATTTATGGAAAGGTTAGAGGGTGAGCCAGGGAGCTGGCTATCAGGTTTCTCATTTGAGCACCTGGTAGATGGTGGTATCTGAGAATATTAATGATTTTATTGTGGAGGGGTGTGGGTGGCAGGATGAATGTGGCAAGGATGAATTTATTGGGTGACTTCTATTTGAATCAAAACCTAAATTTTACTAACTCCTCCTCAAATATTACAAATAAAGTCTTTTTTGTTATCAGCTGATACCTCAAGGAATGAGGTATTAATATCAACTAATCGATAGTATAGTTTTGTTTACAATTTACATATTCTTTCACATTAAGTTTCTCTCCCAAGAAAAATAAAAGTGGGAAATAACATGATGGAAATGGGAATAACTATAATACTGAATGCTCATTTGTATTTGATTTTATTACATCAAATTGAATATGAAGGGGAGACCAGAACTTAAGACCACAGCTCCTAGGAGAAGCTAGGTAAAAAGAAGACACGTGCATCATTTGAAGGTTGAGAAATGTAGCCAGACAATGCTTTTCAGCAAAAGCTAACTTCAAATTATCTTGACATTTGTATTAAAAGGTTGCTAACAACTATCTGATATGCATAACTACAACTTACTTTTATAACTTCAAAGTCACTTTCTGAGCTCCACGGGGGCAAGGATCTTATCATTCCAGTATCTCCTAAAAACCAGAACTTAAAAAGTACCTAAAACATGGTGATAGGTTTGTTGAATTGAGGCAGCTCATTCAATTTTCCTCATTTTTGCTACACTTATTTTTAAACCAGTGAGTGAAAAAAGCCTCCACCCACTTCTCTCAAGCTAAGAGTAGCTCTGACATGTGAGTCTTGAGCCAAAACCCACGACGCTATGTGCCTTAAGGATGAAAGAGGGAAACTGGAAAAACAAACCAAAACCCCCTTATTATTCTGACAACGGTAAACAGTCATCCTATCAGATAATACACTAAAAGGCTGCGAAAAAGCAAAATGCAAACTGATAACCTGATGGTGCTTCTGAGGCTCAAAAAGGACCAAAGAGCCCAAACTGGCTTGGGGGGCGGGGCGGGGGGGGGGAACCTTCTCGCACTGGTGCAAGTGTCCACGGTGGCTAAACTCTGGGACCCGCGCATTTCCTTTGGATACGGTTACCTGCCCCAGGGTGGGAGAAAGTTGCCCCCACACACAGCGCCTCATCGCCCCGGGCGCGACGCCAGCCCCCCGGCCCCACACCCTCGCCTCGCTCTGAGACGCCTCCCTTCCCTCAGCCCATTTCCTCCTCCTTGCTGCCAAAGGAACCCCTGACCCAGCCTCTCCACTCCCCAAGGCTCCGCTCCCGTCCACACCTTTACTGATCCTCGAGTCAGCCGTCGCGCGCTCCGCCTCGCACCTCAACCGGAGCCTGTCACCTCTTCTCATTCGCAACGCGCCTCAGAGCCCCGCCGGCCTCTCTTCTGCCGCCGCTTCCCCGCCCCCGCTACTGGCCCGGACCAATCAACACTCGGTTAGCAGTGCGACCAATTAGCCTTCCCCACCACAACCAATCCTCGCGCGGGATGCCTCTGAGCGACGGCGCTGCTGCGTACTGACACCCAATTACCCGGATGGAATTCAAAGCCGGCCCACTAGGTCAGCCAATAGGCTACAGGGAAAGGAGGCTTCGTTAAATTGAGATGCCACCTGCTGAGTATTAAACAGCCTATTAGAGGTTCGCGGAGTACTCTCAGTCCATCTCCAGGCCAATTACCCGGGGGACTTCCACCAACCAAGCCTGCAGGAAAAATCAGGGCTCCCAAGGTGCGAGGGTGTGGAATCACTCACTCGTATCACTGTTCGCACATTAGTGTCTTTGTATAAAGCCAGTGCCACCCCTCAACCCAAACCATTGGGATGCCACCTTCTGATGGGCGATGCTCCGCTACCTGTTTCTTCTGCGATCTTTTGCCTCGATCTGTCCCCATACCATGACAGGGACTCTGGAGGCGTGGAAACATTTTTTGGGGAAAACATTGAATAGGCTTCGTAGAGCTGGAAAAAAGCCAAGAAGGAACTGCGTGGCAGAGAGTGAGGGCCCACTCTGTTTCTCTGCCGAGGAATGAACAGACGAGGAGGACCAACATGGTGGCGGGAGAGATGAAGAGGGACCCAAGTTCGGGGCATCTGGTGGTAAGGGAGCTGTGGTTAGTGCGGGAGTTGGGGGCCCACCTTTCCCTGGGGTAAAGGGAGACAAGCGCGAAGGCACAATTTGGGGTGCTGTTTCTGTGGCGGCGACAAAGGGGGTGGGTTTCTGCAGGCGGCGGTTTGCTTTGGAAGAGTGCATTCCGACTGAGGTCTGGGTCCCTGGACCGTTAGAGACGGTTGGGCCGTGCTAACGACTCGCCCGGCTTGGAGCCTCGCGAGTCGAACCCTGGCCGCTCCCCGCCTCCAGTCCCCTCCCCGCACTAGGGGCTCACCCTGGGGACCGGGGAGGGGTTGAACGCTCCTTGTGATGTGGCACCAGCTTCTGTCACAATGCCTGTCGCATGATAAGCACGCAGTACATGTTTGTTGAATGAACGCAAGATTTTTCCTTTGGTCAGCTAAGGAGATGCCATTGGGCCTCAGTTTTTCGTTTTGTATTAGTTTTAAAAATATATAGCTTTCTTAAATAAGTGATACATACACATTCTACAAAGGAATAAAAGATCTCTCTTCCCTAGGAGGTAACCAGTTTTACCAGATTCTTGTGGATTTTTCACAAGATATTCTATAGTAAACATGCATATATTAAATAATTTGTATATATTACCCAGTTAGTAACATGTTATAAATTACTGCCTTGCAATTTCCTTTTATATAGTCTTGATATCTTTCCATAGCAGCACATAGGTATCTGCTTCACGGTTATGCTTCATGGTAAACCTGGAGGATATATTAAGATGTATTCAGCCAGACCTTTTAATATTATATCAATATGCAAGTATATTTCATTTGGTTCTTGTACAATAAATATTTAGGGCTGCAAATACTAAGTCTGAGCAGTACATGCATTGTTTTTTTATTTGGATAGATACAATTTCACAAATTCTCCCATAAAGATTTTTCTCATTTCCATAACACCAACGATATTTGAAAAGGATTTTGCTAAGTATAGCATTGCCAAATTTGCCTTCCATGGAGGTGTTTGTTTTGGTTTTTTTTTATTTGTTTCTTTTTGCCAATTTTCTCTCCCATCAGTGAATTTATATAGCCTGTTATCAAACTTTGATTTTTGACAGTCTGAGATGTAAGTGGCATCTTACTACTCTTTTATTTTTTGTTTTCTTATAAGGTTGAGCGTCTTTTAACATGTTTAAGTGGCTATTCTATTTTTCTGTAAATTGTTCATATAGTTCCTTTTTAAAGGATATCAGGTCTTTTAATATTTGCTTTTTCTTCATGTATAAGTTAAAAATATTCTTCCCTTTTCCCAGTTTGCCCTGTCTTTTTACTTTGTTTATGGTAACTTTTTTTGCTATGCAAGTATTTTTTATTTTTATGCAGTTGAACTTGTCAGTATTTTCTTTGATAACCTCTGGGTTCATATTTAGAAAAGCCTCCTACTACCTAAAATTATTAAAAATTATCCTATGTTTTCTGTAAATACTTTATAGTATCTTTTTGAATATGCAAATATTTGATTCACTTGGAGTTTATTTTGGTGTGAAAGTGTGAGATAGAGATTCAAATTTTATTTTGTTTTGTTTTATCCAACCCTTATTGAATAACCTGTATTTCCTCTATTGTTTTTGAATGGTATTTTTATAAGATCCAAATCGTGATATATATTTGGGTGTGTTTCTGGGTTTTTCACATTCCTTTCATCTCTCTATGTATTGTACTGTTTTTTAAAATTGAGGTACATGTGGTTTTTTTTTTTTTACCACAATGAAGAAATTTATGTTATGTATATATATATATATACACATATATACACACACACACACACAGAAAAGTGCACAAATGAAAAGCATACATGTTGGTGAATTTTCAAAAATGCAGCACTTTTGGAGTTCCCTGGTGGCACAGTGGGTTAAGCATCCAGCATTATCAGTGCAGCAGCTTGGGTCACTGCTATAACATAGGTTGGATCCCTGGCCTGGGAACTTCTTCATGCTACCAGTGTGGCCCCTCCCAAAATAGGGAACCCGTATTTGTATAATCAACACCCAGATTAAAAAAAAAAAAAAAAACGAAAACTTATCAGGGCACCTGAAGTTGTCCTGGTCCCTTCCCAGTCACTACTCCCCTCAAGGGTAGACATGATTCTGATTCCTAATAGTAGAAACTAGTTTTGTTTGCTTTGCTTTTTCTGTAAAGAGAATTACACAGTATGTACTCTTTTGTGTCAGGCTTCTTCTTTTTTTTTTTTTGCCCTCACCCACAGCATGTTGGAAGTTCTTGGCCCAGGGATCAAACCTGTACCACAGAAGCTGTAGTGACAATGCTGGATCCTTAACCCGCTGCACCACAAAGGAACTTGTGTCTGGCTTCTTTTGTTCAACATTATTTTTGTGACATTCAGCCATATTGCTATGTGTAGTTTTAGTCCATTCATGCTCATTACTGGGTAGTATTATATTGTGGGAATATACCACAATTTACTTTTTGATTATAACTGTTAATGGAATCAAATATTTTTGCATCACATAAGGGAGAATTCTATTTATGATAGAGAATCTTCTTATAAACATGTTAAAGTCATGTCCTATCAGTAACATTTTTAAGTTTTTGTCATATAAAATTTATATATTCCCTTTAAAGATTATTTCTAGTATTTGAGTGTCTTGATTGCTATAGTTATTTTTACTTTATTTATTTATTTGCTTTTTAGGGCTTAACCTGCAGCATATAGAAGTTCCCAGGCTATAGGTTGAATTGGAGCTGCAGCTATTAGTCTATGCCACAGCAACACCAGATCCAAGCCGCGTCTGTGACCTACACCACAGCTCATGGCAGTGCTGGATCCTTAACTGACTGAGTGAGGCTAGGGATTGAACCTGTGTCTTCATGGATACTAGTCGGATTTGTTACCACTGAGCTACAACAGGAACTCCAAGTTTTTTTTTTTTTTTACTTTTAAAAATGTAAAAGAATAGTTCAGACTCAAGGAAGAATGTCCATTGTTGCTCTAAAAAGCACAGGCCTATTTTACAGGTTCATCTTCCAGCTCTAATGGGGATGGGAGGTGAGGGGCACAAGAGAGGAAATAAAGTGGTAGTCCAAAAAGGGGTTAAAAATTAAAAATTAAACCATAGCAGTAATTTCTTAACGAGAGCAGTGAAAAGCTGGATGTAATCACTTTTCCTGGAGATTTTTTGAAGAAGGGTTGACTCTAAATGGTTGGGTAGGGAGATTGGGGAGTAGAAGGGATAACTTTAGATGAGATGATTCCAAACTCACTCTCAAGCCACTGTGCACTTGGGATTTGTCATCTCATTTACCCTCTAAGAGCCCAAACCAGGATTAAAAGATTGAGTTGTGAGAGGCTGGGATTGGGTGAATCGTGATTTCTTTATTCTTATCTCCAATTCTGAAGAGTCCATTCTGTTTCCTGGAAGGTTGTCCTGAACGAGATGCAGGTGGCAGTAGATGAAACCAGTTAACGTGAAGTGTTGATTGCCCAACCAGCCCAGTGGGCAGGTGTTTTCACTCAATAAGTCAAAGCAGGAAAGTAGACGTGAGCTAGATGGTTGGGTAGTGAGGGGTTCTCAAAAACAGTAGCCTGGTTCCAGAGCCTTGACTGCTTAGAGTCCCCTTTCTTGACAGTCTGCAGACAATCCATTCAAATAGCACTCAGCTATCTGAGGTTTTGAAAAACAGCACACTCCCTTTGCCCACTGAAAGAATCACCCCTTTCTTGCCCCATCACTCAAGGCTCTTCACCAGAAACCAACCGGAGCATGGGCCTTCATCTCAGAAATCATGCTGGTGCTACTCCTCAGTCTTTAGATTAGATTGACAAATTGTGGCAGGTGTCCTAGGAAAGAAACATTCTCCTCAGCCTCTCCAGCTGCCACCATCCAGCTTAACTCCCCTTTACATAGGGGAATTTGAAGTTTGAAGAAGACTCAGGAATCCCAGATCTCAGATGCTCTCCAGCCTGAATCACCACCACACTCGCCTCTTAGAGTAAAAGTCCTCTGCAAAGTCTCCTGCCTCTCTGAGAGGTGGATGCTGTGGGGAGAAAGGGGATGGGGAGGGGAGAAGCTGGAGGCAACAATGTGTTTTCTCACAGGGTCCATCTACCATTTGCTCTTACCTGTGCAGTTATCTACCTCACACCATAGTCCTTTGCAGCCTTTTCGCTTTGTCGCTAATGGTCCCTGGAGAGCATGGGTGCCTAAGCCTTCAGCTTTCTTCCTGCCACTTGAGGCTTTTCACAGCAGAGGTCCTACAAGTTTTTTGTTTGTTTGTTTGTTTTTGTTTTTTTTTTTTAAATAGCCTCACTCAAGGCATATGGAAGTTCCTGGACCAGAGACTGAATCCAAGCTGCAGCTGTGACTTGTGCCACAGCTGCAGTAATGCTGGATCCTTTAACCCACTGCGCCAGGCCAGGGATTGAACCTGTGCCACTACAGTAACCCAAACTACTGCAGTCAGATTCTTTTTCATTTGCTTTTTTTTTTTAGGGCCTCATCTGTGGCATATGGAAGTTCCCAGGCAAGGGGTCAAATCAGAGCTGTAGCTGCTGACCTACACCACAGCCACAGCCATAGCCACAGCAGCTCAGGATCCAAGCCACTTCTGCAACCTACACCACAGCTTGTGGCAATGCTGGGTCCTTAACCCAGTGAGTGAGGCCAGGGATCCAACTTGTGTCTTCGTGGATACTAGTCAGGTTCATTACCACTGAGGCACAGCAGGAACTCCTGCAGTCAATTCTTAACCCATTGTGCCATAGTGGGAACTCCTCTGAGCATTTTTGTTCATTACTTGCACCAGATATTCTCAGAGGGTCTGTGACTCATTGCCTTGCATCGTGCTCCTCTCTTGTATAAGGGAACCAGCCTAGGAGAGGACATGGGGAAATTATAATATATATCAGGGGCCAAAATGGGGTGTGCTGAAACACTGGCCAGAGTATCTTTGAGTGCAGACTTCTCTTAGATAAGATCGTGTCTGAAATGGAAGAGAGGAGGGGTAGGGAGAGGTTGGGTTGGGATGACCTCAGGAAGGTGCTCTCGGGCAGGAATAGGCAGAGGGAGGGCAGAGACGAATTCTCCTTGAATCTGAAGCAGCTCACTGATTGTCCCACCATACTGGAAATTCCTGAGCCAGGCTCTCTATAACCGGAGAGGTTGTTGTGGTTAGAACCTAGGAAAAAACCTCGGAAATCTGGAGCTGCCTTTTTGTGTGTGTGTCTTTTTAGGGCCGTGCCTGCAGCATATGGAGGTTCCCAGGCTAAGGGTCTAATCGGAGCTGTAGATGCTAGTCTTTGCCAGGGCCACGGCCACCCAGGATCTGTGCCGCGTCTGCGATCCACACCACAGCTCACAGCAACGCCAGATCCTTAACCCACTGAGCGGGGCCAGGGATTGAACCCACAACCTCATGGTTCCTTGTTGGATTTGTTAACCACTGCACCACCACGGGAAGTCCCTGAAGCCGCCATTTTTAATCATGAGAGGCTGTGTTGCTGGCAGCCAGGCATTTCAGTTCATCTGATTTCTGAAATGTCTGCTGGTCCCTGGGGCAGAGGCAAGGATGTTGGGAGAGGAAACTGAGAAGAAAGATGAAAAACCAACAACTAATCCTCAGCTTCCTAAATCAGGTGCATTAGAGTTACTGAACTGACCCCAGTTCCCCTTAAAAGAATTGTTCAGAGTGGATTTTACCTTCCTCACAAGCCAATTTCTACAGCTGAGAGGCCCTGGGAGAGGGGGTTAAAAGAGCAGACAGCGACTGGAGCAGTGTGGCACTGTGGTGGAAAAGCATTTGGGTTTTAAGTTAGACAGCCCTGAGTTCAGCAGCAGCTCTCTTACTAACTAGCTCTGTGTACTTGAACAAGTTGCTTAATCTATTTGACCTTTAGTTCCATCAGCCAAGAATCCCTGTCTTAATAGGGTGGATGTAAGGATGAAATAAGAACAAAAAATATAAATATCAGCTCTATATCAGACCTATATCTTTATCTATCTCTATATATCCACTGACACAGAATAGGCCCTCAGCAGATGTTATTTTTCTTCTCTCTCCATGACTCTCTCCGCCCCCACCCCTGACCTCTGAAGCTGCCATTGGATTGCCTTCCATGGGGACCATAACATCCCTGCACATGTGCACACATCACCCACCGCTGTCCCCGGTTGCAGGCGCACACATGTTGACACATACACACACCCCTGAGCTACAGGCAGCCTTTCCAGACAGTGGAGGTAAGGGGCTGGCTTGTTGATGATTGGACAAGCTGTTTAAGTACTAAGTCATAGTAACCTTGTTATGGTAACTTGAAGGTGTTCTGGAAAGGCAGTGTTAGGAGAGCAAGGGCTGGTGGGGAAATCCCACAGGCATTTCCTCTAGGTTGAATGTGCATCTTAGGGATACTTTGGACACCTCTGCCAAGGAGGTCCTGGTGTACACCCAGAGTTATGGTGTCTGGAGCTGTGCCGTCTAGTATGGTAGCCACCGGCCACATGTGGTTATGGAGCAGTTGAAAGATAGCCCGTGTGACCTAGGAGTGGAATTTTAATTTTATTTTATTTTATTTAATTAACTAATTAATTTATTTATTTTTGCCCTTTTTTTTTAAAGGGCCATACCTGTAGCATTTGGAGATTCCTAGACTAGGGGTCTAATTGGAGCTGTAGCCAAGCGACGCCAGATCTGAGCCTCCTCTTTGACCTATACCACAGCTCACGCCAGACCCTTAACCCACTGAGCGAGCCCAGGGATCAAACCCATGTCCTCATGGATACTAGTCAGATTTGTTTCTGCTGAGCCATGATGGGAACTCCTAAATTTTAATTAATTTAAATGTTAAAACCAGTACTTGATTTAGTTATTGGCAAAGTTTTAATATAATTGGAGAAAGCTGGGTGTGTGAATTGACTTTCAACAGTGAATTTTGTGAGACTTAAATACAGATCAGATATTTCTGGTGAAGATTTAGTTATCAAATTGGAATTGCTGTAAAGGTAAAATCTACACCGGATTTCAATATCTAATATGACAAAAATGTAAAATATTTCATTATCCATTTTTATCCTGATAACGTGTTGGAATAGTTTGGGTACATTGGGTGAAATAAAATATAGTATTAAAATGCATAGTATCTGTTTTGTTTACTTTTTTAACGTGATACTAGAAAATTTGAAATATGTGTGACTGGCATTCTGCTCTGGGGGCCACGTCATCTGCTTCCCCCCCCTGCCCAGCTCAGGGGGCTTCCCAGAAAAGATTTCTCTGAACAGCAGTGCTGCATTGCAGTGTGGGCAACTAGAATCTCTAGCACCTGACCCCCAAGTCCCAACCTAATAAACTGTTGGTGAAGATTTTGGAGAGAAGGGAGGGCAGTGTCCTGAGGATACCATTCTGATGTCTTGTAAACTGGAGAGGGGAGGCTGCTGCAGTGCGAAGAGAATTGTGTGTGCACGGTGGGGGGAAGGCTTGGAGGCTCCGGGATATTTAAGATTATGGGATTCTTCCAGCCTCATTCTCCAAGCTGGCAGGTTCTCACGTTCACCTCTGGCCACCTCTCCCTGCCCCCACCTCCACCCCTTATTCCCACCTCTGCCCCATTGAAAATTTGAAATATGTGTGACTGGCATTCTGAAGAATGAAGAGCTTGCCTGCTGGTGAAGTCGGGCTGCCTCTTTACAGTGGGGCACCAGCTCCTTCACCTTCAGGGACAGTTTGGGCTGGGAATCTTCCAGTGAGTGCAGTCTTTTCAGAGCAAGGACAGCAGCAGCAGGAATGGCTAGGAAGCTGATGATGCTTGCGTATTTTGGGGGGTGAGAGGTGGGTGGGGGCTCTTGAGAGTGGAGGGGAACTAAGGACGCTGAGCAGATGCTGCTGCAAAGAGAGAGAGACAGTCTCCCCAAGACCTCGTGACTCTCCAGTTCTCGGTCCGCCTCCCTGCTCCTTTCCTTTCCCTTCACTCCTCCCCTTTCAATGATGCTGAGGCTGCTGCGCTGTCCCTTGAGCATCTCTACTTTTTCTGGCTCTGCTTTGCCCTCTCTGAAGCACACTCAGAGGCAGTCAGCGTCTCCTCCCACTCCGTCTCTGCATCTTGGGTCTCCGAAACACAGTGACCTCTATCCAGAGAGAGCTTCCCGCTGGGGCTGCACTAAGCACGGAGCAAGGGGAAACTGCCAAAGGATAGTGGAAAGGCGGACAGCTCCTGCTGCTCCTTCACTCCACTTTTCTCTACCACTGGCGGTGGTGCCCCTCCTGCCCTCCTCCTTTCAAACCTAGTCCTGCCGTGCTCTGGGTCTCTCTCCTTTGATAGCTGCGGAGGCTTCCTTTTGTTAGTCATTTTCTAGGAAGTTTCTGGCTTTCCCTGAAGGGCACTAGGGGTCTGGGATATAGGAATGGTTGGGAGATTACAACCAGAATGAGAACGAAGGGAAGTGGCTGGGTGTCCTGGGTCAGAATTTCTGCAGAGGGATCCCTTGGAAGGTGGAGGATCTCTCCTCCAACTCCAGAGATGCAGAATGTGTGGAAGGGTTGACACGGAAATGGGCTGGGAGTGCTGCTCCCTCCAGGCATGATGAGCAGCCTTTTTCACAAACCCCGGGTTGTCAGGCTCATTAGATCCAGCCCAGGCCAGTGGGCTACATGCTCAGTGGGCAGAGTCAGAATAGGAAGGGGGGGATCTGACAGAAATGAGGGGTGGAAAAGACTGAAGTAAAGAAAACGCCAGAGAGCACCTTCAGTTGTGGCTGCTACTGTCATGGCCTTTTGGCAGCAGGTTTAATGATGTGACGGACAGAGGCAGGGGCGGGAGGGTGCTCATGCAGACCAGTGTCAGTGGGAAGTCTGTCCTCCCCTGTCCCAGGCTCACATCCACTTCTCCTGCCTGAGGGCCTTGGCCCTAGTTCCTTGTGCCCAGGGAGAGGACAGCAGAAAGCAAGAAGGAGAGGGCCCGGTTGAGGAGCAGAGACTCCAAGAAGCAAGTGGCATGTCCCAGCCCCACCTCAGAAATAAACTCATAGCTGTGGTTGGCAGCTGGTGTGGTTGTTAAGGGTATGTGTGAGTGTGTGAAGAAAGCCTGGAGCTTAGGCTAGCAGATTGGAGGGTTGTGTTTCCTGCTTTGTGTGTGGTGAGGGGAGGGCCATGTGACTACAGGGGCTACATCTTCAGCTTCCTGGTACCCTCAGGGGAGAGATGACAACGCTATCCTCAAACTACAAAAGCCCGAGGAGACCGACTTTCAGGAGGCAGCATTAGCTGCTGGCATGGTGCAGGCAGGAGCCATGGGAGATCTGTGCTGTTCAGGACGAGGTTCTGGTCCAAGCAGCCTTGGTTCTATTCCCCCGTGGTATCTGAAGCTGGCTTGGATGGGTCCCCAGTGCAGAAGGAAGGGTCAGAAGAGCTTGGCAGTGACACGGTTACCCCCAGAGTTCTTATCCCCAGAGGTACGAGGTGCCACAAAGTCAAAAGTCATATGATGTTTGACCTGACCTTTGCCCTTGCTCCAGAGGGCGATGAGGCCAAAGCAGAGGGTTACCGAGGTGAGGAAGGGGAGGAAGCCGACTGCCAGGACCATAGCTACACCTCTGCTATCCAGGAAGAAAGGCCCTGGGATCCCTGGCATGGTGATGTTGGGGTCAGAGAGAGTGCCATTTGGGGGTTCAACTTGGATTACTTCCAGCCAGGTCCTCAGGGAGTCATTTCCCGCTACGTTGCTGACCACACAGACGTAGGCCCCTCTATCCCGCAGCTGCACAGAGCGGATCTCCAGCGTCCCGTCCTGCAGGACCCTTACTCTCCCAGCCCTTCCTAGCCAAGCCCCCTGAGGCCTCATCCAGGAGATAGTGGGGGCTGGGTCACCGTCTCCAGAGCAGGAGAAAACAGCATGCCCCCCCTCCTCCGCAATGACCCACCTTGGCCCGGACTTGCGGATAAGGGCTGGTTGACAAGTGAAGTGCCCTGGAGGTAAGATATCTGAAAACTCCCTCAGGCTCTTCCCCTGGACGTGCTGTGGGCCAGCACAGGCAGGGGGGGTGGTGCCAAAGTCCAGGCGGCGGCGGAGCCGGAGCAGCCAGAGGAGGCGGCAGTCACAGGTCAGGGGGTTACCAGACAGCCTCAGGGTGACCAGCTTGTTTGGAGAAGGAAAGGCTGTTTCTTCCAGTGTCTGTAGGGCGTTATCCGCCACGTCCAGGAGGTGGAAAGCAGTCAGGCCATGGAAGGCGTGGGCAGCGATAGAGGTGAGGCAGGCCCCCGACAGTCGGAGCTCCTGGAGTCGCACCAGGGCACTGAGCCTCCGGGCCGGGATGGCTGAGATGGGGTTCTGAGAGAGATCCAGGACCCTGAGGAAGCTCAGGTGGTGCAGTGCTTGGAAGGGCACAGAGCTCAGATTGCAGCGGGTGATGGCCAGGCTGCTGAGATTGAGCCCAGCCAGACTCCCAGGCTCCAGAGCCTCCAGAGATGGCCAGTGGTGGATCTCCAGCTCCTTCAGCTGTCCCAGGCCCTGTAGCGCCCCTGCTGGCAGCCTCTCAATATCTAGTTCTCGGAGCCTTAGGGCTACTAGTGCGGGGAGGCGGGCCAGGGCCAGGCCAGGCACGGTGCTGAGGTTGCAGCGTTCCAGGGTGAGGGTGCTCAGCTTGGCCAGCCCTGCAAAGGCTCCCGGAGCCACAAACACCAGGTGGTTGTCCCCCACTTCCAGCTGCTGGAGGCTGCCTAGCTCCCTGAAAGCTCCGTCGAGGAAGAGGACGAGCTGGTTGAGGCGGAGGTCCAGCAGCGTGAGGGCGGACAGGCCTGAGAAGACCCCAGGCCCCATGATTCGCAGCCGGTTGCCCTGCAGCCTCAGGGTGAGTAGGCTCTGCAGGCCCTGGAAGGCCCCCGGCTCCAGGGTGGACAGCTGGTTGTAGCTGAGGTCCAGTTCCCGGAGAAGCCCCAGGCGGGAGAGCATTCCCCGCTGAAGCCCCCACAGGCGGTTCCCACTCAGGTCGAGAAGCTCGGTGTCCAGCGGGAGTCCCCCCGGTACAGCCTCCAGTCGTCGGTGAGCACAGAGCACTGCCCGGGGTTGGGAGGTGCAGTCACACACAGCAGGGCAGCCTCCGCTGCTCCCCGCAGGCAAGAGGAGCAGGAAAAGGAGGGGGGGCCACGGGGGCCAGGCGTGCTTTGGAACTGTGGCCACAGCCATCCCCTCTTCAATCCTGGAACAGATGATGACATGGCCCTGTTTGGAAAGTGGCTTCAGATGGTGGGGACCCTGGACTTCCCGGGGTCTCCTTAGAGGAGAGGGAGATTGAGCTATCCATCTCAGGATGGCCAGCAGGCAGAGCGCAGACCCGGGAGGAATTCCAGTGCGTATCGGCTTGGAGCCTCCTGGAGCTCCTCTTTGGGGAAACTCTACTTTCCTCCCCCTCCCAGCCCTGGATAACAGTCCAAGTGCTTACTAGCTCATGGAACCCTAGCCACGCAGGGAAACTTTTAGGAGAATGAGACAGGAAGGAGCAGGGAAGGAACTTTTGTTTTTTTTAAACGGCCGCACCTGCCGCATATGAAGTTCCCAGGTTAGGGGTCAAAACAGAGCTGCACCCGTCTGCCTACATCACAGCCACAGGCGTGTGGGATCTGAGCCACGTCTTCGACCACAGCTCATGGCAATGCCTGATCCTTAACCCACTGAGTGAGGCCAGGGATGGAACCCACAAACTCATGGATACTAGTTGGGTGCTTAACCGGCTGAGCCACAATGGGAACTCCAGGGAAGTCATTTTGACAAAAGTTTCCTTATCTGTGAGATCCAGAAATACCTGAGGTCCCTTCTCCCTGATAACTCCTCTCCCCAATCTCTGCTCTGCCCCCCTCTGCCCACCCTTCTTCTCCCATATTTTCTATCCACAGCTTTGTCTAAGGCTCAGAGGAATCACATCCTTGGATCTTTTTTGTGTGTGTGTGTGTCTTTTTGTCTTTTCAGGGCCGCACCTGTGGCATATGGAGGTTCCCACGCTAGGGGTCTAATTGGAGTTACAGCTGCTGGCCTACGCCACAGCCACAGCCACACCACATCCGAGCCGAGTCTGCGACCTGCACCACAGCTCACGGCAACACCGGATCCTTAACCCACTGAGCAAGGCCAGGGATTGAACCTGCAACCTCATGGTTCCTAGTCAGATTTGTTTCCACTTTGCCACGATGGGAACTCCACATCCTTGGATCTTGATTGGAGAGAGGCCTCATCTTGGCTAAGTTATCCAAGGCTGGGTAGCACGTGGGCCTCAGCTCTGTCCCCTCCACCCCCCAGAGCTCCACTTACTGCCTCACTGTCCTCCTCCAGCCTGGCCTGGGGCCTGAAGCCCTGGACTAACAAGATCCAATCTCCCCAGAACGCCCTGTGGATGACAGCCAAGTTGCACATTAGGCATGGCACAGGATGCGGGGGGCACATGAATCCCTCACAAGAACCCCGAGAGTAAGATGATGGTGGCGTGTGTGAGGGACCCAAGAGGTGCCCATGCATTGTTGCTTGGTCCTCAGACTCAGCCTTCTTTCACGTCGCTCCTTCATGGTGACTGATTCAAGCCCAGTGTGTGAGCCTGGGGGAGATCTCTGGTCCCCTTTGGCCTTGTTGCCTGAGCCATCCGCCAGAGGCAGGCTGTGAGCCTGGAAGGCACAGACAAGGGAGGGGAGACAGTGCCTGAGCAGATGCTGTGGTGGGGAGCAAGGGAGCCCTCGGCTGGCACAGCAGATCTCTGGGCACTGGCTGTGTGCCCAGCCTAACTTAAAATGGGTTTCTGGGTGCCAGGGGCCTGGGCGAAATCAGGAAGATGGTGACTCTGATGACCCCTGGGCCTGACTGAGGTGGTGGAGAAGTGGTCCCATAGACCCACCCTGTTCAGTGACAACTGGGACCCCCAGGGAGGGGAGGCATTGGAATTGGCAAGGGAAAGCTGAGAGATGGGACAAGAGCCAACGGATGCACCGGGAGGCAGGCGGCCTGGGTTTCTTTCTAGCTGCAGAGCCCGTTCACCTCTGACCATTCAGGCCTCGGGCTTTCTGGGCCCTACAGGGTCAGCTCTCTACTGCATGGCCCATTTTCTGCCGGGCGGAACTTATGAGAGGCAGTTTAAGGAATGGTGTGATTTCTTTCCCTTTCCTTCCCACTCTGCACTCTCTCCTAGAAGGAGCCTTCTGGCGGCTGCCCTACAGCTACTTCAGAGGACAGGAGTAGTTAGGAAACTGAAGAAAGAGGCCAAAAGAGCAGAGGGATGTAGGACACCATTCTGAGGCTTGGGCATGAGAAAGAACCGCCGGCAGAGAAGCTACTGAGTCCTCGCTTCCCTCTCCCTATCTAACAGGTCTCCATGGCTTGCTAAGAGTTCTCCAGGGAGAGAAAAGTCCCAGCCTCCCTCATTCCCCCGTGCCTGCTCTAGGAAGTCCACCTGACAGCTAGCTCTTTATCACTCCTGCTGCAGTTCCTGCTCAGCCTTCTTTACTCTGCATTCAGCAAAAGTGCAGTGAAGCGTGTAACCCAGCTTCCCTCCTTCCCATTCCTGTGACTGTCCTCTTAGTCTCCAAAGCTTGCTGGGCCGGGGGGATCTGGTCCCCTTCTCTTTAAAGGTGGCCAGTGTAATCACAAACTTGCTTGCCAATCTCCATGGCTACAGGACTGGCTTCCAGCCACTTTGCGGGAGGAGAGAGGTGTCAGAACCACTTCTTTCTCTCCTTGTATGGGCTGGGGTCCAGAGGACCACCCTCAAGGAACTGGATGCTTTCTTCTTTGTGTCGCTCTGTGGCAGTCCAGAGGTACATTTTATACCCTGGATGTCCTCTCTAAAGCAGACCTGAGAGAGGCATGGGGAGGGGGCTCCTGGAGGAAAGATTTCTGGAATATCCATACTGATTGCCGAAAAACCTTTCCCAGAGGTAGAGAGAGCACCTGGGCAATGGGTGGGTGGGGGGTCTTCTTGGAGTCCTTCCCCCCAGGGGCACCTGGGACATCTTAGTTTTCTCCCCTCAAAGCCCTGTGGAGGCAGGATCAATGGTCGGCTGGGGGTAGGGGGTGGGCACCAACCCTCTCTCCTTGACAGTTCTGGCCTTGGCTCTGAGAATGTTACGGAGAGGGGCAGCTGCAGCCCCGGGACAGGAGGTGGGGGCACTTACCAGAGAGGCTGGAGGGTGGCATCAAGTTGGGCACTGCATCTGTCCAGGGCAGGGGGCCCGTCCTATCGAGCTGCACCTCAGCCCCACGCCTCCCCTGTGTGCCTCACTCCCCGCTGCCCGCCTGCCTGCCGCCTGCCCTGCTGCCGCTGCTGCTGTTGCTGCTGTGGCCGCTGCTGCCAAGACGGAGGTAGAGAAAAGAGCCAGAAAGCATTTCTCCTTTTTTTTTTTTTTTTTTTTTTCCCGTCTCTCTCTTTTTAAACCAGGCAAGAATGAGTCTGCAGCAACCCCGTTGGTGCAAAATAAATAAATAAAGCAACCAGGGAGGGCTGCAGCAGGCGCCACTATAGGATGGCAGCAAAGGGGAGGGAGGGTGGGGGGGGACCCTCTGGAGCCTGAAGGGGTCGGGCGGTGGAAGCTGCCGCGTTCCTCCGAAGGGTCTCTCGGATGACCTGATTCCCCTTGGGGAGCTCAGGGGCCAGGCCCTTTCCACAGGGTTGTCTTTCAGTCTCCCAGATGGGGGCAATTCTGTGCAGCCTCTCGTTCTAAATGCCCCCTGTGGGTATCATTTGTGGGGAAAGTTCTCAGTCCAGAACACCCCTGTGGTGTTTAGTTTGGGATTGCTTCAGTGGGGGTTCCTGAGGACCAGCGCCCCGCACGTCACTGGGGACCACTCAGGGTGGGGCCAGAATGCTCACAGCGCTGATGGCTGGCTGGGCTAGAAACCTGGGTCCTCAGGCAGGAATGAGAGTGAAGAGCAGCAGCCCACAGCTTATCTTAATTAAGTCTCCCCCTATCCCAACACACACACCTCTTGCCTTTGAAATCTTTTTTTTTTTTTTTTTTTTAAGTTGTGCCCACGGCATGCGGAAGTTCCCAGGCCAGGGACAGTGACAACGTCCAGACCCTTAACCCACGGAGCCACCAGGGAACTCCTGCCTTTGAAATCATTTTATAAAAATGGTATAGGTTGAGGTTTATGTTTACCCTCCCCTGACAGGAAAAAAACCCTCCCCACCAGCTGCTGTTTATCCCTCAGAGGAGGGTTCACAGCTCTTTATAAAGCCAGGAGAAGTTTTTGGGCAAGATCACTGCTAGGGAAACAGGTCTCCTCCACCCTGCTGGACTCGGTGGTACCCAAGCACAGGATGGTGTCTGCTCCATTTCTCCAAAACAAGAGAAGGGCTGGAGGGTGGCGCCCAGACAGTGCTCTGCGGGTCTGCCCTTGGCCTTCTGACCAGGGTCCAGCCATCTCTTCTCTTGGGGTTTCACGTGACAGAAGACAGCTGGGGCTGGAATAGAGTTTGGGCCACCCCCAGGTCTGAGACTGGGGAACTGGGACACCATGGACATGTTCTGGGGTCCCTCAGGATTGGGACTTCTCTGAGGCCAATAGGTTCCTCTGAGTTGTGACCTCAAGGAAGATGGAGATTGTGTCAGATTAAATGTGTCTGTGGAGCTACACAACAGCAGGTTGAGTGTGTGAGTATGTGTTTCACCTGTATGTGGATGTGTGTCTCTGATCAGATTTGTGTAACCACTAAAGTCTATTATTTTTGCCTTTTTTTAGGGCCGCACCCGCAACACATGGAGATTCCCAGGCTAGGGGGTCCAATTGGAGCTGCAGCTGCCAGCCTATGCCAGAGCCACAGCAATTCGGGATCCGAGCCCTATCTGTGACCTATACCACAGGTCACGGCAATGCCAGATCCTTAACCCACTGAGCGAGGCCAGGGATGGAACCCGCAACCTCATGGTTCCTAGTCGGATTCGTTTCTGCCGCGCCTCGATGGGAACTCCGCTAAAGTCTATTTTTAAAGTGCACGTAGGATGTTTGGGTTCTAACTGTCTCTCTCTGGCTATGACGCCCTCAGCCTTCATTGTACCCTACCCCCTGTATCCAAATCCCATAACAATATTATCCCCAGCCCCTCCCTAGCTCCCATCCCAACCTTACCCTCCACACACCCAGGTTATTTTTTATATCCCAGGGTGCCCAACCATTTCCTTGATGAGCTGGGAGGAACAGGGAAGGCAAAAAATCTAGAGATCCAGATTTATGTTATATACAGTTCCTTCTGGGCTCCAGCCGCCAGCCCCTGAGCTTGATGCAGCTCCCCAGCCAAAGCCCCCAGGGAAATGCAATGAGGTATTTCAAAGGCCTATTCTTAGCTTCTGAGCCCAGAGTTGAGTTCCATTTGTCCCGTGTGTCCTGGATCCTCCTGCTGTCCTGAGGACACCTAGGTCCTCCTAGAGGTCCTTGTATCCCACCCCAGGCCTCCCAGAAGCTGGGGGTGACAGGGTATGGGACACGAGACAGGACAAAGCCGAGGCTGGAGACAGCGTGCCTCTATCCCCACCCTCTGGCTCTTGGCCTGCTGCCTGGCAGCCCAGTGGGCAGAAAATCAGTCTCTGCATTTGCTCGCCCTCACCCCCTCCAAAAACAGGCAGAGACCACCTTCCAGGGTGTACAGGAAAGGAAAAGGCCGAGGGGGAAGTAAGCCAGCAGGCTCTAGGGAAGGGAACAGACTCCTGTTTCCAGGTCACTCGGACAGCCCATCAGATGACTCGATTTCAGTGCTGAAGAGTTCCTTATAGAGTGGAGGGAAAGCAACTTGGACCACGATGGGGTGGAGGTGCTGGAAGGTTTGCAGCTTTTCCACGTGCTGACTGCACAGGCTCCGAAGCTTCCCCTTGGGTGGCAGCTGGAGATGGGTTCATGGGGAAAGAGGGTCAATACTGCGGCTCTATCTCCAGGGCAGAGCAGTCCTCCCATCCTTCCCAGGCTGGGATAACCCTCCTTGAACCTGGAGGTGCACCCGGAACATGTGTGGAACAGCCAGATTCCCTGGGTGAGGCATGTCTGTGTTCAGGGGATTGGAGGTAAGTGAGAACTGCTGTGGGACAGGTGCATTTTTCTGGCTGAAACCACCAAATTGTGTTCCTGCTACTCCCAAAATGAGCCCCATTGAAGACTCTCTAACTCACACTTTATGCTTTTATAACAGTAAAATTCTGTGACTCTCTGTTATGTACTGCTACATGCCTCTTAGCCTTTGTTGATAGGGTTCCCCTTACCTACAATGCCTTTCCAATTCTCCTGTGCTTGGCTAATACTTACACATTTTCGAGTGTCACCTCTTCTGGGAATATTCCCTTAACTAACCCTGGATTAAGGGCCCTTCCTTTGGGCTTCCATCTGTGTAGCACTTAAACCTCATTTTAAGAAAGTGATCCAATTTCTCTGTCTCCCCATCCTAAATTTAAGCTCCTTAGGTGGGGTCTCCCCCCTCCCCCATCTCCCCCGCTTTCCCTCCCTCCCTCTCTTGGTAACCTTGGTACCTATCAAACTGCTTGCATATGGCAAGTGCTCAATAACTGTTTGGACTAAGCAATTTCCAAGCAGCTACCCAACACTGCAAATAGGAAACCAATACTGTTGTCACTCAGCAAGAGGGGAGTGAGAAAGGCCCAGAGACCGTGAGGGGACAGAGGCAGGGAAACCTCCCTGGAGAGAAGCTTATCTTCTGCAGTTTCCTGTATAACCAAGTGAGGCTTGAAAATACTTCTCACCATAGATTGCAGATGCGGCTTGGATCCCACATTGCTGTGGCTGTGGCGTAGCCGGTGGCTACAGCTCCGATTGGACCCCTAGCCTGGGAACCTCCAGATGCCTCGGGTGCGGCCCTAAAAAGACAAAAATAAAAAATAAAAAAATAATTCTCACCAGCCACCACCTGCTTCTCCTCCACTTTGTGCCTCAGAAAGGGGCAGACAGGGGAGTTCCCATCGTGGCTCAGTGGCTAACGAATCCGACTGGGAACCATGAAGTTGCGGGTTCCATCCCTGGCCTCGCTCATTGGGTTGAGGATCTGGCGTTGCCGTGAGCTGTGGTGTAGGTCGAAGATGCAGCTCGAATCCTACGTTGCTGTGGCTGTGGTGTAGGCCGGCGGCTACAGCTCTGATTAGACCCCTAGCCTGGGAACCTCCATATGCCGCAGGAGCGGCCCTAGAAAAGGCAAAAAAAAAAAAAAAAAAAAAAAAAAAAAAAAGACCAAACGAACAAACAAAAAAGCAAAAAGAAAGGGACAGACAGGGAAGAGCACTCAGCACAGGATCCCTTGATATCTCTTTAATTCATCCACTTTTCATTTCTCCTGCTTTATTTTGAGTTTATTTGGGCTATGGCAAAAACTTCATTCATTCATGCTTTCATTCACTCAAATATTTGGTGAGAACTTAGCTAGAAACTGTGATGGGCTGTGGTATTATATCAGTGAGTAAAATAAAATCTCCACTTTTATTAAATGTATATTCTTTTTTTGTTGTTGTTGTTGTTGTTGTTGCTATTTCTTGGGCCGCTCCCGCGGCATATGGAGATTCCCAGGCTAGGGGTTGAATCGGAGCTGTAGCCACCGGCCTACGCCAGAGCCACAGCAACATGGGATCCGAGCCGCGTCTGCAACCTACACCACAGCTCACGGCAACGCCGGATCATTAACCCACTGAGCAAGGGCAGGGATCGAACCCGCAACCTCATGGTTCCTAGTCGGATTCGTTACCCACTGCGCCACGACGGGAACTCCTATTAAATGTATATTCTAATGGAGGGAGCCAGAAAATAAACACATGTAAGATAATTTCTTTTTTTTTTTGGTTGTGCCACAGTATGTGGATATTCTTGGGCCAGGGATCTAAACATGCACCATAGCAGTGGTCTGAGCCACAGCAATGTCAATGCCAGATCCTTAACCCACTCAGCCACCAGGGAACTCTGATAATTTCTTTAAAGAAGAATAAAGCAGTGTAATGGGTAGAGGTCCTTTTGTGGGGGGTCTAGGAAAATCTCTCCAGAAGGAAGGGATGGAGCAAGCCATCTGGAAAAGCAGGGAAGAATCTTCCAGGCATGTGGAACAGCAGGTGCAAAAGCCCTGAGGAACAACTAGGCCTGATGTGTTTAAGGGAGACCAAGGAGGCCAGTGTTGCTGGAACAGGTGACGAGAGGGCAGTGGAAGGAGATGAGGTGAGAGAAGTCCAGGGTCACATCATGACACCAATGGGCCACAACACAGACTCTAGATTTAATTCTCAGTGTGCTATAGGCAGCTACAGGGGCGCTGAGAACAGTGCTGTGTGGCTGCTGTAGGACACATAGGGGTAAAGGCAGGGGTTGGGTTACAAAGCCTCTCTGATGGTCGAGGAGACAATTGACAGCCAGGGGATGACAGTGGGGTGGGGATGTGTTCTGAAGGTGGATCCAATGGGATTTGCTTTCCAACTGCTCTCCCAGAGTTCTCTTCCTTCTGATCTATTCTACCAGACTCAAAGTTTTTTTTAGGGCAGAGACTATTGTTTAAGTCATTTCTTGTATTCTCAGCACCTAGCACTGTGCCTGGCACATAGCAAGGACCCGGTGCTTGAACCATTATATAAATGGTTCCTTTACACTGGTTCCAAATTAAATTGCCTAAATCATAGCTTTGATGATATCATTCCTCTAGCCTTTGGTGCTCTCCATTGCCTGGAAATAAAGCCTTAACTCTTTAATATGGCCTTGAAAGTCCTCTCTGATTTGCTCCTTGACCTAATTTGCAAGCTTGTCTTCTGCCACCTCCCTGCCCCCACCAATCCATCCCAGCTCCTGGTCTTATACTTGAGTCAAAATGTTCCATGAGTTCCATATATGTGTTATCTTGCGTCCTTATTTTTGCTCACATTGTTCCCTAAGCCTGGAATGCCTGCCTCAGCCCAAATGCCTGTTAAAATCTTACCTATTTCATGGCCTAGTTTAAATGCCACCTTCTCTAGGAAGCATTTATGATCTACTCCTTTTACCCTCAAGTTATTTTTTTATCCCTAGTCCATGCCCTCACTGTTCTCCACTATCTCTGATTGTAGTAGTTAGGGGCACAGGGATACAGGAGGAAGAGCACTGCATTTGTCACTTAGGATTGTGCAAACCTGGACAAGTCATTTAAGTGTCCTTATCACAATGTAGAGTTGTTTTTTGTTTTTTGTTTTTTTTTGTCTTTTGTCTTTTTAGGGCTGCACCCTCAGCATATGGAGGTTCCCAGGCTAGGGGTCGAATTGGAGCTGTAGCCACTGGCCTACGCCACAGCCACAGCAACGCCAGATCTGAGCTGCATCTACGACCCTACACCACAGCTCACGGCAATGGCAGATCCTTAACCCACTGAGCGAGGCCAGGGATTGAACCCGCAACCTCACGGTTCCTAGTGGGACTCCTTTCCGCTGTGCCACGATGGGAACTCCACGATGTGGAGATTTTTAGCACTCTTCTTCCTGACTGAGTTGCCTCAAAGATGAGCATACTGTGAAAGCACTTCGTTTTTGGTTGTTTTTTGTTTTGCTTTTTCTGCACCCTTGGCATATGGAAGATCCCAGGCTAGGGGTCGAATCGGAGCTGTAGCCGCCGGCCTACGCCACAGCCACAGCAACACCAGATATGAGCCGCATCTGTGATCTACACCACAGCTCACGGCAACCCCAGATCCTTAACCCACTGAGTGAGGCCAGGGGATTGAACCCACATCCTCATAGGTACTAGTTGGGTTCGTTACTGCTGAGGCACAATGAGAACTCCTGAAAGTACTCTGTTAATCACATTATTATTATGTCACATATCACATCCTGCTCTATGTTAGAGTCACTGGTACACGAGTCTCTTCTTCACAGCAGATTATAAACTCTTGGCGGGGGCAAGGACAGCATCTCTGTATCTTTCCACTCCACAGTACAAGCAGGTGCTGGGTAAGCGGTCGCTCTATTAAACCCAATTGTTCCCTGCAGGCTTCTCCCAGTTCTAGGCTCCCTAATGTTCCATCTGCATGCACATGGAAGTGACTGCTTCGTTCCCTGTCCCTGTGCTATTGCAAGCTCTCTAACACAACTTTGCACTGAAGCACTGGCCTCCTCTGCACCCTCAGACCCTGGCCCTCACAAGCCCTGATGGCCCGGAGCTGGCGCTGGGCCTGACCTCCTCTGTCCCAGGGGACTGCTCCTACCTTGGCCAGGATGCCTTGGCGATGGGTCTTGCAGAGATGATGATGAAAGGCCAGCTCCAGATTGTACTGCAGCTGTTCTACTTTCCTTTTCTCTTGGAGTCCTGGCCGGTCTGAAGGAGGGGATGGGACCATAGCAAGAATAAGAAAGAACATGGATGTTAGCTTCCACCAAAAGCATGTGTTATTTTCTGTGCTGAAGAGAGGTCCTTTCAAGCTCAGCTAGAAAGAGTGTGTGTGTGTGTGTGTGTGTGTGTGTGTGTGTTTGTGTGTGTGTGTCTTGATTTGATAATGGTAGGCTCTGGAGCCTTGGACATGGCTAGTTTTCCACCAGGAAAACTGGGGACAGATGAAAGCAATGAGACTTTCCAGTCTCCCACTGCAAGCTGCCTTTTCCCTGGTACTCTGACATTGCACATAGCCAATTCAATGCTAGGCACTAAAACTCTGCCATGGGGGAAAAAAAGATTGGAAGAGTCCCCTTTCCCCAACCCCCACCCAGCAAGGACAGCCCTGGAGAGGGACTCTGCAGCCATCTGTGGCTAACTTCAAGAGACAGACAAATCAGCTTTTGCCCTGACTCCATAAAACAGCCAGGAGTCATCTTTCATGTCTTTATTTCCAGTTCAAAGGGACTGTTGGGTCTCTAGTTAATGGCAGAAGACTGATCATCTTGGTCTGCAAGCTCAGGTTAGCAGCTCACCCCACTCCCGCAGGTTCTCTGCATCCTCAGCATCCCCCCTGGCTCGCCTGGCCCATTCTGATCTAGTGGTGAGAACATCCAGAGTCCTGCCATGATGCCTGCAGTCTTAAAATGAGTTCACACAGAGTAGTGATTCTCAAGCTTGGCACGTTACAATCACTTGTGAGAGGCTGTTAAAGATTCTGGTGTTCCGACTGCACCCGGATCAATGACCTCATAGTCGCTGCCAGTGGGACCCCGGCAGCAGCCGTATTTAAAGCTCCTTGGGTGATTCGGATGTGCGGCCACTATGGAGTCCCCGACAGGGACTCACCAGCAGACTAATTTCTCTTAGAGAGGTGGCCCGCTTCCTGTCATCCTCAGGTCTCCCCACGGTCCAGCCCCACCTGTGCTGCTCTTTCTCCTCTCAGGCTTTTTTCGATCTTTTTTTAAAACTCGTTTTCTTTGATGGCACTGTTGGATGGGGCTCATTCTGCTCTTTAAAGCAACTTCCCAGATTTAACCACAAGGGAAGGTCCAGGCTCTGCGGTATCTGTTGCGCCCCCGCCACCCCAATGTCCTTTACCCAAGACCAGTGACACTCACTGGCATTGATGAGGACGAGGGCTGTGTAGAGTGCAATCTCGTCCTCGGAAAAGCGCAAGGCACTCAGGGAGCGGGAGAAGTCAAAGATGGAGCTGATGAGCTCGCTGCAGCCTGAGGGATGGAAACAAAAGAGTGAGCACGATGGAGGAAGCTATGTGCCCCAGGATGCCCGCCCATTGGTGTTTTTTTTTGGGGGGGGGGGAGCAATCTGTCCTGAAAAGAGGGCGCCCTGGCTCTTGAAGCCTTGGCTGGGGTTGGCCTCTGACTCCTCTCTCTCATTTCCCCCTGCCCCTCACCCAAGGCTCGGAACAGCTCCATGCCACCGTATTTGCCTTCAAAAAAGACTGTGTGGTTGTCAGCGTTGTAGGCTCGGCACATCCTGACCAGCACCACTTCCATTGCTCCTGCGGAGGCGGGAGAAACGCAGGTAGACTGTCAAACCAAGTCAGGAGCCTGTCTCTGTCCCCCTCCGGTTTCCTTAAGGCACCTCCCTCCACTCGGCTCTGCCCATTCCACACCTGTCCCCATTGCCCCGGGCCTGCCCTCTCTCCCTGGGCACCTGCTTTGAGTAGCACGATCTGGTCGTTCTGGCAGAGCTCCATAAAGCCCGAGAGCCTCTTAGCGAACTCCACCACGTACTGAATGGCCTCGGTGAGGCGGTGGGCACAGCGTTCCCACATCTCCCACATTGACTGCAGGGAAGGAGCGGGGGGTCCCACTGTAGCCCTCCTTATGACCCTGGGACCTCCCAAACCCTGGGAACCCAGATGCATAAATTGCAGGGGACCGATTCTGAAACCCCCCCCCCCATTCTCAGCCCCTGTGTTTTCCACCTATTTTTAGCACAAATGCACATTCCAAATTAATTCTGGTCACTTGGCTGCACTTACTGAGCCCCTACCAGCCACTAGCACTGAGTTAGCTGTTGTGGGGGAAGAAAAAAACATCTGAGAGACAGTGTTGCCCTCAGAGTTTGCATCTTGTTGAGGTGAAAAGGACATATTCAAGTTCAGTACCAAATGAGTGTTTTTCATACAGGCAGTGTTGTCAGGGTGACGAAAGGGAGAGAACAAGCTTTGGAGCCCGATAGATCTGAACCTGCCTTTGGTTCCACCACTCAGTGACATGGAATAGTCTGTGAACTCCTCTGAGCTCAGTTTCCTGGTCCATCAAAAATAGAAATAAGGGAGTTCCCGCTGTGGTGCAGTGGGTTAAGGATCTGGCATTGCTACAGCTGTGGTATAGGTCGCAGCTGTGGCTTGGATGTGATCCCTGGCCTGGGAATTTCCACGTACTGTAGATACAGGAAAAAAAAATAGAAAGAAAGAAAGAAAGAGAGAAAGAAAGAAATGCTGACATCATAGTTGGTTGTCTTATGAGTTGAGGATAATTTATGTGAAGCATTTAGCACAGTGCCTGGCAGAGAAGGAATGATTAACAAATGCTAAAGATTCGGAATATTGTTATCATCGCTAGAGGAGAAGGCAGGGGTGTACACCAGGTCGGGGTGGGGGAGAAGGGAAGATGAGGCCCAGGCAAAATGATCACAGGCAGGAGCTAAGGAAAAGCTCTCATCCATCTGCTGGGGACACACTTAAAAGCGGGGATACACCTGTGTCTCTCTGTGATACCCTGCCTGGCCCCAGCCCACTTGCATGTGCAGGTGGCCATCTCTGGACTCCCCCCGTGGCGGCGGGAGGTCCTCCCTTCCCCTCAGGGTCTCCTGGCCTCACCTTCCTCTGGTAGCCGGCCACCTCCTCTCGGGAGAAGATGTTGGAGCGCTGCCGAAGCAGGTCCTCCAGCCGCAGCTGACACGTGTCTCGGTAAGACTTACAAACATTCTGCACCAGGTGCTCTGGGGCCAGAGGAGGAAGGCAGGGGTGCCATCTCAGCCAGCTCCTCTCCTACCCATATGCATACCTTCTGCGTGTCTAGCCCTGCTCAGCCTCCCGCCTACCCCCAAGGCATGAGTTCCGTGCATGTTTGATTTCCCTGGGGTGCTGGCTAAGGCCCCTCTCTTGGAAGCCCCTCCCTCGCCTTCCCACCTCCACCACCTCCCCAGCTGCTCACCAATCTCTGTCAGGGAGGCGTAAGGTGCCTCTGGGGTACTGCGGAAACTGGGGCTGCAGTAGCTGTCAGGGCCCCGTCCTGGTTCCCCAAGCCCAGGATGCCTGGGGTCCTCAAAACGGAGTCCACACCTGTCGGGGGCCAGCTGGCTGCCTGTGCCATAGAAGTTCTCTCTGCCCTCAGCCTTGCCCCGCTCAGGGCTGTATTCCAGGTGGTAAGAAGCCCCATTGAGCCCAGCCTTGACCAAGCTGTTGGAGTAGGAGGGCCCGCAGCTTGGGGCTCTCAGGAGACCGGGGGGACAGGCCGAGGCCTCTGGCAGGTCAGGTGAGGAGCCCAGGGGCAGCTGCCCATCTGGGAGCCCCAGGGGGCAGGCGAGGGGGTCTGCTCCTTGGGCCCCTGCAGGAGGGGACTTGGCCGCTTGTTCCCGTTGCTGCTGTTGCCTCTGCTGCAGCTGTTTCTGCACCTCAGCATGCAGGCTGTCCCTTTGCTTCTTGGACATGCGGCCAAACTTGACAGCTGAAAGAGGTCCAGGGATCAGGAGATTTTGAGGCAGGAGGACATGGTACAAGGCAGAGTCAACAGGCATCTCAAGCATTATAGGATTAGCTTGCTGCTCCCTGAATAGCTGACTCCAAGCAGAGCTTCTCCAGGCTTGCCTGACAGTTTCCTTTCAGGGGACTTGGGTTCAAGACCCCTCCCACCTCACTCTTGTTACCTACGGAGCTCTGTCCAGCCCAGACTTTTCAGGCCTCTGAGCAAACTCTCCTTGCTTGAAACCAGCTTCTACTAGTGGCTGGATTCAAGCCATGGGTTGGAGTGAGGATCCTGGCCTCCTGATATGGGGGCTGGGGGTGGTTGAGTAGGGGGTCTTGAGCCATATCGGGGTCACTTCGCCTGTCTAGGAGGGTCGGAGGAAGAAGAGAGCCGAGAACACAGGTCCCCCTGTGGTCAGGCCTGCCGGCTCCCTGGTGACCTAGATACTCACCACAGCCCAACCCAGGCTCCGCGGCTTGCTTCTGAACATCCTCTTCTGCTCTCTTTCCTGCCTTTTCACTCGCCCCACCACCCCTCCCAGGTGTGGGGGCACAGCCCCTCGCCCCGCCTGCCCCTTTGCAACCCTGCGTGTTTCCTTTCACTTTGTTATTTTGGGCGCTGAAAAGTGCTGACAGGCTCCTTTTGGCTCCTCATCACCTCGTGCCTCCCCCCAGCCCCGCCCTGGGCTCCTTCTGTGGTGTTGGGGGTGGGGGGCAGCTCGGGGGCTGCGAGGGGCTAGTGGCTGAAGGTAGAGAAAGGCTCTAGGAACAGCCGTCCTCCCTCCCCTCATGCCTTCTTCTGGGCTGTTCTCAGGCGGCCTCTGGTCCCATCCTCAGCCACAGTCCTGTGTCCAGGCTGGGGGCGGGCGATAGGAAGGCGGATGGAGCTGGAACGGGAGGATGAGGCAGGAGGGGAAGGGGTGGCAGCGGGGAGTTGGATGAGGAAGGAGAAAATGAAGCGTCTGGGACCTTGGGAAAAGGAGGGTTGTTCTAGCAGCGTCCGAAGTTGGGGACGTCGAAGACCTCTGATGAGAGTGGAAGGGACAGGGGCCCGCCCGCGGGAAGGATGGAGAGCAGAGCTCCAGAAAGGCACTTTTACAGGCTAACCCTGTCTGGCACAGCAGCTCAGGCTGCCCCTCTGGAGACTCCAGGGAAGCCCCAGAGGGCTGCCCCCATGGCCTCACCATCTCGGGACATGCCCAGGGCCAGGCATTTCTGTAGGCGGCAGTGCTGGCATCGGTTTCGGCTAGTGCGGTCGATGGGGCAGTTCTGCTGACGGGTGCAGGAGTAGGCCACGTTACACTGCTGGCTCCGGCGGAAGAAACCCTGGGGGAGGCAGGTAGTGACGGTGGCTGCGGGTCCTGGCCAGGCCCAGCTCAGTCCCCGGGGCCTCCTGCCCGAAAACTCTGGCCGCGGCTTTTCCAGATCTTCCATCCCTCTCGATTTTCGCTCTTCCATCGTAATCTGTTCTGCCGTCACTTCTTTAGTTTAAGACCAGACCCTCCTGTGTGCGGGTAAGATGCCCCCGGGGTCACCCCCTAGCTGTCTCAGGAGACCAGCCCTGTGGTCAGAACAAAGGCCACGGGGCCCTCTCTCCTCATCCTTGAAGAGACTGTGTATGTGTGTGCACTCACCTTGCACCCCTCACAGGTGATAACCCCGTAGTGGATCCCAGACGACTTGTCCCCACAGATTTTGCAGGGGATCACTTCAATTTGTGCTGGAAGAGAAGAAGGGCAGGGGTCAGCCCGGGAGCCTTTGGTGCATCCTACCTCCTGTACCTGGGTGGAGATCTGGGGACATGGTGCTGCCCCCACTTCCCTCCCCCACTCCAGCTGGCTGATTACCTCTTGCAAGACGGAAGAAGGAATGAGTGGCAAATATCACTCAGTAAAGTGTCTGCGGAGGTCGTTTTTGTTTCAGGGGGCGGCTGGGAGTTATATCAGTTCTACGGGGGCAGAGAAAGCAGCTGCAGAGAGGCCACCTGCTCAACCCTTCAAGATAAAAAGCTCTAGTTGCCTCCCTCCTGCCTGGGGACCTAGGAGTCCTCACAGCTTCACAACACCTGCTTCCCGCCCCGGGGGCTTTCTCTGTGCTGCCTTCCCCCCACCTCCCTCACTGGGGCTCAGTCCCCCAGGGGAGTGTGGGGCATGGTGGGAAGATGTGGTGCACCAGGCAGGAGGCCCTGGGGGGGTCCAGGTAGAGGTGCCAGCCATCCTCAGCTGCACAGCGAAGGCTTAGGCAGGGGCCGCACAGAGACCAGGGGCCAAGGTGGCAGGGGCCCCAGAGAGGGTAGGAAGAAGCGGAGATGAAGCCCAGGAGAATGGGGTCAGCAAGCCAGCTCTGCTGGATGTCTGAGAGCCAGTGAGAGGATCAAACAGGGCTCCTACGTTCCTGGCCCCAGAGCAAAGGGTGGATCTATGTCTCAGCATATGAGAGTGTGTATGCTTCTGTGTGTACCAGGGCCTCTGTGTCCAATAAGACGCACACAAATCATGAACACTGGCTGGGCCTAGAGCCCATCAAATCCAACTTCTCTCCTTCACGAATGAAGGAAGAGGCCAGATAAGTCATTGGTCCAGGTTCCTACAGCTCGTTTACCCAGGAGCTGGGTCTCTATCCCAGCTCCCCATAGCTTTCCATTCTGCCGTTCTGTGTATATGGCTTCGGTGGGCATGTTGCATATTTGAAGGGGTACTTGTGTGTGTGTGTATGTGTGCCCATGAAAAGGACATGGATTTGTGAGCCACTGGGCGTGTCTGCTTGAGCCAGTGTGCACCCATGCATATTTGTGAGTTAGTTTCTGTTCACTGCCAAGACCCCCTCTTTCCCACTAGGCTCATTTGTAACCTGTGCCTGCCCCTTCCCGTCACTGTGGAGTCTGCTGGCCTCGGGTTTATCTCCTCTACTTTGTCCCATCCCTCTCAGTGCCCACAGCTCTCTGCTGGGTTTCAGGGACCGGTGGTTGGCCTCCCACCAGACCATTTATTTTTTATTTTTTATTTTTTTGCTTTTTTAGGACTGCACCCGCAGCATATGGAGGTTCCTAGGTTAGGGGTCCAATCGGAGCTACAGCTGCCGGCCTACGCCCCGGCCACAGCAACATCAGATCTGAGCCGAGTCTGCGACCTACACCACACAGCTCATGGCGATGCCAGATCCTTAACCCACTGAGTGAGGCCAGGGATCAAACTCGCAACCTCATGGTTCTTAGTCGGATTCATTTCCACTGTGCCACAACGGGAACTCCCCCAGCAGCCCCTCTTTGAAGAGACTGGGCAGAGTTGGGGTCCTCGCTATTTCAGGTGTTTTCGTCACTCCTAAGGGCATGGGGGTCTCTTCTCTGCCATCGCCGACCTGCTGCCTCCCCTCTGAGGGGATGTCCCTGGGGTGGGGCAGGCCATGAACGTGGTCTGGGACCGAAGCCCCTTCTCATCTCTGACCCATCTCCCCCCACCTCCTGGCCTGAGGGTCACAGGAAGCAGCAGCCTGCCTATTGGCTGTGAGCTCTCCTCTGGCCCAGGCCTAAAGCAGGCTGGTTGCGTGTAGGACCTGCTGACATGCGGTGAGGAGCGTGACCGTGGCTTGCCCACCCACCACGCCCTGAATGATTGTTTCCATCATCCTTAAACTGTCATCCCCTCGGGCTGGCTTTGAGCTGAGTCAGAGTAAGCAGCTGCCTCCTCGTGGGGGACAAGGCGCAGGGGTGTCTGAAATCCTTCCATTAGAACTTGGGTCTCTGCCCAACCCCCTCACAATAGGCTGTGATCATCCAGGACAGATGGCAAGGGAGCTTTCAGATTCTTTCCAGTAAGTTAAGAGCAGATTGGAATGAGTGGAGGGAAGAGAGAACTAGAGGGGATTGGGTGCCTGGAAAAGGAGCAGAGAATATGAGGCACCTGTGCATCAAGCCCCTGGGTTCTTTAGGCCTCAGTTCCCTGTTGGTAAAATCAGGGTAGGAGTCGCCTTCATTGGCTGTCCTCGGGCTGCTGCGCGGTAGCACATTAGGCACAGGGAAAAAGCGCAGCCACGAGTGCTATGTGTTGGCTCTTACCGAGCACCGCAGGCCAGAACCCAGAACACATCTGAGACCCGTAGAGTCCGCTGTCACCTTTCCCCAACGCCTTCCCCCTCCAGTGCTGTGGGCTCGCTCTCCACAGTGGCCTTAAGCCCAGAGAGGGCAGAAACCAACGTGGGTCACCCAAAAAAGTAAGCGGGAGGGAGACTAGGCCAAGCCACAGTGGGAACTCGGGCTCCGGCCCAGCAGGCAACCACAGGCCTCCCTGCCGCTTCCCTTCTCCAAGGGCCACATCCGTGTGCGTGTGTGCACCGACCACACGGGTGACCCAGACACATCTCTGCCCCGTGGGCTGACCCATTGCTGGTCCCGGCCCTAGGAACCTCACAACAGCATCGCCAAGACCTCGCCCTCTCATAGGACGATGTGGCTGGCCACGGACCCCCTTTTCAAATACCCGTGTGTGCGTGTGTGTGTGTGTGTGTGTGGTGTGTGTGGTGTGTGTGTACCAGCGTTTGGACCTCAGCCACCAGGCCAGCCACTCCCCCATGCTCCCCAACTGTAGCCTAGGACAGAGGTACACACAGAGAAAAGCACATAGGTTTAGGGGTTCTGAGCTAGAGGGTCTGAACCTCTAGCCTCAGAGCTAGAGAGACCAAGAGGTTCGAGACCAGGGGACAAAAGAGATAAACCCAGAGATGGAGAGAGAGCCGCGGAAACACAGAACACCCCACACTCGTGTCCTGGCTCCATGCCCAACCCCTGGCTCCATCTTATCCTGCTCCTCCCTCCTTGCCCTGCCACCTGTACCCCCGCAGGGCCATCTACCCAAAACCTCAAAGAGAAAGTACCGGTGCGCACCCGGGTGGCTTGGGGAGGAGGGGAGGGGAGAGAACGGGAAGGGGACTGGCAGAGCTGGCGGTGGGGTGAACCGGGCCTGAAAAACAGCTCGGATACCTCCCCTTCAAAACCTCCCCCCTTGAGTCCTGTCCCTGAAGTAACAGGTGGTGGGAACCCAGATTGGGGAGGGGAGCTGAGTAATCACAGGATTACTCAGGCTGTTGCCCGGGAGCCTGGCCTGCCAGGAACTTACCAGCTAAGGGCCTGCCGGTGCCAGGAACTAGAACCAAGCAGAGGTCAGAAACCCCTAGGCCAGCCCCTGCACGGTTCCCAGAGCAGCCCTCACTCTGCCCACCCTACCTCCTGCTTCGGGGAGATCTCCGTAGCTCTTTCTCAGGGTCCATCAAAGGACTCCCTCTAATTCCTAGGAGGGAGAACTGCCCAGGTGCGCACCATACCTCCTGTAACCACCTAGTGACTGGGTAACTCTAGACCTCTGAGTCCCAAACAAGATCAGCCAGGGATCTTGTTAAAATGCAGGTCCCTAGGCAGGAGGTCTGAGGGGGTGGCCCAGGTCCTGCATTTGAACGAGCTCTCCGTGGTGCCCAAGCTTGCTAGTCCTCACTCTATACTTTTGAGTAGCAAGAATTTCGTTCCTTGTCCTGCTTTTGGGCCAGGCTGCTTTTCCTGGGGCATAAGAGTGGGGTTGGCAGTCTCCTCCCCGGCCCATTCCTGTATCTTCCCTGCCATCCGGTATGGCTTCTGAATCTTCACGCTGACATGGTACCAGGACAAGAAAGTGACTCTCTTCCGGACCGCTTCGGGAATTGCAGGATGCCCAGGGGGCTTCCTCCGAGCACCTCCTACGTGGGGAAATACGGTAGAGACAAAGTAGGCTGCCCCCCACCTCCCTCCAGCCTCCTCTAATCTCACTCTTTTCACAGCTGCAAGATTCATTGATAGCGCTCTATGAATGCATCCAGAGCCTGGCCGGGTGCCACTTTAGGAAGCCAGCCCTGGGCCCTGTCCAGGTGCCTTATACCACAGAGAGGAAGTGGTAGGAGCAAAGGAGGGGCTGCAACCCAGGGGGATCTCTCCCCTCCAACCCCAGAACCACCCCAGCCCTGGTATAGAAGGGATGCAGAGAGAGGAACCTCACCGTCTCCTGCTGCCCCATCGGTCTAGGGCTGGGCCTCTCCTTTCTTCTCTGTTCCTCTCCTTTTCTCCAGTGGACATGGATTAACCAGGAATAATAATAATGATAGACACAAGCACTGGCCGAAACTTACATGGAAAGCCAGGCTTTGCATACATTTTTCATTTAACGATCACAACAATCCTGTGAAGGAGGCGCTATTTCTATTGTCCCCATTTTATGTGAGAAAACTGAGTCCTAGAGAGAGTAAGCGGCTTGACTAAGGTTACACAGCCAGAAGTGGCAGATCCAGCATGTGAACAGGTCTCTAACCCGAGAGCCCGTGTCCTCAGCCATAGATAGAGCCATATGCCCTATGAGGATGAGATGCCCAAATGCACTGGGCAGAGTGGCATGGGGGGGGGCAAGGTCACCAGAAGCAGGGGAAAGTGTGAGGTGAGGGGGTGGGCTAGGAACGACATTCAAGGATACCTGTGGAACTAAAGTCAGGACTCAGGTCTAGTCTAAGGATCCAGAGGGACATTATTCCCTCTGTCCCACACCTTTTTCTGTGGTGCCTGCCCCCTCCCGCCTTTACCCTTGGCTTCTAGGGCCAGGGAGGAATGGCTGGCCCATCCTACCAGAGCTCCTGACTTGGGAGATGACAGACCCCTTGGGGTGTGGATGGGCTCTTACACATCTCAGAGGGCCTCTCTGCAGCTACAAATGAGGGAGTGAGAAAGAGGAATGCATCTCTTTTCTTAGCTTAGCATCCCCCCACCCACCCCGCCCGCTCCCCAGAGCCAACACTCAGGCCCTCTCCCCACGGAGACCACAGCTCTGGCCAGGGGTCCCCTGGGTACCCCAGCCCGTTACCAGCCTCCCTCCTTTCTCAGCTCTCAGTTCCCGCAGCTTCTGCAAAGCTGGAAACCACAGCGGTGGGCTCCGCCGCAGAAAGCAGGAGGGGGAGGGTCGGGTGGGGGTTGGGAGGGAAGCAGTTGTACCTGGGGAACGCTCCCCCCACCCCACCCCCCCGGCCCGGGGCGAGAATTTTCTGCTGATACATCCAGATCCCAGGGCTGAGAAAGTAGTGAAGCTAAAACTCAGGTGGGCGATGGAGAGTCTGGGGTTTTGAAAAGCCACGAAAGACAGCCAGCCACCTGAAACCCCCTCCTGGTGCCCCCGCCACCCCCGCAGTCTGGGACAGGAGAAAGGAGGGGAAACAAAGAATTGAGTGAAAACAACCAGTGGATGAGGGAGGGGATGAATCACCAGGAGGAAGCTGTGAGGATGGGAACCCAGACAGTCACAGGCAGTGGCCATGCCGGCCTCTGGGGCCGCGTCTCCTTACCGGGTACCTCAGCTGCAGGGGACCTGTGGATCCGGAAGGACCCTGACTCTGGCCTCAAGCCCCTGCCCGGTTGCTCTCCCTCCCTGCAGACGGACCTCTCCATCCTTTCTGAGCCCAGAACCCCAGGGGCAGGGTTGCAGCAGGACTGGAGATCTCAGAAAGAACGAGTCAATGGAGGAGAGGAGGAGACCCCAGGGCTGCCTTTCTTGGAGAGCTCGTAGCATGGGAAAGTCCCTGTTCCCTGTTTGAGTCAGGGGCACAGAGGCCGGGGAGAGGGAGGGCGCCCCCGGGAGGGGCGGCCACACCAACGCCCATGTTTATGGTGATGGGACAGGCTGGGATGCTCCTGGCTGCTCGTGCCCTGGGCTGGGGGTGTTTGGGAGTCCCATTAGGAATGGGAAGACAGGAAAAGGCGAAGGTGCAGCAGTCATGCGAGGAAGGAGGGGGCCCTTTGTAAATCCTCAGATGGCCCTGAGCTCTCGGGATGAGGTCTCTGGCACCCTGGGACTTGGGAAGATTTCCGGCCCACGACTCCTCATTATCGTGACCGGGTTTGAGAAAGATCAGGGCACAGCAAAGATAGGCATGTGACCTCGTATCCCTCGTCCTCCACGCCTGCCATGCCCCGACTCAGATGCGGGGCCGCCCTCCCTCTGGCTGGCTGCGGAGTCTTTCTAGCTCCTTTCTACATTTCCTTTCTACTTAGCAGCAGGTCGCGGCAGAGAGCCTGTATCATTCTTTCAGAACCTCTAGAAATCCCATGCCTCCCACTTCCTGTCTTCCTAGGCCCGATCAATCCTCAGCGTCTCCCCTCTCCTGCCAGCTTTACGTCCTCTCCGTCTCTCCCTGCATCTGTGTGCCTGTCTTTTGCACACAAGTTCTGTCTCAGGCTTCACATAGCGATTTGGGCTCTCCTGGCGTTTCTCCAGTTATCTCTCTCTGGATATCACTCTCTCCCCATGCCATCTGAGTTTGGTCTCAGCATCCCTCTTTGTTTCTTGGTCTGCTGCTGCTGCTTGTGTGTCTGGCCCTAGGTCTTTGGTGTATCACAGTCCCAAGACCCCAGCTATGGTCAGAGAACATGGTGGTGGCTGGCACTGACTAGGGGGTTGGGGCAGTCTGATAATCTGGGGCTATGAGAGACCGGGGGATGTCCAAGTGAGAAGGACCAGTGGCACCAAGCCCCTGGACCAGCCCCTCTCCTGCTTACCAGCCCAGGGTGATATCATGCAGAGCTGCAGTATTTACCCGGCCAGTCCTGGGGATTCCTGCCCTCCTGCCAGGCTCTGAAGCACGCCCGATCACTGCTTCCCAGGGTGGATTTGCTGATTTGAGACTGTTTCTGGGAAGACTGGTCTGCTAACCTTTGCTGCTAATGGGAAGAAGCTAGAAGGGAAACCGAAGCTCCAAGGGGCCCATCTTCCCATGGATGGTGTTGGCTCTTCTCCTCGCCCCTCCTGACCCGCCCCAGCTTGTACACCTGCACTGGGGTCTCCGTCCCAGGCGTGGAAGTAGAGCCCTTTCCTTCCCTGGCCTCCTCTCCGTGTATCCTCCAGGAGAGCTGAGTTTTCTCCACTGCCTTTAGAGGTACTTAACTCGGAGAGCAGGCCACTCTCCTTGGTCCTGGGCCCTCAGAACTGGGAGCCTCTCCATAGGTGATTTTTGTTTGAAAATTCAGCTTGTTTTGCAGAAGGGGAGATAGAGGCTCAATGGCTGGCCTAAGGCTACAAGGCTCATCAGTGACGGACGTGGCACCAGAACCTGGTCTTGAGTCTCTCAGCTGACGGGTCTTTCCAGGACCCTTCTGTGGGTTGTGGGAAGGCCCCGGGTTGAGGCAGGGGCTGCCTCAGGCCACAGGGACGTGGGGCTTCCCTTTTCTTCCTTCACCCTGGGCTCGAAGAGGTTCTCTGGCCTCCTTTACCAGGGTGGTTGCCCTGCCCACCCCTAGTCCGCTAGAAGGCAGGGACCCCAGCCATCTGCCCACCAGCAGTTGGCCCATGGCTCTGCCAGGATAGGGGTGAAGCTGAAGGCTTTTTGCTCCCATCTCTTCTGCCTGAACCATCTCCTCAAATGGGCATCTGAACCCGGGGTGGGCCACCCGCACCTCTCACACACACACACACACACACACACACACACACACACACACACACGCACGGCACCCTGGCTGGAGTCCACTTGGGCCTCACGTCCCTGCATTGGGCAGAGAGTGTGGTGGTTCTGAGGCCTGGATGCTGGGGTTCTGACCCCCTCTGCCTGACCTCGCTTTACTCTCAGTATCCTGCTGCTTTAGGGCCTATCAATTCCGCTGCCTCCTTTCTCACCCCATTCTCAGGCAGCCTGGAGGCTTGGAGGGAAGGAGCCGAAAGAGCAAGTTCAGGTTCGCTGTTAATTACCAACCTCCACCTACTAGAGCTGTGTGCCTGAGGTGGAGCCCTCGGCCACTCTGGGTCTCAGTCTCTTGTCGTCAGAGGCCGGGTACCCCAGATGCTCTTGGAGATTCTGTCCAGAGCCCATGACAGAGGAGTTCCTCAATAGTTCCTTTACTGTGGCTGCTCTAAGAGAACTGTTGGGGGAGCAAGACCCCCTCCCCAACTACTCCACCCATCTCCCAACAGACCTTGGCCTTGACTGGGAGGCACCCTGCTAAGGAAGAGCACTCAGCTTTGCTCGCACTGTTCCCAAGATGCCCCTCCTTTCCAGAGGATGGGGGATGACGACTGGCCCCAGGTTCTCCTCTCCCGGGTGGCCCCATTCACTTACTTCTCATGACTGAGCCGTGGGCTTTGCCGACTGGGCTCCCGTCCTTCTTAGCGGGGGGTGGTCCAGGGATGGGGTGCAGCTGGCAGCGGGGTTGGGGGTGAGGCCCTCTCAGCAGAGCCTCAGCCTGCAGCTCTGCACCTAGCTCTCCCCCAATGCTTCTGGGCAGGGGGGTTTAAGCTCCGCACCACACAGGTGGCCGAGTGACAACCCCCCCAACTTTACCACCCCCCACCCCCTGGGGTGCAGTGGGTAGGATGACAGGCGCTTCATGTGGCCAATCTGGGCCTGGGGCAGGGTGTGAGGGGTGGGGCAGCCAATCGCAGGGGGCGTTGGAAAATTCCAAAACCACATGCGACAGCCACACGCGGTAAAAGCTGTTTCCACCCGCCTGGGTCGTTCTGGCTGGGGAGCCGGAATGGAGCTCACAGGAGCCTGGGGCCAGGCCCTTACTCCCCCTCCCCCCTGAGGACCCCGAGCCTGACCCTCTTTGCCAGGTGACTCCAGGGACAGGGATGTTTCTAGAGGTAAGTCACAGAATGTCTGCCTGGGGCGGTGGCGTGTGCCACCTGCGACCTTGTGGACTGCCAACAGCTGTGCTCAGTGAGACACAGTCTGGGAGGCTCCCCCACCACCAACTCTGCTTACGCCCTCCCTACAGACCCGGAGCACACTCTGGGCTAGGGAATAAATGATAGTAGTAGCCGGAATAATCATTAGACAAATGCCACTGTCTGTAGGAGGGGTTAGTGTGTCAGAAATTTCCCCAGGAGCAAAACTGCTGAAATTGGAATGCAGATGCTGCTGCTGCTGATACCACTGAACTGTGTGCCAGAAATGGTTCCGAATGTTTTACATGGATTGTCTAATCCCTGCAAAATACTTTATGAGGTAGGTGCCATTATCCCTATTTCAAAGATGAGGACAGTGAGACACAGAGAAGTTAAGCCACTTCCCCAAAGTCACACAGCTATGCGGTGGAGTCAGGATTCAAAAGCAGGCAGTTGGGCCCCAGTTCCCACCTGAGGAATGGGATGGGATCCCTGGTTCAGGTCTGCTTATGAGGGTGTCTCAGCCTGGGCGGTCTCCTTCTGTTTGAGTCTATAGAATTTCTTGGTCTAGGGGTCCTTCTAGGGGGCTAATACCTCTCTCTCAGAGGCCCTCTCAGCCTCATATCTGCTCTGCCGGGTACCTCGGCCTGCGGGTTCTCTCTTCAAGGCCCCTTAGCAATCAGGCCTCCTCTTGGTCTGGGGTTCCCCGTTGGGCTCCTCCCTTTTGGGGTTGTCTCCATTCCAGAGCCTATTTTTCAGAGCCTCTCGGCCTGGGGGAGGTGTTACTCTCTTCCGGATTCTCCAGGCCAACCCTCCTAAGAGGTCTCTGACTCTAACGACTTTTCAGCCTGGCACAGGCCTTTGCCTGCTGGCCTTCGGGCTCTAGGGAGCTGGGCAGTGGGTTGGGGGAGGGGCTGTCAGCCCCTCTTCTTCTGAGGACACTCACATGTTGGGGGGTGAGATGGCCGTGCGATTGCACAGGGCCAGTGGGTTAGGAAGGAGATAAGGGGGTGTGGTCCTGGTCGAGGTTTCTGTGGTGAAGGGTTAAGGGTAGGAATAGAGTTCAGCCTCTTCCACTTCCAGATGCTCCGAAAGTCCCCCTTCTCCCCCCACCCACATATGGTCCCTGGCCCCCCTCCCCCAGCTCACCCGCGTCACTCCATGACCCGCTTTCCTCCCAGGGCCCTGCTCAGCATTTCCGTGGGGCCCTGTGGCTAGGGGCAGGCGAGGCACCGATCAGGATTGTGCTGAGCAAAGCAACCCCCCACTCAGAAGGATGTAGCCTCCTGGTGCCCCCCCAGCCCCTGTCTGACCAACTCAGGGAGGAGGGTGATGCTGTTGCCCCCCGAGAGCTCTCTGCTGGCAACGGGGAGCTCTAGGCAGTTCTGGCAGAGGGAGGAGCCCAAGTGAGCTCAGGAAGAACTGGTAGGCAATCTAAGGGAGGGCGGCCTCTCCTGCCCAGGAGGGTCCTTGTCAATTCAGGGATGCTTAGAAAGCCGACCCCAGAGGGCTCTTAGCCTGGGAAGGGCTTGTTGATGGGACATAAGCTTTGAGCATAAGGTGCAGTAGGTGCATTTTCTGGAGGAGCAGCCTCTCCCACAAACCAGGAGGATAGATCTGATGTGCTGAGACGTCCCCAGAGAGGATGCTTACTTGCTAGCCTCCATGCGAAAGTGCTTCCTGAGCTCTAACCCCTTTCTCAGCTGCTGTAGCCTCGGGCTTTCAGGGCCCCAGGACCCAGAGTGTTCCTATCCCTACAGAGATGAAGGCTTTCCTGCTCTCCAGCCCTGCACAGCCTGGCCCCAGGCTTGTTCACACCTTGGGATGTGTTAACCACAGAGATGAACACCAAACCTGGGCTTGCCGCCACAAAGCCTGGTGCAGGCTCCCTGAGCCCCTGAGGTCACCCTGCCTCCCCCATCTGCCCCTGCTCTGGCCCAGCGGTCTGCCCCACCCCCTTGCGTCTCCTGGGCGCCCTTTCATTGTTCTCTCCTTGATTCTTTGCGATGTTCCCTCTCACTCTTCTTTTTTTTTTTTCCCTACGCCAGAGCCACAGCAAAGCCAGATCCGAGCCACATCTGCGACCTACACCATAGCTCACGGCAATGCCGGATCCTTAACCCACTGAGCAAGGCCAGGGATGGAACCCGCAACCTCATGGTTCCTAGTCGGATTCGTTAACCACTGTGCCACAACGGGAACGCCTCCCCCGCACTCTTCAGGCTTCCTGTCTCCCTCTGTTGCCTGGATCTTGAGGTTTCTTCAGCCCTCCCTCTCCCTTCCTCATCTCAGCCATCTCCGCCTAGCAAGGCGCAAGCCATTCATCCGCACGGGCTGGCTGGAGCCCTTGCTGAATTCTTTGTCCTCTCCCCAGACCCCAGCACCAGCTCTTATCCCAATCCTCTACTCACAGGTGTGGGTCTTCTTTGCAGCCAGCAGCTCTATAAGGAGAAAAGGGGGGGGGGTCAGGGTCAAAAGCCGAGGACCATAGTGGACTCCCCAGTGCCCAGGCCCCCACCCCACCTCATTCCTTCCCAGCAGAACGGCATCTGAGGAGAAGGTGGGACCACCCTCCACTGCACCCTCTCTTCACTCTCGGCCCTATGGTCACCCAAGGACTCTTCCAGGTCCTCAAAAGTGCAGGCTCCTCACCACTCTGGGGCTTCTCTACACTATTCCTCCTGCCCGGAATGTCCCTCCCTGGCCCCTCGTCCATCTAGCCAACTTCTCATCCTCCAGCGTCCCGATCATGTCTTTTCCTTGGAGAAGGTAAGCATGCCCTTCTCCCTTGTCCTTGCATTTACTCAGCATCAGGCATTTGATTTCCTGGCACTCACCACATCATCTCACCGCTATAGCTGTGTCACTACCTGTGAAACGGGGCTTTCCTGTGAGACAGTAAGCCCCATGGAGGCAGGGACTGTGCCTGCCTCGTTCACATTGTTATTCTGTAGTGCCCGCCCCATTACAGGTGCACAGTATTCTGCAGCCAGAGTTAAATCTCTTGGTTGCTTATTTGTGCCTGAAGGCACCTGGGAATTTCAGAGGTGTGGGGGTGGAGAATAGGCTAGTGAGGCTATTAAGAGGAAGAGGGAGAGCTTCAAGCACGGACTCCGTTTGGCCTTCCACAGGCTCTGGCTCCACTGGTCCATGAGCTTGCAGAGGAAGGAATCCCTTCCTGTTGGTGTGTGTGGCTGGTCCAGGTGGAGAGCAGGCAGTGCTGAGCTAGGTGAGTTGATCTGGGGTGGGCAGGGAGGCATAGCCCGCCAGAGGGAAAGCCTTAGCTAGAGTATCATTGCAGGGGGCGGGGCGGTGTCATTCATTCATATGGTGAGCTTTTATTAAACACCTACCAAGACCCTGGGAAGAAGCCTCCCCAGGGCCAGACCTTGGTGCATTTCCCACATCCATACAGCAGCTCCTCACAGAGCACAGGGCTAGTCTTTCCTTTCAGAAAACGCTGCAGGCCTGCCTTATGCCCCAAGTTTCTCTAACTTCTGACTCTGCTCTCCGGTTATTTTTTTCCTTCCGTTTGTCCAATCCTTGACACCTCCCCCCTCTGCCCCCGACCCCGCACTGTCCCTCTGCCCAAGAGATGCTCCCTCTAACAAGCTTCCTCCACTGGGCTGAGTGGGGGTGATTGGACTTGAAGGCCCAGGCTCCGCTGGGGTAGGGTGGGGGGAGGTGCCCAGGGAGGGAGTGGCTCCATCCGGCCCCTCCCGCCTCCCCCCACCCCGCTGATCCTGCCTGGCCCCACCCAGCTTCCTCCCTGACGTGGCACTGTCTCTCTGGCCTCCAGCCTTGCACCTCAGAGCAGTCCTGGGGTGGGAGCGCTCCCCTCTTGGCCCCGGCAGTGGAGTTCTTCCTCCGCCAGGTGGCCCTGGAGCGTTTCCCCTCAGTGCTCACACCTGACCGAGCTTGTGGCCATGGGAGAGGCTGTTAGACCATCCGTGGGGCCAAGGTCCGCCCGAGTCTCTGTCCGCCGCTGCCCCTGGCCAGGTGCCCCACATTCTTTGCAGAAATGAAACCCCACACCGGGGAGGAAAGTGCTGGGCCCGTGGGTTACGGGCAGCAGACAGGGTGCTATTGCTTTCTCCCCCACCCTCTGTCATCCTTAAAGGCAGGGCAGCTTCCTCCATTGCTGGATGAACAGAAGGTGGATGGCCAGCCTCCCAGCCACTGCTGCCCAGAGCGGGTCCCAGCCAAAGGAGCAGTGCCCGCTCCTCCTCCCAGGGGGCGCTCACACTTGGCAGGGCCTGGCCCTGTGCGGCGCTTCCTTCTTCCAGCTTCCCGACTTGGCTCTCCTCCCCCATCCCACCTGTCCCTTCCCTCCTTGCTTCTCCCTTTCTTTCCCCTCCGTGTGCTTCCGGCTTCTCCCGCTTCGCGTTTCTCCTCCTCCGGTCTCTCCTTCCGTTTCTATGGAGACCTGTCCTGTCTCACCGTCCCGCCTTCGCCGGCCAACCCCTCTCTCCTTCTCTCTCCTCTTGCTCCTCCCCACCTCCTCACTTCCCAACCAGTCTCTTCCCACCTCTCCCTGTCCCCTGAACTTCCTGGCAGCCCCTGCCACCTGCCTGCAGGGCCGTAGGGCCTCTTACCCCTCGAGGCTCGGTGGTGTCTCTGTGGGGCCCTGTCCATGGGGCAACTCCCTGGGTGCCGTCCTTGCTGCCCTGGCTGCCCAGGAGGGCAGGGAGCAGGGCCCAGGGGAGGGAAGGGGGGAGGGACAGAGCACCTGGCCCGGCAGCAGGCAGGGGAAAGGAGTGGCTGGCAGAGTGTTTTGGCATCAGAAAGGGACAAGAGGAGACACCGGAAGAACAAAGTTTAAGCCTTGGGGAGAAACAGGGTAGGTGACGGGAAGGGTGCTCACATTTATCGATGGACGTGTGCTGTGTATAAATCTATGATTTTCTCCGATCCTCCCAGCATCCGCCACGAGGCAAACATAGTTGCTCCAGATAACTAGGTGATGCTCCTAAGTGAAGTGATGGTCAAAGATTGTCCCGACTTGCCCAAGCATTTGCATAAGGACCATAAGTGGCTGAGCTGTGCATTGAACACAGGTCTTGCTGACTTTAGAATCATATGCTTTCTACTTGACCAAGACAGGTGATAAGATCAGGGGAGTTGGGGAGGGGAGAGATGAAGATAGGATGGTTTATCTGGGGGATGGGGTCTCTTCTCCAGGATGAGGTCAGAGTCATCCCAGTGGTTTCTGGGTTCCTTGAGGCCTCTGCCGGCTTAGCCTCTGCCATTTGCTGCCCTTCTCTAGAATTCCCTGGCTCCCTGATGCCTCCATATCCTCCCAGTCTTTTGGGGTCGGGGGCAGGCCTGGAGTTGTTTTTGGGGGCACAGGAGCCATGGGAGACGTGCTACACTGCACTAGGTACAGGAAGGAGACCTCCCCGCACCCCGATCCCCCATCACTGAGCAGGGCTCTTCAGGGCAGGGGGCACAGGATGAGGCTTCTGTGAGTCCTGGATGCTTCTATTCTCCTGCCCAGCCTCGGCCCAGAGTTTGATTAGCTGGGCCTGGCTCTCCTGGTTACCCAACAGGCCGGCTGGCCGGGGGCCAGGCTGCAGTGGGGAGGCTCCCTGGCACCTCCTCCTGCTCTCACTCCCAGCTGGTAAACAGCAGAGCAGGAGCCAGCCACGCCTCAGCCTCGTGACGGCAGCCCACTCCCCCCAACCTTGTGCACGTGGCACCTGGCGTGGAGAGGGCAGGCAGCTGTCCCTTTCCTCGCCTGCCCTCCCATCTCACCATCCTCCACTCTTACCCCATCCTGGAACTTCACACGGAGCACCTCCAGCACCTCCATTCCTGGGTAGCTCCCAGACTCTCCCAAGGGCTGTAGCTTATGAGACAGAGGTAGAGAAGGACTCTCCACCTCCTAGGATGGTTGACAAAGGGGTAGGGAGTGGGGAAGAGTGGACGGAAACTCGTGGGGATCTTCTTGTACGGAGAGAGAGTCTGAGGGCATGTGTCTGTGCCTCTGAGCCTCTGATTAGCCCCGTGTCCTTTTGGTAAATGGGTGGCCCACGCATCTGTGTACCTTTCTCTGCACAGAACAGGATGTTGGTCTGTTTGGGGGCTCAGCCCCTTGGGCAGGCTTGGAGTAAGAGGCAAAGTTCTCTGAAGCACCCCTGAGGCCAGTGTCACAAAGACAAGTAGAGCCAGCAAGAGGCAGAAGGAGCAGCGCGCAGGGAGTGCTGGGGCAGTGCTGCCCTGCTGCTCCCTTCCCGCCACCGATGACTGGCTTTGCTTCCACTCAGTGTCCTCTCTGTGCCTCTCCCTGCCAAGCCCTTCCCGCCTGTGGCTCTTCTGTTTTCTGTGCTTCTGTAGCTCATTCCTCTCCCTCTTTTCTCCTTTTGAAGCCTCTCCTCTGTGACTCTGGGTTTTTTAGGTTCCTTCCTGACCTCCCAATCATGGGCAGAGTAGAGGTCATGAGTAGAGTGCCTGGAGATGGGCACTTGGCCTTGGCCTTGTGCCAGGCAGCCCTGCCCACCCCAGATGCCACAGGTCTGGCTGCCTCTCCCAGCCACACCACTTCATGCCACTTCCAGAGGTGGGAAGGGAGGGACTGGTGGTTGGGAAGACAGGGTCCTGGCCTCTAGGCCTCAGCCAGTCGCATGCTTCCTAGACATTCTCATATCTCTACCCCCTCGTTGCCCTAAGCGTGGATGGCTGGTGTTCTTTCTTCTTGGGGCAGAAATGTACGGTGAGCATCCTTTTGGGAAGTCCCCCCTCATGCCTCCCCTTCCCCCCTCTGGCTCCAATCACAGCCCCTTTTCTGGAGGAATCTGTCCTTTCAAAGCAGGGCAGTGGTTATTTCCCTCTCACATTCTTACGCAAGGAAGAGGCTGATAGGGATCAGAGACCATTTTCACCCCCCACGTGCCCAAGTTCCCTTATCAGGCTGGGGAATCTCAACGCAGAGGGCAAGCAGCCTGGAGGGGGTGGAGGGGGGGTGGCGGCTTGGAACTGGGGAGCAGTCACCAACTTCTCTTTCCCTTCCTCCCCACCCCTTAAACCACAGAAACCACTTAAAGCTCAGTGCAGGCCTGCCCCTCCTGAGAGGGTCTGAGCTGTAAAGGTGGAAAGCGTGTGGGGCCTGGGCAGCCTGCAAGCCACATACCCCCTCAGCTCCACCTTTCAAGGGCCACCCCCACTGGGAAGCCTGATCCTGTGGCGATTAGGAACACCTTTCTTTGGGTTCTCCCTTAGAGGTCCCTGCCTGGGGAGACCTCAACCCACTGTGATGACTCAGGGAGGGGGTCCAGCCCCCTCCACCATTAAAAAAAGGACATCTCAGGCTCTACAAACATCTGTAGATCTCACAGCTGCCACCCCTCCCCTTTCCTGGTTGCAAAGGCCACTGTGGGTGGAGGGACCAGTGGGAGTTTGACCCAGCGCCTGGCCCTGAACTTTCCATGTCACCCCACCTGTACCCTTCATCTGTCAATTAGCATTTGTGGCCACTTAAGCTCGGACACAGCGGGAGCTCTGATTTTTGGAGCCAAAAGACTTGAATAAGAACATAGCCCAGTACTACTGTTTGTAATCAATTACCACATCATTAAAAAGGGGACAATAGGAGTTCCCGTCATGGCGCAGTGGTTAATGAATCCGACAAGGAACCATGAGGTTGCGGCTTCGGTCCCTGCCCTTGCTCAGTGGGTTAATGATCCGGCGTTGCCGTGAGCTGTGGTGTAGGTTGCAGACGCGGCTTGGATCCCGCGTTGCTGTGGCTCTGGTGTAGGCCGGTGGCTACAGCTCCGATTCGACCCCTAGCCTGGGAACCTCCATATGCCGCGGGAGCGGCCCAAGAAATAGCAACAACAACAACAACAAAGACAAAAAAGAAAAAAAAAAAAAAAAAAGGGGACAATAATGTCTATCCAGACTTACGTCTGTGAACAGGCTTTGAGGCTAGAGCAGTCTGAACACAGGAGGGGTTCTTACAACTTTACTTGCCCCAGGGCATGCTTCTGTGGCTTTAGCTAGCCAGGAAGTTCCTCCTGGGACATTGCGGTCCCCCAGGGTGGGGGTGGAGGTGGGGACAGGTGCCAGCTGTGGATGCGGAGTGAACTGCTCCTGAGAGGAGTGGACTTGAATTCTCACCTCACAGCCTCTTCGGAGCGGCAGGTGGGATAGGGGTTGTGGATGAGTCAGTCCTAAAACTTCCCTGCAGCCAGGGCCGAGCCCCAGGCCCGTTTACTTAACCTCCCGGATTTATCTCCTTGCGGAACCCACCTTACGGAGCGGTGGCAATGATTAACTGACAGAGCAAGTAAAGTACAGGACCTCCTGGTACAAAGTGCTGTGGTTAAAAAGAGATGTTTTGGTCCCTTCCTCCCTCTTTCCATTCTTATAATCCTCCCTTCTCTTCATCAGATCCCCTTCCTATGCCCCTTTCCTGCTGTATGTTTCTTTAGAAGTATTACCAAGTAACATTTTTGCATTTTATTCATTTTGTAACCTGTCTGATCCCTCTGTCTGTTTTGATCCCTGCTGTACCCAAGGCCCAGCGCCCCCTGGCCCTCTCTAGGCATTTGTGGAAGGAATGCATGAATGAAGGGTAAATGGCCTCTACTTTTCTTTCCAGCTGCTTTCAAATGGGCATCGAATCCAGGTGCTCACCTAAGAGGTTGTTAGGGGAGGATTTGTGGCTGAAGTAGCACAGGACGAGGGACAGAGCTGGACCTACGGGTGGACTTCACGGGCTGAAAAGATTGGTGAGCTATCATCCCAGGGAAGGAAGTGATCTGACTGGGAGTTGGCAGCTGGCACTTAGGACTGCTCAAGTTAAGTGATTAAGAGCCCAGATTCTAAGGCGAGACTCTCTGGGTCTGAATCCTGGTTTTACGCCAAACTGAATGGATAAACCCAAGGTCACACTGGATAACAATATTCACAGTAGTACTTACCCCACAAGGGAGTTGCTGACAAATTGTTGGAACAATTCCTTGAATGGTGATAATCGATACTCTTTGGGTAGCTGTTAGCACCTAATATTATTTGATCAATGCTACCACCTGGTGGACATTTGGAGCAAGACTTCTGGGGGACAGGGACAGGGGTGGGGGAGTGGGGGGTGGAGACGGAGGAGGGGGGATGGGGGACGGCGGGGGGGGGGGGGGGAATGGGGGGGGACCTAATCAAGAGAGGGAAGAGGAACTGAGGAGCAATCTGAATGGAAGTGCATGCATTATGCTAGCATTCTGCTGAGCTTTATCTGGATGCAGCAGGCTTGGCTCTGGTTAGGGGCCCTGGGCAAAATGAGAAAGGGCCCGAGAAAGAGGGAAAAAGAAGCTGGGTTGGCACAGTGCCTCCCTTCCTCCCTCCCTTTCTTCTTTCTTCCTCCAAGCCTAGCCTGAGCCAAGAGGAACCAGCTCCAGGGAAGGTGAGGTGAGTGAGAAGAAGGTCACTGCTGACGTCAGGGACATTCAGGTAGGTGGTAAACACGATGTGACCTACATTTATCCATCTTCCACATTCTCCTCCTACTCACCCGGTAGCCCTTTCCGGGCATCCCTGAGAACAGCACGCGCAGTTCAGAGGGACGCTCTCCTCTCCCAAGCCCTTAGTCCCTGGGACATTGAGATTGGTCTGGCTCTTGGCTCCAGCCTTACCCCTCAGAGTGGCACAGGTGCAGAAGGCAAGAGAGAGGACACCCAAAGGCGTGGTGTGCTAGTCTGACATCTCCTGACTCACTCCCAAGGTGCAGAAGTTTCGTCTCTCTTCAGAACAGATGTGGGCCGAAGTGGTGCGGTAGATGGGTGGGGAGTGCTGGCTTCCCCTTGTGCAGCCCCAAGGAACCCCAGGGGAAGGTGGCTTATGATGGTTTCAGCCACAGAGCTTTTTTCTGGAGTGACTCAGTAATTGGACGGCCCCCTAAAGGGGCAGGGGCCTTGCTGAACAGGGAACCTAGGACCCGTCCAGCCCAGACCTACAGAACTAGTGTCAGTGTCTCTTGGGGATGGAGGCCGGCATTCTTTCCGCATGTTTAACAAGCTCATCCAAGTTGATGTCTGGCTAGTGTGACTCATTCAGTTCGAGAATCACTGCTAAAGGCCTGCTCCAATTCAGACAACCCAAATGAGCTTCCTCCATCCCTTGTATGGCCAGGGCAGAGGGAGCATAGGCTGCAGTTCTAAAAGCCCAGGATATGCCAATAAGGGGAGAGATCCCGCTAGAGACAAACGAGCATTTTATTAGCAAAAATAAATACATGCCCCGCAGATGGGAAGATCCAGTGGGCGAGACAGTCTCTCAGGCTAAAGGCTGAGATGGGCAGGTGCCAGGGAGGTCCCGGGACCTAGCCCACCACCCAAGGGAGGCAGCAAGGCAATAAGGGGCGTCTCACACTCCCCCAGCAGCACGTCCCTGCGGAACCCCGCGCCCCTGTCCAGCACCTTGGCCCTCAGACTGCGAGTGGCCAGGTCTGGTGGACCGAGCCCATCAAAGAAGAAGTCCTCGTTGAAGATGGGGTTGGCGCTGCATTTGACCACTCGGCTCCGCTGGCCCCGAGGCCGGACGCGCGGCCGCAACCTCAGCACCACGCAACAGCCGCCGCCGCCGCACCCGGGGCCGGCCCGCGGCTCGGGCAGGCCCTCGGCGCTCACCAGGCGCAGCCGCAGCCGCCCATGGGCGGCCTGGTACTCGGCGGAGAACCGCAGCTGCCCGCCCCGGGGCTCGAGGCGCAGCACGCTCTCCTTGGTCGGCCGCAGCTGGCAGCACAAGAAGTCGAGGTGGAAGAGCGGCGGCGTGGGCGGCCCCGCGCGGCGCGGCGTGTAAGGGCTGGTGTCCGCCGAGCTCGCCTCCTCCGGGGACAGCGAGCACGGCCTGGGCGGCCGGGGCCGGTCGGGGCCTGGCCGCGGCGAGCCAAAGGGAGACGAATCCGGCGACGAGGCGGTGTCGCTGTCCGGGGCCCGGCAGAGGCGCAGGTCCGGGGCGGAGACGTGCAGCCGGGACTGCGCGGGGGACAGCCCCCCGGCCGGGGCGGGCGGCGGCGAATGGAACAGGGACTCGCGCCGGCGCGTGTGCGGGCTCTCGGGCAGGAAGGCCCAGCCTTCGCGGCCAGCCAGGTGCGGCAGCGAACAGGCCGTAGGGAGGCCGCGCCCGCCCGCGTCGCGCCCGCCCGGGGGCTCGGCGCCTCCTGGGTCGGAGAGCCGAGGCGGGATGATGAACTGCGGGATACGATCGGGGGTGAGGACGTTGGGGCAGGCGCGAGCCAGCTGGCCGGGGGTGCGGCGCTTAGGAAACAGGCTGGAGGGCGCCCACCGAGCCCGAGACTCCGCCGCCCCCACCCTGTAGCCAGCTTTTTCCAAGAGCCACATGCGGCGGGGCAGGGGGCTGAAAGTCTGAATTCTCCGAGGCCGAGAGGGTCCAAATCCAGCGTCTCGTAAGGAGGCCTGGCCGAGAAAGGAAGGGGAGGGCGAAGTGGGTGATGCTGCAAACACCTGGTGGTCCGCAGCCACTCCCTTCTTTAACGACCCACAGGGAGCACTGGTCCCTGTTTGAGCTGAGGTGGGGGGTGGGAGTGGGGTGGGACAAAAGGCGGCAAAGTCTGGGGGCCCCTGGCTAAACTGTCACATTTTCAGATCAGGCCTTGGACATCCGAGTACACAGATTCTCTCATTGGTAACAAAGATGTCCACCCACTCCGGAGGTAGAAGGCTGAACACTCATTAGAACGCTAAGCTTCTCTTAGAATAGAGTAACATCTGCATTATCAAAAGATCTGTAACCACAAGCTCCCACCCAGATCCAGAATCCCAAACATATACAAGCTCCCCCAAGAGACATCCTGCGGGAAGACTCAGGCTCTCCTACTAGGCCCGATCTGGCACCCCCTGGGACACCTCCACGCCCAGCTTCCCTCCCCTGCGGCAGGGCTAGCTTCTCAAGCTGAGCCATCCTTCGGCCCTATCCCCACCTGCCTTCTCTTGCTCCTCCCTCGCCTCCTGAGTTGTTCCAGGCCAGAAGCAGACTCGCTGCACACTTGGCTGCTGCCCTGCGAGCACCCAGAGCTGCTTCAAGGAGATGTACCTTTGCGGGGCACAGGATCCCACCCCCCTAAGGCCCTGTCCGTCCTGCTCCCTGCCTCCTAGCCCTACCTCATCCCAAGTCCGCAGCGCGGGCCCAGCGGTTGGGCCGTCCCTCCCTCTCTCCACTCCTTTTCTCCCTAGGAAACCGCTGAGCACAAAGGCAGCATTGATTCTCCACCACCCGTGAGGGGACTCTGGGAGGCCCGGCCGCCGCCGCGCGCTGCTTACCGCACCCTCTCGCCCGCACCTGGGGGAGCACGATGTTCCGACCTTCTGCTTGGGAGTCTGAGCCCACTGCAGCGGCTCCGTCGGCACCTGGAGGGCAGGCCTCACCTGCGAGCCGCCTCTGGGTCCTGGCCTCTGGCCAGGAGGCGTTCAGAACCGGAGGGGAACAGCTTCCTACCCCAGCCCAGTCCTTCTGGGAGGAGTTGGCAGGGGCCTCCGTTGCGTTGCCAACGTACGACCTCTTTTCCTGGATAAACACAGCTCTGTCTCTGCAGCCATCAGGCCGGCCTTCTTAACTCCTTCCTTCGGGTTTCCAGCAGAAAGCCAGCCCTGCGCCCCTGAGGTTTTCTCTGCTGGGCCCAGGCCGCTGGGGAGTTGGGGAAGGGCTGCAGCGAAAAGGGTGACAGCCCTTTAGGGAGCAGTGGCCTCTATCTTTCTGTGCTACACTGGCCCCACCCCAGCCCTCCTAGGTGAAGCCCACAGCCGTGGCAACACAAAAGGTAACTTCTGCAAAACCCTCCTTGCCGGAATCCTGCCTTGGGCCCCATTGTTCCCGTCTAGAGCCATTCACATTGCTCCCAGACAGGGTGATTTGCGGTGACTATTTCTCTGAATTACACGGGACCAAGGAAACGTGACCAGCCTCAAGATTTCTGGACACAGAGACACTGAGGACAGAGCTGGTTCCATCAGAGCCCAGGTCAGGCTGGCGGCAAGCACGGTGGCAACCCCCCATTCTTGTTAGAAGTGTGTTAAACTGTAAACATGGAGGATGTCTCCTCCCTCCTTCCCCTCCTTGAAGACAGCTCTAGGAAGCACAGACTACCACGGAAAAGATGAGGCCATCAACTGTACTCCAGGTACAGTCACTATCCTTCATTCCCTCCTTAGGGCCTTTGCCTAAACTCTTTCCTCTCCTAGGACCACTCCCTCTTCATCTTTTGGCTCTGGAGGCCCTCGCTGATATCCTCACCATTGATATTAAGGGCTTCTGTTCTCTACCTTCACAGCACCCCATACTCCCCTTTATGGTACTGTTCACAGTTCTTCCTGTGATTTATTTATGTGATTGTTTCATGACTTCCTCCCTTACTAGACTGTAAGCATCACAAAGACAGTGCTTAGAATAAGGCAGGTGCTCAGTCAGGATTTTTTTTTTTTTTTTGTCTTTTTTGTTGTTGTTGTTGTTGCTATTTCTTGGGCCGCTCCCGCGGCATATGGAGGTTCCCAGGCTAGGGGTTGAATCGGAGCTGTAGCCACCGGCCTACGCCAGAGCCACAGCAACGCGGGATCCGAGCCGCGTCTGCAACCCACACCACAGCTCACGGCAACGCTGGATCGTCAACCCACTGAGCAAGGGCAGGGACCGAACCTGCAACCTCATGGTTCCCAGTCGGATTCGTCAACCACCGCGCCACGACGGGAACTCCTCAGTCAGGATTGTTGAATGAATTAATGATATTAAGCAGAACTGCACCTGCATTAGTTCACTTATCCCTTCACTGGGCTAGGTGCTGGGGATACATAGAATGGAGAAGCAGTTTAAGGGGAGAGACATAACAGCAAAAACACAAGTTGTGAAATACAAGAAACAAACAAGATGATTATTTTGACATCTGATTCTTGAGTTTTGAGTGAGCAAATGTTTTGTTTATGGAGATTCCTGACACACTCAGACTTCCCAATCCTGTGATTTCTGATTTAGCTCAGCCCTGAGGTCCTTTCTGGGGAGGGTGGTCTGTGTGGAGCACTGTGGCATCAGTTAGGCGGGTTGGGGATCTGAGCTCTGTGACTTACTAGCTGTGTGACCTCTGGTATGTAACTTAATCTTTCTGGGGTCACCTTTCCCTTCTGGAAAACGGAGAGAAGATACCTAACTCTGAGTCAGCATGAAGATCAAATAAGATCACACCTGGGCATTAGTTAGGCTGACTTCTGCTAAAAGTATACAAAAACAGAAACCCCAAATCAATCTGACTTGAAAATAAGGACATTTTTGGCTTCTATCATAAGAAATCCAGAGGAAGTCCAGAGGATTGAGGGAAGTTTGATTCTGTGGCTTCATTCATTCATTCATTTATAGTCACTGACTATTTACTATATGGCACTGTATACTGGACTCTGGGGATATAGCCATGAGGCAGCAGAGAAGTGTCCTGGCTAGATGGAGTTTCTACTTTAGTGGGGGAATAAAGACAGACAAAAATAAATTAGGAAAAATACAGTTTATTAGATGGAAATCAGTGTTGGGGAGAAAATTAGAGAAGGCTCATAGAGGGTGTCAGGAGAGCATACAATTTTAAATAATGTGGTTAAAGATGGCCACTTTGAGAATGTAACATTTCAGTAATGATACAAAGGAAGGAGGAAGGCTATCTGGAGAAAAGCATTCTGGGCAGAAAGAATTGAAATGTAGAGGCCCGGAGGCAGAAGCATGCCTGGAGTGTTTAAGGAGTCACAGAGGCCAGTGTAGCCAGAACAGAATGAGTGATGGGGATATGACATCAGAGATTTACCAGGGCTAGATTCTACTGGGGCTGATAACAGTTTTAGCTTTTCCTTTTGATAAGCTGAGGAGTGATATGATGATGTACCGTTTAAAGGATTGCTCTTGTGGTTGTGTTGAGAATAGAATGAAAGGGATAAGGGCATAAGTTGGGAAACCAGATAGGAAAATATTGAAATAATCTTTGTAAGATGACTGGGGCATGGATCACGGTTGCAGTAGTCAGTTTCTGGATATATTCTGAAGATAGTGTCAATAGGATTTCCTGATGGATCCATCCCTATCTAAAGAGAAAGAATTATCCAAGGTTTTTAGCCTGAATAGCCAGAAGAAGACAGCTGCCATTTATGGGGCAGGTACATCTCAGGAACTCAGTTTTAGATCTGTTAAATTTGAGATGCCTGTTAGACATCTAAATGGAGATGTTGAGTAAGCAGCTGGATATATGAATCTGAAGCTCCAAGGAGAGGCCCAGACTAGTAAAATAAATGTGGGCACCAGCAGAAATGCAGGTGGAATTTAAAGCCACAAGACTTGGTGAACTGTAGGTCAAAAAGAAAAAGGATAAAAAAAGACTGAGTCTTGGGTGCCCCAACAATTAGAGTGGGAGAGGAGGAGGAACCAGCTGGTTCTGATAAAATAAGGCCTGAAAACTGACCATTGGTTTTAGTGCCAGAGTCATTGGTGACTTTGACAAGAGCAGTTTGGGAGAGCAGTGGAGGCAAAGGCTTGGGAAAGGATAGGAGAAAGAGAGCAAAGATAACTCTCTGGAAAAGTCTGCTAAAGGAGAAGGGAGAAGTGGGGGCAGTGGCCAGAGTGGAGAGTAGAATCAAGAGGAAAATTTTAATTTTTATATTTTATTTATTTATTTGTTTATTTATTTATGTATCTTTTTAGGGTTGCACCTGCGGCATATTGAGGTCCCCAGGCTAGGGGTCAAATTGGAGCTACAGCTGCCGGCCTACACCACAGCCACAGCAGCACCAGATCCTTAACCCACCGAGTGAGGCCAGGGATCAAACCCATGATCCTCGTTAACCACTGAGCCACGACAGGAACTATAAGAGCAAAATTTTTAAATGACAGAAATAATAATATATTTGTATGCTGCTGGGGAAAATCAAATAGAAAAGGAAAATCGATAGTGCGGAAGAGAGAAAGAAGAATATTTGGAGCAATATTGCTGAGTAGACAATAAGAAATAGGTGTCACGCATGAGAAATAGATCTAAGGGTTGTCCCTTGCTTGCTCTATGAACAGTTCACCCGGTTACTGGAGGCAAAGTGGAATAAACTGGTAGAGGTGTGGGAGCTCGCTCTCTTTGAATGCTTCTCATTAATTTCTCAAGGAAACAGGAAGCAAGGTCATCAGCTGAGAGTGATGATGGGGGAGGAGCCAGTGCTAGGGGTTCGGGTAGAGAGGACCAGGAATGAAACAGTCGCCCAGGAGAGCGGGAGACTGAATGGTCTAGGGAACTGCAGGCTGACTGCCAGGCTGTATAATGGGCCCACGTTAGGAGAGTGATCATGACGTTAAAGCAGGATAGCGGGGTTGTGTGTGTGTTTTCTCCAGCTGTGCTCAGCTGTGCAGTGTGTGTGTGTGGGGGGAATGGGCAGAGATTTATTTTCAGCCTGGATTGTGCCCAGTCTTTGACAGGTCACTTTCCTCCTTCCTCACCCCTTCCGTGTCCTTCTCTTGGTGGGTGTTAAATTCAGGGTGCACACAAACGTGTAACCCACCTGGGCCATATAGCAGTGGGACTGAAGAGAAAACTGACTACAGAAAATCCACAACCTGGCCATATGAGTTAGGGTCTGGTGAGGAAAACAGCACTTGTTAGGTGCTTCAACAGAGGGAGTTTAACACAGGGAACTTGTTACCGAGGTGATGGAAGAGCAAACATGGCCAATAGGATGTTGAGGGCTGTCTGGTAGGATCGGTAACCATGAGACAGAGCCGCTACTGGAGTTGCCTTCCAAAACAAAGAAAAGGGGAGAAATACCCTTACATCTCCCTACTTTCCACCTTCCAACCTGCCACTAGAGCCCTTCAAAGCTGGATGACAAAGGAGACTGGGAATCGGAGATTGTAGGCACTAGCCCTCTGCAGTCTAAGGCAGCGTAGGGGAAGGAGGAGATCTGCGAGCAGTCGAGCAAATGACTGGCATGCTGGGTAGCCAAAAGCTGACTTAATCAGAACGGTAAGACATCAGACCTGGAACTTGAGGATCACCTCATCTATGCTTTCATTTTTAGTGAACAGGAAACAGACCCTGGAAGAAATAATGTGCCACACAGCAGAGTTGAGGCTAGAACCCATATCGTCTTCTTTTCCTCTTCAGTCTTAAAAAAAAAAAATTATTGGGAGTTCCCACCGTGGTTCAGTGGGTTAAGAATCCAACTGCAATGGCTGAGGTTGCTGTGGAGGTGCAGGTTGAATCCCTGGCCTGGTGCAGTAGGTTAAAGGATCCAGTTCTGCCACAGCTGTGGCTCGGATTTGATGCCTGGCCTGGGAACTTCCATGTGTCTCAGTGCACATACAACCCAGATCTTCTATCTCAAAGAGTACTGTTCTGGAGTTCCTGTTGTGGCTCAGTGGTTAACGAATCCAACTAGGAACCATGAGGTTGCGGGTTCCATCCCTGGCCTTGCTCAGTGGGTTAAGGATCCGGTGTTGCCGTGAGCTGTGGTGTAGGTCGCAGATGTGGCTCGGATCCCACATTGCTGTGGCTCTGGCATAGGCCGGTGGCTACAGCTCCGATTCAACCCCTAGCCTGGGAACCTCCATATGCCACAGGAGTGGCCCTAGAAAAGGCAAAAAGACCCCCCCCCCCAAAAAAGGAGTACTGTTCTGTCTTGTACCCTAGGGGTCTTTGTATTTGTGCAGAACTGTTCCCTTGAGTGAGGACTGGGGGTGCGGCCTCCTACCTCTGCCTGCGCCATTGCTGCCACTCAAGAACTTTGCAGGTGACCCAGGGCCTTGGCCTCTTTTTACTTGCCAGTGCCACTGTAGAAGGACACTTAGAGGACCGGCCAGTACAGAGTGCTTTCCTGGGTTCAAGCCAGATGAAGAGGCTAAGAGGGGACAGACCTTTTCTCTAGGTCAGCAGACAACTGCTATGACTCCCTGAGCTTTTGCTAAATTGTCCTGTATCCTTGAGCAGTGGCCTCAGGCAGCATGACTTGGCCACCAGAACTCACTGGCAGGTCATGGGGTTGGTGATATACCGTGTCTTGCAGCTCTGGCTCCTCAAGCAGGACCCATGATGCATGATCTAGTTCTGCGGTCTTAGTTTCAGGAAGACTTTAGGGGCCCCTTCTTTAAGAGCTGGTATGAGCCATTGATGTTGGTTGCCTTCTGGAACTGGTTGGTCTTACAATTGCCTTATTCACTCTTTGGTTTCTCTTGGCGCTTAATTCAGACATTTGGAGAACACATATTCTCTGCTTCAAGCAGAATAATAATCCACATTTGTTAGAGTTCCCATTGTGGCTCAGTGGTAACGAACCTGACTAGTGTCCATGAAGATGAGGGTTTGATTCCTGGTCCCACTCAGTGGGTTAAGGATCCGGTGTTTCCATGAGCTGCAGTGTAGGTCGCAGACATGGTTTGGATCCTTTGCTGCTGTGGCTGTGGCATAGGTCAGCAGCTGCAGCTCCGACTTGACCCTAAGCTTGGGAACATCCATATGCTGCACTTGCAGCCCCCTGCCCAACAACAACAACAAAAATCCACATTCGCTTGGATTGCCAATTGGATTCCACCCCATCTACCTCTATAATAGTATTTGTATTCCAGATGAATGTACTACACATGGGAATTGGTTTTTAAAGTGTGGAGGCAGCAACTCCCCTTGTTTCTGCCTGGAAAGCTGCGATAATTGGCCTTCTGGTAGAAGATAGGCATCTGTCAAAGCCCTCGAAGCTAGAGAAGTATTCCAGCAGCTGGTGACCTTATTTCCCTTACCAAGATCCCTGCTTGCTCACCTGGCCTCATCCAATCAGGGCTGACATCCCCGGCCTGGCTGTGGGATTGCCTAAGAGCCTCCTACCTCTTCGCTTGCCAGCTGGTGCTTGTTTGTATGAGACACTGGCCCCAGCAGAGGGGTGCTAGGAGGCATTCAACCTCTGCTATCTTCAACACAGGACTTCCAAAGTCTTCCTGGGTGCTGACATCCCACTGCTAGATGTGAGAAGAATGAAGCAAGTTGTACTTGAGTTTCCAAGTACAATGGTTTTGGTTTTTTTCCTTTTGTTGATTGCCTTGGAAGGATGGAATATATTTAAATGAAGATTAGGCTCTTCTTGGCCATGAATAAAGGACAAGAGGTTTTTGGTACACATTGATTTACAGTCTGGGTTTAACGGGTCATCCAAGGCAAACGTGAAAGCACAAAAGGAGGAGGGGAGTGTATAGGGAATATGGGGGGAGGGCACAGTTGGCAGCCACAAGATTTCTGGCTGTGGCCATTAGTGCATCTCCATCTTTTTTTTTTTTTTTTTTTTTTTTGTCTTTTTTGTCTTTTGTTGTTGTTGTTGCTATTTCTTGGGCCGCTCCCGCGGCATATGGAGGTTCCCAGGCTAGGGGTTGAATCGGAGCTGTAGCCACCGGCCTACGCCAGAGCCACAGCAACGCGGGATCCGAGCCATGTCTGCAACCTACACCACAGCTCACGGCAACGCCGGATCGTTAACCCGCTGAGCAAGGGTAGGGATCGAACCCGAAACCTCATGGTTCCTAGTCGGATTCGTTAACCACTGCGCCACGACGGGAACTCCTTTTTTTGGTCTTTTTAGGGCCGCACCCAAGGCACATGGAAGTTCCCAGGCTAGGGATCGAATCGGAACTGTAGCTGCTGGCCTACACCTCAGCCACAGCAATACAGGATCCAAGCTGCGTCTGCGACCTACACCACATCTTACGGCAATGCCAGATCCTTAACCCACTGAGCAATGCCAGGGATTGAACCCATGTCCTCACGGGTCCTAGTCAGATTCATTAACTGCTGAGCCATGACAGGAACTGCTAGTATGTCTCCAGCTTTTGAAGGACACTGGATCAAGTCCCTTTTCAAGTCCCTTCAAAACCATGTCAACCAATTCTTTGCCTGTTATTCAAGACTGATGGCTTAGGAAGCATGTGGTCTAGTTCCTAGAAAGAAAACCTGACCCACCCACCTCTCCACCACTGCTGAACTTGTGTCCAACTCTCTGACCCTGTTCCTTGCCACAAAATGTTCATTTTCTCTGAACCCCCAGCCCCTGTCCCAGATCCTGGAATCTTAGTTGAGGCCCGAACTTGAATTCTTCACTTGTCAGGATGAGGGTTTGGACACAGACTCATCCCTCCTCTGCCAATTCTCCTTTCAAACTGAGGCATAAGATTTTTTTTTTTAATTAAAAAGACCCCAAAACCTGAGGCTGTGGCTGCTAGTTACCTACCGAAATTATTTCCCTTTCTTCTACAACATATGGTCAGACCATATTTTCTAGCCCATCTCCCTTGAAGTTTGATGGGGTCTTGTGACTACGGAAACACTTTGAGGCTTGGCCCCCAAAACCTTCCTTGGGATTTTCTCTTCTCTCATCTGACAACTGGATGCCACTACCTGGGATGACATTGGAAATCTCCTGTTGAAGAGGACAGGCCTTTTGTCAGCTGGATTTCTGAATGATTCCTAGATACCAAAAACTAGACTTCATGAGAGTGAAAAGTGCATTCTATTTCAGATACAGGTTAGACTACGAAGGTGTAAAGGTTATCTGTTTCAGAGTTTGGCATTACCATATTTAATAATAAAATCCTTTATGATATGTGCCTTGATGCTCTCCTGTGTGTGTGTGTTTGCTTTTTAGGGCTGCATCTGAGGCATATGGGGTCAAATCAGAGCTATAGCTGCCAGCCTACACCACAGCCACAGCAACACGGGATCCAAGCTGCATCTGTAACCTACATCACACCTCACGGCAACGCCAGATCCTTAACCCACTGGGCAAGACCAGGGATTGAACCCACCTACTCACAGAGACAACACCAGGCCCTTTAACCTGTTGAGCCACAACGGGAACTCCTCCAGAGGGTACTCTTTCTCCCCTTGATGCCTTTGTTTGTACTAGTCCCTCCATTTGGAATATCCTCCTCTCCCATGCCTGCCTGGTGGACACCCCTTAACTTTTGAGACTCCGTTCAAGCACAGCTTGCTTTAGAAAGCCTTCTGATTGCTTTCTAGAGTAAAACTGACACCTCCTCCCTTTGTGTCTGCCCTGAACCTATAACACTAGATCCTTAACCCAGTGTGCCAGGCTGGGGATTGAACCTGTGTCCCAGGGCTCCTAAGACACAGCCAATCCCATTGTGCCACAGTGGGAACTCCCCTGGAAGGATTCTGATTTCCAACTACAGAAGGGTCTTGGGCTAAGAAGGGGGCTGTGAGACTTTATTTATGCAGAGGAAAGTGCCCTCTCCCTCACTTTACTGGTTATTTTCTGGTCACTCCTCTCTGCTCGGTGGTGGGTCCCAGGCAAGGCAGTCAGCAGTAGGCAAGGCAGTCAGCAGTAGGCTCTCCTGAAGGCACAGGGGCTATTATTTAGATGAATCCTTTTCCAGTGACATCTGGAGGAAAATGCCTGCAAGAGAAGGGTGAGCCAAGTGGCAGGAGCCAGAGCACAGAGGGCAGGTGTTCAATGAGGTGCTCAGAGCATTTGCACCCAGTTACTCAGTACCTGGATCCTGTCACTGTGGTACAGCTTGGGGCCAGTTATACACAGAAAAAAAGTTGTAGTTTCCATCGTGGCTCAGCAGAAATGAACCTGACTAGTATCCTTGAGGATACGGATTTGATCCCAGGCCTTGCTCAGTGTGTTAAGGATCTGGCATTGCCATGAATTGTCGTGTAGTTCACAGATGTGGCTTGGAGCCTGGGTTGCTGTGGCTGTGGTGTAGGCTGGCAGCTACAGCTCCGATTTGACCCTTGCCTGGGAACTTCCATATGTTGCAGGTATGGCCCTGAAAAGCAAAAAAAATAAAAGAAAAAGAAGGTTCTCCCTTGTTTTGTGTCTATAGCAGTTGCCCAATCCCATTCTGAAAAGCTGGATCCTTAGCATTTGCTCTTCCATTCAGGAGGGCCTGGCGCTGAGGCTGAGGACCTCTTTACCTGAGGCTTTGGCGTAAAGTGTCTGCTGGTCTCGGCTCTGGATGATGCAGGACATGTAAATCTTCTGGTTCTCAATCTTTTCCACGTCAACATTCAGCACAGCTAGAGAGTCCACGGGGATCAAGCTGCGAGAGGAGGCGGCTTAGCCATCTTGCAAGGTGAACTGGCCTGGCCCCCCTCCCTCCACCACTCTGTACCCCCATCCTTCTCTTCATCCCACCCCACCTCAAGGACTTAAGTGGCTCTGGGCTCAGGACCCATTTGCCAGCAACCCAAATCGATGGCAGAGGTTAGGTTCCTGCCAGGGACCAGAGGACTGTGCGGCAGTGAGCTGGGGAAGGAAGGTAACAGGCAGGGCTTCTGTACCACCCAGGATGGCTGGCTACCCTCTCGACAGTGAAAAGGACCATGACTTTGACCAGCAAGACATGGATCTGTACTTACTTTTTGAAGCTGATGTTGAGATTTAGTGTTAACAGGCCCTCTCCAGCCAGGTAAGCAGTTTTTGAAAAGGTCTCGTCTATCATGGCTGCCAGGGACCCTCCATGGGCAAACCTGGTGGTGGGGCAGGGAGCAAGGCTGAGGCTGGAACCACCCCACCTTCATCTTCTCCAAGGAAAGGAAAGGAGACAGATCTGGGTCCCCTCTGATCAAACAAGTCAAAATCAGCTGATTTTTCTCCCATGTTGCTATAGCATATGTTAACAACCACTGATACAATTATTTTATTTCACCAGAAAATTTTTTTTTTCTGATAGAGTTAATGGAAAAACCCTTTTCTTATTCATCATCTAATTGCTGGAAGCAATTATTGTAATTTGGAAAGGTGCATCCCTACAGGGGATGGAAAAGCCCCTGAACTTTTTTGGCTTTAGTCTCTAAACCATGGCCTTGTACCAGCTCTCATCTCACCAGTCACCATGGCTAGTGTTGAGCCCACATTCTCAAGATGGGTAAATGTGAGACTGAGGACCTATAAAGTGCTGACAAGATGGACTCCTGAGCAGTGTTGCCTGTGGTAAGCTGAGAGCCTGCTTCAGCAGGATGTTGCAAACATTTCTTTATTTTAAGTGTGTAACTAACAATGAAATATCACAAAGGGAATGTAAAAAAAACCCCAAACAATACCTTTTTAAAATTGAACCCCTCAAAATAAACTATTTAGGGATCAACCTAAGGAAGTGAAAGACTTATATGCTGAGAACTATAAAACATTAATAAAGGAAATTAAAGATGATTTTAAAAATGGAAAGATATCTTATGCTCTTAAATTAGTAGAATTAACATTGTTAAAATGGCCATATACCCAAAGAAATCTACCAATCTGATGAAATCCTGATCAAATTACCATTGACATTTTTCACAGAACAAGAAGAAATAATTCTAAAATTTATATGGAACCATAAAAGACCCAGAATTGCCTCAGCAATCCTGAAAAGAACAAAGCAGGAGGTGTAACCCTCCCAGACTTCAGATAATACTATGAAGCTACAGTAATCAAAACAGCATGGTATTGGCACAAAAACAGACATATGGGTCAATGGAACAGAATAAAGAGGTCAGAAATAAACCCACACACCTACAGTCAGTTAATCTTTGACAAAGGAGGCAAGAATATACAATGGGAAAACGACAGTCTTTTCTGCAAGTGGTGCTGGGAGAGTTGGGCAGCTGCATCAAATCAATGAAGTTACAACACACTCTCCCACCATATACAAAAATAAACTCAAAATGGCTTAAAGACTTAACCATAAGACATGACACTATAAAACTCCTAGCAGAGATCCTAAGCAGAACATTCTCTGACATAAATCATACCAACGTTTTCTTAGGTCAGTCTCTCAAGGCAATAGAAATAAAAACAAAAATAAACAAATGGGGCTGAATCAAGCTTATAAGATTTTATACAGTAAAGGAAATCACAAAACAAAAAGATAACCTACAGAATGGGAGAAAATATTTGCAAATATTTGTGACTCTAAAGGGCTTAATTTCTAAGCATACAAAGAGCGCAACAACAACAACAAAAAAACAAACAACCCAATTGAAAAATTAGTGGAAGACCTAAAAAGACATTTCTCCAAAGAAGAAATACAAATGATTAATAGGCACATGAAAAAATGCTTAACATCAATAATTATTAAAGAAATGCAAATCAAAACTACAGTAAGGTACCACTTCACACAGGTCAGAATGGCCATAGTAAAAAGTCTACAAATAGCAAATGCAGGAGAGGACGGGGAGAAAACGAAACCCTCCTACACTGTTGGTGAGAATGTAAGTTGTTACTGTGGAAAACAATATGGAGTTTCCTCAAAAAACTAAGGATAGAATTACCACATAATCCAGCAATCCCACTTCTGGGCATACATCGGGACAAAACTGTAATTCAAAAAGATATATGCATCCTTATGTTCACAGCAGCACTATTCACAATAGCCAGGCCACGGAAACAACCTAAACGGCCATTGACAGATGAATGGATAAAGAAGACGTGGTACATATGGAAGATGAAATACTACTCAGCTATAAAAAGAACAAAATAATGCCATTTGCAGCAACGTGGATGCATCTAGAGACTATCATACCAAGTGAAATAAGTCAGAAAGAGAAAGACAAATACCATATAATATCACTTATACGTGGAATCTAAAATATGACAAATGAACTTATCTACAAAACAGAAACAGACTCAGGGACATAGACAACAGACTTGTGGTTGCCAAGGGGGAGGGGTTTGGAGGAGGGATGGAGTAAAATGCTGGGGTGAGCAAATGTCAGCTATCGTACATGGAGGGGGTAACCCACAAGATCCTACGGCACAGCATGGAGAGCTACATCAATGTCGTATGATAAACCTTAATGGAAGATAATATTAAAAATATGTATATATACAAATATAAAGTGTGTGTGTGTGTATATATATATGCAAAGATTAAAAAATAAAGTGTGTAAAAGTCTCACTCTCACTTGTGTAAGCTGACCTTCATGCCAAAGCTCCATTGCTGATTAAGTTGGGAAAAAGATAAAGGCACTCAACTTTAGAATTCAGAGAACAAGAAACAGTTTCGAGTTTCTGGTTTTCTTTTTTCTTTTTCTTTTTCTTTTTTTTTTTGGTCTTTGTCTTTTTGTCGTTGTTGTTGTTGCTATCTCTTGGGCCGCTTCCGCGGCATATGGAGGTTCCCAGGCTAGGGGTTGAATCGGAGCTATAGCCACCGGCCTACGCCAGAGCCACAGCAACGCGGGATCCGAGCCGCGTCTGCGACCTACACCACAGCTCACGGCAACGCCGGATGGTTAACCCACTGAGCAAGGGCAGGGACCGAACCCGCAACCTCATGGTTCCTAGTCGGATTCGTTAACCACTGCGCCACGACGGGAACTCGGAGTTTCTGGTTTTCAAAGGCGTGATCCTGATTCTCTGTGGAACAGGTCAGCTGTCCCTGCTGTACCACCATGGGTTAACTGGCTGCTCCTGACACCAGAGGGCTTCCCAGACCCTTGCTTCCCCTTCCCTTTGGTGGAAAGGGCTGGGAGCCAAGCACCCACACCCACCTGGCTTGACTACTTGCTCTGCCTTCACTACCTGTTTGATCTTGAGCCATTGCTAAATCTTTCTGAGCCCTACCTAGTTTTTCCAGGGTGAATTGTGAATAATTTCATCACACCAGATCAAATGAAGTAATGTCTTCAAAACCTCATGTACGCTTCTAGTCACTTCCCTACCCCACACTACTTGGAAAAGAGGGAGAGTTGCTGCCAAAGAACCCTCACTGGTCAGCAGCGGGACCTGCTGGAAGTGTGTACACGGTACAGAGGGTCTCTTGGTCAGCCAGTAACTTATACCTCCTCATTGCCTAGGGACTGGCAACCTGAGCCACTGCAGTCAGATTCTTAACCACAGCAGGAACTCCATCCTTTTTCATATCTTAAATTGGTAAGCATAATAAGTGTTTCCCTGAGATCTGTGAGTTATTCTAGTAAATTAATCCAACCAGAGGCAAGGGTTGTGGGAACCACCAATTTGTAGCCAAAGTGGACAGAAGCTGCGGGTAACCTGGGGACCTACTGGCATCTGAGGAAGGGTGGGGGCAGTCTTGTGGGCCTGAGACCTCACCCTATGGGATCTGACACTATCGCCGGGTAGTTGGTATCAGAATTGAACTGAATCGTAGGCCGTCCAGTTGATGTCACAGACAATTCCTGGTTGTCGGAGAACACCGCCACATATTTGGTGACCAGAAGTGTCAGAAGGGAAGTGTTCTATATGAGAGTAAAGGAGACGCATAGGAGAGGGAAACACAGCAGGGAAGAACTGGGTTTTTCCTTACACAAGAGAGAGACTGAACTGGGCTTTTCTAATTCAGCACTGATCTAATCTCTTCTTTGGACCCCTCCATCCACTGGCCTCCGTGCTGGACAGTCTCCTCTGCCTCTCCTGCCCCACCTCAGGGAGCTCCTAAGTAAAAGTCAGCTACACTCCATCTCCATCCCTGCCTTCTTGGGGGTTTTCCTCTTCAGAGGGAAGGGACCTGTGGCCTGAGCAGGGCTCTGATCCAGTCCCTGGGTAGCTGCATGCACTAATGTGGAAATCAGTGTCCCCCCGGAAGACACCTTTGGGAATGACCAAGATGACCAAAGGCTGCAGTCTGAATCCATGGCCTGCAGAAGCGCTGACATTTATTAAGCTCTTCGAATTCTGTTTAACTACAACTGAGTCTCTCCCAGGCCTTGGGACCCTAAAGCCACTCCTTCTTCCTCCTCTCTCCTCTCCACCCCCCTCCTCTAACACCAACAATAGCTTTGGTGACTGTCTAAAGCAGGAACAGGGATGGGGAAGGCAGAAAACCATGGACTTGGTGACCCAGTGTCTTTAGGAAAGAGGCTCAGGGTCAGCCTGATTTCCCTTGTGGATGTATTTATGTCCAGTCTGAGTTCTTTCCTGGGTCTGCTCCCCGTGTGGAGGCAGTGGAGTTACAGGGGAGGAAGCAATGGATTTGGAGTCCTAACTGCTGGATTAGAGTCCTGGACCTGACCTTGACTGGCTCTGCTTCCTTGGGCAAGATACCTCTGTGTGCCTCAGTTTGTCCAAGGGTAAAACATGCAGTTTGGATAGATACTCTGATAGCTATACTGTAAGCACGTACACATAAGGTCCATAATATCCTATCTATCTCTCAGCCTCTCTGGAAGGCAGATATTATTGTCCAAGGTTTTAGGTAAGAAGACTGAAGGCCAGAGGTTAAACTGCTTGCTTGGGTTCTCCAGGCCGGCAGCAGCAGAGCACGACTGGAAGTCTGGCTCCTAATTCCAGATCTTGTCCTCTTCCAGGTCCACCATATCCCCTTCTCAAAGTAGCTGCTGAGACCTCTTCTTTTTTTTTTTTTTTTTTTTGTCTTTTTGCTATTTCTTTGGGCCGCTCCACGGCATATGGAGGTTTCCAGGCTAGGGGTCCAATCGGAGCTGTAGCCACTGGCCTACGCCAGAGCCACAGCAACATGGGATCTGAGCCATGTCTGCAACCTACACCACAGCTCATGGCAACGCCGGATCGTTAACCCACTGAGCAAGTGCAGGGACCGAACCCGCAACCTCATGGTTCCTAGTCGGATTTGTTAACCACTGCGCCACGACGGGAACTCCCTGAGACCTCTTCTTACTGGAAGATTCCCAGGCCCGAACAATGAGGCTATCCCTTATCGGCACTGTGGGGACTGCACCAGATAAAAGAATCCCTTCCGGGTCCGATATTGTGAGACTAAAACCCAGTGCCCGCAACTCCCCACCCAGCTCCTTTGAGAAAGGAAGAGACCCCGGGGGCTGGTGGTAACCAATCCACCTCCTCAGCTCAGCCTTCGAAGCAGCCAGAGACATCCACCCTGGCCCTGCTGTGGCCTTACCCTGGGGGCCCTTCCAGGTAGGGGCCTGGTTGGAAAAGACAGACAGACTTCTTCTGGGATGGATGGAAGAAGATGACATACTCGTAGCCTTGTCCTTCTGTTTCGATACACCTGGTGAAGAGGCGCCAGTCCCTTTTGTCTGGGGAGAGATGGCAATGGCACAGCCGAAGAAGGGAGTGTGTGAGGGCATGGGACCTGGTCTGGATGCAAATCCAGTATTTCATCAGAATGAATGAACTCTGCCTCAGGGATAGGGATGAGGGGAGAACCAGAGGACACAAGGCTCTGCTGTCAGAGGACTTAATCAGAGAGCAGAGGCACAGTCCTATCCTTGGGGAGCCCTCGGTCTGAAGGGACTCAGCCCTGTCCTCAGGGAGAGACCTGGGACTGAGAGGGATGCAGCCCTATCTTCAGGGAGACACCTCAGTCTGAGGTGACACAGGCCTGTCCTCAGGGAGCCCTCTAACTTGAGCTAGAAACACTCAGCAAGTCCCATGCTGAACTTGGATATAGGGTCAGGGGCAGGTCAAGACTTTAAGAGACCTTAAACATTGAAAATTAAAATGTAAGGCATGTTATTTATAATAACAATACTTAACAGAAACATAAATGCATAAAAATTCACCTAAATTTTGATTTTTCCCAAGGTGACTACAAAAACTATGTATCATTTTTTTGGTAGGAAACCAAATTCTTTAAAAAATTTTTGGTACACCTGCTTTGTTAGTTTTATAAACCCAAGGGTAATCTGACTACTTTTTTTTTTTTTTTTTTTTTTTTTTTGGTCTTTTTAGGGCTGCCCCTGTGGCATATGGAGATTCCCAGGCTAGGGGTTGAATCAGAGCTGTAGCTGCCACCCTACACCACAGCCACAGCAACGTGGGATCCGAGCCACGGCTGTGGCCTACACCAGAGCTCACAGCAATGCCAGATCCTTAACCCACTGAACGAGGCCAGGGATTGAACCCGTGTCTCATGGATACTAGTTGGGTTTGTTACTGCTGAGCCACGGTGGCAACTCCCTAGTCTGAGTACTGTACTACTCCATTCATCACTGGGCAGGAATGACAGAGACAAGAAAACACACACACTTGCAGAGAGATGAAAATGGAAAACTATCACTCTGATCGGTGAGTGTTTCAGGAGAGCTGTCCGGGCCTAGCAGAGCAGGGCTGGTGTGTGGAGGCCTGCAATGTACCGGGTCGGGATAGGGGGGTGGTTCCTAGGGCCTCTTCGGGGTGGGGCGGAGGACCTGGGATAAAGCTAGACAGTAAGGAAAGAAGTCCTGGTGAGAAGGCAGATGGGCAAGGAGGGGGGCCAGTAGCTCTCCAGTGGGCTGGGGGCAGAGGTGGCTGCTATGGGGCGCTCTCTTCACCCGGGAGGAGGGGAGCCAGGGACGGGAGAGGATGCAATCCTCATCCACCAGCCTGGCGCTGCAGTGTGAGGGGTGGAGTTAGCAGAAGGAACTGCCAAAGCGCTTATGAATTTCCTTCTGGAGAGTCTGAACACAGAGCAGGGGTTGGCTGAACTGACTCCACTGGGCTGGGGTGCATGTGTGCTGAGAGGTCTTTTCTCAGGCCAGGCCTTACCTGAGGTAACCTGGAGACCTGATGGCATCTTGAACCCCTGGATATGGTCTCTGTTGGACTTGAAGGATAACAGTTTGACCCAGCCATCGGCCTTGGTCTTCTCCAGAAAATCATGGTAGAGGCTCAGCATGTCTGGACACCAGCTGGCATTGGGGGAGGCATAATTCTTCAAGTCTGTCTTCTCCTGACAGGTTCTTGAGACCTGGGCAGGAAACATCAGGGAAACTAGACGGCTCCTGGACTGCTGCCTGGGCTGTGGGACCTCTAGATAGTGTGCTCCTGGGTGTCCCTGAGCTCCTTAAACACTTCTGCCAGTGTTGACTTGAGGGAAATGGCCCCTGGGGACTCCTGTGGGTGACCAGGCAAGGGGACACTAACATGCGAAGGGAGAGAAGGAACAGGATTGGGGTGGACAATTACAGGCATGCCACCCTGCACTGTAACTGTCCTGTTTTAAAACCCATGAGCTGTCCTTTGAGGTTGAGGACAGCTAGTATAAGGCTCACTGTACAGATGGGAAAACTGAGGAAATATGACGAGGTTGCCAAGCTGATGAGTGTGTGAGCTGATGGTGAGACGAGAGCTCATTCTGAGACACTGTCTACCCCAGGGAGTGCGACCACAGCTGAGGACCCAGGTTCTCACCCCCTCACCCCCCAGGGGCTACTCCAACTCTGTCCACGGCTGTGGTACTGCCAAGGGAAGGGTGGCTCCTTTGAAACATGTTTTGGGCCTTGGCAGTGGTGCGGTACTTTGTCTGGGATGAGGAGGAGGAACCTTCCATGGCTGCCAGATGTTCACCAATTACGACCAGTTACAACCATGGGCAGTAATGCAGCTACTTGCCAGGACCACACACAGGGTCCTTCGTCTGGGGACGTCCCAATTCTGTTGCGATAGTCTGAGTCCCATAGGAGGAAAGTGGTTGGTGACCACACGAGATTCCGATCAGGGTCAAAGTATCGTGGTGGTCTGTTTCGGCTCTGGATTACTTGGTTTCCTTTGCCAAATCAAATAGCACCCAAGAAACTGCTCATCTGCCCTGGCCGCTGTCTGGGAGCAGGAGATTTGGGATGCTCCTTACACCCTCTGCCCCCGGGGAGAAGGGCCGCCCACTCACTTACCACGGAGTCCATGGAGGATCCGAACACAGAGGCAGAGTTGAACCTGGAAAGGCTGTTGAGGGCACCAGGATGGGCTCTGTGGTGGCCAAGTCTTGCTGCCATCTGGAAGCCTTTCCTTATCATGGCGGAGCACTGGGATTGGGGTGGCAGGGCTGCCGGCTGACTCCTGAGGAAGCAGCAGGGGTGGGAGTGAGTGCTTTTCAGCTGCACCTTGGGGCTGCTGGTTGCAGCTACCTCTCAGACAAGCCACTCTTCCCTCTGTGGGAGGCTTTTATGAGGCACTGCAGATGATTAGCAAGGCTGACTTGGTTTGATACCACACCCCAAAAATGCTTGGGGCCTTTGGGTAGTCCAGAGCCCCACCCAGCATTTGGGGAGAGGCAGATGCTGCTTGGGCATGAATGCATAGCAGAACTGGTCTGAATCTAGAAAGAAATGTTTATCAAAGGAGCAGAAAAGTATCTAATGGAACAGTATAGAGTATATGAAGCTTTGCAGAGCTGCCCTGAAGTTCTTCTGGGGAGAACCAATAACATTCTCAGAGAGAGAAGAGAGGTATTATGATCCTTGATTGGAGGCAGTTGGTGAAGCATGTGGGTGTATGGGTGGAGTATTTGTGGCAGGAGCTTTGCAGCAAGACTCTGAAAATTTTGGTAGGATCCTGGGACTCAGAAAACCAACTCACAGCCCTCAGCCACTTCCTTTTACTATCCCATACAAAAGGCAGCACAGGGACGCCTCTACCTGCTGGTTCCTGGTGGGGAGGAGGGTAGGGAGGGGAAGGCCTAGGAAGGGAAGGCCAAAAAATCATCCAGGTTAGCAAGGGCACTTAGTTCTTTGGGAACCCCCAGGGAGGGGATGACGAGTGCAGACAGTGCTGGGAGTGAGGTGGGAAGAAAGGCAACAATCCTGGAAAAGAGCCAGCTCTGAGTCGGGGCTTGGGGAGGAATGCTCCGTCCAGCGTCTGCAAGGGTGGGGTCTTTTTTTGGGTGATGATAGTTCTTCTATTGAATTAAAACTTCTGGTTTTCAGCTAAAAGTCTCAGTGTTTTGTTTTGTTTTGTTTGTTTTTTGGGGATTTTTTTTGGCCGCACCTGCAGCTTCTCGAAGTTCCAGGGCCCAGGGATCAAACCCCGGCCACAGCAGTGACAGTGCCCAATCCTTAACCTGCTGAGCCAAGAGGAAACTCCTAAAAGTCCTAGTTTTATTTATTTATTTTTTTTGTTTTTTATTTTTTTTGTCTTTTTGCTATTTCTTGGGCCGCTCCCGCGGCATATGGAGGTTCCCAGGCTAGGGGTCGAATCAGAGTTGTAGCCACTAGCCTACGCCAGAGCCACAGCAACGAGGGATCCGAGCCACATCTGCGCCCTACACCACAGCTCATGGCAACGCCGGATCGTTAACCCACTGAGCAAGGCCAGGGATCGAACCCGCAACCTCATGGTTCCTAGTCGGATCCGTTAACCACTGCGCCAGGACGGGAACTCCAAAGTCCTAGTTTTAATTCACGAGAATAAAGCATGTTCTAAAGGTCAAAACCATGCAAAGGTGGAATTACAATGATGGTGGTGATGATGACGACGACGACGATGATAGTTTGGCAGCTTCTGAAAGATGTGATTTAGTATGGAAATACGTCTTCTGTGTTTAGCTGCCCCAGCAGACTAGAATGTAAATATTTCCCTCAACCTCTGTGAAGGTTCGAATGAAACTTCTTCAAGGACTGAGGGAACCCAGTTTTTTGGTTGACTCAGTTTCAGGATCTAACCATAAATATTTGAATTAGTGGCCAACATTTAAAAACAAGGAGTTTCAGGAGTTCCCGTCATGGCTCAACGATAGCAAACTTCACTTGTATCCATGAGGATGCAGGTTCCAGCCCTGGCCTCACTCAGTGGACTAAGGAGCCCACATTGCTGTGGCTGTGGTGTAGGCTGTCAGCTGCAGCTCCGATTTGACCCCTGGCCTGGGAACGTCTATGTGCCACAGATGTGGCCCTAAAAAGCTAAAAGAAGAGTTTAAAAAATAACTTAAAAAATAAAAATAAGGAGATTCATACAAAGCAGAAAGCCAAGGATCTCTAGATAAGTGGAAAGATCTGGCCACAAGGTATCCGCATTCTGGTGCAGTAGCATTGGCTGGAGCTGGTGCCCCGTGCCCTCTGGCTTGCACCAGGCCTCCCCTGGTACTGGGTGTTCCTTCACTTCCTCTGCCAGTCTTTATGTGTGATACTTGATTTGGGTGATGGGACTCAAGGAGGAGGCAGGAGAGAAAAGTGGAGTCTTAGAAAAGCTATACAGACTTAAAAGGAGGCTGAGGAAAAGGGAGTGGGGAGAAGGTGGGGCTCTTACAGGGGACCCTGACGGCTGACAGCTGATCGCAGGACCCCACATGGAGGCAGAGGCTGTCCTCCCAAGAAGAATCAGAGCTGAACCTGGGAAAGGAAATCCTTGCCTGAGTTTCTTGCCTTGAGTTCACTTCTCTGATTCTTCACACAGAGCTCCTAAATTTCTTGGGTGATAGGAGTATCTTTTGCTCTAATCAAGTGACTCTCTGTGGGCTCTGGAGAGCCTCAGGATAGGGGCTGGTCACCAGGAAGACTAAGCCATGATTAGCAACTTGGAATTTTCAGTCTCACCCCTCATCCTTCAGGAAGGTGAAAGGGTTGGAGACTGAGTTAAAGATCCATCTCCCCTGTGCGATGAAGCCTCTGTGAAAATCCCCAAAGCAGAGGGTTTGGAGAGCTTCCAGGAAGGCACACCCCAACTCCATGGAAACAGAAACTCCTGCACTCCAGATCCTCCCAGATCTCACCCCATGTATCTCTTCATTGGCACACTGTACCATATCTTTCATTAAATCATAAGCCAGAATATGTAAGTGTTTCCCTGAGGCTGATTAATTGTTTTAGCCAATGATGAAATTCAAGGAAAGGAGGGGTCGTGGGAACCTCTGATTTGTAGCCAAGTCAAACAAGTTGTGGACCACTCAGGGACCTATTACTTGTGACTGGCTTTTTTTTTTTTTTTTTTTGGTTTTTAGGGCTGAATCTGCTGCATATGGAAGTCCCAGGCTAGGGGTCGAATCAGAGCTATAGCTGCCGGCCTACGCCACAGCCACAGCAACCTGGGATCCAAGCCTTGTCTTCAACCTACAACACAGCTCACAGAAATGCTAGATCCTTAACCCACTGAGCGAGGCCAGGGATCGAACCCTCATCCTCATGGATACCAGTCGGATTTGTTTCCCTTTTGCCACTACGGGAACACCTGTGACTGGCATTTGAAGTGGAGCACAGTCTCATGGGACTGAGGCTTTAACCTGTGGGGTCTGTGCTAACTTGATTTGTGTTAGAATTGAATCATAGGATATTTGGCTGGTGTCACAGAGAAGTGCTTGGTGTGGGAGAAAAACCCACATCTGACATCAGTGATGTGTGAGAGGGTGAAGGGGGAAAAAGGGAATTTTTCCTATAGGCATCTTCATACTTTAGTTGTTTTACAATTTTTGTTTAAATCAAGTTTCATCAATATGATTATGTAAATTTTGTTCTCTGTTCTGCCATATACTATTGTTAGCCTTTCTTTCTTGTATAACTTTCACTTTTCCTTGAATTGACTATTTTCAAAGTTCAGCTGGATGCTGTAGTTGAGGGAAATAGAGGGGAGTTAAAGGACAGTGGGTGAAATGATAAGCCTTCATTTCCCAGCTGGGAGGGAGAAGAGTGAAAATAAAAGAAATGAAGATCTCAGGAGTTCTCTGTTGGCTCAGTGGGATAAAGATCCAGTATTGTCACTCCTATGGCCCCAGTCACTGCTGTGGTTTGGGTTTGATTCCTGGCCTAGGAACTTCTGCATATAACTTCTGTGGTTATAACCAAAAAAAAAAAAAAAAAAAAAAAAAAAAAAGTGGGGAGTTCCTATCATGGCTCAGCAGTAACAAACCTGACTAGTATCCATGAGGACATGGGTTCAATCCCTGGCCTCGCTCAGTGGGTTAAGGATCCAGTGTTGCCGTGAGCTGTAGTGTAGGTCACAGATGTAGCTTGGATCCCACGTTGCTGTGGCTGTGGTGTAGGCTGGCAGCTGTAGCTCTGATTAGACCCTTCGCCTGGGAACTTCCATATGCCATGGGTTCAGCCCTAAAAAGACTAAATAAATAAATAAGTGAAAAAGACGTGAAGATCTGGTGATGTCTATGAATCTATATTTAAGAGCAGATATACTGGAATCAAGGGTATGACAGATGGAAGATAATTAGAAAGATTACATGAAGAGAACTTCTATGGTGATGGCAAAATTGTATGTGTAGCATTGAATATGGGTGGCTGGAGTAGGATGGATGAGGTTGGTTGCCTAAGGCCATGTAGGAAGATTAGGATTGTGGAAAGAGCTTTCTTTTTCCCGTTTTGTACTCCTTTCTCACCACTTCACAATCTTGTGGATTCTTTTGCAACAAGGACCTCTTCCTACCTGTGGGCTGGGAAGTCACCTATCCAGGGAGGTGGAAAGGTACTTGGCTGGTGCCTTGAATATGGGCTTTGGCCACAGCCCTTCCCCTGCTGTGTGAACTCAGCTCAGAGAAAAGGCTTCTCTCCAGATCTGGATTCTAAGCAATTAGGCAGAGGCGAGTCTGTAAAGGTTCAACATAGCTCAGAACTCCTGTTGGATTCTTATTTAGCTTGTTGCCTGCCTGGTGCACTTCTCTTTGGGGACCTTGAGGGAGAATGTTAAGTTTGGTGGTTTCTCTGGCTGAGATATGACCTATTCCCAGAAGCACATCCTGGGCCTAACCTGACTGGGGGTGCACAGAAGAACCAGCTGTGGTGTGTTAGTAAGTGGTAAAGGATTAACAGCTCCTGGTGGAGGGGAACTCTAATTGGTAGCATTTGCCAACTTCTGTGGTGTAAATATTCTCATGGTAACTGATTTCATGCTACCAATAATGAGGCCACTAGCCCTGATTATGACATTGGTATACTCAACTGGCTCTCACAAGCTGGTAGGCATTGACTCCAGCACAGAACTAGGAACTTCTTCAGCTTGGAGTGAAGCAACAGGGATAATCAAGGCTGTAGTAGTTTCAGCAGATCACTTCTTGGTCATGGGGCCTCCCAAATGTAAACTCAGGTCCATTTTGCTCAAGTTCCCTTCCCTCAAGAGACTGGCTATGGGAGTTCCCATCGTGGCTCAGTAGTTAACGAATCCGACTAGGAACCATGAGGTTGTAGGTTCGATCCCTGGCCTTGCTCAGTAGGTTAAGGATCTGGCGTTGCCGTGAGCTGTGGTGTAGGTTGCAGACACAGCTTGGATCCTGTGTGGCTGTGGAGTAGGACAGCAGTTGACCGTTTGACCCCTAGCCTGGGAATCTCCATATGCCGTGGGTGCGGCCCTAGAAAAGGCAAAAAGACAAAAAAAAAAAAAAAAAAAAAAGAGAGAGAGAGAGAGACTGGCTACGCAGTAGCACTTAGTCTTCCCAGCCAGCCCTCCTCCCTTCCTGCCCTCCAAACAAGTTCAGAGGATATTTTTTGTTTAAAGATTTTTTCCCCCCAAGATATTTAAAGAAGAAAATATCATTTCCAGAAATCTTACAAAGTCCAGACTCCAGCCCAGGCTGGCCCTGCCCTCAGAGAAACTTGGTTTCTTGACCTTGCTCTGGGCTAAATGTTAGGCTCTGGGCAGGAGCTGCTGTGCACTGCTGAGAGCAACAGGCAGCCCAAGGGCTCCCAGAGAGGGCTGGCCTAACTCTGCTCCATTCAGGAGCTGACGTAAGGGAACACAGGTCTGGTTGCCAGCTCTTTTCTCATTTTTCCAGAAAAGCCAGCACAAATCTTCACTTTTACATGAAAATCTCTAACTTGTAAACCGTTGCAACTAATGTGTAAAAACTTTGCATGAGCCAAACCAAATGTCAATTTTCCAAATTAGACACAGATGGCCAAAAAATACATGAAAAGATGTTCAACATCACTCATTATTAGAGAAATGCAAATCAAAGCCACTATGAGGTACCACCTTACACAAGCCAGAATGGCCAGCATCAAAAAGTCTACACACAATAAGTGTTGGAGAGGATGTGGAGAAAAAGGAACCCTATTACTCTGTTGGTGGGAATGTGAATTGGTGCAACCATTGTGGAAAACAGTATGGAGATTCCTCAGAAAACTAAACATAGAACTACTATTTGATCCAGCAATCCCACTCCTGGGCATCTATCCAGAGAAAACCATAACTCGAAAGACACATGTACTCCAATGTTCATTGCAGTACTATTTGCAATAGCCAAGATATGGAAACAAGCTAAATGTCCATCGACAGAGGAGTGGGTCAAGAAGATGTGGTACATATACACAATGGAATATTACTCAGCCATTAAAAGGAAAGAAATAATGGCATTTGCAGCAACATGAATGGACCTAAAAATTATCATGCTAGGTGAAGTCAGTCAGATGGTGAGACACCAATATCAAATGCTACCACTTACATGTGGAATTGGAAAAAAGCACACACTGAACTCCTTTGCAGAGCAGATACAGACTCACAGACTTTGAAAAACTTATGGTTTCCAAAGGAGACAGTTTGGGGGTGGAGGGATGCACTGAGGGTTTGGAATGAAATGCTATAAAATTTGGTTGTAATGATTGTTGTACATTTATGATTATTATAAATGTAATAAAATTCATTGAGTAATTAAAACAAAAACAAAAACAAAAATGTTGCAACTAATGTATAAAAATTTTGCATGAGCCAAACCAAATGTCTCTGATTGGATCCAGACCTGCAGGCTGTTGATCATGCCACCTGGTTCTAAGTTCATTCTTAGGCCTTTCTCCTATGGTTCTTCCAGAAGTCTCTTGCTTGTCTGCCCCAAGGCTCTTCTGAGTATTGCTAGATCAGCCATTGGGGAGGGACCTTCCTGAGATTCATTTTATACCTCGGATGCCCACTGTGGGTCCTTTGGGAAGGAAAAGTAACTGTCTCTTTTGTTGGAGCTGATGAATCAGTTGGCTCTATGCTGCTTCAGGGTTTTTGCCTTATCCAGTTTCTAAGGTTCTTGGACTTTGCTGCGGGTGGGAAGTGTTAATGGGAAGTTAGGTCTCAGAATAGCCAAGACAGGAGGAAAGTCTGTTTTCCCTAAATCTGGGGCACAGAATGGAGCTAAAAGAATGGTTGCTCAGGGAGCTCCCATTGTGGCTCAGTGGCTAACGAATCCAACTAGGAATCATGAGGTTGCGGGTTCGATCCTTGGCCTTGCTCAGTGGGTTAAGGATCCGGTGTTGCTGTGAGCTGTGGTGGAGATCGCAGATGTGGCTCATTATCTGATGTTGCTGTGGCTGTGGTATAGGCTGGCAGCTGTAGCTCTGATTAGACCCCTAGCTGGGGAACCTCCATATGCCCCAGGTGCGGCCCTAAAAAGACAAAAAGACAAAAAAAAAAAGAATGGGTGCTCAGTACTTCACCAAGAGGGGCCCTCGGGGGTGGGCTGGTGGGATGCCCACCTGGGAGAAGAATAACACAGGGAGGATAGTGTTGTGGCAGAGGATCCCAGGCCAGGAGAGCTGGGCAGCTGATAGGCAGGTACTGGCTCCAAGCGCTGCTGCCTGGCATGGTCACTGGGCTGAAGGAGGGGTCTTGGCAGAGTATCGGGTCAAGGGACTGCACCAGGACTGAGGGGAACGTGACCTTCCCCCAGAAAGGTGAAAGCACTCCCTACTACTGGAGGTGGAACTGAGTTTCCATTTGTGAAATGGTAAATTGCAGAGAGAGGCAGGACCTCTAAGCTCAGAAAGTGACAAATCCTGAAGGGGTGTGTGCGTGGGTGTGTGCGTGTGCGCACATGTTCAGGGCGGGGGAGCTCACTGGCCCAGTCAGGCCTGCACCTGAAATCTCTTTCTCGGAGGGAATCACTTGGGAGGTAGTACCTTCCAAAACAATGGGCCTGTCAAGAGTGCCATTGCCATATCTGTCTTCCCAGCTGGGCACAGCAAATGACCAACACCCTCCCCCACCATATCCTGAGGCCCCTTCTCCCCTGAAAACTCTGATACAGGATTTCATTAACTGTTGAACCAGCTCAGAGGCCAAGCTCATGAGCCCTCCAAGTAGAGGTGATGGCTCTCGGCTAACTAGGTGCCCGGGACCCCTGCTCTCTTCCCAGGGCCATGGCACCTGGGGTTGGAGTGTGTCCACACAGGATAACCAGATGAGTCAGAGTCAAGCCCAGTGGCCTTAACGGGGCACTGCTCCGGCTGACCAGTCACAGAGGGGTGTGGGTGGGGTGAGGGCCATGAAGGCAAGTTCCCTTCTACTCCCCAGGAGGAACCAAAGCCAGGTCTGGAGGCAGGTGGTGGGAGAGGCTCACTAGGTGATTCGGCCCCCAAGTGGTTCCCAGAGGAGCTCCTGAGCACTGTCCCTCACAGGGGAGGCCCCCAGGCCTCGCCCACCTCCATCCCTGACCTCCATGCTTCCCATACAAGGAGGCCTCCTCTTTGCTGGGTGATTCTTCTCGCCATCCGGCCCTCGTTGACCCCCCTGCCTACCTCTCCTCTTCCCAGCCAGCCCCTGGACCTCCCCTTCGGGGGGCAGGAGGCCCCTTTCTTTTCCCAGGTCTTCCCTCTTTCACAAGAGTTCCAAGAACCCAGTCAGAATGATTGGTATCCCAAAAAACTGGTTTTCCCTTCCCCGGGGGCTGGTAGGGCTCTACTGTCATACTTCTGGGGGCTGAGGGAAACACTGGCTTTCCATTCTTTGAGCGCTGGGAAAAGATTAAGTTTCATATTAAATTGGCCTGACCATGGCTTCCTTCCTCAAAGCCAGACAGTCCTTGAGCATCTGGCTCTGAGGCACTGCCCTAGGTTCTATTAAGACAGAGAAAGCACCCACTGGGAGGGCCCTTCCTTCCTGCTGCTGTGGTTCCTGGCCTTCACTGGGGCAGGGGAGCTTGGGAGATGGGGCTTCCTGTCCTGTCCACCGCTGGGCACTGGACACACTGCGTCACCATTGTGCCTTGGTGGCCCTGTCGGCAAAGAACAACGTTGCTCCAGCTCCAGTGGTAGTGTTCCTTGGTGTCCCCTCCCCAGCGCCCTCTGCGAGGCTGAGCTGGCCTGGCTCCTGGACAGTGTGGGCCCCAGTGCTTTCCTCCACACCCCTGCCTCTGGCAGCTCCAGCTCCAGAGTTACCTCGGTTGTTTTAATGCTTGTCCCAGGGCCAGGGGTGGGATCGGTCCCCTCCCCCACAGATCAGATGCAAGCTAGAAGGGCTGTCTGTCAGATCAGCCTAGTTCCTTTACCAGAAGATGGGGAGGAAGGGAGCATGGACAGGCAGGAAAACAAAACCAACCAACCAAAAACAAACTCTGAAAAAACGCTTGATGTCCACAGCTATATCTTAACAATAGTCCAGAAGTTTTTGCCCCCTCCCCCCCAGATGAATAGACATCAACAGAGGTCAGTCATGATGGAGGGGGCGCTGAGTAAGCATGTTCCTCGTGTGAAGATCCGGTCTGGGGAGACAGGGGATGAGATGACGACGTAAGAGAGGAGAAGTGGTGCTCTCTCGACTGAGGCTCATTTAGAAGAGCCCTGGCTGAGGGTTTTTACTCCGGAGGCTTCGGAAATGTGGGAAAGTTTACGGGGCAAGTCACAAATGGCTGAGGATGTGGGTGACGTTATGGAAGCATTTTTTTCCCTCACGTTTTAGATGTGGGTGAGGTAGATCTTATGCCTGGATCTTCATTTCAGTACTTTTCCTTTTGTCACGTTTATCCTTACCTACCATGGTGGATTTATTTTTTTCTGAGAGCAGTGAAGTGCTTCAGAGGGAATCAACAACCGGTGGAGTGTTTCTCCCTAGAAAAATTTCATCTGTATTTCTGAGTCAGCTAATGTGCAATTAGAGACAGTTAGTTAATTTCGTAACGTCCATCCCCAGTCCTTTACACTTTTACTCACTGATTATTATTATTTCAGGGTTTTTTTTTTTTTTTTTTGTCTTTTTGTCTTTTCTAGGGCCGTTCCTGTGGCATATGGAGGTTCCCAGGCTAGGTGTCTAATCTGAGCTGTAGCCACCAGCCTACACCAGAGCCACAGCAAGGCAGAATCCAAGCCGCATCTTTGACCTACACCACAGCTCACAGCAATGCCAGATCCTTAATCCACTGAGCGAGGCCAGAGATCAAACCCACATCCTCATGGTTCCTAGTTGGATTCGTTTCTGCTGCACCACAATGGGAACTCCATTGTCGGTAAAATACAGTAACAGCCTATGTTAAAACGGCAGTTTAATCCCTAGACTCTAAGACAACAGATGTGAAGTATCCAAACCTATAGGAATAAGCTGTGTTTCCTACTGTAGCCAGAGATTTGTTTAGATATAATAAAGCTAGTTTTGTAATTTATAGTGCACACACACACACACACATTCATGCACCCACATATTTATTCCTTCCTTTGGTTTTCTGGCATCTCCAAGTTTGTGGTAAAAGTTTCAATGTGAATATTTTCTCTAGTCTGCAATGGATCAGACATCATGCCCATGCAACTTTAAGGAGCTCATTCAAATTTTAGGAGAACCAGGCACTTATCCTAAGAAGGCAGAAAGAATTACTGATACTCTTACAGGGAGTGTATCAGTGTTAAAAAATTTGGAAGGTGGTGGAGTTCCAAGGTCATGATGCAGTGGAAATGAATCTGACTAGGAACCATGAGGTTGTGGGTTTGATCCCCGGCCTCGCTCAGTGGGTTAAGGATCCAGCGTTGCCATGAGCTGTGGTGTAGGTTGCAGAAGCAGCTTGGATCCTGTGTTGCTGTGGCTCTGGTGTAGGCCAGCAGCTGTAGCTCTGATTCAACCCCTAGCCTCGGAACCTTCATATACCATGGGTGTGGCCCTAAAAACCAAAAAGAAAAAAAAAAAAGTTTGGAAGGTGTAAATGAAACTCTTGGAATGGTATTCATAAGACTTATTCAGGAAGGTCAGTGTTAGCAGGCTTTGTCCAATGGGGAACTCAAGAGTGGGTGAGTAGAACAGGACTGGAGACAACTGCTTCTTCTGGGGAAGAGTCAGCCTATGCAGACTGCTGTGGAATTCACCAGAAGCCTTTTTTTTTTTCATGCCCATGGCATGTAGAAGTTCCTGGACTAGGGGTTGAACCTGCACTGAAGCTGCAACCAGAGCCACAGCAGTGACAATGCCAGGTCCTTAACCTGCTGAGCCACCAGGGAACTCCTCACCAGAAGCTCTTTTATGTCAAAAATTTTCAGAATCCAGCTTTACAAATAAGCCTAAACAAACGAAATAAGAAAAGATGATTTGAAGTCAACTGACTTCCATCTGATGGGACTTCTGCTTTCTCTAAGCAGAAATGTATATACAAAGAAAAGCACTTTGATTCATATTTATACCTTCAGGCTATTCACACACTCTCATCTTTCAGCCAAATTAAGAATCAACTTTTTTTTTTTTTTTTTTTTTTTTTAATTTTATTTTTTTATTTTCCCACTGTACAGCAAGGGGGTCAGGTTATCCTTACATGTATACATTACAATTACAGTTTTTCCCCCACCCTTTCTTCTGTTGCAACATGAGTATCTAGACATAGTTCTCAATGCTATTCAGCGGGATCTCCTTGTAAATCTATTCTAGGTTGTGACTGATAAGCCCAAGCTCCCGATCCCTCCCACTCCCTCCCCCTCCCATCAGGCAACCACAAGTCTCTTCTCCAAGTCCATGATTTTCTTTTCTGAGGAGATGTTCATTTGTGCTGGATATTAGATTCCAGTTATAAGTGATATCATATGGTATTTGTCTTTGTCTTTCTGGCTCATTTCACTCAGTATGAGATTCTCTAGTTCCATCCATGTTGCTGCAAATGGCATGATGTCATCCTTTTTTATGGCTGAGTAGTATTCCATCGTGTATATATACCACATCTTCCGAATCCAATCATCTGTCGATGGACATTTGGATTGTTTCCATGTCCTGGCTATTGTGAATAGTGCTGCAATGAACATGCGGGTGCATGTGTCTCTTTTAAGTAGAGCTTTGTCCGGATAGATGCCCAGGAGTGGGATTGCAGGGTCATATGGAAGGTCTATGTATAGATTTCTAAGGTATCTCCAAACTGTTCTCCATAGTGGCTGTACCAGTTTACATTCCCACCAACAGTGCAGGAGGGTTCCCTTTTCTCCACAGCCCCTCCAGCACTTGTTTTTTGTGGATTTATTAATGATAGCCATTCTGACTGGTGTGAGGTGGTATCTCATGGTAGTTTTGATTTGCATTTCTCTTATAATCAGCGTTGTTGAGCATTTTTTCATGTGTTTGTTGGCCATCTGTATATCTTCCTTGGAGAAATGTCTATTCAGGTCTTTGGCCCATTTTTCCATTGATTGATTGGTTTTTTTGCTGTTGAGTTGTATAAGTTGCTTATATATTCTAGAGATTAAGCCCTTGTCAGTTGCATCATTTGAAACTATTTTCTCCCATTCTGTAAGTTGTCTTTTTGTTTTCTTTTGGGTTTCCTTTGCAAGAATCAACTTTTGACTCTCACAATAAAGTATTAGCTCTCCTGGGTAACAAGGTCCTCCACCACTTGGTCATTTCATGGTTCATTACCACTTCCATTGCAGATCCTCTAGGAAGTGAAAGGAGATAAAATCAGAGCTGAACCATCTGGTACCTTTCCCATACAGAAAGTTTTAGTGAGACAGGAAATATAAGCTACAGCTTGGATTTTTTTTTTTTTGTCTTTTTTATTTTTAGGGCCACACTGAGGCATATGTAGCTTCCCAGGCTAAGGGTCGAATTGAAGCTGTAGCTGCCTGCTTACACCACAGCCACAGCAACACAGGATCCAAGCCATGTTTGTGACCTACACCACAGCTCACGGCAACACCAGATCCTTAACCCATTGAGCGAGGCCAGGGATCGAACCTGAGTCCTCATGGATACTAGTCAGATTCGTTTCTGCTGAGTCACAACGAGAACTCCTGAACACTCTTATACCCTACAACCTAGAAATTCCTTTGCTAAGTAAATGCCAAGCTCTTGCCCATGTAGATAGAATGAATAGGAATGTCCATAGAGGCTTACTTTCAATAGTCACAGGCCCACCGTAGAGGAGGAGACAAATCACAGTGGAAATTCTGTTGAAGTAAGTGAGCAAACTAACCAACAAGAAGGCTGAACTTGAGTTACATGAAGCTGCATGGAAAAGAAGTCCCAGAAAAGCACATATAGCACAATCTCTTTTCTACAAAGTTCAAAAACAAATAACTAAACAATACATTATTTAGGCACACATATATTCTTGATAAAACTTAAGAAAATAAAAGGTAATATGGTACAAAGCAATGAAAATCACAAAATGCTAGATCAAGGGAAAAACAGGAGGATGAGATGGAGAAAAGTAATTAGGTAAGGACATGATATTATTAAGCCTCTGGTTCCTGTTTGATTGTAGGTTTCAGGATAATTATTATTAAATTAGAAAAATAAATATATTAGTAAATAAGTACAAAATGACTATTAATGTACTAATAATGACTGTGTGTCCTAAATCAAGAATTCTGACTTACCCAAACATGTGCCTCTGAGGTCTCATTAAAATATAAAAGGATCGGAGTTCCCATTACAGCGCAGTGGTTAATGTTGTGCCACAATCTGACTAGGAACAATGAGGTTGCAGGTTCGATCCCTGGCCTCGCTCAGTGGGTTAAGGATCTGGTTTTGCCATGAGCTGTGGTGTAGGTTGCAGAAGCAGCTCGGATCCTGCGTTGCTGTGGCTCTGGTGTAGGCCAGGGGCTACAGATCTGATTCGACCCCTAGCCTGGGAACCTCCATATGCCGAGGGAGCAGCCCTAGAAAAGGAAAAAGACCAAAAAAAAAAAAAAAAAAAGAAGGGATAAAAATAAACAAAAAGCATTAGATATCTAAATTAACTTGTCTGGGAGTTCCCGTCATGGCTCAGCAGAAATGAATCTGACTAGCATCCATGAGGATACAGGTTCAATCTCTGGCCTCGCTCAGTGGGTTAAGGATCTGGCGTTGCTATGAGCTATGCTGTAGGCCACAGATGCAGCTGGGATCCCGAGTTGCTGTGGCTATGGTGTAGGTTGGCAGTTGTAGCTCCAATTAGACCCCTAGCCTGGGAACTTCCATACGCTGCAGGTGTGGCTCTGAAAAGACAAAAAAAAAAAAAAAAAAAAATTAGCTTGTCTAAGTTTGAAGCTACTGAAGGTGAGGCTTCCAGGACCCCTCACTTACAGAGGCCCTGAGAGAGCTGGGGGTCATGCAGTGTTCAGGGTGCAACCAGAAAGACTTTCAATGTGGGCATTTCTGGTCACCTGCCTTTAGAGATCTGAGGGAAGACACCTGCATTTCCAAGACAGCAATTGAATACTGTGATTTCTTTTCTCATTTAGGGCCACACCTGCAGCACATGAAGGTTCCCAGGCTAGGAGTCAAAGCGGAGCTATAGCTGTCAGCCTACACCACGGCCACAGCCACGCAGGATCCAATCTGTGTTTGTGACCTACACCACAGCTCAGGGCAACGCCAGACCCTTAACCCACTGAGCGAGGCCAGGAATCACACCCAAAACCTCATGGTTCCTAGTTGGATTTGTTTCTGTTGTGCCACGATGGGAACTCCTAAAAGAAATACTTTTGTAGCCAATTTTGCTTTATTTTTCTTAAATGTCTTAAATTGTATAAGCTTTAGGCCTTACAAAACCTAGTTCCTCTACTGGTAATCAATTCACAAAACCACTTTCACAAGGTACACGAGGGAATGCAATGAAATCTCCCTCCCAATATACTGGTCCCCTTCCCAGAGGCAACAGATGTTAATGTTAGTGTGTGTGGCTTTTTGTTATTTATTTATTTATTTTTGTCTTTTTTGTTGTTGTTGTTGTTGCTATTTCTTGGGCCGCTTCCGCGGCATATGGAGGTTCCCAGGCTAGGGGTTGAATCGGAGCTGTAGCCACCGGCCTACGCCACAGCCACAGCAACGCGGGATCCGAGCCGCGTCTGCAACCTACACCACAGCTCACGGCAACGCCGGATCCTTAACCCACTGAGCAAGGGCAGGGACCGAACCCGCAACCTCATGGTTCCTAGTCGGATTCGTTAACCACTGCGCCACGACGGGAACTCCTGGCTTTTTGGAAATAATCTATGCCATACAAATACACACACACACACACACACACACACACACACACAGAGGTATTTTCCCTTCCCTTCCATTTATTACTTTTTACTTTGAAATAACTTCAAGCTTACAGAAAAACTGTGAGACTAGTACAAAGAACTGTTTCCTCCTGAACCACTGGAGGGTAACTTGCCAAAATGGGTGCAAATGGACAATACACAAAGTTACTCACTGTAACACTATTTCCAAGAGCAAAAGACTAAGAAAATATTCACGTCCAGTATTGCCAACTCCAATCGTTTACCCTTTTTCCTTATCTGGAACTCCTCTGGTGTGAGATGCCTGGCTCCCATCACAGCTGCCATTCTCGGCAGATGCTACTTTCTCCCTGTGGGTTCAGGACCACCACGCCCCCACCCCCGCCATTCCCACAAACTCCTCTTTCTCCTACTTGGACTTCCTGTGCTAGGCCACTCCCACTCCACTCAAGCTCCCATACAGTGTGAGGCTGTTGCAAGCCCCCATCCCTGTGGCTTCCTCCTCAACCCCGGCCTACCATGCAGACTCTACCTAGTGGCTTTAGACATACTTAGGAAGGAAGGAAGGGGTGATCTGAAAGGAAGACAAAAAAGGAAGAGAATGGGAAAAACCTATGTTTCTACACTGATGATAACATAATACCTTCATTGTCCTAGATTTTGTGTTTTTTCACTGAATATATAGTAATGAACTAGCTCCATATCATATATAGATTGTCTTATTCTTATTTATGGCACCACAATATTTCTTGTGGCACACACAGTCTAGTTAATGGATGAACTGTGGCCTCTTGACCAGTCTCCCACTGATAGGTATCTATGTTTTGCCAATCTTTTGCTAGTCCAGATAATGGTGTATGAGAAACATAATTACTGGAATGCTAGAGCAACCTTACATGTTGTATACCTATGAGATAAAATCCTGGAAATGGGTCAAAGAGCATATGTCTGTAATTTTGAGAGATGGGGGCAAACAGCTCTCTATCAGCAATGAATGAGTATACCTTTAATTTGTTCTTTGCATGACAGGGAATTAAGAGTTTCTGGGCATGTATGGATTATAAAACCAAATCAGACCCAAACCAAAAACCCTCCAGAAAAAAACAAAACAGAGAGTGGCAGCTTCTTACCTGTTGCCTCCGAGTAGAGGGTCTTCTCATCAACACTTCAAACGTCACAGGAAATATACCCTTTCCTCCTCTCAATTTTATCCAGTTGGCTGTTTACCACAGCAACAGAATACAGGGGGACGGCTCCGCAGGGAAAACAAACAAACAAAAAAAACCCAGCTTTTATCACATTTCTGTAACGTTGAGAGATGATTATGTGGATGACGGAGTGGGTATGCATGACACCTGGTATTGGTGGGTACTGACTGTCTTAGATAAAACCCTCCTTAGAGGGACTGACACTAGCAGCCACTCACACCCCCTTCCCCCCAAGCATTGCTCTCAGGTGTCTCCTGAGCATCTGGTCCCGGACGGCTATTGTGGGTTAGGTTCAAAGAGATCACCAGAGATTCCAGCTCACCAGTGATGGCAGAGGCTGTCCCATCTGGAAGGAGCTGCAAATGGTCCTGGTCAGCTTCTCTCACTTTCTCTGTCATAATCAAAATTTCTCATCCAATCCCTTTTAGAGAAATGGTCACTAGAAAGACACTGAATACCAAAATGCTGGTAACAGCTTCATGTGCTAAGTCAGTGCTGTCCTGCAGAACTTTCTGTGATAGAAACGTTCCACATCTGGAGCTCCCGTCGTGGCTCAGTGGTTAACGGATCCAACTAGGAACCATGAGGTTTCGGGTTTGATCCCTGGCCTTGCTCAGTGGGTTAAGGGTCTGGCGTTGCCGTGAGCTGTGGTGTAGGTTGCAGTCGCGGCTTGGATCCCAAGTTGCTGTGGCTCTGGTGTAGGCCGGTGGTTACAGCTCCGATTCGACCCCTGGCCTGGGAACCTCCATGTGCCGTGGGAGCAGCCCAAGAAATGGCAAAAGGACAAAAAAGAAAGAAAGAAAGAAAGAAATATTCCACATCTGAGCTGTCAATATGGTAGCCACAGGTGGGTACGGAGAACTTGAAATGTGGCTACTGTGAATGAGAAACCGAATCTTGTTTGTTTGTTTGTTTGTTTGTTTTAGGGCTGCACGCACAGCATATGGCAGTTCCCAGGCTAGGGGTCAAACTGGAGCTGCCGCTGCTGGCCTACACCACAGACAAAACAATGGAGGGTCTGAGCCGCATCTGAGACCTACACCACAGCTCACATCGGATCCTTAATGAGCGAGGCTGGGGATCAAACCCGAATCCTCACAGATACTCGTCAGGCTCATTACTGCTGAGCCACAACAGGAACTCCAAGAAACGGAATCTTTAATTTAATTTCAATTGATTCATATTTAAAGTTATATAGCTAGATGTGTCTAGTGGCTACATTCACCTCTGGGAATCCCATAGATAGGATATGACATGGTACCATAATGAAAAAGGTACCACTTTTTTTTTTTTTTGGCTGCGCCCGTGGCATGCAGTAGTTCTCAAGTCGGGAAACAAACCTGCATCACAGCAGTCACCAGAGTCACAGCAGTGACAATGCCAGATGCTTAACCTGCTGAGCCATGAGGTAACTCTGAAAAAGGTATCTCTTTAAAGGTAAATTTTAGTTGGTAGAAACGTAACATACAGTGGGGAGATGTGTATTTCTACAGTACCACCATGGGGATGAAGGAACTACTTCATGTGGAAGAGAAATTATAACTCTTGATTATCCCTCTGCCCAGGTTTTGTTCCCATTAGCTTTTCCTGAATCTCTTGATGGAACAAGTGAACTTTGCTAACTCAGAATTTGCTACAATCCAGGGGACATTAAGTATTCCTGCCTGCCCAGCATCTCCCTTCACTACTAACCTTCCTCCCTTCATTTATCCATCTGTCCCTCCTCTCACGACATTTTCTTATTCACACACCTACACGACTCTTTCTTTGAGGAATCACCCCCATCTTTAGCCCACATAGGCTGATTAGAGTTGACAGCTGACTCCCACTCCTATCCCTGGTGACAGGTAGGCCTGTGGGCTGAAACTTCAACCCTGGAACTTGTGCTGGAGCCCTTGGGGCTGGATTCTTTTTCTGCTGGAGCTGCCAGGCCTGCAAGATACAAAAATGCCTGGTAGCCACTGAGGCACTACATCAGGAAAGGCTACCTGAGGATGAAGCAGAGGAAAACGTAGCTGAGACACAGGCATCATGGAATACCTGCACCCAGCCGCACCTGTCTTCTGAGCCACACAAGCCAATATGTTTTTTCCCTTGAGCTACTGTGAATTAAGAGATCTATCCCTTACAATGAAAAATTCCTTGACTGATAAAATAAAGAGAAAGAAGTGCACAAAATACAAAGTAATAACTATGTTTATATTTTTCATTATTATTATTTTTGTCCCTTATCTTTTTAGGGCCACACTGAGGCACATGGAGATTCCCAGGCTAGGGGTCTAATCGGAGCTGTAGCCACTGGCCTACACCAGAGCCACAGCAAAGCCAGATCCGAGCTGTGTCTTCGACCTACACCACAGCTCACGGTAACACAGGATCCTTAACCCACTGAGTGAGGCCAGGGATCAAACCTGCAATCTCATGGCTCCTAGTCAGATTCGTTTCTGCTGCGCCACGACAGGAACTCCATAATAACTATGTTTATAGAATATAAGTTTCTAAATGCAATTAACATTTAGAAACAGTTAAGTCTGATGGGCATAGAAAAAAGGCTTCAGATCATTTTTCTTAATCCAGTTTTGCTAGACAACTTACTTCGACTTGTGTTAGCGGCAAAAAGATAATAAAGATAAAAGCAAAGTTTAAAAATAAAGGAGAAAACATACATATACAATGGAGAGGCTTCAAAAGCTAAATGGTGGCTCTTTGAAAAGGCTAGTAACCCCTGGCAAAACAGATCAAGAAAAATGAGAGAAAACATAAATACTGTTGGGACCAAAGAGGACATAATCACATACTTAACTGAGGTAAGAAAAAATTGAGAACACTGTAAATAACTTCTTGTCCATCAATTTGAAAACTTAGATTAAATGGAGAAATTTGCAAAAAAAAAATTTGAAATTGGCAAAGAAAGTATTATAAAGACTGAAGAGTTGAATAAGAAGGCACTGAGGCCCTAAGGGGATAGAGAAGCCACACTCAGGAAGGAGCCCAGGTATTTGAATCACTTCAGGGGTGAGTTCTTTACTGACTTTCACAGAGAAAGACCATATGAAAACAAAAACATGTCCATTGATTTAAATAGGTAAAGTGCAGGGGTTGTAATAGTGCTTAGTGTTACCCCAACTAACTTACAATTTAAAAAAATGTCCTTACTTTTGACTTCTAGTTTAACGTGAGGGGAACTTGGCCTGTAAGATTTTGATTATTTTTTTTTTAGGGCCACACCTTTGGCATATGGAAGTTCCCAGGCTAGAGGTCAAATCAGAGCTGCAGCTGATGGCCTACACCACAGCTCATGGCAACACAGGATCCTTAATCCACTGAGTGAGGCCAGGGATTGAACCTGTGTCCTCAGAATACTAGCTGGGTTCATTACCACTGAGTCACAATGGGAACTCCAAATTTTTGTCTTGTATTTTAGCTGTCCTTTTAAAAAATCCCCAGAAAATAGCCATTATTATTACTTACACATAGAGTTTTTTTTTTTTTTTTTTTTTGTCTTTTTGCCATTTCTTGGGCCACTCTCGTGGCATATGGAGGTTCCCAGGATCGGGGTCTAATTGGAGCTGCAGCCGCCGACCTACACCAGAGCCACAGCAACGTGGGATCTGAAACCTCATGGTTCCTAGTCGGATTCGTTAACCACTGCACCATGACGGGAACTCCTCTTTATTTTTTCTTTCATCCTCTTGCCTAGTGGAATTACTCCCCATCTTTCTGAAGTATATCCTTTAGAAGTTCCATAGGTATTGTCCTATTGTTTGTAAATTTTTCTCATTTTTGCTTAAATAAAAATGCTTTTATTTTGCCCTCAATTTTGAACATTAGTTTTGCTGAGAGCATGATTCTAAGTTACATGTTTCATTTAGCACCTTGGAGATATTTTATTATTTTGCTTCCACTGTTGCTGATAAGAAGTATACTGCCAGAGTAATAGTGGCCTCTTGCTTCTAAGAGGCAAGACTACTGTTGTGGGTGTCCTGTCTTTTATTTCTGACTGCTTTTAAGATCTCTTTGTCTTCAGTATTATTATTTTTTTTTTTAGGGTCACACCCGCAGCATATGGAAGTTCCCAGGCTAGCGGTTGAATCAGAGCTGCAGCTGCTGGCCTATGCCACAGCTATAGCAACACCAGACCGAAGCCGTGTCTCTAACCTACACCACAGCTCATGGCAATGCCAGATCAAACCTGCATCCACGTGGATACTAGTCAGGTTTGTCATCACTGAGCCACAATGGGAACTTCCTGCCTTTAGTATTCTATAAAAAAATTTCTCTATAATACCTCAGGTAGGGATTTATTTTTATTTATCTTGTTTGATATTTGTTGTACAATCTGTATCTGGCTCATGATTTTCTTTAGTTCTAGAATATTATCCCTTCAAATACTAGATCTCTTCCATTCATTCTACTGTCATCCTTTAGGACTCTGACTAGAGAGGACATTAGGACTTTCCATTTGTTCTCTTAGCTTAAACTCTCTTTCGTCTTTTTTACCTCTAGGACGCAAGATCAGTTGAGATTGAGGCTTGAGAAAAAGAAGGCAGGAAATAGTTATCTAGGAGAGCAGGAGAGTGATTAGACAGGGAGAAGTGACACATGATTGTCAGGCAACATAAGGGCCTACTTGAGGTCATTAAAAAAAAAAAATCACAATCCCCAAACAACTACCCAAAGATGTGTTTAGATAATCAAAATATAATAAGTAAATTAGGAAATATCTGTATAAGCTTCATGGGGTCAGTAATCCCTTCTATATACTCAGGCTTATTTCAGGAATACAATGCTTGGCATAGCACAGATGCTCAACAGATAGCTGTTGAATGAATATACATGGGATGTTGCAAATAAGAAACCAAAAAGGTCTTTACAGGTTGACTCTAAAAATGAAGAATGTGCATATATTAGGTATAAATATAAAGTTCTTTGGTTAGGCTCAGTACATCAGCCATATAGATGCAGAAGAGGGGAGATAAACAGTTCAGATGAAAGACACAAGGTGTTAGTTGACTATCAGTCAACAACAGTGTGACATGACTACCTAGTGCTAATGTCTTACTCCTAGAACTCTGTACTTTCCATTCTTTTTTCTATAAACGTGGAACTACTTAAAAAAAACGTATTAGTGGAGATCCTGTCGTGGCTCAGTGGTTAACTAATCTGACTAGCATCCATGAGGATGCAGGTTTGATCCCTGGCCTCGCGAAGTGGGTTAAGGATCTGGCATTGCCGTGAGGTGTGGTGTAAGTTGCAGATGCGGCTTGGATCCTGTGTGGCTGTGGTGTAGGCTAGCAGCTGCAGCTCTGATTCGATCCCTAGCCTGGAAATTTCCATATGCCACAGGTGTGGCCCTAAAAAGCAAAAAAAAAAAAACCCAAAAAAGTATTAGTTAAAAAATGAGTTCCCTGGTGGTTCAGTGTATTAAGGACCTGGCATTGTCACCTTCTGGCTCAGGACACTGCTGTGGTGCAGGTTTAATCCCTGGAACTGGAACCTCTGCGTGTCATGCGTGAGGCCAAAAACAAACAAACAAACAAACAAACAACTCCCCCTCCAAACACATATGCAAAGGACAGGAAATGCAATGTGTTTATGTTAGAGGTGGGGTGGTTTGCTTTGGGAGTTTGGAGTCTGGTTGATGAGGGGGTGACTTGAGTGTTCAGAGCTTCTTAGGGTGACAAAACCACATATTGGGATAAATGGTAAAATGAGGTTAGTGATGACAGCCTCCAGACAGAAAGGGGATGAGAATGTGTGAGGGCAGAGGCTTTCTGGGCCCTTTCTTCGCTTCTCCTAATGGTGATGAAGATGCCAGAGCAGGGGCAGTCTTATTAATGGTAATAGACTTTATGCTCTCCCACAACCTGCAAATTTTTTTTTTTTTTTTTTTTTTTTTTGTCTTTTGTCCTTTAAGGGCTGTATCCGCCGCACATGGAGGTTCCCAGGCTAGGGGTCAATTGGAGCTTCAGCTGCTGGCCTATGCCACAGCCACAGCAACACCAGATCCGAGCTGCATCTGCGACCTACACCACAGCTCACGGCAACACAGGATCCTTAGCCCACTGAGCAAGGCCAGGGATCGAACCCGCAACCTCGTGGTTCCTATTTGGATTTGTTTCCACTGCACCACGACAGGAACTCCCAACCTGCAAAATTTATAGAGATTTCTGGCCTATTAAACTGGAGAATATAGCAGACCCCTGCATTATTCTTCCTTTTTCAAGTGGTAATAAATGCTTCAATCTGTTCCTAGTTTTATATTTGATACTTCAATATTCTTTATGAGAGAGTAGCTGTTCCTATGAAGAAAAAGGGTTTTGAAGTCTTGACTCTTTTGAGTAGGTTTACTTGTATGTGAAGGCAAACGTCTCCAGGAGCCATCATCACATTTCTTCATGTGCTGGTCAAAGAGAAGTCTTAAGCCCTTGCTCCAGCTGGGGTTGGGGAGAGCATAGTCCTTATGAATGACGTCCTCAGTAGAAAATGACCTCGTAAAGAGAGGAGAAAAAGGAGAATAACGGGAGGTACCTCCTATTTCATAACATAGTCTCCCATTTTCTAAGACTATCTTGCTGCTTTTGCTCTTTCCAAAAGTTTGTCATTTTGAAACAGAAACAAATTTCCAGGATCACCTGGACCACCCTCCTTGGGAGAAATGGGAGACTTGAGAGAGGGTAAATGACTTGCTCAATGCCATCCAACCAGGATTGGCAGTCAGTATTAAGCCCAGGTCTACAGACCCTCTTCTCTCTCTCTCTTTTTTTTTTTTTAGATTTTTTTTTTTTTTTTTTTTTTTTTAGGGCCACACCTGTGGCATATGGAGGTTCCCAGCTAGAGGTCAAATCAGAGCTGCAGCTGCCAGCCTACACCACAGCTCACAGCAATGCTGGATCCTTAACCCACTGAGCTAGGGTGGGGGTGGAACCCACATCCTCATAGATACTCGTCCTGTTCATTACTTCTGAGCCACAATGGAAACTCTGACATTCGTTCTTTTTTCAAACCTTAATTAAGCACAGTGAGCCTGGCACTGGTGATAAAGAGAGATGAAGGACAGACATTTTCCTCCATGTAAAAAGTGCTCCCGGAGTTCCCGTTGTGGTGCAGTGGAAACGAATCCAACTAGGAACCATGAGGTTGTGGGTTTGATCCCCGGCCTCGCTCAGTGGGTTAAGGATCCAGCGTTGCCATGAGCTGTGGTGTAGGTTGCAGACGCAGCTTGGATCCTGCGTTGCTGTGGCTGTGGTGTAGGCTGGCAGCTGAAGTTCTGATTCGACCCCTAGCCTGGGAACCTCCATATGCCGAGAATGCAGCACTGAAAAGACAGAACAAACAAACAAAAAAACCAAAATGGGCTCCCAATGGAGTACACACAGGAAAGTGGAGCACAGGGGAAAGGTGTTCATTTCAGACTGGAATCAGGGAGGCGTTCTTGGACTTAAGTCTCCATTAGACAAGCAGAAATCAGCCAGCTCGAAAGACAAAGGAACACTCTGTGCAAAAGCAAGGAGGTATGAAACAGGTTTGAGGGGCCTTACAACAACCATCTGAAGGAGGCACTAATTATCATCCACATTTTACAGATGATGAGACTAAGGTCTAAAGCAAGCTTGGCATTGTTTCAGTGCAAGGGGAGGAGCGAATGGCAGAGACACAGGCAAGGGCTGATTGTGAGACTTTTCCACACTTTGCTCACTGCTTTGAATTGCATCATAAGTGCTCTCAGAGGGATTTTAAACAGGGAAGTGACAAGATCAGATCTGGCCATAATGTAAATGATAGTGGGAGTGACCAAGATCAGAATGAGAGGGCTTTGTCTGCAGGCTATCGGAGTAACTCAGATGAAAAATTATGAAGGCATGAAGCAGAACTGAGCGACTGCTAGATAAGGCGAGTGAGGGAAGAGAAAAAAACACAGGAGCCAATCACAGGTTTCTGAATTGTGCAACAGAGTGGGTGACAAAGCTAAATGCCAAGAAAGACAACACAAAAAATAGCAGGAGGAGGTTGGAGAGGATGCATAGTACCCATAGCTTCCACACCTGCTACTTCTCTGCAGCCCTCAGCACTTCTACCACTCCAGTTCCCAAGCAGCAAGTAGAAGGTACAGGGACCCTGGAGGACTTGGGGGACAAAGAGTCACCTACAAAGGAGCTGGAAAAGAAAATGCCTACAGGCACTAGAAAGGAAAACCAGTGATTTTGACCGCTGTAGAAATCTTGGAACATGAAGATCTCAGAAGCTATCAATTCCGTGGCATTTACTTCCAATTCATTACTTATCAATTCATTCAGGTTCAATGTACCTACAACACTTGGACTGCACCCCACATTGCAGGGAGGTGCGCTTACTGTGATGGAAGATGGTTCCAGCCAACCAGGCTTCTGCTGACCTCTGGGCTGGCTCTGATCCTGGCCTGATGGTAAGAATTTAGGGAGCCTGTTTCAAGAACTCTATGGAACTACGAACTTCCTAGCTGAAAAAAAGGAAGTCTCGACTTTGTGAGGGGAAACATGAGTAGGGTGGAGTCTACTCCACTCCCTAGCCCAGTATCTGTACCTTTGTTTTTGGCCTAAGATTTTGGATTGGCTCATCCCGTCAGATCTTCAGCTCAGAAAATTTGGGGAAAAAAAGAAAAAAAAATTTTAACCCACTTATTTTTATTTTTTTTCTTTTTAGGCTGCACCTGTGGCATACAGGAAGTCCCCAGGAAGGGGTCGAATCAGAGCTGCAGCTGAAGGCCTATACCATAGCCACAGCAACTTGGGATCCAAGCCGCATCTGTGACCTAAACTGCTTGCTGCAATGCTGGATCCTTAACCCACTGAGGACAGGGATCAAACCCGCATCCTCAAGGATACTAGTTGGGTTCTTAACCCACTAAGCCACAGTGGGAACTCCTTAGTCTAGTTATTATCTCTCCATCTTAATGCAACTAATGGTAATTTTTTTTTTTTTTTGTCTTTTTGCCTTTTCTAGGGCTGCTCCTATGGCATATGGAGGTTCTGAGGCTAGGGGTCTAATTTAAGCTGTAGCCGCTGGCCTACACCAGGGCCACAGCAATGCGGGATCCGAGCCGCGTCTGCAACCTACACCACAGCTCATGGCAATGCCAGATCGTTAACCCACTGAGCAAGGGCAGGGATTGAACCCGCAATCTCATGGTTCCTAGTCAGATTTGTTAACCACTGAGCCACGACGGGAACTCCGGTAAAATTTTGATACTACATTTCCTCCAAGTTTTCAAAAATGTAGTCTTTCTTAATATACTTGTAATCTCAATGAGAAATATAATTTTTCTTTCTGCTTCATTACTTAAGATTACTTAGTGTTCACTTTCTCATTCCTTAATCTCAGTTATCATTTTCAATAGTAGAAAAATAGTCCTTTAAAATGACATAATTTACTTAACCATTTAAACTGTACATGTAAATTGTTTCCAATCTTTTGCTGCTTTAAATTTACATTATAAATATAGCTTTTTCTCTATTTTGGTTTATTTCCTAAGAATCCAGTCCCCATCATGTAGTGTTTAAAGTATCTGAGTTCTGCAAGTAATCTAACAGTATACAGTAAGTATAATGAGTCATAACCTAATATGTATTGACCAATACATGTCAACTGAAAGGCAGAAGAGGCATGTGTAGGCTTCGGAGTTGTGAATCTGGGATCACCTCATCCATACGTCTCATCCTAAAAGGGCAACTCTAGGTATGATCAGTTCTAACATCCTTTTATGAACCGGTGCGATAGAGATCATAGAAGACTTTCAGGAATTAGAATGACTCCCTTGATTGTGGACTCTCCTATCCGATTTTAACTTTGAAAGATTCAGCTAAATGCAACGAACTTTCTTGAGCCCTACCATATACTCTAGTTCTATGCCAGGAAGTAAGATAAAGAGAGAAGACTTGGGCCCTGTCCTCAAATGCTTGCAGACTCGAATGCAAAAAATGCTACAAGTAGATACAGACACAGAAGGATGGATTTTCAGGGAAAATATCAAAAAGATGAAGACTGATATGGTGACCTCTAAAGGATAAAAAGTTCACTAAGGAAAGAACGGGAGGGCTGCTCCAAGCAAAGGCATAGAGAGATGAAAGAACTGTATGACCTGCATTAAAGCCAAATCCTAGGATTTCAGTCTTCATGAATGTATGGTACAAAGGACAGTAACAAGAGGGGGATGGCAAAGTAGAAGAGGGATGACACCACAGAGGCTCTTTGGCTTTAATGCAGGCTTAGATTTCATCTGTCAAGTCAATGCATCCAAATTTGGGCCAATAGGAAAAATAACTGCAGGTGGCACAAGGACAATGATATATGTATTTTTAAAAATGCATATTCTAAAAGGACCTATAGACAGCACATCACTATCGTGATTTCATAAATGGTATTGCTTATGATGAAGCTACTGCAATAAAATGAGTCTTTAAAGAATCCTGAATGACTTGGAGTTCCCACTGTGGCTCAGTGGTAATGGAACCTGACTAGTATCTGTGAGGATGCAGGTTCAATCCCTGGCCCTGCTCAGTGGGATCTGGCATTGCTGTGAGCTGTGGTGTAGGTTGCAGATGCTTGGATCTGGCATGGCTGTAGCATAGGCCGGCAGCTACAGCTCCAATTCGACCCCTAGCCTAGGAACCTCCATATACTGCAGATGTAGTTCTAAAAAGAAAAAAAAAAGAGTCATGAATGACAAAGAATGACAAAATACTTTTTTTCTATTATGGGGAACCTTAAGGAGTTTCAAGCAAAATGGTAACTTGAACTTAAGTTTTAGAATGCTTCCTCTGGGAGCTCTCTTATGGAGCAGCAGGTTAAGGATCCAGTCTGGTCACTGCAGCAGCTTGAGTCACTGCTGTGGCTTGGATTCAATCCCTGTCCCAGGAACTTCCACATGCAGTCAGCACAGCCAAAAACAAAACAAAACAAACAAAAAAAGAAAGTTCCCTCCAATGTAAAGGATAAAGTATAAGGTGAGAATGGTAAGAAAATCAGTTAAACGACTGTTGCAAAGATCCAGGAGAGATGTGGTCAGAAGCTGAACTAGGTAGAGAGGAATAAAAATAAAGACTTAAGCTATTTCGGACATTGGGACCAAGGGATGTGGAGAGTGACTGATCATGGGGGAAGAGAAAGTAGGAGAGTCTTGGGTGATTCCTGAAGGAAAAGAGGTTTTTGTTAGTGTTTGTGTGCCTACCTGGACACAGAAAGTTGAAGTGGAACTATTAATGTTGGTTTGCGGCATGTTTAGGACCCACGTCGTGAGAAATGAAGATAATGACAGTTTTAGTCTAGGAGATAAAAATAAAGAGATACTTGAAATAAAGGTGCCTGTAAACTCACAGTACAGACTTTGGGTATGAGGGATAAAGGTTAGGGATAATCATTACTTTCTGTTGCCCTGAATAGAAGAAAGGTCTTGCTTGATCGTTGATTATATATTTTTCAAGTGGGACTTGCTAAATTACAACTTTTTAAATGTGTCTGCTTTTAAGATTAAGTTACTGAATCAAAAGCGTGATTTATAAAGTACGAAAGTACTATTAAATATTCTCAACACAGATTACCAAATATTAACATAAGAAACTAGTTTATCTTTGTTGGGAGATTAACTCAGGACAATTTCTTTTCCAAAGTGCACGATGGAGAGTTCCCTGGTGGCCTAGTGGGTTAAGGTCCAAGCATTGTCACTACTGTGGCTCAGGTTGCTGCTGTGGTGCATGTTCAATCCCTGGCCCGGTAACTTCTGCATGCCATGGGCACAGCAAAAGAAAAAGAAAAAAGAAAAAAAAATCAGAAGTGCAAGACAGTATAGGGTTAAAACCAATCTGCACTCTTATGTTTTTTTTGTTTTTTTTGTCTGTACCTGTGGCATGCAGCAATCAGAGCAGGGTACAACCTGTCTCTACCACGGTGACCTGAATCACAGCAATGACCCAAGCCATAGTAATGACAATGCTAGATCCTTAGCCCACTTGGCCACAAGTCAAGTCCTACAATAGTAATGACAATGCTAGAACCTTAGCCCACTTGGCCACAAGTCAAGTCCTACAACTGCTTTTAGTTCTCAAGACATCTGTTCCACCTGTATGTTCTCTCAGTACTTACCATAATACATATATTGTAAAAATTTATACTGTCATTCCTTTCTCCCAAACTAAATTGTGAGCTCGGTGAGGGAAAAGGTTGTTTCTTATTCATCTTTATACTATTAGTAACCAACACCTAACATACTGTTAGAGATTAATTAATATTAATATTTATGTATTCATGAATACATCAATGATCAAAACGTAGGGATATTGGAACAGACAACATTTATTTTTGTCTTTTTTTTGTGGGGGGGGGGAGCCATACAGGCGGCATATGGAGGTCCCCAGGCTAGGGGTCCAATTGGAGCTGTAGCTGCTGGCCTACACCACAGCCACATCACCTCGGGATCCGAGCCGCGTCTGCGACCTACACCACAGCTTACAGCAATGCCAGATCCTTAACCCACTGAGCAAGGCCAGGGATCCAACCCACGTCCTCATGGATACTAGTCGGGTTTGTTAACTGCTGAGCCATGAGAACTCCCCAGGCAACATTTATGTAATACTAAAACCAGAAACTGCTGGTAAACACTTGCATTATCTCATTTAATCTTGTTAAAACCTTTAAAGCTAAGGAAATTTTACCTTACCAACTTTACCAACCTTTAAAGGTAGGAGAAGGCAGGATTATTTGACAAGCAGAGAACGAGGATTAAATCCTTGAAGAGACGTGCTCTTCTCCTGAGCGTATAATGCAATAGTTATGAGCCATATTCAGATCCAAACACACCAAGTGTTTTCTGTGTGACCCTGCTTAAGTCACAACCTTTCTTTACTAATATTAGTAGTTTAGTAAAGAATTAGTAGTTTATTCCTTGACCTGTTGACCTGATTCAAGCATCCTGCACACTTCTTTAAAACAGCACCCTCCTGTCCAGTTTCTTAAGGTTTGAATCTCAAGGCTGAAAGGTCCGGCGACCCCCGACCACATTGACGCCTTTTGGAGCTGACGTTAGCTTTTATTCAGAGGTCAGTTGGCTGAGAAAACGTCTAAATAGATCCGTTATCACAGAAAGTCCCACTTTTCTGCCCACTTTGGCCGCCAGGCGCCGGAGACTCACCCGCGCAGGGGGCCGCGCAAGGCCGGGAGCGGACGCAGGCGCGCGGCGCAGCCCCTCAGCGTGGCTCAGACTGCGCGTCCGGCTCTGAATCGCGGCAAAGGCCACCTCCCCTGCCCGCCCGCGCGTAGGCATTTAACCCAGCGGAGCGGAACGGAGGGCGGACCCTGGCGGCGCGGGTGGGAGTGGGCGCGTGTCTGCAAAGGGCGGTGAGAGGGAGGGGCTTGAAGGCAGGCTGGACGTCGGACTTTTTTTCCTCCTCCGGCGCAGGAGCCACTTTCCTGGCAACTGTAAAGCTCCGCGAAGGCGGCTGGAGAGAGGCGCGTGGGAGCTGCGACCCCGGGGCTCGCAGAGGGCAAGGAGGCCAAGGCGGGCTGGACTGTACCTGCCGCCCGCGGCCCCCAGCGCTCCCAGGGAGGATTCGTTGGCCTTATTGCCCTATTACGCTGGCCGAATTCTGTGCTCTCCGTTTCCAAGTTATTCTCAGGCCCGCAGAAGACATAAGGCTTTCAGGTGGGTAGGAGCGCACCCAGTAAATATTTTCTTGGAGGCCTTGGACAAGCCAGTGGGATAAGGTTGGGGCTGATTTGTAGAGAGCCTTCTGGGCTTAAAGGACATTTATACGCTTAAAAAGCTATTTTCTCTGCCCTGCGCCCCCGCCCCAGGGCTCTTAAGTCTGGCTGTTTCAAACACAAGTGGAAATCATAGCAACACCTGAAGGATGCATTCATCTCTTAGCTTTGGAGACGTATCTGAGCTCAAATTCCCACCCCACCACGTAACACCTTCTACCTTCTTCAACTGTACCTGCCCCTGTTTCTTCATTGCTGGGACAACGAATATATCAAATTTTACTTGTTGCCAAGAACTTCTCTTTCAGTAGTAGTCCCGAAGTTAAGTTACCTGAGGTTACCTTGTATTCCTCACACAAAGAAGGTGCCCCCAGGCCAGCGATGTGCAGAAGTTGACCAGTGAGCAGAATGTTAAAACTGTAAGAATTTGGCTAGCCAAGTCTTTTTTTCTTTTTTGGCTGTGCCTGCCTGCTGTTCCCCGGTCCAGGGATCCAACTGCCCACAACAGTGACCCGAGCTGCTTGCAAGAACAACCCTGGATCTTTAACCTACTGGGTCACAAGAGAATCCCCTGGCTAGCCAATTCTTAAGCCCACCATTATTAAAATTTGAATTATGTGAACTTACAGTTAAATAGGTTATATTTTATTTATTTATTTATTTCCTTTTTTGGGCCACACCTGCACATATGGACGTTCTCAGATTAGGAGTTGAATCAGAGTTGCAGCTGTCGGCCTACACCGCAGCCACAGCAACATGGGAGCTGAACTGTGGCTGCGACCTACACCATAGTTCATGGCAACGCTGAAATCCTTAATCCAGTGAGCGAGGCCAGAGGTCTAACTAGAATCCTCATGGAAACTAGTTGGGTTCGTAAGCTGCTGAGCCACAACGGGAACTCCCAAATAGGTTATATTTTTAAAATGAAGGTATTGACATTGACCCTCCCATGTCAGTCCCCAACAAGGGTCTTTTGGCTCTGTCTCCTTGGAGCCAGCAGGTAATTGAGTTTGGTTCAGAAGCAAAGGAAGGCTTGATCCTTTGATCAAAGATTGGAGAGGTGTGAGTTTGTGCTCTAAAGCACATCCTCTGTGAAAGGTGGGGTTGCTTTATAGGGTTCTTGTCAGCAGGGAGGGGTGGGGTCCTCACTGCCCTGCGCAGCTGTGCTGTTCAAGGCTGAGGAAAGCGCTGCCAGCAGCAGGGCTCTGCACACTGCCTGTTGCTTCTGCCTTCTTGACTTGCAGTGTTCTTTCTCCACAGTGCTTCTGCACACCGTCTCCTGAATTGAAGTGTGGGCGCAGCCATTTCCCACTAGGAATTTTGGTCTGACGGGTCAGGTGCAAGACCTTTGCGTGCAACACCCGATGAGCAAGTGAAATTAGACTAAGCGCAAAGGAAAAGGTTAGACTTTCTTTTTATTACCCAGATTTTATTTTTATTTCTCAGCCGTTGTTAATGGGTGTTGCTCATGGCAGTGATACTAAAAACTGTAACTGTCTAATTATTTTTTGCTTTGTAGGGCCACACCTGCAGCATATTCCCAGGCTTGGGATCGAATCGGAGCCACAGCCACAGCAATGGGAGATCCAAGCCACATCTGCGACCTACACCACAGCACGTGGCAATGTCGGATCCTTAACCCACTGAGCTAGGCCAGGGATTGAACCTGTGTCCTCATGGATACTAGTCAGGTTCCTTACCACTAAGCCACAACGGGAACTCCCGTTTTTTTCAACTTTGCTTTTGTTGAATTCATCATTAAAGACTCCCATAGGATTTATTTACTTATTTATTTATTTACATTTATAATGATTTTTATTTTTTTCCATTATAGCTGGTTTACAGTGTTCTGTCAATTTTCTGCTGTACAGCAAGGTGATCCAGTTACACATACATGAATACATTCTTTTTTCTCACATTTTCATGTTCCATCCTAAGTGACGAGACATAGTTCCCAGTGCTATACAGCAGGATCCCGTAAGATTTATTTTATAAAGACACCTGAATTTATAGATCCAACCAAACTGTTAGACAGATTCCAGTAATGAGTAGGGTCTGCTAAACTGGATAAGCAATATCCTTTGAAGAATTCTCATTTGGGAGTTCCCGTCCTGGCACAGTGGTTAACGGATCCGACTAGGAACCATGAGGTTGCGGGTTCGATCCCTGCCCTTGCTCAGTGGGTTGACGATCTGGCGTTGCCATGAGCTGTGGTGTAGGTCGCAGACGCGGCTCGGATCCCAAGTTGCTGTGGCTCTGGCGTAGGCTGGCAGCTACAGCTCCAATTAGACCCCTGGCCTGGGAACCTCCCATATGCCGCCGGAGCGGCCCAAGAAATGGCAAAAAGACAAAAAAAAATAAAAAATAAAAAAGAATTCTCATTTAAGAAAGCTTGTTTTTTCCCTGGTATGCCAGTAGTAATAAAAAGCACACTTATAAATGGAGTTCCCGCTGTGGTGCAATGGAATTGGCGCTTGGGAGCACTGGGACGAAGGTTCAGTCCCCAGCCCAGCACAATGAGTTAAGGATCTGGCATTGCCGCAGCTGCAGCTTAGGTCATAACTAAGGCTTGGATCTGATCTCTGGTCTGGGAACTCCATATGCTATGGGGTGGCCAAAAAGGAAAATAAGTAAATAAATACTTATAAATGCCCAATACATTTTTTTTTTTTTTTGGCTTTTTAGGGCCGCACCAGTGGCATATAGAGGTTCCTAGGCTAGGGGTCTATTTGGAGCTACGCCTGCCGGCCTACACCACAGCAACACAGGATCCAAGCTGTGTCTGCTTGACCTATACCACAGATCACGGCAACGCCAGATCCTTAACCCACTGAGCAAGGCCAGGGATCGAACCCACAACCTCATGGTTCCTAGTGGGATTCTTTTCCACTGCACCAATACATAGTTTAAGGCACACATATGACTAAAGAAACATCCAGTTCTGTAGTGGGATTCCTGTAGGCCATTCTTCCTTTACAGTTGTATAAAACCATTTAGGATTAGACACTTAGCCAAATGCCTTAAGAGTCTTGGAAAGGAAAGCCACAATAGATTACCTGTGACACTGTCCCTGTTCCTTCACCCCTAAGTGATGAAATCTGAGTTAAGTCTTGAGGGACGGGAGCCAAGGAGGACTGTCAGCAGAGGAGTGACATTATCCGATTATTATTTCAGAAAGGTCATGGCGGAGGCTATCAAAGTTGTGTTGGAATCAGGGAGACTTTGTGGTGGTGGCTGTGAGTGAAGGGCTTTGGCAGTGGAAGAGACCTGGGGTGTGGGAGAGAGGAAGAGTCAGGATGTCACCCCATTTCTGAGCTTGGGTGGGGGATGGTGGAAGATACTCTTCACAGTGGGAGAAGGAGAAGTGTCTGGGAGCAAGAGGGGAGAAAAAAGAGCTCCATTTTAGAGATTCCTGTGGAGATGTCCAGTGAGCAAATAGAAAAGGCACGATCTCGAGAGAGACCTGAAAATGTCCTTTGACTTAATGACACAGAACATATTAGAGACGTCAGCAAGAGCTGTTTAGGTGAAGTGAGGCTGGAGGCCAAACGGGAGCGCCCAGAGGAATGAGTAGGAGTAAACAAATGTGTACAGACAGGAACGGACTGACCTCTCCAGACAGCTTACCCTGAGGAGGAAAGGGCAGCAGCAAGGGGTGAGGAAAGATGGTTTGAGTTTTAAAACAGGCGCCTTCTTTTTTTTTAGGCACCTTAAAAAAAAAAATACAGAGTAAATATCTACTGGACATGCTAAGAAAATTGAACAGCTCAGAAGTTATAAAAAGAAAAGTAAGATCTTGTCAGCCTGCATTTTGACCAGACTTCTGAGCTGTGGACCTGGCACCTACCATTAAGCACTCTCCGTTCATGGCCCATTTCTGTTTAAAACTGCTCGAGCCTTTTTCACCCAAAACAGCAATCAGTAGTGATAGTAGAAACACTCGCTCCTACACCAGTAAACCACTAGCCCATTCTGTCTACCACAACCAAAGTTCTCAAGAAAAAAACAACACCACATTTTCCATCTCATTATATTCAGGCTCTGGGTACTTTTCTTTCTTTCTTTCTTTTTTTTTTTTTTTTTCCTTTTGAGGGCCAGCTGCAGGTGAAGCATATGGAAGTTCCTGCATCTTCAGGCCTGTGCCACAGCCACAGCAATATCAGATGTGAGCCTCATTTGTGACCTACACTACAGCTCACGGCAATGCTGGATCCTTAATCCACTGAGCAAGGCCAGGGTTTGAATCCGAATCCTCACGGATACTTTGTCAGGTTCTTAACCTGCTGAGCCACAAAGGGAGCTCCAGACTCTGCGTACTATTGAATTGTCATTTACAACTACCAAATTCAGTGGATGTTTATCAAGCCTTATCTTATTTAATCTCTTCACAGCAGTTAACAGTATTGGTCACTTTCCTTTAAACTTCCTTTTCTCTAGGCTTCCTCAACATCAATTCATCCATGTTTATTCCTATGTCTAAAAATTTACTTTCTCATCTACTTTCTCATTAAATTTTGGAACAGCTCTCCTTTGCCCTCTTTTCATGTAGCGTGATCTAGCAACCTTAATGACTCTTCAACTATATTGTGGTAAAAAACTTGGTTTCTCATTGGACTGTGTCCCTTCCTGGCTGTTTGGTTTTCTCAAACAATAACTAATTCTCCAATTTTCCAGTACCAACTGGGTGTTCTATAATTTAATTCAATTATGACTTCAACTATTTGGATTCAGCACAGACCCTGGATTAAGGGCTCAATCCCACAAAACTGCCCCCACTTCTGATGCCAACAACTGGAAGTATGGCATTTCCCCATGAGTGGGATGGGGCAGACAGTAAGGGAGGCAAGTTTAGGGGAGAAGATCAGGAGTTCAGCTAGAGGTCTAATCGGAGCTGTAGCTGCCAGCCTATACCAGAGCCACAGCAACACCAGATCCGAGCTGTGTCTGTGACCTACACAACAGCTCATGGCAATGCCGGATCCTTAAGCCATTGAGCAAGGCCAGGGATCGAACCCACAACCTCATGGTTCCTAGTTGGATTTGTTTCCACTGCACCACGACAGGAACTCCAAGCATTTTTATTAATTGAAAGATACCAGGGAGAATAAAGAGGAAAGCCTCAGAGTGGGAGAAGGTGTTTGCAAATTCACATCTGATGAAGGATGTTAAATATAAAGAACTCCTACACAGCAATAAGGAAAAGTCTAACAACAATAACAACCGCAGTAGGACACACAGATACATAAGACTTGATAAGATGTATCAAAACTTGAGGATATCCAAATGGTAAGCAAATAAAAGGATAGCCAGCTTTCTTAGTCATTAGGGAAATGCAGATTAACCAAAACACACCTATCAAAATAGCTACTAAAAAAAAAAAAAAAAACCCTTATAATGCCACATTTTGATAAAGAAGTGGACCAGTTGGAATCAAGAGTTTAAATTGACAAAACCATTTAGGAAAACTGACCGTATCTACTACGGCTTAACGTATACATTCCCCATGACCCAGCAATTACCCTCCTAGGTTATATACCCAACAAAAGTGAGTGAAAGAGACAAGGAAAAGAATGTCCATAGTAGCTTCTTTTTAAAATAATATTGTTGAAGTGGAAGCAATTCAAATAACCACCAGCAGTAGACTGGATAAGTTGTGGTAAACTCAAATAGTGTCTTTACTGAAATGATAAAGAAGAGACTATGACCCACTCAACAGCCTGGTCAACCTCACAAATATAGTCCTAAGAGAAAAAAGCTAGGCAGACAAAGATATGTTTAAGTTTCATTTATAGGACCTTTGAAAATAGGCAGAACTCAATCCCACTCTTGGGCATCTATCCGGACAAAGCTCTACTTAAAAGAGACACATGCACCCGCATGTTCATTGCAGCACTATTCACAATAGCCAGGACGTGGAAACAACCCAAATGTCCATCGACAGATGACTGGATTCGGAAGATGTGGTATATATACACAATGGAATACTACTCAGCCATAAAAAAGGATGACATAATGCCATTTGCAGCAACATGGATGGAACTAGAGAATCTCATACTGAGTGAAATGAGCCAGAAAGACAAAGACAAATACCATATGATATCACTTATAACTGGAATCTAATATCCAGCACAAATGAACATCTCCTCAGAAAAGAAAATCATGGACTTGGAGAAGAGTTGCCTGATGGGAGGGGGAGGGAGTGGGAGGGATCGGGAGCTTGGAGAAGAGTTGCCTGATGGGAGGGGGAGGGAGTGGGAGGGATCGGGAGCTTGGGCTTATCAGACACAACCTAGAATAGATTTACAAGGAGATCCTGCTGAATAGCATTGAGAACTATGTCTAGATACTCATGTCGCAACAGAAGAAAGGGTGGGGGAAAAAACTGTAACTGCAATGTATACATCTAAGGATAACCTGACCCCCTTGCTGTACAGTGGGAAAATTAAAAAAAAAAAAAAAAAAAAAAAAAAAAAAGAAAATAGGCAGAACTAATTTGAAAGAATAGAACTTAAGATGGTACTACTTTTGAGGAGGTAATACCCCTGTTAACAAGGAGAGGGCACAAGGCAGTCTGTCTACAAGGATGCTGGTAACGTTGCGCTTCCTAAAATGAGCGGTGGTCACATGGATATATCCGTTTGTATCAACCCATTGAGCTGAACTTAAGGTTTACATCAAGTTCTTAATGTCTTGTGGTTCATTTTGAAATAAAAGGTTAGAGTTTTGATCTGTTTTGTGGTCACGTCTTTCTGGCATGCCATGTTGTTTATAGGGATGTTATCTGTTCCTTACTCTCTTTTTGTCTGTTTGTGTCTTTTTAGGGCTGTACTCAGCACATGGAAATTTCCAGGCTTGGGGTCGAATTGGAGCTGCAGCTGCCGGGCCCACATCAGAGCCACAGCAACTCAGAATCCTAGTCGAGCCGTGTCTGCCACCTACACCAACCTACACTGAGTAAGGCCAGGGATTGAACCTGCATCCTCATGGATACTAGTCAGATTCTTAACCCACTGAGCCATAATGGGAATTCTCTTCCTCTCTTTCTCTCTCTCTCTCTCTCTTTTTAACATAACAACTTAGGATTCTGCCTAAATCCTTTTTTTGTTGCTAATTTTCATGAATGTTTATAGGGTTTAGTTCTGCTTTCAGTTGCTTGTCTGCTTTTATGTGATAATTCAGAGAGATTGAAAAGCTGTACTGCTGCCACTGCTGCCACCACCTTCTCAGAATCTCCCATGTGTGTACTTTCCTGTGTATATGTTTTAAATAGACTTTATTTTAAAATTATTTTCATATTCTTTTCCATTATCGTTTATCACAAGATATTGAATATAGTTCCCTGTGCTATGCAATAGGACCTTGTTGTTTATACATTCTGTATATAATCGTTTGCATTTGCTAGTCCCAGACCCTGACCAATCTAATCTTCCTTTACCTCCTCCCCCTTGGCAACTACAAATCTGTTTTCTATGTCTATGAATCTGTTTTGGTTTTGTAGATAAGTTCATTTGTGTCATATTTTATTTTATTTTATTTTTTTAGGGCCACACCCGCAGCATATGGAAGTTCCCAGCTAGGGGCAAGGCCAGGGATCAAACCTGCATCCTCATGGATGCTAGTCAGATTTGTTAACCACTGAGCCACGATGGGAACTCCTTATTTGTGTCATATTTTGGATTCCACATATGATATATGGTATTTGTCTTTTTCTTTCTGACTAACTTCACTTAGTGTGATAAGGTCCAAACATCTTGCTGCAAGTGGCATTATTTCATTCTTTTTTAAGGCTGAGTAGTATTCCATCATGTATGTACTGCATTTTTATCCATCTGTCACTGGACGTTTAGGTTGTTTCAATGTCTTGGCTATCGTAAATAGTGCTGTCATGAATATAGGGATGCATATATCCTTTTGAATTATAGTTTTGTCTGGATATATGCCCAGGAGTGGGATTGCTGGATCATATGGGAACTCTACTTTTAGTTTTTATGAGGAAACTTCATACTGTTCTACATAATGGCTGCACCAATTTACATTCTCACCAACAGTGTAGGAGGGTTCCCTTTTCTCCATGCCCTCTCCAGCATTTGTTATTTGTTGACCTGTTAATGATAGCCATTCTGACCAGTGTGAGATGATAACTCATTGTAGTTTTGATTTGCTTTTCTCTAATAATTAGTGATATTGAGCATCTTTTCATGTGCTTGTTGCCCATCTGTATGTCTTCTTTGGAGAAATGTCTATATAGGTCTTCTGCCTATTTCCTGACTGGGTTTTTTTCATTTGTTTGTTATTGAGTTGTATGAGCTGTTCATAATTTTTAAAAACTAAGCTCTTGTCAGTCACATCATTTGCAAATATTTTCTCCTGGTCTGTAGTTTGTCTTTTCGTTTTGTTTATGGTTCCTTTGCTGTACAAAAACTTGTAAGTTTGATTAGGTCCCGTTTGTTTATTTATTTATTTTTATTTCTATTGCCTCGGTAGACTGACCTAACAAAATATTGGCACTGAGGATTTGGGGTGGAAATGCTGTAAAATTTGGTTGTGATGATTGTGGTACACCTGTAAATATAATAAAATTCATTAAGTAATTTAAAAAATAGCCAAAATAGTATGTATTAGTTTCCTATTGATGTTATAGCAGATTACCACAGACTTAATGGCTTAAAATGACACGAATTTATTATCTTATAGTTCTAGAGGACAGAACTTTGAAATGGGTCTCATGGGGCTAAAATCTGAGATGTCAACAGGGGTGGAGGTTTGGGGAGAGCCTGTGTCCTTGCCTTTTCCAGCCTCTAGAGGGTGCCCTCATCCCTTGGATTGGGGCCCTCAGCCGGCAATTTATCGTTTCAGTCTTTAATCTCAAACTCCTTGGACTCTTCTGCCTGCCTCTTTCATACTTAAGGACCGTTGTGATTACACTGAGCTCACCCAGACAATCCAGGCAAATCCCCTCATTTCAAGCTCCCTAACACAAGCACATCTGGCAGAGTACCTTTTGCCATGTGAGGTGACATATTCATAACCTCTGGGGACTAGATGTAGACATCTGCCAGCACCCACTCTTCTGCCCACCACAGATATGTTTAGATAATTATCCTTTTCCTCTGTTACTTTTTACAAATTGAAGCATAGTTGCCTTACAATGTTATGTTAGCGTCAGGTATACAACATAGTGGTTGATATTTTCACAGATTATACTCAGTTTAATTCTTCCATTTATATTTATCCTGCATCTTCTCGTCAGTAGGTAAAATTTTTGGCTATTAGAGACATCCTTTGACTAATTAGGAAGATTTTATATGTCATTATTTCCTAATATACTTTTAGGCTAATTTCCCTCAATAAGCTAATATACCAAATAGCTCAATACCTAATAGCTCGTACCTTTAACTGATGACCACTGTCTTATTAGGGGCTTGGAAGAACTTCAAAACTTAGTCTGCTGGGCCTTACACAGGGCAAGATTGCTCCATTATTAAACCCTTTTGATTTCCAAATTGGGTATAAAAGACCCAATGAGGTATATAAAATGAGATCCTGGGACTCTTTCCTCTTCTGTAAAAAGAGGGGTAAGATGCTTTTCTCACCTTTCTCCAGTTCTTACATCCATGGAGGGACTAAATGTGCTAGAGGATGACAGCGTTTATTTAGCGATTCAAACTCGCTCAGAAATTACCACCAGGAATAGCCATCCTAGCGAGCTGTCCTTGAAGCCTGGACAGCAGTGCTTATCACCATCAAATCTTACGGAATAGCAGAGCGAGTAGATTTTGAATTGTTGTTTTTTGGGTACTCTGCCAGTGGCTGTACAGCAGACTCATGGAGAGTGCTAATGAGCAGTGTCTCTGTCCTCCTCTCTGTGAGGTTAATGTTGGAGAAAGCAGGTTCCAAGTCATAGAAATCTGTGGTGTGAAAGTCTGTAGGTGCACACTCTGCCAGTTTTCCAGGGCTGCAAGACGAAAGTATTCTAAGTCCTAAGGGCCTTCCTGAAAAGTGAGGGGTGAGTCACACTGAGGACCGTGCTTTCTCACAGGGGAGCCAGCAGCTGCAGGATGCATGGGCTCCACCTATAGGATTTCTCACTCCAGAGCAGAAACCACAGAAACTACAGCCATCTTTCGCAAGGAGGAATAGACAGAGAGAGAGAGAGAGAGAGAGAGAGAGGAGGAGAGAGAGAGAGAGGGAGAGAAGGAGGGAGAGAGAATAAAGAACTTCAGACTGTTATTTACATTTTCTTGGTTTCTGGTATTACAAGGGATTTAGAGCTCTTAACATAATATTTTTCTCTCTCGAGTGAGGTAATAAAAGCTACCACTTATTAAGGAGCCAACAGGTACTAGATATTGAATGAGGCACTTTATACCCATAATATCTCAGTTAATTATCTTGCAGCAACTAATAAGATCTGTCTTGATGTTTCCTTTCTTTCTTTTCTTTTCTTTTTCTTTTTTGGTCTTTTTTAGGTCCACACCAGAGGCATTTGGAGGTTCCCAGGCTAGGGGTCAAATTGGAGCTGTAGCTGCTGGCCTACACCACAGCCACAGCAATGCGGGATCTGAGCTGCGTCTGCGACCTACACCACAGCTCATGGCAGCGCTGGATCCTTAACCTTGAACGAGGCCAGGAATTGAACTCATGTCCTCAGGGATACTAGTCAGGTTCATTAACTGCTGAGCCATGTTGGGAGCTCGGATATCTCCATTTTAAAGGTGAAGAAATAGCTTCAAGAGACTAATGAACTTTCCCAGGATCACACAGTAAGTTAGAGGACAGGAATTCAAACCAAGCTCTTTCTGATAATATAAATAATGGTGAAATATCTCATTTCATAAATATGGGGAATGCCAAGGCATAATCTCAGTATAATTCTCAGAAACACAGACTTGTTGAAGCCTATAGCTGCTGTCTCTGGACCCAGGTTTCTATGTAAAGATTAAAAACAGTCCTGGAAAAATCACATTAAAAAAAGAGAGAAAGAGCAAGTAGCTTTGCCGACCTGCAGGGGGCATCAGAGGCCGGTGCCTTAAGACTCAGCACAATTCAGAACTTAAGAACAAAGCCAAAGGTCACTGTGACTAGGAATGTTGCTCTGTGTGTGTGTGTGTGTGTGTGTGTGTGTGTGTGTGTGTGTGTTGGGGGGGGGCAGGGAGGAATAAAACAAAGTGAGGCTTATGGGCAGATGTCTCACTTTGCTCCCTGCTGTTTTCCCACTGCAGTTCTCTTCCTTTTCTTTTTACATTTTTTTGTTTTGTTTTTCATGCTCTTTTCAACTTTCTTCTCAATTCTGTCCACTGTAATCACATTTTTACTTCTTACCTTAGCTTATTTATTATAGCTCATTATAATTCCTTCTCCTCCCTACTCTTTTCCCCTTCCCTTTAGGTTATTTCTGTTATTTATAAGAACCTCAAATTTGTCTTAAAATGTACTCATTTAAAATTGTCTCTACTACTGGAGTTCCAGTCGTGGCTCAGCAGTTAGCGAACCCAACTAGTATCCATGAGGATGTGGGTTCGATCCCTGGCCTTGCTCAGTAGGTTAGAGATCCGGTGTTGCCATGAGCTGTGGTGTAGGTCACAGACTTGGCTCGGATCATGTGTTACTGTGGCTGTGGTGTAGGCCGGCAACTGTAGCTCCAATTGGACTCCTAGCCTGGGAACCTCCATATGTGGCTGGTGCAGCCCTAAAAAGACAAATAAATAAATAAAAATGTGTCTCTATAAAATGAATTAAAGGTAATAAAACAGCAGCACCAATATTATAAAATAAATCATTACTACCAATAGAGGAGCGTGCTAGGTGCTAATAGGTGCTCATTGGGGGTTTTTTTGGGGGGGGGTACAGAATTAAAATTAAATGGATGGCGTTCCGGTTGTGGCACAGTGGTTAACGAATCTGACTAGGAACCATGAGGTTGCAGGTTTGCTCCCTGGCCTCACTCAATGGGTTAAGGATCTGGCGTTGCTGCGAGCTGAGGTGTAGGTCACAGACATGGCTTGGATCCCGCGTTGCTGTGGCTGTGGTGTAGGCTGCAACTCCGATTCCACCCGTGGCCTGGGAACCTCCATATGCTGTAGGTGTGGGCTTAGAAAAGACAAAAAGACCAAAAAAAAAAAATTAAAAGGAATTGAAAGTAATAATAATACCTATACCTTAGTTTTGAAAAAGGAGAAAGTTTAAGAAATGTACTTTGAATTGAGCTATATTGAGATTGTTATTTGTACTGTTTTAGAGAAACTTTTTCAGTGATCTAACTTCGTATAACTTCTTCCTGCAATCTAAAAAAACTTATGAACTCAGATAGCCTCACACACACATACATGAAAGGTAGTAAGCATTAAATTCTATTCGGACTCATGGACCAACAGACTGTTAAAGCTGAGCAGTACCTCAGAGAGCATCTTGTCACCCTCTTTCTCTTCTGGAGTGACTGGGAATCTTCTTGACACCAAGGACAAAGTCCCATTCTTTGATCCCATAAAGTCCATCCCAGACCCTCTTCAGTAGCAGGTGTCCTATGTATACTTGACTGAGAACACTTGAGGCCCAGAAAGATGACTGATTCCTCTAACTCCATACAGTAAGTCTGTTGTGGACCCAGATCTTAGACTGGGGTCTCCTGACCCTTGCTTGCTGGTCTAGCTTGTCCATCTGGAGTCACTGCTGCACCACCTCTGCACTCATCTGCCATCTGAATTCAGACCCTGCTGTGGGCTGTGTGTGCGTGTGTCTGTATTCTGAGTTCTGCTTTTTTCACTTAATATTTTATATTTTCAGGTGTATTGGGACTCTTGCTGCTGTGACAAATTACCACGAGTTTAGCAGGTTAAACAACGCAAATGTATTGTTATCTTACAGATGTGTAGATTAGAAGTCCAGCACAGGTCTCACTGGACTAAAATTGGTAGGACTGTTTTCCTTTCTAGAGGCTTTGGGGGAGACTGTGTTTTTTTTTGCCTTTTCCAGCTTCTAGAGGTTACTCATATTCCTTGGCTTATGGCCCCTTTCTTCCATCTTCAAACCCAGCAATGTTGCCTCTCTCTGTACCTTTCTTTGGTAATCACACCCTCCTTGACTCTCACTCTTCTGCCTCCCTCTTCCACTTTGAAGGACTCCGTGACCACACTGGATAATTCCTAGCTTAAGGTCAGCTGATTAGTAATCTTTTTTTTTTTTGTCTTTTTGTTGTTGTTGTTATTGTTGCTATTTCTTGGGCGGTTCCCGCGGCATATGGAGGTTCCCAGGCTAGGGGTCGAATTGGAGCTGTACCCACCGGCCTACGCCAGAGCCACAGCAACGCGGGATCCGAGCCGCGTCTGCAACCTACACCACAGCTCACGGCAACGCCGGATTGTTAACCCACTGAGCAAGGGCAGGGACCGAACCCGCAACCTCATGGTTCTTAGTTGGATTCGTTAACCACTGTGCCACGACGGGAACTCCCTGATTAGTAATCTTAATTCCATCTGCAATCATAACTCCCCTTTGCCCTGTTATCTAACATATTTGTAGGTTCTGGGGATTAGAACATGGACATTATTAGGACATGGGGGGCTTTATTCTGTCTAATGCATCAATTACCAACATAGGTGGCACACTTAACATCTATATGACTAAAGAATGTTGTTGTTTGCATAATGCATCAGTTAATGAATTCTCTTTTCATCTCAAGCTTTGTGAGTATCGTCCTTCCATCACTTATGGTTGAGTATCCCCTTTCATAACAAATACTTTGTAATACTCCCTTTGCTTTCCTGAAACAAAATTCATAGATGATATAACATCTATATGCATAACTTAAAAAAAGATCTAATATCCAAATGGTCATGTAATAGAGAAATAAAAGGGAAGAAATATAATAGAACGCTATCAATTCCAATATGTAATTGCTCAGGCATAACTCCCTTGGAAGACATAATGATGGTATAAAAACCTTGCAAGGACACATAGAATCACTGTGATTGCAATAGCTACAGATACGGGCTGATACAGATGTGACTCAAATTGTTGTTGGTCATCTAATTTTACAAAATGTGAACAATTCTCAGGAAGGTTCTGAACAACATGAAGTGTTGCTGCACTTGATTTACATGATAGTTGCATTCCTGGAAAATTCATTAATATTTACACTGTGCAAAAAATGTGTTGCATTTATATGTAAAATGAATTAGGCTCCAGGTTCAGATAATCAAAAAAACATTTGTAACCTACATGAAGACTGAGAGGATATATAAAGTTGTGTAGGAGGTGGGACAGTTCACCCTCACACTGACCCAGGAATTGTAGAACATCTGGTAGCCACCCCTAAGCCTAACCCTACCCACTGAGTGCTGGCTGTGCTGACATTGCAGCAATGAAACCAAAGCAAAACAAAACAAAACATCACGCTTGTAAATTTCCCAGACTAGAGGTGATATCATCCTTGATGCAAAACACTGATTGATGGGGTCAGCATTTTTGAGTTACCAGTGATTTTTTTTTTTTTTGTATTTTTGCCTTTTCTAGGGCCACACTCATGGCATATGGAGGTTCCCAGGCTAGGAGTCTAATCGGAGCTGTAGCCGCCAGCCTGCACCACAGCTCACGGCAAGGCCAGGGATTGAACCCGCAACCCCATGGTTCCTAGTCGGATTCGTTAACCACTGAGCCACAATGGGAACTCCCAAGTTACCAGTGATTTTAATTGGGAGAGATAATAAGTTGACATTTGTTGAGTACTAATTATGTGCCATCTACTGTTCTAAATATTTAATCTATTTAAACTCCACCTCAGAGCAACCCTACGATGTAGGGTCTATTATTATTCCCAATTTGCAGATGGGGGACTTGAAACTTACCAAGTTTTTGTAACTCATTCCAGAAAACCTAGTTAGAAAGTCAAAGAAACTGAATTCAAACCTAGGCAGTCTGGTGCCAGAGCCCAGGAGAGTAGCCCTTGCACTCCACTGCTTTGTGGTAGATGCCAGACAGGCTTCAGTCACTTCCCCCCAAAGAACACTGGTTCCATTAAAATTCATCAGAGTGCTCTAAGCTAATCTGATTGAGCTTGCTGCTGGGAAATTGATCGTGATGTTTGACTCCCTTTCTAGCTGTCCTGCCCCATTTCTCACTTAGACACACACACACACACACACACAGTCACATTTTTCCTTTCCCTCTGGCTCACTGGAAGGAATGATGATATCATAGCTACTGTGGATCTGTGAACGATGGTAGTACAGACTGGTGAAAATGAGTCAGGGGCCATTCATTGGAAAGATCGTGTGTGTGTGTGTGTGTGTGTGTGTGTGTGTGTGTGTGTGTGTGTGTGTGTATTGTATTTTCACCATGGATGTAGTAACTTGGTTACAGTTGCTTAGTAACTATTCACTGTTAAAACTAATTTTTAGGGAGTTCCCATTGTAGTTCAGTGGTAATGAACCTGACTCGCCTCCATGAGAATGTGGGTTTGATCCCTGGCCTCGCTTAGTGGGTTAAAGGATCCAGCATTGCTGTGGCCATGGCTTTGGCTGGCGGCTACAGCTCCCATTTGACCCCTAGCCTGGGAACCTCCATTTGCTGCAGGTGCAGCCCTAAAAAGACAAAAACAAAACAAAACAAAAAAAACGAGTAATTTTTAAAAAATGAAACGGGCTCTGGTAAAAGTCCACGCAGATTATCCTACCCCTTTTATAGTCAGTCTCTAGTTCTTAGCACCGTCATGGCAAAACAAAAATCCAGAAGTCCTCTGTGCTTTACCTTTCCCCTTACTCCTCTCATTTGTTTGCTGGCCACTGAAAACACTATGCCAGATTTTGCAAGTTCAGACATTTGAATGCATGGCATGGAATTGCTTCACAGTAGCTTTTTATAATGCTGTTTCTAGCGAGTTCCCTGGTGGCTCAGTGGGTTAAGGATCCAGCATTGTCACTGCTGTGGTGCGGGTTTGATCCCTGGCCCTGGAACTTCCACATGCTGTGGGCTTGGCCAAAGAACCCCCCAAACCAAATGCTAATTTTACATATTTATTGGCAAAACTCTAACTGCTGTCCTTCACTAAAAGAGAAGAATTAAATAACTTTTGTACTTGGAGTGGTTGGCATCCTACCACACTTAATTTGAGTGTAGTGTACCCTCAGTCTGAGAGGTGGGCTCAGTGGAATCCAAGGACTTTAGGTCTGAGGTGCAGTAGAGCCCCATCCTTCAGCTAGACTCCATGGCTGCCCCATGACAAATCCCCAAGATGTACTTGCTCTGGAACCTTAGGTGAGTTATTCATACTCTTCAAAGATTCATTTTTTTAATCCATGGTTGGAAATAGTACTAGTCCCAAACTCAGTGTTGCTGTGGGGAATGAAGTGAGACAATGGGTATGCAACAGGCCAGAGGGCACCCAAGCCAGTAATGACATGGAACTCTCACTTAACGCCAGGAGTGCTCCAGGGTCCCCAAGCCAGAAAGTCATAAGCAAATGTGTAGGGGGTGTCTGTCATTAGTGGTGAGACGTTGTGAAGTATCAGCTTGTACATATTTGGCCATCCATGCAGTCCTTGAAAAACATGTTAGTAATTTGCCAACTTTAAAAATCAGGAGATTTTGAGTTCCCATTGTGGCACAGTGGAAATGAATCCAACTAGGAACCATGAGGCTTCGGGTTCGATCCCTGGCCTCACTCAGTGGGTTAAAGACCCGGCGTTGCTGTGAGCTGTGGTGTAGGTAACAGGTGCAGCTCAGATCTGACGTTGCTGTGGCTGTAGTGTAGGCTGGCAGCTGAATCTCCTATTTGACCCCGAGCCTGGGAACCTTCATATGCCGTGGGTGCAGCCCTAAAAAAAAGCAAAAAAAAAAAAAAAAAAAAAAAAACCGAAAAAACTATGGTAATTTAGCTTGGACAAAAGAGCTCCCTTGTGGCTCAGTGGGTTAAGGATCTGGCATTGTCACTGCTGTGGCTCTGACAACTGCTGTGTCACGGGTTCGATCCCTGGTCTGGGAACTCCTGTATGCTGCAGGTGCAGCCAAGGGAAAAAAAAAATCAGATTTCATACAACTGAATTTCTGGCTTCTCTTGAAAATGTGGGAACATTGGAAAACCTCCAGTCCTCTTTCCTATGTGGCAGCTGTAAACTGGAACTGAGATGGGGTTGTATCTCCAGGCACTCTCTCTTTAATTGTCATCTGCCAGCTCCAAGGCATTTAAGTTAGCTGCTACCTGGTATGCAGAACATCTTAACCTGTGCCTGGACCTAGCAACAGTAATAGCAGTGGGTGTCCAGCCCTTTCCATGTAGAGGAGGCTGTGAGGCAGGACCCCCAGTAAAGCAAAGTTACTGGAAGTCATCATCTAAGAACTCTCACAACTGAACTGGAATGTCAGTAACCTTACTAGTTTGAGCAGCTTTAGGCCTATTCTTCAGAAACATTTCAAGCTAGGGGACAAGAATGTATTTACGTGCCTTTCATATTGGGGTATTTAGTTGGAAATTCAAAGGGACGTTCTCAAACCAGGAGAATAGCTCTGGTCAAAAGCTCTTCTATGGCCTGTCTTTTCCCTTTTCTGATACATCTAGACAAAGCCTAGTTTTGAATAAATACTCCAGGCTGCCTCATTGATCTCACTGGAGAAGGGGAAAGAGGGAATAAAGGAAATTCTCAAAATATTCTTAAAGCATAATTGAGGTACATCCTTTTTTTTTTTTGCCATTTCTTGGGCCGCTCCTGCGGCATATGGAGGTTCCCAGGCTAGGGGTCGAATCGGAGCTGTAGCCGCCAGCCGACGCCAGAGCCACAGCAACGAAGGATCCGAGCTGCATCTGCGAGACACACCACAGCTCACGGCAACGCCGGATCCTTTAACTCACCGAGCAAGGCCAGGGATCGAACGAACCGTAACCTCACGGTTCCTAGTCGGATTCGTTAACCACTGAGCCACGACGGGAACTCCAAGGTACATCTTTGATGTAACTAAACACTTCTGTCACAGAGTGGGAAAGGAGAGAAGTGGCAGTAACCCAAGGCGGTTTGGGGGACTTTGGCCCTTCATTCTTTTCATGAGTACCTGCCACAAGGCCCTGCAAGAAAATATGCAACTAAGTTAAATAATTACAAATGAAAGTATTCCATCCCCTTAAGCCCTGAGTGTCTCAGTTTCTTCAACTATAAAACAGGAATAATAATAAATGGTGCTGTGAGGATTAGAGAGCCTCAGAACAAGACTTTAACAATTAGTTTCTCTCGATTTCCCATCTTCCTCAGGTTGTTTAATGTTGTCTGTGACTAACATCACAAGAGGTGACATACTTTTTGTTAACAAAGTAAAAAAAAATTTTTTTTTTTTTGGTAACAAAAAGTTAGTTGTGTTATTTTGGGTCTCCTCCTTTGCTTTTTTTCTCTTGCACTGCTATACGACGGCTCTCTCATACCAAATGACCTCTTCCTGGGATTGATATTTCAAATCTATAACTTGTTAAACGGATACCAAAAAAAAAAAAAAAAAAAAAAAAGGCGGTAGTACTTAGTTAACCACACCCAAAAGTGACTGCAGATGCTCATCTGTTGCCTTGGTGATGCAGAGTATTTTGTACAACACTTGGCCTGGGGGACTGGTGATGAGTCATACTCATGGCTGGGTGGGGAGAGGGCAACTGCTTTCAATTAAAACCGCCAGCCAGACCAAAGCTGAGTTAGGAACTCCCCAGTTTCCTGCAGTAAATCAGAGACATCTCAGGTCTGGGGGTTTGGTTGTACATGTGGGGTTTTTGTCATGTGAACTTTTTCTCCTATTTTCTTCCTTTGGCTAGAGGGAACTATAGATACCCTTTTGCTCTTCCACATATATCAAGAAAAAACTGCAGACTTAGTTCTTAAAATAAGGTCTGTTTTCCTGTACACTCTTGACACAACTAAACCTAAAAAAGGCTTTTAGTGAGCTGCTGCTTCTCTCATTGTCTCTTCACAAATACTCATTGTCCATAAATGAGGCATGCCGAAGTGTGTTATTCAGCATTTTCTTTTTAGTAGGAGACAAGCACACAGCAGGACATTTTTTCAGAATTGTTTGAACAACTACAGGCATCGTAATTTCAGGATGGAAAATCTGTACCAGATATGACTCCTCTGGAATTTACTAGCTGGCTGAAATTGGCATCAGGCAAGCTGAGAAGCAGAGTTTCATGCTATCCTCTGATAAGGATGTACCATGGGTCTCAAGTGGTTAGTTTGGATAAATATTGCTTAATTTTCATTGACCATCCTTAGCATATTGGGCAGAAGCAGAATTTACACATGCCCTGTAGGAAAGACATGCTAATCAAAGTCAATCTCTTAATTACCTAACTAGGTCTCCCTGAGCTTTTGTCTTGCCCAAGGCACCATGCTAGACCATAAGCAGAGATATAAATGCTCTAAAACCGGCTCTTACCTTTTAAGAATTTCTGATTTAGGGGAAAGGAGACCAAAAAAGCAGGAAAAAGTAACTAGCAATAATATGATGCATAAGGGAATATAAAATGGGTGGTGCATGTGTGGAAGCGAAATCACTGTGGGCTGTGGTGAAGTCAGGTGGGATTTGAAGTAAGCCTTGAAGGTTGCGGAGAGAAGAGGGAGAGGGCACTCAGGAAGGGGAAAGACAGGACAACATGCAGAGGTCACGTCTCAGCACTGAAACCTAGTCTAGGCAGGGATGTTAGCACAGGCCAAAGGAGAGTCAGAAACTGAGGATGAGACAAGGTGTTGGTGTGCGGTGCTATTAGCCTATAGTTGGGGTGGTGGAAGCTGTCAGCTGCACAGAACATAGTGATCGTGGAGCCAAACAAAACCAGGAGAGTCATGTAGAATCCAAAGGAGGCTATTAAAAATGTTGTGAGGTATGACCTTGCCAAGCAAGGAAAAGACAAGATGAATACAGAATTCATCAATTCAAATCATGCAACAAAAAGCAAAAGTTTAGGAGTTCCTGTTGTGGCTCAGTGGGTTAAGAACCCAACATAGTATCCATGAGGACGTAGGTTCGATCCCTGGCCTCGCTCAGTGGGTTAAGGATCCAGCATTGCCACAAGCTGCGGTGTAGGTCACAGATGAAGCTCAGGTCTGGCATTGCTGTGGCTGTGGCATAGGCTGGCAGCAGCATCTCCGATTTGACCCCTAGTCCTGGAACTTCTATATGCCGCAAGGGCAACCCTAAAAAAAAAGAAACAAAAGAAACAAAAGTTTATAGTGTAATTCAATTAGGCGCAAAAGATCTGATGAACGGACATTATGACAGTATAGTGAGTTGAGAGCCAAATGGAAGGTCTTGTTAATAGAAAAAAAATAAAAGTAAAATATACTAAAGCTACAAAGTCCGTTTTAAACTGTTTAAGGGCATTTAATTAATTTGTGAAGGCACACCTTAAAAGTGGTGAATTTTGCTTGATAAATAACTAGAAAATGAAGAGTTGTACTTTAATAAACCAAATATTAATCTTAAAAATCAAAGCATCTGCAAATAGTTTTTTCCTGTGCATAACTGCTGCTTTGGAGGAAAAAGAAACAATGACAGCATAGGACCTCGAGTCAGCCGTGGCACGTTCTAAGCAGCCAAATGTCTTCTCTGACAAAGTGCTTTGCACCTGATGAAACTATATTACCATGAACAAAACTGGTACTGGCCTCTTTGGTTTTTTGGTTTTGTTTCTGTTTTTGTTTTTTGCTTTTTAGGGCCGCACCGGTGGCATATGAAGTTCCCAGGCTAGGGAGTCCAATCAGAACTGCAGCTGTCGGCCTACAGCCACGGCAATGCGGGATCCTTAACCCACTGAGTGAGGCCAGGGATGGAACTCACATCCTCATGGATACTCGTCAGATTCATTTCAGCTGCACCACAACGGGAACTCCTGGTCTCTTTATTATATAGGACATTAGTTATCATTAACCTGGACCTTTTAAGTAGAATTCAGTGTGTGCTGAGATTGGGCCAAAATTCAGGGGAGTGGTATAAAACACATTAGAACAGGAGAGCTTTTAAAAAATAGTACTGAATTGGGCCCCACTGCTGAGCAGTTGAATCAGAATCCCTGGGGTGGGGACCTGGCATCATCACTGTTTTGTTGGTTTTTTTTTCTAAAAGCTCCTGCCTGCCCCTCCCTGGATTCTCTGCACCTCTGGAGCTGGGAACCACCAGGGTGGATGGAAACCATGTCCTGACCTGAAGCGGAAAGAGTAGTTTTAGAGTCCCAGCTCTGAAAGAGCTCACTGTACATCCTCGGGGAAGTCATTTGAACTGTCTTGTTAACTTCACTAAATAAGATTGGCCCCTAACTAGCTCCAACATTCTGTGATTCACTGAAGAGAAACCGCTTCCTTTATTAGCTCAGTTACTGATCTGTCCACAAGCACAACCCAATGGCCCCCTTGAACTGGGTGAATTTCACACAGGAAAGAAGGTGCTAGATGTCACTCCAGAGACAGGCAGAGCTGGTCCAGAAAACAAATGAGAAAAGAAACAATAGCAACAACAAGAGCAGACTCACTTCCCTTGGCTTGCCTGCATCCTTGTTTCTAAAGTGAATTTAGACAGGCAAAGAATAATTAACTCTCAGGTGGAGGCTTATATCTTGTATTAATTTTCTATTGTTGCTGTAAGAAATTACCACAAAATTAGCAGGTTAAACAACACAGATGCACAGTTCCTGCCGAGGTTCAGTGGGTTAAGAATCTGACTGTAGCGTGGTTTGGGTTGCTGCAGAAGTGCAGATTCTGATCCCCGGCTGGCAGTGGGTTAAAGGATCCAGCATTGCCTTAGCTGGGGCAGAGGTTGCAGCTGTGGCTTGCATTTAGTCCCTGGTTCAGGAACTTCCATATGCTGTGCATGTGGCCATAAAAAAATAAAATAGTAAAAACAAACAAAAAAACCCCACAGATGCATTATCTTACTGTTCTCTAGATTAGAAGTCTGACACGGTGTTACAGGGCTAAAATCCAGGTGTCCATAGGCTGTATTCCTTTCTAGAGGCTCTAGGAGAGGAATTGTTTCCTTCCTCATTTGGGTAGTTGGCAAACTTTAGTTCCTTGCTGCTATAGGACTCTGATCCCTGAATCCTTGCTGGGTGTTAGCTGAGGGCTGTTCTAGAGACCACCCCCTTCCTCCCTCATCAAAGCCAGTGATGGTAGGTTGAGTGCATCTCCCCCTTCCCATCTCCCCTTCTTCTCCCCTCTTTTCTCTCTAACCCTCTAAGGAAAGTTTCTCTGTTTCTAAGGACTAATGGGATAAAATTGAGCCCATCCAGATAATCCAGGATAATCTCCCTCTTTTAAGGTCTGCAGAGTCTCTTTTGCCATGTAAGATGACACATTCACAGGTTCCAAGGACTGGGATGAGGACATGGGGAGCATGGGGGGAGTAGAGCATTATTCTGCCCACATTTTGCTTCCAGGTGAAGATTTTTTGAAAAGATAAGAAATAGGGGTGGGAATTTGTGGTACAGGGTAAGTCTAAGGTTTATTTTCAGAATCACTGCACACTGATCCTGGAGGGGAGGAAGATATTTATCTGATATAAACTGTTTCCCAGAGTAGGTAGAGGGGAATCCCAGACATTGAGGGAATGTTGGGTCTTATCTTTCTTTTGTAGTTCAGGGATAGAAAATAGGATGTCTAATCCTATTAGTGTATATTCTTTGAGAGCAGGCATCAGGGGCTGAAAGCACCCTCTTTCTGTCCAGAGCCTTTCATCCCTGTCATGTGGAATTCTCTGCTTTTCTAGGGGTCCTTTTAGAAAGCAGGTCTGTCCCTGTTGGTTATACTTCATTTGCTTCTGGCTCAGCTTCTTCAGCACTAACCACATCAAGGAATGGTATTCCAGGCATTGAAAAAAGTGAATGAAAGAAGGCTCAAAAAAGATGAAAATAATTTCTATTTTTTTCAAATCTTCCATATACTTAGGCTCTGAGCTCCAGGTTAGATGGCTTTGAACCCTTAGTACTGGAATGGCGAAGATGTATTTGTTCCGTAAGTATTTCAGTAGGTGCCCACTCTATACAAGACGTGACCAGCCCAAAGATTTCTGAGAGGAAGAAGAAGCAGGGTGTTCTCATCAAAACAGGCATCGAGCCAGCTCTGTGTTCTTGTGACAGGGCTGGCCTTGTGGACTGGGAGTATTTGCACCGCCCGCAATTGTTTACCGACAGACAGGAATCGGAGTCTCCTTGGAGTTACGTTCCTTACTCACATAGTCAATTCACTATTCAGAAGATTGTCTCCACTTTACAGCAGGAGGAAAAAAGAGACTGTCTTTTCATTTTTTTCTTAGGTTTCTTAGGAACTTTTTTTTTTTTTTTCTTCCCTGGCATCTTGTGGCAGAGAAAGGAAACAGATTTGTTTTGAAGAGGATGGAAATGTTGCATTCCACTGCTTTCCATTCTGGTGGTTGATTCTGATAAGCGGAATTTGGGAAACATGGCTGGGGAAAAAAAAAAAAAAAAGATTTTTTCCTGATCTTCCATTAAAATGTTGTGCATGACTTTTTCTCCAATTGAACAGTGTCTTTGGTTTGAAACATTTCAGCTCTGGATACTGCAGTGTACCAGAGTGGAAAGAGCGCAGACGAGAGATAACAGGGCTGGATCCAAACCCAGCCCTGCCACTCCTGCATTATATCTTATTTTGTGGGTCACTTAACCTCTCTAAGGTTTTGATTTCCATGGGGGGGGGGAAATGAGATAATACCCCCCTGTATCAGCTAGGGTTATTAGTTTATAACAGCAGAAACCAAGTATGTATTTAATTGCACACATAAGCAGATAAGGATTTATTTAAAAGGTATTAGGTAACTCACAGAATCCAGAGAAAGGAAAATGCATAGAAACTGGGGAAGCCAGGTAGTTGCCAGGACTGCAGGGGAAATATGTTATAAAGCTGGTTTTGTGGCGACAACAGTGTCCTGTAGCTAGATAATCATGTTGTTGACACCAGACACTGCTTGTTGGCTGGTACCTCTGCCCTCTCTGCTTGTGGAAACTTGCGATTGCTGCCCTCCTGCCCTGCCATCAATTCAGTGGATTCTCTGCAGTCTCTAACGAGTGTCACTGATTTCCAATTCAATGTTCAGGGCAAGATGTGTCTGCTTGGAGATCTTTGGTCGTCTACTATTCTCTAGCAGTGAAGGAGCCTGGGAAAGCAAGTATGTAGTATTTCAGCTTCAATAGTGAGAGGTAGGCTCTCCTCATTCACCCCAACTCCAAAGACTGAAAAATTTCTGAACATACCAAGAAGATCCAGATGCCAAGTGGGCAAAAACTCTCAGGAAAAAAACCCCCAAAACAGGAGTTCTCTGGTGGCTCAGTAGGTTAAAGATCCAGTATTGTCACTGCTGTGGTGCTGGTTTGATTCCTGGCCTGGGAATTTCTGCATGCCGTGGGTGTGGCCAACCCCCTGCCCCCCATGCCCCCTGCAACACACCCACAACACTCTTCACTGGAGTCCATCCCTTTGGTGGCCCAAAGGTGACCTATACTTTTTCCTATGGTTACACTTTCAAAAGAAAAAAAATTTCTGCCATTCAACCTAATGCAACTATAATTTGTATGATTTAAAATGCTTTCACATCTTCCCCTGAGGGGCAAACAAAAATCTCATATGTTCATCTCCAGATTCAAGATCTCTAGATGGTGTCCTTTCCTTCTTCAGGGCTGGCATGAGCCCATCTCAATGTTCTGTAATATTTTAGACTGATAGAGTTCCCTTCATGGCTCAGCAGTTAATGAATCTGACTAGCATCCATGAGGATACAGGTTCAATCCCTGGCCTCACTCAGTAGGTTAAGGATCTGGCGTTGCCATGAGCTGTGGCAGAGGCTGGCAGCTACAGCTCCGATTCAGTCCCTAGCCTGGAAACCTCCATATGCCATGAGTGCGGCCCTAAAAGAAAAAAAAAAAATCGTAGACTGAGTTGTAAAGTTAAGGGTCAACCAGCATATCCTATATAAGAGAAAGAGAAAATTAGTATGTGTACTTACATATATATTAAAAGAAAAAAACTATGGATAAATGCTATATCCCATGCTTCCGCGTCAGGTCACAAGGCCAGAACAAATATTTGATTTCCTTTCTTCATTCCACCTTTCCATATCCTTTTATCTTGGCAGACTGATGTTTTTCAGACATTGGTACGACCCAAACCTCCACTCCTGGGGATCCAAGCCCTTGGCAGTCCTACTGTACCTTTTCATTCTGGTCATTGGACATCATGGCTGTACTAAGAGTTACCCCAGGGATCTTGTGGATCCAGCCATGCTCTTCCCAGCCTCGTTATGACACAGCATCCCTACTTCCTCTTAATATTCAGGGTCAGTCATCTCTAACCACACTATAACAAGCACAAAGCCTGTTCCATCAGGGGCATGAGGAATCTGACCTTGTAGTTGACTCTTCAGGGCATGTTGAGATCTGCTCTGGTCAAAGGCCCAGGGCAATGAGTGTCAGTTGTAGGTTGGTTGGTAGGAGATGAACTGGCTTCCCCTGGCACAGTGCCTCACTCAAAGGGCAGAATCATCAGGGAAGGCTTGAAACAGTCTTATTGGACAAGGAGGGGGTGGCAGGTTGGTTGGTGAGGAAGATTCAGTGAGGGTGAGGTTTTTAAGTGCTCTGAGTTGACCAAATGATACCCAATTTTGCAATTCCAGTACAGGCAGACCTCAGAGATATTGCAGGTTCGGTTTCAGACCACTGCAATAAAGCAAATATTGCAATAAATGGATAAATGAATCATTTTATTTTGGTTTGCCAGTGCATGTAAAAGTTATGTTTAGGAGTTCCCACTGTGCTCCTATGCTGTAGCTGTGGCATAAGTCGCAGATGTGGCTGGGATTTGATCCCTGGCCTGGAAACTTCCGTATACCATGGGTGTGGCTGAAAAAGGAAAAAAAAAGTTATGTTTACACTACTGTGATGTGTGCAATATAGCATTATGTCAAAAAAGTGTACATACCTTAATTAAAAAAAATACTTCATTGCTAAAAGATACTATCATCTGACAATTCAGGGTTGCCACAAACCTTTAATTTGTAGACAATGAAATGTCTGTGAAGTGCAATAATGCAAACCAATAGAATGAGGGTATGCCTGTACTGGGGTTAAATTTTTTAGGCTGAATCTCACACAAAAAGTCTTGCAAGGCTATGAATTTAATATATTATTTGGTGACTCACAGAAACAAATTTCGTGTTGGTTTTTGACTGTCTCAGTCTTGTAGCCTTGAGAGGTAAGGGTTATTTATTTACTTATTTATTTATTGGCTGTGCCCATGGCATATGGAACTTCCTGGGCCAGGGATCTAACCCACACCTTGGTAGCAACCTAAGCCGTAGCAGTGACAATGCCAGATCCTTAACTTATAGGCCACGAGGAAATTCCATATCTTTATTTTTTTAAACATTAAAAAATGATAAAATGTATATAAGAGAGCTTTAATTTTCAAGTTATATGAAGTTTTGGATTTCAGTCTCTGTTGTGCAGGTAAAATGTAAGACTTTGTGCTTATTACTGTCTTTCTTCATTCTATCCAGTGACATTAGAAGAAACTGCCTCACTCCAGAGTTCTTGGAATGGAATTCCCCATGCTGTTCATATTGATCTATGATTCCTTTGGCCATCAAATCTTCCCTTCCCTGGGTTCTTTATTCTGCATGACCACAGGTAAGAATTTAATTAGCAATTCTTCATGGTTCCTGCCTCTCCGGGTCATTAGCTTCTGATTCACATCTGAATCAGTCTGTCTGGTAGGTGGCCCAGGTTGCCTGCTAACTGCCTACTTGTTAGGGAGTCTTAGAAAATGAGTACGGGAGTCCCTGTCGTGGCGCAGCAGAAACAAATCCAGTTAGGAACCAAGAGGTTGCAGGTTCGCTCCCTGACCTTGCTCAGTGGGTTAAGGATCCAGTGTTGTCGTGAGCTGTGGTGTAGGTCACAGATGTGGCATGGATCTTGAGTTGCTGCGGCTGTGGTGTAGGCTGGCAGCTACAGCTCCGATTGGACCCCTAGCCTGGGAATCTCCATGTGCCATGGGTGCAGCCCTAAAAAGACAAAAAGGCAAAAGAATAAAAATAAAGAAAATAAAGTGAGTACCTGGCTTTCCAGCCTTTTAGAGGGAGCCAGACTGCTTCCAACAAGACTCCTGGGAGAAAGAATTTCTCAAATGTATGCAGGGAATTCAGGTGCTGGGCATCCTAAAATCCTAAAATACTGCAATCCTTATGAGGTTGCTAGGGAGACTAACAGAGATGATATCCCACAAGCATATAACATATGACCTGGTATGTATTATATCTCCACCAGTGTTATTTCCTAGCATCTCTCTGGGTATTAAAATTAATAAGACTGAGCCGTGAAGGATGGGACTGTGAATATGTAGTTCGACTTAAGAATTGAAATTATGATGAAAGATTTAGATCAAAGTTTAATAGGGAAGCTAGGAAGGGTTATATTAAAGCTTGTCTCCTAATACTTAGAAAACTTCTATTTTCAGTATAAATATTTTAATTGAGAAAAAGGTTAAATACAGTATTTCCTCAGTATCCACGGGGCTGGGGGTGGGTTGGTTCCAGGACCCCCAGTGATACCAAAATCCAAGGATGTTCAAGTCTCTGATATAAAATGGCATAGTACAATCAGTGGAAACTGCGGATAGCAGAGGGCCAGCTGTATTCAACTTTTTTCCTAAAAAGTTCTATAGTAACTTTTTTAAAAAAAGATTTTATCTGGTTCTTATTATGCAAAGAAGATAAACAATTAAACAAAATTTGAATCTGTCTTCATCCATAGAAAGTTGTTTGGACCAGACGTAGTTTCTATATTGTTGCTGATTTCTCATTGGACATGAACTTGCTTCTGCTTGCTCTTCCTTCTGGGTGTCTGAATTTTCTTCATGTTTGGTTTAAACTTACGAATGTGTATAAAAGGATTAGCAAAAGTGCAAAAATACTGTTTTGACTCCCCAGCTGGATCCAAAATCCGAATGAAATCGTTCATGAATTTTCTAGGCACAAGCTACATTAAAGTTAGAGGCCCCAGAGGCATATTTATTGGCTTGGAAATTTTATCTTCATCTCTTGGCTTCTATAAGCAGCAAAAGAATGTCACCACTCAAGATTCACTCTGCATGACTTGTGATTCCTTTACATGTGCATACATGGATTAATTCATTCACCAAACATTTATGGAGCTCATAGTACATGGTGAATATTTTGTAGGGTCTGAAAACACAGTGATGAAAAGATTTGATCCCTGAACTTAAGGAGTTCACAGTCTAATAGATAAGACAGATATTGTACTTGTAGTGTAGTATGATGGTCAATGCATTTACAGAATGGTGGCTCAAAGGAGAAAATGGTTAATTATAGTTGGGAGATGAGGCCTGGATTCACAGAGGAAGAGAGACTTGAGCTGAATCTTGAAGAATAACTTCAGTGTGCCCCAGAAGAAGGAGAGAGGGTGTTTCAGATAGAGGCATGGCATGCGCACAGGCATGAAGGCATGAAGTCACCTGATGCGCTGGGGGAAGCGCAGGTAGTTTGGAGCATAGCGTGGGAGAGGGAGTGGCTGGAGATGAGGATGGAGGGGCAGGCCAAAGCCCAAGCGTGGTGGGCTTTTGATACCATGCTGAGGAATGTACACTTCATCCTAAAAGTACTAGAGAGTCTTTGATGTGATTTAAAGGGGGCGGGTTTGAATTTAGAGCAATTACTCTGACAGGAAACTGTATGATCAATGGGGAGTGGAGGTGAAAGTGGAACAGAGTGAAATTGGAGGCAAGGAAATCAACAAGGGCAGAGTGCAATGGTCCTTGTGAGAGAGGTTAGCAGTGCTCATCTCTGACCCTGTCTCCATTCGATATGATGAAGGCACTGTAGCTGTACCAGTATGTATTCAGTTTCTGAAGGACAATAGAGGCAGCTAGCTAGCTGATTGCTAAAGATCTGTATTTCCCTTCCAGGGTGTAGAACAGCTGTTGGGGAGCAGATGCCCAGCCAGGAGCTCTATTATTAAGTTCCCAACCTAGCAGCCTAGTGGGGATGTGCCTGGTTCTCAGCAGAGGAATAGAAGTAGAAGGGAACGTGTTTACTTCAGGGCCAAGGCAGCCGAATATCAGATGTGAGTTCCTTCATAATCTCTGTCTTCCGTCTTTGGCTCCTCCCCCACGCTGACTGAAGTCCCTGAGTCACTGCTTGAAGGAGAGCTGCCAGGCCTGATTGGACTTTATTGTGGTGTTTGATGCAGCAGTTAGCCTGTTTGTTCTATTTCCAAATTACAGAAATTTGTTGTTAGACTTTAATAAGGACTTTCTGCTAACCTACTCAGGCTAACTGTGAATCACTTCATGAATTATGAATTATTTTGACAGTGATCCTCTCCATAGACCTATATAACGTGTGTCCTATTTATTGAAAGCTCTCTCCATGACTTCTGGAGTTGGAGGTTGGTCCATGCTGTGTTCTACAGAGTGACTGGGGTGGCAACCAGAAGGAGGTTGAACCATGTCATCTCATGCTACTTCTCTGGACTGTATCCTGCTAGTTTGGCGAAGTTATGCTGTAACTTGTTTTAAGCACTGTTTCAAAATCTTTCCTTTTTATTTCCACAAATATTTTTTGGCAACTATCATGTGCCAGGCTTCGTTGTAAAGTTTTGCTTTGTGTCTAGAACTCTGCTAGAGTGTTCTGGTGCAGTAATGAACCAGTATGCCTAATCTTAGTGAGTACTGGTGAAGGCAGAGAATCAAGGAAACTTTTACAAAGTGATATGGTAAGTGCTCTATTTGGGAAGGACAGGATGCCTTGAGAGCAGGTAGAAGGCACACAGAATGTGATCTTGGAAATTGAGGAAGGCTTCCTGGAGGAGGTGACATGTAAGTAAGTATTTCAAGGTTGAAATATTTCCGGAGTTAGTTAGATGAAGAGGAGGAGATAGAGTGCTCTAGGAGGAGAAAGAATATGCAAAGGCCTAGAAGAGTGAGAGCAAGGAATGAGCTGAAACAAGTTCTGTGCACCTAGAGAGCAGAGTGCACATTGGGAGGTGGCAAAGGCTAATGTTGGAGAAGGAAGCAGGGGCCTAATGATGAAGGGAATTGTAGGCCATGTAAGGGCACTATTTTAGCTTGGGGTACCCCCAAAACAACAACTGAGGTAAGGGTTCGGGTGGAAGTAGTTTGTTTAGAAGGTGGTCCTAGGAAGCATGGTGAAGGAATGGGAAAGTAAGAAAGCCTGAAAAGGCTGTATTAACCAACAGGGCACTACTCTGGGCAGCTGAAGCTCAGTGCCACTGGAGACCCCTGAAAGATCATGTAGGACATGCCTCTTAGCTGTCGCATTGACGTGAGGAAGGAGACACATTTATCCAGCACTCTTGTCCCTCGTGGGTTGGAGATTGCTCCTGGGGACCTGCCCTAGCTCCTTAGAGAATGCCCTTGGGCAGGCTGAGAGACACAAAGCCATTGCCTGTGTGGGAGCAGTCTGTAAATGATATCCAGGGTGGGCCAACAGGTTGGGAGCAAGGCACTCACAGCATCTCTTAAGTGTTTAAACTTTGCCTTAAGAGCAAATGGAATGTCTTACAGAGTTTTCAGGAATGCATTTTAGAAAGTTCACTTTGGCTGAGTGGAGAGGGTTGGTTAGAGTGGGGTAAAACTGAAGTAGACAGATGAGTTAAGAGTTCTTTTGGGAGTTCCTGCTGTGGCTCAGCAGGTTACGAACCCGACTGGCATCCATGAGGACTCAAGTTCAATCCCTGGCCTCGATCAGTGGATTGAGGATCCAGCATTGCCGTGAGCTGTGGTGTAGGTCACAGATGTGGTTCAGATCCCATGTTGCTGTGGCTGTGGTGTAGGCTGGCAGCTGCAGTTCTGATTCTATCCCTAGCCTGGGAACTTCCATATGCTGCAGGTGTGGCTATAAAAAAAAAAAAATCAATAGTTCTTTTAATAATATTTCCTTTCTGCTTCAATAAGCCTGAGTGAATTTTGTTGTTTGAAATCAAGAGCCACCAAAAGGTGAGCTTTTTTGTTTGTGGAGTGAGCTAGGCTGGAGAAAATGATGAGTATAGTTTTTTTTAATTTTTATTTTAAATTAGACTTTATTTTTTCCCCCCTTTTTTAGGGCTGTACTTGCGGCATGTGAAAGTTCCCAGGCTAGGGGTTGAATTGGAGCTGTAGCTGCTAGCCTGTGCCACAGCCACAGCAACGCTGGATCTCAGCTGCATCTGCAACCTACACAGATCGCTAACCCACCGAGCAAGGCCAGGGATCCACATCCGCATTCTGTGGACACTAGCGAGGTTCCTGAGCCGCTGAGCCACAATAGGAACTCCCAGACTTTATTTTTTAGAGCAGTTTTAGGTTCAGAGAGAAACTGAGCAGAAAGTAGAGATTTCCCATATACCTCCTGCCTCCACTCCCACATGGCCTTCTCCCCCTTTATTACCATCCCCCACCAGAGTGGTAATTTGGCTACACTGATGAACCTACATGGATGCATCATTACCACCCAGAGTCCATGGTTTACATTACAGTTCACTCTTGGTGCGGTGCCTTCTATAGGTTTGGGCAAATTTATAAAGACATGTATCTACCATTATAGTGCCATGAAGACTAATTTCACTGCCCTCTGTGCATCGTCTGTTCATCCTTCCCTACCCCTTATCCACTGACAACCACTGATTTTTTTAAATGGCCTTTTCTAGATATAGTTGAAATCATACTGTGCGTAACCTTTTTAGATTGAATTATTTCACTTAGTAATATGCATTTAAGTTTCCTGTGTCTTTTCCTAGCTCTTTTTTTAAAAATAAAAAAACCCTAAATAATGTTTCATTGGATGTACCAGTTTATCTGTTCACCTACTGAAAGATATCTTGGTTGCTTCCAAGTTTTGTCAGTTACGAATAAAGGTTCTGCAAATCCATGTGCAGGTTCTTGTGTGGACATGTGTTTTTTCCACATGTTTGGGTAAATATCAAAGTGTATGATTGCTGAATTGTATGGAAAGAGTATGCTTAGTTTTGTAAGAAACCTCCAAACTGCCTTCTACAGTGACTGTGCCCTTTTGTATTCCCACCAGCAATGAATGAGCGTCCAGTTACTCCACATCCCTGTCGGTATTTGGTGTTATCAGTGTTCTGGATTTTGGCCATGCTAGTGTGTGTATATAGTGGTATCTTGTTGTTTTTAATTTTCATTTCCCCAATGACATATGATGTGGAGCCATCTGAATATCTTCTTTGGTGAGATAGCTACTAAAGTCTTTAGCCCATTTTTTTTTAAATGGGCTGTTTTCTTATTGCTGAGTTTGAGTTCTCTGAATATTTTGGGTAACAGTTTTTATAAGGTGTGTCTATTGCAGATATTTTTTTCTCAGTCCGTGGTTTGCCTTTTCCGTCATTCCCCACAGAATAGAAATTTTTCATTTTAATAAAACCTGGCTTATCAATTCTTTTTTTCATGGATCGTGCCTTCCGTGTTATATCTAAAAGGTTACTACTAAGCTTCAGGTCACCAGATTTTCTCCCATGTTATCTTTTAGGAAGCTTATAGTTTTTTCATATTACATTGCCCATCTGTTTTTCTGTTTTTTTTTTTTTTTTTTTTTTTTTTCTGGGGTCACATCTACAGCATATGGAAGTTCCCAGGCTAGAGGTTGAATCAGAGCTGAAGCTGCTGGCCTGTGCCACAGCCGTGGCAATGCCAGATCCGAGTTGCATCTGTGATCTACCCCACGGCTCATTGCAGTGTTGGATCTTTATCCCTCTGAGCAAGGCCAGGGATCTAACCCATACCCTCACGGACACCGTGTCAGGTTCTTAACCCGCTGAGCCACAACAGGAACTCCTGTCCATCTGTTCTTGCTTTTTGTCTCTTTTATCATTAGAGCCTGTCTGTAATATCTTTAGCATATTCATCATATTTGTTTTAAATTACTGTTAGGTTATTCCAGTAGCCCTGCCTTATTTGAGTGTGATTCTGATGCTTCTCTGTCTCTTTAAACTGTATTTTTAGCCTTTTGGTATGTCTTGTGTTTTTTTTTTTTTTTTTTTTTGATACTTAGACATGAGGTACCGGGTAAAAGGAGCTGTTGTAAAAAGGCCTTTAGTAACCAGCGGTAAGGTTTGGGGGGAGGGGAGGCGTTCCATATTCCCAATTAGTCTTAGTCTTTTAATAAGCCTGTGCTTTTAGACTGTGAACTTCACACATATGTCTCAGTTCCTCCCCACCTCCCTTTAGGTGAGACGGGAGGGCTAGCGTGGGCCGAAGTGATAGTTCCTTTTCCCAGCTATGGAAGTCTACAGCCCTCTGGAGCGGGGTATTTTCCTTCCCCCAGGTCAGTTAGGCTCTGATAAAACCCTAGCCAGCTCTGGTTTAATAGGTTCTTCTGAGGACAGACCTTCTTAAGAAAGACAGAGTGCTCTGGAGTATTTTGTAATGGTTCTATTTCTCTTTCTCTTGCTGGAAGCACTTTGAGATTTTTCTACAATATTCACTGTGAGAACCTGGTGGAATTTCAGAAGGTAAACTTTTTAGACGTATGGGATCCTCCCAGTGACTGGGCCTCCCTGGAATTTTTATCTCTTAGACGTGCTCACTTTGAGCCTCCAGTCATTTGTCAGCTACGGCTCAGATTTCCCTACCCTGACACTGATTCTCATGGATGTTTCTGTTGCAGTGGGTTGTGATCCTCTGTAGTCTTCTTGTTGACCTCTCCAATTTGGGGGGCAGTGGTTTTCCCTGTGACCTCACTTCTCTGACAGATCTAAGAAGAGCTGTTGATTTTTCAGTTTGTTCAGCTTTTTGCTTGTTAAACTGGCACAGTGACTTCCAAGCTTCTTACATGCCAGACTGAAAAACCATGATTGTAGTGGTTATGTTGAGATTGAGAGGCCTGCGGAACATCTAAATGGAGTTGTTACTATGCGGATGGTAATTGAATGGGAAGTATGATAAGTGCAATTTCTGAGGGTGGAGTTAATGTGGGAAGAGAGGGCCTAGGCATTATCCTTAAGCAAGATCAGCATTTAAGGAAGAAGAGATGTCCGGAAGGGAGAATAAGAATAAACCTGAGAGGCAGAAGAAAAACCAGAAGAATTAACACCTTGTGAAACCCAAGGGGAGAATGTTTTAAAAGAAGGAATAGGAGTTCCCTAGTGGCTCAGTGGGTTAAGGATCTGGCATTGCCACTACTGTGACATGAGTTTGATCCCTGGCCTGGGAATTCCCACATGTGATGAGCATGACCAAAAATAAATAAATAAATAAATAAATAAAAGAAGGAATAGGCAACAAGAATGAATCCTACAGAAAGGTCAAACATATTAAAGGGTAAAAATTGTCTACTGGAGGAAGCTTTTTGGTAGTTTGGGTGGAAACATTTTCAGTGGAGTGGTATGGGCATAATACAGAGCAGAAAGAATTGCGAAGGAGGAGGTAAGGGAATGGAGATGGCAGGTGAGATTAATTTTTTTCAAGAAATTTGTGGAATATGGGTTTGAGGGAGCACTTTTTTCCTAGCAGCAAGGCAGGCATAGATAAACACTCATAGGAATGAGTGGAATGAGCTGGTAGAGGGAGTGTCGGAAAGAAGATGTGGAAGAGAGTAACTGGTGGCATGAAATCCTAGAAGTCAAGGAGGATATGAGAACCAGAGCGCAGGACAGGGATTCATTTTAGAGGGAAGAGGAGGTCTGGTCCATTTTAAAAGGAGAAAAGCAGGAAAGAATCAGCATAGGCTATATATTATGTCATTTAATCCTTACAAAACGCTCCAGGAATGGATATAGTTTTCCCCAATTTATAAGTGACCTGGGAAGGTTTGATAACTTGCTCAAAGTCACAAAAGAGAATTTAGGTCTTCTGGCCCCTAGGGTGCTTTGATGCTCATTCGCCTGCAATATCTTAAAAGCTTAAGTTCCCACCTAGGAAGTGCCCTGAAAATGACTAAAATTTAGTTATGCCCTTGGTTTATGACTTGATAAGCCAGAATGGAAAGTGCTTTTACTGGAACAAATAGAGACTGGTGTTTTGGTAGAGATTTAGCAAAAGAAACTGCCCTTAATTAATGTTTGACCAGTTCGGTACCAAAGGTCTGATTTTTCTTCCTGAGCCAGACTTTGCTAGAATAAACAAGCTTGCTTTTGCCTCTGTGTGTGGCTGAGAAGTACCAACATGAATATTTTATATAATTATCTCTTTTATTTCTCCCAACAGTCCTGCCACATGGATATAATTGGGTCTGTGTTACAAATGAGAGAACTGAAGCTCAAAGAGGTCAAGTAATTTGCCCAAGGCAAACACCGGTCTTTCTGACTCCAAGCTTTTGCTCTTTCAACAAAGCTTTACCTCATATAGCTTGAGGGTACGGAGGGACTTGTTGGTTAGAAGATGAATTATGAGGCTTTGTAATATCCCCTGGCATACAATCTGTTTACCAGGATTTTGTTTTTCTCCTTTCAGCTTCCTAAACTTAAATTGAGAAAGAGTTACAGGACTAATAATAGTCAGTATTTGTATAGTGCCAAGTACATACCAAGCATTGTTCTAGGTGCTGTAGAAATAATAATTTAATGCTAGATGTTATTTCTATTAATTTCTCCTTTTTATATAGGCAAAAACAGGCACAGAGAGGCTGAGTAGCTTGTTTAAGGTTACACAGCATGTAAGCAGCAAAGCCAGAACTTGAACCCAGAAAACCTGACTCCTGAGTGTGGGCTCTTAAACAATTATGATTTTGCCTTACAGGCAGGGACTGTTGGTCTCTAATGAGAATGACTAAATTTGATTCTCAAATCTGTTTTTTCAGACTTCTTCCTTGTCTATTCAATAGTTATTTGACTGAAGGCCTAGACTTTGGAGTCAGACCTGAGTATGAATCGCAGCTCTACCACTTAAAAAGTTGTGTGACCTGGGAGTTCCCATTGCGGCTCAGCAGGGTCTGAACCCTACTAGGATCTGTGAGGATGTGGGTTTGATCCCTGGCCTCATTCAGTGGGTTAAGGATCCACTGTTGCAGTGAGCTGTGGTGTAGGTCCTGGATGTGACTCGGATCCCATGTTGCTATGGCTGTGGTGTAGGCTGGCAGCTGCAGCTCTGATTCGACCCCTAGCCTGAGAACTTCCATATGCTGCAGGTAAAGCCCTAAAAAGCAAAAAAGAAAAAAAAGAAAAAGAAAAAGAAGTTGTGTGATCTTGAACACATTATTTAACTTCGCTACTGCTCAATTTCTTCTTCTGTAATGCGGGTTCAATAAGAATATGCAACTCAGGAGTTCCCGTCGTGGCGCAGTGGTTAATGAATCTGACTAGGAACCATGAGGTTGCAGGTTCAGTCCCTGGCCTTGCTCAGTGGGTTAAGGATCCGGCGTTGCTGTGAGCTGTGGTGTAGGTTGCAGACGCGGCTCGGATCCCGCGTTGCTGTGGCTCTGGCGTAGGCCAGGGGCTACAGCTCTGATCAGACCCCTAGCCTGGGAACCTCCATATGCCGCGGGAGCAGCCCAAAGAAATAGCAAAAAGACAAAAAAAAAAAAAAAATGCAACTCAAAGGATGGCTGTGAGGATTAAATGAGATAAAGCATTTTAAGAGCTCAGCAGAATGCTTGACCAATAGAAAATGTATAATAGTGGTACCTATTCTTATCTGTATGTCGTAAAGTTGACAACAGGCAAGATTTGAACACAGATCTGCTTAATGCCAGAGCCCCAATGTTAAGTACCCTGCCAACTACCTCCCAAGCATTTTCATCACGGTGTTCACAAGATCCTCCCCCAGGCTTCTGTGATATTGTCAGTGGATCTCTTAATCTTCTGTCCACTCAAACAGCTCCTTTGATTCCTCCCTCTTCCTATTCTCCCTGTGATGAATGGTCAGTGCTGAGAAGACAGAACCAGGCCCAGACTGAGAGTTGGAGGCCATTGGGGGAGGGATAAAAAGCAAAAACCTGGTCCATCAAGTCTAAGTGGAGGCCACAGGAGTGGCCAAGGTCACACACCTGACCCACAGTGTTGCTGACAGATCCCACCAGGAAGTGTGCAGTCTGTGGGCTAATGCCAAGTGAGAGTCAAGATTTGGTTTAGACAAATTCTCATATGTAGTAAGTCACTGCAGTCAGGCTTCTTTTGGAAGTCTGCCACCCCAGCCCTCAGCCCCAGGGGTCAAGCTTGCATACATTTTGAAGGTGCATCTAATACTTCTATTTTCCATCCATTGTAATTGATCAATGAATCCTGTTACATTTTTTGAAGACTTTTTTTGGGGTCCTGACTGCTCAGTCTGTGACCTGGAAATGTGTGATGGAAGCGCTGCTCCCTAGGAGGCTACAGTAGTGTAGATAGAAGGTTCCAGATTTTGGAGGGTGGTCTGATGAGGGAGAATCTATGTTAGGGAAAAATCAAGATTGTTAGCTTGCAAAGTGTGGATGTGCTTTGGTCCTAAATGCGGAGTAGGGCCTTACATTAGAGCATAAAAAAAGAGGCCAGGTGCTGGGGAGATGGGCGAGTGAGGGCCCGGAGGGTCAGGGTAAATGGTGGGGGCTAAGGGCAAAGGGCTGCGGGGATGCTGGAAGCTTGCCCCGGGGGCTGTTTGTATGGCATGGGGTGAGCCTGGCTGCCCAACTTGGCCTTTTCACATGGGTCCTCCGAAGTGCTGGTCATGGCGGAGGAGAAGTGAACACCTGCTTCTGTGTGTGTGTGTGTTGGGGGGGGGGTGTCCAAAAAGTGCAGCCAAAAGGACTGCACGGGCGCGGCCCTAGAAAATACAGAAAAAAAAAAAGTGTTTTAAATGACACCATTAAGTAAAGTGGGTTAAGAACCTGACTAGTATCCATGCGGATGTAAATTCAATCCCTGGCCTCGCTCAGTGGGTTAAGGATCCAGCATTAAGGATCTTTAAACGAGTAAGTTCTCAGCCAGAACCACCTGGCCACGGTGTGAAGAAGCACAGGCTGAGGGGATGCTTAGCAGATCCAAATTATCTGCTGTTCATTGTATGTATTTGAGGTGAATAGTGGCTTTTGAAGAATAAATTCTTCTGCAGTTCCAACACCCACCTTCACTTTAGATGCCAATTCTATATGTTTGCATCGTCTTATTTTTATATTCTTCCCCCAAGTATTCTAGTCCAAACCTTAACTTCTCTTACTTGGATTATTTCAGTATGCACTTAAAACCTTAAAAGAATAACATTAAGCTTTAATTATTAAACCAAATGTCTACTAAAGACAGGAAAATTCTTAAAAATATTTTTTAAAGCAATGAATTATTTTTTAAAGCATACTTTTACTCATTTTTAAACATTTTTACATGGACTCAGATATTCCCTTTCCCAATTCCTGTTCCCCAAGCCATCTTGTTCTTTCTGGGAAGCATCCAGTTTTTTGTTTGTTTGTTTTTTCCTTTTTAAGGCCTCACCTGCGACATAATAGAAGTTCCCAGGCTAGGGGTTGAATCTGAACTGTAGCTGCCAGCCTACACCAGAGCCATGCAACGCCAGATATGAGCCGCATCTGCAGTCTACACCACAGCTCATGGCAATGCTGGGTCCTTAACCCACTGAGTGAGGCCAGGGATCAAACCTGCATCCTTGTGGATACTAGTCAGGTTCTTAACCCACTGAGCCACTACAGGAACTCCTGGGAAGCATCCAATTTTATTAGTTTCTTTTATAGTCTTTTTTTTTTTTTTCTGGAGGTTCCCAGGATAGGGGTCTGACTGGAGCTGTAGCTGCTAGTCTATGCCAGAGCCACAGCAACGCCAGAGCCACAGCAATGCCAGATCTGAGCCGTGTCTGCAGTCTACACCACAGCTCACAGCAATGCCGGATTCTTAGCCCACTGAGCAAGGCCAGGGATCAAACTCGCAACCTCATGGTTCCTAGTCAGATTCGTTTCCGCCGTGCCACAATGGGAACTCCAGTGTCTTTTATAGTCTTCTTGAAGATGTTTTTTGCATATTTAATTATGTACATATATACTCCCTTGTCATTTCTCCACAAACGGTAGTTTAATAGACATAGAGACACAGAGACGCACACTGTGCTGTACTTTGTTTTTCACTCTGACAGTGTCTTGGAGACCATTCCTAATCAGCACATTGAGATCTTCCTTAGTTTTTTCATGACAGCCAAGTGAGCAGTAGACTCTTGATTGGTAGGTCCCTAGTCTCTCCCACATCTGCTATTTTGTGTCACGTTAATTGTGCTGAAATACCACTCCCTTGCTCTAGAGCCTTGATGAAAGCTGTCCACCCCGCTTAGCTGTGGGGAGGTCCGTGCCCATCCCCCACCTGACAGCACAACCATCCCAGCCCCCAGGTTCTCATTGCTCCTCCTCCCACTGCTCCTTCACATGCTCTGCTCCTTCTCGCTTTTTCCACGTTGCCTATAGTTCCTCTCTGCTTTTCTCAGCCTGCCCTGCCCAAAGTGGATCTTATCCTCAGTCCTTTCTCGTCCAGATTGTTCCTCTTTGAAACCCCCAACCCTCAGAGTGGACACCACCGATGCTAGTTCTTTATCTCACACTGTCATGTACTGTGCTGTGATATGCCCAGCTCTTGTAAAGGCCAGTGACACATTTTTCTGTGTCATTTTTTACTTCCTGCAGTGCTGTAAATCACATCTTTGAAAGGAAATTTAATTACTTGTAAAATTTGTAAGACAGCCAAGAAATCTGGCTCTGTGTGCTGACTCACCCAGGATGGGGCAGGACACAGTCCTCCCTGCAGAGACCAAAGCTGAATCATCTCCCTCCTCCTCCTAGAAAAGCAGGCTTGCGGCTAAGTGCTATTAATGCTCATCAGAGTCTTGATGAATGTGCCCAGAAAAGGTTGAAAGGAACAGGCTGATCCTTTTGCAGGAAGAACCTGCAATGCAGGGGCCATTTCTTTTTTTCTTTTTCTTTTTGTCTTTTTAGGGCCGCACCTGCAGCATATGGGTGGTCCTAGGCTAAGGATTGAATCGGAGCTGTAGCTGCTGGTCTACACAATGCCACAGCAATGCCAGATCTGAGCCACATCTGCAACCTACAACACAGCTCATGGCAACACTGGATCCTTAACCCACTGAGCAAGGCCAGGGTTCGAACCTGCGTCCTCATGGATGCCAGTCAGATTCGCTTCCGTTGAGCCAGAACAGGAACTCCAGGGGCTGTTTCTTGATTAGCTGCTTTGGGTAACATGACAAATAGGATTTTTACATTGAGCAGTACACGTTCCGTGTCCAGAGAGCTAATTGAAATTATTTTTCTGTTTTTGGTCAATCTTATTGAAAGGATGATGTAAAAATGGTAAAGAAAACTTTAATAACATGACCTTTTTTGCTTTTACATAACCCTTCCCAGACTTTGCCCTAAGAAAATAGAGAATCACTGCAGTTAGCTAAATGGGAATCTTGGTAGGAAACAAGATGAATTAGTGCTCCATGCCGGCGGCTTTCTCACCCAGACCTTGTGGCCCCATCATCTTGATTTTCTCCTTCTTTTGGTTTTGGCATGACTTATCAGAGGTCAGTTTTCTTCCTTCTTCCTCTGTTCCCAGCACTTTTTAGGAAGATAAATTAGAATCCCCACCCTGCTTTATCTTTGTAAACTGCAACGTGATCGGAATGTGAGAGTTGGAGGAAACGTGGGTAGAACATTCACAGGAACACATTTTCTGTTGATTATCTCCTTTTAGACAAGAGGCTCATCTTTGTCCCCCAGAGGTGCAGAAACAACTCAAATCTTAGATCTGTGGAGGCTTTTTTTATTTTTTGTCTTTTATTTAGGTCTATACCCATGGCATATGGAGGTTCCCAGGCTAGGAGCTGAATCAGAGCTGTAGCCGCTGGCCTATCCCACAGCCACAGCAACGCCAGATCCGAGCCGCATCTGTGACCTACACCACAGCTCACCACCATGCCGGATCCTTGACCCACTGAGAGAGGCCAGGAATCAAACCTGTGTCCTCATGGATGCTAGTCAGATCTGTTTCTGCTGAGCCACAACGGGAGCTCCAGATTTGTGGCATTTTTAATCCAGTAACCTTACCCACCACACTTCCCACATCATTTACTCTTTCCCAGTTACCGCTTTTCACCTCCTACCTTTCCTGTGCTATCTGCGTGCACTTCCTCAGGTCAACACACTCCACTCTAGCCTGCTGGACTACACGTAGCCTCCCGGGTGTTCTTTGTCTGGATATTCCTATCATTTCCAATCTAGAGATATAGCAGGGAAGAGTGGTTAAAACTGTGGATGGTTTAGGTTCCAGTTCTTCCTCCACCACTTATCAGCTCTGTACCCAGGTCAGATAAGCTGTAAAGTTGCACCTACCTCATAAGTTGTTGGGAGGAGCAATGAGTTAATATTTGTAAAGCACTAGAAGAAAACTTGGATTAGAGTAAGAACTCAATGAATATTAGCTATTATCCAAATTTCTTCTAATCTTCAAAGACCAGATGAGATGCTACCTCTTCCACAAAACCTCTGATTAGTCTTGCCCAGCCCACAATGATCTCTTACTCTCTTGAATGTATAACATGCTTGATACTGAACTTACTCAAATAGCACTTTGACACAGCTGCAGAATAGAAAAAAAATGTCTGATTTCACATCTTTTTCTTTCTTTTTTTTTCTTTTTCAGCCATACCCTTGGCATATGGAAGTTACCGGTCCAGGGATTAAATCTGAGCCACAGCTGTGATCTATACCACACCTGCAGCAACACCAGATCCTTAACTGACTATGCCACTTGGGGAACTCCTGAGCTCAAATCTTGACATTGCCACTTACTGTGGGACTTTGAGGAAGTTATTTGAGTCTTAGTTTTGTCATCTGTAAAATGTATGTTGTAATACCTTAACAGGGTTATTGTGAGAGTTAAATAAGATAATGCTAGAGAGGTACCTCATACAGGTCTTGACTCATGGTAGACCCTCAATAAATACATATGCTTTTTTAAAAAAACTATTATTTAGAATTTTGTTTTCCAGATTATAAAAGTAGATTGTAGAAAATTTAGATAACATAGGATTGCATAGAGAAGAGAATTAAAATAACTCCATAAACTTCTTTTGGGAAACAATAATTTCCCCAGCCAGTAATTCCTGCCTTGGAAACTAAAACACAGGTGGGTGTATTTCCTCTGGTTTTTTTCTGTGTGTGTGTGTGTGTGTGTGCAGACACACATATTTTAAAAAGAAAAGACTTTTCCTTTTGCTGTCTGCTTTACATAGATAATTCCCCATCTTATTTAATATTCGGTCAAGGTGTTCATGAGTCATATAGTATCCCATGTACCTCTGCACTTATTTAACCATGACCATATTGTTGGACATGGAGTTCGTATTTGAGTTTTAACTATTCTCAAGAATGTTGCATCAATTTTCTTTGTATATGATTCTTTATCACTATCTTTGGTGACTTTGTTAAGATAAAGGCCTAGAAATAGAAATACTGGGTCCAGGAAAACACACCAGAGGATCCGGGTACCTCTTTGCCAAGTTTTGCCTCCTCCGAAGGTTGTATAGATCACATTCTTACCAGCAGTGACCAAGGGTGTTCATCCCCTGTCACCTTTGCTGATCTTCTGTTGTGTCGTTATTTAACTTTTTGTCTGTTTTATCTCTTCACTCTCAACCAGATTGTAATCTCCTTGAGTCAGCCTTATTCTGCTTCTTTGTATTTGCCACAGAACTTTTCTTGGTGTCATTCACATAGTAGCCCTCGTAAAGATTTGCCAAATGACTAAATTTCTAGTCACAAATGTCCCTCTGCGGTTAAGAGTCAGAGAAGGTAGCTCAGCCATCGCTTTCCAATTGGTCAAATTGAGAGAGAGGTTTGTATACTTGTTCTTGGTCTCCCACTGAGATGAGTTGGGTAGAAAAGTATTAAGTCACAGGTAATTGGCTCATGTTCAGGGTCCAAGAGAAAAAATGAGGTGTTTCTCAGGGTCAGCTCTCCAGCATATTTCAGACTGGCTTTCTGTACTGCTATCTGTTCTTCCTTCGTAGCTGGGTGTGGAGAGGGGCGGGGTCTGCTTTTACAACTCAGCCATGGAGCAGAATGGGTGGAATTTTCCAGATGGTTCCTCTTGATGGCTGTTGGCATAATTGCAGCTTTGCCCTTTGGGAGCCATTAAGCTGAGGCCCCTAAAGCCTGGACGGCTGTTTCAGCAGGTTAGATTGTGGGAGCTGTGTGTTTTTGTTGGCATGGAGAGCCATGTAGGATTTCAAACTATAAATACCCTTTCTATTTTCCTTTTACTAGCTCCCTACTAAAAGCTTTGAGTGATTGAGGCTAAAGTGAGGAAAAGTGTGCTATTGCCTCCTTTTGCTTCCAGCCCCCCCCACCACCGCTGCCAACACACACAGACACACACACACCCTAAACAGAGTGACCCAGATAATTCCCTGGCATTGGGTTCCTTTCTGAATGCCAGAGCGTCTGAGACTTTCTTCTGGGAATAATACATTGCTTTAGAAATTTTTGTTTGTTTGTTTTTGTAGGGCTGCACCCGAGTCATATGTAAGTTCCCAGGCTAGGGGGTCTAATCAGAGCTGCAGCTGCCGGCCTACACCACAGCACACAGCAATGCCAGATCCTTAACCCACTGAGCGAGGCCAGGGATTGAACCTGCATCCTCATGGGTACTAGTTGGGTTCATTACTGCTGAGCCACGATGGGAACTCCTAGAAAATTTTGAATCTGCATATCCAGTGTGAAGATGAATTGCTACTTCCTTTCTGCTAACCCCAGAGCCCTCTCTCCTGAGATAGTTCTCTGTGTTTTCAGATAAAGAGACTTAGAGTGTGAAATCTTGCTATGGATTGTGGGATGTCTGAGCCCATAATATCTCTGTGTTAAAATTTCACCTGCCTATTTGTGAACCAAACACCAATTTTATAATACCCAGTAAACATTTGCTCCAGGAGGCAGGTAGTTTAAACTAAAAGGGTAAATTGAGACAGATACACATTCTCATGGAGAGAGACAGTTTGCCTTACTGTGATGGGGCAGTTTGCTTCTCCATTCCCTGTAGATGTCAGAGGTTATCTTCTAGAGCCTTGTTTCCTTAGAACAATAGTCTCTCTCTCTCTCTTTTTTTTTTGCCATATGCTACAGGGCTGCACCTGTGGCACATGGAATTTCCCAGGCTAGGGGTCAAATTGGAGCTGCAGCTGCTGGCCTGTGCCACAGGCACAGCAATGCAGGATCCGAGCCATGTCTGTGACCTATGCAACAGCTCACTGCTGTGAGCTGTGCAAGGCCAGGGATCCAACCCACATTCCCATGGATACTAGTCAGGTTCTTAACCTGCTGCACCCCAATGGGAACTCCCGAGCAGTAGTGTCTTTAACCTACAGGCTTAAGAATTGGCACTGTGGCAGATATGGTGGACCAGCATGCCAGCTCCTAGTATGTAGAGGTTGGAAAATGTAAACTTATTTCCCTGACTCCCCGGCAGTTGGGGTTTTGATGTGATTGAGGTTCTACTAATTAGATGCACTTCTTTGAGACTTGGATATGGAAACCAAGTCATGGGTAGGAAGAAGCCAGACAATGGGTATTATTTGCTAGTGTGAACTGTGCCGTGGGTTGTATGGTTCTGGAGCCGATAGCTTTAGCAACGGCTTCCCAGTTCCGCAGGCAGCTCTCCAAGCCAGCAGCTCCCTGCTCCCAGTGGCCCAGCGCTATGGCATGGATTTGGGAATCATGCCTGGAGTCCGTTCTTGAGCTTGCTAACTCCCCTCTTCCATTTAATATCTTGTAGTAAATCCTTCTCTTTGTAAACTTGCTTTTAGAATGCTATAGCTACAAAGCTGTCAGTTGTCTTGTCTTGTTCATTTTTTGGTGGAGACAAAATAAAATAGTTGGAATTTTATCTTTGACCTCGATTTCATTACGGATATCCTTTTCCCAAGAGTTTTGGACTATCTTGTTTCCTTTTGCCTGCTTTTCCTTGGGATGGTGGATGACCTTATACTGAGCTTTTCCCCAGAAGTATGTTGATGTTTCTATCTTCACTGACTATTTAATTGGGACAATTTCATATGCCAATTCATACATCATCTCTCCATAAAAATATAGAGTGTTGTGTTATTAATAAGCAAGGCCATTATAATATAGCTGTGGAATGCATATATGCTGAAGCTTGTAACTGCACAGAAAGGGCTGGGAGAAACGTTTTGCTATTTATCAGTACATAAGTATTGGCATTTCATTTTCAGCAAAAACCCACCAACTCATTATAAAAATCATGCCTAACCTATTTCTGACATCTCAGTACAATCATGGCATCTCATGACAACTCAGAGGGTTTTTTTGTTTGTTTTTTTTTTAGGGCCACACCTGTGGCATATGGAATTTCCAGGCTAGGGGTTGAATCAGAGCTGCAACTGCCAGCCTGCACACCACAGCCATAGCAATGCCAGATCCGATCCTCGTCTTCGACCTACACCAAAGCTCACGGCAACGCTGGACCCTTAACCCACGGAGCGAAGCCAGGGATTGAACCCACTTCCTCATGGATACTAGTCCGGTTCATTTCTACTGAGTCACAGCGGGAACTCCAACAACTCAGAAAATGTTAATGTGATTTTGTTAGTGAGGTATCACACTAGACTGATTTTAATTTGTTATCTTATAGACTTTATGTCTGAATTTATTTTATTTTTTTGGCCATGCCCACAGCATGCAGTAGTTCATGGGGCAGGGATCGAACCCATTCTACTGCAGTAACCAGAGCTCTGCAGTGACAATGCTGGATCCTTAATCCGCTGAGCCACAAGGTAACTCCTTTATATTTTTTGAAATAAATTTTATTGGAGTATAGGTGACCCACAATGCTGTGTTAGTTTCAGGTGTACACCAAAGCAAATCAGCCACACCCATATGTATATATCCATTCCTTTTCAGATTCTTTCCCCATATAGGCCATCACAGAGCACTGAATGATTTCCCCAAGCTATACAGCAGGTCCCTGTTACCAATCGATTTTGTATATAGTTGTGTGTACATGCCAATCCCAGCCTCCCAATGCATCCCTCCACCCAGCATTTCCTCTTGCATAACCATAAGTCTGGTCTTGAAATCGCTGAGACTGTTTCTGTCCTGCGAATAAGTCTCTTTGTGTCTTTTTTTATTAGACTCCACACATGAGTGATCTCACATAATACCCGTCTTTCTCTGTCTGACTTACTTCACCCAAGACGACTATCTCTAGGTCCATCCATGTTGCTGCAGATGGCACTATTTCACTCCTTTTTATGGCTTATTGGACTTATTTTTACCCTAGAGTTTGCTGAAACTTTGCTGTGAAAAATGGACTCAGATGTCTCGGGCATACAAAGTGGTGGTTGGAAAGGCACCGATTTAACTAGGCAGGACTATGCTCCGTCATTATAAAGTTGGAACGTATTCCTGAAGTGCCTTCTCTTAATCCTTGGCATTTTTGTCCTTCAGCTAGACACAGCTACAGGGCAGGCAGCTCAATTTCGAGATTAGACTGCAAGCCTTGGTAGACTGTGCTCTCCCAGTTTGCAGGGTCTGTGGAAAGAGCTCCGCCTCATGCTAGATGCCCAAGGTATGGGGGCTCTTTGTAAAACAAAGCAGGAAACAAGCATTTCTGAAGAAGCAAACAAACATTCTGTTTCAAATTCAGAACTAAAAAAGGAAATTTGTTTATTGAGGGTAAGAGGATGCAAGCAATATAAAAATCAAAAGCTTATCTGGGTTTAATTGACTTGTCTTTCTCTGCTTCTCAAAGCAGAGTTGGGTTTTATTTGTACACTTTCTAAGGGTCCCAGTCTGCTCAGGAAATCCTTATACAGGGGGAAGCTGGGGGGGGGCAGATTCCTTAAGCGACCCTTTGTGAGAATTCTTATCAGGGCGGCATGATTGCTCAGTGCTGCCTACTTCTTTCCCTTCTGCTTCATGTGTACAACAAAATAGTCATTGCATGCGATGGTGAGCCCAGCGATTAGCGAAAAGAAGCTCTGGAAGCCCACTTTCCCATCTCGGCACTGGTCCAGGTCCTTCATTATTTTGTCCACAGCCAGAGGGTCTTTTTGATTCTGAAAAAAAAAAAAAAAAAAAAAAAAAAGAACAGAGGCAAGTAGTATCAATCAGTGGTTGCAACAATGAGCTTCTTGTGATGTGTATGGCTGACAACTATATATAAAATCTAATGATTTGAAATCTTGCTTTAGGTCATAAGTGATTTTTGGAGGTCATCTAAATGTATGTTTTCCCTTTGAGGGAGCATTTCTGTAAATTCATATTTATTTCAGGCTAGGAGAGAGGGTTTCATGGCTTTCTTTTAAATAACTCAGGGACTTTAGAAACAGCATATTTCTAGAAAGAGGAGGTTCAATGCCAGAGAAGGGAGACCCCCCCCAACTTTGAATTCTCAGTCCTCTTAGAATCCAGCATAGTCTTCTGATTTGCTTTCCTTATAGTCCAATTGTTAATACAGTTTTCAAAATAATAAGATTCTGCCTAAGCAGTACTCCAAACTCCCTATTTTGTAGTTTAAAGTCTCTTAACAAACTTTTATTTCCAATAGCATGATCAAGTCCTTGACAAAGAAAACTCCTTATAAAAGACCTCATGTGATTATTTAGAGAGTTAAGTTTTAGATCATTGTTCTATGGGTTTTAAAGAGGCACTTGTGATACCATGGGGCGTGTTAGGTTTAAAGAGGGTAGGCAGATGGTCCTCATTTCTTGGCACATCTGAGGCCAACCTAGTGTGGCTTCACATCACATTAGCCAGGTGACCTTAAGTAAGTCACATAGCTTTGGTGGGCCTTTGTATAACAGCTAAGAATTGAAGTAGGACCAGAGTGTCTCTAAGATTGCTTCTATTCTTAATGCGTTGGCCCGTCTATGCCATCCTGTACTCTTTGCTGGATGTTTTTACATTGAATGTACTTCAAAAGCAATATATGTAATGGAATCCTAAACTCCCCATGACTCTTAATGCCAGTGCATGGAACTGGGATGGACAGGCAAGATCCCCTTTGTTTTTTCTTTTATCCTGCTTTCATTGTGATTGACTTGATCGCTCCTTTCTGTAGTGATGGTGCTTAGAAGTGGGAAAGGGTGGTTTCTCCTGCAGGGTCCATGCCGTCAACCAGAAGGAGATATGGCCCTTTACCGGTGTTAAAGGGCTCAGGTAAAGTATTTATGAATTCCACGGACTCGTATATGTGAGGGAGGGAATAGACACTCAGTGTCTCCAGTGTGCTGGATGTTTATAAACTGCACTCAGAAATCCCTTAAGGTGAAGCAGCAGCATTTCCCACATGCCCTAAGAAATCAACTCCAACCTGTCTATACAGCTGCCTCTGCTTTTGGTGGGTTTCAGTTAATTCTGGCCTCGACCCCAGTTTCCTGGCTGAGATCAGAAGGAGTGAAATCTGGATGACATAATGCTCTGTCAATGCAGCGAGTGTGGATGTGCCTGGAATTATGACCCCATCCTTGAATAAATTAAACTGCCATGTTTAGTACTCATTGCTGAACACTTGAATTTATCAAGCCACAGAGCCTTTAGGAGGAAGGGTCTTTGTCTCATGTGATGGTCATCCTGGCTTCTAACTCCTGAGTATTTAGGAATAGACCCAGAGTGCCTTTGTTTGTGTGGTGGGAAGCTTTACAATAAGCACATTTTGTCCTTGAATTTAATGCCTGCCTGGAAGGGTCACAGAACGTGAAAGTGATCTTGGAGGTAATCACGTCCAGCCCTCTCATTTTACAGAGGAGGGAACTGAGGCCCAGAAAACTGAAGCAACCTGCCTGATATTAGTTCGGGCAGAGCCAGATCATCTAATTCCTGGTCTGGGGCTATATCACAGAACTCAACAAAAGCAGAGCAACAGTATCCTCGAACTCATTCTGGGAGAGCATTGTGGTAACTGCAGCTCTGAGAAGCTAGTTAAGCTATTTATATCTGTTTGACTGGTACTGATGACATGCGAATCATTATGTACTACAAAACCCTATGTTTACTGAGTCAGGAGTCAGAGGCTTGACTAATGCCATTTACCAGGCAGATGACAAGAGAAAGGACCCTGCCTTTAACCATCACCTCCCTCCACCCTTTAGAGGTAATGCAATATTCCACACCAAGCACAGTGATGCTTCAAGCACCTCTGACTGTGGCAGCGAGAGAAGGGCTTGCATTTCAATCTACTATTTTGTTAGGCAATGTTTCACTTTCAGTGAAATGCAGTAACCATCTCTCCAGGGCCTGCAGTATAAAAGAACTACTGTGCTTTGTGGCCTGATGTCCTGAATGATGTATCTGAGCTGATGGGAGATCCTCTTCCTTCACTGATCCCTCTCAGGCTGTCAGAGGTGAGGCATAAACCCAAACTGTTCTCCTATGTTCACACAGCCTTTTCAGTGGGAAAAGCAGTTATTTCTTGAGCAATGCCTGGCTCTCATTTAGTAAATTTCACACCATTCCCTTATAGTAGAGCTCGAAAAAAGAATTTTAAAGCCTTTATCTGAAGGGATTTAAGAAAGGAGATTCAAGCTGCTCAAAGGACAGCCTGAGGACAGCCAGGCACCCTGGTTGATTACTCCCTGGTGCAAGGCCTTTTTTCCTGCAACTCTGTCTCTATGGAGGCAGATGACTCCAGATAAAGTCGCTCTAACACCTCAAACTGTGGTGATTTGTGTGTAGTCTCATTTCACCTCCAAACTGAAAGCTCCTTGAGGGCAGAGGCAGTGTCTTCTTTACTTTCTGTTTCCAACCCCACTGTCTTACAAACAGTAGGCACTCAGTATATTTAATCAATAAATGAATGAAAACACCTTTCTAGCACTGACTTCCCCCGGGAAGGGCTGGAAAGAGGAAGGGACAGGAACCAGGGCCCAGAAGCACTGATTTCTATGTCTGGTTCTCTCTGAGCCTTTCAATACTTACTTCCAAAAATCCCGGGAACTCCTTTTCCATGAGTACTCTCAGGTCCTCCTTTGTTAGGTAGCCTTTATCCCCAGCAAATTTGTGAAATGTGAACATCATGGTTTCCATGGCATGTTCCATTTGAGACGGCATTTTCGTGAGGTCTGTTGAAACCTATTAAAGGATGTGAAGCGACAGAATTTACATTTTTTCCCCCTTTTTTGGCTGCCCTGTGGTATATGGAGTTCCCAGGCCAGGGATCAGATCTGAGCTATAGCTGCCACCTAAGCCACAGCTGTGGCAACACCAGATCCTTAACCTACTGTGCCAAGCCCAGGAACGAACCTACATCCCAGAGCTCCCAAGATGCAGCTTATCCCATTGCACCACAGCGGGAACTCCTACATTAACTTTTAAACCACATGATTTACCAGTCTTTTGAGAATGATTGGAAGAGGGCAATTTGCTCATCCAGTCCATCCTTTTTAACTGTAAAATTCAATGAATACATCAGGACCAATTCATCCCAGGTTTGGGGTCTCCTGCTGATGGAAATAGGCACTTTAGGTACTGCTGCTCTGAAGGAGGGATTGATCTAGTTGCCTGTTAACTGCACAAATCACCCAATGAAGAATAAAAATTCTAATCATTTGGAAAAGCAAGATCAGTGCCCCTCTTTTTAACTGACAAAGCTCCTACTGAGAGATGTTTCATCATTTCTCTTGGCACCGGTAAATGGGACTCAGATATAGCTGAATACCAACAACTCGCACAGTCAAGCTTGGTTAATACGAAAACTTCAATTCTCCAAAAGCTGAATTAAGTAACTTAGTTTAGTTTAAGTCTATGCTTAAGAAATCTGCTTACAAATGACTTTCATATGCTGAGTATGTATTCTTTACTAAAAGTTCTGAACTTGCTATAGATTCTAACAAACATCTGCATCTTTGGTAGTGAGTTGCAGTTGCCCTCCTCAAATAAAGCTACCCAAAGCCCATTATCTACTTTCTTGAAAAAGAACAGGTAATAGTATATCCATCCTAATTCCTTTGGGGATCTGATATATCCTTGGCAGCACTAGACAAAAGACCTACTCTCACCGTCTGGGGTGCAGTGGGAGAGCAAGAGCTTTTCATTGTGAATAGTTAAAGAAAGGAGTTCTTTTGTGGTGCAGTGGGTTAAGGATCTGGCATTGCCACTACTGCAGTTTGGGTTTGATCCCTGGCCTGGGGGCTTCCATATGCCAGGGATGCGGCCTAAATAAATAAATTAATTAAATAAAAAGATAAAGGAGATGTCAGATTGTTATATTCAGGTATAATAATCTGAGGACATGTGTCTAATCAAGACATACACTTGGTACCCAACAGGAGCCCACTGAATTTTGCTTAATTGGAAGGCAGGCTTTGGCCAGAACAGAGTAGCTTTAGTTAACAGCACCTAAAATCACTCCAGGATAAGAAACAGATGAACTTGAATAGAGACTGTAATATATACCGTGGGAAAAAAAAAAGATAAGAATAGGTTTTGAACAGAGGTTGAAGGAAAGTCTGGCATCTTCCCCTGAAGGGTTGATACAGGAACCAGAGACGTGGTTTCAGCCTGGTTTCTGCTGCTGACATATGCGTGTGTAACATATCCCTGAATACTATCTTTTATGGGGGAAGAGGGTGGAGTTGGTGAACACAAGGATTGAGCAAGTACATGTCAAAAGTTCTACCCCTTAATCCCCAGAAAAGTACAGGAATCAGCATGCCAAAGAATGTGCTACTCTAGAGAATGTTATAAACCAGAATCTGGCATGATTCATCTGGCAGGCAGGTCTCTTGGAGAGAGCAAAAAATTCAAGGTCCACTGTGGGATGAATTCCAGGGGAACCACACCTTTTCTCCTTTCTTCTGACACAGTCAGGATCTGGCTTCAGATGGCAGTGGGCTTCAGATGGCAGTGGCCGAGATTGGCTCTGGAAGTACAGCAACTTAAGAGATCTGAGCTGAATAAATCACCTATGGGAGAAGGCTGTGTGGCGTCCCACCCCAGTTCTGAATAACTAGGAAAGCAGTCAGCCACCACAGAGGTTTAAAAATACCTCTAGCTCAAGTGGCAGAGTCCTTCACAACCAATGCCTGAGGGTCCCAGAAACTCCAACTGGCTGTGGGATATCGAGTTTACTTTCTTCACAGGGCAGAACAGAAGGAAAATGCACAGCAAAGCCAGAGAAGTAAGAAAGGGAAGGCAGCAGGCTAAGGACCCCTAAAATAGAAAACAGGCTAATTTAGGAACTTCTAAGAAATAAAGGTTGTAAGCTGAGGAAGTCTTGGCCACCCTTGAATATGTTCTTCAAGAGACTGAGACCAGTTTTCTCTGAGGAGCACTCAGGTCTCAGGTCACTCCAAACCCACCCCTTCCTAGTCTGTGCTCATTATCCAGTGCTGGAGCTTTTCTGCCCCACCGGATCCCCTTTGCTGTATACTCAGCACATGGGCTGTGCACACAGCAGCCAGAAGACTCCCTGTTTGTCTGGAAGACTGTCTGCAATAAGAAGGCAGAACAGGGGCTGATCAGAAGATCCACGGTCGTGAAAAGGAAAATAGTTTTGAAAACCAGAGGAGAGGGGGAGTTCCCGTCATGGCTCAATGGTTCACGAACCCGACTTGCATCCATGAGGACTTGGGTTCACTCTCTGGCCTCACTCAGCGGGTTAAGGATCCAGCATTGCTGCAAGCTGTGGTGTAGATCCCACACACTGGTTTTAAAGTAAGATGAAGGAAAAGGGGGAAATGTCATTAACACTGCTCTCTCGGCTGGTGGATAAATCGTGCAGCTCTTCTAGAGTGCGGCAGCCGCCCAACTGAGTCAGCCGGCTCAGCCCTCCCATCCTGGGCAGGCCTTGCTCAGGCTGGGATGGTGGCAGCAGCACTGACCACTGGTTGATAAAACAGCAGTTCGGGGACCTGAATCTGGTATTTCCATCCACCCAGTCATCCGGTGAGCTCCATTCCAGGACAGGGGTTGGACTCTAGTTTCTGGCTCAGAAACACTTCCACTGGATAGCCTTGGGTCTGGGGCTGGGAGGCAGCAGCATCCTCTCTGTGCCCCAGACAACCTACTCTTGCACCTGAAACACTCCATCCATTTAGTCATTTACAGACTTGTCTGTCTTAGATTTAGGTTCCTCTAGTTAAGAACTGTGAATTATTCTGTTTTATCCATGAACCACTAAATCAGTGTTTGTTAGTGAACCAACGAATGAATCAATCCCTTTGGCTGGAGTTGAGGTGTAATTAGCCAGGTCTGGGCTGAAGCCCTTGAGGCTCAGAGCTCTTCGGGAGGAGGTGAGCGCTGGGAAGGGCAAGCCGGCCTATGAATGAACAGCAGAGTACATTCCAGAGCAGAGAACAGAGGAGAACATAACAGAGTGCATTCCATAACAGACTGTGTCCTGCTCAACAGGTCTGGTCACCCGACACTTGTCTCTCTCTTCTCACTCTTGCTGTTTTGTTTTGTTTTTTGTCTTTTTGCCTTTTCTAGGGCCACTCCCACAGCATATGGAGGTTCCCAGGCTAGGGGTTGAATCGCAGCTGCAGCTGCCGGCCTATGCCAGAGCCACAGCAACTCGGGATCCGAGCTGCGTCTGCAACCTACACCACAGCTCACGGCAACGCCGGATCCTTAACCCACTGAGCAAGGCCAGGGATCGACCCTCAACCTCATGGTTCCTAGTCGGATTCGTTAACCACTGCGCCACGACGGGAACTCCTAACTCTTGCTGTTTTGATTTATCCTACTTTACTGCCTTCTCACTGTGAGCTCCACAGGCTCTAACCACTTCATTGTTCACTCGCCTTTTATTGAATCATTTTATTCTGATATCTGTATATCCCCTCTACTGGTCTGAAGAGTGGAAGCTCAGAGGTCTTTCTGTGTAGTTTTCTCTTCAGAAAAGAATTCTGGACTCTACAATTTTTTTTTTTCATCTTTTTAGGGCTGCACTGTGGAATATAGAGGTTCCCAGGCTGGGGGTCGAATCGGAGCTGTAGCTGCTGGCCTACGCCACAGCCATAGCAATGCCAGGTCCGAGCCTCGTCTGTGACCTATACCACAGCTCATGGAAACACCAGATCCTTAACCCACTGAGCGAGGCCAGGGATCAAACCAGTGTCCTCATGGATGTTAGTCAGATTTGTTTCCGCTGAGCCACAATGGGAACTCCTGGACTCTACAAATTTAGGCACAGTGGTGGGAATTCAGTTTTCCATTTTTGCTTTTCCTATACTGAACCCCTCCTTTGCATGATCCAGGCCTGGTATTAGGCATGCACACGTGTGCATGCTCCCCAACTCCCTGGTACTTGCCTTCGGGGAGTTCACCAGCTAATGTCGTTCTGCTTTAAACTATGTCCTGAATTCCAGTTAACTACGTTTCCGTTTCTTTCCCCCAGCAGACTGTGGGCTCCTGAAGCAGGGCCCCAGTAGCTAGCACCCTGTCCTCAGAATCTGCTCAATGAATCAGTAAGAGTTCAGAAATTGATGACAGTACACATTTTGATCCTCCTGGGAGTAGCTGGGAAGTAGGAGGCCTCCTTTGGAACGTGTCTGCTCCAAACCAATACCAAATGTTTGCTCTGGACCCAGATCCAGGCCGTAATTTCAAAAAGGAGACTTCTAAAAAGCAAGAAGTCCGATTTACTTTGCTCTTCTGTGTCTTGTCCATACCCTAGTTTTCTTACAGCCCACCCAGAAAATAATTGGCAGAGTGTCAGTAAAAACAAACATCTGTTGTCTAAAATGTGCTTAGGGTTTCCTTCCTTTTGCTTTGGGGATTTTAAAAGAAAAACAAAACAAAACCAAACCTGGGAGGTGGCGGGTAGGATGGGGAATTAAACCCAGAAGGCATTCTTGAATTTGATCCTAAAGGGAATTCAGAAAAAGTGAGTTGAGGCAATGGATCTGATCCAGGTTGACTTGCTCCCTTTTTACCAAACATAAAACTTGCCCACTAAAAAAGTGGGCAGCCAAAGAAAAGTTCCAGATGCAACCCAATAGGAAGAAAGAACTCAAGTCTTCGCTATCCCAATGGAGTACATCTAATTTTCCTTGAAGAGTTGTAAGGCATTGGCTGTAGCTGGCAAACAACAGTCATTTATTTGTTATTAAATCCACTGTTGGGTTGGGTGGTAATTATTTAGTAAAGGGTCAGGAAGTGCTGAAAATTGTTAAAAATAAGTAAATGCATTCTTTTTGCTTTTGATATGAGATTTCTCAATTGTTGAGTCCCCAGGAAAATGAGAAGCTTAAGAAAGATCCTAAAGTGTCAGTCCAGCTTTCCCAGCATTCTGAGTGCTAATTTCCACATTATAATTCTGAAAGGATTCCATTGTCTCCCTCAACTTTAAAAGACTGGACTGTATCAAAGGCATACCAAGGGGGTAGTGCTCAAAAAAGTCACATTTTTGGAGTTGTCAGTGGAAAGCAAGAAGGCACCCTGATTCAGCTCCACCCAGCCCGCTGGAGGGGCTGTTGGAGAGGCCGGCCAGGGGCCAGCTATGGTAGGAAAAGGGTCCGTCTGATGTGGGGTTCAAGAAAAGCGAGGGAAGAGCATCACCTAGATATCAGGGTGCTTTATGCCCAGCAGACCCTCAAGAAAATTTGAAGAACCAAAGTAAGAATCTCCAAATGGTGGATCAAGGACCACAATGAAGAAAGTAACTTCTAGCTGTCAAGGAGAGAATACATCCTTTGGACGAGATGATTAAATAGAAACCAGATAGGAATCTATGGGGGCTGAGCTGATGAAGAAATTTCAAATGAATTCTATCAACTCATCCCTGCCCTAACGGCCCGGCATTATCTTCTGCAATTTGTTGAAACACACTGGAGGCAAAGATCACTGACAGGGTATTTCCTGTCATGAGGCAGGCCTCACCTGAAGTGCAGGATATAAAAATCTACTGCTGCAGGTTGCAACTCAGGCTCCAAGGGGAAAAGAATCTGCAACTGCATACCTCTTAAAGGGAAAAGCTACCTCCCAAATAAAGCAGAGGCAGGCAGCCTGCCAGCAGTCATACAGGCTGATAACCCAGCAGCGGTCCGGCACAGCCCAGCCAATCTAATTGCTGTCCTCACCAACTGTGGGCCAGTTCTGGTGTGACTCACTTCCTCTTGGAAAATGCCGTCTAAGATGGCACCGTTCCCCTTTCCTTCAGGGAGTGCTCTGTCTGAACCATCTGCAGAGAATCTGGAATGGTCAGGGCCACACCCACATGGTCTCACAACTGAGTCACAGGCCTCTACCAGAAGAATCCGGGAGCCCTTTGTGCTAACCACACCCTGCAGAAAGCTGCCAGCTCTCTGAGGAAGGGGTGGGCTTAAAGTATTCCAGAGTCTGGCCCAGGGATCCGCTGTGCCTGGCGTTTTGCTAACTGCTTCATTTTCCCCACCACTCCCGCTCAACAAGGCAGAGGCAGAGTCCGGGTTTCAGTTAGGTGGAGACTGGCGGAGACTAGAGAGTGAGGTTCCAGGTGTGGGAGAAGCGCCATTCCTTTGGCCAACTCAAACTGTGACCGGGTACCAATGGCTCTTTGCACTGGGGCAGATTAACCTGGGTCGGAAGATCCAGCATTACCCCTGCTCTTCCTCTATCTCTGCACCGTTCCACTTGTTTAAGACAGCAAGAAGGGAACGCTTTCAGAACAGCAATCATTGCCCACAGGCTTCCCCCTCCCCCCTCCTCAGCAAAACTGCGTTACAAAGAAAACAAATAGACCTTCCTCCCACCGCGGACAGTAAGAACCTTCCACGTCTAGCGACAAACAGGAAGCCCAACCTGAAGCATCGGGGAGGGGGACTAAGGAGTGTCCTTTAGCAAGGGGAGCCGCCAGTCCTCCTCGAGCGTGCATGGGCCGTCCAGCCAGGAGGAGGTTGAGGCGACGAACCTGAACCTCTGGACAGAGGTCTGCCTGCAGCCGGAGGAAAGAAGCACGCCGGCCTGGACTGGGGGCCAGAAGCGGGGGTTCGGATAACTGGGGGACTCCTAGGAAAGTGGGTGTAAAGAAATATAACTTAAAGGAAGTAAAGAGCAGGCCCGGGGCACCGACACAGATTTACTGTAGTGAAGGACAAGTGCTCTCTCCTCCTGCCGGCGAGGATCTGGAGGGGTCGTGTCCGGGTCGGGGGGACGACAGGGGCGCTGCTCGCCACGCCGGGCTGTGGCCCAGAGCACGGTGCAGCGGATACCTCCCCCATGCTCAGCTGATCCCCGATCGGGTTCCCTCGTTGCCCAGGACACCCTGCGAAGCCAGCCCGGCGGACCAGAGCCGCTGATGTGGGGGTTTCCCCAGGCGCAGGATCTGGGGTTGGGGACCGCCGGGGACCAGCGGGCGGAACTCACCTTGGCAGGAGGCGCGGCGGGGACGCTCGGCTGGCGGGGACGCGCGGCCAGTGAGCGGAGCGCCGCCGGCTGGGCGCCTTAGTACAAGGGGGCGGGGAGGGGGGGGAGGCAGGGGGAGGCAGGAGGAGCCTGGGCGGGTGTCAGGGCCTCGGCTCACCCCACCCTTTCTCCTCCCTCCTCTTCCTGCCCCCCGCCCAACCCCGGGCGAGCGCACACACCCTTCTCTCGCAGTGCGGGGGAGCCTCGCTCCAGGCCGCCACCCGCCCGTAGAGGGATATTGTAAGCTTCTCTTCCTACTCGAATGCTCTCGAATATTTTAGGACGTCCCCACCCTCGGCCATGCCCTCCCTCTCGGGTTTGCTTTTAGAGAGCTGGTGAATGTGGAAATCAAAGAATCCAGCCTTTCTGCGGGTGGGGCGCTCTGGCCCAGAACCAGATTGTAAGCGGCTGTCTGTAACGTACAGGTCTAGGAATTATTTTCTAGATGACACTGCAGGGAGGGGCACGTGGAGTCCTAACGACCGACCGACCGACCGCGAAGGCGTCAGACTTGGTTGGTCTCAGATTAGGCCCTGGGAGGTCAGTTATAAGGGGGTCTCCAAGACCTGGGCCTGGCGTCCACCAGTACCTCTGCGAGGAAACGGTTCCCTGTCCCTGTCCCTGTCCCTGTCCCTGTCCCTGCCCCTGTCCCTGTCCCTGTCCCTGCCCCTGCCCCTGCCCCTGCCCCTGCCCGCCTGCCGAGTGGGGGGAGGGAGGGTGCTTTTTGGCTCGTCAGCTCCAGGGAGTTGCAAACCCTTGTTGAACTGGGGATTTACTCCTCTTAGTGTGAATCACTTCGGTTGGCCAGCGAGTTCAGTTTCAATTGTAGTTAATATCATTAAAACCTGTTCCAAAAATCTCCTTTTTGTCTAGAAAGCCTGTTTTTGGCCTGTTTTGCTTTCAAACATTCCCCCATCCCCACCTTAGACATTTATTTTAATTGCGTTTAGGGTTAAATGCAACCTTTTAGCCCTTGGTGGCAGAGGGCCCAGTCCCAAGTCCTGGGTTTCCCTTTGTTCCCAGGGGAGGTCCTGGGAGGAGTGAGTGATCCCAAAGGAATGAGCAGACTTGGGGAATCCTCCAAGTGCCTCCATGTGACTCATCTTGGCTCTTGTCCGGAAAAGTCGGATTTCAGACTCTCAGTTGGCTGGGTTCTTGCAGCCCTGGTGCTGAATGTTGGGGGGGGGGGGGCGGGGGAGGGGGGAGGCAGTTCTCCCAAGTCTTCCCATAGGTTTCCTGAGTTCTTCCTAGGCCCTAGGTTACAGTCAGGAATGGATAAGATCTTACATCCGCAGTTCTAGGAAAGATGCAACTGGATTTAGAATGAGAACACCTGAGTTTGTATACCGAATACTCCTTATTTGCTTTCTTCATTTGATTCACAAACGTTTAGGAATGCTTAGTGTCTGTGCTAGATCTTGAGGGTTCAGAAATCAGAGAATCAGTGCCAGTCCTCAAAGAATTTCAAATCTTGTTGGGAAGGATTAAAATCCAGGGAACTCAGTGAATGGTAGAGGACACTGTGAGACACTGAGAACATTGCAGAAGGGCCTCAAAGTTCCCATGGAGTGGTCCCAGAACAATTCCTGGAGGAGGAACCTTTGAGAGATGCTCTAAAAATAACAACATTTACCATGACTTTTAAATCTAATTGTTAAAAAAATCTTCATTCTTTTTTTGCTTTTTAGGGCCACACCCATGGCATATAGAGGTTCCCAGGCTAGGAGTCCATTGGAGCTACAGCTGCCGGCCTATGCCACAGCCACAGCAACACTGGATCTGAGCCACATCCTCGACCTACACCACAGCTCACAGCAATGCCAGATCCTTAATCCACTGAGCAAGGCCAGGGATTGAACCTGCGTCCTCATAGATGCTAGTCAGATTTATTAACCACTGAGCCATGATGGGAACTCCAAAAAAGGCTTCATTCTTATTGAAGAAAGTTTTGAAAATATAGCGGTGTGTAAGAAGGAAAATAAAATTATTTGTAAATGTGTGAACCAAAGATAAATGCTTTCATGTGTTTCCTTTGATGGAAGAAAATTTTTACATTTTGAGGTATGGGGAAGTCATTTTGGCTTACACGTGATTTAACTTAAAACTTTATGCTAATTAGAACAGCCTGTTTTGTGTCCTGTCAAACTTTTAAAATAAGCAAGTTCATTCTTTTTGCTTTTGATATGAGATTCCTAAATTCCTAAATTCCTAAAATCCACACTGATTATAAAAATATGTATTCTATTTTTGTCTCATAAGACCTTATCTTTACTATTTTATATATCATTAAATATCAAGAGCATGATTGTTCCTTTGCTCATTCATTTCTTTTGTTCCCCACTCAACAGAGAGCTACAGTTGGCTCTCTGCATCCTCGGATTCAACTGACCACGGGTCAAAAATATTCAGAAAAATAATTCCAGAAAATTCCAAAAAGCAAAACTTGAATTTGCCTTGCTGGCAACTATTGACATACATTTACATACTATTCACGACTATTTATATAGCATTTACATTCTATTAGCCTGTTATAAGTAATCTAGAGATGATTTAAAGTATATGGAGGATGTGTGTAGGTTATATGTGATACTGCACCATCTTTTGGGGGGGGGCTGCACCCATGGTATAGGAAATTCCCAGGCCAGGAGTCAAATCCAAGCAGCAGCTGCCACCTTTTGCTACAGCTGTGCAACACTGAATCTTAACCCCCTGTGCCACAGCCAGAACTCCATGCACTGTCTTATATAAGGGACTTGAGCATCTGTGGATTTTGGTATGGGGGGAGGTTCCAGAACCAGTACCCCTAAGGATACCAAGGGATGTATCCAATTACATTGTGGCTTCTCTACTCTCTAGCCTGCCAGCCGAACCGTGAGGGTTCCCAGACCCTAGTGGCTGCAGCTTCACAAGATGGACGGGACTTGGGTTTCCAAAGCATTGTGCTAGGTGCTGAGGATATATAGACACTATCCCTGCTCTCCCGTGACATTTTTTTATTCTAGGTGCTGGTAGGTCCATAAAGCTCTAAGTACTTGCCATGCCTATGATCTCTCTCTAAGAGAGGTGGTCCCAGGTAGTTCTTTCTCTAGAAAGTAGTTATCCTTTGTAAACCACACACATGCAGCGGAGCCAACTGTTTCCCTGGTGACAGCTGATAGGACCAGGGACTAGCCCCTGAGCCAGAGGTGCCCAGCAAGAATGATGGAGTGGCAGGGGGTGAAGGGGCGATATGAAGAGAGGAGCAGACTGAATGGCCATCAGTGGAATGGAGACAGAGGCCCGAGACAGTGTGGTTCCTAGAACAAAAAGGAGGCAGTGCTCATGTTCTCCACCAGGCTCATGGCATATTCCAGTGTACAGAATGCTAGGAGAAGGAGGCATTGTTCTGCTAATGAGGCAGTAGTGGATATTTTCCCACTTCTCCATCACATGGCAACAAGGCCCGCTATGCAGTGGTTCTCAATTTTTGGATTTGTAGCTGCAGCAAACAGCACGACGTGTTGTCCACCAGAAGTGTGTGTTCTTCCCATCACAGTGTAGGGGTGTTGTTGACAAGTGGCCGCCGAGCCAGGGATTATATTCCTAGCACCTCTTGCACCTGCGTTGGACTCTGTAACTAGTCACCAGCCTGATGGGGCTGGAAGTGATGTTTGTCACCTGCAGGCCCAAGGGATTAAGAGGCGACTTTTCCACATTCTTTTTCTCCACCTGCCTGACACTGAAATTGTGGTGGAAGAGCCACAATTGGAAGGAGCCTGGGTCCCTGAATCACTGAGTGGAGGAGAACCACTAGCTGACCAGGAACATCTTTGTTGCACTAGTTATGTGCGTGAGAATGAACCCTGCAATTTAGGGATTTTTTTTTTTTTTTATTACAGCATAACCCTAATGAATAAAATGGCATTGTTTTGAAGGCTAATGTTTTTGGCAGCATGCTCAAAAAGATTAAGTGGCATTTATAGTGATTACAGTATTATACTGATCACACTTCAGTGACGTGGTGGCACTGTTAGAGTAGAAGGATTTACTGCCCTGTTCAGTCTTTCTTAGATGCTCATGAGGAACAGTTCTGGCAGGTCTGGCAAATGCACACAGTTTCTTTGTGTCTTTGGGTGCATAAGTTGTTCTCTGTACAACACAGAAGCTATGGGCAGCCAAGCTCAACATTCTGTCTGCCCACACATTGTGTTAACAGTTTTAATCATAGTTGTAGCAAAAGGAAACTTTATTCATCAATTATGGAGCTAGTAACAGTCCTCCGTGGCAATGCAGTTGAGAACTACTGACTTAGTTGCCTGGTCAGGACTTTTTGCTGCAAGGCACCAAACCATACAAAACACAGACCCCAAGTGTGGTTTTACCAGTAAACCCTAAATAGAGAAATAAAATTATTAAATGTTTCCCATGTATTTTTGAACACTTGGATTGTTACCAGTTTTTTTTTTTTCTGTCATAAATAGTAGTTATAATAGGGCCACTTTTGAATAAAAATATTTGCCCATATGTTTATTTTCTTACATAGATTTCTATCAGGAACTATCATTTTTGTTTGTTTGTTTTTGTGGATCTTAAAGGACATGTAGAAATTAGCCACATTCTATGGGGCAGACAGGAAGGAAAAGCATGTGCCAGGGCATGGAATTGGGAATGTCTGTTCCAGGAATTGCCCCAGTTCTGCATGGGGAGAATGCAAAGTTCCTTAAGGCCTCAGATGGGGAAGAGTCCCAAGAGGAGATGCCTTTCTTGGAGGCACCTGGAATACTGTGCTTGTTACCAAGCCAAAATTGTGTCCGCTCACCTGCATGCAGTAAAGCAAATCTACTGATAAAGGTTGTGGTGAAGGAAAGTGCAGCGTTTCATGCAAGGTGCCAGACAAGGAGTCCAGGGCAGCTAAAGCTCAAAAACCCTGAACTCCCTCAAGGGTTTTAGGGAGGCATTTTGTGTGTGTGTCTTTTTTAGGGCTGCACTTGCGGCATATGGAGGTTCCCAGACTAGGGTCAAATGAGAGCTGTAGCTGCTGGCCTACACCACAGCCACAGCAATGCCAGATCCGAGCCATGTCTGCAATTTACACAACAGCTCTTGGCAATGTGGGATCCTTAACCCGCTGAGTGAGGCCAGGGATTGAACCTGAGTCCTCATGGATGCCAGTCAGATTCATTTCCTCTGAGCCACGATGGGAACTCCTAGGGAGGCATTTTTAGCTCATGCCCAATTCTCTGATGTGTCGATGGTGAGGTAGCAGGGCAATGTCGTGGGTTAACATTATTAATCCTCAGGCTCCACCTAGTCTGGGGGCTAGTTCATGGTCATCAAGTAGTTAATTTCTTCCTTTTGGTGGGGGTTTTAGCATTTGTAAAACAACTCAGGAAATGTGCATCAGATACTGTTATCTGGATACTTAAGAGAGGAACTGAAGATCCTGTGACTGCCATATGGGTGATTTACTCTTTAAATTCTTACCAGTTCTCTTGGCTCAACTGCTATTTTTGCCACTACATGTTCCCATCCTTTCAATCATTAATTCTTGAGCCGGGCTTTTGTGACTTAGGGGAGACCTGGGAGACTACAGCTTTTCCTACAGTCAAGAGGCAGGCAGAGGACACAAGGGTGAGGGGTGAGGGGTCTGTCCTGGGAAGGCCCTGTAGGGTCCTGCACGGTTACATGCTAAGGAATTTAGATCTCATTCCTGAAGGTAACAAGGGGCCTTCACAGGATGTTAAAGGGGGAGTGAGTGACTCTTCCATTTACCAGCTGCATGGCTCTGGGAAAGTCATCTCACCACTGTGAACCTGAGTCTCCTAGCAGGTAAAATAGAGATAGAGACACCTGTTTTCCGGGATGATGGCAAGGAATGATCTGCTCGTGACCACGAAGATATCCAGCTTGACCCCACCACCCAGCAGCTTGTGGATAGTGGATCAGCTTGTGTGCGACCCCTCCTTGCAGAGAAGAAACTCGAAGGAGGCCAAGCAGGGCCATTCGGTGGCCCACAGTCTCTGGTGTGGGATCTGGGTAAACACCTTGGAACAGACTTCCTTCTAGGGCCCTGGGAGGCCTCCGAGGCCGTGCCTGCTATGTTAACTTATCTCTTGGAGTAACAGAAGCTGGAGGTCTGCTTTTGTTTGTTTTTTGGAGGTCTTTTTTTTTTTTTTTTTTTTAAACACAAGAGAACTCTTAGCTTAGGGTTGGAAACCATCTGCTTTCCTCTGTAGGTGAGCTGCAAAATCTAACGATTATACTCTGTGAAATATTTACAGAGTACCTATTAATACGCAGAATGTTCTGGGTACTGGAGATACATCAGGGACTGAGAAAAATTTCTGCCTTCACGGGCCTTTCCTTCTAGTGGGGAAGGCAAAATACAAGTACAATGAAATAAAGATAAAATTTTTAGTAAGTTGTGATGAGTGCCAGGATCTGAATGAGAGAAGACTCAAAGTAGGAAGTCAGGGAAGATTATAGTAAAGAACGGACATGTAAACTCAGACTTAGAAGAAGAGGAACCTGGGAGCCAAATAAGGGAGGGACTGGGAGGAAGCTTTCTGGGTGGAAGGGAAAGCACATGCAGAGGCTGGAGGGTGGGGAGGGCCAAGGTCTGAGATGGGAATTGAAAACCCCCAGTGTGCCTGCCGCAAGGGGAGCACGGTGGAGGGGGGCTGTACAGTCAAAAAGACAGTTTGGCCATGTAATATAGAGGATTAATAGCACGGGCTTGGGAATGAATCATATTTTCTTTACCACTCATTAGATTTGTGATCTTGGACATGTCACAACCTTTGCACACCTTAGTTCTCTCATCCAGAAAATGGACTCTAAAGGAATAATACCTGCCTCCTGGGGATATTGTGACTATAAATGAGAAAATGCATGTGAATACTTAGCAGAGTGCCTGGTACATAGTAAGTGCCCCACTCGTGTTAGCTATAGTTATTATCAATAAGTGGAGGGTGGGCTGAATCCAGACTGCCCCGTGTTGCATCTGGTGCTGCTGCATGATTGCTTTGTGCCAGGGGAAGTAAGCCTTAGTGCCTTGTGTTTCCTCATCCATAACATGGGCTTCAAATTCCTATCCTGGGAGGTAGGTTATTAAGGGGATTATATGAAGTGATTTGTGTGCAGCCATCCCGAAGGTGGGAGTCAACCCCTCAAGGTCTTTTCATTTCATTTCATTTCATTTATTTATTTTTGTCTTTTTGCCATTTCTTACGCCACTCCTGCAGCATATGGAGGTTCCCAGGCTAGGGGTCGAATTGGAGCTGTAGCCTCCAGCCTACGCCAGAGCCACAGCAACGCGGGATCCGAGCCGCGTCTGCAGCCTACACCACAGCTCATTGCAACGCCGGATCCTTAACCCACTGAGCAAGGCCAGGGATCGAACCTGAAACCTCATGGTTCCTAGTCGGATTTGTTAACCACTGAGCCACGACAGGAACTCCAAGGTCTTTTAATTTTAAACTAAAATATATATATTTTAGTTTAAGCATTCCTTATATATTCCACAATATATCAAGACTCTTAATAAACACTCAAAAGGAACCAGACAAAACCTTAATGAAAATCAGTCACAGGTTTGTGGGTATGCTTATACTATGCGTTGAGGTGGCCAACAAAGAAAAGCTTAGGAATTCTACCTCTTCTCTTCCATCTCCTAGTCTTAAGGGACTGTGATTTTCCAGGTCTCTTGAAAGAAGGAAGAAAAAAAAGGATGCTGTGTCTTGAGTTAAACAATCAGGCCAGAACAGAACACCAGCTTGTCTGGACCCCAAGAGTTCCTGGAATTGGGGGAGAACTCTCTAAGATAGGATACAGCAATCATGGGCTGTAGTCTGCCAGTCTCATATACAGTTACCTTTTCTTTATTAAAACTCGAGAGGGGAGTTCCCATTGTGGCTCAGTGGAAACAAATCTGCCTAGCATCCAGGAGGATGCAGGTTTGATCCCTGGCTTCACTTAGTGGGTTAAGGATCCAGCCTTGCCGTGAGCTGTGGTGTAGGTCTCAGATGCGGCTTGGATCTGGCATGGCTGTGGCTGTGGTTAGGCAGGCAGCTGCAACTCTGATTTGACCCTAAGCCTGGGAACTTTCATATGCCATGGATGTGGCCCTGAAAAGACAGAAATTCTAGGGGCTGTGTGAAAGGGAAAGTTATTTAAGCCCCAGATACTCTGTGTTCATGGAGGACACTGGAATGTGGCTGGGGAGTGCCTAGACCTCCAGAAATGTCACTCCATGGGCCCCTGGTGACACAAGACCCTGTGAAAAGCTGGCCACTTGGTATGACCTGATGCCTCAACAATATTAACCAGCAAGTAGCTTTGGGGTTTCTGTGCAATCCTATTCCAGGGCTGGATGCTAAGGGAAGCTGCTGTGAGGCACCGGGGAAATACAAGCTCTGTGGAGTTTGTACCGGGAAAGGGTGTGTCCTTGCTTCCTAGCTAATGCTCTGGAACCCTCTGGTGGCTGCAGAGTGAGTAGCTCTTCAGTGGGGTTTGGTTTCTCCTAAGAGGCCCTGGCAGAAAAAGGAGCCCTTGTCTAGGAACCCGAGGCCTGAAGATGCTGCTGGGAAGTGTACAGAGCTGGCTTGAGATAGCGGCTGTGATTTAGCCTTGGGCACTGCCCTAATGGCTCATGTCTGTGGTAGCACTTCTCAGGGCTTGAGCAGTGGGAACACTGTGTGCATGATGCAAAACAAACCCACCCCCAGAACCCTATGAAAATTGAGATATAAGGTTGAACTACTCTTTCATGATATATAGATAAAAATCTCAATTGGGGCATAGAATTCAACTAGTTTTATTGGTTGGCTTTCAAGTGAATTCATTCTAACATTTTGAGCATATTCTATTTTTTTTTTTTTTCGGCCATGCCTATGGCATGTGGAAGTTCCCAGGCAAGGGGTCAAATCGGAGCTACAGCTACCAGCCTATACCACAGCCGCAGCAACTCCAGATTTGAGCCGCATCTTCGACCTACACCACAGCTCACGGCAGCACTGAATCCTTAACCCACTGAATGGGGCCTCATGGATACTAGTTGGGCTCATTACCACTGAGCCATGATGGGAACTCCTGAGCACAGATATTCTGAAAGCCAGAGTGCCTGGATAGTGGGGGATATGCTCGCTGGTAGTCAGTGGAGGTATCTTTGAAGTCTATACTGTTCAAGTCACGTAAGAAGGAAAATGTAATCCAGGTCTTGCTTATTTAAAATTAACACAATAATTTTGTAGTCTACAAAACTCTGTCTTACCATGTGTTATTTGTGCCTTATAATCATCCCAAGAAGTGTTTTAGATTGATTAGTGTTATGATTACAGTAATTTATTGTGGTTTACATGTACTATTTCTGAGTCTCACAAAAGCCCTGTAAGATAGATACTGAATCTGTTTTTGGATGAGAAAAGGAAGCTCAGAGAAGTTAAAAATAACTTAGTGAAGGGCATGTTTATGGCCCTATTAGAACCCGGATCAGCCTCGTCTCGAGGCCTCCCTTTTTTTTTGTCTTTTTTCTTTTCAGGGCTTCACCCGCGGCATATGGAGGTTCCCAGACTAGGGGTCGAATTGGAGCTGCAGCCGCTGGCCTACACCAGAGCCACAGTAACTCGGGATCTGAGCCGCATCTGCGACCTACACCACAGCTCACGGCAACACCAGATCCTTAACCCACAGAGAGAGACCAGGTATCGAACCCGCAACCTTATGGTTCCTAGTCGGATTTGTTAACCACTGAGCCACGATGGGAACTCCGAAGCCTCTCTTTTGGCACCACCCCCATTCTGCCTTTCTTGGAGTAGAGCAGCAACAGCGACAGCTGCTTAGGACCATAACCATAATCTAGGCAGGAACATGGGGATGAAATAGCTGTGACAGGAGGTAGTATGTGCGGCCAGGGATTCATGTATATAGATGGTAAAACCAGGAGGAATTTAGAAGAGCAGGCTCCCTTTGCTGGGATCCTTAAGAATAATTTCACGGGAGATAGGATTTGAAGAGAGCCTTAAGGTTGAGTCACTGTCCCAATTTGATAGACGTTGATGGGTCACGTGGAACAGGTGCTGAGAGAGGACAATCCAGGAGGAGGAGTAACATGACTAAAAATACCGAGGGGCGAGTATGCAGGGCACATTTGGAGAAGCAGCAAGTGCAGTGAGACAAAGGGTTACAGTGAGGGCTAAGGGCTAGACTATCGCTGCTTTAGAATTCCAGACCGTAGACTTAAATTATAGACACAACTAAACCACAAGAAGCAGAACCACTGACGACTGGAGGTGGGAGAGAATGGGGGCCGGGAGATGACGAGGCTGAGGCTGCTGCTGTTGTGGGCCTAGGCTGGCATGATGGTGATGAGAGTGGATGGCAAGGTACAGGCTTAAGAAGAATCTGCAGGACGCATCCTCAGAGCGGCCACTACTGAGCTGCGGGGCATGAAGAAGAGGAAGGACCACAACTACCTGGAATTTTCCAGCCCAGGCACCTGGTTGGAGCATTGTGGTGTCTGCCGGATGCAGGGAGGGAACACTAGTTTGGGAAGGAAGGTTCTGATCAAGCTGCTGGTGGGATTTCTAAGTGGAAATGACCTGTGTTGTGATTAATCTGAAATCATTTGTCCCACCCCTGGCACAGTGACCTGCAAGGGAGAGTAGCTAGACACGGGCTGTCCCAGTTGTCACTTTACAGAGAACTGCTTCCCTGGGCCCTGTCATGAGGCTCTCTGCACATGTTTTGTGGGATCCTGGCAGGAAGCCACTCCAGCAGAGTTTCCCAGCCACGTTCAACCTTCTAGTGATGAGAGCATCACACTGGGATTTGGAAAGCTGAGTGCAGCTGCTAGGCTGGGTGCTTCTGGGAGTGCACGGATGAAGGTGACACAATCCTTGTGCTTGAGGAATTCACACTCCTGAGGAGTAAGAGAAGGCCGTGGAGGCAGGCCAGGAGGTAGATGTTCTGGCTGGTTATAGAACCAGACACTCTCATGGCTCTGGTGGATGTCATTTCCATCCCCAAGCCCCTGAATTTCCCTGTGCCTCTTCCTCCCACTGGGGGCCTCCCTCAGCATCTTGTCGCCCTTCTCACAGAGGTTAGAAATTGCCTGTATGCTTGTTTGTCTCCCTCAATGCTTGTAGATTCCTTGGGATCAGAGGTTTGTCTTGGCACGTTCTGTTCTGTATTCTGAACAAGATACAGTGGACGTTAACCCTCAGTGGATGTTGGCAGGAAGTGTCAATCACTAGTCAACATAGGTTGCTGAGAAGAGTGACCCTGGCTCAGAATGGCATCCTCTAAACATAAGAATTCTATGGGGCATCTGAAGGGGAAGGGCGGAATGATGGAAAGACCTTTAATGGCCCATCCGTGATAAGTTCAGATTCTCTTTTTGGAAAATAGAACTTAAAATTGATCTCATTTAGCAAATAAATGAATTAAAGTCTTTACTCCATGTTTTAAACTTCTCAGCTTATCTGTTCTTAGAAGGTAACAGTGGATACATTAGCCATAATGTATAGCCATTATGTCATAAAGGTTTATAGTGATGGAAGAACTTTCTTTATGAAACAACTGTCCATCAACTTGACCCAATATTTGATAACATTGTTTTCCTTGTTCGCATTTAATGAAAGTGACTGTGGTAAGAGGATTAGAAAATTGGGAGGGAGGGGGTTGAATTCACATTTTCGCTTTTGGCCTGGGACCTGGCCCCACACACTCAGTGGTCAGGCACCAGCCCCAGGGCCACTTTGAAGCCTGCTGTGGCAAGACCCAGTCTACCCACCTCAGGCCAACACCAGCCCCAGGATCCCCAGGGCCCCTACCCACCCACCAGCTGGCCAGTTATAGTTCTGAGACACCTCTGCCTATTAGCCAGCTTCCCCCACCACTGGGCCAGCACAAGCTTCAGGACTCCCAGGGCCCTGCAGCCAGAGATCCTGGGATCTAGATCCATTCATCAGTGAGCAGCCCTACCCCTGTGCTTGCCAGGACTTAGTCCCACCTGTCTGCAGGAGGATATCAGCTCTGGTAGCCCTGGGCCCTGCAGCCAGAGTCCCCAGGGCCCAGCATTAATGCAGTGGGCACTAACCACAGGACCCAACTTCACCCACTGGTGGCTGGGCACCAGTCCTGGACTCTATACCCACCTACCAGTGGGCAGACATCAGCCCCAGAACCACTGAAGCCCTGCAGCCTGCTATGGCAGGTTACAGCCAGCACATCAGTAGGCCAGGACCAGCCCTGGAAGCCCCCAGGGCCCTGGCCTTCCTCACCAACTGGGAAACACCAGCTCCAGACCATCTTGAGCCTCTCAGCCAGCAATTGCAGGATCCAGCCCTACTTAGCAGAGAGCTGAAACCAGCTTCAGGACCCCCAGGGCCCTCCAACCAGAGACCCCAAGACCTGACTCTCTCCATCAGCACCAGCCCTGAGACCCCTGGGCCCCAGCCCAATTCACCAGCAGGCAGCACAGCTTTGGGACACCCCAGAAACTGCAGCCATTTGTGTCAGGAACCAGCCCCACCTACCAGCAGATTGATACTGGATCTGGGAACTCTAGCCTCGTGACCTCCTGCTCGAGAACCTGGCTTTGCCCACTAGTGAGGCAGCACTAATCCTGGGATGCCCTAGGGTTCCACAGACAGCTGCCAACCCCACCAATCAGCAGCTAGCGGTGAACTGGACCAGGGGCCAGCCACACCTGCCAGACTGCCCACAGTGGCCAGCCACCACAACGGAAGGACATATGCAACCCACAGGGGGCATGCCTAGAGCATATAGCTCTGTGACCAGAGAGGGGTGTGCTGTTGGGACTCATACAAAAGGCCACGAAACCAACCCGCCACATACATAGAAATAAAAAGAGCACATTAGGCAAATGAGGCACCAGAGGAACATGTTCCAAACAAATAAGATAAAACCCCCAAAGAACTAGAGTTCCCTAGTGACCTAGTAGTTAAGGATTTGGTGTTGTGATACGGCTTGGGTTTACTCCCTAGCCTGGGAACTTCCACATTCCATAGGTGCTGCCAAAAACAAAAAGAAAGCATCAAGGAAGAAGAGAAAGTTCTGTACAAGAGGACCCCCATGAAGCTATCAGTTGACTTTTCACTTTTCAGCAGAAACTCTAGGTCAGGAGGGAGTGGCATGGTATATTTAAAAGATGAAAAGAAAAAGCCTATAATAACAACTAACCATACTCTGCCCAGTAAGCTCGTGTTTATTTTTATTTTTTTTTTGTCTTCCGTCTTTTGAGGGCTGCATTGCAGCATGTGGAGGTTCCCAGGCTAAGGGTCTAATTGGAGCTGTAGCTGCTGGCCTAGACCACAGCCACAGCAACGCCAGATCCTTAACCAAGCGAGTGAGGCCAAGGATCGAACCCAAAACCTCATGATTCCTAGTCGGATTCGTTTCCACTGAGACACGATGGGATAGATTGGATGGAGAGATCAAAAGTTTTATAGACAAGCAAAAGCTAAAAAAGTTCACCACCATCAAACCAGCTTTGCAGGAAATGTCAAAGGAACTTCTCTAAGCAAAAAGAAAAGACAACAAGTAGAAACATGAAAATTATGAAGGAAAAAAGCCCATTGGTAAGTGTAAATGTACAGTAAAGACAGTAAATCAACTATGTATAAAGTCGATAGGAAGGTTAAAAGACAAAAGTAGGAGTTCCCGTTGTTGCTCAGTGGTAACGAACTTGACTAGTATCCATGAGGACTTGGGTTCGATCCCTGATTCTGATCAGTGGTTAAGGATCCCGTGTTGTCATGAGCTGTAGTGTAGGTCATAGAGGTGGCTCGGATCCCACGTTGCAGTGGCTGTGGCGTCGGCCGGCAGCTCCAGTTCCGATTCAACACCTAGCCTGAGAACCTACATATGCCGCGGGTGCAGCCCTTAAAAAAAAAGGACAGGAGTTCCCGTCGTGGCGCAGAGGTTAACGAATCCGACTAGGAACCATGAGGTTGCGGGTTCGGTCCCTGCCCTTGCTCAGTGGGTTAATGATCCGGCGTTGCCGTGAGCTGTGGTGTAGGTCGCAGACGCGGCTCGGATCCCGCGTTGCTGTGGTTCTGGCGTAGGCCGGTGGCTACAGCTCCAATTCGACCCCTAGCCTGGGAACCTCCATATGCCGCGGGAGCGGCCCAAAGAAGTAGCAAAAAGACAAAAAGACAAAAAAAAAAAAAAAAAAAAAAAAAAAAAGGACACACACAAAAAAGGACAAAAGTAGTAAAATCATCCATATCCACAATAAGTAGTTAAGGGTAGTTAGGGTATACACAAAACAGAATGATATAAGATATGACGTCAAAAACAATAATCATGGGGGAAGGAGAGTAAAAATGGAGAGTTGTAAAAATGTGTTTGAAATGAAGAGGTCAGCAACTTAAAATAGTGATGTGTGTGTTTATATCTATATAAAATATGTGTTGTTATATTTAAATCTCATGGTAACTAGGTTCTCCCATTTATTAGCTCTGAGACTTAGGGCAAGTCACCTAACCTCTCTGAATTTGTTTTTCTTTTTTTGGCCACACCTGTGGCATGTGGAAGTTCCTCAGGCCAGGGATCAAACCTGGGTCACAGCAATCCTAAAGTGATCCTTAACCCACTGAACCAGCAGGGAACTCCTGTTTTATCATCTTTAAAGTGAGGATAGGGAGTTCCCGTCGTGGCGCAACGGAAACAAATCTGACTAGGAACTATGAGGTTGAGGGTTCGATCCCTTGCCTCGCTCAGTGGGTTAAGGATCCAGCGTTGCCGTGAGCTGTGGGGTAGGTTGCAGATGTGGCTTGGATCCGGTGTTGCTGTGGCTGTGGCATAGGCTGGCAGCTGTAGCTCTGATTAGACCCCTAGCCTGGGAACTTCCATATGCTGCGGGTGCAGCCCTAAAAGGACAAAAGACAAAAAAATAAAATCAAATAAAAAAGTAAGGATAATAATAACCAATATTTGGGGAACTCATTGCATTTTACAAATCATTTTTGTATATTCATTCAAATACTTACTGAGTGCCGGAGTTCCTGTCGTGGCTTAGTGGTTAGCGAACCCTACTAGCATCCATGAGGACATGGGTTTGATCCCTGGCCTCACTCAATGGGTTAAGGATCCAGTGTTGCCATGAGCTGTGGTGTAGGTCTCAGATGCAGCTCAGATCCTGCATTGCTGTGGCTGTGGCATAGGCTGGTGGCTACAGCTCCGACTGGACCCCTAGCCTGGGAACCTCCATATGCCATGGGTGTGGCCCTAAAAAGACAAAAAGAGCAAAAAAAAAAAAAAAAAACCCAAAAAACTTACTGAGTGCCAGCTATATGCCTGGCACTCTTGAAATGCTGAGGGTAGAGAAATAAAGACAATCTCTGCCTTTGGGAACCCCAGTCTAGCAGGGCAGGCAGAAGAATAAAACAACATGTAAGGTGAAAAGTACTGTAGCCAAGGTGCCTCTGGTTGTTGCTAGAGTACAGAGGAGGCTTCCCAGATGGGCAGCCACTTGAGGCTAACCTCAAGGATAGGGAAGAACCAGATGAGAAAGGTGGGGGAATGGGAGAGTAAAGGAGAGGCATCCAGAGAACCAGAGGTGATTTGGAAGGTTTGGCGGGTGTGTGGGATGTGTACCTTGGGCCGGAGATCAGGACATAGAATATGCGAAGGGCCAGATCACTAAAAGCTGCTGATGCAGAGGGAAGAAATTTGGACTTTATTTTGATTACCGTGAAGACCATTGAACGTTTAATGCTTATATTCATTTTTCCGATTATGAAAGTAATTTGTATCCATTGATAGAAAAATGAAACATACAGAAACATATAAAGGCAAGAAGGAGCATCCAGAGAGTACTAATCATTGTTCCTGTCTTGGTAAATATACTTGATGAAGGCATATGTGTATATCTACTATATCCCGGGTACTTAAAATGTGGTTCATGGACCAGCAGCAGTGGCATCACCTAGGAGCTTGTTAGACCCTTGAAATCTTAGGTTCCACCCCAGACTCAGGGAATCAGAATCTGCAGCTGAAGTGGAACAAAGCTGTGCAGCAGTGTGTTCTGAAGTGTCTCATTGGTAGTGAAGGAGTTCAAGGAGACGGAGAGCCAAGCTGATCAGAGTGGGAGGGGAGGCTTCCTGGAAGACGGGAGACTTCAAGTAAGTTTTGTAGGATATGTGGAATTAGGCCAAATAGAGGGGAGAGAAACAACAAATGGATTAGTGGTTAAGATAGAGTTTGGAAGTGTATTCGTCAGGCTTCTCCAGAGAAACCAAGAAGATATGTAGATACAGCTAGAAGGAAATTTATTACAGTAAATTGGCTCTCAAGGTGACAGAAGCTGAGAAACCCCATGATACTCTATCTGCAAGCTGGATATCCCAGAAAGCTGGTGGCATAATTCAGTCTGAGTCCAAAGGCCTGAGAATTTGGAGGCCAGATGATGCACGTCCCCACCTGAGTCTGCAAGCCAGAGAACCAGGAGTGTTGAAGTCCAAGAGAGGAGGAGGATATGTCAGCTCAGAGGGGGTGAATACACCCTTCTTCTGCCCTTTATTCTATCCAGGCTCTCCAGGGATTGAATGCCGCCCACCCACATCAGGAGGAACTTCCACTTTACTCAGTCAACCCGTTCAAGTGCTCATCTTTTCCAGAAACACCCTCCATGACACACCCCCCAAAAATTGTCAGCTATCTGGGCATTCCTTTGCCCAATCAAGCTGAAACATAAAATTAACCATCACCTGGAGTCAGGCAGATTTGGCCTTGCCTCTTACTTATTTGCTGTGAGACCAGGGAAAAATTCTCAGTCTCTGTGTCTTCGTGTCGTACTCCATAAAATAGGCATTAATAATTGTGTTTATATTACAGGATTGTTAAGAGGAATAGTTAAGAGATAGTCTACATAAACCTCTCAGACACATAAAAAGCACTCAATAAGTTATTAGCTATTAGTATTATTACTATTAATGCCAAAAATAAGGGTACAACACTTAGGACATGGAAGACACTCAAATTTAAGTTGGATCCTATCAAATTGAATTCCATGTGAAAGAAGAAATAGCAATGGCACAAAGGTAGTGGAAGGCCTGGCAAACCAGGTTGAGGAGCTTATTCTTGTAAAGAATTCAGCAGTGTAGAGCAGCCTGGAGTGCTAGCAGAAGCATGACTGGCTGTGAGACTTAAGAGGAGACACAGACTGAGTTTGGGAATGACCACAGTTAAGGCTCAGGGAGAAGGGCGGGTGAAGGAAACAAAAAAGGATGAGAGCTTGCTAAAAGGAAGAAGGAATCCTTGAAGAAAGGTCTGGTGCAGGAAGTGTACAAGATGAGCCAGGATCATCTTATAGCAGAGAGCAAGGACCTTAGCAAAGGCTACTGGGGTCACGTCATAGGGATTTAAGACCTAACTCAAAAGAACTCCCACTGGCCAAACATGAGACAGTATGAACATTGATCAGGAAAACAACCAAGATGCATTTAATATGCTTAAATCCATGCATTAATAATGATACTAAATAACAATAAAATGATCCCACCGGTCACTTTTAGAGGATGCTAGCTAATGATTCTGACACCACCTACTAAGGGTGGTTCCCCACACACACCACCAAGCAATTCTCTACCTGGAGATAGGGTCAGATCCTGAAGGTGAAGGGCTTCGTCCTACAAGACTGTCCCCCTCCCCTCACTTTAGAGCCAGGTGAAAGTCCAGGGTGTCACCCATGCTTCTGACCAACTGGTTATAAATTGGAGGTTCCCATGACCTTTTCCTTAGATTCCATCAGTTTGCTGCAGTGGCTCACAGAACTCAAAGAAACATTTATTAGCTTACTGACTTATAAAAGAATACATAACTCAAGAATAGCCAGGTGAAAGAAGCATTGGGCAGGGCTTGTGGAAGGGGGCTCAGAGCTTACATGTCCTCTCAGAGCACCCCCCCCCTTGTCTCCACATGTTCACCAACCCAGAAGTTCTCTGCACCCTATCCTTTTGGGGTTTTATGGAGGCTTCACAACACAGGATGATTGATTAAATCATTGGCGATTGGTGATTGAACTCAACCTCTCCCCTCCCAAGAGGTCAGGGGTGTGAAACTCAAAGTTCCAACCCTCCATTCACCTGCTTAGTTCCCTTGGCAACCAGCCCCCATCCTTAAGTTCTTCCTAAAAGTTATCTCATTAATACAACAAAATACAAAATCCCAAGGACTGTAGGAACTCTGTCAGAAATACATATTTGTATTTCTTATTATAAGTCACACTGTCACATTAGGGCACTTATTGTTATTTTGAAAACTGGTAAATCAAGGGAAAGAATTAAGTATGTATCCTGTTCTTTCTGTATTAACTGTTCTTTAGGATAACCCAATAGTTGATGAGGAGAAATGTCTCTTTGTAAAAGCATCAGAAATAAAAATGAAGAAAATATAATCGATTAAAATTATTTTAATTTTTCAGTTCCTAATGAAATCATGGATTTGGGTAATGAGCAACAATGACAGCACAAAAGAAGCAGCAAATGGATGTTACATGAATCCTACATTAGAGAGACTACAGACTAAAATCGATAGATGCATAGTGATCAGTTGCACTGTGGGGGTCTTATTTTATTCTGATTTGATCAAACAAATGATGAAAAAAACCACCTTTTTAGATAATTGGGGGATATGTGAACATTGGCTATTAAGGAATCCTTGTTAAATTTTTTAAGGTGTGAAAAATATCGTGATACTTTAAAAATGAAATAGTCATTATTCCTTAAAGATCTATATAGAAATATTTATGTGTAAAATATGTTGTCCGGGAGTTCCTGCTGTGGCACGGCAGGTTAAGAATCCAGCATTGCTGTAGCTGGTGGCATAGGTCACAGCTGTGGCTCAGATTAGATCCCTGGCTTGGGAACTTCCATGTGTCGTGGGTGCGGCCAAAAAAAAAAAGTGTTGTCTGAAATTTACTTTAAGAAAATCTCGTGTTGAGCTGGTGGTACATAGGGTGTAAATTAAACAAGATAGTACCCATGAGTCAGATTATGCTCTTCTTTCTGATTTTGTAGGAATTTTCTTTAATAAAAAGGAAAAAAGGGACAGGAGGTTTAAAAAAAATCATCTGTGTGTAGCATTCCCTGTTAAGGGCATTTTCACTCTCATGATTTCCCTTGACTCTTATACCAACCCTGCAGAAAGGCAGGGTAGGGAGGATTACTTCCTTTTTGTAGTTGAGGAACAGACTAAAGAGAACTCTCCTGAGGTCACACAGCTGGTGTGTAGCAGATCTGGGACCAGAATCCAGGTTTTCTAAAACCAGGAGAGGAAGATGATACAGTGCGGTGGGAATCCAGGAAGAAGATGATTTCAGCGGACATGGGAGCAGTCACCAGTGTCCAACAGTGCTGCGAATTGGAGATTGTTATGGTAGTTAAAACCGGCGTGAGGATTTGTTTGATCCCAGGGAAAGCAGTCTCAGCCACGGGGAGAGAAAGCAGCCAGACCGCGGGGAGTCGAGGAGGTTTAACGGGGCTGATGAGGAGAGGGTGGCTAGCCTTTATGAAGCAACTTCGGCTGTCCAGTTGATATGAATGTACAGCTCTGCAACTTTCATATCTGCTTTTCTTCCTCTGTCAGAAGTTAATCTCTTTGTGGACTGGACTTGCAATATTCTTTAGTCCTCTGTTTTGCATTCCTACCAGAGGCTCTGGCAACTCCATATGTCATGTTAAGGATAACGTGGATACTAAGTTGCTGGAGGATGAAATATGAAACTGGTAACAGCCACATTTCTGTCTACGTGGGAAGCATTCTCCGCTGAGAGAGGTGAGGCTGGGGCCCAGGATTACTGTTGTTCCCCTCCCACCCAGTGCATGTTCTCACAGGGTGCGCCAGTCACTCAGACCCGGTTCCCAGCCAGTGCAGCCTCACTTGTCCCTCTCAGAGTCTTCTCTCTTGGCTGTGGCCGGCCAGAAATGCTTTCACTGGTGACTGGGGAGATTTAGGAGATTAGGGAGAGCAGAGACAAAGCATGAGTTATCACTGTTGCTGTACAGGTGTGGTTCTCTCCGTCTCTCTGCCCAAATACCCAAGACACCTCTCACCAGGTTCCTGGAGAGTACAATAGGGTCATTGTGAGGTGAGCAGGTGCAGTGAGTCACCGAGGTCCTCCTGAGGTGTAACCGGCAGGGACAGATCTCCCCCTTGTCACCGGAGCCTAGCCAGGAATTGTTGGTGCAACGTCCAGCTTCAGAATCCTTTATATATTTGCATGACTATATATTTCATTTGTAGAATCTCTCTTTGCTTCTGCTTTTCCTTTCTCATGTACTTCCTGCCTTTATTTATTTGAACATTTTTAAGAAACAAATTAGGAGTTCCTGATGGGGCACAGTGAGTTGAGACTCTGACTGCAGTGGCTCTGGTTACTTCAGAGTTGTGGGTTGGATCCTAGGCCCAGTGCAGTGGGCTAAAGGATCCAGCGTTGCTGCATTTGCAGTGTAGGTCACAGCTGCTGCTGGGATTCAGTCCCTGGCCTAGGAACTTCCATATGCTGCAGATGTGGCCAAAGAAAGAAAGGAAGAGAGAGAGGTGTTGAAGTTGGTTCCAGATTGATCTCTCTCTAGTTACTTGGGTCCAAAGTCTCTCACTTGTTGCTGATGGTGCCTCATGGGAAGTGTTATGTTTTGTCTGTGAGCCCATTTTACCGAGATTTGCCGTCTGTGGAAATCCTCCAAATGGCTGGAGGTATCTCCATGAGGTGGTCTGGGTTTGCCAAGGGTTTTATATTTACTGCTCTGGGGAGTCGGTACCGGGAGCAGTGTGTGTTTGAGTCTCACGCCTCTAGGAAGTAAGTGCGGCATCCTGACTTCTCTTGGATCACTTTGTTCCCCCTGCAGCTCCTTCTGAGTCTTGTCTGGGGCGGCAGTCCAGTCTTCGCCACTGATAGGGCAACTCTTTAGTGGTTTGTCTCCTTTAGTTAAGAGTTCAGGGAGTTCCTCTCATGGCGCAGTGATTAACGAATCCGACTGGGCACCATGAGGTTGCGGGTTTGGTCCCTGCCCTTGCTGGGTGGGTTAACGATCTGGCATTGCCGTGAGCTGTGGTGTAGGTTGCAGACGCAGCTTGGATCCTGTGTTGCTGTGGCTCTGGCGTAGGCCAGAGGCTACAGCTCCGATTAGACCCCTAGCCTGGGAACCTCCATATGCAGCGAGAGCGGCCCAAAGAAATAGCAGAAAGACAAAAAAAAAAAAAAAAAAAAAAAAAAAAAAGAGTTCAGTCCCTATTCCCGGGTTCACATGACCCGGGTTCCCTAACCCGGGTTCACATGACCCGGGTTCCCTAACCCGGGTTCACATGACCTCGATTCTGGCAGTTACAGTCAGGGGTTCCCTTTTTGCTTTTCGTATCTGGATATTTCGCTTTCTGCTTTTTTTTTTTTTTTAAAGGGCCGCACCCGCTTCATATAGATGTTCCCAGGCTAGGGGTTGAATTGGAGCTACAGCTGCTGGCCTACACCACAGCCACAGCAATGCCGGATCCTTAACCCACTGAGGGAGGCCAGGGATTGAACCTGCATCTTCATGGATACCATTGGGTTCGTTTCCACTGAGCCACAACAGGAACTCCCTTTCTTTCTGCTTTTGAACTAAATATTTAAGCTTTTTTTGGGGGGGCAAGTTTGCATTTTATGCAGCATTATTTGCAGTAGGAAGGAGCTTACTGTATCTGCTCCATCCTCAATCTTTTTTTTTTTTTTTAGGGCCACACCCACGGCATATGGAAGTTCCAGGCTAGAGGTCGAATGGAAGCTGCAGCTGCCAGCCTGCACCACAGCCACAGCAACACCAGATCTGAGCTGCATCTGTGACCTACACCACAGCTCACAGGAACGCTGGATACTTAACCCACTGAGCGAGGCCAGGGATCTAACCCGTGTCCTCATGGATACTAGTTGGGCTTCTTACTGCTGAGCCGCAATGGGAACTCCTCAGTTCCTTTTCTTAAAATGGAGAATTTAAAGATATTTGAGAAGCAGTCCCAGTGAAATATGCTTCCAGATCTTTTGAGTTTTTCCCCCATTTGTTTGCAGTTGTCTCAGCATCAGCCACAGTGATCTTCAGTGGATTTCCCTAGTCAAGTTTTTGAAAAGAATTCAGTTTGGCTTTTGGAAAGACAACAGTTATCTTTCCACACTCTCATAGTTGTTTATGTGTTTATTTATTCATTCATTGTTCTTCCCCCTACTGGATAGGTGGGACCTTGTCAGCCTTGCTGACAGTATCCTCAGAACCTATGACACTGCAGGTCGTAGGGTGAATAGATATTTAATGTGTGAACAATGACAAGTGATATCTCTTCATCAGTCTGAGTAATTCAGAGATGATTCTGTTGGTATCATTAGTCTTGATTATGCATACCCCCCGAGTTGCATGTTTTTTTTCTCTTTTTACGGCCGTACCTATGGCATATGGAAGTTTCCAGGCTAGGGGTCGAATGGGAGCCGTAGCTGCAGGCCTGTGCCACAGCCACACCAGATCTGAACCGTATCTGTGACCTACACCTCAGCTTGTGGCAATGCCGGAATCTTAACCCACTGAGGGAGGCCAGGGATTGAACCCACATCCTCATGGACACTATGTTGAGTTCCTAACCTGCTGAGCCACAAGAACTCCCCAAGATGCATTTTTACTATTTATCATGCAGCTTCTGGTAACTGTTTCCATCCATCTAATAGATATTCCTCCCATCTTCTTCCTCCCTTGCACAGATTTACCAACTCTCCAGTGTGTGCTTTAAAAAACGATACTGCTTTATTACGACCAGCAGGCGTGGCCTGCATGGGGTGGTGGGTGTGCTGGGCTCAGAGTATGTGTGGGCTGTGAGGAACAGATGATACCTGGGAGACTAGGAGGAAAGGGGTGGGTCTGGAGGCCAGGCCCAAAGGCTCCTCAGATTTACTTCTGGGTAGACTTAATAAAGGAGTCATGGCAAGCTATGGCCAGGCCGCCAATAAGATTAAGAAATTCTTGGAAATCTAGCTGCCCATCAGAGTCGAGGTCCAATTTCTTCATCATGCGGTCAAGGACACCAGGGTCTTTCTGGTTCTGCAAAGATAGTAACAATAATGATATTAGTACCTTTATACTTCACTTTCCAAGGTGCTTTCAGAAATGCTGCCACATCTTAATTCTCACAAGAGTAAGAGGTACAGGGTAGGGCTTCTTAATATTTCCACTTTTCAGACACAGAAACAGACCCAAGCAGGTGCAGTGACTTGCCTAAGTGGAAGACCTGGGACTTGGACCCAGCTTTTCTGGCTCCTAGTCCAGGGTTCCTTCTGTGACAATCAGGAGTTATTCAATTTGTAAAACAGTGGGACACTTTTTCCAAGTGTTGCATGCAACTCCGATATACAAACTATATAAAAGTGGGTTAAAAAAAAAAAAAGTGGATTGAGGTAGAAAGAGGATGCAGGCCCTGCCTAGTCAGCCTCACACTCCACGCATTGAGGCCCCCAGCACATACACACACTTATGTCACTGGTTACACCTGGCTACTTAGTTAATTTCGAAAGTCAGTTCTTTCCTTGCACACGTGGCAGTGGCTACCATATCCAGTAGTGCAGATACCCAGCATTATTTCCATCACTATAGGAAGTCCTACTGAACAGGGCTGCCCTAGAGGCTTTGAGGTGTTGGAATAAAATTTGAAAACTCTTCTATTACTCTATTTTCCATTTCATAAGCCTCACTCCTTAAATGAAAAAAAAAAAATCACTCTTCCCTCTGTTGGGTAGTTTGATAACTTTGATTTTTTAGGACACACTTTATTCAAAGAAGAGAAGAAGAGATTGTGGAATAGTCACCCAGAGCTCACTCGGCCCAAGGGGCTCAGCTGCTGTCTTTCACTCGTAGCCTTTCTGCCAGGGTCTTGTTTCATGCCAGGGGTTGTTTGGGGGTGGGGGCTGGGACAAGTACCTGTGTGAAGGCAGCCAGCTCTGTATTCATGAAAATTAGGAACTCGGTCTTGGAGATTTTCGTGTTGTTACCGTCCCTTCCAGCATGCTTTTGGAAAATAGCAATCAGAGATTCAATGCAACGCTCAGTCTCTGTGGGTCTTTTTGCCTTTGGAGAAAAAAAACAAAACAAAACAGGGCTCAGACAAGGGCAAGATATCAAGAGCTGTACAAGAGAACACCCCAGAGGATCTTGTCTCTTCATTTTGGGTCAGATTTTCCTAAAAAGACTAGGTCATGTTTTTAGAGGGCTCAAGGAGCCCAAGAAAACCACCAAAAGTCACATTCTGTGAGCTTCCTCACCGCATCTCCTCACATGTTTATTCTAGGTGCAAGTTAGTGAGAGTAAGTATGGAGTGTGCTGGTGGGTTTGAAAGCAGTAGACTGCCTAGATGAGCGTGAGGGTGATAGGGTTTATTGATATTTTTATAATGTGTAGGTAAATATACATAGAACTATATATCCATAAATCTGCGTGCACCAAACATTGTCTGTAGCTTAAAAAACTCCCTATTAGGAGTTCCCGTTGTGGCTCAGCGGTTTACAAACCCGAATGGTATCCATGAGGATGTGGGTTCCATCCCTGGCCTCTCTCAGTGGGTTAAGGATCTGGTATTGCCGTGAGCTATGGTGTAGGTTGCAGACTTGGCTTGGATCTGGTGTTGCTGTGGCTGTGGCGTAGGCTGGCAGCTGCAGCTCTGATTCGACCCCTACCCTGGAAACTTCCACACGCCATGGGTGCAGCCCTAAAAAGAAAAAAAAAAATTCCATATTTTCCAAAAGTATATAGAGGCTACTTTAATGAATGAAATACCAATTCCTTTTAAAGCAATAATGAATTCCTGGGACTCATGCACTTTCTAGAAGAAAACTAAAAGCATACTTATTGTGTATTGGGTGGGAGATCTAAGAATTTTTCAGATGTTCAAGAGCCGCTTTCACATTAGAGGTAGGAACCATTAATTTTACATGTGAGGAAACTGAGGCATGAGAAGGGAACTGACATGGCAGAGCTACTTCTAAAATCTCAGTCTCCAGGCTGCTTTCTGCAGCCTTTGGCTTTTGCTCCTTTTATTCCCCGATGCCACTAATTCCCTCAGGAATGGCTGGTGGAACAGCTCTGATCACTAAACCGGGAAGGCTCTCAGGTTGCTGTTCACAGCTCTCATGGCATCTACCCGGCTGAACCACCCCTGTGGTTGCACCAGAAGCAGGAGATTCATATCCTGTTTAGCCTCTGTCTTCCTTACAATAGAATTCTTCAAGGAAATCCTGTCCTCCTGTCTGCCTGTCAGTCTAGCCGGCACCTGGGGCTCGATGTGATCGCCCCCTGGTGGAAAAGAGCAGGAACTGCACACTTCCTGGAAAACTTGCCAGGCCACACCCTTCCCCTGAATCTTTATCTCTGGACTTGGAGATAAAGCGTGGATGTTTGGATGTTTGGATTTTTGGATGGCGACGTCTGCGATGTAGCATTTAGCCCGCTAATTTGCTCTTGGGATGGACTTCTTGGACCTAGAGCTGGAGGCTTTCAGGCCCTATAATTAACATGCTAAGGATTGATGTGAGCCCAGTTATTGATTTGAGCCCTTTGCTGCCTAGCTGTCGGTCTCCTTCCCTCCATCAGTCTCTTCAGGTGCTTTAACTGCCTGGCCAGGGGTCAGGGTGCTTATTGTATCCTGGAGCATCTATAAACTCTTCTGCAGGTGGATTCCTCCCCAACAGTCCTGTTGTCAGAACTTTTTCTTTGGGAAAGAAAAGGGTTGGTAGCACCAGGGTTTTGGTGAGAAACAAAATACCACAACCTAGAAACAGATGTGTTTGCACAACAGCTTTTCTTATCAGGACTAAAATCTCATTCTTACTAATGTGTCAGATGACAGGAACAAGGTTGGCTGGGAGGGCACACCAGATAGGGTAGAAGGTTGTAGGCTGAGGAGCAAAGGCTCTGTGCCTTTTTCTAAACCTACAGGAGTGTCCTCTGCCCCTGTTCCTTACAGAACTCAGATTGCTTTGATTCCCCAGTTTCAATGTGGCATTCTGCTTTTCTTTTTTCTCTGCTTAATATCAGTTTTGACTATTTTTTTCCCCTTGAAAACTGTTGCTATCAGCCACATGGAGAATATTAAAGCCCCTGAATTTCTCCCCAGAGGTAGTTCTCCAGAGCAAAAGAAAGAAACATAATTATCAAATTACTTAAATGGAGTTGCAAAATTTGTAGTGCTAGAGGGGACTTTGGAGATGGTTCCCTGCCAGAGAGGCTCAGAGACAGGAGAGCTCTGCCCAAGTTGGAGCAGTGGCTGAAGAAGAGAACAAGATCTCCTGCCTAGAGGCCAGTGTTCCCCATCACTGCATTTTCATAATAGTATTTGATGGGAACAGTGATAGGAAGGAGAAAACAGTATAATAAATAGACACTGCGAAAGAATTTTAAAAATGCATGCTAAACACTCAACATTTGGGGGAAAAAAAGAAAGAAAGAAAGAAAAGAGCACCACTTGAAAAAATACTGCAGTTCTCATTCTTAACTGAGGTGTTCCCTTTCCCCCCAAAGCGCCCTGGGGGCATCCACCTTCCTCCAGGGCAGCCATTCCAGGTCTTCACCACGTGGTGGTGCTCGTTCTGCCTTTTCAAGTTTCCAGCTGACACGGATTCTCTAATTTTTGCCCGGAAAGAAGAAAGGGCGGTAGCAGAGAGAGGCTGACAGACCGAAGCAGGGGTTGGCAGACGTGTTTTGTAAAGGGCCAGATGGTCCATACTATCTCTGTCACTCTGCTTTTGTAGCAGGGCAACAACCATATATAAAACTCATGAATGGGCGTGGCCGTGTGCCAATAAAACTTTATTTGTGGACTCAGGCTTGATTTTCGTATAATTTTCAAGTGTTACACAGCATAATTCTTTCTTTGATTTTCCCTCAGCTGTTTAAATGTGTAAAATCTGGAGTCCCCATGGTAGCCAAGGGGAAAGGAATCGGACTAGTATCCATGAGGACGTGGTTCCATCCCTGGCTTGGCTCAGTAGGCCAGGGATCCCGCCTTGCGGTGCGCTGTGGTCCCTGAGGCATCTCTGATCTGGCCTAGCTGTGGCTGTGGGGGAGGCCGGCAGCTATAGCTCCGATTCGACCCCTAGCCCGGGAACTTCCACAGGCTGCCACCGCGGCCCTAAGATGCAAAAAAAAAGGAAAAGAAAGTAAAAATCTATTCGTAGTTTGTGAGCGGAAGTTTGCTGATTCCCTTCACCAAAGAGGGGCCCAGGAGCTTTTAGAGCTGGATTAATGGAAAAGATAGAATTCAAAGTGGGGATGGCAGAAGACGAGAGAATAAAAGCAGAGGACGGAGTGAGTGCCGAAAAAGATGGTGGGCCAAAGGGGAAAGGAAAAGAGGGGGCTTCCTGGGCCCGGCTCCTCCCACATTCCTGGCCTGCGCTCGGCTGGCTGGGACCGGCTGGAGTTTCAGAGTGTGTCTTGGCCCTTTGCCGGTAGTTTCCTGAAACTCCGATCTTCCCTAGGGCTCAGACGACTAGTTTTGAAACATGCCCTTTCTGGGCTCTCTAACTATGTGGAACCAGCGCCGCCTTGCAGAATTCTAACCTCTGTCTTTAGAGGGTCCCCCGGGCACCCCAGCACCGGCGGCGAGGAGCTGCCCGCACCCGCAGGACAGCGGAGCAAGGGGTCGGGCCTGACTTCACCTTGCAGCGGGCTCCTGGAGGGGCGCAGCTCGCAGAGCTTTTCCTCAACCCCAGCCCTAGACCTTTGCCAGGAAAACAAAAGAATTTCCCGTTGCTAACCCTAGGCTGTTATTACAGGTATAATTTAGGACGTCTTCCTCCCATCTCATCTTCCTCAATTCCCTCCCATCGAGTCTTTTGTCCGCGGTTTCCTGCCACATCCACATAAAAAATCAAAGACCAAGGTTGGAGGGAAGCATGCTCTTGCTTTTGTCTTTTCACATAAGAGGAAGGCAAATGAAAAAGTGCGGCGGCTTACCATGTCGGAGAGGAGCAGGGTACGCGGCTGCTAGCGGGAAGCGGCGCGGCGAGCTCTGGGCAGCGGGCGGGGGCTCCTCGCCTTCCCCGCCGGGCCCCACCCGGCTCCGCCCCGCGCGGCTCCCGCCTGACTCACGCGCCCCCTCCTCCGCTCCACCCGCCACGCGGATCCGGACTTGTTGCCTTCGCCCTTCGCTACCCAACACACAGCTTCACCTTAAAACACACAAAACCCATTGTCCTCGCTGAGCCTTAAGCAGTCTCTCTCTCCCCCCGTTCTGTGGACCTTGAAGATTTTTTAACTTTTCTGAAAAAGAACTTTTGCGTAGCGGTCTTTCGGAAGTCTGTTCAAGTCGGGGGTCCTTACCATGTACCAGCTCAGGAGCTCATTTACTCAATCAGTTTACACAGACAGAAAGATCCCATTTAAAAACGTGCAACATGGAATGTGGGCCATAATTGCAGATAGAAGTTCCCTAGGAGCCAGGGCTGTCTATTTCACACAGGGGACAGTTATAAACAGGGGTTAATTTTGCCAACCAGAGCTCTGTTCTCTCAGACGTTTCTCTTAGCCAATAATGGTTTGAACAAACCCAAACAAAGCCTCAGACCCCAAAGTACTGCATCAGTGCAGTACTGCTGCAAACTAGTGACCCATGCAAGTAGGGCGTGTGGACTTTAAAAATATGCACAACTTAAAAGTTGAGAGTTAAGTTTTATTTGGCGTGAAATGAGGACTATAGCCTGGGAGGCAGCATATCAGAGAGCTCAGAAATACTGCTCCAAAAAGGGGGGCGGGGAGAATGTCAGTATATATGTGATTTTGGTGAAGGGGGATGTACACCCAACCCAAGCACACAGTTTACAGAAGTTTGCTGCTGGTCTTGTGAAGGTTACTGCTAGTCACGAGAAACAGATGTCACCACGAAGGATTTTAGTGCTTTTCTAGGTAACAGGAGATGCAAGAATTTGGCTCATAAAATCTTCTCCTGAAAGTATGTGAAGACCTGTTCTGCCAGGTTTCCCAAAGCACGAAGTGCCTCACTCCTGCTCTCCCACCCTGAGTTCTTTCAAGGGGTGTTGAGGGTCGGCAGCTGCAGTGACTCATGATTCAAAACTTCTAGAGGCAGGAGTTCCTGTCGTGGCACAGCAGAAACAAATCCAACCAGGAACCATGATGTTTTGGGTTTGATCCCTGGCCTCACTCAGGGGGTTAAGGATCTGGCATTGCCGTGAGCTGTGGTGTAGATTGCAGACGTGGCTCGGATCTGATGCTGCTGTGGCTGTAGTGTAGGCCTGCAGCTGTAGCTCTGATTGAACCCCTAACCTGGGAACCTCTATATGCCGTGGGTGCGGCCCTAAAAAAAGCAAAAAACAAACAAACTTGTAGGGCAGGTGGCAAGTACCAATCTCCAGTTCATTTATCTATGTGCAGTCGGTAACGAAGTTGAGAGAAGCTCTGGGTTCTAATCTTGAGCCTGTAATTACTTCATTGCAATATTTTTGGCAAAACCCCTCATCTGTTGAGCCTCCATTTCCCAGAGTAGTTGTCCCTTCCTTTCCTACTTCATAAGATTGTTATGACCCTCAGATAAAACAATGGCTTTGAGAGGGCTTCAGAAACTGAAATAGATGCGAATGAAAGATGAGGGCATTGTGAAAACCGGTTCCTGGCATCCTCTCTGCTCTTGCAACCTCGGCTGGTCACTTCTGAGCAGATCTTCATCTCTACTCAGCTACTCCAGACCCACGTTTTCAGTTGTTCTGGAATCCACCTGAAAGTCTCACCTGAGTCTCGAATTCAGTAATTTAAGCGATGACTTGTTTTCCCTAAATCTGATTCTTTCCTGTTCTTCCCAGCTCTGCTAATGGTATTGTCATTTTCCTGGTTCTCCAGACTAGAAAAATTTGGAGCCAGGTTTTGATTTTAAATCCCTTTTTTATCTCCAAATCGTATCAAGTGCCAAGTATTGTGTTTTATTTTTATACTCTGTTTTGGGTCTGCCCCTCAAATTTTCTATTCCCACCTCTAGTGTTCTTGTATAGGTTTTCATTCCTTCTCTCCTCCTAACTAGTCTCTTGCCCTCTGATCTGTTTTATTAACTGTTGAAAACACATTTTCCTAATGTACAACTCTGATCAATTGACTGCTTAAAAATGAAACACTACAGAAGAGCCAAACAAGATGGCTCTTCTCTGCCTTTATTTTATTCTATTTTATTTATTTTATTTTTTCTTTATTTTGTCTCCTCAACATGTGGAGAGTCCTAGGCTAGGGGTTGAATCGGAGTGGTAGCCTCTGGCCTACACCACAGGCACAGCAACGCCAGATCCGAACCGTGTCTGCAACCTACACCACAGCTCATGACAATACCGGATCCTTAATGCACTGAGCGAGGCCAGGGATGAACCTGCATCCCCATGAATGCTAGTCAGATTTGTTTCTGCTGAGCCACTACGGGAACTCCTGCACTGCCTTTTATATCAAATCCAAACTTCTTAGCCTCTGTCTAGCTTTGAAAAACCTCTTTAAACCTTAATGAATGGATGAATAAATGAATTATTCAACTTAATTTTATTCAAAAAATATTTTTTGGAAACTACTATGTGTCAAGCCCAGGCCTAGGCACAGGAGATACAAACATGACTGTGATATGGTACCTGCCTTTGAAGTGGTCTATGGATAGACGTTAGTCCTATGGTGCTTTGGGGTTTGCTCCAAGGATGGCTGCTGGGGTCCACAGATATCCTAAAGGTATATGTGAAATTTTCTGCATAAGAGAACTTTTTCTTGGGAAGGGTCCATAGCTTTCATCTGATTCTCGGAAAAATCTATGTTGAAAAATATTAAAGAATCATTAATCCAAATTACTCCATATGTGAATCATGGAACATTCTATACCATACTTTTTTTTTTTTTTTTAAGGGAAAACACCCTATTTATTGCCTATGCTGAAAGTCCAGCACAGTTGGTGAATTTTTGCATGGTGCGATCCTGTGCCCACTGTCACAGCTATTTGGATTGAGGTTAGTTCTGCACTCAAAGACTTCTAATCCATAGAATGGACAGTAGCGATGCTTCATAACATGTCATGAAAAGAGGAGCTGGGACCATTCGGCTTTGGGGAAAACTGAAATTAGAAACACAAAGTGAACTAGGCATTTGGAAGAGCTGAAGTCGAACATTTACATGGAGAGAATCATGAGGTTATGGCAAATCAAAATTACAAAGAAGCAGACACCGTGAAGAATCAGAAGTTAGGACGTTTGGAAAGAATGTGTGGAACAGCAGGGGGAAATAAACCAGTTGTTAATGGGAAATAGAAAAAGCGGCTTCGTGGATATTAGCTGAGTTATGCCAATGATGAAGCACTGAGCATGAGGAGCCGCAGTCCCACCTTTCTAGTGTTCTTAGTCTTCCTGGACGTGGTTGTTTAGTTCTCCTGATTTCCTGTAAGACATCTAGTCTTTCAATAACTCCCCTGCCCCATGAGGTAGCTTAGTGAAGCCAAAGGAAAGAGCTAAAGCAAATGAATATGAACTGTCTAGAACCCAGTTGGGGGATCAGCCCCATCCGGGGATGGCCGCCCATGGTGGCACCTCCCCAGGGTCATGATGAAAGGGTTTTCAGTCAAAGGAGGGAGAGGTCAGGAAAGATGGCACTCAAGGGAGATTTGAGGAAGTAGTTAAGCAATGTGTCAAAGCGAAGGGCTAAGTTGGGCAAGGGGCTGAGGATGAATGAGGGCTGGTAAATTGATTTCAAGAGACAAAAAAGAAATACATATGAGTCAATTTATTCAGGAAATAAATGTGGGGACTGCCATGGTGCAGGATAAAATTCTTATGTATAGTCTAAGCTTTGTGCAGGGCTGGGCAGATTCTTTAATGGACACAGAATACCGGGGGTGTGACCAAGGCACCACGACAATGATGGGAAGGAAGCGACTGGTTAACTGAAGAAGCAGAGAAAGTGTCATGGAGGGAGTGATGCTTGAGTTGGGTAGTGATGGATGAATAAGACTTTAACAGGTTAAAAGAAAAAAAAGAGTTCACCAGGTGAATGGGCACCACGGCGGCAAAGCAAGGTTAAGTCGGTTAGTACAGCACAATATTTATGATGACGGACTGGAACTAGAGTTTGGGGTTCAAAACTAGTGCTATGACATATCTGTATGAGCTCCAGCAAGTCATTTATCGTTCTGTGCCTCAGTTTCATTGTCTATAAACTAGAGAGACTAGTAGTACTTACTTCATATGGTTGTTGTGAGGATTAAGATGCTGTCAGGTAAAATGCTTAGAGCAGTGTCTTCAGAGGAAGTTTACAAAATAGCTTGTGCAAAAGCGGGGAGAGATGAAGCATATACATGTGCTCAGTGCTTACAGGTGGTTCGGTGGTCCTGGGCTTGGGGTATGGGGGGATGGAAAATGTGGGGCAGATGCTGTGAGATTGAGCCTGGAGATATAAGGGCCAAAGCTCTGAGGGATATGCTTGGAAATTTGGGGTGTACCCTGAGGGTTATCTCTCCAGAACCACTGAAGTTTTTATGGGAGGTCCCTTCTTAGCTCCGCAGTAACGAACGTGACTAGTGTCCATGAGGATGTGAGTTCTATCCCTGGCCTTGCTCAGTGGGTTAAGGATCCGTGTTGCCATGAGCTGTGGGGTAGGTCAGCAGCTACAGCTCTGATTCTGTCCCTAGCCTGGGAACTTCCATATGCTGTAGGTGCGGGCCTAAAAAGACAAAAGATAAATAAAAATAAAAAATAAATAAAAGAGAGAGAACCACTGAAGATTTTAAAACAGGAGAGTGATATGATCCATTTTACCTTTTGAAAAGTATAGAAAATATCCCAGAGAGAAGGAGACTAGAGGCAAGGAGCGTAGTAGGATATTGGTGCAGTAACCAAGGTGAGAGGGCCAGAGAGAGATGGCAGGGAATTGCCAAGTACTGAGAAAGCAAATATAATTGAACTTGGCCTCTGCTTAGATGTGGCGGGTTTGGAAGAGGGATGAAATCTCTTTAGGAGAGAATAAGACTGAGAACAGTCACGTTTACTTAGAGCCCTTCAAATTTCTCTCTCTCATCTCAGGGCCTTTGCCCATCTGTCCGATCCGTCTGCAGTAGTCTTTCTCATTCTTCGACTCCTCTGTCTTTGTTGGTTTCGCTGTCATAACAAACTACCACACACCAAGTGGCTTAAATAGAAATTGATTTTCTCACAGTCCTAGAGACTGGAAATCCAGGATCAAGATCCTAGGCAGTTCATTTCCTTGTGAAGGCTCTTTTCCTGGCTTGCAGACAGCTGCTTTCTTGCTGTGTCTTCACATGGTGGAGAAAGAGGGGGAGATCTCTTTCTTCCTTTTCTTAAAAAGCCACCCATGGTCCTAATGAATTTGAGCTCTACTCTTATGAACTTTGAGCATTTACTCATTTAATCACAATTACTTCCTAAAGATCTTATCTCCAGATAAAGTCACATTAAGGTTTAGGGCTTTAACAAACGAATTTTTTCTGTGTGTGCGTGGTGGGGGTGGGACAGAGAGATGCAATTAAGTCCACAGCAACTCATCCTTCATACAACCTAGAAATCATCTTCCTTAAGCATTCCTCATCTCCTGAGACAGTGCTAGGTATCTATGCCAAAAAAAAAAAAAAAAAAAAAAGACTTAACATTGCAGGCTAAGACTGCTGTCCTTAGAAAAGCCTTCTTGTGGAGTTCCCATTGTGACTCAGTGGGTTAAGAGCCTGACATAGAGTCTGTGAGAATTCTGGTTTGATCCCTGGCCCTGCTCAGTGGGTTAAGGATCCGGTGTTGCCATGAGCTGTGGTGCAATAGGTCGCACACGTGGCTCGGACCGCACATTGCTATGGCTGCAGTGTAGGCCGGCAGCTACAGTTCCGATTCGACCCCAGCCTGGGAACCTCCATATGCCGCGGGAGTGGCCCTAAAAAGACAAAAGAAAAAAAAAAGTGTTCAAAGTGGGCAGGACGTTGACAGGTAGAAATAGGGTGAGGCATGAATTAAAATAAAAAGGAGAAGTGCAGGGTTTAGTTAGAGACCATCAAGCAGTCCCTTGGGGTTAAGAAGACGTCAGACTACATGAAACCACAAAGACCCGCTTGCCATGGAGGGCCTCCAAAAGCATGTTAAGAATCTTGGTTTTGATTCTTTGTTTTTGTTTTTGTTTTGTCTTTTGTCTTTTTTAGGGCCACACCTGCGGCATATGGAGGTTCCCAGGCTAGGGGTTGAATTGGAGCTACAGCTGCTGGCCTGCACTACAGCCACAGCAAGGCCAGATCAGAGCTGAACAGCGGCAGAAATGGAAGAGAGAGGGGCTAAGAAAGGACCCAGTGCAGATCCCAGCATCAGAGAGCCCTTGGGGAGTTCACGTCATGGCTCAGTGGTTAATGAATCCGACTAGGAACCATGAGGCTGCCGGTTCTATCCCTGGCTTCCTTAAATGAGTTAAGGATCCTGCGTTGCGGTGAGCTGTGGTATAGGTCACAGACGCAGCTTGGGTCCTGTGTTGCTGTGGCTGTAATGTAGGCCAGCAGATGCAGCTCTGATTCAACCCCTAGCCTGGGAACCTCCATATGCCATGGGTGTGGCCCTAAAAAGCAAAGCAAAACCAAAAAACAAAAACAGAAAAAAAGAAAAAAACAAGATGACAAGATGGAGAGAGTGGTTGGCAAGGTGAAAGTCTTTAGAGAGACAGAGTCCGATGAAGCCTGAGCCATGTCCACTGGGTTTGGCAGTATATCCTTGGAGACGTTTGCCAGAACAGTTTCAATGTAGGGGTAGGGAGGAAGGCAGGCACGCTGGATTGAGGAGTGAATGGGAGAGGAAGAGTGGGCACAGGGAGCGGGGATTACTCACTTGAGAATGTTGACTACAAAGTGAGGAGAGATGGAGTGTGGCCAAGAGGGATCTGGGACCAAGGGAGGGTTTAAAAGCATTAAAAACTTTGGGTAGGTTCACTGGCTGTGGAGAAGGAGTTACCAGAATGAGAAGGCAAATGTGGAGGGTCGAGAAGATACAAATGATAGAGCAGGTCTCAGAGGAACTCTGGTGGATGAATTGCTCCACAGGCTGGAAAAGGAGAAAATGAGGAGGGAGGCTGTGGAGGGTCCACAGGACAAGGAGGGCTGCTGAGGAGCATCCTCTCCGATACCCTTCTGGGCACAGGAAGCAGGAGGTGAGTACATCCTTGACAGTGGCCAAGGATTGAGTAAGAGACCTGAGGAGGTTTTCAGTGGTCTCAGAGGGAAATGGAAAGGGTAGCTGACTTAGATGGCTGAGTGGTGCAAAACTTAGGAAGCTATAATTTTGCAGGGACTCCAACACACATAGGTGAGTGAGTGTGTGGCTCTCTGGCTTTCCCTTAGTGTGTTTAGAAGTCTCGTCATTGGATCCAAGAGAGAGGGCTGCAGAATAGATTTAGGGTTAGCCTTTCACAGAATGGGTGCCACAGGAGGCTAAGGCAGTGAAGGAGTTGAGGGTGTGGGTGAGAAAATAATCCAATTGACCGAGCACTGAGTACAGGAAGAAAAAGTAAGGAGCAAGGACATGAAAGGAGGGTGGGCACACAAAAAAAATTCTCCATAAAATAAAAAGAACAAGAGGAAAAAGAGGGATGGAGAGAGCGGGGGATGTAAGATGTGATCGGTATAATACAGACTTCCGGTGAGTTTAATAACTGGTAGATAGAACTCTTATGATGGCAAACTACAAGCATGGTTAAAGGCCTCAAACCGACTGCAGTTTTTGTGGAGGCCATGAAGGAAGGAAGTCCAGAAGCTGTGAGGGTTGGGGGTTGAGTGGGTTGAGCTCTGTTGGTGCTGAGCTCATCCAGGATGACGAGAGAAGTCAGGGAGGAGAGCAGGTTGGAAGGTTTGAAGGGACACTGGTATGTGGTGCTGATACGTTGTGGCAGGGGGTCTCAAAGTGTCATGTGCCACTTTCCTTTATGTACTCTATGATTCCACACCTGGAACCACTGCTTATCACCAAAAAGATCCTCTGTGCTTTCCTACCTCTTTGCTGTTGCTCAAGCTTTTTCTGTTTTTGAAACCTCCTTAATTTCAGTTCCCTCTGATGAAATTCCTTGGTTCCTTCAATGAAGCTCCTCCTTCATGAATCTTTTCTCATCTCCACCACCCTACCTTTATCCTCCCATAATATTTTGTAAATTATTTTTTGTAGGGGGAGGGTTTTAATAATCTGCTGTATTTTAGAAGGATTTGTGTTAATAGATGTTTTATCTTTTTGATAACGTGTGAGTTTCTTGAAATTACGAATCTGTCTTGTTCGTCTTTGTGTCATTCATAGCAGTTTGCACAAAGACCCAATGAATGTTCTTGGGACAGATTGTATGATTTCAGAGTAGGGGCTGTATCTGGTTTAATTCTGTGTGATTTAACATTCAAGATAATGGTAAATAATTTTTCCAAGAATTATTGACACTATTTTGTTTTCCTTTTTTTGGGGGGGGGGAAGATCTCAAGCTCTTTCTTAAGGGTCTTAAATTTATATAAATTAAGTATTGAGTACCAGATCCTGTGCTAGGACCTGAGGATACAAAGATTAAAAAATCATGGTTCCTGCCTTTGAGGATCCCCAAATCAAATCTGATTAAAACTGGAGTGGGATTCTTCCAGAAACTGAGCCATCTGCCTCAGAACATGTGCATTCAGTCTCTTGGATCAGGTTCTTCCCATTAAGTCCTGGGCTAGAGGTTTACCTCTTGAAGATAACAATGATCCTTCAATTTCTCCCATAATGTACAGCTCTTGCCCAGGGCACGGAGGCCACATTTGCAATATTACACAATGACCCCACAATCTTTGGGGACACTGTGGTGAAAATGGAAGCACTAGACAGGGACTCTAAAGGCCCAAGTTTGAGTTCCAGCCCTCTCCCAGCTAGATAAGCTGGTTTATGTTTGTTTTTTGTTTTTTTTTTTTCTCCCGGAGTTTCAGCATGTACAATGGGGCTAGCAATTAGGGAGATAAGAAGTATGAAAGGGCTCTTCATAGGGTGGCCTGTTATTCAAATGTTAATCAGTACTTGCAGCATTGCTGTGTGGATTAAATGAAAGTGTGTTTTGTAGACTGTACTTTGCAGATCTTGGGTATCATTATTATTATCCTTCAAGTCCTTCCCTCTTCTCACTTCCTGTTGCCTCTGCCCTAATCGCCGGCCCTTGCTAATTCCCTTTCTTGTCCTTTTGTGATGGCATCTTCAGGGCAGACACCGAGTTCTGTTGCAGGCTGCTGGGAAGTAACTGTTTGCTTTCCCCTCTCATCTGCACACATGTTCACTTTCCTTCACATTCTTCTAGATCTCTTTCATGCCCTTGGCTAGAAACCATTAAACTAGACACAGTTGTTTCTAGTCTCCAAATGTTGCTAGGCAGAGTTGAGAAATTTTTTCTTTTATAATGACCCACAGCAAATTGTTGCACATATGTTAAATTTCTGCACTGAGGAGGCTACACAGTATCAGATACATGTCTAATCCTTTGTGATCTGAATGTGTCATCAAAGTATTCGCAGTGGCTCTGTATTGTTGTGGTTTTTTTGTCCAGATTTTTCATCTTGGAATTCCAGGTATGGTCTAATCCCAACTGTTTTTCCATGATTTCCTTTCATTCGCTGTGAACTCTGATCAAGTGGGACTTTTCACTTTTGCTTATAGGCAGAGTTGATCCTCTAACTGATTCTCAACTGGTTGACCCAAACTAGTTGTTAAAATATTGAAATTCTTCTCTAAGTTGCTAAATGTCCTCTCTTCTTGACTGAGCCCCTGAGTGCTATTCACCTGAAGCCCCAGCCACCCCGTCCCTCCCTTGGGCCACGTGATTCTCATAATCAAGTAACTTACGGATTATTGCATGGGGTGGTGAGGGTCTCTAGGACTTGCTCCAGGCTAGTAGCCTGGCCACTCTTCTGACTGGTCAGTGCTAGGTCACATTTTGGATATCTTCCTGTCTTTAAGACTCCCACAATTTCCCACTTATTGGGTTTTTTTTTCTTGTGCTTCCTTCCTTTCATATGGAATGTTTTCCTTCATCTTCTATGTCCAAATTCTACCTATGTTGTGCCGAGAAAGGACAAAGACCACTCCAACCGAGAAAAAGCAAATTAGGAGTCTTTAGTACTGGGCAGGGCCCTGCACTGCCCCCAAACAGCTTGAGTGTGAAGCCCCGAACAAAGAAACGGACCGTGTTTATAAAGGCAAACTTACATTCAGGTGGGGAGGGGGTGCGCATGCATAGGCAGGGGTGCAAAAAATAAAGCGACCATTAAAATGCTTTAATTCTTAACTAGCGAGAGTGTTTATGTTTATAATAATGATTTATAGTAAGGCTCATATCTTCTAACTTCAAGCAAACAGCTTCTGTCAGCACTAGAGAGGCAATTCGATGGGTAACCTTGCAGCATCGGCAGTCCCCCCATCAGCTAACTTTGTTCTTCTAAGAAAAAGGGGTTGCGGCCGAAGACTTAGGTACCAGGCTGATTGCTTTACACCGGCCCCACGGAGTGTCCGCAAGGCCCGGGTCTGCGTCCGGAGCTGTGGAATGTTAACAGGGCCCAGGCTTATGTCCTTCACCTATATCAATACCTCGCTCAAAAATAACCTTCTCCAGGAAGCTTTTACTTGCCTCTTCCAATGAAAAAGGATCTGTCTCTTCAAGGATCTATCACAGACCTTTATCTGCACTTTTCCTGGGGCACGTGTTACAGCCTATCTTGAAGTACAGCTATTGAAGGATGTGCTACTTTTTTTCCCTATTCCACTGACATCTCCTTGAGGACCAGATCTAGTAGAATAAATACCTTTTTGGGGGGTGGGGGAGGGGCAACACCCACTTAACCCTAAACAGCATTCAAAGTCCTTCTTCTACTCATACTCTGGGTCTAGGATAAAGGCATGATAGCAGGCATGAGGACTTTTTATGTGACAAATGAAGAATGAAATGGTTATTGTGGTCTGCATTGTAGATTTTTTTTTTTTTTTTTTGATGGTTTGACATTTCTGTTTCACCTCTCCCTGGATCCCATGACCCCACTCCTGAGCTCAAGTGGGCCAGTTAGTTCATCTTTGTTCCTGGGCTTTAGAGAGAAAATATATGAGTTAGGGTGCTTTGGGGTAAAGATAATGGGAAGTTGACTTAAGATAGTTTAAGGAACCATGAAATTATTATTTATTTTCTTTCTAACAGGAGGCCCCCGGGCAGGAGAGGCTTCAGGGCTGATTGATTCAGCAGCTCAGTCATGCCATCAGGGAAAAGTTTCTTCTGTCTTTTTACTCCATGATCCACATTCGCCTTATAATCACAGGCGGCACATCCAGGGCATGTAGTTGCTTATTCACACTCGAGGGAGAGACTTGCTTTTCTTTTCCAGAAACCCTGACCAGGCCTCTCTTAAATCTCATTGCCCCAAATGGTTTAGGCCAAAGGCATAGAATCACCTCAGTTAGCTCAGACAAATTGTTTGGGGATGGAAGGGTTTTGGGAGCTGGACTGGGAGCTTGTATTTTCCAAAAATGGCCATCACAGCATCTGCCCTCCCACAAGCTCTTCCTACCATGTGACCCTCACGCTTCTCCCATCAAGAGGTTGGGATCTATTTTTCCTCCCCTTGAATCCAGGTGGGCCTGTGGTGACTACTTTGGAAGTGACGCTGTCTGATTTCTGAGACTTGATATTAAAAGGGGACAAGGAGTTTACCTGCTTCTCTCTTGGGATGCTCACACAAGGAACCCACATCCTGCTGTGAGGAAGCCCAAGCTGCCTTTGGACAGACCCATGTGCAGAGGAACCAATAGCCAACAACAAATAGCCAGCCACGTGAGGGAGCTGTCTTGGAAGTGGATCCTCCAGCCTCAGTCAGACTGGCCCAGCTGATATTGTGTGAAGCAGAGGAGAGCTGTTTTATAAGCCACTAAGTTTTGGGGGTGGTTTGTTGTCTGCAATAGGTAATGGAAACAGGGCGCACTGTAGAAATAATTGTGTTTCCTCAGTGCTTTCTCTGATGTTTTACTCTTTTTGTCTTTGGATTGGTTAGACATCAAGGACAAGGCCTAAAGTGAGGAAAGACTTAATGTCTACAAGGAATTTCATTGTTTAGATCAACTTATTCACTATCTGGGATTTCTAAATGAATTTTGGGGTTCAAGTTTTATAATAACAGTGATTTTTTCTACACATCTCCTTGGAGAAGTTGCAGAGGAAGATGTCTGGCTGTCATTTGGATGTTCAGGATCCAAGGGCAGTAATCATGACTAACATCCATTACCTTTTTCCTTAAGAGACCTCAAGCAAAAGAGAGGACCTTCAGAACAAGTTAAAGAGAGTATACTTCCTTTTCGCCTTGTTGCCCCCGTCATGGGATCCATATGGGTCCCTTCCTGGCGCTCTTAACTTTGTGAAGGAAGTTAGACTTCAAAGCTCTATCTTCACCAACTAATTTGCAGTTGCAGACTTGACTACTGCTGAAACACAGGAGGTTTATCTTCTCTGTTGAGGGCATTTTGTGGTATCGGCTAAAGTGGCCTGTTCCTGGAATTGGATTTCTATTCTTTGCACATCCTTTGCCCTGCAACCTGGCAACATGGGTGTATGTAGAACACCCAAGCCTTTGGCAGGAAGAGATTCCAGATTCCAGAGACTCTCTCCTCTCTCTCCTTCACTGATCAAATGTGGAGGTAACTTTGGTTACTCCTGAATTACAAGACTAGACATCCTTATGACTCTGGTCCCCCTGGGTTTTTATTATGTCAAGGCTTCTGTTTCTTGGACCACTGAGATACTCAGTAAGTATTTGTTGGGTGAATGAATGATTTTTCTATGGGTTGGAATCTTAGAGCTGATTCCATTAGCGATAAAGAAACTAAAGCCCAGGGGGTTGCAAGAATTGGTGAGGACAGAGGCAGGCTTAGAACTAGGTCTCCTGGCTTTACTGAAAATACTTGCTCATCCTAAAACTCAGCAGAGCAGCCCTTTCTTTCTGAAGGTGTTCCTGCCAGCCTCTCCCACCCTCTCCCCATCCAGGAGAGCTGACCACTGTCTCCAGTACCCTGTATGGATGTCCTTGGCTGCTGCAGGCAGTTATTTCTATATGTACAGCTCTTCCTCTTGAGACGATAAGCTCCTTGAAGATGGAGGCCATGTCTTCATTTTTTTATTATTTTATTTATTTTTTAGTCTGTTGTCTTTTTAGGGCTGCACACACAGCATATGGCTAGGGGTGAAATCAGAGCTGGAGCTGCCAGCCTGCACCACAGCCACAGCAATGTGGGATCTGAGCTGCATCTGTGACCTACACCACAGCTCATGGCAACGCCAGATCCTTAACCCACTGAGCAAGGCCAGGGATTGAATGCATGTCCTCAAGGATTCTAGTCGGGTCAGTTAACCACTGAGCCATAATGGGAACTCCAATTTTTTTTTTTTTTTTTAGATTAACACATAGTGCAGATTTGACTTTCAGTGTAGAAATGAACAGATGTTTAAATGAAAGAGCGAATGCATATAGCGACTGCGTATCTTAGGTTTTTCTCCTGTGATAATAAATTTCAGACCTTCTGTTCTTCCTCTCTATGATCAGACCTGTCAGAGCAAGTACTTCAATACTTTATAATAAAGTATTTTTCTTAGATATCATAATATGTCTGTATATATGCATTTAAATTTTTCTCTTTAAACTCGTTATTATTAGAAAAAGAAATACAGGCTTCTGTTACAAATTCCGATAATGCAGAAGGCTTTAGAGTGAAAGGCAAAAGCTTCTCATTCCTCCTAGACCCGCTACCCTCTATATTCAGTTTCCTGAGGTGTTTTCAGTAATTACTTTGTTTTTACATGTAATTACATGTATGGAGTCACGCTGTATACACTCTTTCACCACTTACTTTGTTTTAAAACATGATCTGTTTTGCACATGTTTTCAGTCAGTGCATATATTTCAGCCTTTATCTTCTTCTTCTTTTTTTTTTTTTTGTCTTTTTGTCTTTTTAGGGCCCTACCCGCGAATGTGGAGGTTCCCAGGCTGGGGGTCTAATCAGAGCTGTAGCTGCCGGCCTCGCCAGAGTCACAGCAATGCCGGATCCAAGCCGCGTCTGCGACCTACATCTCAGCTCACGGCAACACTGGATCGTTAACCCGCTGAGTGAGGCCAGGGATCCGAACCCGCTACCTCATGGTTCCTAGTCGGATTGGTTAACCACTGAGGCAGGAAGGGAACTCCCAGCCTTTTTCTTCTTAATTGCTACATAGCATTCTATAACACAGATACAATATCAAAGGTCTAAGAGTGGGCTTTTAGAAAGACAATTAGATAGCTTCATTCCCCCTCCCCCCCAGAAATGTTCCAGAAATCATGTACTCATATAGGCATATCTGAGGAGAAACTATTGGGAGTAGAAATCAATGGTTTCCCTGATATGAGCATTTAAATTTTTGACTGATGTTGCAAAATTGTTTTTCAAGTGTTCCTAGCTTTTGATAGGGAAACAAGTTATTTCTTAGGTCTGTGAATCAGCAAGTCTGCTCAGGCCTAAAACATCAAATGGATACAAAGGAGTTAAATGCTGCTGTGCATTTTTTTTTTTTTTTTAATTGGAGCTACAGCTGCCTGCCTACAACACAGCCACAGCAACATCAGATCTAAGCTGCACCTGCAACCTACACCACAGCTCATGGCAACGCTGGATCCTTAACCCACTGAGTGAGGTCAGGGATTGAACCTGCGTCCTTACTGAAGCTAGTCAGATTCATTTCCGCCGTGCCACGATGGGAATTCCTGTGGTACATTCTTGTGTTTTATCCTAGACGTGAGCCTTTTCTGTAGCCTGCTGGGAATTGTTCTGCCTGGCTTCCTTTAGCCACCCTTTCCTCATTTCCAGCCCAGCCTGTAGAGCTCCCTTTGCTCTATTTTGAGCTTCTTGGCACTTGGCAAAATCCCCCTCTGTTGCTTAGTCATCCCTTGATCTGGAGCCAAAGCAAAAAAACCAGTCAGCTCCAAGAACAGGAATTACCTGTTTCTCAGTCAAACCCCTGCTGCCAGAAAAGTCTGTGATTTCCCAGTTACAATCCAGAGGGTGGCTCCTCCTTGTGGTTTGGTGGGTGCTCTTTAAAGGATGCAGGGGAAAAAAAAAATCCTCTTCTAGTGCAAGGCAGTTTGAATTTTTTTTGTTTTTTTTTTTTGTCTTTTTGCCTTTTCTAGGGCCACTTCCGTGGCATATGGAGGTTCCCAGGCTAAGGGTCTAATCGGAGCTACAGCTGCTGGCCTATGTCACAGCCACAGCAACGCGGGATCCGAGCCACATCTTCGACCTACACCACAGCTCAGGGCAACGCCGGATCCTCAACCCACTGAGCAAGGCCAGGGATTGAACCCACAACCTCATGGTTTCTAGTCAGATTTGTTAACCACTGTGCCACGACGGGAACTCTGGCTGTTTCAATTTTTAAGCGGCCAATTTAAAACACAAAAGAAAGCATGTTAAACAGGCTCACGATGTGGAGATGGGAAGATAATTTAGTCAATAAATACTTATTGAGCACCTATCCTGTGCCAGTTCAGTTCTGCAAGGCACAGAGTGAGTGTGTGGGAAGAGAAGGGGGTGTCAGGCACAAGCAGGGCCGAGTGCCTGCTGGGTCTCCTGTTCTGGTCCCACACATCGGAAGAGACAAACCCTGTCTCTAGGTGGCCTCCTAGGGAGCAAGGCCCGCTGCTCTCTCCCCCCTGCCAAGCCAAGCTGGTCAGTAAGAAATCTAGCTGTGGACAGGAAACTGTAGTAGTTTTGATGGGCCAAGTAGAAAAAAGGACATTTGCTCATGCAGGATTTAGGGCCTGCAGCAGCGTTGAGGCTCAGAACCACTACCCAGGAAGTGACTCAGAGACACGTAATGCCAGAGTTGCAGCTGTCTTTATCTCTCTGCGGAGCTTGTGGGTGGGGTGGGTCCCTGAGTGGAGCCGCTATGAGCTCAATGGTCCCAGGCCTGGGGGGGGTCGTCCGGCTCTGTTAGGCTCCACTTGATCTCCTAACTTTGGACACATTGCCAGCCAGAACTCTAATAATTTAGAGATGGCAGCACCACCCATTGTCACACATATTTGGGGGGCTTTAAAAATGCCGGAAAGCCCTGCCTTAGAAGTTGCTGCCAGAGAGAAATGCTCTCCACCCACCCTCATTTTCCACAATCCCAAAAGGGGGTGTCCTTGTGACTCCAGCTGTGGGCACGGCTGCTGGGGCTGGAGTTGCTATGGGTTGCAGGGCTTGTGGTGGGAATGGGGGCAGACACACCTATTTCATATCATGGACACACCTAATTCATTACAGGTTTCAACTAGAAGTTGTCAAATTACAGGTATCACCTGAGGCCTTAAATCCTTGGTATACTAGGAAAAAGAATCATCACCATTTACCATCTGGGTCCAGTGCACTCTTTTTGTTTGTCTGTCTGTCTATCTATCTTTTGAATCCTTTTATAATTTATAGAAAAATAAGGAAGTAGTAAATAAAACTTTATTAAAAATTACGGTAAGATAGCAGACTCAAATTTTTAAAAATATTTTTTGTCTCTTTTTTTTTTCTCTTTTTAGGGCCCCACCCACAGCATATGGAGGTTCCCAGGCTAGGGGTCGAATCCAAGCCACAGCCACAGCAATGCAGCAATGCGACCTACTGCACTACAGCTCATGGCTTCGCCGGATCCTTAACCCACTGAGCGGGGCCAGGGATGGAATCTGTGTCCGCATGAATACTAGTCAGATTCGCTTCCACTGAGCCATAGTGGGAACTCCAACAAACTCAAATATTTATTTCATATTTTCTTGGATTTGAAGATACATACACATATATTTACTTATTTTTGGTGTGTGGCTTTTTTTTTTTTTTTTGTCTTTTGTCTTTTTAGGGCCACACCCGCAGCATATAGAAGTCCCAGGCCAGGGGGTCTAATCAGAGCTGTAGCCGCCGGCCACAGCAATGCCAGATCTGAGCCCAGTCTGTGACCTACACCACGCTCATGGCAACGCCAGAGCCTTAACCCACTGAGCAAGGCCAGGGATCAAACCCGAAACCTCATGGTTCCTAGTCAGATTTGTTTCCGCTGCTCCACAATGGGAACTCCCGGTGTGTGGCTTTTTGATGTACACATACATTCACACACATATAGGCATAGATATGTGTGTGATCTTTGTTCCATAATTGCAAAACGTTTTCGCTTTTAGATTTATAATCACCAAATGATCAATCCAATGGATGTTTTTATTTCTACATCAACTGTGTCTTCCCAGTTGCCTTCTTAAACACACCTGTCTTCAGCATTGATATGGAAAATATATCAAGTAAGTTTTAGTGCATAACTATTATAAGATGAATGAATGTCACATGTCTTTTTAGCAAAATGGGATGATTTGGGTTTATGCATATTATTGTGTGACATAGTTCCTGCTAAATCACTATCTGGATAAGAAGCCCATATTTCTTTTTGTCTTTAGAAATATATAATTCACTTACTGATTCTTGCAAGCTTATTTGGAGGGCAGCACAGTTATGTGTATTCCTTCTGTGGAATAATAGCTTTCTCTATCAGGGAATGCCATCTTCCTCTGCCAAGCATTCAGCTTTGGGACAGACAGACACATACCGACGTGTGAGGAAGGCAGGCAGCATCCAGTTAGCCAGCTGGAGCGGCAGAATCAACCCTGGTCATTAGTGAAACTACAGCTACTGTCCTGTGTATTAGTCCCTGAGTATGAGTAAATTCACCTACGATCTGGTCACCTGAAAAGTCAAAGCATGAGATTTCACTTACATGATCACCTTCACTATGTCCTTAAAGAGCTTGCTATGGGTCTCTTCATTTATCTTTTTATTCTTCTGACAGTTGTGAGATGTGTTCTTTTACCAGTTTTCTTCTCTTTGCCGTGAAGTGAAGGAAACAAAAAATTCTAAATTCTCAACTGTGTTCAAGAAAAGCTAAAACAAACAAATACAAATCAATATCATACATGAAGACGTCCAAAAAATAACTTGAAAAAATTTTTTTATGGCTGTACCTGAGGCATATGGAAGTTCCCAGGTTAGGGGTCAAATTGGGGCTGCAGCTGCCAGCCTACACCACAGCCAAAGCAACACTGGATCTGAGATGCATCTGTGACCTACACACAGCTTGTGGCAATGCCAGATCCTTAACTTACTGATCAAGGCCAAGGATCAAACCTGCATCCTCATGGAGAAGATGCTGGGTCCTTAACTTGCTGAGCCACAACAGGAACTCCCCAAAATAACTTTGGGTACCATGTAGGAAAATTGAAGGATGAAGCAGATGATATCACAGCGATGATTTATTTCACTTTTTAGCATCCTCCAAGTAGTCCCATCATTCTTCTGTTTTCTTATATTTTTTTTTGGCCATGGCTGCTGCATGAGGAATTCCCCAGGCCAGGGACTGAACCTGTGCCACAGCAGTAAGCAGCATCACAGCAGTGGCAATGCAAGGTCTTTAACCCACTCAGCCACCATCTTACATCCTAAAATCTTTCATGCTAGAGAACAAAATATGATCACCAAGACCTCAAAATTAACTTAGATTTCTACAAGAGTGCAGTGGATACATATGGTAAGTATAAGACAGAGTGAGTTTTATTCTACTTAAAAGAAAATAAGTCAGTCTTCCCTTTGTTCTTTAGAAGAACCCTAAGAAAGAATGAGTTATGAAATGTAAATCTTTGCAAATAGATGGAACTGCTGAAAAAGGGATTCAGAATGTAAAATGTGTTTCTTTAAAGCTTACAACAAAAAACAATGTTTTCCTGAACTCCCAGGCTGGAGTCCATGGACCACTCTAGCCATTCAGTCAGTGACAGTCTCGTTTCCCTTCAGTGTGTCTTGAAGTGGTTGTTTGTCCAACAGGACCCTCAAGACGCACCTTGTATCCTTGCTGCACCCCTCAGTTGTGGCCGGGCCCAGTGGGGAAGATCAAGGAGTCATAGATTTTGTTCTTTCCACCTCAGCCTGTGTCCTCATCTGTCCCTTGTCTTTGATGAGTAAATTCTTTCATTCCCCTCAGGGACCACTCCACACTTAATGATGCTGCTTCTCATTTCTCATCCTCCCACCTCTGCAGAGGGGCTTTCTTCCTAATTCCTGGATACACGCCAGACCCTTATGCACAGTTTTTCTCAACTTCTGCCACCCACAAACATGCCTTCCTCCACAGGCACCCTTACCTCTTTCCCCGCTTCTCTTCTGGGCCAGCACCCCTGCTATCCGTGAGCCTCCTCTTTTGTACACTCTCTGACTTTGGCCACAGTTTTCCCTTTCTTCTGTTTCTTTGACCCCTAGCTCTAGGGGTTCCATGATCACAGCCTATAAATACACTTGTTTCATCAACGTGAAGAATAAAAGTCATTCTCTCCTATGTATCAGGTAGGAGACAAAAACACACCAGTTATTTTAACAGAAAGAATTTAGCAGAGAGCCTCTGTTAACTAGGTCACGGAAAGGGTAAAGAGAACACTAGATATACCAGAACAGCAATTTCAGGAAGCAGCAGTTACCCCCAGGGCTAAGGATAGAGAGGCTGGAATTGTCAGAAGGTTGGAGGAGGGGCTCTGAGACTTAAGCCCCTGAGAAGAGGGTGCTTCTTGCTGGTGCAGGGGTCTCTGAGAGCCGGTTGTATGAGGCTGGAAAACTGCACACTGGGTTCAACTGCCTGTGAAGAACAAAATCCACGTAACTCAGATTCCTCCTGCAGGGCTTCTCAGTTGCAATAGGGTATCCCTCTGCGGACAATGGCGAAACTGCCCAGCTGGGTGAAGAAATGAAGCCGACAGGATGTTGGCAGTAACCGGAAGCCAAGGGACGGAGTAAGTTCCTCTCCTCTTCCGGGCTCCCTCGAGCCTCCCCACCCCCACCCACCTTGCACGGAGAACTGGGATTCAGCTGCAGAGTGGAGTCCCAGCCCCGCACCCTGAAGTGTGTGCAGAAGAGTAGTGTTGAAGCCCATAGACACTAGCTTGATAACTGGTGCCCCTCCTCTCCTCGGTTTCTTTCTTGTGTATCTAAACATGAATAGTTTTCATGCAACATCTGCTTTCTCAGCTCCCACTCATTTCCTCAAGCTTCTGAAATTTGGCTTTGTTATCATCATGCTACTGTAACGTCTTGACAAAGGCCTCCTAGTGACCAAATCCGGTGGGCACGATGCTGTGCTTGTTTCCTGTGGCCTCCCTGAGTGAAGCATGGGACCCTGTGGATCTGTCCTCCACAGGCTAGTTTCTGTGACGGCTCACACCCCTGTCTCTCCAGGTGCCTCTATGCTTATTTCTTCTGCTTCTCCTCCTGGGGTCCCTTCCTTTGCTTTTGCCTCAGATGCAGTGCTCTCGAGGCTTCTGTCCTCAGCGCTCACCCTGTCTTCTTATTGTGCATCCCTCCTCCCCTCTGGGATCTCATTCTGGTTACTGGTTTCAATTAGTGTTACATACAAGTTGACCTCCAAACCGTTTCATCTCTGTACTCCATACGCCCGGACTAGTGGCCATCTCCACCAAAGTGGCCAACAACCACATCAAATTAAATATGTCTGAAGCTGAACTCACCATCGTCTCCTTCGCATGTGCTTCCTCATCTGTTTTCTTTCCCCTGAAGATTGTTTTTTTAGTTTAATGAGAAAAAAAAAATTTGTATTAGAGTGCATTTTCTGTTCTAGGGTATTTTAATAATTTTGTAATTTGAAGATCTGAACATATAGAAGATCCTGTCATGGTGCAATGGAAATGAGTCTGACTAGGAACCATGTTTCGGGTTTGATCCCTGGCCTTGCTCAGTGGGTTAAGGATCCAGCGTTGCCGTGAGCCATGGTGTAGATCACAAGACTCGGCTTGGATCTAGCATTGCTGTGGCTGTGGTGTAGGACGGCAGCTGTAGCTCCGATTATACCCCTAGCCTGGGAACTTCCATATGCCGCAGGTGCGACCCTAAAAAGCAAAAAAATAAAAAATAGAATAAAAATGAAGATCTGAACATACAGATATTAAATATTTCTTCAACAAAATTTTATGATTTCATAGGAATATATATTTTATAAACATTGCATAAGAGAGCATAGAATGTAATCAAAATTAATAGTACATCAGTGATATTCCTAAGTACAATATGGAGCTATGTCTTTAATTCCTTTGAACCTTGTTTCTGTTTTTGTTTTCCTAATTGTGATATGAGAACACAGTGGCTCATTCAGGAACATTAGGTAGTAAAGATTTAGTTAAAGGTGGAGTTTCCTGGTGGCCTAATGATTAAGGATTCGGCATTGTCACTGCTATAGTTAGAGTTCAATCCCTGCCCTGGGAACTTCTGCATGCTGTGTGCAGGGCCACCCCCCCCCCCCCAAATAACTGTATTTGTAAAACAATACAATTTAGTGAAGAGAGTAGCACTGTTTTACCTTCTAGTTTGTTTATGATTCAGATGCTTGGGCTCTACACTCAGAGATTCTAATTCAAGAAGTCATGCATGAGACAATTTGATAAGTCTCACTCACCAACCAGTGGCTTATGAGATAGGTGGTCCCAGAGCCCCTTGCGAGAATCTTCCAGTGTGACTTGTGGGAATAACACATATAGTCATAACTCCCCTCTCCACCTCATGGGGGTCTTGGCAGTTAGGCTTCCTGCAAGTTAAAGTGGTTTAAGCTACACTAGATATTTAAGAGAATGAATCAGAGGGTTGAATTTGATGGGTAGGAGTCAGTGCTGAGGAATATATCACACCAAGACAAAGGGACAGGAGCAGGTTTGAAACTAGGCCTTCAAGCTGAAGGTCAGCAGACAGGAGTTTTTGGATCAGAATGGAAGCGGTGAGGAGGGTTCTAGCCATGTCTATCAGTTAATGTCAGGGGTGCTATTCTGTGCCATCTTGGTGCAACTAGACTCTTGGTCAATGGGCAGAACGAGGTGGCTTAAAGGTATAGTCAAGGATGATGAAGATTTGCAAAAGCTCATGACATGTGTTGCCCAGAAATTGTCTGACTCTCAGGACTGAATGAAATTAACTTGAACCTCCCCACCTTAATCTTGGCCAGCAGAAATCCCAAGCCTTCTGAGTGATCTCTGTTTATCCCTAAGACTCAAATTCTAATGGCTGCCTCCTACCTGTATTGGCTTTATGCTTCCTTGACTTGCATAATTTAGCCTGTTTTCTTTTTAGATTTCCACCAAAAAACCACTCACACAAGCATCAGTGTTTTTTTTTAGATTTAGGGGTCCTGGGAAGGGTTATATCACACCTCACACAGCTTTCTACCAACTGTGGACTGACTCCTCCCTTTTCTTTTTTCTCTTCCCTCCTGGAAAAATCCATATTTTCTCTTTTCATGACTAGTAGTTTATCAAGCCTTTTTTTTTTTTTCTTTTTAGGGCCACACCTGAGGCATATGGAGATTCCCAGGCTAGGGGTCAAATTGGAGCTACAGCTGCCAGCCTGTGCCACAGCACCATCAGATCTGAGCTGCATCTTCAACCTACACCACAGCTCATGGCAATGCTGGATCCGTAACCCACTGATCGAGGCCAGGGATCCAACCCACACCCCCATGGTTCCCTGTCGGATTCGTTTTTGCTGTGCCATGATGGGAACTCCATCAAATCATCTTTTATCACTTGGGTGTACCCTTTGGATCTTGCCTTCCACCCTGAACTCATGTCAAGACATTTTTCTCAGCAGCTCCACTCCAAAGAGATATTTTGTTATTATAATAAAATTCTCTCCCTTTTAATGTGCATCCCTGAGCCTGTATCCAGCCAGAGAATGAGGTGAGGAGGGGTATTCATTTCTAGCTCTAAGATTAGCTGCTTAGCAAGCTGCAGGGCTCAGCAAGCTGCCAGTCCTCTGTATACGGCCATGGTCAATAACACATGAATAACCATCCACTAATAGGAATTGAGTTATTTTTGTAGTTCCTATCTTGATATTTCTTTCCTTCCATACAGAACTTTTCTTCATTTTTCAGCAAGTGGCTGGCAGGGGGATCCCTTTAGGTAGTGATTTTTAAAATGCTTACCTTCCAGAGCTGGCTATAATCATGAACAGAGTCATAGATGCTAAAATGAAGACATAGACTGTAGAGGACACCACCCTTCCTAGCAGGAGATTTTGGTAGATGAAAGCCACATTATAAGACCTACTTATTGACATGTTATAACATTGCTGAAGTTCATGTGTGTCTTCAAATTAAAATGTGCGTTTAATGTAATGTTCCCTCTGCCCCCAACAAAAATGCTGCCTTTTAATAAATGGTGCCTCCTTTTTTTTTGTCTTTTTTAGGGCTGCATCCATGGCATATGGAGGTTCCCAGGCTAGGAGTTGAATCGGAGCTATAGCTGCTGGCCTGTGCCACAGCCACAGTGACACTGGATTCAAGCTGTGTCTGCGACCTACATACACCGCAGCTCACGACAACACCAGATCCTTAACCCACTGAGCAAGGCCAGGGATTGAACCCGAAACCTCATGGTTCCTAGTTGGATTCTTTTCTGCTGCGCCACGATGGGAACTCTAAATGGTGCCTCTTATAACCCACAATATCTTAGAATAAATGAAATACAGTAAGTGTACTTATCCATAAAGGATCTGGGCTTAAGAACCATGCAGCACTCTCTACCTTACAACCTCAGTTACAGATGAACAGAAGGTGAGAACTGTCCCTTTGCAATTCCAAGAAAGAACACATAATGTCACCTGTCACTGTCAGTCAGGGCTTTAATAAAGTGAGAGATCCTCTCCACATTCCCCGTTGCCTAATGATGGATCTGCTCGGGATATTACAATCATTCACCACCAGGTGGCGCACAAGCCCCAGGCATGAAGTTCTGAGGCCCACGTGCCTCTCCATTTGGTCTTTTCTAGGAGCTGCCGACTTGTAATATACCAGAGTGAGCAGACTGAACCAGGTGTGGCCAAAGACTTCATGGAGCAGCTGGAGGAGGGTTTGGTCAGCACAGATGGGGAGAGAAGTTATGATTCACTCATTAAAGTAACTATCTTTTGAATGAATGCCCATAGTTGCCTAGATGGATTCAGGTAGCGAATAAGATAGACACAGCGCTCACCCCGAGTGTAGTGGAGTTAGCATAACTAGGGTGCTTCAGTGGAAAGCACACGAGTTATTCATATGCTGAAGCCATAGTGATCCTCCCCTGCACCCCGCTTGAGAATGTGACTATATTTGGAGATGGGGGGCCTTTAAAGAGGTATGATTTGTAATAAGTATGTGTTTGGTTCTCTTCCCTATTTCTGGCACACAGCTCCTAAAACCAAGTGAGGAGAGCCAGAGTGGTGTCTTTCGTTAGGTTAAGGAGCTGGCTTCTGAAAAGCACCTAAGGGTGGGGGCTGGTTGCTGGGAGAACCAACCACAGGATTAGAGGGTTGAAACTTTGAGTCCAACCCCAGACCTCTGGAGAGGGGAAAGGAGCTGCAAGCTGAATCAATCACCAGTGGTCAGTGATTTAATCAACCATGCTTCCATTAGAACTGGAAAGGACAGACAGAGTCTGGAGAGCTCCCAGTTTGGTGAACATGAGGCAATTCCCAGAGTGTCTGCCTGGAGGGCATGGAAGTGCCGAGCCCTTTCCCTCCACCTACCCCTGTGTATCTTTTCCATTTGGCTGTTCCCCAGTTGTATCCTTTTATAGTAAACCAGAAATCCAGTAAATAAGTGGGTTTTCAGAGCTCTGAGCCGCTCTAGCAAATTAATTGAACCCAAGGAGGCAGTTGGGGAAACCTCCAATTTGTAGCCAGAAGTCAGAAGCACAGGGTAACAAGTGGACTTGCAGTCGGCATCTGTAGTGTAGCTTTGTCCCACCTCCTGTTCCTTTTCTAGCCAAACTTCTGGAAAGAGCATCCAGATTTGAAAATATCGTCTTCATAAAATACCAAATTCTCATAGTTATGCTTGGATATGTTCCTGAACTTTTGATTATGTTCCACTGACCTTTCTCTCTCTTTCACTTACCACTATTGTTGCAGTGTTTTAATCACTTTAGCTTATGATCATTTAAATATATAATAGTGTGATATAGTATAATGATATTATATGTACAACTATATATACTATATAATGATATGGTGTGGTACAATTACAATATAGTAGGTGAAAAGTCCCCTCCCCTCCTTTTTTTGTCTTTTTAGGGCCACACCCATGCCATATGGAAGTTCCCAGGCTAGGGGTCTAATTGGAGCTACAGCTGCCAGCCTATGCCACAGCTCATGAGCTGAGTCTGAGACCTACACCACAGCTCACAGCCATGCCGGATCCTTAACCCACTGAGCAGGGCCATGGATTGAACCTGTGTCCTCATGGATGCTAGTCAAGCTCATTAACGCTGAGTCACAACAGGAACTCCTGCCTCTTCCTTTCAAATTCATGTACTTAATTTCTTTCTTTTCTGGTCTCCGTGCAGGTACAAACCATTTGTTCTTATGTCACTTCCTCAGACAGGCTTTCTCTTACCCTCTTTCTGATTTGAATTGTTCTCTCTGTTTTTCTATTTTATGGTATCTTCTCTTTTCCTGTATAGCTCTTCTTTTTCTTTTTTCTTTTTTTTTTTTTTAATTTTAGGGCTGCACCTGCAGCATATGGAAGTTCCCAGGCTAGGGGTCAAATCGGAGCTGCAGCCACAGCAATGCAGGGTCCGAGTTACATCTGCGACCTATACCATGGCTCACAGCAATACCAGATCCTTAACCCTCTGAACAAGGCCAGGGAATGAACCTGCATCTTTTGGATACTAGTTGGATTCATTACCACTGAGCCACAATGGGAACTCCCCAAACAAATTTTCTATGAACTTATTTCTTTTCTATTTTCTGGCTAAAGATGGAGAGAGGCATGTCTGTTCTCCAGTTCTTTTTCTATCAGTTTTGCCTTATAGTTCCAGTTCCTTTTTCTTTTTATTTGGATGCCATGTTATTGGCACATTGGCCACATGAATTCCCCCACTAGAATGTTTGCTCCATGATGGAAAGCTTTATCTCATTTTCAGCTTATCTTCAACACCAGGACAGGACCTGGTACATAGCAGTTGCTCAATAAACAGCCACTGTATTTTCAATAATAGTTACATTTAAAATTTTTAATTAATACCTGATTTTTAATACCAGGACCTTTGCTTTGTTGTTTGCACTTACACAACCTATTTTGTCCCTCCTTTAACTTTTAAACAGAGTGGTTTTGTTTCGGAGGTTTCCTTCATAGCAGCATAGGATCCAAGTTGCATCTTGTTTTTGCTTGTGTTTTTGGACTCCAGTCGGTGAACATGAATATTATTATGGACATTACTAAATGAATTGAAGAAAGAATATATGTTTTCTGAGTGAAAAATAAACCCTGTTCTAGAGGTTGCGACTATGATGCTTTATCTCACTTTCAGTCTGAGAGTGATAAATTTAAAAAAGGTAGAAGACAACCAGGGAGAAATTAATGCTTGCTAATTATTTATTATTAATTTTTACAAGGTTTATAATTTGAATATACAGTCCTTCCAGATCAGCCTTGAGAGATACGATTCATTAATGTTATTGTCATTATTATTATTATTTGTCATTTTAGGGCCACAGATGTGGCATATGGAAGTTCCTAGGCTAGGGGTCGAATCAGAGCTGCAGTTGCCAGCCTATGCCACAGCCACAGCAAGGCCAGATCTGAGCTGCATCTGCAGCCTACACCGTAGCTCACTGTGGTGGATCCTTGACCCACTGGGCAGGGCCAGGAGTTGAACCTGAGTCCTCACGGATATTAGTTGGGCTTGTTACTGCTGAGCCACAGTGGCAACTCCTGATTCATTACTGTTAAAATCACAGAGTTATTCGAGGATATTATACAACATGTAATTCTTCTTTCTACCATAAGCCATTCCTAAAAGAAGGTCGAGTCCTAGAAACAAAAAGTTGAACAATTCTACCTATTATACGTGACAGCTAAATGTCTGATATTTATAGAGAAAGAAAAACCCAAGAATGCCTGAATCAACCAGCTCAACCAACTTTGGGGAGGGAGAATTTCTTGGAGCATCTGGAAGAGACTTCAAAATTCATCCTCAGAGGAGCTGGATTCACCTGGAAGCCCAGGGCTCTTCTCATTCTTGTGGCTGCCATATTTCCAAATGTGATAGTGTTTTTCCTGCTGGTTGTCAACACAATCTTCCCATCTTTCTTCCTCATCTTGGTAAAAACATTCTTCTTCTGGACCCCAAACTGGGGAGTAGACATAGCTTCCTCTACTCCCATGATCCTTGAACATCCCCAAATCTGGATAAGTGAGCCTATTTCTTGTATTTCCTGTTTCTGATGGGTCATGTAAGCAATAGCATAACCAGTCACCTTTCTGTTTGGAAAAAAAGTATACCTCACAAGTAATTGGCCCAATTTTTCTGGCGGATGCAGATCCCTGAGGCTCTAGATCTTTAAGCTCTGATTTTTCCTTCATGGGAAAATGCTTTTGATCTTGTTCTTTCCCCAGCTTCTCTTTTGTTGCATAGTCAGTTTCCCTCAGAGATATCCCTCTTCCATAGTTGCTCTCATTGTTGCCTCTAAGGTGACTCTCATCCTTTCTTGAAGGATATCTCCCACCTCTCCTGGGCTCTGGTCTCATGTCTCTTATTTCATGCCCTCCATCATTATTGGATTCTAGGTTCAGGCCTCTCTCTTGTCGTCTTCCATCATTCCTTGATGAAAAGCTATGGTTTCTATGTTGCAGTCTTTCATATTGTCTTGGAGCTGGTCTCTGCCCCCTAGCTTGACTTCTCCCATCATTTACAAGTTCGGTTCTCACCTCTCTCACTTGGTGTCTCCTATCATCCCTTGGTCCTGGGACTTGGTCTCTTATTCCGTGTCTTTCATCTTCTGTTGGAATTTGTATCTGCTCCCTAACATGACTTCTCCTACCACTCCTGGGTTCTAGTCTCTGCTCCCTACCTTGATGTTCCCTATCATTATTGGGTTCTGGGCTCGGGTCTCTCAGTTGGTATCTCTCATCATTTCTGCGTTCAGGACTCAGATCTCTAAGCTGTCTTCTCTCACCATCCCTTGGTGGAGAGATCTGGTGTCTAGGTTGGAATCTCTCATATTGTCTGGGAGCTGGTCTCTGCTCCCTAACTTGACTTCTCCCATCCCTCCTGGATTCTGGGCTCAGGTCTCTCTCTTGGCCTCTTCCATCATCCTTTGATGTGGATATCTGGTCTCTATGTTGGAATCTTTCATACTGTGTTGAGAGTGGTTTCTGCTCCCTAACTTGGTGCCCCTCATCATTCCAAAATTCTAGTCTCACATCTCTCACTTGGTGTCTCCTATCATCCTTTGGCGCTGGAGTTTGGTCTCTTACTTGCTGTCTCTCATCTTCTGTTGGAGTCAGTCTTTGCTCCCTAATTTGGCTTCTCTCATCATTCCTGGGTTCTGGTCTCTGCTCCCTAAGCTGGGGTCCCCCACCACTTCTGGGTTCTGGGCTCAGGTCTCTCACTTGGCTTCTCTCATCATCCCTTGATGAAGGGATCTGGTCTCTAAGTTGGAATTCGTCATATTGTCTTGGAACTTGTCTCCGCTCGCTCAGTTGGCTTTTTCCATCATCCCTTGTTACTGGAGTTTTGTTTCTCACTTGGTGTCTTTCATCTTGTGTTGGAGCTAATCTTTGCTCTGTAACTTGGAGTCTCCCATCATTCCTGGATTTTGGACTCAGGGCTCTCACTTGATGAGTCTCATTATTTCTTGGTGCTGCAATTTGGTAACTATGGTGGAATTGTTCACATTTTCTTGAAGCTAATTTCTGATCTCTAACACGACTTCTCCCATCATTTGTGTTTTCTGGACCTAGGTCTCTCGCTTGTTGTTTCTCATCATTTCTAGGTTCTGGGCTCTGCTTCCTAACATGATATTTCTCATTATTCTTGGGCTCTGGGCTGAGGTCTCTCACTTGGTGTTTCTCATTATTCTTTGTCATTAGGGTCTGAATCCTAACCTGGTATTTCCCATTTTCCTGTGGTATTAGAGTCTGATCACTAACTCTCAGACTCTCATCTTCTCTCAGAGATGGTCTGTGCTCTCTAATTTGCTCTCTTCCACTATTTTGAATATCTAATCTCAGCCCTCTCATTGGATGTCTCTCTTCATCTGTTGGTGCTGAGGTCTGATCACTCATCTGTTGTCTCTCCTCATCTTTTATATCTGGTCTTAGTTCTCTAATTGGTTGTACTATACTTCCTCTGGTTTGTGGACTTAGTTCTTCCACTGAACGTCTTCTTTCATTATTTCTTGGTGCTGAGATGTGATTACTAACTTCTTGGATCTCATTCCTTTTGGGTGAAAATTTCTGGTCTCCAATTTGTATCACACTGTTGCTTAGTTCTGTGTTCTGATTTCTTACTTGGTGACACTCACTAGCTTTTGGTGTTGGATTCTGCTCCCAACTTTGTTGCCTTGCATTATACTGGAAATCTGAACTCTCATCTCTTACTTGATACCTTCCAACATCATTTGGTTTTTGAATCTTGTCTCTTACTTGATGGCTCCTCTCATTTACTGGCGTTGGGTTCTGGTATCCCGTTTGGATATTCTCATCAGCTCTTGGTTCCAGCGGCTGCACACCACCTTGTTGCCCTGACTGATCTTGTGTTTCCGGTCTGTGGTCTTCCACTTGATGTCTCCCACCATTGCTTGGAGCTGGAACCTGGTTTCTCAATTGTTGGCTCACAACATCCTGAGATAGTAGAGCTTTGCCTTCTTTTACTTGATCCCACCCAACATTCCCTGGTGTTGGGCTCTGGATTTTTAGTTGGTGACACTCAGCAACTCTTGGTTCTAGGATCTGATCTCTATCAGGTTGTCTTGAATGATCATGGTGTTCTAATCTCTGGTCTCTCATTCGAAGACCCCTATAATCACTTTTTGCTGGGATCTGGTCTTTCCCATGGAATCTCCCTGAGTCCTGGGATTCTAAGTTTGGGTTCCTCACTTGTCGTTGCCCATTATCAGTTGCTGTCGAGATTTGGTTTCTCAGTTGGATTTTCTGAACATCCTGTAAATCTTGTCCCCGATCTCTCATTTGAAGACTGCCTTCCTCCCTTGCTGTTGGGATCTGGTTTCTGACTTCGTTCCTTCTATCATCCCAGGTCTCAGGACTTAGATCTCTCTCTTGGTGTTGCCCAAGACCCTGAGATTTAGGTCCCATATCTCTTACTTGGAGTCTCTCAACATTCTGGGGTTCTACACTGTGGTCTTTCATTTGATGCCTCCTATCATGACTTGGTATTGAGATCATTTGGAATCTTTCACCGTCTTGGGGTTCAGGGCTCAGGTGTCTTACTTCATTTTGTGGAACAGTCTGTAACTCTAGCCTGTGATCTCTAACTTGATGACTTCCATTATGTCTTAGTGTTGTGATCTCATCTCTCCCTAGGTGTTTTCCAACATCCTGAGATTCTAGGCTCAGCTCTCTTCCTTGATGACTCTCATTATCTCTTGGTATTGGGATCTGATCTCTTTTGTAGTGTCTGTGAACATCTTGGGATTCTGGGTTCCAGTCTCTCATTTGATGCTTTCCATCATGCCTTGGTGTTAGCATCTGGTCTCTCAATTGATGTCTCCCATCATCCTGGTAACTTAGGCTCTGGTTTCTTCCTTGGTACCTCCTATCATCCCTTGGTATTTGGTTTTGGTCTCTCACCTGGTGTCTTCCAATGTCCTGTGGTTCAGGGCTCAGTTCTCTCACTTGTCTTCTCACATCCTGTGATTCTAGGCTCTGGTCTCTCACTCCATGACTTTTATCATCACTGAATGTTGGGATCTGGTCTCTCACTTTTTGTTTCTGCACAAGCTGGGACTCTTGGCTCTGGTCTCTCTCTTGGAATTTTTCTTTCTGCAGTTGCCTGCCTTCTAGCTCTGTTGCTTGCTGTCCTTGAATTTCAGTTCTTCTCTCTCTCTCCTTTAATTCAGTACAGAGAAGAGGTTTTATGCATGCATAATAGGCTTTTGTTACTCTAAACACGAGCAAAATGAATTCACTGAAATCAGCTGTTTTGTCACTATCTTGATCCAGCTGTTGGAGGATTTTCTCGGTTGTCTCAGAATTATTTGATTTCTATGAGGAAAAAAAAGACAAACAGGGAGGTAGTGTATTCATTATTTATTTTTTCTTATGTCTTCTTTGTCACCTAGAAAATTTCTTAGGGGACATACAACAGTTCTGGTTTCCATTTTTTGTTCTTTTTGTTAGTTAGCTCATTGGATAGTATTTTCCATGGCAGTATTATGTATAGTTTTATAATTTGAGATCACAGTGAGTGAAGTATTTATTCCTAACAAGTGTTACTGAGACATAACATTTTGTTAAATATTTATTAATCAGTAACACTTCTATCTTTCTCTAACTCTCATTTATGACTGTTTCACATTGGAAAATAAAATAGAAGTCACCATAATAGAGCTCTCTCGCCTTTTTCCTAAGACAATAGAGAAAGTTCACCTGTTTCAGTCAAAGACAAATCCACCTATTTGTGCTCTGGAATTCATTCCCTTTACTTTCTAAAAGGCTGAATTGCTTCTAAATAATCCCTCTTTCTCTTGACTTTTTAATATTTTAGTCTTCATTGGATATCATACTGTAGCAGTATGATTTATTAGCTATTATATTTTAAAAATCTTCCTTCTTATGTACTACATTCCCACATCTCTTTCTTTCTACCTACCACCCATTATCTTTTCTCACCATTTATCTCCAAGCTTCTGGAAAGTTACCTGCAAATGTCTCTACTTCTTTACCCTTTACTTTTTTTTTCCATTTATCTTTAATCTATGTCATTCTTGCATCCACCAAGTGTCTCCTTAATGCCACATGCAGTGGATATTTTTCAATCTATATTTTATTTGACCTCTCAGCTTCAGTCAACACAAGTAATTGATCCTTACTTTGGAAACATTTTCTTCTCTTGGATTCCATGGTCATCCCACTCTCCTGGTTTTCCTCCTGTATCTCTGGCCTCCTTTTTCTAGTTCCTGTTTTCATTTCTCCTCTTCTATTTAACCTCTAAATATTGGAGTTACTCAGAATTTAGTTATGGACACTCTTCTAACCCTGTTTTTACCTTATCATCCATTCCTGTGGCCTCATACCATCAATCAGAAGATGACAATCAGATTTTTGGCTTTGGATCAGATCCCTCTTCTGAGCCCCATGCCCATATATCCAATTGCTTTGGTGACATCATCTCTGTGATTTATCACAGGTAGAAGAAATTCAAACTCTGAATTCCAGACATTCTCCTCATGGCTACTCCTCATCAAATCCTCACTATCACAGTACCTGGCATCACCATCTTTCCAGTTTCTTAAGTTAGAAGCTTGATAAATTAGATTCTTTCCCCTTATTTACCTTCCAGTTTAGTCTACCAAAAAGCGTTTTGTTTCTACCTCCAAAACATAGGATCAGTCCATCTATTTTTTCCCCATTGCTTGGACCTCAATCTAAGCTATCATCATAGTTTGCCTGTACTATTATAGTAGTCTCCTAGTAGGTCTGTTTGCTTCTCCCTGTGCTTCCTTACAATCTATTTTCCACCTAGAAGTCAAGTGACTTTAAAAAAACCCCTGGGAATTAGATTTTGTGATTCTTTTGCTCAGAATCCTTTAATGGCTTCCTGTTATGTTTTGGGGAAAAAAACTAAATTCTTTAATATGATTTACAGAGCTCTTCATGACTTAGTACTCCCTCTGTCCTAACTTAGCACTTCATCTTCTGTCATTCTTCCCATCCAGCCATACTGCAAATGGAGGTTCCCAGGATAGGAGTCTAAATCGGAGCTGTAGCCACCGGCCTATGCCAGAGCCACAGCAACGCATGATCCGAACCACATCTGCAACCTACACCACAGCTCACAGCAACGCCAGATCCTTAACCCACTGAGCAAGGCCAGGGATCAAACCCGCAACCTCATGGTTCCTAGTCAGATCCGTTAACCACTGCACCACGACGGGAACTCCCACACTCTTCTTTTTCTTGCAACACTATTCTTCCCTCTCTTCTCACGGCCACTTTCAACTCATCCTTCTAGTCTTGACTTAAATGCCACATCCTCAAAGAACCTTCTCTGACTCTCCAATAGAACATAACATTTATCATTGTTTTTAACTATATATTTTTATGATTATTTGTTTATTGACCCTAAGCTTCTCGAAGGCCAATATTATGTCTATTTGCTTGTGAATCTTCTCCAGAGCCTAGAAAGATACCTGGCACATAACTGGTACTAAATAAATATAAAAAAATAAACAAATATGTGTCAGGTGACAGGTGGCAGGGATACAAAGGAAAACATAACAGACATCATCACTGCCTTCACGGGGAAGTAAACAAGCAATTATGACATACTGTGATAAGTGCCACAGGGGTGAAATGGGGGCCTATAAGATAAGCACCTAAAGCAGATCACTTTGGCTGTAGTTAGGGAATAGATTGTAGGTGGTGGTGATAGGATAGCAGTGGTGATAGGATAAGGGCAGAAGACTAGGAGGCTATGGCAATAATCCCAGTAGAGACAGTAGTGGCCTAGACCATTGCAGGCCAGGTCTGAGAGATCTATTTACTTAGAAGTCAGAATAAGAAGGACTTGATGATCAAATTTGATTTGAGAGGCAAAAGAGAGGGAGATATCAAGGCTGGTGTCCAGGTTCTTGGATTAGACAAATGAGTGGGTCACGTTGCTGTATTTGCTGAGATATAGAAAGACGACAAGATTTGAGGGGGTGTAGAGATTTGCAAAGGTTGAATTTGAAGCGCTTGTGCAGTATCCAAGGGGGATGCTTAAGGTGTCTCAAGCTGAAGAGAGCGATCTGGGCCAATGAGGTGACTGAGAGATTCAACATATAGACAGCGGTTGAAGCAAAGAGTGTTAATGGAATTACCGGGGAGAATGCATAGAGAAGAGAATCCCAGAGAATATCCACTCTTAAGTGATGGGCAGAGGAAGAGGAACTTGAAATAATCCCAAGAAGAAATAGGTGGACAGGTAGGAGGAAAACTAGGAGAGGGTGGTGCCGTTTGATCCAAGAAGACAGTCCCAAGTAACAGAGTAGATGGGCAAGGACATGATTGTGCTTCTTACTTCCAGTGCATTTCCAAACTCTTGTTGGAGAAGTTTCTTAAGTTCTGTCTTGCTCAGCCTCTGAAAGTCTCCGTCACTTTTTGCGTAAGAGTGGAAAACGTCGATGATACTGACGATGCTTCTCAGAAGACAATGAGGCATCTTGTTTAGCCAACTGGAGTGCACCTGGAATGGGACAAAGAATCCCCAGTTTATTTCATATTCCTGAATTGCTGCAATCTCTTCTTTCTCCATCTCTTGGAGGCAGATTTCAGTGTAAAGATTTGACCTATTTGTAATGCCAGATGTCTAGTTGGCTCTGGAAATTTGTGAAATTTTTAGTTCATATATCATTTGCCATGATAGTAATCTTACTATAATCCCTAAAAAGAAGAGGGGCAAAACTGAACAGGCTCCCTTGCTTCTGTATCCATGAATGCTCTGCATAGAAATCACTTGGAATGAAGATGGCACTGCCTCTGCTTCCACATCTAGTGTGTGGATAGTGCTGATGGGAAGGTCGCAAAGGGCTGTTGATACTGTACTGCCTGAGCCAGGGAGTAAAATGCAGGTTGAGAGAATCAATCTGCATTAAATTGTCTTTTTCTTTGTACTTAACCCTGTTATGATATATATCACATTGTACTTTAATTGCTTGTTTTTTATCTGACTCCTTTATTGTTTTATTTTTAATTTTTTTAGGGCCACGCCTATGGCATATGGAAGTTCCTAGGCTAGGGGTCGAATTGGAGCTACAGCTGCCGACATATGCCACAGCCACAGCAATGCGGGATCCGAGCTGAGTCTGCAACCTACACCTCAGCTCAGGGCAATCCCTGGCCTCCTTAACCCACTGAGCAAGGCCAGGGATTGAATCTGCATCCTCATGGATACTAGTCGGGTTCAATTCCACTGAGCCATGACAGGAACTCCTCTGACTTCTTTAAAGATTGTTCTGTGAGGGGCCAGACCATATCATCTCTATTTTATATTTATCCTAGTGTCTAGAATATAATAGACGTTCAGTAAGTGTTTTATGCATGGATACAGGAGCCAGTGAATGATTCCTAGTTGGAGTGCTTTGTTGGATTAGATCTGTGGTTCCCACTCATTGCTCTACTGTGGGATCACCAGGAGAAACTTTAGAGAAATAAAGACTCCAGGTTCCACCTCCAGAAATAGTGACTCAGGAGGTATGTAGTGGGACCCTGGACTCTACATTTAAAAAGCTCCTGGCTGATTCCAATGCAGCTTCTAGAACTGCTGGCCACCTGACCTCTGAGGTCTTTTGCAGCCAGAAGTTTACGTGACAGCAATAGTGATGAATTAACTGGTTCAACTAGCATCTGTTAACTATTTCTTTGGTGCCACTGCTGTGGTGTGTTCTAGAAATGTGAGAGGAATAAGAAACCGTTCCTTTCTTCAAGGAACTTGATGCCTGGAGGAGGAGGTACAGAGTAGCACAATAAAGTCCAATAATGTACATGTAGCAGTGGTTGGAGACCAAGGCAGGAAGTGTCCTTCAGAGGCCACCCTTCCTGAAGATGATAGAGGAGTATTCTCAAAACAATAGCTTTTAAGCAAAACCCACTAGGATTTTGCCCCTCTTTTCCTAATAAGGACCTGTCATTGTTGGCAATGTCATAGAATGCTCCAGAAAGGCAAAATTACAACAGCAGAGTTTAGTTGTCTATGTAAGAGTACCAAGAAAAGGAAACTTATAAAAACAGAAATAGAATTTTTTTCTTGAGGACTTACCTAAGTTGCCAAGAAAATGGAGGACTCAGCTGAGAGCATGTAGAATACTGGGTTTGCTTATATAGGGGTTTTAATTGCACCTTTTAGCCAGAAATCTTTTGCAGACAACACCCGTGGTGTGTGATGGACTGATTCATTGCCAGCCAAACTGCATTCCACCTGTTTCTTCTCCGTTGGGCTTTTTAATCTCAGCATTTCCTTGAATACCACTCCTATTTTGCATTCTCTCAGCCTGGCCCCCAGGGGACAGCTACGTCTCACACTCACCATAAGGCCATAGCACCACCAGAGTGTGTTGACAAGATGCTAAATTGCTCTCAAGAAAAACTCTGTGAACCAACAATATGTTCATCTCTTGGAGGTAAAATATGTTGATTCTTAAATTTGAGCCATTTCAGTCCTAAACGAGGTCTCTTTCCTAGTTTTCAACAGCACATTTGATTTGTCTGTGTTGGGGCTGAAGGATTTGATTACATTAGATGTTTGCTCTCATGTGATGAGCCACACAAATCTGGCCTGTCTTAACTCCCATCTGGCTTGTTCCCTCACCAATGTTCCTCTCACCTCTGTTCCTTGTGACCCGTCTCTCTGTGTCCAAATGCGGTCAAAGCATAAGGTGCTCACACTGCATTGAAGATAATACTTTTCTTTTTTTTTTTTTCCTGCTTCTCACGGCATATGGAGGGTCCCAGGCTAGGGGTCCAATTGGAGCTACAGCTGCCGGCCTACACCACAGCCACAGCAACACCAGATCCGAGCCATGTCTTCTACCTACACCACTGCTCTCGGCATCACCGGATCCTTAACCCACTAGGCGAAGCCAGGTATCAAACCCCAAACCTCCTGGTTCCTAGTTGGAGTCGTTTCCATTGTGCCACGATGGGAACTCTGATAATACTTTTCTTTTTTGATGATCACAGCAGTTTGGACCCAGGAGAGAGTCTGCGAGCTGCCAAGTTAGTGGACCAGTCCATTGAACTTTCACAGCTTTTCTAGAATTTCGCCAATTCTATAAAACCCAGGAACATTTCTATTAGGTTCTGTTCCCTTTGACTATCATAAATCTAGAAGGAAGATTTTTCATTATTATTAAAAACCCTTTTCAGTTTCACCAGCTTACAAATTGTTCCTTGGTTTATAAAGAAATTATGTATGGGTGGATGCACTCTTATAGAATCTTTTATGACAGTCAAAATAATTTCCACTTATCTTTTTTGAAGAAAATTTGCAGACTTTTCTTAGAGATAGCTAGTCTTTATTAATCCTAATAGCTACAGGGTAAACTGTATCAGTTGCCTTGTGGCTATGACAAACTGATAAGAACTGTATTTTCTGAGGAGCTTGACAGTTCCTTTTTTGCTAGTTTGATTTTGAAAACAGCTCCAGGAGCAGATATTTTTATCTCCATTTCACTAAAGGAAATACTGAGGCCACAGGAGGTGGTTGTTTTCCCAAAGTAGCCGTGGGCCTGGATCCCAAATCTTTGTACCTCTAATTTGGTTTAAGTCACTTATGTGGCTTTGTGGCTTCGTATATTAATGTAGTAAAGACATTTTGAATTTTTTTCCCAGAGTCTGTAACAAAAACACGAAATGTCAGTTCTACTGTTTCTCTCCTGAACATGCCCATGGCCCTGGGTGATTTTTTTCAGCAAATGCCAAAAGTATATTATTTATTTTTAAAAAAATGAAACAAAAAAGCTTTTGTAAGAAGGTATTCCAAATATTTGATTCCATAATAATATTTCACTATTTTTGAATTTGTGTTGGAACCTCTGTCATGCCCATATTCAGAGGGCCCTCAGGCATGGGCTGAAATGTTTTCTAGCGACTGAAGGAGGATGAGGGAGGCCTGACCCCCTCCCCCCAGTCCTCATGCCACCCACCCGCCTGTGACCACGGGGGAGCAGGTTGTCCTGCGTGCTAGGGGCAGGGGCCTGATGAATGGGCTTCCTCTGGTCATTAGTTGCCATCTTTGGGTTGAGTAATAACAGTAATACAGATAATTCTTGCTTTTAAAGGAATCGTCCTTGGGTAAATGTCTTTGCACCCTCTTGGTAAATCAGTCTTTGGCAGCCAGGCCTGCTGCCTCTGTTTTTTTTTTTTTTTTAATAAAAGAAAATAAGCTTTATTTTTTAAAGCACTTCTTAGTTCACAACAATAATGAGCAGAAGATTCAGTCATTTCCCACATGTTCATTGCCCCCCTCCCCCCACAGGCATAGCCTCTCCCACTGGCAACCTGTACATCATTATTTTAAACATAGTATGTATTGTTAAACTTATATAGTTATACGCGTATCTTTTATACATTCTAGGAATGGCAAAGACCGAATTATAGCATATTGTTTTTCAGATAGATACATTTGAGATAAAGGAAGGAAGAGTAAACACCCAATAAAACATTCGATCCAACCAGGGTCTTGGGGATTGGATCCCCCGTGACCAGGTTACGATGATGAAGTTAGCAGGAGGGAAGTTCCCAGGGGTCCCTCTGAGACTATATAAAGCCCAGCAGAAGAAGGACTCTTCAGTCAGCCTGGTAACCATTTGCACTCCGGTGGTTTTGTCCAATCTCCACATATCTGAGTGACTCTGGACAGCCAGCAAAAACACAGGTTAGTTTTCATTACTGCTTCGGGCCTCAGTTTATCGTCAAAAAAACTGGATAGTGAGAAAAACCTACAGGGGGCCATTTACAGGTGGGGAGGCAAAGCTTAGTTAAGTATTTAATGGTGTGTCTTAGCACAGAGCCTGATTCACAGAGGATTTCCAAAATGTTCATTTTTAGGTGAGGGTCAAAATTTCCACAGAATGGGAGTTCCTTTCGTGGCTCAGCAGAAACGAATCTAGCTAGCATCCATGAGGACACAGGTTCGATCCCTGGCCTTGCCTTGCAGGTTAAGGCTCCACCGGTGTTGCATGACCCGGCTTGGATCTGGCGTTGCTGTGGCTGTGGCGTAGGCTGTTGCTGCCTCTGGGTTTTGCGTGTGGTCTAGGGGCTACTGTTGCTAATGCATGTGTTCTGCTGAGCTTCTTTTCTGCGTTTGGATTATCTAATGCCTGGGATCTCCTTGCTTTTCTCTTCTCTCTCTCATTTTCTGGTGACCTCTTTTCTGTCGTCCTTCTCTCTTTCCCTCCTTTCAACCCTTCAATCTTTTTCTGTTTTTCCTGCTCCTTTCTTACCTTCTGTCTCTTCCACCTCCCCACCCCCATCAGATTCATTCCAGAGTATCTGAAATCTCCATTTGTGCGGGTCTTCTTTTGCATCCCCTTGATCCAAAATTTCTTATTTTCTATCAGAGAAAGTAAAAGCAAAGCACACTGGACGCTGACTTGTCCAGTTCTTGCCATCAGCAGGGAAAGTGACATTTCCTGGATGCCCACTCTACCTGCCCTGGCCGGGGAAGAACCTGCCACACAACAGGGAGGCGGGTTTCAACCCAAGACTGCTTCCTGCCAGAGCCTGTGCTTTTCCCATAATACCACCCCACACACTGCTTCTATGATGAGAACATTTCCCCACTCAGAGTCCATGGCCAAATGGTGTAAGAATAGCTCTGCTATGACAACCTTCTGGTGATGTAGCCATGGCCCCTCAGCATTGAGATCTGTCAGTGGCGCTGCCTGAAAGAAGCACCCTGCAGTGTCCACAGTGGAGGTGCAGACAAGAGGACATGACCAGGGCATGTCAAGGCAGCAGGCCCCCCGGTGGGAGAAGCGTGGTCATTGGGTGAGTCACGGCTGGAGGCGGCTACCCCAGGGTCCATTCTGACTCTGCCTGCTGTGCAAACTCAGATGACTTACGAAATCTCTCTGAGCCTCCGTAGCAAGATCAGGTGGTCATCATGTCCTGGGTGTGTCACTAGGATACTGTGTGGCTCGAGGAAATGCTGTACTGTGATGTGGTTTAAGCTCATCTGAGCGAAAGCTCTGTACAAATCTCAGTTATTATGTTTATTACAGGGTTTGGCATGATTAGACGTGAAGCATTTGTTCTACCTGAATGAGGCTCTTTTAAATACACTTGGGCCGGTAATTATAGAGTTTAAGACTCCCCCAAACACGCTCACAATTAGTAATGAACTGGGGGCACAAGGTGGACTCTGAGGTCCCTGATGTGTTCTTGCTCAGCTCAATCAAGCTTTTCTTGATCAGAAAATGGAAAAACCGGAAAACTCTTGTCCTTTCTGTCTTTCTTGGAAGAAGATAATAAACTCAGTGACCAAACAACAATGACATTTAACTGAATTTTTTTATTTTGCTTTTTGTTTTTAGGGCTGCAACCATAGGCTTATGGAAATTCCCAGGCTAGGTGTCGAATTGGAGCTCTAGCTGCTGGCCTACACCACAGGAATGTAGGATCCAAGCCACATCTGTGACCTACACCACAGCTCACAGCAGTGCTGGATCCTTAATCCACTGAGGGAGGCCAGGGATTGAACCTGCATCCTCATGGATACTATTTGGGTTCATTAACCACTGAGCCATGACAGGAACTACTAACTGACTTTTCTTATGTATCAGGACATGCTTCTGGGAAACTCTGTGTGTGTGCGTGTGTGTGCGTGTGTGTGTGTGTGTGTGTGTGAGAGAGAGAGAGAGAGAGAGAGAGAGATGGGGGGGAGTGGGGGTGGGAAATTGATTAATCAAAAACTTGTTTGAGAGAAATGATTATACAGTATTTTACTTCAGTAGAGTTAGGAACAAGGCTAGGAAGAGTTCCAGATTCTAAGTTTCAAAACCACCTACTTCTTTGACAGTCGTTGAAGCTTTAAGCTTGATACAGAGGGGTTAACATTTATTCACACTCTCTTCAAAGAAGGGAAAGATTGTCATGGAAGAATCCCTGAGCCGTCTCTTCACCTGCCTCAGGAGTCACTGACCATGCCTCCCGGGCGTTTTCAGGTTCTGCTTTTCCAGAGCAGTCGTGAAAGAGGACACTTGTCCTTCGTTTGCTTCCCTTCAGAGGTGATTGTACCTAGTCAGCCAACCTCGGCGTTGGCTCTAGAACTTTCCTCTGTTTCTTCTTCAGTGGTGTATAGAGAGCAGGGGAAAATGTTTGTGATATTTTCTGGAAGTTTCTGGAACAGCCTTAACGCTCTTGTGAGTGTAATGGCTCCTGTAGGCAACGTGTGCCCCCAGACACATATGGAGGAATTCTGTCTTTTCATCAAGCCATTCTATTTTCTTTTTACTTTTTTTTCTTTCTTCAAAACGGTGCCTGGAGGACAGGGCCATATTGGGTCCTAGCAGAAAGGACAGTGCTTGGGGTTTCCGCTCCTGCCTGAGTGCTTTCTGAAAAGCTCCTGAAAAATACAGTTTGTGCCTGGTGGTCACCACAGGCTGCTCCCACCATTCAAGCCTCCCTCGTGTTTGCTCTCATCTGGAATCTGACGTCATACCCTAGGCTCCCCAGGCACCATACCCTTCCTGCACTCCTCCCTGCCTCCCAGGCTTTGTTCATGGTGTCCCCTTTGGCCTGAGAGCAACCAGCTTAATTTCATTCTGGCTGAACCCCATCCTTTCCTAGGAGCCTTCCCTGGTGATATGATGGACTGTGGCTGCACTGCCTCTGGCCTCATCTTCTCCCTCTGTGCCCAGCGTTGCTCCCTCTTCCCGCCACATTGCCTTCCTTCTTGCTCCTTGAACACGATCTCCCTCTTTACATGGCAACCCTCTCACTTCCCCGGCCTCCTCCCTCACTCTGCTTTTTACTTTCCCTATCACTGATAGCACCTAACATATTATACAGTTGCTATTTTGTTTATTTTCTATTTTTCTCCCTAAAATGTGGGCTCCATGCAGGCAGGGACTTGGTCTGTTTTGTTCACTGCTCTATTCTCAACACCTAGAAAGTGCCTACTAGGTTGTAGACAAGCAGCAGTTATTTGTTGAGTGAATGAGTTAGCGATTCTAACTACCGCCTTACCCTTTTAAATAATTTTTACACCGATCGTTTGTGCTGTGCCCAGCCAGGCTGTCCTGAGGCACCTGGCAAGAGGTGAATGATGGTCTTACCTGGGCCATCACCCCTTAACTGTGTGTTCTCTAGCTGTTTCATGAGTCTGTCTTCTCTCCTTGATTATATTGTCAGCTATGTGGGCATACAGACCAGATTTTATTGTTCTTCTCAACAACTTGAGATGGTTTCCATTAGTAATTATTTATTTGTTCTTCCATACCCTACCATGGTTCCACAAAAAGCTTAAAAGTTGCTAAAAGTGGAGCCACAGTGTGTGGTCAATAACTGTTTATTGACTGACTGATCAGGATGGCAACTCCTGGTGGGGTCCAATTAACCCTAAGAACAGGGTGGGTTTGGCTGTTGGAAACTGCAGTTGGGTCCTTTACATGTCCTTCCTCCTGGATGAGCCCGGTGTCCTGGTTCTCCCTCTGAAGGGCAGTGTGGTGGAGGTTGGATCCTCATAGTCTACCAACCGGAAGGGCAGGTATCAGGCAGGTTGATGTTGCGAAAACCAAGGTGCCATATCAGTCTTCTCACCTGGATAAAGATCACACATCTCTGCAGGGAGATAGGTCACAAGGCCACTCTTCCTCTTGATTAGCAGGATCCTTGACCTACTGCACTCTGTGTAATCAGTGTCAGGAGGACTGAAAGCAGCGTGTACTTTCATGTGGATCAGTGGGGCCAGTAGAATAGGTATTAGATTTAATTATGAGGTGATTCTGGTTGGCCTTGGGAAACTGATGCTCCTGCCCTGTTGAAGGCTTTGATCAGGGCGACTATTCAGGGTAGGGGCACCTTCAGTGGATCCTCACAACCCCTGGTGGCACCCAGGTGCAGTCATGACTCAGCATGGTGGGTGTTTCCTGACCAGGGAGCTGTTTCACTGGAGGGGAAAGGTGGCCTCTGTTCAGCTGTTTTCTTTAGATGACTCTGTTTTGATTTGTGTACCATTTAGATTTGTGGGTCCAGACATGAATGTTCTCCTGGGGATCTAACAATGAAGTAAGTTGATGTATCCTGGGCTCAGGGGGCCAAAATCAGAGATTTGGAGATTTGGAAGGAGCTCAGAGTAGGAACTTATGAAGCCAGTGGCCCAGTCCTGGCTCTGACAGCTGACAAAGGGCCACTGGCTCACATGTACCCGTCTTGTGCCACAGAAGGCAAGGCCTTGTCTCCTCCTTCCGGGGAACAGATATAGCAGTGAGCCAGATAAGCACGTCATGATAAACATGTTTAAATAGAACAAAGGAGTACACACTGAATCTGAAACAGGGAAAGATGGTCCCACACAAGGTGATAATCCAGTACAGGCTTGTCAGCTCTTTATCTCTTGGTAAGGAAGTTTCGAGGCCCAAGGCCCATGCGTATGTGGCCAAGGGGAGGTTGAAAGACTGCAAGCACAAGACTGCCTTTCCCAACAAGGACTGAGTGACCTTGGGCAAGTCACCTAACTTCTCTGGGTCTCACTCAGCTTTCCTATAGACTGTGAGCTGACCTCCTCTTCTAACGTTCAGGAAACCCTGGAGAGGGGCTCCTAACCTGTGTCTAGGACTAGTTAGTGAACTTCCTGAGAGTTTATGCAACACTTTTAATAAATGTATAAACAGAAGCACAGAGAGGTTAAGTAACTTGCCCAGGACTATGCTGTAAGTGAGTGAGAGACCTAGGATTGACTGTAACCTGGGAACAGTCTGATTCCTGAGTCTGTGTCCTTAATCCCTACTCCATTCTGCCTGTATTCCTCATTTCTTCACTTTTCTCCTGGCATTTTGAGGGAGAAGCGTGAATTTTTATTAAACTTTGCCATGCTAGCTAGTAGAAATAATGCTCCTTGATCGGTATAGATCAAGTGCTTTGTGGGGCAACCTTGCTGTTCTAGGATTCAGTGACCAATCATGAAGCCAGGTCACTTTCTCAGAGACCCCTCGGTTTAAATTAGTTCTCCCTATTGGTTTTTTCTTATGGCACTTATTGAAGTTCGTAATTATGCTTTTTTTGTATTAATTTTTAAAATGACTCTCTTCCTTTTTCAGACTATACACTCTATGAGGTCGAGAATTATGCCTGTTTTGTTCATCACTGTATACCCTGTGTATATAGTTCACTAGGTGATCAGTGGTTGAATTGATAGATGAACAAACTGCCTCCTGGGGATTTGGTACTTACTACTCTAGGTCCAATGGCAAATAGCAAATACATAGTATTAAGCACTTACTCATGTCAGGTAGTTTGCTGGTCACGTACTTTCATGTATATTAGTCCATTTGCTCTGTTCAAACAAACTTTCATATTGAAGTATAACATCTAAGTCATAAGTGTATACTTGATGGATTATCACAAAGTAGACACTCCCCTGTAACCTCCACCCAAATCAAGAAATCGAGTATAACCAGTGCCCTAGAAATTCTTCTCTTGCACATACTCAACCCCTCCCTCCTCTCTAGTGGTGCCATTATCCTGACTTCTAATACCTTAGATTAGTTTTTCCTCTGTTTGAACTTTATGTAAATGCAGTCTTTCAGTATGAATTTTTCTGTCTGGTTTTATATTTCGCTCAATATCGTATTTATGAAATTCGTTTATGCAGTGGAATCCTTCTGCACTGTTGGTGGGAATTTAAATTGGTGCAGCCACTTTGGGGAACGGTATGGAGGTTCCTTTTTTTTTTTTTTTTTGTCTTTTTGCCTTTTATAGGGCCGCTCCAAGGCATATGGAGATTCCCAGGCTAGGGGTCTAATTGGAGCTGTAGCCACCAGCCTACAGCAGAGCCACAGCAACTCAGGATCCGAGCCGCATCTGCAACCTACACCACAGCTCACAGCAAGATCCTTAACCCACTGGGCAAGGCTGGGGATCGAACCCGCAACCTCATGGTTCCTAGTCGGATTCATTAACCACTGTGCCACAACGGGTACTCCTGGAGGTTCCTTAAAAAACTAAATATAGAGTTACCATATAATCCAGCAATCCTACTCCTGGGCATATATCTGGAAAAGACAAAAATTCTAATTTAGAAAGATACTCGCACCCCAATGTTCACAGCAGCATTATTTACAATAACCAAGACGTGGAGGCAATCTAAATGCCCATCCACAGAGGAATGGATAAAGAAGATGTGGTTTACACATATAATAGAATATTACTCAGCCATAAAAAAGAATGAAATAATGCCATTTGCAGCAACATGTATAGACCTAGAGATTATTATACTGAGTGAAGTCAGTCAAATAGAGAAAGAAAAATATCATATATTAACATTCCTATGTAAAATCTAAAAAAAAATGATACAAATGAGTTTATTTACAAAATAGAAATAGACTCGTAGACATAGAAAATAAACTTGTGGCTACCAAAGGGGAAAGGAGGGTGAGGGATAAATTAGGGCTTTGGGATTAACAGATACACACTATTATATGTAAAATAAACAAGGACCTACTGTATAGCACAGGGAACGATATTCAATACTTATAATAACCTATAATGAAAAAGAATGTGAAAAATAATGTATATTTACAGTATTATGTGTATAATTGAATCACTTTGCTGTACACTTGCAACATTATAAATCAACTGTACTTCAATTAAGAGTTCCCATTGTGGGTCAGTGGTGACAAACCCAACTAGTATCCAGGAGGATGTGAATTTGATCCCTGGCCTCACTCAGTGGTTAAGGATCTGGTGTTGCCATGAGCTGTGCTGTAGGTCACAGACACAATTCAGATCCTGCGTTGCTGTGGCTGTGAACATAGGCTGGCAGTTGCAGGTCCGATTCAACCCCTAGCCTGAGAACCTCCCTATGCCACCATATGCCAAATATCAAACTTTAAAAAAAAGAAATTCTTCTATGCTGTGGCATGGGGCTGTAATTCTTTTTTTCCAAATTGAAATAGAATTGATATATAGCCTTGTATTAGTTTCAGGTATGCAATGTAATGATTTGATATCTCCATGTCACCACAGTAAATCCCATCAGCACATATAGTTATGATTTTTTTGTGTGTGTGATGAGAACTTTTAAGATTTAGTCTCTTAGCACCTTTAAAATATACAATACTACATTATTAACCATAGTCACTATGCTGCAGATAACAGGCTGCAATTCTTTCAGTGTTCTTGCTGAACACTGGCTGTAATTCTTGTTCAGTGTTCAGTATAGTAGTCCTTTATATGAATATAGTGAAAATTATTGGTTGATTCTCAGTTGATGAACTTTTGGGTTATCTTCTCTTTGGGGCTGTTACAAACAATGCTGTTGTGAATATTTCTGAACTTGCCTTTTGGTCCATTTCTCCTAGGTTATATACCGGGGTGGAATTACTTGGCCATAGGCTTTGCATATGCTCAGCTTTAGTCAGTACTGCCCTACAGTTCTCTCAAAAGATTACCATATTTATTTATGCTCCTGCACCAGTGTGAGAGTTCTAGTTGCTCTACTTTTTGCACACCCTTGATATTAACGCTTTTTAGTCTCAGATATTCGTATGTATGAGTGGTTCTCACTATGGTGTAACTTGCACTTCCCTGATATCTCATGAGGTTGAATACCTTTTTATTTTTTGATATCTTTTTTTCTGAAGTGCTTGTTTATGTCTTTCACCTTTTTTTTTTAAGAAAATATATGTCTTTTACTCATTGATTTAAGGGCATTCTTTGTATATTCTTCTTTAAAAAAAAGTCTTTACAGTAGCCCTGTGAGATATTACAATGACATCTTATAAAGGCAGATGCTGGGGTCAGAGAGGTTAAGTAACTTGCCCAAGGACACGTGGAGTATTAGAATATAAGAATTATTCCTTCTTGCCAGTGGTTTATTTTGGGGAAATTATACTCAGAGAACAATTAGTGAGTAATACTAGCCAGTAAGTATTAAATTATTAATCTGGGTGATGCAGGTTGGTGAATGATAATAGTAGTTAAAGGATCAGTGTGAGCTCCCTGGCAGAGGTAGGGTTTACTCTAGGGCTTTAAGGACAGGTATAATTGAGGAAGTAGAAGGAAAATAGAAGTACATTTCAGGGAAGGTGAACCACAAGAGTGGAGGCATGGAGATGGAGGTAATAATATGACTAACATCTTGCCTTTGAACAGTTCTTTGCAGGACTTTACAGTTCAGTTGTCTTATGCAGACTGTATCCTTCATAAGGGAGGCACCATGCCTGTTCCATTCACCAGGGCATGTTCAATGCCCATTGTAGTTCCTGGCACATAGTGACTGCTTAATAAATACGTTTAAATGAAACGAAATTCTTTTAATTCCAACAATGTACCTGTTGACATCGTAGAGTAAGATTTAAATGATCAAGGTGAAGGTTAAAAGACAATTAGATGACCAATCTGATGTACTTAGCAACATTTCCAAAGAAAATAGTGGTAAATTATAATTAGAGGGTTGGATTATAGAGAGTTTTTTTTTTTTTTATCAGCTTATGCTTTTTTTTTTCTTTTCTTTTTAGGGCCATACCTGCGGCATATGGAAGTTCCCTGGCTCGAGGTTGAATTGGAGCTGAAGCTGCCAGCCTACACCACAGCCACAGCAATGCCAGATACGAGCCACATCTGCAGATTACAACACAGCTTGCTTAACCCACTGAGCAAGACCAGGGATTGAACTCATATCCTCGCGGACACTATGCTGGATTCTTAACCCACTGAGCCACATCTGGAACTCCTACCGATTTATACTTGATGTGGCCTGTAAGAAAATGTAAGGTGTTACTGAGAGGTCCTAAACAGGGCGAGATGAGATGAAAATGATGTTTTGCAAAATTCATGAGTGATTAAACAGGGACGGATAGGAAGTAGGAGGGCTAGCTAGGAGACTGTTGCAATGATGTTGATATTTATTTACTTATTCAACAAACATTTATTGAAATCTTAGTACATATATGGTGCTAAGCTCCATGCTAATAAAGGATAGAAAGATGTGTAGCTTCTGACCTTGCCATCAAGTTGCTGATGGTCTTAGAGGAAAGCAAAGATAAGCACACAAATCATTGTAAATTTAAAAAAAAAAGAGACACAGGTAAAGACTATGTATATGGAATGACTGCTCAACGGGGACCTGCTATATGGCACAGGGAACTCTATCCAATAGTCTGTGACGGTCTATATGGGAAAAAAATCTGAAAAAGAATGGATGTGTGCATAACTGAATCACTTTGCTGTATAGCAGAAATTATCACAACATTGTAAATCAACTATACTTCAATAAAACTTTAAAAAGTGAAAAAGCAAACAAGTAAAGACTGTGGAGTTCAGAGGAGGACAACATCCCTTTTGCTGTGGGCATCAGGATGGGTTAAAGTGACACTCAACAGCAGCATTTCTTCCAGCCTCTGCCGTTCTGCTCCCTTGCCCCTCTCTATCACACTATCCAGCTTTATTACCTGGAATTATATTGTTTATTTATTGTTGTTCTTTTTTATTGTTTGTCTCTCCCCTCCCTCATTAGGATACAAAGTTCCAAGATAAGGAGTACATATTTGTTTTATCATTGCTGTACCTCTAATGCTTCACCCAATTTTTGGAACCAACATGGATTCCTAAATAAAAATTTTGGAATGAATGAATGAAGAAGCATTGAAGTTGGGTCTCCTAGGATGGGCAGGATTTAGACATTCAGTAAAAGGGAAGGAGAGACTTTATTTTTGGTGGAAGGTCCTTGAAGTCCTATAGGGATTGGAGAATGAAAGCTGGACCTGGAAAGCAGGTTTAAGGAAGACTCTATTGAGATGCTATAAGGGCTTAGATACGGAGGATAGAAGAGACAAGGCAAATGATGATTCCAAAGTTTTTGCCTTTGAAACCTCAGAGAATGGGATAGGGAGAAGGACAGAGTAAGGGGAATTGAGAAGAGAAGCCAGGTTATTAGGGAGTGGTTGGCAATCTCAGGAGTGATGTGAACATTTTCATAGACTGGGCTGGAGGAGGGCAATCATATGTGAACAAGGTGAACTGAGCCTCATCAGTGTACAAAGGACAGTAATAACTTGGGTCAAGAATAGGTTCTCCAAGGGAGAAAATCAAGAAAAATAAAAGTCTTTTTAAAGAACCCACAATTGGGAGATCCCATAGCGGCTCAGCAGAATCGAATCTGACTAGTATCCATGAAGATACAGGTTTGATCCCTGGCCTCCCTCAGTGGGTTAGGAATCCGGCATTACTGTGGCTGTGGTGTAGGCTGGCAGCTGCAGCTCCTATTCGACCCCTAGCCTGGGAACTTCTATAATGCCACAGGTGCAGCCCTAAAAAGCAACAAACAAACAGCTCACAATCATGAGAACTGGATGAGAAAAATCCACAGAGAGGAGGGAAAGACCAGTGAAATAGGTGTTTCAGGAGGGTCAGTCATCAGTGTCACCTGCCCAAATCACCGAGATGAGAGGTCTTTAGCCTTGTCAGGTAAAGGGCAATGTCATCCTCAAAGGAAGAATTTTTGTAGGATGGTGGAAAAAAAATCTCCCTGTGTTAAGAACAGAAAGGTTGTCAGAAAGAGGGAGAGAATAATTGCTAAAATGATTGATTGCTAAAATGTGAAGAGAATATTTTTAAACCATTATTACTGCTTTTTTGGATTCCTTTCAATTAGAAAAATAAAATACTCTTAGCATAAAAAATTTAAAAATTGGGAACTTTATAAAGAAGGGGAAAAAGTCAGTCTGTCACGAGGAGATGAATATTGTAGGTACTTAGGAGAATTTCCTCTCCATCTTGTGTGCGTGTGTGTGTAGAATGTATATATAATATGTATTAAAGTCATATATTTAATATGTATAAATATATATGTATATATTTTGTCTTTTTTGCCATTTCTAGGGCCGCTCCTGCGGCATATGGAGGTTCCCAGGCTAGGGGTCTAATCGGAGCTATAGCTGCCGGCCTACACCACAGCTCATGGCAATGCCGGATCCTTAACCCACTGAGCAAGGCCAGGGATCGAACCCACAACTTCACGGTTCCTAGTTGGATTCGTTAACCACTGAGCCACGACGGGAACTCCTATAAATATATTTTTATATAATATGTATTCATATATAGTTGATATCATGCTATAAGCATAGAATGTTGTCATGTTTCACATAAGGCGTTCTCCATAGTAGCAGTGATGCTGTGAACATCTTTGTGAGGAAACTTTTTGTCTATTTTAGATTATTTCTTGAGGCTAGAAATAATAGGATTAAATAATTAAAAGTTATTAATTGGTTGTTTTGTTTGTTTTTCTGATTGCAAATATATTATATTTTCATGATAAAAAATTTAGAAAATGAATACCTCAAGACAGAAGATAAGTGTAATTTGTAGTTGCTCTACTTAGAGATAACTACTGTAAAGATTTTGGTCTCTGTTTATTCATCTATTAATCTTTGATTGGAGTCATACTCTATCCACTATTTTATAATCATTGAAAGTTTAGTATCTTATGAATCCTTCCTCATTTAATTAAATAACATTTTACTGCATAATTTCTAATGGTTTTTGGCGTTTCATAGTATCTAGTAACCATAATTTAGTTAACCATTTCTGTAAAGATGGTGGATATTTAGGTAATTTCTATTTTTTTGTTATCTTTAACATGCTATGACATATTTCTGGATAAATCTTCATAAACCTCCCTATCTCCTGGTAATTCCTTATGTTTCTGAGAACTATTTAAAATGCTTTTAAGCATATTATTGAATTGTCTTCTGGAAAGATTGTAGTCATTTATACACCTATCAGTTGTGTTTCAGAGTTACTCTTTCTGTACACTCTCAGTTTCACTGTGTGGTTATTAAAAACGAACAAATAACTTACACTACTTTGATGAGCAAAAACCCCTATTTTTAATTTGCATTTCCTTGAAGTCTAGTGAGGATTTTATATACTTATTGGCCATCTGTGTGGCTTCTTCTGTTAATGACCTTTGTCATTTTCATGGTCCCCCATACATATTGCCAAGGTGCTTGCCCAAAAAGGCTGATTAATTTATGCTGTAGTATATATTTTTCTTTTTTGTGAATTGTTTCATGTCTCTTGCTCATTTAAGAGGATTTTTTTAGATAGGGATATTCATCCATGTTTGAAGTAGGATGAAAATTGCTGGAAATGTTGGAGGGAGAGGAAGTATAGGGGAATTCTAGATTCTTGTAGAGGTGCGTGTTGAAGTGGAAGAGAATTGAGCCTTGAAGGCAGAATGCAATGGAGATGGAGTATTTTGGCTGCAGGAAACATTATGTGATAATGATTTTATTCTTTTCCTAGGCCATTGCTAAGCTCTGTGATCATCGTCCTTTAATTAGTCACTTTAAAAAACACAAATTACTAAGATTGTTTTTGTTTCTAATCAGTAGATGGAGAATGAAAGAAAAAAATGAACGAACAAAAGGTATTGCTCAGTAATTGTTAATTTTAATACAATGCTCCCAGCAAACCATATAGATAAGCATTTTGTAGACTCAGTGGATGTCTGGTTACAAGAGCTTCTTATAGAATCACGCATACTTTATGTATTTTTTGTATTCTTTCTCTCCTCCGTAATTATTCTGATTGCTTATTTGAGCCAGAAACTATGATGGGGATGTGTTAAGTAGTGGGAATTAATGAAAATTTGTTGAATGAATAGATGAATGAATGAATCTAATGGCATAGATTTAGTTGCATCTAGAGAGGAGCAGAGTCATTCATCTACTTTAATTGGGTGCTAGAAAATCATAATTGTTTTAAGTTATGGTGATAACAGAGTATTTTGAGGGATAAAATTTTATGATAAGCTTGAAATCTGTGTAGGAAATGCCATGAAACACGATAATCCACATCTATGAATTTAAGATATTTTATGATTGTAAGATAGTATTGCAGAATCTTCTTTTTTTTTTTTAGGTCTGCACCCGCGGCATATGGAAGTTCCCAGGCTGGCAGTCGAATCAGAGCTGTAGCTCCACAGCCACCGCAATGCGGGATCCAAGCCTTGTCTGTGACCTACACTGCAGATTGCGGTAACCCTGGATCCTTTAACCCACTGAGTAAGGCCAGGGATAAAACCCATATCCTCATGGATACTAGTCAGATTCGTTTCTGCTGTGCCACATCCGGAACTCCCAGAGTTTTATACTTTCTATTGTCACTTTATAAAAAGCCAATGAATCAATTGAAGAATTTGTCATCTGTTAAAGATTTGGACAGGATTTTTCTAATTTTTAGTGACAAGTAAATTGTGATAAATGGTCTCATGAGAAAGTCCATTTTGGCACATGGAAGTAGCATCATATGGTAGGATGTTTGTTTTGACATTTCTTTGGTGGTGGCTCCTGCTGCTGAATACTTTATTATTTGCTCCTGTAGGAATTTAGGCAGGGAATTTAAAGGTTTATTAATCTTCATCTGAATGTGTGAGAGTAAGTGTTGAGGGTGATTGGGAAGGGAGAAGTCTGGGGCATGTTCAGATGTATGAAGTTCCTTGGAACTTCTCCTGGGATAATAACAATGATTCATTGCTTTGGGGTGCTTATTTCTCTTTGTGGTTCTAGTTCCTCTCTCTGAGGGTGACTCTGCTTATCTTCCAGGGCCTGGGGAGCTGCTGTTAGCTGTGCATCGGCAGGATCCTCATCAAGCAGAAGCTCCCTGGTGCACTGTTGCAGTGCTTGGCTGCCAGTGAAAAAGGCAGGACAATCTGAGATTTCATTGGTGAGGAATGCACTGATCTGGTCATTGCGGAGCTCTGGGCTTGATACACTGGTTGTCTGAGCTTGATCTCGATGCTTCTTTTGGGTTATGTCTATTTGCTGCAGTATCTTCTCTTGCAGGTACTTGTACAGTGCACTAGAATGAACTGCAACCCTCTCCACAGAATAGAGCTCTTGGTCCCTCTGCATCCTCTCTTTAAGCCCTGATTTAGGGACTGAAGAATCATGCACGTTCTTGGCTAGAAGAAGCTCTTGAGGGCATTCGTTCCCCTCCAGCACTGCAGGTTCCTTTGGGGAGACTGAACTATACTCATCCAGATTTTTAACTAGGGCCTCTGGTGCTCCGTCTTCCTCTTCTTTGGTACTTGAGCCCTGGACCTTTGGCTCTTTTCTGCTGTCTTTCTCTGAAGAAAGCTGCCTTACAGGAAGCTGGTCAGCAAAGCCTGCATTCAGGGCATCTGGGAACTCTGTCTCCAGGGTCTTTTCGTTGTTATCTGGGTGTCCGTCGGGCTCCACAGCTGGACCTGGGCCTTTGGTCCCTGAGCCCTGGCTCTTGTGCTCTTCTCCAACAGGCCACACCTGTTCCTGGGTGAGCTGCTCATCCTCTCTGACTGCCAGCACTACTGCCTCCTGAGATCTGTTTTTCTCACCTAGTGCTACCTGTTTCTGGGTGTCTGGGTTATTATTGTGACTTCCTTGCTCGGATGCTCCGGGTGGATCTTTTTGACTCTGGGAATCCCCTTGTACAGGCAGGTCACTTGTCTCTAAGCTGCTCTCACCACTCTCTGGAGTCAGGCTGCTGGGGGTTTCAGAAGACCCCTCACCATTCTGTGTGACTTTTGGCTCAGGATCCTCCCCTTGGTAGCAATCATTCTCCTTGACTGGCTTGTAATGAGTCTTGGCCACCCTCTTATTTTTTTCTCCAGACTGTTTCCCAAGTGGTGTCAACTCCTGTGTTCTTTCTCTTGCTCCTGGTATCCCTTCTGTTGCAGAGGCATTTTTGCTGCTCTCAAGTGCTTCTACTGTGCTTTCTTCAGCGTGTCTTGCCTCTTCTTCTGGGCTGATTGCTCCTTCAATTTCAGAATGTTTCTGATCTCCTCCTTCTGAGCTTAACTCTTGTGTCTTAGAATCTTCTTCAGCATTCTTTTCTTTTGATGATGATTCCTGGAGCTCCCAGTACTTCCCATCCTCTGTTTGGCCATTCAGCACTGGTGACTGAGTTCTTCTCTCACTTTCTTTCTGCCCTGCTGTTTGATGGACCTCAGGGCCTCTTAGCTCTTTCCTTTCAGCTCTAACAGTGGGTGTTTCTGAAACATTTCTGCTGTCACCTTGGAGTGGCATGTCCTTTTTTTCATATTCTTTTTCTTGTACTGGTGGTTCTTGGGTCTCGGATGTTCTACCATCATCCTCAGGTTCAGCTAAATTCTTTGTCTCAGGTAGCATCCTACTAGCATCCTCTTCTGGTTCTTGACTCTCAGCTGTTCCACTGTCATCCTCAGGATCAGTAGATTTCTGTGTCTGAAATGGTTTCTGGGCAGCAGCTTGTTCTGACAGGTCAACATAGTCTGAGTGGGGCTCATCTTTTCTTTGCAGTGGCAGTTCTTGTGTTTTAGAGTGGTCCTTACCACCCTTCTCTCCTGCGACTTCCTGATCTTTAGATGGCCTCTCTCTTGTTTCTTCCAGTGGATGATTTTGGGTTTCCAATTTCCCTTCCTGTTCTCTGAACTCTTCTCTTGTCTTAGTGTCACTTTGCTCCCTGACTGGCTTATCTCCCTCCCTGAGAATCTCTTTATCCTGCCCCTCCCGCTTTATGAGACTGCTGTTCTGTGCTGATCCTGTTGGCTTCTTTGTCTCAAGTTGGGCCCCACTGTTTCCTCTTGACAGTACATCTTGGGCCACTTCCTGGCTCTGTTCACCTCCTTCCAGGTGTTGGTCCTTAGGGTCACTGTGCTCAGATGCTTTTATTGGCAGTTTGTGAGTTGTAGTATCTCCCTGTGGGTCCACCCTATTATATTCAACTGCTCCCCCTTCTTTAGGGCCAAGCTGAGGTGATGATGCCATTACTGAAGGAATCACAACTTTTTTTTGAGTTGGTGAAAGTCCCTCTTTCTGCTGGCCAGTTACACTGGTTACTTGAAGATCCATATCATCTGGCTTCTCCCCTAGTGTAGACACTTGTCTTGGTTCTGAGTTTAGTGATGATTGTATGTCAAGATAACAGAAGTTCAACAGACTGAAGATTGCAAGAACAAATTCATCAAAACTGATGGTGTCATTGCTGTCGATATCCTGAAGATTCAAGTCTCTGTCTATAGCATGGATGACAGGAGGCTGCATGAAAACACAGTGAGAAATCAGACTATTTAAATATGGTCAAATGCCCTGAGTGTCTGCATGTCTTTCAAGAATCCTCTTTTTTTTTTTTTTTTGACCTTATTCCTCATGAATTGGTGAAATTTCCCCAATGGTAAGAATTTGTTGATTCTGGTTATCATTTTTGCATCAGAGAGCTAGCTGTGTTCATAACCCACTGAGCCACAATGGGACCTGGTGAGTTGTATTTTAGATGCATCCTGGCTCATGGCTCCTCTTGGAAGCCTACTTGGCTGAAGCAGTAGTCCCAGTAAGGAAAACCTCATTTTTTCCTAGAAGAGTGACTAACCAATTGCACAGAGTAGGGAGCTGAGACTGAACAAAAGTTGTTCAAAAGTCAGCGCGTGCTGAGACCTGATAACCAGATGTAAAACAAGGAGGGATCACTTGTGTCCATCTTGATTGGAGTCTGGAAAAAGGGCAAGTGGAGAAGAATTTCCACAGTTCTGCAAGCGCCTCACCTGAAGATTTTCCCCAAACTCGCCCTGGATAAGCTGTTTCAACTCTCTGCAGGTCAGAACTGCCTCATCACCATTCCCCCTGGCATACTTGTGGAAGGTCTCGATGACACAGAGCACATCTCTCAGGAGCCGAGGCATCTTTTCAGAGTCAGGAGGCTATGACAAAAAACAAACAAAGCACATTTCCTAGCTTGGGTTCTTCAGGGAGGAGATAACCAAGATTGGCCTTCCTTCTGTCTCCCCACCCCCACTCCTCTGGCATCATCTACTCTATTCTTTATCTTAAAATAGTCTATCTTAACTTCAGGGATGATTTACTTTTGTACTAGATAATGTGGTGAGATCAGATGTAGCACAGATAGCTATAGGAAGAGATACTTCTCCCCACCGTGCAGAAAATAGGAACACCTATGTGTTCAGAAGAAGCTTTATTGCTAAAGGAGAGTGGAAGAAACCCTCAAATGTAAGTATTAAAATGCACAAATGAAGCCAAGAGAGTGGGACTAATCCTTTCAGCATCATTTGAGAATGGTTTCCTTCCACCTTGGCCCAGTCTAGCTCCTTTGTATAGGAAAGTATAACTTTTAAGTTTGGAAAGCTTCCAAAGGAGAGAGAAGTAACACCAAGAAAATCAACCTCCAGGCCAAGAAGCATGTTTTTTTGTTTGTTTGTTTGTTTTTTGTTTTACCATGAAAACATGGTGCTGTAAAGTGAATGGCAAAAGAGTCTCAAGCCCTCAATTATTGCCCATTATTTAAGTGACTTTATATTTTCATTTTAATATAGGTCTGACTCCAGTGTCTTATTAAATAGTATTCATGCCTATGTAATACAGTTTCTATTTTTTTTAAAAAAGAAAATGATCAACAAAGTTCCCGAAGCAAGGAATGCATTTGGGTGGCTGGAGCTCCATGTCTAGTAGCATTAATAGGGGCCAATCTAGACTTAGAGTGTGTTTCTTCGGAAATCCTTATACAATCTCACACATAAGCAAAGCAGCAGCCGAGTTCCAAAGTGTGCTCAAGAAGATAGTCCATGAGACTTACCTTGTTCACGAGTGAGAGCAAGTGGAATGTGGGCAGCGGGCTGTGCGCTGACAGAAGGCACTGAAACCTTTTATTGGGTCTCTAATTGCACACTTAGGAAGGAGACACCCTCTGGTCTGATGCCCTGATTCATCACCGCCAAACCCAGTCTCCTCTCCTTCTCTGCTCTCGGCTTGTCTTATTTTATTTCCTTCTTTAGGCAGCTTCAGTTAAGTATTGGTTTCAGATTCATTCAAAGACGGGGAAGCGGTGTCTTGTTTCATTTGCTGACTTTTGCAGTTTATAGTTTTCAGGAATCTTTGGGGTGGTGTTGACTTTCTTTTTAATCTAAGGACACAATTACATTTCTGTTTGACAAATCATAGGGCTGGCAGGGACCTTAGAAGTCATCTGATTCCTCTCTCTGCCCACAGGATGGACTGTATTTGACCCAACCTGGACAGATGGGTATCAATCATGTGTTTAAAAATAGAGGCGCCATTTAGCCATGTGACAGAAGTGGAGATAACAGTTGATTGGAGTGTTTTAATGCTCTGTTCTTCTTACCCAAAGGCAAAATTAGGAAAAAAAAAAAAAAAGATTTCTGGCTGAGTGTGCAGAACTTTGCTTACCTAAGCTGTGCTATTTTTGAAATGTGATTTATATCTACTCTTTAAAGGCACTTTTGTAATTCAAGGAGCTTAGAAATGAGCTTTGGGAATTCCCGTCTTGGCTCCGTGGTTGATGAATCCAACTAGGAACCATGAGGTTGCAGGTTTGATCCCTGGCCTTGCTCAGTGGGTTAAGGATCCAGCATTGCTCTGAGCTGTGGTGTAGGTCACAGACATGGCTCAGATCCCGAGTTGCTGTGGCTGTGGTGTAGGCTGGCGGCTACAGCTGCAATTCAACCCCTAGCCTGGGAACCTCCATATGCCGCGAGTGAGGCCCTAAAAAAAAAAAAAAAAGACAGAAAGACAAAAAAAAGAAAAAGAAATGAGCATTTATATTACCATACCATGCTCTTTCTGTAAAGGGGAGAGGGAGACATTAAGCTGAGGAGAAGTAGGAAAGAGCCTAAGATGGTAAGCTGGCAAAGGATTTTAGAAATAGATCCATGTAAACCAATGTAAAAGACAAAGATCAAGATAATGGAGGGGTGGGAATGGGGATAATGATATGAGAAGACTGAGATTAAGGCAAGTATTGATATTGAGCAAAACTTTGTTCTGAACTTCCTGATAAACAAGGCAAGTATAAGGGAGCTGAATGATGGGGTGAAAAATCCGTGTTGATGTTTTCTGCCTATAAACAATATTTCTGAGCATTCCCCTAAAAGGAGAAGACTTCTACTGAGAATTGGGATTGGCATGGGAAGGTCATCTTCATTCTGTTTTTAAAATGTTTTTTTTTAGGTCTGTACCCACAGTATATGGAGATTCCCAGGCTAGGGGTCAAATTAGAGCTATAGCTGCCAGCCTACACCACAGCCACAGCCATGCAGGATCTGAGCCACGTCTTCAACCTATACCACAGCTCATGCCAACGCCAGATTCCTGATCCACTGAGTGAGGCCAGGGATTGCACCCGCATCCTCATGGATACTAGTCAGATTCGTTTCCGTTGCACCACGACTGGAATTCCTGGTCATCTTAATTCTGATCAGTCAACATGCCCTGAGTACCAACTATTTCTCAGACACTATGCCATGGACTGGAGTGTTTTTTTTTTTTTTTTGAGGTGGGGGGCACATCTGTGGAATTATGGAGGTTCCCAAGCTAGGGTTCGAATCAGAGCTGTAGCTGCTGGCCTACACCACAGCCACAGCAACACCGGATCCAAGCCATGACTTTGACCTACACTGCAGCTCATGGCAATGGCGGATCCTTAACCCACTGAGTGAGGCCAGGGATTGAACCTGTGTCCTCATGGATACTAGTCCAATTTGTTTCTGCTGAGCCATGATGGGAACTCTGACACTGGAGTGTTTTAAGTAGAGTAAGTAATATATCTCCCTGACCAGGGTTCAGGAGCCAGTCTCATGAGAAATGGTTCAAGGAAACTAATTATGTTCAAGTCTGGATTGAAAAGGCTTAGGGGAGGAAGAATTGCTGTTTTCAAATATTTGAAGGGTTTTAATGGGAATGAGGAATGGAGTAGGAGAGGATAAAAGGAACTAATATTCATTGAATACTAATGACATGTCAGGAGCTTACATGCCTGTCTTACATAATCCTCATCTTCCTTTTAGGTAGTTATTATCCTCTTTTAACAGATAAGGAAGTTAAAGCTGTTAGTTATCAGTAACTTGTGTATGGTCATGAACCTAGTAAATGGCAAATGGCAAAGCCTGAGTCAGAATTGAAACTCTTCTAGACTAAAAGTCTTTGAGCCTATACTGTCTCCATTATCTTGAGTTCCTTATTTTATGTTATGCTAGAGAATAGAACTAGAGTCAATGGTTGAAACTTTCTACCAAGCAGATTTTAGTTCTTAAGAACTTCTTAAGGAGTAGAGTTGTCTTGCCGGAGGCCAGCTCCGGCGGCCAGGGAGTATACATCCCAATCAGAGATGCACAGCGTAGGCGAATGTACATACGGAGACAGCCTCTTTGTCCCTTCTTTCAGGGCGCTAGACTGCTCAAATTTTATTGGCATAAGTGGTTGATTATATAGACAGTTTTTTACTACAGATTACATCATAGTGTTAAAAGTACATTGGTTAACTCTTAGGCTTTGTTTTTTGATCACATGGTACAGTAGCAATACATCACATGTTTTTAAAATCTTTAACTTAACTAGGACAAATTCAAGGACAAACAGGTGTAGCATATCATGTGGGAAAGAGGAGACCCAGCACAAACCATCTCATGGCCGGCCATTCCCACAACCTGAAGAGGCCACAAACATAACAATTTTTGTCTTCAGACTAGTGTCTATCTTCAAAGTGTCCTTGGCAGGGAAACAGTATGAGAAAATACAAATCAACTTAGCTAGCTACTGTTAAAAGTTTCTAAAGTCAAGGACAAAACTCACAGCTGGGTTTCTTTTGATCAAGAATAATATATGTCTAACTTCTATAAACCTCATTAAAATCCTAACTCTAAAGTTTACTGTGACTAGTTAGTAGATAAACACTATATATTAATTAAGTTGGATATGAATAGGGAAAAGTCCTTCAGGATGAAATTTTTATTATATTATTGTTATAACTTTGTTAAATCACAAATCACCACAGGAAAATAAGAATGGAAAATAAGAATAGTAAGCAAATAATCAGGAAAGACTGAGGAAAACTGAATAACAAATAAAACAACAGGAAAGACTAGGTTACCCGAGAAACAATCCATGTTCTCCAGTGCAAACATGGAAATTGTTTTCCCAGGAAAGCCCCAATTCTTTCCCATCAACATCAAAATGAGAGCTGTGTAACCTGAGGCCTGCCCTCGGCTTGTACCGTGTAGGCAGGCTTTTTTCCTGACCAGAATCCCACCTTCGGCAGGTACCGTTCAGGCAGGCTTTTATCCTGTCCAGAGGCCCACCTTCGGCATGTACCGTTCAGGTGAGCTCCCTTCCTTGGTTAGGAACTTGCCTTCAGGTTTTTCTGCCATCAGGCAAGGTCTTTTTTTTGAGTCCTTGCATTTTCTTGGCTCCCCGCATTGTCTGACAATGGTATAGACTGCCTCTGAAGTAATGAGATTCCTGTCACTAGAACTATTTAAATAGAGGCAGAATAATGATCTTTTGGTTATTAGCTTATAGGAGGTGAGGCTGGAGTGGCTTACCGTGAAGGACACAGAACTCTTCCAACTCTAAATGAGTATGGTTTTAGGTTATTGTTTCTATTTAGAAAGTCAGGGTTGGATCTTGCATTGTCTCTGAACAATGTAAGGGCTGGCTCTCTAATCCTTTTACAGGCATACCTATTTTTGCAGTGTTTACTCAAGACTGTTAATAATACTCTAGGTGGATAGTGACTCCAAGGATGGCAGAAGAGCTTTGCTGGGTAGAGTATTCTTAGTTATAGGTTTTTTTCCTTTTCAACATTTTAACTATGTCATGCCACTCCTTTCTGGTGCAGTTGCTGCTGAAAAATCAGCTGATAGCCTTATGGGAATTCTCTTATATGGATCTTGTTACTTTTCCATTGCTGCCTTTTTTTTTTTTTTTTTTTTTTTGGTCTTTTTGCCTTTTCTAGGGCAGCTTCCACGGCATATGGAGGTTCCCAGGCTAGGGGTCGAATCGCAGCTGTAGCCACCGGCCTACGCCAGAGCCACAGCTACACGGGATCCGAGCCGCGTCTGCAACCTACACCACAACTCACGGCAACGCCAGATTCTTAACCCCCTGAGCAAGGCCAGGGATCGAACCCGCAACCTCATGGTTCCTAGTCAGATTCGTTAACTACTGTGCCACGATGGAAACTCCACTGCCTTTACTAATCTCTTTATCTTTAGTTTTTCCCATTTTAATAACAGTGTGTTTTGGTGTGGTTCTCTCTGGGTTGATCCTATTTGGGACTCTCTGTTGCTTCCTGAACCTGAATGTCTATTTCCTTTCTAAGGTTAGGAGTGTTTTCAGCTATTATCAAAGAATTTGTCTGCCCCTTTTTCTCTTTTTCTTCCTTCTAGGATACCTATATGTGAATGTTAGTATGCTTGATATTGTCCCTGAGGTCCCTTAAAGTGTTCTCATTTATTTTTATTCTTTTTTCTGTTCAGCTTCAGTAATTTCCAGTACTTTGCCTTCCAGTTCACAGATCCTATTCCTCTGTTATCATTTAATCTACTGTCAATTCCTTCTAGTGTACTTTTTAAAAATTTCAGTTATTGGATTCATCTCTGTTTGGTTCTTCTTTATATTTTCTATTTTCTAACTCTTTGTTAAAAACTTTTGACTTCTCACTGTGTTTATCCAGTCTTCTATCAAGCTCTTCGAACACCTTTATGATCATTACCTTGAAATCTTTATCTCCACTTAATTCTTGAAGTTTTATCTTATTTCTTCATTGGTAACATATTCTTTTGTTGCTTCACTTTGCCTAATTTGCTGGGTTTTTTTTTTCTTTTTACTGCGGCACCTGCAGCATATGGAAGTTCCAGGGCTAGGGGTTGAATCAGAGCTGCAACTGCAGGTCTCTGCCACAGCCACAGCAACACTGGATCCAAGCTGCATCTGTGACCTGCACAGCAGCTTGTGGCAACACCAGATCCTTAATCCACTGATGGATACTATGTCAGGTTCTCAACCCACTGAGCCACAACAGGAACTCCCCTAATTTGCTGTTTTTAACTTCTGTGTATTTGGTAGGTCAGTTACATTTTTTGATGTTGGAGAAGTGGCCTTTTGTGGGAGTCATCCTATGAATCCCAGCATCGAATTCCCCACTGGTTACCAGAGCTATATGCCCCTATGTGGTCTGTACAGGTCCTTTTGTTGTGGCAGGCTACCTACTGTGGGTGGTCTTGTAGGTGTGGGTGGCCTGTAGTCTGGTTGGTTACCAGGCCCTGCTTTGTGAGGAGGCTGCCAGAAGATTGTTGGAGGGGTTGTGTCATGAGGCAACTGGCTATGGAGCCCCCTGGTTGGCAGAGCCAGATTCTGGAGTGGGTGGTTGTGGGGCCAGGGTTCCCAGATCTAGTGTCAGTCTGCCGGTAAGTGGGGCTGGTTCCTGAGTGGCTGGTGTAAGGTTGGGGTGTTCCAAAGCTAGTGCTGGCTTATTAGTGAGTGAGCCTAGAGGGGCCCCAGTACTGGTGCCCACAAGCTGTGAATGGGGCTGGGCCCCAGAAAGAGATCATATGTTAGGGATATTAGAAAAGATTTAGTTAACAGGTGGGAATAAACCTGGGTTTTTTAAACAGAGTAGAAATTATCTAGGTAGACGGAAAGGAAAGAGACATTCCAAATGGATAAAATTATGCTAATAAGTCTTTGAAGTAAAGGCAGTAATAGGATTCCTAGTAACAACAGATAGACTAATCTGGTTCTAACACATGTTTGGCTGCAGGAGCCAGAGTATAAAAGGTGGATTGTCTCTAGAATGTGGAGAGCCTTAAATTCCAAACTGAAGACCTTTGACTTTATCTTGCAGAAAATGCCAATTTTTTAAAAAAGGGGAGTGATGACAAATAGAAATAAGACTTTAAAAGGTTTTTGTAGAAGTTCCCTGGTGGTGTAGCAGGTTAAGGACCCATCATTGTCACTGCTGTGGCTCAGTGTTTCTGCTGTGGTACAGGTTCGATCCCTAGCCGGGGAAATTCTTCATGCTGTGGGTGCAGCCCAAAAAAAAGTTTTTGTAATTTGAGTGCTTGCAACAAATGTCTTGAGGGTTTAAAAAGTGATAGCCTACTCAGAAATCTGCCTTTTGAGTTAGTTCCAGATTATTGCATGTGACTGTCAGTTCTTCCCTAACAAGGGAAACATGTGCTTATTACCTGTTACATAGATCATAATCTGCAACAGATTATAGTCCCAGTACATTTGCTGAACAAATTCATAATTACCAAGACTGAATGAAAATACTAGTAATGTGTAATTAGTACAGAATATGGAACAGAGATGGGTTTGTATTTAACTAATGGTCACTGACTTTTAGTTTGAGTGGAACCAAGTTCCAGGACCTTGTTTTTTCAGAAAAGAATGGGATTAAGTAGATTCATATGTGACTTTCATAAATCACGTGGGCAATAATTTTTGGTAGTATTAGGGTCACATAAAATTGGGTAGGTTTAGAGTCTTCTCCCTCATTGAATAAATCTGGGATGATAAGGACGTGCTCCGGAGAAATCCAGGAGACAAATGAGAGAAGTTCAGGTTTGACTAGTTAGAAAGAAAGATCATTGAAGCTGGAACTAGGTCTGATGATCACCTTCATGGCTGATTCTTTTCCTTGATTTCTGTTAGCTAAAGGTAGAAGTTTGGGGTGAGGGATTATTTGAGTTACTTTGAGATTTTCAGCTCAACAAGCCAAATGTAAGTAAGTTTTTTAGTCCTGGAAGTAAACTTGATGATAGTTATTCTAGTGTCATAGTTTGAAATATGAAACAGTGGAGGCCCAGAAAGCTTTAAGTGGCTTGCAAGAGGACACACAGATAGCAAAGTGAAGAAACAAGCCAGAATGACTACTTCACCACTATATTCTTATTGCTTTGGATGCCTGGCATATTGGAGATACTCAACAAATATTTGATAAATAAATGAATTAACCATAGGTTTTTGATTCCTTGTAGCAATCATTCCACTGCACCATAGAAACTATGGGAGAGTCAATTAAAAAACAAATGTCTTTGAGCAACCAGGACCTGCTTGTGCCTGTACAATGTCAAAGGATAAAAATCATCACAATGCAGATAGATTTCCACAGAAATACAACCTCACCTTCGGTGGTAATATTAGTTTTCTAGGGCTGTTATAAAAAAGTGCCAAAGACTGGGTGAATTAACCAACAGAAGTTTCCTTTCTCAAAGATATGAAGGCTAGAAGTCAAAAGTCAAGGTATTGTTAAGGTTGATTTCTTCTGAGAGCCATGAGGGAAGGATACGTTCCAGGCCTCCATTCTTGACTTATAGATGGCCATCTTCTTCTCTTCTTTTCACATCATCTTCCCTCTATCCTGTCTATGTCCATATTTCTTCTTGTAAGGACACCATTCATATTAATTAGGTCCCACCTAATGACCTCATTTTAATTTGATTACCCATTTAAGTACTATATCTCTAAAAAATGGTTATATTCTAAGACATTGAAGGTTAGGACTTCAACATATGAACCTTTAGTGGGGCCATAATTCATAACACACTGATACCAGCTTTTCCATCATTGGGCATATTAAACCCTCAACCCCATTCCACAGCAGCAGCTAAGGTGATGTTAATAGAGCTTCCAGTTTATAATCAAGCAGCCAGTTGCCCAAAAGCTTCAAGATTCTGCCCCTGAACGTACATTATCAAGGAGGAACAGGAGAGTTGGCCTGCCAGCATGTTCTACTGCCAGCATGCTAAAAGAAGAGTCAAAGGGCATGGGATGGCTGACTTTAAAAAAAAAACAAAAAAACTCCATGTTATTATAACTATGATGAAAAAATACTTTCTTCTTTGTAAATTGGCTCACTCTTCACCTTGTAAAGTGCTACAAGAAAAATCAAAGGTTTTATTTTTATCTTAACTATTATTGTTGAATTGTAGCTTAAATGCTGAGTGTATATTTCAGGAGTATCCTGGGGCTGGCATTTATTAGGAGGCTCTGGTATGAGTGCCCATTGAGAGGATCCTGGGGAAAGCCAGTGACACTTTCCAGGGTTTCTTCGAAGATTCTTAGTAAATAAAAGCATATACTTACCTTAAGAGAAAAGTACATTTGCAGTCAGAAATCATTTGAAAGAGACAAGGTACCAAGGTAATATCAGGAGTTTCCCAGGTTTTGTCTTTGGTGGGCATCTACTATTTGTGTTAAAGGAAGAGAGAGAGGGAAAGAGAGAGAGAACACGTGTATGCGCACATGAGGCTTGTGTTCCTTGAAGAAAATGCCATCTTACTCTATCAGAATGATACTCAGAAGGTATACGCTTAGCTTTCTTGTCTCTATCATAGACCAAAATGTTGCATATTTGTAACTTAGGAAATCTTCTCAACCATGACTCTCACAGTCAGAAATGATGCTACTCTGGATCAGGATCTTGTTGCCAAGGTGTGAATGCTAAATATAGATTCTAGAAGGTAGCACAGAGATGTTTGGATCATTAGACGATAATTGATTATTATTATAAGAATAGCCTGATTATTATTAAGCTTCTAAATCACCTCATGGATTATGTTGCTTATATTGGCAGGTCATCTAAATCTCTATAATGCTGAGCTGAATTTCAGGTCATTTTCTCTTACTGGATCATTAGACCTCAGAGTCCAAGAAGCTGCTGTATTCTCAAAACGAATTATTAAACACCAGGAGCACCATAATTTCTCATTAGCAGTGAGTAACTGCAAGAAAGGGCAAAGAAAGCTGTAGGGTGAAGACTAAAAACACTTGGAAAGAGAATCCTAACTTGGGGATGGAAATAGAATAGGGTTTGCCCCAACAGGGAAAATGGTTGGAGAAAATAGTTGCTTCCTCCCCTCTTTTTCATATTTAGATATAGATAATAGTAACCAAAGACCCTTAAGTGACTAGAAACTTCTGAGAGTTCCCAGACCATTAGATCCTAAGTTATGATTTGATGCAGTTAAAACAGACAAAAATAATTGTTTGCCAAACATTTATTATTAATTTTTTACACAGTCCAATTAGTTCAACCAGTATGTCTCAAAGGTAGTATCAGTAGGCTTCAAAGGATTGTGGGCTGATGGGTCTTGCCAAAGGGCCTCTATGAACTTGTCTATCCACAAAATTTCCTCTTTCCCTTCCCCAAAAGCTCTGTAATCTCTTGTTGGCCTTAGAGCAACACAGATATTTATAGGATCCTGAGTGACCCCTCTTAGCTAAAATTAACAAAGGCAGTAATATTCTCAAGCTCATCAAAGACTGGGGGAAAGGAACTGAGCACTACAGACTACAGCAGACACTTTTTTTTTTTTTTTTTAATTTGAGCTCTGGAGTTGTTTGAGAAACACCTTGCTTTTGCTTCATGAGATTTTAAATGTTTATGGTGTTAAGTGTAAAATAAATCTAATTCGAAGTCTTCAAGCTAAACCTTATTCTTAACAGATATTTCTTCCAGTTATGGACTGATTTCACAGGGAATTTTTCTGGAGAAACCAGTCCACCTGCACTATTTAAGGGTTGTAAAAATTCAGTCTTCTCACAGAATCTGTGCTAATTATGCTACAAAAAGTGAGAGGCTACTTGGAGGTAACTATTTAAGATAATTTAGGCCCCAAAAGAAATACCAACTTAAACATTAAAAATATCTGAACTCTCCAAGATGCATCAAAAATTTTTTTTAAATAGACTCAATTCTTTTAACTCTCAAAGCAACACAATATTTTTGTTATTTTTGACAGCAATAAATGAACGTGTTCCCCAAACAAAACTCCTTAAATTAAATGGCTTACATATTTTTGAAAATGCACACCACATCCACACCAAAGAGCAAAAACATCCTGCTGTAAAGAACTACTTAAGGAAGACTAAAAGGCAGAAGTACAAAGCACATGACTGTAGTTTAAGATTTTGGAAAAAAGAGATTGTCTAACATCAGAGAGTTTCCCCACAACCAGAAACATTTGAGTCATCTGATACTCCGTGTTTCTAATTTTCCTTTGTTCAAAGCTTTGGTAGGTGTCAGGATTAGGCAGCATCTCTTAAGGGCGGTATTGAGATCTCTGCTCTTGGATGTACTCGTAGAGCGGGCTGGAGCGCACTGGAGCACTGGCAAACTGACCCTTGCCAGGTTCCAGAACCTGTCGACGCCCCTTGTCTTCCTCCCAGACCTGGTCGCGGCTCTGCTGCAGGTCGCGCTCTTGACGACGCCTCTGCTCCTCTCTCTCCAGGAGTCTCTGCTCTTCTTGACGCAATCCTTTTTCCTGACGACGCCTCTTCTCCCCAGCAAACTGCTCCTCTGCGCTATACTGCTGATCTCGCTCCAGCCGGCGCTTCAGTTCTTCCCGTTCCTCACGCTGCAGCAGCTTTTCTTGTTGGCTAAACTTCCTGTCCTGCTCCTGGACGCGGCGCTTTTTTTCCTCTCCTTCCTGCTGGAGGCTCTGCTCTTCCTCTAGGAACTTCCTGTCTCTCTGCCTTTGACCTCTCTGTTCCTCTTCTTGCTCTGCGCGCCTCAGTTGTTCCTCCCAGGAGAAGGCACTCTGTTCCTGGTGACGCACCTGTTCTTCCCTTTCCTGACGGAGCTGTTCCTCTTCGCGGAACCTTCTGTCGCCCTCCTGGCGGCCAAGCCGCTGTTCTTCCCTTTCCTGACGGAGCTGTTCCTCTTCGCGGAACCTTCTGTCGCGCTCCTGGCGGCCAAGTCGTTGTTCTTCATCCCTTTCCTGACGGAGCTGTTCCTCTTCGCGGAACCTTCTGTCGCGCTCCTGGCGGCGCAACTGCTCTTCATCTCTTTCCTGACGGAGCTGTTCCCCTTCGCGGGACCTTCTGTCGCGCTCCTGGCGGCCAAGCCGCTGTTCTTCATCCCTTTCCTGACGGAGCTGTTCCCCTTCGCGGGACCTTCTGTCGCGCTCCTGGCGGCCAAGTCGCTGTTCTTCCCTTTCCTGACGGAGCTGTTCCTCTTCGCGGAACTTTCTGTCGCGCTCCTGGCGGCGCAGCAGCTGTTCATCCCTTACTTGGCGGATCTGTGCCTCCTCCTGGAACTTTCTGTCGCGCTCCTGGCGGCCAAGTCGCTGTTCTTCCCTTTCCTGACGGAGCTGTTCCTCTTCGCGGAACCTTCTGTCGCGCTCCTGGCGGCCAAGTCGCTGTTCTTCCCTTTCCTGACGGAGCTGTTCCTCTTCGAGGACCTTTCTGTCGCCCTCCTGGCGGCGCAGCAGCTGTTCATCCCTTACTTGGCGGATCTGTGCCTCCTCCTGGAACTTTCTGTCGCGCTCCTGGCGGCCAAGCCGCTGTTCATCCCTTTCCTGACGGAGCTGTTCCTCTTCGCGGAACTTTCTGTCGCGCTCCTGGCGGCCAAGTCGTTGTTCTTCATCCCTTTCCTGACGGAGCTGTTCCTCTTCGCGGAACTTTCTGTCGCGCTCCTGGCGGCCAAGCCGCTGTTCTTCATCCCTTTCCTGACGGAGCTGTTCCTCTTCGCGGGACCTTCTGTCGCGCTCCTGGCGGCCAAGCCGCTGTTCTTCATCCCTTTCCTGACCGAGCTGTTCCTCTTCGCGGAACTTTCTGTCGCGCTCCTGGCGGCCAAGTCGTTGTTCTTCATCCCTTTCCTGACGGAGCTGTTCCTCTTCGCGGAACTTTCTGTCGCGCTCCTGGCGGCCAAGTCGCTGTTCTTCCCTTTCCTGACGGAGCTGTTCCTCTTCGCGGAACTTTCTATCGCGCTCCTGGCGTCGCAGCAGCTGTTCATCCCTTACTTGGCGGATCTGTTCCTCCTCCTGAAACTTTCTGAAGCGCTCCTGGCGGCCAAGTCGCTGTTCATCCCTTTCCTGACGGAGCTGTTCCTCTTCGCGGAACCTTCTGTCGCGCTCCTGGCGGCCAAGTCGCTGTTCTTCCCTTTCCTGACGGAGCTGTTCCTCTTCGCGGAACTTTCTGTCAGGCTCCTGGCGGCGCAGCAGCTGTTCATCCCTTACTTGGCGGATCTGTTCCTCCTCCTGAAACTTTCTGTCGCGCTCCTGGCGGCCAAGTCGCTGTTCATCCCTTTCCTGACGGAGCTGTTCCTCTTCGCGGAACCTTCTGTCGCGCTCCTGGCGGCCAAGTCGCTGTTCATCCCTTTCCTGACGGAGCTGTTCCTCTTCGCGGAACCTTCTGTCGCGCTCCTGGCGGCGCAACTGCTCTTCATCCCTTTCCTGACGGAGCTGTTCCTCTTCGCGGAACTTTCTGTCGCGCTCCTGGCGGCCAAGTCGCTGTTCTTCCCTTTCCTGACGGAGCTGTTCCTCTTCGCGGAACTTTCTGTCGCGCTCCTGGCGGCCAAGTCGTTGTTCTTCATCCCTTTCCTGACGGAGCTGTTCCTCTTCGCGGAACTTTCTGTCGCGCTCCTGGCGGCCAAGTCGCTGTTCATCCCTTTCCTGACGGAGCTGTTCCTCTTCGCGGAACCTTCTGTCGCGCTCCTGGCGGCCAAGTCGCTGTTCATCCCTTTCCTGACGGAGCTGTTCCTCTTCGCGGAACTTTCTGTCGCGCTCCTGGCGGCCAAGTCGCTGTTCTTCCCTTTCCTGACGGAGCTGTTCCTCTTCGCGGAACCTTCTGTCGCGCTCCTGGCGGCCAAGTCGCTGTTCATCCCTTTCCTGACGGAGCTGTTCCTCCTCATACTTGCCGTCGAGCTCCTGGCGTCGCAGCAGCTGTTCATCCCTTACTTGGCGGATCTGTGCCTCCTCCTGGAACTTTCTGTCGCGCTCCTGGCGGCCAAGTCGCTGTTCTTCCCTTTCCTGACGGAGCTGTTCCTCTTCGCGGAACTTTCTGTCGCGCTCCTGGCGGCGCAGCAGCTGTTCTTCCCTTTCCTGACGGAGCTGTTCCTCTTCGCGGAACTTTCTGTCGCGCTCCTGGCGGCCAAGTCGCTGTTCTTCATCCCTTTCCTGACGGAGCTGTTCCTCTTCGCGGAACCTTCTGTCGCGCTCCTGGCGGCCAAGTCGCTGTTCTTCCCTTTCCTGACGGAGCTGTTCCTCTTCGCGGAACTTTCTGTCGCGCTCCTGGCGGCCAAGTCGCTGTTCTTCATCCCTTTCCTGACGGAGCTGTTCCTCTTCGCGGAACTTTCTGTCGCGCTCCTGGCGGCCAAGTCGCTGTTCTTCCCTTTCCTGACGGAGCTGTTCCTCTTCGCGGAACTTTCTGTCGCGCTCCTGGCGGCCAAGTCGCTGTTCTTCATCCCTTTCCTGACGGAGCTGTTCCTCTTCGCGGAACCTTCTGTCGCGCTCCTGGCGGCCAAGTCGCTGTTCATCCCTTTCCTGACGGAGCTGTTCCTCTTCGCGGAACTTTCTGTCGCGCTCCTGGCGGCCAAGTCGCTGTTCTTCCCTTTCCTGACGGAGCTGTTCCTCTTCGCGGAACTTTCTGTCGCGCTCCTGGCGGCCAAGCCGCTGTTCTTCATCCCTTTCCTGACGGAGCTGTTCCTCCTCATACTTGCCGTCGAGCTCCTGGCGTCGCAGCAGCTGTTCATCCCTTACTTGGCGGATCTGTGCCTCCTCCTGGAACTTTCTGTCGCGCTCCTGGCGGCCAAGTCGCTGTTCTTCCCTTTCCTGACGGAGCTGTTCCTCTTCGCGGAACCTTCTGTCGCGCTCCTGGCGGCCAAGCCGCTGTTCTTCATCCCTTTCCTGACGGAGCTGTTCCCCTTCGCGGGACCTTCTGTCGCGCTCCTGGCGGCCAAGCCGCTGTTCTTCATCCCTTTCCTGACGGAGCTGTTCCTCTTCGCGGAACCTTCTGTCAGGCTCCTGGTGCCGCTCTGCCCTCAGTTGCCTGTTTCTCTGCTCCTGCAAAGGGGGCTGCTTGGCCGATAGCTTCTGGTGGCGCCTCTTGCTCTCTTCCTCCGCCTGCCACTGCCATTTGAAGTCTCGGCGCTGCTCTTCCTCCTCCTGCAGGAGCTCCTGCTCCTTCTGGCTCAGCCGCTGCTCACGATCCTGGCGCCACCTCCTCTCTTCCTCTTGTTCCTGGTAGTGCCTCTGTTGCTCTTGCCTGCGGGGCCTGGAGTAGACTTTGCTCTGACGGGCGTCGGCTGCGCTTTCTAGCTGCCATCTCTGGGTGCGGCTCTCGCTCCGCTCATCGGCCTCTTCGTGCTCCGGCGTTTCCTGCTGCTCGCGCCTCAGCTCCTGCTTCTGCCTCTCCTGCAGCCGCTCCACGCACCTCTCCTGCTGCTCGCATCGCAGCCCCTCCCCGCTCCTCTCCTGGTACTCGCGCCGCAGCTCCCTCAGTTCTTGAAGCTCACGCCGCTCCTGCTGCTCTCGCCTTTCCTGCTCTGAACGCAGCTCCTCGCGCCCGCTCCTCTGCCGCTGCAGCTGCTGCTCTTCCTCCAAGCGCTCTCTCTTCAGCCCTTGGCTCCCCCGCCTTTGCAACTGCTCTTCTTCCTGACTATCTCGCTGCTCTCGTCTTTGCCACTGTTGCTGGTCCTCCTGTTGGCGCTGTAGCTCCCGCTGCTCTTGCCTCTCTTGCCTTTGCTCTTGGTCAAGAAACTTCTCGGGCTCCCGACTCTTGCGCCTATGCTGCCGCTCTTCCTCCTCACCACGCTCTTCTCGTTCTCGTCTTTGCAGCCTCTGCTCACGTCTCTCTTGGTTCTCTTTCTGCTCCTCTTCCTCAGCGAACTCCTCCTCCAGTTCCTGCCTCTTCAGCCTACGCTCTTCTTCCAATTGTCTGTCCCGGGGCTCGAATCTCCGTTGCTCTTCCCTCCTGCGATCCTGTAACCGGATACCCTTTCCCTCACACTTGGCTCCGTTTTCGTTTAGCCCAGAGGCCTGGCTGAGAGCGTAATAACAAGCTTGAGCCACCTTGAAAACGAATAGGAGGAACTCATTGAAATCGACAAACCCGTTACAGTCGCGATCCAGAAGTTCCAGGATCAGATCTACTGATTCAGGGTCGTGTGGTCTCTATGAAAAAGAACGAAAACAAAACTTTTATAATTTGCTATTTACAGGTAGTAAACTTCACACACACACACACAAATGTTTATGATATACTGGTACTCAAAAGGCGTTAAGAGCTATTAGAAAAATTCGTCGTGTGTATGGAATCTTGTCCTTATGTAAAGTGTGAACGTATAAGTTTAAGGAACACTTTGGTTGGAAAGTTTTGCATCTTGTAATTTAATGCTGAGAAAAAGAACACAAGTTATTCCTAGATGGATGGATAAGAATGAACTCATCCTCTGAGAGAGAAATTCAGTGGAAATTTATGAAGATTTGCAGCAGCAATTTCTGTCTGAAATAGCCAGTACCCCGATTTTATTTTTATCCCACTTTTCAAAACAGAACAAAACATTTGTGGAAACATCATTTTACTAGAGAAGAGGGTGATTTTAATTATTGAAATTTAGAAGTAAATTTAAGTGCCTTAGTTTGATTTGATATCTTTGGTGATAACTTCCCTTGAACAGTTCATTTACATTGACATTGCCATCAAGTACATGAAATGTTAACAACTTCTTTAGTACTCAGACTGCAATGCCAATTAAGTACCTTCAGACTCTGAAATGCATGGAAGATGTGGTATAGAGGTATCATGGCATAAAATGAATATGAAGTCACCATTTCTTGCTCTGGTCTCTCCTGAGAAGAAATTTCATAGCTTTATTTCTTAATTAAAGTTTACAGTTGACTTACAGGTAACTTTAAATCAATAGAGAAATTTCCTTTTCTTGTTATTTCTTACCCGAAGGACATCTCCAAATTCCCTCTCAAGGAGGTTCTTCAGGTCTTTCTTGCTTAGTGCTGCCCCATCACAATCATGTGAGGCATATTGATTGAAAGTTTTTGTGATATCAAAGATGCTTCTCAGAAGTGGAGACATTTTTTTTTTCTTCCTTTAAGCTCAAGTAAACCTGGAACAATAAAATAGGGTCCAGAATTAAAACTCTGTTTCTGATCTTGGGGAGGCTTTATCCACACTGTTTCAGACAGATCCCTAAATAATTTGACTTTACAAAAGTGATTATTTTCAACCTAGCTTTCAAAGCATTTTATCTTTGGTCGCTAGAAGTCCCATGCACTATCCATTGTGCCACAGAGTCACCTCAAAGCATTTTATCTTTGAATATAGTACTTAGAAAAGGGAAGGGAGATCCTGAAAAATTTTAAGCCAGGGAATTAACTTCAGATTATCCTGTAATCAGCTTCTGGTTGCCTACCCAATCTGGATTATCCATATCCTTTCCTTCTCTCTTTTCCTGCTCCCTAGAATTTTTCACATCAGACAATGAAGAGTGCAGAAATTTAAATTTGACATGTTGCTACCCCTAAGAAGTTTCCTCTAAAGTTCAACAAAAAGAGGATAGGTGAAAGCCAAAAGGTGAGGGAAGACTTGAGCTTATCTTTGAGTGGATAGAAGCCAAGTATACCTACTTTTGGCAGCAAAACATTTGGTAGTAATTGGAACAATAAAAAAGGAATGTGGATTATTTCCTAACATTATAGTCCTTTAGAGATCCAAGAGTATAGTTTATAAGTCACTGGCTCTTAAGCACTATTTCTTCCTAGTCAAAGGTGGCATTTTAATATTCAGATATGCCAAGGGAGTTCCCATCGAGGCACAGCAGAAACAAATCCGATGAATCCGGGGATTCGATCCCTGGCATCACTCAGTGGGTTAAGGATCCAGCGTTGCCTTGAGCTGTGGTGTAGGTTGCAGACACAGCTAGGATCTGGCGTTGCTGTGACTGTGGTGTAGGCTGGCAGCTGCCTGGGAACCTCTACATGATGTGCGTGCGGCCCTAAAAACCAAAAAAAAACAAACAAACAAAAAAAAACCCCAAAAAATTTCAGATGTGCCAGTGGAGAAAACTGCATGTTATTGGCCTTGACTCAGATATGTTACAAATATTGAATTATTGCAAGTTTCTGATAGGTACTTCCTGACTGGCTAGAGTCAGTGGGTCAAACTGAACTTAGAAAACTTTGAATAATTTTGGTCTTTTGGTTAACTTTTGTTAAATCCAAATAAACCATTTGCATCTTGGCATTATAAAAAGTAGGACCTAGCCAACAAAAGATCAATGTTAAAAGGATACATGGGGAGTTTTTTGCTGGCTGGGTGACTACAGTGGTCATCTAGCTGGTTTCTTTAATTATTTCTCAACTCCAATTGAGTTGAGTACTTAATCAGGTGCCATCACTACATGAAGATGGCCCATATTGGGTAGAACCAATATAAAAAGAGAACCGAAGGTTGGCAAGCTTTTGAGGGGCAATTTTGAGGAAGATGAGCCCCAACAGTCATAGATGACCATCCTCCAATCCCTGATGTGCAAACAAACTTGTAGAGTTAAGTTCTCCAACTGTAAGAGGATGGCATGGAGTTAGCAGAGTTAGATATAGTTAGCACATAGACCCTTCTTGCTCCCTACAACATCTACAACATCTGGAAAATGAAGGACATGATCCCACTGAAAAACATCTGGAAAATGAAGGACATGATCCATCTGGAAAATGAAGGACTTACCCACTTCACCAGAGGAAGACGTCGAGCTCTTGCTGACACTGCTGGCAAGTGTACTGAACAGCTGGGAGCTGAGCCTTTTATAGAGGTTTTAATTGTGCCCTGAAGAACAACTTGGGAAGGAGACACCCACTCTGTGGGATGGCCTGATTCATTCCTTACCAAGCCCAGCTCCACCTCTGAATCCACGAATGGCTTGTTTATCTCACTATTTGCTCACGCAGCTATTTGGCACGAGGTTCAGAGACCTTTCCGCTTGACAGTTAGGTTACTGGCTCCACCTAACATGAAAGGATAGAATATTTGGCAGAATCTCTAATTTTCTTAAATTGTTAAAATTAAATAAAACAATAAAACAGGGAAATTGATGCTTAGAATCTTAGTTAATTATGATTTTATTACAAAGTGGTAATGTTTAAGCCATTTGCTTTATAAGAGATATAAATTCTCGGAGTTACTGTCATGGCACAGCGGAAATGAATCCTACTAGGAACCATGAGGTTGCGGGTTCAATCCCTGGCCTCGTTCAGTGGGTTAAGGATCTGGTGTTGCTATGAGCTGTGGTGTAGGTTACAGACTTGGCTTGGATCCTGCATTGCTGTGGCTGTGGTGTAGACTGACAGCTGTAGCTCTGGTTAGACCTCCATATGCCGTGAGTGGGCCCTAAAACACACACACACACACACACACAAAGATATAAATTCTAGGTTGAGATTAAACAGAAACTTGAAATAAACTGATGAGAACTAATGAATTTCTTTCTAGATGTGACAGTCCATGGGGAGCTGCTTATATCCCAGCCTGAAGTCATTCTGGGACAACAAGAGAGTGTCAGGAATTGGTTTAGTTTATTGCATCTATATTCTTGGGTTGTGTGATGATTTTCCTACAGATTGGGGATTGCTTCCTTAATAGGTAATTTTGGAGGGTACTTTAAAAATACATTTTCATTAAATTGTTCACAAGAGAACTTGAAATCTGTGAAATTTCATTCTTAGTGGTATCACACCTATTTGAAGTTTGCTCATTTCTTTTCTCATTAGCATATTGATGCCCCTGGAGAAAAAGAGCTGGTGTAATGCATTATTGTAGATATAATCATCCTTCTCAGCCTTAGTTACTAATGATTATGACACCTAAACACATGAGTCTGCTTCTCGTGGAAACACATTAAGGCAGTCGGTCATACTAGCACATTATATTTGCCAAGGCTTTCTCAACCCTGGCAATCATTTGCAAATCTCAGTACTGCTTTATTGTAAGGAACTGGATTTTATCCCTAGTTGTCAGTGACTCCCACCCTTACCTTTCAGACAGTATGAAACTTTGGTTTGTAATAGTTTTATGGAGACAATTAAATGATTTATTGGCATTCAGCATTTCTGTCTCCGCCTTTGTCCAATAGAGGCCCGTACTGGTTTTCTGAACTTTGAGGAGACTCTGTAGGGTCCTTCAATGACATGTGAATATTTGGAACCTAATTCTGTTCTTTTTCTTTTTCTTTTTTTTTTTTTTTCTGTCTTTTTAGGGCCACACCCACGGCATATGGAGGTTCCCAGGCTAGGGGTCTAATCGAAGCTACAGCTGCCAGCTTGCACCACAGCCACAGCAACGCAGAATCTGAGCTATGTCTGTGACTTACACCACAGCTCACAGCAATGCCAGATCTGTAACCCACTGAGCGAGGCCAGGGATCAAATGCATCCTCAAGGATTCTGGTCGGTTGGAACCTAAATCTTGATGGCTATTCTTTTGTGTGCAGATTGGTCCAAATGGTAGTGAACGTGAATTCTACCTTTCCCTTCACTGGATGCTATCCAGAGGTGGGGCGAAGAGGAAAGCACAACTGATAGGTAATCGTAAGCCTGGCTCCCCTCTGCATCCTTAAGGACTTCAGCACTGATATCTCTGATCTAGGGTTTCTCTAAGAACTGTCACCATTTCTGGACTTGGTGATGTCCAGACGTCACTCCTTAGTGAAGAATGAAGATTTCTATTTTTTTCCCTTCTATTTAGGGTTTTATACAGTTCTCTTAACCTCTGAATTCTAGGATAGAACCATCATGAGCACTGTATACTGCAGCCACAAATTGTCATAAAACTTCTATTTCTCACAGAGGGTACTAGCCCTTTTTATGGGTGTCCTTCAAGGAATTCCCTGGACAAACCCTGCCTTATGCCTGATTCTGCTATATTTTCCCCCCTTTTTATGGCTGCATCTTGGGCATATGGAAGTTCCCAGGCTAGGGGTTGAATTGGAGCTGCAGCTGCCGTCCTATACCACAGCCACAGCAATGCTGGATTTGATCCACATCTTTGACCTGTGCTACAGCTTGTGGCAATGCTGGATCTTTAACCCACTGAGCAAAGCCAGGGTTTGAACTCACATCCTCATGGACACTGTAGTGGGTTCATAACCCGCTGAGCCACAACTTAACTCCTGTATGATTCTGTTTTTATCCGCCTGTGTGTGATCTGTTGGGGGACTTCAACCCATGTGATGGGATGCCTTTTCATGATTTAATTACCTTTCTATAGTCAATACATTCCAAAAAAAAAAAAAAAAAAAAAAAGGACTAGGACATTTATTGGGTTCTATGAGAAAAAAAAGGAAACCATTAATCATTTTAAAATCATGGTTGGAGTTCCCGTCGTGGCTCAGTGGTTAACAAATCTGACTAGGAACCATGAGGTTGTGGGTTCGATCCCTGGCCTTGCTCAGTGGTTAAGGATCCGGCGTTGCTGTGAGCTGTGATGTGGGTCACAGACGCGGCTCAGATTTTGCGTTGCTGTGGCTCTGGCGTAGGCCAGTGACTACAGCTCCAATTAGACCCCTAGCCTGGGAACCTCCATGTGCCGAGGGAGCGGCTCAAGAAAAGACCAAAAAAAAAAAAAAAAAAAAAAAAAAACCCCAAAAAATCATGGTTGATCAAGCAGAAACAAATATAGAAACAAATTCAAAAGGAAGACACTTCTGAACAACCTTGAGAAATGGCTGAAATTGCATACACAGTAACAGAAAAAAATTCTTCCCCACTCTGAAGGAAGCTATATCTTGAATTCAGTGATGGTTCTCTTACCCACTCTTGTCTAAAGTCAGTACAAGAGGAGTTCCTGTTGTGGCTCAGCGGAAAGGAATCCGACTGGTATCCATGAAGGTGGAGGTTCAATCCCTGGCCTTGCTCAGTGGGTTAAGGATCCGGCGTTGCCATGAGCTGTGGTGTAGGTCGAGGATGTGGCTTGGATCTGGCATTTCTGTGGTTGTGGTATAGGCCAGTGGCTACAGCTCTGATTTGACCCCTAGCGTGGGAACCTCCATATGCCTCAGATTCAGCCCTAACAAAACAAAACAAAACAAAACAAAACAAAACAAAACAAAACAAAACATAAGGTCAGTACATGAGAGAAAATATTTAAAAACCTGAACAAACCTAAGAGAGAATTAGCTTCTCTTCCTTGCTGCTTTTGGTCCGTCATCAGAAAGATTGTAAGCAGATTCAAATGCTAAGTTCTAAAATTAAGTTTGATATTCTCATAATGAAGTGGTTCTCAATGATATACACTGTTCTTTTATTTAACAGTATCATTATTTTCAATTATCATTTTAAAAAGGAGCTCCTGACATAATGCTAATGCTTGGACAGGGAAATGATTTTCATTGCTTTGGTCGGTAAATGCCAGAGAATATAGAAAATTATCAAATCCTGACTTATTAGTTCATTCTACTTTTTTTTTTTTCTTTTTTCGTTCTACTTTTTTAAAAGACCATCTGGGAATCCTGGAAATGTGGCCATGTCCGCTCATTGTGGTTCATCAAAAAAGAATGGCATGTTTATCATCCGAAGATTTTTATAGACAAAAGTTCTCATTAACCTTCTTTTGTAAGACTGGAGATGGAAGCACTGAGAGGTCAGAGAATATCACTGGCTCGCCCAAGCATGATCCAAGTGCCCCTGGCTCCATTCTGCCAAAGTGTTTTTTTTTAATCAAAATTTAATGACAATGGGTCTGGAGCATAGCTACAGTGTTGGCTTTGACATTTAGGCCCTTTATTACAGAGGAATTGAAAAGAGATTATAAAATTTATATCACTCAGATGTTTTATAATTATTACATCAATCATGAAGCCCCATCCGGGCAGAAATATTTGGGTGTGGAGCTCTGCTGGATTAACAGAGAACTAAGGAAGTATTAGGTTTTCCTGGTCTTTATCTCATTCAAAGCCTTATTTCCCATTTTCTCCCGTCAGAATCCAGAAAAACTGGTTAACAGATTTGACATTCTGTGGCATTCTAGTAGGACCAGGCCCTGTCTTGGTTTTATTGGAAAACCACCAAAATGAAAATTTGGGTAAAGCAGAGGAGACAACCAGTGTTATCCTCAGCCTAATGGGCTTCTCCAGAGCTCAATATGAGTCATGATGTGAACTCAGAAAAAGTCCAAATAGGATGATTTTAGATGGCTTTAAAGAAAGTAAGATTCTTTGGTAAACTCTAAACATCTCTTCAGTGAAGGCTTTTTCTTTAAATTTATGTGTTAAAGCTTTTCTTATTATTTCTTCTTATTCATTGATCCACCCCCTGGTGTGTGGCCTCTGCTAGTCCAAAACTTAACATGTTTTCTTTGAGGCGCCACCCAAGTTCCATCTCCTCCCAAAACCTTCCTTGACCTTTCATATAATGATCTTACAATTAAAACTTTTTTTCCACAGCATGCATAGTCAGCATCATACAACCTAGCACTAGTTAATGTGTCATTTCCACATTTTTCTCCAATTTAATGGGTGCCTGTTTTGTCTTCTCAATTAGATTTTAAGTTCCTTAAAGGCAATGGGTATTTTTTATTTCTCCTAAGTGTTTAGTAAAATCCTTGCTGATATGAAATAATTTTATTACAGTACAGCAGTTTAAATGGCCACCAGGTCAGAATGAGATGAGTGGCTTGATCTGGGAGTTCTGTGGGTTTAGGTGATGGCTTGGGGCCGAAGGCCCACACCGTCATGGGAGTCAGCCCTTCTGGGGCCTCTTTCTAGTTTCACCACTTACAGGACAGATGACCAAGAGGCCTTACTCCACCCCTTTCTGCCTTCCCCCATCCATCACTTCACCCTCTGGTAAGTGAGGAGCTGATATGAATCCCTTCCTCAGAGGGGAGCTGTGATAATTACAACTTGTAAAGCATTTTGTGATTGTTAGATATAAAAGGGCTAATTATTATGATCATTAATAATTCTTAATTTTTATCTTCTTCAAGGTAAATTATCCTTACTTTAATTATACCCCCACCCTCTGGTAATTATAGCTCTGAGAGTCAGCAGATGCTTTCATCTTACATCATGCCATACGGGGTGACTGGGCACAGGTGCCAGGGAGAGCACTTCTACCTTCTGCCCACTTCTGCTGTCACCCAGAGGGGCAGAGGACTCCCGGCTTTCTTTGTCATTATATTGGTCGTAGATTTCTAGTGATGTGTTTTCTCTGTTATGTAATTGTATCTTTGTCTTAACCAGCAGCACCTCAGTTTCACAGAGATTTGGGATTTGCTGTAAGGCACATTGAACGGGGAAAACAAATTTAATTTTTGTAATATGATGAATATGCTCTGAGTGAGGGAAGCAGCCATTTCGGATGAGACTGAAGAGACTCTCTGGTGTCTATTATAAAAGGCTTCACAGCTCTCTTATGAAGGAAGGGCCCTAGTTCCTCAAGGGTAGAGGTGCTATGTGACACTCTGAGGTCTTCTTGAACTTAGATCTGTTTCTAGTAGAATGCGAAGTCACTCTTTAGGAGGAGATTAGATTTATATCTAGAGAACTTAAAACATTATTTTGAGAGAGAGAGAGGTTTTGTTTCTGACAGCAAGGCATAACATAAAGGGGATCGGGAGCGGAGGCTTCACCCTCTGTAGATACTTTGGGTTGGGAGAATAAAGGTCATGGCCTCCCAAATGTGGAAAAGAGTGCTGCCAGCACAAGGAGCTAAGTGCCAGTCTGGCTTGGGATGTTTTCTCCAGGTCCAGATGTTCAGTATTCAGCTGTGGCATGAGCAAGTTAGTGATTCCTATGTCTGACGCAAGAATGGAGGTGGAATAGGGGTGAGCAGTTGGTGTGGGTAATGTTCAGAATTTTTAGTGGCTTTCCTTCTGACTCTTCCCCTTCAGAGGGACTCATGTCCTCTGGAGTCCACCTTCCTCTCCATCATCCTTCTTTCAGTTGCCTTCCTTTCCTCATTTCCTCTTCTCTTCTCCTTAAAAAAATTTCCTGTTTCCATCCCTTCTTCAAAACCACTTCAAACTTCAGTAGAGAAATAGGATAGTGTTGAAGGGACTTTGAGTCAAGGTCCTTGTCCCTTTGTTTTATGTGAGGATCTGAGTGAGTTCATAGTGTTAGTGGAGAAGCAGAAGATAGTGTGTGTGCATTTCTCCATTCTTCCCACAGTTGTCTTTTTAGGTCCATAGCCATTTACTGAGTCTCCTGTTCTATGTTAAGCATGGTGCAAGGCACCAACTTCTCCTCAGAAGGCATTCCAGCCCTACCCCTTGATGATTTGGAGTGAGACGTCTTGTGATAAGAAAGGTTTAGTTTCAAAAATAAGGCAATTTTGCTTGTATTTGCTTGTGTATGCTAAAATTTTTTTTCCCCTAAGAACACACACGAAAACACACTAACAACAGTGGTTACCTGTAGGGAGAGGGGTGGGGGAGTATCTTTTTACTGTGTACTTCCTTATATATTTTGATATTTGAGCCATGTGAATGTGTTACCTATTTAAAATTTAAATTCTAAAAACAAACGTTTATTCCAAGAGAAAAGAGATGAAACAGAGAGAAGATAACTAGCAGAATAACACCACAAACTTAAAAGTCCATTCTAAGATAAAAAAGAGCATAAACAGGAGAATTTCTAGGAGTCAATGCTTCTAGAAATAAAAATGTATGTATTTTTTACTCATTTTATATTGCAGCTGGCAAGGTATTCAGGGACTGTTATTATTATTTTACGGCCGCACCTGTGGCATCTGGAAATTCCTGGGCCAGAGGTTGAATTGGAGCTGCAGCTGCTGACCTACACCACAGCCACAGCAACACCAGTCAAATCTGAGCTGCCTCTTCCACTTACACGGCAGCTCATGGCAACGCCAGGTCCTTAACCCACTGAGCGAGGCCAGGGATTGAACCTTCATCCTCATGGACACTAGTTGGGTTCGTTTCTGCTGAGCCATGACAGGATCTCTCTACATGAATTATTTTTTAAGTGCACTGAAACAAATAAAAATTTTAAGACTTAAAACTCACTAAGGTGGTGAGGTGGTGGCACAGTAAGCTTTTTAGGTATTCTGTGAGATATATAATTGGAAGTTTTCAGATATTTTTCCTCAAGGCTTTCCCTTATCTGAAGATGATGAGTGGCTGTGGATGCTGCTTTTCTGGGTATCTGACCAAGCCTTGCCTAGCTCTGGGGTCTCAGCTGGCTTGCTGGCCCGAGGGTGCATCACTAAAGTCTCATCTATAGCCACATTGTTTGAAAGCATTTCCCAAGTAACAGGACAAAGTATTTTTGGCAACACAACTTAGGTCTTTGAAGTGAACCCCATCCTCCATAGGTATTGCAAAGGGGGAATGATTACAACTTCTCATTGGGCAAAAGTTAGTTTTTTTATTAATATAATCCCCCCTTTCAGTGCCGATATGTTCCAAAGTCAGATATGGGGGTGCCTTTTGTGTTTTCTAAGGTGCAAAACTCTTTAAAAATCTCCGAATACAAGCTCTATTATAATGATTTATATACCCTCACCTGTCCTGTGAATAGTCACAGTGCCTTGCTCTTCAGCTAATTAAAAACTTTTGGAGCTCCTGCTGTGGTGCAGTGGGTTAATGATTTGGCTTGTCTCTGTGGCGTTGCTGGTTCCATCCCCATCTTGATGCAGTGGGTTAAGGATCCGTCGTTGCCATGGGTTGTGGTGAAGGTTGAAGATGTGGCTCAGATCCTGAGGTGCTGTGGCTGTGGTGTAGGCTAGCAGCTGTAGCTCCAATTTGACCCCTAGCCTGGGAACTTCCATATGCTGTGAGTTCGGCCCTAAAAAGCCAAAAAAAAAAAAAAAAGGTTCCATGATCAGAGAGTATCCCTATAGGTGTCCAGAAGTCACTTTTTGATGATGGATTAGGAGGAAGGGGAGGGGTAGTAATGGCCCATGTGAGAGAAGTCACAGTGAACCATAGATAGAAGAAAGGCCACAATTTAATTGTTTTTAAATCTTGCTCTGAGTATGGAATAAGTGGCTAGATTGTCAGGATGTAAGTGGTAGGAGTGAAGATGGGGAAGGCAAAAGTAGTGACATTAAAACTAGTATCCTAGTTCTTTATACATTGGTCCGATCAGTGGTTTTTTTTGGAGATTAAAAACAAAGGACGGGGAGTTCCTGCTTGTTGCAAGGGAATTGGTGGTGTCTCTGGAGCTCCCAGGCCCAGTGTTGCTGGTGTTGCTGCAGCTGGGGGCTAAGTCTCAACTGCGGCTGGGGTCTGATATCTGGCCTGGGAACCCCATATGCTGCAGAGTGCCTGGAAAAAAAAAAAAAAAAAAAAAAAAAGCAAAGGTTGGGGAAAAGAAATTATTTTTGCTAGGGGAATGGTTTCATATCTGTACCTTAAAAGCAATTCCAGGAGGATCACCTGAGTCAGCCTGAGCTTCCTCTGCTATCATTATTCAAATGAGGACTTGAATAAGCAGAATGAGAGGAAGAAAACTGCCTGGGGCATCAGCCTAAGCAGGCTAAGTGGACTGGTGTTGCCCATATGTAGTCAAAGGCTCCTGAAGGAGGTCTCCTGTTTCTAATCCAAGCATCTGCCATCTGTCATCCTAATCCTCTGCATTCAACATCATATAATCAAATCAGTCTAATCAGATTTACTGAGCATCGGCTCAGGTACTGAGAATGCTAACATGGACTAGAGATCCCTCAGTGCTATATCTCCTGTTTAGTGGAGGGAGTTTGGTCCTATATGATGTAATAGTGGAGAGTCTACTTTTGTTTTTGTGGTCATCACCATTATCAGCACTGTAAGCCATGTGTGATAGTAAGGGTTGTCTCTTACTCTTAACCAGTCCTGTGTAGTATGCATAATAACTTTCATTTTGTAGATGGGGAAACTGAGACTTAGATGTTAAGTGACTTACCTAAAGTCAAAGAAGTTGGCAAGTGGCAGAGCTGGAGTTTGAATCCAGATCTATCTGGATTCTAAAACTCATATTCGGAGTTCCCGTGGTGGCTCCACAGGTAACGAGCCAGACTAGCATCCATGAGGTTGCGGGTTCGATCCCTGGCCTCACTCAGCGGGTTAAGGATCTGGCATTGCCGTGAGCTGTGGTGTAGGTTGCAGACGCATCTCAGATCCCGCGTTGCTGTGGCTCTGGTGTAGGCCAGCGGCGGCTACAGCTCCGATTTGACCTCTAGCCTGGGAACATCCATATGATGTGGGTGCGGCCCTAAAAAGCAAAAAGACAAAATAAAAATAAAAATAAAACTCATACTGTTTACCACCAGTGCTACTACAATTCTTTGCTGCCGGTGGAGAGGCAACAGTACTTTGATAGGGAAAGTATGAGTTAAAAGATTTCTTTACCACTCCCCCTCATCTTAGTTCAGCTAATGCCTTGCCCCCTCTGATGTGGTCAGAACCAGCACATGCTAAACAGGGGGGCAGCCCTCTCCAGAGGGTGGCAGGCAGTCCCGTCAGCCACAGACACATAGAAGTTCATAATCTTTGTTAGGAACCTGGGAGAATCTTGTCTCCAATGAAATAGGATGCTGATCAGACCCAGACAACTCAACCTCAGCCATGTTTTTCCCTTGACAACTTGGTATAAAGAAACCAGATGTGGCCGAGACCAGTTTGTGCCACTGAAGAAGGCACTGGGGCTAAGTGTCCTGCTATCAGATACCAGAGCAGTGACTGCTGAACGTCACGTGAGGCTGTTGCAGACTTCTAGCCACAGCTTGATTATAATCATTAAGATTTTACAAGACACTGAATGCATTGCAAAGAGTTTTATGATCTTCTTTTTATTAGATGTTCCCCATCCAGTCTAGTCTGACAAAAGGCTACCGCCTCCACTTTCCAGATGTGGAAACAGGGCCACAGAGAGGTTAAGTTCTCTGCTAGAGGTCACTGAGCAGCTAAGCTGGGGTTCCAACTTGCTGGATTGGCCGGATGTGGAAAGCTCCTTTGGGCCGATTTATTGATGTGGGTACCACGGAAATTTAGAGCTAATGAAATAATAATACCTTGTGGCATCCGGAAGGCAGTGGGATGTGTTCTTTGAAATTTGTGGTTGTCTTCAGTGTGAATTTTATTTTCTTGTCCAGAATTTTATGAATCAAAAGTAGAAGAGCTTGGTCATTCTTATTCCCCTTCTGAAGTTCCCCCTAACGTGCTAACTTTTCTTCTACTCTCCATAAGAAGAGGTTGATCTTGAATGCACGATTCCAAGTTCCAGACATTTAGAAAATGGTCCTGGTGGTGGGTAGTTAAGATCATGCTGTTCAGGCCATGTGAGAAGCGCAAGATAGCTGTCTTTGCTTGGAGATGGCATTATTGATATCCTCTTATTCTCCATATAGAGTTTCTACTTAAAGCACTAGTTTCATAGGATCTTCCTAAGTATTCAGGTACTTGAGGCTCTATCAGTGACTAAATTTGAGAACCAAGGGTTAAGCAAATTGAAACAAGTTATGTATGTATTATTCTTGCACAGCATGGCTTCTCAGAGCCTCCTGTGAGTTGTGAGTTTCCAAAGGAGGATTCTAGCATGAATCATATCTGAAACTCATGGACCACCATCTCCATTTTTTACCCCGACCTATTCTCTGACAGTGACCTTCCATAGAATACCCCTGAGGAAATTCGAGCTAAGAGATTCTCCAGCATGTCCCACCCAGGCAGGCAGCGTGAAGTCCCTTTCCTTCTTTCTGTGGCTCCTCATGGGGCTTCCTTTCATCCTGTGGAGTCATAAAAGGAGAGGAAAAGCTCCCTTCAAAGTTCTCATGGTGAAATATCTTCCCTATTGCATAAACCTTCTAGATGTGAGCTTGTACCCAAGGCCAGGAAATGAAGCAGACAGCTTCTGAACTGAACTTTTCTTTTTCACCCTGGTCATTATGCCACCTGTAATGTAATAAGGGAGTTTTGATTATAGGTTATGTGTTTGGGCACAAGTTACTATAGAGGTCTTAGGACTATAGCTCAAGGTAGATTGGACTGTATTATGAGCAGCATCTTAAAATCATTTGTACCAATAATTTTTCAACATAAGAATGGCCTCCTGGAGTTCCCTGGTAGCCTAGTGGTTAAGGACTTGGCATTGTCACTGCCAAGTTTGATCCCTGACCTGGGAACTTACTCATGCCACAGGCATGGCCAAAAAAAAAAAAAAAAAAAAAAAAAAAAAGCCTCATTATCTCTACCATATTTTTTCCCAGATCTGTGCATTTGTGTCTTTTTATACATAGTAGTGTTGTCAGGGGGTAAGAATATGTCTTCTTTAGGAATGGTTAATTTTTAGATAGATTCTGGCTGGTCATGTGGTAAACTGGGAGGTGGCGAGTCCTTGCTGTGGGCGCAGCTCAGACACTGGTATTCTCTATGACCTTAGGTGAGTCACTTAAACTCTCTGGACCCCGGGTGTCTATCTATGAAATCAGGATAATGACTCCTGCTTCCTCCTTCCCTTCTGGGGGTGGGGGTGCGAGAACAAATGAGATCATAAACAGCGAAGAGCTTTGAACATACAGAAAAAAAGCAAGAAGAGAATTTTCTCCTATTTTCATGTTCTTTTCCTTCCCTTGGCATCCAAATGCAGAATCCTGTGAACAGATCCAGGAAGAGAGAAGTGAGGTCAGGAAGAGGTTCTTGCCTGTGGAACTGTCCAGGGGCTTTTGCAAGACTCCTGCTCTCTCAAAGCATTGCCTGGAACATTACCCTCCTTGAAAGCACTGTGAATGTTGTGAGATTTGCCCTCTTGGTCCTTTATCTATCAGTTGATTATCAGCTTCTGTTACTATGGCTTATTTAGTCTGATTATTTTATATTTATGCGTTAACCATCTTTCCTACTCTGTTTCAGGATTCAGGCAAAATCTCTTCATGAAACCTTGCCAAACATCCACTTGTTGAAATTTAGATGCATTTGCTGGATATTTGACCTGTCACTGGCTTTTCTTAAAACCATGTGCCCAGGATATCTAGGACTGGTATCTTCAGGTATTTTTTATCTCCGCGCATCGGGATCTGGCATCTCAGTGGCTTTTGCTTTCAGTTTTTCACAGTGCGTATATGATTATAATGCCTATTTTCCTGAGGACCAAAGGAAGGCAGAGCTTGGAAGGACTTGAGGCCCCAGAGTGACTCATGAGCACAGGGAATGCAAGTGAGAGATTCTTCTCTCCTGACCTCACTCCCAGACCCCACGCCATCTATCCCGTTTCCTCCCATGGACTTGCCTGCTTGGAAATCAGCTCCAAAGCTATTTTGTTGCCTCCTCCCATCCATCCTTAATCTTTGACGTAATTCATTTATCTAAGGCATCATTTAGCCCATTATCTCCTGTGGTTCTCAGTTGGTAGCAAAGAGTTTCCACCTCTTTTCTTCTTAAGTACTAGGACAAGTCTCAGTAAGTGCAGTTCTCCACCTACCTCCTTTTCTCTGGGCTTTAGTCCTTGTGTCAGAGGCTTGGGATCATATCTTACAGGGGTAAGTGCAGAGTGGTTGCTCAGGATGGAAGGGAAACTATAATTTATTCAGTGCCTTCCATTTGTTAAACTCTATACTAGATTCAAAAATAACAACAAACCTGTAAGTGTGGTAGTTTTCAGATGAGGAAAACAAGACATAGAGAGGCCAAGTGACTGCTTAAAGTCACATGACAGTGTGAGTTCCACTATGCCTTCCTGCTTTGAGTTGTACTAAAAACCTTTTGGTGGCCACATTTCCTGATATTCACATAATTTTAATAGTTATTTATGGTTTGAGAAAGTTTTCACAAATTTGATTTTGTTTTATGCTTACAGCAGCCTTGTGACAGGTATCACAGTAGTTCAGTTTTTTAGATGAAGCAGCTGATGCTCATGAGGTTTGGTGATTTGCCCAATATCTCACTGTCTGATAACCAACCTATGCTGTATAATCTATTATCAAAATATTCTTCCTCAAGTACTATTTTCATTATGCCACTCTTCTGATTAAGAAGCTTATTTATTTACAGGTAAATATGAATTGTCAGTCAGTTGTTCAGTTCTCTTTGCCAGCTAACCTCCATCCATCCATCCATCCATCCATCCATCCATCCATTCATTCATTCATTTATTCAATAAGGCTTGATTAAATACTTGTGATGTGTGAAGAACTGGAAAATACTACAAAGAGTATTCCCTACTATGAAGAGAAATACTTCATGACCTGGCTCTTGAGGAGATTACATTGTGGTCAGGAAGTCATGTGGGTGAACCTATTACTTTAATCCAGGATAGTAAAGGCTATGCTAGAGTTGTCATGGGAGCACATAAAAGGGGCACCTCACCCAGATGGTGGGCTCAAAGAGGACAGCTTAGAGAAGGTGGGGCATGTGCTAAGTCCTGTGGGACAAGTTAGGTGTAGGGTGTGAGACAAGGAGGGATAAGAGATGAGGTTGGGAAAGCTAAGCAGGGAAGATCTTGAAAGACTTTGTGAGCAAAGGTAAGGAATTTAGACTTTATCCCATGGACTACAGAGAGCCATTACAAGGTTTTAGGTAAGAGATGACATGATGACATAATCAGATTTGCATTTTGGAGAGGTCACTGTGGCAGAAGCATTGAGAATGGATTGGAGGAGGGGTAGATAGGAGACAGCAAAGTCACTTTGGTATCCATTGCAGTAAAATAGATGAGAAATGGAGCCCTGAACTAAGTTATTTATACCTTAGTATAAAGAAAGAAAAACATGTGAATCAGAAGATTTTTAAGAGGTAGAAAACTGTAAGGCCTGCTGACATATTGGATATAGAAGATGAGGAAGAGGAAGGAGTCAGGAGGAGGTGTGGATGTTTGACTTGAACAGCTGGGCAGACAGGCGGATTGTTTCCAGGGAGAGGGATGTGAAAGGAAGAGTTCCATCTAGGGCATATTTAAGGTGCCTATGGGTAAAGAAGTCCACCTGGGTAAAGAGGTCCAAGAAGCAATAAGACATGTCGGTTTGGAATTCAGGAGAGAAAGTGGCTGGAGATATGGATTTGGAAGCCATCAGCAGGAGTGAGATGACTGTCACCTCAAGAAGAGATGAGATTGACTGGAGGAAGTGCATAGTACAATAGGTCTCACCCTTGGCTATGCATTAAAATCACCAGGGTCAGGTCACAACACAGACCTATAAAATTAGAATTTTTATGAATGGGATCCATGCATCAGTGTTTTTGCTTTTTGGGTTTTTTGTTTATTTGCTTGTTTTAGAACTTTCCAGATGATAAAATGGCAGCCAAGGGGAGTTCCTGTTGTGGCTCAGCAGAAATGAATCTGACTAGTATCCAGGAGGATGCAAGTTTGATCCCTGGGCTTGCTCACTGGGTTAAGGATCCGTCGTTGCCATGAGCTGTGGTGCAGGTGGCAGGCACTGCTTGGATCTGGCATTGCTGTGGCTGTTGTGTAGGCCAGCAGCTACAGCTCCAATTCAACCCCTAGCCTAGCAGCTTCCATTTGCCGCAAGTGCAGCCCTAAAAAAAAAAAAAAAAAAAAAAAAAAAAAAAAAGTGGCCAAGGTAGAGAAGCACTTGGCATAAAAGGAAAAGAGGGAAAAGCCTCATTAAAGGTGACAAAAAAGGGGAGGAGAGCTCATGAGGAAGCCTAAGAAGAACTCTTCTGAGGAACTGGGGAGGCGGAAGCAAAGGGGATTATGGATGTTGGGGTGTGAGAGGTCAACAAATATGGAATGAGCACTCCTCTTCTACCTAATCTTCAGTCACTTCCTAAAATGGCCCTTTCCTTCAGGTAACTCATGTGTTTGCTATTCCCTGCATTTAGCTTGGTAGATGTTCATCTGTGTTTCTACTCAAACAACTCCTGATGCCCAGGATTCATGCCCTTTTCCAGGATATCAATTCACATCCATTCCATGTATAAGACTTGCCTCACAATGTAATACTCCATGGTAAAAAGCTGAAAGCCTTTCCACTAAAACCTGGAACAGGACAAGGATGTCCACTCTCATCTCTTCTATTCAACATAGTATTGGAATTCCTAGCCACAACAATCAGATGATAAAAAGAAATAAAAGATATCCACATTGGATGGGAAAAGGTGAAATTGTCATTATATGCAGATGACATGAAACTATACATAGAAAATCCTAAAGACTTCACACAAAAACTACTGGAACCAATCAACAAATTCAGCAAGGTAGAGGATACAAGATTAACATACAGAAATTGGTTGCATTTCTTTACATTAACAATGAAGTATCAGAAAGAGAATGTAAAAAAAAAAAAATACCTTTTAAAATTGCACCCTTCCCAAAATAAAATACTTAGGAATAAACCTGACCAGGAAAGTGAAAGACTTCTATGCTGAGAACTATAAAACATTAATAAAGGAAATTTAAGATGATTTAAATAAATGGAAAGATATCCCATGCTTTTGGATTGGAAGAATTCATGTTATTAAAATGGGCATATTACCCCAAGCAATCTACGATTTAATGCAGTCCTCATGAAATTACCCACAACATTTTTCATTGAACTAAAGCAAATAATACTAAAGTTTGTATGGAATCATAAAAGACCCAGAATTGCCAAAGCAATCCTGAAGAAAAAGAACAAAGCAAAAGACATAATCCTCCCAGACTTCAGACAGTACTACAAAGTACAGTAATCAAAACAGGGTGTTGTTGGCACAAGAGCAGACATCTGGATCAATGGAAAGCCCAGAAATAAGCCCACACACTTATGATCAATTAGTCTTTGACAAAGAAGGTAAGAATAAACAATGGCAAAAAGACAGTCTCTTCATCAGGTGGTGTTGGGAAAGTTGGACAGCTGCATGTAAATCAATGAAGTTAGAATGCATCCTCACACTATACACAAAAATAAACTCAAAATGGCTTAAGAACTTAAACATAAAACATGACACCATAAACCTCTTAGAAGAGATGATAGGCAAAATATTCTCTGATGTATATCATAGTAATATTTTCTTAGGTCAGTCTCACAAGGCAATAGAAATAAAAACCAAAAATAAACAAATGGAACTTAATCAAACTTACAAGCTTTTGTACAGCAAAGGGAACCATAAACAAAATGAAAAGACATCCTACAGCATGAGAGGAAATGCTCGCAAATGATGTGACTGAAAGGGCTTAATTTTCAAAACATACAAACAGCTCAACAACAACAAAACAAAAAACCCATTAAAAAAATGGACAGAAGATCTAAATAGATATTTCTCCAAAGAAGAAATACAAATGGCGAATAAGCACATGAAAAAATGTTCAACACTGCTAATTATTAGAAAGCTGCAAATCAAAACTACAATGAGGTAATAATTTACATGGGTCAGAATGGCCATCATTAAAAAGTCTACTAATAACAAATGCTAGGGAGGATATGGAGGAAAAGGGAACCCTCCCGCACTGTTGGTGGTAATATAAGGTGGTATAGCCACTATGGAAAACAGTATAGAGGTTGCTCAGAAAACTAAAAATAGACTTACCATATGATCCAGCAGTCCCATTCCTGGGCGTATATTTAGGCAAAACTATAATTAAAAAAGATACATGCATCCCTATGCATAGCAGCAATATTCACAATAGTCAAGATATGGAAACAATGGGAGTTCCTGTTGTGGCACAGTGGAAATGAATCCAACTAGTATGCATGAGGATGTGGGTTGGATTCTGGGCCTCACTCAGTGGGTCAAGGATCCGGCATTGCCATGAGCTGTGGTGTAGGTCACAGACAATGTTCAGATCCCATATTGCTGTGGCTGTGGTGTAGGCTGGCAGCTGTAGCTTTGATTCGACCCCTAGCCTGGGGACTTCCATATGCTGCAGGTGTGGCCCTAAAAAAAAGATATGGAAACAATATAAATGTCCATCTACAGATGAATGAATACAGAAGATGTGATTCATATATGCAATGGAATACTACTCAGTTATAAAAAAACCCGAAATAATGGCATTTGCAGAAACATGGATGGAACTGGAGATTCTCATACTAAGTGAGGTCAGAAAGAGAAAGACAAATACCATATGATATCTCTTATACGTGGAATCTAAAATATGCCACAGATGAACCTATCTACAAAGCAGAAACAGACCCACAGACAAGGAGAACAGCCTTGTGTTTGCCAAGGGGGAGAGGGTTGGGAGAGGGATGGAGTGGGAGGTTGGGGTTAGCAGATGTAAGCTATCATGCATGGAGGAGATAAACAATAAGGTCCTAATGTGTAGCACAGAGAACTATATTCATTGTCTTATGATAAACCATAATGGAAAAGAATATTAAAAAGGAATGTGTATATATATATGTGTGTGTGTGTGTGTGTGTATAATTGAATCTCTTGGCTGTACAGCAGAAATTAACACAGCATTGTACATCAGCTACACTTCATTTAAAAAAAGACTTGTCTCAAATATCTTCCTCCAAGGATCTGGCTAATTTTATGAGATTCTGACTACATCTCTTTAGGTAACCCTCTATAACTACCTTGAATTGTTGATATAAGGTTTACATGTGAGAATGTAAGAAAGCTATACATGTGGTATAGTATAGGGTAGTATTGTTAAATTTTATCCTTGTGAGTAGGTTGCTTTTCAGTGATCCCAGAGTCTCTGTGTGTGTGTTTGATTTTCAAACTGGATTATAAACTCCTTAAAGATGGAAATTATTTTGTGTCTTTTCTGCATCCCTTGAAGGGGCTTAGTGGGCTGTTGAAATAGGCAGCAACACAACGTTTGTGGGCCCCAGACTGGTTAACCAAGCACAGCATCCCTGAATGTTGCTCCCAGGTGACAGGACTTCAGGACCTTTGTTCAGGGACCAAGAGTCAGGTGATAGCCTGCACAGACATGGGATGTCAGTATCATCTAGTCCAGATTTGTAGGTTTCAAACACATAAGGGAAGAAGTCTAGGTGTGTGCAGGAAATGGAAAAGGATTGAGGCAAAAACCATCTGATTGCTTTCCAGTTTGCTCTGAGGAAAATCCAAAACCCGTAAGCCTAACAGACATGATTCGTGGGTCTACAGAGTAACAGCTCTGACCTTATCTCCTGTGACTCTCTCCTTGTCCTTTTTGTATCCACTTTGTCACCTTACTATTCCCTGAACATACCTGACCTGCACTGGCTCAGAGTTTTTGCAGTTGCTATTCCCTCTGCCTGGAATGGTCTTCTTCAGATATTTATTTGTTTCTTTCCCTTACCTTCTTCAGGTCTTTGCTCCAATCTTACTTTCTCAGGAGATCTACCTTGACCACCTCTTTTAAAATTGTGACCCTCAATATTCCTTATCTTCCTGTATTCCTTTTTTCCCCTGTAGTACTTGTCATTATCAGACATAATATGTATTTTACTAATTTACTTTTTTTTTTTTTTGTCTTTTTTTTTTTTTTTTTTTTTTTTTGCTATTTCTTAGGCTGCTCCCGCGGCATATGGAGGTTCCCAGGCTAGGGGTCGAATTGGAGCTGTAGCCTCCAGCCTACGCCAGAGCTACAGCAACGCAGGATCTGAGCCGCGTCTGCGATGTACACCACAGCTCATGGCAACGCTGCATCGTTAACCCACTGAGCAAGGGCAGGGACCGAACCTGCAACCTCATGGTTCCTAGTCGGATTCGTTAACCACTGCGCCACGACGGGAACTCCTAATTTACTTTTTATTGTCTCTCCATTAGGATGTAAACTTTATGAAGACCATGTTGTCTGTCTATGTTTTTTTAAACTGCTGTATCCCTGGTGCCTGGATGGTTCTTGGGACATAGTAGGCACTCAGTATTTGTTGATGAATGAATAAATTAGTGAATGAATGAATAAAGTTTGCTTATCAATGGTCAAGATATTTTGAACTGGTTGAAACCCCGAAGGTCAGTCTGATTCTTTTCCTTACTCTGGTTTCCTGTTGGTTCCTTTATAGGGTTTTACTTAATCAATCAAATTATGGTGAAAACTCTTATTAATTCCTGTGGGACAATGGCTCTTTAGCCTTCTGGCTTTTTCTGTTTGCTTTCTCTCAAAGGGAATAAATCCTAAAGAGGAGTTTACTAAATCTTACTTCGAGCTTTCACCCCTTATATCTCCTGGTGGTGTCTCCTTGTCTTCTGGAAATACCTACCTTCCTTTGGAAGAAATTTGTGAAAAAAATAGCCACCTCTTTCTTTGAACTTCAAAGACAAATGAAGAGAGAAAAATAAGGACGGTATGGTTTTTACATCTGTGGGATTAACTCTGATGATGTTGATAAGGTTTGAAGTGCAGGTTTTCTAAAAGAGTTTGGATGATTTTTTAGAAACTGAAACACAATGAACTACTTGTGAAGGGGCCTTAGAATGTGTGTGGACATCATTCTCTCCCTCTGCTTCTTTCAGAGTGAGCATACAAGCAGGGGCTGCATGAACCACTGGTCCTACCCAGGAGAGCATCTGTGGTGTAATTCAAAAGCTCCTTGGTTTTCTGCTCAGACATATGGATGTGGTTTCTTTTATTTCTCATCTGACTCACCACAGGCTCATCCAGCTATACCATAGATGGGAGTAAGGCACATGAGTGAAAATAATCTCAGAGCTTTACTGTTTTAAAATTAGATTCTGACATAGGCTGAGAAACCGGTAGGCAAGAATGCCAAGGCAGAGATTTCTGGGTTGTGTGGGAGGTTCCACCTTTATACCCTAGAATTATAGCTTTGGATCTAGTTCAACTTAGAAATCATCCAACCGAAATCCCATTTATTGCAAAAGTCCTTCTGTAGTGATCCTGACTAAAGGTCGCCAGTCTCCTTTTAGGCCAAGTTAATGATGAGGGGAGCACTGCCTCCTCAAGCAGTGGACTCTGTTTTGGGACTGTTAACAATGAAAGGGAATTTCTTCTTAAATTCGATAAAGTAATTTTAACTCATGCCTGTTGGCTTAGTCTTACTCTCTCAAGCAGTGTGGACTTGCTCTTTATTCTGTGTGGCAGTCTTTGATACTTGCCACTGCCTCTCGCCTCCTTTAAGACTTCTTTAGGGGAGACGTCTTCATCATAGTCCTCTGGAAGAACTGCAGGCCGAAATGCCTCTCAGAATGTCTAGACTGAGCAGTGCAGGGCAGAGGTCTATATCCTTCCAATCTCGACATTACTTCCGTTCATTTAAACTTAGCTTCCTCTAGGCTTTCTGTAACTAAACACTTAAAAAAAAATTTGGGGTTCTCTTGTGGCTCAGTGGGTTAAGCATCCAGCATTGTCATTGCAGTGGCTTGGGCTACTGCTGTGTTGTGGGTTTGATCCCTGGCCTGGGAGCTTTCACATGCCACAGGCATGGCCAAAATTTAAAAAAAAGTTTAATTGTGATAAAGTACATATAACATTAAAATTACCATCTCAGTCTTTTTTTTTTTTTTTTTTCTTTTTATGGCTGCACCTGCAGCATATGGAATTCCTTAGCTAGGGGTCAGATCAGAGCTGCAGCTGCAGGCCTGTGTCCGAGCCACATTTTTTTTTTTTTTTCTTTTTTAAGGGCTGCACCCATGGCATATGGAAGTTCCCAGGCTAGGGGTTGAATTAGAGCTGTAACCACCGGTCTATGCCACAGCCACAGCAACGCCAGATCCAAGCCACATCTGGGACCTACACCATAGCTCATGGCAATGCCAGGTCCCTAACCCTCTGAGAAAGGCCAGTGATTGAACCCGCATCCTCATGGATACTAGTTGGGTTTGTTACTGGTGAGCCATGGCAGGAACTCCTACAGTACCCTTTGAGTAGGCTCTTTTCCTTGGTGTGGGAAGCAATAAAGTGATTTAAAAACAAGGATTGTAGAATCAGACCTGGATTTGAATTTTGTTCTTATCACTCAAAAGATACATGACTTTGGGGAAGTTACTTAATCTCTCCATGCCTCAACTTTCTCATGTGTAAAATGGTAACTTTCTCATCTGTGTAATGAAAAGCAGGGATTTGTTAGGATTTGTGAGAGGATTCCATGGAATAAGGCCTGTGAGGCACCTAGCATTGTGCCCAGCATGCACTAAGTGCTCAGGGAAAGTTACCGCTTTTTTTTTTTTTTCACACTTCTTTGACAAACAATTGTTTGTTCTTTTGGATCCATCACATGGAATTGTGATTGCTTTTCTGACCCATAGATTGTTAATTCTTGATGAGAGACAGCCTACCTCTGTATACCCCAGTGCCCAGCAAAGTGTCCAGCAAACTGTAGTCGTCAGTGTTTGTTGGATGCATGAATGAATCTGAGACTTATGAAACTGCAGCCCTAATGTTGGACGTATGTAAATACTGTTGTTCTTAATTAGGCATTGCACTGTAGGGCCTTATAAATGAATACCATCAGTGTCTTTCTTGGCTTTAGGGAAGTGTGTGGAAGACAGTGTGAAAGAGAGACTTGTAAATTATAAACTTTAAAATAAGCCGAATGAATTAGAATGCCACCATGGAGGACTGATAACAGCAGAAGCAGACAGGTGGAGTGGAGAAATTAAGACTAAGGTAGGTGTAGGGGATGGCTTTATGGAGATAAAATTTGAAGTGAGATTTTAAGGATGAGTACAATATTGGTTGGATAAATCCATCTACCTGTTTAAATCCTAGTCATTCATTAAAGTCCAGTATAGACACGTCCTCTACCCTGAAGATATTTGTCTTATCTCATCTGCATGTGATCTGCTCCTCTTTTGAGCATCCATGGTGTTTTTTTCTTATTGTCTTGCCACCTTCAGTTACAGTACTTGGTGTGCATGAGGTGATCAAAACAATTTTGTACATTGAATCATATCATCATTAGTTACATATAGTTTGGCACTTGCCTCTACCCTTGACTAATTGCAAGCTCTTTTAGGGCAAGAGTTGTGTCTTTCCAGTTCTCTAGAATGCCAGGCACTCTGCAGATCCTTATAGCCACCCTATGAAGAAGGTGTTATTATCAGAATTTTAAAACAGGAAAACCGAGACTCAAGATACAAGAAATTAAATGGCTGGGCTAAGATTGGAACTCACTTCTATTGAACTCCCAAACTGCTGCTCTTAATTGCATAGCCTGCTACACATGCATAGATGCTGCACAGTTAGGAATGATAGCTGCTGTAGCAGAAACTGGTGACCAGTCCATATGACAAAAGTCTTGTTCACTGGCCAGAGAGCGCCATGCTGTGACCTGATCCCTTCCCAACAGTGTTTGTCCTTTTCCTAGACAGCTAAGGACACAGAGAATCCAGTGATCAGTAGGTGGCACTAGAACCCTGTATGATAATTTCTCTGGTTTGCTTCCAAGGTATAAAGGGTGGGGAGTTGTCCAATTAAGCCGGAGTCTATGTGGCCTATTGTGGCGCTGTGGGCAACCAAGTTGGAAATGTAGACTGAAGCCAGATCGTGAAGGGCTTCTATGAGCATTTAATAGATACATACACTAATTGGGCATGCACTAGGAGCAGCCACTGTGTTGTATATGTGTGTGTGTGTCTTTGTAAATGTTACAGAGTGAAGTTGAGGAATACAGATAGCAAATTGCATTTCAAAATACTATATGAAGGAGTTCCCGTCCTGGCGCAGTGGTTAACAAATCTGACTAGGAAGCATGAGGCTGAGGGTTCAATCCCTGGCCTCACTCAGTGGGATAAGGATCCAGCATTGCCGTGAGCTGTGGTGTAGGTGGAAGACGCAGCTCAGATCTGGCATTGCTGTGTCCCTGGTGTAGGCCGGCAGCTGTAGCTCCAATTGGACCCTTAGCCTGGGAACCTCCATATGCCATGGGAGCGGCCCTAGAAAAGGCAAAAAGGCCAAAAAACAAAAAAACAAAATACTATATGAAAAATCAGATCAGATGGGCACCATCTGTGAGGCCTGTGGTATGAATGGGTATGGATAGGCCTTAATATAAGGGCTGAAAATCCTCAGCCCCTGCTACACGCACACACACACACACACACACACACACACACACACACACACCTTCTTCAGAACTGAAGCATCCATCAACCTCAAGCCTTCCACGTTAGAAACTTGTTTCTGTCTCATTGCCTTATTTCTTCCTCAAACTTCTTAGAGATATGGTGAGATGATAAAGGAGAAGGGTAGTGTCTAAAGTCACTTGTGAGTAGCCGATGTTTTTGATGCAGAGGGTACAGGGGCAAACAAGACAAACAAAATCCTTGTTCTTGTGGGCCTTAAGTTCCAGCAGAGGGAAAAAACTGTAAGTAACATAAAAATAAGATATCAAATATGAAAAATACTAACAACAAGAGGAATATGAAATTGAGAGTGATTGGAAGACTACCCTTTTAGATTAAATGTCAGAGAAAGCTTTTGAGGAGGTGACTCTTTAGTTGAGACCTAGAAGAAATAAGCCAGCCACAGAAATCAGGGAGATGACCGTTCCAGGCAAAAGAAGTAGTTGGTCCAAAGGCCTTAAGGGGGCAGTCAGCTTGTCCTGCTAGAATCAGAAGGAAGGCCAGAGTGGCTGGTGAAAGTAGAAAAGAGTGCTGCAAGATGAGATCTGGCAGGGGCCCATTCTAGAAAGGCCCTGGGAAGATTATTGGGTTTTATTCTCAGTGTGGTGAGAAGCTATCAAGAAGTTTAAGCAGGGGAGGAGTTCCCGTGGTGGCACAGCAGAAACGAATCTGACTAGAAACCATGACGTTGTGGGTTCGATCCCTGGACTTGCTCAGTGGGTTAAGGATCTGGCATTGCTGTGAGCTGTGGTGTAGGTCGCAGACCTGGCTCAGATCCTGTGTTGCTGTGGATGTGGTGTAGGCCGGCAGCTGTAGCTCCAATTTGACCCCTAGCCTGGGAACTTCCATATGTCGCGCGTGTAGCCCTAAAAAAAGCCAAAAAAAAAAAAAAAAAGGAATTTTAAACAGGAGAATGACATGTTGTGGTTTATATTTTCACTAAACAGTAAGGAGCCCATTAGGAAGCTCTTGCTCTATTCTAGGAGAGAGGTGATGGTGATAAGGGTGACAGGAGTAGACTTGACAAGAATGGTGAATTTGGGCCACACTGCATTTTGAGATAAAAAGAAAAAGACTTGCTGATGAGTTTGATCTAGGAGGGAAGGAATGAATACAATGAAGAATGCCTCCTAGATTTTCTTTGAGCAATACGGATGGGGCTACGAACTTACTGAAATGGGGGAAATTGAAGGAGAAAAAGGGCAAAAGTCAAGCATTCTGTTTGGGAAGGATGTCCAAATGGAAATGCCGAGTGGATGATTGGATATATGAGTTTAGGGTCTAAGAAAGAGATTGGAGATAGTGATGGGAGAGTTTTAGAAATACCGATGATATTTGAAACCAAAGGACTGGATAGTTAGAAGAGAGAAGGACAGGATTGTAGTTAGAAAAGAGGAGGTGGCTGAAGAATGAGCTCCTGGGGAGAAAAGTTGGGCTACAGTGAAATAAAATCAGTTTTTCTATAGGGTAATGACGCCCCTTTCTGATTTAGGTATATTTGGAAGGAGGACTAGAGTTATCTTCACAGTTTGCATGATTCTCTCAGAGTTTGAGTGCAGAGACAGTGCTTAAGGGGGACAGTTTTCTATTTGGCCTGTACAGTTGAGGAAATTTGAAAGGTTGCTCTATGGCTTAGATCCAGAGAGCTGCTTTTTTGCTAGTGCAGAGCCCACTTCTGGTCAGCCTATAGCCCTTTAGGATGTTTCTTCTCCCTCCTTTCACCACGTCTTGAGGGCGGACCCCCACTTCTCGTCTTTAGCTCTTGGCCTTAGAGCCTGGATAGCACCCCCAGTTTGCCATGTTCCAAAGTCTGCATGGGCTTATGTTGTACCTGTGATGGGGAAGTTACACAGGTCAAATTCACCTGACTCTATCCTTATATTAGCTGTTTCTCTCCATCCCAAACATTTTTCCTACCAGTTTTCCTCTTTCCTCTCATTTTATGCTCAGAAAACTTCTGTGGCTTCCACTATTAACAGAAAAAACCCCCAACTCTTCATGGTAAATTTCGAGGTCCTCTATGATCTAGCTCAGTTTGCCCTTTCAGCTTTAATTCTCTTTACTTGTCTTTCTTTAGTGTTCTATGTATATGCCTTTTGCTTCATTGAATACTCCTGGACTTTCCTTCCCCACATTGTGCTTATGCTGTTCCCTCTGCTTATTTGATTAAATCCCTCCCACTCTTCACTGCCTGGCTGACCTTCTGAGAGCTTCCATGGACCCTGAGCAGCTTCCAGATTTTGAGACCTCTCATCTTTAGATTTATTCTCCACCCTCTGGCTTTGTTTTCTGGGGAGAGTCTAAGTTATAGAGAACATTTGTGAAGAAGATCCATTTTATCCAGGAAAAATCATGCTGTTTATACAGCTGCCAGCATATGGGCTTCCCCTGGACAAACCGTGACCCTTCTCATCCCCTATGCCCCAAGATCATGGCCCAAGCTTAGATGCTTTCTTTCTTTCCTTTTCCCTTTTTTTTTTTTTGTCTTTTGTTTTTTTTAGGGCCACACCCATGGCATATGGAGGTTCCCAGGCTAGGGGTCGAATTGGAGCTGTAGCTGCCAGCCTACACCACAGCCATAACAACTTGGGATCCGAACCACATCTTAGACTTACACCACAGCTCAGGGCAACGCCAGATCCTTAACCCACTGAGCAAGGCCAGGGATTGAACTAGCATCTTCGTGGTTACTAGTCGGGTTCATTAACCACGCGCAATGACAGGAACTACATTCTTTCTTTGTGAAGACTTTTTAAAATCCTTCCAGGCAAAATTACTCCCTTCTTGGTTGCCATGACAGAAATTTTCTTGTACTTATGACGTTTTGTCTTATTTAATGGTTGTTTGCTCTAGACATAGTTCCTACTAGATTGGAATCTTCCTGAGGAAAGGAGCTGTTGTTATGAGTTTTTATATCCTTCCTATGATGAATAGGATCTGATGGCCCTCAGTATCCATTCTTATCTACTTCTATGTTTCTTAAACTACCTAACAACGAGGTTTCTAGATGTGAATCATATTTTACCAATTAGATGATTTTGAATGATATTTGAAGGTATTGTTATTTGGGCTATTTCTTTTGGCAAATAAGGTTATGGAGACATGGATGTGGCTTTTTTGGGAAGGGGGCACACCAGAGGCATATGGAGGTTCCCAGGCTAGGGGTCTAATTGGAGCTGTAGCCGCTGGCCTACACCAGAACCACAGCAATGCAGGATCCAAGCCGAGTCTGCAACTTGCACCACAGCTCATGGCAACACCAGATCCTTAACCCATTGAGCCAGGCCAGGGATTGAACCCGCAACCTCATGGTTCCTAGTCGTATTTTACACTGCACCACGATGGTTACTCTGAGACATGGATGTTGATAGGCAATTTTGGTAGCAATGCCAGAAGTTCTGGATTCAGTTTTCTGAGTCCTCAACAGCTATACTGGTGACACATTGAACTCAGTGTTTTCCGAAGTTTGCTGATTTTAGTGATTCAGCCCTTATAATTCTGGGCATTAAATCCCCTTTTGATGAAAACATCTAAAACGGTTACTGTTTCATTCACTGAGATCTGAATGAATAAGATTTTCATTTAGTCTCTCTTGTCTGTTAACCAAGTAACAGACAGCAGAGTCCCAGTAAATGTTTGTTAAATTTATTCTGAAGCCAGACTAATTACCTCCATCTGCCTACCTACTCAGCAAACAATTAATGAGTGCCATTAAACACCAGTGGCTGCACTAAATGCTAGGTAGTACCAGTTTAAGTAAGATATGGTCTTATTTCCAGTTTGGTGGGAGATAATTACTGTAGTGTGACAAATCATATAGCAGGAATGGGTAGAAACTGAGGGGAAGGAATGCTTGGAGGGTCCAGGGAAGCTGCCTGGAAGATGTAATACTTTTTGTTGGGACACAGAGGATGCTGAGGATTTTCTCAGGCAAAAAAGGGAGGGGAGGTATTCCAGGCTGTGAAATGGCATGTTAAAAATATGAATTAATGAAAGACTGTGGCATACTAAGAAAAGATATTAAATGATCCTGGGAGGGGCCTTTCATGAGATTAGGCTGGGTAAGTCATCTAGGTTAGATGGTGAAGGACTATGTGCCATGCTAAGGAGTGTGAACTTAATCCTTTTTTTTTTTTTTTTTTTGTCTTTTTGCCTTTTCCAGGGCTGCACCCACGGCATATGAAGGTTCCCAGGCTAGGGGTCTAATCAGAGCTGTAACCACCAGCCTACACCAGAGCCACAGCAACGCCAGATCCTTAACCCACTGAGCAAGGCAACCTCATGGTTCCTAGTTGGATTTATTAATCACTGAGCCACAACGGGAACTCCAGTGTGAACTTTATTCTAAAGTCACTGGGAGCCACTGTAGAGAAGGGAGACTAAGGCAGTGGAAATGGGGAACTGGGAAGAGGTTTAAGAGGTCTGGTGGATGTAGAGTTGGCAAGACTTAATGACCATTCGAATGTGGAGCTGAATGAAGGGAAAGGGTCAAATTTGACTCCTCTGCAGGGGAAGGAGCTGAAAATGATATTTTAGATAAATTCCTTTTGACTCTGTTTCATATTGATTCTTATTTATTTATTTATTTTTCAGTTCCTAGGACCTCAAAGAGATCTTAGATGTCAAGAAATGAGGTCTTATTCTTGGAAAATGGCCCACAAGTGAAGATGGCACGGCTCACAGTGAAGGAGGCAAGGAATCATTGAGGTTAATGCTCACCAATCATTTATTGGGTATTTTAGTACAGTTCCATAGATTTTCTTGTGAAAGGTTTTCAGGCTCCAGGAGCTATAGATTGACAGTGTTGGCTCATTGGAATCTGCAAACAGATGACATATGCTGTCTCTCTGATTTGCGTGATCAGAAACTAGGAAGGCATCAAGCTGGAATCAGTCCATTCAGCTCTGCTGATAAAAGCTCAGTGACCAGTCCTTCTGGTAGGGGTAGAAATGTGGGTGTGCTGGGTGTCGTGGACATCTCCTAGCAGCTTCTCATTGTGTTTCATTTTAGTGTAGACTACGAGGTTTGCAGTTTCTAATGGTTCATCCACAGGAGCTTAGTAAAATCCATGTGTCCCTTCCTCAGGCTGCAATGTATAGCTTCAGAATACCTTTCCTATTTCTGAACTTTCGGGAGAAATTTCTACCTTTCAGTGATACAATCATGTCCCCCTACAGGAGGGAAAACCAGGAAATGATTTAAATCCCCAAATTAATCAAAATTGGGATCTGATTATTTTACCCAATTTACCCCTCAGATTTCACCCAACCCAAACACCCTGGAAATGCTGCTCAGAGAGCTGAAATGCCCTGAAAGTGTATATTAGTCCCCCAAACATTTTTGCAGATAGATAGAGTAGAAGAGAGATTTAAAACATACATTTTCAATCTCTTAAACAGAAGTAAGGATGAACTTGACACGTAGATTTCTTCCTTGGCTTCTTGTTGCTCTGACTCTGGTGCACGCGCAGCCTAGTGCTGACCCTGTCTCTGCTCTAGTACATATTCGTAGAAGGGGTTGGGAGAAAGAGTTGCCTTGGTAGGGTGGCTTATACCTTGTTCTCTTCTTTGGGGTCTCTCAGTGCTCTGGGTTGGATGGAAGGCCAGGTCACTGTGTCTTCCCTGGGAACCTCGACTCTGGCCTTCCTCATTCATGTGGAATTTTTCTCTGTTAGCACGGCCTTGCTGGGTCCTATGGGACTGTTGATCCTGGGACCCTTGATACCTCTCTTTATCCTCATGGGTTTGCCTATCCTGTCGTTGCTGACAGTTTTGATCCTCTTCATGGGTTTGCTTGTCTCGTCTCTGACGGGTCTGCTCATCTTCATGGGTTTGCTTGTCTCGTCTATGACGGGTCTGCTCTTGTCTCTCTGTCTGGCCATAGTGGGAACCCTGGCCTTGTCTGTCTGTCTGACCATAGTGAGAACTCTGACCTTGTCTATCTGTCTGGCCATAATGGGAACCCTGGCCTTGTCTGTCTGTCTGACCATAGTGAGAACTCTGACCTTGTCTATCTGTCTGGCCATAATGAGAGCTCTGGCTCTGTCTGTCTATCTGGCCATAGTGGGAACCCTGGCCTTGTGTGTCTGTATGACCATAGTGAGAACTCTGACCTTGTCTATCTGTCTGGCCATAGTGGGAACCTTGACTTTGTCTGTCTATCTGGCCATAGTGGGAACCCTGGCCTTGTCTCTCTGTCTGGCCATATTGAGAGCTCAGGCCTTGTCTATCTGTCTGACCATAGTGAGAACTCTGGCCTTGTCTATCTGTCTGGCCATAGTGGGAACCCTGGCTTTGTCTGTCCGTCTGGCCATAGTGGGAACTCTGGCCTTGTCTATCTATCTGGCCATGGCAGGAGCTCTGGCCTTGTCTCTCTGTCTGGCCAAAGTGAGAGCTCTGGCTTTCTCTGTCTGACTGACCATAGTGAGAACTCTGGCCTTGTCTGTCTGTCTGGCCATAATGAGAACCCAGTTCTTGCCTATTTCTCCTACCATGGCCTGATTCCTGACCCAGCCTCTCAGATTGCTCATAATAAGAGCCTGATTCCTGTTGGTTTGTGTGGCTGGAGGAGTCCTCTCCCAGTCTTCCAGACTGGCCACAGCTTGACTGTTGCCCAAGCTTATCAGATTGGCCATAATGAGAATCCTGAAGTTGTTTCTCACACTGATTTAAGGCAAAGACATATCCTTGTCCTTTAGGCTTGCCACTGCCAAATGTATGGCTCAGTTTTTTATCAGAGCTGGAGTCCTGACCTTGTGTCTGAGACTGACCATAGCAAGAGTCCCTATCTTGTCTCCCAGACTGACCATAGTGGGAGTCCCTGTCTTGTCTCCCAGACTGACCGTAGTGGGAGTCCCTGTCTTGTCTCTCAGACTGACCGTAGTGGGAGTCCCTGTCTTGTCTCCCAGACTGACCATAGTGGGAGTCCCTGTCTTGTCTCCCAGACTGACCACAGTGGGAGTCCCTGTCTTGCCTCTCAGACTGACCAGAGCTGGAGCCCCTATCTTGCCTCCCAGACTGATCCTGGTAGTTGTCCTGGTTTTGTCTCTCAGATTGATTACAGTGGTAATCCTGCCTTTCTCCCTCCTGACTCTGCCTGTGTTGTCTCTCAGTATTTCCTGGAAACTTATGGTCTTGTTTTCCCTCATGCTCCCCTTCTTGCTGGGAGGTTCTATCTCTGCATAACTCTTTATCCAGCTTGTGATAGCAGGCTTGGGCCAGTTGGAACACCAATAGGAGATATTCATGAAAATCCACATGTCCATTTCTGTCTTTATCCAAGAGGCTCAGGATGGTTTCCACAGTCTCTGGGTCATTTGGTCTCTGTGAGAAGATTAAAAAAAAAACCACAGCAAAATCAGATGTTCTTCTATGGATACTAAGATGTGTGCCAGTGTCTATGCCCCAGTCCATTTAGTCCTCTATAAACCATCTTTGATAGAAGTGGCTTAGGCTTCTAGTCTTGGATCACCTGGTTCTCAGAACCTCATCCTTTGCTGGACCAGTGGGAGTATGACAACAGGGAGTAGATACACTTATTTAAAATCAGCCTCATTAGTAATTACTTTGAATTATTTCAGAAAGTTATCCCATCCCATCACATGCTATATTGTAAGTGGTTGTTCATCTACTTTTTTCCCAACCACACTGTGAGATCCTGGAGGGAATTAAGCTGGTTTTATTCCTGTTTGTATCCCCAGTGTCCAGGATGGTGCTGGTATGGAGTACATGCTCAGCAACTCTATTGAATGAATGAGATGGGTGGACAGCACTAAAGTATAGATATCAAGATCCAAATCTCAGATTTTCTTGTGCGAAATGACTCCCAGTTTGAAGTAGTACTCTCTCCTGTTCAAGCTCAGATACAAGGAGGGGTGTATGTGTGAGTGTGTGTGTGAGTGTGTGTGTGTGTGTGTGTTTGTGTGTGTTTGTGATCATGCCTATGCATACATGTCTATGTGCTGGGAGTGGATGACTAAGGAGCTTCCTGAAATTCTTCTAGTTACAGGGTGGAGCATGACCAAATAAAACAAAAATCATGAAGTCCTGGATGCAGGTGTCAGTGTAACTCACAGTTGACTCCGTGGAGCCCAGAGTCTGAGGATCTTACCCGGAGGATGTCTCCAAACTCAGCCAAGAGCAATTGCTTCAACTCCTTCTTGCACAGTGAGGTACAGTCCCCTTTCCCTTTGGCATATTTCTGGAACACCTCGATCACAGTGAGTATGCTGTTCAGGAGTTGAGCCATTTTAGCAAAGATGAAGGAACCTAAAAGAAGAAATAATATGTTCATCTGAACTTACATTGAAGACCAGGAGACAGTATTTCCAGAGGGAAGCTGGCCCCTCTTGGTCAGGGAAAGAAGCTGAGGAGGTGACAAAGCTCCTTGTTAGCCGTACCCTTTACTCCCTCTGACCCACAGTCAGGCTCCAGATAGCACGTGCTGCAGTGGAAGAACGGTGCAAACTATGTGCCGCCCAATAAAAAGAGGTAATTTCTTAAAAAAAAAAAATATATATATGGTTGGTGTTCTACATGCTCCACCTACTATTTCAGGTGGGACTTGCTTAATTAAAATTCTCATAATAGAATAAAAAAGAAGAGAGATCAGGAAGGCCATAGAGGTTGGGCCGGAAGCCAGTACGGTAAGGCATCATTTTCTACCAACGACTAGCACATAGAAGAGGGCACTACTGATGAGGCCACAGTCTTCTTAACAGCCTTGCTCAGGTGGGGAAGAAGCTAGCTTCATGGACCAAGGAAGATTTCTGGGAGGCCAAATTCTAGCAAGTGCTTCTGGCCTGAAGAGTCAGTGAATAAACAAACTGTTACAGATAAAAATAGCAAGCCATATTACTGCACAGAGGAGAGGAAATGTGTACAATCAGCCAGGTTCACATTGGCCATGCTGGAAAGCTGGAATCTTTTGAGATTGTGGTCTCAATGCTCTTTTTTCTATGGTGTGAAAATTCCAGTTACTGAGTTTACGGGCCTCCAAACTGAAGTCCTAACTGCAAAGCACATTGAACTTCCAAAAGCATGCAGTGATGCCTATAAGGATAAGTAGCAAATGATGACTTGCATGGGAAAAGCTGAGTCCCTTGTGGCCATTTATTGCAGTGAGGTTTGAATATTATTATGGCCTCATGGTTCAGGGCCTTGGCCCTGATGAGCCCTAAATTCTTGGATCTTCCCTAACTTGCACAGAAGTCAAATTCTCCTCTATGGGAGACTAAGCTATCCATCAAGAGTATTAGCCCTCAGTTTTGGAATGCCTAGGACACACTGAAACAACAGCATATATATTTTACAGATTCAGAAGTCAGCCACCCTAGCTATCATTATATTCCCAGATAGAGCCAAAAAAGGAAGCAGGAAGGTACTCGTGGCTACTCAAGGATACAGGGAGTAGTTTCTGACCTCCCCAGCCCAGCACATCACAGCCCCCATCAAGAGCCTCATGGATCCTGCCGTTGCTTCACCATGGATGTCTTACCTGCTTAAGGAGGTATGAGCAGAAGATTCAGAAGTCAGTGAGGATACTGGACACCTGAAAACCCATCCTATTTATAGGGATTTTAATTGTTCTACTAGACCATCCGGAGACACCCATTCTGTGGTGGAGCTTGAATCACTCTGGGCCCAGCCCAGCTCAGCCCAGCCTGACCTCTCCCTCTGCAGACCGTTCGATTTATTTACTTCCCCCATTTGCTCATGAACCTGTTTGTCATTAGAGTAGGTGACACTGTTCAAGTCCCAGCCCCATTTAATTAGGGGAGTGTGTGTGTACATGCATGCAGCAGGGGGTCCCAAAAGACAGAGGTGCAAGTTAAATTCATCCTTAACATGTGTCACTTACCAAGACTAATGGAGGCCAATGGTCAAATCACACCAAAGAAGGGTACTAATATAGTCACTTCACGGAAATCTGTTGAAGCAGGGACTAGAGAGTCTAGGTATATAGCCAGGGTATAGTTCCTGGAGATTTTAGGTTGTCTTTCTTGTGTAGTTAGGTATGTGTATTTTATTTGTTTATTTGTTATTATTATTCTTTTTGTCTTTTTGCCTTTTCTAGGGCCGCTTCTGCGGCATATGGAGGTTCCCAGGCTAGGAGCTGAATCGGAGCTGTAGCCGCCGGCCTACACCACAGCCACAGCAATGCGGGATCCGAGCTGCAACTGCGACCTACACCATAGCTCACGGCAATGCCAGATCCTTAACCCACTGAGCAAGGCCAGGGATCAAACCCACAACCTCATGTTTCCTAGTTGGATTCAATAACCACTGCACCATGACGGGAACTCCATAGATGTGTGTATTTTAATCTGTTGACTTATTAAAATTTTTTTCCCACATGACAGCTCTGCAGGCTAGAGGGAGAACTAGATACATGACCACTTTTGGGGAGGGGTGTGATGATGGTGAAGCTGCCACCCTTGGAGCCTTTGAAGGTCTTGCTAAAAAGTTAGAATTGAAGCATAATGTGGAAGCTTATGATAGCTGTGAATAGAGATGCTGCCAGAGGAATTACCGCTGTAGTGCAAGGGGATTGGTGGCATCTTGTGAGTGCTGGGACTCAGATTTGATCCCTAGCCCGGCACAGTAGGTGAAGGATCTGACACTGCTAAGTCGAGACTGCGGCTTGTTCTGATCCCTGGCCTGGGTATTCCATGTGCTGCGGGGCAGCCAAAAATAAAGAAAAAGAGAGAGAGAGAGATGCTATCAGAGACCTGGGCCTCCATTTATTCCCCATCTCCGCACCCACGACATACCAGTGGTGTCTTAAGATAGGAGATTCTTAGTAAATGTGGAGTAAACATAATTCCATTGAATTATGGAGGCATTTGAAAATCTTTTGTAAAATGCAAAAGAATATAGATTTACCTCTACTTTCTAATTTGTCTCACATCTAGATCCCTGGTTGGACTTTTTCCTGAGTCCATACATCAGCCAGTTATTAGTGATGACACCTGCTATTGTTAGCATGCACTCAGGATTCTGCAGTGGAATCACAAAAGTGTAGAGAGATCTTGGTCTGATTGGAATAAAGTGGTTTCACATAGAGAAAGATTTTGAATACGAGCTGCAAGACATGAGAAATGCTGAGTGTTAGAAAACCTAGGAACATGAGGAGTTCCCGTTGTGGCGCAGTGGTTAACAAATCTGACTAGGAACCATGAGGTTTCGGGTTCCATCCCTGGCCTCACTCAGTGGGTTAAGGATCCGGCATTGCCATGAGCTGTGGTGTGTGTAGTTCCCAGATGTGGCTCAGATCCTGAGTTGCTATAGCTCTGGTGTAGGCTTGGCAGCTACAGCTCCAATTTGACCCCTAGCCTGGGAACCTCCACATGCAGGGACTAGAAATAAGACATATTTAAAGAAGTCACGGAATAGACTGGGTAATTTGGGGCAAATCACTTCACCTCTTGGCCTTGAGTTTCTTTATCTACAAAAGGAGGTGGTTGAAATGATCTCCAAACTTTCTTTTGGCGTTAACACTCTAAGATGCTTTGATGCCAGTCTCAGTGCTAGCAAGAGCTTTTGAGCTTATATTTTAACTTTGCCCTGTTCATGAATTTGATAAAAGGCTAAGGACTTTGTGTTCCTCAGTCTTCCTCTGTGGAAAACTGGGAGGGCGATTATGGCATTCTGTTAGCATTTGTAAATTGCATGAGGACCAATTCTGTTTTTGTTCATTGTTTTTCCATGTGTTTTGCTGCTTTTATTTTACATTCATGTTGGAAGGTTGACCTGTGGCCTCAAAGACAAGATGTTTTTAAGCTACACTAGGCTCTGTGTTAAGCATGCTATATATGACATCTTATTTAATTCCACGACATCTCCATTAGGCAGGGAATACTGTCATCAATTTTCAAACAAGACAACTGAGGTTCAAAGAGGGATTAAAAAACTTGCTCCAGGTCATGCAGCTTGCAAAGGCTGAGCTGGGGTTTAAACCCATATCTTCCTAATTCTAAAGCCCTTGTTTGCAACGTCTATATTATACTGTTTCTGTTGGAACAGGACTGGTGATCGCCCACTCCTCAGGGAGAGAAGTAGCTTTCCACAGGAGCTGAAGTGAGTAATAACAAAGAAACTTCCTAATGACATTCTGTGAAGGAATCCAACCTTGAAATGAGAACCTCCTGATGCTTAACCAGTCAAATATTTATTGTTTTCCTATGCTTCTCTAGTACCTATGGTTCCAACACTGAAGGAGCTTATTATTTACTGGGGGAGACAGATAGATGCTTATACTTATAAAAATAAAACCTACACAGAAAAAGCACCTTCTGCCTTTGTAGTTGACAGAACGACACTGAAGAAGTTCCTTCTATTGTCCATTTCCTACAGTTCCCATAGTAAGCCTTTCCTGTCCATTTCTTTTGGGATGCAGATGTGCCCAGTAGGTGTGACAGGTACTATTTTGAGTTAATAGAGTTTTCAGGGAGTCTCCTTGTCCTATTTTAACCAAATCATTAAGGATAATTATCATGGGACTCGTAGGCTTACTTTTTCATTCTTTCGAGATGTTGAGTGCTTATTTAGTGAGATGAAATCCACAGGATCTAGAGTTCCCATAGTGGCTCAGAGGTAACGAACCCAACTAGTTAATATCTATGAGGATGTGGGTTTGATCCTTGGCTTTGCTCAGTGGGTTAAGGATCCAGTGTTGCCATGAGCTGTGGTGAAGGTCACAGATGTGGCTTGGATCCCACATTGCTGTGGCTGTGGTGTAGGCCAGCAGCTACAGCTCTGATTCGACTCCTACCCTGGGAACCTTCATATGGATGCGGCCCTTAAAAAAAAAAAAAAAGAAAGCTGCAGGATCCAGAGGATGGTTGTTATATTACAAAGGACCCCCTATGTGGAGTTCCCTGGTGGCCTAGCAATTAAGGATCCAGCATTGTCACTGTTGTGGTTCGGGTCACTGCTGTGGCACTGGTTTGGAAAAGAAACCCAAAACAGTCCCCATTGTAATCCTGCAGCAAGCTCTCCATTCCTGCTTAGCCCTTTGGCATTATACAAGTAGATAAACTGCAGATGGGGCAAATAAACGCCTTCCCTGCAGAAAAGTGGGACTAATTAATAGACATAAACTCTTTGAGATTTCTTGATATTGAAAGGTCATTTGTTATCATCTGAACAAGTTCTCATTTAAAAATTTTTCCTTGAAGATGAATTATCCTTCTGTTAATTATAGGCCATTTTCCCTATTAATGACATCTTTGACAGTCAGTGGTTTTTTAAGGTAACACTAGCTTCAGCAGTATTTTAACCTTGTCAAAAAATGTGTTATGAGCCAAAGACAGGAGGTCTGGGTTCCTGGAGGTCTTGTGCACAGGATTTAGTCTGGTGCTGGGCTTCCCTGTAGCCAGTAGCCCAGCCTTCTCTTCTACTATAGCATTTGTTGTTATTGTTTTTAGAATATATATGTATATGCATATATATGTATATATTCTTTTCTTGGCCACAGCATGCGGCAGCTTGATGTGGGATCTCAGTTACCAAGACCAGGATTAAACCTGGGCTGCAGTGGTGAAAGCACTCAATCCTAACATTAGACCACCAGAGAACTCCCCAGGATTTGTTTTTGGGTAGACGATCCCATCATTCTCCCCTCTCCAATGTCTCAGGTTATTTCCATCGCCCCTCCCCCACCCCCAATGAAATGACCTGGAAAGCGTCAGAAGTCATTGCTGAGCACAGCCCGTGGAATTTTAGGTACTTCCTAGAACATGTTTAATAATGCTACACACCGAAACAGATGTCTTCAAAGTCAACCTCATGGCATGGAATGTGGATCATTTAGGTCAGGTTTCTGAGGGCTTTGTTTTCTTTTTGTTGAAGAACTTTATGATGATGTAATTCGGAGTTCCCTTCATGGTTCAGTGGTTAACGAGCTGGACTAGGATCCATGAGGATATGGGTTCGATCCCTGGCTTCACTCAGTAGGTTAAGGGTCCGGCGTTGCTGTGAGCTGTGGCATGGGTCTACAGACGTGGCTTGGATCCTGGGTTGCTATTTCTGTGGTGTAGGCCAGCAGCTATGGCTCCAAATTGACCCCTAGCCTGGGAATTTCCATGTGCTGCAGGTGTGGCCCTAAAAAGCAAAAAAATAAAATAAAATAAAATAAGATAAATAATAATTTAAAAATATGATATAATTCAATTAACATAGCATACCATTCACCCGTTTTGTGTATACAGTTTAGTGTTTTTTATTATTATGTCACCATCACTAAAATCTAGTTTTAGAATATTTTTATCCCTCTCAAGGAAACTCTGTGTCCATCATCAGTCATTCCCAATTCTGCCCTCTACCATGTCCTGGCAACTTTTAATCTACTTTCTGTCTCTACAGATTTGCCTATTCTGGACATTTCATATAAATGGAATCTTAACAATATGAGGCCTTTTTTGACTGGCTTCTTTCATTTAGCATGTTTTCAAGATTCGGCGATGTGTAACGTATCAGTATTTTGTTCCTTTTTAAGGCTGATATTCCACTGTATGGATAGACTGCATGTGGTTTATCCATCCATCTGTCCATAGGCATCTGGGTTGTTAACACCTTTTGACTAGTATGAATAATGCTGCTGTGAACATTTTGTGTATAAGTTTCTCTGTGGACATATGTTTACGGTTCTTTGGGGCATGCACCTAGGGGTGGAGTTGCTGGGTCATATGATAGCTCTATGTAACTTTCTGAGGAACTGCCAAACCGTTTTGAGTTGTTTTTACAAAACTTTCTGGAGAGAGATTGTTGATTTAAAGGCCTTGACTTGAGGATGCCAACAGGCCTAACCAGCTTGCTAAGATGCAGCTAGGCAGGGGCAAGTTATTGCTGAGGCTCTGCACCTCCCAGGGGTCTTGTGCAACCTTGGAGCCCAGCAGCCACCAAGGAACCCACAGTAGTAGACACCCGATAAATGTTTGTTGACCAGAAGAATGTGTCTTGAGGTAAAGTGGGAGTGGAGGAAATGGGGCGGGGAAGGTAGATAAACATGCTTCCTGTGAAGTTGCAATTGTATTTTATTTTTATTTTTATTTTTTCGTCTTTTTGTCTTTTCGAGGGCTGCACCCACGGCATATGGAGGTTCCCAGGCTAGGGGTCCAATCGGAGCTGTAGCTGCTGGCCTACGCCAGAGCCACAGCAACCCCAGATCCGAGCCTCATCTGTGGCCTACACCACAGGTCGTGGCAATGCCGGATCCTTAACCCACTGAGCTAGGCCAGGGATCGAATCCACAACCTCATAGTTCCTAGTCAGATTTGTTAACCACTGAGCCATGACAGGAACTCCTCAATTGTATTTTAGATATTACCAGCAGTTCCTTTGAGGTCCCATCAGTGTTTTCAGTTCCCTCACCCCAACCCTTCCACCCCCTCACTCAGCTCCATCAGGATGGGAAGAGATAAATTTGGGGAATGTGTGTATGTGGAAATCAATGCTCAGCATTCTCCTGTTCCCCTTTCAAGAACAGTCAGATCTCGTCCAGATTTTATTTTTCAGATTTCATATGTAAGTGATCATATATTAGCATTTTTCTGTCTGACATGTCACTAAGCGTAACAATAATTCCCCTGCAGCGTTTCTCAGCCCCTCACCTTGATGCCCCAGAGAGCCCTTGGACCGAGAATTAGCGGCCCTTGGGTTGCACTGTGAACTTGGAAAAGTTGTTTCCACTTGGTGACTCAGTTTCCTTCCTTATCTATAAACGAGGGATGGATTGGAAGCTATGACTGGGTGCCTACCTGGATAGGTCTGTGGTCCCCGAGGGCATTTTTTTGTTGTTGTTGTTGTTTTTTCTAGGGCCGCTCCTGTGGCATATGGAGGTTCCCAGGCTAGGGGTTGAATCGGAGCTGTAGCCACCGGCCTATGCCAGAGCCACAGCAACGCGGGATCCGAGCCACGTCTGCAACCTACACCACAGCTCACGGCAACGCCGGATCGTTAACCCACTGAGCAAGGGCAGGGACCGAACCCGCAACCTCATGGTTCCTAGTCGGATTCGTTAACCACTGCGCCACAATGGGAACTCCGAAGATAGGTGTTTTTTAGCTGTGAGAGTGTGTGGTTTTCTCTGACTCCTGTGCCCCATTTAGAGTGGGATTTTGAAACATCCAGCTCAGCCTCGATTTCCTGTGGTCTTTTAGTACTTTCTGCTGTTTCCTATGTAGACTTCTTTCCTCTGAATGAGACAGTGCATTCTCCGAGAACAGAGACCTTGGTCTCCCCTCTTTGGATGCCCCCATATGTCCTGCCACAGTGCTAGGTCCCCTGTGCATGGCTGAACTGATGAACTTCCACTTTTGCAAGTCTGTGCTCCATGGGGAGCTCTGATTTGGGATTTTGAGCTTGTTTGTGGTTTGGCTCTTGGGGATAAAGACAATACTTTGTGACTACTATACACAGCATGGGGAAGGGGGAAGGGTTGGTAAGCTGGGCAGAGGGTGGGCTATCGTAATTTCACAGGGTCTGGGGAATGAATGACTGCTAGCATCTTGAGGGATTTAAACAGAGAAAGACCAGAGGAGCAGTTTTAGTTTCCCTAGAAATAGCTGGATGCTCCATTTCCCAGGCCTAGCTGGGAAGGTGGGATCCGAGGCCCAGCCCTGGAGCCACAGCTCTCACCAATAGATGAGTGCGTCTGTGACACTGGGCAGCATGTGCATGGAGAGTCCTGAGTCAGGCAAGCTGAAGGCGGTGTTGGCTGTGAGTCAGACTTATCAGGGCTCCAGAGGTCATCTTGCCCTGAGTCCACCCAAGGTGGTCGGGGCCCAGGCCATCTTTGACAGGTGTCAATCCCAATGCTCCCGAGGGAACAGACTCTCCATGGTCTCCAGGAAACTCCTGCCTGCGTCTCGTTCCCTCGGCTGTCAGGAGAAGTAGGATGCTGGATCAGGGTCCTAAGGGAGTGGGGAGAGAAAAGCAGGAGGTGCAAAGGCTTTGGTAAGGGGAATAATCCTTCTGTGCCTTTGCCAACAGAGCACCGAGGAGTTTCAGAGGTCACTAGGGGATGGCCTAGGGGCTTTCTTTGGTGGGGATTATCTGGGAATTAGGAGGGATGTTGTCCCCAATCCTCTATGATTTATTACCTAGTCCCCAAAATGAGGGCAGTCAACACTTGAATGATACACCTACCTGTCACGTCCACCTAACAAATTCTTGGCATAGTCAGGAAATAAGAAGGGAAGCTTGAGGGGTTCGAGGCCAAGCCCATGTTTTCTTCATTGATGATCTGATTCATTCATTCATTTTTTTCATTTATCCTCTTAAGAAACATTCGGTAAGAAAGACAGACCTGTTAACAATGAAAAGGATTCTAAGAAGAGGTTATGGCAGAGCTGGGGGCTAGAGTTGGGAGAGAAGCAGCATTTCATCTTCATTAATTCTTCCCCCACAGCAGGACTAGCCCAGACAGGTGCTGTCTCTCCCTTGGCTCCAATGCCTATGCCCCAGCAGCCTCACACCCTTCTGTGTGCCCAGCCATGACTTGGCTCGGTTACCACATCACTGTGCCATTAGAGTTCTGCCTTCTCATCTCCCTTTCATCTCTTACCTCTTTATTGTGGTCACAGATGGTCCACGTGGCAGTTACCCTGCAGGAAAGAAATCATTAGCTTCATGCAGCATCCAGAAACAGCAGCACCTTCCTGTCCCAGGAGCAGAGAGGAGAGTGGCCGCAGTTCACAGATTGGGGAAGGAAAAGTGGCAGCAGAGGGAGAATTTTGTTGTGACATGTTGCCCAGTCTGCTCAAAGTCAGTAGAAGCCTGGCTGCCTCTCTGAGCACCTCCCCTTTATTGATCTGTGCAGGTGCCAGCCTGCTTCTGTTGGTGTGCAAAAGGAGAGGCAGAGGTTCCCTCAGCAGGGGGCTCTGGGGCCTGACTCACCCTGAGGAGGTGAGTGCAGGGAGGTTCCTTGCCTTCTGGAAGGACTGGAGCCCCTCGGGTTCTATAGGACAGGAAGTTTCCAGTACCCAGAGCCTTCCCACCTCTGAAAAGGGAAGATTTTAGACTCAGGAAAGAGCATGTGGTTTTTACAAAGTCACACAGGGTCACACAAAAATTCATTAGTAAAGCAATGGCTAGAATCACAATGTTTTAATACAGGTGTATGACATGGGATTGTCTTTCTTGTCTTGAGACTATTTTCTGCTCTTTTTTTTCCCCCCAATATTTTATTTTATCTTTTTAAAATGATTTTTATTTTTTCCATTATAGCTGGTTTACACTGTTCTGCAAATTTTCTACTGTACATCAAAGTGACCTAGTCACGCACACATATATACTGTAGCCAACACTAGGCAGAAAAGATAAGGGTCCAGGGGTCAAGCAGGGAACCCCAGTTCTGCTCAGGATTGTGGTAGGAATTAAATGAGCTTGAGTGTGAGAGTGTGTCATGCAGCACCCCACAGGGGAGGGTGCGGTCCGTGGGTGTTCTCCTTCCCTTCCGAGGTGTCTTTGCTGATATCATCGCCTTTGGAAACTTGCCAAGGCCTCAGAGGCCCTGACCAACTGGGGTGCCCTGCCGAGTCTGTTTGGGCCTCCGTTTACAGAATGTGTCAGGAGCTCAAGCACTTGATGGGCAAGGATTAATTACTCTCATGATTTAATATCTTAGCCACCCACGTGGTGAAATGCTTCCCTAAATTACCCTGTTAGAAGCAGTGGAGGAACTTTGTGAGGCGACTCTCTGAGCCACTTCCTTGGACTCTTGAAGGTATGGACTGTGGAAGGGAAACCATTTTAGAGGATCTGTTTTAAGCAACAGTCTCACCTTTGCCATAACCTGGCCCTTCACAATACATTCCCATAGCCACGTAGCATCAATGGTAAGGCTCAGGCTTCGTTGCAGGGAGCAATGCATCTTGCAGGGAAGGGGAGACGGCCGTTTCCACCACTTCCAGTCCTGCGTCTGGAGACCGCCAGCTGCTCAGCACCGTTAAACTTGAAGAATTCACCCTGAGACTGAGAAGGGAGGACTGAGGCCCGGAGGGTGGATGTGGCTGATGCTGATTCAGGGGTCGCTCAGTCCCTCACTTGTTAGGCTCTCCTGTCTTGGTCACCAGGCTGTGCCTCCTCGCACAGGGGTCCAGTGTCGGGCACTCGGGGAAGGGAGTGTCCGCGCCATTGGCAGCTTCTGCTTCACGTGGAGTACTTCCTTTGGAAAGCCAGCCTTTGCTTGCTTTTGTTATCGAATCCTTGTCTATGTCAGTGTCCCTGTGCCTCGATCTTCCCAGAATGCATGAAGGCTTGTCCATAATGGCAGGCCAACCTGAAATACACCTGTTCTCTTATCACACAGTAGACCTTTAGAAGGTGAACACACAGATGCTGGTCTTTGCAGGATCTCTTGTCCCTGTCACAGCATAGAGTGTAGTGAAGACAAAGTGGATGCTTGAGAAATGTTAGCTACTTTCAACATTTCTTTTTTTTACTTTTCTCTTTCTTTCTTTCTTTCTTTCTTTCTTTCTTTCTTTCTTTCTTTCTTTCTTCCTTCCTTCCTTCCTTCCTTCCTTCCTTCCTTCCTTCCTTCCTTCCTTCCTTCCTTCCTTCCTTTTTGTCTCCTTGCCATTTCTTGGGCCGCTCCCGTGGCATATGGAGGTTCCCAGGTTAGGGGCTGAATCGGAGCTGCAGCCGCCAGCCTACACCAGAACCACAGCAACGCAGGATCTGAGCCGCGTCTGTAACCCACACCACAGCTCACAACGCCGGATCGTTAACCCCCTGAGCAAGGCCAGGGATCGAACCCACAATGTTATGGTTCCCAGTCGGATTTGTTAACCACTGCGCCACAACGGGAACTCCTACTTTGAACATTTCTTTCTGTTATAAAAGGCTTAGCACCATACTTGCCATGTGATCAACTTTACATTATTGTTATACTTATTCCTCTATTCCTAAAAGCAACCCAAATTGGCCATAGGGAGCAATGGACTCTGAGCTGTCCACATGATGCAGGAAGGGGGCTCAGGAATTCCCACACTGCCTCTGGGAAGCCTCCTCTGCCCACGCCGTGGCACCATCTTGGTGGCGCTCAGCCTCTCTGTGGCACTCCAGCTGTCTGTGCCTCTCCTCCCAGCTGAACTGTGGGGCTCCTAAGGGTTCCATCTGCTGTGTATTTCTCTCTGAGTCCCTCCCTTGTGCAATAGCTGGCACAAAGCACATCCTTGGGAGGAATAAATTAAAAAGAAGATCCAGGAGTTCCCGTCGTGGCACAGTGGTTAATGAATCTGACTAGGAACCATGAGGTTGCGGGTTCAGTCCCTGCCCTTGCTCAGTGGGTTAAGGATCCGGCGTTGCCGTGAGCTGTGGTGTAGGTTGCAGACGCGGCTCGGATCCCGCGTTGCTGTGGCTCTGGCGTAGGCTGGGGGCTACAGCTCCGATTCGACCCCTAGCCTGGGAACCTCCATATGCCGCGGGAGCGGCCCAAAGAAATAGCAAAAAGACAAAATAAATAAATAAATAAATAAATAAATAAATAAATAAATAAATAAATAAAAAGAAGATCCAAATGATAGATGCTGCTGAAAGGTTACTGCAAATGAGCAGGACTACTCCCAGTCTCCCTGGTTCCAGAGCCAGCTAGCCCGGGGTTTGAATGCTGACTCTGGTGCTTATGAGCTGAGTGAGCCTGGCAGTGACTGGCACATAATAAGCACTCAATAAATGCAATGATTATTTTATCATCATCATTATTAAGAATCTTTAGTGGACCAGCCCCTAAAATAGTTGAGTGAAATTTTGGTCTTCATGCCTTAACCAAGAAATTAAAAATTTTAGAAAAAGAAGGTTATGATAAATGATCTCCTACCTCAAGACTTCTGTACTTGCTGTTCCCAATGCTTGGAATGCTGTTCCCACAGATAGTTACATGGTTTGAGTCTTCATTTTATTTATTTATTTATTTATATTAGGGTTGATTTATATTAGGTTCTGTCAATTTCTGCTGATTCATTTTATTCAGGTCTCTACTCAAATGTCACCATAACAAAGAAAACTTCCTGGCCATCTGGTGGAAACCACCTCCGCCCCCTCAAGCCCCTACTCTGCGAGTCATCATTTTCTAACTCTATTCCTTTATTCTGGTTTATTATTCTTCTTAGCATTTATCACCATCATCTGGTTCTGTCCAAATTTGCTCATTTATTATCTCTTTCGCTTACTAGAAAGTAAGCACCTTATGGCCCCACTGCAGAGGACAATGCCTGCGCTATGATGGGTGCTCTGTAAATACTTGTTGATATGACTGAACAGCAAAATTAAGTCTCTTTAGAGAGGGTGACAGCAGGGAAGGTGTTAAGTGGAAGACTGTAAGATCAAGAAAGGCTTACATTATATGAACATTTCCATGTCCACAAACACTTAAAACAGAATAATGAAATCCCCATTCCTTAAGGCTTGAGAAAGCTAAGAAAAAGAAGTTCTACTTTATACAACAGGCCTTTGGAGGGACTCCTCGCTCCAAGAAATGATGCTAGATGAAGTATAAGGATCCGTTCAGGAGTCCCTGTCATGGCTCAGTGGTTATCGAACCCAACTAGCATCCATGAGGACATGGGTTCGATCCCTGGCCTTGCTCAGTGGGTTAAGATCCGGCATTGCCATGAGCTATAGTGTAGGTCGCAGACACAACTCAGATCCCACATTGCTGCGTTGCTGTGTCTGTGGTATAGGCCGGCGGCTACCCCTTCGATTTCACCCCTAGCCTGGGAACCTTCATATGTTATAGGTGTAGTCCTGAAAAGACAAAAAGACAAAAAAAAAAAAAAAAAAAAAAAAAAAAAAGAACCCATTCATAGGTTTGCAGAAGCTCTGGGTGCCATCTTTAGCCATCTGGCACCAGAGGTTTCCACAGCTTTCCTTTATACCACCCTTGGTGTTTCTGTTAAAGCCTGGCTCTTGACCAAATGCACACAGGGCTGGTTTCCGACTGGCTATTTTAGTACCAGTGCAATGATAGAGAAAAATAACAGGCAAGGAATAAGAGCAAAGATGAGGGATAGATGGTAGAAAAGAGTGGGAAACTGGAAATTGACGCTGCCTGTGGGTCCTGAGGAGTGGGAGACACAGGGAGGGAACCCTGGAGGAGGTGTTCACATTTGAAACGTTTGGGGACCTCCATAAAATGTGGGTTAGGGAGCGGTTAATTCATTCTTTCATTGAACAAGTAGTTGTTGATAACCTGCTGTGCATCAGCCACTGTTCCAGAAATGAGGGTGACAGCAGGGAAATCCTGCCCTTATACAGCTTGTACACCCTAGGACGGGGAGAAATACAATAAACACACAAATAACACCTGTAGTGTGTCGGTTGGCACCAAGTACTATGGACAGAAGTAGGGGAAGTGGTAGGATGCGCTGGGCTGGTGAAGTCAGGGCAGGGCCAAGTTGTGATTTGTAATTGGTTGGCTGGGGCAGGCTACTCGGAGACAGTGACACGTGAGAGTGGCCTGAAGGAGGTCAAGTTTTCTGCCTGGCCCCAGCCAGAGGCCCAGGCTGTTCTCAGCTGCCTGGTTATTTCCATGTAGCCAAGTGAGTCTGAGTCTTGTTTCTCCTGTCCCAGGCCGTCCAGTGTACTCAGTAAGCATTAGGCACTGGGGACACACCATGAACAAGGTGGATAGGACCCATGCCTTGGTGGACCTTAGGTCCCCACAGTGTGAGGGTACTGTGTCAGGACATTTCCGGGGCAGTAGTAATACGGAGCAGGGCACCATCCTCTCTAGATGGCATCAGAGATGAAGCCTGTGGCTGCCTTTGTCTTCTCAATTCCAACCCTCTATCCTGGCCTTCGGTCTATTCCTTTCCTTGTTGAATGTCTCCCCAGATTTTGAGTCCTTCCGCATCTCACCTTTCTTGTTGTCTTGGGCTTCATGACTGATTCTTCCCTGGTCTTTATTTCCCAGTTAAATGAGGATAATAGCTGTTGCCACGCAATAGCTGTTGAGGGAGTGTTTCAGAGGATTAAGAGCATTTTAGGATTAAGGACACTTGGGATAGTTTAAAAGCTTTTAGTTCCTCCCGAATTAGGAGATCTACCTGGCACAATGCATTGCTAAACCTCACAGATTTCCCTGTGGCAATACTTCTGTTTCTTCGTTGTTTCTAGCTGGCTGCTATTTGGGAAATCTGGGCACAGTTGCTTTGGGTGTCAACCCCTGTCCCTTGGACCCCACCTCTTCCCTTATAGGGCTTTATGATAACAGAGCTCAGGTATGTGACAAGGGATGTGGCAGGTGTCGGGGACGTTTGCTGATGGTCACTCATAGCCACAATGGACACAGTGTAGATACCTTAATAAATTGCCATGTCCTCTGTATCCAGGACCTCACTGTCATGTGGCCCCAGGGACTTGCAGCAGGACACCTTCCTCTGTCTGATTCTTCATAATCTGACCTAGTTCCTGTTTTCGATGCCATCTCCCCTTCCGAACTCCCCTGCTCTAGTTAAATGGTGACATTGTTAAGCCCTGGGCCCATCTCCACACCTTCTCTCCGTGGTGAATCCTCTGACATGTGTCTTGTTCTCCTCTGAATGTCTTTAAATCCACCTGTCCTCCAATATCCACCCTCCATAAAACACCCCTTGAGCCCTTCTTTGATCTCTCCCTGACCTGAGTTTGGGGGGCATATCTTTGCATAGCACTTTGGTTCAGAGCACTATCTACCATCATAAAGAATCCTCAAGTTACAACAGACTAGTACTGCCTACTCTGAACGGACTGATTTTCCAATTGTGTTCCTTGGAACCTGCCAGGGGCTGAGGTGAGGGGGTCTGGTGGGAAAGACTCTGTAGCTTATATCCACTCAGTGAACAGCTGTTGTCTTTAAAACATCCTAAGCTTTGCTTTGAGAAAAGTATTCTGCAGTCAAACAGTTTGAAAACCACAGCATCAGATTTGATTTTTTTATAACATGGAAATGGAGGCCCATATGACATACAGGTTGGCAGTGCCAGGATCGGCATCCTGGTCCTCAAGGCCTATACTTCCTATTACCAGAAGGTATTACTGGAGTTGTGACATGCTCTGTTGTACTATCTAAGGTAAGTTATAATCTCTTTGAGATCATAAAATGTCTTCTATTGCCTTGTTCCCTGGCACAATGCCCTGCTCAAGGATGCTCAGCAAACATTGGCCACTCCTGCCAGTGGTGGTGATAAGGATGCATACATAGGGAGAGGGCCCCTGAGAGTCACTCGCTGGCTCCCATGGCTCTGCCCCCTCCAGCCCTGTGCCTTTGGAAGTGGATGGGCCATAAGTCCAGGCAAGAAATCTCAAAGGGGCCTTGTTGCTCCCCAAGCTGTGCTTTTGGTTGTCTGTTGGTTTAACATGAACCAACTCTGTTCTCATCCTCATCCTTTGAGCATTGCCCTGAAAGCTGACTCACCAGGAAACCTGAGACTCCTGAACACCACCTGACAAACCCAGCTTCCAGGCTGTGCCCTTGATCCCATGCTTGCACTCACCTTTCTCCTGCTTGCTGCTGATGTTCCTTTAAAATCCACCTTCTCCATGTAGCTGCTCTAGTTCAGCAAGGCTCCCGGTAACCTTCCCTTCTCTAATGGTCATATTATTTATTGAGCTTTATTGAGCTTTTTAGACCCAAGTGCTTTACATCCATTGTCTCATTTGATACAAGGTTATGAGATAAATAATGTTATTACTCTCACTTTAACAGATAGGGAAGTAAGGCTATAAGTCATTGAGTAATTTGTCTAAGGGCATAGAGGTAGTGAATAGCCAGAGTAAGATTTAAACCCAGGCAGCGGGACCCCAGAAACTGTGAGCTTAAGGTCACAACCTTATTAGGTTTAGAGCTCGTCATATTGTGCATCATTTACTCATTGATTCGTTCACCAAATATTTATTAGGCACCAACTATAGTCAAGGGACTTTGATCACTGTTAATAGTATATGTTAAAATTGCTTCATCCTGGAGTTCCCATCACGGCACAGTGGAAACAAATCCGACTAGGAACCATGAGGTTGCGGGTTCGATCCCTGGCCTTGCTCAGTGTGTTAAGGATCTGGCGTTGCTGTGAGCTGTGATGTAGGTTGCAGACGTGGCTCATATCCCGAGTTGCTGTGGCTGAGGTGTAGGCCGGCAGCTGTAGCTCTGATTCGACCCCTAGCCTGGGAACTTCCACGTACCAAGAGTGCAGCCCTAAAAAGCAAAAAAAAAAAAAAAAAAAAAAAAATTGCCTCATTCTGTTAGTGTCTGTGTGTGTCAGTCTGCTCCTCATAATTCAACTGCAGCCACCTGAGAGCAGCTCCTACTTCATGCCTCTCTTCTATCCCTGCCTTCCTTCCTCATCCCATTCAAATGCCTGGCAGAGTGCTGGGTTCATATGCTCACCAGGATCATGAACGTGGTTGTGGTACAGCGTCCACAGTCTGGGACACACTCAGTGCATCCTGAGGTCAGAGGGGAGGCTGGACGTTGTCTGGTCCATTTTCCCTGACCCCCAAGAGGCCCTGACTACAAGGACACCGTTCTAGGAAATACAGTGATCCAGTTTAGGGATTGGCAAATGGTGGTGGTGGGCCACATCATGCCTGCCACTTGTTTTTGCAAAGCCCAGCAGCCAAGAATTTTATATATATATAATTTTTTTTTTTCCTTTTTGGGCCACACCTGGGGCGTATGGAAGTTCCTAGGGTAGGGGTCCAATTGGAGCTGTAGCCCCCAGCCTATGCTATAGCCACAGCAATGTGGGATCTGAGCCATGTCTGTGACCTACACCACAGCTCACGGAAATGCTGAATCACCGACCCACTGATCGAGGCCAAGGATAGAACCCGCATCCTCATAGATACTAATCAGATTTGTTTCTGCTGCGCTGCAATGGGAGCTCCCGGTTTTTATATTTTTAACTGATAAAAAAAAAACCGAATGTAGAACAGTGTTTTATGAGACATGAAAGTGGTGCGAAATTCAGTTTCAGTGTCCATAAATAGCGGATTGGAACATAAGGATGCTCATTTGTTATCCATTGTGGTTGCACTGGTGCCACAGCAGCTTCATGCCCTTGCTGGGTGTGCTACAAGTTGCAGTTGTGCAGTTATAACTTGACAGTGTTTCCAGTGCCATAATTTTCATTGTCCTGTAAGGCACAGTGAGATGTAAGGATTTTTTTTTTTTTTTCTTTTTGGTGTTGTTATAGAATTAGAGGGCGAAGCTTTATTACACAGTGACACCATAGGTGTGTGAAAATAACATTATGTCAATGTTATCGGACTAAGCACTCATCACAATGTCCCCAACTTACAGGAAGCAACAGAAAGAAAAATGAGAAAATATTTCATCACAATAGAATTTCTTCACAAAAAATGAAAATTAGACTGTAACCAAGATAAGTTTCTGAGTGGCTCATTTGTTAGCCAAGTGAAGAAAGCTTTTTACCTATGTTGAGCTAATTAAATCATATTTGATTACAGCAGGTGAAGAAATGCATCCAGAGAAAAATTTGCTTAAGAAGTCTAGACTTGGAGTTCCTGTTGTGGTACAGCGGAAACAAATCTGACTAGTATCCATGAGAGTGCAGGTTCAATCCCTGGCCTCGCTCAGAGGATCGGGGATCTGGCATTGCTGTGAGCTGTGGTGTAGGTTGCAGATGCGTCTCAGATCTGGCGTGGCTGTGGCTATGGTGTAGGCTGGCAGCTGCAGCTCCTATTTGGTCCCTAGCCTGGGAACTTCCATATGCTGTGAGTGTGACCCTAAAAAAGCAAAAAAAAAAAAAAAAAAAAAGCCTAGGTTTTGGAAAGGAGCAAGGAAACAACATTAGTATTTAGCTATAAACAGGGCAAACATTTCTGAGTGATTTTCTGTGGTTCTTGGGAGTTGATGGACATTTTTTTTTTCATTTCTTTTTTTAATATATATTTGTAGCTTACTTTATTTATTTATTTTTATTTTTTTTAATATTTTTAAAAATTTTCCCACTGTACAGCAGGTTGTCCTTACATGTATACATTACAATTACGTTTTTTCCCCCATCCTTTGTTCTGTTGCAACATGAGTATCTAGACATAGTTCTCAATGCTATTCAGCAGGATCTCCTTGTAAATCTATTCTAGGTTGTGTCTGATAAGCCCAAGCTCCCGATCCCTCCCACTCCCTCCCCCTCCCATCAGGCAGCCAAAAGTCTCTTCTCCAAGTCCATGATTTTCTTTCCTGAGGAGATGTTCATTTGTGCTGGATATTAGATTCCAGTTATAAGTGATATCATATGGTATTTGCCTTTGTCTTTCTGGCTTATTTCACTCAGTATGAGATTCTCTAGTTCCATCCATGTTGCTGCAAATGGCATCATGTCATTCTTTTTTATGGCTGAGTAGTATTCCATTGTGTATATATACTACCTTTTCCGAATCCAATCATCTGTTGATGGACATTTGGGTTGTTTCCATGTCCTGGCTATTGTGAATAGTGCTGCAATGAACATGCGGGTGCAAGTGTCTCTTTTAAGTAGAGTTTTGTCCGGATAGATGCCCAAGAGTGGGATTGCGGGGTCATATGGAAGTTCTATGTATAGATTTCTAGGGTATCTCCAAACTGTTCTCCATAGTGGCTGTACCAGTTGACATTCCCACCAGCAGTGCAGGAGGGTTCCCTTTTCTCCACAGCCCCTCCAGCACTTGTTATTTGTGGATTTATTAATGATGGCCATTCTGACTGGTGTGAGGTGGTATCTCATGGTAGTTTTGATTTGCATTTCTCTTATAATCAGCGATGTTGATGGACATTTCTGATACTGCTCAGTTGTCTGAGGAGTAACTAAAGAATTAGTCTCTGCAGAGAGTCTGTGTGGAACAGCTTCCTACAAGGATGTTTTCGGTAGAGAAAATACTAACTCCCTGAAGTGGAATATGCAAGACTCTGTTACAACTGACAGTAAAAATACATTTGGGGAAGAAAAGGGCTGAGCTGGAAAAATGTTCAAGCTCATGGAAATGTAGATTAAAGCACGATAATTATGGTGTTATTCATCAGCAGATACCCTGAAAATGCTTGAAGCTTTCATGTTATTGAATTGGTTGTGTCAATGGTGAACTTCATTCCTGCTCAGGAACTTAATCATCCTCACCTCCGTGGTTTTTTGGTCAGAAATAGAAGCTGAATACCCTCTCTGGACCTATCACATGACAGTTGGATGGCTTAACGGTGGCCTTGTTTCACTGTGATGTTTTGCGTTCAAGGCTGAGATTGAAATTTTTATTGAATGAGAAGAATCATCTTCATCCACTGTTTTTGTACATGGATGTCCTTGGAAATTAGCTTTTGTGTCAGACAATAATGTGTCTTAATGAATTCAATCTAAAGTTACAAGGAAAACAGGGCTTAGATGTGAAACTTACACTGTGGTAAATTTATTTCAAAGACAACTAACATCGTTTGAATCACAAGTCATGTTTAACTTTTTCATAGGCTTCCATGCTATCCAAAGTTAAAATAAGAAGTGGAGTCCTCATTACCACACAGGTTTGTAGCACATGAATATTCTGAGCTCAAACTACATTTCCAGTGGCATTTTTCAAGACCCCAAATGCAACTGTAAAGGAAATTTCTATTTTCAAATTCCGTTTAACAGTGCAGTTGAAGAGGAATTACTTGCCCTTCAATTGAAAGAATTTACTCTTTAATGTAATGCCATTTTAATTTTTTTTTGCGTTTTAGGGCCGCACCGGAGGCATATGGAAATTCCCCGGCTAGGCCTATGCCACAGCCACAGCAACTCCAGATCCAAGCTGCATCTGCGACCTACACCACAGCTCACTGCAATGCCGGATCCTTTAACCCACTGAGCAAGGCCAGGGATCGAACCCGAATCCTCATGGATAATAGTCAGATTTGCTACTGTTGAGTCACAAAGGGAACTCCAAAGATCCCATTTTCTTGAGTCTCAGTTAAATCTTAAATCCTTTGTTGAAGGACTGTAACAAAAAAGAAACAGACTGAGAGATACAAAGAACAAGCTAGTGGTTATCAGAGGGTAGAATGGTGAGGGAGGGGAAAATAGGTGAAGGGGTTTAAGAGACACAAACTACTGGATATAAAGTAAATAAGTTACAAGGAGTAATGTATAGCACAGGGAATATAACCAATATTTTATAATAACTTTATAGGAGTATAATCTATAAACGTATCAAATAACTATGTTGTATATCAGAAACTAATATAGTATTGTAAGTCAACTTCAGTTAAAAAAAGTCTTTTGTCCTGCAGTTTAGCTGATTTCTTTTTTGTGTTACCACATCATTGTGAAGAGAAAGGTCATCAGGTCATTGTGGAAATGAGCTTTAATTTGCTCTGAGTCAGTTCTATGCAACATAATAACGAAACCCTTTATTTGCAATAGAGAAACCCAAGGGTGTAGGGTCTGAATTGGCTAAGCTGGTTTTCGTTTATGGGAACTGTCTCCCTCTGAAGCAGGTAAATGCCTCTGGGGATGGGAAGGGCTGAGGTGGAGGAAATCCTCTGGAGGGCTTGAAGTGGTTGTGGAAGAGATGAGTTCAGAGGCCTTTGGGCATGCCCGGGATGATGGGAGAGAACAGAGGGGTCTCCTGAGCCAGGAGGGAACCCTGGCTCCAGGCAGGGGGCAGGCCTGGCCTAGAGCTCACCTCAGCCCTCTCCCTGGGCTAGAGCTGATATTTCCCCTCGGTGTCTCCCCAAACCTCCTTTCTCTGTTCTTTGTATGTTTGTGTTCTAGAAGGGTGGCAGTAACCCTATTTTACAAATGAGGAAAATGAGGCTTAGAGAAGCTAAGTAACTAACAAGTGACTTAAGTGACAAAGTCAGTGTAAGGTGGAGGTAGGGCTTAAACCCCAGGCATCTGCCTCCCCATGCAGTTCCCATGCCTTCTGACCAGCACTATGCTGGGCATAGGGAGGTTCTGAGCCCTGTCGTTTGGTTGTTTGGTTGATGGGAGGACCTCCAAGAGGACTTTCCCATTCAAATGCTACTGTGCTGTAAACCCAGCATTAGATTTGCTCATTGCTTTCCTGGGGCACCCTCTCTCAAAATGTGGATTGGCATAGTAAGACATTAACACTGTAAAGCAAGTTCTTATCTTCGTTTCCTCACATCCAAGGCAAGAATGTTAGTGTTAGGAGTTTTATAAGCAGAGATGATAAGGATTCTGAAAAGATAAGTGAGGGAGGTTGAAGTCTGAATTTTCCTTTTCAGTTTTGCTCAGGGCCTCAGAGGACTCATGTCACATGAAAACTTGTTCTCCTAGGGGAAGGGAGAAGTGAATCTGGAATCTTCCAGGTATTGTCAGCACTTGGTCTGTTGACTGAACCCCTCACAAGGTGCGGGCCCCTCCCCCTGCCCCTCCCTGTGGGGAGTCCAGCCTCTGTGTGGCCATTCCCTCTGACGGAGGAGGCCCTCTGCAGGAGGCAGCCTGGCCCACACCTGGGTAGTTCCAGCCAGGGGGAATATCCATCTGCTTGGACCCATAATCACCTGGGAACTTTGTTCTTGGCTCCCATTCAGCCTTCTGGAAGAGTGTAAATCAAGGCTCATCAAATTCTTTCTCCACAAGATTTCAGAAAACAGCTCTCCAGCCTCCCTCTTACATCTCATCTTCACTGTCTCTATCTCTTCTCTCTTTTAATCTTTGTCATATGACAGGGTCTCCAGAACACTCACAATCCAGGCTTCCATCTCTGGTTATGCTGTAGTTTGTCAACTCCTCTTATAACACATGACATTCGGTGTTGATTGGTTTATCCAGCAGATATTTATGTGATCTTACTCTGTGCTGAGTTCTGGGCTGTGTCTGGATTGGACTCAGCCCTTGACTTTGTGGTACTGATTAATTTAATAATCAGATAATCAGACTCGTTCTCTCACCTCTGGTCTCTCTGTCTCACCCTCTGTTCTTCTGTTTGAGGAAGACGTAAGCACAGACAGGCCAAAATTGCACAAAAAAGTCATGGGAAAGGCTCTGGAAGAGTTTTGAGACATGGCTCCCGAGGCTTGGCCACTTCTGGGGAATGTTATGTCTGGATGGCTGTTTTTCACCGATGTCAAGGGCTGCCCCTCAGCAAGGTGGAGGTACAGTTCCCACTAGTGTCTTCCATGGCCCCAGAGCACCAGTGTGGACCAGTGCCAGCTCAGTTGTCCCAGGCTGGCCTGCTGGCTGAGTCTCAGAGCTCTGGATGACCATTGTGGCTGGGAGATGGTGGTGGTCAGTGTGACTCTTCCTGCCAGCCTCAGTGTAGGGACAGCCTGGGCATGGGCTACATGGCACACAGTAAGTGACACAGGCCCTGCGCTATGGAAACCTCATCTCTTCCCCAGGGCTCACAAAGACTAACTGATAACAGCATTATTGGTAATGTTGTGGCTCACGTTTCATCATTGCTGTTATTACTGTGCACTGATTGTTCTGATCATGCAAAATCAAAAGAGTAGTTTCATCTCAGCCTGAGGCCAGTGCCCTGGGGAAGTAGCCAGAAAGCAAGGGGAAAGGGCAGACCTGAAGAGTAAGGCCTCCTTCAGGTGACAGAGTTGGAGCCAGATCTGGCAGTAGGGTTCTGACTTTACAGAGGAGGAGGCACACTGGGACAAGAATGCTGAATGGCCCTTAAGTCTGAGTTGAAAGGAGTTTAATATCAACCCATCTCCGACATGGTGGGGCCAGGCAACATAGGGCACATCCCCAATGAATACTGAATTTGGAGTGTGACTTAAGTTACTAGAAGGGAAGAGGGTTGTAATTTCCTAAGAGCATGAGCTCAAAACAAAAATTAATAGACACAGAAAGTCTGGAAGAGAATACAGGGTAGAGGGATGGACGATATGGTAGAATTTTAGACTCCTCCTGGGCCTCGGATTCTTGTTTTGAAATCTGTTTATCCTCCTAGTCCTGGAGCATTTCGGAGCTGGGGATGAGCACCAACCAGCCGCTAAAACCTGGGTTCTAGTGTGCAGTCCTCCACTGCCAAACCATGTGTCCTTGGGCTAGTTACTCCCCTCTCTGTTCTGACTTCCATTTTTGTTAACTCAGGAGCCAAAGAGAGGCAGTACCAGTTTCTGTAGACACCGGTACAGAGGAATTAAAGCCAGTATTTCAGAGAGCAAAGCTTTGTGCTTAGGTATGTGTCTTGTGCCCCAAAACACTGCCTGGCTTTGGAAGCTAAAGTTAGTTAATCTGCTATCAGCCTGAGGGGGTTCACTCTGGGAAGATGGTCCTGTTTTCTAAGTCAATTTGTCTAGAAATTTATCTAGAAATTTATCCTTGTTCCCAGCTGAATTTTTTTTTTTTTGTCTTTTTGCTATTTCTTTGGGCCGCTTCCGCAGCATGTGGAGGTTCCCAGGCTAGGGGTCTAATTGGAGCTGTAGCCACCGGCCTACGCCAGAGCCACAGCAATGCAGGATCTGAGCCGCGTCTGCAACCTACACCACAGCTCATGGCAACGCCGGATCGTCAACCCACTGAGCAAGGGCAGGGACTGAACCCGCAACCTCATGGTTCCTAGTTGGATTCGTTAACCACTGCGCCACGACGGGAACTCCCCAGCTGAAATGTTTACATTTGGTCTAATACTTCTATTCCTATAACTTCTGCAATTTCCTTTCTTGGTCCCATATATTTTATTCTAGAGGTAAAATGCTAGTGGATCTGGGACTAACACAGCATGTGAAACAACAGAAGTATTACAGTGCTAGGCAAGTCTTTCAAGTCCCTATTATCACCCCCATTTTATAGATGAAAAAACTGAGGCATAGAGAGGTTAAGTGACCTGCCCACAGTCATATAGCTAGTCATGGAGAGACAGGATCTGAACCCAAATTCCACTCTACAATATCTGCTTTTTACTTTGAATGAATCACTGGCCAATCAACAGTCATATGTTTCTTGAGGGATACTGAAAAAGGTCTTACTCTAATATATACTTTCCACTAAGGGAGCATAGTTGTGTAATGTTTACCACCAAGCATTGCCCTTTTTTTTTTTTTTTTTTTTTTTTGTCTTTTCTTGAGCCACTCCCATGGCATATGGAGGTTCCCAGGCTAGGGGTCTCCAGCCTATGCCAGAGTCACAGCAATGCAGGATCCGAGCCGCATCTGTGAACTACACCACAGCTCGGGGCAATGCTGGATCCTTAACCCACTGAGCAAGGCCAGGGATCGAACCCTCATCCTCATGGATGCTAGTCGGATTTGTTAGCCACTGAGCCATGAAGGGAACTTCCTGGGTTGCCCTTTCTAAGTTTCTTTTTTTTTTTCTTTTACTTTTTAAGGCCACACCTGTGGCATATGGAAGTTCCCAGGTCAAATCAGAGCTGTAGCTGCTGGCCTATGCCACAGCAACGACAGATCCAAGCCACGTCTGCGAACTACACCACAGCTCATGACAATACCACATCTTTAACCCACTGAGCAGGGCCAGGGATTGAACCTGCACCCTCATGGATACTAGTTGGGTTTGTTTCCACTGAGCCACAATGGAAACTCCCTTTTCTACATTAAAGTGCTTTTTTTGGTATAGATATCCTGTGAAGGGTTACGTCAACCCATCAGAGCGAATTTATTCATTAGATGTCTTCATTGTCTTATTGAATAGAAATGGTAGAGGGGTTAGAAGGAATTGTTGCATTCTGCAGCAGAATGTCAATAAATTACATCCCTCCTCCTGCTCTATTTCTAAACAGGGTTGAAAAATTAAACAGAAAGAAAATGTGGGAGCCAAAATGCCACATTCCTACTGATAGTGTTTCAATTACAGGCTTGGCTCTAGGTGTGTTGCTAGGGCTTACTCATGGTAGACCCAAAGGTTAGGCAGAGTTAACCACCCAGTGGCAGTGCTGGGTTGGGACAGGCCTTCCTGTACAGATGTAGGCCCTTGACCATGGCATGGGGAATCTCTGCAATTCCCAGTAGAAGAGGGGCTGACCTGAGCCAAGTACCATTACAAAATTTACCAGTCAGTTAAGTCCTCTTATCTTAAGGTCAAAGACAAGAAAGGGGTGGAAAGAGACCAGGCTCTAGGGAAGTCACTCATATCCTGCAGACTTACAAATCTTTTCCAGTCCTGCCCTACAGATACAACAGAATTCCAGGAAGGGAAATGTCTCTGATAAGCAGTGTTGCAAGGTCATGAGGGAGAAGAGCCAGGCCAGTAGATATCCTGACCTGGGACCAGACTCCATCTACATTACACTACTTAATTTTCCTCCAGGAAAGGTGAGCAGTGGGTGTGCTCCAAGACCTGGTTTGCAAGGGTCCTTGTGGGAAGGGAAAGAAGGACAGAAGCAGTGAAGCCAGGATGAGTGTGCCTAGTGGATAGGGTAGAGTGATTCTGTCAGCACTTCAAAGCATCAGGTGTTGGAGTCAAACTTTCTCTCCCTTGCTGTCCTCCTTAAGGCTCTACCCAGGAATCTAGAAGGACTTTTTGAGATGATCCACTCTATTAGTCAGGGTACTCCAGAGAATCATAACCAATAGGATATGTGTGTGTGTGCATGCACATATATATATGAAAAGATTTACTGTAGCGTATTTGTTCATGCAATTATGGAGGCAGCAGACTCCAAAATCTGCAGCTTGAAGACCCAAGAGATCCTATGGTACAGATGAAGTCTGAAAACATTCCATTGGATAATTCCCTCTTTCTCAGGGTGGTGGGTCTTTCTGTTCTATGCAGACCTTCAGCTGATTAGATGAGACCCATCTACACTGTGGAGGGAAAGATCACTGATTTAAATGTTAATGTCATCCAAAACCACTATGTAACAACATTGTCAATCGACTATAATTTTAAAAAAATCAGTAAGAAAAAAAAAAGCTGTGCAAATTGACACATAAAATTGACTGTCATACACACACATTCCCTTCATTATCCTTGGAAGGTTGATAGTGTTCCTGGATTTTAGTCATTTGAGTACCACTACCATGATTTTCTGTAACATCTGTGTATTATTTATTCAAGATTTCTTTTAAAACAATGTTAAGTACTCAGTTTTGTTTTTTTGTTTTTTTTTTTGGTCTTTTTGGGGCCGTACCCATGGCATATGGAGGTTCCCAGGCTGGGGTAGAATTGGAACTGTAGCTGCTGGCCTACACCACAGCCACAGCAACCTGGAATCTGAGCCATGTCTGCGACCTATGCCATAGCTCATGGACAACAGGGGATACTTAACCCACTGAAAGAGGCCGGGGATCAAACCCGCCTCCTCACAGATACTAGTTGGATTTGTTAACTGCTGAGCCACATGATGGGAACACTAAGTACTCACTTTTAAAGTTAGACCTTGTGACATTGCTTATCAGAGACCTTTCCCTTCCTGGAATTCTGTTGTATCTATAGGATAAGAGGGCAGGACTAGGAAAGATTTATAAAGTCTCTGCAGGATGTGGGTGACTTCCCTAACTCCTGGTCTTTTTCCACCCCTTTCTTGTCTTTGACCTTAAAATGACAGAACTTAACTGACTGGTAAATTTTGTAAGGGTACTTGGCTCAGGTCGGTCCTCCTTCTACCCCTCTTCTACTGGGAATTGCAGAGATTCTCCATGCCATCTTCGGGGCCTACAACTGTACAGGGAGGCCTGCCCCCAGAAAAGGGTTGTATTAGTAATTTTTTTTCTAAAACACCTAAGATTAAATAACTCAAGCATTTGGAAAAAAAGCATACCTCGCACCTAAAACTATCTTCTATCTTTTTGGGAAACACCAACGAGGGCTCAGTTGAGGACAAAAGAGTCTGAAGATCCGCCTGACCACCTGGGGGCGCAGTTGCCTGCCGACCCCGAAGCCTCGGATTTTTATTCCACCCCGAGCACCAGCGGCTCACGGTGCTGCGCCCCTTCCCCTGCAGAGGCTGCCGGGGGCTCCCACACCCGCCCTCCACGGGAAGCCCAGAGCCGAGCCCTGCGGTGCCAAGGCTCCTCTCCATCAGAGAAGGGCTGGTGCGGCCCGTCGGAGCGATAGGGACCAGACTAAACACGACGTCCTTCAAGAAGCGGAGGAGATGGGAGCGCGCGGGGTGGGCAGGGAGCCCGTCCGCCGGCCTCCTGGGTAGCCCCTCGCCCATTCCGGGGATTGGTTTGGAAATGGCGTGAAGCGCTGCCTCGGGTATCCCCGCTCGCAGGAGCAGCTTACTCCTCGTCGGGCCTGGTCTGGAGGGAAGTAGAGAAAGCCACTTCCGGGAGGAGGAGTTGTACTTCCGGGGAAGGGCGGGGCCCTGCGGATTCAGGCCTGAAAGGCGGTTGGGAGCTTGACAGGCCTGCGAAGCGACCATGGCACGGAGCTTACATGACCTTCTGGCGAGCGTCCTTCTTCAGAGGTGGGTGAGACGGGTGCGGCCTTTGGGATCCAGAGCCCAGCAATGTCATGCCTGGCTTGAGGGGAGGAGTGGTTCGTGTTGCACACCTGCCAGTGCAGATGTGCTAGGACTCCTCAAGCGCCATGTGCATGCCTTCGTAATTTTTATTTCATTTACATGGTGTCACTGCTTTACTTAAATGAAAACATTTTATTTATTTATTTATTTATTTATTTAATCTTTTTAGGGCCGCACCTGTGGCATATGGAAGTTTCCAGGCTAGGGGTGAAATCGGAACTGTAGCCGGTGGCCTACAACACAGCAACACCAGATGCCAGCAGCGTCTGTAACCTACACCTCAGCTCAGGCCACGCAGGATTCTTAACCCACTGAGAGAGGCCAGGAATCAATCCTGCGTCCTCATGGATACTAGTTGGGTTCGTTACAGCTGAGCCAGGACAGGAACTCCTGAAAATATTTATCTTAAGAAAAACTTCCTTCATCTCTAAAATAGTGGTAATGATATGTGTGTCAACGGATTGATGTACAGAGTAAATAAAATAATATGTGAAAATGCTTCTAAAAATGCCTGACACGTAAGAGCTCAGTACTTGGGACTTAGTCTTATTATCATTAGTGGAAATAAGCTCTGGGAAACACTGGGACATGAGGTTCTTCAGAGACAGTTTTAACTCTTCCAGGAAATTTTAAAAGCTCTGATTTGCAGCCTGGCTTTCTTCACTTTTTTTTTTTTTAAATATTTTTATTTTTTCCATTAGAGCTGGTTTAGTGTTCCGTCAACTTTCCGATGTACAGCAAAGTGAACCAGTCACACAAACATATATATTCTTTTTCTCATATTATCCTCTGTCACCTTTTTTTAAAAATAGAGTATAGTTGATTTATAATGTTGTACTAGTTTCAAGTGTATAACAAAGTGATTCAGTTATACGTATACATATATCCTTTCTTTTTTTCCCATACAGATTATTACAGAACATTGAATAGACCTCCCTGTGCTATATAGTAGGTCCTTGTTAGTATCTATTTTATATATAGTAGTGTGTATGTGTTAATGCCATCCTCCCAATTTATCCCTCCACCCTAACAGTTTACCCTTTGGTAACCATAAGTTTGATTTTGAAATCTGTGAATTTTTTCTATTTTATAAATAAGTTCATTTGTGTCATTTTTATTAGATTCCACATATAAGTAATATCATATTTATCTTTGTCTGACTGTATGACAATCTTTAGGTCCATCTATGTTTCTGAAAATGGCATTATTCTTTTTTGTGGCTGAGTAATATTCCATTGTATGTATGTACCACATCTTTACCCATTTCTCTGTGGATGGACATTTAGGTTGCTTTCATGTGTCGGCTATTGTAACTAAGTGCTGCAGTGAACATTGGGGTGCATGTATCTTTTCAAATTATGGTTTTCTCTGGATAGATGCTCAGGAGTGGAATTATTGGATCATATGGTAGTTCTATATTTAGTTTTTGAAGGATGCTTCATACTGTTCTTCATAGTGATAGTACCAATTTGCATTCCTTCCAGCAGTGTAGGATCTCCCTTTCTCCATACCCTCTCCAGCATTTATTGCTTGTAGACTTTTTGATGATGGCCATTCGACTGGCTTCAGAAGTTCTTCATCCTTTTTTATGTGCAGTCTGAGTGCACTGGCTGAGGGGAGAAGTTACCTGACACTCCATTCACCACTGGAAATTCTAGTCAGTTTAATTGCTGAGGTAACCATTAAGCAGAGTTGCCAGCAGGTGGCCCCAGAGCACTGTGGTTGTGTTTGCCTTTTTTGGGTCCCCTGATTTTTTAAGGGCTTGCTGAATATCTATCCACACTTTAGTGTAGGTATTATGGCGTTTTAGGGATGCTCGAGCATAAGGGCAAGAGATCCTGGCTGCAGGGAGAATATAAGTGATTTGATCTTGTAGTTTTCCTCTTTCCCCAATTTTTTTAGCCTTTATTTGATTCATTCATATATTCATTCTTCAAATATTTATTGGATGCCTACTCTGTTGCACACACTATCAGAAACTTGATATATATCAATGAACTAGAACTGACGAAGATCCTTACTATCATAGAACTTGCATTCTGGCAGGCAGTAATAAAAACAATACATTATATAGTGTGTTACAAGTGTTATTTTTAAAAAAAGTATAAACCAGGAGTTCCTGTCATGGCTCAGCAGAAACAAATCCGACTGGGAACCATGAAATTGTGGGTTCGATCCCTGGTATCACTCAGTGGGTTAAGGATCTGGTGTTGCTGTGAGCTGTATTGTAGGTCAAAGACGCAGCTTGGATCTGATGTTGCTGTGACTGTGGTGTAGGCTGGCAGCTGTAGCTCTAAATTGATCCCTAGCCTGGGAACCTCCATATGACACGGTTGCGGCCCTAAAAAGCAAAAAAAAAAAAAAAAAAAAAAAAAAAAAAAAAAAAAAAATTATAAACTAGTGTGCGTAAGGGTGGGGTTGTTTGTACGTGCTGATTGCGGTATTGAAATGCGGGGCTAGGATAGGGCTTATTAGGGAGGTAGGATTTAAGCAAAGATTCAGAAGAAACAAAGTTAGCCAAGCAGAGATTTGGGTGAAGAGTGTTTTAGATACTATGAAAAATTTGGAACAGTTACATTTATCTTTGTATAGATGAGGTAATTGAGGCTCAGAGAAGTGAAGTGACTTGTTTAAGGTCTTAACATGAGGTTGCTGGCAAAACTGGTGTAGTTTCCGTTCTTAATTTTAGCCCCATCTTCCTTCACCAGATTACATTACCAGTCTGTTTGCTAGGGTGATAGTGGCTTCTTGTAAACCTGCAGCAATACATAGCTTGCTTAAGTGATGACTCAGGTTGACTTGGCATATTTCTCCTCTTTAGGTAATACCAAACTCTTTGTGATATTTCGTTTTCTTTTTCTTTTCACCATTTCTAGGGCCACTCCCATGGCATATGGAGGTTCTCAGGCTAGGGGTCCAATCGGAGCTGTAGCCACTGGCCTATGCCAGAGCCACAGCAACGCCGGATCTGAGTATCATCTGCAACCTATACCACAGCTCACGGCAACACCGGATCCTTAACCCACTGAGCAAGGCCAGAGATGGAACCTGCAACCTCATGGTTCCTACGGATTCGTTAACCACTGAGCCACGACGGGAACTCCTCTGACTCCTCTGTGATCTTTCTTTTTTCAACAAAAATGTATTTGTTTAATGCTGTAGGGGATAGAATTGAGGCATGGTCCCTGCACGTAAGGAGCCAATAATCTGTCCATAAATATTTTAGGCTTTCATTTCCTCTCTTTCATCTACTTTCAGTATTTCAAAGTATTCCAAAGATATCCTTTGATGATTTCTACCTACAGCCTAAACTTAGAATTGAGTCAAGTTCTCAAACTTAGTTACCCAGTCTTGGTGTCTAGGTTCCTGAACTCTTCCCCAGATTCCTTTTGTTGCCAGTTTAAATGGTGCCCTTGGTTATCACTTGGTCAGAAGTCTGTGCTCCCTCTACCCTGTGTTGGACCAGTCTGTGAGATCAGGCTTATGCTTTGTCCTCTGCTCCTGGGCTTTGATCACATACCCCACCTGGATGCTTAGTTCCCCCTAAGAACTGTCTCCTTACCACCTGTTTTCACAGTTGTAGAGATCTCTCCATTTGATTGGAGACTCTGTGTCTTCCTATTTGGAAATTGTGCTTCTTGGACATGACTTGTGGACCTGGAGACTGGTCTTGGTCCCCTCGAGCTGCCTCTGGCCCTGAGAACTCTGAACATGCGCTGAATCCCTTCCCTTCCAACCCACACTTGCTGCGAGGGGATTGTGGTTCTCCATGTCATGGTGCTTGTGAAACAGCAGTGAAGCAAAGAAGGCTGTATTTTCTTGTAATTAATGTCTGAGAACAACTAGTGTAGAGGAGAGAAGAGATTGGTAAGCCTGCAGTGGATAAAAATGAGGAAGTCTGGTCTTGAAGGATGGGTATAAATAATAGGTGTAGGGAGAGAACTAGGTAGGTGACAGGAGGCGTTGTGGGATAATGAGAGCTTAGTCTAAATGGAATGGAGAGGGTGTGTTTGGAAGTGGTGGTGGGAAGAGCTAGATAGTTAGGGAGGAGCCCGAGCAGGGCCAGGAGCACCCGGTCAAGAAGGTTGCATTACAGTATCCTCAGCTCTACTTAAGTGGGGAAGTTCCTAGGAAGTTGGTATAAAGGAGGGCATGCCGTTAGGACCTGTATGTCCACCTGCCTGTCTTGGAGGATTTTTTTTTTTTTTTTTTTTTTTTGTCTTTTTGCTATTTCTTCGGGCCGCTCCTGCGGCATATGGAGGTTCCCAGGCTAGGGGTCGAATCGGAGCCATAGCCACCAGCCTATGCCAGAGCCACAGCAACGCGGAATCCAAGCTGCATCTGCAACCTACACCACAGCTCATGGCAACACCGGATCGTTAACCCACTGAGCAAGGGCGGGGATAGAACCGGCAACCTCATGGTTCCTAGTCGGATTCATTAACCATTGCGCCACGACGGGAACTCCATTTGTGTGTGTGTGTGTGTGTGTGTGTGTGTGTGTGTGTGTCTTGGAGGATCTTGATTTACTACAATTTTGAATGCCCATATAAGAAAGGTTCCCTGAGTTAGATGTGGTATCCTGTTTCTTACTTATTGTCTGCTTGTTTATTCTCACTCTCCTCTAGCATATCCTGAAATGAATGCTGCCAGAAGGAAAGGACTCTGATTCTGGTTCCCTGTTGTGCCCTCAGAATCCACCACAGTATCAGATACTCAGTGCTCTGAAAATCTTTGTTGACTGAATGAATAAACCAATTGAAATATCTGTTTCTCCAAATGCACTCTGCCCTCTGCATGCTTGACTCTTTTAGTGCTGACAGCATCTTTATGGAAGCTTGCAGTCAGTTGTGATGAAGACATCTGCGCAGGACCTGTCTGCTCCTGAACTTTACAAGGGGATGAAACTCACAGTGAGATCTCCATTGTGACAAGGTAGCACTACACACACTGTTGCATTTTAGACGTGAAGGCTGAAAGCATGAAATGCAAACACTGAGAGGAAAGGAGAGAAAACTCAGAATCGGGGGCCACAAAGTATAAATTACATATTTCTACACATAACTAGCACATTAACTGTTCTGGTTTCTTCCAAGTGGCCGAATCACATAGTGGTCAAGAGCATGGGCTCTGGAATCAGATTGCCTGGTCTTAAATCCTGTTCTCAGATCCTTTCTATGGCTCAGTTTTCTTGTCTCTGAAATGTAAGTGAGAATAATATTGCCCTCACAGAGTTGTGGTGATTGAGTTCTTAGAGCAGTGCCAGCACATATTAATGCTCAACAAGGCTTAACTATTATTATTAGCTCTGGGTATTCAGTGGGCCATGGAGACAACCTGTGTTCTCTTGCTTCTTTGGGTTGCTGCTCTGAAACAGGCGGCCTGGTTTCATCAAGATGCAGCTGAGGGTGTGGTAGGAAGGGGTGTTGCAATTTGTTGAGAGAGGAGCGAGTTCCTGCAGGAGGTGGCAGTGGCTACAGAGGGAGGTACCAGGTCCAGGTGGGATTATTTCAGGTGGAATGTGCACGCAATTCCCTGACCCAGTGAAGGCAATGTTACCAGCTAGCTGCGTACGTGCAGGGCTGCCCAGAGACTGGGAGAACTCTGTTCCTGCCCTGGTTTTGCTTTGTAGGAGGAGAAGGCAGCCAAGTCTGAAGACTGTGGGTGTTATGCCTCATCACAGTCCTGCTCCACTTCCCCATCCTCTCCTTCCTCAGATGACTCTCTCCAGCTCCATGAGCTCAACTGAATGCCTCGTTTCAAGAGTGGTGTGGGTATTGAGGTGGACCAGGAGGGTTTGATGCTCTTCCCAAACTGGTTCACCATAAAAAGTTACTTTTCAGCACTAAGTCCCATCCCCGCCCCCATATCAGGCACTTAATTCTCTCTCTCTCCTTCTACAAATAGAGCCAAGATGGCCTTGATAACTGGTTATTTTACATTGTAGAATGATTTTTAATGTGCTGACTTTTGAGATACTTGGAAGTGAAGCACTTTAGAGCTGCAGAAATAGCTGTGGCCAGCTCTGTGCGGTATTGATGAGGTCTTTCCCCGCCCCTTCACACCGGTGTGCTCCGAGGGTCCTTCAGTCCTGAGGGACCTGAGGACCATGACATCAGCTTTCCTCTCTTCTAAATGCCAAAGGCAAGGTACAGGTGTGAGACATTCAAATTTGAGGGAAGATGTTATTGCCCAGAACTTTTTTTTTTCTACTATACTTCTCTGCAGAATAGAGAAAAGATTACCTGAACAGGCATGGAGGGAGATGGAGAAAATAAGAGTAGGATGCAGCATGTGGGTCTGTGCTCCTCCCTTGCCCCAGAGTGATTGGGAGGGTGGTGCGCTTTTTTTTTTCCCTTGACAAAAGGCATCAGTGTATTTTCTCTTGGAATAAGCCTTGATCAGGGTAAGCAGTTCTTTTTGTAGCACATTGTCCTCTGCCCAGAAATAAAGGAGCATCTTTGAGTGGACATTCCAGTACCAGTGAACCTTCTCTCTTTGAGAGAGAGAAGGGCGTCCTCCGGCTGATGGGACATGTGCCTCTGTTAGTTTTCACTGAGGTGACTGCCAGCCTAGTAGAGAGGCCCTTCTGAGCTGTGGAGGATAAAATGTGGTTTGGCACATGTTGGTGTGAGCAAGGGAGCTGAGTCTCTGTTAGCCCAAACAAGGCATCAGAGGACATTTGAAAGTTCCAATTATTCCTGGATTCTTGCTGTCCTCCTCTTCACCATGCTGACCTATTCACTTTTCTATTCCATCTTTTAAAGATTTGAGTCTTGGGATATGGTTTTACCTTGCCCATATTGGTCCATATGGTTCTCAACCTCCAGTCTCTTCTGTGTGAGCCCCTCTCTCCATTCATCCCTTGATTCTTTTCCCAGAGCTCTTTCTAGAGCCAAAAGAGCCAAAAGCACTCCCTGAACTGGAGTTGCTCTTCATTGCCAATATTCTGAAATGTCTCTGTGTGCTCCCTCAGGCCATTTCACACATTCAGTGCCAGCTTGATTTCCCAGGACCGAGTATTTTACTGCCTGTTGGGGGATATTCTCCTTCAGCTTTCCCTGCTCCTTGATGCAGTTGGCAGCAGATTTCCAATATCAACTGTTCTCAGTTCTTGTTTGTTTTTCTTGGTAACATCGACCACCCCTCTCTGATGGAACCTATAGTTTCAGATCATTGAATTAGAAAGTTACTGACAGAATTTTGAGAAACTACCTCCTAGCCTCAACTGAAACCAGACCTGTTCTGAGTGACACTGCTTTTCAGCAGTTCCAGTGCAGAACACTCAGCTTCATTGTGCTGTGGCTGCAGGTGGGCGGAGCTTGTCTTTGCTCACCACCCTGACTTCTTTCAGTAACCCCTCTTCCATCAATGCACAGACACTCCATCCTCTTTCCAACCTCATTTTTTCCTCGACTAATGTCCTTGACCTACAACCATATTCAGCCATAAGCATGTTGGTGACACATCTGGATCCTTCCTTTCTTATCCTCCATTGATTTCTACCTCCACTCCACTCCACTTCAGCCACCCATTCAAATGGCCACACCCTGGACCTTGTCATTGCCCATGACTACTCCACCTCTAAAGCCAGGCCATTTCACACATTCAGTGCCAGCTTGATTTCCGAGGACTGAGTATTATACTGCCTGTTGGGGGATATTCTGAAGTTCCACTCATTGATCACACACAGAGCCTTCTGTCTCTTCTATTCCCAGTTCATGCTGAGTCCATTCTTATTTTTATTTTGAGTAATTGCATACCTGTCACCCAGAATTAATAGTAATAAAAATTTTGTCCTGTTTGTTTCAAGTCTTATTAAAAGGAATAATGACAGGTACATTTTCTCCTCTGTTCTTCCCCCACGTTCTGGCCACGTTCTGTGATCTTCCCTCCTCAAAAGCAACCACTGACATGAATTTGGTGAATATATGTGCATGTGTGTATTATAAGATGTAACTGTGTGTGTGTGTGTCTGTGTCTGCGTCTGTGTGTATCTGTCTGTCTGTCTTTTTAGGGCCGCACCCGCGGCATATGGATGACCCCAGGCCAGGAGTCCAGCTGGAGCTGCAGCTGCTGACCTACACCACAGCCACAGCAATGGCCAGATCCGAGCTGTGTCTGGGGCCTACACCACAGCTCATAGCATCACCCCACTGAGTGAGGCCAGGGATCAAACCTGCATGCTCATGGATATTAGTCAGGTTTATAACCTGCTGCACCACAAGGGGAACTTCCTTTTTTTTGGTGTGTTTTGAAATTTACATGATTTATTGCACCTAATTTACAACTTGATTCATTCATTTAAATGCGCTACTAATTGTTTATATATAATCACTATATAGGCAATTAGTAGTTCATTCTTTTGAAGTTTCCCATAACATTGCAATATAAGAATATTGTTCAGTTTATTTTTCCATTTCCACACTCATCATTAAAAGCAGTGCTACATCAAGCAGCCTTGTGAATGTCTTCCCACACAAATAGTCAGTGTTGAGCTGTGGCAGGTAGGTAGGACCACAGCTAGATGCTGTTGCTTTTGTGTGAGTTAGAAAGGCTTCCTGTTTGCCTGAACCCAGTCCTCTGAACACAGCTTGGCAAATGGTGCCTTGGGCATAGAAAAAGTAGCTTTGTGCTAGAGATGCATGGGTTATTAGGTGGATATGGATTAGAATTCTTGGACTTGGACCCTGTGGGCACCTCTGGACAGTGGACAGATTGCACAGCAATAGATGGTGCCTTGTGATAAGAAGAAAAGCTTTTTCACACCACTTGAATTCAGATGCTAGCTGTATAGCAAGCTGCTTTATCACTTTGCTTCTACTCTCCTCATCAGTAAAATGAGAATATGGAATTATCTTTCTCATGGGGGAGAGCATTATATATAGTAGTATTTAACATAGTAAGTTTAAAAAAATTTTTGATATGTATTTTAATTACCATGTGTTAATTTCTGCTGTACAGCAAAGTGATTCAGTTGTATGTATATATATATGCATTTAAAAATATTCTTTGCTATTATGTTTCATTACAAGATATTGAATAGAGTTCCATGTGCTGTGAACTATAACCTTGTGGTTTATTCATTGTATATATGATAGTTTGCATCTGCTAATTCCAGTCTCTATCCATCCCCTCCCCCCAGTCCTATCCCCCTTGGCAATCACAAATCTATTCTCTATGTCTGTGAATCTGTTTCTGTTTCATAGATAAGTTCAATTTTGTTATATTTTAGAATTTTAGATAACACATGTATGTGATATCATATGGTATTTGTCTTTCTTTTTCTGACTTACTTCACTTAGTATGATATTCTCTAGTTCCATCCATGTTGCTGCAAATGACATTATTTCCTTATTTTTTTATGGCTGAGTAATATTTCATTGTATAATATATATTAAGTTTATATAAATATTAGATGTTATTCTAGTCATAAAGGTATAACTTATTTTAAGACACAAGTCTAGGAGTGGAACTGCTGGTCGGTAGGGTGTGTATTTTGTGGTGATTTTTTTTTTTTTCTTTTTTTTTCTTTTTAAGGCTGCACCTATGGCGTATGGAGGCTCCCAGGCTAGGGGTCTAATTGGAGCTGTAGCCACTGGCCTATGCCATAGCCACAGCAGCGCTAGATCCAAGTTGCGTCTGTGACCTACACCACAGTTCATGACAATGCTGGATCCTTGACCCACTGTGCAAGGCCAGGGATTGAACCCGCAACCTCATGGTTTCTAGTCAGATTTGTTTCCATTGCGCCACGATGGGAACCCCTATTTTGTGGTGATTTGTAATAATGACAAGAACAGCTACAGCAACAACAACAACACAAATAATAAGCGTAGCCACTAACATTTGCTGGATGATGACTGTGGACCAGGCACTTTTCTAAGTGCTTTGCCTATATTGACTATGTAGCTGCAGACATTCCCTGTGTCCTTAAAAAAAAATATATATATGTATGTATATTTTTTAGGATCCATATATATATATTTATTTATTTTAGGCTCCATCTCTGGGCTATTTATTTGGATATTTTGATCTGTTTACTCTTGTAAGTTCTCTATGGCTTATTTATTATAACTTTATAAAATACATTTTATATTCATGCTCATTACTTATTAGAATCCTCTTTTTGGCTTCTGGAACACCATTTCCCCCTGCTTCTGCCCCTACTTTGACTCATCTTTATCGGTGTTCTTCACTGACTTGACTTTACTCTGTTCCTCGCACTCCACTTAAAACCTTTCCCAACTTTGCTCTTCCAGCCACAATTCCTGATACTCTTTGCCTACGTGTTTCAGCCAAAGCCATCTGCTCTTTGGTCACTGAGCACACTACTGCTTTGACATTTTTGCCCATGGAGTTCCCTTTGCTGGCTGTGCAGTCTGGGAGTATTGCGTGGCAGATTTGTCACAGCTGTGTCTAATAAGACTGCCTGATGGCTAAACATCTTCACCATCTGGAATAATCTGACTGGGACTTGTAGATAAGGACCAAGCAGGAGCCCTGAGTACTCCTCAGGGATCTTACACACGTTGGATAGAGCATACAGAGTGGGGGAATCAGAGGGCATAGGTACAGGGTACAGGGCAGAGACAGGGAATTCTGGCTGTTGGGGAATTGATTTAGGGTCTTGGTTTTTTAAAGTGTGCTAGACATTGGGAGGTTGTTTACAATTAGTCCTTAGTGAACCTTGGATAAGGCATGTACTAAGAAGGACTAGGTCATGAAAAAGGCTACCCTCTGGAGTTGAAGCTACTGAGAACCATTAAATGTGATGAGATAAATGTGAGGAGCAGCAGGGATCTTCCCTTAGACTTGTTCTTAAGTGTGTTGCTAATGAGCAGGGGAGTATTTTTGCACAGAGGGTAGGAAAGGGAGAGTCAGAGGATGAGTAATGGTTGATGTTTCTCCAGCAGTGTACAGATGAGGGGACTGCTCTGGTCCTGGATGTTTGTCTGTTTGTTTTTTAGCTGTACCTGCATCCTGCAGAAGTTCCCAGGCCAGGGATTTAATGGAGGCACAGGAGTGACAAGCCAGTAAAATGAGTGTAGCATTTCTAGTCACAGGGTTGCTATGAGAGTAGAATAAAGCAATAAATAATATATTAAATAATATATGTAAAAGCACTTAATTGAATATTCCCAGCTCATTTGGAACGCAATAAAAATGTTTCATACTCTTTCGGTTTCAAGACAAATTGTTAAAATCATCAGGTTACCAAATCATGATAGGGCAACCCCTTAAGAATCAAACTCCTTTGCTCTAAAGCTCATCTAACAACCTCTGATAGCTCTTAAATGCATCTATGCAGCAGGAGTGAAGTTCCCATGAGAGACAGCTGGTTCCTATTCAGTGAATATTTATATTTTGTTAAAAATTGGACTGTTAAGATTTTCCTTAGTATGAATCTGTCTCCCTGAGATTGATTATATGAGTGCACAGAAAGAAAGTAACCTTTTTTAATTTTCAGAAATGTGATCCAGACCCTGGATAAGTTATTGATATCCTGTAAGATCCTGCTCCAAACAGTCTACTCCTTTCTCTTCTGTTTTTTGGGGTTTTTTAAGGTGAAACTTTCTGGTTCTTAGATTTTAGAGTCGTAACAAGGAGAAGAGGAAAACTATGACAGACTTGACTTAGCTTTACAAATAGGCATTTATTTGAGTTTTTGCTTTATCTTAATTTTGTTGCTCCTGAACCCAGAAATTTGGAAGAACCAAAGAGTAAGGTTGAGATGTTGCCTGGAAAAAGGGCCAGGGTTTGGTTCTCTTCCCTGCAGACGCAGATGTGCACTGATGTCAGTGTCTCAGTGTTGATTAGACTCAGAGAAGCTGTTTCTTTGTAACTAATCTAACGAGGGCCTGAAGTGTGAAAACTAGTATGCCGGCTTATTAATTTACAATCAGAAATGCAGTGTCAGAAACACTAGGTCTGTGTATTAACCTGGCGAGAGAATGTTTTCTCCTTTTGGGAAAATTACAGGAAACCAACATTTCAGAAGAGTCCCTGGCGATTTTTGAATCTGAACCAGGCAATTGGTTGTGTGATTCAGATGATGAATCTCATCAGGCAGAGATGTGCTTATGCATTTATTTCAACTACTGGGATGTTCTAGACCCTAGATGTCAGTGGACTAGCTTGTCAGAGCACCTTCTTCCTTGAGCAGTCCTTGATGGCATCCTCAGATTGACCTTTGTGTCCTCCATTTTGTGAAATAATTATGGTTTACAAATAAATGTAGGGAATGATATAATAAACATCAACTTGCTTAAGAAAACTTTTGGTGTTATTTAATCTTTCAATCCCATTTTTTTCCCCAGCTCTCCAGAGGTGAGCACTATCCCGAATCTGGTGTTTAACATTCCCATAAAGATTTTTCTATTTTTTTTATGGCCATACCCACAGCATGTAGAAGTTCCTGGGCTAGGGGTTGAATCAGAGCCATGACAATACTGCATCCCCTATCTACTCAGCCAGGCCAGAAATTGAACCCACATTCTTGAGGAGACTGTGTTGGGTCTTCAACCTGCTGAGCCAAAATGGGAACTGTCCCATAAAGATTTTTATATTTACCAAATGTGTGTTAAGCACAAATAGTATATGGTATTATGATGTATATTATAAAACTTTTAAAATGGTAACACAATATGTACATGTTTTACAATTTTTTAACTTAATATTTATATTTTGATCACTTCTCCGTATTAAGATATACTGATAATCCCTAACTTACAGTGGTTTGGCTTACACTTTTTCAACTTTGTAATGGTTTAAAAATGATACATATTCAGTGAAAACCATACTTTGAATTTTGAATAGGCTAGCGATATGCGGTACAGTTCTCTCTCTCGGCGCTGGCCAGTGGCAGCAAACCACCACTCCCAGTCAGCTGTGCAATCACGAGGGTAAACAGCTGATTCACTATAACCATTCTGTTTTTCAATTTCAGTATAGTATTCAATAAATGAGATGTATGCTACAGTTTATTATAAAATAGGCTTTGTGTTAGATGTTTTTTCCCAATTAAACGCTAATATGGGGTTCCCACTGTGGCTCAGCAGTTGACGAACCCAACTAGTATCCATGAGGATGCAGGTTCGATCCCTGGCCTGGCTCAGTGGGTTAAGGATCCGGTGTTGCCATGAGCTGTGGTGTATATCACAGACATGGCTCAGATCTGGCATTGCTGTGGCATAGGCTAGCAGCTGTGGCTCTGATTCCCGGTTTGACCCCTAGCCTGGGAACTTCCATATGCTGCAAGTGTGGCCCTAAAAGGCAAAAAAAAAAAAAAAAAAAAAAAAAAAGGCTATGGATCTTCAGGTGCTAATGTAAGTGTTCTGAGTATTTTTAAAGTAAGCTAAGCTATGATGTTTGGTAGTTTAGGTATATTAAATGCATTTTTGATTTAAGATGTTATATGGCCTTACAGTAGCTTTTCTTTTTTTCTTTTTGCCTTTTTCTAGAGCCATACCCGTGGCATATGGAGGTTCCCAGACTAGGGATCTAATCGGAGTTACAGCTGCCAGCCTATGCCAGAGCCACAGCAATGCAGGATCCGAGCTGCATCTGTGACCTACACCATAGCTCACGGCAACGCCAGATCCTTAACCCACTGAGTGAGGCCAGAGATCGAACCTGCAACCTCATGGTTCCCAGTCGGATTCGTTAACTGCTGAGTCATGACAGGAACTCCTATAGTAGCTTTATTGGGATGTAACCCCCATCACAAGGTGAGGAAGATCTGAATATAATGTAGGGGCAGAAAACTTTTTCCTTCTTCCCTTCCGGGTTCTTTGGCTAGCTTAATAATTAAATTGGTAAAAGATTAACTGGAGAAAAACAAATTTAATTTCATACATATTGAGGTTCCATGAAAATATGAGACTCAAAAGCAGTCAGGCAGTAGATGCTTATATACCATTCTGAGCTAAGAACAAGGGGATAGGGGACTTCAAAGGGGAGGAAGACCATTCACAGGAAGATGAGAAGAGCATATGTTTGGTAAACAAATGTTTGCTGGGCCATGTAAATAATCTTTCTGATAAAAAGTTATCTCTGCTAATAGCTCTGATCTTGGTATAGGCCCCATTGGATATGAAATGGTATCTCATATTTTAATTTTATGTTTCCCTGAACATTGTTTTAAAAATGCCACTTAGCTGTTTGGGTATTTATTTTGGTGAACTTTCTTTTTATAATTTTTGCTGGTTTTTTTCCTAATTTGATGTTTGTAAGTTCTTTGTACAGTCTGGCTGTTAGTTACTTGTTGTTTATAGGTCTTGCCAAAGTTTTATCCTGCTTTGTGGCTTGTCTTTTTTACTTTTTGAGAGTGTCTTTTGATTTATAGACATTTATTGTTTAATTGGGGCTGTTCTAGATGTTCCATTGCTTTATATGTTTATTTTTACAACAGCTCCACACTGTCTTGAATAATAAAACTTTGTAATATAGTTTGGTATCTGATAAGAGGACCTTTCTCCTCCTTATTTTTCTTAAAAATGATCCTTGCCATTTGTTTTTTTTTTGGTTTTTTAGGGCCTCACTATGGCAAATGGAGGTTCCCAGGCTAGGGGTCAAATTGGAGCTGTAGCCGCTGGCCTTCGCTGCAACCACAGCAACGTCAGATGCAAGCCGTGTCTGTGACCTACACCACAGCTCATGGCAATGCTGGATCCTTAACCCATGAAGCTGGGCCAGGGATCAAACCTGTATCCTCATGGATGCTAGTCAGATTTGTTTCTGCTGAGCCATGATGGGAACTCTAATCCTAGCCATTTTTGATTCTTTGCTCCTTTATATAAATTTTAAAATTAGTATCAGGTTTCATAAAAGCCTTGTGGAGATTTTAAACAAAATCAACTTTAATGTGGTATAATTTACATATGAAATATACCATTTTAAATATGCTATTTTATGAGTTTTGACAAAAAAATATAACAATGTAGAATAAGTCCATCACTCTGGATTTTTCCTTTGGGTGGGTTCCTCTCTCCAGACAATTCATAAGTTCATAAGTTCCATTCCCAGTCCTACATAACCACTATTATGTAGAAATAGACCTTTCTATTTTTTTTGGCGGGGGGGGTCCTTGCCTTTTCTAGGGCCACACACATGGCATATGGAGGTTCCCAGGCTAGGGGTCTAATCAGAGCTGTTGCTGCTGGCCTACACCACAGCCACAGCAACGTGGGATCCAAACTGTGTCTGTGACCTACACCACTGCTCATGACAATGCCAGATCCTTGACCCACTGAGTGAGGCCAGGGATCGAACCCGCAACCTCATGGTTCCTAGTTGGATTCGTTTCCACTATGCCACGACAGGAACTCTGTAATCTTTCTATTTTTTATATTTTTAAATTCATCTTTAATAGTTTCATATAAATGGAATCATATGGTATGTACTTTTTTGTGTCTGACTTTTTTGATCAGTGTAATGTTTTTTTTTATAATTTTTATTTTTTCCATTATAGTTGATTTTCAGTGTTCTGTCAATTTCTACTGTACAGCAAAGTGACCCAGTCATATATATATATATATATGTATATATATACATATATATATATATATGTATATATATATGGTATAATGTTTTTAAGGTTCTTCCACGTCATTTATATGAGCACTTCATTCTTTTCATTAAATAGTGTTTGTTTGGCTATACAATTTGGTAAATTGTGGACATTTTGGTTGCTTTAGACTTGGGGTATTATTATTAAAGCTGCTGTGAACATTTATGTAAAAATCTTCATGTGGACATATGTTTTCATTTCACTTAGGAATACATTTGTTAGGTCATATACACATGTTTATTTAACTTTATAAGAAATTGCCTCACTATTTTTCAGAGTGAATATATCATTTTACTTTCCACCAGTAATACCAACACTTATTGCCCATATTTTTAGTTTTGGCCATTCTAATGTGTGTATTGTAGTATCTCATTATGTTTTAATTTGCATTTCTTTGATGACAAATGACATTGAGCATCTTTTCAAGTGCTTACTGGCCATTTGTACATCTTGTTTGGTAAGTGACCAATTAGATCTGCTCATTCGTTTGTCTTAATTATGAGTTTAAAAAATTCCTTATATATTCTGGATTGTTTGTGAAGGACAGGGCCTTGGAAAATAACTATTTGAGTTAGTTTCTCGTCTGACCACCTGAGTGTGAGAGTGAAATGAAGCAGAGATGAGACAAACCTCAGTATTTGGTCACCATTGTTTATTGTCATTTTTAATACAGTCCAGTTATTTGAATCCAAAAACTTGAAACAAATATGCTCTACTTAAACTAAGAAACTGTTCATCAGTGGCAGTGGACAGCTTTTTGTTCCATCTCTGTATAAATAGATTTTTTTCTATGAGGAAAGACCAGTGACTACAGAAGTAGTTTGGAGCCATTGTATTTTCCTACTATTGATCTTCTAAAAATTTTTTTTTAACCTGGAGAAAATTCTTAGTAGTAGGCTTCAAGATCATTCTTGTTCAAACTAAGCCAGAGCTCTCTAAACCTGAACTGATTCATCTCTGCCCTTTAAGATAAAATTCTCGCACACAGGTTTGGAAGAAGCACCTGGTGCTACTTTTTTATGCCTTTCATTAGTTTAACAGTTAAACATATACCTAAGAATAGGGGCTTGGTTGTTTTGATAAGTAAAGAGGCTACCAATGCTGCATCTTTGTTTTTAGGGTCTTCGCCTTTCTGCCAGCACACATTGTGGGGCACACAAAAATTGTAGTCATGTTACTGTAAGAGAAACTTTGACTCCAGAACTGGTAGCGCATTTTTAATTTTTTGTTCCTTATAGATGAAAGCTTAGCTTTGGCATCATATAATGAGCAAAGGGCTCTCAAAAAGATATTTCGACCAAACCCAAGCATCTTAACTGCTTTTCATTGTTCTTCCAAATTTATTCCCACACATTTTTTATTCACCAGTATTTCCCAACAAAGTAGCCCTCATATCCTATATTCTTTGGAAGGAACCCAATAACCACGAATTGAGTACAGTTAAATGTTTAAAAATGGAAAAGACAGAAATAGATACCTCCACTTTTAAAGAGAAGGTTTGTAATGAATTGCTCATATATAATAGTTTCATATTTCTTAAACTGCTACTTGAGTTAATTTCACTTATTTATTGTTCATTCCTCGAATTAGCACCTCTGCTCTTGGACATATTCATAGAGTGGAGTGCTGCTGTGGAAACTGTGGGAGCTTGAGATGGTATTTCCTCCTGCACAGTCACCAACTTCTCTCTGGTGAAAATAGCCACCTTGTCTGTTATCCTCCTTGCAAATTAACAGTGTATTGGTAGTGTTGGATCTAGACTGTCCACAGGAGGGTATAAATTGTCCAGAGCCACAACTTGAGGAACTTTCTAGTTGTCTATAACTACTTCTTGGTTGCCCTTCATTACAATTTGAATAGCTACAGCTGGATTCCCACTGATCCTGGCTGCATCCTTGGCTTTGTTGCCTACATGTTCTTGATTGTCCATGAATACTCTCATATCCATCAGACTCGCCGCTTGTTGGACTGCAGCTCCTACTTCTTTCTTTTTGGCAGTACCCTGACCATTCCTGACTATTTCTTCTTGACTGATTAGGACTTGAACCTGTTTGGGGTCTACTGTACCCTTCATGAGTTCCACTTGAACTTGACCTACATCTCCCTTGTAATTCATGTTGCTCATAGCTAGAACACTGACCAGGTCCAGAACCACTTTGTTCAGAGCAAGATGAACAATATGAGCCAGGCCCATGTTGTTCAGAGCTAGAATACTGACCCAAGCCAGATTGTTGATTCTGGGTAGTACACTGACCTGAGGCAGATCTGTGTTGGCCATATCTGGAAGACTGACTCCATTCAGATCCACATTGGCCTTGGCTAGAGCATTGACTTGAACCAGAGCCACTTTGGACATGGCCAGAAGACTGTCCTGACCCTGACATCTGTTGACTGCAGCTAGAAGATTGACCTAATCCAGACCCATGTTGGCCATAGCTAGAAGACTGGCCTGGTCCAGATGTGTGTTGGCCACAGATTGATGATTGTCCTGAGGTAGAACCATGCTGTCTATAGGCAGGGGATTGACCGTATTTAGATTCATTCTGTCCAGAGCTTAATGATTGACCTAAACTAGATCCATGCTCAAAGGAAGAAGATTCTCCTGAGCTAGATCTGTGTTGTCCAAAGCTGGAAGACTGACCTGATCCAGACCCATGATGGCCATATCTAGAGGACTGACCAGAACCAAATCTGTATTGACTGTGGCTAGAAAATTGGCTTGATCCAGATCGATGTCGGCCATAGCTAGAAGACAGACCTGAGCCAGACCCATGTTGACCACAGCCAAAAGACTCTCCTGAGCTAGATCCATGCTGGCCACAACTAGAAGACTGACCTGAGCCAGACCAGTGTTGGTCATAGCTAGACTGACCTGATCTAGACCTTTGTTGTCCAAAGCCAGAGGACTGACCTGAAGCAGAACCATGTTGTCCATGCCTAGAACATTGACCATATCCAGATTGGTGTTGACCATAGCTTGATGACTGACCTAAGCCAGATCCATGCTGACCAAAGCCAGAAGACTGACTTGAGCCAGACCTACGTCGGCTGTGGCTAAAAGACTGACTTGAGCCAGCTCTGTGTTGGCTGTGGCTAGAAGACTGACTTGAGCCATGTTGACCATAGCCGGAAGACTGACCTAAGTTAGATCTGTGTTGGCCACAGCTTGATGAATGTCCTGAAGTAGAACCATGTTGTCCATAGCTAGAGGATTGACCTAAGTGAGATCCCTGGCTAAAGCCATAAGCCTCTCCTGAGAAAGACCCATGTTGTCTGAATCCAGAAGACTGGCCTGATCCAGCCCTGTGTTGACCATAGCTAGAAGTCTGACTTGATCCAGACCTACACTGGCCATTATTAAGAGATTGGTTTGATCCAGAACTAAATTGGCCATAGCTAGACGTCTGACTTGAGCCAGATGCATGTTGACCACAGCTAGTAGAGTGACCTAAGCTAGATCCATGTTGGCTACAGCTTGGTGACTGTCCTGAGGTAGAATTATATTGTTCATAGCTCGAGGATTGACCTGAGCCTGATCCATGCTGACTAAAGCCAGAAGACTCTCCTGAGCCAGACCCATGTTGCCCAAAGTCAAAAGGCTGACCTGAGCCAGACCCATGTTGGCTATGGCCAAAAGACTGACCTGAGCCATGTTGACCATAGCCAGAAGACTGACCTAAGTTACAGCCATGTTGGCCACAGCTTGATGAATTTCCTGAAGTAGAACCATGTTGTCCATAGCTAGAGGATTGACCTAAACCAGATCCATGCTGACTAAAGCCAAAAGACTCTCTTGAGCCAGACCCATGTTGCCTAAAGCCAAAAGAGTCTTCTGAGCCAGACACATGTTGCCTAAAGCCAGAAGAATGACCTGATCCAGTCCTATATTGGCCATAGCTAGAAGTCTGACTTGATCCCGACCTATGTTGGCCATGATTAAGAGATTGATTTGATCCAGAGCTATATCGTCTATAGCTAGATGATTGACTTGAGCCAGATCCATGTTGACCACAGCTAGTAGAGTGACCTAAGCTAGATCCATGTTGGCTACAGCTTGGTGACTGTCCTGAGGTAGAATTATGTTGTTCATAGCTTGAGGATTGACCCAAGCCAGATCCATGCTGACTAAAGCCAGAAAACTCTCCTGAGCCAGACCCATGTTGCCCAAAGCCAGAAGCCTGACCTGTGCCATATCTATGTTGTCCATAGCCAGAGGATTGACCTGATTGAGACCTATGTTGGACACAGCTAGAAAACTGTCCTGAGCATGACCTGAGTTGGCCATAACTGGATCCCTCAGTTGAACTAGAACAGTATCCTTGTTCTTCACAGTTTCCTGATTGATATCCCTCATTTGGTTCATGCCATCTCTGTTGAGAGTGCTGGCCTGAGCCAGAGCCATGACTACAACCAGTGGGCTCGTTTGAATTTGACCCGTGGTCTTGTCTTCTGAAACTCTTTGAGCTGAATACATGATCCTGCTTTCTAAGTGACTGGCTTGATTTCTTCTTATGTTGTCTGTTCCCTGAAGATTCATTTGTGTCAGACCAGTGTTGGTCAGAACTGAAAGACTGACCCTCTAGCTGGCACACATGCCCTTGTTCTCCATAAGCACCTGATGCATTTGCTGAGTCTGATCTCGTTCTACTGTTACTTGAATGAATATAACCAACTTCTTCACTCTTAGACCTTTTGTGCTGACAAGAGCCATGCTTGCTTTTCTTACTGTCCTTGAAGTGTCCTGCACATGACTCTTTCCTTCTTTCCCCAGAGCTTTGCCTGTGCCCAGAACTAGACAAGCCTCTTTGATGCCTCTTTCTTCTGGAGCTGTGGTTAATGCTTCCTCTGGAGCCCCTGGAGGAGGAGGAATCATGCTTTCCTTCACTCCAGCTTGAATGACTAGAAGATGATTCTTGCCCTTCTTCCTCTTCTTCGGTTTCACTCTGTTCCTCTTGGTGCTGGTGAATGTAATCTCTTTTCTTTGACCCTGAAGCTTTGCAATAATCTTTGCTGACAATTTTGTTACAAGCGCGAGCCAGCTTGAATATCATCAGAAGGTACTCAGTAAATTCGACCTTCTTGTTATGGTCTTGATCCAGATTTTGCATGATGATATCTACAGTGTCTGGATCATCTGGATTCTGTAGAGGAACAAGATACAAGCTCTGTCAGTATGCAGCACACAGCGAGCTAATGAATTGAAGGAAGGCTGTAGAAATGTGAATGCTTCTCTTACTTACATGGAGCTCAATCTCATAGTCCATTAATCTGGACTTCCCTATGCTGAGCAGAATGAGAGAAAGGAAAATGTAATGAATAATTCAGTCAGAAATAGGTAGAAGAGGGTTTAACTGGAGGATGACAGGGAATAAGGGAACTGATTTTTTTTTTTTAAGTAATGGGTCTGATGCATTTGCTGAGAATGTGAATGATTAGCTAATTTATGAATAATGCTTTTGGATACCTGCATTAATTCTGTATGGCCTTTCTTTATTTGTCCAGCTTTTAATTAATTAACTAATGAATTAACTCATTCAACAAAGATTTATTGTGCACATAATATCTGCCTAGAATTGTGTCAGGTTAGGGACGAAGCAGTGAAAATGGAACTTAAAGTTTACTGGGCCAGGCACACGAACTTAAAAGTACTATGTACTGTGATAATGTTTCTATGAGAAACATTATACCAGAGGACACTCACTGGGGGTTCAAGGATGGTTAATGAGAGATAGCGATGTCTTTTAAATGGTGGGTTGGAATTAGCCAAATAAAGAGGCAGGTAAAGAGGGAGAGGGAGCAAAAGGTCATTGTAGGCAGAGGGAACAATATGAACGGAGAGCAGGAGGTGAGAGGAAGCATGGCTCATACAATGAACTGAAACATTAAGGATTGCCAATTGTAGTCTCAACACTCAAGAGTTACACCTAGAGAGATAAATAGGGACCAGGTCATGCTTTTAAGGTTGGGTTGAGGAACCTTGGAGTTTTAAGAGTTGAGAACTGTTGAGGATTTTGAGTTGAGTTGTGAAATGATTAAGATTGTATGTAATGCTGAGATTGGAGGTAGAAGATGACTTGACCAAAGGACTAAAATAGTGATAGAAATGGGCTGTTTTGAGAGACTGTTGGTGAATTCCGTGGAGGTTTGGGGGTCTAGGAACCTGATGAGAAAGGAAGTTAAGAATGGCACCAGGTTATGCCTGGGTCAAATAGGAGGTGAGAGCTTAGAGGGGAAAATAATGTTTCATGTTTGACACACTGAATTTAAGACATATGTAGAAATCCAAATAAAACTATTCAGTAGGCAGCTTGATTTAATGAGTTGAAGACCAAGAGCTATATTTAAGGTTATAAAATATTTAGTTCCTGAGCTAACATTTTAGGGTGTTTATCACCCTATTTTATGATTTAGGAGCAAGATGCTAATTTCCTGCACTGAGAGGCCTTTTAATGCCAGAATCTCAGAAATGGGCAGTGCTCAGGATGTGCGGGGGCAGAAGAAAGACAGAAAGGGAGCAAGATGAATTTCACCTACTTTGCAGTTTTTCTGAGGACCAGCTCAATTTCTTTCTAGCAGAAATACCTAGGTCATTATTTAAATTATAGATCCCGCCCCCCATCGCTTCCATTGCTTAGTAGTGTCACTCTCCTTGGTCATGTTTTGGAAACATTATGGGTCAACTTTGACCTTATTTCAAGCCTTTACTAAATCCTATTTTCTATCACCAAGTAGGGAAGGTTCTCTAGGAGTTTTTTCATATGTGACAAAAAGGTAGGCAAGAATAATGAAAAGAATTGCAGGTATCTTCAGTTCTGACTTGTAGTTCTTACCTTCAGAATTTGACCAAACTCATTTTCCAATAGTTCTTTCAATTCTGCCTTGTTCAACATGTCACACTCCCCATCCTGCTTAGCATATTGGTAGAAAAGATCGATGACAGTGACAATGCTTTGTAGGAGTTTAGGCATCTTTTGGAAATTCAATTAACCTAAAGGGAAGAAAAGGACAGACACTCACCTGTTATTGTTCTTTTTTCTTGCTTAAATAGATAAATAGTTTAAGTAATTTGTAATAATTGTTTATAATTATTCAGCCGTGATGAATTTTAATCAAGCCTAATCCAGAGTTGAATGACTTGTTCAAGCCATGTAGCAAGAAAGTGATGCAATTAGGAACAGAATCTGTATCTCTTCCTTCAATTCCAGAATGAGTGTAGCAGCAGTGGCTTTCTGTGTTGGGCTCCCTGCCTCTACCAGGGATAATTTTTTTTTTTTTTTTTTTTTTTTGCTATTTCTTGGGCCGCCCCCATGGCATATGGAGGTTCCCAGGCTAGGGGTCAAATCGGAGCTGTTGCCACTGGCCTACGCCAGAGCCACAGCAGCGTGGGATCTGAGACGCGTCTGCAACCTACACCACAGCTCACGGCAATGCCAGATTCTTAACCCACTGAGCAAGGGCAGGGATCGAACCCGCAACCTCATGGTTCCTAGTTGGATTCGTTAACCACTGAGCCACGACAGGAACTCCGACCAGGGATGATTTTAAGAACTTTGTTTTGGAGCTGTAGGAATCCTGGGTGTGCCAGTCCATCCAGTTCCTCAATTTCTCTCTAGGTCACACTTGGGAGAGAGAGGTCTATCATCCACATGGATGCCTGATTCCAGGTGAGGGGTACCAGACCTCAACTGGATGCTCAGGACTCTAGGCCAGAGAGAGTAGACAAAGTGGGCAATGCCAACCACAGGCTCAGACTATAAGGAGATGGGGACAGCTGCTATGAGACTCAGCTTTTGTTTTCATTCTTTAAGCAGGGACTGACCCTCTGACTTTAATGATTACACATCAGAGAGAGAAAGCTCAGATTAGTGGGTAATTAGAGCTTCGTGACCCCAAAGAAAAGAGGTAGTATCAGTCCCAGTTATCTCTTCATTTTCCTTTTCAATAAAGTAAACTTATACCAAAGTTCCCCCAAAGTATGTATGTAAAAAAGAGCCTGATAACCCAGAGCCTCTTTGCATTAGAGCCCATTGTGGGTTCTCCTGCTCACTTACCTGGTTCACCAGAGGAACAAGTAGGATGGAGCCTGAAGCAGCTTGCAGGGTGCTGCTAGTTGGGGATTGTGGCCTTTTTATAGAGGGAATAATGGTCCATCTCAGGGAGGAGCTGTTCTCTTACAGATGTCCTAATTCACTCCCAAACAAGCCCAGCTCCACCTCCATCTCCACCTCCCAGGTGTTTACCTTCTCACTTCTTTATCTGTTCACCTGAGATTGCGTTAGCAGTTCCCAAATCTGGGCTAATGAATCATGGGGACTTTAATTGAAGTGGAATGGCATGTGTGCAGCAAATGTCAAAGAATCATGGAATCTGAGTGTTTAAAGAAGCCCTGAAGATCATCTAGTCAAACCCTCTTTTTTAAACTAAATTTTCTTGTACAGGGTTTCAGCCAAGGTATCACCCATGATATTATTATCTCCAGGAATGGATGATGGCTGCAGAGGGCCTCTTGTCTCTTTACCTGTTTATCAGACCTTGGTGACCATTCATCGTGCAGCTTTACCTCAACCGCTATCTTAGGAAGAAATCCATGCTCTTTAGCATGGGATCCAGCACTCATGATCTGGGCTGTAGCCTCTCTTCAGCCACATCTCGCTTCCTATCCCTCTTTGTTCTCCACCAGTAATTTACTTCATAAATCTTCCTAAATGGACTGTACTATTTTATATTTTGGGGGGGATTTTTTTTCTTCATAATCTAGGTAGCAAACTCCTATGTATTCTTCAAAACCGACCTTTGACATCCTATAGGAAATCTTTCTTGAATTACTAAAGAAGGAATTATAATTGTGCCCAGTAATTTTATTATAATATCAGTCATTCTATAGTATACTCTTAAAATTGTGTTGTTGTATAATTAATATTTAATATGAAATCTAGAAAATACAGACAAGCAAAGAAAAGAAAATGAAAGTATCTATAATCCTACTATCCCAAAATAGCTACCTTTAATTATTGTATATATCCTTTCACATGCAAACACACACACACACACACACATTTGTCCATATGCATTTATCACTTCCAGTCTATGAGCTCCTTAAAATAGAGAACAGACCTTATTAATCCCTATGTCACTTGGAGGCACAGCACATTGCTTGGCACATAAAAGTCCCTAATAAATGTTTGCCAAGTTGAATTGAAATGAAAGAGGAGTGAGGGTCATGGCTGCAAGTGCTCTGCATAGACCACTTCTGTTTTTTCACAGGCCTAGGGTCTGCCCTCTCTCTTGCCATGTTCAACTCAGAGGCCCTGATTTCACCTGTATATCGACTGCATTTTATGTTGGGTATTATCCCTGAGGACCTTGCTCTACACTCCATTGGTTGTGAGGTATAGCACAAACCTCACTCAAGCTGGGTGAATTTATACAGACTTCACACTTGTGCAACATCATCATCAGTGGATGGGAAGGAGTGGCGGCACTCTTGGGAAATGATAAATTATATGACTCCAAATTCAACCATGAATTCAGACAGGCTGTATGTTTTCTTCTAAGTGTCACCCCGAGGGTTTCAGAGTTCGTGTCCATTGTGTGGCCATGTTTCCTCTGGATGTCTGATTTGGGCCCCATTGTCACGCTTCATCAGAGGTGTGACTGTGACTGTGGGAGCACAGAGGAGGTGGAATTTGCTGAGCAAGGGCTCATTTCCTGGAGGAGCTGACTGTCACTGCAGAGGGAAGAAGGGGTTGTTGGTGAAGACTCTTCCAGGTGAAACATGCTCTTGAGGGCACCCTCTCCTACAGGAGGGGTTGGCAGATTCTTTCTGTAAAGGGCCCGGTAGTAAATATCAGGCCAGAGGACTTTGTTACAACTACTCAACTCTGCTCTTTTAGCATGAAAGCATCCACAGGTGATATGTAAACAAATGAACATGGCTGTCTTTCAGTAAAACCTATTGATGGACCTGGCCCTTAAATTCCATAATGCCACATGTCATAAGGTTTTTTCCAACTCCTTAACTATGTAGAAAACATTCCTAGCTTATGGGCCATACAGAAATAGGTGATGCCCTAGCTATGGCCTGTGGATCATAGTTTGCCACCTGCTGGTGTTTTTCTGCATTTGTTTGTCAGGAATATTCACTAGGAGAGGAGAATCTAGGGGCATGAGACAGGCTGTGACATGGGGGACATCAGAACCACAAATTGCTGTGAGAGAGCAAAGCATGCATGTCTGTGATGGTTGAGGTATGTGAGGTGGTGGGAAAGGGAACAGAACAAGGGCCCTTCCTCATCAGAGGAAGGTATAGTTTTGATTTGATGTGAGGAAGAAACCTTTACCATCTGTGTTGCCTGAAAGTGCAATTAGGTCTTTGTGAAGTTGACTGAAAATGTCATGAGGTCTTTGGAAAGTAATTGAATTTATTGCCAGGGGTATTAAAGGAACTTTCATATATCATGTAAGCAGTTTTAATCCTTTCAGTGCCTTATTTTCTGATTATCCTCCAAAATCACCAACCAGAGTTTGGTTGAGATTTATCTCTTGATTCTTGTCATGAAAGCAATAGGCATGTTCAGTGTGCATTTGACCTCTTGTCTCCCTTTTGAGAGAGACTAATTTAAGAGTCAGTCAAGATGATCACAGAAGTCCTTTCCAAAACAGATTCATGATTTTACCAGAGTATGTAACAGGGTGGGCATGAAGGTCCCCCTAACACCCACCTGCCATCAGTTTGGTTGGTGTTTTTCCCCTTAGAGATGACAGGGTTCAGAAGAGATTTCTTAAGGTGTGTGCCATGCTCTATGTTTTTCAGTGCCTTATGTGTTGGCAGAAGAAAGGAAATTACATTCCTCTTCATGCCAAGCCCAGCGCTCTGTGCCCTTGTACATCATTTTTTAAAATCCTTGTAACAACCACATGATGTGGGTATTATTACGCCCATTTTGCAGATGAGAAAACAGTCTCAGAGAAAAGACGTAACTTGTTTTGAGTAACTTTGTTATTAAGTGCTGAAGATAAGATTTAACTCAAATCTTTTTCCTAAGAATAGCCAGGGCCTGGGGGGACTATTAAAAAGGGAAAGTTTGGGGGACAGTTCTTGAAGAATGGACTTTTATTTAAAAACAACCGACCAACAAACAAAGCTAGAGAAGATCAACACTGACTCCGTCTTCCCAGTCCTGGTCACTCACATTTTCGTCCTTGCCTGTTCCTATAGCACCATCTGCTGGGTCTTAGGGAAATGCTAGGGAAGTCATTTCTTCCTTGTCCTTTCTCTCCTTTCCCCTCTTCTCCCCATGCAATTTCTGAGAGGTCTTTGTAGCTTAGTCTCTGTAAATGAGGAGACTATGTAAAAAACAAGGGCATAATGAGCAGAGAGTGTTGAGTGTCATGACTTGGGGGTAATGTGAGTCAAAAGAAGTCAACTATAATATGAAAGTGGCCAAGAAGCATTTCCCTCCATATCCTTCTCTCCAGGTACCAGGCCATTTTTTCTATTATCTCAAAAAAAAAAAAAATGGATCTGATATAATTTTATAGCTTAGCACATATTTTCTGGGAGGTGGGCAGGTATAGTGATAGGTCCTTTATCTCGAGATGTGGGCCCTGGACTAAGTCAGCTTGAGTGTTGGCCTTTCCATTCAGTTGCTTCTCTGTCTCCTCTTAGTATTCTCCCTTCTCCTTCACATTCTTGGAAATGCCCCAGATGTCTGGAATGCAGAGCTCGTTCTTACTTGCTTCCTTTTATTTATTCTGTCAATATCTTTCTCTGTTGTATTTCCACCTCCTTAACTTGCTGTTTGATTCTCTTACTGTCATGGCCATTCATAGCCTGCATCCCCCAGTTCCTACCTTCAGGAGGCTTTCTACATGCAGACCTGGTCCATCAGAGTGGGCAGTTGGAGGAGAGTGATTGGGAGTGCACCTCAGGGATCCTCCAGGTGTTACAGACGTGGCCTGAAAGACCTGCTAGTATGGGAGACACCAGAGGAGATGTCCGAGCTTCAGGTATGGGAGGGAGAAAGTGGAGACGTAGAGACCTTGGTTGTTGGAAGTCAGCCTTTGTCAGTGTGTGTGTGTGTGTGTGTGTGTGTGTGTGTGTGAGAGAGAGAGAGAGAGAGAGAGAGAGAGAGAGAGAGAGAGAGAGAGAGAGAGAGAGAGAAGTAGGGGGTAAGGAAGTGGGGTAGCCAAGAGGAAGGGAGGAGAGGAGATGGAACATGTAACAAATGCAATGAGTGTGAGACTGATGGGGCCTTGGTTTCCTCTTTGACCTTCTCTCCTACTTGCCCTCTCCTCATAGACTCTGCTGAAGCCACCTGCTTCCTTATCTTCCAAACCTTTGGGCACACACCTTCCTTAGGAATTCCATCCCATGGATGTTTTCCCCTTAGACATCCATTTGGCTTAATCTTTTATTTCCTTCACGTCTTTGCTGAAATATCACCATATCATAGGCCTGCCCTGCCTGTTCTCTTTGATATGCACATCTAACCTTCTCTAGTATGGTTGGCTTGTTTATTATGTAGGGTTTTGAGCAGAGAAGAGAGATGATCTGACTCACTGCTATATTGATGCTAGACCACAGTGAGATGAGGTAGAATAAGGAAGATCAGTCAGGTGAGAGATGAGGGGCTGGAAGTAATAACCAAGGCATCTTGCTTGGATGACTCTGTGTGTTTTATCATACACACTAAACATTCAATAAACAAGAAAGAGCAGGCTTGACACGGGGGATGATGATGAATTGTCATCTGATTTATCTCCATCAAGAATTCTTTCCACCTCTTCATAATACAACATTTTAAAAGAGCAGTGAGCACACCTTTCTTATTCTCCATTTACTCTTCAATCCTTTACAGTCTGAGTTTGAAGCTTTTTTGAAGGCTTCTCTTTTGTGGCCGATGTTTATGTTCTGCAAAGTTCCTTCTTTAGTTCTTTCCCTGTTTGATTTGTTTTTACTATTTATAAAGTAAGATAACGGAGAGGGAAAGAGGCAAGACAATGTTTACACTTTTTTATTGGCATTTTTTATGCAATTAGATAGTCTGAAACCAAAGATTTGAAAGTTCTGTCTATAGGTTCCTGGGTAATGCATTCAGTGGTCTGGTGGTGCTCTAAGACCTAATATGTCACCTTTAAGAGTCACATATAATATCAAACTTGGCATAAACTTAAAAACTTTAGTGCTCCTATTTAACTCATTGAACACTACATAACTATTATGTTATTTTGTATAATAGTTCATTTAAACTTCTGTCACTAACATTGTAGCTTAAGAGGACAACGATACACTATCTTTTAAAAGGAAGGTTAACACTACCTTTAAGGATTAAAGTAAAGTTGCTTTAAAAAAAAATGAAAACGATAGAAACACGACTGTCTTTAAAAAACGGTTTTCACTACAGATTCCTGTTCTTTATTTTTTAGCAAGTCTTTGCTATTTTGAGTTCTTTTTCTGTTGGTGTTTCACTTATGATAATGGTCCCTTTGTTTGTGTATGTATTTATAGCATGGACTGTTGCTCTAAAAAATTGTAAAAACTTGTTTTTTGCTTGCTTTCATTGTTACTTGTTTTTTTCAGAGCTTCCCTTTTGATAATCTTCCTCATCCTGGTTCCACCTTCCATTGTCCCATAGCTAAAACTTCCTTTGTATGCCTTTCATTGAGCCCTTTGGTCTTGGTACTGAATGAATAGCAATAGTTATAATCTCCTGGTTTCTTTTGCCGGGGGGGTGGGGAGTTGGGGCTTTACTGTCATCAGATTGGTAAGAATTGGATACATGAGTTCCATTTTGGAGAACTTGATTGTCCTTGTTCATAGCATGATTGCCTGGATGTATCACTAAATTAGACATGCTTATCCTGTTTTCTATTTGTGCTAGACTGGAGACGATTGTAGATATAACTTATGTGGGTAGGTATTAATGTATTCCCATCTTCCAGTATTGTTGAGATCCCTGTCTTCCAGTATTGTTGGTCTGATCTTTCATATGGCCAGAAATCATCTGTCCACTGTGATTTTCTATTTGAAAAAGTTTGAAGTTCCTAAAATTCCTGACTGAACTCCAGAGTTACTAGAATGACTATTACTGGATACCTGTTTTCTAGTTGAAGGGACAGGAAGGGAAGTAGATAGAAAATGACTAGATAGTAATTGTCCAGGTCATTCAGGGGATATGCTATAAGTAGTTGATGGTCTTACACCTCTGATAGATTCAGACTGACCGTTGGTATCAAATTAAGTTTGCAGCTTATTCTCGAGTATCCGAAATTAATTCCATGCCTTTATGGCTTACCTGTTGATCTAGATCCTGAATGACCAGAAACTGATCCTGACTGATAAATCATAGGCTTGTTTGTATAACTTTTCCCAGATTTCAGTGGACTGGAATCAAGGCTAGGAGTTCTTTTGTTTTTGGTTCATCCTTAGTCATATTCAGCACTTCCGTAGCTATAACCCAGTCCTTTTAATGTCTATCTGCATATAATTGGACTCAAATTGACCTTGGGTTTGACTTGTCTGACTTCCTGCCTGATTATGACTATGACTAACTTATTTCTGGAAAGAAAAAGTATAGATTATTCTTTTGGTACTGGATCTGATTGCTCATGGGTAAATATTATATGATTAGACCCTGAATTTCTAGCATCGTCTTCAGAATGTTCATGTTGGATCTTTTGGCGGGGGCGGGGGGCAGCTTATTTTTTAGTTCAGATTGTCCGTGGCTCTACTCACATTCTCCATGGGTTTTTCTTGACTCTCTGTTTGAGTCTCTTTTATTTTACCACCACTAAACTGACCATAATTGCATCTGCATTATCTAATTTTACTAGGATCAGATTGTGTGGATGAAGTTTGTAGGCTGTCCCTGAGTATCTAGAGCTTGATTTTGATTATTGATAGCTAGATACAAGTCAGATTGTCCATTAGTAGATATCTGGCCATGATGAGATCCTGAGTATCTAGTCCAGTCTCCTGTGTCCTAGTTAGAGGTTTATCTGCTTGTTGGGTAAGCAGATCCTGCTTGTCCATGAGTGACTTTCTGGACCTTTGGAGATTCTGATTGTGTGGACCTATCTCCTTGTCTTCCTGTATGCTAGAATCATATTTCACATGTCTTCATTCAGACTGTCCATGAGTTGATGCTGATGCTTTCTCTGAATCTTCTGATTGCCCAGCTGACTATAACTGGATCTTCCACCGTCTGCTTCTTGAGTACCCACGCTGAGTCTCTAGAGCTGCGTCCTGTATGTTCACAAAAGATATATATATTTTTTTTCCTCTCTCATGCTGGATCTTGATGGTTTATGGGAAGAATCAGACTGTCTATGAATGGTCGTCCACCCTTCAAGAGGTCGTAAGTGTCAGAGTTGTGTCTTGACTGCTTGTGGCAGGATCCTTGATTTTCTCCTCTGCTGGATTCTGAATGTCCATGGGAAGGCTCTCTGGCCTTGATGAGACCCTGAATATCTAGACCTGTGCAGTGCCTGACCATGAAGGCATTCATGCTGGTTTTTTGAACTGAACTTAGAATACCCACGGATTTATTCTGACTGGCTCTCTGAATCTTCTGATTGCCATTCACTGTCAGTGACCTCATTGTAACTGGATCCTCCCCCCACCCTTTTTTTTTGCCATACTGGGCCAGGGATCGAACCCATGCCACAGCAGCAACCCAAACTGCTGCAGTGACAATGCCACATCCCTAACTCACTGTACCACAAGGGAACTGTAACTGGATCCTTGATGTCTTCTTATTCTGGATCCAATCTGTGTAGATGAAAATTGTTTAAGAGATGACCCGGGTTGTTCATAAATAGACCCAAATCTTTCTCTTGTGTTAGACTCTAATTCTTCATGGGTAGACCTAGCTTGCCTATGAATAAATGTTCATCCTTTTTTTTTTTTTTTTTTTTTTTTTGCTTTTTTTGTTTTTTTAGGGCCACACCTGAGGCATACGAAAATTCCCAGGCTAGGGGCCAAATCAGAGCTACAGCTGCCAGCCTACAACACAGCTGATCTGAGCTTTGTCTGCGACCTACACCACAGCTCATGGCTACGCCAAATCTTTTAACCCACTGAGCAGGGTCAGGAGTTGAATGCGCGTCCTCATGGATACTAGTTGGGTTTGGTTCCTCTGAGCCACAATAGGAACTCCCTACATGTCCATTCTTGATAGAATCCTGGCTAGAGTAATTTTTTCTTCTAGAAGAAAGATCCAGACTCCCTTTGGCCATATGCAGACTCATCATGGGAAGGGGAAGACTGTCTTCTAATTGTCCTGTAATATACTGGACTGACTATAACTGGATCCCCCTTGTCTATTGATACTAGACCCAGAGTTAGTAAATGATTATATATGAGGAGATCCTGAGTGTTTGCAGCTGTCTCTTGATCATAGCTATATTGTATGCTTTTGGTGCTGGATCTGGGCTGCTCATGAGTAGATCCAGACTGTTTTCCAATGTGTGTTTGTCCTTGGTGAGACTCTTAGTGTATAAACCTGTCTTCTGACTTCCTATTTCTTAACTGTCTATAATTGTACTCAGACCATACATGGACTAATGTTGGCTTTCTATATGAGTAACTTGAATGTGTGTTATCAACTATAACTGGATCCTCAATGTCTGCTTATATTTGATCCAGACCTCAAATGTGCAGATTGTCTAGAAGCAGATGTGGAGTATTTAGAGCTATCTTCTGATTGTCCATAGCCAATCTCTTCCTTTTATACTGGACTCAGTTCTCCTTGGGTTCTCCAGAATGTCCATGAATTGCTGTTTGGCCATGTTGACATTCTAAATGTCTAGAGTTTTCTAATTCTTCATGTCTAGAACCTTGTCTTCTTCTTTTGCTGAACCAGGATTATATATGACTGTACTTAGACTGACCTTATATGGAAGCTGTCTATCCTAATCTCCTCATTGACTTTTACTATCACTAGATTAATTATAACTGGATACCTGTTTCCTGATTATAGTGGTAGAGACTGTGTGGATGTAGACCCTGAATATGCATTGCCATTTCCTATTTATGACTAGATCCTTGTCTCTTTTTTTTCTGTCAGAACTAGACTTCTGGATTAATCCTGATTCTCCATTGGAACTTCTACATGACTAGACACAAATTGTTCATGAATTTGTAGGAGGCCATGATGGGACACTGATTTTCCAGAGCACTCATGTGTTCGTGGTTGGCTGTTTGCCACTTTCTAGAGTTGGATCCTAAGATTTCATTTGTAGATTTGGACTGACCAGTAGCGGATACCTGGGTTTGATAAGTACCTAAATTTATAGGATTTATAGAGCTATCTCTTGAGTTTCTGTGATTGGGTTTTTACTTTGCTCTTGAGCTTTTCTGTCGTCTGAGAGTTTTTCCCCACACTCACACTGCTCATGAGTTGATTCTGACTCTTCTGTGTGTCTCCAGATTATATTTCATCATTATTGGCCAGAGTATAACTACATCCATGTCTCCAGATTATATTTCATCATTATTGTTCAGAGTATAACTACATCCTTCTGCTTATAGAAGGTCCAGAATATGTTAATGGGGCTTTTTTGTGAGTTGATTCTTAGGGTCCAGTGCTGCCTTTTTTCCACCTTTGGGTTGAACACAGACTCTTCATTGAAAGACACAGATTATGAGTGGATGAGTTCTGGCCTTTTAACTGTCCATGGCTGGAGCCATCTCTTGGTCTTGTGCTAGATCCAGGCTGTCCTGCCTGTAATCAGGTGGACCATGGGAAGACAGTGACTGTCTACCCAAGCTCCTGACTGTCCTTCATTATTACTGGACTAAGTAAAATTAGATCTCTGAGGTTTGTTTGTACTGAATTTAGACTGCAGAGGTGATAATTGTCTGTGAGAAATGTCTAGAGCTCTCAAATGACTGGGACTAGATCCATATCTTCTTGTGTTGGTCCCAGATTCTCCCTTGTGTAGGATCAGACTGTCCATGGATAGATGTTGGTCCTGAGGATCTAGCACAAGACTAGAGCATTGTTTTCCTATTTTGTCAGATTTTGATTGTTTATGGCCACACACTATTCATGGCTTGATGCTATCTAAGTTTTCTGATTGTCTTTTAATATAACTAGATTGACTGTACTTGGCATCATTGTCTACTTGTACTGACTTCAGACTCTGTAGATAATAATTGGCTATGAGATGATCCTGAATGCCTGGAATTCTTTCTGTACTGACCATGTCCTCTTACTCTTTTTTTTTTTTTAATTTTTTTATTTTCCCACTGTACAGCAAGGGGGTCAGGTTATCCTTACATGTATACATTGCAATTACAGTTTTTTCCCCCACCCTTTCTTCTGTTGCAACATGAGTATCTAGACATAGTTCTCAATGCTATTCAGCAGGATCTCCTTGTAAATCTATTCTAGGTTGTGTCTGATAAGCCCAAGCTCCCCATCCCTCCCACTCCCTCCCCCTCCCATCAGGCAGCCACAAGTCTCTTCTCCAAGTCCATGATTTTCTTTTCTGAGGAGATGTTCATTTGTGCTGGATATTAGATTCCAGTTATAAGTGATATCATATGGTATTTGTCTTTTTCTGGCTCATTTCACTCAGTATGAGATTCTCTAGTTCCATCCATGTTGCTGCAAATGGCATTATGTCATCCTTTTTTATGGCTGAGTAGTATTCCATTGTGTATATATACCACCTCTTCAGAATCCAATCATCTGTCGATGGACATTTGGGTTGTTTCCATGTCCTGGCTATTGTGAATAGTGCTGCAATGAACATGCGGGTGCAAGTGTCTCTTTTAAGTAGAGCTTTGTCCGGATAGATGCCCAAGAGTGGGCTTGCGGGGTCATATGGAAGTTCTATGTATAGATTTCTAAGGTATCTCCAAACTGTTCTCCATTGTGGCTGAACCAGTTTACATTTCCACCAACAGTGCAGGAGGGTTCCCTTTTCTCCACAGCCCCTCCAGCACTTGTTATTTGTAGATTTATTAATGATGGCCATTCTGACTGGTGTGAGGTGATATCTCATGGTAGTTTTGATTTGCATTTCTCTTATAATCAGCGTTGTTGAGCATTTTTTCATGTGTTTGTTGGCCATCTGTATATCTTCTTTGGAGAAATGTCTATTCAGGTCTTTTGCCCATTTTTCCATTGATTGATTGGTTTTTTTGCTGTTGAATTGTATAAGTTGCTTATATATTCTAGAGATTAAGCCCTTGTCAGTTGCATCATTTGAAACTGTTTTCTCCCATTCTGTAAGTTGTCTTTTTGTTTTCTTTTGGGTAAAGAGGTCATATTTAATAGTGATAAGTATTACAGCCCGAGCTTGGGAATAAAGTAGCAGCAGCAGTATATGCAAGATAGAAAACGTACTTGGTAGCAATATGTGTAAGAGAATTTGTGTGTGTGTGTGTGTGTGTGAGAGAGAGAGAAGAGCTTAAAATGAGCCATCCATGTTGTGTGGTGTCAAAAAAAAAAAAAAATCCATATACTTTTTACCACGCTTATGAAAGTATAGGATCTAGAGAAAGTAGGTGGTATTCTTTTTGCACACTGTGTTAGTAAAACCTTACCTGGAGTGTTGTTCAATAATAGTTGGGTTTTTAAAAAGAAGCCTATAAAAAACAAAACAAAACAAAGAAGCCTGTAGACAATTTGGAGCATGCTCATTGTGAATGTTAAACAAGGGTGAGAATAAACACCACAGATGAGAGAGCAGGAACTGAGAAGAAATCTGGTCAGGAATGGAAGATGCACATGGCCCCCAGACTTGCCACTCTTGAAGAGATGTGACTTGCTCAGGCACAGTTGGAGGCCACGGGTTGTACTTTAGGAGGGGAGCTCAATTCCTGGCTGCCCTACCATGTATTTACAGAGGGGTTAGGAGTGGACAAAGGCCGGTAGACAAAGTAGGAAACTCTGAAGTTACAATCAGAGTCACAGCCCTACTGGTGTCAGAAATATCCTCTTTACTGTTATAAATCACCTAGGAGGTCTGAAGATCAGCTAGGTTCTAGTCAGAGGGCTTAAAGCCCTTTGTGCTGAACTATGCCATTGTTAGACTGCTTGAGGAAAGAGCCACTGGGTTGTCAAGCAAACAAACGGGTTGGTTGGTCTTTCATAGTAGAACAAGCAGGATGATGGGAGAAAGGAAACATGATTTAAGAAACTGGTTGTGTTTTTAGCTTATAGATAAGGAAAATCACGGAAGACATAAGGTGTCTTCAATTTATTTGAAACACTAAAACAAAATAGGGCTTGAAGTCAGGTGGGTCGAGGGGAACTTGGGTAAGATTTGCAAACTATGAGAAATATCTTGGTGAATTATAAGGAGCAGCTTTCTAACAGTCAGAACTATCCAAATAAGAAAATAGCTGTATTTGACCAGAGTAAGCTCTCGGTCACTGAAGAGAGATTTGGAACTGGATGGGATCTTGAGTATTACCCAGTTAAACGTCCTCAGATTGTAGTTATTCTAGCTAGAGAATGTGAATTCAAAGTCAATAGCTAGTTTCAAAAAAGATATTCACAAATTGCTGTGGAATGACATATGAAGGAGTAACTCATTCTTCCTTAGAAAGATCAAGGATTGTCTCCTGTGAGTGCAGCACATGAATAGGGCCTTGCATTTGCTAGATGCTTTCATTTACTACTATATTTTCAGCACCTTGCACAATACTGGTTGTATAGTAGAAAGTCAATAAATATTTGTTGATCATACATTCCAGGTAGAATATCCTGAAAAAAGCAGTAATTCTTTTTTTGTCTTTTTTTTTTTCCTCTTTCTTGGGCCGCTCCCGCGGCATATGGAGGTTCCCAGGCTAGGGGTCTAATCGGAGCTGTAGCCACCGGCCTACGCCAGAGCCACAGCAACACGGTATCCGAGCCGTGTCTGCAACCTACACCACAGCTCACGGCAACGCCGGATCATTAACCCACTGAGCAAGGGCAGGGACCGAACCGCAACCTCATGGTTCCTAGTCGGATTCGTTAACCACTGCACCACGACAGGAACTCCAAAAGCAGTAATTCTAATGGGTGTTGGTAACTTTGGTAGTCCAGTGAAGCCAAAATGTTGAGACATGTAAGCAAGGCCATATGAAAAAGGCCTCAAATGCCATGCTAAGGAATTTGGAGATTATCTAGTATCTTATGGAGAAGAATGGAAGGACTGGAAATGTTTTATATTTTAGTAGAGTATAGTTGATTTACAATGTGATATTAGTTTCAGGTGTACAGCAGAGTAAACCAGTTATGCATATACATATATCCATTCTTTTTTATTTTATTTATTTATTTATTTATTTTGAAGGACAAACGAGTTTATTACTGGGAATCTTCTAATAGCATTATAAAAATTAAATTTGAAGGAAAAAAAAAGTTTTAACTACTTAAATGTATTTCCCTGGGCTTTGTGTTGTGGTTGTTTTATTTTTTTAATTAAAGTATAGTTGATTTACAATGTTTCTGCAATTTCTGTTGTAACAGCAAAGTGACCCAGTCATACACAGTTCCCTGTGCTGTACAATAGGACTCCATTGCCCATCCATTCCAAATGTAACAGTTTGCATCCACCAACCCCTTTTATTGATGTTGATGCCAGTGCTTTCCAAAGTCCATATCTGAAGCCTGGATGTGTACCTCAAGAGTCTTTCAAAAGTCGCCATTTATCCAAGGGCTTTATTAGAGCAAACTGTACGAATCTCATTGTATTCTAAGTCTCTGAATATTTTAAGTTCCTCTTGTTCTATCAGCTAAGATATAAGTAGTTTAGCAGATAATTACTCTGACCAACCAGTTTGGTATCTCTGTGCAATAAGAACAATTAGTAATATTTGAAATATTTTTAAGGGAAAAGTTATTGAATCCAATACAAGTCTTTTCAAACTTCATTTGTTCTTAAATGTTGAAATGCATGGTTTGGTTTCAAATAGAGCAGTGAGGCATTAAATAAAGAATATGGAATCACTAAATTAAAAACGGTTGCTAATGCTTAAGTCCTCTCAAAAGTCATGACTAAGGGGGAGAATGTCTTTTAGTGGATATTTACAGTCAGTTTTACAAAGCTCTATATCAACTGAAGAGAATTCTATAAAATTAACATTTTGTCTTTGGACATAAACACATTTTGAAAATTTTAAGTATCTTACATGAAGGACAAACAAATTGATTTGGATTTGTGTAAGGATTATGTTTGCAGCAAGACTAAACAGTACACTGAAGGATGAAGGTAATTCATAAAGAAACACTTTAGAATACAAATACTATATCTAGTTTTAAAACATGCATAATGCACTATACTTGTGATTCTGTGATAATCATATTCACTTGCAGCTCTGATTCTTTCTTCACCTCTCATTCTCCTAATCACAGTACCATAGAATGAGAAGAACATAGCCTAACCCCTTCACTTTACAGACGAGAAAATAGAGCTAAAAGAAAATTTAAAATACAATAGGGCAATCCAGTGGGAAAATTTTCTAAGCAGTTAAGAATAATATGCTTAACATGAAGACCTTGATTTCTGTCATTCTCCTTTGTGATAAAAGTAACGCTGCTGTGCTGGAGATAAATCTTTCTGTTTTTTTGAAGTTCTCTGCTTTCTTATTTATACATTATTTTTTGAATTGCATCTCAGCCTTGCAATCTGGCACTGCGCTGCTCTGGGCTTTTCAGACAAAACAATAATGTATGAAAGAGTAAAGGCCACATGTTCTACATGGAAAGGCGTGGAGTCTGATTTTAAGAAGTTAACACTGGAGTCCAGCAGGGAACTCATCTCCCCCAATTTTCTTGACTCTCAGCCCAAAGTTTTCCTCCTCTCTTGCCTCTTGTCCAGAGTTAGCATGTTTCAAAGAAGAATGGCAGGCAGCACGGGAGGATTGTTGAGGGTCAAATACCATAAGCCCATTGCCTTGGTAAGTGAGTCAGGATCAGTATTCCTGGAACACATTTCCTTCCAATCTGCCATCTGCAAACTGGAGAACCAGGAAAGCCGGTGGTATAATTCAGTCCAAGTCCAAAAACCTCTTGATGTGGCCTCCACTTTGTCTTCTGGAGTAGGATACCTTTTTGGAAGTTTCCAGTCCATTTGTTTGAAGGTTGCTCAGCATTTGGTTGTAATTTCATTGTTTTTGAGAGAGAAGTTGAGCTCCACTCCTTCTACTCCACCATCTCAATCCCGTCTCCTACAAGGATCCCGTCCATCTATCCATTCTTTTTTAGATTCTTTTCCCATATAGGTTATTACAGACTATTGAGTAAAGTTCCTGTACTATATAGTAGATCCATATTGGTTATTTATTTTATATATCATAATGTATATATGTTAATACCATACTCCTAATTTTATCCCTCCCCGCCTCTACATTTTTGGTTACTTACGGTAACCATAAGTTTGCTTTTGAAATCTGTAAGTCTATTCCTGGTTGTAGATAAGTTCATTTGTATTATTTTTTATTAGATTCCATGTTTATATGTGATATCATATGATAGCTGTCTTCATCTGACTTGCTTCACTTAGTATGACAATCTCGAGTTCTATCCATGTTGCTACAAATGGCATTATTTCATTCTTTTTTTATGAGTAATATTCCGTTGTTTATATGTACCACATATTCTTTATTCATTCTTCTGTCAGTGGACATTTAAGTTGCTTCCATGTCTTGGCTGTTGTAAATAGTACTGCAGTGAACATTGGGGGACATGTATCTTTTCAAATTATGGTTTTCTGCAGGTATATGCTGAGGAGTGGATTGATGGATGCTATGGTAGTTCTAGTTTTATTTTTTAAAGGAACCTCCATACTTTTTGATTTCTTCTGTATTTTCAGACCCTGTAAATGAAGACATTACTGGAAAAACATAACACAAGATCCAGGAACATGATAAGAAGAAAATATTGTTAGGCGAATGGGATGGAGATGGGGGATGACCAGGCTTCTAAATGGTTAAAACCCAAAACACTGCACTCATCTTTTCCTTTTTGCCCTAACTTCAGGTATCACATGTTATGTGTTCTGTCTTCTCCAAATGAAAGGTGATATGCTGTCTGAAGTCATGTTATAAATATTTAGTGAGAATTTATTCAGGGGGCATAGTTAGGTACTTGGTAGGGGTTTTGGAGGCCTATTTATATAGGACCTTTTTATCAGAGGTTTTGTGTGTCTCTGGGCCCCAGCTTCTCCTAACCCCCCTGTAGGCCAGGACCAGCAGCTTGCCCTGCTCCTTGAGTGCTAATTTTCCTTTCTTTCTAGTAATAATCTCTGGTTATTCTCTCTTCCTGCTTTATCAAGACTCAGATGTCAGAGTTCCCAAGCCCAATTCCCAAGTGGGTTTTTGTTTGTTTGTTTGTCTTAAGTTTTTCAACCATCCTGGAGTATTCCTTTTACTAATATTATTTGATGATCTTGGTGGCTTAACTTTATTTTGTGACATAAACTTTCTGGCATCCTGAGATCTTTAGCATTCTGGGCACTGCAGTCTAATCTTGACATGCGAGACTGAAGATGGAATTAGGAAGTAATCTTTAAGGAGTCCACAAATGGCTAGAGGATGACTAAGAGAGGGAAGCATGGGGAGGAATACGAGCTAGCCTGTGGTGGGGATTAATAGTAGGGTAGGGAGAGTAGGGAGAGGTACAAGGTAGTCTACTTTCTGCCCTCCTGTCTGCATCTGAAACTCCTTTAAAAAACAATCTACGAGCTTTTTAAACGAAGCATAATTATATATATAGAAAAGTACACTAATCATATATACAAACTAATGTATTTTCTCAAATTGAACTATCTGTGTAACTAACACCCAGATTAAGAAACAGAACCTTTCCAGCACCCCAAACCTCCAAATATATCCTCTTCCAAGCACTCGACTCCTCCAAATAGTAACTGTTGTGTTAACTTCTAATACCGCTAGTCATTTATTTATGCACTTTAAAGGAATCATAATAGCACTTTCATGTTTGGCTTCTTTCAGTTAACACCCACAGTTTATGTGCTATTGTGTTGCATTATATAAATGTTTACAAATTTATATTCTTTCTATTGTTGATGGATATTTGGGTAGCTTCCAGTTTTTGACTATTACATATAGTGATGCTTTATACATTTTTGTATATGTCTTTTGGTGAACATACGTATGCATGTTTATTCTCTTCCTACTTTGCTGAGAGTTTCAGTCACAGTTGGGTGTTGAATTTTGTCATGACAATAAATATTCATTTGGTCTTTGGCAAATAACCTAGTAAGTTTCCAAAAGAATATGTGGAAAGTGTGATGCTAAGGCAGAGAAGCAGTAAGTCACATCATTACGATTGATTGTTTATTCAGTCAATATTGTGAATATTCATATAATTAAGTCATTTGAATTTATGGCCCCAGAGATCAGTTCAGTAAAGTCAAGAATTTCTGAATCCTGAAGGACAAACAATGAAGGTAAGCAGTCTACATTCTTAATTGGAGTCAACCACTTCCCCATTTCTGTGTTATACAGGGCATTGATATTGCATAATGGACAGAAGTAAAAGCCTTGGAGTTTTACTGACTAGGATTAAAACCTAGTCCCACCCTTACTTCCTCTGTGACCTTGGGCAAGTCAATTAATTACCTTATTATGCTTCCAATTTTCTCATCCCTAAAATATGGATAATAATAGTACATACCTCAAGATTATTATTAGGATTAAATGAGTTAATCCATGTACAATCCCTAGAAGAATGCTTGGTATATAGTAAGCAATCAGGTATCACACAGCACTGTAGTGGAATATGCTTAAGGTGTAACACTTGCAGCTTTGGACTCCAAAATTGGTAATCTGGAAAATCTTGGCCTGTTGCTTTAACTGTGGGGGAGTTGTGACCAGTTTTTACAAGTTTAATTTACAGCACCTGAAAACGTCAGAAATTTTAGCTTGAAGATCAGAAAAACTTTTGGGCTGAATCTCAAATAAGCTGAGTTTCTTAACTGTCCAGTGCTTGGCAAATGGTAGGTAGGTAAATGTTAGTTTTACCACAATTTTTCTCTTATTTTTACCACTGTTTTTACCTGGAGGCTTATAAAATACCTAACACCAAAGAATAAAGTTATATTTTAGAAAGATCAACTAAAATTCTCCTTGTAAGTAATTATAGTTTATGCAAGTAAAATACATTTGGGAGTTTTGTTGTGGCTTAGCAGTAATGAACCTGACTAGTATCCATGAGAATGTGGGTTCCATCACCGGCCCAGCTCAGTGGGTTAAGGATCCGATGTTGCTGTGAGCTGTGGTGTAGGTCACAGACGCAGCTTGGATCCTGCATTGCTGTGGCTGTGGTGTAGGCCAGCAGCTGCAGCTCCAGTTGGACCCCTAGCCTGGAAACTTCCATATGCCACAGGGGTGGCCCTACCTAAGAAGGAAAAAAAAAATTAAAAAAAATACACTTGACCCTTGAACAACACAGTGGTTAGGAGTGCAAACCCTCCCCCTACTTCATGCAGTCTAAAATCTATATATAACTTTTGACTTGCCCCAAACTTAACTACTAATAGCCTATTGTTGATCAGAAGCCCTACTGATAACAAAGTTGACTAACACATATTTTCAGTGTTATATGTATAATACACTGTATTCCTACAATAAAGTAAGCTATATAAAATGTTAAGAAAATCATAAGAAGAAATACATTTATAGTACTGTATTTATGGATATCGTAAGTTTACATTATCTGTTCATAAGATGAATCCTGTCAATACCAACATCGATATTGTCTTTTTTTTTTTTTTTTTTTTTGTCTTTTGTCTTTTTGTCTTTTGTTGTTGTTGTTGTTGTTGTTGTTGTTGCTATTTCTTGGGCCGCTCCCGCGGCATATGGAGGTTCCCAGGCTAGGGGTCTAATCGGAGCTGTAGCCACCGGCCTACACCAGAGCCACAGCAACGCAGGATCCGAGCCGCGTCTGCAACCTACACCACAGCTCACGGCAACGCCGGATTGTTAACCCACTGAGCAAGGGCAGGGACCGAACCCGCAACCTCATGGTTCCTAGTCGGATTCGTTAACCACTGCGCCACGACGGGAACTCCGATATTGTCTTATATGATACAAAACAATGTAGATGTTGTATATATTACTAACATTAGATATCAAAAATGAAAAGATAGTATAAAAAGGAATACATATTTACTTATAAGTCTAACAATTCATGCATTGATAATGAAGAAGCAGCAATGTGATTGCTTCATGGTAGCCTAGCTTATATATTAGTGAATGAATCATAAAACTTTTATGGTGTACAGTATTACAGCCATATTTATAATAAATTATTGGAAACATTGGTACAATTTTTAAAATGTAATTTTCCTGTGATAAGCTGACACACAGTTTCTCCAGTTTCAATTACAGGCATCATACTGTAATTCTTTGAAAGCTAAGTTATAGAATTGTAATAAAACTAACACATTAATTTTATATTAAATATCACTCACCTTATGCCTGTGTAAGGATAGGCTAGCCACTTCCATAGAAGTCTTGCATGTAATGTTCTAAATGATGAATACTTAGGTAATGATGACACAAAAATTTCTCATACTGTTCTTGCCATATAGGTATTAGATTTTCACAGAAAGATACACACACAACATATCAGTTTATTAACTGTGGGGCGTGATGATTATTTGCTACTTATTGAATGGCAGTGGATCAGCATAAAACTCTTCATCCTCCATATCTTCATGTTGAGTAAGCTGAGGAAGAGATGGCAGAGAAGGGCTTGGTCTTGTCTCAGGGGTGGCAGAGGAGAAAGAGGTAGAGGAGGAGAAGGGGAAGCAGGAGAGGCAGGCACTCTCAGTGTAACTTTATGGAAATAGGTCATAATTTCTGTCTAACTCTTTGCTTTTTCATCTTTCTAAACAATGTTTCCTCCTCCCACCATGTGCTTTAGTTTCAGTGTCTGTCCATGTAAAAGTCAAAAGCAGTCTTGAATAACCAGACCCCTTGTGCCAGATTGTCTACTGTCAGTTTGTTTTCTGGCTCACCTTCTTCAGTGTCTTCTTCCTCATCATTTGGCACGGGTTTGGAACCACTCATCTCCATCAAGTCATCTTCCGTTAATTCCTCTGGTGTGGTGTCTGTTAGCTCTTGACTTTCTTCAAGAGCCATATATTTAAAAAAATGTTTTTTTATTATAGTTGATTTACAGTATTGTGCCAGTTTCTTCTGTACCACATAGTGACCCAGTCATACATATATATGCATTCTTTTTCTCATATTATATTCCATCATGTTCTATCCCAAGAGACTAGATACAGTTCCCTGTGCTATACAGTAGGACCTCACTGCTGATCCAACCTAAATGTAATAGTTTGCATCTACCACCTGCAATTCCCAGCCCATCCCACTTCCTCTCCCCTCTGCCTTGGCAACCACAAGTCTGTTCTCTATGTCTGTGAGTCTGTTTCCGTTTTGTAGATAGGCTTATTTGTGCCATATTTAAGATCCCACATGTAAGTGATATCATATACTACAAAGCTGTAATCATCAAAACAGTAATGGTACTGGAGTTCCTGTTGTGGCTCAGCAGTTAGCGAACCCAACTAGTATCCATGAGAACACAGGTTCGATTCCTGGCCTTGCTTAGTAGATTAAGGATCCTGCATTGCTGTGAGCTGTGGTGTAGACCAGCGGCTGCAGCTCCAATTTGACCCCTAGCCTGGGAACATCCATATGCCACAGGTACAGCCCTAAAAAGCAAGAAAAAACCAAAAAAATGTATGATGTTGACATAAAAACAGAAATATAGATCAATGGAATAGAATAGAAAGCTCAGAAATAAACCCAAGCAGCTATGGTCAGCTAAAATATGACAAAGGAGGCAAGAACATAGAGTGGAGGAAAGGCAGTCTCATCAGTAAGTGGTGCTGGGAAAACTGAACAGCTCCATGTAAAAGAATGAAATTAGAACATTCTCTAACACCACACACAAAAATAAACTCAAAATTGATTAAAGACACAATTGATTAAATGTAAGGCCAGATACTATAAAACTCCTAGAGGAAAACATAGAACACTCTGACATAAATCTTGTTTGATCCACCTCCTAGAATAATGACAGTAAAAACAAAAATAAACGAGTGGGACCTAATTAAACTCAAAAGCTTTTGCACAGAAAAGGAAACTGTTAAAAAAAAAAGGCAACCCAGTGAATGGGAGAAAATCTTTGCAAACAATGCAACTGACAAGTGCCTAATCTCCAAAATATGCAAGCAACTCATACAACTCAACAACAAAAGAACAGACCACCTAATTGAAAAATGGGCGGAAGACCTAAATAGACATTTCTCCAAAGATATGCAGATGGCCAACAGGCACATGAAAAAAATGCTCAAATCACTAATTATTAGAGAAATGCAAATAAAATTACAATGAGGTATCACCTCACACTGGTCAGAATGGCTGTCATTATCAAATCTACAAGTAACAAATGCTGGAGAAGGTGTGGAGAAGAGGGATTTACCAGACCCTGCTATGTTCCCTTGAGTGACCCTGCATTTTTGTTGTTTATCTGAAGCATGTACCTCTTCTGCACTCTTCTGACTGAGAGGGAGCTGATTTCTACTCTTGTTTTTTCTTTTCCTTTAATTTCACTCTTTATTACTAATGAACAGTACTTTGCTTTGACTCTGGTACTTAGAGTACAGCTTAGTCCTGAATTTCTGCATTCTACTCTAAAATCATAAAATTTTATTGCTCCATTTTGTATGGACTCACAGCAAAAGTAATTGAAATAAATACTGTTGTTTTCAAAGAGCGTTCAGGGGACCTCAGTGTTTAACCTTAGCCACATCTCTAGAAAAACTTTTTTTCCTATTTCACGTTTTCCCCCATATCCTACACTGGGACTGGAGCTGTTCTATACTTTATAAACATGTATAAATACACTGTTTTTATTTATTTTTAGAGAAGAATAATGACTTGATTATGTACTTATGAAGAAGGATACGCTTTGTTAACGAAATATTCAGGTTGTGAAGAAAACAATAAAGAAGAAATTAATACATTGTTTGAAATCCCACTGTGTAGAAATAAATAGTGTTATCATTTTACACACCTTTCTTTCCTTATGTAGAAATGAATATATTACTGGTAGACAAATAGACATATCTATATAGTGAAAAAGTGGGATCTTACAATTCACATTATTTAAAATAAAAAATGTTAATTTTACATAAACTTCAGAAGAACAAATGAAGTAAAAATGGAATCATTTCTGGCCTTCAGATATTTCTTTATCACAAAGGATATTAGTTTTTGAAATAGTCATAACAGTTAAGAAAAATAATTACAACAAACATTAAGTTTATGATTTTTAAAACTATGTTTCAAATTTTAACTGTATTAATTGACTTTATTGAGAGTTAAGGAAATCAGCAGTTTTCTACTTTCACCTTCCTCTTTACCTTCCCTTTTTTTTGTAACAAAGAAATGAAATAATGTTGTATATAGATACAAATAAAACATATATAATATATATTATGTATATACACAGACACAGACATACACACACACATTTAGCCATTATTTGTTTGTATCTTCAGTCTCTTAGGACCAATCTGCCAGTCTTCTTAAAGATTGGCTCTGGAAATGACATTGGTCACTTCCATTTTAACTCTGTTGGCTCAAGCAGTCATAGGACAGCCAGATTGAAGGGGAGTGGAAATAGATTCCACCTCTTGAGGCTAGGAGTGTTGAAGAATTTGTAATCATTTAAAATCTGCCACAGGGAGCATGCAGTTTCCTGCCACAAAGATAAGTTCTTTTCTTATCTGTACTTGCCTTTCTTTTGAGAATTCGTTGTAAAGAATTTAATGTGAAAATTTACCTCCCATAGCTGACAGCTATGGACTTTGATCCAGGAAGATAGATACCCAAGGGTACACACAAGAGAAATGCACACTTCCCAAGGTTCAACCTCAAACCTCTTACCTGCTCTCTCACCCAGATGAACTTTGTGACCAAGGAGAACTTCATGAATTTCTTGTAGCCCTTGGTTTAAGACTTGGAAGAATGGCTAGTCCTGGCAGCTTGTTTTAGGTCTTGCTCTCCTAATCCCACTCTGGTTCCCTCTTGGTATCTAATACCACCAAGTATCTTAGAACAAAGGAGCATAGAAATCTGGTAAGAGGAAGAGAGTTTTAAGCCTCTTTGCAGCATTATTGAAAGGCCTCCCTCCTGTTCCAGTGGCCCCATTGTGTCATTGTTGTATCAGTTCACCCTTGACTGATTGCAAGTTCCTCTTGTGACTGTGGGGTGAAATGGGGGTTGATAGTGGTAAGTGGAGCTTTATTATGCTTTAGGCATCAGAGGAGGGGCCACATATCTATATCCCGAAAGGGATTGGACAGGTAGATGATCTAGATAAATGAGGTAGCTTTCAGTGGTGGTGGTTGTTGGTGGGGGAGTGGGGACAGTGGGCGTAATGGGTCTGAATGAACAGGCTGGTTTATGTCCAGCCAATAGGTGGCAGTCTGTCTTCTTAAGTATTGCTGATTGTCATCAGAAAAAGATGCTAATGAACCCATGCCTTATTTTACAATTTTGAAAAAAGACAGCTATCCATGTTTTATGTGGAATCATCCACCTGAGTCAGATTCATAATATATGAGCTAAAATGGTGCAGGTCAGCTAAAACATATATGTAAGCTAGATTTGGCCTATAAGAACTAGTTTATAACCACTGGTTGGTATGTGAGTCAACTTTAAAACTGTTAGAAAGTTCCCAGTGAAGTACATTTATCTATTAAGGTATTGTTTTTTGTTTGTTTGTGTTCTCTGTTTAAAACCCTTTGTTGGCTCTTCCTATCAGACCATAGAGACCAAACACTCTAGGATGGCTTACAAGGAGGCTTTTTTTTTTTTCTTTCTTTCTTTTTTTGTCTTTTTAGGGCCATACCTGCGGCACATGGAGGTTCCCAAGCTAGGGGTCAAATTGGAGCTACAGCTGCCAGCCTATGCCACAGCCACAGCAACGTGGGATCCAAGTCATGTCTGCGACCTACACCACAGCTCACGGCAACGCCAGATCCTTAACCTACTGAGCAAAGCCAGGAATTGAAACTTCATCCTCCTGGATACTAGTCAGATTTGTTTCTGCTGAGCCATGACGGGAACTCCACGAGGAGCTTTTTGATCTGGTTTCTAGGTTTCTAGAATCACCTTATGCCATGTCCCAAAGTTCATCCTATATCGTAGCTATGTGAGCGACAATCAGTTCCTTTATTTTTTTCATCTTCGGGATTTTGCACAGGATGGTTAACCCCCTGGAATACTCTCCTTCCTGAGTCATCCTGGCACATTTCCAGCCATCTATAGAGATTCAGTGCACATTTTTCTCCTAAATTCAAAAGGTTCATCTGAACCAGCTCTTTATTACCTCTAAATACAGCTTGCTAGTATCCAATACTTTCAGCTACTGCTACACATTAACAATACCTTTCTAAATCTACTTGTCCTGCTATTATGTCTTTCCTCCATGGTTAGTGATCTCTCACAGGAACAGATTTTTGTCATCTTTGTAACTCTGACATCTAGTATAGAGACTGACAATTAAATGATTAGTAATTTCCTTGAATCCTTCTGCTGAAAGAGTGAAGTAATGTTCATCACGGGTCAGACAACAGCTAGTACTATCTAGATTCTGATCAGTCTAATTCCTATTCTCAGCTTTCTATTTGAAGATGTCTGGAAGTTATTTGGCACATGGCTAGAGCCCAGACATCCATTGATATGTCTTGCCCAGCCTTCCCTCAAGTGACACGTTGGGAGAGTTGCTTGGAAGAGTAGAGCAAGGGAAGGGAAGAGCAAGAAAAACTGATGGCAGTATGACCCCACAAAGAGCAAGGGACTATTTTGTTCATTTTCATATGAAGCTATATGGATACATCATTTGTTAAATTAAAACCACAGTCTTATTTCCAAAAGCTGAGTCACTTTGGTATAGCACAAGACATGATTGTAATTTACTCATTTTCTACTCATGTCCCCTAGTTCCCTAAATGTTAACATTTTAGTGATCACCTTGGTGGTGTGATTTCTGAAATTGCATCATTAGGCAATGATTGATGTTTTGTACATTTTAATGGTGTATCTTCTGGAACCGAGGAGAGTCTCTGCTTAGATTTTTAAAAAAAATTTTATTGGAGTATAGTTGACTTACAAAGTTGTGTTAGTTTTAGGTGTACAGCAAAGTAAATGAGTTATGCATATACATATATTTATTCATTTTCAGATTCTTCTCCCATATAGGTTATTACACAGTATTGAGTAGATTTTCCTGTGATATGCAGTAGGTCCTTGTTACCTATTTTATACATAGTAGTGTGTTTATGTTCATTCCCAACCTCTAATTCATCCCTCCCCACACTTGCATGTCCCTTTTGGTAACTGTAATTTTGGTTGCAAAATCTTTTGATAACCTTTCATTTTGAGAATTGTAAGTTCAACTGAACTTCTGTTAAAGCCTTACTGCCAAGGAAGGAAAGAGATCTTGCTGAGAGAATATGAAGATTTACCTTCCCTTTTTAGGTTCTAAAAGTGGAACCGTGAGCTGCTTTTTAAAGGAAGATAGGAAAGGGAACCATTGCTTAATCTGGATCCATTCTCTTTTTTTATGGTAGGAAAAATAACATCATTACTAAGTATTATGAATAAGGTCTACTTAGAGCGAGTCACTGCTAGTAAGGTAGAACACTGCTAGCTGTGGGTGAATTTCTTTCTTTTTTTTTGCCTTTTCTAGGGCTGCTCCTGCAGCATATGGAGGTTCCCAGTTTAGGGGTCTAATCGGAGCTGTAGCCACCGGCCTACGCCAGAGCCACAGCAACACAGGATCCGAGTCGTGTCTGCGATCCGTGCTACAGCTCATGGCAACACTGGATCCGTAACCCACTGAGCAAGGCCAGGGATCGAACCTGCAACCTCATGGTTCCTAGTCAGATTCGTTAACCACTGTGCCACGACGGGAACTCCAGGGTGAATTTCTTTTTAATTGAGGTATAATTGACATATGACATTGTATTAGTTTCAGATGTACAACATAATGATTTAATATTTGTATCCACTGCAAAATGATCATCACAGTAAGTCTAGTTAACATCTGTCACCATGTATAATTACAAAAGTTTTTTTCTTGTGATGAGAACTTTTAAGATTTATTCTCCTAGCACTTTCAAATATGTAGTATGATATTATTAATTATAGCCTCCATACTGTACATTATATCCCCATGACTTATTTATTTTACAACTGAAAGTTTATAAGTTTTGGCCCCCTACACTTATTTTGACTACTTCTCAACCTTCACCTTTGGCAACAACTGATCTGTTCTCTATCTGTGAGCTTGTTTTTTCTTTTTATTGTTGTTTGTTTTAGGTTCCATCTGTAAGTGGGATCATATGGTATTTGTCTTCTGCTATCTGACTTACTTCATGTATCATAATGTCCTCAAGGTCCATCCATGTTGTTGCAAACGGCAAGATTTCATTCTTTTTATGACTCATATCCAGTGTGCGTGTATATGTGGCATGTGTACACCACATTTTCTTAATCCATTCATTTGAATATGGACACTTAGGTTGTTTCCGTATCATAGTTACTATAAATAATGCTTCGGTGAGCATAAGGTTCACATATCTTTTTGAGTTAGAGTTTTCATTTTCTTTGGATAAATACCCAGAAGTGGAATTGCTGGATCATACGGCAGGTCTATTTTAAATTTTTTAAGGAGTTCCCTTTGTGGCTCAGTGGTAACAAGTCCAACTACTATCCATGAAGATGTAGGTTCCATCCCTGGCTCCCCTCAGTGGGTTAAGGATCCAGTGTTGCTGTGAAGTATGGTGTAGGTCACAGATGTGGCTCTGATCTGGTGTTGCTGTGGCTGTGGTGTAGGGTGGCAGCTGCATCTCCAATTTGACCTCTGGCCTGGGAACTTCCATATGCTGTCGATGTGGACCTAATTTTTTTTTTTTTTTTTGGAATCTCCATTCTGTTTTCCATAGTGGCTACACCAATTTACTTTCCCACCAATGGTGCAGAAGGGTTCTCTTTTCTCCTCATTCTCATCAAACTTGTTATCTCTTGTCTTTTTGATAATAGCCATTTTAATAGGTATGAGGTGATATCTTACTGTGGTTTGACTTGCATTTTCCTGATAATTAGTTATGCTGAAGGCCTGTTCATGTACCTGTTGGCCATGTATATGTCTTTGGAGAAATTTCTATTTAGATCTGCCTGCTTTTTTATGAATTGCTTTTTTTTGTGGGGTTTTTGTTTGTTTGCTGTTGAGTTGTATGAGTTCTTCATATATTTTGGATATTAACCTCATGACTTGCAGATGTTTTCTCCCTTTCAGTGTGTTGCCTTGGATGAATCTTGACTTCAAGTTGATGGTATTCAAACTTGACTTCTATCCTTGAGCTCCTTAGATTTTCTGTTTGAGCCTATACAGATTATCCGATTGTATACATGTCTCTACATATTCCTTTACCTCTAGGAAGCTGGCCTCTTTTCTGTCTCTCATATCTATGCTCTCTAATTGAGGGGTTCACTTACATGTTTGGCATTTCTCTCTTTGAAAGATTCTGTTTGAATTTGAGTCAACTTTTGTGACTTGCTTACAACCAATAGAATATAGAAGATGTGATTCTATGTCATTTCTGAGACTGGCTCAGAAAAGACCATGCAGATTCCCCTTGGTTTTCTTGGCATGCTTTCTCTGGGGGAAGGCTAGGTGTCATGTAAAATAGCTGGCTACTTTGGGATTGCCAGGCTGGAGAGGCCACATAGAAGTGCTCCAGTCAGTGACAGCCAGCACCAGCTTCCAGTCAAGTGGATGTTTGATCTAGTTGAGCCTTGTAGATGATTGAAACCCCAGATGACATCTAATTATTACTTATAACTGCATGAGAGACCCCAAGTAAGAACTGCTTAGCCATGTCCTTACACTTCCAAAGATCCGAGAGTCACCCTTGAATCTATACTCTCTCATATACTCCAAAACCAATCCATCAGAAATTTCTGTTATTTCTATCTTTAGAATACATACCAATTATAACCACTTCTTACTCTGTTACCTCTGCCATCTTCCCAGTTACTATAATTTATTGAATTGACTTCTTCTTTTTTTGCTTTTTAGGGCCGTACCAGTGACATATGGAGGTTCCCAGGCTGGTGTCTAATCGGAGCTATGACTGCCGGCCTCCGCCACAGCCACAGCAAGGGCAGATCCGAGCCGCGTCTGTGACCTACACCACAGCTCACGGCAATGCCAGATCCTTAACCCACTGAGTGAGGCCAGAGATCGAACCCACAACCTCATGGTTCCTAGTCGGATTTGTTTCCATTGCTCTACGATGGAAACTCCCTTAACAGACTTTCTATCAAATTAGAATAAAATCCAGCCTCCTGCACAGGCACCAAAATCAAAAATAGGCAAATGGGACTGCAAACTTGAAAACATCTGTATATCAAAAGATACAACAAAATTAAAAGGCATTTATGTTATAGGAGAATATATTTGCAAGTAACATATCTCATAAGGGGCTGGTGTCCAAAATATGTGAAGAAGTCTTAAAACCTATCAACAACAATAACAAAAACACCTGATTAAAAATAGGCAAATGACCCGAGTAGACATTTACCCAAAGATGATATATGAAAGATCAGATTTATAAAATCACAGATTAGTATAGAAATGCAAATCTGAACTATAATGAGATACCAATTCATACTCATTAGGATAGTCACTACCAAAAGAACAAAAAATAACAAGTGTTGGTGAGGACCTGGAGAAATTGAAACCCTTGTGCACTGTTGGTGGAAATATAAAATGCTACAGCTCCTATGGGAAAAAAGTATGCTAGTTCCTCAAGAAATTATATGTGAAATTACTATGTGATCCAGAAATCCTCTTTCAATCCAATAGACCCGAAAACAGGGTCTGGAAGATAAATTTACACAATCATGTTCATAACAACATTTTTCAAAATAGCCAAAGGGTGGAGGAAACCTAAATGTCCATCCAGCAGATGAATGGATAAACAAAACGGTAGAACAGTGGTTACTAGGGGTGAGAGGGGGGAAATAGGGAGTTGTTATTTAATGGGTACAGAATTTCAGTTTTGCAAGTTGAGAAAGTTCTAGAGATTGATTGCACCATGATGTGAATATATTTAATACTACCTGTGTACTTAAAAATGGATAAAATGATAAAAAAATATTTATGCAGGCTTTTTTTTTTTTTTACTGCAGATTAAAAAAGCAATCTAATTTCTTTACTGTGGCTTCCAAGATACTACATGATATGATCCCTACTTAATTCTCAAAAATTATCTCCTATAGACTTTTCTCAACCCTCAACCCTAAAATCGCTATATCCCAGGACACTTAGAATGGGAAAAATCTAAGGGGTTTGGTTGGAAATTAATTTTTAGTTTTCTTATAGGAGAAATGAGATTAGATATTTACTATGAACTTCCTTTATTTTTTCCAATTCCTTAAAAACCCTTCACTCCTCAGCTTTCCAACAAAGTTTTTACATCATCACCTCTCCACCGAAATAGCTATTTACAACTCCTGAATGTCAAGTTACCAAATCAGTGAATATATTTCAGTCTTCATTTTTTTAAAAGGAAATTTATTTTTTTATGATTGTGCCCACAGCATATGCAGGTTCCCAGGCCAGGGATTGGATCTGAGCCACAGCTGTGAACTATGCTGCCGTGGCAGTGCCAGATCCTTTAACTCATGGCAGCAGACCAGGGATTGAACCCATGCCTCAGTAGCAATCTGAGCTACAGCCATAGCAGGAACTCCATTTCATTTTTCATTTTACCTGAAGTTTGAACTGTTGAAACTTTAATAACACTGTCTCCTTTTCATTAAAAAGAGTATATAGTTGGAAGGCAGAATCAGGTTTCAGATCCTGTTTCCACAGCTTACTTGTCATGTGACTTGGGAAGAATTTGTTAATGGTGGGTTTTCTCAAATTTCTGTGCCTGGTTCTCACTCTCTGTCCGCTCCGTCCATAATGGCAAACATTTACTGGGTGCTGATTGTGCGTTTGTACTGTCTGGATTTTGAAGCTTTTAGGGGTATTGAGGAAAGCATTTAAGCAGGGAAGCATGATATTTATAGAGGGTAGTGTTCCCTTCATGTGGCTTATGAAATGCAAATATAGACATAATATTGTTTGAGGTTGATTAGAAAAATGAGCTTGCTTGTTGCTTTTTATTCAGTCTCTGTCCACATTACAAGTTATTTAAACTTGGAGAGATAATTTCAGTTTAGCTTGATTTAAGTAAAAGTCAAGGCAGGTTTTTAAGTACTTTTATAAACTTAAGAGTTAGGGGACTTTTTTGTTGGGGGGAATCACTCCTGCAGCATATGAACGTTGCCAGGCTAGGAACTGAATCAGAGCTGCAGCTCCGGGCCTATACCACAGCCATGGCAACATGGGATCCAAGCCGCATCTGTGACCTATACCACGGCTTATGGCAATTCCAGATCCTTCACCCACTGAGCGGGGCCAGGGATTGAACCTGCATCCTCATGGATACTAGTTGGGTTCCTTATTGTTGAGCCAAAAGAACGTCAGAGTTAGGGGACTTGAGATATAATTGCTATTTGGTATAGATTATTTCTGTGACTGACTCATCTGCAAAATGTGAACATTGGACTAGATATTCTCTAATATCCCCTATAGTCTGATATTATGGCGAAGGAAAACGGGCACAATCCACACGGAGGGATGTTCCTTCTAATGGTAGAAACCTATTCACATATTTACTAGATTTATTAGATCTCCTGCCTAAATCACAAAATGTGACAGGAGGGTTTTTTTTTTTTTAATGGCTTTTTCTTTCTTCTTTTTTTTTGTCTATTTGCCTTTTCTTGGGCCGCTCCTGCGGCATATGGAGGTTCCCAGGCTAGGGGTCGAATCAGAGCTGTAGCTGCCAGCCTACGCTAGAACCACAGCAACGCGGGATCCGAGCCGCGTCTGCAACCTATACCACGGCTCACAACAGTGCTGGATCCTTAACCCACTGAGCAAGGCCAGGCATCAAACCTGCAACCTCATGGTTCCTAGTCGGATTCATTAACCACTGAGCCATGACGGGAACTCCAAAATGGCTTTTTCTTTGTCAAGAAATTTCAGAACCATTTCTTTGCTCTCATTACTTTTCATTGGAGAGCATCTCTTTGGAAGAAGGACCTGTGGTCAGTATTCTATATTCTGATCTTTGACTTGGTTAAGAGCCAGTTGGGTTGATGTTTTGGTAATAATTTTGATGCTATCTATGATTGAGATAGATACTAGATATCAATCCTATCTATCGTTTCATCCTGATGGGGAGTCTATGTGGAACAATGACTATGTTAAAGAAAAATAAAGGATATGATTATGTTCTTTCAGGTTTGGACACCCTTTTTTTCTTTTGCATAGTATTCATTTGTCATTTACTCATATTCTTTTCAGTTATAGAGGAAAAAGGTGTCATTCTTACCAAGGGGAGGTAAGTCTTAAAGGGCTTTTGAAAAATAAACATGGAGGAGACAGACTGTGATATATGATCAATTGTTTATTTTCAATTTTCATACAGTTTACTTTTTGGGATTCTGTTTGCCCAAACTGATTAATGAATACGGAATAATAGAGTTTCAATAGAAGGATAATAGAAGCAGGTGTACTGAGCACTGATGTTAATACAGCAGCTTCGGTCTACAGAACTACGATTTTATACTACTTGTTGCTTTGATAGTTTTGACAAATATTAACATACAAATCTAGAGAGGTTCTACAATCTATTTTCTCAACAGAAAAATCCTGATATGAACGTCAATCACTGGAAATACGCATGGTTTTCTAAATTTAGCCTGCCATGATATTGATTTTGTCCATTAACCAGTTTGCATCTGTAGAGTTCAAAGCCTACTATAGAATAAAAACAAACTATCACCAATGTAAGCATGAGTGAAATTTTTCTTTGAAAATTAGGAGAAAACATGACCACCGTGAAAAAATACTGAATATATACTTGTCTAAAAGCTATGCTTTGGGCACAGAATTATTCATTTGGTCAAAAATTTTTTTAAATACACTTTTTCACCAATGGTAATTGTATGTTTGTAATAGTCCAAGTTCGGAAGTTTTGAAATATCTATAGAATGGTCATATTTGCCAGGTTGAAAGTTACAAACTATTATATTAGATCCAAAAGAGCTTTACCTCAATGGAACATAGCCCCTAAATCCCACATACATGGAATCATTACTGACATTTCCATTCTAAAAGTGACCATACCCAGACTGTCCATAGTCATAATCTGCACTTCCATAGCTGCCATGTCTCAAACCTTGAGTTAATCCATGATTGTGGTTATCAAACAGTGAATAAGAACGTTCAGGGATGGGAACCAATTGTTTCCTTGCACCTAGAAAAACACCATGGCTGTCCCTGACGTGGCCGAGGCTGGGTTCCCTGTGTCTCCCGCTGCCGGACTCGGTGGAGCTGTGTCCCTGTGCAGCCCGGGAGTGCCTTGAGCTGTCTCTGGCCTGCTCGTGGCCGCGGCCCTGGCGCTGGGGGGTGCCGGATCCTGACTCTGCGTGGCTAGAGCCCGCCGGCCGGTGGGCTTCGGCCCGGGACGGGCGGGCCTCGGCGTGCCTAGCGCTGTCCCCGGACTGGCCGTGGAGAGACCCATGTGGGCCCCTCGCGCCGGACCCTGCGGTTGCCTGGGCGGTGGGCGCGTGTCTCCCTGAGTGGTCGGAGAGGCCCTCGCTGTCGCTGGCCTGGCCGAGGCTGGGTTCCCTGTGTCTCCCGCTGCCGGACTCAGTGGAGATGTGTCCCTGTGCAGCCCGGGAGTGCCTTGAGCTGTCTCTGGCCTGCTCGTGGCCGCGGCCCTGGCGCTGGGGGGTGCCGGATCCTGACTCTGCGTGGCTAGAGCCCGCCGGCCGGTGGGCTTCGGCCCGGGACGGGCGGGCCTCGGCGTGCCTAGCGCTGTCCCCGGACTGGCCGTGGAGAGACCCATGTTGGCCCCTCACGCCGGACCCTGCGGTTGCCTGGGCGGTGGGCGCGTGTCTCCCTGAGTGGTCGGAGAGGCCCTCGCTGTCGCTGGCCTGGCCGAGGCTGGGTTCCCTGTGTCTCCCGCTGCCGGACTCAGTGGAGCTGTGTCCCTGTGCAGCCCGGGAGTGCCTTGAGCTGTCTCTGGCCTGCTCGTGGCCGCGGCCCTGGCGCTGGGGGGTGCCGGATCCTGACTCTGCGTGGCTAGAGCCCGCCGGCCGGTGGGCTTCGGCCCGGGACGGGCGGGCCTCGGCGTGCCTAGCGCTGTCCCCGGACTGGCCGTGGAGAGACCCATGTTGGCCCCTCACGCCGGACCCTGCGGTTGCCTGGGCGGTGGGCGCGTGTCTCCCTGAGTGGTCGGAGAGGCCCTCGCTGTCGCTGGCCTGGCCGAGGCTGGGTTCCCTGTGTCTCCCGCTGCCGGACTCGGTGGAACTGTGTCCCTGTGCAGCCCGGGAGTGCCTTGAGCTGTCTCTGGCCTGCTCGTGGCCGCGGCCCTGGCGCTGGGGGGTGCCGGATCCTGACTCTGCGTGGCTAGAGCCCGCCGGCCGGTGGGCTTCGGCCCGGGACGGGCGGGCCTCGGCGTGCCTAGCGCTGTCCCCGGACTGGCCGTGGAGAGACCCATGTGGGCCCCTCGCACCGGACCCTGCGGTTGCCTGGGCGGTGGGCGCGTGTCTCCCTGAGTGGTCGGAGAGGCCCTCGCTGTCGCTGGCCTGGCCGAGGCTGGGTTCCCTGTGTCTCCCGCTGCCGGACTCGGTGGAGCTGTGTCCCTGTGCAGCCCGGGAGTGCCTTGAGCTGTCTCTGGCCTGCTCGTGGCCGCGGCCCTGGCGCTGGGGGGTGCCGGATCCTGACTCTGCGTGGCTAGAGCCCGCCGGCCGGTGGGCTTCGGCCCGGGACGGGCGGGCCTCGGCGTGCCTAGCGCTGTCCCCGGACTGGCCGTGGCGAGACCCATGTGGGCCCCTCGCACCGGACCCTGCGGTTGCCTGGGCGGTGGGCGCGTGTCTCCCTGAGTGGTCGGAGAGGCCCTCGCTGTCGCTGGCCTGGCCGAGGCTGGGTTCCCTGTGTCTCCCGCTGCCGGACTCGGTGGAGCTGTGTCCCTGTGCAGCCCGGGAGTGCCTTGAGCTGTCTCTGGCCTGCTCGTGGCCGCGGCCCTGGCGCTGGCGGGTGCCGGATCCTGACTCTGCGTGGCTAGAGCCCGCCGGCCGGTGGGCTTCGGCCCGGGACGGGCGGGCCTCGGCGTGCCTAGCGCTGTCCCCGGACTGGCCGTGGAGAGACCCATGTTGGCCCCTCGCGCCGGACCCTGCGGTTGCCTGGGCGGTGGGCGCGTGTCTCCCTGAGTGGTCGGAGAGGCCCTCGCTGTCGCTGGCCTGGCCGAGGCTGGGTTCCCTGTGTCTCCCGCTGCCGGACTCGGTGGAGCTGTGTCCCTGTGCAGCCCGGGAGTGCCTTGAGCTGTCTCTGGCCTGCTCGTGGCCACGGCCCTGGCGCTGGGGGGTGCCGGATCCTGACTCTGCGTGGCTAGAGCCCGCCGGCCGGTGGGCTTCGGCCCGGGACGGGCGGGCCTCGGCGTGCCTAGCGCTGTCCCCGGACTGGCCGTGGAGAGACCCATGTGGGCCCCTCGCACCGGACCCTGCGGTTGCCTGGGCGGTGGGCGCGTGTCTCCCTGAGTGGTCGGAGAGGCCCTCGCTGTCGCTGGCCTGGCCGAGGCTGGGTTCCCTGTGTCTCCCGCTGCCGGACTCGGTGGAGCTGTGTCCCTGTGCAGCCCGGGAGTGCCTTGAGCTGTCTCTGGCCTGCTCGTGGCCGCGGCCCTGGCGCTGGGGGGTGCCGGATCCTGACTCTGCGTGGCTAGAGCCCGCCGGCCGGTGGGCTTCGGCCTGGGACGGGCGGGCCTCGGCGTGCCTAGCGCTGTCCCCGGACTGGCCGTGGCGAGACCCATGTTGGCCCCTCACGCCGGACCCTGCGGTTGCCTGGGCGGTGGGCGCGTGTCTCCCTGAGTGGTCGGAGAGGCCCTCGCTGTCGCTGGCCTGGCCGAGGCTGGGTTCCCTGTGTCTCCCGCTGCCGGACTCGGTGGAGCTGTGTCCCTGTGCAGCCCGGGAGTGCCTTGAGCTGTCTCTGGCCTGCTCGTGGCCGCGGCCCTGGCGCTGGGGGGTGCCGGATCCTGACTCTGCGTGGCTAGAGCCCGCCGGCCGGTGGGCTTCGGCCCGGGACGGGCGGGCCTCGGCGTGCCTAGCGCTGTCCCCGGACTGGCCGTGGCGAGACCCATGTTGGCCCCTCACGCCGGACCCTGCGGTTGCCTGGGCGGTGGGCGCGTGTCTCCCTGAGTGGTCGGAGAGGCCCTCGCTGTCGCTGGCCTGGCCGAGGCTGGGTTCCCTGTGTCTCCCGCTGCCGGACTCGGTGGAGCTGTGTCCCTGTGCAGCCCGGGAGTGCCTTGAGCTGTCTCTGGCCTGCTCGTGGCCGCGGCCCTGGCGCTGGGGGGTGCCGGATCCTGACTCTGCGTGGCTAGAGCCCGCCGGCCGGTGGGCTTCGGCCTGGGACGGGCGGGCCTCGGCGTGCCTAGCGCTGTCCCCGGACTGGCCGTGGAGAGACCCATGTGGGCCCCTCGCGCCGGACCCTGCGGTTGCCTGGGCGGTGGGCGCGTGTCTCCCTGAGTGGTCGGAGAGGCCCTCGCTGTCGCTGGCCTGGCCGAGGCTGGGTTCCCTGTGTCTCCCGCTGCCGGACTCGGTGGAGCTGTGTCCCTGTGCAGCCCGGGAGTGCCTTGAGCTGTCTCTGGCCTGCTCGTGGCCGCGGCCCTGGCGCTGGGGGGTGCCGGATCCTGACTCTGCGTGGCTAGAGCCCGCCGGCCGGTGGGCTTCGGCCCGGGACGGGCGGGCCTCGGCGTGCCTAGCGCTGTCCCCGGACTGGCCGTGGCGAGACCCATGTTGGCCCCTCACGCCGGACCCTGCGGTTGCCTGGGCGGTGGGCGCGTGTCTCCCTGAGTGGTCGGAGAGGCCCTCGCTGTCGCTGGCCTGGCCAAGGCTGGGTTCCCTGTGTCTCCCGCTGCCGGACTCGGTGGAGCTGTGTCCCTGTGCAGCCCGGGAGTGCCTTGAGCTGTCTCTGGCCTGCTCGTGGCCGCGGCCCTGGCGCTGGGGGGTGCCGGATCCTGACTCTGCGTGGCTAGAGCCCGCCGGCCGGTGGGCTTCGGCCCGGGACGGGCGGGCCTCGGCGTGCCTAGCGCTGTCCCCGGACTGGCCGTGGAGAGACCCATGTGGGCCCCTCGCACCGGACCCTGCGGTTGCCTGGGCGGTGGGCGCGTGTCTCCCTGAGTGGTCGGAGAGGCCCTCGCTGTCGCTGGCCTGGCCGAGGCTGGGTTCCCTGTGTCTCCCGCTGCCGGACTCGGTGGAGCTGTGTCCCTGTGCAGCCCGGGAGTGCCTTGAGCTGTCTCTGGCCTGCTCGTGGCCGCGGCCCTGGCGCTGGGGGGTGCCGGATCCTGACTCTGCGTGGCTAGAGCCCGCCGGCCGGTGGGCTTCGGCCCGGGACGGGCGTGCCTCGGCGTGCCTAGCGCTGTCCCCGGACTGGCCGTGGCGAGACCCATGTGGGCCCCTCACGCCGGACCCTGCGGTTGCCTGGGCGGTGGGCGCGTGTCTCCCTGAGTGGTCGGAGAGGCCCTCGCTGTCGCTGGCCTGGCCGAGGCTGGGTTCCCTGTGTCTCCCGCTGCCGGACTCGGTGGAGATGTGTCCCTGTGCAGCCCGGGAGTGCCTTGAGCTGTCTCTGGCCTGCTCGTGGCCGCGGCCCTGGCGCTGGGGGGTGCCGGATCCTGACTCTGCGTGGCTAGAGCCCGCCGGCCGGTGGGCTTCGGCCCGGGACGGGCGGGCCTCGGCGTGCCTAGCGCTGTCCCCGGTCTGGCCGTGGCGAGACCCATGTGGGCCCCTCGCACCGGACCCTGCGGTTGCCTGGGCGGTGGGCGCGTGTCTCCCTGAGTGGTCGGAGAGGCCCTCGCTGTCGCTGGCCTGGCCGAGGCTGGGTTCCCTGTGTCTCCCGCTGCCGGACTCGGTGGAGCTGTGTCCCTGTGCAGCCCGGGAGTGCCTTGAGCTGTCTCTGGCCTGCTCGTGGCCGCGGCCCTGGCGCTGGGGGGTGCCGGATCCTGACTCTGCGTGGCTAGAGCCCGCCGGCCGGTGGGCTTCGGCCCGGGACGGGCGGGCCTCGGCGTGCCTAGCGCTGTCCCCGGACTGGCCGTGGCGAGACCCATGTTGGCCCCTCACGCCGGACCCTGCGGTTGCCTGGGCGGTGGGCGCGTGTCTCCCTGAGTGGTCGGAGAGGCCCTCGCTGTCGCTGGCCTGGCCGAGGCTGGGTTCCCTGTGTCTCCCGCTGCCGGACTCGGTGGAGCTGTGTCCCTGTGCAGCCCGGGAGTGCCTTGAGCTGTCTCTGGCCTGCTCGTGGCCGCGGCCCTGGCGCTGGGGGGTGCCGGATCCTGACTCTGCGTGGCTAGAGCCCGCCGGCCGGTGGGCTTCGGCCCGGGACGGGCGGGCCTCGGCGTGCCTAGCGCTGTCCCCGGACTGGCCGTGGCGAGACCCATGTTGGCCCCTCACGCCGGACCCTGCGGTTGCCTGGGCGGTGGGCGCGTGTCTCCCTGAGTGGTCGGAGAGGCCCTCGCTGTCGCTGGCCTGGCCGAGGCTGGGTTCCCTGTGTCTCCCGCTGCCGGACTCGGTGGAGCTGTGTCCCTGTGCAGCCCGGGAGTGCCTTGAGCTGTCTCTGGCCTGCTCGTGGCCGCGGCCCTGGCGCTGGGGGGTGCCGGATCCTGACTCTGCGTGGCTAGAGCCCGCCGGCCGGTGGGCTTCGGCCCGGGACGGGCGGGCCTCGGCGTGCCTAGCGCTGTCCCCGGACTGGCCGTGGCGAGACCCATGTTGGCCCCTCACGCCGGACCCTGCGGTTGCCTGGGCGGTGGGCGCGTGTCTTCCTGAGTGGTCGGAGAGGCCCTCGCTGTCGCTGGCCTGGCCGAGGCTGGGTTCCCTGTGTCTCCCGCTGCCGGACTCGGTGGAGCTGTGTCCCTGTGCAGCCCGGGAGTGCCTTGAGCTGTCTCTGGCCTGCTCGTGGCCGCGGCCCTGGCGCTGGGGGGTGCCGGATCCTGACTCTGCGTGGCTAGAGCCCGCCGGCCGGTGGGCTTCGGCCCGGGACGGGCGGGCCTCGGCGTGCCTAGCGCTGTCCCCGGACTGGCCGTGGAGAGACCCATGTGGGCCCCTCGCGCCGGACCCTGCGGTTGCCTGGGCGGTGGGCGCGTGTCTCCCTGAGTGGTCGGAGAGGCCCTCGCTGTCGCTGGCCTGGCCGAGGCTGGGTTCCCTGTGTCTCCCGCTGCCGGACTCGGTGGAGCTGTGTCCCTGTGCAGCCCGGGAGTGCCTTGAGCTGTCTCTGGCCTGCTCGTGGCCGCGGCCCTGGCGCTGGGGGGTGCCGGATCCTGACTCTGCGTGGCTAGAGCCCGCCGGCCGGTGGGCTTCGGCCCGGGACGGGCGGGCCTCGGCGTGCCTAGCGCTGTCCCCGGACTGGCCGTGGCGAGACCCATGTTGGCCCCTCACGCCGGACCCTGCGGTTGCCTGGGCGGTGGGCGCGTGTCTCCCTGAGTGGTCGGAGAGGCCCTCGCTGTCGCTGGCCTGGCCGAGGCTGGGTTCCCTGTGTCTCCCGCTGCCGGACTCGGTGGAGCTGTGTCCCTGTGCAGCCCGGGAGTGCCTTGAGCTGTCTCTGGCCTGCTCGTGGCCGCGGCCCTGGCGCTGGGGGGTGCCGGATCCTGACTCTGCGTGGCTAGAGCCCGCCGGCCGGTGGGCTTCGGCCCGGGACGGGCGGGCCTCGGCGTGCCTAGCGCTGTCCCCGGACTGGCCGTGGAGAGACCCATGTGGGCCCCTCGCACCGGACCCTGCGGTTGCCTGGGCGGTGGGCGCGTGTCTCCCTGAGTGGTCGGAGAGGCCCTCGCTGTCGCTGGCCTGGCCGAGGCTGGGTTCCCTGTGTCTCCCGCTGCCGGACTCGGTGGAGCTGTGTCCCTGTGCAGCCCGGGAGTGCCTTGAGCTGTCTCTGGCCTGCTCGTGCCCGCGGCCCTGGCGCTGGGGGGTGCCGGATCCTGACTCTGCGTGGCTAGAGCCCGCCGGCCGGTGGGCTTCGGCCCGGGACGGGCGGGCCTCGGCGTGCCTAGCGCTGTCCCCGGACTGGCCGTGGAGAGACCCATGTTGGCCCCTCACGCCGGACCCTGCGGTTGCCTGGGCGGTGGGCGCGTGTCTCCCTGAGTGGTCGGAGAGGCCCTCGCTGTCGCTGGCCTGGCCGAGGCTGGGTTCCCTGTGTCTCCCGCTGCCGGACTCGGTGGAGCTGTGTCCCTGTGCAGCCCGGGAGTGCCTTGAGCTGTCTCTGGCCTGCTCGTGGCCGCGGCCCTGGCGCTGGGGGGTGCCGGATCCTGACTCTGCGTGGCTAGAGCCCGCCGGCCGGTGGGCTTCGGCCCGGGACGGGCGGGCCTCGGCGTGCCTAGCGCTGTCCCCGGACTGGCCGTGGCGAGACCCATGTTGGCCCCTCACTCTGGACCCTGCCGTTGCCTGGGCGGTGGGCCCATGTTTCCCCTTTTTTTCGTACCATCCTTCACCTCTCTTTGTTTCACTGGCTGTGTCTCTCTGCTGTCGCCTTATTTTCGAATCAGAATCTCTGCCCACATTTACGTTTTCGTCAGTTACTTGATAAGCTTTTTCGTATTCTGATTCCATCGTTTTTGCTTGTCCTCTGATTTTTTTTTCATAACAGTGTTCATATTCTTTTCCTTCGTATTCCCTGCTCCTGCTCCTACTTGAATTCTTCTCTTCTTTTTTTATTTCAGGAGAGCTTGACCTCCTCCTTTTTTCCTCCCTCAACTTATGGTGTGCTTTCTTATTTTCATGTCTTTGTCTCACATCAGATCCAGTATTTGTTTCTTGACTCTCAGAATTAACGTTGTGTTTGCTTTTCTCTTTTAGTTTTTCACTCTTTGATCCTTCCTGTTCCTTTTCTTCCTTCCTTCTTGAATGTCTGGACTTTCTATTTTTTTCCTCTCTATCCTCTTCTTCTGTATCACCTTCTTCATCTCCATTATAGTGTCTATACTTCTGCTTTCTCCCTGATTTCTGGAAATTCTGTCTTCGTGTGTAAGCATAATATGCTTGAGCCAACTTGAATACCATCAGAAAAAACTCTGTAAAATCTATCTTCTTGTTGTGGTCTACATCAAGTATGTGCATGAAGACATCAGCTGTATCTGGGTCATCCGGATTCTGTGTAGTTTGAAAACAGTGTCAGTTTACATCAGTTTGACTCAAGAGGTCATTTAAATAATACGAGTTAATTTAGCAAATGTGAGTTCTAGGTCTAGAGAAGTAGAACCCCGTTTTTTCTTATTATTTATCTCATCCTGACTTAGCAGGGAAGTCTTGAGTAGTGTACTTAAGGAACTTAAACTTATGCATTAATATTATGGCGGAAAGAATTTGATGGGAAAGTTCTTCTTTTTACTCTTTTTTTAAAACGTCAATATTTTATATATTGCACAACTGAATCATCTTTTATGCATACCCTCTTTACCGTCTTAAAATTATGGGGAATGTTATGATTAATTACTTATTTTTAATTTCATATATATATATATATATATATATACACACACATATACACTGTTTTTAGAAGCAGGGTCTGTCATGTGGTTGTGTATAGTATAGGTATAAAGAAGGCAAACAGGTTATATCTGTTTTGAAATAAGATTATTTATCCTCTTTAAAAAGTAAACACTGGAGTTCCCGTCGTGGCGCAGTGGTTAACGAATCCGACTAGGAACCATGAGGTTGCGGGTTCGGTCCCTGCCCTTTCTCAGTGGGTTAACGATCCGGCGTTGCCGTGAGCTGTGGTGTAGCAGACGCGGCTCGGATCCCGCGTTGCTGTGGCTCTGGCGTAGGCCAGTGGCTACAGCTCCGATTCGACCCCTAGCCTGGGAACCTCCATATGCCGCGGGAGCGGCCCAAAGAAATAGCAAAAAGACAAAAAAAAAAAAAAAAAAAAAAACACTCAGAAAGATTTCATAGCAGTATTTTGACCAATTTTTTATACAGACAAAATGATATACTCTTTAATTTTGGAAGATATCTTTTACCTTCAGGACGGGCCGAAACTCCACTTCCAGAAGTTCCTTCAGTTCTTTTTTGCTCAATGTGTCAGTCTCCTTATCAGTTTTTGAGTACTTGTGGAATAGTTCAATGATGGCAATGATGTTTTCCAGAAGACTAGACATCTTTTGAAGGTATTGGTCAATCTAGAAAGAAATTAAAAAGTATTTTCCTTATATTTTTAAAAATTTTATAGGTCATATAAATTATTGTAGTGAATTTTCACATTTTCAAATGTACATCCTTCACTTTATAGTCCAACTTTAAACAAGGGAGATGGCCACGAAAAACTCTATTCATTTTCTAAATAGTGAAGATCGATACAGAGTTCGACTGAATTACTAAAAGTGCCAACATTTTGGCTTTGAACTTATTCACAGCAGGATTTTTTTTTTTTTTTTTTTTTTGTCTTTTCTAGGGCCAGTGTGGCATATGGAGATTCCCAGGCTAGGGGTCTCATCAGAGCTGTAGCCGCTGGCCTGTGCCACAGCCACAGCAACATGGGATCCTTAACCCACTGAGCAAGGCCAGGGATCAAACCTGCAACCCCATTGTTCCTAGTCAGATTCGTTAACCACTGAGCCACAGCAGGAACTCCTCACAGCCGGATTTACTCTCACAGAACCTAATGTGCTGTGAATAAGACAGCCTTTTGTCGATCTGACCATAGTTAATAGCAGGTTTTAGAAAAGGTACTGGTGAGAAGCAGGAAAATTTGTTTGTAACAATTTGCTAAAAATCAATGCTCTAAAAGTTAATTTGCTAAATGATCTGTGTGTCAAAAAATTATTTCCTTAAAGCCAGTTTGCCAGATGGCTGAGACAGTCAGGAAACATCCTCTCAGTTTACTTGCTTTTGTTTTGTTTTGATTGGAGAGAATGACTTTGTACCTTTTACATTTTATTTTAAAAGTTTCAATTGGATCAAATAGCTTTCATAAATTTTCTATATTATTAAAATTTCTTTTTGATTAGCTCTCATTTTGCTCTTTAAAGAATAATATTTAAGGAATGTTGAGTTTATTTCATTGGTTAACAAAGGATTTCTTAAGCATGTCAGCAAATCTAAACAAGCATTTATTGTTTAAAAGCATTACAATGAATACTTTAGGACTTATAAAACAAGGCAGAAGTTGTCCTTGATTTTTATTTCACTGAGGACTTGGAAGGCATAGGAAATAACAGTGTGAAAAACTTTACTTAGTAGTCAGATCTATAGCATTTATGGACCTTAGATTTTTTTTACAAGAGGAAATAGTCATTGATTAATTTTTGGCATGGTTAAATATATATTTTGGTAAGTTTATGAGTAAGCACTAAAACAATAGAATTTATAACTTCTGGAGACATTTAGATAAGAAAAAAGGGAATTAAAAAACTTGATCAATTCTTTGGAAGGCAGAAAAGAAGGAAATAAGAAAGAAAATATAAAATGAAGAAATAGTATTAAATATAATTTTATCATTGATTACAGTAGATGTAAAATAAGCCAGACTTGGTCTGATTAAAGGACAAATTATAAAGATTGAATTTTAAAATAGTTATATGCTTTTTTTGGAAAAAACGCTTTTTTTGTTTTTGTTTTTGTTTTTGCTTTATAGGGCTACACTTGTGACATATGGAAGTTCTCAGGCTAGGGGTCAAATCGGAGCTGCAGCAGCCTGCCTATGCCATAGACTGAGCAACAGTAGATTGGAGCCTCATCTTAGACCACAACTTGAACCAATGCGGGATCCTTAACCCGTTGAGTGAGGCCAGGGATTGAACCTGTATCCTTATGGATACTAGTCGGGTTCTTAACCTGCTAAGCCACAAAGGGAACTCCTATATGCCTTTTGTGAAAACACACCTAAGATTTTAAGATTTTTTTCAGGTGCTGTTTTTTGTGGTGATATTTCAGACCTGAAGTTAATTATAATTGCACTGTCTCCAGAATCTCAGTCTCAAGGATTTACTCTCTGACTTCTTCTTGTACCCAGACTTTAATAATTCTTTGACCTCGCTATTGTATTGTATTGCTTTATGTATTCAGTTCCATTTTTACCTTGATTAGACATTATAGTTAATCTCCATCATTTCTCCTTGTATACACCTCTGTGTCTTGTCCCATTCTTTCTTGTACTCACTGGCAACAACTCCCAACAGCTTCTTCCTTTCCTTTATCTCAGAAGATGACCATGATTTTTATTTCATTGAAATCTTAGAAGCCATTAGAAAAGAATTTCATTTTCCCAAATATCTACTCACCCAACTTATTGCATTTGTATCCACATACCTTAACCTTCACTGCTGTTTTGGTGGATAAACTGTCTGTGCTTCTCTCCTCTATTTTAGCATTGGATCCCACTCTCTCGCCTATTTAAATACTTTCCTTTTGCAGTTGTCCTCTTTTTCTCCTATGTCATCAATTTCTTTTTCTCTCTTAGATCATGCCCTTCCTCGTGTATTCATGCTGAAGTGTCTCTTATTAATATCACCACCCCCATCCTACATTTTCTGTTAGATATCACTTCATTTATCTTTTCTTTTGTATAGCAAACTCCTCAAAAATACACTTTTTTCACTTCCTATTTTCTTTTATTCAAATAATCTTTCTATCTCAAAAATCCACTAAAATTCTTATGAAGATAAAGAATGTTTTTTACCATATCCAACTATCTATTTTCATTTCACATATTGCTTAATAGCATTTGATTCAGGTGGCTACATCCTCCTTCTGAGACCCACACTCTCTTGTTTCTCTTCCAACCTCACTGCCTATTTTCTCCTGTCTCCTCTTCCAGCCCCTAATGTTCATTGCTGAGAGTCACTCCTTATTTTCTTTTCTCTACTCCTTGGGAGGAGTGTCTCTTCTAGCCCTATAACTTTAAATCCTATGTATAGGTTGACAACTCCCAAGTTTATATATCCAGCCATAGATTCTCTTCTATACTTGACATGTTCATGTCTAAACACCTGTTAAATATTTCTCCTTGGGCCTAGTAGAGATCTTAAACCTACCGTGCTCAAGAGAGAAATCTTGATTTCCACCTACTTTACCTGGCACCCTCTCCTCCCCAGTTATCCCTATCTCGCTGATTGCTCAAGCCATAGACCTGGGAATTAGTCTTGGTTCTCCTTTTTCTCACATCCCATATGTAATTCATCAACATGTTTTATTGAGTGTGCTTTATTTATTTATGTATCTATTTATATTATAGTTGATTTATAATGTTCTTCCAATTTCTGCTATACAGCAGAGTGACCCAGATATATATATATTTCTTTTTTTTCTTTTTCTCACATTATCCTCCATCCTGATCCATCACAAGTGATGGGATATAGAGTGTATTTTAAAAATATCCCCAAATTGGTCACTTTTCCTACGTCCACACTGTTGCCTTTTCTAGTAATTAATTTTGATCCATAAGAGAAACATACTGGAGTTTGTCCCATCTTGAAGACCTTCCCTTGAACCAATAGTTCCCCCTCCACCAGGATGTTGCACTCCATTCAACTGTCCTAATGAATAGTTTCTTTCTTTCAAATGGTTTATTTTCTTAGCAAAGATTCTTCATTTTTTGTGCTTCATTTCTCTTAAAAAAAAAATGTTAACCCAGTCCTCTCAATTTCTGTCCTCAAAGCACTTGAAACTGATTTGTGTCAAATAACTTATGTTTTCCAAGTTGCTAAAAACAATGGTTGGTTCCTCTTTCTCCTCATCTTACTCAGCCTCTTGGTGTGGTGTAGAGTTAACTATTCCCTTCTTCGTGGCATTTTTGTTTATTTATTTCTTGAATCTCAAGATGACATTCTCCTGATATTCCTCTTATCTATTGGCTGCTCCTTTTTAGTATTCTTTGTTAACCTCTCATCTTCTGCTCAATCTTAAAATGTTGGAAATCCCCATGGCCTATGTTCTTGACCTCTTTTAATATATCTATTCACTTTTCAGTCTCATTGGGTCCTTTGACTTCAGATTCTGTCTCTCTGATGACTAACAAATTGATACCTCTAGGCATAATCTTTATTTTGATTCTTAATTTGTTCACACATTAATTTATTTGACAAGATATAGAAAGCCTAATTATTCCTATATTTATTAAAGAAATTAAATTTTAAATGAATATATATTCCTTACTGGAGGGAGGGGATGATTGCAAATCAAATTTATGACAGAAAAAAAATAGTTTCTTTCATAAATATAGATGCAAAAATCTGAAAGAAAATAATTGTAAATTATTTTCCAGTGAAAATAACACTGAATCCACTGTTGTACAAAAATAATATACATCATACTAACTAAGTTTTAATCCAAAAATTCAAGTTTGCTTCAACATTTGAGAACTGATCAATTAAGTACTTTGATAGAATAATGGGAGAATATTTTATGGATCTCTCAAAAGATGCAAAAAACCAACATTAATTAATTTTATCAAAAGATAAAATCCAACATTAATTTTGAGTTATAGGTAAAATGTATCAATTATATCTACAAAAATGTTATAGAAACTTCATTTTATTTTTTCCACTTTTGGCCACCCTGAGGCATATGGAGTTCCCAGGCAGGGGATCAGACCCGACCTGCAGTTGCAACCTAAGCTGCAGCTGTGACAATACTGAATCCTCAACACACTGTGCTGGACTGGGGACCAAACCCATATCCCAGCACTTCCGAGACTGCCAATACTGTTGTGCCACAGCAGGAACTCCAAGAACTTCTTATATAATGGTGAAATGTTGAAAGATTTCCTTTCTGAGTTTGGGAATGAAATAAATATCCCCACTAATACCCTATTCAGCATTGTATTAAAGGTCCTAGCCAGAGCAACATTTGCAACAAAGAATAAAAAGAATAATTGGAAAGGAAGTAATAAAACTATCATTACTCAGAGAATGATGTGACTTTTGTGTGTGGAAGAATTTTTTAAATGTATAGCTAAAGTATTAGAATAAATAAAATTAACAATGTTGCTGGGGACAAGGTAAATATACAAAACTAAATCGTGTTTCTAAACAAAATCGGGAAACAATTGGAAGTTGCAATAAGAAATGATGCTATTTACAAAAGTATAAAAAGTCAGGAGATTCTTAGGAATATATCTAATGAAAGAGATGAAAGATCTGTACTGAGAAAGCTGTACATATTATATTGAAGAATTAAAGAAGATTTCGATGAGTAGAAGATTATATACCTTGTTAATGGTCGAAAGTGTCAACATTGTTAAGATGTCAGATTTCCCCAAACATCTTTATATGCAATAAAATTTCATTCAGAATCTGTGAAGTTTTTTGAAAATAAATATTGATAAGGCAGTGCCTGAATTTTATATGAGAATGTAGAGGCCAAGATTAGCCAGGACAGTGTTGAAGAAGATGAAGTTTGTGAACATACCAGATGTCAAAAGATGAAAGCATGACATTGATGCAAAGATAAATATGTAGATAAATGAAATCTAAGATCTAAAATAAGACCTATATCATTATGCACATCTGATAGATGAAAAAGACTGTGGGAGTTCCCTTCATGGCTCAGTGGTTAACAAACCCGACTAGGATCCATGAGGATGTGGGTTTGATCCCTGGCCTCACTTGGTGGGTTAAAGATCTGGCGTTGCCATGGGCTGTGGTGTAGGTCAAAGACACGGGCTGAGACATGGCATTGCTGTGGCTGTGACACAGGTAGGCAGCTGTAGCTCTGATTCTACTCCTAGCCTGGGAACTTCCTTATGCTGCAGGTGCGACCCTAAAAAGTCTTTTCAATAAATGTTTCTGGATTAATTGACTTCTCATATGGAGAAATGAATTTGTTCCCAGATGGATTTTTAAATGTAAAAGATAAAAGATGACCGCATAGAATATGTTCAAGAATTGGGATAGAAAAATACTTCTTAAATATAACTTAAAGGTATTAATCATAAAGAAAAAGACTGATAATTGGACTGCATTAAAAATAGGAATCTCTGTTCATCCAAAAACTCTATTAAAGGGGAGAAGGAAAGCCACTGAATAGGAGGATGTATGTAACACATTTAACCAATAAAAGGCCCTGTCCTGAATATAAAAGTAACTCCCATAAGTCAATACAAAAATACAGAAAACATAATAGAAAAATGGATAGAGAGCAGAGAAACATTACAAAATAGGATATCCAGATGGCTAATAAATGTAAAAAGTTCTCAACCTTATTAATCACCAGGGAATACAAAATAAAGTTACAATATGTAACAGTAGGACCCCCACCAAAATGACTAAAACACAAAAAGGACAAAGAACTTCCTAATAGCAAATATTGGTGAGGATTTGAGAAACTGCATCTTTCATTCACTGCTAGAAGGCAACATAAACTGGCAGAAGTGCTTTCAAAAATTATTAAGTAGTACCTAAGACCTAGCAATTTACTCCTAAAGATATTCCTATTAGAAATATATATACAGTTATTTGTAATCAAAAATCATGCACCAAAATGTTCTGAGTCCCATTATTTCCAATGCTTCCCCAAATGGAAACAACCCAAATATCTTTCAATAGAAATGAATGAATAAATTTTTGTATTTTCATGTAATAGAAGTGGGAGTGAAGGATAGCCTTGATCAGGATAGTGGTGGTGGACAGGGAGACAGGTGGGTTGGCCTGTCTCCTAGGCAGAGTTGACTGCACAGGGTGATGGATCAGTGTGGTGTGAAGGAAAGACTGGAATTCTGCATAACTTCTAGACTTGGGCTTGAGTGCAGAATTACGTCCCACTATTTCCATTACCCAGTCATCTATCATCTAACCTCCATCTCCTTGCTCCCAATAGTGCCTATTATCCTGTTTCCCACATAGCAACTCAGAACAGTCTTTCTGCCTCTGCTGCTTAATTCTCTCCAATGGCTACTCATATACTTAAAATGTACAAATTCTACTATGCCCCTCTTTACATGGTCTATGCCTGGCTAGCTTTGTGATGTCAGCATATACCACTGTTCCTATTTGTTAAATATGCCCAGGCACACTAGCTTCTTTTTGTTCTTCAAAACAAGTTTAAACTCCTGCTTTAGAAGGTTCTACCTTTTCATTTGCCTCAACTATTTTGTTCTGTCATTAAGATTTCTGCTCAAAAGGTAATTTCCCAGAGAGGCCTTGCCTATCCATCCAATCTAAAGAACTTACCTTCTGTTACTTTACTATATTACTCTCATTTTTTTTATTAGAGTATGGTTGACTTACAGTGTTCTGTCTATCTCTGCTGTACAGCATAGTAACAGTATCTTTTATTTTCTCCACTGTTTGAAATGCTTATTCATTTATTGTTTACTGAATGTCTCCCCCTACTATGTGTAAACTCCCAAGAGTAGGGAGTTTATGTTGTTCACTGTTGTCGAATGACCCAAGAGCAGCACTTAGCAAATAGAAAGGTAATTAATATACATATATTTTCAATGAATGAACGAATAGGTAATCCAGCAACATTAAGAGAGTAGCCGCAAGGAAAGCAAATTTATGCCCATATTTTTCTTATATATCAAAATAAAATTTTAGTAACATTGCCACTAACAATAAAGGACCCCAAGCATTCAGAACTTTTTGCCTCAGAGTATCTACGCATTCAGATCTCCTCCTTGCTTAACAAGTAGACAAGGTTAGATGTATTCTCTCTTACTTACTTCCTTCACCAGAAGAGCAAGGAAAATGTAGCCTGAAGGAGCTTGCTGGGTGCTGAAGTCTGGGATAATGGCCTTTTTATAGCAGGTCCATCCAGGGAGGAGCCATCCTCCTCTGTAGGATGGACTGATTCATTCCTAACCAAACCCAGGTCCACCCATATCTCCACCTCTATTTCTGTAGCTATGTGTTTACTTCCCAACTTCCTCACGTACTCATCTGTACTTGTTTTACTAAGTTCCAAATGTAGGTTTACATCATTCCCATATATTGGTGATTTTTATGGAAGTTGCCCTTTGGCTAGCTTAGGCCCTTTGATTGAAAGATCCATATCTTCTGCCTTTTGTAACCCCACTTTAAATGGTAGGTGCTTGGTAAATATCTATTGATAAATATACTCCTTATCTTGTCTCTAGAGAAGTGGAATACACATTTATGAAAAACTTAATTCAATTTATATTCAAGCACACATCCTAAGCATCTACATACATGTCCCTTTTAATCTATGGTTTCTATCTCTGAACCTGAAAGAACTTGCCATGATGAAAGTCGATCTTGTAGAAATTATAATGAATTCAGAGAAGATAGTCAAGGTTAATTTGATTTTTAGAAAGAGAGCAATAAAGTAGGCTCTTGAGTTAGAAGCAGTGACCACTAAGAGCTGACATGAACTTATTAGGCAAGAATCATTAGGCTTGTTTTCAAGGTTATTACATTGGGGTCTCAGAGACATTTTCTACTTACTCTTCTAGTGGGTTAAACTGTGGGTTTTCTCATTGACTCTCATAAATACACAGGAAACGCCTATCCTTGTTCTTTTTCTCTCTTGATTTCCTGACTGTGTGTCAAACAGATTACATTTCCATTTGGATGTCCCTTAGGTACCTCAGTTTATGCTGTTCAAAACTGAGCTCATTAGCATACCTTATACCGAAATGTACTGTCTCCAGAGGTCCATGTATTGGTTAGGGACACCTCCATCCAGGTTGTGTCTAAAATTGCACAAAGTCACCTTTTGTTTCTCCCTCTCTTTAGCCCTCACGTTCATGTCATGACATGTGACTAATGCATAGACTTGTGTTCTTAATATGCAGGCCTATTCTCTATCTCTAGAGTAGCAGTTTTAGTTCAGGACCTCACCACCTTTCAATTGAATATTAGTAGAAAGTATCGTAACTGGCCCCTCCACTGTTAGCCTGCCTGATTCATGTTTTACTCCCATCATATCATTCCTTCTAGTGGGTCCTGCTTGCCTGGGGAATTCCAAATTTCCTTGCTTGACCTATAAGCCCCTCACACTAAGAAGGGATCTGTATCTTTTGAGGTTCTTCTCTTACCGTCTGTGTTATGAGCAGTGATCCACATTCCTTGTGTGATCTTTTAATGGTCCACCTCTGTTCACTGTCTCTACATGCTGCCCTTACTCTGTGGGGAATCCTTCAATCTTAGCTTCTCTTCTTCCTTTAAGACCTTCTAGAATCATCACTTCCTTCATAAAGCCCTCCCTTCCACCTCCAGATAAATTGTTGTTCCCTCACATACTCTGTATTTCTCTCTCTTGTAGCACTGAAGATATTTTGTTTTAATTATGTATTTATGTGTCTGCTGCAGCCTCCAACTTCCCAATTTTTTTGCTTCTTCTCACTCTGGTATTGACTGAGTCTTGAATCCTGTTCTGTGTTCTTGGGCCTTATAGCAGTTACTGAGACATGATCAAATAAATACAAGGTGGCTGGGGTGAGGGGGGGGAGGCAATCTTTTTAGTTGGTGAGGTAGAACTATGCCTGAGTTTTTAAAACTTTATTCAATGCACTCATTTCTAACCTAGGGGGCCACCAGTTTTTTCCTTTTGTGGCACATTAGTAAACATCCACAGAACACAGGTGTTCATTTTCTCTTTTTTTCCTCAGGTTTAATTGCCTTTTTGTGCCAGGAGCTATTGTTATTGTCTCGCTCTTAGCAGGTTGTGATAATAGTAGTAATCAATATTACATGCTCATTATGTGCCAAGAATGTGCTAAGATTGTGCATGTATGTCTTGTAACTCTGAGAACAACCCTGTGAGGTCATCATTATTATTATTCCTAATTTTGAGATGAGGGAACTGATAGTGATAGGGTGCCCAGGATTATGCAGCAAGTAAGTTGCAGAACTAGGAATCCATCTCAGATCCTTCTGACTTCAACTCCCAAATTATTTCCACTCTACCATGTTGCTGTGGGTATGAACTTTTCTCCTTTTTAAAGCCACACACATATATATATATATATATATATATATATATATATATATAATTTTTTTTTTTTTTTTTTTTTTTAGTGTTTTATACAGTGGTTTTTCTCAAAGTGCCTTATGTCCTGGATGAACTTAACTGGAAATCATTGCAGAGCAGCAGAAAGACTAGACCATGCTGTGTGAGTGAGCTGAGAAAAGTGGAGTCCAAAAGGTGGCAAGGATGGGGCAGTCTGGGGTCTGATGTTTAATGCCCAGAAGACTCAGATCTTGCAGGTTCCTCTCCATATAAAGGGCAGTCCTACTAGTCTGCTCCAGGACTGTTTTTGTGACCATGTTATGATCATTATATTTTTATCAGTTACATGGATGAACATGTAGGCAGATGGCAGATACTTTTAGGATAAACTGAAGATCCAAGTGGATTTTATCTTTTTTTTTTTTTTTTCTTTTTAGGGCCATACCTGTAGCATATGGAAATTCGCAGGCTAGGGGTGGAATCGGAGCTACAGCTGCCAGCCTACACCACAGCCATAGCAATGTAGGATCTGAGCCACATCTGTGACCTACACCACAGCTCACGGAAATGCTGGATCCTTAACCCACTGAGCAAGGCCATGGATCAAACCCACATTCTCATGGATGCTAATCGGATTTGTTTCCACTGCACCACAATGGAAACTCTGATCCAAGGAGATTTTAGTGTGTCACACAGAGAGCTTAGGTCTAATAAAAGTGAATCTTACTGAAATGAAAATAAAATTCTGACTTTGGTTCTCTATTAAATTTCACAAGGACAGGGTAGATGACATGAGTAAAAAGCAAAGTATTGTGACAGTGACAGTGGGATGCTGCAGCCCCAAAGGTGGTGCTACATGTTGCATTCAAAGAAGTGCATTAAGTACAGCTCTAAGTAAGTAGCGATAGCCTCCACTCGGCCCTTGTCAGATTGTTTCTGTAGTTTTTTATTCAGTTCTGACACCCACTTTTCAGTAGGGATGTGGACGACCTTGTTTTGTGTTCTGAGTCACATGAACAGGGTGATTGGCTCAATGGGAGGTAAAGAGAACCAAGTGAGAAGCAGATGGATGGGAGGAGAATATCTGTTTTCAGTGGTATGAGAAGCTGATATTATGATTGAGTTGTGTAATAACTCAGATAAATGAGTAGAAACTGGAGAGAAGTATATTTTGGCTTTGTATAAGAAGGAACGTTTTAATAGTCAGAATTGTCCAAACATGAGAAGAGGTTTTTGTTTTTTTGTTTTGGTTTGGTTTTTCTTTATATTTTTGTTTTTTGCCAGAGCATGCAAAGGCTTGATGTGGGAGCTCAGTTCTCAGATCAGGGACTGAACCTGGGCTGCAGCAGTGAAAGCACTGAGTTCTAACCACTAGACACCAGGGAGCCCCTTGGAAAGATTTATCTTTGGAGATGCTGCATTCCCTGTAACTGCCTATAGAATGTTGAATTGCATGGGCTGTTGGTAGCCAATTAGTCTAGTCTCTTCATATTGTAGGTTCAGTGTTGTATGGCTGATAATTCAACAATTCAGGGCCCAGGCCTCCACATCATGACTTTTCACTTCATATGTACTTTGCATTGCACCGGGTTACTGGGAGATGAGCATGAGACAGGGAAATTCTGGAGGATTGTTAGAGGAACATTGGGTGGATATCTGATAAATCCCTTTTTCTCCTTGAGAGCTGCCATTCTCTGTTTCAAGTAAATCTCTTTGCCTGACTTGATACAGCTCTGCTCAGATGGCTATTTGATCAGTGCAGTTTAATAACTGCAGGAGTAAAAGGACTATCAATTCTACTTTAGAGTAGATTTTTCACTCCTCCACTTCCTGCCAACACACCTCATCTCCCTTAGGCATCTGTTTCTAACCATTAAATCCCAACAAATCTTTCCCTGTAAACCTTTACGATTACTGACTGTGGAATAGTGAACTCTGAGACGTGGGGCATCTTCTCCGTCCTCAAAGAGATCTTATTCTCTGTCTCATTGTTACCAGACAATGAAATGGTTTCAGGGGCATTTTAGGTGTCCATGCTTACATCTTGGGGCTGCCAGGATTTGATTAGGGATGAAGAAAAGTCCCCAAGGGTCAGGAGTTATTGACAAACCAGAAATTATAGGATTTCAGTTGCAATCATTCGTTTGTGGTTGTCCCTCCCTTTTCCTATCCAATGGGCAGGGAAGGCACTGTGTTGCCATATGGCCTCTGGGCTGCTGATGTGGGTCAGGTTGTCACGATTCAGGGAACAGCCCTTTGAGATGTGTGACTGAGGCTGTAGGAGTGAAGGGGAGTTGGAATTTGTGGTTAAAGGATTTCCTATAGGAGTTGTAGTCATCTCCTAGGAGGAGATGTTGTTTTGGGAGTGGAATTTTTCCAGATTGAATATTCTCTTGGATCCCTTGGCACAGTGGTAGCTGATTTCCTGCTTAGCTGTCCAGTGGTGGAGCAGTATCTGGCAGGAGCACCTCTACTCATAGTTGTCTTTACCAGGACAGTAGTGAAGGAAAGTAATGTTGATCCCGAGGAAAATTTCTTTTTTTAAAAAAATTTTAGGTGTCATGGCTTAGTGGTTAACAAACCCGGCTAGGATCCATGAGGAGTGGATTAAGGATCTGGCTTTGCCATGAGCTGTGGTGTGGGTCACAGATGCAGCTCAGATCCTGCATTGCTGTGGCTGTGGCGTAGGCCGGTGGCTACAGCTCTGATTGGACCCCTAGCCTGGGAACCTCCATATGCTGCAGGTATGGCCCTAAAAAGATAATAAGACAAAAAAAAATTTTATTGGAATGTAGCTGACTTACAATGGTGTGTTAGTTTCAGGTGTACAACAGAGTGAACCAGTTACACATGTACATATATCCATTCTTTTTCAGATTCTTTTCCATATAGGTTATTCCAGAATATGAGTAGATTTCCCTGTACTATACAGTAGGTCCCTGTTAGTTATCTATTTTCTATATAGTAGTGTGTATATGTTAATCCCAACCTCCTAATTTGTCGTCCCCCCCCCCGTTTCTCCTTTGGTAGCCATTAGTTTGGTTTTAAAGCTTTGAGTCTGTTTCTGTTTTTGTAAATTCTTTTGTATCATTTTTATTAGATTCCACAAGTTGTTTTCAGTGACTTCAGGGTTTGTTTTGTTTGTTTGTTTTTCCTAATTTTAGTCTCATGTGGACGCAGCAAAGGGAGAGAAGGAGGGAAGGGATGAGGGGGTAATGAAAGTGATAATTAGCTTTTTCTATATATAAGTAAGCTATTTTATGCCAGTCTTGATTGTCTCTTAGCTTTTTACATGCCCAACATCATAATTCCTAGGTGTTCGCTGACAATTTTAATTAGGTATGGAGAAGAGAAAAGTGGAAATCATTGATGGTATGGGAAATTCAGAAAGCATAGGGTAGAGGTGTGTGTGTGTGTGTGTGTGTGTGTGTGTGTCTGTAAAACATATTATTCCAGCTACTTCAGATGCAGAAGTTTCTCTCTCAAACACACACACACACACACACACACACACACACACACACACACACAGTGAAAATATGTTTGAGACAATCACAGAAAAACATCAATTAAGAGCAAGTCTTTCCTAGGACCAGTTATATCAATAAGGTGTTATTTTTCTAAAAATCTTATTGGTTTATTAAATCCCTCAAGTACAACTGCAGAGATGGGCAGACACTTTCTAGGGTGAAAAGAGGACAGTATCTATGCAGTAACTGTGTTATATGAAAGTTTTCTCTAATGTTTAGGGACAAACATAAGAAGAGAAAAAAAATAATAGAAGGAATGTTAGAAATGCAGCTGAGCACCTCGTTGTATTTAAGGAAAAGAGCCTTCATTACTGAATTTTTGAATTGTTATGAACAGAAACATTACGAGATCTTCAGAGTGACCATATCAGCAATGACTAATATCAGCACCAAAGCACTGACCGTTTACTGTTCCGTGTTCCTTAAAAACAGTGAGTTTTAGTAACAGAGGGGTGCAGCATTAGGAAATGAAAAAATGAATTCAGGAACAAGCTAGATAGAGACATTATAGCCATTATGACCAGACTTCACCATTGTCACCTGTTCAGATAGGGTCTAGAACAAGCAAGTAATTACTGGACAGTGTGGAAGATCAGGAGGGGCTAGAGCTTGGAATAAGCTGCTACTCCCCTTCTGACTTGCTCCCTCTATATGAAAGGATATTATAGACAGAAGATAGATCAGAGTATATTCTGGAGGGAAAATTTGGCAGATGTCAGAGTTCAGTTCAGATGAAGAACAGGTCACAGTATTCGGGGGTCATTTATTCATTCAACAAACATTTGTTACCAGCTGACTACTCACCAGTCATGCCTGTCACAAGGCTGGCAGTGAAGGTAGTCATGCTCCCTGTCCTCAGTGTGCTCACAGTCTAGAAGCAGACATGTAAATAATGTGATATACGTTATAATAAAGATAATTGTAAATCATTATGGAAAGATAGTTGAGGAAGCAACTCATTTTCTTCTACTTTTTAACTTCCCCAAACCTTATTGAGGAATAATTGACAAATATTATTGTTTACATCAGTATACTATGTGTTGATCTGATGTAAATATACACTGTGGAATGATTACCAAGAGCAAAACTATTGGCATGTGTATCGCCTCACATAGTTAACTCTTTGTGGTGAGAATGCTGAAGATCTGCTCTTGGCAGCTTTCAGCTACACAATACCATATTAACTACAATCACCATGCTTCACATTAAATCCTCAGGACTTACTCTACTTACATCTGAGAGTCTGTACCCTTTGACCTACATCTCCCCATTTTTCCTATTTCCCCTACTTTCTAGCTCCTGGCAGCCACCTTTCTATTCTCTGCATGGAATCAGTTTCTTTTTAGATTTCACATACAAGTGATACTGTACAGTATTTTCCTTTGTCTTATTTATTTCATTTAGCGTAATATCCTCTGGTTCATCCACCTTATTACTTATGGAAGGATTTTCCTTTTTATATGTACAACATATATGTTATATATAACGTATATGTCATATATCAAATTCTCTTTATCCATTCGTGTCAGGAGACATGTTTCTACAATATTTTCTTAGCCTCTCTGTTTCTATTTTCTATGCTAAAAACTCCATCTTGTCCTGCTTTACTTTACCCCACTGTGAAAAACAGTCACAGGGCTGGTAAATAACTTAGGCTTAAGAACAAAGACCAAAAGGCATAAGTTATTCATGTGGTCAGCTGAATGAGGACATAATGCGTTGGTCTAGGCATGCCGGACCTGTGTAGATTGGCACGCCGTTTGCACAGCAGGATATGTCCTGTTAAAATAAGAGAAAGAGGAACCTCATGGCCCCAAGTGGTTTATGAACGGCCATTAGCAGAATATGCATCAGCAAGGAGAAACCTCGGCATGCTGGGTTGCAGATAGGCATGCCCTCTGTGGAAGCACAATGATGATTCTCTAGGTGCTATGTATAGACCCTTAACGCCAAGCTTCCTCAAATGCTAATGATTGTTGAATGCCTAAAGGTCAGAATAAAAGCTTAACCATCTACCAGCTATGTGACTTTTAAAATGATAAAAGAACTTTTAAAATAATAATAATAAAAAACTATATCCTGCACCTATACCCCCCTCCTCACTTGACATAATCCTAAAGAGCACAATAAAAACAGTGTGCTTTCTTGAGGCAGGCGCTCTTGGTCCCTGAGACCTCGAGTCCCCCAGTTCCCACCTTTAATTAAGATAAATGTCTCTCTATCTTGTTTTATGTTAACTTTTTCTTAAGTTTCACAAGCGCCCGTTCTTCAGCCCTCACCTGCTGAGCTGGTCTCCGCACAAAGACGTTGTTTTTGTATCTTGGTATTGTGAATACTGATGCAATTAATATGAGAATGCGGATATCTCTTTGAGATACTGATTTCATTTCCTTCATATGATAGTTCTATTTTTAGTTTTTTGTGGAACTGCCAAAAACCTACTGTTCTTCATAGTGGCTGTACCAATTTAAATTCCTGCCATCAAGGATAATGTGAGAGAAATAATATATGTATATGTATGACTGGATCACTTTGCTGTACAGTAGAAATTGACAGAACACTGTAAATCAACTATAGTGGAAAAAATAAAAATCATAAAAATTTAAATAAATAAATAATTTCCTACCCTCAGTATATAAGGGCTTCTTCCTTTTCTCCACATCCTCAAAACTTATCTCTTATCTTTTTCATAGTAGCCATCTTAACAGGTGCGAGGTGATATCTTTATTCTGGTTTTGCTTTTCACTTCTCTGATAATTAGTGATGTTGAGCACTTTTTCATGTATCTGTTGGCCATTTTTATGTCTTTTGGGGAAAAAATCTGTATTGCAGGTTTTAAATTGCTTTTAAATTGTATTATTTGCTTTCTTGCTATTGATTTGTATGCATAAAAATAACTCTACTAAGAATATGGATGGTGAATTGAGTTTGATACGGGCAATTTGGGATAAAAGAGGGGAGATAAGAGTTCAAACTAAGATGCTGGCAATGGGCTTGAAGGAAGGAGACATTTCAGAATTCGAGCTTGACAATGCATTGGACATGAAAGTTGAGGGAGGGCAAAGAACCAGAGGTGATAGGTTAGAGTTTGGGAAACAACTAGTGTAGGTAGACAAATTAGGGAGAGGCAACCACAGTAAAGTTGGGTCTTTCAGGTGAACAGAACTCAATGATGGAGGAGCAAGGAATAGGAGATTTAGATGGGCGGGTGATGGGGATTTGGTATCAACCATATCAGTTAGTGGATAGCAGGATTTTAGGACTCATCTTTCAGGCCAGGATTTTAATTTTGGAAGTAGGGAAGGCAGAAAAACAAAGAGGACCTCCTAATATGGGGTGCTGAAGGACTACTAGCCAGACAGAGACCTAATTATCACAACTGGAATTCCCGTTGTGGCTCAGTGGTTAACGAACCCGACTAGGATCCATGAGGATGTGGTTTTGATCCCTGGCCTCACTTAGTGGGTTAAAGATCCATTGTTATCATGAGCTGTGATGTAGGTTGCAGACGTGCCTTGGATCTGGCGTTGCTGTGGCTGTGGTGTAGGCTGGCAGCGGCAGCTCCAATTAGACCCCTAGCCTGGAAACTTCCATATGCCACAGGTGCGGCTCTAATAAAAAGACAAAAAACGAAACAAAACAAAACAAACCCAAAAAACTAATTATCACAACTGAGAATGTATCAAAGCCAGCTTAGCAGGTCAGGTCACCTGATGCTGGTTCCTGAACTTTGGGGAACTTCCATTCTTAAATTCCTCCTGCTGAAGGTCAGTACTTGTTCTGGGTAACAGGGAAACTCACTAAACTTCCTATACCTAAAGGCCCATCTCTCTGTTCTATAACCACTTTTTTAAAATCCACTTGGAGATTAGTGCCCCTCGCAAATTCCTCCCCATCCCTTGCAACTCATCCGTCAATATTGACCACCTACACCCTGGAGATTAGGCAGATGTTTGGCTGGTTTTAATCTTGATAATAGGTGTAGGCTAGCTCCAGACGTTAACCACACCACACCCCTCTCACCCAGGTATAATCAGGGGGATAGCCCTGAATAATGTATGAGCTTAGCTATGGGGCCAGAAGGTTTTCCAATTCTAGTAGTCTAGGGACTAATTGGTTCAGAAGGTGACATCAGAACCCCTTTGGAGTTATACTGGCATATTATAATTTCTGCTTATAGCAAAAATTAAAAAACAGTAATTCAAGACTCTAAACTACCATATGTTCAAAAGGATCACTGAGACCCAAGGCTTCAAAGTCCTTGAAGTGATTCTTTTTTTTTTTTTTTTTTTAGTTTTCTATTTTTTCTATTATAGTTGATTTACGCTGTTCTGTCAATTTCTGCTGTACAGCAAATTGACCCAGTCATACATATATATACATTCTTTTTCTCACATTATCCTCTATCATTTACCATCACAAGTGACTAGATAGAGTTTCCTGTGCTATATAGCAGGATCTCATTGCTTATACACTCCAAATGCAGTAGTTTGCATCTACTAACCCCCAACTCCCAGTCCATCCCACTCCCTCTCCTTCCCCCTCGGCAACCACAAGTCTGTTCTCCAAGTCCATGACTTTGTTTCTTTTCCATAGAAAGGTTCATTTGTGCAGTATATTAGGTTCCAGATATAAGTGATATCATATGGTATTTGTCTCTCTTTCTGACTAACTTCACTTAGTGTGAGAGTTTCTAGTTGCATCCATGTTGCTGTAAATGGCATTATTTTCTTTTTTATGGCTGAGTAGTATTCCTTTGTGTGTATGTACCACAATTTCTTAATTCATTCATCTGTCGATGGACATTTAGGGTTTTTTCCATGTCTTGGCTATTGTGAATAGTGCTGAAATGAACATAGGCGTCCATGTATCTTTTTCTAGGAAAGTTTTGTCCAGATATGTGTCCAGGAGTGGGATTTCTGGGTCATATGGCCGATTTGTATTTAGTTTTCTGAGGTACCTCCATACTGTTTTCCATAATGTTTGTACCAATTTACATTCCCACCAACAGTGTAGGATTCCCTTTTCTCCACACCCTCTCCAGCATTTGTTATTTGTTGACTTGTTAATGATAGCCATTCTGACCTGTGTGAGGTGGTACTTCATAGCAGTTTTGAATTGCACTTCTCTAATAATTAGTGATGTGGAGCATGTTTTCATGTGCCTGTTTACCATCTGTATATCTTCTTTGGAGAAATGTCTATTCAGGTCTTCTGCCCATTTTTCAATTGGGTTGTTGGTTTTTTGTTGTTGTTGAGTTGTATAAGTTGTTTGTATATTTTAGAGATTAAGCCTTTGTCACTTGCATCATTTGAAACTATTTTCTCCCATTCCATAGGTTGCCTTTTTGGTTTCTTTTATGGTTTCCTTTGCTGTGCAAAAGCTTGTCAGTTCGATTAGGTCCCATTGGTGTATTTTTGTTTTTATTTCTGCTGCCTTGGGAGACTGCCTAAGAAAATATTTGTATGGATGATGTCAGAGAATGTTTTGCCTATGTTCTCTTCTAGGAGTTTTGAGGTGTCTTGTCTTATGTTTAAGTTTTTAAGCAATTTTGAATTTATTTTTGTGCGTGGTATGCAGGTGTGTTCTAGTTTCATTGATTTATATGCAGCTGTCCAGTTTTCCCATCACCACTTGCTGAAAAGACTGTCTTTTTCCCATTTTATATTCTTCCCTCCTTTGTTGACGATTAATTGACCATAAGTGTCTGGGTTTATTTCTGGGTTTGCTGTTCTTTTCTACTGGTCTGTATCTCTGTTTTAATACCAGACCAAACTGTCTTGCTTACTGTAGCTTTGTAATATTGTCTGAAGTCTGGGAGAGTTATGCCTCCTACTTGGTTTTTGTTCCTCAGGATTGTTTTTGGTCTTTTATGGTTCCATATAAATTTTTGGATTGTTTGTTGTAGTTCTGTGTGAAAAGTGTCGTGGGTTATTTGATAGGGATTGCATTGAATCTGCAGATTGCTTTGGGTAGTATGGCCATTTTAATGATATTAATTCTTCCAATCCAGGAGCATGGGATATCTTTCGATTCCTGAGAATCCTCTTTAATTTCCTTGATTAATGTTTTATAGTTCTTAGCATATAAGTCTTTCACTTCCTTAGTCAGGTTTAATCCTAGGTATTTAATTTTTTTGGATGCAATTTGAAAAGGTATTGTATTTTTATATTCTTTTTCTAATACTTCATTGTTAGTATACAGAAATGCAACCAATTTTTGAACGTTAATCTTGTATCCCGCTACTTTGCTGAATTCATTGATCAATTTGAGTAGTTTTTGTGTGGAGTTCTTAGGGTTTTCTATATATAGTGTCATGTCATCTGCATACAGTGACAGTTTTACCTCTTCTCTTCCAATTTGGATTCCTTTTAATTCTTTTGTTTGTCAGATTGCTGTGGCTAGGATTTATAATACTATGTGGAATAATAGTTGTGAGAGTGGGCATCCTTGTCTTGTTCCAGATTTTAGCAGGAAGGATTTCAGCTTTTCTCCATTGAGTGTTACATTGTCTGTGGGTTAGTCGTAAATGGGTTTTATTATGTTAAGGTATGTTCCCTCTATACCCACTTTGGTAAGTTTTTATCATGAATGGATGTTGGACTTTGTCAGGTGCTTTTTCTGCATATATTGAGATGATAATGTGGTTTTTGACTTTTCTTTTGTTAATGTGTATGACGTTGATTGACTTGCATATGTTGAACCACCCTTGTGGACCTGGGATGAATCCCACTTGGTCGTGGTGTATGATATTTTTTATATGTTGTTGGATTTGGTTGGCTGAAATTTTGTTGAGAATTTTTGCATCTGTATTCATCAAAGAGGTTGGACTATATTTTTCTTTTTTGGTGGTATCCTTGTCTGGTTTTGGTATTAGGGTGATGGTGGCTCCACAGAATGTCTTTGGGAGTATTCCTTCTTCTTCAACCTTTTGGAAACGTTTAAGAAAGATGTCATATAAGTTCTTACATATTCAATTTTGTTTCTAGTGATCAGTCTGTTCAGTTGATCTGTTTCTTTTTAATTAAGTTTTGGCAGGCTGTAAGTCTCTTAGAAAGTTGTCCATTTCTTCTAGGTTGTCAAGTTTGTTGCATATAATTGTTCATAGTGTTCTCTTATCTATTTATTTATTTTTTTTGTACCTCTGCAGTAGTGGTTGAGATTTCCTCTTTTTCATTTATTATTTTGTTTAGTTGAGTTCCTTCTCTCCTCCTCTTTATGAGTCTGGCTAGAGGTAATTTTGTTTACTCTTTCAAAGAACCAGCTCTTGGTTTTATTGATTTTTTTTCTATTGTTTTTTGGATTTTATTGATTTCCTCTCTGATCTTTATGATTTCCTTCCTTCTGCTGACTTTAGGTTTTGTTTGTTCTTCCTCTTTCTAATTCATTTAGGTGGTGGGTTAAGTTGTCAATTTGACATTTTTCTTCTTTTTTGAGGAAGGCCTGTATCACTATGAACTTCCTTCTAAGCACCACTTTTGCAGCAACCTGTAGATTTTGAACGGTTGTATTTTCATTTTCATTTGTCTTGATGTATTTTTTAATTTCTGTTTTAATTTCCTCATTGACCCATTGGTTTTTTAGTAGCATGTTGTTTAGTCTCCTTGAAGTCAGTTTTTCTCACTTCTTTTTTCCTGTGGTTGATTTCTAGTTTCATGCCATTGTGGTCAGAGAAGATACTTGAAATAATTTCTGTACTCTTAAATTTGTTGAGGTTAGTTTTCTGCCCCAGTATGTGGTCAATCCTTGAGAATGTTCCATGTGCACTTGAAAAGAATGTATATTCTTTTTTTTTTTTTTTTTTTTTTGGATGTAATGTCCTGAAAATGTCAATTAAGTCTGATTTTTCTATTGTGTCATTTAGGATCTCTGTTACCTTATTGCTTTTCTGTGTAGAGGGTCTGTTAATTGATGTGAGTGGGGTGTTAAAGTCTCCTACTATTATTGTGTTCCCATCAATTTCTCCTTTTATGTCTGTTAGTATTTGCTGTATGTATCTGGGTGCTCCTATATTAGGGGCATATATATATTGACAAGTGTAATATCCTCATGTTGAATTGATCCTTTTACCATTAAATAGTGTCCTTCCTTGTCTTTCTTTATGACTTTTGTTTTAAAGTCTGCATCACTTCACCTTCAATTTATATGTGTCCTTTACCCTAAGGTGAGTCACCTGTAGGCAACATATTGTGCACTCTTATTTTAATCCCGTCTGCCACTCTATGTCTTTTGATTGGAACATTCAGTCCATTGATATTTAAGGTAATTACTGATAAATATGTATTTATTGCCATTTAAACCTTGTTTTCCAGTTGATTCCATGTTTCTCCTTTGTTATTTCCTCTTTTTTTGGTTGGATGATTTCCTTTTATTTTATGCTTGTGTCCTTTTTAGTTTTTGTGAATGTAATGTTTGGTTTCGATTTGTGGTTGCCTTGTTTTTCGAGTATGTTAACCCCTTCCTGTATCTGCTTGCTTTAGCCTGATAGTCATATAGGCTCAAGCATGTTCTAAAAAAAACAGTGTCTGGATTAACTTACTTTCCTTCCCTACTTTTCATGATTTTGAAGTCCTTTTGCTGTTCCTTGTGTTTCTTTTTTACAACAGTTTTTTTTTTTTGTTTTTTTTTTTCCCTTTTAGATCTGTATACTGGCTTATTTAAGTGATTGCTTTCCAATTGTGATTTCCTCCATCCTATTTCTTCTTCCTTTTTTATTAAGAGGAGCCCTTTCAGTATTTCTTTTGGAATGCATTTAGTATTACTGTATTCTTTTAGTTTTTGTTTGTTGGTGAATTCTTTATTTTTCCTTCTATTTTAAGTTATTTTATTGCTGGGTAGAGTATTCTAGGCTGCAGATTTTTCCCTTTTAGAACTTTGAATATATCTCGCCACTCTCTTCTGGCATGTGGTGTTTCTGTAGAGAAATCAGCTGATAGCCTTATGGGGGTTCCCTTATAATTAATTCTTTGTTTTTTTTCTTGCTGCCTTTAGAATCCTCTCTTTAACTTTTGCCATTTATATTATAATATATCTTGGTGTGGGCCTGCTTGGGTTCAACTTGTTTGGGGCCCTCTGTGCTTCCTGTATCTTGATACCTGTTTCCCTTAGATTTGGAAAGTTTTAGGCCATTATTCTTCAAATATATTTCTAATCACCTTTTCTTTTTCTTCTCCTTCTGGAATCCCTGTTATGTATAGATTGGCCTGCTTTATATTATGCCATAGATCTCTTATATTGCTTTTGTGGTTTTTCTTTTCTTTTTTTTGTCTGCTGTCCTGATTGGGTGATTTCCATTATTCTGTCTTCCAAGCCACTAATTCATTCCTTTGCATTTTTCATTCTATGGTTCAAGGCCTTTATCTCAGCTTGCAACTTTGAAAATGAGTTTTCTAATTTTTCTTGGCTCCTTCTATTTTCTAGTCCCTTTCTAAAGTAATCCACGTTACTGTTCATATCTGCTCTTAATTCCTTCATATTCACCTTAATTCCTTCTATATTTTCACTATCTCCTTTTTGAACTTGCTGTTTCTTAGACTGCAGAGATCTGTTCCATTATTTGCTCCTTCAGGTGAATTTTCATGTTCTTTTACTGGGACTGGTTCTTCATTTTGCTTATATTTTTCTTATTCTTGAGTTTAGGGAAAACAACTACTGTAGCCTCGGAGGGCTATTTATATGTGCGAGTACCCCTGGGTATTTTTTTAGCACTTATTTTTTAGTGTGCAGCACGTGCTTCCAGGGAGATATAGGCAATGGGCAGGGCTGTAGCTAGTGCCTGGTTGCCGGGCCCTTGACAGTGGCAAGGACCTGTGGGAAGGTGGCACAGGCTGCTCCTAGTTGCAGTGTCCTGGGAATTGACAGTGATCAGGCATGTGCAGGTGGTGCCCAGGGAATTTGGCAGTGGAAGCAGCAGGATGGGTGTGTTCCCAGGGGAGTGAGAGCACCAAGAGGTGGTGCTCAGTTGCAATACCCTCTTATTTGCCAAACTGTGAGGTAACTTGTGCCGCAGGTGTTACTTGCTTACAGACCCCTAGTGGTGGTGGGCCACACCCACCTCTGGTGTCTGAGATGACTGCTCTGGTTTGTCCCCACCACTTGCAGATCATGTAAGAGGTGCCACATCACACTTAGCCCCCCATTGCCCTTAGGCCACTTAAGAGGTGCCCAGGCACCCATAGCACACACAAGAGGTGCCCAGTCACCCATAGCACAAGAAAGTGGCGCTTCACCACCCATAGCCTGTGTCAGAGGTGCCCCACCCTCTAAGAGTCCATGCCTGTGCAGGGAAAGACATACCTATCGTAGTCTGCCTGTCCTCCTCTTGCCCTCCCCAACAATGTACCTTGCTTCTCCTGCAAGGCCAGCCTCCTCCCAGGTTCCCTCAGCTGTGGCATTCTGCTCCCCAGCCCATGGTGTTTGGCTTCCCAGCCCATGGCACACCACTCCCTAGCCCCTTAGATTGTTTCTACATAGCCAACCCTAGTCCTCTCCCTGGAACAGACCTCTGGAGCTTAAGTCTCAGCATCCAGTGCCTGCCTGAGCATCTCAGGCTATGGTGTCTGGGTAGGTGGTACAGATGGTCTGTGGAACTCTCACTCTGCTTTGTCCTCCTCAGTCCAGCTGCTGCACTTTTCTCTGCAACTCTGAGGTCCTTCCATCTTGGCCGATCTCCCCATTGGTTAGATGGCTTCCCAGGGTGTGGGTTCCTTTTTTCTTTGACAGATCCCTCTCAGGAGTGCTAGTCCCATACTGATTCCTTTTATCTCGCTCTCTTTTTTTTTTCTTTTGTTCTACCCAGTTATGTGGAGGGTTTCTTGACCTTTTTGGAGGTTTAAGGTCTTCTGCCAGTGTTCAGTAGATGTTCTGTGTGAGTCATTGTATGTGTAGATTTTTTTCTTATGTGTTTGGGGGAGAAGGTGAGCGCCATGTCTTTCTCCTCTGCCATCTTGATCTAGGCCTCCCTTGAAGTGATTTCATGAGATTAAGGATGTTCTTATTGTTAACCTCATATGTATTTCCTCATCAATGGTGATCTTGTTGAAGTATAAATGGATCCTTGGCTCATCATTTCCACTTGTCTTTTCAACATTGCCAAAGTATGACCAGATTTTCTGAATTTCTAAGAGCATTTATTTCAAGGGATTTATTTTATCTTAGGCTATCTCATCAACTGGGGCAGAGCCCCACAGTGCTGGATCCGACATCTTTTCTTGGCATCCCACAGTGTTGATTATCAAACCAGTGTATTAGTCTGGAATCTAGATCTTCTGTCTTTGACTTTTTTTCAGGGTGACTTTTTTTTTTTTTTTTTTTTTTTTGATCTTCTGTGGAGTCCTTGTGATATTGAAGTCATTTTTGTTCTCAGTTTGTGTTTACTCATTTAAATCCATATTTCCCAGATTCTGTCTCTATCATTTTTCTAATCAGGCCATAAGTTACACTTGCAAAGTATTCTCTGGCGTCATTTATTTTTGAGCAAACATTTTATTTTTCTATACAATAAAATTGTATTTTTATTTTACCTTTCATTTTATTTGTTCTAATCCAATTTGTATTTGTTTTATTTTTTTATTAAAGTATAGTTCATTTACAGTATTATGCCAATTTCTTCTGGATGGCAAAGTGACCCAGTTATACATATATATACATTCTTTTTCTCATACTATCTTCCATCATGTTCTGTCCTAAGAGACTGGGTATAGTTCCTTGTGCTCTACAGTAGGACCTCATTGCTTATCCATTCTAAAATTTACATCTATCAACCCCAAACTCCCAGTCCATCCCACTCCCTCCTACCTCCCCCTTGGCAAATAAATGTCTCTTCTCTATGTCTGTGAGTCTGTTTCTGTTTTGTAGATAGGTTCATTTGTGCCATATTTTAGATTCCACATATAAATTATATCATATGGTATTTATCTTTCTCTTTCTGACTTACTTCACTTACTATGAGAATCTCCAGTTGTATCCATGTTGTGCAAATGCCATTATTTCATTCTTTTTTATGGCTGAGTAGTATTCCATTGTATATATGTACCACATCTTCTTAATCCATTCATTGTCTATGGACTCTTAGGTTTTTTCCATTTCCTGGCTATTATGATTAGTGCTGCAATGAACATAGGGTTGCATGTATCTTTTTGAAGGAAAGTTTTGTCTGGATATATGCCCAGGAGTGGGATTGCTGGATCATGTGGTAGTTCTTTCTTTCTTTCTTTTCTTTTTTGTCTTTTTGTCATTTTTAGGGCTGCACCCAACGTATGGAGATTCCCAGGCTAGGGTTCTAATTGGAGCTGTTGCTACTGGCCTATGCCAGAGCCATAGCAGCACCAGATGCGAGCTGCGTCTGCAACCCACACCACAGTTCATGGCAATGCCGGATCCTTAACCCACTGAGCGAGGCCAGGGATCAAACCTGCAACCTCATGGTTCCTAGTTGGATTCATTTCTGCTGCGCCATGACAAGAACTCCTTTTTTTTTTTTTTTTTTTTTTTTTTTAATGTGGTAGTTCTGTGTTTAGTTTTCTGAGGAACCTCCAAACTATTTTCCATAGTGATTGTACCAGTTTACATCCCCACCAACATTGAGGGAAAGTTCCCTTTTTTCCATCCTCTCCAGCATTTGTTATTTGTAGACTTGTTAATTATGGTCATTTTGACCAGTGTGAGGTGGTACCTCCTTGTAGTTTTGATTCACATTTGTCTAATAATTAGTGATGTTGAGCATCTTTTCATGTGCCTATTGGCCCTCTGTATGTCTTCTTTGGAGAAATGCCTATTTAGGTCTTCAGCCCATTTTCCAATTGGGTTGTTTGTTTTTGTTGTTGAGTTGTATGAGTTGCTTGTATATTTTGGAGATTGGCCCCTTTTTGGTTGCATCATTTGCAAAGATTTTCATTATATATCTATGCTTAAATCAATTCGTGGAAAACTATTTGCAGTTCTTTTTATAGTGTGGATTTAGTAATCCTCAACTAATCATTTTATTTTCCTCATGAGATGCCTAATTAGAAAAGCTTTTCTGATGAGATACATGAAAGAATTAAATTGAACGGACACTATGGTCACAATGTAGGTGCCCTAATCAATGCCCAGATTCCAAAGTCCACCATATAGTGTCAAGAGTATGGTCTCACAAGTCTCGGAGACCTGCCTTTGACTCTTGGCTCCTCCCAGTACCAGCTCTGTTACTTTGAGCAAGTTTCTTAACAACCTCATCTCTGTTTCCTCATCTTTTTTTTTTTTTTTGTCTTTTGTCTTTTTGTTGTTGTTGTTGTTGCTATTTCTTGGGCCCCTCCCGTGGCATATGGAGGTTCCCAGGCTAGGGGTTGAATCAGAGCTGTAGCCACCGGCCTACACCAGAGCCACAGCAACGTGGGATCTGAGCCGCGTCTGCGACCTACACCACAGCTCACGGCAACGCCAGATCGTTAACCCACTGAGCAAAGGCAGGGACCGAACCCGCAACCTCATGGTTCCTAGTCGGATTCGTTAACCACTGCACCACGACGGGAACTCCTGTTTCCTCATCTTTAAAGTAAGGATAATAATACATAATTTGTGTGGTTGTCAAAGGTTTGAGTGAATTATATGTCGATAGTCTGGCACTTTGCCTGACATTATAGCAGGTATTCAATAAATGGCAATTATTAGTATTGTGTTATTAATCTTACAGAACTGGTGTTTGTTAGACTGCAAATATTGTTCTTCAGTATTTGGCCCCATTTCCCTGAGAATATGGAAGTTATTGAACGTCTTTCAGTGTGCAGGATGACCTATTGGATTACTTCACTAACTCTAGGAGATCAGGGAGAAGTTTTTCATATTTGAAGAAAAATTAGCTTTAGGGGAACAGTGAATGATTAATGTAAATATTAGAAAAATTGGTGAAAATTACTCTTGGTACATTTCTTGTCTGCCTCCCTTGTGTAAATTCTTCCTTCTGTAACAATCCCTGATTTTCATGTGGGAATTCACTGATTTCCCATTCTTACTCTATGTGTTTGGGTTAGGATGGAGGGTCTAGCTTTGACTCTGAGGTGAAAAATGTCTCTTAGATATTACCAGACAGCAGTAGATGGGCATGCAACCTGGGCTGACTAAGGCAGAGTGAATCTTAGGAATTTTGTGGGAATCAGCAGTAAAGAGAATAAAACTCCATGTTCCTTCACCTTCTTTACACCTTGAGATTGAACCTGGAAGCATGTAAACTTAGCTTTTGCAGCCATCTTGCAACAATATATCAACAGTCTGCCTGAAAATGGGTCAGGAGAGGGGAAAGCAGAGCCAGAAATTAATTTAAGAGACTCCTTCAACCCTGATGATACCCTTTGAGCCTTGAATTGGGTACTGCTGCAAGACCCATGTAGAACTTTCAATTACATGAACCAATAAATTCCCCTTTTTATTTAATAAAGTTTGAGAGGGCATGAAATGTCTGCTAATTGAAAAGTACAAAACATTAATGAAAGAAGTTAAAGAAGACACAAATAAATGGAAGAATATTCCATGCTCATGGATGGGAAGAATTAATATTGTTAAAATGTGTGTACTTCCCAAAACAATCTACAGACTCAATGCAATCCTTACCAAAATTCCAAAAGCATTTTTTTCACAGAAACAGAAAAAATCCTAAAATTTGCATGGAACCACAGAGGACCCTGAATTAGCCAAAGCACTTTTGAGAAAGAAGAGCACACCTGGAGACACCATGATTCCTGGTTTCAAACTATATTGCAAAGTTATAGTAATTAAAACAGCATCATATTGTCATAGGAAACAGACACATAGATCAATGAAACAGAATTCAGAGCCCAGAAATAACTCCAAACATAGCACAGTCAATTAATTTATAACAAAGGAGTCAGGAATATAAAATGGGAAAAGGATAGTTTATTCAGTAAATGTTTGGAGAAAACTGGACAATCACATGCAAAAGAATGAAACTTGACCATTGTCTTACACTGTACACAAAAACTAATTCAAAATGAATTAAAGACTTGAACATAAGACCTGAAACCATAAAACTCCTAGAAAACATAGGCAGTATACTCCTTAACAGATCTTTGTAATGATTTTTTGAATTTTACACTAAAGGCAAAACATCAACAAAAACAAGCAAGTGGGACTACATCAAACTAAAAAGCTTTTGCACAGTGAAGGAAACCATCAGCAAAAGAAAAAGGCAACCCATTAAATGGAAGAAAATATTTTCAAATCATAAATCCGATGAGGGGCTAATATCCAAATTATGTAAAGAACTTATACAACCTAATAGCAGAAAAAAATCTTATTAAAAGATGAGCAGAAGATTTATCCGAATAGGTATTTTTCCAAAGAAGTTATATTAATCATCAGGAAAATACAAACCAAAACCCCAATGAGATGTCATCTCACCCTTTAGAATTCCTATTTTCAAAAACAAAAGGAATGGCAAGTGTTGGTGAAAGTGTGGAGAAAAGGGAACCCTTGTCCATTGTTGGCAGGAATGTAAATTGGTACAGCCACTGTGGAAAACAGTGTGGAGATTTCTCAAACTTAAAAATAGAGGTACCATATTATTCTGCAATTCCTCTTCTGCATATTTTTCCAAAGAAAATGAAAACACTAAATCAGAAAGATATATGTACTCCCATGTTCATTGCAGCATTATCAACAATATTCAAGATATGGAAACAACCTCATCAATAGATGAATTAATGGATAAAGAAATATTAATCATCCAAAAAAGAAGGAAGGAAATTCTGCCATTTATGACAACGTGGATGAACTTTGAGGGCATTATGCTAAGTGAAAAAAGTCAGAGAAAGACAAATGCTGCATGATTTCTCTTATATGTAGGATGTAAAATATCAACAACAACAACAACACACACAAAACAAGCTCATAGATACAGAGAACAGAAAATTGGTAGTTCTCAGAGGTAGAGTCAATGAAGAGGAGGGTGGGAGAAATGGGTGCAGAGGGTCAAAAATAAAAAAGTTTAAAGAATGTTTGTCTCTGGTCAAGCTCAGTGAATAGTAATCATTCAGTACTTCCCTATGTTTGGGATGGCTTGCTTCCCTTATTTATACCTAAGACTTAATGGCAAAAAAAAAAAAAAAAAAAAGGAAGAAAAAATAAAGCCTACAATTTAGAGAAAACAGCCTGTCGGTATTTAGGAAAATGTTAATGATGATAGATACTGTTATTTACCCATAAAATTAGCAAAGCCTCTAAAGTCGATAATATGAACTTTTGGTCCAGTGTTGAGAAAAGGGAACTTTCATATACTTCTGATAGTAGGGTAATTTGGTACATTTACCTTAGAGGATAATTTAGCAATATCTATTAAACTTAAAATTGCACACGGAGTTCCCATCATGGCTCAGTGGTTAACGAATCCGACTGGGAACCATGAGGTTGTGGGTTCGATCCCTGGCCTTGCTCAGTGGGTTAAGGATCCCATGTTGCTGTGAGCTGTGGTGTCGGTTGCAGACGCGGCTGGGATCTGGCATTGTTGTGGCTGTGGTGTAAGCTGGCGGCTACAGCTCCATTTAGACCCCTAGCCTGGGAACCTCCATATGCCGCAGGTGCAGCCCTAGAAAAGACAAAAAAATAAAAAAGTTAAAAGTTAATAAATAAAATTGCACACATCCTATCTGCCAATAATTCCATTCTAGGTTTCCACGCTAGAGAAACACTTACATGTATGAACAAGGAGACAAGGGCAAGATATTAATTGCAGCACTGTTTGCAATACTGGAAAACTGAAAAAAACCTAAATGCCCACCAAGAGATAAATAGCTAAATAAAAATGGATATATCTATATGATAGAATTCTATAACAGCTAAAATGAATGAACCAGGTTTATGTAAGTCAACATCTCCAAACATTATTCAGTGAAAAATGTATAATGCAGAATATAAGTACATTATATGACCTCTTTCATATGAAAATGCATGATGTACACTAAATATTTTTTCTTTTTAATGGTATGTATGTATAAAAATATCTTTAAGGTGTCTGGAAGGAATAAAGTTCAACTTCCCAGTGATTATCTTTGGGGAAAGAGAAAAGGAATTGAATTTGGATGAAGGTCAGAAAGGACTGTCACCTTATCTGTAAATAATTCTAATTTTAAAAGGAAAAATATATTCATGTTATTTTATAATTAAAATTAATTCAAAAAACACTTTATATTATTCTGTGGTATGTTTTTATTGAAAGAATGCATTGTATGAATTAATAATGATGTGCACAGTAATTTTTATGTGTATATTTAATAGAGATGAGGATAATTTTGATGCACCTTTTATTTATTTATAGTAGTAAATTGACTCATTGTACTAGCAGGCATGCATGTTTATGTGATATGCCAATAATAAATAAAAAACATTAAGACTACTTAAAAAGCTGGACTCATGTTGAGTTTTCCTTTAACCTCGGTTTACACGGACTCAAATCCATTTCCCTTTGGTTCTGTTACCAAAAGACAACAGAATATGGTAGAAAAAGAACTGAGCTTTTTTTTTTGAGAAACATTAAGTGCTTTTTATTTTAACTTTTCTTTAAACTTGAATACCACAGGAAATAAAAAAGAATTCCTATCATAGTAAATGCTTTCCCTGCCTCAGCAGGAAGTATCCAAAATTTGGAACAGGGCATTTCAATTGGGAATTTCTTTTTTCCTTTCTTTTTTTTTTTTTTTTTTTCCAGGCAAAAAAAATCAGATTTTATTCTGTTCTTCGATAACATACAGTCTCTTTGAATGAGCTATTCTTTTGCATATTTGACACTCGCATATATTTTGAGTGGTACTGGGGAGTTAAGAAAGCATTTTCCTTCTACAACCCTAAAGCAACACTTGGAGTTCGTACTGTTGGATGAATTCCTGCTTTCTCAAGTCTTCAGCTTTGTTCTGATTAAAGAATCGATATATATTAATTGTGTGTGATTGAGATTGACTTCCCACAAATAATCATGGGTTCCTAATCTGTCAATATCTATGAGCATATTCTGAGGGTCTGTCAAGCCCTTGAAATTAAAAATTTGTGTGTAGGTAGGAATGTACATTTTTTTGAGGGGAGGTCACTCGGGAGAGAGATACCTAAATGGTTATGGAACAATGAAAATAGCAATGAAAGGTTTATAGCCATTGACCTAGATAATCTTCAGTGTCTTTTTCAGCTATGAAATTTCTGTTAAAGGTAAAACCTAAGACTCTTTTTTGATGTTGTACTCTGTTTCTCTTTCCTCTTATCAAATAAACACAAAGACAAAAACAGCAAGTTTCATCAACCATAAAGTAAGGATAAGAATACCTAATTTTCAAAATTAATATGATTATTAAATGGAATCATCCATGTAAGGCCCAAAGTGAATGAAGCTGGCTTCGGTGTAGGAGAGACCGAATGGTAGGACCTCTCATGAATTGGCTTGCATATGTCCAGTCCAAAGTGAGATCACAGCCACTCAGACCTGGCTGAATGTTCAGAGAGGTGTGTTGGCCCAGGCTAGATATTTGGCTTAAGAGAAAACAGAAATCCAAGGAGTGTGTGTGTGTGTGTTTGTGTGTGTGTGTGTGTGTGTGTGTGTCTTCCTATTTCCCAATTTCTAAACATTGTTAACTAATTCATATTTTAAAAGGTGTGAACTAGTGATGAAACTAAATGAATCATATCAGTAGACTAGTATAGCCTGTTGGTCACTTTTGAACTTCTAGGTTTCTGTATATTCTCAATGGCCTGAACCAAACTTAATACCATATAAAGGAAATATTAGCAAAGTTTACTCTCATCAAAGTCTCATTTTTTCCCCTTCCTACACACTTGCTCTGTCTATTTGATGATTCAAGCCCGAGATCTAGCAGGTCATCTCAGACACCTTCATTTCAGTCACTATATGCCATCTAGCCACAAATTTCAGAAATATGTTTAGCATCCAGCTCCTTTTATGTACCCCATGTAACCTCTGTTCACTTTTACCCAGACTGTTGTAGTAGTTGTTGGGTTGGTCTTCACATCTCCAGTATTGCCCTTCTGCCACAAAAAAACAAAAACAAAAACAAAACTTTTCTGAAATGAATATATGATACCTGATTTTATAAAAGCCCTTTAGTTATTCCTCATTGCTTGCAGATAAAGAATAAAATTCCTAGTAAGGCTTATATGGTTCATTGTGACCCAGCCTCTACCTGTTCTGACATCCTTTCTTGCCATGCTGCCACATACAACCTGTATCTTACCTATGCTGAATTATTTTCATATTCCCTTAGCTCACCATGTTCTTTCTTAAAGACTTTACACACATTAAAAATATTAAAAATATGTGTTTCTGGGATAGTCTTTCTAAGTAAACCTAGATAACTCCTGGTCATTTCTGGAGACTTATCACAAAATTCTCCACTTAAGATTTCTTTGAATTTTGTTTCTACACTTTTAATCAGAGTTAAAATCAATTGATAACTTCACTGCAAACACAATCCCTTGATTATATCTCTTATCACACATGCCACAGTATTCATATCTGTTGCTTTATCATATTTTGGTCTCCTTAATGAATATTTAAACTCCTAAAAGACAGGGATGGTGTCTTTCTCATATTTGTAACTTCAGTGCCATGTGTAGTGTCTGTCAGCTAAGTAGCTATTAACTCCCCTCCAATGAATGAGTGAACGAATGATCCTAATATTGCATTGACAACACCCACATTATCTGGATCATCTTGATCCTGTCATCAAACTGATCGGAGAGGGATTGCACATCAGCCTAGCCCGCATTCTCAGATTACTTGAGAGCTATAGAAATGTGACTATTTTGTCAGACATAGGTGGAGCCCAGCCATTTATTCTTACAGGCTTGGCTAGCTAAGTCTGACAAAACTTGTCAGGAAATGTATTAGGAAGAGTGAGGCAAGGATTTGGAGGAAAAAAGCCATAGGAACTAGATAGTAATGTTGTTAGAAAATAAAGGCTGTTGGGTATTCCCCTACTCCCCCAAACATTCAAATCTAGGGCTTATGTGGTGAGCTTTGGGAGGCAGCATAACCCTGGTCCAGCCCCTGAAATTGCATCAATTGGAAATAATTTCTCTAATGCATTGTAAATGCTACTTGGAATAAATTAGTATGAATGCGATGTGGTTTTGTTTGTATATTAGCTGACTGAGTTTTAAGACATCCCAGGCAGCCGAGCAATTCAACAACATCAGAGCTGACAAAGTACATATTGAGAATTTGAGGAAGAAGGGTTGGGTTACTGTTTATAAAAGCCCTCTTAACAAAAGGGGGAAGAAAAGATACTGCTGAGTGAGGTATGGTGAAGACTTTAACATTTAAAAATTTCAAAAATCAATCTATCTATCTCTATCTATCTATCTATCTATCTATCTATCTATCTATCTATCTATCTATCTATCTATCTAATGTAATCTAATCTCAAAGAAGAGACATGAGCTGATTTTTCAAGGAAAGAAAGTAAGAGAAACCAGCACTTGATGTATGCTCTCTGGGCGTAGAGTTCTGTGTTGGGTAGCCTGGAGGAGTAGAAGATACCTGTGCTTTTGCATGAGTGGAGTCTGACTTTGCTGCTTTGCTGCACACCAGCTATATGGCTTTGAATAAGTTTGTAAAAAATTCTCTAAGCCTCAATTCTGTCTGTAAAGTATGAATAATTTTTGATTTGCAAGGTTGTTGTAGGGAAAATATCTGAAGCATAGTAAGTAGGCATTCAGTAAATTTTACTTTTCTTTCTATAATCCACTGTGAAATAAACAATACAAATATTGAATGTTTTGTATTAAATCAAATAATAGTAGACTAGAACTCAAGTTTTTTTTTTTTTTTTTTTTTTTTGACTCCCAGCCCTAGAGAAGTAATCTAAGTAATCTACACTGGTATCTAAGTTATTAAGTCCTTAGGTGCTATTCCCCTCAACCCCACTCAGCAGACCATCTTGTTTGTATATTTCAGAGTCCCTCTATATGTTCCCTTCTCTAATAGCCTCACTGTGGGACATTGCTTCTCCTACTCTTCATGTCTATTTTCTTACGAAGGACTGATAATCAGTTAACCCTTAAAAATTTATTCCTAGAGAACATTGGTAAAGCCAGAAACACATCTAAGTGTTTGGGAACAGAGAGTGGTTCTCCATTTTGTCCTTTTCCTAATTACTTTTTTGTAGGCGATAGAGGAAATGAATAAAATAGAATCAGAGACAATTTAAAATATCTAAGTAAGCTTTTAAAATGGGCACATCCCTTGCAAATTCCATACTTCCTTGTGCTAGATGGCTTCATAATACCAAGAAAATACTTAAAAACTTCTCCTACTGGAACCTATATGTACTTCATAAGTGGAACTTCACTTACGTTCACTTATCATGCTCCCCAAAGATGGTAAGATGTTGCTTAAAATAGATTTCAGAGTCTGGATTAGTGGACTTTTAATTATGCCAAGTACTGTATTATTAGAGAGGAAGCTGCCTTCTATTTATTGCCTTGACTCATTTCCAGTCAACTCCAGCATTACCTCATTCTTTATACTTTTCTGTTCTACTTCATCTTGCTCATTGCCCCCACAGCTTATAGACTCACCTTAGATTGCATGTAGTATTATTTTAGAAGGTCCTTTCTGGTGACCACAAACTCTCATAACACAGAGGACTATGACTTACACTTCAACAAAGCAGCCAGTGTATGCATGTGTCAAGTACAAGCTCACCTTCAATTTCACACATCCAAAGCTCATCTTTCTCTAGAATGTTTGGGAAAAGAATAATTTTATCTTTGTTTCTGCTAATTTAGCCATTCAGAATTTCTCCTCAGGACCATGTGCTCCTCCCTAATAGTACAGACATGCTATGAAGAATGCTTTGACATCATTTGGTGTTCCTTGACACAGAGATGTTTTATCCATAGGATGCTGGCACACATGTGGTGGTAGAGGGAAAAATCTCTAATGGTACACACCCTATGACTCTTTTTGCAGTAGAATTTCATTTAAGAAATTCAACTGTTCATAAAGCTTCCATATGGGGGCACTCTAGTTTCTAACCTTTTTCCTTGTAGACGATAACTTGCTGTCTCGCTTTTATCATTCCTTTTATTGTAGAGGGGGGAAATGTAATTCTCTTTGAATTATTTTAGAATATTATAAATAATTTATAAGGGACGGTTGCCTTCAATTTGCTTCAAACAAATTATTGATGGTCTTAGCAGTCTGGAATATAATTTTTTTCATTATATCTAAAATTGAAATGAGTATGGACAAGGAATTATGGAAATGACTGATAATTTAAAATTGAAGTGAGTATGGACAGGGAATTACGGAAATGACTGGTGAATAATATATTTTTTTATAGCTGTACCTGTGACATACAGAAGTTCCCGGGTCAGGGATTGAATCCAAGCTGCAGCTGCAGTTCAATCCTTTAATCCACTGTGCCACATCAGGATAGAACCCACACCTCTGCAGTGATCTGAGCCTCTGCAGTCAGATTCTTAACCCACTGCACCACATCAGGAACTCCTGACTGATAAACACATACATGCACGCGTGCGCGTGCGTACACACACACACACACACACACACACACACACACACACACACACACACGGCAAATTAGCATTGATTCAGGAGACTGGTGAAATTTTAGACATTCATAAGTTTTGTACTTAGAGATTAAATAATGGGAAACTACAGTTGAATGGAATGAGTGCAGACCCCCTGGCAGAATGGAAAGAACTTTGGTTTAAGAATCAGAAATCTACACCCTTGTCATATCATTGCTTCTGATTATTTGCATGATATAAGCAAGTTAATCTCTTTTAGTCTCATTTACTTTTCCTACAGTAGAAATTGTTTGGATGAGAGTAAATGTAATATTTAAATTTCTATGATTCTTTAATAATTAGCATTAATTCCATGAATGAATCATCATTCATGAATAGATTTGTATGAGTTGGCTACCAATTAGGATTAACTACCATGTACTCAGTTATTTTTTTATGTGTATCATTAACAGTGTAACAATAATTTTATTTCCTTTCACTAATAAACTAATATGATTAGTGTTCTATTTATCACACAGCATGATTGAAAGTTTGCATAGTTCTTAAAATATTAAAAGCTAGATAGGATATGTTCTAAGTCTAATTAGAGGATTGAGAGTATTTTTTGGTTTTTCATATAACTTCTGTCCCCAAATAGTGGCTTGTGATCTTGAACAACCAGTAATTAATTGTACTTTAGTTTGAATTTTAAAAGTGAAGGTAGAAGAAAAGTAGCTTGAGTTTTTGGGGGGGAGGAGAAGATGATGGAACATCAAATTCTGATTTAAGGAATTATCGTTATTTTGGGTCATATTAAATATACTTACTTTTTTTCTTTTAATCTGTAAATTATAAGGATCTTTAAAGTCTATGCTGGTTCTGACATTGTGGACTTTTCCTTTTGGTTTTGTAGCAGTAAACTTTCTGCTGACGTTAGTATCTTTTTTTTTTTTTTTTTAATGGTTGCACCTGTGGCATATGGTAGTTCACAGACTAGGGATCAAATCAGAGCTACAACTGCAGGCCTACACCACAGCCACAGCAACACCAAATCTGAACCTCATCTGTGACCTATATACCACAGTTTGAGGCAATGCTGGATCCTTAGCCCATTGAGTGAGGCTAGGGATCGAACCTACATCCTCACGGTCACTATGTTGAGTTTTTAACCCACTGAGCTGCAATAGGAACTCATTGAAGTTAGTATCTTTTGTACATATTTTTCTCTCTGTTATGCCTCTTTTTGTTCATAATAAAATCACATATTTTTTTCTCCTGGGGGGAGTATATTTTTCATTGTTTTTATTTGACAGGAAACATCAGGACTCCATTAACCTCCACTCATGTTAGCCTCCAGTGATAAGGGGTATTTCAGTTAAATATCTTTGACGGAGGAAGTCTGAATCATAACTCTAATTTTCACACCTTGTGTTGTCTCAGGAAATAGCTACTTGGGGTTATGTTTAATAATGATTGCTTTGATGATCATGATTAACCAAAGCATCTGAGGTCAACTCCTCAGTATAAAACATTTTTTCCTGTAAATGCTTTGGATGATGATTAGATGAAGGAAAAGATCAGATGTGATTGAGTTTTTGCCTTCTCTGGACTCCCTATTATTAGCATCTGGGTGTTTTCCTGCCAACTAGGTGTCTAGAGATAGACGAAAGAAATATGCATCTGATCGCATGGAAGGGGCTATGCTTGTGTTTTTGAGGATGAAAAGAGACAACAAAATACACTTTATGGAAAGTTTATTGTCAGTTTTAGGCAATACAGTTTTCTGGATCCTATAAACAGGCAGTCATGACAGTAACTTCAAAAGTAGTAGTACGTTCCAGTGGTGGCACAAAAGATGCAAATATTCTGAACCTTCAACTACTACAACATTCTTTGTAGGACATGGATCATGTTACAATGTCATTAGGGAAATTTTGACTCAAACAATATAGCTTAATTCCTTGGATATAGGTTTGTTAGCAATCAATTAAAACAATCAGGAATATCCATATTTATGACTCAGAAAATTTTTTAAATGCTCACTTTATTCCAGAGCACCCAATCACATTATCATATAGTTCTAAATATAGTCCCAAATGCAGTTTACTTCTTCCATCCACTATTTTGTAACCAAAGGGCTCAGTGTTTATGGAGCCTTACAAAAGAAAACTTGCACCAAACAAAAGAAATAGAATAGTGTACTACAGTTAAAATAAAAGATCAGACATATACCCTCACTACCAAAAGAAGGGATCATGTTAATATCTCAGTTCCATGTTTTATGTCTCACTTCTTTGAGTTCTTATCTTGTGTCTGTTTTCTGTTGGTTCAAAATTACTATTCAAGGTAATAGCACTTTTGTTCTTGGACATATTCATAGAGTGGGGTGATGCTATCTGAGTGAAAGGAACTCGAGTCTGTTCGCTCTCTGCCATGGTATCCTCGGGCCTCAGAGACTCTTGTCTGCTTACCACCCTGACTATATAATTTCATGCTTCCTAACAGACTTGATGCAGACTCTTGCTTTTGCCTTTCCCCGAACCAAGTGGTTGTGCTGCCTGATGAATATCTATGTCTAAATTCTTCAGTTCCTGTAGGGTCTTCACTATCAATTAAACGACTGACTATTGATGGCCCATAATTGTCACTTGACTGGCTATTACTATATAATAGTCTTTCATTGGTGCTGAATTCAGAATAACTTTCAATATCTCCTGATTGTCTATCACTTGATCCCTGTCTTGCTAAATTTGTGCTGTATCTTACCTGCACATGAGATGTATCTCCCAAGTGCTTCTGGCTGGATCCATATATACCTACTGAGTTGAACTCTGACTGTCCATGCCTTGATCCTAATTGTTCATGAATATTTTCCCCCCAATCTTCTGAATGCTCTTTACTGTCACTATGGGATCCCTGCTTTCTCATTGAACTAGAATCTGAATGGCTAGGAGCTGATAAGTATTGTCCAAGGCCAGATACAGAGCAGTTGCTGGGTTGGCTGCTATGAGTAGATATATGCCTTCCAGATTGAACATGAGTGTCTCTTGACTGTTCCTGAGTTGCTACTGAATGCCCATGAATAGATCTGTGCCTTGTAGTTATACTGGATTCAGATTCATTATGGGAATCACTTGACTGCCCATGACTTATCTCTGACCAGCTACTTGAATGTTCTGTTGCTGCTCTTTCTCTATTTTTTGATCCCACATGTTCAGAAGTAGAAACTGAATGTCCATGTTTAGACTCTTGCTTAATTCCAACTATAGCTGATGACCTTAAAGGACTAGAATTACGGCTACTAGTTCTGCTGCCCCCAGAAGGCCCATACCCAGACTGCCCATAGTCATATTCTTCTCTTCCATAGCTACCATGACTCCATCCTTGACCAGATACATTTCTTTGCCTCTTACCAATCTGAGACTGAGAATGGCTTATTACAGAATGGGCATGATGGCTACTTGATGGTGTGCTCAGGTTGTCCTGTGACTGCGTGTGAAAATCATGTGACTGTGAATGGCTAGACCAATGTCTCTCTATTGTACCAGATCCTGAATGTCCAGGCGCTCCATATTGAGATCCAGCCTGCACATGTGTGAATGCCGAGTGCCTCTGCGAGGCTCCTGAGTGCCTTTCACTGTCACTGGACTCACTCTGACTAGATCCCCTTCTTCCAGCCGTTCTGGACTCAGAGTGTGTGGATTGCCCATGACTAGATTGGCCATGTCTAGAGGTATCTCCCGACTGGCCCCGGGCAGGGCCCTGTCCACCTCGAACTGTTGATCCTGACTCTCCATGTTGAGATCCAGCCTGTCTGTGATCTGTTTCTTGTCTGCCTCTAACTGTGGATCCCGAATCTCCATGTTGAGATCCAGCCTGCCCGTGTGTGGATGCCGAGTGCCTCTGTGAGGCTCCTGAGTGCCTTTCACTGTCACTGGACTCACTCTGACTAGATCCCCTTCTTCCAGCCGTTCTGGATTCAGAGTGTGTGGATTGCCCATGACTAGATTGGCCATGTCTAGAGGTATCTCCCGACTGGCCACGGGCAGGGACCTGTCCACCTCGAACTGTTGATCCTGACTCTCCATGTTGAGATCCAACCTGTCTGTGATCTGTTTCTTGTCTGCCTCTAACTGTGGATCCCGAATCTCCATGTTGAGATCCAGCCTGCCCGTGTGTGTATGCGGAGTGCCTCTGTGAGGCTCCTGAATGCCTTTCACCATCACTGGACTCACTCTGACTAGATCCCCTTCTTCCAGCCGTTCTGGACTCAGAGTGTGTGGATTGCCCATGACTAGATTGGCCATGTCTAGAGGTATCTCCCGACTGGCCACGGGCAGGGCCCTGTCCGCCTCGAACTGTTGATCCTGACTCTCTATGTTGAGATCCAGCCTGTCTGTGATCTGTTTCTTGTCTACCTCTAACTGTGGATCCTGAATCTCCATGTTGAGATCCAGCCTGCCCGTGTGTGGATGCCGAGTGCCTCTGTGAGGCTCCTGAATGCCCTTCACCGTCACTGGACTCACTCTGACTAGATCCCCTTCTTCCAGCCGTTCTGGACTCAGAGTGTGTGGATTGCCCATGACTAGATTGGCTATGTCTAGAGGTATCTCCCGACTGGCCCCGGGCAGGGCCCTGTCCGCCTCGAACTGTTGATCCTGACTCTCCATGTTGAGATCCACCCTGACCATGAGCTGAGCCTGGGCTACCTCTAACTGTGGATCCCGAATCTCCATGTTGAGATCCAGCCTGCCCGTGTGTGGATGCCGAGTGCCTCTGTGAGGCTCCTGAATGCCTTTCACCGTCACTGGACTCACTCTGACTAGATCCCCTTCTTCCAGCCGTTCTGGATTCAGAGTGTGTGGATTGCCCATGACTAGATTGGCCATGTCTAGAGGTATCTCCCGACTGGCCACGGGCAGGGCCCTGTCCACCTCGAACTGTTGATCCTGACTCTCTATGTTGAGATCCAACCTGTCTGTGATCTGTTTCTTGTCTACCTCTAACTGTGGATCCTGAATCTCCATGTTGAGATCCAGCCTGCCCGTGTGTGGATGCCGAGTGCCTCTGTGAGGCTCCTGAATGCCCTTCACCGTCACTGGACTCACTCTGACTAGATCCCCTTCTTCCAGCCGTTCTGGACTCAGAGTGTGTGGATTGCCCATGACTAGATTGGCCATGTCTAGAGGTATCTCCCGACTGGCCCCGGGCAGGGCCCTGTCCGCCTCGAACTGTTGATCCTGACTCTCCATGTTGAGATCCAGCCTGACCATGAGCTGAGCCTGGGCTACCTCTAACTGTGGATCCCGAATCTCCATGTTGAGATCCAGCCTGCCCGTGTGTGGATGCGGAGTGCCTCTGTGAGGCTCCTGAATGCCTTTCACCGTCACTGGACTCACTCTGACTAGATCCCCTTCTTCCAGCCGTTCTGGACTCAGAGTGTGTGGATTGCCCATGACTAGATTGGCCATGTCTAGAGGTATCTCCCGACTGGCCACGGGCAGGGCCCTGTCCGCCTCGAACTGTTGATCCTGACTCTCCGTGTTGAGATCCAGCCTGTCTGTGATCTGTTTCTTGTCTGCCTCTAACTGTGGATCCCGAATCTCCATGTTGAGATCCAGCCTGCCCGTGTGTGGATGCGGAGTGCCTCTGTGAGGCTCCTGAATGCCTTTCACCGTCACTGGACTCACTCTGACTAGATCCCCTTTTTCCAGCCGTTCTGGACTCAGAGTGTGTGGATTGCCCATGACTAGATTGGCCATGTCTAGAGGTATCTCCCGACTGGCCACGGGCAGGGCCCTGTCCGCCTCGAAGTGTTGATCCTGACTCTCCATGTTGAGATCCAGCCTGACCATGAGCTGAGCCTGGGCTACCTCTAACTGTGGATCCCGAATCTCCATGTTGAGATCCAGCCTGCCCGTGTGTGTATGCGGAGTGCCTCTGTGAGGCTCCTGAATGCCTTTCACCGTCACTGGACTCACTCTGACTAGATCCCCTTCTTCCAGCCGTTCTGGACTCAGAGTGTGTGGATTGCCCATGACTAGATTGGCCATGTCTAGAGGTATCTCCCGACTGGCCACGGGCAGGGCCCTGTCCGCCTCGAACTGTTGATCCTGACTCTCCGTGTTGAGATCCAGCCTGTCTGTGATCTGTTTCTTGTCTGCCTCTAACTGTGGATCCCGAATCTCCATGTTGAGATCCAGCCTGCCCGTGTGTGGATGCGGAGTGCCTCTGTGAGGCTCCTGAATGCCTTTCACCGTCACTGGACTCACTCTGACTAGATCCCCTTCTTCCAGCCGTTCTGGACTCAGAGTGTGTGGATTGCCCATGACTAGATTGGCCATGTCTAGAGGTATCTCCCGACTGGCCACGGGCAGGGCCCTGTCCGCCTCGAACTGTTGATCCTGACTCTCCATGTTGAGATCCAGCCTGACCATGAGCTGAGCCTGGGCTACCTCTAACTGTGGATTCCGAATCTCCATGTTGAGATCCAGCCTGCCCGTGTGTGGATGCGGAGTGCCTCTGTGAGGCTCCTGAATGCCTTTCACCGTCACTGGACTCACTCTGACTAGATCCCCTTCTTCCAGCCGTTCTGGATTCAGAGTGTGTGGATTGCCCATGACTAGATTGGCCATGTCTAGAGGTATCTCCCGACTGGCCACGGGCAGGGCCCTGTCCGCCTCGAACTGTTGATCCTGACTCTCCATGTTGAGATCCAGCCTGTCTGTGATCTGTTTCTTGTCTGCCTCTAACTGTGGATCCTGAATCTCCATGTTGAGATCCAGCCTGCCCGTGTGTGGATGCGGAGTGCCTCTGTGAGGCTCCTGAATGCCTTTCACCGTCACTGGACTCACTCTGACTAGATCCCCTTCTTCCAGCCGTTCTGGACTCAGAGTGTGTGGATTGCCCATGACTAGATTGGCCATGTCTAGAGGTATCTCCTGACTGGCCCCGGGCAGGGCCCTGTCCACCTCGAACTGTTGATCCTGACTCTCTATGTTGAGATCCAACCTGTCTGTGATCTGTTTCTTGTCTACCTCTAACTGTGGATCCTGAATCTCCATGTTGAGATCCAGCCTGCCCGTGTGTGGATGCGGAGTGCCTCTGTGAGGCTCCTGAATGCCCTTCACCGTCACTGGACTCACTCTGACTAGATCCCCTTCTTCCAGCCGTTCTGGACTCAGAGTGTGTGGATTGCCCATGACTAGATTGGCCATGTCTAGAGGTATCTCCCGACTGGCCCCGGGCAGGGCCCTGTCCGCCTCGAACTGTTGATCCTGACTCTCCATGTTGAGATCCAGCCTGACCATGAGCTGAGCCTGGGCTACCTCTAACTGTGGATCCCGAATCTCCATGTTGAGACTGACCATGAGCTGAGCCTCGTCTACCTCTAACTGTAGATGCTGAATCTCCATGTTGAGATCCAGCCTGCCCGTGTGTGGATGCGGAGTGCCTCTGTGATGCTCCTGAATGCCTTTCACTGTCACTGGACTCACTCTGACTAGATATGGTTATGTCCCCAGAAGGTCCATACCCAGACTGCCCATAGTCATATTCTTCTCTTCCATAGCTACCATGTCTCCATCCTTGACCAGATATATTTCTTTGCCTTTTACTAATATGAGTCTGAGAATGACCTATTCCAGATTGGGCATGACTGCTACTGGATGGTGTGCCTACGTTGTCCTGTGACTGCCTGTGTATATCATGTGACTTTGAATGACCAGACCAGTGTCTCTCTATTGTATCAGATCCTGAATGTTCCACCACTCCATGTTCAGATCCAGCCTGCCCATATGTGGTTGCCGAGTGCCTCTGTGAATATCCTGAATGCCTTTCACTGTCACTGGACTCACTCTGACTAGATCCCCTTCTTCCAGCCGTTCTGGATTCAGAGTGTGTGGATTGCCCATGACTAGATTGGCCATGTCTAGAGGTATCTCCCGACTGGCCACGGGCAGGGCCCTGTCCACCTCGAACTGTTGATCCTGACTCTCCATGTTGAGATCCAGCCTGTCTGTGATCTGTTTCTTGTCTGCCTCTAACTGTGGATCCCGAATCTCCATGTTGAGATCCAGCCTGCCTGTGTGTGGATGCCGAGTGCCTCTGTGAGGCTCCTGAATGCCCTTCACCGTCACTGGACTCACTCTGACTAGATCCCCTTCTTCCAGCCGTTCTGGACTCAGAGTGTGTGGATTGCCCATGACTAGATTGGCCATGTCTAGAGGTATCTCCCGACTGGCCACGGGCAGGGCCCTGTCCACCTCGAACTGTTGATCCTGACTCTCCATGTTGAGATCCAACCTGTCTGTGATCTGTTTCTTGTCTGCCTCTAACTGTGGATCCCGAATCTCCATGTTGAGATCCAGCCTGCCCGTGTGTGGATGCCGAGTGCCTCTGTGAGGCTCCTGAGTGCCTTTCACTGTCACTGGACTCACTCTGACTAGATCCCCTTCTTCCAGCCGTTCTGGACTCAGAGTGTGTGGATTGCCCATGACTAGATTGGCCATGTCTAGAGGTATCTCCCGACTGGCCACGGGCAGGGCCCTGTCCACCTCGAACTGTTGATCCTGACTCTCCATGTTGAGATCCAGCCTGTCTGTGATCTGTTTCTTGTCTGCCTCTAACTGTGGATCCTGATTCTCCATGTTGAGATCCAGCTTGACCATGAATGTATCCTGAGTGCCTCTGTGAGACTTCTGTATGCCTTTCACTGTCACTGGACTCATTGTCACTAGCTCTTCTTCTTCCACTCCTGCTAGATTCTTGTGCAGAATGTCTTTGACCATGATATGTTTCCAAAGTATCTGAGTGGCCTTCACTGTCATTTGATTGCCTATGTGTTTTTTCCTGCCTTCTGGATGCTATCCTTCCCTGATCTGTTCCTTGCCTTTGTTGGTTTTGTCCATGAATGCTCTCCTGATCTTCAGTCTCATTTCCCAATACACTCTGAGAAGTAGTTCTTTCTTGGCTGCTTCCTCTTGTTTGACTGTGGGGTGAGTCTGATATTGGTTTTCCACTTATTGGATACTTTTTGCTTGATCTAGGCCCACAGCTTCCTTGTCCACTTACCCTAGATTCATAGCCTGAGAATTGCCCTGAGCTAAACGCATGTTCTCCAAACCCTGAAGACTGACTTGAACTTGACCCATGTTGTCCAAAGCCAGAGGACGTCACTGAGCCTGACTCATGTTGGCCATAGCCAGACTGCCCTGATCTAGACTCATGGTGTTCAAAACTAGAAGACTGATATGAACTAGACCCATGTTGACCAGAGCCAGAGGACAGGGTTGAGCCTGACCGATGTTGCCCACAGCCAGAGGATTGGCCTGAACCTGACCTATGGTGTCCACAGCCAGAGGACTGGCCTGAGCCTGACCCGTGTTGGCCATAGCCAGACTGCCCTGATCTAGACTCATGGTATTCAAAACCAAAGGAATGATGTGAACTAGACCCATGTAGTCCAGAGCCAGAAGACTGACCTGAGGCTGAGCCATGTTGTCCAGAGCCAGAGGACTGGCCTGAGCCTGACCCATGTTGTCCAGAGCCAGAGGACTGGTGTGAGCCTGACCCATGGTGTCCAAAGCCAGAGGACTGGCCTGAGCCTGACCCATGTTGTCCAGAGCCAGAGGACTGTCCTGAGCCTGACCTGCGTTGGCCACAGCCAGACTGCCCTGATCTGGACTCATGGTGTTCAAAACTAGAGGACTGATGTGAACTAGACCCATGTTGTCCAGAGCCAGAGGACTGTCCTGAGCCTGACCTGTGTTGGCCATAGCCAGACTGCCCTGATCTGGACTCATGGTGCTCAAAAGTAGAGGGCTGATGCGAACTAGACCCATGTTGACCAGAGCCAGAGGACTGGCCTGAGCCTAACCCATGTTGGCCAGAGCCAGAGGACTGGCCTGAGCCTGACCCGTGTTGCCCACAGCCAGACTGCCCTGATCTGAACTCATGGTGTTCAAAACTAGAGGACTGATGTGAACTAGACCCATGTTGTCCAGAGACAGAAGACTGACTTGAGCTTGACCCATGTTGTCCAGAGCCAGAGGACTGGCCTGAGGCTGACCCATGTTGGCCACAGCCAGAGGACTGGCCTGAGCCTGACCCGTGTTGGCCACAGCCAGACTGCCCTGATCTGGACTCATGGTGCTCAAAACTAGAGGACTGATGCGAACTAGACCCATGTTGTCCAGAGCCAGAGGACTGGCCTGAGGCTGACCCATGTTGTCCAGAGCCAGAGGACTGGCCTGAGGCTGACCCATGGTGTCCAGAGCCAGAGGATTGACCTGAGCCTGACCCATGTTGGCCATAGCCAGACTGCCCTGATCTAGACTCATGGTATTCAAAACTAGAGGACTGATGCGAACTAGACCCATGTTGTCCAGAGCCAGAGGACTGGCCTGAGGCTGAGCCATGTTGTCCAGAGCCAGAGGACTGGCCTGAGCCTGACCCGTGTTGGCCACAGCCAGAGGACTGGCCTGAGCCTGACCTGTGTTGGCCACAGCCAGACTGCCCTGATCTGGACTCATGGTGCTCAAAACTAGAGGACTGATGTGAACTAGACCCATGTAGTCCAGAGCCAGAAGACTGACCTAAGGCTGAGCCATGTTGTCCAGAGCCAGAGGACTGGCCTGAGGCTGACCCACGGTGTCCAGAGCCAGAGGATTGACCTGAGCCTGACGCATGTTGGCCAAAGCCAGAGGACTGGCCTGAGCCTGACCCATGTTGTCCTGAGCCAGACTGCCCTGATCTGGACTCATGGTGTTCAAAACTAGAGGACTGATGTGAACTAGACCCATGTTGTCCAGAGCCAGAGGACTGACCTGAGGCTGAGCCATGTTTTCCAGAGCCAGAGGATTGACCTGAGCCTGACCCATGTTGGCCACAGCCAGACTGCCCTGATCTAGACTCATGGTGTTCAAAACTAGAGGACTGATGTGAACTAGACCCATGTTGTCCAGAGCCAGAGGACTGGCTTGAGCCTGACCCATGTTGTCCACAGCCAGAGGACTGACCTGAGGCTGACCCATGTTGGCTAAAGCCAGAGGACTGGCCTGAGCCTGACCCATGTTGTCCTGAGCCAGACTGCCCTGATCTGGACTCATGGTGCTCAAAACTAGAGGACTGATGCGGACTAGACCCACGTTGTCCAGAGCCAGAAGACTGACCTGAGCCTGAGCCATGTTTTCCAGAGCCAGAGGACTTATGTGAACTAGACCCATGTTGTCCAGAGCCAGAGGACTGGCCTGAGCCTGAGCCATGTTGTCCAGAGCCAGAGGACTGGCCTGAGGCTGACCCATGTTGGCCACAGCCAGAGGACTGGCCTGAGCCTGACCCGTGTTGGCCACAGCCAGACTGCCTTGATCTGGACTCATGGTGCTCAAAACTAGAGGACTGATGTGAACTAGACCCATGATGACCAGAGCCAGAGGACTGGCCTGAGCCTGATCCATGTTGTCCAGAGCCAGAGGACTGGCCTGAGGCTGACCGACGGTGTCCAGAGCCAGAGGATTGACCTGAGCCTGACCCATGTTGGCCAAAGCCAGAGGACTGGCCTGAGCCTGACCCATGTTGTCCTGAGCCAGACTGCCCTGATCTGGACTCATGGTGCTCAAAACTAGAGGACTGATGTGAACTAGACCCATGTAGTCCAGAGCCAGAGGACTGGCCTGAGGCTGAGCCATGTTTTCCAGAGCCAGAGGACTGGCCTGAGGCTGACCCATGTGGGCCAAAGCCAGAGGATTGACCTGAGCCTGACCTGTGTTGGCCAAAGCCAGAGGACTGGCCTGAGCCTGACCCGAGTTGGCCATAGCCAGACTGCCCTGATCTAGACTCATGGTATTCAAAACTAGAGGACTGATGCGAACTAGACCCATGTTTTCCAGAGCCAGAGGACTGGCCTGAGCCTGACCCGTGTTGGCCACAGCCAGAGGACTGGCCTGAGCCTGACCTGTGTTGGCCACAGCCAGACTGCCCTGATCTGGACTCATGGTGCTCAAAACTAGAGGACTGATGTGAACTAGACCCATGTAGTCCAGAGCCAGAAGACTGACCTAAGGCTGAGCCATGTTGTCCAGAGCCAGAGGACTGGCCTGAGGCTGACCCACGGTGTCCAGAGCCGGAGGATTGACCTGAGCCTGACGCATGTTGGCCAAAGCCAGAGGACTGGCCTGAGCCTGACCCATGTTGTCCTGAGCCAGACTGCCCTGATCTGGACTCATGGTGTTCAAAACTAGAGGACTGATGTGAACTAGACCCATGTTGTCCAGAGCCAGAGGACTGACCTGAGCCTGAGCCATGTTTTCCAGAGCCAGAGGATTGACCTGAGCCTGACCTGTGTTGGCCACAGCCAGACTGCCCTGATCTAGACTCATGGTGTTCAAAACTAGAGGACTGATGTGAACTAGACCCATGTTTTCCAGAGCCAGAGGACTGGCCTGAGCCTGACCCATGTTGTCCAGAGCCAGAGGACTGGCCTGAGGCTGACCCGTGTAGGCCAAAGCCAGAGGACTGGCCTGAGCCTGACCCGTGTTGGCCACAGCCAGACTGCCCTGATCTGGACTCATGGTGCTCAAAACTAGAGGACTGATGTGAACTAGACCCATGTTGTCCAGAGCCAGAGGACTGGCCTGAGCCTGACCCATGTTGTCCAGAGCCAGAGGACTGGCCTGAGGCTGACCCATGTTGGCCACAGCCAGAGGACTGGCCTGAGCCTGACCCGTGTTGGCCACAGCCAGACTGCCCTGATCTGGACTCATGGTGCTCAAAACTAGAGGACTGATGCGAACTAGACCCATGTTGTCCAGAGCCAGAGGACTGGCCTGAGCCTGACCCATGTTGTCCAGAGCCAGAGGACTGGCCTGAGGCTGACCCGTGTAGGCCAAAGCCAGAGGACTGGCCTGAGCCTGACCCGTGTTGGCCACAGCCAGACTGCCCTGATCTGGACTCATGGTGCTCAAAACTAGAGGACTGATGTGAACTAGACCCATGTTGTCCAGAGCCAGAGGACTGGCCTGAGCCTGACCCATGTTGTCCAGAGCCAGAGGACTGGCCTGAGGCTGACCCATGTTGGCCACAGCCAGAGGACTGGCCTGAGCCTGACCCATGTTGGCCACAGCCAGACTGCCCTGATCTGGACTCATGGTGCTCAAAACTAGAGGACTGATGCGAACTAGACCCATGTTGTCCAGAGCCAGAGGACTGGCCTGAGCCTGACCCATGTTGTCCAGAGCCAGAGGACTGGACTGAGGCTGACCCACGGTGTCCAGAGCCAGAGGATTGACCTGAGCCTGACCCATGTTGGCCAAAGCCAGAGGACTGGCCTGAGCCTGACCCATGTTGTCCTGAGCCAGACTGCCCTGATCTGGACTCATGGTGCTCAAAACTAGAGGACTGATGTGAACTAGACCCATGTTGTCCAGAGCCAGAGGACTGGCCTGAGGCTGAGCCATGTTGTCCAGAGCCAGAGGACTGGCCTGAGGCTGACCCATGTCGGCCAAAGCCAGAGGATTGACCTGAGCCTGACCCATGTGGGCCAAAGCCAGAGGACTGGCCTGAGCCTGACCCATGTTGGCCACAGCCAGACTGCCCTGATCTAGACTCATGGTATTCAAAACTAGAGGACTGATGCGAACTAGACCCATGTTTTCCAGAGCCAGAGGACTGGCCTGAGCCTGACCCATGTTGTCCAGAGCCAGAGTATTGACCTGAGCCTGACCCATGTTGGCCCCAGCCAGAGGACTGGCCTGAGCCTGACCTGTGTTGGCCACGGCCAGACTGCCCTGATCTGGACTCATGGTGCTCAAAACTAGAGGACTGATGTGAACTAGACCCATGTAGTCCAGAGCCAGAAGACTGACCTAAGGCTGAACCATGTTGTCCAGAGCCAGAGGACTGGCCTGAGGCTGACCCACGGTGTCCAGAGCCGGAGGATTGACCTGAGCCTGACGCATGTTGGCCAAAGCCAGAGGACTGGCCTGAGCCTGACCCATGTTGTCCTGAGCCAGACTGCCCTGATCTGGACTCATGGTGTTCAAAACTAGAGGACTGATGTGAACTAGACCCATGTTGTCCAGAGCCAGAGGACTGACCTGAGGCTGAGCCATGTTTTCCAGAGCCAGTGGATTGACCTGAGCCTGACCCATGTTGGCCACAGCCAGACTGCCCTGATCTAGACTCATGGTGTTCAAAACTAGAGGACTGATGTGAACTAGACCCATGTTTTCCAGAGCCAGAGGACTGGCCTGAGCCTGACCCATGTTGTCCAGAGCCAGAGGACTGGCCTGAGCCTGACCCATGTTGGCCACAGCCAGACTGCCCTGATCTGGACTCATGGTGCTCAAAACTAGAAGACTGATGCGGACCAGACCCATGTTGTCCAGAGCCTGAAGACTGACCTGAGGCTGACCCATGGTGTCCAAAGCCAGAGGACTGGCCTGAGCCTGACCCATGTTGTCCTGAGCCAGACTGCCCTGATCTAGACTCATGGTATTCAAAACTAGAGGACTGATGTGAACTAGGCCCATGTTGACCAGAGCCAGAAGACTGACCTGAGCCTGACCCCTGTTTTCCAAAGCTAGGTGATTGGCCTGAACATGAGCCTTGTTCAAAGCCAGAGAACTGACCTGAGCCTGACCCATGTTGTCCAAAGCCAGTGGACTGACCTGAGCTGGATCTATGTTGACCACATTTAGAATATTCATTTGAACCAGACCCTTTTTGATGAGATTTGGAAGAGTATCCACAGGAAGATCCATGTTGACCATAATTAGAAGATTGACTTGCTCCAGATTCATTTTGCCCACAGCAAGAGGACTGACTTGAACCTGTTCCCTGTTGTGCTCCACAATTCTGTGGTTGACCACATGCTTTAGATCCATATCCTCTCTGACTTGAAGACTGGCCACAAGAGCTAGGCTCATGTTGACCATATCCACATGACTGACCTCCTGAGAGACATCTATGACCTTGTCCTCCACTGCTTCCAGATTCATAACCTGACGGGGTACAGCTAGATTGGTTTCCTTGCCCTCCAAATTGACCTTCCTGATAAGAACTAGAAGCATTTTGTGGCCTTCCACACCCACTTGATTTGCTAGATTCATGTTCACTAATGTCTAATCCGTGTGACAGACCACCATGACTTTTCCTTCCCCCACTTCTTGATCCAGATCCAGATCCAGATTCATATTCTTCCCCAGATTCCCTAGAGGGGTTAACACGTGACTTGCTTCTTCTTTCCCCCAACTCTCCAGAGCTGGAACCATGTCTTTGTTTGCCACTACTCTGTGAGTGACCAGAGCTGGACCCACAGTGCCTTTTTTCAGATCCCTTTTGGTTCTCTGAGCTAGATAAATCACCATGCCTCCCCAGCCTCCTGGACCCATGTCTCTGTTTTGCAGAACCCCTCAAACCCTCAGAACTATAACCATGCTCCTCTCCCTCACTCCAACTTGAATATTTGTAACCTGATTTCTGTCCCGATGTATCCTCTTCTTCCTCTTCTGTTTCACTTTCTTCATCTTGGTATTGGCGACTATGTCTGTGCTTCTTTGACCCTGAAGCTTTACAGTATTCTTTGCTGAGGACCTTGTTGCAGGCCATAGCGAGCTTGAATACCATCAGAAGAAACTCAGTAAAGTCCAATCTTCGATCATGATCTCGATCCAGCATATGCATGATGACATCCACTGTGTCTGGATCATCTGGGTTCTATATACAAGCAACACAGCAAAGAAGACATGGTCAGCCTCCATACACTTAGCTAAAATATTCAAGTAGAGGTGTAGAATTGTGGATTTTTGACATTAGGTATTTAAATATAGGACCCATCAGTTGTGAAGAGGTAATAGAAAAGAATAAAGACTATTGGGATCCTCAGCCAGATACAGTTTAGGGATCTAAGCTAGAGGACTAGTACTCAGGTATTGCATAGAGGAAGGCGTTGAATAAACCAAGGTCAGTACCTGGTGTATTTTAGTTTTAAATACGTTTAAGTCTTGCAATACATTTTCTCCTCATTTGCTAGGGTAATTTTTAAATTGATGTATTAGCCCAAATTTATTTTCTGATTTTTCGGAAGGAAAAACCTGGGGGCATAAAAATAATCTCAGGGTCTGTATTGTGAGAGTATGCAGGAAAGTGAGGGAGAAAACACATTTCTAAAAATAAATGTTGCCTCAGCAGACTTTCTGATGTCCTCCCCAAAAATAGTGCTCATGGGGTTAGCTCAAATACCATGGGGACTGTGCATTTTTGAGCTAATCTTTGGTCATATAATGGGGAATGTATAAGACCCTAGCAGCTTTCAGTCCTCACCTTCAGAATTGGACGAAACTCTTTCTCCAGAAGTTCCTTTAGCTCATCCTTGCTCAACGTGCCACACTCCCCATCCTGCTGGGTATATTTATAGAAAACATCGATGACGGTCACAACACTTCTTAAGAGGTCAGTCATGCTTCTGCAGGTTTAAGTGAACCTGAGGAAAAAAAACACAAAGGACCCTATTGTTCATTTTATTTCCTTTTAATTTATATAGTTCTGATTTTAATAATAATCTTCATGACTTTTCAAATATCCTGTCTCTCTCTTTTTTTTTTTTTTTTTTAGTCTTTTTGTCTTTTCTAGGGCCGCTCCTGCGGCATATGGAGATTCCCAGGCTAGAGTTCTAATTGGAGCTGTAGCCACTGGCCTATGCCAGAGCCACAGCAATGCCAGATCTGAGCTGCATTTGCCTCCTACACCACAGCTCACAGCAACGCTGGATCCTTAACCCACTGAACAAAGCCAGGGATTGAACCCACAACCTCATGGTTCCTAGTCATATTTGTTAACCACTGAGCCACGACAGGAACTCCTATCTTGTCTCTTTTAAATCTAAAATACCTCAACAAGTAAGGGTGGGTCAGGAATGATATAACATCCCTCACACAGTGAAAATGAACTTTGTTAACTTCGAGTTACTTTGCTAAAAGATCAAGTCATGGCATGTTACTGACTGACCTGGGACTAGATCTCAGATCTCCATGTCCTGGATGAATATATTCTTTACATAGTATCTATACACTTAGTGTACTTTGGTGTTCTGCATGTTGTCCTGGAGCTTCTAGGACAGTCTCTAGAACCACCCAGATGTATTGCACCAGTCTCTCTGGCTATTTTCACTGAGTTTCTTGAGTTAGAAGTAACAGACCTTCTAACATGCATACCTGCTTCCCCTTTGGGAACCAGAAGTTAAACTGGACTATTAAGGCATTTCGCAAATTGGAAACGAGCAAAGTTGGCCAATGCTATCCTGGCGCTTCAGAAGTATGAGATAGCCCTCATCAGAGCTCAGGAAATATCCTAACCTCAGCCTTGTCCAAACACTGTTCTATTTCAGTAGTCAAGAAAAAGGGTTCAGCAATGTAGGCAGTAGTTTGACTAGTAGGTGACTAGATCCTCAAGCTCTGGAAATTGAACAAGTATGGGACTCTACAATAGTGCTGGTGTTTTTCCTGTTTGAGCTAGGCAACTCAGAAAAGATGGCATGAAAAAAGACTAGGAAGAGAGTGTGGAATGGCCCAGAAGAAGACAAGCTTCTACTTACATTATTCTTCTCTGGAACAAATTTATTCTAGAAAGACCTCAGAATAAACTAAACTAACCAAAGAAGCAAACAAAAGGAAAAGAAAAGAAAAAAGCAAAAAAGAAGGCAGGCAGGCCAAATATATACTAACTCTACCGTAGCTCATACTCCTGGATTTCTGCCATGGACAACAACCAACCAAATATCCATTTAAGTAGCTGGATGAATTTTCTCTCACCTGGTTCACCAAAGGAACAAGTAGGATAAAGCCTGATGCAGCTTGCAGGGTGACAGTGGATTGAGATGGTGGCCCTTATATAGCTAATATGTGGGTAGTGCCCTCTGTGGGATGGACTGATTCATTTCCAACAAACCTAACTCCACCTCTGTCCATGTTTACCTCCCTACTTCTTCACATTCTCATCTCTGAGATGATTGCAGAAAGGTACCAGCCCATCTTACAGTATGAGGACATGTTGCAGGACACTTTTTCACTTGTGAAAAGCAGAGACTATGTTTTAGTACCTACAAAAAGAAGCAAAGTATCAGATACTTGGCAAGTCTGCAACACATATGTATTTAATTGGAAATGAACCTGGGCCATTAGGCCTACCCAATTCACATCTTTTTGAAATAATAGCTTCTATTTACTGAAATTTACTGTGAGCTAGCTATTATTGTGGCAGATACTTTTCACATATTATCTCATTTAATCTTTGCAACATTTCTATGAGATTTGTATTGCATTCCATTTCACAGATGAAGAAATAGGAATCTTAAGAGACTTCTCCAAAATCACACAGCTCATAGGTGGGGGAACCTATATCTATGCATCATGATGGCCTTTCTTTTAACCATTATATTATTAGCTTACCTCTGTCATGGACAACAACCTATTACATATACCTATTACATATACCTATTATGCAAAAATTCTGCACTGTTTTAGGAGTGTGAGGCCCAGCCAAATATGAAATATATGAAAGAGTAAAAAGGAATGGTTATCTCAGCCAGAAAGAGAAGAAACATTCTCTGGCCCTGTGAAGGTGCTTTTCTAGGCTATAAAAGTATGTTAATGGGCTATACATGAAAGTGGTGTTTTCAGAAGTGTTCAGGTGAATTCAGAGTGGGCTTTCTTCTAACATTCTTCTATCCATTGGTAGTCTGGCAGCTTTGGGCCTGGTTCCGCGGGAAAATGTCATTTATATTCATAAAGCATATCAAACATAATGCCTAAGGGAAGCAAAAATAATTAGAAAGCTGTATTAGCTGTGGAGAGTCAGCTTTTCTGTACTTTGCCACCAGGTAATGATGCTGCTCTGATACTGATGAAGATGGCAGCTATCATTAATTAAGGGCTTGCTATCTTCTGGATATGAAGGTTTCACATGCTTAAATGTTTATTCTTCACAATAACCCTATGAGGTATTATTGTCATTCTCGTTTTACAAGTAAGGAAATGAAAGCATAGAGAAATTTAATAATTTGACCAAAATCACATCTAGTAAGTGGCAACACTAGGGCCAAAACCTAACTACCCAAAGCTAAGGCCTGTCACTTAACCACATATATACCACATATATGTATTTGTATTTTGACGATTTGCAAGGTACGATTATTAAGTAAGGCAGGGAATTTTTTCTAAAAGAGTCTAGAACCTTGAAAATATAATTTCCCTAAAAGGCTGTGTGTGTGTGTGTGTGTGTGTGTGTGTGTGTGTGTGTGTGTGTGTGTGTGTGGTGTGTGTGTATGCTTCTGCTGTATATAGCACAGGGAACTCTTCCCAATATTCTGTGATAACCTATATGGGAAAAGAATCTGAAAGGGATGGATATATGTTTGTATACAGCTGAATCACTTTGTTGTACAGCAGAAATTATCACAACATTATAAATCAACTATACTTCAATAAAACTTTAAAAAATAGAAAAATGTTAGCAAGACCGCGTCCCTCAAAGCATCACATCCTTTTATGTATCATTCAGTTGATGAAAATATGGGCAGTTTAAGCATGAACTTGATTTTTGGAATCATTAAAAGCATTTGGAACCAAGTTTGATAATGAAGAGACTAACTCATAACTTTTTTAAAAAAGAGGAGTCCATTCATTAAGTATGAATTTAAAGTAACCAAACTAATTTCTTCAGTCCATTGGCTCTCAGCAATTCATGTTACTTTAGCAAGCATTTTTTTTTTTTTGAGGATTTGCTAGGTTCCCATGACTCTTTTCTTTATGTGAGTGTGCCTCTAATGGTGAGACTCTCCAAGATTATGTGAAATAGTATAATAAAACTAGATCAGGATTGAAGCTTGGCCTGGAGTTTGGGCAATAGGAAAACTGTTTTTTTTGTTTTTGTTTTTTTTTTTGTCTTTTGTCTTTTTTTGTTGTTGTTGTTGTTGTTGTTGCTATTTCTTGGGCCGCTCCCGCGGCATATGGAGGTTCCCAGGCTAGGGGTTGAATCGGAGCTGTAGCCACCGGCCTACGCCAGAGCCACAGCAATGCGGGATCCGAGCCGCGTCTGCAACCTACACCACAGCTCACGGCAATGCCGGATCGTTAACCCACTGAGCAAGGGCAGGGACCGAACCCGCAACCTCATGGTTCCTAGTCGGATTCGTTAACCACTGCGCCACGACGGGAACTCCGGAAAACTGTTAAATATTTATGTATACATCACACACACACACACACACTCTCACTCAGTCACTCTTCTCTACACATACTCCCCCACACAGTTAATGTACATTATTGAAGAGCTATAATATGCAAGGCTCAGTGCTAAGCACAGTGGCTTCAATGAAATTCTATTGGTTTGGGATTATTTATGAGCCTGGAATTTTCCATCACTTCATTTTAACAGTCTTGGCACTCTCTTGTTTGAAAGGGAATTGAGGATTTGCCATTTGGGCTTGCCCACAATACATTGTACATTGCCCTGGATACAAATATATAGATAGGTATATATTTATCCATCTCCAAATCATTAAATTCTAACTAGGGAAAAACTTGCTCTACAGTACAGAATAAGGCTGATTTTTCATGCCGTAAAGATGAAGAGGAAATTAAAACCTGGTATCGTGGGCTGCCTGGAATAACATCTTTGAGTAGGACTAGGGAAAAATAAATCCAGGACTTCTATGAGTAATAGCTATCAAGCTTAGTTAGGTTTTATTAGTTTTGGATTAATTAGTTTCCCATTGATTGTCACCATTATCTATGATAATTTTTTCCCTTTAAAATTAATTATGCTTATTTTACTTATTATAAATAAAGTCACTTATGTGCTAATTCCTTTCCTCTGGCATTAATTATGCTTCAGAGCTTGAGTCTCCTGGGACCATTTAGTTTAAATCACCTCTGAGCATTTGGACTCTAAGAGGAAGGATAGTAAAGTGGAATCTGTGGAAAACCACATTTGCAGTGTCTTACTTTTTGTTCAGTGGAAATTTTTCTTCCTTGGAGGCTGGTGTCTTAAATTAGGGACACTAGATCACCACTTTAGCAAGATAATTGCAAAAGGCAGATCAAGTAATTATTTCATCTAATTATTTTAGGGTGACTAAGGTCTCAGGATTGACCATATTCTCCAAACCAGTTGCCCCACCTCCTCTGCTCCTAGTTCTGTGTAGGTCAAAGACACTTAGAGCAGACCTCCTGAGGGTCCAGGATTCCTGGCCCAGGGAGACCAATATTTAGCTTCTTAAGATGTTCAGAGAGGATATCCCACTCATTTATGAGATGAATATGGCTTGAGAGTCAGATATACTGATGAAAAATGGGGTTTGAGAACTTTGCTGCAAGAGGAAAGACTATTAGCCCAACTTCTGCCAGGGCCTTTCTCATATTCATTTCCTAAGTCTGGTCCAAGTAGAATTCAGGGAAGATAATAGAGTAAGACCCTTAAAGGAGTATGTTTCTGACTTCTCCCTAAAAACTAAAACAAAATGTATAGCCAAGTTGTTTAGCCCAATGAATAAGAGCACAAAACTTGGAATTTCACAGATATGGTTGGAATCCTGCCTCTAGCACTCACTAGCTTTATGACTTAATATCTCTCTAAATGTGAGGAATTTTCTTCATAGGGATTGTTGTAAATCTTCATAGAATTAAGCCAAGTGCTTAGAACAAAATAGCCATTCAATAAGAGATAGAAATTGTTGTTTTTCTTTCTTTGAAAAGGCTATCTTTTTTTTTTTGCATTTGATTGAAATACTATATTTTTAATGTATGTTTTGTGGATGATATCATCTTGTGAATGTTGCTCCTAATAGTTTTATTTTGAAAGCTAAAATCACAAGTCAGATGTGCTTGGGATTGATCAGCATCTCTGGGCATAAAAGTGGCCTGTTACTGGTCTGCTTGGAAGGGGATCTTGGTTCTGGCCCAGTTGGCTGGTGGTCGCATTGATTAAAAGTAATTATGAGGAGTTCCCGTCATGGCTCAGCAGAAACGAATCTGACTAGTATCCATGAGGACATAGGTTCAATCCCTGGCCTTTCTCAGTGGGTTAAGGATCCAGGGTTGCTGTGAGCTGTGGTGTAGGTCACAGACGTGGCTCAGATCTGGTGTTTCTGTGGCTGTTGTGTAGGCCGGCAGCTGTAGCTGCAGCTCTGATTGGACCCCTAGCCTAGGAACCTCCATATGCTGCAGGTGGCCCTAAAAGCCAAAAAACAAAACAACACAAAACTAAACAAAAAACAAAACAAAAAAGGTAATTATCATCAGAATAATCTTGATGCTATTCGTAGTGATGATGATGATGACGATAATGATGACACAGCCTCCATTCATGATGGATACAGATTCCTCAGATTAGAATCATTTATTTTTGCAGCAACAGGTCAAAGCATAGGCCATAGATTTTCTCTCAGGGTACCTATATTGTCTCCTTCTTTCTCTTCCATTCACTCTCTGATTAATCCACTGTCAGGAATAGGGTCAGTGGCGAATTTAATCTGCTTTTACAATCTATAACCTTTCTTCCTCTGGTTACATTCTAGCCTATGGAAGTCCCTTCCGGGTTGTATAGCTTCCTAGCCACCTCATCCTCAACAGGAAGGCTTACTCTTTCCCTATCTTGAGACCTTGGATTCTTTGAGGTTTTATAGATAGAAAAATCCTCTTTCTTTTTCATAAAGAAGCCAGAGTCCTAGCAATCTCAAATGGATTGTGGATTTATGGACTTCTCCACTGCCTTTTGCCCTCCTACCCCATAGAATCCTGATGGACAGGTGGTGCTGAGTGGTTTAGACTGGTCTAGCTGTCAGGGAGACATTAGCTGACTGAGGTATATTCTGCAGCTTTAGAACTTTCTTTTGTCTCCATGTAAAGCTAAGCTACCAAATTCAGCTCTTTATTTCTCCTGCAGTCTGCTCAATGCTTCTAGAGACTGGAATAGCAAAACTTTCTGTAAAGCCAGAGGCAAGTTGAGGCAGGTGCATACCAGCCAAGTTCATATCCTGCCTGCTGTAGGACTGGTTCCCTCAGCTATTAACTCTACAACCCAGCTACCTGGGGCCTAGGCTATGCTATTTGTCAGACAGTAATGTGAGTGATAAGACAGGCTGGATCTCTATTTTTGAGAACGGTAGTGAAGGGAGTGCACTTTTTATTTATTTAAATATGGATTCTGTGGTCCCCACCTTAAGAAATGTAGAGGTTGGCTGCCCTAACCCATATCTGCACCAGGCCCATAACAGAGATTGCACTTCAACTCTTAGCCAGTTTGAAAAGAGAGTCCCATATGCTTTAATTCTTATACCCAAAAAATATTCACAGGAGCTGATATGTGTTGGGCCATTGGAAAAGGACTAGGAGAAAGAGTATTAAGTATAAACCTAGTGTTCATTCTCTAGACACACCATATACAAGAACTAACCCCCAAAACTTTTTGTAAAAATATGAAAGATAAATATAACAGAGTGTAATGGAGAGAACAGTAGTTCATTCTTAGCTTCTTTCTCTCAGACCTCAAAGGCAAACTGTCAGCAAATCATACTGATTCTACCTTCAGATTATAACCAGAAATTGCACAGTTCTTACTATCTCACTGTACCGTCCTGGTCCACCTCCCATCATTTTATTTGCTGGTACTCAGCCTCCTAACTGATATGCCAGCTTCTACTCTCAACTCTCTACAGTCTATTGTCAGCACTGTAAACTGAGTGAAAGTTTTAACACAGAAGTCTGAGCCTGTCACTCCTTTGCTTAACAAATTAAAGTGGCTCCTTGCTCTGTGTAAACCAGAGGCCTGAGAGGGATTGCATTAAATCTATAGATTGCTTTGAGTAGTATGGCCATTTTAATGACATTAATTCTTCCAATCCAAGAGCATGGGATATCTTTCGATTCCTGAGAATCCTCTTTAATTTCCTTGATTAATGTTTTATAGTTCTCAGCATATAAATCATTTCCTTAGTCAGGTTTAATCCTAGGTATTTATTTGGGGGGAGTGCCACTTTAAAAGGTACTGTATTTTTTATATTCCTTTTCTAATACTTCATTACTAGAATACAGAAATGCAACTAATTTCTGAACGTTAATCTTTTTTTTTTTTTTTTTTTTTTTTGCTTTTTAGTGCTTCATCTGTGGCATATGGAGGTTCTCAGGGTAGGGGTCCAATCAGAGCTGCAGCTGCCAGCCTACACCACAGCCACAGCAACACCATATCTGAGCCACATCTGTGACCTACACCACAGCTCACAGCAGTGCCAGAGCCTTAACCGACTGAGCCAGGCCAGGAATCGAACCTGCAACCTCATGGTTTCTAGTCAGATTCATTTCCACTGCACCACAGTGGGAACTCCCTTAACGTTAATCTTGTATCCTGCTACTTTGCTGAAATCATTGATCAGTTCAAGTAGTTTTTGTATGGAGTCCTTAGGGGTTTCTATATATAGTATCATGTCATATGTATACAGTGACAGTTTTACCTCTTCTCTTCCAACTTGGATTCCTTTTATTTCTTTCGCTTGTCTGATTGCTGTGGCTAGGACTTCTAATACTATGTTGAATAAGAGTGGTGAGCATGGGCATTCCAGATTTTAGTGGGGAGACTTTCCGCTTTTCTCCATTGAGTATTACATTGTAAATGGCTTTTATTATGTTAAAGTATGTTCCCTCTATACCCACTTTGGTAAGAGTTTTTATCATGAATCGATGTTGGACTTTGCCAGGTGCTTTTTCTTCATATATTGAGATGATCATGTGGTTTTTGACTTTTCTTTTGTTAATGCGTATGACGTTGATTGATTTGCATATGTCAAACCACCCTTGTGGACCTGGGATGAATCCCACTTGGTCGTGGTGTATGATCTTTTTTATATGTTGTTGGATTCAGTTGGCTAAAATTTTGTTGAGAATTTTTGCATCTGTGTAGATCAATATCAAAGATATTGGCCTGTAATTTTCTTTTTTGGTGGTATCCTTGTCTGGTTTTGGTATTAGGGTGATGGTGGCTCCACAGAATGTCTTTGAGAGTATTCCTTCTTCTTCAACCTTTTGGAAAAGTTTAAGAAGGATGTCATATAAGTTCTTCTTTGTATGTTTGGTGGAATTCTTCTGTGAAGCCATCTTGTCCTGGACTTTTGTTTGTAGGGAGTGTTTTTATTACATATTCAATTTCATTTCTAGTGATCGGTCTGTTCAGTTGATCTATTTCTTCTTGATTCAGTTTGGGTGGACTGTATGTTTAGAAAGTTGTGCATTTCTTCTAGGTTGTCAAATTTGTTGCATATAATTGCTCATTAGTATGCTCTTATTTATTTATTTATTTTTGGATTTCTGCAGTATCTGTTGAGATTTCTCCCTTTATTCATTTCTTTTTTTTTTTTTTTTTTTGTCTTTTTGTCTTTTTTGTTGTTGTTGTTGTTGTTGCTATTTCTTGGGCTGCTCCCGCGGCATATGGAGGTTCCCAGGCTAGGGGTTGAATTGGAGCTGTAGCCACTGGCCTACGCCAGAGCCACAGCAACGCAGGATCCGAGCCGCGTCTGCAACCTACACCACAGCTCACGGCAACGCCAGATCGTTAACCCACTGAGCAAGGGCAGGGACCGAACCCGCAACCCCATGGTTCCTAGTAGGATTCATTAACCACTGCGCCACGACGGGAACTCCCCTTTATTCATTTCTTATTTTGTTTATTTGGGTTCTCTCTCTCTCTTCTTCTTTGTGAGTCTGGCTAGAGGTTTGTCAATTTTGTTTACTCTTCAAAAAACCAGCTCTTGGGTTTTACTGATTTTTTTCTGTTGCTTTTTGAATCTCTCTTTTATTGATTTCCTCTCTGGTCTTTATGATTTTCTTCCTTCTGCTGACTTCAGGTTTTATTCTTCTTTTTCAAATTCTTTTAGGTAGTAGGTTAAGTTGTAGATTTGAGATTTTTCTTCTTTTTTGAGGAAGGCCTATATCACTGTGAACTTCCCTCTAAGAACTGCTTTTATGGGATCCCATTGATTTTGAATGGCTGTGTTTTCATTGTCACTTGCCTCAAGGTATTTTTTAAAATCCTGTTTTGATTTCCTTGTTATCCCATTTAGTAGTATGTTGTTTAGTCTCCACGTAGTCAGTTTTTCTCATTTCTTTTCCTGTAGTTGATTTCTAGTTTCATGCCATTGTGGTAAGAGAATATGCTTCTATACTCTTATATTTGTTGAGGTTAGTTTTTGTGTCCTGGTATGTGGTCAGTCCTTGAGAATATACCATGTGCACTTGAAATGAATGTATATTCTGTGTTTTTTTTTCTTATTTTGGATGTAATGTCCTGAAAATGTCAATTAAGTCTAACTATTCTATTGTGTCATTTAGGATCTCTGTTACCTTATTGATTTTCTGTCTAGAGGATCTGTCCATTGATGTGAGTGGGGTGTTAATGTCTCCTACTATTATTGTATTCCCATCAAGTTCTCCTTTTATGTCTGTTAGTATTTGTTGTATATATTTCGGTACTCCTATATTCGGGGCATTTATATTGACAAGTGTAATATCCTCATCTCGAATTGATCCTTCCATCATTAAATAGTGTTCTTTGTCTTTCTTTATGGCTTTTGTTTTTAAAGTCTACTTTGTCTGATATGAGTAGTGCAACTCCCGCTCTTCTGTCATTTGCATTCTCATGAAATATCTTTTTCCATCCCTTCACTTTCAATTTATAAGTATCCTTTGCCCTAAGGTGAGTCTCTTATAGGCAGCACATTTTGGGCTCTTGTTTTTTAAATCCAGTCTGTTACTCTCTGTCTTTTGATTGGAGCATTCAGTCCATTGACATTTAAGGTAATTTTTGATAAGTAAGTATTTATGGTCATTTAAACCTTGTTTTCCAGTTGATTCTATGTTTCTCCTTTGTTTCTTTCTCTTTTTTTTTTTTTGTTGGATTATTTCCCTTTATGCTTGTGTCGTCTTCTCTTTAGTTCTTATGAATGTATTGTTTGGTTTTGATTTGTGGTTGCCCTGTTTTTCAAGTATGTAAACCCCTTCCTATAGCTGCTTGCTTTAGCCTGATAGCCATATAGGCTCAAACACATTCTAAAAAAAGCAATCTAGATTTCCTTACTTTCATTCCCCATACTTTATGATTTTGATGTCCTTTTTTACATCTTCATATTTATCCTTTTGCCATTCCTTGTGTTTATCGTTGCTTTTACAACTAAGTTTTTTTTTTTTTTTTTTTTTTTTGTCTTTCAGATCTGTATACTGGCTTATTTAAGAGATTACTTTCCAATTGTGATTTCCTCCATCCTATACTTCTTACTTCTTTCCTATTTAGAGGAGACCTTTCAGTATTTCTTTCTGAATGGGTTTATTATTGCTGTATTATTTTAGTTTTTGCTTGTTGGAGAAATTCTTTATTTCTCCTTCTATTTTAAATGATACTCTTGCGGGGTAGAGTATTCTAGCCAGCAAATTTTTCCCTCTTAGAACTTTGACTATATCTTGCCACTCTCTTCTGGCCTGTAATGTTTCTGTGGAGAAATCAGATAGCCTTATGGGGGTTTCCTTATAATTAACTAATTAACTCTTTATTTTCCTCTTGCTGCCTTTTTTTTTTCTTCTTTTTTTAGGGCTGCACCCATGGCATATGAAAGTTCCCAGGCTAGGGGTCAGCTTGGAGCTACAGCTGCTGGCCTATACCAGAGCCACAGCAATGCAGGATCCAAGCCACATCTGCCGCCTACACCACATCTCAGGCAATGCCGAATCCCTGACCCACTGATCAAGGCCAGGGATCAAACCCGCATCCTCATGGATACTAGTTGGATTCATTTCCACGCTCCACGAAGGGAACTCCTCTTGCTTCCTTTAGAAGCCTCTTTTTATCTTTTAACTTTTGCCATTTTTATTATAATATGTCTTGGTGTGGGCATGTTTAGGTTCAACTTGTTTGGAGCCCTCTGTGCTTACTGTATCTTGATATCTGTTTCCTTTAGATTTGGAAAGTTTTCAGCCATTATTCTTCAAATATATTTCCAATCGCCTTTTCTTTTATTTCACCTTCTAGAATCCCTATTATACATAGATTGGCCCACTTTATAATAACCCATGGATCTCTTATATTGCTCTCATGTTTTTTCATTTGGTTTTCTGTCTGCTGTCCTGATTGGGTGATTTCCATCATTCTGCCTTCCAAATCACTAATTCGTTCCTCTGCATTTTTCATTCTATGGTTCAAGGCCTTTAACTCAGCTTGCAACTTTGAAAATGGGTTTTCTAATTTTCCTTGGGTCCTCATATTTTCTAGTTCCTTTCTAAAGTAATCTGCATTACTGTTCATACCTATTCTTAATTCCTTCAGTATTTTCACTATCTCCTTTTTTGAACTTGGTATCCCTTAGAGTGCAGATGTCTATTTCATTCTTTGCTCATTTAGGGGAATTGTCCTGTTCTTTTAACTGGGATGGTTCCTGAGCTTCTTCATTTTGCTTATATTTTTCTTATTCTTTGAGTTTAGGGAAAACAACTACTGTGGTCTTGGAGGGCTATTTATATGCGAGAGCACCCCTGGGTAGTTTGTGCAGGGTTACTGTTTTGTTTTGTTTTGTTTTGTTTTTGACATGAGGGCTGCTTTTGTTTTTGGATGTTTCCTATTTCTTTCCTCAGCATGTGCAGGCTGCCATCCCCTTGATGGGGCTGTGCCAGTGTAAGGCTGCTTCTTGTTTCCAGGAAGATGGAGGTAATGGTAGCCAGTACTGGTTGCTAGGCCCTTGAAAGTGGCCAGGTCCCATGGGGAAGTGGCACAGGCTCCTCCTGGTTGACAGGCCCTGGGAAATGGCAGTGACCTTCAGGGAGGCATCACCCTGAGCCTTTGGCAGCAGCAACAGCAGGGCATGTGCATTCCCAGGGGAGCGAGGGCAACAGGTGGTGCTCGGTTGCTCTGCCCTCTTCTGCAGCAACTCCAGAGGGACTGGGGCCATAGATGGTGCCTGTTCATGGACCCCCTAGTGGTTTCGGGCCATGCCTGCCTTTGCAGTCTAGGATGCTTGCAGCAGTTTTCTCCTACCACTGTAGCCCATGTAAGAGGCACCCTACCACCCAAGCCCACGCATGTGCAGAGAAAGATACTGCTGCTGTTGTCCTGCCCCTCTTCCTCTTGCCCTCCCTAACAATGGCACATTGCTTCTCCTGTGGGCTCAAGCTTCCTCCTGTGATCCCTCAGCTGTGGTGTTTATTTCCCCAGCCCAGGGTGCACTGCTTCCTAGCTCCTCAGGCTGTGTCCATACAGCCAACCATAGTCCTCCCCCTAGAACTGACCTCCAAAGCCTGGGTCTCAGTGCCCAGCCCTTGCCCGAGCATCTCAGCCTGTGGTATCTGGGGGGTGGTGGTACTGATGGTCTGTGTGGGTCTCTTTCTGCTTTGCCTTCCTCAGTCTGGCTGCTATGCTTTTCTCTGAGGCTTTGAGGTGGCCTCCCAGGCTACAGGTTCCTTTCCCCTTTCATAGCCCCCTCTCAGGAATGCTGGTCCTGTCCTGTTTCCTTTTTTTTCCCTCTTCTCTCTCTCTCTTTTTTGTTCTACCTAGTTCTATGGAGGGTTTCTTGCCCTTTTTGGAGGTTTAAGGTCTTCTGCCAGTGTTCAGTAGATGTTCTGTGCCAATCAGTGTACATGTAGATGGGGCTTTTTTTTGATGTTTATGGGAGAAGGTGAGGACCACATCTTACTCCTTAGCCATCTTGATCCCACCCCTCAGATTGATTTCTTCGATAAGACACTGAAAGCATAATCCACCAAAGAAAAAAAAAGATAAATATCTCCCCTGCCTTTTTCTGCTTTTTAGGGCCACACCCAAGGCATACAGAAGTTCCCAGGCTAGGGGTCCAACAGGAACTACAGCTGCTGGCCTACACCACAGCCACTGCAATGCAGGATCTGAGCTGCATCTGCAACCTACACCACAGCTCATGGCAACGCTGGATCCTTAACCCACTGAGCGAGGCCAGGGATCAGACCCGCATCGTTGGTTTGTTAACCACTGAGCCACGAAGGGAACTCCCAAAGATAAATAGTGCTTTATCAAAATTTAGAATTTCTCTTCCAAAGAGACTCTTAAGAAAATGTTAAAAAACAAGCATAGTCTGGTAGAAAGTATTTGCAGATTATGTATCTACTAACAGACTTGTATCTAGAATTTATAAAGAACTCCCAAAACTCAATTATAAGAAAATAAACTCAATGAAAAAAAATTGGCAAATATTTGAATGGACACGTCACTAGAGAAGATGTGCTAATGGTAAACGAGCAAGTGAAACGGTAAATGGTAAAGATACTAATGGTAAATGGGCATGTGAAAGGATGTTCAGCATCACTAGGAAATGTAAACTGGAACTGCATTGAGGAGTTCCTGTTGTGGCTCAGTGATAATGAACCAGCTAGTATTCATGGGGATGCACGTTCGATCCCTGGCCCTGCTCAGTGGGTTAAAGATCCAGTGTTGCCTTAAGCTGTGGTGTAGGTCACAGATGCAACTTGAATCTGGCATTGCTGTGTTTGTGGCATAGGCTGGCAGCTGCAGCTCTGATTCAACTCTTAGCCTAGGAACTTCCATATCCCACGAGTGCAACCCTAAAAAACAAACAAACAAACAAACAAACAAAAAAACCAATTGTGTTGAGACATATCGGGGGAACACCTAGTAGAATCATCTGTTTTTAATCTAGTAGTAACAAAGTATTACCTAGAATGAAGAGCAGTGGAACTTTTGGAATCAAAAATGATACAGCTACTTTTGGAAACTAATAAGAGTTTCCTATAAAGGTAAACATACATTCACTACCTGACCTAGCAATCCCACTCCTAAGTACTTACCCAAGTGAAGTGACAATTTTATATGTACACAAAAGCCTACATGCAAATATTTACAGTAGCTTTACTTGTGATTATCAAAGACTGAAAACAACTTAAATGTTCCTTACCTGATGAATTATCCATTCAAACAAAAACTAATATATTCACAGTTATTGCAGCAAAATTGATGAATTTCAAATCCGTTTTGCTAAGTGAAAGAAGCCAGGCTCAGAAGGCTGAATTCTGTACAACTCCATTTATATGACAGTCACTAAAAGACAAAGCTATAGGGACAGAAATCAGAACAGTTGTGCCAGAATCTGGGGTTGGAGGGAGAGGTTGACTACAGAGGGGTATGGAGGTTATGTTTTTGGATAATGCCACTATTCCATATCTTAATTATGGTGGTAGTTATATAGCTATTTGCATCTGTCAAAGCTTGCAGGGCTGTATTCGATTAAATTTTAGTCCATATTGGGGTTCCCATTGTGGATCTGTGGTAACAAACCCAACTAGTAACTATGAGGACATGGGTTCAATCCCTTGCCTTCCTCAGTGGATTAAAGATCTGGCATTGCTGTGAGCTGCAGGGTAGGTCACAGATGCCACTCAGATCTGGTGTTGCTGTGGCTGTGGTGTAGGCTGGCAGCTGCAGCTCCAATTGGACCCCTAGCCTGGGAACATCCATACGCTGAGGGTGCAGCCCTGAAAAGACAAAAAAAATTTTTTTTTAGTCCATGTAAATTACATGTTAATAAAAATATTTTAAATAAATTTAAAAATAATACCTTTATTATAAGACCTTCTGTGGCCACTCTATTTAATATCACCTCCCCGTTCCAAAACTACCGTTTCCAGTTTTCTTTGCTTTATTTTTTCCATAGCACTTGTCTTTGTCTAGCATACTGTATAGTTTCCTTATTTGTTATGATAATGCCAGTTGTGATATGGTGTATATCTCTCCACACTGGTTGATATTCTACCCCAGCACAGGCCAGGTCCCCTCCAGTAAAACCTACCTGCTCATTGGGATACATCTGGATTTGCCACTCTTGATTTCTTTTTAGTATCTGGAAACTTTTGAATACTGAGGAAATTCAGACTTCTAAGGAAGCAGGGAAGGCCAGAAGTGAATTTTCTTCAGTTAAGGGCACAAGGTCTAAAGTAGACTAGATTTGGACTAGATTCTTGTTTCTGCTACTTGGCTGAATTACCCTGGAAAGTGGTTGAACTTCTTTGATCTTGAGTTTCCTCAAATGTTGAGATTCCTTCATTCAATTGCTCACTGACACACAACGTGTTTATTAATAAGCAAGAGCTAGGCAGTGTGCTAGGTGCTGGAATACGATGGTGAATGAATGGACATGGCCTTTGCCTTCAGGACATTTACAGTATAAGGGATAGTAATAATAAACACTTCATGGATGAAGTGTTATTCTAAGGATGAATAAAGAAATATGTGTGTAGTGGATACCTTGGGTTACCTTCCCTGCTGCTGCCTTTTCTAGGAGTATTCTTACCCTTCTAAGCCACAGCTATTTGGTCCAGGTTAGCTGCCTGATCAAGCTAGTCCAATGAGTACCTTTTCAATTAGCACTTCGTGATTCCATTCTTAGTCTCTGCCCAGTATTTTAAATGGAGGTGATAATAACTCCAGAATTATGAACAGCCATGTAGCCTGGGAAGCAGGAAAAAAAACCCTCTCTAGCAAGAAAGAATGAGGCAGGAAACAAAGGCACAAAAAAGACTTTGGAGACAAGAGGTGACAGAAGTCCTAATGACCTGGTCCTCTCTGGCTCCAGTTCATTGCTGAAACCAACCATATCCTGCCCTTGGATTTTGTGACCTACCCCATATCTTTTCTGTACAGCCATTTTTTTTTTTAATTAGCTCAAACTAGTGTCTTTTACTCCCAGTCAGTTCCAACTGAAGACTTTCAAAAAACTGTATAATTATTGTTCAGAAACATGGACCTTCCTTTATTTCTTCTATCTCACCCCTACCCTATCCTCTGCTGGCCACACACACATACACACACTTTTGTGCGGAATATCACCACCTCTCCAATTATGATCTGCCCCAAGTTCTGGACAATGCCCTAGAGAGCTCCATGTTGTGGAACCATCAGACTGAAATTCCTTATCCCAGTTGTCTCACTTAGCTTTGCATACTGCTGTTTGCCAGCATTAATAGCACTCATCCAGTTGCTCAAAATCCTGAGAGTTATCTTAGATTTCTCCTGCTCCCTCATCTCCCGCATCCAGTCATTCTACAAGCTGTGTAGATTTCACTTTCTTTTTTTTTTTTTTGTCTTTTTGCTATTTCTTGGGCCGCCCCTGCGGCATGTGGAGGTTCCCAGGCTAGGGGTCGAATCGGAGCTGTAGCCACTGGCCTACACCAGAGCCACAGCAACGCGGGATCCGAGCTGCATCTGCAACCTACACCACAGCTCATGGCAACGCCAGATCGTTAACCCACTGAGCAAGGCCAGGGACCAAACCCACAACTTCATGGTTCCTAGTCGGATTCGTTAACCACTGCGCCATGACGGGAACTCCGATTTCACTTTCTAAACACCTTTGAATTCTTACTCTCAACTGCATCCCCACAGCCATTCGTGCCATTTAGGTCACATCAGCTCTCCCCAAGACTACAGCTCTGACTTCCTATCAGTCTCTTTTATCCCAAACTGCTGTTTTCGAACTTACCCTCATTTCAGCCAGAGAGATTTATATGGGAAGTCGATAAAATCATGTCTCTCACAGGGTGACTAACCATCCTAGTTTGCCCAGGACTTTGGGGTCTCTTGGGTCACAGGACTGCTGTGTTAAAACCAGGACAAGCCCAAACAGACTGGGATGGTTGGTCTACTCCCTGATTAAAACATTTAAATGACTTTCCATTATATGCAAAGCTGAATTTTTTCTTTCTTCTGCAGCATTCGGAAGTTCCTGGGCTAGGGGTTGAATCAGAGCTGCAGCTGCCAGCCTACACCACAGCCACAGCAACACTGGACCCGAGCTGCACTGGTGATCTGTGCTGCAGCCTGTGGCAACAGCGAATCCTTAACCTACTGAACGAGGCCAGGAATGGAACCTGCACCCTCACAAAGGCAATGTCAGGTCCTTCACCTGTTGAGCCACAGCTGGAACTCCAGAGCTGAGCTTTTTAACACAATGTAAGGAAACATTTCTTCATCTCATCTTTCTTCTCTGATGTCCTTTCATGCACCTCAGCATAATGTGTGGATGATACATTAGTATCAAACTCCTTTGTAACTCTATAAATGCACAGGGCAGTTTCTCATCTCTGCTTTTGCATGAACTGCTTTTCTGCTAAAAATAGTCTTTGTCTTCTATCTGCAAACTTATTTTTCCTATAAAACCTAGCTCAAATTGCCTCTTCATCTGTGAAACCTTTCTAGACACCTCATCTCTCTTAAAGAAACCACTCAGTCCTTCTGAGTTATCTCATCTCTTCTTACATACTCATAAACACACTGAATTGTAATATTTGGTTACCTGTCTTCTAGACTACTCTTTGGTGGCAGAGCTTTGTCTTATTTTTCATGGAATTCCAGCATCTACACTTGCCAGTCACACTCTATGGGGTTGGAAACTATTTGTTGAACAGAACCAAACCAAACTTTAATAACTTATGGTTGGCAAAGTGTTCACATATAATTAGTTCATTTGATCCTCACAACTGCCCTTAGAAGTATTATTATCTTCATTTTAGGAAATGGACTCAAAGAGGTCACTTGAGTTAACTTCAGTCACACATACGGAGGAGAGGGGACAGGCTCAAACCTAGGCTTTCTGACCTGAAGTCCATTGTTTTATTTATTAGACCCATGTGCTTATTTCTGTAATGGTCATTGTGGTAGACAGAACAGTGTTCCTCTAAAGAGATGCCTGCATCCTAATCTTTGGAACCTATGAATGGCTAAAGGGACTTTGGAGATGTGTTAAATTAGGGCTCTTGAGATGGAGAGTGTGTCCGGGAATATCTAGGTGGGCCAAATGTAACCACAGGGGTCCTTTTAAGAAGGACCTATGGCCAATCCTATTCCAATACGCTATTAGTGCATGGAATAAAGTGTCTTTCTCCCCAGTGATAAGTGTAGGCAGGGAAATTCCATTAGGAAAAGGAGTAGGGAGAAATAGACAATTACTAAATGCATAAAAATAATGATAAGTACTATGGAGGGAAAAAAGCAGGCTAAGGAGGATTGGGAGTTGAGGGTGTTGGGGTGTCTTTTATATATGATGTTTAGGGAAGGCCTAAGTGATAAAGTGACATTTGTATGAAGGCATAACGTAGTGAGGGCTCAAGCCATACTCCCAGGGGAACAGTTTTCTAGGCAGAAAAACAAGGGTAAAAGCCCTGTGGAAGAAGTTTTTGGGTGCATTTAAGGGTCAGCAAGAAACCAGTGTGGCCGGAATAGAGTGAGCAAAGGGGAGAGGGATAGAAGGTGAGGTTAGAAAGGTGGTGGAGGCAACATCGCACATCATAAAACAGTAGCTGTTGAGGAAAGTTTCGAGGTGTAAGCTTGGCCAGACACAAATACAAAAGCTATTTGCTGATTGTCAGAGAGAAGGATGGTGGCGATAGATGAGGGGATCAAGAGGTACAGGCTTCCAGCTATAAAATAAATAAGTCCCGATGTAATGTAAGCATAGTGACTATAGTCAGGACCATTGTATTGCAAACTTGCACGTTGCTAAGAAAATAAATCTGAAAAGTTTTCATCATAAGAAAAAATAAATTTTATATGGTAACTAGACTTATTTCACTATATATATATATATATATCTGTCTAATCATTGCGTTGTATACCTGGAACTAATATAATGTATGTTAGTTATACTTCAAAAAACCCCCTATTTTATGACATGAGTTGTATATCAGGAAGAGGAAAGATAAGAGCATATGCCCGGCAAGCCTAGGCGAACACATCCTTATTCGCCTCATATTTGAGATAAAATAGGTGTAATGGCAGTAAGAGAACAATTAGGAAGAGAAATTAGTGCAGAACCAATAAAGTTATCATTACCATGTGCTTATTTTGTGCCGGGAATATATTAAGCACTTTAAATGAAGTATTTCTTTAATCCTTACTATTATTAGCCCTATTTTATAGGTAATTTACAGAGCGGTTAAGCAGATTTCCCAAATCAAACCAGGACTTTTTGGGGGTGGGGGCGTGACCACAACATGCAGAAGTTCCCAGGCCAGGGATCGAACCTGCGCTATAGCAATGACAATGCTGAATCCTTAACTCTCTGAAACCCTCTGAGCCACCAGGGAGTTCCCAAACTAGGATTTAACCTCAAGCTGTGCGGCTGTAGAATCTACACTCTTGTTCAAAACAGTAGGCAGCCTCCCTATTTGGAATAAAAGAAAAACAGAGCTGGTTGCCCAAGAGGATTCAGAAACCCAGGTCCTGTAGAACTCATGTAAATTAGACCCTCACTGTGTGCCCAGAACTTACCTGTTAAGCTAGACAAAGTTGGTCTTTTAAACTCTGCAACATCCTGGTTATTTGCTAGCTGTCTTTGGAGCCTGTACCTGAGGCATGATATTCCCAGTGATATAGTAAAGAACCTTCTTGTTTTCTAAGCGACTGGCTGAGTATGATCATGATGAATCACTACTTAGGAAGGTGTTAGAGAGGATCCAAGGTTGGCCCCATGATGTGTCCAAATCCCATACCCATTGCATTGTTCCTCATTGATGAGCACTGCCAAGAATGCAAGGGTTTTGTCTGAGATGATAGCATCCAATTATGTGGGAGCATTTTGGGAATGATGGCACCTGAGAAGAAGCCTTCTCTCAAGAATGCAGGCAGCATTTTAGGTTGACAGGTGCCAAGAATCCAAGGCAATTGTGTCTGAGGTGTCCCCAACTGTTTTTCCAAATGACATTGCCAAGGAAAACAGAGTTGAGTAGAGGTCAGAATAATTAGATGGGGACAGCTATGTCAACACTGGGCCTGGTGTACCCATCTGGTTTTGATTAGGAAAAGAGAGCCAATATGAGTATTACGGAAATAAAAGGTTTATTGTAGCCGTGAGAGATTATGTAAATATGGGGAGAGTGAAGGTCTCCAGAAGACTGGAGAAAAAGGCACTGTGGGGAACTTCTAGAAACTATCACATCTGGGTACCTTGACCTCCTTGGAATAAGGGCTGCTTCTTTGCTCCCACCTTCTAGATTTCGCAAAAGTCTCTTTCATTGGCAAACTATGATTTGGAACTGCATAGGCAGGGGTTATGGGAAATGTTCTCAGGCACAGTAGTGGTGATGGTGTGAGGCATAGTACTGGTGACGGTGTGAAGCTTGTAGCAGACAACGTGGCAAACTTAGGCCAAAATCTCCAAGAATGCAAGGATCAAACGATTAAGAGAGAAATCTGTGGGAGTTTCCGTGGTGGCGCAGTGGAAATGAATCTCGACTGGGAACCATGAGGTTGCGGGTTCCACCCCTGGCCTTGCTCAGTGGGTTAAGGATCTGGCGTTGCCGTGGGCTGTGGTGTAGGTCGCAGATGTGGCTCAGATCCTGTGTTGCTGTGGCTGTGATGTAGGCCGGCACCTGTAGCTCCAATTAGACCCCTAGCATGGGGATCTTCCTATGCTGCGAGTGCGGCCCTAAAAAGCAAAAAAAAAAAAAAAAAAAAAAAAGGGAGAGAGAGAGAGAGAAATCTATGAACTGCTGTCATCAATACCCTTTACTTTTTGTCCTTCATCTTTATACTATACTGGCTGCTCAGAATGCCTATTTTGGACCAGTCTTACTATCTATACCCTCCCACTGTCTGTAAACAGAGGAAATCACTCAACTCCACATTTATCCCAACATGTTTTTTCCATCTCTAGTAGCTTTACCACTTTCATTGAGCTATAAGTCAAACACTAAACTCATTCTCTACTTTAAAAATAATGATAATTTCTTAATTTCTGTTATATTTTTAGAAATTTACCTCCTTCTGTACTCCTCCTGATCTCCTCACATTCTCTCACAGTGGGAGAAGGGTCCCATCTTCCTCCAAGGTTAATTCTTAATGTTAATCCTGGATCAAGTCATCTCCTATATCTTCCTGGAACTTCTTCCTCCGTCTGTCAGTCTTGCTCTTTCTCTTCAATATTTCTGTACATTTCCTTTTTCTCCTTAGCATAAAAACATGTTCAGTTCTCTGCCATCTTAAAATAACTTATTCTCCATGTCACGCCTTTTCTTCTTTTTTCTAGAGTGAAACTTCTTAGAAGAATAAGCCCCCCATTGACTTTTCTTCCTCCCCTCCTAAATTTACTTCACCCATTTCAGTATGACTTTGGCTTCCTTTCTGACACACTCTACTGTAATATTAAAATCAGGGTCACCTTAATTGCTAAATCCGATGACCATTTTCAGGTCTTACATTCTCTTGGTCTCTCTGTAGCATCTGAACGTTTGACAGCTCCATCCTTGATGCTATCTCTTCTCTTGCCCGCTGTAATAGACCACTATCCTCTAATTCTCTTATGATTCTTTCACATTTCACTGTGATAGGAATTTCCCTCAGACACACTTTAAAGATTGTATTCCTCTGTGTTTTATCTGAAGTCCTCTTTTCTTTATCTGTACACCTTTTATGACTTATCCATGTCTTTCAACTTAACACAATTTGATTACTTTCCTTTGTGATTTGGTGATTCTTTTTGTAGTGATATAGTTTGATTCTTTTATCTTTATCTCTTCTTTTTTTTTTGTATCTGCAATAGGTGTTTTCTTTGTGGTTACCATGAAGCTTGCAGAATACCTCTTATTGTTATAACAGTCTATTTTGAGCTGATAACACTTAAATTCAGTTACATATTTAAAAAACCTCTTTACTTTTATCCCCTCCTTCTTCTTTTTTTTTTTTTTTTTTTTTTTTTTTTGTCTTTTTGCCTTTTCTAGGACCGCTCTCTTGGCATATGGAGGTTCCCAGGCTAGGGGTCTAATTGGAGCTGTAGCCGCCGGCCTACACCAGAGCCACAGTAACACGGGATCCGAGCGGCATCTGTGAACTACACCACAGCTTACGGCAACACCGGATCCTTAACCCCCTGAGCGAGGCCAGGAATCAAACCCACAACCTCTTGGTTCCTAGTCGGATTCATTAACCACTGAGCCATGACAGGAACTCCTATCCCCTCCTTCTTAATGTCAGAATTTTCTTTTTTTTATATTCTGTATCAATAACCAATTTTTGTTTTTATATGTTTTTTTAATACCTTTGTCTTTTAACTTTTTTACTAGAGTTAAAAGTGACTTAAAAGTTGAGTCACTCTCACATGCACCCATATGTTCATTGCAGCACTATTCACAATAGCCAAGACGTGGAAACAACCTAAATGTCCATCAACAGATGATTGGATTAAGAAAATGTGGTATATATACACAATGGACTACTACTCAGCCATAAAAAAGAACAAAATAATGCCATTTGCAGCAACATGGATGGAACTAGAGACTCTCATACTAAGTGAAATAAGTCAGAAAGAGAAAGACAAATACCATATGCTATCACTTATATCTAGAATCTAATACATGGCACAAATGAACCTTTCCACCGAAAAGAAAATCATGGACATGGAGAACAGTCTTATGGTTGCCAAGGGGGAGGGGGAGGGGGAGGCAGAGGGGGTGGGATGGATTGAGAACTTGGGCTTCATAGATGCAAACTGCTGCCTTTGGAATGGATAAGCAGTGTGATCCTGTTGCATAGCACTGGGAACTATACCTAGTCATTTATAATGGAGCATGATAATGTGAGAAAAAAGAATGTATACATGTATGTGTGACTGGGTCACCTTGCTGTACAGTAGAAAATCGACAGAATACTCTAAACCAGCTATGATGGAAAAAATAAAAATCATTATAAAAAAATGTTATGTCACTCCTAAAGTATTATGTTATTCTGTATTTGTGTACTTACCTCTTCCAGTGTGATTTATACTTCCACATGCCTTCATGTTGCTGTTTAGCATTCTTTTGTTAAGTTCTCTTTAGCACTTTAGCAAGGGAGGTATAGTGGTGATAACTCTCTCAGTTTTTGTCTGGGAAAGTCTTTACCTCACCTTCATTTTTAGAGGACAGTTTTTCTGGGTATAATATTTTTGGTTGGCAGGATTTTTTTCTTTCAGCACTTTGTGTATCATTTCACTTGTTCCTGCAAAGTTTATGCTGAGAAATCCACCTATAGTCTTATGGGGGGAATCCTTTTTATGTGACAAGTCACATTTCTCTTGCTGCTTTAAAAATTCTTTCTTTGTTTTTGACTTTTGAAATTTTAATTATAATGTGTCTAGGTGTAGGCTTCTTTAGATTCAACCTGTTTGAAAATTTGGGGCTTCATGAATTTGGATGTCCATCTCCCTCCCTGTATTGGGGAAGTTTTCAACCTTTTTTACAAATAAACTTTCTTCCCTTATATCTTTCTTTTCTCCTTCTAGGACTCCCATAATATGTACATTGTATTGTTTGATGGTGTCCCATAAAGTCCTGTAGACTTTTTTTTAATCTTCATTCATTTTTCTTTTTGTTCCTTTGACTGGGTAATTTCAATAACTTATTTTCAAACTTGCTGATTTTCTCCTTTAGCTTGAGTGAGTCTCCATTGAATTTTTCAGTTCAATCATTGTGTTCTTTAGCTCCAGACTTTCTCCTTGGTTCTCTTTTATGCTTTCTGTCTCTCTGTTGAACTTCTCATTTTGTTCATGTGCTGTTTTTCTGATTTTTATATATTTAGCTACCTGTGTTCTCTTGTAGCTTACTGAGCATCTTTCATATGATTATCCTGAATTCTTCATCAGGCAGTTTGTAGATCTCCATTTCTTTATGATCAGTTACTGGAGTTTTAGTTTGTTCCTTTGTTATCATGTTTCCTAGATTCTTCATGATCTTTGTAGTCTTGCTTCAGTGCCTGAACATTTAAAGAAGTAGTCACTTCATCTAGTCTTTAAAGACTGGCTTCAGTGGGAAAGCCCTTCACCAGTCAGCCCTGCCAGAGGTTCTGGGCAGGCCAGCTGGCAGGATCGATGGGTAGGCCTGCCCTCAGAGTCCATAGGTGAACAGGACTGATACCTGGGTCTGCAATCAGTCAGTCCTAGTGCCAGGGTCTGTGGGTGAGTAAGTCTGGCTCCAGGGTCCATGAGTTGGCATGGTTCTGAGCATGAAGTGGTGATCCTGAAGCTAGGGTCTACAGGGGCTGGCTTGCCACACCAGGGTCCACTGGAGTGATCCTAGTGCCAGGATCAGTAGTGAATTTGGACTCTCATTTTGCTATCTCTTCCTTGCAGGAAGAACTCCTGGACCAAGGGATCTCTCTTGGTGCTGCACTGCATGGGCTGGGGGCGGGGGGTTGACATGTAAAGTGATACTACTCTTCCTACCTTCTTAAATGCATCTTTTCTAGTTTCTGTGCTCCACCCAGGTGCTGTAATCTCTCACCTGGGTTCTGGAACTCTCATGATGATATCTTTATCTGTGGATAGTTGTCAAACTGGTATTTTTTTTGGAGGTTGGGGGCTGGAAACTTTTGTTTCACCAACTTGCTGATGTCATTCATCCAACTCAATTTGATTATGACTGATAAATCTACCTCATTATATTGTATGAGATGGGCTAAGCTGCTGTGACAAAATGACTAAAAATTTCATGGCTTAAAGAGCAGTAAGTTTATTTTTCTGTCATGAAAACAGCCTAAGATTAGTGTTTAAGGTTAGCAGACAGTTTTGATACATTCAGGAACCCAAGATAATGAATGTTCTTCTATCCTCAACTCATGACTTCCTAGGTTATTTTAGTAATTACCATTCCAATGAGTAACAGAGGAAAGGGGCAGAAATACAAGGACAAGGATTTCTTCTTAAGCAAGTGAGAAAGAAATATACTTTGCTCTTGGCACAGCCACATCCTAGATACTATTATGTGGAAAAATAGTGGAAAAAACGGATTCTGGTAGACAGCTTGCAATCTGTTCCAAAGATATCAACATGTAATAAATGGACTTCACAATTTACCCCTATTCAATTTTCTCTTCTTCCTAGAGTCCTTTCTCTGTGCAGCACAATCCGTTCCATTGTATGTAACAGAAACACAAGAATCACCTTAAAGTTCACTCTTTCTCACTTTCCAAAGTGAAAACACTCCCATCAAAAAAGAAAGTCCCATCAAGTTCTGTCAATTCCTATGTCTGAATACTTCCTTTAACCATGTCCTTTTTGTTCCCACTGACACTGGTTTTCCTTCCTGGATTCTGAAACAGCTTCCTAAATGATCTCTACTCACCTCCAGTCTTGCCACCATCTTAATAATCCACTGCCCAACCTGCAGAATGAAGTAAAGTATAAATTGAACCATAGGACTCCCAAATCCTCCAGTACTTACTCAGTAGGAGTCCAAACTCCTTAACCTGGATTAGGAAGTCCTTAGTAAGTAGGAACTCAATAAATATTCATCAAGCAGATGAATTATTTGGCTCTTACCTACTCCTCTGGTCTTGTCAGCTACTACTCCCTCACAGGTACCTCTGAGTACTTTGTACCTGCTGTGTTGTTTCATGCGTTTACTGGGGTGGCTCCATCTGTGTTCAGTGTCCGTCCTGTTATTCTTTTTGTCCCATAAGACTCAATTAGTTCAAGTGTTATTAGTCCAAACATTCCTTGTCTCCTGAGAAATGTGTATATACAGTACAGCAGTTGTCACAATCTGCTTTAAATTGGTCCTTATGTGCATGATTCACTATATTTATTGTGTTTATCATACGCCAGGCACAACCCCCAATGCTCTTATGGAGCATTAGGATACAGTGTAATAGGGACACCTAATTAGACTGGAGATCAGGGGCCAGGGAGAACTTCTCCAAGGAAATTAAATTTAAGCAGAAACCTGGAGTACTTTCTGTCACACTTTCTTACCTCCATTTACTTCTTAACCCCCTGCTTTAATCCGTGCCTGGGGGACTCAAGTCTGTGTTGTTCCCTTTGCATCAAAAGATCTGCTCTGCTGGTGGTAAAACCCTCCCCATTCTTTCTGAGATTCAGTGTCCGCCTCATTCCCTTCTGTGAAAACTTTCCTGACTCCCTCAGGCAAAATTAGGCTTTTCTTCCCCATTTTGAATCTGCTTCTATTATAACACTAATCACCTAGTATGTGAGCTCCTTGACATTAGAACCTTTCTATACTTTTTGCATCCTACTGCTATCCTGTTCCCTTAGAACTCTGGGAATGCTTTGTATAGTCTCAAAATCTCTGCTTCCTTCAAACATTCCTCTTATGACGTGGTTTATAATCCTTATAATTTCCTGTTTAAATGCATTTCAGCTTATCAGCATCTTTCTTAAAATGTGTCATCCTCAGCTGAATTCAATTCCAAAAGTGTGGTCTAATTGCATAAGATACAGGCCATTACCTCCTTTATGCTAAAGCTAGATTTGTGAGGCAGCTTAAGATTGTATTGGCTTGGGGGCAATTATATAACAATATGAAATCATACTGAGTTGCCTATGGGAGAGTGACTACTGCTGAACCAATTTGATCTTATCCTACACTTGTGCTTCAGGTTTAGTTGACTTGAAGAAAGAATTTTACGTTTACCCCCCTAAAACTTCTTGTTTTATTAAGCATGAATATGATCTGCACAAACACACACACTCACACACACACACACACACACAGAGGAACCATTTCTGACTTGAAAGTGTTTAACCTGGAGTTCCCATCATGGCTCAGTGGTTAACGAATCCGACTAGGAACCATGAGGTTGCTGGTTCTGTCCCTGACCTCGCTCAGTGGGTTAAGGATCCAGCATTGCCGTGATCTGTGGTGTAGGTCGCAGATGCGACTCGGATCCCGCGTTGCTGTGGCTGTGGCGTAGGCTGGCAGCTACAGCTCTGATTAGACCCCTAGCCTGGGAACCTCCATATGCCACAGAAGTGGCCCTAGAAAAAGGCAAAAAAGACAAAAAAAAAAAAAAAAAAAAGAAAGAAAGAAACTGTTTAACCTTCCCAGCTTTGTGTCCTCTGTAAATTTGATTGGTCTGTTTTAGAAATTAGGATTCAAGTGATTAATAAAATGTTAAGTATAGTAAGATGTGGATAGAATGCTAGCATGATACTATATGCTTTCTTAAGAAAGATTCTATTTCCTTAGTCATCACCTTTAGTTTTGGCGATTGTGTAATTGACCATACATTCGAGTTTTCTCCACTTGTCATAAGGATATTATAAGAGATCTTGCCAAATTCCCTTTTGAAATTCAGTGACATACCTTTTCAGCATAATAGAATAATTATGATGTGCATATAGATTAGGAATGAAAATACTTTTATGGAGCTAAAGTCGAATGAACAGTGAGCTGGCTTTTATGCAAGGAAGTAGCACTGGAAACTCAGAAGTGTGACTCTTGGGAGATAACACTTTTAGTAGAAAAATTTGAAGTAGGGAAATTAGCACAACAGGAAACAATAAAATTGGCTGTAGCTGGGATCATTAGAAGATATTTCAAAATGGGAATACAGAAAATAATAGGAATGAATTAAAGGAAGAGAATCAAACAGTTTTATGATCTATCTTCTGTATTTTGGGCATTGTAATAACCCTACGAAATAGATATTAAAGGCCTGAAGAGGTAAGTGACTTGTCTCAAGTCTCACAGCTAGAAGTGCATCTGTGAATTTAACCCAGATCTCCCTGACTCCAGAAGACTAGGAGTTTTTAGTATACTAGGCTGCTTAGTTTAGGGAGGATGTTTTTAGGGGTATTTAGAAGGCTAATACATAGTATTTTTGAGGCTCTGAAGAGAACAGTTCAGAATAGGCTCAGAGGAGTGTATTTTGAACTCAGAGAGAAGGGACTTTTCTCAATGAATAAGAAACCTAAACCTAAAATATGACCTCAACCTTTTAAAGTGCTAGTCAAATTGGAAACATCAAGGAGAGGCTGAGTCAACTTCTAGGTCTAAGACTAAAGGAATGAACCTTCCAGCCAGAGGAACAGCCTAAGGACTAAATCAGTGACTGGAATTGAGGCGTGGGCTTGAGACAGATGGTTCTCGCCAGCAAGGTGAGGTTGGTAAGAAAGCAGATGGTATTAGCACCAGGCCTGGGGGCGCATTCCATAGTCATCCTGGGGGCTGAGCTGGCTGCAGAGGTGATCACTAAGTAGGTATTTTTATGGTTATTGTTATGGATATTTTATTGTTATTGATAGGAAATTGAAGGCCAAAGACATCAAGCAACTTGCCCAAGGTTACATATCTAATGTGTGACAGAAGTGAGATATGAACCCAGGAGGTATGGCTTCAGAGTTCCCTCTGGCCACAGATGCAGTATTGCCTCTTTGGATGTCACCTCCTCCTGGAAGCCCTCTCAGGCTTCCCACTTGGGTTCCCACAGAGTTAAGTGATACTTTCATATGTATTCACATTGTGCCTTTAACTACCTTGCATTGCTGTTTGTCTTTTTTTTTTTTTTTTTTTTATGCAGATGTGAGCTCCTCAGGAGTAGATTCGAGGCCTTGTGGTCCCTCTACACCAGCACAGGTGCCTGGAATTCACAGACACTTGGTGGAGTCTTGCTAGATGACTGTCTTATAAGATTATTGGTTTTAAGCAGCAGTCATTAACTCTGGCTCATTTAAGCAGAATAGCATTTCATAGGGAGGCTATCCAGTGGTTTATAGAATCACCTCTGAAGAACCATGTTAAGAAAATAGGCAGGAAACTAGGGAAGTGAGGCAGCAGAAAAAAACATGTTCGGGATTTGGCTATGCACAAAACAAATGAGTTATTACAGGTGACACACTTAAAACATTATTAGTCACATTGTAAGGGACTGGTAATGTTTGCTGTTGTTATTTGATGTACAAGTTGGGTCTTGACAGGTATCGCATTGACCAGCTGGAGGAAGAAGGACCAGTGGATGAAAAGGCCCCTGCCTAACAAGGGATGGTGTGTTAGGGCATTTCTGGAAGCCTAATATAGCCAAGGGGAAGGTTACCAAGGGGGGACAGAACACGGGTAGGGCACAGCAAAAGCTGAGCTGGCGAAGGAGGACAGAAAGCAGATTGGGTAGGGTCCTGTGAATATTTACCAGAATAAGGTCCTGCTTTGGAATTTGTTCTAAGGGCAAAGGAGAACCAATGATGGCTTCTAAGTAGGGCAAGTGAATCGCTTATTACATGCAGAGACTCACGTGAAAATCGCTGATGGACCCGTGCACGTCTTGACCACAGCTTTACAGAGTAGCACCTGAAGCCATGACAGCTCAAGTGACCCTAGAGTCTGGAGGAGTTCATCAAGGAAGGCTCCCCAGGCCAGGGGAATTGTGAGCTTGGTCTCAAGGAGGAGGTCATGAGTTTAACCTGATCCCCAACTTGTCAACAAAAGAAGGAGGGGCCAGAAAAGGGGAGTGTCTGGCCACCAGGCACACCGCAGAATTCCATGGCTGATTCCTCTGTGGCACTTTTTCCACTTCTTGTACAGCCTCAACATGACTCTCCTGGCTGTAAGTCAGGCAGAACTGTCCCAACATAGCTCCCGGGGCCATTGTGAGGAATCCCTCATGAAACAGCCATAAATTCATCTACAAGATTCAAAGAGGCCTTGTAAATGCTCTCTGGCAATGCCGATGTGTGGGCGAGAGACTCTTTATGAGCTCTGCAAGCCTAAAATTGCCTTGTAAAGGCTAAGGACAGGCCTGGAGAGGAGAAATTCCTTCTGCAGAGCACACCTGCATTTGCCTGGAGGTGTTGACCAGCTCTTCCTTGGCCAAAGCAAAGATCCCGTTCAAGGAAACTCAGGTTGATTTAAAGAAACACACTTTTTTTCTGACTCTAAAAGTAATACATGTTCATAATAGAAAAATTGTAAAATGCAGAAAAATACAAAGAAGGTAAAAAATCTCATAACTTCATTCAGATTTCATAATTCATTGCTACCATTTTTATAGCTTTTCAGTATTTTGTTTATCTATGCGTGTGTCTGTATGTTTGTGTATTGTAGAAGTGTACATGTATCTGATGTGTATATAATCTGTATTTTTTATTATAGAGAAATACATGCAACATGAAACTTAAGCATTTTAAAGTGTCCAGTTCTATGACATTAAGTATATTCACACTGTTGTGCAACCATCGCCACCACCCATCTCTAGAAATTTTTCGTCTTACCAAACTGAAACTGTTCCTGTTAAACACCAGCTCCCCGCTTCCTCCCTCTCCCCAGTACCTGGCAGCCACTGTTTTACTTTCTGTCTCAATGAATTCACTTTCTCTAGGTACCTCGTGTAAGTGGAATCACACAGAATTGGTTCTTTTGTGACTATTTCACTTAGCATGATGTCCTCAAGATTCATTCATGTTGTAGCGTGGGTCAGAATTTCCTTCCTTTGCCTGAATAACATTCCACTGTATGTGTACAGACCACGTTTTGTTTATCATTCATCCACTGACGGACGTGAGGTAATTCCACCTTTGACTGTTGTGAGTTTACAAATATGCTTTGAATCCCTGTTTCATCCCTTTTGGGTAAACACCCAGAAGTGGAATAGGTGGATCATATGGTAATACTATGTTTTCTACATTTTAAAAAATGACAATATAATTTTATATCAAATTGTGAGCATTTTCCAAGGTCATTATACACTCTTTTAAAACCTGATTTGTAATGCCTGCCTAGGATTTTACTCTATTATCTTGGTATCCTAGTCTTAGAAATCTTATTTATTTCTACTCCTTCACTATTACAATACTAGAATGTACAGCCTGTACACAAATATTTGAATATATCTGATTATTAGTGGTTAAGGATCTGGTGTTGTCACTGCTGTGGCCTGGGTCACTGCTGTGACATGGATTTGATCCCTGGTCCTGTAACTTCCTCATGCAGCCAAAAATGGTAAAAAAATTCATTCTTTTTCCAACCTGGCATCCCAAGTCAACTGACCCACCAACAGCACATTTTCTGGTTCTGGCTTCCCAAGAAACTTATCAGTTTGACGTTGTAGTTATATAGATTAGAAAGAGGATTTTGGAAGTATTGATAAAGGAAAAGAACAGAAACTGGCCGTTTCTTGTATGTGCTAGTGGGAGGCCGATGGGTGGGGGTGGTGGGGAAGGCCCCGGTGGGAGTGGGGAGAGCACAGGGCACCGGCCCTTGTAGAGCATCTCTACATGTTTTGCATCCCATATTGCTCTCCCAGCAGCTCTGTAAGGAAAATAGCGGTGATGGTCCTCGTTTTCCAGTGAGGAAGCTGAAGCTCAGAAAGAGCCCCTCTTCTTAAGTTATGTAGATGGAGGCAGAGTTGATTAACAATGTTGTGATAATTTCTGCTGTGCAACACAGTGATTCAGTTATCCGTGTACACACACACAGCCATTCTCTTTTAGATTCTTGCCCCACAAAGATTATCACAGAATGTTCTCTGTGCTATCTCGCAGGTCCCCGTTGGCCAATCATTCTATACACCTCAGGGTGTATATGCTAATTCCAAACCTATACGTCGATAAAACTTTTTTAAAAATGAAAAAAAAAAAATAAAGGTCTGTAGATGGTAGTGGGCAGAGCCAGGACGCAGCCAATGTCTCTCTCACACTCTGACCCCAGGGACTGCATTGGCCTCTCTCCACTACATCATGATGCTCCCAGGAGATCCGAATGCTGAGATCTAGAGAGACAAAGAAGATGGGCAAGGTTGCAGAATCAAAATGAAAAAACTTGGCATAGGCAAATTTTATTATTAGTTCTTAGATCCAGGAAGAGGTAAGGGTGGTCACTCTGTGTACGGGGAAGAAAGGTACCTCCAGTCGATGGACAGTCAGATTCCCCTACGAAGGGGTGTGGGCTTAGCACTCGTGGCATGCCCCTGAACTGGATACTCTGATTGATTTCCACAGATCACAGCAGAGCCACCATCAGGCCCCACATCTTCCTAGGTGAGGTGCTTATATTAGGGTGTAGAGAATACTAACAGCAGTTTATTCCGATGGCAAAACTAAGGGGAAGACTGATGGCCAGAACCAGCTAAGTGAGAAAGACCAGGTCATGGGTGGGAAACGATAAATCTGTGGTTTACCTCAGATTACTGCATTGCTGCTTAATTTGGGGATAATTAATACCCTATGTTTTGTTAAGGTGTGACTTAACCTTTCATTGATTACGGGTAAGGAGGTGTAATTAAATTTTACAACACCCTTTCATAAGACAAACACTTCAACAATACATTTGGCTACCGATCTTATCACAAAATAGATAGTAATTAGGGCAGTGAGTTCCTGGCTGGTGTCTTATGGAAAGCAGAAGTGGATTTTAGTTCTCTGTTTCAGAAGGGTAACCAGGTGCTTGTCGTGAGGGAAAAGATCCCTGACAAAATGACAGAGAGTGCTTTTTGTGGGGGAGGGTGTTGCAGTCATTGTGAGCAGAGCCTCATTATGAACCAAATATATGAGGATGAGAGCCAAATAGCCATTTTCGGGATTGATGGTGGCTGCTGTGGAGCCCCCTGGCTAAGGCGAGGTTGACAGGGCCCACAGGCAAATCTCTGAGCTAAGAGTCTTTGCTTATTTTGATATACTTTCCATGATCTCACTTAGTTCCATGTTAGCTCCTAGACAGGGTCTAGGTCTGGTTGACGTTGTAATATGCCGAGCACAAAACTGGTGCTGAGTAAATCCGTAGTAACGTACAAATCAGCATGTAGCATAATGTCCCATTTTTATTATCTCTGATTAGTTATATTTGGGATTAAGATGAAAAGATAAGGTAGATTTTAGCCTGCATATGGGAATTCTCCTCTGTTGATGGTGACTTTCCCTTGGAAGAAGAAAAAATAGAACCCAAATGATGCATATGTATTACTCATATATGATAAAATGTCTCATAAAACAAAGGATTGATTTCTCTGGTCAGTGTGGGCCAGATTGTTCTAGTTTGTAAAACATGCCTCTCTAAATCAGATGCAAGAGCTGAAGCATTAATGATTGTGCCTTCCCCAGTCACACCCCCCACCCTCATTCCTCTGCCTGAGTCTTATGGGAAAATAAGCCAATTAGAGATCTACTCCCTACCCTCTTCTTAGGTGATTATCCTGAGAGGAAGAGAGGTGGACTAGTGAGAAACTGGTTCTGCCTTGAAAAACAGGCCAGGGATGGGGAGAGCTTGAGAGAGAAGGAGGGGGTTGGTGTTACCTGGGTACCTTTGGAATAATGCTCTGACCTTCAGCCCTAATTCTTGGGTTTTCTTTGAGATGGAAATCTCCGCAGTTGAGGCAAGGTTCAGAGCAGCTGCCAAAAGCCACAATTAACCTCTTAGGAAGAGAGCTCAAGTCCTGAGAATCTTCTATACTAGGTCAAGGTCAAGCTGATCAGGACCATTTGTATCTTCTCGTCCTTCTTCAAACATCCTTTGCTTTATAAAGAGCTGGCCTTAATGAATGCTTTATTCAGTTTGTTACATTTTTGAATGCCACGTGGCATGTATATACTTTTATATGTATAGATTTCCCAACAACTACTGTGAGGAGAGGGCATTATTTCTCCACTCTGCAGGTGAGGTAACTAATACAGGTACCTTGATAAAGGGCACATCTCTTGCACGGTGTACAGCCGAGGTTTGAATCTTGGCAGCCTGGTTCCCTAGCACACCAAACACTCCTGACACAGGATGCTCTAAATCACTGGGAAAAGTCCATGAAGCTATCCTGCAATCATACATTTTTGTATAATGTAAATGTGCATATACATATAAATGTAGTTTTCATAGAAGCATAATTTTATGTTTTACATATAGGTGTAAACTTATAGATATAATTTACATATTCATCTGCACATATAATAATAGATTATATTTTCACATGTAATCTGAAGGTAAAGGTTATTTATTTTCACATGGATAAATAAGGTTATTTGCATGTAGAGGAGGGTCTGGAAAGGATTTATTGTTGGAAAGGATTTATTGTTGATTTTTTGTATTCATCTTTTTTGCTTGTATCTTCTATGATTTCTTTGCGAGAGACATGTATTGGTTTGAAACTAAATTTTCTTAATTTAAAAAAGTTTTTTTTTTTTTTTAATTTAGGACATTTAAAAGCATGTATTGAAGTTCCCATTGTGGCTCAGTGGGTTAAGAACCTGACATAGTGTCTTCGAGGATGCTGATTTGATTCCTGGCTTTGCTCAGTGGGTTAAAGATCTGGTCTTGCCGCAAGCTGCAGCATAGGTCACAGATGTGGCTTGGATCCCATGTTGCTTGGCTGTAGTGTAGGCCCCAGCCACAGCTCTGATTCGACCCTTAGCCCGGGAACTTCCGTATCCTACAGTCACTTGTGATGGAACATGATGGAGGATAATGTGAGAAAAGGAATGTATGACTGGGTCACTTTGCTGTACAGCAGAAAATGACAGAACAGTGTAAATCAACCATTGAAAAAAAAAGGACTACTACTAAGGATGTAGCAAACTCTTCTAAAGGACTTGTTGTTTCATTTGAACAATGTTAAGAGAAAAGATTGATTAAGAACAAGAATTCGGAGTTCCCGTCGTGGCGCAGTGGTTAACGAATCCGACTAGGAACCATGAGGTTGCGGGTTCGGTCCCTGCCCTTGCTCAGTGGGTTAACGATCTGGCGTTGCCGTGAGCTGTGGTGTAGGTTGCAGACGCGGCTCGGATCCCGCGTTGCTGTGGCTCTGGCGTAGGCCGGTGGCTACAGCTCCGATTCAACCCCTAGCCTGGGAACCTCCATATGCCGCGGGAGCGGCCCAAGAAATAGCAACAACCACAACAACAAAAAAGACAAAAGACAAAAAAAAAAAAAAAAGAACAAGAATTCTTTCTCTTTCACACTGAAGCCTATTCCTCTAAACACAACACAGTTACAACAGTGTACGGATTTGGACAACCCAAACTCAAGAAATACCTGAGTACTGATGCAAGATCTTGATTATCTCCCATAAGTGGTGGCCCTTAGGTCTTAATTTGAAAATTATGTCTTGGTGATATAAGAAATTGCACATTGTTGCTTTTATGTAATGATCATGGGTGCTAGAAGAGAAAGTGGAGATAATGTGTCAATAAATGACTTAGATAATGGCAAAGAAAGAGAAACAAAACAAACAAAAACATGCATTGACTGAATTTCTACCTGCTCAGTACAGGGTAACACAAAGCCCAAGCAGAACCTTGGGTCTGAAGTGGCACCTAGCTACCTTGTTACCATAACAGCTTTTATTTTTTTCCGAGAGTGGAGGCTTCCAATGGCATGCCTTACTATTCTGGCCCCCAGGACCACAACAATCATTCCTACTAGAGTTGGCCCCATTTTATCTTTGTGATGTCAGCTCTTTTCCAGAGAATCCCCAAATACACTAGAACAAGTGTTCCTCCAAATTTCACCCATGGGCCTCAAAACTCTCTCAGCTGATAGCACCAGGGAATGGGGAGCCTCTTCCCTGGAATCTGTTTAGTGTTGTAAGAGGAAGGTTCAGGGGCCCCTTTCAGCCCTGATGCGTAGGAGGAGGTGCCGCCTTGAGAGTTTAGCCGTGTCTGTTTCGACAGGCCCAGCCCTATTTCTCAGCCCCTTGCCCATGTCTAGTCTTGTGTGTCTGCAAACCTCTCACCATTCGGGCAACCATAGAGGTAAAGCCATTTGGCTTTTGTCCCCCCAACTTTCTTCTCTCTGTTAAATGGGAATACATAAGAACAGGATGTGCCCCCTAAGCGCCAAGCCTTGCCCACTTCCCAGACATGTGAAGGGAACCACCATTTCTTGCTTATAGCTCATGTATAGATGGGAACACTGAGCACACTTAGCACCCAGAGCCGAGTGGCCTGCATCAGCGCCACGAGATGAATCCAGAGTGGTCCTGTGAGGGGCTAGGACAGGAGGGGCCGCAGGAGAAGTGCAGAGTTCTGTTTTCTGCCAAGAGGAGGAGAGCCAAGGGATGTTCACCTCCCTGCCTTTCCGCAGGGCCTGCCCCAGAAATGCGCTTTCCCAGGTAAGATCATCAGGCACCCACAGGGCCGTCCCTGCCCAGTGGAGCCGCAACCCTGGCAAGAGGGCTGGCTCTTCAGAGGGATCCAGGGAGGGCCTCCCTCAACCCAGATGCTGGGAGCCCCCCACAAGCCAGATGTTGGGAGCCCATTTGTCTGTGGGAGTGACTCTGTGAAGGGCACCCCCAAACAAACACACACATATATACATGCCCACTATAAGCCCTGTGGTTCCGATCAGCCGGGGGTGGGGCTCTGCTGAGATTTCAGGGCCACTCCAGGTGCTACAGTGCTCGAAGCCTCACACCTGAGCCTGTCCTGGTTTTTGATAACATTTTTTCCTTCCAGAATAAGCAAACGTATTGGGAGAGTTCCTTTAGAGACGGCAGTCGCCACCACCACCACCAGGGGGCAGCAGTGCGGTACACCTGTTCCTGTAAAGGGGAAATAACCTGGTACAAGTGGTTTGCAGGGCACTTGGAAAGCAGTTGCAGGCCCGAGGATAGGGCTGCCTTACACGTGACAAATGATAGCACTGGGGCTTATGAGATTTGCAAAGTCCAACAAGATATTTTAGTCAAAAGCAAACATATTGGAGTTCCCGTTGTGGCTCAGTGGTAATGAACCCAACTAGTATCCATGAGGATGTAGGTTCCTTCCCTGGCCCAGCTCAGTGGGTTAAGGATCCTGTTTTGCAATGACCTGCAGTGAAGGTTGCAGATGCAGCTCGGATCTAGTGTCATGGCTGTGGCGTAGGCCGGCAGCTGCAGCTCCAATTGGACCCCTAGCCTGGGAACTTCCATGTGCCTTGGGTGAGGCCCTAAGAAGACATAAGTAAATAAATAAATGAATTTATTCCATAGGTAATATATGTATTGTCAGCTCAAAAATGTGCAAAATTGAATTATGTAAATGTTTAAAGGTCTAAAAACTTCATGTTAAATTCATTGTTAAGTTTAGTAATCATAAATTCTTACTTGTTAGGCACTTTTAATAGAGTTTTCCTCAAGAATATGCACAGTATTGCAAAGAAATCATAACTAAAATCAGATAAATGTATTACCTTTACTTATATGAGAGTAATTTAAAAAAATTACTAAAACTTTTCCCCCAGATTAGTAAAAAAAAAAATTTAAGTTATCTGTAGGTGCCTTTTAATATGTTTGATATGATGTGGAAAGATAATTCTTTAATCTTTCAAAGGGAATAGAGTCCATCTCAGGGGCTGTAAACAAACACATTCCACTCCCATCAAGTTTCTGTATATTTTCCACAAGTTTTCCCTCTTGGCTCATGCACATTGTTTGAAAGAAGCATCTATGTGGAAACTTTAAGAGATCAAGCAAGCTAGTAAGTCTTTGGAGAAGGAGAGGCATGGCTAGGAATGGAGCGGTCTGATTACCTTAGTGAATGCCCTTTGTTTGCAGGAACTAGGACACAGGAACGGCGCCCAGACTCTGAATCTTATATATATAGGCTATGCCCATGGCGTGCAGAAATTCCCAGGCCAGGATTGAACCCACACCACAGCAGTGATAATGCCTGATCCTTAACCCACTGAATCACCAGAAAACTCCTGAGTGATCTTTCCTGAGTGGCAGACTTAAATCTGCCAGTTCATAGACTAGGACTGACTTTCATGATTTCATTGATTTACAGCAAGAAACATTAATTTTTTTTTTTTTTTGGTTTTTTTAGGGCCACGCCTGTGGCATATGGAGGTTCCCAGGCTAGGGGTCTCATTGGAGCTGTAGCCGCTGGTCTACACCACAGCCACAGCAATGCCAGATCTAAGCTGAATCTGCCACCACAGCTCATGGCAACGCTGGATCTTTAACCCACTGAGAGAGGCCAGGGATCGAACCTGTGTCCTCATGGATACTAGTCAGATTTGTTTCAGCTGAGCCGTGATAGGAACTCCAGAGAAACAATATTGAAAGGACTAGTCACTCGTATCTCCTGGGCAGTGCCTTTTCTCCCACATGGGCCCATATCGTGATCAGAGTTGGTCACGACTCAGAGGAGGAGAGTTCATTTCCTGATTTGGAGGTTAATGGCATCTGGCCGGCCATTCACCCTGATGGAGGTCCATTGCCACCATAGACCTTGCCAATGGGAGGTGGCCCTCTCGCCTAGACACAGACTGCTTGTATGGCTGAAGCCTCACTGGTTCCATGACTCCCCTTTTCTAGCTTTGAATAACTCCCTTCTCCTTTCTGAATGAAAGGTGAATACATTTAGTTAAAATTGCAGTCAGATTCTGTTAGCTTGGATACCTTTCTTTTAAAGACTGACCATGAGTCTCTCTGATTTAATCCAGTCCGTCGTTTAACATTTACAAGGAATCTCTATTCATTTATATCTGAAGCTTGCGGATGGGGAGGAATCTCACTGTGGCTTTCAGATCCATCCAGCAAGACGGGGAGGCTTAGAGGGGACAGGCTGCCTGCTCTTGCTTCTCCATGACTCACTCTTGCTTGACTTCTCTTTCAGAATCACTAATGCCTTCATTTTTTCCCCCAAGTGTTCAAGGGTAGCCCTCTTCTTCTTCCTAGAACCTCCTTGACAACATGAATCCCAAGGATGTTGTGTATTCCAAGGCGTCAGTGGGCTCCATGTTTCATGGCAAAAATCTACTTAGGGGGCTGGAAGTGGAACTGGAAGGGCCACTCTCTATGACTTCCTCCTGATAAAAAACTTTTTTTACATATTGAGATATAGAGAAGTCATTCTGGCTTACACATGAGTTAACTTGAATTTTATTCTAACTAAAATAGCCTTTTTGTAGCCTACCAAACATACACCGTATGTCTGTCTGAATTATGAAAGAAGAGGGCACACTGGCCTGACCAGAAGTAAAGAATGTCCATATTAAAAATAAAGACTAGGGAGTTCCCGTTGTGGCTGAGTGGTAACAAAACCGACTAGTATCCATGAGGATGCAGGTTTGATCCCTGACCTCACTCAGTAGGTCAAGGATGCATCACTTCTGTGAGCTGTGGGTAAGTCGCAGGCACAGCTCGGATCCCCTGTAGCTGTGGCTGTGGTGAAGGCTGGCAGCTGCAGCTCCATTTAGATGACTGGCCTGGGAACTTCCTCATGCCATGGGTGTGGCCCTAAAAAGCAAAAAAAAAAAAAAGAAAAAAAAGAAAAAAGAAAAAGGAAAGAGAGGAAGGGAGGGAGAAAGAAGGAAGGAAGGAAAGAAAGAAAAGGAAAGAAAAAGAAAGAAAGAATGAAAGAGAGAGAGAAAGAAAGAGAGAGAAAAAAAGGAAAGAAAGAAAGAAAAAAAGAAAAAGGAAAGAAATAAAAAGAAAAAAGATTAAATGCCCCTTACTGGGATGCCAGTGCCGGTCCTCCTTTGACGATAAGACTCCCTTCCCAGTTGCCAAGGCGATGCTAACTTGCTGAATAGTGCTGGTCTGGCTTTTCTTTCTTTCTTTCTTTCTTTCTTTTTTTTTTAAACCTTGAAAAAAATGTAACCCTGTCTCAGTGTTCCTTATTCTGACAAAATATAAAACTGCTGAAAGCCCCGCTTCTTCAGAGAAGTTTCCCAGAGTAATCTGGGAAGTGGGCTTCCAGGCTAGTCCTCCATTTGGCTGAAATAGAACTCTTTTCTATTCTTACAATGGATTGTTTATTGATTATTTTTGCAACATTCCCAGCCCCTTTGGGTAGATCCTCACACACTCCCGTGCCCTTTTTTTCTCCGTGAGTTGTGATCAGTCACTAAGTTTATATCCAAAAGATCTGGTTAGTCCTGCCTCTGCCATCTTCTAACTGCATAGCTTTGGCATACTAAAGACTCTCCATTTTCTGGAGTTCCCATTGTGGCACAGTGGAACTGAATCCGGCTAGGAACCATGAGGACGCGGGTTCGATCCCTAGCCTTGCTTAGTGTGCTAAGGATCCTGCGTTGCTGTGAGCTGTGATATAGGCTGGCAGCTGTGGCTCTGATTAGACCCCTAGCCTGGGAACCTCCATATGCTGTGGGTGAGGCCCTAAAAAGCAAAAAATAAATAAATAAATAAATAAATAAAAAGACTCTCCATTTTCTTATTCCATATGAGCTTGATTGTACTTGCCTTGCCAAAATCACAGTCGTGCATAAAGGTTATATGAACCAACATATGTGAAAGGAGAGGGCAAGTCATTCCATTTTTTTCAATAAATACCCGTTGAACACTACTAGTGGACAGGATCTACCTCAGGTCGGGGGAAACAGCAAGAACAAAATAGGCAGGTGTAATAATGATGAATTTTGCCAAATGCCCTTCACTGAGGTTGCCTCATTTCACATCCCCACCAGAAGGATGTGCGAACACTTGTCCACAGCCTTGCCTACAAATTCTGTTCTCAAAAAGTGTATTCTCAAGTCTGTTATCTCTCTTTTAGATTTTTGCCAAGCTTTTGGTGAGACATGGTCTCTCGATATAGTTTTAATTCATATTGCTATTAGTGTGAATGGATGCGTTTTAGCGTCTTTTTATATATTTCAAGATAATTTATTTCTTCAGATATTTCAACTATCTGTTTATATCTTTTGCCCATTGTTATTTCTTATTTTGTGTATTTATGCTTTCTCACCTGCAGTTTTTTTTTAACCTTTTTAGAAAATTAGGTAGATTAGTGACTTTCTACTTTGATAACTCAAAGAAAGTGGTTATTTATTTATTTATTATTTACTTTATTGTATTGCTTTTCTATTTTCTTAGCCATTTCTCTTGTACCTTTTAAAATTATCCTTATATTATATTTTTTATTGGTACTTTTCTAGCTTTTCAATTAGCACATTTAATTCACTTATTTTAATTTTATTCACCTCTAGTTAAGGTTCTGAGTTTTTCCTGGAGCATTCATGTAGCTGTGATCTATAGATCCATCAGTATCTAGTTTGTCATCATTCTCTAAAAGTTCTGCAGTTCCATTAGTTTTGTATTCATCATCCTTTATCCCAAAACTGTTTAATACAGTGTATGTCTATTGTTAATTTCCAACAACAAAAGCAACAACAAAGATTTGGCAATATTCGTTGATAGTGCATATGTCTATAAGCAAGCTATTTGTATTATTTCTATTTTTGAATAGTGCATTGAGGGTTTCTTTGTGGCCTAATGTTAAATATTTCATGTGTAGGAGGTGTATTTTTTTATTGTTGGGTTAGCATATTGGTAAATTATATATATATAAAATTACATTTTAATATATGTATTGTTTAATTGGCCTCTACACTTACTTCTTAAGCTGAAAATACCCTATTATTTCTGTGTTTTACAAGATTTGTCCTTGTACTTACTGTAGTTTCTGCTATATGAGACTTGTGCTACATTGTTGAAAGGATAGATACTGAAATTATTATATTATCATTGTGAAGTTATACCCTTTGACATTTTAAAGTGTCCTTCTTGGTCTTATTTAATGCTTTTTTGACAAATTCTGTCTTGTCTGGGATCAAGCTCATGACACTTCTTAATAAATTTTGTTTTAATCTGCATTTTCCTGATTTTTGTTAACTCATCATTTTAAAAATAATTTTCTGAATCTCCTTGATTTGAATGGCTCTTGTGAAAAGCATAGGCTTACATGGAACCTATGAAGATGTGTTTTTTTCAATAGTGAATTAGGCCTTTAATATTATTGTTATTATTATTATTAGTTTTGCTTTTCCAAGCCACACCCATGGCATTTGAAGTTTCCCAGGCTAGGGGTCAAATCAGAGCTACAGCCGCTGGCCTATATCACAGCCATAGCAACACAGGATCCGAGTCACATCTGCAACCTATACCACACCTCGTGGCAATGCCAGATCCTTAACCCACTAAGCAAGGCCAGGGATCGAACCCACATCCTCATGGATCCTAGTTGGGTTCATTAACCCCTGAGCCAAGAAGGGAACTCCAAGCCTTTTACATTATTATTATAAACTGGATGTCTGACCTCAGTCGGCCATGCCCCTTTATTTCACATTTATGCAAATATATTTCCTGTACATAAAAAACATCATTCCCTAATATTGTTGTTTTATTTGCTTTATTTCCTGCAAAATCTTTTGATGTTGAGAAAGTTTTATATTTTTGTTCTGTTATTATTTTGATAGTAACATCTGTATGTAGTAAGTGTCCCCTTCCTTTTTTAATATACTATTTATCCTCTACTAAGAAATAATGGAATTTTCTAACAGCCTTTTTCACTCTCCCCACCTTTTTTCTTTCTCAATATCTAAAATGAAGTGATATCATTTTACTCCCAGGGTTTTTAAAAATATTTTATTTTGGGAGTTCCCGTCGTGGCGCAGTGGTTAACGAATCCGACTAGGAACCATGAGGTTGCAGGTTCCATCTCTGGCCTTGCTCAGTGGGCTGGGGATCCAGCGTTGCTGTGAGCTGTGGTGTAGGTTGCAGACGCGGCTCAGATCCCACGTTGCTGTGGCTCTGGCGTAGGCCAGTGGCTGCGGCTCTGATTGGACCCCTAGCCTGGGAACCTCCATATGCCGCGGGAGCGGCCCAAAGAAATAGCAAAAAAAAAAAAAAAGACAAAAAAAAAAATTTTATTTTATTTTATTAAACTATATTGATTTACAATTTTGTGCCAATTTCTGCTACAAAGTGACTCATATATATGTGTATATATGTGTGTGTATGTATGTGTATATATATATTCTTTTTTAACATTATTTTCCATCATGACTTATCCCAAGAAATTGCTAATTCCTGTGCTGTACAGTAGGACCTTGTTGTTCATCCTTTTTAAATGTAATAGTTTGCATCTTCTAGTTCCAAAGTCTATATGCTTATGTAAAATGACTAGTGAACTTTATTTTCAACATAGTTTCTCCTTTTTCCTCTTTTTTTTTTTTTTTTTTTTTTTTTCATTTAAGGGCGGCATCCACAGCATATGGAAGTTCCCAGGCTAGGGGTTGAATCAGAGCTACAGCTGCCAGCTACGCCACAGCCACAGAAACACAGGATCCAAGCCAAGTCTGTGACCTACACCACAGCTCACAGCAATGCCAGATCCTTAACCCACTGAGCGAGGCCAGGGATGGAACCCATATCCTCAGGGATACTAGTTGGGTTCTTAACCTGCTGCGTCACAATGGGAACTCCCTCTTCCTCCATTTTTTGTTAGCTTCCTCCAATTTTTTCTATTACATTTATATGTCAAAGCATATGCTATAAAACGCTATTCTGTCATCTTTATCCCCATCATTTAGTCTTATTCTACACCTAAATATATTGAAATGCACTGTATCATATCGTAGAGCAAATATTTTTTGGTTCTGGGGTTTTTGGATTGTTTTAGAAGCTCCTTGTTTAGTCGATTCTCTGTGAAGGAAACACTGTTCCCTGGGTCCTTACAAGTTCTTTACTGTTTGTCCTTGACCTTTATACCTTACAAAGTGAACAGAGACTTAACACCCTAGAATTAGAGGTCATGGAAAATTGACACTAGCTTTATCTACCTAAATCCTGCTTATTTTTTAAAGGAATTTGCCTGAAAAAAGCTTCTCGTGGTTGAAAACTTTCCTGATCCATCTCTGCCAAGTATAAAAACATGGTGTCTCCTCTCTGTGACTCTTATAACTCTCAGAGTCTTGTTTTCTCAACCAGAGGCTCTTCAAGGGTAGGGCTCAGGTCTGGTTCCTCATCAAAGCCCTGCATCCTTAGCCCCTCATGTCAGTAATGACTGAATGGACCACAGAGCCCAATTGCTTAGGAAGGTTTTATTGATGCCTTAGGATAGATGGGGCAATGGCCAGATGGCAGAAATTAAAGTAGCTCTGAAAACCCCCATGGACTAAGGAAAGTTTGGCACAAGCGGATGACTCTGGAGAGGGTCTGCACAGCAAAGCAGGTAAGAGAAGAGTTTAGGATACACAGCACCTTACAGAAACAGTCTCACTGAGAAAGACCGAAGAGAGGAGCTCCGCGATGAAGAGCTGATGTCTGGGGACACGCTGGCTGTACATGCCAACTGCACTCTGCTCTCCTCCCCGTGCTGGCCCCCGGAGGCCAGGGCTGGGACACTCATAGCTTGCCACTTCTGAAGTAGGAATACAGCCCCCTGGCTGTGAGGCCTCGGTTCCCTTCTGGCTGGGCCGCCTCCCCGCCTTGTGCTGAAGGCACCCTGGTGTGCAGGCTGCCCTGGTCCTGCCTTGGGATCACTGTCTCCCCTGCGAGGTCATCCACCCACTCCTGTTTAACCTCGGTGGTGGGCTCGCTCTCTCCCTGCCCTCCTGTCACACGGCACGTGGGGTGAGTGCTGCAGCCGTCCTGTCTGCCTGTCGGCGTGCTCGCCCCAGTCTGGGCCTGTCCTCCCAGCACCGTCTCTCCTGCCGCGTTGCTGCTCTCTTGTGTCTGTCTTTGACCACTGTCTGACTGCCTCTCAGTCTGGCCCTGATCTCTAGCCCCTGTGTGGCCTGCAGTCTGGCTGCTCTCCTGCTCCACGGTCCCGGTGATACCTTGTGTCTGCACATATCCTCCTGTCACAACCTGGCTTGTCTGACTCCTGTCTTGACTGTGGGTCTCAGTCCCCCTGGTCTGGCCACAGGTGGGCTCCTGTGGCTGGATGCTCGCACTTCCTGTCTGATGGCTGCTGCCCTGCTCCACGGTCTGGGTGCCACCTTCTTGTGTCTGAAAGTGTCCTCCTATCACTACCTGGTTCGTCTGACTCCTGTCCTGACCATTGGTCACAGTCCCTCTGGTCTGGCCACTAGCAAACTCCTGTGCCTGGATAGTAGCATGTCCTGTCTGATGGCTCCTATTCTGCTCCACGATCTGGGTGACACTTCTTTGTGTCTGCACATGTCCTCCTGTCACAACCTGGCTTGTCTGACTCCTGTATTGACTGTGGGTCTCAGTCCCTCTGGTCTGGCCATAGGTGGGCTCCTGTGGCTGGATGCTGGCACTTCCTGTCTGAAGGCTGCTGTCCTGCTCCGCGATCTGGGTGTGTGTCTGGGTTTGTGACCCTGCTTGTGTCTGCACATGTCCTCCTGTCACAACCTGGCTTGTCTGACCCCTGTCTTGACTGTGGATCTCAGTCCCTCTGGTCTGGCCATAGGTGGGCTCCTGTGGCTGGATGCTGGCACTTCCTGTCTGATGGCTCCTGTCCTGCTCCACGGTCTGGGTTTGTGACCCTGCCTGTGTCTGAATGTGTCCTCCTGTCCCCACTTGGCTTGTCTGACTCCCATCTTGACCATGAATCTCAGTCTCCCTGGTCTGGCCATAGGTGGACTCCTGCGGCTGGACGCTGGTGCTCCCTGTCTGATGGCTCCTGTCCTGCTCCTCAGTCTGGGTGTGTGTCTGGGTCTGAGTTCTGGTTCCTGTGACGGTCCCACTTGTCTGCGGGGCTCTGTCCTGTTCCCTGGTCTGCGGCTGCCCCTCTTCGTCCCTCTCTCTGGTCTGAGGACTCCTGTCCTTGCACACTCTCTGGGGCTGCTCCACGTGGCCCCTGGCTTGTGTCAGCTGGCTGGTTCCCTCCTGTCTCTGGGACTCAGACTGGTTGTCCTGGTGACTGACCTGAGCAGCACTGATGTCCTGACCTTGGGTCTGAGGCCCAGGCCCGCCCTGTCCTCTGGAGGCCTGCTCACTCTGTGCACTGCCACTCCCCGCATGGTCCTGTCCTCTCCCAACCCTTCCCACGGATGTGCTACTTCTTTGTCCTCCCCCCAGGTCCTGGGAGGCTGCAGACACGCGGCTTCCAGACTCCTGAGATCCACAAGCTCCCTCAGGACTCTCACTCAGTGTCCGGAAACAGGCCTGGGCAACTTTAAACACCAAGACCAAGAATTCCTTGAATTCCACTGTCCCTGTGTCATCTTCATCCAACAGGCGCAGGACTTCGTCCACAGTGGCTGGATCATGGGGTTTCTGGGGAGGAGATGAGGCTAAGTCAGCATCCCCCCACCCCAGAAGGACATGGTCAGGCTGGACCACAGCTTGCAGGCATGCCAACCATGAGCCTGGGAGCCCACCTGCTCAGCGCCCCCACACTGCGCACACACAGACACACACACACACACACACACACAGAAATAGCAGCACTAACATGAAATCACTTTCTTTTTTTTTTCCTTTTTCGCTGTCCCCATGGCATGTGGAGTTCCTGGATCCGGGATCAGATCCATTTCGCAGTTGTGACCTAAGCCACACCTGCTACAACGCCAGTTCCTTAACCCACTGTTCCTGGCCAGGGGTTGACCCTGCGTCCCAGTGCTCTCAAGATGCTGTCCATCTCATTGGTAGGTGAGGGGAGGAGAGTAAATCCTGCAGCAGGGCCTGCGCCCGACCACACGCACTCCGCCTTCCCATTCGTAAAACATCAGAGAGGCCAGAGGCAGAGCCACAGTGGGAACTCCCTGAAGTCACTTTCATTTAGTCCAGCCTCCCTCCCTCAAGGGTAGGAAGCATGCTTTGTTTTGTATCCTGTGTCTGGCCCAACTTCTAGCCTATAGAAGAACTGGATAAAGATTTAATCAAGAACAAATCAGTGAATGAGCTCATATAGATCCTTTGGGCTGTCCTCTGCCCTGGCCCCTGACATGAAGCTGTGTTTTCTCCAGGGAATCCAACCTTAAGAGATGTACAGCAGGAAGACAGCCCCTCAGGAATTCTGTGAGATCTTCACTGAGGCTCCGTGATTTGCCAGGATGGGGTGGGAGGGGGTCTGGTGGAACCATGGGTTGCCCTGAGCATGCATCCTCCTGTGTCCCACGTCCCTGCCCCCAAGACTTTCACTATCATGATTGCTTTGGCGGCAAATCAAAGGCAGGGAGAGGGAGGGGGGTGCATCAAGGCCCTAGGTCTGGCTTGCCAGGGACGGGCTCCCAGAGTCTCCCCCAGCTGCTAACCTGCTCTCCAAAACCTCACCTCCGATGCGACTACTTCGCTAACTTGTCTGCACAACTGCTTTGTGCCAGGCACAGAGCCATGCTTCTGAATACTTATTAATAGATGATCAAACTTCTGATGGACATAGGAAATGGCCACCATATCACATTTAAGAAGCAGCAGAGAGGAGCAATTATTTTCGTCTCTGTAATAGTCAAAGGCTCTGCTCCTCTCTGAGCTGTCCCTTTAGCAGTCTCTCCCCCTGTCTCCAAATTAGAATTAATCAGTCAGGGTATTTTCTCTAAGGGCCTGTCTACTCTTGTGGCCATCTCTACTCCATCTCTTTCTCCTGGATCTGGCGGCTGTCACTTCAGTGTCCAGAGGCAAACATGTTCATTGAATGCCCCCTCCTGCCCCTCCCCCACCGGGCGCAGCGTACCACGATGACGTCAGCAAGCTCTTGCTCCAGGAGCCTTTTCAGCTCCCCTCGGGTGAGCACCGCGCAGTCGCCCTCCGTCCTGGCGTATCGCCTGAAGGCTTCAATGATCCCATTAATGTTTCGCAGTAACTGAGGCATCTTGGGAGTCAAGCTGGAGAAAGAGGAGAAGCCCCTTGAGGGCTCTGTAATCAACCTCAGCAGTTTCCTACGGAGACTCCAGCTTCTCAATCCTTTCCTTGCCTATTCAGCTCTGCCTCTGGCCTCTCTGATGTTTTACGAATGGGAAGGCGGAGTGCGTGTGGTCGGGCGCAGGCCCTGCCGCAGGATTTACTCTCCTCCCCACCACCTACCTGTCAGGTGAGCTGGACCGGTCACCTTGCCTCTCCACACCTCAGTTTACTCACTATGAGAGGGAGGTGGTACTGGTATTTATTTGATAAAATTATTGTAAAAATTAAAAGATAATTCATATAAACACTTGGCAGATGCTGGTTTATACTAAGTGCTAGTTATTAAATATCATTTTATGTTATTAGATCATATATTATTCGTGTACATTTACATACACTCTACTGCTCACGAAGCCTTTCAAGTGCATCATCCCTTATCGTCTATACTGTCCTATTTTTTATAGGTGAGGAAACAGAGAAGTTAGGTCATTTGCCCAAAGCCACACAGCTAGTAAGAAAACAGGAAATCCGAGAATCCAAGTGCAGTGAGCCTTCTAGACTGCACCTGTGGACAGGGCCATGCCTCTGCCTATCATGAGTGTTAGGGCCCCGATGGGAACACCAACGGCCAGTAAGTACATAGGTGAGTCAACCTTTGCCTCCAGTGGGGCCTGAGCAGGAGCTCCAGGGCCCAACTCTGCCCTTTCCAGCTTCCTTTGCAGACGATGTTCAGGAAGAGTCTGGGCTACCAGCTGCTGGGAATGCTGAGGAGGGGGCGCCTTCCCTGAGTGGGTGGCCTTCCTATTCTGAGAGGCCAAGCTCCTTTGAATGTGACCTCTGTCCTCAGTGCTTGGACCTGGGTGGAGGTCAGCTGCCCTTGTAGCTGTGTGGCCCCGCCAAGCCCACAGCCCTGGTGGCCTAGGAGGACAAGAAGGGAGGGGTTTTCGGGGCTCCCCAGTTTGGCAGATGGGCAAGGGGCAAAGCGACCCAGAGATGCTTTGAGCAAAAGCCTCACAGAGACCAAAAGACATGACTGTCTGAGATGGTGAGGTGCAAATGCAGAGGTGATGGAACGTGCAGAAGCTGAGACCCAAGGGAGAGAGGACCATGGCGAAGGAAAGCGAGGGGCCGGGGAGAAGGAAGGCATGATCAGGGGACAGAACGAGGAAAAGAAGGCGGGGGGCCTCTGTTCTAGAGGAAGCAGGTCAGTGTGGAAGGTTACAGACCCAGGGGACTTTTCAGAGGGAGAGCGTGCTGCTGTCATCCCGAAGCAAAAAAGTTCAGGCAGACTTTGCCTTCCTGTGTACCTCAAGGTACAAAACTCAGAAAACCGCACGCACCTCGACAGAGACATGAAAAGATCTTGGTGTTTTATTTTTGTTGTTTTTGTTTTTCCTACGCGGCAGACCTTAGCCACAGACCTATCAGCAGTGAAGATAATAAGATGACCTTTTAGTTATACTTCAGTCCCTTAGGATAAGTGCACAAACCCATCTTGCCTAAATATGGCCCGGGATTGGGGAGGGCCGCCCTGTAAGCCCCTCTCTCCATGAGAAAGCACAACCCCAGTGTTGGGTTGGCAGAATAACCTGGTTTCCTAGACTCTGAGCACTGCAAAGAGGCTTCTAGAACCTTAAGAACCAGAGACTTCTGCTGATCCGGGAAGGCACGTGGGTGGTTCTGTTGCTCCTGCCAACACAGCCCCCAGTGAGGAGCTGCTGCCAGGCCAGCCGCGGGGGGAGGCAGAGAGCAGCGGCGCCTGGTTTGCCCAGGGCTCAATGGGAATAGAGACTTCCTGCCCCAGCCGCTGCTGGCCAACCTCTGGGCTCCTACCTAGCTGGCAGCCCTGGATTAATGCGTTCCGATCCCCAAGACACTGAGAGTGAGGACGAGGCTCCTCAAGAAGGGACTTACCTAATGTAAGGGCGGGCTGGAGCAAGTGGCTGTTATGCGGTGTGTGGAGTGCCAGGTGAGCGGGACAGAAACCTCTTATAAGAGATTTAACTGAGGCTAATGTTTTAGACAGGCTGTCCCCGCCCCGCGGATAGGCTTGATTCCTCCAAGCCCCGCCCAGCCTCCCCTTCCTTCTTGTCTCTTTCACCTGCAGGTCTAATTAGCAGGCCCCTCCTCCCACATTTGGTGCCCTCTGTCCATCTCTCTCTCGGGCTGTCTGCGCATGACAGAGCATCACACATCCAATGTGATGGGCTCAGCAGTGCTCCGCCCGGTGGGGGACCGGTGGAACAGTCCTCATCCCTATGACCGTCTGGTCACGGGACTCCTCTTTTTAGTGCAAACGCTCATGAACATTTCCATCTATTGAGGGTTATCCTTTTCAAAGTGGTCACTTTGGGAAGTTATACGTGTTTTTCTGATGATGTTGCTATTCCTTAGAACATTCTTGGAATTCTTGTCATGGAATTAACTTTTCCTACCAAGTGTATGAGACACACAAGAAATCCAATCTCATTTCTTTTTGGTTGGCCTCATTTTCGATAAAAACAAAGACAGGAGTTCCCATTGTGGCACAGCAGAAACGAATCCGACTAGTATCCATGAGGACGCAGGTTGGATCTGTGGCCTTGCTCAGTGGGTTAAGGATCCGGTGTTGCCGTGAGCTGTAGTGTAGGTGGCAAACTTGGCTCGGATCCTGCGTTGCTGTGGCTGTGGCTCCGATTCGACCTCTAGCCCAGGAATTCCCATATGCCGCGGGTTTGGGCCTAAAAAGCAAAAAAAAAAAAAAAAAAGAAAGAAAAAAGAAAGTTAGTTAATACCTTTCCCCCACAACTCTATCCTGTAGGTAGGTAGTGTTTTGCAGCTGGTGGGAGAAGAGGCTTAGGATGATCATGTGTAATCCTTCATTGCAAAGACAGAGAACTCAGCTTGTCAATTGATCAGCAAATATTTATGGAGGGCCTGCTCCATTTCAGACACAGAGCTAAGGCTTGAGGATTCAGTGTTGACCAGGATGGCAGCAGGTTCTCATCTCAGGGAGTTTACAGCCTGGCCGTCCCAGGAGAAAGTCCCCAGGCAGGTAATAGTAAAGGCAATCACTGATTGGATTTGATTTTCATTACCATCTCATTTCCTTAGATGTACATGACAGCCATGTGAGGTGGTGTGGCCAAGCCTCTTATAATTGAGGATGCTCAGAATCCTCAGAGAAGTAGCCACTCTGGGTGGATGGGACAAAGCTACATAAGAGCCCCTCGACTTCGGGCTGTGGTTCCCCCTCTCACAGCACACTGCTGCTCATTCTTTTCTGCACGCCTTTGGGTACTTTCCATACATCAAATATATCCCTCATGGATGAAGAACAATCATCCTTGAAGATGCTGAGAAGGAAGCATTCTTAGCTCTGAAGTCAAGTCCCAAAGGAGCTCCTAAGCCACACTTTTGCGCTTATAGCTTCCTGAGTGACTCTGGATGGGCAAAGGCATCTTGGCAGTCCTCTTACATGCCAGCATGCAGCATACAGGAAAGGCAGCAACAGGATGGGCAGGTGTCGTCAGGGCTTTGGTGGCAGTGTCTGATGTACCGAGGGAAGCCTTGCAGCCATGGCAGGAGTCTCAGTACTAGAGGAAGAGCAGGAGTGAGATCAGACTGCAGGAGAGGCATGGCACACTTGGTGGTTGGAGAGGTCTGTCTGCAAGGGCAGGGGCAGGCTCTGGTCCTGGGGAGGGGAGATGTTGCTATGGTAACTGGTCAGCGTTAGGAAAAGCCGGTATGAGAGGGGGAAATTGGGGAACAAGAAGGGGTTCCATCTAGCAGATTAGACCTTCCTGCCGTGATTGATGTGTAAAGACTTCTCTGAAGGGCCTTAGGACTTCCAGAAAGATTTGAGAACAAAGGAAAAGTAAGTTAAGAAAGTGATAAGCCAGTATCTGTGGGATAACTGTGAGCCAGGTATCATTCCATCTGATTTACATCCAATCCAGATGAAGAAACTGAGGTAGAGAGAGGTTATGTAAGCTACCCAAGGTCACATACTTAGAGAGTGATACACCTGAACTTAGGCCCGTCTGCCTCCAAAGCCTGTGTCCCCTGAGCCCAGGGACAGTGGGAGGTGGTGGCTCTGAAGAGCTGGGGCTCCACAGAAGTAGAGCTAAGTGAGGTATATGTATGCATGGGGTGGAGGGAGGTTGGCTGGAGTGGGTGGGTGGGGCTGGGGGAGGTGAGGAGGTGACAGAGCTTGGGACCAACAGTCTCTAATTGAGTGTGTGAGTTTGTTAGATTGTCCATTTATGAAGAATTGATCCTTTATATATCTGTGGCTGTGCTGGAGGGCACAGAGGCCAGGGGCAGAAGTTGAGTCAAACTCTTCTCCTCTGCTCCCTCTGCCTTGGTGTACACAGAAAAATCTCAAAGACACAAACTCAGGTGAGGCACAGGGTGACAGGCATGGTTCTCAGAGGAGAAAGAACAGTGGACACATCTGGGCCTCCTTGTCCTCTCTCAGCCCCAACTGGAGTCTCTTCTCCCCAAACCACCCTTCCAGGGCCCTGGTCTGAGCATTCTGGAAGCCCAGATGCTCAAGTTCATCCCCAGAAATACCAGGGAGGATCAGGATACCAGAGACGGCCCTGTTGATACAGTTTCGAGTGACTTAGTGAGTATCTGTCAGACATTCAGAGCCTAATCTCTGACCTGACAGGTTGTGTAGGCCCTGCTGTTTCTCCCAGTGGATTCAGGCAGGAAGCACATAGCTAACACCATCATTAGCACCCTTGGTTTGGCCAGGAAAGCTGGGAGATGCCATTTTAAAGAGACTCTGAATGTCCAGATCTAGGAGCCCAACCCCTAGGCAGAGCTCCTGAAACAAGCACACTGGAAGAGTCTGACCTCCTTCTTCCACCGGGAAACAGAGGAAATATGGAAGGAGGGGACATTCTTCCCTTTCCTGCTTCATAGCGCTCAGAACTCTACCAAGTCCTGGTGGTGTAAAGGTTTGTTTAAATGTAATGGTAACAGGCACTTCCCAGTACACCCTTAGTCCTGTTATAACCATTAGCCAATAGTATGGATGGACGCATCAGTTCCCACAATACCCAGGATGGTGCTGCTCTTTTGCCTGCCTGAGGCCTCTTCCTGTCTCGAATGTGGTCCTGTTCTATTTCCTCCATACAGATGGCTCGCACCCGTTCAGAACAACTCAAACACCACTGAGTCTGTAATGTATTTCCAGATTATCCCAGCCGCATGCGATCTCTCTTAAACATATAGCTTGCCCTCAGTAACCTTTAGTTGGTGCTTTTTTTTTTTTTTTAATTGCTTTTTAGGGCCACACTTGCGGCATAAGAAAGTTCCCAGGCTTAGGGTTGAATCAGAGCTGCAGCTGCTGGTCTATACCACAGCAACCTGGTATCTGAGCTGCATCTTTGACCTATGCCACAGCTCATGGCGATGCCGGATCCTCAACCCACTGAGTGATGCCAGGGATCAAACCCGTGTCCTCAAGGATACTACTTGGGTTTGTTTCTTTGAGCCACAATGGAAACTCCCTATTGTGCAGAATTTTTTTTACTCTGCTGTCATTATCATTGCTTGTCTGTTTGCTTAATCATCCTTTCTTGATTGTTCCCCTCTTTGAGAACAAGGCTGGTTTGCTGTAAGGAAGTGATAGCTTGATGTGGAAGCCGGGTCCATTCATCAAGGGAGTGCTGCTTTCCTTTGAAACCACTGGGTGATGTGTCCCCCACACCAGGCCTAGCCCCATCTTCCATCCCACTAGAGCTACTTGGCTTCATTCCCTGGCCCTGCAGCATAGAGTGGGATGGCCAAGCATCTAACACAGAGGAGCTCCCAGGACCAAATGGGGGAAATTTCGACTGCCGCTCTAGTGGGGAAGGACTGGATCTGCGCTGGTCTCCGTACAAGCCCTACAAACCTGTCTGTCCTGCTCTCCACTAGGGTTGGTCAGTGTTTGGCTGTTTCCTCCTTCATCGATCAAAGCACTCAGCCAAGGATGAGCCAGGATTAAAGGGTGATGACAGGGTGTTCTGAGCACACTGAGTGACAAAGGAACACTGAGGGTGTGCAAAGGTGAAAGCCAAGAAGTAGGGAGTTAATTTGGGGCCTGGAATGCAGTTCTTCACCCGCAGGAAGTGGGTGAGGTGTGGCGGGCCATGGGCTGCTGAGACCATTCTAAGTGCCACTGGCTACAGAGAAATGTACACATTCATTCATTCATTGTCTTCATCTTGATGTTAGGAAGTCAAGGAGGCACACACGGAATTGTTGCCATGGTGCAGTGGATTAAGAATCTGACTGTAGAAGTCCTCTTTGCGGGTCAGTGGAAACGAATCTGACTAGCATTCATGAGGACACAGGTTCGATCCCTGGTCTCTCTCAGTGGGTTAAGGATCTGGTGTTGTCGTGAGCTGTGGTGTGGGTAGCAGATGCATCCTGGATCCTGCATTGCTATGGCTGTGGTGTAGGCTGGCAGCTGTGCCTCCGATTTGACCCCTAGCCTGGGAACCTCCATATGCCACGGTTGCAGATTTATCATAGGCTTCCTTCAGGTTTTTTTGGTGTTAGTTTATATACCATGAACTCTTTGAAAGCAAAGGGATAGATAGCTCATGTTTAGAGCCATTATGTGCAGGTCAAGCCAAAGTGAAACTACTGTTTTCTGTGAAACAGAAGGAGAGGACGATCAACTGGCACAATTTTTGTTGGGTAGGAAGTGCGATGCAGCATGGCGGTGAGGCTGCCTCTGGTCACCTGCATGCCGAGCTGCTATAGGACTCTCTGGGGCAGTGACTGAGTGTTGGGCTGTCCAGCTCTGCCGCCTGAGTGCTGAGAAGCTGCTTTCACTCCCTGATTCCCAAATCGAAGGCTTCTGATGTTTGGTGGCCTTTGCAGTTGCTGTTAGCCTTCCATGAACCGACCTGCCTGCCAACCCTGGCTGCCTAAGGAATCTGACCCCTGCCTATGCTATATCGTTTTTCGAATATATGCTGGTGCAGTGGCAGCAGTGGCCAAGGCAGACCTCACTTCCTCCCTACACACTGGTGTGGCCTGACGACTGAGTTTGAGTCCTGGACTGTGTAGGGGAGCTGGTCACAGGCAGGCCTGGAAGGTTGAATGGTGGCTGTGGCCAGTGTCAGGGAGCAGTCGCAGAAGCCAAAGGAGGAGCAAAATTCAGGTGAAATGGATGCCCTGACCATGGACATGAGCAGACACTGCTGAGGGGGTGGCGATGAGTCCATCAGGGTCAGGGTCGGGGGAGACCCTGTCAGTGCAAGGCCAATGGCTCCCTCACTGAGGAGAGACCAAGGCTCCATCTCGAGTGACTCTGCCCTGATCGTGCTGCAGCGACGGTGCGAGGTGATGTCCCCAGGCCATCTCTTAACCTCTCACAAACACCCTGAAGAGTTCTTATTCCATATTGCACAGCAGGGACCTGAGTTTCACAGAGGTGAAATGACACATCCAAAGTCACATGGTTCTGGGTGGAGAGAGGGCTGGAGCTGCTGTTTTTACCTGGCTTAGCCTCTTCCTGCACTCCATGCTGGGTTGGGGGTGGGGAGTGAGGAGCCTTGGTGGCCCCCAGTGGTAGGTAAAGCAGGTTTTGTCAACAGGCAGCCCTCTTCCACAGCCCCTGAGGTGGGTGGGAACAAGGCCTTAGGTGGAAGTTCACGTTGACGATGACGAGCCTGCGTCGAGTGGCAAATTCTCTAAAGCAGCTTTCTGAGGCATGGGTACCTCAGGAGTCACCTGGGGTCACAGAAGGTGGACCTCCTCCTTTGCTGTCACCAGCCAAGAACTTGGGGCTGCCCTCCTTGCTTCTGAATCTCTTTCTTAGCCTGCCCTGGAGCAGGCATGACTTCTTTTCCCCCTTTTGGTTAAAATGGAAACTGAGGGCTTCGCAGGCCAAACAGTCCCAGGACATAACCTGGCTCTGCCACTTATGGGCTCAGTGACTTAGAACAAATCCCTTAACTTCTCCAAGCTCTGGCCTCTTCTCTAAAAACGAAGCTTATGTAATGCCCCCTCCTTCATGGATGGTGTATAGATTAAAATAATGAATCTTCAGTGTTTTTCCTGGTGACTATGGGAAAGACACTCTCAACAGATAATAGATGTCTGATGTCAATTATGAAAATGGTCAAGAATACTGATGATAACAGAACACAAGCTGCTCAGGACTAGGCTCCAAGTCCTTATGCAAGAAGGCTTGCTGTGATTAAACAGAAGAACCAGAGGCTGCTATGGTGTGAGTGGGGTCTGCAGTAGTTTCTAGAGTGTAACACAGTGAATTATGGCTGTGCATGTGTGTTCACGTGTAGAGGATATTCCTCCTTAATTTGCAACATGTATTTCTCTCTTTTTTTTCTTTCTTTTTGTCTTTTGTCTTTTTAGGGCTGCACCCGCAGCACATGGAGGTGCCCGGGTTAGGGGTCTAATCAGAGCTACAGCTGCCAGTCTACACCACAGCCACAGCAATGCCAGATCCAAGCTGCATCTGTGACCTACAGCACAGCTCACGGCAACGTCGAATCCTTAACCCACTGAGCGAGGCCAGGGATCGAACCCTCAACCTCGTGGTTCCTAGTCGGATTCGTTTCCATTGCGCCACAATGGGAGCTCCAGTATTTCTCTATTCAGCACCAAATAAGACTGGAAGTAGTTTGAATTGCAGTTTCTGAAAAGTCTGAACTTCAAGCAACTGCAAATAGAACGCCAACAAGTTCTGGGAGTTCCCACTGTGCCTCAGTGATGATGAACCCGACTGGGATCCATGAAGACTCAGGTTCGATCCCTGGCCTCACTCAGTGGGTTAAATATCTGGTGTCGCTATGAGCTATGGTATAGGTCGCAGACATGGCTTAGATCTGGTGTTGCTATGGTTGTGGTGTAGGCAGACAGCTGTAGCTGCGATTCGACCAACTAGCCTGGGAATTTCCATATGTGTGGGTGCGGCCCTAAAAAAAAAAAGAAGCCAAGTTCTTTGCGATTTCTATAAAGGCTTACGGCCCAAGGAGGTGAACAATTTGGAGGTATGTTGACAAAGAAGGGGTTCGGCGTGTGACCACAGAAACAAAACAGCACAAGAAGGAAATCCAGAGAGGACCACCCCTGGGTGGTTCACCCATTCCTCAGTGGGGCGGGATTCCGCTTCATCCCAGAAGCACTCTGTACATTGTCTTGTAATTTCTGGTTCTGGTGAATGCGGTTCTTTAATATTTTTATCAAAGCTCAAAACATTTGTGCAACAATGTGGGTTCCATCATTTTGAAGGCTTCTCGCTGCCATTCCTAAGATCTGAGTTGAAAGAAGCCCTGCAGGTGTCCCTAAGGTTGGAGTCCTGAGCAGTAGGGGAGGGGCCCCTGGCTGCTGCCTTCTAGATCCAGGCCCAGATCTGGTGCATAAGTTGTGCAGCCTGCATCTCACCCAGAGGTTGTTTCTCTCTGGATATGCCCAGGTTTCACTGCCATTCCTCCTAAACGTGGCTTTTTCTTTGCTTTCTTTCTTTTTTTTTTTTCTTTTGGTCTTTTTAGGGGCACACCCGTGATATATGGGGGTTCCTGGGCTAGAAGGAGTTAAATCAGAGCTGTAGCCACTGGCCTACACCACAGCCACAGCAACGCCAGATCCAATCTGCCTCTGTGACCTACACCACAGCTCACGGCAACACTGGATCCTTCACCCATTGAGTGAACCCACGTCCTCATGGATTCTAGTCAGGCTCGTTAACGACTGAGCCACGACAGGAACTCCAGTGTGGCTTTTTCTTGGCTTGGTTCTCTTTGATCGCATGGCTGCCATGTATGAAAAATGAATCGCAAAATCTGCAAGGTGTGAAATGGTCCTAACTGGGGAAGGGCCATGTCTGCTCCACCATGAAGTGGTGTGTGTTTTGCTTCTCTTTCTTACCCAAGAGGGCTGTGCCCTTACGTACTTTCAGGACTAACAATTCTCTGGGTTTTTTGGTTTCATTTGTTTGGTTTGTTTTTAGCATCATGACCTTGCAGGTGGTGAGAGGATGGAGGCTGATAATGACAGACTAAAAAAAAAAACCTCCCCACTCCCTCGAGGCTGTGGAGATGGAGCTCTGTATTCGAAGAGCAGGTTCATGGCTTCTTCCTGTGGTCTGTGTATTAGTCAGGATTCTCCAGAGAAGCAGAACCATTAGAGTTTAAGGAAATGGCTCAGCCAACTTGGAGCAGGGCAGCCTGCTAGAAATTCTGGCAAGAATTGATGTCGTAGTCTTGAGGCCAAAGGCAACCAGGAGGGAAAATTCCCTCATTCCCTAGGACCTCAGTCTTTTTCTCTTAAGGTCTTCGATTGAGACGACAGGACCTACCCACATTATGGAGTGTAGGCTGCTTCATTTAAAACTGACTAACCGAGGAGTTCCCGTTGTGGCGCAGTGCAAGCGAATCCGACTAGGAACCATGAGCTTGTGGGTTCGATCCTTGGCCTCACTCAGTGGGTTAAGGATCCGGCAGACGGGGCTCAGGTCCTTCGTTGCTGTGGCTGTAGTGTAGGCTGGCAGCTGTAGCTCCAATTGGACCCCTGGCCTGGGAAGCTCCATATACCATGGGTGTGGCCCTAAAAAGCAAAAACAACCAACAAAAAAACCCTGACTTATTGAAGGCTTAATCACATCTAAGAAATACCTTTACAGCAATATCTAGACTGATATTTGAACAAAGCCCTGGGCTTCACAGCCTAGCTAGGTTGACAAATTAACCATCACAGCTTGGGTACTCTGGTTTGCCCAGTCCTGGCTTTTCACACTCTAGGATTCATCCTCATTCCTCCCTTGATTTCTTAGTAAATCATCAGTGCAATATATCTTGGTCTGTACTTTTATTACTTGTATTTTTTCCAAGAATTCTGCACCACCTTTCTTAATTTTAATAAAGCAATACTTTTTTTTCTTATTAAAATACTCTGTGTCCATGAAAAATTGAGACATCAAAAGGAAGAATACCACTCACCAGGAACAATCATTAGATCATATATCCTTCTGGTCATTTTTCTATATGTAAGAAATGATAATAATAAAATATAAAACTTACTATGTTCCTGTTATTAACTCATTCAACCTTTCCAGCATCAGTGAGGTAGGTACCATGATTATTTGTATAACAAAAGAGTTAAGGTACAGACGAGTTAAGTGACTTGCCCAAGGTCACACAGCTTGTAAAGGGCAGTTTCAGGCTGAGACCTAAGCACTCTAGCTCTGGAGTTTGGGCTTTATAGTGTCATTATAGTGTCCCTCTCTATATATTTTTTCTATAATTGGGGGATTGTTCGGTATACAATATGCTATTTATTTTTACCTGATTTTTCACAGTTAATTTGAAAATTTTTTTGAGTGTAGTGGATTGACAATGTTGTGTGAATTTCTGCTGTACGTTCATAGTTCCTTTTTTTTTTTTTTTGCTTTTTGCTTTTTAAGGCCTCACCCAAGGCGTAGTTCCTAGGCTAGGCTAGGGGTTGAATTGGAGCTGTAACTGCCAGCCTACACCATAGCTCATAGCAACACCAGATCCCCGACCCACTGAGGGACGCCAGGGATCGAACATGCATTCTCATGGATACTAGTCAGATTTGTTCCTTCTGCACCACAATGGGAACTCTCTGGTTCCCTTTTTGGTTTCTTCTTTTCTAGACCCTGGAGCCTTGGTGTGTGTGTGAATACATATATATATATATATATATATATATATATATTTTTTTTTTTTTTTTAACTCACTGACCTTCCTAATGGTGTGAGCCAGGCCCTGTGGCCACTCTGGGCTCTCTCTGGCTGGAGGCTGGTGTGGATTCATCTGGAGAATGAGTTGTTCACGGCGTGAGGAAGAGGAGGGTGTGGGCTGCCAGCTGCCTGATGCCCTGTTGTCCAGCCTCTGGGCTGGGGCTGCTCTGGCCTCGTGGAGGCTCTCTGGCCTGGAGCCATGGTACCTGCCTATGAGGCCAGCTTCTCCAGCCCCGCCACCTCTCTGGGCCTCGTCCACTCATCTGAAACGCAGTGGTGGTGATGGCTCTTTCCCAGGAGTGTAGTGAGGATCAAATGTGAAGGTTCTAGCAGACGGTTATGAACTACAACGAAAGCAAAGGTATTATTACCTTGAGCTGTGATCGTGGTTCTGTATCTTCGGCGGAAGGGCTGGGTGGCTTGGGGTAAGCAGGTCCAAGTTTATCAGAATTGGAGGAGGTTTGACGTTTGGTGGTGGGGTATGCTAATGATCTCCTCACTGCAGGCTCCGAGTCTCAGCTTCCTCACCTGTGGAATAAGGATAAAAACAGTACCGGCCTCACTGGACTGCATGAGAATTATAAAGCATTGAGATTAGCCATTGGCACCTAGCAAGAGTTTTACATAGATTTACGTATCAAGTCATCACGTAATCCAGTGAGGTAGGTGCTACTTTACCCATACTTTACAGAGGAGGAAGATACTGAGACCAGATGGGTAAAGTGGCCAACCCAAGGTCACACAGCAATTAAATGGCTAAGCTGGGATATACATCCAGGTCGTCTGTCTTGAGAGTCTGCATTTCTAACCACTGTACTACACGGCCACTATCCTAGACTGAGATGGGGAAGGGAGGCAGGTAAGGAGAGAGAGAGAAGCCTGGCCTTTCCCTCCCAGAACTTAAAATAACAGGCAGGCTTTGGTCATGATTCTCAGCCCCACCTTGCACAGCCTCCTGCAGCCACACCTCCTCCAGGAAGTCTTCCCAGATAAGACCCACCCATGTGATCCCTCCTCTTTTCCCCATATGCTTTGAACTTAGGAACCTAGTCGTCTGTCTTTGAACCCCGGAACCTACTGTTTTGAAAGTGTTATTCCATTTAATGGTCATTTATCAAATGCCTAGAACCCTGGGGTATAGAGACATGCATAAAAGCATTCTTCTCCACCAGGCATTTATAGCCTTGTCAGGGATACAGGCAAAGACAGTCATAGGAAATACCAATGAAAGAGAAACTGAGATCAGTGTTGTAAAAGCAATATGAACAGCATATTGTGGAAGTATGGGAAACTGTCGGTTAATTCAGACCGAGGCTGGGAGGCTCTGAGAAAGCTTCACAGGTCGTGCATTTGCCCTGGGTTTTCAGCAACAGCTAAGGCTTTAAGAGGCAGTGCAGTGGCCTGTAAAAACATGTCCCACATTGTAAGACAACATTGTTAGTTGGAGCAGGAACTCTTTGTCTTTCAGATTTGTTCCTGTGTTTGCCTCTCATCCTTCTGCCTTCTGTGCTCCTGTTCTGGATTCCCCAGGCTAACACGCTGCTCAGTGCTCCTTCATTTGCTGGAGAACCGCAGAGAGGCTGGTTTGTCTTCTGGTCAAGTGCTTAACTGCACTGCTCCCAACCCCTGGTCTGGCAAGGGCATCCCTCCGGGTGGAAGCGAGGGCAGAGTCTGAGCCCTGCACTGGCTGCATTTTACTTCAGCGCCTCAACTTTTGGGCGGGAACCTAGGAAAGCTGCTTCCAGCCCCTGGTCCCAGGGAAAGCGCTCAGTTGTGGATCATGTCCCATCTGTCCATCTACCCATCCAACAAAATTTGCTTTACCCTTTCTCCATGTCAGGCAGCCAACTTGGTGCTGGGGACTCAAAGACCAAAACAAAAATAGTTCTTGCCCTCAAGCTTTGAGTCTAGTGACATCTAATCACACAGTTATAACTGAGTACGCTGATCAAGGACGCAGAAGGAAGGGACCCCCAGGACAGCTCTGGGGTTAGGGAGTTGACAATACTGAATCAGCGTCTCAGTGGACAAAAAGGTGATACAAGAGGAAGTGCAGACGAAGGTACAGCAGAAGGCGAGGGTGTGGGAGGTCCAGAGACACTCTGGCTGGACAGAGAAAGTGACAGAGAGAGCCGAGGGGCTGGAGGCCAGCAAGCTGTGTGGCTGGAGAAGGCAGGCAGATCCAGGTCATGAAGGCTCTTGTGGGCTGTGCAATAAGACGTGGATGTTAACCTCAGGGCCCTGAAGGGTTTGAGCATAGAGATGCCTTGCTGAGCACTGCATGTTTTTTTTTTTTTGTTTTTTGTGGTTTTTTTTGCCATTTCTTGGGCTGCTCCCATGGCACATGGAGTTTCCCAGGCTAGGGGTCTAATCGGAGCTGTAGCCGCCAGCCTACGCCAGAGTCACAGCAACGTGAGATCCGACCCGCGTCTGCGACCTACACCACAGCTCACAGCAATGCTGGATCCTTAACCCACTGAGCAAGGCCAGGGATCGAACCCGTAACCTCATGGTTCCTAGTCGGATTCGTTAACCACTGAGCCATGACAGGAACTCTGAGCTCTGCATTTTATAAAGACCCCTGACTGCAGTGATGAGATGCAGAGATCAGGGCAGGAGTGAAGGCAGGGAGGCCAACCAGGAGCTGTTGGGGTTGTTCAGGAAAGAGAAGCTGAGGACCTGGCCAGGGTAGGAGAGGGCCATGGTGGGGAGAGCGTCGAGGGTACTGAGGGGACAGAACGGACAGGATGAGGCCATCAAAGGGACATGGCTTGGAGGGGGGGCAAGGAGGAGCCAGCAATGACTTCCAATGGTCTGGCTTGGGCCACCACTGTGTCACTAGTGATGCTTTTCATTGCGACAGAAACAGGAGAAGGAACAGGTGCGCCTGGCGTGGGCCAGAGGGAGAGGCTCAGCGTGTGGGATCAGCTAGAGCTGTGGCCCTGGGGCCAAGGAGATGCCGGATCCTGAGGATATACATTCTGGGTAGAAAATTGAGGTTGGTGGAGAATGTATGAAGCAGCTCAGGAAGAATATTTTAAAGGGGGTTGGAGAAGAAGAGAAAGCGTATCAAGGAGAGGGCACAAGTGCGGTCAAAGAGATGCAGAAAATTGAAGGCTGAGAAGGGCCTTGGAGCTGGCAGAATGGGAGCAGACCCCGGAGTTGGAGATTTTGGAGGAGCGGAGGCAGAAAAGTCAGAACACAGCGGGTTGATGTGTGAGTGGGCGGTGGGGAGTTGGGAAAGAGTGAAGGGTCTCAGAAGCGAGAGAGACCAGACCACGAGGAAGAATTGTTTTAGAATAAGAATGCCTTCACCACGCTCACGTTGAGGGAAGGAGTCAGGTGGGAGAATGGTTGAATGTAGCAAGTCCATGCTGCCCAGGCTCAGAGGGATAGCTCAGTGCGATCCCAGCCGGGCCTCTGGGCCACAGGGAACTCCAAGTTCTGTAGAAAGAGCAGCCTTTGGCCTGCAAGGCTGTGGGCCAAGCCCCTCTGCTGGCAGCCAGGTCTCCACTCTCTCTGAGCCCCACAAAGGGCTTTGCTGGACCTTTGTCCTACAAGTGCTGCTGGCAGAAGAACTGACTCGGGACCTGACCCAAACCTCCTCTTGTCTCCACGGCTTCAGCTTGAATTTAACAGCAGGAAGCTTTCCTTGGGTCTTTGCTGCCAACAGCTGCAGTTGCCAGGCAGGGTGGGTGGTGAGACTTGCCTGGCACAAGTTTAACCGGGTGGAAGCCTCAGGCCTTGGCTCTGAGCCAGGCAGAGGGCGGGGCTCATCCAGCAAGAGCCTGTCGTCAGGCTGCCACCTAGTGTTGAGATGGGTGTACAGCAGGGAGGCCTCTACCAGCACCTGCCCTAAGCGGAGGACAGGCGAGAAAGAAGGAAAACCAGAAAACCCTTTAAGAAGCCAGGCTTTGGAGAGGGGCTCACCCTCCTGGACCAGAGAGAGAATGCATTCACGTGAAGACAGACAATGCAGTCAGCCTGCGCTGGGGGCCAAGAAAATGAACAGAGTCACAGTTAACAAGGCGCTTTTACCTACCCAGGCTCTCATTTGATTCTTTGTGTTGTGATCATTTTCCCTGTTTTACACATGTGGCTTCTCCCCTAAGGTCCAAAGGATTTGTCCGTGTCAGTTGCCTGTTAAATGCAGAACTGGGATTTGAAAAGGGATTTTCAGACTTTGAGAGCCTTGAGTTTCATTTCAGGGAGCAGTAGGAACAGTTGGGACAGGTGCCAGCGTGAAGTGAGGAGGGTCTGGGTAAAACGGGACAGTGGGGACCTGTGCCTGGTGGAGAGTGAGCCTGGGACGTGGGGTGCCCCACCACTGCCCAGATGTGTGCAGATGGCTGCTAGGCCTAGGAAAGGTTTGCAGTGGGACAAGTGCCCAGACAGTCCTGTCCAGGAGCCAGGGCAGGGGGTGGCACCAGATGTCAGGGACCTGGAGCGGGGCACCTAAGGGGTGATTGACAGGACAGTCAATGACAGGCCTGATTTAGCATCTGATTTGCTAACTGACAATGGGGCCAGAGAACCCAAGATGGGAGAAAGGCACCAGAGAGTGGATGCGGCCTGAGAGCAGGCGTCATGGAGGGTGGGGACATGGAGGAGTCTGGACCAGGGCATCTCCTGGTAAGATTACAGAAGAGAGAGATTCGGCCGGCTCACTTGCTAGCAGGTCCCAGCTAGGAAGGGAGACCAGGGGGCCCCTGGAGATGCTGGGTGGGGCGGGTGGGGAGAACTGCCTTCAGTTCAGAGCCCCTCAGTGGGCTCTCACCTGCCTGCACCATGTCCGGTTATGAGATCTGACTGGATCAGACCGGACCAGACTGGACCTGACTGGATCAGACCAAACCAGACCAGAAACGACTGGACCCGACTGGACCAGACCAAACTGGACCTGACGGGACCAGACCAGAACGACCGGAACCGACCGGATCAGACCAGGCCAGACCGGATCAGACCGGATCGGAGTGGATCAGACTGGACCAGACCAGATCAGACTGGACCAGACCGGAGCAGACCAGACCCGACTGGACCAGACCAGACACAGAACTAGAACAAACAATCCAAAAATTTATATGGAACCACAAAAGACCCAGAATTGCCAAAGAAATTCTGAGGAACAGTTGCTTTGGAGGCAGGAGGCATCATTCTCCAAGACTTCAGGCAATATTACAAAGTCACAGTCATCAAGACAGTATGGTACTGGTACCAAAACAGACCCAATGGAACAGACTAGAGAACCCAGAAAGAAACCCAGACACCTATGGTCAATTAATCTTTGACAAAGGAGGCAAGAACACGGAATGGGAAAAAGACAGTCTTTTCAGCAAGCATTGCTGGGAAACCTGGACAGCTGCATGCAAATCAATGAAACTAGAACACATCTTCACACCATGCATGAAAATAAACTCAAAATGGCTTAAAGACTTATGTATAAGACAAGACACCATCAAACTCCTGGAAGAGAACATAAGCAAAACATTCTCTGACATCATCCTTACAAATGTTTTCTTAGGCCAGTCTCCCAAAGCAACAGAAATCAAAGCAAACATAAACCAATGGGACCTAATCAAACTGACAAGCTTTTGCACAGCAAAGGAAACCAAAAAGACAGCTTACAGAATGGGAGAAAATAGTTTCAAATGATGAAACTGACAAGGGCTTAAATCTCTAAAATATGCAAACAACTTATACAGCTCAACAGCAAAAAAGCCAACAACCCAATTGAAAAATGGGCAAAAGATCTGAATAAACATTTCCCCAAAGAAGATATACAGATGGCCAACAGGCACATGAAGAAATGCTCAACACCACTGATTATTAGAGAAATGCAAATCAAAACTACCATGAGCTACCACCTCACACCAGTCAGAATGGCCATCATTATAAGTCCACAAATGCTGGAGGGGGTGTGGAGAAAAGAGAATCCTCTTGCACTGTTGGTGGGAATGTAAGTTAATACAACCACTAGGGAAAGCAGTATGGAGATACCTTAGGAAACTATACATAGAACTACCATATGCCCCAGCAATCCCACTCTTGGGCATATATCCGGACAAAACTTTCCTTGAAAAAGACACATGCACCCACATGTTCATTGCAGTGCTATTCAGAATAGCCAAGACATGGAAACAACCCAACTGTCCACCGACAGATGAATGGATTAAGATGATGTGGTATGGAATACTACTCAGCCATAAAAAAGAACAAAATAATGCCATTTGCAGTAACACGGATGGAATTAGGGACTCTCATACTGAGTGAAATAAGTCAGAAAGAGAAACACAAATGCCATATGATATCACTTATATCTGGAATCTACTATATAGCACAGAGAACCTTTCCACAGAGAAGAAAATCATGGACTTGGAGAATAGACTTGTGGTTGCTGAAGGGGAGGGGGAGGGAGTGGGATGGATGGGGAACTTGGGGTTAATAGATGCAGACTATTGCCTTTGGAATTGATAGGCAATGAGATCCTGGGAACTATGTCTGGTAACTTGTGATGGAGCATGATAATGTGAGAAAAAATAATCTATACATGTATGTATAACTGGGTCACCAAGATGTACAGTAGAAAGTTGACAGAACACTGTAAACCAGCTGTAATGGAAAAATAAAAAGAAAGTAAAATTTGAAAAATGTGACAAAAAAAATGAAATAGGAGTTCCTGTTGTGTGTGGCACAGCAGAAATGAATCAGACTAGTATCCATAAAGGATGCAGGCTCGATCTTTGGCCTCGCTCGGTGGGTTAAGGATCCGGCATTGCGCAGAGCTGGGGGGGTGTCAAAGATACATCTTGGATCTGGCGTCGCTGTGGCTGTGGTGTAGGCCGACAGCTGTAGCTCTGATTCGACTCCTAGCCTGGGAACTTCCATACGCCACGGGTGTGGCCCTAAAAAGCTAGAATAAAATAAAGTAACCTTATCTCATCTTTGATAACTAGTAAGTTCTGCCCAGCCACTAAAGGGTCTTGGCTCTGTGATGCTTTGCACGCAGCAATGGCCCAGTCAGTACTTGTGGGTGGCTGATTGCTGACCCGTGCCCCGCAAGCTCCAAGTTTTTCATAAACGTTAGAAACTATGATGTGTGCAGGAGGGGGTAGCCGGTCTGTGGCCTGCTGGCTGGGGAGCTCACTGGATTCCACATAGACTTGTTTTTCCCAAGTTCACTGATGGCTTCCTGCTATCGCAACAAACTCAGCCTTGCAGGAAGTGGGTCTGGATGATGCTTCTGGATCACCTAAGTGTCAATCAATTCTGGAAGGAGTTAGTCTCTCCACAAGCAATGTTGAGTTGCTACTGTGTGCTGGGGACTGTGTGAGCTCCTGGGGATACAGGGAGATGGGATGCAGAAGGGCAGCCGGATAAAGGTGTACCTAGAATTAGATACCAAACCCTGGGGGTGCAGAGAGGGGTGGCTCTGCGGCTGAGTCACTCCAGGAAGGCTTCACGAAAGAGGTGGCCTGAGCGTTAGGCCCTGAAGGGTGAGTGGCGTGTAGTAGGTTGGGAAGCTTTTGGGGCCAGGTAGAGAGACGAGAGAGGAGAAGCTTCTAGATTGAATGAAGAAAGGACAGTAACCAGGTGGTGTGATGGCTTTAAGTGTGTTCCAGGAACACAAGCAGCACCTTCTGTGGCTGATGTTTTCAAATCTGAGCTGCACTGTTAAAGAGAGTCTCAGTGCCCCTGTGTGAGGGCCTCCCCCTTGTTCCCCCACGCCTTCCTGTGGGTGCGTCCATCAGGGAACAGCCATGTCTGCTTTGCTGTCCAGGCCCGGCTCTAATGCCTCCTTCCCTGAAGCCTCTGGCCTTGTCAAGACAGGAGTGGCTGTTATGTGGCCTCCAGTACCCTTATTGCCATGGTCTTCTGGTCTGTTTTCTCCAGCAGACTACATGCTTGGAAGGAGATGCTTGGTTCATCCCTCCATCCCTGGTGCCTGGCACTGGGCCCCCCCAGGACATACACTCAGGTAATGTTTAATTCTTTAGCCTGTTCTGCGACCCCCTCCCAGTCCCGCAGCAGACCCTCGTCCGTTTCCCCATCTGCCCTCATTAGGGATTAAGGAAGCCCTCTCAGCAGTCTGCTGCAGGAGAGAAGGTCCAGGTTAGATTGTCCCCATCAACCCCAGTGAGCACTTGATTGAGAAGATCACAATCCAGGCTTGTGTAACCAGAACCGGTGATTTAATTGATTAGAACAGGTTTTCAGTTGGCTGCTTGACAGGTACATACAGCACAGCCTCTCCCAGTCCACCTACAGGGCAAGAATGTGACAGATTTAGGTGGCAAATGCTTGGAATGCCTTGAAGATCCAGCTCCAGCCAGCCAGCTGGGTGCTACAGGGACAGGGAGGACCCTGGTGACAAATGTGACCTGATTACTGAGGCCCTTTGTTCCTAGGATGGGCCAACGAACAACAACCTGCCTGGGTGCTGACCCAGCTATTGAATGGCCCACCAGGGACTGGAAGAGGAGGAGAAGCACGTCTCCTGGGCCCTGTCCTGTTGCCTCACTGACCCCATTTGGGAACGTGGACCTTGCCCTTTCATCCTAATAGTCAGCTGATGAATCAGGACATTTTAATAAGTCCCTAGTTCCTGTATGGGATTTTGTGGTGGTATCCTTCCAAAGGAGAGTAGATGGGTGACTAGATAAGAAGAGGAGTGGGACATACGGATGAACAGAGCGTGAAGGGTGAAGTGGATAGGCAGGTGGGTGACAGAGTGAGAGGAGGGATGGATGGATGGGAAGTCAGCAGGTGCCATATCCTCTCCTAGGAACATAAAGCCCTCCAGTGGGTGACGTGGGTGCTGGCAGACCCTGTGGTATCAGTACCTTAGTGGCAGAAGGCTCCCTAGAAGCAGTTGAAGAGCTGACTCTATAGTTTATTTTATTTTGCTTTTTAGGGCTGCACTTGCGGCACATGGAAGTTCCTAGGCCAGGGGTCGAATTGGAGCTACAGCTGCCGGCCTACACCACAGCCACAGCAATGTCACATCCCAGCGGTGTCTGCGACCTGCACCACAGCTCATGACAACACTGGATCCTTAAGCCACTGAGCGAGGTCAAGGATCGAACCTGTGTCCTCAGGGATCCTGGTAGGGTTCATTGACCACCGAGCCATGAAGGGAACTCCCCGAAGAGCTAACTCTAAAGAGGGTTACTCTTCCATTTATTTTTCAGAAACAGCAATAAATAGAAAGCAACTGGTGCCTCCTGCTACCGACCAAAACTTTCAGGTATGAAGATGTCTTTATCCTCCCTTGTCAGGGTTCATGGGGAGGCCAGATGGGACAGAGTGAAGTAACCAGCAAATAGAGTACCTGAAGATAAGCACTCCTATCAAACTAATAGGACAAACAATGAAGCAACGCTGCAAGCAGTTTGGGAAATGCAGGACAAAGCATCATCTTCATAAACCCAACATTCTAGAGCAAGCCCTGTTGTCTTGTGTGGCTGTGCTTATGCACAGGAATGGTACAGAGCTGCAACTGCCATCCACATGCCTACACTCTAACCCACTTCCTCCACCTTACATGCTGTCATGGGCATTTTTCTATGCTGCTACATAATTACTTTAAATGGCCATAAAATATTCCACTCATTATACTACTGCTGTATTTAGGTTGCTTGTATTTTTTTCCCTTTGCTCATTCTTATGAATCAACACGTGTACAATAGGACCTGGTAAAATGCATACACTTAGTAGGTGCTTTATTTCTTCCCCATCTCCCTCCTTCATATATCTCTTCATCTCTGGGCTTTTCCTTAAGATAAATGTTCCTTCGGGTTCCAGGGCTTAAAGAATTTCACACATCTTGGTGCCATGTTGTTGTATTAATTACAATGATAATAATGTAAATAGCTCCATGATTACATATATTATCTCATCAAATCCTCCCAACATTTCTAAGGGGTAGCCATGACCTCATTCTAGATGAGAAAGCAGAGGCCTGCAAGTTTAAATAATCTCTCCAAAGCCTATGTTTGTCCTGTTTTCTTCTTTCTTCCCAGGGTCTGCTTCAGCATCTGGTGCATGGAAAGACTTCAATAAACATTTGCGGAATGAGGCTTGAAAGTGGGAATGTCACAATTCAAAGCCAGATCTTTTTCACTTCAAAGCCTGTACTTTTTTAACCTTAGACCTTTCCAGTAGCTCTTAATGTTCATTGGGACAGGGGGTTGGGGGGGAGATGTGGGTGTTGCCAAACCTTTGGACTCAGATTCAGAATAGCACCCATCCAGGCTCAGGGCAAAGAAGTGAGAGCTAAGATGTGTTATGGGTGGGAGTTTAGGACCCTAATTCTAGTTATTCTAGGACTGGACCTGCTTGACTTTTTCCTGAAATCACCCAGGCAGACCTATTATATAGGTCTATAATTATATATATATTGTATAGTTCTAAGAACCGTGCCATAGAGAGTGGAGCTAAGTGCTTGGTGGCCACATTGAGTTCAAAGGGTTTGTTTGTCAGCTTGTGCTATGGGGCCTGATCATGCATTTACAAATATACTGTCTCATTGGAATCAGTATCTAAAATCCAGCTTCAGGAGCTGAGAGACAGAGTGACCCTCTGGACTGGATTTCCTTTGGCCTCATCCTTCCCAGTTTCATCCCAAAGAGCAGCAGCCCCAAGAGTCTTGAGTAGTCATTTCCTAAGGTCATGCCCTCCTGGCATGGAGCAGAAATGTGTATCCCATTTCTGTTGCACAAGGTGTCTGTGTTGAGTGTCAGAATGGTTCTTCAGAGACCCCTTTAATAATAAGATCTGTCCACTGAGGCTGCCTGGCTGGGCAGAGGGCTGGAGAGGTCACTGACAGGGCTGGGCTCAGGGCTAAGGAAGAGACTCAACATGGCAGGACTTCCTGTGTGCTGGGAATTGAAGAGCTGCTTTAAACTCTGACACTCCATGGAAAAGAGTGCAGAAAAGCATGAGGTTTGGGAGGAGAAATTCAGGAAGTTTCGCATTTAGAAGGTAACAGAGGAGAAGAGTCATTGAAGGGACCAAAGATAGTCCAGGAGCTGAGAGATCATGTAATAAACAGCTCAGACTCCTAAGAAGTTCCACTCACATATGCTGAGCATCTACTATGGTCATGTGCTCTGAGAAGTCTTGGGAATAAAGTGGTGAATAAGACAGACCCCTCTCTTCAAGAAGATGCCACGGTCCACCAGGAGGCGGAAGCATAAAATAGCAATAACAACAACAACAACGAAGCACAGCATGATAAGTGTTCTATTAATGATGTCATCTACTGGCACCTAAAGGTAGAGGTGAGATGTCAGGGATCTGCAAACACCTCAAAGAATCACGTTTGAACTTCACGTTGAAGGATGGATGAGGGGTTCCCTGACACTGAAGAGTTGGAGGAGCGTATTGGTCAAAGGGAAAAGCCAAGTCACGGAGGCTCACAAGGACATGGAGCCATCAGCCTTGTGTGGGAGAAGGTGCCTCCCCTTGAGGGGATGTCAAAAGTGGCAAAGGCCTGTAAGGGGCCAAGAAGGATGGAAAGGTCGCCGCCGGAGCCAATGGATAAATGTCGATGAGCTGTGAAGAAGCAGAGGCCCCTGCACCCATTCTTTCAAAAGAATATTCATTGAGCACCAATCACTTGTGAGGCATCCAGAGAAGGGAGATGAATTGAAGAGACAATGAGCTCGGCCCTGATGGAGCTTCCACTCGTGAGAGAGGCAGACAATCCACACACACACAAGATAGTTACAGAGGATGTAGGATTGGGAAGGAAGTAAACGTGATGGTGTGAGACAGAGCAGCTGTATCTGAAGGGACCCTCTTTCAGGTGGCCAGGCCCCTAAGGCCTTCCCAAGAAGGTAACATTTGTGCAGAGGCTGAAAGATGAGAAAGTGCATCATGGGAAGAGGGAAACCTCAAAACAAATGGGAAAAACTCCACGTAGAGATGGTCCCTGACTTACAAAGTTTTGACTTTTGATTTTTCTTTTTTTTTTTTTTCTTTTGTCTTTTTAGGGCCGTAACTGCCATATGGAGGTTCCCAGGCTAGGGGTCGAATTGGAGCTGTAGCCACCAGTCTACACCACAGCTCACGGCAACGCTGGATCCTTAACCCACGGAGCGAGGCCTGGGATCAATCCTGCGTCTTCATGGATGCTAGTCAGATTCATTTCCGCTGAGCCACGACAGGCACTCCTCAACTTACGATTTTTCAACTTTGTAATGCTGTGAAAAAGATAAGCATTTGGTAGAAACCATAGCTTGAAATTTGAATTTCCATCTTTTCCCAGACTTGCCATATGTGGTATGAGTCTCCCGTGATACTGGGGAGCCGCAGCTCTGTCAACGATCACAAGGGTAAACAGGTGACACCCTCACAGCCATTCTGTACCCACACACCACTCCAATTCTCACTTCAGTGCCGCATTCAATACCTTATGTGAGATATGCAGTACTTTATTATGATCTAGACTTTGTGTGAGATGATTTTACCCAACTGCAGGCTCATATACATGCTCTGAGCACATTTAGTGTAGTCTAAGCTCAGCCATGATTCTCGGCAGATTCGGTGTATTAAATGCATTTTTCAACTTATGATGTTTTCAACTCACCATGAGTCTTTCTTTGGACTCAGTGGCCACTTACAATGGACACCTCTACTACAAGTCAAAGAAGATCTGTATTTAAAAAGAGAGAAGAGGCTGGGCTGTGGGATGGAAATCCTTTGAAATTGGATTGTTATGATCATTATACAACTACAGATGTGATAAATTCATTTGAGTAATAAAAAACAACCAAAAAAAAAAAAAAAAAAGAGAGAGAGAGAGAGAGAGAGAGAGAAGAGGCTAACGGGGTCTGAGTGTAGAAAGTGAGGGCCGGGGAGGAAGGGGGTAAGGTTCAGGGAGTTTGGATTTTATCTTTAGAGCCAAGAAAAACCACTGAAGGGTTTTAAGCAGAGAGAAGAGACTCTTTTTTTTTTTTTTTTTTTTTTTTTAGGGCCGCACGCTTGGCATGTGGAGGTTCCCAGGCTAGGGGTCTAATCAGAGCTGCAGCCACCAGCCTACACCACAGCCACAGCAATGCTGGATTCGAGCCACATCTGTGACCTATACCACAACTCATGGCAACACTGGATCCTTAACCCACTGAGCGAGCCCAGGGATTGAACCTGCGTCCTCATAGATGGTACTCAGATTCATTTCTGCTGAGCCACACTGGGAACTTGGAGAAGATACTGTTATTTCATGTTTTAAAATGAGAACTCTGGAGGCTGCATGAGCTTGAACTGGGAGGGCTCAGAGGAGGAGTAGAGCCCCGCTGGGAGGCTACTGCAGTGGTCCAGGCAGAGACCAGAGTGGCTTAGATTAAACAGTGGACAAGGAGACTGAGACAGGTGGGCACAGCTTCAGAATGTGTTTGGTAATTCAGTGGAGAGATCAATGTAAAAGAAAGGGAAGAAACAAGCAAAATGAGAGTAGACTCTTTTTCAGAAGCGTGGGTCCTGCATTCTGGGCATCCGCTCCTGCTGCGTGGCCTACAGTAGAGGAGCTGTACCCTTCCTCTTGGTTCTGGAAGATCAGAGAGGTGACCCTGCCCAAGACTTCTCTGAGAAGTCTGGCTGAGGATCTGGAAAGCCGACTCCTTCTGGATGGTCGGCTCATGTTCTTGCCAAGGAGAAATGGAGGCCATTTTAACTTATTCAATGACTGTTTGTTACCTACTTTCTGTGTGTCAAACCTGTTCCGGGAGGGAGGGATGAACAAAACATACAAAATCCATACCGTCATGGAGTTGACATTAAAGTTGGTTAGACTCACACCAGGCAACACAGTAAATAAACCATATCAAAGAGTTTGAAGAACTATGGAGGGAAGTCACAGATGCTGGAGGTGGGTGGCGGGGAGTGGCTGAGGGTGGAGAGATGGTATGTGCCAGGCTACAGTGTGTGCATGGGAAGTGGCGTTTCTGGGTCTCCTGTAGCTCGAGTGGCACCACCCCAGCCCCTGCAGCCAGTCTCGACTCATCAGACTCATTATCCTATTTGTTGTCGTCTTTGTGCTTATCACACTCTGTAATGATCGTGTTTATTTACCTGCCTATTCCTTATTCAAATAATTCAGATGAATTCTGGTGTCATTCCAAAGGGTGTGAATTCAGGGAGGAGATGAGAACGGGTATGGGATTGTGAAAGTGGAGCCATGACCTGAGGGGCTGAGTTCAAGTAGAGAAGGTTCCAGATTTGGGTACTGGGCTCTGAGCCAGACCTCCCCGCCCTGTTTCAAGTTTTGGAGATTCTTCTGACTGGGGAGAAGGAATGGATACTCATGTGAGAGGGGTTTGGAGAAACCTTTGCATAGGAGACCCTGAGGGCTGAGTGAGCCGGGCGGGCAGTCCCTTGGTCTGGGCAGGGCGTGGGAGGGCAGGGTTTCAAAACAGGGCTGTTCAGTTAGAGGCTGGCCTGTTCTTGTTCTGGTGCGAAAATGCTAGAAGAATTCCAACAGGAGGCCCCCTGTCCCTGCACTGACCTTAATCCCATGTCCCACCTCTAGCAAGGTGTGACAGACTTTCCCAAAGGAGCCTCACTTGGGAGGAGTGCCCTGAATCAGCAAGCGAAACTAAGCAGGTGTTAATTAGGTCCAGGCGGCTGACAGGTGATTGTATCTTTCCTTCATTAAGGATGAGGGGTGTGCAGGGGGCCCCCTGCTGCTCCCCGGCCCCTCCCGGCTTCCAGAGAAGGCTGCCGCTGGGTGGGATCTGCTCTGGGGAGGTGGAATGGACGACCTGGTACCCAGAGCAGAGCCCTGCTTGGCCAGGCAGGCACAGAGAAAGGGGCCCACCTCAGACCGGGGGTGGGGAGTGGGGGGAGGCAGCAAAGGACCCCGGAAAACCTTAGGCTCTGGGAGTTGGTTTCAGCAGGAAAGGAAGCGTCCTTCTTGCAGATGGTGCCATTTGTCACTGCGCCAATCCAGCTGGTTTTATTCTGAGCTAAATGTATTCTTGTCACTTGAGACATAAACATCACACACACACACACACACACACACACACACACACACACACACACCCCTATGGTGTATCACAGGTTTTGGAGGTAAAGAGCAACTTAGAAAAAACGAGGTGTCATAGAAAATTATGAGGTTGGAATTGGGGGATTAAGGTTACAGATAGTTTTAGCTGACTCTCGGTTGTGTGATTGTGATCAAGTTACCTAAACTGTGCTGAAATATTCACAGCTGTAAAATGGGTATTTTTTTAAAATTCATTTTTTATTATGAACATTTACATTTGTTGTGAAGACTTGAGCACTCAGGCAATTATATGTAAACTCTGAGGTTCTCTCCCAGTATACAGAGTAAGAACTATCATGAAGCCACATTCTTATTCAAGGGAACTTTTATAGGAAAAGAACTGGTCAGGTCTAAGAGGTTCTAAACATTAAAAAACCCTGTTGAGGGTACAAACCACTAGGTATAAAATAAGCTACAAGGGTATACTGTACAACCCGGGGAACACAGCCAATATTTTATAATAATGGTAAAAGGAATATAACCTTTAAAAATTGCAAATCGTTGTAGTGTACACCTGTAACATATGTCATTTTACAACTATATTGCAATTTAAAAAATATAAATGAATACATACAAAACCCTTTTGAATTAGTTTCTTCCTGCGCCAAATGAGGGGGGCACAGAGGACCACAAGAGTCCTTCCAGGTTAGAGTCTGCTTCCGAAGAACAAACTGCAGACAGAGGCATTTCTCAGGAGGCTCAGGGCAAAAAGCCCAAGGTGGCCTGCAGGGGAGCACGTCGGGGCATGGCCTTGGGCGCAAATGCCAGCCCCACCTCTTATGAGCTGTTCGACTTGAAGCGAGTTTCTTAACATCTTGAGGTCTCAGTTTCTTCATCTGTAAAATTGGGATAATTATTTCTATCTCCCTTGCTTTGGGGCTTGGAACGTTGATTTAAATGCAAGAATTATATAAAGTGCTTTGCCTGGTGGTTGCACGTGGGAAGTGGCGGTGGCTGACAGGCACAGGGGATACCTGAGCTTGCTCTTCAGGTTCTGACTTCTCAAAGCCTTCTCTCTTTAACCCTTCCTGAGGGAGGAAGGCTTCACCTCTCTGTACCACTGGAGGCTCCACTTGGGCCAGAAGCAGAGGGGCCCAGCTGCCTCACCCAGGAATGACAGAGCGTGGGAAATGGAGGGTCTTTATACCTCACCTGGTTTCACCCTTCACTTTACAAATGAGGGAGCTGATGAGGCCCAGAGAGGTCGCTGCTCACATGAAGCCACCTTCTTATGAAAGTGGATCAGGACCCATTCATTCGGGCTTTATAATTTATCCTTGAGGAATCCCACCTCTGATGCTGTTGGCTAGCCCTACCTGGCTTGGGGAGTTTGTCTGGGGAAGGGCAGGCTAGTTGGGGTGGCAGCGTCCTTTCCAAAGTCCACAGCGCCCCCTGCTGGCCAAGATCTGAGGGTGCTGCCTCCCGGCTGGAGGGCACCGCCTCCCAGCTCCTGGGTACTTTGAGCAGCCATTGAGATATGTTTTTAGAGATTCAGTCTTCCACTGTATCACTTAAAAGACATTTAAATAATAAAAGGCACTTTTAATTTACACTTATGATCCCCACTGCAGTGCTCTCCCGCCCTCTGTGCAGCTGGGACGCCCTCCACATCACTTGTGGCTGCCGGCAGGGCTCCCTCCATCGTTTCTTGTACTTTAGGTTTGTTGGTGATGGATTCTTTCAGCCGTTGGATGTCTTAAAAATCCCTTAATTCGTCTTCATTTTTGAAAGATTTTTTAAAAACTAGGTTTACAGTTCTAGGTTTAAAGTTATTCTTTTAGTAATTTAAAGACCTTGTTCCATTGCCTTGTGGCTTGGCTTATTTCTGACAAGAAACCTGCTGTCACTCTTCTCTTCCTTCCTCTCCAAATAATGTATTGCCACCCTCCTCTGGCTGCTTTTTTTTTCTGCTTTTTTTCTCCTCCTTCTCCAACACTGGTTTGAAGCAATTTGGTTATGATGTGCCTTGGGGTCATTCTCTTGGTGGTTCTTGTGCTTGGGGTTCATTGAGATTCTTCAGTGTACTTTTTTTTTTTTTTTAATCAAACTTGGAAAAATTTTGGCTGTTATTGCTTCAGCATTTTCCCCCTACCTCACTGCAGTCTCTGGTGGCCTCTCATTATTTGTGTGTTAGGCTGCATGAAGTTGTCCCACGGCCGACTTTACCTGCCCTTTCGTTCTTGTTTCCACAGTTCTGTTTGGGTAGCTTCTATGGCTTTGGTTTTACCTTTACCCATCCTCACATCTGCCGTATTTAATATGTCACATCCAGTTTTATTTTTTTCCTTCTCAGACTAGCTTTTTATTTCAGGAAATTTGATTTGGGTCTTTTTTTGGATTGCAGTATGCTGATATACAGTCTGGTGCATGTTCAGGTGTATAGCACGGTGATTCAGATGTTTGCACATTCCATTCCATTCTATAATGGAATATAAGCTATTGGGTGTTACAAGCTATTGGATGTAATTCCCTGTGCTATGCAGTACATCCTTGTTGCCTACCTATTTTATGTAGAGTGGTTTGTATCTGTTAATCTCATGTCTTTCCTATCCCTACTTAATCTTTCTGCTAACGTTTTGAACAGACTTACAATTATATTAACTTTTCGAGTGCCCATCCCCCTCTTCTATCATCTCTCACCATTCTGAATAGTATCAATTGATTTTTATTTTCATTTTATATCATATTTTCCTGCTTTGCATGCCTAGTCATTTTTGATGGCTGCTAGACATGACGAATTGTTGGAGGCTGTATAGACCTTTGCTTCTATAAATATTCTCGAGCTTGTTCGGGACACAGTTACTCGGAGGTAGTTTGATCCTTTTAGCTCAGTTATATTTTTCGAGCTTAATACCATTATTCTTGTCTTTTTCGGACTCAAACTCTAAAATGGTACTTCTACAGCACTTTAAAACTTCACATTGAGTGCACGTGCAGTTTCCCCATGGAAAACCCCCGCAAAGCCTCTGCTTTTGTCCCTGATGGGATGGAGCACCTTCTCCTGTGTCCCTCCCTACTTCAGGAAGCCCTGACAGACCTTCTTTTAGAACTACAGTGAGGGGTGGGGTGAGATGCTAAGAACAAATAGCTATAGTAGGGAGGAGAGGACGGGGCAGGCATTTCTGGGGCTGACTTCCAGCTGCCTTGCCCCTGCCCGACCCCGCCTCCCTTCCCTCCAGGGCCACAGACCCCTCTATTCCCGCCACAGGTCCTCTTTATTTAACCTTCAAAGCCAGATGTATTTTCTTAAGGACGGGCCCCTCTTCCTCTGGGATAGTTTGTTTTAATCAGGGCATCTTCCCCTAGCATCCTAACCAGAGATGGGCTGAAAAGCAGAGGGCTTGCAGCCCCTATCAGATGGATCAACGTCTGAGAGAAACCGCAGATGTTAATGGCAACTCTGTCCCATTTAGAACGAGAATATGAGATATTTTTATTACTTGGGATAAATATAGAAATACTGATATTGCCACACGGATCTGGTATCACCATCACTGCGCTGGCTGTGTGAAGGGGCGATCCCAGGGTCCTCCCAGGATGGGAGAAGCCCAGGGAGGCAGGACTCGGTCCCATGGGGAATTACTGAGCCCTGTTCCCAGACCCAGCCCTGTCCCATGAGGAAGCGATCGCAGGAGTAGCTGACCTGGGTTTCTTGCCTTTAAAGGCAAGGATTGCAGACTGTCTGGAGAAGGGGACTAAACCACAGTGACAAGCTGGTGTGCGGTGGGGATGCAACAGGAAACATGGGATTTGGGGGAGGGGTGGGTGGGACTCTTAGGTGGCTTTGGAGGCTTTGGTTTTGGAGATGGTGGGTGCCTGGGGTCCTGAGAGAGGGATTGTAACTTGCAGACTATCTATCATCCGCCAGGCCCGGTGTTATTTTTTTTTAACAGTCATTACTCTGTTTGTTCCTTATGGCAGCCTCTCACAGTGGGCACTATCCTTTTACTTTCTACAGTTAAGGAGGATTCTACTCAAAGAGGTTCAAATAATTATTCTGTGGGACTCACTCCAGAGTCTGGGAGGGTGAGGGGGTGTGCTGGGAGCCTGAGAGAGAGCTCATGGGACAGCCTGGCTGGGGGGAGCTGGAGCCTCTGGCTGGCCGGAGCCCCAGGTATAAGCTCTGGAGCCACCAGGAGGGGCCAAGGCTGTCCCAGCAACTGCCGCTCCAGGAGTGAGGGGTGGCCGTGGCAAGGAAAGAACCTGAAACTGTAGGACCAGGAGGGGCAAACCTAGAGTGAAAACAGAACTTGAGGGTAGAAATGTGATGGAAAAGGTAAAGAAATAAAGAGATGGATAAATAAATAAAGAGCTAGGGTCTGTAGGGAAGTTGAGAAGAGGTGAAGGTGTGAAATATTAATTCGGACCATATGAAATTGTGATTTTGTAGGTAAGAAAAAGGTGGATTAGGAGCAGTTTTATCTGTTTAATCTGATGTAAACTCCCTGAAGCTACGAGCTAAACCCTCCCCTGCACACTGCCTCCAGGAGCCCCACTTCATGTTAGCACCTGGAATGCCCGCTTATTCCCAACTACATGTTCAGAAGCCCCTGTTAAAACCCACGTATGTTACCTGGGAGGAATGAGCATTATCTAGCAGCTTTCTGGCATGACTGATTTTATCAAGCCAACTTGTCCTCTTATCAAGGACAGCAGTTCTATCCAGCGACGGAAAGAGCACTGGCATTTGGATTGGACGGAGCCTGGGCAGGGGAGCCTGTGGGCAGCAGGCTGGCTGGGCCGGGAGGGCCTGGACGGAGCACCGGGAGAGAGAGGAGCCCTAGGCCGGGGACCCAGAAGACCTTGGCTGGTTTACCTCTCCCCCAGCAGCCCTGTGCTGCTCCTGTAGCTCGGGACCCAGGAGTCCTTGGTGCTCTGGCACCCTCTGCAGGCAAAGTCCTGAACTGCACCACTGTGTCTCAGGAAAAAGGAGCTCAAGATGGAAGCGGAAGGGAAATAGATTTTTCGAATGTATGCCGGATGTCAGCAGTGGGCTGGGCACTTAGCCTCAAGCAGTGGCCATCATTATCCCTGTTTGACGGAGGTATAAGCTGAGGTTCAGAGAAACCATGTGACTTGTCCAAGATCATAACTCAGTAGCAGAGGAGCTGGGATTAAATCCAGGTTTGCCCCTCTCTGGAAGACGAAATTTGACTGTGGGCATCTCTAGAGCAAGGAACAACCTCTCTTGATTTATAAGTCCCCAGAGTATAGTGGTGGGCAATTAGTGCCAGCCTTCAAAGACACAGGGCCCCATTTAAGCCCCTACCTGTTATGCTTCTCCCCAGAGCCAGTTCGCACAGTTCGCAGCAAGTGTGAGCCCCTCTGCACAGGGGAGGAAACTCGGGCACAGGTATGTGTCTGGTTGCCCTCAACCCCTCTCTAATGAATGCTCTGGACAACTTCTTAGAAAACACTCCGCCAGAGTTCCCACTGTGGCTCAGCTGGTTACAAGCCTGACTAGTATCCGTGAGAATGAGGGTTCGATCCCTGGCCTTGCTTAGTGGGTTAAGGATCCGGTGATGACCTGAGCTGTGGTGTAGGTCGCAGACAAGTCTTGGATCTGGCGTTGCTGTGGCGGTGGAGTAGGCGGCTGTCAGTCGTAGCTCCTATTCGACCCCTAGCTTGTGAACTTCCATATGCCACAGGTGTGACCCTAAAAAAAAAAAAAAAAAATAGAGAAAAGAAAAAGAAAAGAGAAAGTAAGAAAGAGTGGTGCATGGCTTCCTGGCCTTTTCCTATAAGGGACCACCTTTCATCTGAACACCAGCTCTCCCTGTCTGACAAATGAGGAGACATGATTTTAGAGATCTATTCACCCATGCATGCAACCAGTAAGTATTTATTGAGCCTCTGCTGTGTCCCAGTCAATGTTATTGGCTCTAAGGACACAAGAACAGAACAGATAAAAGTGGGGTTGAAAAAATGGGGGGGGGTAGGCAATAAAAAATAAGCCTAATAAATAGGTAAGCTATATAAAATGTTGGAAGGTGATAACTTAAAATAGAGCTGAACTAGGACGCATGTGGTGGGCATGGGGAGTGAGTTGCAATTTAAATGGACTGGTCAGATTCGGATCTCTTTAATTAAGAAGCCTACCTTTCACCAGTGCTTGAAAGAGGTTAAGGAGTGAGCCGAGGAGATATTTTGCCTAAGAGCATTCCAGGCAGAGGAAGTCGCTAGTGCACATGCCCTGAGGATATAGGATATGCACGCAGGATACAGCTAGGAGGCCAGTGTGGCTGCAGGGGTTGGGGGGTGAGAGAGGAGGAGAGTAATGGGGACCAGACATCGCCATTTATTGAGCAACTGTCATCTAGGCTGTGGGCTCGTACCCCTAGTTTTAGGTCCAGCTTCTCCACTATTCTGAGACCCACGACTGTTCTTGGTTCTCTCTTTTTGTGACATTCAGTAGACAATCTTTTATGAAAGAGAAAGCACAGAAATTACATTCTTCTGTAAAACGAAAGCAAATACGGTGCTTCATTCACTATGGCTCTTTCTTATTTCTTCTCCTTTCTCTGGGTAGTGGGTACAGACTAGCTCAGGGTATATGCTGCAGGGTGTGTGTGTGATGGGGGTGTGCGGTGGGGTTGATCCAGGCAGGCACCTGCATTTCGCCCCTTTCTGACGGTGGGGATGGTGCACATTGGAAAGGCTGCACCCACGTGCTACGGAGAAGGGTGGGCGCCACCTGCTGGTGGTCCGTGCAAACCACCTCTTTCTTGGGTGAATCTTGCCTCCTTTTTTGCCAGGTCAACTTGGAAATGGCACAGGCAGCCGTCCTCTATGTGATTTTACCAAATTAATTCCTCCCTTTTCAGTCTTCCCAAAGCACTTTGTGTATCTGGTACCTTTATGATCGCATCATGTTAACTTCCCTTTGCCATGGCATGTGCTGGTATGTGTTAGGAACAATATTTTCTACACCTGAGATGTCATTCATCCCCTGTTAAAGGACCACAACTTCAAAAATCGTCTATTTCCAGAAACCATCGCTTAATAGCCCCCATCTCCCAGTCCCCTGTGGCCCCTGTGCTACTTCAATAGACTGTGTGGTTACTGAGTCTGTTTCCCCAGTGTATGAACCACCTGAGTAAGGGAATTAGCATCCTCTCCTCTGATTCCAGATGACAGCACAGGGCCTGGGTCATGATGCGCTCAGTAGCTGCTGAAAGGAAAAATGAATGGATAGCAACAGACTAAATAGAGAACAGACTGTGCTTTAATATGTGCAGATAGGAGTTCCCGTCGTGGCGCAGTGGTTAACGAATCCGACTAGGAACCATGAGGTTGCGGGTTCGGTCCCTGCCCTTGCTCAGTGGGTTAACGATCCGGCGTTGCCGTGAGCTGTGGTGTAGGTCGCAGACGCGGCTCGGATCCCGCGTTGCTGTGGCTCTGGCGCAGGCCGGTGGCTACAGCTCCGATTCGACCCCTAGTCTGGGAACCTCCATATGCCGCGGGAGCGGCCCAAGAAATAGCAACAACAACAACAACAAAAAAAAAAAAAAAAAAAAAAAAAAAATATGTGCAGATACGTAGAGTTCATATAAATGGAAGAAAAACGTCCTCTTTTGGTGGGACAGTTCCAAAGAGTTATTGCACTTAAAAAAAACTTTATCCTAAATATTGATGCTGGCAACTCAAGAACATCCCTTCTTAAGACTTTTAGGGGTCAAAGTTCACACAAATATTCTCAGATGTTAAGGTTATGACTTTTAAACAGAGACAGACCGCATGCATTTTAGGTATTGCTGAACTTTGCTCATCCTCTAATTTGATAAGATTCCATAGCAGGTCTTAACTGATAGCTGAAAAAAAGATTTTGTCTCAGCTCTTGTCACATCTTAGTGTGACTGTTTGGCTACATGTGTGCCTCTCAACAAATAGTTTGAGATTTCTCCTATGCTTTGATTTTCTGTCATTGCACTATGATTTGCTGAGATGGGGCCTTCTTTATATGTACGATGCTTGAAGTTTGTGGAACTTTTTGTATTTGTGTGTCTTTCATCCGATTTTGAAAATTCTTGGCCATTATTTCTCCAAGGATTGCTCAGTCCCATTCTCCCTGCTCTTTTTGGACTCCAGTGATGTGCATATTGACGTTCTGAGCATTTGTCTTATTCACTCTGCTCTGCCCCACCCCCAGCTATTTTTCCTCTATGTGCATAGATTTGTATATTTTCTTTTGGCTTTTCTTCACTTATCCTGTCTTCTTCCATTCCCAGTCTGCTATTAGATCTGTTCCATATGTTTCTAACTCCAGATGCAGTATTTTTTTTTTTTTTTTTTTTTTTTTTTTTGTCTTTTTGCCTTTTCTAGGGCCGTTCCAGTGGCATATGGAGGTTCCCAGGCTAGGGGTCTAATCTGAGCTGTAGCCACCGGCCTACACCAGAGCCACAGCAACGCAGGATCCAAGCCACGTCTGCGACCTACACCACAGCTCACGGCAACGCCGGATCTTTTAACCCACTGAGTAAGGCCAGGGATCAAACCCGCAACCTCATGGTTCCTAGTCGGATTCGTTAACCACTGCGCCACAACGGGAACTCCAGTTGCAGTATCCTTTAGAATATCCACGTGGTTTGTTTCTCATTCCAATTCTTTGTTGATGTTTTCCTCCTTTTCATCTGGTTTATTCACTTTTCCTCTATTTTCTCTAACATATTTATCAAAGTTATGTTAAAGTACTGGTATGTAAAACCCCAGTACCTGGATCATCTGCTTTGATCATCTGCTTTGGACCGCTTCTGTTCATTTTGCTTTTTCTCTTACAATGACACCACAAAGGGTAATTATGTGAGGTTAAGAATATGCTCACTAACCTTATTATGGTAAACATTTCACAATAACATCCTATCGTATGCCTTAAACTTACACAATAGTATGTCAATTATATCTCAATAAAGCTGGAAAAATCATCTTAATAAAAATCACCTTAATAATAACTTAAAGAACACGATCAATGAAACTACAGAGCTTTGCAGTCAGATATGAAACAAAAGTTGAGTAGAGAAGCATGCCTTTTCTCTGGAAGGGAAGAATGAATATTAGAAAGAGGTCAATTCTCCCCCCCCCCAAATCATACTTTTTTTGTGCAGCTCCTTCAAAAAGGAATTGAGCATTCTGGAGTTCTCCTGTGGCACAGCAGCCTAAGGATCTGGCACTGTCACTGCAGCAGCTTGGGTTGCTGCTGTGGTGAGTGTTCGATCCCTGGCCCAGGAACTTCCACATGGTGGTGTGGCAAAAAAAAAAAACTGTATCGAGCATTTTAGTATTTGATTTAATATAGATGTTGAATTATGTGAATCGAATTTTAATATTTTTAAAAAGAATAATGGAGGGGTAATAATAATAACCCCTGACTGGATAGTTTGGAAGGGATGGAGCGGTAAAACGGAACATGCGCCGTCTCTGCACAGCTCTTCTCAGAGCCTGATGCTCTGACGTCCTGCTTCCTGCCCTGAGACATCAATCAAGACCATGGTCCTTGATCCATCTCCAGGCGGCAGCTGGAGGAGACGTGAGGAGGCAGAAGTAACCCCAACTCTTCCTCAGGTGAGCATGCCAGACACCCCGCTGCGGTTCCGGGGACCCCCAACCTTCCTGCCTGGTCAGTTTTCTACCTGGACTTGGTCCTGGGAAAAGGAAGGGCTCAGAAAGTTGCTCTTTTTTAAGGCAGAAGCCCCTGAAACAGATTCAGGGGTCCACCTCCCGTCTAGCCTCCTCCATCCACAGAATCCCTAAGTCTCCAGCTTGGTGAGCTCGTTTTTTTTTAACTCTTTTTTTTGGGGGGGGGATGGGGGATTGGTTAGAGGGTTGTTCCGTTTTGTTTGCTGACATGTAAATACTAAGGACAAGGGAAAACACAAACAAACCTCTAGCCAACTCAAGAAACACCAAAGCTGTAAAAACAAAGAAAGATGTACTTTATTATATAAAGACTGAAAATGTTTCTAAAACAAAAGATATTGTAAGTAAGGTCAATAAAATCTGATCGATTATATATTTTAGTCAAGACAGATCAAGTTTTTGAAAAGTGAAAAGAAAAATTTAAAGTAATAAAATAAATTTTGTAGGAATAACCAATAAACACAGTTTTAAAATCTCAAAACTACTGCCACTCAGGGACTTAAAAATGACTAAGGAGACGGATAAAAACAGTGATAAGCATAAAAGAAAATGACTCAATGCAGGGAGTGATTTAGAAAAGAAGAGAGGACAGTGGCATAGGCCAGGCAGACAAAAGCGGGAGCCCCTTCCCCCCACCCCCAGCTGGAGCCACAGGCAGGGGAGACTGCAGGGGGGCATTTTGGGGGTCACTTACGTGGACTTTTTGAGGGTGCACTTGGGAGGGTAAGGGCCTGGCACTGCTGCTGGTTTTGCTAGCAGGTCATCTTGGCACAAGTTCAGTCCACCTAAAAGCTAATAATGAAACTCTTTATATACTTACACCAAGGTCATTATAGAAACCAGTCCCCGAGTCCTTGTGTGGGAAAAGCCTTGTCCTTTAGCCTCCCAGTCCTCCCCTCAGGCTCAAAAGGCTGACTCCGGAGTTAATGATTAAAAAATATTGACACAGGAAGTTCCCCTCATAACTCAGTGGTTAATGAATTCCACTAGGAACCATGAGGTTGCGGGTTTGATCCCTGGCCTCACTCAGTGGGTTAAGGATCTGGCGTTGCTGTGAGCTGTGGTGTAGGTCGCAGACACGGCTGGGATTCCACGTGGCTGTGGCTGTGGTGCAGGCCGGCAGCTACAGCTCTGATTAGACCCCTAGCCTGGGAATCTCCGCATGCCGCAGGTGCGGCCCTAGAAAAGACAAAATGACCAAAAAAAAAAAAAAAAAAAAAAGTGGATACAGCTGAAAACTGGTTAAAACAGTCACCACGATGTTTTGTCCTGCCTTGGCCCACTGACTTTAACTGGCTTTTCACAAAGGATTTCTTCCTTGCTTAATTGCTTTATTTACTAGTGTTTACTTTTTAGAATTATATTGCCCCTAGCATTTCCTTTTGTAATTGAAACACCCTCTAACACCCTTTCCCGGGAAGCAATCATCTTTCCAGCGAAAAGATCAAGGACCGATAACCCGAAGACAACCAGAAACCGTTACTGGACCGACTGGCTCTGGACTTGACAACCCCGAAATGATCTATGAGGGAGAATAACACAGACCCCTTAGTCAATAACCCTGTCTTCCAAGCTAAACCTATAAACCCCCTTGCTAGTCCCTCTCCAGGGGACACAGTTCTGAGGGATTAGCCTGCTGGGACCTCCTTTGCCCGGCAAAGCAATAAAGCTGTTCTTTCTGCTTCGCCCAACACTCTGTCTCTGAGACTTAATTCTCTTTTAAAATCAATATATATACATGGAGTTCCCATCGTGGTGCAGAGAAAACGAATCTGAGTAGGAACCATGAGGTTGCGCGTTCGATCCCTGGCCTCGCTCAGTGGGTTAAGGATTTGGCATTGCCGCAAGCTGTGGTGTAGGTTGCAGACGCAGCTCGGATCCCGAGTTGCCGTGGCTGTGGTGTAGGCTGGCAGCAACAGCTCTGATTCGACCCCTAGCTTGGGAACCTCCATATGCTGCGGGTGCGGCCCTAAAAAGACCAAAACAAACAAACAAACAAACAAACAAAATCAATATCTATGTGGAAGAGGAATGACCTTTAGATCATAGTTGCCTCTGTGACCTGAAGAAGCTACATCTCTCCTGCAAGTACAGGAAATTGGATTAAATAATCAGTAGGAGGCGCTGCTTCTTCTCCTCCCAGAGGGGAGCCAGGATCGGTCTGTTCATGCTGACTACAGAAGGAGTCCCACCCCTGACATTGCTGTTCCCTGGGTGCAAACCTGAGCTCCCGACTAGACGTCCAGGACCACTAGGAGTGCTCGGGCTGTGTCTAGCCGCTAGCACTCCAGAAGGAGACCTGGTTTGAAACATTCTCAACCCCATGGTGTAAATATTTCTAACTTGGCGCCTGTCCGCCTCCCCACATGGAAACCCTGGGCACAGTGAGAGAGATGGGCCCTGTTGGCTCCCCTGGACCATCTGGGCAAATCCGGGACACAGACGCAGAGATCAAGGCACAGCCAGTCTGGCTCCTGCTCCGTGTGGCACAAACACACACACCCTTTCCTCCGCCTCCTCCTTCCCCTCTGTCCTCTCTCTGCCCCTGGCCATCCCCCTGCTGCCCTCCTCTTCTTTCTCCCCTGTCCTGCTCATTTCCCGCTCACCCTGGTCACAGACGGGAGCAGGGAGTGGTCCCTGGCGAGTCAGAGTGGATGAGAGACTGGAGCCTGGGGGTCTTTTACTGGCCCCCCCGCTTGGCTGCTGGAAGCACAGGAGGTGGCTCCTGCCCAACCAGGCACGTGCTGGGTCGTACCTGATGTCTTTGGAAGTTAGGTTCCTGTCTGGTCAGGGAAAGAATTCAGAAATGAGATGGAAAATTGAGAAAGAAAATTGAGGATTTACTTTGGTGAGAATTACACCTCTGAAGGAGAGGTGGGCAGACAGGCGAGCAGCTGCCCTGCATTTTTTTGGCACATCGATTATCCTGGGCATTTGGTTGTATGGGCAGGATATTCACTGGGAAGGCAGAGTTTGGCAGCCGTATTCCTTAATTTTCAAACTTGCTTCACCTTTCTGAAGGGAGAGGGGTTTTTTCCTTAATTAGTTTTATCAGAAGTGTCATGGCCTTGGTGTACGTGGGTCCTTCTTATCTGCATAGCTAATTTTATTATAATGAGGTTACATTCAGACACTGGATATCTGAGCTCTTTCCACCTTTCTTTGTCTGCCCCCAGGGCACTGATCACCTCAAAAGTTGTGGTTTCCCATCAGTCTGGAGGTTTCTGCTTTTCTTTATCCACCCATGGACCCTGCTGTTTGCATGGTGTCTGGTTTCCTGCCATCTGGCCCCAGGCCCCCCTGCTCTGCTCCTGTAGAACTGTCTGCCTGCTGTAACACTGACACTCCCCTGCCTCCTTGTGCCTGCCTCCCGGGAGGTCTTGGGAGCTCCCGGGACCACCCTGGGTCTGATATTGGGCCTAGAGGGGCTTCACCAGCCCCAGCCCTCCCTGGAGAGTGGACCTGCCATCCCCGGGACCAGTGCCTGCAGAGGCTCTTCTCTGCAGCTCCTTCGAGCGTGTCCTCTTGATGCCGGAAAGATGATATCAGAATCGGGGTTCTTGTTCACTCAGTCGAAGAATGAACTCTGCGAACACCCAGGCAGCAAGCAAGCAAAGTCTTTATGAAAGGAAAGCAAATAGCTCCCAGGGCTGCTGGGAGGGAGGAGAAGAGCCCCTTTCTTTATTGTCCTATAGGGATTTTTATCTCTTAAAGATGAGGGTTGGGTACAAACGTGGGGTCCAGAGAGTTGTGGTTTTCTCCTATTGGCCTTGCTCAATGACCTATATTAGTCCTTGTCTAATAGGGGTTTTAGGGTTGGAAATGTCCCCTAAGTTTTATGGGGTTTTTTGGTCCGTTTCTTTCCTTAGGTTGAGTCACCATTCCTCTCCTTCCTTTTCTTTCAGTTGAGGAGTGGGCTAGAGATTCGAATTACCTACAGTAAACAAACGCTGTGGGGAATGCGCATTTCCTATAATAAAACAAGGCCTGTGGCGGTGTTTCTCTCTGGAGCCTTTAAGCCACAAATATTAATCAATATCCATATCAAAGAAATGCATCTGAGCCCTTGTTCCCACACTGACTCCCTGAGTTAATATTCTGTCTCGCTCTGAGGGAACCTGAATTCTGAGCCATAGCTTTTCCTGGTCCTTGTGAGATGTTCTATTCTGGCTTCTCCCACCCTGAGAAGTTGCTCTCCCACATGATGCTGTGGGTGCAGCCAGTCTGACAGGGATGGAGGAGGATATTATACAGGTCATTATGGAAGCCCCAATAAGGGACCAGAGACAGCGAGAGAAACCTAAGGAACTTTGGGAGATCGCTGTTAGTTAACGATTGCTCAAAAGAGCCATCAGAAAGAGGCAGGATTGCTTGACAAGTGGAGGCAAGAGATATGCCTCAGGTCATTGGGTGGGGAATGGGGTGAGGCCTAGGTTCAGGTTCAGACCAAGGGCAGGTGTTTAAGGACCACCCTTCTGCTGATTTGAATAAGCACCTTGACAGCAGTCGTAGTTTTCCCTTATAGGGTCAAATACTCTCTGACCAGATACTAGGGAGGAGCTACTACTGAAGGAGGAGAAAGAGGCCTTCTTTTCTCAGCCCCATAATCCTCGAGGCAGCGCCTCCTTGTCTACCACTTGCATGTCTCACAAACATCTTCTCCTAATAAATCTATTTCTTGCGTATTGCTTTATGTCTTGCTGAATTCCTTCTGCCCCGAGGCACAAAGAACCCGAACCTCAGTAAGTCCAGACATCAGGTGAGTGATTCTAATTTAAAAACTGTGGGTTCATTGTGGCGCAGAGGAAACAAATTCAACTAGTAACCATGAGGTTGCGGGTTCAATACCTGGCCTCGCTCAGCGGGTTAAGGATCCAGGGTTGCCGTGAGCTGTGGCGTAGATTGCAGATGCGGCTTGGGTCCTGCATTGCTGTGGTTGTGGTATAGACTGGCAGCTACAGCTCTGATTTGACCCCTAGCCTGGGAACCTCCATATGCCATGGGTGCGGCCCTAAAAAGCAAAAAAGGCAAAAAACAAAAACCAAAAACAACCCCAAAACTCCCAAAAAACTGTGGGTTCATGTTCCAATCTGGGACAGATGGGGGTCCCCCGGGAGAAACCAGAGGTGGGGGGATAAATGATTCTTTAACATGTTTCCTTGTGTCTCTTTATATCTCAGAAAATGTTGGGAAATAGCTTAGGTCAATGAAGAAACACCTGCCTGTAGATATTCTTGTGTCTGTCTCTACCGCCGTCACAGCCACCTGCATATGATCCTCCTGAGAGCAGAAACCCTTTGCCTCCTGGCTGAGGTTCCCTTGGGGGCTAAGCAAATGCTTAATTGCCCAGTCAGTGCCGACTGAATGCATGGATGCCTGACTGCCCGACTGCCCCCATTCATACAGGGATGAAAAAATAAACATGGCTGAAGAAGCATGGCCTGGGGCTGGTTTCAGAAGCTCTACTTGAAGTTCACCTGATCTGGAAAGTCACTAATCTGAGCACTAGCCCCTCCAGCTGTTTCCTTGATTTATCCAATGAAGGTTCCTGGGAACTGAAATTCAGTATGTTCCAGAAAACCCCTTCCGATCTAACACTGGAACTTCCTGTTGGAGCCCTCTATGGCCCAGGAAAAACCTCGCCCTTCCTTGATGTATTGCTCGCATCTGTTTTCTTCATTTGCTCGATTTACTAATCCAGCTTTTTTTGTGTGAAGTCATGGAAGCCCTTTGGATCCTCTTGTCCGCACTGGCGCTCTCTGGTCCTGGCCCTGGCCTCGGTCTCCACGCGCAAAAAAGTGGATGTGAGGGTTTGTTAGACCATAATTTTCAAAAGTTAAAATCATGACTCATACCCAAATATATATTTGGCATGTTTCAACTTATTTCATTCACCAATAAAGGAGCCAGCAGGATGATAAACATGGTTCAAGGCAAATAGGAGATACCAGTGTATATACAGGCAGAAAAAGAAAAAATGCTGGGAGTTTCCTTCATGGCTCAGCGGTTAACGAACCTGACTAGGATCCATGAGGATGCAGGTTCGATCCCTGGCCTCGCTCAGTAGGTTAAGGATCTGGCCTTCCCGCAAAGTGGGGTGTAGATGTCAGACACGGCTCTGATTCCCTCATTGCTGTGGCTGTGGTGTAGGACAGCACCTGTATCTCTGATTGGACCCCTAGCCTGGGAAGTTCCATATGCTGCAGGTGTGGCCCTAAAAAAAGAAAAGAAAAAAAAAAAGGAGGAAAGAATGCTGAATAAGTTTGCAAATTGAAATATGAAACTCAATAATGTCCTAAAGGGCAATGAAACCATTGGGTTATCTTTCCTCCTGGACATAAAGAATTTGCAACTTAGAAATTGTTTATAAATTAAATATAACTTTATGCGGTTAGGTTAATAATCTGGGGAACCTAACTAATAAAGTCACTAATCTAGCCAATAATAAATAGAATATGTAAATAGAATATGTGTTTTTTCACACTTTCCCCTGAATACTAAAATCACACCCTCCCCCAAATAATTTCAGATCAAATAAACTAAGCAGGCTTGGCTAGTAGCATGCAGTACACATTTGAAAGACTGCGCAGAAGTCTGTTTTTGCTTTATTTCTAAGTTTTGGATCATTTTAATGCCTCACTCCCTAGGCCTCAGAAAAGTGGGGCCTCAGAAAAGTGGGGCCTCAGAGCCTATGTCCCAACTGGCTCCCGGCTGCAGCCGCATCTCGTCCATGAATGTTAGAGGGACAGCTTGGACATGGCCATGACCTTCCAGGACGGAAGGAAAAAGGCAGCAGCTTGTGAGAGAATTCATGAGTCCTGCTCCCGAGAGGCTGGGCTCACTTTGGAGCCTGGTGCTAACACCTTTTAAGAGGTGTCCTGACATAGCCCCTTGTCCCTCTGTTTCACGCAGGACCTGTGACTTTCCCTGTCTGGTTGCAAAAGTGACTTTACCCATGAGAGCAGTGGAGCTGGATCTGAGCAGAACCTCTGGTTTCCAAAGAGCCTCCCAGGAATGTGGTGTGTAAAGGAAGAAAGGGACACAGTGAAGCGGGAAGAGAACGAACAGACAAGCCGGCTGGGAGCAGAGGCCCTGGCCCCAGGGGAGGGCAGGCTCTGGGCCCCTGCTGACTCAGGCCAGCTAGTTTCACAGCAGATGATAGGACCTGTCGGGCTCTGTCCTCATCTCAATTCATCACCTAAGCCACAGCCCCGACATCAGAACACACCGGACAGTGGCTGGCATTTCGTAGTGGAATTGATAGCATTTTTTTCTTACTTGGTGATCCGTAGAATGGGTGGTTCACCTTCTAGTTTATAGGAAGAGGTGTGTATATATGAAATATGAATGAAATGGTGAGTCTGGAATTGACACTGAGCCCACATAAATTCCGTGGGCAGGAGGATCACGCCTATTACTTGAACTCCGGGGAATAGATTTCGTCACGGTTAGTAATGCCTTTTAGAAGCTATTTACCAGCCACACAACGAACGGGCTTCAGAGTGTTGTAGAGAGAGCAGGACAAAGCAGATCCATACAGCATCCTCTCCTGGCTTCTGTGCACTTGACAATGCACTTGTGCGCTACTGCATGGATGTCAAAAGACTGCATTCGCTTAGGCTTCCCCGTGCACAAGGAGGATCTGAGAATCCCAGCCTGTGGCTGTATGTCTCCTCCTTCGAAACTCAAGCAAGTCAGGGCGTTCCTTCACACCAATCCCCTTTCAAACAACAGCTAACTCAGCAGCAAAGATTGAGCACAAACTTCAGGTTAATATCATATTTTATTGTCAGAACATTGAAAGAATAATGTCCAAGTTCATGTCTTTTTACGTAAAAGGACACTTACTGTCATATTCACGTACAAGACAATTATTTAAAGGAACATTTCAAACATATTTTGTAGTAAGATTCTCCCTGGTAATTAGTATAGCTCTAATTTATTTGTTTGATTAATGCGTCCACATTTTAGGTTTATCAAAACAAACCATACAGGCATTTAAACATTTTTATTTAGTTCCTTAAAAATTTTAAGTTTTTTTCTTTTATTGAAGTATAGTTGATTTACCATTTTATATTTAGTTTTGGATATATAACATAGTGATTTGATATTTTAATAGATTCCATGTAAAGTTATTATAAAATATTGGCTATATTCCCTGTGTTGTACATTATATCCTTGTAACTTACTTATTTTATACCTGGTATTTTCTACTTCTTAATCCCTGTCCCCTATCTGGCTTCTGCCCTAACCCCTCTCTCCACTGGCAACTCCTAGTTTGTTCTCTGTATCTGAATCTGTCTCTGTTTTGCCTTATTCATTCATCTGTGTATTTTTATTTTATTTTTTCTTTTTAGGGCTGCACCTGCAGCATATAGAAGTTCCCAGGCTAGGGTTTGAATCAGAACTGCAGCTGCCAGCCTACACCACAGTCACAACAATGCCAGATCTGAGCCTTGTCTGTGACCTACACCACAGCTCATGGCAACGGCTGATCCTTAACCCACTGAGGGAGGCCAGGGATCAAACCTGCGTCCTCATGGATTACTCGTTGGGTTTGTTGTAGGCTGAGCCACAAAGGGAACTCCCCATTCCTTTGTTTTATTTTTTAAAATTCATTTATTTCTATTTGGTGGATTGATTTTTTTCCCTATCCAGCTGAAGTTAAGAACCCAGCCATCTGTTCAGAGAGAATGAGTAGGACTTGATAAGCAGAGTGAAAACATGAATCAAAACTCACAAGACCATGGAGTTCCCGTCGTGGCTCAGTGGTTAACGAATCCAACTAGGAACCATGAGGTTGCGGGTTCGGTCCCTGGCCTTGCTCAGTGGGTTAAGGATCCGGCGTTGCCGTGAGCTGTGGTGTAGGTCGCAGATGCGGCTTGGATCCAGTGTTGCTGTGGCTCTGGCGTCGGCTGGTGGCTACAGCTCCGATTCGACCCCTAGCCTGGGAACCTCCATATGCTGCGGGATTGGCCCTAGAAAAAAGACAAAAAAAAAAAAAAAAAAAGATTAAAAACTCACAAGACCAGGGGAATTTAAAAATATTTATTGTAGCAAAGCGACTCATTCAGAGCAATCACATCCGAATATCAGGAAAGCGAGTCTGAGCCCAGCCCGAGTCACTGTGCTGATGGCTGCTTCTGCAGCGAGCCCCAGGGTGGTCTTGTCCCCCAGGAGAGACTCATCAAGGGATGGAGGAGACTGAGGGCCAAGAAGCACAGGACTGGGGCTGGTCTTCAGCTGATTCTCAGAGGCGAGACAGGAAGCAGCCCCAAAGCTGTGGCAACAGCTGGAGCTCTGCTGTCCCAGTGTGCTGAGGCCACTGCAGCCCTGCGGCTAAGGCCACAGCAGGAAGAGACTGGAGCAGGGCATCTTGGGAGGGCCCCTAGGGGGACATTTTGGGGGACACTTGGTCGTGGGTCCTTTGAGAGGAGGCTGGCAAGGCTGCGGGATTTGCTGGCAGGACATCTAGGTGGGATTCAGTCGACCTAAAATCCAATCCAGATGCTTTATGGACTTGTGAAATCCAAGATCACTGTTTCCTCCTTTGGAATCTAACCCCAGGCTGCTGACACCTGTAAGTAATCAGAAGTGTGCATACACACACACACACACACACACACACACGTTCAAGCCAAAGCCGCCATCTTGCTCATTAAACATGAATATCTAAGATACGGCACAATTCTTGTCACAGAAAATGTTCAATAAATGTAGGTGGAAGACTGAAACAGAAGCTCCATTAGAGGAGGGATTTGTCAGCCTCCACTTCTGCACACTTTACATTCCAGTATCTGGAACACACCAGATAATCTGTAGGAGCTCAATAAGTAATTGTTGAATATATGAATAATACATGAATGGATAAATGGATGAGAAAAGAGAGGAAGGGAGGGAGGAAGGAAGGAAAGCAATTATATTCAAAGTAGAGAAAAGGAGCAGATGGTATTTCACGGTATCACCAGGTGTCATCATTTTCTCTGTATGCCTCTGTCCCCTCTCTAAGCATCTACGAATGTGTCTGTGAAAGGCAAATGGCCTAGGATACACCCTCTCCAGCCAGCTGTCTCAGTTAACAGAGGCCGGACATTGGCGAGAATTTGGGTCGGCTAATCACTCACCATCCAGGTAGTTCCTCAGGGGATCCTGCCAGATCCAAGGCAAAATCTCTCCTCCTCCCCGATTCCCCCTCCCTCCCTTTCCACTCCGCGTGGTCTCCAGCAGCCCCCACCCTCTAAGCTGTGCTCCCTTTAGGTTCCTAAAGACCCACTCACCTGGTCAAACCCAGTTATGGACCAGGCAATCCTGAGGTTCAGGGCGGATGAGGAGCAGGTGCAGAGATGTGTTTTATAGGCTCCGGGTAATTCCTGGCTCTGGGAGGAGCAGGAAGTGGCTCCTTCCACATTCGGGCACATGCAGGGTGACTCTTGACATTCCATTCCCGCTCCCTGACTGTTCAATCCATCCTTCCCTGGAGAGCCTGAGCTACTCTTCTGCAGCTGCAGACCGAGCCCTCACCAACTGTGGCCTTTCCCTGGTGGGGACTCTAGGAAGCCACATGAAGACTCCTCGCCCCTGGGTTGAGAATCTGGTTTCTCAAAACTCTATGATTCTGTTCTTTCTTGGAAATGCATAAATAAATTATTTTCCTCTCTTCTCAATTCAACCCATGACCCAGCTTCCTTGGTCCTTAAGAAAATGGCTCTTTAAACCCATGGGCCAGCGGCCAGGTTTAAGCCCAGGCAGCACAGCTTCCATACTGGTTGCATCGCTCTCTCATCTCCACCCCCCCTCCCCTGCCCTGCCCTCCCCTCCTCTTCTCTCTTTTTGCTTTCCTTCCCTTCCCCCACTCATCTCTCTCTCTTTCTCACAAACACACACTCACTCTCTCCACCACCCCCTCCCCCTTCTCTTTCTCGCTCCAGTGATGGAGTAAACATGGGGGTGGTGGCTAAAATTATTTCAACATTACTGCCTGGGCTAACTTACCTTCTGGCTACTAAAGGATTATTTGAAAACAATTCTGCTTTAATGCGGACAGTCAATGTCATTGCTATTTCTCTAACCCTTACAAGAACCAAGGGAGGCAGGCAGTTGTATCACACCTGTTTTATAGCTGGTGATAGGGAAGCTTGTGGGGCTACAGGTTCACACGCTGGGGAAAAGCAGGTGCCAGTTCACGAGGGATTCCCCAGCTCTGTCCCCACTCCCCCCACTCCGCTGCACCTTTTAGCCACACCACTCATGTCTCCCAGACACACGCCTGAGCCCAGTGCTCTTACCCAGAGAGCCAAGTCGGAGTCTGGTCTTTCTGTTATGAGGTCTTATTCCAAAGGGGGCCCCTGAGGAGAGTCAGAGTGAGGTTCTGCTTTGGTTTTTCTCTGCATCCTGCTTCACCTGTAAGGGCTGCACTCTTGCTAGATTTTCCCTCTGCAATTGCACATCAGACCTGCTGGGGTCAGGGGTCAGCCTAGGGCAGGGCCCTGAAGGTGGCCTCCTGCTCTGTCTCTTGGTCGCCAGCAAGAGCTCAGCCCTGCGCTCTTCTGTCCGTGAGCTAAGCGTGGGGTGTTCAAGGAGCATCCACAGGTCTCCCCTTCTCCTCATTGTTATCGGTCCCTTCTGTGGGCCTGCAGGCTTCTTTTCAGGGAGCCCCCAGTTGCTCCCCCTATTCTACAAAGAGCCGGAGGACGGGGTAAAGATCTGGGGTCAGCTTCTAATACTGGGGTTGCTGAGGACCCCGGAGAGCTGGTGACCTTGTGACCCTCTGGGTCTCAGGAGGAGGATGTGATGGAGCGGAGGTCCCCTCTGCACAGAGAAGGGTTATTAAAAGCTCCTGTGGTCCTACAGTGTGTCTGAGGCCCTGAGGGAGAAGGGGATGGAGACGGCTAATCCAACAGTTAGACGTGTGCCTTGACTCTCTTACTGGTGGGGCTGCTGCTGGGAGATGGGACAAATAGTTGGGTGGAGAAGAAAGCTGGAAACTGCAGTCTTGTACCTTGTGTCCTACTCGGTGCTATGGAAGGAGCTGGGATGCCTTCCAAGCTCCCCTGCATCCCATGGATGTGAAAGGGGTCCAGAGGATCTTATCGGTCCCCTGGAGAAGGAAGGAGATCGAGGTGCTGGTGTGGGGATGTGGGAGCTGGGAGAGTCACCCTAGCTGGGATGAATGGGGTCTGTGCCTCTACAGTTGAAAGTGGCAGGGTGGGCTCTGGGGACAGGGTGTCTGGAGCCACAGCCAGGGCTCAGGGAAGTCCCCAGCTCCAGTCGGAGCTAGAGTGAACCAGGGTTACTCAGGAGGATCACAGGATCACAGATTTCATCATCCAGCTGCAGCCGGAGAACCCTGTCCGTTCAGTCCTCCAACAGTAGGGGGCAGCAAAACCCCCCCAAATCCAACAGTAGAATCGCAGGCTTCCCTTTGTGTGTGGCTTTCAGCCCTTGAAAGCTTTCCTGCTCCTGAACCCAGAAGCCAGCATGGGCAGGACCAGGGGAGAGGGGTAAATCACGTTAATAGGGAGGTGAGATTTACTCAGACTGAATAATTTCCTTAAAAGAGACAGAATATAGACATCTCATCAGGCATTTTAAGTGCGTTTTCCCTTTTATCCCCACCCTAAGTGGGCCAGTTGCTCAAGAATCGGCATTATGTTCATTTAAATTAAAGGAGCTCCTAGTTTTGTTTTGTCTTTACCCATTTCTGTTTAGTGTACAAATCTTGCCACCCCACCGCAGTGGTTTCCCTCTGTCCTGCTCTCCTGGTTTACCTCCTGCCTTCTTGTCTGGTTCCCATGTCCCACCCATGTCTCTGAGGCGGGCATGGAAGGAAGATTCCGATGTCTCTTTTGGCCTCCACATGACTCCACATGACTCCCCTGCCCCTCGACCCACTCACCTGTGCCCCACCCATCAAGTCTAGCTCGGCCCCGCCCCCCAGAAGGCTTCCTGTCCCCCGCCCTGTCGGCTCCACCTCATTTCCCAGCCAGTCACCGCTGAGCTCTCCTCCTGACCTTCTAGAACACTGGGTATTTACATTCTATAATCTGCACCATTTGGCATTGTTCTCTTGTAATATGATTTACTTGGTCTAATATCGTAGTTATTCTCGGGCGCGGGGATGCACACTAAACAAGATGGAATATTAATACAGTTCTTTGTGTCAGAAACAGGAAGACCTTGGAATGACACCTACCCAAGAGCCCCACTAAGGTCCTAGGAGCTCCTTAAAAATTAAGATATAATTTCACATACCGTAACACTCACCCTTTGAAAGTGTGCAATTCAGGGATGTCTTGTATGTTCATAAGGCTTTGCAACTATCATAGCTGTGTGTTTCCAGAATGTTTTTATCACCCTGGATATCTGTGATAGGACAGGTGTCCCTTTTGGTACCCAGGAGCGGTTGTTCCTCTCATCTGCTGTTCTAGGCCGAGCTGTGACCCTCCTCTCCCCAACTTCATATGTTGAGATCCCAATTCCCAATACCTTAGGATATGACTATTTGGAGATGGAGCCTTTAAAGAGACATATAAGGTAAAACAAGGCCATTAAAGTGGCCCTAATCCTATGTGGCAGATGTCCTTATAAGAAGAAGAGCTTTGGACATAGACACACACAGACGGAAGACGACAGGAAGACACAGGAGAAGGGGGCCATCTCCAAGCCAAGGAGAGGGTCTGCAGAAGAAACCAGCCCTCTGGACTACGTGATCTTGGACTTCCAGCCTCCAGAATTATAAGAAAATAGATTTCTGTGGTTTAAACCACCCAGCCTCTGGTACTTTGTTATGGCAGCCCTAGCAAATTAAGACCTCTGTTTTCCAACATTTCTTTGTCCAAACTTCTCTTCAACTCAGCTTCTCTTGTCTCTGTTGTTCTTTCTTATTCCATAGTCCAAGTCTCTTAAATCAGGCTGTAAGCTCTCCAGATCACAGTTATTTTTTTTTGGCTTTTTAGGGCTGCTCCCATGGCATATGGAAGTTCCCAGGCTAGGGGTCGAATTGGAGCTGCAGCTGCCAGCCTATTCCACAGCCACAGCAACTCAGGATCTGAGCTGTGTCTGCGACCTACACTGCAGCTCACGGCAAAGCCAGATCCTTAACCCAATTGAGTGGGGCCATGGATGGAACCTGCATCCTCATGGATCCTAGTCAGGTTTGTTACCACTGAGCCATGACGGGAACTCCAGGGTTTTTTTTTTTTTTTTTTAAGTTTTATTGAAATATAGTTATTTTACAAGGCTGTGATAATTTCTGCTGTACAACAAAGTGACCCAGTCATACATATACACGTATCCGCTCTCTGATTCTTTCCCCAAATAGATCATTTCAGAATACTGGGTAGAATTCTCTGTGCTATACAGCAGGTCCCCGTTGTGGCAACGAGACTAAGTATCCAACTTGCTTTACACACAATGGACAGCAGGGGGCGATAAAATCAAGGACACGAGTCCAGAACCAGTGGCCCATCTTGGAGATTTTGCTGGGGTCCCTGATAGGACCCTAAAGAGCAGGAAGCTACCCAGACATCACTACAAACCTCCTTCTCCTTCAAGGCCTAATGTAATGCTGTCAATCTCAAATAATCAGAATTAATTGTGGCTTCCTCTACAAGGCATGCCCCTACGGAGTGCCTTCTACATAGTAAACCTTGTTATCACACCAAACACAGGGTGATAACACTCTGTACCAGGACCTATCTTAAGTGCTTTAATAAATTAATGTATTATACCATATGTTTTTATGTTTATTATATTTATTTAAATTATATATAACATATTTATAGAGAATATAATTTATGCAGGACACATTTATATTATATAATGTACAATTAATATTAATATCATAAATGCATAATAATGCAATTATATAATGTAAACATTCTAAAGTTACAAATAAATAATATATAGTAATATATAATACCACTAGTATAAATATTATACTTAGTATAATTTATTAATTAATATGATAATATTACTATGATGTAAAATAATTTATGGGAACCATTTTATAGCCTCCAGTTCCCAGAGAAGTTAAGGATCTTTCCCAAGGTTGAGCTGACATTTGAACCCAGCACATTGACTCCCAAGTCTGTGCTTTTAAACTCCTGCTGTGCCAGCTCCCTCCTGCATTTCTTGGCTTCTACTACCAGGTTTTATGTCCCTTTATGACAGAGACCACATCTTACCCATCCTCATGTCCATCCATGTGGTTCCTCGTTTTTTTTTTTTTTTTTTTGTCTTTTTTGCCTTTTCTAGGGCCACTCCGGCGGCATATGGAGGTTCCCAGCCTGGGGGTCTAATTGAGCTACAGCTGCTGGCCTGCACCAGAGCCACAGCAACGCGGGATCCGAGCCACATCTGCAAACTACTCCACAGCTCATAGCAACGCCAGATCCTTAACCCGCTGAGCGAGGCCAGGGATTGAACCCGCAACCTCATGGTTCCTGGTCGGATTCGTTAACCACTAAGCCACGAGAGGAACTCCTGGTTCCTCTTTCCTCATTCAGTCTTGTGTTTGGTGTGTGGGAGACAGTAGAAGCTTGTCTTAAATATTTACTGAATTATTGACCTCTCTTCTCATTTCACAGCAAGGAAACTAACACCCAGGGCAAGACACCCAGTCCAAGGGCAGAACCCAAGCATCCTGACCCCTAGGTGTTGCAAACACTGGCTGGGTCAGGCTCTGAGGTATCTCAGTCCCAAAGAAGCAGGACTCAGTATTAATAAAACACACAGAGGTTTCCCTTAAGACTCCACCTTTAGGGTATCTTGTCTGCATCACATCACCAACTTTCTCTAAATTAACTCTATGAACTATTCTGGTGATTATAGAAAGGAAGGGGTTGCCGAGGGGAAAGGAAAGCATTGTCTGATCAAGTCCCGTGTGTCAGGGGCCACACAGCGAGTTCAGATTTGTCACCTCAATGTTCTCAGAGAAACTCCCAAATTTAGGCCGAATTTCTCCCATCATTATCCACGTGGAAACCAAAGCTCAGTGTGGTTAAATAGCTCCCCCAGGACAATAGACTTACGATTCCAACAGGAGTCGGACTTCTGAGGTTGGGTTTTGCTACCCCACCACCAGGGGGCATCCTGTTATCATCAGAATGGCACCTTCAGAGAGCAGATAGGGACTCTGGGGGAGAGTGGGTTGTGTTTGCTCTGTGGCTGTCAGGTAAGGGACTTGGGGTGACTAACCTGGAAAGCCCTGGCTAGGGACCAAAATTCCTCCCCAGCCCTCTGTCGTGTGGGGACAGGATTGCTGTCCCCCGGGGACGATTTCTGGCTGGAGAAGGGGCCTCTGGCTGCTCTGAGGTCTACATGATCTATAGTTTTCTTGAAGGGGCTGAATTCAGAAAACCTGGGTTCTGGGCCTCACCCTGCCACTTACTAGCTGGGTGACCAAGGTGAACTGCTTTCTGCTCTGGCTCTGGGCCTCGGTGTCCTCATCTGGGGGGAAATCTACCCTAGCCACCACCCCGTGCCCCTGCCCAGGACTCCTCCAAGGGCTTAGACCTGGAACCCCACGACTGCACCTTCATTTCTTCATCCCGGGGTCCGTACCTGCAACCACACACATGTGTTCCCCATGAAGGGGCCATACTTAGTGTATGTATCAGATGGCTTGGGGACAGCAGGCTTTATTTTTTGTCTCTTTAGGGCCCCACCTGCAGCATATGGAAGTTCCCAGGCTAGGGGTCGAATTGGAGCTATAGCCGCCGGCCTATACCACAGCCTCAGCAACGTGGGATCTGAGCCGCGTCTGTGACCTACACCACAGCTCACGGCAACGCCGGATCCTTAACCCACTGGGCAAGGCCAGGGATCGAATCCGCATCCTCATGGATACTGGTCCGGCTCATTACTGCTGAGCCATGACAGGAACTCCCAACAGCAGGTTTTCAATGGACAAGAGAGCGCTCAAGGATGATACTATCTAAAAAAATACAGAAACAGATCATGGCCAAGGAGAGCAGACTTGGTGTTCCCGGGGGTGGGGGGGGGGGAGTGGGATGGATGGGTGTTTTGGTTTTTTTTTTTTGATGCAAACTCTTATATTTGGAATGGATGGGCAATGGGATCCTACTGTACAGCACAGGGAAATGTGTGTGATTGGGTCACTTTGCTGTACAGCAGAACTTGAAAAAACATTGTAAATTAACTACACTTTAATAATAATAAAAAAATTAAATTAAATTAAATTAAATTTACAATGGAAAAGAAAAAGAGAGAGAGCCTGAGGCCACCGGCTGAGGGACAGGAGTGATGACATGGGTAAACCAACAGGGGGCTGCTGGCATCGCCAAAACCAGCCTTCACAGTCCAGTGGGACCAGCAGTCTGAGAAACAGGGCACGGCACCCACCTCTTTGTTGCCTTGGCCACCCAGGTATCCTCTCTGGACCTCACCTGCCACATCTGTCCACTCCCTGTATTCGAAAACAGACTGGACTTCATTCGGAGCTTGGCGGGCCCATCTTCCGGCGGGGCCTTGGCAATGATTCAGGTCCCATCAGCCAGGCAATGCCTGGGCTCTCTGCCAGGCTGCCCTTTCTCACCCGGCCCTCTCCTGGGTGCACGTCTCCCTTCGCCCAGCTTCTTGGATGGTGTCAGTTTAACCCTTTCCTACTAAGCAGAAGCCTAGCAGCAGGGCTGGGGGTGGAAATACTCAGGAAGGGGACTCGTTCTCCTGTTGACTCTGGAGCAGTTGAGAGACCTGAAGGATTGAACTTAGCATCTGCCCCTGAGCTGTGCCACCCTCTGCGTGGCCTCTTGTGCATCCCTGTCCCTGCCTGTAAACCTGACATTGCTTCCACTGTGAGAGTAGTTATGGGAACCATCTGCCACGTAATCAGATCTCAACTGATGTTTGTTTTCCTTTCCATCTTTCTCATATTCGGACTTTATCAGCTCTGAGTGAGAGAGAAAACACACAGGGGAGGCCGACACAGATTTACACAGCACTTTACAGTGTCAAGAAAACTTTTGGAGTTCCTGTCGTGGCTCAGGACGAGGATCCATGAGGATCCATGAGGATGCAGGTTCAAGCCCTGGCCTTGCTCAGTGGGTTAAGGATCCGGCATTGTCGTGAGCTGTGGTGTAGGACGCAGACTCGACTTAGATCTGGTGTTGCTGTGGCTGTGGCGTAGGCCGGCAGCTGTAGCTCTGATTCGACCCCTACCCTGTGAACCTCCATATGCTGTGGATGTGGCCCTAAAAAGCAATAAAATAAAATAAATAAAACAAAACAAATGAAGATCACTTTCAAATGCACAGCTTAATTGAACCCATAACGTGGCTGAGACTGTGACCATTGCTGGGTGAGAGTCTCTTCCTGCAGCTCCCTAGGACTCTGTGTTTCACCTTTCATAGCTCTCAGCACTAATGTGATGTCCTGTTTAATGTCCACCTTCCCCGTGAACCTTAAACTTCACGAGATCAGGGGCCATGTGTCTGCTCCCTGCTGTATTCCCAAAGTCTACCTGCTGCTCAAAAAAATTTGTGGTTTGGTTGAATGAATAGAGTCATCGTTGTTTTCATTTTACAGATGAGCAAACTGAGACCTTGAGGGGCCACGGGGACTCTCCCAAGGTCACCTAGTGAATCAGTGGCAGAAAGGGGATTCCTTCTGGCTCCTGGCTTAGAAGGTGGAAGGAGTGGGCAAGGTGTTGGTGGGAGTAGCACTGTAACTCCAAAGACAGAACGTTGAGTGTCACCTCCCTGTCACTCCCCACCTTGTCTCATTCTACTGAGAGGTCTTGGGAGGGTCTCTGCATGTATCATCCTGTCTTACATGTATGTTTGTGTGTGTGTCCACCCAACCCTACCCTGACCCAGAATGGCAATGGCTTAAACACAGTGGCCGGGCCTTCTTCTCATCTGTATCTTTAGGGTCAACACAATGCCTGGCATGTTATAGGCACTTGATATGTTTTTGAGGATGCAATGATTGACTGATGGATGAACCTTCCAGAGCAGCTCTGAATGTCTTTTGGACATGTCACTGTTGGTGCAAGGTCAGACTGAAGCTCCTCTAAGCCAGGTGTGCCCCTGAGCGCAGCCAGTGCAGGGTGCTGTGGACAGTGTTGGGTGCTGGATATCGTGCCAAGGACTGTGAGCCTCCAGGGACAGAGTCTGTGGGAAACGTGCAGGACTGGTCCATGGGATCCTCCCAGGAAAGGGTGGGTTTGCAGAGGTCTTCTCATCCAGCCTCTTCCTGTTGTATACACAGGTACGCTGCTCCCAAGGCAGAGTGACGGCCTGAGCCCAGGCTCCGCACCCACCTGACATTCTGGTTCCCGGACGCCTGCAGAACCAGCTGGGGAGATGAGAGAGCTCAATTCCCAGTCATCACAGGAGTCCCACAAAGGTCAAGGCCAGGTCACTCAGATCAGACATCAGGCTCCTTCCTGCTCTCTCACCCTCTTTGGGTCAAGGCAGTGTGTGCCCTCAGGACTGTCCTCCAGGGAGGCTCTAGCAGTGCCCTGGAAGTGTGTTGACACAGGGCTATCACTGGGGGTCTTTCCTATTGCAGGCCTCCCCTTCCTCCACCCTCTGGGCTCACTGACATCATGTAAGGCTGCAGGGTTATGAGAGGGACAGAGCTCCTCCTAGGTTGGCCTTATCATCATCATTCTTTGATGGTGTTTTTATTATTACTCTTCGTTTATATTTTTATAGTCCTTTATGACTCATCGGGGACTTTACCACATGCGATCTCATTGGATTGGGTACCATACAAGTAGCCTCCCTGTCAGAGATGAGAAAATTGAGATTCCAAGAAGGAATGTGATGTCCAAGATTCTAGGGGTAATAGGGCAGAGTGGAGACACAAGAGCAGATTTCTCTGTTTCATATTCTATTTTATTCCCCTGTCTTCCCTCTGCTCAGCTGATTCTTTTTCCACTTTAAGGGTATTGATGGAGCACCACCAGACCCGGAGGCTTTCACCTTGGATAGAATTCTCTCCGGTCACCCCTGCCTCCAGGATCCCAGGGGAAATATGGCATCTCTGTAGCTGAGGCCCGCAGTGCTCCGAGCCCGGTGCTTCTGAGACAAGTTCCTTCCATGGTGCCAGGGGAGGCTTGTGGGAGAGGGGCGCTGAAAGTCCCAGGCAGAGACAGGGCTGGCACACCCTAAGAGCAAAGGGTTATAGTTCTCTTGCCATGTGCTGCTAAGGACGCTTCATTGACTATCAAGTTTTCTGACCCAAGAGACTTTCTTCTCCGGTAAATGAAAATTTGTGTCCAAGAGTCTTGAGATTAGTGGGAGGCAGGCCCTGTTCTGGGAATTTGTCTTCACATGGGGCCCCCAGATGCCAAGAGAAGCTCACAGGACTCTCTGCCAGCTCGGTGGTAGCTGGTGCCAACAGTGGCCCATGGCTCTCCTCCCTTCCTTCTCTCCTCCCTTCCTTCTCTCCTCCCTTCCTTCCTTAGTTTCCTCCTGCAAGAGATGCACAGAATTGAGGGCAAATAATTGCTGGGTCCTCTTGTTTCCATTTAGTAGGAATCCAGATTCATGGTGGAATCCAATCTCCATGGTCTTAGGGGAACCCTTAGATACCACTGCAGGATGTTGACTTATTCTTGCTCCAGCGTCACAGAAACAGGAGGACTCACACAGAGGTTGTGGTGGGTATTGAAATGTTCCACAAAGTGCTGGCTTTGGGGCCCTGGTGTCCACACCTCGACTGGTGGGAGTATTGGCAGCAGGCAGATCACAGCACACGCTGCAATGGGGACTGACTCCCCAGGCTTAAGCCCAGATCCCATTTTACTTTTTACTGGCTTTACTGAACTGGAAATATTTTGTCCCAAGAAAAGCATGTAAATTGATACCCTTCCTTCTTTCATTCCTTCCTTCTCCCTCCCCTTCCTCTTTCCTTCTACCTCCCTCCTCCTTCCCACGAATGTTTAATGAGCCTCTACTATATTCCAAGCATCCTCTGGGTCCTGGGGATTTAGCAATGCACTGGGAACCTAAAGAGATCAGCTATCTGGTACATGAAGAGTTTGGTGCAGGGCTAGAGCTCTCTGCACCAGAGAACCCCTGAGCACTAGGAGTTTTGCAATATCTGCCAGGAACAGACAGCACTCAGAAAGCTGGCCTCATCCAAAGGGGTTCCGGAGAATAACCTTCTTGGAAGGGCAGCAACTGAACCCACAAAATCAGAGGCCTAGCTCCTGCCCTCCTCAGGCAGCAGTCCAGGGAGAGATCAGCCGCAGAAAGCAGGAGTGACTTTCCCCCATGACCTCTCAAAGTCCGTGGGGCTCTCTGTCCCTCCACTGGACAACTGGCAGTTGAGTGACTCTGTTCCCACATTCCAGCTCCCCAGATCTTCCCTCCGTTCAATGGCGGCCAGAGAATTAGGCGGTTCCGACAATGGAGATGGGAAGAGCATGGAGCTCAGTGGCAGGAGCCCCACGCACTGGACCTGACTTCTGCAGCCACTGTCATCCTCTGGTGGAGGAGAGATGGGCCAGATCTCTGACAGATTCCAGGTGACCCCTAGAGTCTCAGAATAACTCAAGCAGGACTTGACATCCCTCTGTTTATTTAAAAGGGATCCAGAATCGCCAAGGTTTCAAGTCTCCTGTTTGCAGACATCCCAGGGAGACCAAGGCAGCATGCTGGGGAGGAGTGGCTTCAGTCAGTTTCCGCAGAATCAGGCTGAGTCAAGGTCAGAGCATGCTCTGCAGCAGCTATGACAGCTCTGTGGGCCTCCTCCCTCCCTAACCATGACGACGAGCTCTCATTCCTTCATTCTTCACTCAACAAGTATCTGCTGAAGGCTGTAAGCTCAGTATTGGATCCTTGAGGACAGAGTGACGACAGCATAAGGCATCTACCCCAAGGAACTCTTGGTGTAGAAGCAGGGATAAGACTTTCAGGAAGTCTCACTCCTCCTGGGCGTTTGTTATGTGCCTCTTGTGATCTCCTCAGGGTCATGGGCAGAACACCCAGACCTTAATGTAAAGGGTCTCAGAACCCAACAGGGGAAGCCAATCAGGAGCACAGGGCACACAGGGGCACCATCAGAGACGTGCTGCATTACAGGGATCTCCTGATCAGGTCCCATCTGGGCAGGTGTTTCAGAGGACAGTCCTGGGAAGCAGGTGTGTGTGTGGGGGGCAGAGCACCTTCTAGGCAGAGGGTGCGATAAAACACGCTCAGGGATGGTGATAATTTGACGTGGTTGGAGTGTCCCTACGGTGCAGGGGAGACAAGCCTGGGGAGGTACGAGTTGCCAAAGTACGAGGAATTCAGGCACCATTTGGAGAGAATTGAATTTTGTTTCCCCTTGGGGGTAGTAGGGAGCTATTGAGGTTTAAATAGGTCCAGATTTGCATTTTAGACTGATTGGGAGGGTCTGAGGAAAGAGGGCAGAAGAACTGGGAAAGCTGGGTGTGTCCCTGGATGTGGGTTGAAGAAGAAGGAGACACTAGGATGACTCTGGGTCTTGGGTCTTGGGGTCATTTACTGAGGGGATTGAGGGGGCTGGTGGGGAGGTAGGGATGGAGGTAGTGATGGTGGGTTCTGTGCACATCAATTGCTGTCAACTGTGGAATATGGTTTATGTCATCAGTGGGTTGGGATAAAGACTAGGTAGTTGAGGAGTTCCCTGGTGGTCTAGGGGTGAAGGATTCAACGTTGTCACTGCTGTGGCTTGGGTTTGATCGCCAGCCTGGGAACTTCCACATGCTGCAGCAACAACAAAAGATTAGTAGTTGGGAGAGAAGCCCTCACATGCTGGTGATGAGGAGCCCTATGGTGGAGGATTTAACAGTGAGAGGGTCTGCATATTGAGACAGAGGCAGAGGGCACAGAGGCTGAGTAGAGGGGAGCAGGAAGGGGTTCGAGAAACTGAATGCCCTGGAAAGAGCAATTTGTGGCCCTAGGATAGAGATGGTCATATTCCCAGATCACTCTTGGGATCTTGGCGGAAAAGACAAAGGCACAGGAAACGTTTGGTTGTTTGTCTTTAAGCATCTGGTAAATTGCTCAGACTCCTCTCGCATGACTCAGGCACACTCCACCTGTCTGCCAGAGCCGGGAGCACGACGGAGAAGACTCAGGAAGTCTTGGCACTCAGGGCGGGGAGAGTCGGGGCTGCGGTGGGCATGGGTGGCTGAGGGCATATTGGAGGCCAAGAGGGAGGAGGGGCAGCGCCAACTTACAGTTGCAAATCCTAGTTGCCCGCATGTATGGGTGTCTTTCCTCTTTGTTACAAGTGAGATTCGCTTCCTCCCTTATTATTTTTTATCTGTCAATGGAATCTCCGCTACTTGAAGCTGAATGACGTGTAACGAAGAATTGTATTTGTCACTCATTTCCCATCTCAGTTCCTTTCTTTCTTTCCTTCTTTTCCTCTTTTTTCCCTCATCCCTCCTCTCTCTCTGTCTTCCTTCCCCATTTGCCGCGGGTCACCATGTACCCAGTCTGGAGCTCGGTCCCAGGTCTACAGTCAAACTAAATTTCTTCAAACCCTGAGTGTGAATATCATCGGTTGAGCTTTGAGATCTTAAGAGATAGTGTCTTTGGGTGGAGAGAATCTTTTTTCCCCAGATATGGGTGAGGGCCTGTCTCTGGAGGGGTCATTTCCATTCAATAAACATTGGGTTCCTTTTGTGTGCAGATCATGGGGTGAGGCAGCCCGTCCTCAGTCCCCAGCTGAGGTCAAGCGTTGGAACCATGCGGTTCCCTGGGCCTCTGGCTCTAAGACAGACTCTCTCTCTCTCTCTCTCTTTTTTTTTTTTTGGTCTTTTTAGGGCCGTACCCACAGCATAGGGAAGTTCCCAAGCTAGGGGTCTAATCAGGGCTGTCGCCACCGGCCTACGTCAGAGCCACAGCAACTCAGGATCCAAACTGCATCTGCAACCTACACCACAGCTCATGGCAACGCCGGATCCTTAACCCACTGAGCAAGGCCAGGGATCGAACCCATGTCCTCATGGATGCTAGTGGGGTTCGTTAACCACTGAGCCATGGCAGGAACTCCTCTAAGGCAGATTCTTGTTTGGACCAGGATGCCCCCTGTCTTCCAGCTGGCTCCTTTCAGTACGCCACCCAGGGGTACCTGTGTTCTCCCAGCTTTAGGAATTTAATAGAAAGGTAACAAACATACAGTTCTGGCTTCCAAGGGTTCATGATCTTGAGGATAAATGACATCCACATATCCAGCAGCGCAGTGCTGGCAGGGTGTGACGAAGCATCTGGGAAAGTGAGTCTCACAGGGAGGGCTTCTGGGGACCAGGCGGGCAGGGAGCTGGCATCTGAGCTGCAGCTGGAGGAGCAGGGGGATGGTGCTCGGAGCCCCAGGAGCGAGGACCGTGTGTAACTCTCTCTCTCTGCCTAAAGCACCAAGCAGGTACCTGGTGCTTAGTAGAAACTCAAAACCTCTGCAAAAGTGATTGAATAGAAGCATCAAACGCCATCTTTGCGAAGCCTTTTCTGATACTTTCAGTGAGTTTAGTATCTCTGTGCTAAGTTACATGTTTTATCATCCAAGGCCTGAGTACTTATTTGTAGGAAAATTAGAAAAGGACAGTTAAGAAAAAGGAAAAAAGAAATGCTCATAACCCCTCACCTAGAAGTACTTGCTTGTTGTCATTTTAATGCAGATCCATCCAGACTTTTTTTTCTGTTTACTTACAAGTGTTGTGTATAAACATACAGATATATTTGGAGAGATATAAATGGAATCACCCTATTGCTTATGCTTTCGTAACTTGTTAGAAATGTAAAAACAAACAAACAAACGAACAAACAAAATGCTCTAATTAAGCTTTGCTCCATATGCATCAGTCTGCCCCTATTATAGCTCACAGGGACAACTCAGTGGGCAGTGATAGTGGCTTTGCTCTGTCTCTCCACTGCCTAGCACAGGCCTGGCTCCCTCTAGGTCCTCAGTGTAAGTTATGGAGTGGAAAAAATTCCCTGCTGAAGACATTCCTCTGATGATGGCAAACATGGGCAGATGAAGTAGCCACGAGGGACAGCCCAGCATCCTGGAGTCTCACGTGTTACGCAGCCCCACCAGACACAAGACAGATGTCTGTCGCTCTGCGGCCAGCTTCTCCTGCTGGAAGAACAATGTGCCTCAGTGCATGTGCTTCCAGGGGCCTCCTTGGCTATTTTTACTTCTCTGGGTCCCCACCCTGGAAATTTACTTACACTCCAAGAGGAGGAATCCTCCTTTCTCTGCTTACTCACTCGGGGGAGGCTCCCACAGCATCCCCGCCTCCAGGAGCCAGCTATGGAAATGCTCCCGGTGGAGGAGATAACACGGCAGCTGGCCAAGAGCCCCAGGAGGCGTGAGCTCTTGGATCAGGAATCCATGAGCAGGCAGAGCTAGGCTGGCTCAGAACTTGGAGGTGAGGCTCCTCCAGGAAGCGCTACGTGCACCTGAGGGCCCCGGGCTGCTCCGTGAGTCAGACTCGGGTGTCCCTGCTTCACCCGCGAGTCTAGTGTTCATTTCTTGGAGGTGGGGGCGCCCAGGCAGGAAAGATGATTGCTCTGCGGGTTGAGACCAGAACTGCTAGAGGGTTCTTCTCCCAAGCACTCCAATCACTTGGGACAACAGAAAGCCCTATTTTAAGGCTGTGTGGCACTATCTTTGCAGAGGAGGAGTATTTAAGGTTTGCTTATGGGCACTTTTGTTATTGAGATACAATTGCCATGTAACATTATGTAAGTAAAGGTATACAAAGTGTTGATTTGATACATGTATGTATTGTAATATGATGACCACTGGAGCTTTAGCTAACACCTCTGTTACGTCACATAATTACCATTATTATTTTTTGTGGTGAGAACATTTAAGATCTAGTCTCCTAGCAACTTTGAAGTATACAGTACAATACAGTGGACTAGTTCATGTCACTACGCTGTGCAGTGGATTTTCAGAACTTATTCATCTTCTAGGTGCAAGTTTATACTCTTTCACCATATTTCCCAAATTTTCCCACCACCCCAGCTCCTAGTAACCACCATTCTACTCTCTGTTTCTGTGAGCTTAGCTTTTTTGGATTCCACATGTAGGTGACATTTTATGTATTTGCTTTCTCTTTCTGACATCTTAGTATAATGCCCTTAGGATTTGTTCATGTCACAAATGGAAGGATCTCCTTCTTTCTCATGGCCATATAATATTCCATTGCAGATATATATGTATATATCTGCCACATTTTCTTTATCTATTCATCTGTTGATGGATACCTAGGTTGTTTCCATATCTTTGATATTGTGAATAATGCTGTGAGGAACATGGGAAGGCAAACATATTTTTGATATCCTTTTTTCATTTCCTTTGGCTGTACACCCAGATGTGAGATTGCTAGATCATATGGTAGTTCTATTTTTAATTTTTTGAGGAACTTTCATACTGTTTTCCACAGTGGCAGGACCAATTTACATTCCTACCAACAGTGCACAAGGGTTCCTTCCTTGCAAACACTTGTTATTTTTCGCTTGTTTTTTGGTATAATAACCATTCTAACAAGTGTGAAGTAATATCTCTTTATCATTTGGATTTGCATTTTCCTAATGATTACTGATGTTGAACATCTTTTCATGAACCTGTTGGCCATTTAGAAGTTTTCTTTGGAAAAATGTCTATTCAGTTCCTTGGGCTATTTTTAAATCAGATTTTGTTGTCATTAAGTTGTGAGATTTTTCTATATTTTGAATATAAACCCAACACATGGTTTGCAAGTATTTTCTCCCTTCTCTTAGGTTGCCTTTTCATTTTGTTGATGGTTTCCTTTGCTATGCAGAAGCTCTTTAGTTTGGTGTAATCCCACTTGTTTTGTTGCTTATACTTTTGACATTATATCCAAAAAATTACTGCCAAGACCAACATCAAGGAAGCTTCTTCCCTATCGTTTCTTCTGGGAGTCTTATGCTTAAGTCTAATCCATTTTAACATAATTTTTGTGAGTGGTATAAGACAGAGGCCCAAAGTCACTTTTCTGCATGTGGTTAACTAACTGTTGCTGTGTTCTAATCCCCTGGGGACCCTTGGCCTGTCCACACTTCTCTGACAGGATGCACAGAGACCAGGATAAAGAGCGCTGTGATTTGAAGAACAAGAATGATACCTAGAGCCCAAAGATCTCGGATCAAAGCCAGGAATCTTCTCTAAACTGCGTGACCTTAGTCAAATTGCTTGGCCTCTCTGAGCATTGATTTTTCTCTTTGAATAACAGGGTAATAATCATCTGTTCTGCCCAATAATGTTATGAAGATTCAAATAAAAGCATGAATGCAAACACCTTATAAACAGTAAAATGTTCTCTATGGGGGAAAGGATCAGAAGTCCTTTTTCTTGGGTGTTCCCTTCATGGTACAGCAGTTAACAATCCCGACTAGGATCCATGAGGATTCGGGTTTGATCCCTGGCCTCGCTCAGTGGTTTAGGGATCTGGTGTTGCTGTGGCTTTGGTGTAGACTGGCAGCTATAGCTCCAATTTGACCTCTAGCTTGGGAACCTCCATAAGCTTCAGGTATGGCCCTAAAAAGCAAAAAAAAAAAAAAAAAAAAAAAAAGTCCTTTTTCTTGAGAAGAGGCACAGCTAGTGTCTTGACAATTCAAATAGGCCCAAAGTGGTAGCAACCTGTTCACTTACTCTATGGAATTTGTCAAGCCCTGATCCAGGAAACAGATACCTGGGAGTTATAAAACCAGAAGAGGTTGCTCTACCAACAGTCCTGACATCTATGGGTTTCCACTGGTCCCTGACTGCTATTAATAAAGACAATCACAATAGTGACAAGAATAGCTTCTGACCTGCCATGTCCCGGCAGGGCTTTACGGGCATTGTTTCAAGGAATCCTCATAAAGGCCCTATGAGATGGGCACTGCTATTACCCCCACTTTGTGGATAAGGAAACAGGTTCAGAGAGGTCATACAGGAGTGAACGCATAAGCCCAGGCTGCATCTTTGTTTATGAGCCCTTTGGCCAAAGCCATCCTGTCAAACTCAGACAAGTAAGCCTTTGATTCTAAACATCAATGGACATAATTTTAATAAATTTGAGCTCACTTTAAATAATTAAACCATGTTCTGAAACTTATGTTTTTTTTAATTTATTTAAATTTTTTTCCTTTTTCATGCCTGCACCTGTGGCAGATGGAAGCTCCTAGGCTAGGGTTCGAATCGGAGCTGCAGTTGCCAGTCTACACCACAGCCACAGCGACACCAGGTCTGAGCGCATCTGAGAACCACCCTGCAGACTGTGGCAAGGCAAGATCCTTAACTCACTGAGTGAGGTCAGGGATCAAACCCACATCCTCAAGAGACAATGTCAAGTTCTTAAGGTGCTGAGCCACAGTGAGAACCCCTGAAACTTATTTTTTTAAATCTTGATGTGTGGATTAGTTTCCCAGTAATTCTGTAATAAATTATGACAAACTTGGTGACTTAAGACCAGTTCGATAGATCAGAAATCCAACATGGGTCTTACTAGGCTAACATCAAGGTGTTAGCAGAGCTGTGTTTCTCCCAGAGGCTCTAGGGAACCCATTTCCTTGCTGTTTCCAGATTCTGGAGGCTGCTCACATTCCTTAGCTTATGGCCATTTTCAGAGTGCGTCACCCCAACCTCTGCTTCTGTTGTTATACCTCTTCTTCTCTCTAACACCAACCCTCTTGCCTCCCTCTTAAAAAAAGATTTATTGGGGAGTTCCCATTGTGGCTCAAAGGGTTAAGGACCCAATGTTGTCTCTGTGAAGATGCAGGTCCAATCCCTGGCCTCACTCTGTGGGTTAAGGATCTGGCATTCCCATGAACTGCAGTGTTGGTTGCAGGTGCGGTTCAGATAGGGAGTTGCTGTGGCTGTGACGTCGGCCTCAGCTGAAGCTTTGATTCAGATCCTATCCCAGAAACTTCCATATGCTGCAGGTGCAACCATATAAAAAAAAATAAAGATTTACTGGGCCCACTTGAATAATCCAAGACAATTTCCCCATCTCGAAATCCTTAAGCTTATCACATCTGCAAAGTCCTTTTTGCTATATAAGGCAACACATTCCCAGGTTCTGGGAATTGGGATATGGCCGTATTTGTTGGGAGAAGCATCTCTCTACTCTGGTGAATAGGGCAATAGCACAGAGTGAAAATAAGACACATAAATAATCAAATTGTCTTCTCAATGTTAAACTCCAAAATCGGCACGTAGCGGATGAGAGCAGCACTCTGCAAAGCCCGCCTGCAGAGGGGCCTCCCAGGCTAGGATCGAGCAGAGGGAGGCTTGGTCTACAAAGGAGCACAGAGGCAGGGCAGCCAGGTGGCAGATGTTTTCAGCACCATCCAAATCGCTCTGGGGCTGGAGACATTCAGATGGCCTGATGGGAAGATCTAGTTTTGTTCACCATCAAAGCCTGTGGACATTATGCAATCCCACCTCACCAAGCATCTCCAGGTTATGACTTGGCTTCTTTGAGAAGTTTTCCTGCCAGAAGAGAATATCCACATTAGGGCAATGATTGATACTCCTGTTTCTCTTTGTAACTTGATGTCATCAGTCTCTTGTGAATTAGCTGCAGTGACTCAGCACCACCAGGACTGATAAGCGCAAAAGTATGAACAGGGTTGAGTTTCTGGGCCAAGGAAAGGCCATCAAGGCAGTGCCACCTGGGGGAGGGTTCCGGGGCCGATGAGCTGGCCCAACCCTGGTGAAGCCAGACACTGCCTTTCAGGCATTAGGTACTCGATTCCTGGTTACTTAGATCAACTAGCAGTAAGGATTATGTCCAGCTTTTCTAAATATGAGATTCAGACAATGATTCACCATGTTTACTCCTATTTTTAACAGGGAAATTAAAAATAAAGAAGTTTTTAACAGGGAAATTAAACATAAAGTTTGCTAAAAAAAAAAAATCACAAGAAGAAATATTCCAGAGGGGCAGTGCTGTGATGGAGAGAGGGCTGAGAGCAGGATTTGAATACTAGCTCAGCCTCTAAGTCCCTGCGTGATCCAGGACCAGTCTCTTTCCATCTATGAACCTCAGTTTCATCATCTGTAGGGTAAAGGGCATGGTCTGAATCAGCATTTCTCAACGGGACTGCACATCAGACCCACCCAGAGAACTTCTGGGAGCTGTCCATGCCCAGGCATTTCCGGGCTTGAGAACCACTGTCTCTGAATGAGCCAAAGTCCTTTCCACATCTTCCATCATCTCATGAAAAGTCTTGGATTTGTCAAGGAAAATCTAGGGTCAGATTTATCGAAGGCACCCATTCTCCTTACTGAATAGCAAATTCAACTGAACAAGGAAATGGAAATTGAGAGTCTACTACCTACAAAGCACTAAACTAGACACCTTAGGGGTGCCCGCACTCAAAGACCTTACAGTGTGTCAGCTAGGGGGCCTTGTACCCAAATAATAATAGGTAAAAGGGATGGGGGTTGTTCCTTTTAAAATTCAACATGCTCATGTATTAAATGAAAAATTCCTTTTTTTTTTTTGCTTTTTTTTGGGTGGGGGCTGCTCCCATGGCATATGGAGGTTCCCAGGCTAGGTGTTGAGTCAGAGCTGTAGCGGCTGGCCTACACCACAGCCACAGCAACTCAGGATCTGAGCCGCATCTGGGACCCACATCACAGCTCACGGCAATGCCAGATCCTTAACCCACTGAGTGAGGCCAGGGATCGAACCTGCATCCTCGTGGATCCTAGTTGGGTTCATTAACTGCTGAGCCACAAAGGGAACTCCCTAAATGAATAATTCCTGTAACATCTATTTGGCTTCTTTCCCCAGAATCCAGAGCCTGTGTTATATTATACTTCTTAGCAAGAAGGGATAAGATGAATCCCCTGAAGCCGAGTTCTGGAAGCCAAAGTAAGCTACCCCCTCACTGGTGGTCTTTATTAAACATTTAGAAGTGGTGTGACATGGGGTTTCACTTTTAGTATTCATTGAGTGTTCTTTATGTGCCAGGCACTGTTCCAAGAATTTTATGGATGGTAGTCATTGAATCTGCAAGTGATCCTATGAGATAAATACTATTTCCTTCCTCATATCCCAGATGAGGCCAGCGAGACAGAGAGCCCATGTCAATTTCCCAAGGTCGAATGCGGAGCTGGGACCAGAGGCTGGTTCTAGAGATCATGCTCCCAACTACTTATAAATGGATTCTGTGTGCTTCATGAAATGTTCTGTGTCTGCCCACAGTAATGCCTCCAAACGATAAATGACAACATGGGAAATGTTTATGTCAAAACGTGAGGTGAGACGTTAGATAAACTCTCATAAAAGTGCTTTATCAAAGATTGTTTAAAGGCAGAACAAAACAATATTACTAAAAAATTACGCACAGTGAGAAAGACTGGAATAAAATTTTCAAAAGAGAGGCTGGAGGAAGAGAGCAAAGTGTTGAAAATATTCAGAGGATGGGATGACAAATGAACTTGAAATTCTTCCTGTTTGTAGTTTTTCATACTGATGACTTGAAATCTCATTCCCCAGTTTTTCTGTGAGAAAACATGAGAACTAAACTCTGATTTGCAAACAATAGTTTTGGATTCAAAAGCTGGCACATCAGTAATTTGAAATTTAAAAGACATAACAGACATGGTGGTCCACAAGTCCCATTGACAGAAGAGTATCCACAATAATAAGATTATTTTTAAACTAGCATTTTGGACTAACAGTCCCTGGCATTGTTTTAAGAACATTGCAATTCCTTATATAGTGGGCTAGAAAGTTTTAGCCTCTTTTTATGGTAATGATTAAGTAACTTACCTGAGTTGGTGAAGCTGGGAACTGATGCCTGTCTCTCTGTCCAGCTTAGAGCTGAGGTGTCATATGTTTCTCTCCGTCTTATTGCTTCTCACTGCAGTTTTCATTGTGAATATGCCATATTTTTTCTACCCTTTCAGCTAAATAGACTTTGATGACTTTCCTGGGGACCAAACTTGGCCTCAGAAGACCGTTTGTAGGGTTCCTGCGTGGGCTTTGCAAAAACCCCATGTTCCCCATCCCCACCCCTGTCCCAGCAAGTCATTTATACAGAAAGGATCCTCCCAAGTTGGATGCTCTTTTCTTAAGGATGACCAGAATGCATGCCTTACTTCTGGCAACTTCCATCTGAGTCTAGTTCTCCCACTCCACCCTCAGCATACATCTGGTCCTGCCACCTTACCGAGGGATGGCCAAAGATGCCTTCTTTAGGATCCCATGTGGAAAGAGAAGCCAATCCCAGACTTCTGCCATTTCAAAGGATTGTTAGCGCTGAATCAGTGCTATTGGTGCGTTCTTTTGGTGGTTCAAGTTCACATAAGGGGAGAAGCCCAACCACCCACACCATCTACATTAGACCTGCCTAAAATAGCCTCATTGAGACAGGAAGATGTAGATGGTCCAGGCTACAGCATCATCTAAGAATGAAAAAGTCACATGAGATTGGTGACTTGGGCTTAGCAATTTAGGTTGGATTTCTATCTTTATTCCAAAAAGGTCCACTTGATTTCCATGTTGGGAATTTCCCCGATTCCCTAAACCAAAGAGAAGAGAGAATTTCTCTTCATCCCAGAAGACTAGAACCCTCCTGGCTGAGCTTAGGAAATAGGGAGCATAGCAGAGCTGCCTGTGAGACTGACAGGCATCGTGTGCAATCTGCAAAGCCCATCTGTATCTTGGAGGCCAGCAGTTCTCAGGGGCTCTTCCTGTGGGTTAATGCTTGACATGCTTATGGAGGGAGGAATTGGGTCTCTGGGAAGTGAGTGGAAGGTAGTCACCTGGGCTCCTTGTGAAGATGCTATCAGCATCCCGCACATGGTCTGCATCTCCTGATGCCAGGTCAGAGCTCAACCTGTATAAAAGGCAGAAGATTCTGATAGCACCTCAGTCCACTTGCCTCCTGGGTGATCCGCTCAAGTGCTGAATCAGGTAAAGTGTATCCTGATGACCAGGAGGGACTCTTGGTGCTGGTGCTTTGGGCAGAGAAGCCCTTGATGGAGGCTGAGGACAATCTTGAAGAAAGACAAGGAGAAAAGCAGATTTGGAAGTAAGGGTTACTCTGGAAGTGGAGGGGGAATTAGGGGAAGGAAAAGAAGCACTGGCATCTTTTTGACATTGCAAAAAAAAAAAAATCATCATTTGAAATCATGGAGTTCCTAGGTTGAAACCATGTGCATATTTCTTATAACTCATTTGGGGAGATTGGGGTTCAAAAATCATCATAGAGGAGAAATTTTGTGAATCCTTAGTTCAATTTTATTTATTTTTATTATTTTATTATTTTTTGCCTTTTCTGGGGCTGCTCCCTCAGCATGTGGAGGTTCCCAGGCTAGGGGTCTAATTGGAGTTGTAGCCGCCGGCCTACAGCCACAGCCACAGCAACTCAGGATCCGGCCCATGTCTGCGATCTACACCACAGCTCACGGCAACGCTGGATCCTTAACCTACTGAGCAAGGGCAGGGATCGAACCCCGCAACCTCATGGTTCCTAGTCGGATTCATTAACCACTGCGCCACGATGGGAACTCCCCTTCCCTTCTTTTAAAGGCAGGGGAACACTTCAAACATCAACTGGGGAAACAGATTTTGAAACCAAAGCTACTTAGACCTCTGGGAAACAATATTCCCTTTCAAGATCTGAAGGGGAGAACTTTGAGCTTGAAGGAAAGAATCACGTCTAAGACTCTGACACAAGCTTCACATGAGAAGCATCGGGAACAGGATTTCAGAGACGAGATGGTGGTACCAGAAAGGTCATGGTGAGAGGATGCTGGGAGGGTTTCCTTCAAGTATGGATGACAATTGAGAAAAAAACTTGATATCCTAGTCATGGGCAATAAGATCGCCCAAAGATGTTCATTCTGAGCTCCAATGGCTGGACATCTTTACTTTTCTGATTATTATAATCCTAGGTGCTTCCATCAGCTGACTGAGAGGAAAGCTGATGGGGGTTAGTTTCTAGGGGAGTGAGTTAAGGAGGCGGGTTTGGAGTGTCTGAGCCCATTTCCCCTGGCTCCTGAAAGCCTGAGTTTGGGTCAGAGCAGGGAACCAGGAAGGACAACCCCCTCTGCCAAAGACCTTCTCTATGTGGTTGGTTCGTGTGTGGGAGTCTGTGTGTCTGTGTCTGTGTGTCTGTGTGTGGATGGAGGTGGGAGTCCAGAAGACTTTGGTCACTGTGTTGGGTTTTCTGCTTACTTTAGGAATAAATTCCTTCGGGAAAGACTCAAAAAAGTTTGCAATAGAAATGATCATTCTGAATCGGTCTTTTATGTTCAGGAAGAACAGTGAGGCTTTCCTTTGATAAGAGTTAACAGTGATGGCTACAGCCAGTTAGTGTGTGAGGCTACAGCCAGTCCATTTAATGAGCATGTATTTGCCCAAATCATCTCCCAGGGGAGAGCCTGTTACTTCATTACTTCCTTCTCTTTTCCAATATTGACCTCACCTCTTGAATATCTCATTGGTACTCACCAACAGGTGGCCCTTGGAACATGCAACCTGTTAATCAGGCTCTAAAGCCATGTTAAATGTGACTGGTATCTTTTGCGACTTACCTTTCCTTGTTGGCTCCCTCATGCCACTCCCAGCTCACTCACTCTCAAACCGATGCCTCACCATTGATTCTTGAATTCTTAGCCTTGGATGTTTCTCTGTCTCTCTTTATTTTTATTTAAAAAAATTTTTTTAGGGCTGCACCCTCAGCATGTGGAGGTTCCCAGGCCAGGGGTCGAATTGGAGCTGCACCCTCTGGCCTAGGCCACAGCCACAACCACACTAGATCCAAGCTGCCTCTATGACCTATACCACAGCTCATGGCAACACCGGATCTTTAACCCACTGAGTGAAGCCAGGGATCAAACCTGCATCCTCATGGATACTAGTCGGATTCATTTTTGCTGAGCCACCGTGGGAACTCCCCATATTTCTGTTTGATCCCACATTCCTGCTTGATTAAGAAGCAGTTCTGAAACCAACTGACCTCCAAAGTCTCCCCCAATTCTTAAAAGTTAGTTATTATAAAGGCACCATTTTTCATGGACACTTTGGACCTTGGGAAAGCTCTCCTTTCCTCCCTCCCTCCACCTTCCTTCCTGGCCTCCCTTCCTTCCTTCCTTCCCTCCCTCCCTCCTTCCTTTTCTTCTCATTGGGGAGCGGCCTCAGGGAGAATCTCTCTCCCAAGGGGGGTTGTGATGGGGTCAGGAACCGAGAGTCTCACAAGCTGGCTTGGTACTTGGCACTTGGACCAGCATCCAGCACAAGTCTTTCTCTTGAGCCCACCAGGGCCGAACGGAGGAATGGTCACCTGACTCTATTCGCAACTCTTCTCTTAATACCGAAAGAAACTGCCACTGAGATCCCCAAAGGCACAGCCCCATCATCATCTTCACTCAAAGACCCATCTGGAAGCATCTGGATGAAACCCAGCAGACTTTTTGCATAGCCTGTGACCTTCCCTGAGGGCCCAAGAGATGTGAACCAGGATAACAAGCGCACTACAAACTACCATCTAGATGACTACACAGGGAAGGATGTGTGAACAAAAGTGTGTGTGTGTGTGTGTGTGTGTGTACACTATAGAAAAGGAAAAAGAGAATAGGTCCCAAGAAAGGGCCTGGCTCACTCCTCACTTGAGTCCCCATGCCTGGTCTTAGTCCTCATACAGCCCTCCCAGCTATGGACAGTGTCCTGTTTGGAAAGCAAACATGCCACAGCAATCCTGGCACCTCTGCGAGGTGATTTGTATACCCACGTGCACCACCTACGGTACTACCTGAGTGATGAATGACTCTGGGATGTGAGTGTCAGCTGAGCATGTCTGTTGGGAAATGGGCCCCTCCCAAGTGCCAGCGCCTACCTGCCATCTTATAAAAGGTTCTCTGGCTGGACACTGCTCAGTTCACTGCCTAGCAGGTGGCGCATTCCAGTTGGAAAACTGACCGAGTCTTCCTTTGGTGCCAGGGTCTGGTAAGTCTCCATGTGGAAACTGGAGGGGGAGGATGGGAAGAGCTGAAGGCAGAAGGGAGGAGAAGGCAGAACTCAGGCAGATGCAGAAGGAGAGCCCTGGAAAGTGCCTGAAGCTTCAAGTGAGCCGACCTTGCCCGGAATCAATAAGGACACGGAGGCTAGACTGCGGGTGGGGGTGACGCTGCAAGTTTCCAGCAGAGAGGTGACTGGAACCTAGGTCTTTGGCTCCCTGGGCTAGGATGTATTTCCATTCTCTGCACCACTCTCTTCTCCCTTGTGGTTGTGGTGAAGGAGAGGCACGGGCTGGAAAGAATGAGCATGCTTATGGAATCTGTGGATTCTTTAGACCCGGGTGGCTGGGACAGGTGGATGCATGTGTGATTTGCTTTGATTTCCCCACCGAGGAAGTGTTTATGCAACGCCAATAATTAGGGGCAATCACTTGAAGGTCTCTGGCCACAGTGGAATGGGGGAGGGGAAAAGAGCCAAGAGACGATATTGGACTGGATCTTATAGGAAAACTGCCACAAAACATCCTCTTTCTTTTCCACTGTGGAGAACTGGGGTGTCCGTACTCTAGTCGGAGAAAACGGAAAACCATTGACTCTTGGCATAGACTGTTTCCCGGTCTATGCAGGCTTAATTCAGTGGAACTCACTCACTGGAATACCTCCTGTTTGGGGTTTGTTCCTTTGCCTCTCCTCTTTCTTGGTGTGTGTGTGTGTGTGTGTGTGTGTGTGTGTGTGTGTGTGTGTGTGTGTGTGTATTTTCCTTCCTTGCATCAGGCAGGCTCACTTGCTCAGAGTCAAACCTCAAAAGCCCGGAAGAGGAATTGGAATGCAACAGTGCTGGCATGTGAAAAGCTGCTTTTCTTCCAGGTTGGAGAACGTGTGACCAACTTCGAGATGTCCTCCCAGCAGAGCTCCGCTAAAGGCTTTTCCAAGGGCTCGTCGCAGGGCTCGGCTCCGTGCCCAGCCCCCACGCCCGCCCCCACGCCCGCCCCCTCGTCCTCCTGCTGCGGCTCCGGCTGCTGCGGGGACTCCGGCTGCTGCGGGGACTCCGGCTGCTGCGGGGACTCCGGCTGCTGCGGCTGCTGCGGCGACTCGGGCTGCTGCGGCTCCAGCTCCACCAGCTGCTGCTGCTTTCCCAGGAGGCGCCGCCGAGGGGGCAGGCGCGGCTGCTGCTGCTGCAGGGACAGCAGCCAGGGGTCCCAGTACTCTAGCAGCACCTCCGGTTGCTGTGGCGGCTGCTGAGGCCACGGCCAAGGCCGCCCCACACCTGTGTGAGAGCCGCTCCCACCCCGTGCCTCCGCCTTTCGACGCCTCGCCCATCCCCGTGGGATGGGGCCTCAGAGTTTGCTTCCCTTAAAGCTTGGGTGTTCAGACACCCACCCTATTCTCAGCCTCGTCAAACTCCCTGACCCCCGTGTGCTTTTTCTCCTCGGGAACCAGAAAGCCATGGGTGGGACACTGGACTCTACCTACTGTCTGCAGGGGCTTGCACACAGTAGGTGCTGAATAAATGGCCTACTGATTCGATTGCCCTTTGAAGACATGTCATAATAAAGCTTCTACCTCCTGAGAACACTCCTTTTCCTTTTTTGTTCTTGCATTTGTGTATTTATTATCCTGTTCTGCTACACCATCCACTCAGCTCTGGCTTGGCATATTTGGAAAAGGCAGGAAGCTAAAATTCATGTGTGAGCAGAGAGCAGCTTCTTGGTACTTAACCATGGTAGCAGAAATGGCATAGAGGGCCTGGCAGTGTTCGGAGGACTTCATGTGACCTGCGTTGTCTCACAATGACTCAGTGAGGTAGGTGCTGCTACCCCCATTTTACAGACGAGAAACTGAGGTCAAGGAGCTTGCGCAAAGGCACTCAACCCGTGCATGATGGACAAGCCAGGGCTCAGGCTCCCAACTCTTCTGCTTGGTCCACAGAAGCCTTCCCGAGCCTTGCCATGAGGTGCTCACCTCCTACCCATCAGAGCCAGGCAGCTGCCTGGCAAAGGCTGAGCTCTGCAATTTTTAGGGGCTTCGGAATCAGACGAGCTGAGATAATTTTTATTGCAGAGGATTACCAGCCCCCTGTTTTGCTTGCTGGGTAAGGGAACTTTTCTAGTTGGACAGTCCGGGAGATTGGGAACCTCCCCCTCCTGGCCTTATGCCTGCAGCTAAGATCAATGGGGAGGCATGAGTTTCCAGGACTCTGCAGGGTGAGAAGGACCAGGCTCAGAAATGTGAGAACGTCATTCTCTAGAGGTGGTGGTTGTGGTGGGGTCATCCTGAGTGGCTCAGAAACCCTGACCTGCAGGTGTAGATCTTACCCGCTCATTTCAGGAAGGAGCAAGGGAACAGTGTCCTCTGCACTGGTGTCTGCTGGGTGCACCAGTAATAATAATAGTGCAAATAGCTACCGTTTATTGGGCATCTATTTTGTTCCTCCTTCTTCCTTGGGCACAAGGTTAGGCATTTTACATACTTTATCTCATTTAATCCTCACAATGATCTTAAAATATAGACAGGAATTTCCTTTTTTTTTTTTGCTTTTTAAGGCTGCAGGTGTGGCATATGGAAGTTCTCAGGCTAGAGGTCAAATCAGAGCTATAGCCACCGGCCTACACCTCAGCCACAACAACACCAGATCTGAGCCATGTCTGTGACCTACACAGCAGCTCGCAGCAATGCCAGGTCCTTAACACATTGAGCAAGGCCAGGGATCAAACACCAGCCCTCATGGATACTAGTCCAGGTCGTTACTGCTGAGCCATAGTGGGAACTCCAAATTTCCGTATTTTTTGTATGTGATAGAACTGGGGCTCAGAGAGTTTCAGTGACCAGGCTAAAGTTGCACAGCTAGGCCAGGGCTCCTGATGGTGAGTGAGGGAGATGAGATTGGAACCAGGGTCTGTCTGACCACATAATCCATGTTCTCAGACTCATATTCTACTTATTTACAAATCACCACCACCCAGGGGAGGGGACTCTTGGGCCTCTGCAAACATACCCAGGCTCTTAGCAAATGGAAGCTTGGTTTCTTGGCTGCTGCTCCATCAATGACCCACTGACTGGTAAGCTCTGTCATGGCGTCCACCCAGCAAAAGGTATTTGCTCTGGGGCAAGATCAGAATTGTTCCATTGATTCATCCAGGATGTTTAAAGTTGAGGCCAGATGACCCCTGTCAGGGAGGCTCTGAAAGGACGTCCTTCTCTGACTGGGAGGGGCCCTTATTTCCATCTCTGAGATCCTGTAAGTCCCAGTGGGAGGTGATTTGTGGAAATTGTTTACAAACAGATGACATCACCCCAGACCTACCTCTCCCACATCAGTGGTGTGTGTAGTGGCAACAAGCCCTGGGACTTGGTGGAAGGGTGGAGTGTGATGGGAGAACTGCCTGACTCAGAACAGACAAATAGGGAAGCCAACCTGATGGTGGAGGTGGGGGTGGGGTGGGGTGACCCTTAATCAGGGAGCTGAAGCCTGAGTTTTGGGAAGGAAAAATAGTGACTCACCAAGAGACACGTGCATCTGAAGGGGAGGATTCATCCTTGTCCACGAGGCACTTTGATGTGCAGCAAATGGCTGAGTGTAAGATGGTGGTACTGCCAGATTCAAGTACCCCTGACCCCCAGCAGGTCATGGCAGGAAGACTTTAATGAGAAAAGATTTGGGCATTCTAGTTTTATTACAGAAGCCTAGAAAGTTACTTCAGATGAAATAGAGCTCTCTGTTCATGGCTCCTCAGCCTTTTCTGACTTCTAGCAGCAGGTAAAGCTGTATGCGTGGCATAGGCATGCCCTCTCAGGTGATGGCAGTCACCCTTGGGAATGCTGGTTCTGAGCAGAATTGGCCATGTGAAGTCTTACTCAAAAGTTGTCACCCAGTACACTGGGACAGGAAGAATCAGGTTTCTTATTATCTTTGGAGAATAAGGCAGTATTATTAGTAAAAAAAGTGACAGCATAGAAGAATGTATTTTATTTATAATGGCTCCAGTTCCTGTCTAAATTGTGTTATTATAGTAATAAAACTAGTAACTAATATTTATATAGAACTTAGTGGTTAATGAGATGTTTTCACATATCTCTTTCACAATTCTGTGAGACAGTATTTAATTTCTGTTTAACAGATTGAGAGAGGCTCTGAGAGCTTAAGTGACCCACCTGAAGGTTATCAGAAGTGGCCATCTCTGATTGAATCAGGTTTTCTAGCGCTTTCCAAGAAAGCTAAGAGCTACCTCTTCTTAATCTGTACACTGAAATAATTGAGTAATGCCACCCAATTAATTATTTAGGGACAGTATTTATTTATCACTTATTTATCATTGCATTCCTAGCACCTAGAACTGTGCCAGGTTCATATCAGAGGTTAATAAATTAATGGATGCTAATTAGTGTATTGTGTGTAAAGTATTATGCTAAACAATTCTGGGAGATGCACAAAAGTATGTGTTGACCTCAAAGAGATCATAGTCTGATTTGAGAAACAGGGTAAATAATCATATGAGATATAAATGAAAACATCACATTCAAATACATACAACACACACAAATACAAGAACCATCACAAACAGAAAATGGCATAGACAAGCACTCTGGAGAGTCAACTGAATTTAGACAAAGGTTTGTCATAGGACTTCAGATTAGGGCAAGTTCCTGTGGATTGGATTATTCACAAGACTTCCTGGGAGGAGAAATATGAGCTGGGTCTGAAGAATGGAGATACTTCGGAGAGGCAGACATTCATCTGTTTACGTATATACTGAACTCCGTCAGATGCTCTCTGTGATGCTGGGACAGGATGAAGGATGCCACCAACACCCTGTTTGTGTTCTTCATGGACCTCATCTTCTGGGACAAAGGCAGACAAGAAATCAAGCAGGAAAATCAGATTATTTCACATGGCGAAAAGTGCTGGGATGTTGGAGTTATGGTTGTGGCTCAGCGGAAATGATTCTGACTAGAATTCATGAGGACACAGGTTCGATCCATGGTCTCGCTCAGTGGGTTAAGGATCTGTAGTTGCTGTGAGCTGTGGTGTAGGTCGCAGACGCTGCTCGGATCCTGCGTTGCTGTGGTGTAGGCCAGTGGCTACTGCTCCAATTCGACCCCTAGCCTGGGAACCTCCATATGCTGAGGGTGCTGCCCTGAAAAGACAAAAAAATAAAATAAAATAAAATAAAGAATATAGAGGTATAGACATGAACCGAAAGTGTATGGGGATTTTAGATGGGAACATGCAAATCTTCTCCGAGGAAGGACTATTTGAGCAAAAAAGGTGGGAATCATTTCACAGAGCCCATAATTATGGGGTTCCTACCTCACTGGCAGCTGAGGCTACAGATGGTTAAGGGGTGCACACAGTTAATTGGCCCCATTAAAGACTTTTACTACTAGGGAAATAGCTTAGAATTCCAGGTACGTGGCATACAAATTTGACAGTGAGATTACTCATTATTTCACTTAATCCTCACAAATCTCCCACAAGTTAGGGTTTTAGTTTTTTTTTTTTTTCCTCAATTTTTTTGGATAAAATATTGAGATCTAGGGAGTTCCTGCTGTGGCGCAGCAGAAACGAATCCAGCTAGTATCCATGAGGATGCGGGTTCGACTTGTGGCCTCTCTCAGTGGGTCAGGGATCCGAGGTTGCCGTGAGCTGCAGTGTAGGTCGAAGATGTGGCTCGGATTCTGGCACTGCTGTGGCTGTGGTCTAGGTTGGCAGCTGTAGCTGATTTCACTCCTAGCCTGGGAACTTCCATATGCCCCAGTTCTGCCCAAAAAAGAAAAAAAAAATTGGGGATCTAGCTCTGTTAGGGAGCTGTTAGGTCATTCCAAATCTGTACAGTTTGTAATTGGTAGAACAGGATTTTGAACCGTTGTTTGTTTGAATCCAAAACCCATGTTTGGAATACTGCACTCTAATATGCTTTTGGGGGGAGAAGGGGAGTAGTTTCAAGATTGAACAGAGGGAGGAGAAAGGTGATCAGGGTGGAGTTGGTGGTGTAGAGACACCACAAGACATTTCCTTAGAGAGGAGAGATGAGGCCAGATGATGGATAGGTTTGGTCGCCAACTCAAGAAGTGGAAACTATATCATATTTGTGGCTTGTGATGGCAGGAAAATGGTTTTGAAGGACGTATTTTAGAAAGCTAGAAGTTGGTCTACATAACACCTAGAGTGCTCTCTGACATGACCCTAAAACTGATTAGGCAGTGGTGATTAGGATGCTCTGGAGGATGAAGTGAATGGGAAAAACATGGTCCATCACCGTGAGAAGGTGCAATGAATGGCCCAGGCTTGAGATGAGGATCTGAGCTCAGCACACAATGGTGGGTAAGGAAAGGAAATGACAGATATCAGAAGCATTTGTCCAGAAGGAAGAAGACGTGTCAGACCTGGGTGATGTATTGGGACTTCAAAAGAGGAAGCAACTGGGGTGTCTCTGAGGCTTTGTGGCTGGTGCTTGGGAAAAGGTGATACCATTGACAAAACAGAGAAGTCAGGAGACAGGAGCTGTGGGAAGAGGAGTGATGTGAGTTTGGTTCAGGACATGTTGGGTTTGAGGTGCTAGTAAAACATGACCATGAGGTGGGATGTGGGGGCTTGAGATGTAGATACAGGATCCCTGAAAATTTATATAAACACATAAAAATAAGTTATCCCGAGGTGAGCATCAAGTCCTTGGGAATGAATGTTGTCCCACCACCTCAGTGAAAGTTATCAAGAAAGCAGACCTGGTTTGTCTGTCTTATTCATTACATTCCTCAGTGTAAAGAACAGAGATGAGTCCATAGAAAATGCTCAGTCAATATGTGTTGGGTGAATGAGTGAATGAATGAATGAAGGGGCAAAGAGAAAGTCCAAGAGTTGAGCAGAGGGGACAATTGAGCAGGTAGGGGGGAAACTGAGTTCCAAGGGAAGAGAGCAAAGGTAAAGTCAGAGAAATTATTCAGAGATTTGGACTAGACAATTCGAAATACTATTTTTGGGTCTTAGATTCTCAAAATCCAGGTGGAGGAGAATCCGTGCAGTGCAGGATTGGAGAAGTTAAGGATGTTGTCCAAATCAGGTTAATTCCACAGGACCTTTCTTCCTATTGCAAGATCCATCTGGGACTTTTTAAATCGTTGAACAGTTACAATAAGAGATTCCATCTGGAGGGATAGCAGTTTCATCTCAATTAAAATGGAACAGGTTGAACAGGAAAACTGGCATTCATATTGAGTGAGGAAGACACCCTGTCTAATGACGCTGGAAAAGAGAAGAATGATTAGGCCCTGATGAATCTGAAATATGTCAGCTTGCCTCAGAATGTGTGATAGTCCAACCTTGAAAAGCAAGTATCTCCTCTTCTCGTGTAGATATTGCATCAGAGCAAGAGCTATGATGACCAATGTATCTCATTTAATGATGTGTTTTACTCTTAAGAATATGTTAGATCTACTGCCAATAATGTAACTATATCAGCTCTGCATGTTTGGAAACTTAGTTTGTGGTGCTTAAAGGCTATTCTTCTGTGAATATGAAATGTGATTACATGTACCTAAAAGTCAGGAATTAACCTTCTCCCTCTATGCCCCACGCCCATCCAGTGATTTTTCTATTCATTCATAAAGGCAATCGTTCATTCATCAAAACCTTATGAGATCCTACTGTATTGAGAACTATATCCAGTCTCTTGGGACAGAAGATGATGGAAGGTAAGATGAAAAAAAGAATGTTTATGTATGTGTGACTGGGTCACTTTGCTGTACAGCAGAAATTGGCATAACACTATAAATCAACTACAATAAAAAAGAAAGAAAAAGAAATAAAGCACATTAAAAAAACTTATCGATCCACTTACTACAGGCTAGGTACTGTATGATTCAAGCACGTAACTCCAGTAGTTCAACGGGAGAGTCAAATGTCATAACACAGTGTGATAAGGCTTGAAGTCAGCACCACCCAGAAGGGCCCTTTCATCTGGCTGAGGGGCTGGCAAATCATACTGTTTCAGCTTAGTTTTAAAGGATGTGGAGGAGTTGGCCAGGCTGAGAAGAGAGGAAAAAAATGTTTAGGTTAAGTAAACAGCCTTAAGGGTAAAGGCTGGAAGGGTGAGTGCATGCTTTGTAGCCAAAAATGTTGCTTGGCTGAAGCTGGAGGAAGTCAGGGCAGGTGAGATTATACAGCTGGTCAGGGAATAGATAAGGCAGGGCCTTTCCAATGGCCCAAAGTTCCTGGAACTTTATCCTGGAGGCCTGGTGACAGTTTGGGAATCATTAGGTCTCGCTCCCATGTTTTTAATCATATCAAAGTTATCTTAACTTAAAAAATGGGGGCGTTAACTTTACCTCCAGCTACCCTGCCTGTGTATCTTTTCTTTTCCTTAATGTCTTCTCCAGATTTCAAAGAGTACCAGTCATTGTTTTACTTTTGATGAAATCTTCCTTGGTCCCATCTGAATAACGCTTTTCCTGCCAACCACTGTGCTAGATGGTCTTCCTTGGGGTCACCAAGTCATCGCTCAAGCTCTCCATCCAGTGGCCTTCCATCAGTCCCGGGATTCCAGCCCTCTGTGCACCATTGCCCACAGTGGATCAGCTTCTGCACCATAAGTAATTAATTAACTAAGTCTTTTTAGGGCCGCACCCACAGCATATGTAAGTTCCCAGGCTAGGGGTCAAATCAGAGCTGTAGCTACCGGCCTACGCCATAGCCACAGCAACGCCAGATCCCAGCTGCGTCTTCGACCTACACCACAGTTCACGGCAACGCCGGATCCCCAACCCACTGAGCAAGGCCAGGGATGGAACCTGCAACCTCATGGTTCCTAGTCGGATTCATTAACCACTGCACCACGATGAGAACTCCCCATCACACTTTTATTGAGGGCCTAAAATGTGCTGGGCTCCTGGTTAGGATTTCCAACAGGAAGATACAATCTCGGTGATTATGTGGATGTCTCCAAAATTTCTGGCTCCAGGTGTGACATTTCATGCAAATTACAGGTTGAAAAATCTCTGGTTCTCATGGAATAGTTTCATTTGATTATCTTAGACACACCCCATACTAAATGTAACTACCTCTCAGACTATTTTTTTTCCTTGAGATTTTTTTTTAAAAGGCAGCGCCTGCAGCATATGGAAGTTCCTAGGCTATGGGTCAGATTGGAGCTGCAGCTGCCGTCCCACACCACAGCCACAGCAACGGTGCTTTGGCGACCTGAGCCGAGGCTTGTGGATCCTTAACCCACTGAACGAGGCCAGGGATCACACCTGCATCCTCATGGACACTATGTTGGGTTCTTAACCTACTGAACCACAATGGGAACTTCACCTTCAGAGTTATCTACTTCAGATGATGAGGCCACGTCACCATCTACATTAAAAACTGCAGTGAAATATTTGAGTCTTGTCTTTCCCTTGCTCATGTGTCTAACCAATTGCCAAACTGTATTGCTTTTTTACTTCCCAGTTACTCTCTCTTTTGACTCCTTTCTTTATTTTCTTCCTTTCTTTTTCTTCCTTCCTTCCTTCCTTTCTTTCTTTCTTTCTTTCTTTCTTTCTTTCTTTCTTTCTTTCTTTCTTTCTTTCTTTCTTTCTTTCTTCCATCCTTCCTTCCTTCCTTCCTTCCTTCCTTCCTTCCTTCCTTCCTTTCTTTCTTTCTTTCTTTCTTTCTTTCTTTCTTTCTTTCTTTCTTTCTTTCTTTCTTTCTTTCTTTCTTTCTTTCTTTTTTCTTTCTTTCTCTTTTTAGGGCCACACCTGAAGCATACAGAATTTCCCAGGCTAGGGGTCAAATTGGAGCTACAGCTACAGGCCTACGCCACAGCCACAGCAATGCAGGATCTGAGCTGCGTCTGCAACCTACACCACAACTCATGGCAATGCTGGATCCTTAACCCACTGAGCAAGGCCACGGATTGAATCTGCATCCTCACGGATGCTAGTCAGATTCGTTAAGATGAGCTCATAATTCAAAATTACAAAGCATGCAGGAAAACAATCTACCATGAGGTTGTCTTCAGTGGAACTTTATCTGTGGGCATTTTATGTAGTTTTTTGAGGACAAGTCCCTCTAGATTAATTTTGGGTTGGTTTCTGTCAAATAACCCAAGTCATCTGCCTGGGACCAATTTTCACTTTAATTACTCAGATTAGGTATTCTCAGACCACATGTATGGTATATTTTGGAAAAACGGCAAACTGATAGGAGGCACAGGCCTGTGGTTATAAGTTAGAAAGTTCTTTGGAGTTCCTATTGTGGTGCAGCAGAAATGAATCCGACTAGGAAACATGAGGTTTTGGGTTTGATCCCTGGGCTCGCTCAGTGGGTTAAGGATCCAGCGTTGCCGTGAGCTGTGGTGTAAGTCGCAGATGAGGCTCTGATCCTGAGTTGCTGTGTGGTTGTGGTGTAGGCTGGCAGCTGCAGCTCCCATTAGACCCCTAGCCTGGGAACCTCCATGTGCTGCGAGTGTGGCCCTAGAAAAGACAAAAGACAAAAGATTAAAAGAAAAAAAGAAGAAAGCTCCCTCTCTCTCTTTTCCATAAGCCAGGCTAAGGTGGACTAGCTTCCCTGGGTCTGAGTTCTCCTTTTTCTGGTCCCTTTTTCACTGTGGATGTTCTCTTTGTTGCTCCCAACATTGTCTCTTTCTTGTCATAACCTTAGATCTCAAACCACTGGAAAATGAATCCCCTTGCCCTCAGGCAGTTTGCATATCCATTTATGCGTTTCTTACAATTGTTTGGTTTTAAATTCTCCCTTGAATTATAAGACTTGAGGTTTTTTTTAAACTTGCTTGCAAGCATCTATACACATTAAAAGAATATTTGTTCCATTTTACCTAACACTTGGGATGGTTATAGTGTAAAGATTTTAGAGTTTTATAATGAGTGTTATCGCTAGAACCAGTAGTTGATTTTTGAAAGTTTCAGGCTGTCTCAGCTGTGCTAAAGGAAATTACGGTAAAGAATGCCTGCTTTTCTTAGTGCAGAGCGTGCTCTGGGAGCTGTTGTGAAGGGATCGCTTGAACTTGACATGAGAGAACCTCAAAAGGGAGCCAAGACCCAAGGACCAATTAATTGTTAATTCTCATTCCATTGCTAAGTAAGGCAGATTTCCTTTTTTTTTTTTGTCTTTTTTTGCCTTTTCTCGGGCCGCTCCTGCGGCATATGGAGGTTCCCAGGCTAGAGGTCGAATCGAGCTACAGCTGCCAGCCTACGCCACAGCCACAGCAACACCAGATCCTTTACCCACTGAGCAAGGCCAGAGATGGAACCCGCAACCTCATGGTTCCTAGTCGGATTCGTTAACCACTGCGCCACGACGGGAACTCCAAGGCAGATTTCTTATACAACTACCAGACTCTAGGCTTCTTGAGGACAATGGTTGTATCTTGCACGTCTTGGTGTTTCCCTGACAGCTCAGCCGTACAATTTGTATGTAGCAGTTGCTCAAAAACAACTGCTGATTGATTGTTGACAGCATGAGCTCTATAATTTAATCCTCGCTTTGTACTTTGTCTTCATCAGAGAATTACATCAAGGTGTGGTGCCTTCTCAATACAAAGGAGCACATTAACCCTGTGCTCCACCTAGTCCAGAAACATATGAAAAATGCCTGGGCTCATTTTTGACATTATATCCATTCCATAGCTAATTCACAATCAGTATTAAAGAAGAAGTTATTACTGTATTACCTGTTTGATGAAAAGTATGTTTTATTGATTTATTTTCAGGACCACACCCATGGCATATGGAGGTTCCCAGGCTAGGGGTCGAATTGGAGCTGTAGCTGCCAGCCTACGCCACAGCCATAGCAATACCAGATCCGAGCCACGTCTGCGACCTACACCACAGCTCACAGCAACACCGGATCCTTAACCCACTGAGCAAGGCTAGGGATTGAACCCATGTCCTCAGGATGCTAGTTGGATTTATCAAACACTGAGCCATGACGGGAACTCCTAAAAATATGTTTGTTTGTTTTTTTTCAATTTAGGGGTTAAGTCCAAAATTCACAGTATCTTTAACATTTGAAAGGATTATTATAAACCATGTGGTAGGATTACTGGTTTAATGCAGAAAAAATTCCCTCCGCAGAAACCTGGCCAATGATTAAACCCATCCAGAGATAGTACATTAACTCATTGCCTCGCCAGACAGTTTATTTCATTTTGAAAATTATAATTTGTTAGGCAATCTTTATATTAAGTTTTTAGTAATGTAACTTTTTTCTTATTTAATAGTTTTATTCATAGTAGAAAAATGCAAGTATAAATAAACAAAATATAAAACGATGTATAAGTCTATCATCCACAGGTAGCCCTTTGTACACCTGGTTGCGTATATCTCCAGATCTTTCTCTATGCAAACAGTTTTTTTTTAAGTTAAAAAATTTTAATTGAAGTGTAGTTGTTTTATAGTGTTGTAAACGTTTACAATGATTTCTTTCAGGTGTACAGCAAAATGATTCAGTTATACATGTATTTATGTATTCTTTTTCAGATTCTTTTCCCTTAAAGGTTACTACAAAATATTGAGTATAGTTCCCTGTGCCACACAGTAGGTCCTTGTTGGTGCTCTATTTTATCTTAGTAGCGTGTATATGTTAATTCCAAACTCTGAATTTATCCCTCCTCCCTCCTTTCCCCTTCAGTCATTGTAAGTCTATTTTCCATGTCTACGGGTTTATTTATTCCAGTGGTGAATGCTATTTTTTCATCTGAACTTTACCCAATAATATATTATGACATTTTTTCATGACGACGAACCCTCATCCATTGCATACGTTGATGCTGGACTCATTTTCCATTTTATGGATAGTTCATCATCTATTTAACTCCTTATTGCTGGATATTGTCTTGCCTCCTGTGTGTCGCTATAATTAAATATGCTGAAATGCACCCGTAATTTATTCATTCAACAACTATTTACTAAGCCATCCTAACTCTGTCTAGCACTATTCTAGGTGTGGAGGATTCAGAAAGGGGGACAAAGTTCCTGCCCTCAGTGAGAATCTTTGAAGAAGGGAGAGAAAGATGAAAGTAAACAAACACACCGCAAACAAGACGATCACGAATAGTGATAATTGATAGGAGGCAATAAAACAAGGTAATCAGACAGAAAGTGATGGGGTCGAGGCTGTAATTTAGGGAGGGAAGGTACCCTGGGTCACATAGCCAGCAGGTGAACCTTAGATGAACCTGAGGAAGAGGAACTGCTGCATGTTGTACTAAGCTAGCCTCCCACCACGGTGTAGAGGGCCTGCTTCTTGGCATCCTTACCGATGCTGGCTCCCTATGTTGAGTGTTACATATGTTGGATCTTACTATGTGGAGTCTGCCTGGCCTGCAGGGATCAGCTCAGGACTAGCCATCCGCTCTCTATTTGCCTTGGCAATATTCTCCCTCATGCACCTAAACGTCATACTTTACAAAGAACTTCCACGTGCTAACCTAGCATATTAACTATTTTGTTTGGTTTTTATTGCTTTCATTGCGGAAAATTTCAAAGCTGCACAAAAAGAGATAGACTAGGATAATGAGCCCCTAGGACTCAGATTTTAAAAAATAACATTTTGCCTGTATTGTTTCATTTGCTCCTCCCATTCCATTTGGCCCTGTAGAAATTTTCTTTTCTGATTTATTTTAGGCAAAGCCTACACATCACATTTTTCCTTACCCATAAATACTGAGGTATGTATCTTGAAGATATAATAATTTTTTTTCTCATCCAACTTCTGCTAACAGAAGTAATGATCCTTTCGTATCATGTGACACAGCGCACATTCACATTTCCACAGTTATCTAAAAAAAATGTGGACTTAAAGTTGGTTTTTTGAATCAGGATATAAACAAGGTCCACATGTTTGGGTTGATGTATCGCTTAAATTTCTTCTTCTAATCTGTAGCAGTCCCCTTCCTCTTTCATTCATTTACTTTTGTTTTGTTTTTGTTTTTTGACCATGACCACAACATGTGGAAGTTCCCAGGCCAGGGATTAAACCCACACCACAGCTACAACCCAAGCAACAGCAGTGACAACACTGGAATCCCAACCTGCTGAGCCACCAGGGAACTCCAGCATATCATTTACTTTTCATTTACTTTTTAAAGAAACAAATTATTTATCTTAAAGAATTTCTCATATTTTGATTGCAACTGATTGCTTTTGTCTGGTGTTTTGGTGTCATTTAGCTTTTTTTGAGGATGTCCCTGCATTTCCAAGTATTGTAAACTGACAATTAGATCTAGAAGAAATTCAAGTTTATTTATTTAGGGCACACAAGCATCAAATGTAGTGTTATGTACTTATTGCACAACATAGGAGATACGTATTGTCTAGACTTTCTACTTTAATGAAATTGAGATCAACCTGAAGCATCATCCATTCATTCATTATAAAGTCCATAACTCTTTCACCTACTGCTAAAATCACATATCGATCATTGTTGCTAGACCCATCATTTCTTTAGTGGTTAATAAATGGTGATTTTCTAATTCTATCATTCATTCTTTAACTGTAATTGTTTTTTTATCAATAGTCACTTTCCTCATCAACTATGTAGTAGCCTGAAATACAGATTAAATAAGAAAGACGGAATAAATGCTAAAATCTTTCTCTTGCTAATTTTTGGAATAATGAGTTAGAAGCCTAACAATTTCCAGAGATAACCATTTTTTGAAGAAAAAGTATCATTATGGACGCATCGATTTCTCTATTTTTTAATGCAGCTTGATAAATTGTAATGATTATTCTTTTTGATTCTCAAACTGTTCCTTTTTTTAAGTTCCTTGTGTAGACCCCAGTGGTCTACACAGCTTCTTTGCTTTCTGGTATAATAAGATGTCACAGGATCTTTTTTTTTTTTTTGTCTTTTGTCTTTTTAGGGCCAAACCTGCGGCATATGAATATTCCCAGGCTAGGAGTCGAATTGGAGCTGTAGCTGCTGGCCTACACCACAGTCACAGCAACGTGAGATCCGAGCCGTGTCTTCGTCCTACACCACAGCTCACAGCGACGTCAGATCCTTAACCCACTGAGCAAGGCCAGGGATTGAACCTGCATCCTTATGGCTGCCAGTCAGATTCATTTCCGATGAGCCACGATGGGAACTCCATCCAGGATCATCTTGAGCATCTCCTGCCTCGGATCTAGCCTCAGACATTTCTCCAAGGAGTCCCAATTTCTTTTAGTGAGGAATGGTATTTAGAGACCTTAATATAGGCACTATGGGGGGAGTTCCCTTTTGGCTCAGTGGGTTAAGGACCCAGCATTGTCGTTGCAGTGGCTTGGGTCATTGCTGTGGCACAGGTTTGTTCCTGGCCAGGGAACTTCTGGATGCTGCAGTAAAAATAAAATAAAATAAAATAAAAACAAACAAAAAATAGGGGGACTATGGGTGAAAAATACTACTAATTTTTATTTATCTTTTTTTAGTGGATAACACTAGGAAATACCTTTTTTCAAGGAAAAATCATGAATAACAATATTTCAATTCAAATTAACATTTTAGGTTACATACTTCTTTCACATTATTCTTGTATCATTTTCCTCTTATGTTAAAAATTTTAGTCTTGGTTCTATCCTACGATATAACTAAAATATTATTCAAATGGTAATACCAGTATTACTAATGATAAAGCCATTCACCCTGTGTAAGATTTCTTTGAGACTCTTTTCATTCTTGGAATAAAAGTGTAGAGTCAAAATATTGTGTTTTAAAAGTTATTTGAAATAATTTTCTTTTCTCAATGTAGTTAAGCCATCAACCTCATATACAGTTAGACACATTTCTAGACGTTTGTTTTCACTGTTTGCAGGTTTTTAAATTTAATACTTGTGTTTTAAAACATGTACTAACCACTTATATTATTCTGAAGTCAAAATTATAAAACAAAGTACATTCATCCAAGCCCAGTTTTTTTCCTTGTCCCACCTCCCTCTCCTATACACAATCATTTTCATCAGTTCTAGGTTTAGCCCACAGATTCTTTAACTCAATCTTATCTTAACACATTCATGTAGGCAGTAAAGTGATTATTATTATTATCATTTCCATCATAGAGGAAACCAAGAGCACAAGAACCAAATACTGTGCTCCTTCCCCATGCCCCATACTCCCCCTACAGGTGGTCTGAAAAATTTCACCAAGGAGGTACATCCATCTGGTCACCCTTAGATTAGACATCCAAATTAAACAGACTCCTTGTTTCAGTAATTACTCTTCCTACACTAAAATTATGCAAAATAAGTATTCCAGCTATTTTTGGACTCCAGGTATTGCTTGATGTCTAGAGCTAGAGAAACACGTGGGTAATGATGTGTGAATAGCGTCTGTGTATTTGTGTGTGTGTTGTTAGGGAGACAAATGATCGCCCAAAGCTGTCCTTTTCTGTTAATATCTACTATGGCAGCATGGAACTGAGCTACACAACAGCAGAATCTCTGGAATCACCTTTTAGAAAGATGTGGGAACCATTTACAAGAGGAAAGTATTTTTTAAATGAATGAGGATGGAAGTTCAGAAAACAACATGATGTCCCAGTTTGTCCCAAAGTGTAGTTTCGGTATTTTTAGCAATAAAAACTCATAAAATCTTTTATGAGTTTAACATTACCATAGGTTTATTATTACTTTTTCCTTCTAATTTAATTTTAAGTTGCATTGACAACTAGAAAGAAAATAGGGACTACAACTTTCCTAGGAGGTGAGTGCACAAATGCAACAGCGTAAAAATCCTTTCGTATTGTTTATCACCAAAATGTTCTCCCTTGCCCCCATCCTGCACTGGAAACTGGGGGAGCCAGAGGAGCAGAGGAGCAGGGAGATGCCTGCAACCTTCTTCTAAAGGTGAACATGCAAAATCCACCTAAGCTTCCCCCCTGCTTTGTTCTACTTCCTAAGACACCGAGGGGAAGAAGGTTTTCGTAGAAAGGGGCCTGATGGAGGGTCAGAATAGTGCCCCCCAAAGAGGTGGCTCTCCCAACATGCCTTCTCTGCCTAGAAAGTATCCAAGGAAATGTCCCCATGACATTAGTTTGAGGTTCTGTTTGTGCCTTTGAAATAAGCTTCAATGGAAGTGTGTTTCCATGTCGTAGGTAGTCATATGTATACAATTTATTAAGTTATTTCTATTTTAAACAATCACGAAAGTGATGAAATGTCAATAGAGAGCAGTGAGAAGTGGCAACGCAAGTAGCCTGGGAAAAGTCAATTACAAGGTTAGGGCCAGAGCAACTGCCTTTATCAGTGGCCAGGGAGTAGGCCAATCTGAGCATCTGCAAGGACTTGGGGCAAATTGTGGGACTGGGTTCCTTCTCTCAGAGCCGATGGCAGGACCTGGGGAGGCTGCTCACAGGGGCAACAATCCCTCGCTCCTTCTGGATAAGAGGCCGCACTTTCCCCGCACAGCAGTGGGGCGTAGAGGCAGTCACTCACTCAGGATGCCTTGGGAAGAGTAGTGATGTCTGCATCTTCAATGATAAAACAAGGAGGAGATAACTTTTCCAGCACTGATGCATAAAGCTCTTTCTTCCTCTGGGCCAGGCAATTCTTTTTTTTCTTTTTTTTGTCTTTTCTAGGGCCACTCCCACAGCATATGGAGGTTCCCAGGCTAGGGGTCGAATCGGAGTTACAGCCACCAGCATACACCAGAATCACAGCAACACGGGATCCGAGCCGCGTCTGCAACCCACAACACAGCTCACAACAAAGCTGGATCCTTAACTCACTGAGCAAGGCCAGGGATTGAACCCACAACCTCATGGTTCTTAGTTTGATTCGTTAACCACTGAGCCATGATGGGAACTCCATGGGCCAGGCAATTCTTAAGACCCCTGGTTCTTAGGAATCTCACACTGCTTAATTACTTTCTCTTAAAAATAAACTTTTTCCCTATAATTAAAGAACATTAGCTGAACTTTTGAAAACCAGGGAAACATGAAAAAAGTCACACAAACATGTGACTATAAGGTTGGCAACACCTGCATACTGTCTAGGCTGCTTTTTCACATTACGTCATGAGAATTTGTCCTTCTTTAAAAGTGATTTTAATGAATAAGCAATATTTCATCCATTTTATAGATGCACAATATTTTAGGTAACTATTCCTTTCTTGGACATTGAAAGAAGCTCTGCTTTATTGCTCCTCTAAAGAATGAGACACACATTTTAAAAAATTCCATTGATTTAAATGGAGGCAGTTTTCTAGCAAGTTACTTTTCTGCTATATTAAGTGGCTTTTAAAGTTTTGGGGACACATTGTTAAATTGGCCACTACCACTGCCTTGTGTGTGCCCATCCCTTACAACCTCAAATGTCCTGAATCTGACAATTATAAAAAACAGGTAGAAAATCTTTTATTTATTAAGGAAGCTGAACATATTTTTATATTTATTGGCCATTTACAGTTCTATAAATTGCCTTTATCCTTTCTCAATTTTTCGAAATTGTGAATTAATTTTTTATTCCTTAATATGTCAGGACATTTTGCATTTGTGCTATGTAGGAGTTATGTAGCATTAATTATAACAATATAGTTATCGAATAAATACCATAGACACTTTTACTCTGTGTGTTGTTGCCTTTTTAAAGCCTGCGTTAGGGTAATTTTTGTCCCCCGGAGTTGCAAACAGTGAGGTTAGCTGCGGCAGCCTGCCACTGATTTGGAAGCTGCCTCTGGGGAAGGACAGAGGAAAGCCCATCGCAGGTGGCCGCTAGGTGGCTCTGGTCACTCTTGCAGTCCTCCACCTGCGACCTCGTGGCCTGCCCACGTGGGTGGAGCTGCCTTTGCGGCTGATTCCCTTTCCCTGTACTTAGCCACCCTCCTGATAACTGTCTTTGACCCAGTCCGCCTTTTCTGGGAGCTATGTGCCTTTGCGCAGATTTCACTCCATGCGTTGGGGCTGCACCGTGTGGGTCCCTTTGGGTGGCTCTGGGAGCATATCTAGTACAGAGATTTCTGGGATCTCAAAGCACAGATGCCTAGCAATCAACACACAGGGCTTCGGGAGCCTGCTGCTGGCTCCCAACCTGGTCCATGCCGCTCTGATTCTGTTAGAGCAAGAGGTAGCACATCCTAAGTGCCAGTCAGTGTAAGGGGTGGGCGGGGCTGGGCTGGGCATTACAGAAATACTAGTGAGGGGAGGTGAGCAGAGCCCTCAGGGCTCACTTCCTAGTGCGGAGGCAGGTAGAGGAGCCAGCAGTCACAGGTGCTATAGTGGCGCCGCTCATGATTTTGATTGGACATGGGGAAGGGGAATGCATAGAGGGTCAGAAAAGAAGCGATTTCATGAAGGAATTGACATTTGGGTTGGCTCCAGCAGGATGGACAAAATGTCTCCAGGCCAAAGGGCATTCCAGACTAAGCATGTGTATGCAGCACAAGCCAGATTGAAGTGTTCCCTGAGTTTATCGATGCTACATATGTGCCAAGTAAATCCCAGGGCTCTCAAACCGCTGGAAACAAATCTGACTTTGAGGCCAAGTTTTCCTATCCTGGAACATCAGTGAGTGAGTGAGTGTGTGTGTGTGTGTGTGTGTATTATATTATCCATTCATCTGTTAACGGAAATTGAGTTTGATTCCCCCTTTTTTTCCCACTTTTGTGAAAAGTGCTGCTATGAACTAGAATGTACAAGTATCTGAGTCCCTGCCTTCAGTCCTTTGGAGTGTATACCTAGAAGTGAAATTCTGTGATGTCTTACTGGTTATTTTTTATCTTTTTAGGGCTGTACCTGCAGCATACGGAGGTTCCCAGGCTAGGGGTCCAATCGAAGCTGTTGCTACTGGCCTACACCAGAGCCACAGCAATGCCAGATCCAAGCTGTGTCTGCAACCTACACCACAGCTCACAGCAACGCCAGATCTTTAACCCACTGAACGAGGCCAGGGATCGAACCCATATCCTCATGGATACTAGTCGGGTTCGTTAACCACTGAGCCATGAAGGGAACTCCCCGGTTTTTTGTTTTATTTTAAGAAATAAAATAGGTGTGGCTGGTCATTTCCAATTTTCCAATATTTCACAATTTGCAGTCAATGGAAAATGTCACTCTTGGTTCACATGTAAAGTGATGGCTTCACTAAGGGGCTGGGGAGATGTAGTCAGTTGATGGCTGCACTATCTTCTAAAATCAGGGGCAACACCTCCCCCCACCATGGGTGCTGTTGCAGCTGTGACTTAGGTGGTTTAGAATCTTCGTGGTACTGAGTTAAGAAAAGCAATATTAAACACTTTGAGCTGGTCTGGAAAAAAGTAATTTAGATAGAATTCTATTGCTTGCTTTGAAGCGAATCAGGATAATACGGTGGTTGCATGGATAGTCTTGCAACCAGGCTGTGTGACCTTGTTGAGTTCAGAAAACATGCAACAACTCTGATTCCATACCTATAACAGGACACAAGAGAGACCTGACATGCAAGGGTTGTTGGGAGAAGAAATTGAGAAAGTGGATGCCAAGCAGTTGGAACCATGTCTGGCTCATAGTAGGTACTGAGTAAATATTTGATGTTATGATTATTTTTATTTTTAAAACCAGCAGCATCTCTCACATCCATTTTTTCTAATTTTCTCATGTAAGACACTTACAGAGTCCTGGACCCATTTCTCAGCATATAGAGCCACTTCAGAAGTTTTTAAATTTTTTTTGGCTTTTTAAAAAAATTTTTTAGGGCTGTACCTGCCACTCCTGGAAGTTCCCAGGCTAGGGGTCAAGTTGGAGCTGTAGCCACCAGCCTACACCACATCCACAGCAACACAGGATCTGAGCCTTGCCTAGGACCTACACCACAGCTCATAGCAACGACAGGTGCCTGACCCACTGAGTGAGGCCAGGGATTGAACCCACATCCTCATGGATACTAGTGGTTTTTTTTTTCCGCCTCACCCCAACAGGAACGCCAAGCGACTCAGTTTTAACACCCACCATTTAACTAGCCCAGATCTTTACTGAAGAAATTGAATTCATCGTCACCCCTGAGGCCTTCCTTTCCTTCCCTGGTCTCTCAACAACCTTTCTGCTGGTTTTTGGGTTCATCAGCTCCCCGATCCTGTCTTTTGGCTGTGGGTTCTGGAATACCCTTCTGTATTCAGATGGTGGTGGCCACCCTCTGCAGAGTCTGGGCTGAAGGGGGAGCATTTCCCACACCAGCTTAGGGGAAAATCAAGCCTTTCACTGGTGTGGAGTCAAAAACAGTACCCCTGCTCTTCTTCTTCTTCTTCTTCTTTTTTTCTTGCTTTTCAGGCTGTACCTGGGGCATATGGAGGTTTCCAGGCTAGGGGTCCAATTGGAGCTGCAGCTGCTGGCCTACACCACAGCCACAGCAATGTCAGATCTGAGCCACGTCAGTGACCTACACCACATCTCATGGCAATGCTGGATCCTTAACCCACTGAGCGGGGCCAGGGATCGAACCTGCGACTTCATGGATACTAGTTGTGTTCTTAACCCAGTGAGCCACAAGAGGAACTCCTGCACTCCTCCTCTTCTTGTCCACCATAAAGGCCCCTGTGGAGGAATTGGAGCTGCCGTTTTTCTGGTCTAGAATCAGGATCTGTTCCTTATGCACTGTAGAGGTGCCTGGAGGAGCAGAGGGGAAAGAGACTCAGAGCAGCCTGGTTGCAGCACAGTCACAGAGAGTCCAGTGGTGTTGAGGAAACAAAAACTTTATTCATTCATAGGGTTAGACATGGGTGATGACAATTGAGGGGCCGGGGACAGCAAGTTCCGGCAGAGTAGAAGTGGGCATCCTGGGGCTCCTGGAAAGTGGGTAGGAGGAGCCCTGCTGGGGGCTTGGCTGCTTTCCAGGAACATCCCAGCACAGACCAAGGGCACAGAGACTGGGTATTGGGAGCGAACACACCAGGCTGACGTGGTCCTTGGAATTTTGTTTCCTCGAAATCGCTTGTCTCAGCATCAGGAGCCCAGGTCAGCAGCAGCCCCCAGAGCCTTGGCCACAGCCAGAGCCCCCGGACTGCAGGCCACTGCCTCCGTCACAGGAGTCGGAGCTCAGGAGCCGGCATCGGTGGGACCGGCGGCGCCTGTGGGGGCTCAGGCAGCAGCCGCCCTCAGAGCTGGGGCCCCCGCAGCCCCCGGAGATGGGAGCACAGCCTGAGGAGGAGGCTGGAGGCCAACAGTGTGCCGGGCTCTTTGGGGGGCACTTGGGCGAGGGGCACTTGGGAGGGGGCTGGCACTGCTGCTGGTTCTGCTGGCAGGACATCGGGGCAGGAGGTCAGGGAGCCTGGAAGGATTAAAGGAAAAGGTCAGTGCAGAAGCTCCAGCCCAGTGTCTCCCCCGCTCTCAACAGTTTGACCAGGGCCTCGGCTCCCCAAACCTGCTGCTGCCCGAGCTGTGAGGTTCCAGAGGAAAATGGAAGTGGGTCTAAGTTCAGCTGACCTGGCAAGACAGTTCCCTCACTTCACCCTCCTTCCCAAACAACGCTGGCATCTTCTAACTGGGCCCCAAGTCTGTCTGCCTAGAGACCTGGAAGCAGATACGCCGCGCTGGGTAATGTCTCCCAGAGAAGGTCTCTGGGCGTGTGTGTTTCAGGATGAAGAGTGGAGGGGATGCTGAGAGGCAGGGCTCCGGTGTGCCACAGACCCAGGGCACCCTGCACGGGTTCCTTGCTCCCTGTCCCCTGGCCTGTCCCCAGCTGCTCCCCAGGGGCCTCTTCTTGCTGCCTCCACAGACACCTCCACTTCCATCTTCCCCACTACCTCTGAGCTTGTCTCCCCGACACTCCCGCTGAAGCTCTGTCCCCTTCCAGACACTCACCGAGGCAGAGGAGGCAGGAGGAGGCTGTTCCTGAGGAGGCTGTGGATGAGGCTCCTGGGGCAGGAGCCCTTTTATCCTGTGCTGGTTTGTGATGCATGGCCCAAGCATGCTGCTGCTTTCACAACCAGGGAGAGGGTAACCATGCCACACACTCCCATGCCTGGTCTCCAGCTTCTTCCTGCATGTTTGCCAAGATATCTGGTAAGAGGGCATCAGGAAATCTCAATGACTAGCCCGGAGTCGTGTTGGGGACCTGCCATTTCCCCTTTCACTCATTCAGCTCAGATGTTTTATTTTCAGCTCTGCCTCTTGCATTTTTGCTGGGCAGCAAGGCAGTGGCGCTGCATATGACACATTTCCTGACCTTGAGCGTTTCCAGTGTAACTGGACAGACATGACAGAAGCAAGCATATATGTCTGATACCATGTAATGTGTACTGTGATACACCTGTCTCCAGATACCTCGTCTTTTGTTGGGCAATTTCCAATTGCTGTGGGTATTCCCAGGCTAATAATGTCTTCACATGTAACTGGCTCCTGACTTCTGGAGATGTTGGGTGATCTGAGACCACTGGACCTGGGGATAAGATATGTTGGGAAACAGATGGAGGATAGGATTCAGGCCTTTTCTGGGCCAGGGGAGCCCTTAAGAGAACTAAGGTAGAATTATGTAAATGAGCAGATAAAATATCAAAAGGACCTATAGTGGAGCAAAGTTGTATTGATTGGCTTGCTGCAATGATGAGGCAGTTCACCCGGGGAACACTAAGATGTGCTTATTCAAGCCTTTGGGACTGGGTTAGGTAATTTTGTGGAGGGTTCAAGGAAGGGAAGTTTTGTTCTGGATTAGGTGCTATCAGCAAGAAGAGGCATTTCTATCACAGTGTATCTTAATAAATTTTAACTAGAAAACTGGAAAAATGGGACAAGGCTAAGGATGTAATTGGTAAGGAAGTAGAAATTGTTCATGTTGGCTCATAAAAGAGGAAACTGGTCATTTTGGTGGTTTGGACAATGCCCTGTTTTGTTGGTACTCGGAGTGGTCTTGTGTTTTTTTGTTTTTTTTTTTTTAACCCCTTCATGGTCACAGAGTTAAATTGTCTGATGTTGAAGTTCTGTGAACTTGTTTCTATTTGATTGGAGAACACACGGCCTAGCTACTAGATCTAGGCCAACTCATTACCAGCAACCTGGGTCTACTTTGTTCTCAGTGACAACTATAGGTTAGACACCATGGTCAGCATGGGAACAGAGCAGTGAAAAGGAGGGTATGGTATGTTTCTCCAGGGAACATGCAGTCTAGCAGATTTGAACAAACATAGAAAAAGTCCTTATGCCAACAATAAATGGTCCACATACAGAATCCAACTGCTATGGGGCACATCAAAAATAGGATGTGGTATATACGCACAATGGAATACTACTCAGCTATCAAAAAGAACAAACTAATGCCATTTGCAGCAACGTGGATGGAACTAAAGACTTTCATACTGCGTGAAGTAAGCCAGAAAGAGAAAGACAAATACCACGTGATATCACTTATATCCGGAATCCAATAAATGGCATAAATGAACCTTTCCACAGAAAAGAAAATCATGGACTTGGAGAATAGACTTGTGTTGCCAAGGGGGAGGGCGAGGGAGTGGGGTGGATTGGGAGCTTGGAGTTAATGGATGCAAACTATTGCCTTTGGAATGGATTAGCAATGAGATCCTACTGTGTAGCACTGGGAACTATGTCTAGTCACTTATGATGGAGCAAGATAATGTGAGAAAATAGAATGTATACATGTATGTGTAACTGGGTCACCATGCTATACAGTAGAAAAAAAATTGTATTGGGGAAATAACAATTAAAAAAAATAGGATACTGGGGTTTAGACTTTGCTGCAAAAAATGAATGAATTTTTATCTTTTTCTATCTTGTGGCTATCAGAGGCAAGCCTTGTCCTTGTGGTAGCAGCAAGCACGGAAGTCATTTTTCCCCCACGGGTTGCAACCCTGAGTCATTGGTGGGGGTGTGGGTGAGGGTGGAAGGTAGGGGAGTGGTGGGGTAGTGAAGCAGAGAGGAGGGAGCCAGTGGTTAGAAAAGTAACACAAATCACACATTTTCGGATCATTTCAAAGGATCAAAATATCCTTGTCAATGACTCAATGGACAGTTTTCCCTGTCTTTCGTGAAATATCAGTGGATAACTCTCAGGCTTTGCCCTAGCACCATCCTTGACTGCCTGTCTTCTTCTTTTTGTTTGTCTTTTTAGGGCTGCACCCTCAGCATATGGAAGTTTCCGGGCTAGGGGTCTAATTGGAGCTATAGCCACTGGCCTACTCCAGAGCCACAGCAATGCCAGATCCAAGTTGCATCTGCTACCTGTACCACAGGTCATGGCAACGATGGATCCTTAACCCACTGATCGAGGTCAGGGATCAAACCCGCATCGGCATGGACACTAGTCAGATTCATTTCCGCTGAGACACAATGGAAACTCCCCTGAATACGTGTCTTGAGAGTCTCCAAGCAAGACATGGAGATGGCTCTCATTAATCTCACCTCCACCTTGATGAGCTGTTCCTGTCTCTTACCCCTCCTTTTTCTCATGAGCTCAGATGCTCTACAAGCCCCATACACAGACCTGACATCCTGTGATGACAGAGACCAGTCATAAGATCGTGACCTTGTCACTCCTCCCAGAGCACCAGGGCAACTCCCTGAGAGCCACCAATCTCAGGAGTCCCATCCCAAGGAACCTTGGCTTCCTGTGGCCCCAAGACATCAGGAAATACAGAGAATGGCATGGCTGGATGAATCCCAGGTCAATTTCATGACTTAGTCATTACAATTGGTATTATAGGGACAGGAGGTGCAGAATCTCAGGTTTAGCTCCTTGGAGTGCATCTTGGACCCTTCACATCAGTGGTCAAGGAGGAATCACCAAATGCCTTCTCCCTTTGCTTTCAGTTCACAGTTTCTGCTCAGTTCTCTCTCCTCCCCTCCCATAACCATTGCCTTCCATGGCAAGCAGCTGAGTCATTCTTAAGGAAAATGGGGAGTGATAACCAGAAAGTGTCATTGAGAAGGTATGATTTCCTGAAGTTCCTTACATAGATCCCAATTTCCCCCAGGAGCTATGGCAGCCCCCGGAGCAGAGGCTCAGCAGGAGGGACAGTAGGTGGGTCCTGAGCAGGATGTTTGAGTAGGCACTTCAGGGCTCAAGGCTCCTCCTAGTTTTACTTCCAGGACATCTTGGAGGGAATTCTAGTGCCTCTAGAGGTAGTAAAAAGGCAAATAATTGCATCTGCTTTAAAAAAAAAAAAAAAAAAAAAAAAAAGACTCTTTCCTATTTATTTCAGAGCTGTGGCTTTCAACTGACAGCTTAGGGAAAATTCCTGAGCAAAGAGGAGCAGGGAGATAGAAACTCAGTGGAGTGGAGGATCCTGATTCCAGTGAGAACTGACCACATTTGGAGCTCTTTTCCTATTTCAGTTTGCAGGCAGAAAATGGGTCGGATGGGGGATAGAGTGGGATGGGGAGAGGGTAGGAGAGGCAAGTCTTAATTAGGGGGGAAACTACTGCTCTCCAGCCCCAGGCCCTTTGCATCTCCTTGGTAGGTGTTAAGAGTTTTAAGGAAAGAAGGAATCCGAGAATCAGCAAGACAGTTAAAGTATCTATTCCCATAACTCTGCCATTCTTTTTTTTTTTTTTTGGTCTTTTTGCCTTTTCTAGGGCCGCTCCCGAGGCGTATGAGTTTCCCAGGTTAGGGGTCCAATCTGAGCTGTAGCTGCCAGCCTACACCAGAGCCACAGCAACACAGAATCTGAGCTGTGTCTGTGAACTTCACCACAGCTCTTGGCAACGCTGGATCCTTAACCCACTGAGCAAGGCCGGGGATTGAACCTGCAACCTGATGGTTCCTAGTTGGATTCGTTAACCACTGAGCCACGATGGGAACTCCAGCTCTGCCATTCTTGATTTTCATTCATTCATTTATAAAAATCATTCCCTCTTTCAAACTGAGATGATAGTACATGCTGTGCTGGGCAAAGGTGATTCAAAGAAGATGCTACCCCCCTCCCTAAACTGACAGTGTAGTGGGGCTGAAAGGCAAGTAGTGAAATAAACAAGAGCCAACTGAAGATGCTATAAAACACTTGAGTGGGGAGTCCTCGGCTTGAGGTCAGAGGTTTTGGGCGTCAGCCCCCTATTGCTCTGCAGTGACTCCGACTGAATGAGTCACCCAGATGTTGTCACCTGCTATCCCTTGGGAGGGTTGATGATGAGCAGAAGTGTGGAGTGTGTAATCTGTCCAGGCACAGCAAACTCAGGTAAGGCAACGAAGAGAAGCTCATAGAATCCAAGAGGCATCTGGGTGTCTAGTAGGAGGGAGAGATCATGCTGGCATGGAGGGCAGGATGGGGCTGTGAGAGCCCTGGAAGTTTCTAAGACCTTAGGGGGCACAATCATACGCTCATGAAGAACATCTACTCTGGAGACAGAAACTGCCAAGTTTGAATCCCTCCCTTCTCTTAATAGCTGTGTTAAGGAGAGGTATCTGAGGAAAGAAAAGGCTATTCACCTAGAAGCACAGTGAACCAGAGCTGCCACAGATCAAACTAGACATGGGTGGAAGGAATCTACAAAGGCTGTAGTGACATGCCTTGTAAATCAACAAATATTTAAGGACTATTGTGTCCGTATCTTGGTGACTGCAGTATTGATTCTAAGAGAGCTGGGGGTAGTGGCTCAGAGAAGAGAGTGATTCAGATTGGCCAGGATGGCTAAGAGAGATTAGATCAAAGAGGAATGTTAATTGATGGGTGTGAGGGTGAGTCTGGTAGTGTTAATACCTGTGAACACCTGATGTCAAGTGGACCGTGGTTGTGGAAAGTGCAGTTACAACAGCCATGCAATATGTTCTCATTGCACTTATTATAATGATAGGTATATATTTCCCTCTGAATCATGATATGTTAAAACCCTTAAGAATAGGGCAAATCGTTCCATTTCAAATGGATATTGAAATGACACATTTTAATAAAACATTATTATATTAAGTGCATCTGATTATCCTGATAACAGGAAAGGCTGTAGGCATAGCCACCTCTTTGCTTTTCTTTTCTTGTTTCTTTTCTTTTCTTTTCTTTTCTTTTTTCTTTTCTTTTCTTTTCTTTTCTTTCCTTTTCTTTTCTTTTCTTTTCTTTTCTTTTCTTTTCTTTTCTTCTTTCTTTTCTTTCTTTCCTTCCTTCCTTCCTTCCTTCCTTCCTTCCTTCCTTCCTTCCTTCCTTCCTTCCTTCCTTCCTTCCTCTCTTTCTCTCTTTTTACAGCCACATTTACAGCATTTGGAAGTTCCCAGGCTAGGGATCAAATCGGAACTGCAGCTGCAAGCCACAGCCCAGCAACACCAGATCTGAGCCTCATCTGTGACCTACACTGCAGCTTATGGCAATGCTGAATCGTTACCTGCTAAGCAAGGTCAGGGAACAAGTATGTTGCTGGGGCAGGGTGACAGCACCAAACACCAAGCCCAGCTCCAGGTACAAGACAATGTGTTTGATGAAAGGGAACCAAGACACCTTCCGCTAAGGCCTACATGTGCATTTAGTAGAGGCTGCATCCCATGTTCATATATTATAGCGGCATGCAGAGTTGAATATGCCACATACCCTGATGCAGACTAACTAACTGGGCAGACAGACAAATAAATAAGGAGTCTGTTCCCATGTGATTAGTGCTGTAATATAAGTGACTAATTTCAAGTCCCTAGTGCTGTGCAGCACAAACCCAGAAGCCCCTGTCCTGGGCAACTTGGTCCGCAGCCTCCTCAGAACCAGCTCTCTCTGGCTTCTGTGAAATCAGCTGGCAATGGCGGATCCTTTACCCACTGAGTGAGACCTGGGAAAGGATCGAACCTGTATCCTCACAGAGAGAAAATATCAGGTCCTTAACCTGCTGAGCCACCGAGGGAACTCCCAATACATATTTACATTGAGTTATTTTCAGTGGAAATCAGATTCTGTGCCTGAAGAGGGAGGGGCAGTTTTCATCTTCCCTTTCCACCTGGCACTTGAGAACAGAGCAAAGCCATGAGTTATTTCAAGCCTCTCGGGGAAGCAAAATGCCACAGTGCCACAGGGGCGAGCGGGCTGGCTCTGGATGTGGATGGGGAAGGGGGTGCCGTATTTACATCCTCGCCAGCCTTTTCCTGCCTCCAGCGTGGGAGGTAGTTTCAGACTCATGCCCAGAACGACAACTGAGTGAGCATTTTACTCATATTTTTGAGGGTTCTTTCAGTAGATCCTGGACTGGAAAAGAGGCATTTTCTCATGGTAGCTGGATGGTAGGGCCGAAAATAACTGTAGTTGAGCAGCCTATTTGCTTCTGAGGAGTGAAGTCTCTAGTTACTGGGAGACAAAACTGGGGAGTAAGTTCTGAAGTTTCTGAACCTCCCAGAACCGTGAGGATGGAGCCCTCCCTCCCCTTCAGGAAATGCGGTGGGGGTCTGCGGGCCTTTCTGCAGCCCCATCCCTGACCGCAAGGCTTGGGGGACCCGTATGCACCCTGGTGATATTCATCAATCTTTCCTCCCCTCCGAGAGGAACAACCATGTCTCAGTCCCTCTGTTTCTCATCAGAGGAGAAGCTCCATGGGCCCTGGGCTGAGCATATGTTCCGTGATAACGGAGCCACGGGGGGTGGGGGGGAGCTCACAGCCTGGCCCCTGGCTCAAAGCGCAAGAGGGACTCTCCAAGGTCAATTCTATCAGAAGTGCCATCTTTGGAGCTCTGGCTTCCTGGGGTGGAAGCTGCCTGGCTGGGTGATTCCATGGCTTTGGAGTACCAGTAAGATGATGCCAACAGGCTGTGAAGATGCTCAGGTTTGGCTCGTCAGAGTGTGTTTTATTTTGTTTTGTTTTATTTTTGGCTGCACCCACAGCAGTATAAGTTCCTAGTCCAGGGATGGAACATACGCCACAACAGTGACAATGCTGGACCCTTTACTGCTAGACCACCAGGGAACTCCTTTGGAGTGTATTTTATTTTATTTTTTAAAATTTTATTTATTTATTTTTATATAATGATTTTTACTTTTTTTCCATTATAGCTGGTTTACAGTGTTCTGTCAATTTCTACTGCACAGCATGGTGACCCAGTTATACATACATGTACACATTCTATTTTCACACATTATCATGCTCCATCATAAGTGACTAGACATAGTTCCCAGTGCTACACAGCAGGACCTCATTGCTTATCCATTTTACTTTATTTTATTATTTTATTTTTTTTGGCTGCACCCACAGCATGCAGAAGTTCCCAGGCCAGGAAAGGAACACGCACCACAGCAGCGAAATGCCAGATCCTTAATCACTCTGCCACCAGGAAACTCCTTCAGAGGGCATTTTAGTCAGGCCATGAAAACTATAAATAAATGATGAACCAAGCAAGGAAAAAACACTTCTCCATTTAGTGAAAAACACAGGCCCCTGCTCAGTTCAGGACCTTCCCATCACCAAAACCATTAGCAAGGCTGTGACAAGCAGCTCAGTCATTCTCAGGAAGGAAAGAATGAAAAGGTCTAAAAATACCACCTGGTCTCCTAATTTAAAGACATTCCAGCATCTGAATTCTTCTCCAGTTAACAGCTGGTATCTGGGGAAAGAAAAAACAGCAACAACAATAAGCTGGGAGAGGCATAATAGACTAAAGACATGAGAAGTAAAATCAGAGATAGAGATTTCTAGAAGTTGTGGTGACACAGTTTGTTAATGAAGGTGCATCTATGGACCATTGTGTCAGTACGTTAGCAACTGTACCATTTATTCTAAGAGATCCAGGAATAGTTTAAGGAGAGGGAGGGATGCAAGTTGGCTGGTATGGTTAAGGGCCACCAGCTCTGCTAGGACTCATACTTACTGGGTGTGGCCGTGATGAGGGGGGGAATGCTGAGACCTGGGAACACCTGAGTACCAGGACTGACCAAGGGTTCTGGAAACTTCTATAATGTAAGTTGGTGTTTTTCCATTTTGTGTTATTGTTACATCAGAGATGCCCTGTCCTCTGAGACATCACCTTTAAGAAGGGGACAAATCCTTTACATCACAATGATGAGTCATTACTATGATGGCAAAGCATTGTTGTTTTCTATAAACACTGATGAAAAGTATGTGTCTGGTTTTCCTTGTACTGGAAGGTCTGATGGGTAGCCATCCCCTTTTAGGGGGTTGAATAAGCAAGATGTATAGAAAGAAAAGAGCATCTAAGAAGGTGTTTTTTTCACTGGGGCTGTGGAGTGAGGGAGGGAGGGAGATGGGAAGGATTTGAAGAAGACAGAGTCTCACTAGTGCACTAACCTTATTCTAGCAGTGTTTACAATTTGCCCCCTCTCCTTTCTTGGATATTGTCTTCTGATGGGAAGCCAGCAAATACTCAATGCCTTTTATTATTTATTTATTTATTTATTTATTTATTTATTTTGTCTTTTTAGAGCCGCAATGGTGGCATATGGAGGTTCCCAGGCTAGGGGTGGAATTGGAGCTGTAGAGCTGTAGTTGCCAGCCTATGCCACAGCCATAGCAATGCCAGATCCCAGCCATGTCTGCGACTACACTACAGCTCACAGCAACGCCAGATCCTTAACCTGCTGAGCGAGGCCAGGGATGGAACCTGTGTCCTCAACAACACTAGGCAGATACGTTTCTGCTGAGCCATGACCGGAACTCCTCTCAATGTCCTTTTTTGTCACCACCAAAACTGCTATCTCAAAGCATCAATATTTTTCTCAGGCTGGATGTCTTCTCTGGGTTTATTAAGCCAGAACCAGTGTCCACTCACCCTCAAAGGAGAAGAGGGCAGCTGAAGAGATCCACTGTTTTTCACTCCACATTGCATGTAAAACCACACTCGGTTGCCAGTAGACTCATTTGAATGTAAGTTTCCGAGTTTGTCTCTGATTCTCTGCCGTATCCCCAGTGCCTAGAACTGAGCACATAATAGATGCTTGATAAAAAGGAGCTGAGTGAATAAATGAGTCTAAGGCTAGGACTTGGGGTTACCCCGATAAGGTTTGGGGTGTCTATGTCTCTCCACAGCTGGGCTCTATTTTAAAGATGTTTTCTTATTCCTTCTAGCTTCCCAAGATCCCCTCGGTGTCCGAGCCAGGAGTTTTCTTGGTTGATCCTGCTTCCTTTTCCCTTCACTGTTTTTTTTTTTTTTTTTTTTTTCTTTTTTGGTTGCACTCCCGGCATATGGAAATTCCCAGGTCAGGGATCAAACCCGAGCTGCTGCTGCAGAGACAGGGGTGGATCCTTAACCCACTGCACCACAGCGGGAACGCCTTCCCTTGGATTTGACTCAACTATAGCTAAAGATCTGTGAGCTCTCCAGGTGGCAGTTTGAGGTACTTCGGAGCCCCACGTCTTCTTCCACAGCCCCGTAAGACGGCTGTTTTGTTGTTCCCAAGGTATAAGGTTTCAGATGTGCACAGAGCTGCAGGGCCCATGGTCACCAGACCTCACACCCTGTGTCCTGGGTGTACAGGCTCCGTCCCAAGGCATAGGTCTCTCCTGGGAGCCAGGCTTTCAGCCGCTTCCTAGACGTTGTTCCTGCCCCTAGCACCTTGGTGATTTCTAACCGAGCCAGGGCTCCTGCTTCAAGGACTTTTGTCTGCGTGTGTCAGACCTGGCTGTGTCTGGTAGTAAACGCCTCTCAGCTTCTTTTTGATGCTCAAATTTTTAGGAGTTAATTTCCAGGTTTCATAAGATCTTTTTTTTTAATGTAATGAACTTGAAGGTCGTGCCCAGTTGTCTCTCCTGCCTGCTCTACTCGTTCCCTGCCATCGCTTTCATTTAATTCTTGCATTTAACAGAAACTTGAGCTCTGACCCTTGTCAGGCCTCCCAGGGGTCAAAGTGAGATATTACTCTTGGCTCACAGGTCAGAGTGGAACTGCAGTCTGAGAAGTGTCTGAGTTTCATGATGGAGGCCAAAACATGGGTCTTGATTGAGGTTCTTGATACTGTAGAGGTCAAAATTTAATAAATTCTAATAACCTAATTTATTATAAATAATTTCAGCAACACTTCTTATTGTCTCTTTTTCTTTTCCTGAAATTCTCATTTCACACACTCTAGTCACCCAGTTCCCCTAGACCGCGTTAAATACTTGGCTCACCTTTCATCTCTCTCCCTGCATTTTCAAAGTCCCCTGAGTTAGCGTTCCTTCCCTGGGCTCACCTCATCTCCCTCCATCCTTCTCTTCTGTTCTGCCTTGGCCTCTTTCCTATTTCATTGCTTCCGGAGGCTCTGTTTTTAAATGGGGACCCAGAAACAGCTCACCAAAATAAAAGAGAAGTCCTGTACCCTCCACCTTGGCCATTCCCAGATAGTAGCAACACCCACTCAGGTTTCACAGGAATTAAGTCCTTTTACGGAGAAACGCAATCTCCATTCCACCTCAAAACTCCCCGCAGTCCTCTCCAAGTGGAGTGGGAAATAATCTGCTCTTTCTTCTGATCCAGAGCTAAGATCATGTCTCTAGAATCTTGCTTGGTTGTGACGACCAAGGAGACTGGGGTGGGACAGAGGGAAATGATACATGAGCCATTTGGTAAAGAAGAATCGAAGCTTTATTTTTACACAGGTTCAAGCACAGGCTCTGCTGATCATTGGCAGGTGCAGGGGGCGGGGAACTGTGAGGTTCTGGACGTCAAACTGGAAGACCATTTAGGGAGAGCTGGGAACGCTCCGTGGAAGCATCTCCCAGCTCAGCCTGGGCAAGAGAGAATGCAGTGTTTAAGAAGGATGCCTCAGGCTGGGGCTTATTCTTCAGCCTTTGGATTCTTGTTTCCTCTGAAATCGCTGTCTCAGCATCAGGAGCCCAGGTCAGCAGCAGCCCCCAGAGCCTTGGCCACAGCCAGAGCCCCCGGACTGCAGGCCACTGCCTCCGTCACAGGAGTCGGAGCTCAGGAGCCGGCATCGGTGGGACCGGCGGCGCCTGTGGGGGCTCAGGCAGCAGCCGCCCTCAGAGCTGGGGCCCCCGCAGCCCCCGGAGATGGGAGCACAGCCTGAGGAGGAGGCTGGAGGCCAACAGTGTGCCGGGCTCTTTGGGGGGCACTTGGGCGAGGGGCACTTGGGAGGGGGCTGGCACTGCTGCTGGTTCTGCTGGCAGGACATCGGGGCAGGAGGTCAGGGAGCCTGCACAAAACAAAACACTTTGTTAGCTTGGAATACACAGTTCTGTGTCTCCTCCTCCTTCTTTGGCTCCTGGTCTCACATCTAAGACTGCCGGCTTCCTCAGCCAAGGCTGCGGGAGGGAGAGGGAAACAGATGGAGAGTTAGTCTGATCTTCAAGATGCCTCCCACACTGCTCTCCTCTCAGGACCCAATGCTTTCAATCGAACTGGGCATCCAGGGTTTTGTATCTCAAAGGAAGCTCATAAAGGATGTACCCATTTGAGGACAGTATTCTGAAAAATGACTGTCACAGGAAACACATGAACTTCGATAGAGGGAGCATGGAGAGCATCGTGAGTTCCCATGGCTTTTGTGGGTCCCAGAATCCTTACACATCCCAAAGGGATCCCATCCTGGCCCTATTCCCCCCTTGTTCCCCTCTCTGCAGCCATGCTTCTGGGATTTCATTCCAGAGCCCTCTGTTTTCCTCTTCCCTGCTATGATCTCAGGGTTCCTTTCCAGCATCTCAGCTAGAGTTCTACCCCCTGCTGGACACTCACCGGATACAGAGGAGGTAGGACAAGGCTGTTCCTGAGGAGGCTGTGGATGAGGAGCCCTGGGTAGGAGCCCTTTTATCCTGTACTGGGTTTGTGATGCATGGCCAGAGCATGCACCTGCTTTTCACCCTGGGGAAGGATGACAGTCTGGAACACTCCCAGAATTAGAGCTCAAGCCTTTTTCCTGGGCAGGTGCATAACATCCAACAAATGAGGTTCAACCAGGAAGCATGACACACCTGCCCCTGGAGTTTCCTGGGAGCCTGGCACTCTACCTTCCTTCCTTTGCTGTTTCAGCCCACGTGCCTTGGTTCAGATTCTGGCTCACATTCTTTCCTGGGAACAGGTAGAGCTATGGAAGAATCCTGCTCTTGCATTCATGAGTCTACCAAGACAGACACACAGTAGACAAATGAAGAAATCATAAAAAACAAATTCCAAGTGATAAATATACTAAAGGTGGACCACGTTCCCAGGCTGCCCCAGTGGCCATGACCTTCAGATGTGATCCACTACTGCCTCCTGAGCTCCTTGCAATGAGGAGTGGCTAAGGGCTGGGGACTGGTGCTAGCACCCTGTCTGGGGGAAGGGAGCCCCTCTGATGACCTTGTGGCATCCAGGGAGCAGCGTAGAGTTTCATGCATGGGAGCAGAGCCAATTTAAGTGTTGATGGACCAATAAATAAATTGACCTGAGCTGAAAAAAATGTTTAGTGCATTCATCTAAAATCAAAACTATTTACACATTCGAATCTATTATATTCAGCCATAGTCAAAAATATATCAAGACTACAAATTTTGGAGTTCCCGCTGTGGCTCGGCAGTAATGGACCTGACTAGTATCCATGAGGACAAGGGTTCCATCCCGAGCCTCATTCAGTGGGTTAAGGATCCAGCGTTGCTGTGAGCTGTGATATGGGTTGCAGACATGGCTCGGATCTGGCATTGCTGTAGCTGTGGTGTAGGCCGGCAGTTGCAGCTCTGATTCAGCCTCTAGCCTGGGAACTTCCGTATGCTACAGGAGAAGCCATAGAGAAGCAAAAACAAAAGAAAGACTACAAACTCTAAAAATCCATATAAAATTTAAGCAACGTTTGCTCTTACAATGATATTATATTATGGATTTATATTTTCTTACAGAGAAAATGTTCATGGCCTATTGTCAACAGATGATAAAGCATTAAACACTGTTAATTAAGTGAAATTTTATTTATTTATTTATTTATCTTTTTAGGGCTGCACCCGTGGCACATGGAGGTTCCCAGGCTAGGGGTCCAATCAGAGCTGTAGCTGCCAGCCTATGCCACAGCCACAGCAAGGCCAGATCTGAGCCACATCTGCGGCCTACACCACAGCTCATGGCGATGCCAGACCCTTAAACCACTGAGTGAGGCCAGGGATAGAACATATGTCCTCGTGGCTACTAGTCAGATTTGTTTCTGATGAGCTATGATGGGAACTCCTGAGTCATACTTTAAATGAAGACTTTTTTGCATGGGGTATGTATCTTATTCTTTTATGACCATTTAAACTTCTAGGGTTGGGTTCCTGCCTTTAGAGAACTTCATTTGTCTCACTTCATTCTAAAACTCACCCACACGAAAACATAGCGATCTTCTGTGTCATTTAAAGACCCTGCGGGAGTTCCTGTCCTGGCGCAGTGGTTAACGAATCCGACTAGGAATCATGAGGTTGCGGGTTTGATCCCTGGCCTTGCTCGGTGGGTTAAGGATCCGGCGTTGTTGTGAGCTGTGGTGTAGGTCGCAGACGCGGCTCGGATCCCGCGTTGCTGTGGCCCTGGCGTAGGCCAGCAGTTACAGCTCCGATTAGACTCCTAGCCTGGGAACCTCCACATGCCGCAGGGGCTGCCCTAGAAAAGGCAAAAAGACAAAAATAAATAAATAAAAATAAAGACCCTGCGGAGGAGGGCTTTGCAGTGGAGTGGACATTTGGAGTGTTAGCTCAGGATGGAGGTGGGGGGGAGACAGGGACCGAATCCCGCCCTCACTGATAATTTGACCATCTCCGGAATGATGCTCCTGGCCTCTGGGGCCACGCTGTCCGTCCCAGCCACCCTTCAGTCTTGGTAGCTGTTTCCCTCACATCACTGAGAACCTGCAACTAGACACTGGATTGGAAAGTGAAAAAATATGAATGATGAAAAGAGACACTATTTTCCTCTTTGATTTGTTGTTCAAGTACAAAGGCTCCTTTTTGGTCCAAATGGGGACAATCTCCAGTCATTAGGTTACAACGGCTGAAGGGTGCTGTCAATCTCAGTGGTTGGGTAGGTTCCAGAGTTTCTGGGTGGTTCTCAGTGGGGGTTTCTGCATCCTTCCTAAATGCAAGTGGACTTCTGTCTGGTTTCCTCCAGGCCCCATCCCTGGGTCCTTGTCCTGTGGGTCCTTGACTTAGCCCTGGAGTTGCTGCTCTCTGATTTTATACCCACTCTGGTGAGAAAACCCTTCTTCACAGCCCCTCACATTTCTCACAGAAAAGCTGCTCCTCAGGCCCAGAGACCAATGCTTCTGTCTGATGACAGAAGCAGAGCTATGAGGCCACGTCCTGGTCACTCCTCCCCGACATGAGGGCAGCCCCGGGAGGGCCAGTGCTGTGAGCGGTCCATCCTCAGGAGCCTGGCGCCCGGCCGTGTGGCGCTCTCGAGGGAACACAGTTTATTTCTGATGCATCTTCCTTAAAAGGCACTCAGAGGAGTTCACTAATTCATCGTCTTTATAAGAAATGAAGCAAAGACAAACATCTCCCTCGCCTCAGGGTGGGGACCATGACAGGACAGGATTGTGAGAAGCCACCTTCCATGACAAGCATCTCAGCTTCTCTTAGGGAAAATGGGACAAAGGGAGCGTAGCCTCTTCTAATGTAAGGGTGTTTGCTCCTGGCTTCTCATCCACACACCGATTTTCCTTTGAGATGGTGGCTATGGCTATGGGATGCCAAATAGTTCCTTGTATGGAACTGCCAAGAACGTTCCGTATGGATTAAGGCTCTAACATGACGTTGGTTTGTGATTTTTCCTAGTATTAGAATTTCAATTCAAATGCCACCCTGAAACCATAGCACCTACGTATCCTTAACTTCTACAGAGTCCCAGATTCCCTCTATGTATATTAGGAAACTGTGGAAGAAGCCATCCTAGTAACACATCATATGAAAGTAGAAGGCCAGAGTTTTATATAAAAAAAAAAAGTGTCAGAACAGAGGACAACTTTCCTAGCAGGCTGGCGGAGGCGGGGGGTCGGGTGGGGAGGATCCTTAAGTCCTCTGAGCAGGGTGGACATTGAGGATGAGAACTAGACCAGCTTGTCCTAAGATAGAGAGTGTCAGACTGGTTTCTAGGGCCATGACCATGGGATGCCTCCCTTTGGAGAATCCAAGAAATTATGTGGAGTCTCTCTGCGGATGTTTAGACAGACCTTTCCATCTACTGTGATTTGGGGAAATAAATGTATTGCAATATCATCTTGTACCCACAGCCCGAAACATTCAGCTTATATTTAGCGTACACATTACTTGAGATATTCATAATTTGTGAGGTTATGCATTTTTTTTTTTTGTCTTTTTGCCATTTCTTGGGCCGCTCCCTCGGCATATGGAGGTTCCCAGGCTAGGGGTTGAATCAGAGCTGTAGCCACTGGCCTACACTAGAGCCACAGCAATGTGGGATCTGAGCCGCGTCTGCGACCCACACCACAGCTCACGGCAACGCCGGATCGTTAACCCACTGAGCAAGGGCAAGGATCGAACCCGCAACCTCATGGTTCCTAGTCGGATTCGTTAACCACTGCGCCACAACGGGAATTCCAGGTTATGCATTTTATCGCTAAATGTAAAAGCTAATCCAGATAGGCCAACACGTCTAAGGACGGTCATGAAATAGTTGAGACAGCACTGCATTCCCATTGGACTTAAGGGGAAATAAAAACATATTATCATCTCAATAGATACAGAAAAAATATTTGAAAAAAACCCAATATCAATTCATGATAAAAACTTCCTGAAGACAAGGAATAGCAGGGTACATACTTGACCTTATAAAGAGCATCTACAAAAACCCTCTGTAATAATATCGTGCTTTACAGAGAAAATGAATGCTTTGTTTCTAAGGTCAGGAGAAAGACAAGGGCACATGTGTGGAAAAGAATGTACGGCCCCCAAATGGACCCAGGACACAGAATTAATTTATTGTAAACAAAGGTACAAAGGCAACCGAATGCAGGAAGAACAGTGATTTCAACAAATGTTGCTGGAACACTTGAACATCTCTATGTAGAGAATGAATTATACCCCATGCTAAGTACAAAAACGAACTCAACACGGATGTTTGACCAAAATGTAAAACATTAAACTGTCACAGACTTCTGGTGTAATACATTTACCATTTTCCCCAGAAGCCCCATTCTTAGCATTTAGCCAGAAGAGATACAATTTATGTTCAGAGAAAAACCTGTAATTCAGTGTTTACAGTGGCTTTATTCGTAAGTGCTCTGAACTGGAAACAACCTAAGTATCCTTCAACTGGTGGATGGATAAAAAAAATCTGAATCATCTATGCAATGGAATGCTACTTAGCAATAAAAAAAATCATGGACTGCTAACATATGAAACAACAGGAATGAATTTCAAATGCACTATCGTATATGAAAGAAGTCAGGCTTTCAACGTTATATGATTCCAATTACACGACATTCTGGAAAAGATAAAATCTTAAGGACAGAACAAATAGATCAGTGGTTGCCAAAGGGCTGTAGGGAGGAGGGGTTGATAGCATGGGGTCGTGAGGGAGTATACGGGGTGTTGGAATTCTTCCGGATTTTGATCGTAGTGGAAGTTGCCCAACAGTATGTGTTAGTCAAAGCTCATGGAGCTGTGTACCCCGATGGGTTATTTTCTTCCTGTATGTAAAATATACCTCAAGAAATCTGACTTAATGATAGAAAATAATTTAACATAGTACTTTTTAGTAATACATACAAATGTGACAAAAAACGTATTAAAAGGGACAAAAAGAATGACAGTTATAAGACTCAGGATTGCGGTTACATCAGCTGGGACAGACAGGGACATAGGATGCCAGGGAAGTATAGTCCCATATAACTGACTATAAAGTTATTGTTTCACTTGGTTGGTAGATTTTTGTGTTATAGATGATCAGGTATATTAAGTAATTAATTAAGAGGGGCATGCCTGGACCAAAGACGCGCGTATATTACAAATGAAAGATTATTATTAGGCTAAATCTGTGCGCAGGACACCTGATAATAATAAAACTAAAGGATGTAAACTCCAGGGATGAATCTTTTCCCAGCCTTTTGGGTTTACTCATCTCATCTTGCCCATTTCACAACATCAGTCACACATTGCCAAGGAGAAGGGCTGATCCTCGTCTGTTTATCTGTTTGCTTATTTATTACCAATATGCCTGACTCAGAAGGCTCCCCTTTGGAGCTGGACCTCAGACAAAGCACTTCCTGTCCCAGAGCCAACATACATGTTACGAGGTCATAAGATCTTCATTTTAGGCCAGTCAGGTGAGATTCTTCTCCACGTGGTACCCCAGATGCCTCAGGATGTCAGGGCTGCTAAGACATCCTCAGAGCCACCGCTGTTGGAGTTGCTGTGTGCCCTGGGCTGTAGGTTCAAGCATCTTCCTCTGTCATCTCAGGCTCACTGTGGACTCATTTCTGAGAAGGAAAGGGCGGGTTGTGAAGCAGGGGAGGGTTGGGAGGGAGGCGTGCAATTAAGGAGCTCCATTGCAAGGCAAAGAATGGGCACATCAGGAGACTCAGACTAAGACATGGACGTGGGGGCAGGACTGGGAAGGAACCAGCTACCAGTCAGCTTGTGATTCATGCGGACCCAGAAGCACTTCTGCTGGAGGGTTCAGAAATGCTCAGAGCCACACTGACTGGGGGACATGTGTTACACCTATGTTGCCCCAAGCAACTCAGAATCACACATCGTGGGGTTAAATGTGGCCTCTGTACTTATATTTGGAAAAGCTCATTGCATGGAAAAATAATGAGTTCCTTTCGGCAGCTGGGCTTGAACCCTGAGACCAAGTCATCCTGGACCACCTATATTTTGCCTTAGGGCTCAGTCATCCATCACAAATGTAAGTATTTGTTTAGTGTTCATCCTAACTGGGATACCTGAGTGAAAATACACCCAGAGGGGAACTGGGATCTTGTTTTGAAGCAGAGAAGCCATGGAAACCTGCCCCAGTTTCCCCTGCCCACCATAGGCACCTGTTCTCTGTGTCCAGGACCATTCATATTCTCGTGTATATCTTGAAGGAATTTTTAGAATCACTGATTCAAAATGAATAAGTTGTCGGAGTTCCCACTGTGGCTCAGTGGTAACAAACCTAACACCTATGAAGTTTGCAGGTTCAATCCCTGGCCTCACTCGGTGGGTTAAGAATCCGGCGTTGTTGTGAGCTGAGATGTAGGTCATAGACGCAGCTCGCATCTCACATTGCTATGGCGATGGCATAGGCTGGCAGCTGCAGCTCCGATTTGACCCCTAGCCTGGGAACTTCCATATTCTGCGGGTATGACCCTGAAAAGAAAAGAAATTATTAATCTGTAGATTGAAGAGAAACAGGAAACTGTAGCCTATACTATTAATTTTGTGTCTAAAAAATAGGTAGCTACTCCTTTAAGTTTTTAACGAATTGGAATGTAATGTATTACATTTGCTATAATAAAGTGTTATTTAATTTTATTCCATTAAATTTAAATATGTGAATGTTGATGTTCCAATGATAATTTTATTTTGGGCTAAGTGTATGTAATATACTTTATCATATTTGAGATAAAATTTGATGAAGTCGAGATCTGTAATATCACAGGTAATTCCAATGGGAAAATAGCACTCAGTTTACATAAAGCTTCTAAGTCTAGGCTATCAAACGGGGCTCACTTACCACCTCCATCATCGTCAGCCTCAAAATGATCAGCTGTTTTTGCAAATGGTTCATTATCATCATTTATACAATTTTCCCTTAACTCTTCCAATACACGAGCCATTTCCTCCCATCAACACAGCCAGGCAGATCCCACCGCCCCTTCTTAATATCAGTGGTGAATCTTGGCACGTCTAGGGTTGTAGGTCCCTTCTCACTCTGACTCCTCTACTGCTGCTCATGCTGCCACATAGGACAATGAGGTCCTCTTAGGAATCTTTCTGTCGTAGGAAGTGACTCCAACCTCCATCCCTTGCCTCACACATCACACTCCCTCAGGACAATGACCTTGTGTAGATATCACCCCAGAGAACATGAAAGTCTCCGCTACTCTTCAGGACTTGCAGAGCAATGGGGGACTGGCCTCCGGAAGCTAAACTCTTAGGTTTGAGGTCTTTGTAAACACTTCTGTACAAGCACTTATCTCATCAGAGCCACATGTTTACTGGTCTAAGTGATGGTTCATTTAGCCTGTGAGGTAATTAGGGGGAAATGTGTCTTACATCTCTCTATGTGAGTCTTGTTGAATGAAGTAAAACAGACAGAACTTGTGTGAAAGGAATGGAAGTGAATGAACGACTAAAGGCGGGGCAGCAGGTCCTGAGCAGGTCTGAGTAGGAGGTAATTCAGCAGTCCCAGCGACACCCTGGTTCCATCTTACTAGAATTTTAAGCTCAAGCCTGGGAAGACACTGGAGGCAGGTAACTAGGGAGTGTGTGGCAATGTCACCTCTCGTTGTGAAAGCAGAAGCATGCTCGGGCCATGCATCACAAACCAGTACAGGATAAAAGGGCTCCTGCCCTGGGAGCCTCATCCACAGCCTCCTCAGGAACAGCCTCCTCCTGCCTCCTCTGCCTCGGTGAGTGTCTGGAAGGGGACAGAACCTCAGCAGGAGTGTCGGGGAGACAAGCTCAGAGGTAGTGGGGAAGATGGAAGCGGAGGTGTCTGTGGAGGCAGCAAGAAGAGGCCCCTGGGGAGCAGCTGGGGACAGGCCAGGGGACAGGGAGCAAGGAACCCGTGCAGGGTGCCCTGGGTCTGTGGCACACCGGAGCCCTGCCTCTCAGCATCCCCTCCACTCTTCATCCTGAAACACACACGCCCAGAGACCTCTGGGAGACATTACCCAGCGCAGCGTATCTGCTTCCAGGTCTCTATGCAGACAGACTTGGGGCCCAGTTAGAAGATGCCAGCGTTGTTTGGGAAGGAGGGTGAAGTGAGGGAACTGTCTTGCCAGGTCAGCTGAACTTAGACCCACTTCCATTTTCCTCTGGAACCTCACAGCTCGGGCAGCAGCAGGTTTGGGGAGCCGAGGCCCTGGTCAAACTGTTGAGAGCGGGGGAGACACTGGGCTGGAGCTTCTGCACTGACCTTTTCCTTTAATCCTTCCAGGCTCCCTGACCTCCTGCCCCGATGTCCTGCCAGCAGAACCAGCAGCAGTGCCAGCCCCCTCCCAAGTGCCCCTCGCCCAAGTGCCCCCCAAAGAGCCCGGCACACTGTCGGCCTCCAGCCTCCTCCTCAGGCTGTGCTCCCATCTCCGGGGGCTGCGGGGGCCCCAGCTCTGAGGGCGGCTGCTGCCTGAGCCCCCACAGGCGCCGCCGGTCCCACCGATGCCGGCTCCTGAGCTCCGACTCCTGTGACGGAGGCAGTGGCCTGCAGTCCGGGGGCTCTGGCTGTGGCCAAGGCTCTGGGGGCTGCTGCTGACCTGGGCTCCTGATCCTGAGACAAGTGATTTCAGAGGAAACAAGAACCCAAGGGGCTAAGGAAAAAATCTCAGTTTGATGCATCCTTCCTTGGATACCCTAACCTTCCTCTCCAGGCTGAGAAGCTGAAATGTTCTCAGGAGAGGGGTGAACTCTCCCTGGAAGGCTCTGTATTTCCCAGGAGCCCATGGGCTCCCCTCCTCTGTGCCTCCCTGTGTTATCACCTGTGTCTGACCCTATAGAGAAATAAAGCCTCTTCTCATACCACCTGCCTGTCACTCGTCCACTGACTGCTCCACTCAAGCCTGCCCTGTGGGCTCCTCCATCAGGCTGGCAGCACAGAGTCATCCTGGTGTGGGGTTGGCACATTAAGCAGTCCAATTTTAATCGGGGTGGGAGGTTGTGGGAGCTTTGGGGGCGGGAGAAGGGGGGGTGTGGAGAGTGGCTGCTGAGGATGCTCTCCGCAAAAGGCCACGTGTGTGACATGGAGGGGAGGGGCCATCTGTCATCGGAACCCCCAGCTCTGTTGAGGCTGGTGTAGAGGATGAGAAATTGAGGAGAACATGACCAAAGAGGTCGGAGGGCTTGGAGGCAGAACGAAAGATCTGGTGGAGGAAGAGCAAGTCAATCGGAAAATGATGGACTTTAGAGGGAGAGGTGAACTGGAAAGTCAGGGAATGCCAGAGAACCTGGGACTGAGGGCTTTCCTCGAAAGAATGCAGGGGCTGTTCAGCACATGAGAGGCTCTGGGTTTTGAGAAGAGGGAGGAAAAAAGAGGACAAGAGAAATGTCTCAGAGGGTTACAGGTGGGCTCCTTGTACATCTCTTTCAAGACATTTGAGATAGACTGGAAGTCATTTTCGTTATTTGTTGGCTGTTGAATGCTACCTTTCCTATTCAGCAACGAGAATGAGACATGGCCCTGTTACAGTGCTGTTCACTCAGATGGCTGGCCGTTGAGGCTGGCTGTCAGCTGGATGCTCTATACCTGGCCTCTCTAGCCTGCTGGTCTCCGGGTGGTCCTGAGACTCCTTACGTGGCACCTGGCTTCTCCCAGAGAGAGCATCCCAAGAGGACCAGGTGGAATCCGCATGATCTTCAATGGCTCAGCCTCAGAAATCACACAGCATCACCTCTAGCACATTCAGTGGGTTAGAGCTGTCACAAGCCTGCTGCTGCATTCAAGTGGAGGGAACGCAGCCTTCATTCCTCGGTGAGAAGACTCAAAAAATTCTGAGCCATGTTTTAAAACCATCTCAGTGGGCATACTGACCACTATTATCATCTTCTGTCCAGCTCACCCACCTTTCCTGAAGCCTTGGTTTAAATTTTGCAAAGGCGCAAACATTGACCATGGTTAACAAAACAGTCAAGCTTTGAAGAGAATGGCTGCTCCTACAACCTTTGTGTAACTCGACTGTCCTGAATCATTATTGCAATAATGTCTTATTAAAGATGTCAAAGTCTTTTTCCTGTGTCATAATAAATCATCACCTCCTTCTCCAAAATTAAAATAAAAATACAATGGAAAAGTATTACACAACTAATCTATATAGTAATATATACAGAAACCCTGGTGAAATGAAACTGATTGACACTCTTATCAATCATGTCCTTATTACTTTCCCCGAAGCTCTTTGGCCAAGGTGACATGAGCATTCCCATCTCTGAACCATTCCTGTAACTTTCTGATCAATAGCCCGGTCAAATAAACAATGTGCTTAGATTTACATGTCTTGTCACTTCAGCAGGTGTAGCCTACTAATCTCTGGCTCTACTTTTAATTCTAACATCTCTGGTTTGTTTTGCCTTTATTAATTTTAGTTTTTTTTTTTTTCCTTAGACACCTTTAGCTTTTTAAAAGAGAAGGAGAGTGCGGTGGGAAGGTCTGTATCCAAAGCCCATGTTCTTAGCCAGCACACTCTCCTACCTTGTATTAGCTCAGTTTGCTTCCCATTTAGACCACTTCCCTCAGATGGCAGTATTATTTCCTCCTTCTTCCCAGAAACCTCCTGCCCAGGGACTCCTGGCTCTTGGGTCCCATGAATTCCTCCTCCTCACTTTAACTGGGCTACTGCAGGGCAACATCTTGGCTCCTGCCTCACACTCAAAAGCCGTTGTGAAGGTCAAAGACCTCACCCACCGCGCACAAGTGACAACGTCAGGGTGTCTCACTCTTGTTAAGCAGGAACTGATGTCCAAAGGATATGACCTAAGTTCTGCGGAGACTTCCCACATACGTATAACAGGTATCATTCCAGTAAAGGATCGTTTCCTTATTTGTCAGTCTACACTATGCCTGCTACACCGTATGCTTCCCAAGGCTGGGCACCATGTCTGATACATTTCTGAATTCTTCATGTTCAACACATTTCTGAAATGTGTACTCAATTCATGGTGTTTGAATAAATGAAAAATAAACAACTGTTTTCACAGGTCTTGAGGGACAAAATCAGACATTTGGGCAACTGAGGGACTACCTGGCTCCCTTCTATCAGAAACATATGTGGGCACCTACCGAGGGAATGTTGAAGTCCTGGAGAGTTTGAAGATTGCTACGCAGATGATGGCCCTTCACTGTCACCACTCTCCTTGTCCAATCACCTTTTTCTTGACTATAAATCAAAGGAGGAAGTGAGAAGATTTGGGAGTTGACCAATATCATCTTGATCCAGGCCGTCTATGCTTAAGGCCCTTTCTGTTTCCCTGCTGCCTTTGGGTTATCTATGCGCTGAGGGTCATAGGGTCAGGATCTATGAAAAATTGGTGAAGAGATAAGAGGATAAGTATATATATATTTTTTTTCATTGTTGTACAAAGGTTTATTTATTTCCCCCAGTATCACTGAACTGAGATATCTTACCAGGAAAAAACATCAGCAGTGTCCTCTTCCAGCCAAATGTCTAACCTTCAAGTATCCTCTAGATTGTTTGCCTCCAGTCTCATCTTGTTGAGGTTCCAGCTCTGGGGGGAGCTGCCACCTGAGCCACCACGAGAACCACAGATCCCACCGACACCACCATCAGGCATCCTGGAGACTCTAGTTGCTGATGCAGCTCTGCTAGCCAGGGTTGTCCTGGGGCACGAGGACCACAGAGCATCAGGGTTGGAGGAATCATGGGGCCAAGGGCTGGCCCAGTCTGGTGCCAATCCTCCTTTCCTCTCTGCCCTGCCCAGGGCTGGGCTCCCAGGCGGTACTCAAGGATCTCAGCTGGCCCATGGAACTCATTCCCGTGGCTTTCCAGAGCTCTGTGTTACTCCCAACCCCTGCTGCTGTCATTGAGCTCCTGGAACTTTAAAGCTTCTCCAGCTGAGCACCATCTGACTGTGGTTTGCGTTTGTACCACCCCACTCCCCGCTCCCTCTCCAAGCCACCCAGGGGTTTTCCTTTCTCTTTGCTTCTCGGAGAACAGCCCCGTACTGCATGTGACAGCGACCGCAGGACCAGAGCCTTGGGAGGAAGGAGGTCTTCCTCCACTTAAAATGGAGCTTTCTGGAAACTGAGTCAGGTGAAAAGTCAGGAATTATCAGGGAGAGGCCTCAAGTGCAGAGCAAGATCCTGCCGTCAGGGGGCGCTCGCTGCCCCTCCTGTCCTCTCTTGAGCGCTGTTCCTCTCTGTGGCCCCGCGCTGGCCATTCTGCGTTCTCCTCTTGGCCCACCTGTCGGAACCCCTCATTTGGCGAGCCTTCCCCATCCACTTCTCCCCCTGCACCCTGACTTCAAGTTCTTCCCCTTTTATGCTCTACAACCTCCCCCCCCCCCCTCGGTCCTCATTTGGGGGCCAGCTTAATTCTCTTCCATCCTCTTTGGTCTCGTTCCCCTTTGCCCACTCTCTGGTTCTCTGTCCCTCTGAGCCCTGCCATTCGGTCGGAGAGCCCAGAGTGACATCCTTACAAGAACTCTGTGAGCAGACCCTGAAGACGCCAGCATCAAATGATATCCCACCTCTTTTCCACCTGAAAACGCAAGCCTTCCAGTAACGTATCCCCACCATTAACCCTCCCTAACCCACCCCCATCCTAATATACAAACCCCCAAAGGCTCCTGAGAGTTGAGGGGAGGAGGAGCTGCTATGATTCTGTTCCTGACACAGGGCTCTGCACCCAGTGCAGGGCAGCCTGGGGCCAAGACATGGACACAGACAAAGTGTGCAATAAAAAAGAAAAGCTTTATGATTTTTTTCCCCCTGGACATGGAAAGGGAAACCACTGAGCTCCTGGAGACCAGTGGGATAAACCCTCCTGGGGAGTGCTTGGAAATCTCTGAGGAATATCTCAGCTGGAGAGAAAGGGACAGGAACAAGATGCATCAGCTGGGGTTGCTTCCGGTCATATTAGGAACAAATCTTTTTTTAAGTTAATCTCATGACCCATGTCAGCAGCGGCCCCCTGCACTGTAGCCAGAACCCCCAGACTGCAGACCACTGCCTCCGTCGCAGGAGTTGGAGCCCAGGAGCCGGCATCGGTGGGACCGGCGGCGCCTGTGGGGGCTCAGGCAGCAGCCGCCCTCAGAGCTGGGGCCCCCGCAGCCCCCGGAGATGGGAGCACAGCCTGAGGAGGAGGCTGGAGGCCGACAGTGTGCCGGGCTCTTTGGGGGGCACTTGGGCGAGGGGCACTTGGGAGGGGGCTGGCACTGCTGCTGGTTCTGCTGGCAGGACATCGGGGCAGGAGGTCAGGGAGCCTGCACAAAACCAAACCAAAATAAAAACAAAGTATGGGAGTGCCTGTTGTGGCTCAGTGGGTTAAGAACCTGACAGTCTCCTTGAGAAATGCTGGTTCTATCCCCGGCCTTGCTCAGTGGGATAAGGATCCTGCTTTGCCCTGAGTTGTGGTGTAGGTTGCAGATGTGGCTCGGATCCTGTGTTCCTGTGGCAGTGGTGCAGGCCTGCAGCTGAAGCTCTGATTCCATTTGACCTCCAGGCCTGGGAACTTTCCGTGGGTAGGGCCTTAAAAAGAAAAAAGAAAAACAATGTGTTGATGTAGAGACTTCAGGCCAATGTTTACCATTTAATTGTAGTGCCCCCGCCCCCCACCTCAGGGCACAGGTCAGTTGCTCTTGGAGCCAAGATCAGAAGAGAAATGGAAATTGATTTGGAGTTAAACGGGCCCAAGGTGCTCTCTTTGCTTCATCTCAAGAGGAAAGCAAGCTGATAGGCTGCTAGGTGACTTAACGGAGAGCCTGTCACACAGACACTGTGTGAATGGCGCCCCCTTCAGGTACTCAGTGCACATGACACACAATTGCGCCAGGACTTTCCAGCGCTTCTCATCTCCATGGACACAAGGGAGGAGCATGCACGTCACTGAGAGTGTGAGGAGGAGATGCGGGCAGGCCTGGGAAGACAAGGAGGGGAGTTGCTGAGGTCGCTGCACCGCAGAACCCCTCATGCCGCTTGTGGACTCTTCTTCCCCACCACCCCGTCCTTCCCTGCCCCTGCTGCTCACCATGGGCCCTTTTCTGCCACCTCCATCCTGACTTCCCACTGCCCTCTCCTTGCTGAAATGCGGGCACACCTGTGCAGCCCCTTCCGCTCAGGCCCTCTGCCTCACTGGACACTCACCTGACTCTCCCGAAGGAGGGGAGGCTCTTCCTGAGGCCACCGTGGCCTTAGGCACCAATGCCCAAGCCCTTTGAGGCTGAGCTTCATGATGCACAGCCCAAGTATGTGTCCTTGTGCTCAACCCAAGGTGACAGACCTCATCCTCCCAGGACCAGGCTTTCAGCATTTTTCTAGGCACAGATTTTGAGGAAGGACAAAAAGGAAGCAGGAAATCTCCACGATGATCCAATTACCCGCAGCTCAGGCCCACTGGCCCCCACTCCGCTTTTATTTATTCTTTCAGCTCATATGCCCTGCACTCAGGATTTCTCCTCTGTGGGCACTGGTACTATGGAGATGCCTAGAACTGCCCTCGACTAGCTCAGAGCCTCTCAGAAAGACAGAAGGACAACCGAACAATTAAAAAGATCCTGTGTGCAAAGTGATGCAGCAGCACAAGTGAGTGCAAAGGCATCAGGCCCGAGGCCACTTGGAGTGTCAATCACCCCCCTGTTCTATCCATCCCCTCTCAGATGAGGTACTCAGCCTCTGTTGTACAGGTGTGGATTAAGCTGAGCATCCTGGATCTTGGAGATGGGTGGGTAAGGAGTAGACGAATGGGGCTGGGACCATGGTTTGAGAGGCAGAGCTCTTGAGAGACCTTCATGGCATCTGGAATGCAGCCTGGGGGGCTTGGTGGGAGGCGAGTAGAGCCGAGGTAGGTCTTGATGAAGGTGGGGGATGGTGTCAAAAAATGTGACTTCCGTCTGCAGGGCTAACAGAACTCACGATGAATGGAAAACAAAGGGCACCTGTTTGTGGCTGCCTGTGGCATGTGTTAAGTCATGTCTAATTCTATATATTATCTTGACAATTGATGAAGATTTTGTTCAGTATGTTAATGATGAGATTTATGAGGTTCTATGCATTTCTGTTATGGAATAACTGTGCTTGAGGTTTTATATATGGTGAATTCAGGTAAATGGTTAGTTATTTTTACATTTTGTTTCTTTTTTCTTTTTTGGCTTATTAGCAGCCTGTGGAAGGAAGTTCCTGGGCCAGGGATCCCGCACCACAGACAGCAGCGACCGAAGTGGCTACTGGATCCTTAATCCACTGCGCCACAAGGGGACTCCCCATTTGATTTTAATTGTAATATTAGTGAAAATTCATCATTGAATTCTGCTGTAATAATATAATAGAATAAGTCATAGCCTGGAAAGAAAAATCACTGTCATGAATTTGAAAAATTTTTGTTATACTATGTTTCCAAAGAAAATAATCACAATTAAGATGGTATTGAGTTTTTAATAACAATGACTTTAAACTACACTGTAATTTTAAACAAAACTTTGCTTTGATCAGAGTATACTATAGACTAGAGGGTTAGGTACTTGTTCTTTGACACAGAATAATATATAGTGGATGTTAGTTCCTTCTTCCCCTCTGCCCATCCCTCTACTTTGAACAATTTGATACATGAATACTTTTAAGAATTCCATAGATTTCCACACTCCCACAGCCACCCCTCCACCCTCCCAGGGAGATTCTATAATAAAAAGAGTCAGGGAGTTCCGGTCATGACTCAGCAGAAATGAATCTGACTAGCATCCATGAAGATGCAGCTTTGATCCCTGGCCTCATTCGGTGGGTTAAGGATCCAGCGTTGCGGTGCTGGTGTAGATCTCAGATGCGGCTCAGATCCCTCATTGCTGTGGCTGTGGTGTAGGCCAGCAGCTACAGCTCTGATTCGACCCCTAGCCTGGGAACCTCCATATGCGCAGATACAGCCCTAAAACACACACACACACACAAAGAGTCCATTATAAAGGATGAAAACGGGCATATATGAAATGCCAGGTGAGGGGGTGTGCCTAGGACTGTGCCTAGAAGACAGTGGAAGAAAATATAGCTCTAGCCTGGCTGCCTCTTTGACTTTTTGGGTGGAGCTGGGCAAGAGAAAATGGCAGGAGGTTGGCCTGAGAGAAAAGGGGGCTGTCAGGGGACTTTGGGCTCTCTGCCAGCTCAATCCCTGTCCCGGTCTTACCTCTCACAAGCCTGAGGATGGCCTGAGCCATCACCTGCTTTCTGTTCTGGAATTCTTTCTTACTCATTTATTCCTATATAACTTCATTTTTTTAAAAAAGTTATATTCCCATACAACTTTATTTTAAAAAAAATACTTGCTGGGCCTCAGCTATAGGCTAGACACCATAATCTCACTAAAGCTGCAGCAGTGAAGGAGAGAGACACAGTCTCTGTCCTCAGAGAGCTTAGAAATTTGCCAGCAGAACATGCATCACATACAAGAGTGATGAATTCCCAGAAGGGGTATTTCAGCTCTTTTGTGGGGCAGGGGCCCAACCTACTCAGGAGCTCAGGTGGCTCCAGCAGTAGATACTTTCCTATCTCATCAGCTGTGGTTTTCAGAGACATGTGCGGGCCATTTTGAGTACATATCTAGGGCATCCTGGGTCTGCCAGGCAAGAATCTGAGCATGACACGAATTGGTCAAGAGCCAAAGGATTAAAACATCTCAGAGGCACTTGGCGAAGTTGTTCTTATGAAATGCAAATGACTTTCTGGGTCACTTCCTTAAACATAGTCCTTGGTTCCCTACGTTGATGTTTTAATAGCAGTTGCCTCCCATCTTTTTATTCTGGAGAAGAGGAGTCATCATCCCCACTTTTAGAGCCCATCCTTTTGATCATCAGAGTCAAATGTTGATAGATAGGCAGATGTCCTGTGCTGACAGAAGAGTGACTCTTCAACCTGTCACTTCTCCCAGAGTGTGGCAACTCATCCTTAGTGGTCCTGACATTCTGGGGTCCTGTGGAGATGACACTCTGGGGTCCTGTGGAGATGACATTTTGGGGTCCTATGGAGACATAGCAAGAATGGAACTTAGTTTAGCTGATTGAACCTTTGGAAGAATTCATCATCTGGTGATGCTGACTGGTGCAGGAGGGCAATGCAATGCAGCAGTGCAGATAGCCTTTTAAGTGGTCTTTCCAGCCACTAAGTTGTCTTGGAATACTGTGTTAGAGGCAAGCATTGCAGATGTAAATCTTGGAAGCACATTTTGACCAAGATACATCAGAGACAAAGCAAATCAACCAACCAAGGACCGCACATATAAACACAGGAGAAACACTTTCCTGAATCAATCAGTCCCTTCCTAGTTCAAGTCCTTCCCCATCACCACGACCTTTGGTATCCTACAAAACTTGCTTAAACCATTTGCAGTGAAGGTGGCATGAAGGGGCTGGAAATGCTATCATGGCCTCCAATTTAAGGACGCTTTCCCCTGGGTTCTTTGGGTCCCGATTACGTCCTTTCGTATCTAAGCCCTGACCCATACCTATGGAAAAATTTGCTGATTGAATCAAGCTCTAATAGGGTTTTGAGATTGTTATTTTTTTTTCCCTTTTCAGTTGCACCCACAGCATATGGAAGTTCCCAGGCCAGGGATTAAATCTGAACTGCAGCTGCGACCTACGTCACAGCTGTAACCTAGGCCACAGCTGCAACAATGTGGGACCATTAACCCACTGCACCTGGCCAAGGGTTGAACTGGCAGTGCCACAGAGACAAGCCAGACTATTAACCCACAGCTCCTCAGTGGGAACTCCACTAACAGGATTTTGAAGGCACACATACTGTTTTATGATTGTGGCTAGATCTCCAGAGCTGGAAACAATAGGCACCAAAGAGCCTCTCCCTCTAAAGACCACAGATACAGATACAGCCTCGTGGGACTCCCCATGCAGTGACAGGACTCGCCCTGTCACCCTTACTCCCTTTTATATGGCCTCATTCCAGCCTATATAAAGGAGAGACTAGGAATAGGAAGGGGTGTTCTTGTCGTGGCACAGCAGAAACAAATCCAACTAGGAACCATGAGGTTGCAGGTTCGATCCCTGGCCTTGCTCAGTGGGTTAAGGATCCGGCGTTGCTGTGAGCTGTGGTGTAGGTTACAGATGTGGCTCGGTTCTGATGTTGCTGTGGCTGTGGCGTAGGCCAGCAGTAACAGCTCCGATTCGACCCCTAGCCTGGGAACCTCCATGAGCCAAGGGTGCGGTCCTAAAAAGCAAAAACAAACAAACCAAAAAACTGTAATGCATAATGCATATCTTCTGAAATCACTGCAATTTGGAGTCAATGTAAGTTATATGGAGACATGGTCATTTATGAATTTGCCTACAAATTTATAAATATATTAACTTAGAAATGTATGCATTTAAAACCAATTGGAAATAGAAGAAAATAACCAAAATGCTTAGGTGTATTTTTTCTAAAACATTTGGGAATGAGAAATTTCATATCAGGGGATGGGGACCCACTTACTAATCTTGAAGGGTCTTCTGGAGAGGCAGGAACAAGTTGGGAGGCTTCCCTGGCACAGAGCCACTGTCAGGAGCCATTTTTGTGAACTCAGGCTACCCTGCTAATGCCAGTGCTGGCAAGAATTATTTTGAAATTCTCTCTCCAATCTGTTAGCACCAGTTACTTCACCAACACCTGCTTCTTAGCCAGGCCTCACAGTTCACCAAGCCATACCCCTGCCCCAGCATGCACATCCGTGGTGGGTGGGCTTTGATGCCAGGTCCTGGGCGGCTCCTGAGCACACAAGCCTTTCTGTGTCCCCCATTTCCTGTTTTTAGGGAATAAACTTCAGCCCCCTGGCTTTGATGCCAGGCAGAGGTCAACCCCACCCACCAGGGAGTGCAGCAGCAGCCACAGCCCTATCACAACAGGAGGACAAATGCCACCCACGTATTGGACACCCCTTGGGGGCCTGGCTCTGGCAGCCAGGGGAGATTCTTTGAGCCCCACAGTGTTACCGAAATCCGGGTTCTTGTTTGCACAGCCAAAGAATTAACTCTGTGAACACACAGGCAGCAAGCAAGCAAAGACTTTATAGCAAATAGCTCCCAGGGCTCCTGGGAAGGGGAAGAAGAGCCCCCCTTCTCTATTTTCCTATAGGGATTTTTATGTCTTAAAGATGGGGGACAGGTACAAAAGTGGGGTCCAGAGAGATGCGGTTGTTTTCCATCGGCCTTGCCCGGTCACCTTTGTCAGTCCTTGTCCAATAGGGGTTTTAGGGGTGGAAATGTCCCCAAATTTTTATAATTTTCTTTGTCCTTCTCTTCCCTTAGAGTAAGTCCCTCTCATTCCTTTTCTATCAGTTGAGGAGTGGGTGAGAAATTAAGGCCCATTTGGGGAAGGCACACTTCCTATAGTTAAACAAAGCCTGTGGGGAAGGCACAATTCCTATTATAAAACAAGTCCTGTAGGGAATTACTCTCTGGAGCCCTGAAACCACAAATGGGTTAATCCATAGCCTTATCAAAGAATGCATCGAAGCCCACGCTGCTACACCGACTACCTGCGTTAATATTCTGCCTCAACAGGACATCTTCTAAATAAGATCACTCCTTCACACCGACTGCTAACTTCTCAAATAGAAATCATGGAAGTCAGGTGAAAATATTAATAACATTTTCAAAGTGCCTAAAGAAAATAACTATGAACTTACAGTTATTTATTGATCAGTTATCTATTGCCAAAATAATACTGAGTAACAACCAACCATAATCCTTGGTGGCACAGGACAGGTGCTTAGTGGACACCCATCTAGATTGGCTGATTTCAGCTAGACTTGCTCACCTGTCTGGGAGTCACTATAGGCAGATCTAGGTGGGACTTAGGAAGACCGGGACAACTTGGCTTGGCTTCATGGGTCTTCAGAGTTGGATAAGGCAGGTTCTTGTGAGGACAGCAAAGTCGACTGGACAACGCTTTCCTTCCAAGCCTCCCCTTATTAAAACTGAGCATGGCCCTGGGCGGCTCCTGACCACACAAGCCTTTCTGCTTTCCCCTTTCCTGTTTTTAGGGAATAAACTTCAGCCTCCATGAACTTCCCTGAGTTCCAAGGGCCAGGTTCAGACAGTTGCTAATCAGGCAATGGAGGGGATGCAGAGACCAGGGAGGAGGAGACAAGAGACAACGTGCAGCCTTGGGGCAGGGTCCCGGGTCATTTATAGAACAATATCTTTGAGTTCTTCTGCAGCACTAAAACCCCCAACAAATGGAAGATGTTAATGAAGCATTCTTTATTCCAGAAAGAAGACCACTGACCACTGAAACACCAGCTTTGAAAACAATGCAATCTTGCCTCTAGCCTGATCCTTATCTGCAGCCCTATTTTTCACTCCCCAAACCATAAAACCACCTCCCAATCTCTCCTAAGGGGGGAAAAATCTTTAAGGCATTAATTGCCCTGCTGTGACTCTTCTTTGCCTGGCAAAACAATAAAGCTATTTTTCCCCTTTGGCCCAAACTCTAGTCTCTGCATTTCTATGTTTCTATCTGGCACCAGTGAGCAGAGGCCAAATTTCAGCAACCTTATCATATGTGCTAACATTCCATTGGCCAAAACAATTCATTAAACTGCACAGAAAATCAGAGATTTTAGAAATATATTCTACCCTTTGAAAGGAGGAGCTGCAAAGTTACAGCAAGAGGCATGGGTATAAAGAGGGATGAAAAATTGTTAACCATCAGTGCAATCAATTCAGCACCTGTATACACTGGAAATAATGTTGAAAAGCAAAGGCATTTTTATAACAAAGGAAAATGGAGATAATTATTAGCAGAAGCCAAGACAAAGGAAAGTACTTAAAAGAGTTCTTTAAGCATAAGGAAAATGACCCCAGATATTAGAGATATAGGAATGAATAACAAACAATAAATCTAAATGAAAATTGATTATATAATAATAATAAATACATAATCAAGTGGAAAAATAAACTACAACATTAGTATATATTAGCATATTATATTTCAGTTATTAATGGAAAAATGATACAAACCATTCAGCAAGGATGTAGAAGATAGGGAAAACATGATTACAAATTTGCTGCTTTTAGCCTATATAAGCACAAAATCCAGGAGTTCCCGTCATGGTGCAGCAGAAACGAATCCGACTAGGAACCATGAGGTTGCGGGTTCGATCCCTGGCCTTGCTCAGTGGGTTAAGGATCTGGCGTTGCTGTGAGTTGTGGTGTAGGTCGCAGATGCAGCTCGGATCCCGTGTTGCTGTGGCTCTGGCGTAGGCCGGTGGCTACAGCTCTGTTAGACCCCTAGCCCGGGAACCTCCATATGCCGTGGGAGCAGCCCTTAAAAGACAAAAGTAAATAAATAAATAATTACATTATTCTTTAAAAAAATACAAAATCCAACAATGACAGAACTTGTATTCTTTTTCAAGTGTACTTGGAGAGTTTATCAAAATTGAACATATTTTGGATCATAAACGAGGCTTCAAAAATTACAAAGCATTGAGATCTTTCTCCTGGAAATCTCACCTTAAAATGTCATTTGCACAGAAATTCTTTTTTTTTTGTTTTTTGTCTTTTGTCTTTTTAGGGCCACGCTTGTGGCATATGGAGGTTCCCAGACGAGGGCTCAAATCGGAGCTGTAGCTGCCGGCCTACACCATAGCCACAGCAATGCAGGATCCGAGCCACATCTGCGACCTACACCACAGCTCACGGCAGAGCCAGGGATCAAACTCATGTCCTCATGGATCCTAGTCGGGTTCATTAACCACTGAGCCACGACAAGAACTCCATGCACAGAAATTCTTAAGTTCTGCTCTGGGGAATTCTATCCAATACTTTTATCTATTGGTAAAGTCTATTATGTAACAAAATATAGCCCAAAATACTGTTAATTGAAAACTCCGGAGATTTACTGTAAACAAAATGTGCATCATGTTTTATTTTGGGACACATAAACTTTTATCTGGACAATTTTTTGCAACTAGAATTGTCATAAGACATATACCACACATTTTCATGTTTTCCGTCATGTTAATCACTCTCAGAATTACTTTTATAATTCCTGGCTGATAACGGAGAGGAAGGAGGCAGGGTAATTCGGATACTAACAGAAAGTAAGGAGGCAGGAGGCTATTGAAAGCCCAGGGATCGTGTGAGTTGGGGCTGGGAGACAGCTGAATACACGATGCTCTTTGGGACCAGAGTGGCGATGTCAACGTCATTATCTGAGTCATGGGCTATGGGGAGATGTTTAATCTAGTCTCTGTTTTCCCGTAATTTACAGCTGTTTTGTTTCAAAATTTTTTTTTTTATAATTTTAAAGTTGATTGAAAAAGAAACGTAACCGATGACCCAGATACGGAAGATCTATTCATTGAGATAAGCCCTCAGGCAGGGGCTGCCCCACTAGTTCAGGAGATAAACACAGGATGTGGCTGTGTGGATCCAGGGGAGCAGACAGCTACATAATATGCAGAGCAACTCGGTTTCAGGATCTCTGTCCAACTTGAGCCTAGAATTTTCCCCACATAGATTCTTCGCAGCCTGGCTGAGAAGTGTCTTTGTTTCCATGCTGGTCCCTGGGCCAGTCTCTTGTCCTGAGTCCTGAGCCTTTGGTACCTGGAGGAAGCGTGGAAAGTAACATAATGTCTTTTCCATCAAAGGAAATCTTGGTTACTCCATTTTGCTCTGGTTTCACCTTCCTCCAACCCTCACCCCTCTCCTTTCCCTCTTGTCCCAGTAACAATTTGTCTCAAATTAGCCAGCCCAGAAGAGTGCACCCTGACCTGGCCCATGGGAAGGGGACAGGTACATCACCTGCATTGGGGATGAATAGGGGAGGGTCCTCTGTTCGGCGCACAGTTTTTGGAGTGCCCGCACCCTTCTGCAGAAGTAAAGAGCCTTGTCGAGATTTCTCCTGGTTCACGTGTCTCACTTTCTGACACTGATGACCCAAGCCAGAGTTATTGGAATTTCCAACAGAAGTTATGGAAAAGAGTCACTTATTATAGAAGGGGTTTCCCATAGAAAACCTGGCTGGGGAAGTCAAGGAATAAAAGGAGAGATTGGTTAGCTCCTGAGAGTTGCAGGTGCTCTAATAATTTATCTTCACCTCTCAGTTATTCTTGGTCCCAGAAAACAGAGAAGATAACCAGGATGGTGGCCATGGCGATGGGAGGCCTGGTTGCTGAGGGAGTCCCCATGGAAGCAGGACGTTGACCTAGATTGGTCCAGGCTCTTTGGCAACCCAGGCTCTCTTTTCACAACAAAACAGCAGTGGCAACAATAGCTAACACTCACACAGGCTTCAGTTTGGGATAGGCATTGCTCTTGGCACGTTACATCTATTAACCCTTTGAACTCATAGCAACTTTTAAAGGGAGAAATAACAAACTTCTTCTGAGAAATTCAAGTAACAAAAAAGGACTAAGGTGACTTCATATTGGATCTGCTACTTTAGCTCTAACCTTTGTTCTCTGTTGCTTCATGCTGGCTCTGCTCATTTGCAAAGGTATTGCCTATATCCTGAAATATACATGATAGCTCATTCTCAAGGCTCTGTCTCCCAGGCTTGACCTTGAAAGATCATGCATATAGAGATAAAAAGTTGCAGAGCAGAGAATACCACTTGTGTTGTTGGGGTGTGCAGGAAACTCCTGATTAGGCATACATGGCTGCAAGAACAAAGGATTTGCAACCATCAGCCACGCCCTCTCCCCTTTTAGTACAAAAGAAGTGTCTCTGGAGCACAGGACACATGTTCAATCCCCAGCCTGGCACAGTGAGTTAAAGGATTTGCCTTTGCTGCAACTGTAGCATAGGTGGGAACAATGGCTGGGATGTGACCCCTGACCTCGACTGCTGACCCATGACCCAGGAACTCCATATGCCATGGGCCAGCCCCCCCACCCCAAAAAATTCTAACTCTGGTAAGATGGTTTTTTGGGACACTTAGGTGCCCTCTTCTTGGTCTGGTGGCTTTCTGAATAAAGTCTCCTTTGAGAAGGTCATTTATGACCAAATATCAGGATCAAATAGCAGTCTCACTTTGACCTGCTTCCCCATTTCTTTCAGCAACATATGTTCTCTCCTCTGGAAAACTCTGATAAGTGCACTTTCCTCGGTTTTGTTACACTTCTGGCAGTGTTTTCCCATGTTTTATAAAACAAAGCCCTGGGAAACTGCCTAGTTACCCACCCCTTAGCCAGGCCCTTCCCTTGTCCCAGGATGCCTAGAGGAGAGCTGGCAGAGGGAGGGCTGAAGGAGCGGCCGGGACACCTTCTGAGTAGGAAACCGAAACTTTATTTTTGCAAAGGTAAAGGAGGAGGAGCAGAAAGGTCTACACACAGAAGTGTCTGAGTTAGCTCAGGACATGTCAGCCCCGGATGTCAGGATGTCTGAGATGGGGAGTGAGGCGGGGGGAAGCAGACATATTTGGTGCTCTGTTCATTTGTTCTTTGGGGGTCCCCAGGGTCCAGGTCAGCAGCAGCCCCCGGAGCCTTCCGAGGGCTCACATTCACAGCAGTCAGGGTTCTGGTGCCGGCGCCGGTGGAAGAGATGGGGCCTGTGGTGGCTCAGGCAGCAGCCCCCATGCCCAGAGCTGCAGCAGCCCCCTCCCCCAGAACTGGAGCCACAGCAGCCGCCAGAGCTGCCACTGCAGCAGGAAGAGATTGGAGGGCACTTGGGAGGGCACTTGGGGGGACACTTAGGGACGGGGCACTTGGGGGGGCACTTGGGAGGGGGCTGGCACTGCTGCTGGTTCTGCTGGCAGGACATCTTGGCAGTTCAGTCAACCTGGAAGAGGGTAATGGCATGGTTTTGTTAGGTTCGATCCAGAGTCGTGCTTTTTTACCTCCATTAAAACCAATCTGTGGTCGGTAAAATCTAGAACACCCAGAAAACCATCCAGAAGGAAAGAATATATATCCTTTAGTTACAAGCACATAGATTTAAATCCAGATGTGGTAAACATCTGATTCCCCTTGGAAGCAGGGATTTCTCCATCTTCACCAGCCTGCGTGCGGTATTCGAGTCGGCAGAGCGCCATTGTCTTCATATAAAATAAACCCCTCATCCCCTTGAGGTGACCCAGGCCTTTTAGCTCAGGGCAGCTTCCAGAGTGGGGAAGCACCAAGGACATTTTAAGCCATGATCTTCTCATCTGGATTTTATTCCTGCTCAGTATGGCAGGAATCAAAGCCTTGATCCTCTTTCCTCAGCCTCCCTCTTTCCTCCCCACCTCTGTTCTGCTCTTCACCTCCCAGCTGTCACCTCCTTCCCTGTCCTGCTCAGAGCCTCCTGGCTCAATTTCCCACTCACCCTGGTCACAGGCAGGAGCACACAGTGGTCCCTGGGGAGTCAGAGGTGATGAGAGGCTAGAGCCAGGATGTCTTTTATAGGCTCCAGGCTTGGCTCTGGGAGGCCCAGGAGGTGGCTCTTGCACAACCAGACACGTGCTGGGTCATTCCTGACATTCTCCTGCCTCAATGTGCCTGCCTCCCAGGAGGCCTTGGGAACTCCCAGAACCCCCCCCCCCCCCCCCCCCCCGCCACCACCACACACACACACTCTTTGGGGCAGGGTCTAAGGGCCTTTACCAGCCACAGTGTCCCAGGCTAGAATCCTGGAGAGTAGACTTGGGACCTCTGGATAAAGACTCTATGTGTCCCCTTAAAATTCTCAGGTCAAAGTCACAGTTTGTTCATTTAAAGTTTTTTTGTCTCTGGGGAAATATTCCATTCTGATTCCCTCCCACACTTCAGGTGGATCTTTTAAGTCTGCTTTAAGTACGAGCCATTCTCGGGCTGTTGGCTCAGGAGCCCTGAATTGGAAGAATCCTCTCCGTCCACGCATCCTTCCTTGGTCTGTGCTTTCAGTGGGGACTCTGGGTCTCCCTTCCCCCTCTGACATCCCCTAAGAGGCAGTCACATAGTCTTGATTTCTTTGTGTTGTAAAGACTGATGACTGAACTGATTTAGTCAAGACAATGACCCCTTAACTCAGTGAGAAACAGACAGGCTAGGGAGGGCAGATCTCTGTGACAAAATAGTCGGGGAGCCCGGGGTACATTTTAGCTCTAGTATATAACCTTTGAAATATCTCTCCCTGTCCTAAGTAATAGGGGTCCTTTCTCAAAATTATGATCTTATTCATTGGTTTGAATGTTAACGAAAAGACGGAAAGACATGCCTTGTCATGTGTTTGGCATCTAGAAGATGCTTAATAACGTAGTAAAGTAAATGGCTGGCCTCTAGACCTTACATGCAGACTAGAGGGGGTCCCAGCTCTCAAAAAGCTTATTCCTAAACTGTAATAAGAGCCCTGGGAAAGGTGTGCCATACTACGGGCTTCTGAACAGGAAGCTCCACTATTGCTGGCCCAGGTGGGAGCAGGGGGTGATGGTGAGTAAGGGAGTGAGCGGGGCTTGCCAGTGAGTGATTGGAAGAGCTTGGATTAAACAGATTAATGTATTCACTTTGAGATCACGCTCTGTGCTGCTCATCATGCTAGGGACAGAGCCGTAAACGAAATAGAGATGGCTTCATCACTGAGGTCCCAAGGAGAAGAGTAGGTGACCTCTACATCCCTGTCAACCTAGAGGTGCCTGGTCTCCAGTTTACTTATCAAGTAGTGAGCCTTCCCCCACTCCCTCCCCCCAACCTTTCAGGTCCAGGCTGGAATGAATCAACACATGAACAAAGCCTTTAGTTAGCCCGACCCTCAGCAATTTTGGATGGCATCTGGGCACATCTGTCAGGAACCAGGGATTTAGGGATGGATCAGACACAACTTCTGCCCTGAGAAGCTCTCAGTCCATTAGGCTTTTTGGAATGCTTCTTCGCTTGAGAAAAGTCCATGAGATCTAAAGAAGATTGTACGGAATCACATCTCCTGAATCATTATTTTGCAATGAGGTTTGTGGGGCCCTTTGACGCGTCCACCCTGTCTTAGCTTGGTCATCCCGAGTTTCCTCATTCTCTGAGAGGTGTTCGTAATCACGATGGGGTGAGAGTAGGATAGGCTTGAGTGTGTGTTTATGTGAGGGGTGTGTGTGTGTGTGTGTGTGTGTGTACACCCACGTGTGTATACTTAGAGATTGAATAAAAAAAAATAACAAGGAGTTCCCGTTGTGGCGCAGCGGAAACAAATCTGTCTAGTATACATGAGGATGTGGGTTCAATCCCTGGCCTCGATCAGTGGGTTAAGGATCCGGCGTTGCTGTGAACCGTGGTGTGGGTTGCAGATGTGGCTTGAATCCTGAGTTGCTGTGGCTGTGGTGTAGGCTGGCAGCTGTAGCTCCGATTCGACCCCTAGCCTGGGAACCTCCATATGCCGCGGGAGCGGCCCTAAAAAGCAAAAAAAAAAAAAAAAAAAAGGCAGAAAGAAAAAAAATCAACAAGAGCCAACTCCTCTGGTTGTCAGTAGCCAGAGAATAGAAAAGTCCTAGACCTTTGGAGTCCATTTTCCCTTTTGTGTTTCTCATCCTTGAACCATAAGGAAAGCACTGTGAACAGTGCCAGCGCGCTGTGTCCTCATCGGACTGGGCTGCACTGGCTTCCTCTTTGGTATTTTTTTTTCATGTTTAAGTCCACAGTCTGGATGCCATCAGAACGTGAGGCCTAGTGAGCACAGAAACACTTTTTAGGTCCTTATGGGGTTCGGCAGGATACCTGGCACACTTGGTTCTTTAAATAAATCAATGTAATAGATGCATATATAAATAACGATGAATGCCAGGGTGAAGCCTGCCTCCAAGGCCACTGAGCCTGGGAATGAATAACCTCCAGGAAGGCATCTCGGACTGTCTCCTGGATCTCTTCACTGAATGTCTTTCTAGGACCTCAGATCTATAGCCCTCTCATCATTTGTTCTCTCTCCATCCCGTGATCATTTCCCTGGTCATGGGGCTTGATATCTTGATGTAATCCTGGGCTTATTTACTTCTCAATTATACACATACAGTTCTTGTAGCTTTTTCCTGAAAAAATCCTTTTAACCCTTTCCGCCCTCTCATTCCTTCTATCCTGCCCCACCTGGGACAAGTGTCCCAAGCCTGGAACCACAAGTGTGGCCGCCCATCTCATAAGGGCCTGGCGTGCAGTGATCCAGGGCTTTGGAGCCTCAGCCCCATGACCAGCTTCTTGGGAATCTCAGGCCATCCGAGGCTCATCTTCCGGAAAGGGTGTGACTTGCTGAAGGCCCTGTCAGTTGGTGGGAAGCCTGGGGATGACCATGGCTTTCTAGAAGGGAATGTCAGGAATGGCCCTACTCCTTCCTTGGTTGTGCAAGAGCTGCTGCTCCTGCAGCTTCCAGAGATAAGGCTCACCTCTGAGCCCAGCCTGGCATCTCCCTATAAAAGGCATCCTTGGTCCTTCTTCTTTATCCTTTCTGACACCTCAGGAACGAGAACTAACTCCAAGGCTGGTCCTGGTAAGTGGAATCTGTCCAAGCCTGAGGGAGGGCTCTGGATTTTATGGAAAAGAGGGACCTGGAGCACATCCCAAATGTGGTGAATGAAAGAGCAGCACAGAGTGAGGAGGCTGGGTGAGGGGTTGAAACATGGCAGGAGTTCTGGAAAAAGCAAGGATCAGCCTTGGGGAGCAGAGATCTTGTGGCCAGTGGGAGAGGGAGCATCTTCTTCAAGGCTCTGTGGATTGTCCCCTGGACATCAGATTTCACACCTCTGCTCGATGCACATACAGAGGATGGGCCTCTGCTTAGTTGTGAACTCATTTGATGGGATAAGATGATGGGGATAAACTAGTGACAAACTGATCTTTGTACACAGCATACAGTCCATGCACAGGACTTGAATGCCAACTGTATGCAATTGTGGGACTTTGGGTCTGGAGTGAGAGTAGGCTGTACAAACATGTTACTGGAAGACTGGTAATGGTTTGAGAATAGCTAATGGTTTAGTCTGTGCTGATGGATTTTCATTTTACTTTAAGGTTGCTTTAACTTCAGTTGAGATGTCCTGCCAACAGAACCAGCAGCAGTGCCAGCCCCCTCCCAAGTGCCCCACCCCTAAATGCCCCCCCAAGTGCCCTCCCAAGTGTCCTCCAGTCTCTTCCTGCTGCAGTGGTAGCTCTGGCGGCTGCTGTGGCTCCAGTTCTGGGGGAGGGGGCTGCTGCAGCTCTGGGCATGGGGGCTGCTGCCTGAGCCACCACAGGCGCCGCAGGTCCCACCGCAGACACCAGAGCTCTGACTGCTGCAGCCAGCCCTCGGGGGGCTCTGGGTGCTGTGAAGGCTCCGGGGGCTGCTGCTGACCCAGACCTTGGGTGTCACAGACATCTGTAGGAGAGACCTCAAGACAGGACCTGCTCTAGATTGAAGCTTCCCCTGCTCCCTCTTCTCTTCCTGGGGCTGAGAGGGCCTATGAAGCGCCCTGTTTGTTCTGATGGCCCAAGGTTTATACTGGATCCTGAGTTCCCTCCCCCCCCGCCCCGCCCCACCGCTCACACAATAAAGCTCTGTTGCCTCTTTGCAAAGTCCCTTCTTTCATTCTCCTTAAATCTCTTACAGCCCAGAGTCCCTGCAACACACCTGCATAGGATGCTTTGGTCTGAGAAAGGGTTAAGCTAGAAGAATTTTTTCCAGAAGGGTAATTACATAAGAACAATTGCATCATAGCGTTTCTCAATGGGATTGTCCTGAGTAATCATGGACTGTGTGACACAGGTCCTCTCACTCAGGAGGTCACCAGGAGAGCCTGGGAGCCCCCAGGATAAACACTTTGGACCATGAGCACCCTGGTCTGTTTAGCCCACCACATTGTGTATAAATTAATTTTCTGCACACGGTAACCACGGCGGTTAAAAATCATTTGGAATGCAAAGAGATGGAGAAAGATGTATTTAATAGAACTCCTTTCATTTGATTTTAAGTACTTGGTGTGAGGAGTTCTCTTGTGGCACAGTGGGTTAAGGATCCGGCGTTACCACTGCAGCAGCTTGGTTCCATCCCTGGTCCAGAAACATCCATATGCCGGGGGCATGGCTGAAAAAATAAATAAATAAAAAGAAAAATAAATACTTGGCATGAGATTTGCTACCCTGGAGGGACAGGCCTGGTTGGTAACTCCTTATCACTCACCTGCCTTTGGAGAGGGTGAGTCTGCTTCATTGTCTTCATTCATGCTCCAGCTTCTCCTTTAAACACATGTTAAATAAATGTTTAAACAACAGAGGCTGAAGGGCGCCCGGAGTCTGAGCCTGCCCAGTGCTCTTGGCTCAGTCTAGGGCTAAGGGAGACAGAGAGCAGCCTGAGGGCACAGGGGTTAAGAACCTGGGATCTGAGCCAATGTCCCACTTTCCTTTCTGCCACCTGGCTCATGGCTGAGGTTCAGGCAACTCGGACCATCAAAATGTGATACTTCCATGCTTCAAAGGACCCTATCAAGAAAGTGAAAAGACAGCCCACAGAATGGGAGAAAGTATTTGTAAATCATAAATTTGATAAAAGATTATATACAGGCAGAATATATAGGAACTTGAAAACTCGATAATAAAAAAGATGTAATAACCTGATTAAAAATGGATGAAAGGGAGTTCCTGTCGTGGCGCAGTGGTTAACGAATCCGACTAGGAACCATGAGGTTGCGGGTTCGATCCCTGCCCTTGCTCAGTGGGTTAATGATCCGGCGTTGCCGTGAGCTGTGGTGTAGGTCGAAGACGTGGCTCGGATCCTGCGTTGCTGTGGCTCTGGCGTAGGCTGGTGGCTACAGCTCCGATTCGACCCCTAGCCTGGGAACCTCCATATGCCGCAGGAGCGGCCCAAAGAAATAGCAAAAAGACTAAAAAAAAAAAAAAAAAAAAAAAAAAAAAAAAACACGGATGAAGGATCTGCACTGACATTTCTCCCAGAAGATACATAAATGGACAACGAATGGCACATGAAAAATTGCTCAACATAAATAGTTATCAGAGTAGTGCAAATCCAAACTAGAATGAGATTCCACTTCACATCTACTCATTAACAGATGCAAACTATTGCATTTGGAATGGATAAGTCATGAGATCCTGCTGCATAGCCCAAGGAACCATATCTGATCACTTGTGATGGAACACGATAGAGGATAATGTGAAAAAAAAAGAATGTATGTATATGTATAACAGGGTTACTTTGCTGTACAGCAGAAATAGGCAGAACATTGTAAATCAACTATAATAAAAAATTAACAGAGAGTCAGTACGATAGGCTGAATGTATCTGGAAAATATTTGTACCTTGTCCTGCCCCGGGTGGAGGAGCTGTCAATAGGACCACCGTGCCTAGCTTCTGGGGATCACATCCTATGTCACATTCCCTGTTGACCCACTGTCACCTTTCCTTGTACCTCCTGGACCAGAGCTGCTCTGCTCCTGTCCTTTCACTATAGGGTAATTTCTCCTCCCTCATCCCACTTCCAACCAGTTCTCTGGGTAATCGTGGATGGGGAAGGTAGAAAGAAGGGCCCTTCCTGAGGAAGCAGGGAGCCTCTGTCATACTTCACTGTCTCTCCCTCAATAGCCTTGAGCTGAAACTACTGAGGCCATTTAAGAGTCCTAAACTAAAGCTTCTGCAATGACTACTCTAAACATCATAAGTCCCTCAAGCTCACTATGGACCTCCATAGTTTTTTTTTTTTTTTTGTCTTTTTGCCTTTTCTAGAGCTGCTCCTGCGGCATATGGAGGTTCCCAGGCTAGGGGTCGAATTGGAGCTGTAGCCACCAGCCTATACCAGAGCCACAGCAACGTGGGATCTGAGCCACGTCTGCGACCCACACCACAGCTCACGGCAACACTGGATCCTTAACCCACTGAGCAAGGCCAGGGAGTGAACCTGCAGCCTTATGGTTCCTAGTCACATTTGTTAACCACTGCACCACGATGGGAACTCCTGGACCTCCATAGTTTTTAAAGAAATAAAGTCGCCTGATGCCAATTTTCTAAAAGACAAATTTTTGCTTATCAGATTGTGGCTCTAGGTGAGATCTCCCTAAAACGTATTTGTGGTTTATGTGAATCACTAATTGAAAAATTAGCTCATTTCCATCTGTAGTAATGTCTCCTATGGCCATTTTTAAGGTGAGATATATATATTTTTCGACTAATCGAAATTAGAAACTTTTCTCTCCATCGTTGCCATTGCCATTCACCAGATAATCGTTCCAAAACTATGAAATGAGAAAGGAAGCAGGAGCTCATGATGGGTAAGAGAATGCATGGTTGGAGTGGTGAGACGAAAGCTCTTGGGGGTGGGGGTTCTCAGGAGGGTGACCCAGGTGAAGGGGGGCGGAGGAGGGGGAAGACCTCGCTTGCCGACAGTGAAGAGACCAGCAGGGGGCAGAGATGGGCCAAGGGAACAAGGAGGACTGGGCTGAAGGCGGAGGGCAGCGCATGCCAGATAAAGGCAGGGTCGGTGAAAAGCTACAAACAGCAGAGACTTTACGTAGAAGATTGGGAGTGAGTGTCAGGAAGATTAGCAAGAGCCCCAAGGACAAGGCAATCCCACGCTGTCAGCTCAGGACCCCTCTCACTTTGGGCACCTGGATGAGGGAAATAGCCACCAGACTGGCCTCGTTCCTGCAGGCATTTCCCCTCCAATCTACCCTCTTCCCCATCAGAGAAGCCGTGTGTGTGTATGTGTGTGTGTGTTTAAATGTAAATGTTCATTTGGTTTAATTCTGAAAAGGAAATGTGCTCTTTGCGGAAACCTGGAAAAGATGTAGACTAGAAAATACAAATAATTTGGAGTTCCCTGGTATCTCAGTGGGTTAAGGATCCGGCTTTAGTACTTCTGTGGCTTGGGTCACTGCTGTGGTACGTGTTCAGTCCCTGGCCTGGGAACTTCCATGCCATGAGCGTGGCGGAAAAAAGATAGTAATAATCAGCGATCCATGGCTGGTATTAACTCTAGGGCTCATTGTTCTCCTTCTGTTTGTGCTTTTATATACCTTTAATTATAAAATGAATGTAATGTTTTATTTTATTCTGATCACTGATTTTTATATAAGCAGCAGTTTTTTATTCCTGAAACACATGGTGGAAGCTTAGTTTCAAATCTTAACCAGTTTCCCTCCAGAAAGCCATACAAAGTGAAAAGGCACACAGGACTCATAAGCATGGATACATACACACTACATCTTCAGTAATTCCAGGATTCAGAGAAAACTTGCAGCTTCTGAATGACGTGTGTGTGTGTGTGTGTGTGTGTGTGTGTGTGTGTGTGTGGCCAAGGTGACAGATTCACACATCCTGCCCACCAGCTGTGGATGGGGTCACAGAGAAGAGTGAGGGCAGAGGGGCTTAGCAATGGCATTTCTCAGGAATTACCTGCCAGTACTCACTCCCAGGAAAGAGTTCTGTCCTGAGTGGGAACATCGACAAACACGACTGAGATGGAATGGGGGTGTCTGCTGGGTGCGGACTTGCTCACGGCAGACTGGAGTGGCAGATCTCAGGAAGCAGCATCCTAGAAAAGGAAGTGGAACCCCTTGGAATGAAGGGATGGGTCCCCTGGTGTCAGTGGCCACTGGAGATATGGGGGTGGGGTGTGGATGGGGGTCTCAGGACTGACTTTAGACCTCTCCTGAACCAGAACAAATCTTGAGAGTCTAGGTGATGTGGCTACCTGTCATTCACTGCATCGACAGAAGAGGGAGCCCGTGAGCAGAGAGACCTGAACAACCACACCTCTACCGCCTCCATAGAAACTTCCTGCTGAAAAGTGGTCCAGAAAAGTCCAAATTTGCAGATGTGTGTAACAAAAATTCATAAACACAGAAACCATAAGACGTCATAAGATGAAAAAGTGCACTGAAGTTCATTCTTACAATAACATACAGGACACGCTTGCTGCTTCACTCTCTTCATGTGCTTGTGTTCAGATCTTTAACAAGGGTGAGTGTTTGGGGAGCCACGGGGCAGGCACTGAGCCGGGGTGAAGGTGGAGCTGGGTGAGTTTTCAGAGGACAACCGGGTGGAGGAATCAGACAACCTTGAGAAGGGTGATATTTGAAGGAACGTGCAGAATGGATTGGTTTTGTTTGGATCTGAAATAAAATTAACTTTTTGACATAGGAATGTAGAAGTGCAGTGTTTCTAGGTGACGTTTGTCAAAAGACTCATCTGGAACAGGCACTTTTACCAGATGGTAACAACAGCTGTGCTACTGTCAACCGTCTATGTCAACTTTGCCCTGAGGCTTGGCTTTTTAAAGCCTGTTTCTGGTGAGTATCCTTTTATATGCCTTTAATATCTGAGTACTGGGTTCTCACGGGAGGGCAACTGAAAAGGTTGACACTCCCACTTCTGAATTCCCTGCAGACACAGAATTCACCCAGGAAATAAAATGAAATACTGTTCTTTTAGCACAAAAACCAACATAAAGTTTATTAAAATTGCAGTCTGACTTCTTAAATATTTTCTAAGGTCAGCTCATGATTTCCATGTGGAAAGATGCAAAAACGAGGTGGGAGTGATCCTAATTAAAGCTTAATAGACATGAAAATGTGTTGTGTTGTCTTTCAGCTCCATTGAACTTCTGCCAGGATGTCCTGACAACCTCATCCAAAGCTCACTCCTAAGTGCACCCCCCAAGTTCACCCTCAAATGCTTTCCAAAGTGCCACCCCCAGTGTCCAGCTCCATGGCCCCCTCTGGTCTCCTCCTGCTGTAGCCCCAGCTCTGGGGGCTTCTGCCTGAGCCACCGTAGGCCCCGTCTCGTCCATCAGAGCAGATGACTCTGGTTGGACTGGTGACCCTCACAGAGGCTGTGAGAGTGAGCCTTCTGGGGGGCTGTGACTGCTGTTACAGCTCTGAGGGCTGCTGCCCATCTGGGCTCTGAGGACCCCAGAGTGCAATCGTTAGAGGAGACAAATGTCAAAGGCCACCTCAGCTCCTTCCTCTTCCCTAACCTTTTGTTCTCTACCTTCTGGGTTCATCATGCTTTATGTGGACTAAGGGGATTTCTTAGTTAAAATTCTCAGTTGGGAAGTTCCCATTGTGGCTCAGTGGTAATAAGCCTGACTACTATCCATAAGGATGTGGCTTCGATCGCTGGCCTCGCTCAGTGGGTTAAGGATCCCCTGTTGCCGTGAGCTATGGTGTAGGTTGCAGACGTGGCTTGGATCCTGAGTTGCTGTGGCTGTGGCATAGGCCGGCAGCTGCCCCTCTGATTCAGCCACTATTCTGGGAACTTATATATACCATGAATGCAGCCCAAAAAAGCAAAAAATAAATAAAATAAAATTCTCAGTTGATTTACAATGCCAAAGGTTTACTGTGGAACTAGATGTGCTCTTGCTGTTTTAACCCTATTCAACAATAAAGCTCAAATTTTTTGATTGAAGTGGTACTTCATTCCATTTCATTTAAGCCCCTCTCAGAGCTGGAATCTTTGGGACCTGCTTACATTGAAATCTTTAATGTTAGTGAACCTTTTCCATTGCCGTGTGAAGCAAATGCAAAATCAGTTTCATCTTCAAGCTTCAGATGATAGTAGTAAAATTGTGATAGAAATCCATTTGTCAGGAGCGGCTACAGATGATAGGTGAGTAGACCCAGACACATAAGGGTGGAATGGAACTTCTACCAGTCTCCTAAAAATTACTTATATCATGATCACTTCCTGATGAAGATAATACTATAGACTTACAACATCCTTATTTAATCAACATTTTATTGTTCTATATTTGTTTTGAATTTGTGTATGTATTCAAGATTGTAAATAACACAAAAATTAACACTTTAAAATTCCAGATTTTTGTTTGAATTTTAGAATATTATCTAAATTCAGTTGCCATGGGAGTTCTCATTGTGGGTCAGTGGGATAAGAACCTGACTAGTATCCATGAAGATGCAGGTTGGATCTCTGGCCTCCATCAGTGGATTAAGGATCTGGTGTGGCACAAGCTGTAGTGTAGGTTGCCAGCGGAGCTTGGATCTGGTGCTGCTGTGGCTGTGGCATATGAATCACAGCAGCTGCATCTCTGATTCAACCCCTAGCCTGGGATTTCTATATGCTGCAGGTGTGGCCCTAAAAAGACAAAAAAAGAAAAAAATTCAATTTCCAGATTCAGAATTAATGATAAATCTGTTGCAATAGAAATATACAAGAGGGTTGTTTTCATGCATATAACTTAGAATTTGGTGGTATTTCTTTAAAAGAGTCAATCATGGATGTAAAATTGTATTTTATTGTTTTCATTTTTTTCTTTCTTGCAGTTTTACTGATATAATTGACCTACCACACTGTATAAATTTAAAGTATACAGTGTAACAATTTGACTTCATACATCGGTAAAATGATTATCACAACAAATTTAGTGAACATCCATCATCTCATACAGATACAAAATAAAAGACATAGAAAGCAAATATTTTTTCCTTGTGGTGAGAACTCTTAGGATTTACTCTCTAAATAAGTTTCATATATAACATACAGTGGTGCTAATGCTATTAATATCATGTTGGACATTACATCCTTGGTTATTTATCTTATAACTAGAAGTTTGTACATTTTGACCTTCAGTCAATCCCTCTCCCCTCACCCCTACCTCTGGTAACCACAAATATGGTTTCTTTTTCTATGAGTTTGCTGGTTGTTGGTATAATGGATTTAAAATGCTAGGTTAGGTCCAGGTACACATCACAGTGATTTTATATTTCTATACATTTCAAATGATCCCTATTGGAGAGTTGATTTATTTATTTCTAATGATTAGTGACGTTGAGCATCTTTTCATGTCCCTGTTGGCCATCTGTATGCCTCCTTTGGAAAAATGTCTCTTCAGGTCCTCAGCCCACTTTTAAATTGGATTGTTTGTTCCTCTGATATTGAGTTGTATGCATTTTTTATATATTTTGGATATTAACGCCTTATTGAATATATCATTTGCAAACACCTTCTCAATTTAGATGATGGGCTTTTTGTTTTGTTGACAGTTTCCTTCTCTGTGCAAAAGCTTTTTAGTGTGATGTAGTCCCATTTGTTTATTTTTGGTTTTGCTTCTCCTGCCTGAGGAGACACATCTGGAAAAATATTGCAAAGAATGATGTTGCAGACAATACTGCCTATGTTTTCTCCTAGGTTTCATGGTTTCAGGTCTTACATTTAAGTCTTTAATCCATTTTATTTTTGTATATAACATTAGACAATGTTCTAATTTCATTCTTTTCCATGTAGCTGTCCAGTTTTCCTAGAACCACTTGTGGAAGAGGCTTTTTCCTCATTGTATATTCTTGCCTTCTTTGTTGTAGATTAATTGACATGTAAGTGTGGTCTCATTTCTGGGCTCTCTATTCTGTTCCATTGATCCATGTTCTGTTTTTAGACCAATACCATATTGTTTTGATTACTGTAGGTTTGTAGTGTAGTTTGAAATATGGCCATGTGATGCCTCCAGCTTTGTTGCTCTTTCTCAAAGATTGTTTTAGCTATTCTGGGTCTTTTCTCACACATTTTAGAATTATTTGTTCTAATTTTGTGAAAAATGCCATTGGTATTTTGATAGGAATCACACCAAATCTGTAGACTGCCTTGGATAGTGGTCATTTTAAATATTAATTCTTCCAATCCATGAGCACTATGTATTTTTCCATTTGTGTTTGTATTGTCTTCAGTTTCTTTCATCAATGTCTTATAGTTTTCTGAGTATAGGATTTTTACCTCCTGAGAATTATTCCTAGGTATTTTATACTTTTTGGTGAAATTGTAAATTAGATTGTTTTCTTAAGTTCTTTTTCTGATAGTTTGTTGTTAATATATAGAAATGAAACAGATTTATTAGATTTGTATCTTGCCACTTAATCAAATTCACTGATGAGCTCTAGTAGTTCATTTTTGGTAGTGTCTTTAAGACATTTTTATATATGGCATCATGTCATCTGCAAATAGTGATAGTTTTATTTCTCCATTTCCAATTTGTATTCCCTTTATTTTTGTTCTTGTCTGATTGCTGTGGCTAGAGCTTCTGATACTATGATAAATAAAGTTTTGAGAGTGTGCCTCTTTGTTTTGTTCCTGATCTTAGAGGAAATGATTTCATCTTTTTATCATTGAGTGTGATGGTACCTGCAGGCTTATCAAATATAGCCTTTATTATGTTGAGGTATGTTCCCTATATGCCCATTTATTGAGAGTTTTAATCACAAATGGATGTGGAATTTTGTCAAAATCTTTTTCTGCATCTGTTGAGATGATTGCATGATTTTTATCTTCAACTTGTTGAAGTGGCATATTATATTCATTAATTTATAAATATTAAACCATCCTTCCATCACTGGCATATTGCATGATTTTTATTCTTAAACTTGTTAAAGTGGCATATTATATTGATTAATTTATAAATATTAAACCATCCTTCCATCACTGGCATATTTATATTTCGTTATTTGTGAAAGTACACATTTCCAAAATATTTTTCCTTTGAAATCTCTGTTTTATGGATTTTCTTTTTTTTTAAATGCCCATTTATCTTTAAATTCTTAGTATTTTCTTATTGATCACATTATATTTTGAAAGTCATTAACTCAGATAATTTAGTAATTCATGTCCCCAAGAAAAGAAAGGTACAAATTTTGATTGGGGTTTTATTAATTATGTAGCTTGTTCTTTCTTTTGAAGAGAATGGCATGATTCTTCATAATTCATCTCTTCTGTAGGTCACTTTGTAGTTTTATTCATCTGGGTTCTGAATACTTTTATTCAGGTGATTTCTAAATAATTTGTGTTTAGTGGCTCTTATGCACAGGGCCATTTCTGTTCACAAATTCATCTCAGCGTTTGTTTATATAAATAGCATGTGGTCAATTCAGAGATTTTTCTTGCTAGTTTTAATCATTTTCAAATCAACTTTTAAAAATTTTCCATCTTATTTACAAAGTGTGATAGTCTTTTACCATTCTACCATATATATATGACATATATTTTGTATTATTTGTATTATTATTTGTTATAATTTTAGAATAAAACTCATTTATAGTGATGACTGGTACATTACAAGTTTTATTTGCAACAAATTGTTTTCATCATCTCATTGATACTCCTTTTACCCTAAATTTTCTAAGATCTTTTTATTGAGTAGAAGATTGAATGTTATGTTGTTAAATTCTTTTTCAGAATTTATTGGGACTGTTATGTATATATTTTTTCTGATTGACAGTGGAAGTCTTTCAGTGATAAATTCTTTAAGTTTGGAAGGAACATAACTAAAGAACCTGAGGTGTAGAGAGGTAACATCACTGACTCAAAGTAGTAAGGTAGAGTCTAGAACTCAACTCCTACACTCACAGGTGTGGTCCCTTATGACATACAGAAGGAGGCAAACTTACTTAAAATTATTAAATTATGAGTTAGTAATGGTCTATGCCCAGATTTTACCTTCTCAGTCTTACCTTCCTCATCTAGCCTATCAAAAACCTCAACAGAAGTCACATCCGAGATCTCATTGTTGCCCCTGAGGTCATCCTGTTGGGATGAACATCTTTCCCGGGGTCTCTAACTGGTTAGTATCAGACAACATCGAGAACAATCACGGCAACACTGGATCCTTAACCCACTGAGTGAGACCAGGGATCGAACCCGCAACCTCGTGGTTCCTAGTGGGATTCGTTTCTGCTGCGCCACAACGGAAACTCCCACAGCAGAGTTTTCTTATTATTTTTCATTAATTATTTTGTTTATGAAGCTTAATAGTGAAGGATTATGAATGTCAAAGTTTTGAATAAAAATATATTTAACACACAATTGAGGGCATATTGAACATTAATTTTTTTGTGAATTGAAAAAATAGACTGCTCCGTGATCATTTTCTTAAAAACCACAACACTTTTTGTGCGTCCATAATGCTAGCCCCTATAGGAACAGAGTGTGACAACTGTTGGTCTCATTCTTGTACATTTTCCTCTATCCACTGGCTGTCTGGCTTCTTCCTTGAGCCTCAATTAATTTCTTTATCTAACAGGGATCTCTTCCTCTATGTTTAGAATGATCAATGGCTTTTATCTCTGACTGTACATCATAATCAACTGGGTATATTTTAAAAATATTAAAACTATTTAAAAAATTAACTCTATTCTCAGAAATTCAGAATCATTTGCTGTACTGTAGAGTCCTGGCATCATTTTTAAAGGTCACCCACTGAGAACCACTGGTGTAGAGCCTTGAATTAGCCGTCAGTCATGTCCCCTCTTCTGTTTCTTTTGGGCTGAGGATCCGCATTACCACCTTATTTCTCAGATGCTTCTGCTTCTCTCTCCGATTGACTGTAGACTCTGAGTCCAGGGTCTGAGGTTTGTTTGTCAGCACTTTGCATGAGACTAGGACCATGTCAGTCACAGTTTAAAGGCCCAGATGTGGGTGAGGTTGTTTGTTTTGATAACTCTTCCCTGTAGCCCAGGAGTTCATCCCAGTTTCCCTGAGAGTCTCCTGTGAGTTTTGAATTCCTTGAGATTAGGACACTGCAGTTGTGGAGAGAGATGGGGTGACAGGAGGGCATTCCTGGAGAGATATGTGCCAGGAAACGCTTTTCCCATCCCTATCCCAACTCATGCATTCTGAGTTGGTAGCTGAAGTTACCACTAAGGCAGTTAGTTCCTGCTCCTTGAAGGGAGTGAATGCAAGCTTAAAATTTAGTCATCTTCCTCGTCCTTGTTATCAAATTCATCATCAACACCATCAGCAATGTCGTCATCATTAGGTATCTATTTTCCATGGTAGATATTTCTAGAAGTGCTTTGTGAGACGGTACATAAACAAACATATGCAAAGTGTTGTGTACCGCAGGGAACTTTCCATGAGTGGAAATAATCAACGCTAAATTTTCTTATCCTAGCTGTCTATGATCTGGGGTAGAAGGAAAGGTTTTGCTTCTGTGGGGTTTCTTGCTTTGGTTTTCTTGGGGGAGGTTGTTTTGTTTTTTAATTACAGAAAGAGCTCCTCATGTACACTTTTGTACATGTACACTCCTTGTGTACATTTTTAAAAATTTTCTGGTATGTTGAGAAAACTCACTTGTTTTCCTATTGGTTACTGCAGTGTGTGTACTCGTGTGTGTTGTGTGTGTGTGTATGTGTGCATATGCATATATAAAGAGAGAAACAAATTGAAGGAGAAAGAGGGAGAGAGAGAGATGGTGTAGGAGGAAAGGAGAGGAGGGAGAGAGACTTTCTAAGAAATGTTACAAGTTAATAGAAGTGTAGACAGGGCCTTTCATTGTGTACTCCATGAAACTAGACAGAGTCAAAACACAATTATCAACAAGGTCAGCGCTCCTACAGAGAAAACCATTTTATATCTCCACCTCCTCAGACCAACCCAAGAACAAGTACAAACATGCTAGCCTTTGAGATCCGATCTTAGGGCTTCCTAGAATAGCAGATCTCTAAAAGATTTTGGACACCGGAGTTCCCGTGGTGGCTCAGTGGTTAACGAATCCGACTAGGAACCATGAGGTTGCGGGTTTGTTCCCTGGCCTTGCTCAGTGGGTTAAGGATCTGGCGTTGCCGTGAGCTGTGGTGTAGGTTGCAGATGTGGCTTGGATCCTGCGTTGCTGTGGGTCTGGTGTAGGCCGGTGTCTACAGCTCTGATTCGAACCCTAGCCTGGGAACCTCCATATGCCGTGGGAGTGGACCTAGATAAAGCAAAAAGGCAAAAAGGCAAAAAGGCAAAAAAAAAAAAAAAAGATTTTGGACACCAACGGAGGGAGTCCATTCCCACACACAGACTCCTGATTAAAAGTAAAGTAAGGGTGATGTTCACTGAAATTTGGAATGTAATATGTTGGTAAAGTTTAACAACAGGATTTCTGGGAAAAGAAAAGATGTGAATTGTTGCAAATTTCAATGGTGTAAAAATTCCCACCAAGCTACCAAATTGTGACATCGAGTACAGAGTTAGGAAGACATGCACACAAAAGGATGTCCAGCTCACCAGGGGACTTGGGATACCAGACCAAACATGACTGGTCTTGTTGGGAAGAAGAACTTCATGGCACCTGGTAGACCTTGCTAAAAGCTGCTGGAGCCCAAGCAGAGGGACGTCTAGACCTCATGTGGCTAAAGGACTTATTCTCAGGGGTAGGCAAGAACAAGTTCAAGACAGAGGATGGAAAGAGGGACATTCACAACTTTCCAAAAGAAAGAATTTAAGGAGCTGCTGTACTAGACTTCTTTATTAAGAAGACAAACTTGGGCTATCACCCAGGGAAAGAGTATGTTTTCCAGAATGCCACAGACAGACTTCTCCCCCAGAGCCCTGACTCCAAGCCGAGACTGGAAAGTCCCAGATCAGTGTGGAAAGAGCAAAGTGGTAGAGAAATGTCAGGAAGAACCTGCATGTACTTTTCTTGGGCAATAGCCACAAACTGCTCCTTTCAGAAGCATGGCTCACTGGAAGCCCAGCCCTGGAGCCCACATAAATTGTGCCCCTGCACAATCTGCTCGGTCTCCTCCGGGATGTGTCTGTGGCTGTCTGAGACCAGGGTGAATGCTCCCATGGAACCCAGAAGGGGTGCTCAGCCGGATGGAGGCGAGGCTGGAGAGTGACTCTGGGAGCGGGGGGGTGGTCACAGGGACTGCAGAGATGGGGGGCAAATGGGTGACAAAGACAGGGGGTCAGGACGAAAGTTTGCTTTAAACAAAGTAGGACTCACCACAGAAGGGTTGTCCCTGTGGTCACAGAGATAAATGACCTAGGATGGCTATAGTCGTGCAATGACTGGCCTGTTAGTGCTGAGCCCATTGCTCTAAGAGAAGCTTTCCCTGATGGGGAAATTCCAAATGTATCATACATGCATTTGTATATTTTATATATATTTGTATGTATATATTTGTGTGTATATATACACATATATATATGGTTTTAAATATATATACATCTCTCAACATAGCATGATATGGCAGCTCTTCTGTCAATTTCTGAAAAACATTTGTAGATAGATTCAGCAGGTAGACTTGCAAAGCACTTAACATGTCTTCAAAATGAGACTTGTACGTTATCGTATTTCAAACAATGCTTGATTTCTTAGTTCAGCAGTCATTTGTCAACCACTTAAGAATCAAGAACCGTGTATGACTCTAGAGGTACAAAAGTAAAAAAGGCATACTCATTGTCTCAAATAGATTTCTGTCTCTGCACCATTTCTGTCTCTTTCTTTCGCAGTAGAAATCAAACGTGGGGACAGATTTCTCAATAAGGAAAAATATAATGGTTCTGGATATTGAGTTTCTGGATCCGCTCAGATTTACTGAAATCTCATCTAGATGTCCTGTCAGCAGAACCAACAGCAGTGCCAACCCCCTCCCAAGAGCCTCCCTAAATATTCTACCCCCAAGTTCCCAGGCCCCTGCCCACCTCCAGTCTCTTCTTGCTGTGGCTCCAGGTCTGGGCATGGGCGCTGCTACAGTTCTGGGGGTGGGGGCTGCTGCCTGAGCCACCACAGACGTCGAAGATACCATCCCTGCCAACCCCAGAGCTCCAACTGCTGTGACAGTGGTGGCGGCCAGCAGTCTGGGGGCTCTGGCTGCAGCCACAGCTCTGGAGGATCTGGCTGCTGCTCTGGGGGCTGCTGCTGACATTGACTAGACCACAAGGAGCACTGAGGAGCAGCACTGGAAGAATTAAAGGACAGAGGACCTATGGTAGCCTGATGTTTTACTCCCCTTCTCTCTCGTCTTTCCTTTCTGGGTCCTCAGGAATTAAATAAACTGCCCAGGTTTGCTTCTCAAAAGTAATCAATCCTATACCTTGGATTTGCCTTCTTTTGGCCTCACATCAATATCTATATTTCTCAGATTGTTGAAAAATATTCTAAAGCATGTGCTTTGCAACTGCAAATTTACTTTCCTAATTTACTTTCCTAATTTGGTGAGGTTTTTTTCACATTTCTTCTCTTTTACCTAAGTCCCAATCTTTTTTTTTTTCCTAGATAGAAAGACAGACTCAACAACATTTACCCAACCAACTGAAGTGTAATGAATTAATGTTTAATGGATCCGTAGCTTCAAGGAAATCCAACATTCTGCCATAACCATGTGAAGTCAATAAATAAGGGTGGCTAGAATTCCAAGATGAGTTTAATGTAAGAAACATATTGGCAGAGGGCGCGGGAAATAGGGAGATGTTGGTCAGAGTACAAACTTCCAGTTAGAAGAGAAATAAGTTCTGGGATCTAAGGCCCAGCACGATGGTTACAGGTAACGATACTCTTTATACTTGAGAGACTAACTCTAAAATGTTCTCGCCACTAAAAAGAAGTGGTAATTATGTGGTATAAGACAGATGGTAGCTGCCACTAAGATGGAAATCATTTTTCAATATGTAAGTGTATCAAACCCACAGGTCTGACAATTTACACTTAGACAATTCACCATGTCAATTATATCTCAGTGAAGCAGGAAAATATCAGTGATAAAAATAGTCATGTCACTCAAATGGTTTGCAAAGAAGATCCTAGGGGAGCATCAGGGGCAGGGCAGCACTGCCCAAACTCCTGTCGGCCGTCCTGAGGGGCGGGGCTGAAGAGCTGTGCTTGCTCATCAAGGCACCAGAAAGAAAACCACCCTCCCGATCCCCTCTCAGAGCAAGCTGTGGTGTAATGGATCCTAAATGCTATTTGAAATTCTGGTCTGTACTTTTCAAAATGATGTACTGAGACAGGGAATGTGTGGAAGACAATGGCTGGCATGGCCAGAGGTTGGTGTGATGGGTCACAGCCTTTCTGGGATGCAATTCATCTGAATTAAAAGAAAAATCCCTATTTCTCACCCTGCCCATCTGCCTCCAGTCTTCTTGCTCAGGACTGAATGAAACTGAGGTTACCGTATATGGTCGATGGGAGATAATAGATAGCAATACTAGCCAAACTAACGAATGCTCAGGGAGCACTCGCTCATATGTAAAGCAGTGATTTATTTCACATTAATATTTGCTTGTTCATTCAAAAGATATTTATTAGTTTCCTGCTATGTTCCAAGAGTAGTTTTACTATCTAAGAATATAGACGTGAACAAAACCGATAAAAATTTTCACCCTTATTGAACTTATGCTAATATGAGAAGACAGATGACAAGCAAAATAAACGAGAAAAAGTACACTATTTGCTCATCCAACAGGTGTGTCTTGAGAGTGCCGAGTGCTCAAGTAAGGCCTGTGGATAGAGCAGTGAGCACAGAGGATGAGGTTCTTACCTGATAGAGTTTACAGTTTGATGGGAGCAAATAGAAAACACATACATATATAAAATACATAATGTGTTCAAGGGTTATAAACTCTACAGAGAAAAATAAAGCTTGGAAGAGAGACAGGGAGTATCAGTAGGCGTGGATTACAATTTTTTTTTCATTTTTTTATTTTTTTTGGTCTTGCTTTTTTAGGGCTGCACCCATGGCGTATGAGGTTCCCAGGCTAGCAGTCCAATCCGAGCTGTAGCTGCTGGCCTACGCCACAGCCACAGCCACTGCAATGTGGGATCCAAGCCGCTTCTGTGACATACACCACAGCTCACAGCAACGCCGGATCCTTAAACCTACTGAACAAGGCCAGGGATCGAACCCGTGTCCTCATGGATACTACTTGGGTTCGTTAGCCACTGAGCCATTACGGGAACTCCATGGATTATAATTTTAAACAAGGTCACCAGCAAAGGCTTCCCTGAGGTCATATTTGAACACAGAGTTAAAGGAGGAGAGCAAATTAGCCACCTGCAAAATATTAGAACAATTTGGGTAGAGATAAAAGCAAGAGCAGAGCTCCCCAAAGCAGGGTGCCTGGAATGTCTAACAAGCTGCAAAGAGACCAGTGTGGCAGCGGGTAGAGGGACAGCGTGGGACATGAAGTCAGGGAAGCAAAGGGGTGGAATCATGAGGTCCAGTCTGTGAATCCCTTTGAAAACAACTGTAAGAACTTGGACTTTTACCAAGAAGAGAATGAGAAGTTATCAGTATGTTTTCAGCGAGGAGGGACATGATCTGATGATTGTTAACAGCTCCATTCTGCAGACGAGGAAGCTGTGACAAGAACTGGGGACTCTGATAAGAAAAGGTCCATGTTCATCAGACGGCAGTTGGCACCTTGTGTGAAGGTCTTGGCAGAGCTGGGACAAAAGATAAATGTTATTTGCACTGGAAGGATGCATGGAACGGTTGGGAGGGAGAGGTCCAAGAGGGAAGGAATATGATCCAATGGGTTCTACCTGTAGGGATATTTTAAAGGGTCATGGAAATTGCCTGTATTCCTTGCATCTTGAAATGCGAGGTGAGGCGGTTTCTTTTGAAAATTTCAGGGTGTGGTTTTTAAGACCAAATGCAATTAAATAGCTCTACACAGTAGTAGGTAAGGCTGAGGGACTAGTTACCTTGGGCATGTTATAGAAGACTAAGTGGATTAGGGTAGGACTGGCAGATGTTCAAGGAAAGCAGTCCCAGGGTGGGCATTCCAGGAGAAAGAGGGTTATTTGGGCCCCGAAGTTCCCTGGCCTTGCAGCCAAAATGGCTGTAGGGCTGTCATGCCTTGTGTCCTTGGCCAAGACACAGCCCATGGGGCTCTGAGGCAGGTGGGTTGGAGTTTTCTTGTGTTTCGACAACCCCCATGGCAGTCCTCTGCAACCCTCCCTCACATAGGTGAAAACACTTTCTGCTCTGTGGGGGATGCTCCTTCGAGGGCTTGTGTTGGCTCCTCTTGTGCTAGTCTTGATGGGGCTGGGGATGGGGAGGGAGACAAGGAGGAGGCCAGGTCAGGATGCTCCCTAGCAAGCCTGTCCAGTGGCCACATGTTTGTAATGGAACATGCCCTGGAGGGGATTCAGAAATTCCTGCCTAGGATCTGCTCCTACCTGGCTGTGTGGCCTTGAGCAAGTTCCTCTTCTTCTGTGTGAGCCTCAGTTACAATATAGGGGCTGAGCTCTATGCCTGTAAAGGTCCTCCCAGCCCTCCATGCCATGGTTCCACAGTATAACCTCCCAGTCATCCCGGAGGAACCCCCGATTGTCACTGGAATAATGGTGCAGGGCATCTCAGAGCTGAGTTTGGAACAGAGACACATGCGGACCTGGGGTGGGAGGGAGGGGATCCCTGCACTGTCTTCTCGGGCACGGAAGTGAGATTTCTCATTGGACATCAAGGTTTCAGTGCCCTCTGCTTCCCCGGTGTGTGGTGGCTTCTCACTTCCTCTTTTCTGCGGAAAAGGAAGGACTCAGATTTTAACCTCTAGTCCCTGATCTGAGACAGCTCCTAGGATGAGGGGACACCCAGCCCTGCCCTCTGGGAACAACATGCCAACATAGGGGTCAGGGCTTGAGGGCAGCACAGAGTTGAAATCTTGGCTTAGTTCACATGTTCAGGGACATAACTTCAAACATGTAGTTGATGGCAGGATTCATGGATGCTGTTGCTGTGAGGGACCTTTGAGGTGACCTAGCACGCAGTTCCTGACTATCCAGATGGTAAGTCTGGAAATGAGCTACCTAGAGGGAATGCAGAGAGCTCTAAAGACCAGATCTTCCTAAGAAGAGCAGCCCGTGGGCCAGACAACACAGGTAATAAATAACCCATCTAATGGCAGGAACCAGACCCCATGACCTGCTTTTGTCCCCTCCACCTCAGCGATGCCCTGATTCTGAATCTGTGAGCCTGTTATTCTGTGAATTCACAATTCTCTCTACCTATGACCCTGTGAGTCTTCTGGACTATTACTGCACAAGCCCACACCCTCTGATCCTATGGGTTTGTATCTAAGGAGATAAAAGGGGCCTTTGGGTATAGCCCTGTGACTCATCCTGGCACTTGTATCAGTTGTCTGACAACTCCATGCCTTGCCTTCCCTGCCCAGCAATTGGGTGGGGCCCAAGCCACCCACCTGTTGTGGTGGCACCTGGAAGCCGTGTCTCTCACCAGGGATGTTGGTGCTACCTGAAGATGTCAAACCCATTAGTGAGAGCCTGACCCCACGGAGCAGGAAGTGAGCCAATCAGAGCTCACAGGTGGCATGAGATGCACAGACTGGCCAGTGGCAGGATGGGCTCTCACCACACGGAGGAAGGAGGTGGTCTGGGCTGTACTGTCAATGTAAAGCATCCCCCATTCATTCATTCACTCACTCATTCATTCATTCATTCATTCATTCGTCTAGTCAGTGTTCCCCAGTCCTGTGCTACAGGCAGGTGATACACAGGAAACCTGTCCACAGTTATTAACACCTGGTAATGAGAGTCTAGTGGGAATAACTCCTTGGACAACTAAGATGTGGGTACATTTCTTCTGTAGAACAAGCCCCTAGAATCACAGGATGATATTGCCAGAAGGGACCTCATCTAGCTCTTTACTTCAGAGAGGAAGATGCACAGTCCAGAGAGGGGGCGCCAAGTGGAGTCACACTGAAGGGCAGCGGCAGGATCAGAACCAGGGCTGAGGTCTTCCTGTGCTTTGAACTGTCTCTAAAGTGCCCTAAAACAGTTAGTCTTCCAGGGCATTTTTTTCCCTATAGTGTGGGGCTGTCCCATCCTACATACAAGACAGCTGGCTTCTTAATGACTGTATCTGTCAGGTGGCTGAAAGGAGTGGTTCCTTGCTGGAGTCCTGCTCCAGCTGGACCAGGGTTTCCCGAAGGATGGGTGGCGTCGGCGAAGGAATGGACACAGCCTGGTGGTTATGCAGGACTGCTCATTTATTATTTGCGTAGGCTTAGCTTATATACCATTTTTGTCTCCTATATTATGCATCATGCATCCTTTGACATTTTTAACTATCCAATCCATCAAATATTTCCCCATGATTTTACGTATTAGGGGGACATACACAATGTTCCTTTTTCTTGTTCTTTCCTCTTGACTACTTAAAATCAGATGTATTCATGACTATGACCTAGTTCTCATGGAGCAGAAAAGTGCAAACTTATCAACTACCTTACTATAGAATCTCTTTGTTAAGTCTTTACTTTCCATGAGCAAAGGTAAGCTATATTTATCAAAGTGTATTTTGATTCTTATAGAACTAGAAACCATAGCATTGACATTCCTTAGGGTTGGGCCAATAGGCCTGACATATCAGCTCACAATGGGTTGGCCTTCTTCAGCAGCCCCATAGTTCCTTAATTGTTTCCAGTTGCTAGGTACCAACCGGACCACCTTTCCTTGTGTCAGTGCCCAGTAACAATTTGTAATTATCCACCATTCCCTGGCAAGGAAAATGAGATTCTCTTTGTAAACTGAATGGCCTATGCCCTGGCCTATTATAAAACTTCCATGAATCATACAAATTGTATTCCAGGTCTATAAGCATTCTATTGGGGACTTTTTTAGAAAAACAGGGGGGGAAATTCAGAAATGGATGATGATCACAGAACAAGGGGAACAGCAGGAATCTGTAGGGAAGTACTGGGCCCCGACGCTTACCGTCCCTGGGGTCTTTTTTCAGGGAAATTTTATTTGACAGCAATTCCCCCAACTCTATTAACAGCATAAGCAGGCAGAGAAGAAGCAGCAGGACCGTCGCTTTCCCAGACTTGCTGTGCAGTCTGGGGTCCTTAGTCTCCTGGACTTTGTCAGCAGGCAGACCTTCACAAACGGCTCCTGGCAGTTCCTAAAACGTCGTGAATTTTAGCACTAGAATGTTGTGGTGAGAAAAAAAAAAAAAAAAAAAAAGGAATAAATACCTGGGTTCAAGTCCTGGATCCATGGCTTTCGCTTTGTGGGCTTGGGCAAGTTTCTTTCTTTGAGACACGCTGTAGGGACTAAATGTGATGAGTTATCCCCTGTGAAGTGTTTGGTCCCAAGAAAAGATCGTCTCTTTCCTCTTCCCTTCACAGGACCTCAGGCCTGGGCGTTAACTTAGGTTGGATGTGTAGGAGAGTAGGTGACGGATTGTCCTGAAACCACATCCTTCTCCATGGCTGGAGGAAATTATGGAGTGTTAGGAACCTACCAGATACAGGAAAGGAGGCAGCAGGAAACCTTCCAAGCCTGGGGTAGACTTTCTCCTTCCTGCTTCCTCTGGATCATTCAGGGCAGAACTTACAGGACCCGGCTTGAGTGGGGAAGTGTCTGTGAACTAGCGGTGGTTCGCATTTCCTTTGTTAACTTCGGGAGCCTTAAGGCATATGGATCCTGGAGAAATTGAAGGGCCCTTATGGACAAATGCAGGAGCATCTTTTACCCGAGAGGCCACAGGGCCCATGGTGGGGCCTGGACTGGCCAATGGGAGGGAGTGGCCATTTGGAACCAGTATTAGACTCAGGATCAAGATAACTTTCCACATTGCGCAACCCCACGTGGCCCGGTGGGAAGAGCGTGGGCTCTGAAACTAGACATGCTTGGGTTCAAAAACAATACCCCACTGACGACCAGAGGCTTACTGTGGTGACAGAGGCCTCTGCATCTTGGCTTTCTCTTCTTTCAAAAGAGGGCTAAGGTATCCTACCTCACAGGCTTGCTGTAAAGTGCAAATAAAATGATACAGGTCAAGAAGAGAGGACAGTATACAGTGCACTGAGTACCTTAAACACGTAATCCTCAGGCATGTGTTCTCATCTCTCTTCCTCTGCCTACCGCACGGGGGAAAGGAAAGGAGGAGGCAGAGATTCAGGGACTCTACTGTGTCCAGAAATATAAGGCAACCTGTTGTAGTGATAAAGTCCGTGGCTTATGAAAGCAAACTGTCTGCATTTGAACCCTAGATTCTCTATTTACTTGCCTTACGACAACGAGTAACTTCCTTAGTCGTTCAGGGCCTCAATTATGGGGTCGTCTTTATTTTTTTTTTTATTTTTAATTTTTTTTGCTTTTGTCTTTTTGCCTTTTCTAGGGCCACTTCCTGCGGCATATGGAGGTTCCCACGCTAGGGGTCCAATCGGAGCTGTAGCCACTGGCCTACGCCAGAGCCACAGCAACGTGGGATCCGAGCCGCGTCTGCAACCTACACCACAGGTCACGGCAACGCTGGATCATTAACCCACTGAGCAAGGGCAGGGATCGAACCCGCAACCTCATGGTTCCTAGTCAGATTCGTTAACCACTGCGCCATAACGGGAACTCCACAACGGGTCGTCTTTAAATGTACATGCCTCATGAACTGTTGGGCACATAAAAAGCATTCAATTAAATGTTGGATCTGCTATTATTTTTATGCCACAGTTTTGTTGTTGTTGTTGTTTTGTTTGTTTTTGTTTTTGCTTTTTAGGGCCGCACTCACGGCATATGGAGGTTTCCAGGCTAAGGGTTGAATCGGAACTACAGCTGCTGGCCTACACCACAGCCACAGCAATGCAGGATCTGAGCCGAGTCTGTGACCTACACCACAGCTCATGGCAATGCTAGATCCTTAACCCACTGAGCAAGGCCGCGACCTCATGGTTCCTAGTCAAATTCGTTTCTGCCGCACCACAATGGGAACTCCGTTTTTATGCCACAGTTTTCATTTGGCTGGAAGCCCCCCAGAGCTGGATCCTTGGGGATGTAGACCTGGTAGTGAGGTCCAGGGAGGTGAAGGTGAGGGAGATCAGAGGGCGTGAGAAGGACAGGCGAGATGGCCTAGGTGTCAAGCCTGGGATCTGGGGTCATCCAGTCCATCTCGTTTTCCAAATAAAATGAGAATAACCTGCAGGTCCATGGGACCAGCCATTTCCTGGGGGCCTTGCTGCCACATTGAAGCAGAGACCACTGGCCTAAATATTTTCCCCCAGCTGCCTAGACCAGCAGGAGGCACCATGGAAACCCCCAGAAAGAACACACCTCTCAAGCTGGGAAGATGTGGTGTCGATTTTGGTAAAATGCGTGAAAAATTGCGAAGCTAAGCCCATGTTGGACAAGTCCTTGTAGACTCGTGACCTAGAAATAACTTCACAGGGACAGCTCTTTGTGGCATCTCCTCTCTCATAACTTCTAGGAGGAGAGGACTGACTCGGTTCATGAAGAAGGAGACAGGAATCGTGTTTATCTCGTGTTCGGGAAAATTCAGTGTCAGGCAGAGACATGCCCCGCCGCTGACTGAAGAGCCAAGCAAACTGGGGAGGAATCTCGCCAATGTGACGCCAGCCCTGGTCCTCGTGATCTCATGCTTCTCTCGGATGCCATCAAATTGCCTCACTGCTGCCCTATAAAAAGGTGTCCCCAACTGCCTGGTCCTCAGATCACTGGCTCCTTCCAGCCCTGCTCCTATCAGCAAAGAGGGTAAGTCTGGGGTATCGACACTGTAAGAGAGAGAAGCTTGGTGACACTGGCCGGGAGAACTGTGGGGGGAGGGGGGGGGAACTAGACGCCCAGGGCAGCGATGAAGGATGGCAGTGGCAGGAAGGAGGCATGGATCCTGGAGCAGGAGAGGAGAGCTGTTAGTCCCATGTGAGACAGTTTTCCAGAGAACTGGGTCACTGCCTTCTCGCTCTATCGCTCTCTCTGCCTGCAGTTTGCAGTCCTCTCTAGAGTCCATTAATGAGGGCGAAGGGATGGTCCAGCTGATCCAGTGAGCAAAAGGTAGAAACTTACTCAACTACATCCTGGCTCTGTCAGCTTGAGACTCGGGTTGGCTCAGGATCTGATGACATGAATTTGCCATTCCTGGCTGGCCAGGCAGGAGGAAGAAGGGAAGTCACTCCTGGGGGAGTTGGTGGCCAGGGGGTATCAATTGGAAAACAATTTCCCAAAGCGAATTCCCAACGCAGCCACTGGAATGAGGAAGACGAGAGGAGGCTTGGGGAGTTGGGTAGAAACACAGATATATCTCTTTCAAGCTCTTCATTTTCCATTTTGGAAGTGGAGGTGTACAGGTGAGTGGTGACTTGTGCAAAGGCACGCAGCCAGGTAAAGACATGAGAGCTGAGCCTAGGGGCCCTGGGTCAGAGTCCTCCCTAATGCCAGCTCTGGATGCCTGTGACCTTCTCAAATAGGCTACCGCTTAAGGGATCACTCCATCCAAAGTGGGTGCTGCAAGGTTACCTTGGAAACGTTCCTAGTTCTGATGAGCCCTTACTTTTCAGACTTTGCAAAGCCCCGGAAAGATGTGTGACCAGCAGAAGCAGACCCAGTTCCCTTCATCTTGCGTGAAAGGTTCAGGATTGGGGGCTGGGCAGAGCATCAAAGGTACATCTGTAAAATGCCCACCTCCGTGCCCAACTCAAACCTACGTGAAATGCCAAGTTCCATGCCAGACTCAGACCTACGTGAAATGCCCAACCCCCTGCCAGACCTTTGTGAAGTGCCCACCTCCATGCCAGACGACCTACGTGAAGTGCCCACCTCCATGCCAGACGACCTACGTGAAGTGCCCCCCTCCATGCCAGACGACCTACGTGAAGTGCCCACCTCCATGCCAGACGACCTACGTGAAGTGCCCACCTCCATGCCAGACGACCTACGTGAAATGCCCAACTCCCTGCCAGACGTATGTGAAGTGCCCACCTCCGTGCCAGACGACCTACGTGAAATGCCCAGCCCCCTGCCAGACCCAGACATGCTATGTCCAGTCCCCGTCTCCTTGCCAGACCTACTATGTTCAGGCTCCTGCCAGTGGCTCAGCTGCCTCGTGCAGTGTCCCTAACCCATGCTCTGCTCCCTGTTCCACCAGCTACTGCTGCCTGGCTCCCCGGACCTTCGGGGTGAGTCCCCTGAGACGCTGGGTGCAACGGCCCCAGGACTGCAACTCAGGATCATCTGGCTGCTGTGACAATTCCGGGGGCTGCGGTTCTGACTGCTGCGGCTGCGGCTGCGGGTGCTGCGGCTCTGGGTGCTGCTGTTTGGGAATTATCCCCATGAGGTCCCGAGGTCCCGCATGCTGTGATAACGAGGACGACTGCTGTTGTTAAGTCCAGAAGAGCAGTCCTGCTCCAGAGCTCACCACCCCGCTCGACCTTCAGGACTCTCACCAGCCCCTGCACTCACAGTCATGTCTAATCTCATTGCTTCCCCTCCCTGCTTCTTTATCAAGGCAGCCTGCCAGAGTGAGCGCGACTCCCAGACTTTGGCAAGAATAAAGCTCTGAATGCAGTTCACAGTGACTTCCTGTTTATTTGGTTCATGTCTCTGCTTTTCTGCCAGAAACTCATCTACCTCTCGCCTTACTCTTGTGTGTCAACAAAGGTCTGCATGGGCATGAACAGGCAGACCAAGCCGGAGAGCCCAGCCTGGGATCCCTGTGCATCCCAGAACGCTGTGAATAGACTTCTCTGCGCATGTTATCGGGATCGGAGGCTGGAGGTTTAGGGATTGAAGGAGGCTTCTTTTCTGCCTTCTGATCACTCTGAGGAGAGGGTTTGGCTATGATGAGGCCCTGTATGGAGACTCGGGGTTCATCTTCCAGGTGTCGAAGGGCCTGCGGAATCAGATCCTCTCAGCAGCATCATGGTGACGTCCAGCTGCTGTATACGTGGCTTGAACCCATGGATTACATTTCTCGTCTGATAAGCTTGCCCTCCTGAAGCCTTAGAGTGAGGACCTGAGGGCAGAGGCTAGGCCTGCCCTGAAGTACATAGACATTCCTAACGTGGGTGCTGGGTAGACAGCCCAGGTAGTGAGTGAGAGGTTTCAGAGAGGAAGACCAGCCTCGGGGCCAAGGGTCTGGGGCCCATGGCCAGGCACTCTCTCTCATTAGCACTTTCTTCTCCATTGCTTTGCTAACTCTGGAGGATGTGGGGTGGGGTTTTATGCCTAAAAATTTGGTGGAGGGATAAGTGACTTTCAAAGCAACCCTGGAAGGCCTGGTGCATGAGCATGGGAGACAGTACGTTGGGCAAATGCAGAAATGGATGCTTTTTACAAGAGCAGAGAACCTTGGGTTTGTTTCTAAGCACTCTCTGTTGAGTCACCTGAACTACTGTGCTGCCTTTAAATATCGAAATCATCAGTTGCTCCACAAATCACACTCTATCTAAATCCCATCAACGTGCAGCCCAGTCCCTGGACACCCACCCAGAGCTAGGAACAACCTTGCCCAGGAGCCCAGTTCCCTCTTGTACCACCATGTGGTACCTGCAATGTAGGAGGTCAGAGTGCAGCTTGTTTTGCAATTAACATGAGGATAGAACGCATTTTTACATTTATTATTTAAAAATTAGGTAAATAGTATAAGCTGTGAATAAAATGAAAAGCTATCTTTTGGCTTCCAAATTCACATCCTTTTCCACTGGATGACCATAGTGCGTTTCAAGTATATCCATCTAGACTTTTGGCTAGGTATTTCTTCCACATAAACACCCACATGGAACTGACAAATTCCTGGAGTCCCCCATGGCCTAGTTTCTATAGAGAATGTTGTCCTCAAAGCCTAGCCCAGCAATGATGCATCAAAAACTGCTGTAGGGAATCCATTTCATAAAACTTGTAACGTATTTGTAAAAATCCCATTTTCTCTCCTCTTCGATTCTCCCACATTTTACAGCTGCTCAGGAGCCTTTCACTAAATGCTCCTAAATGCTCCCTAACATCCAGAAATTGTGGCTTTTATCTTTCTCCCTCCTTGCCCCTCCTCAGCCCTCTCCAATCCGACTCACGCCTGGCCCTGGTTGTGCAGCCCAAGTCTCTCTGCCTCCATTGTTAGTTGGAAACTCTACCCAATGCTGAGAGTGTCCAATCCATCAGGACTACCCAGGAGCAAAACCCTCTCCCTTTCTTTCCAGATGCTATAACTCTCTCTCTAGCACATACTAGTGATCTTGTATAAAGAGGACAGAAGGGATTATAAAGTTTAAAAGGCAAACACAGGGAGTTCCCACTGTGGTGCAGCGGAAACGAATCCAACTAGTATCCATGAGGATGCAGGTTCGATCCCTGGCCTTTCCCAGTGGGTCAGTGATCCGGCATTGCTGTGAGCTCTGGTATAGATCACGGATGCAGCTTGGATCCCATGGTGCTGTGGCTGTGGTTAGGCTGGCAGCTGTAGTTCCAATTTGACTCCTAGCCTGGGAACTCCCCTATTCCACATGTGTGGCCCTAAAAAAGCAATAATAATAATAATAATAATAATAATAATAATAATAATAATAATAATAATAAAAGGCAAACACATAATTCTTTTTGATAGGGGGTGCCAGTCCAAGGAAATGCAGGGGAGAAACACATGCACTTATAAATCTCAATCCATTATCTATTTTAAAGAGTCCCCTTTTATATTATATAGGATCACAACATATATTGCTCTATGCTAACCTGTTTTTATTTCATAAATGAATACTGAACATCATTTTTGGTTAGTGCATGTCATTGCATCTTGTTCTTTCTTTCTTTGTTTTTTAACATTTCCACAGGTGGCTACTCAATGATTTATTTAACCATCACCTTATTCCACTTTATGTATGGTAAATATTTTGGGCTCTCTCTCTCTCTCTCTGTCTATCTCTGCTATTAAGATCTTTTAAAAGGAGTTCCCATCATGACTCAGTGGAAACGAATCCGACTAGGAACCATGAGGTTGCGGGTTCGATCCCTGGCCTCGCTCAGTAAGTTAAGGACCTGGCGTGGCCATGAGCTGTGGTGTGGGTAGCAGAAGTGGCTTGGATCCCACGTTGCTGCGGCTGTGGCGTAGGTCGGCAGTTGTAGCTCTGATTAGACCCCTAGCCTGGTAATCTCCGTATGCCATGGGTGTGGCCCTAAAAAGACAAAAGCAAAAAAAAAAAGTTTTAGAAAATGTTTTAAAGTTTTAAATTGACATATAACACACAGAGAAGTATACAAAGTGTATTACTCAATGAACACACCTGTACAACCACCACTGGACCACAGAAAACAAATGTTAAGACCTACGTATAGCACAGGGACCCATACTCAATATTTTTGTAATAATCTAAAAGAATTTGAAAAAAATAGATATGTACTATGTATAACTGAATCACTTTGCTGTACACCTGGAACTAACATAACATTGTAAGTCAACTATACTTTAATTAAAAAAGAAAAAAAAAGAATATTATGCTGAAAACAAGTAAATAACAATCCACCCCCCATAAAATAGGGGCTAAAATTGGAGGCATAAGATGGAGTAGGACAGAAATATCTTTTTGATAACTCCAGAACCTTCCAGAAATATCTTTCTGATAACTCCAGAACCTTCCAGCTGTGTGTTAGACAGCTGCGTGGGAAAGATGATGTAAAGAGAAGCAGCGGCAAATGGAATCTAGGCCTCAAGGCATCCGGGGTGGTGAGTCCTTGGGAGCACTTCCCAGCGAACCCCAACACGTGGCCTTGGAGACCCCCCTCTTGCACTGGCCTCAGGAGACTGAGAGCCTGAGACCAGAACGTGAGAAGCCCTCATGAACCTGGACAGTCTGGAAGGTCTAGAAGTAACTTTTATGTCTGATTTTTTTTTCTTTTCTTTTCAGGGCCACTTGTGGCATATGGAAGTTCCCAGGCTAGGAGTCTAATCAGAGCTGCAATGGCCAGCTACACCACAACCACAGCAATGCCAGATCCAAGTTGAATCTGCAACCTACACTGCAGCTAGTGGCAATGCCAGATCCTTTAACTCGCTGAGCAAGACCAGAGATCAAACCACATCCTCATGGATACTAGTCAGGTTCTTAACCTCCGAGCCACAGTGGGAATGCCCTATATCTGATTTTCATCCATTCGTCTCACACATAGTTACTGAACATCTACGCTGCTCCAGGCACCAGCTCTACTATGTTGTTTATAGCAGAGAGGAAAAATAAACAATCAAATAATCCAGTAAATAGATGTAAAGATGCATAACTGTGAAGAAGGGCCCTGAGAGCCTATAATATGCAGATTTTACCTGGTCGGGGAGGTCAGAAGAGAATTCTCTGAGAAAGGGCAGCTTCATCCCAAGGTTGAACAGGAGTTCATTATAGAGCTGGAAGGGAAGGCTTTTCCAGGCAGAGGCAAAAGCGTGGCCAAGGCCTCTGCAGGAGGAGGGCTGGTCCAGAGTAAGGAGCTGATGCGGAGAGGGTGAGAGATGAGGCAGAAGGGACAGGAGGGCCTGAGGAGTCCTGCTACGGACGGTGTTGGTAGAGGTTTCCACAGAGTCAAAGGGAGCCATTGAGAGGTTTCAAGCAGGCGGGTGATATCAGATGGTTTGTGCCTATTAAAGTTCATTTCTCTCTGCAGAAAGAAATTCATATTTTTAGCACATAGAAGGGATCATCTGAAACGATTGCCTAAGCAGCAAAACAGTTTCCCTGGTTGTGGCCCAGCCCCACCCTGCGTAGCGACCCCTCTCCAGATCTAGTTTGCACAGCTATCAAATGACAGCTTGGTTTGTACTATGAGTGATGAATGGGCCCTTCAGGGGCCAACGTCAGGGGCCCTCGCAGCACAGGGACCCTCACATTGCATAATGCTGTTGCTCTTCTCTCCAAAACTGATGAGCTAGGAAAGGTCAGAATATTCACTTTCAGGATATCTTTGGGCTAATTAAAAGTGTTGCCATGGCCTGTTTTTTTACCCCTTAAAAAACCTTGATGTGCCATGCCCCCTGGGAATTCATTTAGATTTCCTGACTCCTGGTCCCTCAAATCTATCGATAGCGGACTCACGGGGACCAAGTTCAAGAGCATGGAAAGTTCAGAACATGGAACCAAACTGCTGGGAGACTTGGCAAGTGTTTCCTTGGACAGAGTGAGACACTGCTCTTCTGGGCTTTTCTAGGGACATGCTTCCCCACAATATTCCTGGAATAAAAAACCTATGAAGTAGACCCCTAACCCCACTTTCCCATGTAGGATAGTGTTTGATGATGTTTCCTCTTTTGGAAAAGGGTCTACACACAACCTACTGTCATGTAAAGCAAATACATACACACAGACTTCATGATTACTTCCCAAAGTTAAGAAATAAAAATAAAATTGTAGATATTTACCTTTTTGTATAATATGTTATACAAAGATTGTTTATGAGGAGTTCCCATCGTGGCTCAGTGGTTGACGAATCCGACTAGGAACCATGAGGTTGCAGGTTCGATCCCTGTCCTTGCTCAGTGCGTTAAGGATCCGGCTTTGCCATGAGCTGTGGTGTAGGTCGCAGACGCGGCTCGGATCCCGAGTTGCTGTGGCTGTGGTGTAGGCCGGTGGCTGCAGTTCTGATCAGACCCCTAGCCTGGGAACCTCCATATGCCGTGGGAGTGGCCCAAGAAATGGCAAAAAGACAAAAAAAAAAAAATTGTTTATGAATATATAACTGATACTATTAAATAAGAACAATGACACGTCTAGTCATTCCTGATACCTACAGGGAAGGAGAGAGGGAAAATTGCCCTTCATTTATTGAGGGCCTACTATGCGCCTGGCACTTTCCACATGATGCTTCTCTTATCTGAGCGATGAGATGGCTGATCTGACCTGCCTGGCAGGTGTGGGGGCAGCAACATCTGGTGTTGTGATAAAATCAGGATTTTGTGTCAGAGCTATTTACTGACTCTATATTGTCAGACAAAGTATATGTTATCTCCACTCAGAGGGATCCTGTCTGATAAAATTGCCCCAAATAGTGCCTAGGACATATTGGGACCGTCATAGGCATGTTAAGCTATTTTCCCGTCCCTCGTTGGAGGGACTCTGTCAGTAAATCTGAGGATAAGAGAGGGAAAATCACATCAGCTGAAAGGTATTAAGGGATTCTCATGGTTTGAATTTTTATTTTCTAAGATAAAAGGCACTGCAAGAAGGCTTTTTTTGTGGATAACATTCATGAAGATGTGTAACCTGACATTTCAAATGACTACTGTCTCCCAGCTTCTCCCACCTCTGTTCTTGCTCCAGCCCAGCCACCGATTTTTTTTTTTGGCTTTTTAGGGCCACATCCATGGCATATGGAGGTTCCCAGGCTAGGGGTCCAATCGTAGCTGCAGTCGTTGGCCTAGGTCTGAACCACGGCGACTTGGAATCTGAGTTGCTTCTGTGACCTAGATCACAGCTCATGGCAACGCCAGATCCTTAACCCACTGACTGAGGCCAGGGATCGAACCTGTGCCCTCATGGATGCTAGTCAGATTCATTTCTGCTGAGCCATGATGGGAAATCAACGATACTCTAATAAAAAAAATGAAAAAAAAACAAATAAGTCAATAATGATGAAATAAAATGGGAAAAACTTTTAGGTAACTTTGTCAATATTATGTGTTAACAAATACATTCTGCTTCAGTGAAAATTAGAATCAACAGGAAAAAAATTAAGAAAAAAAGAGTATCAGGTTTTTTCCAATGATGTGTGAAAAACAAAACAAAACAAAACAAATAAACCCATACAAAATGAAGAATTTGGGTGAGATGGTCACGAAGGGCCCTTTTTTTTTGTTTTCTGTTTTTGTCTTTTTGCCATTTCTTGGGCCGCTCCGGTGGCATATGGAGTTTTCCCGGCTAGGGGTCTAATCGGAGCTGTAGCTGCCAGCCTACGCCAGAGCCACAGCAACGTGGGATCCGAGCCGCGTCTACGACCTACACCACAGCTCACAGCAACGCCGGATCCTTAACCCACTGAGCAAGGCCAGGGATTGAACCCGCAACCTCATGCTTCCTAGTCGGATTCGTTAACCACTGCGCCACAACGGGAACTCCCGAAGGGCCCTTCTTAGCTCTCACAGTCTGTGCTTCTCTCCTTGAATCTTCCTCAAAGTTCAGCGAGAATATCTTTCGAAGAGAATGGAAATGGGGTCGTGGGTTGATAGATAGATAACCAGTTGCATCCTCAAAGGGGCGTAGGCCTGGGGCACCCGGGTAACAGCTCCTCTCTTGTACTTGGTGTTTGACAAGAAGGGGGAATCTAGGCAGGTCTGCAGATGGGAGTTATCTGGGGAAAATGTCACAATCGGATGTCATTCCTCGTCGCTGGTGTAAGCACCTCCACCCGGTCATGGTGGCTGGCGACCTGGTTAGCAAGTAGGCTATGTGAAACAGGTGGGTGCAGGACTGGGCTGGGCCAAGGGAGGGGAGGGGAGGAGAAGCGGCGGGGTAGTGTGTGTAGCTCCAAAGGGCTGAGAAAGGCAGACAGCCATGAACACTCTCAGAGATCCTGGTGGCCAGCCCTTGTGTTCAGTCCACATGGATGCTTTTCTGGGAGGCTATTTATCTTAACTTCCTAGACTGGGGTCTCTATAGGAGCTGCGAATGAGGTTCTATTTGATTTGATGTCCCCAGAGCCTAGGACAGGGTGGGACTCAACATATTCTTGTCAAAAAAATGAATGAATCTTCCTCTTAAGTTTCTCTCCTTTGAGAATTCCCTGTATTGTCTGAATGGCCATCAGTAAAAAGTCTACAAACAACAAATGCTGGAGAAGGTGTGGAAAAAAGGGAACCCTCTTGCACTGTTGGTGGGAATATAAATTGGTACAACCACTATGGAAAACAATACGGAGGTTCCTCAGTAAACTCACTATAGAACTACCATATGATCCAGCAATCCTACTCCTGGGTATGTATCCAGACAAAAATTTCATTCAAAAAATACATGCAGTCATATGTTCATTGCAGCACTATGAACAATAGCCAAGACATGGAATCAACCTAAAAGTCCATCAACAGATGAATGGATTAAGAAGATGTAGTACAAAAACACAGTGAAATACTACTCAGCCATGAAAAACCCAAATAGTGCCATTTGCAGCAATTTTGATGCAGCTAGAGATTCTCATACTAAGTGAAACAAGTCAGAAAGAGAAAGACAAATACCATGTGATATCATTTATATGTGAAATCTAAAATATGGCATAAATGAACCTATCTACAGAACAGAAAGAGATACACAGATGTACAGAACAGACTTGTAGTTGCCAAGGGGGAGTGGGGAGGGAGTGGAATGAACGGTCAGTTTGGGGTTAGTCTATGCAAACTATTACATTTAGAATGGATAAATAATGAGGTCATACTGTATAGCACAGCAAACTATATCCAATCCCTTGGGATAGAACGTGCTGGAAGATAATACAAAAAAAGAATGTATATATATGTCTGATTGGGTCACTGTGCTGTATAGCAGAAATTGGCACAACATTGTAAATCAACTGTACTTTAATAAAAAAGAAACTCACCATGGAGTTACCTTCTTGGCTCATCAGATAATGAACCTGACTAGTAGCCATGAGGATTTGGGTTCGATCCCTGCCCTTGCTCAGTGGGTTGGGGATCCGGAATTGCTATGGGCTGTCGTATAGGTCTCAGACACAACTCCGATCTTGTGGGTTTTGGGTTTTGGGCTTTTTTTTTTTTTTTCCTTTTTAGGGACACACCCATAGCATGTAGAAGATCTCAGGCTAGGGGTCGAATTGGAGCTGTAGTTGCCTGCCTACGCCACAGCCACAGCAACACGGGGGTCTGAGCTTTGTCTGTAACCTAGAGCACAGCTCACAGCAAAGCCAAATATTTAACCCACTGAGCAAGGCCAAGGATCTTACTTATTCATTTCTTACTCTCTCTCCCATGTGCCTGACACTGTTTTGAACTCTGTACAAGAGGCTTTTTTTTTTGGACCTTGTGACCTAGCTGTGTAATAAAATGAGTCAAACTTCTGTGTTGACTTAAGCTCAGTGAATAGCACCATTACCTGCCCATCAGAACCTGAAGACATCCTAGATTTTTGTCTCTCTTGTGTGTTCAGTGGCCAATGACAGGTGAAAATGTTACTAAATTAAATGGCATTCAGGCGAATGTCTAAAAATGATTTTTATAAAATAACGATGATTTCCATTCAAGTAGATCAGTTTAAGTGTGTTACTACATTATTGGAAATCCTTTTCATTGGTAATATATATGAACTAAAAATTACATATTATAATCTTGAAGTTAGTCATCAATTTCTCTGTGTTTAGTGTACTCCCCTGTCAGAAAGAATAATTTCAAAACTCTAGGGGCTGTGAGGATTAAATGAGTTAATACACGTAAGTAGATGGCTTAGAACAGGACAATAACTTTTGTTCTCAGGTGACATAGAACCCTCAGGACCACATTGAATTCGCAGCGTGCACCTCTTTTGTCATCACCGTCATGATCGCGCTCATCTTTATCACTGATGTCAGCATCATCGACGTGATGTGGCCACCCCCATCAGTGACCTTGGTCCTCCCATCCAACCTCTATAACTAACGCACCCACATCATTCACTTCCTTTCTGAATATCTAGAGTTCTTGTAATCAGTTCCACACATTTCACATTCAATTAGATATTGTCTTGATGGGCTTAAAGGTGGTTTTGTTTACTTGGTTTTTGGCAAACCTCGAATGATTTTCCTGCCTCTGTCCTTTCTTCTTCCTCATAAAGTTGTCTTTCATGTTTTAATTTTTTACCACTTTCTTAAGCCCACTTATTGAGAGAAAGGTTAAATAATGACTTCTGCTTTCACATTTCCTCTGAAATCCATCCCTCTGAGGTCATAATTGGTGTTCCAATAGCCAAATGGATAGACCCACTGGAGCATTTTACAATGGTGACCTCCTCCTTAGAGCACTCTCTTTATTTGAATAGTGATGCATGCCTTTTCTCCCCCCTTTCTTAGGCTAATGCTGACAATTCCTATGCTATGTCCATTTTCTTTCCTCGTCTGCTGACCATCAAAGAAGTCTTGGTGTACCCAGTTCTCTTTGATCCTGGTGCCCTAAAAGATGACCTCATCCTCGTCACATCGTCATCTAGGTATCATGTTCCTCTCCAGTCTGAGTTACATACCCTCCTATAAGGCCCAAGAGCCTCCAGGGCTTATGTCTCACACAGAAGTCATGTGTTTCCCTTCTGTCTTCAGCGCAGGCTTGTGACAGCCTTCAAGGCAAGGATCATTATCCTTGTAATTCGCATACTTAATAGAGTGTTTGTTCCAGTGTAGAATGCATTATATCTGTCTAATTAGGTCTCCTTGTCTCTGATTTCAGATGTGTCAGTAGGCAAAATATGACTTTTTACATCAGCGTATTCATTATTCATGTCATAATTGACCAGTGTGTGTGCTCTCCTTCAGGGCACTTCTTCTTCTTTTTTAATTTGCTTTTTAGGGCCACACTCGTGGCATATGGAGGTTCCCAGGCTAGGGGCTGAATCAGAGCTACAGCTGCTGGCCTACATCACAGCCACAGTAATGTGAAATCTGAGCCGTGTCTGGACCTACACCACAGCTCATGGCAGTGCCAGCTCCTTAACCCACCGAGAATGGCCAGGGATCAAACCTCCAACCTCATGGTTACTAGTCGGATTTGTTTCCACTGAGTTACAATGGTAACTCCCCTCAGGGCACTTCTAAAGCCCAAAGAACTGTACCCTGAGCCACAAGCCTCTGTCCATTGTGCTAAAACTTAGCTCCTCATTCATCCCTTTATCGATGAGGCATCATTGTTCAATTTTTCTTCATACCTCCTCATTCTGTTTGTGAAACTACAGAGGGAGTGGAGCTGAATAAATTTCAGCACAGATTCTGTCCTCCATCTGGAAGAACAGACAACCAGGCAAATGGACATGATATTGATACAGTAAGTTGATCCACAGCGCATTAGGTCCATGTATGTCCTCGAGGAAACTCAGCTGATCTTTATGACAATAGCACCTTGTGTAATTCTGGGCCCAAGAGAGACAATGCATGATTGTTGACCTAATGATGAGTGAGTGAATGGATGGGTAACGGCTGGCTGGCAGCAGGCCTGGGGAGCAGGTGTCTGGCAGTCTCTGGCTTCCGGGGGTTCCTCTAGGCCCTACGCAGGGAGATTCTGGAGCCTGGGGCTGGGAGTGTGAGGGCAGTCACCTCATCCCAGGTTGTGAAAGTGATGGCTCTGCATACACGGGCTGGACCTCAGCCCTGGGAAGACACCATGCCCAGGATAAAAGGGCCCCAGTGCTGGGTCCTCCAGTCTCCACTGACAGTCCCCACCCTCCACCGACCAGGGGAGTGCTGGGGAAAGGAGGCTCTGGGGGCAGGACTGCAAGAGGGAGGGGCAGAAGGAGCAGGGAGATGAGAAGGGGTCACTTCCCGGGGTGAGGGGTGGGATGGATGCTGCAACCTGCAGAGTTCTTGGCTCTTGGGATCATCATTTTCTAGTTTCTTCATTGGGAAGAAAAGTATTCTTGGATATGTCCTGCTCCCATCTGACATCCTCGAGATTAAGGACCAGAATAAAATGCATTACTTTGTCTCCTTTGGGGAGAAGACTTATGTTGGGGTCCCCTGTGGGGAGATGGTCAACTCAGGGGAAGCAAAGTTGACAGAGGAGAGAAAGCATTTATCAAAGTTTGTTTTCCTTCAGACCAGATTCCAGATGCCATTGCAAAATTGGCTCATGAACCCACTATGTGTAGAGGATAAATTTCTATCAAATCTGGGGGAAAGAAAACGATGAGAATGAATTTTTAAAATGGGGCACTGATTTCTTTTATTTTTTTCTCTCAGATTGATGGAATTTCTCCTGAAATGTATTTCTAGCAGAATAAGCGGTAGTGCCAGCCCCCCCACCCCAAGTGTCCCTCAAAATGACCCACCCAGCTGCCCACTCCATGTCCCCCTCAAGTCTCTTCTGCTGTGGCCCAGGCTCTGGGGGAGGGGGGCTGCTGAAACTCTGGGGGAGGGGGCTGCTGCCTGAGCCACCACAGGCACCATAAGTCCCATCACAGACACCAGAGCCCTGACTACTGTGAGTCTGAGCCCTTGGGGGCTCCAGGGGCTATGAAGGCTCCGGGGGTGGCTACTGACCTGGATCTTGCCCATAGGGGAGCAGCCACGGGAGCACCTCAGTAACATAGACCCTGCCCCTCTGAACTTTCCCTAGCTTCACACCCTTTCTTTTGTTCCGGAGTTTGAGATGCTTATGTCTTCACACAGCCTGGGCTCCCCACAAGCCCCAAGTCCCCCAACCCCAGACACCCCTCCAGGGAGCCATCAGGACGTAAATCCCACCATGGGAAAAATTAAGTTTCTTCTTCTGGCACCTCTGCTCTTTCCCCTTGATGTCTCACACAAGGTATCACCTTCCTGCACCCTCCTGACCCGTGTGGGTCAGTGTTTCTCCTGGCGACAGTGCCCAGCTCAGGTTCCAGCCATCCCAGGGAGCACCCTGCTTTGTCTCAAAGATGAAGAGCCAGAGCAAGTTGAGTGACCCTTTCCTCTCATCTGGAAAAGGGACCCTTCCCCCACCTGTCAGTCCCAGGCGTGGCGACTAGATATGCCACATGCATACAGAAGCGGTAGCTCTTATTCTTAAGAGCTTAAGAATAATAAGAATGTGAATTAATATTAATAAGGACATTAATAATAAGAATGTGAATTAATATTAACTTGAAGAATGTGCATCATATGGGCCGCCTTTTATTTTTATAACATCTTTTGAAAAATAAGCAAGAAAAACACAATTAACAGAATTAAGTCATGAAGATAAAGATTCAGAGAGGCTGCATGGAGGGTACACACGAGAGCAGAGGCCAGAGCGAAAAGCCCCAATCTCTATTCTTTTAATCATTTCTACAGTCGCATGATCTGACCTATATGATTTTCATACTCCAAATAATTCTGGCCCATGGCAAGCGGTTTCAGAAATGAGTATTTTCTCCATTAAGTGAGCATCATGATGGAATAAAAATAGCTGCAGGGTTAAGTAATAATAATAATGGAATGATGATAAGAATAACAATAACAGCCTTTATTGAAAGCCTATGCGTGGCTTGACTCCTCACCTACCTTTTATGCAGTCTTTCCAATAACATGTGAGGCAGATATTGTTTACATTTTCTATATGATGAAACTAACCAAGGCTCAGAGAGAGTAAGTGACTTGCTCTGCCAGCTTCTTGGTTGGAGGGAGATCCGTGTGATGAGCCCAGGCTTGTCTGCCTGCAAAGCCTTTGCCATTTCCCGAGGGCTCTCAGTCTCCTAACTGGGGTTTACTCCCTGAGATCAAATAAGATAAAATGTTGGCTGTGTCTGATGGTGCCTAAGACTAGTATAGGATCAGCTTCTCCTGGCTTAAGACGGTCTGCACAGCGTGTTCCTGTTTTTTTTTTTTTTTGTTGTTGTTGTTGTTTTTTTTTTTTTACTTTTTAGGGCTGCACCTGTGGCATATGAAAGTTCCCAAGCTAGGAGTTGAATTGGAGCTGTAGCTGTCAGCCTATTCCACAGCCATGGCAATGCAGGATCCAAGGTACATCTGTGACCTACACCACAGCTCACAACAATGCTGGATCCTTAACCCACTGAGAGAGGCCAGGGATCGAATCTGCATCTTCATGGATACAAGTCAGATTCTTAACCTGTTGAGCCACTATGGGAATGCCCTGTGTCCCTGTTTCTGCCACATCTTACCTCACATAGTCTGATACTGTCACTTCTTTGCCGAAAATAGGTGCCCCAAGGGGCGCCCCCCTCCTGCTTCGCAGGCTGCTTTCGGTTCTGGGAATGTGCCACAATCCTTCTTAGCCCCGTGCTGTCCCTTTGCACATGCTTTTCCTCATTCTGGCATGTTCTTCCCCCTGCCTCGTTCCTATTTATCCTTTATCCTTTATTTTTATTTATTTATTTATTTATTTTTATCCTTTAGATCTCAGCCCATGTTCACGTGTTCAGGAAAGCCTTTTCTGATCTCCCTGGCTGGGTAAGCTTTCCCCCATTCTGTGCATTCTGAGTCCTAAGAAGTTCTCATTGCTCTGTGGATCTCTCCTGCCAAATACCAATCAGGGGTGTCACTGGCTCTTTTCCTGTGTGGCCTTTTAAATTAATGTTTGCCATCTTCACTTAACTAAAAGCTATTAGGACAGGGGCTACATTTGATTGCTTCTTTATCTCACCACTGTATCCCCAGGATGGAGCATAATGCTTTATACACAGTAAATACCCAGTAGGTGAATGAATAAATTCATGCAGGGAGGAATTAATGAATCAGCCTCATCGTTATTGCCACCATTCCTTCAATTTTTATTAGCATTTATGTAGCTTTCTAATGGCTCCAGCCCCACAGAATATACTAAAATATGTTTAGAGTCTACCTGAAACTAAAACTCACCTAGGTGCCCTGTATTTTTATTCATTAAATCAGACAACTCTATCACAAAACACTTGCCTTTTTGTGATATAAGCCACCCAATTTCACATTTAGAGGCTCACAATCTCTCTCTCCCATTGGTTTATATGTGTGGCTTTTTCTCTGGAGTTAGAAGGTCAAGTCTTCAGAAGGTGGTGTCTTCGTTCTTTAAGTATCTCTCTTTTATGCTCCTACTCTGTGCCTCCATCTCTCAAAGCTCTTAGCTCACTGCATTGCAGATTTGTTTTTCCTTATTAGACTGTAAGCTTCTTGAGGCCAGAAGCTGTGAGTAGTTGCTCAGGGAGTTTTTGTTGAGTGAACAATAGTGACTATTCTTCATCCAATTCTAGGAATCTGATAGGTGACCTATAAATTCTTGTTGAGTGAACTGGATTTAATGAGCTCTACTTGATGAACTAAGAGCTTATCCATTAGCATAGAGGGTTTGAGATAGTGACTGTTAGTAGGAAAGATACAGAAGAAGCAGTCATCACCAAGAAGAATGAACTATTTCCTTGGATTACAGGTCAGCTCCCAGTGAACATGTCAGCCCGAATGATTTGCATTCACAAGATGCTTAGGGAAAGATGCCTGACTCAGGTTCAAGCAGAGGCTGATCCCAGGAGATATTATGGAAGGTACCATGTGTGGCAGGGAGGTTGGATCTCAAGGAGCTTATGATCCTGTTTCATGATCTGATTTATGTTTTCACCAAGATCTGGGGATATATCTCTACATATGTGTATGATATATATCTCAATATATAGACAAATCTTATACATATAAACACACCTACACAAATACCTATGTCATCTTTATTGAGATAGAATTCACAGTTCATCCATGTAATGTGTACAATTCAATGGTTTTAGTAAATTCACAGAGCTGTATAATCATCACCACAAACTAATTGTATTTATTTATTCATTTCTAATTTTAGAATGTTTTCATCACCCCAAAACAAAATCTTGTAGCTATTTGCACTCACATCCCATCCCCCTGAGCTCTACCTTCTATGTCTACAGCTTTCCTTTTCCTGGACATTTTAAATAAACAGAATCACAGAGTATGTGGCCTTTTGCCACTTACCATAATGTTTTCAAGTTTCATCCATGTTTCAGCATGTATCAAAATGCCATTCCTTGGGAGTTCCATTGTAGCTTAGTGGATTATGAACCTGACTAGTATCCATGAGGATGTGGGTTCAATCCCTGGCTTCACTCTGTGGGTTAAGGATCCAGTGTTGCTGCAAACTGTGGTGTAGGTGGCTTGGATCTGGCATGGCTGTGGCTGTGGCTGTGGCTGGCAGCTGCAACTCCAATTTAACTTTTAGCCTGGGAAATTCCATGTGCCATAGGTCTGGCTATAAAATGTAAAAAAAAAAAAAAAATTCCATTCCTTTATATTGTCAATTAATACTCCATTATATTGGTACGCCACATGTTCTTACCCACTCATTAGCTTATGGATACAAATTACGGTTGTTTCTGCATTGTGACTATTTTGAGTAATGCTTCTATGAAACATTTACGTATACATTTTTTGAGGAGATTGTTAAATTTTGCTTGGTGGAATTTTCATTGTGCTAGGAGGTGAATCATGTAGTAACTCTAACTTTTGAAGAGCTGTCAAACCGTTTTTCACAGTAATCGTACTACATAAATTCCTACCAGCAATATATTGCGAGTTCCTTTTTCTACATATCTGCCTCAACACTTGTTATTACCTATCTTTTTAAATTACAATCATCCTAGTGTATAAGAAGTATTATGTCACTATGGTTTTGATTTGCATTTCCTTAAGGACAAGTGGTGTTAAGCATCATTTCATGTGCTTATTGGCCATTTGTATATATTCTTTGGAGAAATATCAATTAAGATCCCATTATCTATTTTAAAATTGTAACAGCCTTGATATCTTTTTATTATTGAGTTGTTAAGTGTTCTTTATACATTCTAGATACAGGTCCTTTTCAGATATATAATTTTCAAATATTTTCTCCCATTCTGTGAGTCAGATTTTCACTTTCTTTATGGTATCATTTATAGCATAAGAGTTTTTAAAATTTTTATGAAACCCAGTTTTTCTACTTTTAAAATTTTGTCCCTTATGCTTTTGGTGTTGTATCTAAGAAATCATTGCCTAACCCAGCAACATGAAGATTCACTTCTATATTATCTTCTAAGAGTTTTATAGTTTTAGCTCTTACATTTAGGTCTTGATCTGTTTTTAATTCGGTTTTTGCATAAGGTATGAAGAGTCATATATAGTAGTCCTTAGATGTCAGAGCAGGATTGATCGCAGGACCCCCTCTGATACCAAAATCTGAGAATGCTCAAGTCCCCTATGTAGAATGTGTAGTATTTGCAAATAATCTATGCTCATTCTCTATTTACTCTAAATCATCTCCAGATAACTTATAATAACTAGTACAATGTAAATCTTATGGAAATAGCTGTCAGCTCACAGCGAATTCAAGTTTTGTTTTTGAAACTTTTGAGATATTTTCAAAAAATATTTTTGATCTGGGATTTGTTGAATCCATGAAGGCAGAACCTGCAGATACAAAAAGGCAACTGTATTTTATTTTGTTTTATTTTGGGCCACACCCACTGCATATGGAAGTTCCCAGGCTAGGGGTCGAATCCAAGTTGTAGCTGCTGGCCTATGCCACAGCCATAGCAATGCGGGTTCTGAGCCATATCTGTGACCTACACCACAGCTCACGGCAATGCCAGATCCTTAACCCATTGAGCGAGGCCAGGGATTGAACTTGTGTCCTCACAGAGACTATATCAGGTCCTTAACCTGCTGAGCCACAATGGGAACACCTTAATGTCTTTGTGCTAATAAAAGAGATTTATAAAGAATAATGATGTTTTACAGTAATAAATTTACCACAAGATTAAATTTAGGTAGTTTATCATTTAAACCCACAGCAAACAATTCAAACATAAAAAGTAAGCCTATATCTTTACATTAAATTTAATCAGTGAATCTCACCTTCTTTCTAGCCAACTCATGTTTACAGAGTTCTTTGCTAGTATCCAATTAGATAACCAACTCTTAGTTGGCTTCAGGGACATATTACAAGACAGAGTTTCATAATGTCATTGAACAAACATTTAATGGGCAATTTCTAGGAACCTGGTTTTCTGCTAAGCACAGTTTTCTGCCACCAAAATATTTCATCATCCAGTGAAGAAACCAGACTTATCAGCAAAAAAGTGCAATATTTGTAGATCCTAGAAAAGAAGACTGTTTGGGGCCCCCAAATGGCTCATTTTACCTGGGGTGGTGGTGAGAACAGAGCCAAGTAAAAGTGATGGAGACATTTGTTTTGAGCTGAATATGAGGAAAATATTAGTAGACTTTGGCATACAAGAGGCTTTGGAGTAGGTGGAGGGAAGGGAGCAGGAAAGAGTGTTCTTAGCAGAGGAAAGAATTCTGAGAAAAAGCAGTGAAACAAAGTGTCAGCCTATACTGAGGGTACTTGTGAGGAGTGGGATGTAGCTAAAACCTTATCTGTAACAAGAGACAGACTGACATCTGATGTGTCTTTGCCAGTGAGCCTCCTTTAGTGTTCTCTGAATCAATGGATATTGGTACCCCATGATGCTCTCTTGGTAACATTCTATGAGGCCGAGGATCTGGTTAAGCAGGACTCTCCATTCACTGGTTAAGCAGGACTCTCCATTCACCACTGTGACAACTGTCTGAGGGTTTACTCTGATTTAAAATGTAGTTGGGGGAGTTCCCGTGGTGGCGCAGTGGTTAACGAATTCGACTAGGAACCATGAGGTTGCGGGTTCAATCCCTGGCCTTGCTCAGTGGGTTGAGGATCCAGCGTTGCCGTGAGCTGTGGTGTAGTTTGCAGATGCGGCTCAGATCCCGTGTTGCTGTGGCCCTGGCGTAGGCTGGTGGCTACGGCTCTGATCAGACCCCTAGCCTGGGAACCTCCATATGCCACGGGAGCAGTCCAAGAAATGGCAAAAAGACAATAAATAAATAAATAAAATGTAGTTGGTTGAGTTTTGTCTTAGATGCAGAATTCTATTATCATGTGATGGTGTGAGCATTGCAGGATAGTCAGTAAGCCCTTCAGAAGCTCCAAGTTCCCTGTATAAGAAGTACAACTTGCCTAGCCTGGTTTCTATCCTCTCAATGGAAAACACATTTATTACTATTAACTGAGCAACATTATCGAGTTTGCAAAATGTGAAAAAGAGGTAAAGCAGATATATAATGTCCTACTGCCTCAGTTCTGTACATTGACCATTTATGCTCTTCCAACCTAGCCTCTCTCTCTGTATTCCTCCTCTATATCTTTACATCTTTTCATATATCTATTTGATGCCTCAGTTACTATCCTTATTGTGCTTGCTTTGTCTTTTATCTTTTTTAATTTTTAATTTCTCTCTCTCTTTTTTTTTTTTTTTTCTTTTTTGGTCTTTTTAGGGCTGCGCCTGCAGCACATGGAGGTTCCCAGGCTAGGGGTTGAGTCGGAGCTGCAGCTGCTGGCCTACACCACAGCCACAGCAACTCGGGATCCAGGCCATGTCTGCAACCTACACCACAGCTCACGGCAATGCCGGATCCTTAACCCACTGAGCCAGGCCAGGGATGAACCCGAGTTCTCATGGATACTAGTCAGGTTCATTAACCACTGAGCCACAATGGGAACTCCATTTTGTCTTTTATGTTGTAATGCCTGTGTTAAGGGTGGTTGCAGAGAGATTTGGAGAGCTCTTCTGCTCTGTTTACTATTAGCTTTTCTTGGTTCCCCCTGACATAGTCCTTAGGTGTCCTTGTTTCTTATCTATTAAACAGCCACACTCAATTTGTACCATTTATACTTCTGTATTTTTTTAAATCTATAACTTCATCTCTACCTTTTGTAATATAATTTATTATATATATCTTCTTTTTATAATTTTTGTACATAGATAGTCAGCTCTCTCGATATCTTTATATCAATTTTTGTAAATCACTACTTGTAGATTCATACCATCATTATTTGTAGATTCATATTGTTATATTTCTAGCCATATATATTTCAATTGACATCTATCTATAATATTGTTGAAAACTCTAACACCTAGCCTCACGTCATCATCAAGACATAACTTCCAGGCTCTTTCTCGTAACTCTGCTCACTTCTCTTTGTAAAAAGCAAGAGCAGGAAAAAACAGGGGTTGCAGAGCTCTTGGTCTATGGATTGAACAATATCAGCTCACTCTCTAGTGGTTAAAAATGTGTGAACCAAGCCCAGTTTCATGCCTTTCTTCCATCAGCTATCCATCCATCCATCAACAGACTCCTAGTAAGTCAGGAATGTAGGGATGCAAAGATGAGTAAGATAGGGATTCTCTCTTCCAGAGGAGCACATTCTATCGAGATGAGTGGGAAAGACACAGCTTTTAGGATTCATAATTCACATTCTGGTGGTCACACAGCTGGTCTGTGTTTTCCCTTTTGTGTTTTCACTGATTTATACCTACTTTCTAGGCCAATATCAAGCTTGGGGCTATCCAAGTTCAGAGCATCTTGGCTAAATTGTGTGATCAGAGAAATAATTTCTAATAGAATGAAAGAGGCCTAGTCTGAGATGAGAACTAACTGGAGCCTTGTTCTTCCAAGGCAGCCATTAGCTTTAGGTCCTAAACAGGTTCCTCTCTCTGGGCTTCAGAATCCCCACCTGTAGAATGTAAGGTGGAGTCAGATAATTCCTGGGGTCCTTATTGCTGTGACCTTCTGAAAATCTGTGATCCCACTCAAGTTTGTACTGATGGTGTCCAGAGACTAGGGATCTTGACCTTGCCTGGTTGGTCTGGGCAGAGGCTTCCCCATGGGATGGATTTCACAGCCATGACTGGCATGTGCACTGTAGGCCACAAAGCACTTTCATAGCCATTATCTGATTTTATCTTCATGAGAACCTGGTGAAGCAAATATTTTCACTCCCAACTTCATATGAGGAAACTAAAGCCCAGAGAAATAAATGGCTAATGAGGTGCTAAGTACTTTAGATCAATTATCTCATTTAATTCACACATTAATCCTATGACTTTTCTAATTCTTCTTCCTCCTTTTTTTCCTCTTCTTTACTCTTCCTCTACCTCTTCCTCTTTCTCCTCCTTCTTCTTTTACTTCTTCCCATTTCATAGTTAAGGTAGCTGAGGCTTATGGAGGTTAAGGAGTTTTAATCCCCATTTGCAAGTATTAGAGTTCATATTTAACCCCAAGCCTATCTATCTTTCAAGTCTCTGCTCATAATCTTTGTCAGAATCTTCAATGCCCACAGAAGCTGGAGGTTTTACATAAACAAGTAAAATGGTACAGGCAGAGAGATTATTTCACTTTCCTTTAATTTCACCCAAGAAAAATAAGAGGGCAAATAAAACAACAAAAGGAAACCTACACTTGACATTGCATTGTGGATATAATCAAGAGTGTATATGCCCTATTTAAGAGGGGCGGCTATTAATTAATATTATGGAAGGTAGGCTCATCTATGCCAGACCTTTTGACCTTAGAAGAAAAGGTAGATATCTGGAATCTTAGTAAAGTCTCCCTCTTTCTGAATTTAATGATTGCTAATAAAATTATGTAAGTGAAAACTATGTTCACACAAGGGAAAAAGGCATCCCATCTTGACGGTATCTGGCTCTCAGGATGCCAGGTTATTATTACTGTTCTGCGCTATGCTCTGTTCAAGCTTTAGCTTAGCACCTGCTGTAAAGCCATCAGGTTGCTCAGCTCAGGACTGGGATGAAGCAGGCAACCATCAGTCCAGATGTGTCTGTTGCTCAGGGCCAGCGTTCATTCTGAGAGGATGCTAGATATTCTTGTCTGGACACTTTTGTATAAAACAATTGCCTTCATTCTTACCACAACTCAGGAAAATAGATTTAATTATCTCCATTTTGCATATAAGTGAACTAATATTCAGGTTGGTTATAAAGGTCACAGTTGTAAGTAGCCAAACCTGGGATGTTAGACTCACTTCTGACCTAATATACTCTTCATGCTATAGAGTTGCCTCTATCTTTGAGATGATTTTAATTGCCTATGATTTATTTTCAAGAGAGAATCCCACCTCTTTTATATCTATTTGGTGAGAATCTGAGACAAGGAGGAGGGTAGGGGCCTGGAATCATCTTCTAAGAGAGAAGATACCTTTGTCACCCTCATCATCCCCACCACCAGGTGGTCTAGGGACAGAGAAAAACCACTGGGGTGAAAAAGGAGGAAGAAAACAAGAATCTGTTCGTTAATAGGTCAGAAGCTTTGACACTAAGGCGAGACACTCCCACATTCTGTAGGTGACTCCCAGGACAGGCATACAGGGAGGGGACTGCTTGCTGGAATGCCAAGCTGGGTGATGCCAGGCAGATGCCAACCAGTTGTCTCATGGTCCAAGCCATACCCAGAAGCCTTTATATAAAGACAGCCCAATGTCCAGATGCCTCAGCCTTAATGACTGCTTGCCTGTGAGGAGGGTGAGTCTAGGGTTTGGGTTCTGGGATTGGGGTCTGGATGATGTTCAGGGGGTGCCCAGATTCATAAGGGTGAGGCATAGTGAGGGGAGAAACTGGGAGCAGAGGAAGAGAGATATATCCTTCAGAGGAGAAGAGTCTAGAAGGATGGAAGAAGAGTTTCCATGGAGTTTGGGTAAAGAACTGGGGTGCTGAAGTCAGTGTATTTTTCTTGGATAATCCTAGGCTTATCCTCGGGTACCATTTTCCTTCCTCAGGATCTCTCTCTCTGGAAAAGATGCGTTGGTAATTTACACCTTGTAAGTAAACGTGTGTGAAGGAGGGTTCCTTAAGGGCATATATACTTATTCTCTACAAATGGACAATGGAAAGCTTGGGTCCTCATTAGAAGTATTTCAATATGTGTTTTGTTGGGAGATGTGTTTTGTTGGGTGAGCTAATTGTTAAATCAGGTCCTGTGCTCTGCCGGTCACACACAGGTGACCAGGCACATTTGGGGAGGTAAGAGGAGTGGGGACTGCCCTCAGTTTCTCCCTGGATAAGTGTGGTGGTGAAGAGCATGTATGGATCCCCCATATGGTGTTTGTAACACATGGAGAACCTTATGTGTGCCTGAATGTCAGTCTCGTGGTTTAGGAAAGTAGCACTTTCTGGGTTACCCCAAGTTAGGTAGTCACAGCCTGCCTCTCAGAGGGGCTGGAGGCAAAACATTTATGAGTTTAGCAGACCACCCAGTTCAGTGATTAACATCAGGTTGGTCCTGAGCCTTTCCAAGGATCGTGTGCTTGGTATGTTCTTGTTTAGCATACGTCCATGAGGGCTTGTTTAAGCAAATTCACCTAAAAAGCTTGAATAGAGAGAAACAAACATTTTATGTTGGATTTGAGCTGCCCAGTAACTGACTGGATCCTTTACTCTCCAATAACATGCTTCTTTGAGCATAGATGGTACCAGTGGGCTTGTTCCATATGTTCATTTTTGCATGTTTACACATAAGTGTGTGTGTATGTGCTGCCACTGTGTATGCTTGAGGATATCTAAGCTCCTGTGTGTGCAGTTCCCACTTTGGGCTACAGCTCTGGGAGGATGGTTTGTCTCTATTTCCTGCGGAGTTCCCTCCCTCGTCTTAGGACCTGAGGAAGTGGCGGAATCCTCTTGTCATCAGCGCCCTCTTGTGCTGGACACTGGTGTGCCCACCTGCAATCCTGGCTGTGCCTTTGAAGCTCCCTCTGGTTGGGTCCTTTGGCAGATCCAAGGCAGCTCTTGAGGGCAATGACTAATCTTGGGTCCAGCTAACTCGGTAAGGATTCTTGAATGCAAATCAAGGGTAGGGGAAGAAAGACCAGGGAAGAAGCAGGTGTCTTTTCATTGGTCCTGGTCCCTCTTCCTCAACAACTCTCACCCTCTTGACCCTGGTCTTTCTACCCTCAGGTTCTGCTTAGCTGCCCATCAGAACCATGTGTGACCAGCAGCAGATTCAGTGTTGCCTGCCGCTCCCACAGTGCTGTGTGACAGGTTCCTCCTTCTACCCTTCCCAGTCCCCCTATGCCGGGAGCCAGGTGGTGGTCCAAGTCCCTTGTGAGATGCAAATTGTGGAGTGCCCTGCACCATGCCCAGTTCAAGTTTCCCAGGTAAAATGCCAGGCTCCATGTCAGTCCCAGACCACGCAGGTGAAGTGCCAAGATAACTGCCAGTCTAAGACCACGCAGGTGAAGTGCCAAGCTCCTTGCAAGTCTAAGACCACCCAGGTCAAGTGCCAGGCTCCAAGCCAGTCTCAAATTTCCTGTGTTCAGTACCAGGCTCCATGCCAGTCTGAGGGTTCCCATGTGCAATATGAAGCCCCATGCCCTGTGCAGCCCTGCTACGTGGAATGTGCTCCAGTTTGTTATACAGAAACTTGTTATGTGGAATACCCGGTCCAGACCTATGTACCCTGTCCACCTCCTCAGCCTGTCAAGACTTATGTAGCAGGTCCCTCAGTGTGCCAGACTCAGGGAAGATTCTCCACGCAGTGCCAATATCAGGGCTCCTACAGCAGCTGCGCCCCCCAGCGTCAGTCCCGGGCATCGTTTAGCACCTGCGCACCCCAATGTCAGACCCAGGGCACTTATGGGAGCTTCACTGCGCAGCGCCGCTCTCGGAGCACCAGCAGATGCCTCCCTCCTCGCCAGCTGCAGCCTTCTTACCGCAGCTGCTCCCCGCCACGACGATCTGAGCCCTACTACAACAGCTGCCTGCCATCAAGATGCTCTTCAGGTTCCTATAACTACTGCACTCCACCCCGCCGCTCTGAGCCCATCTATAGCAGTGGCTGTCCTCGGCGTCCCACTTCAGGCTGTACTCAGAGATGTGGACCCAAGTGCCGAATAGAGATTTCCTCCCCCTGCTGCCCTAAGCAGGTTCCCCCCCAGAAGTGTGCTGTTCAGATTCCTCCCATCAGACGCTGCTCTGAGAGATGTGCCCCACGACCCTCCTGGGGAACCACCTACCCGGAGCCTTGCCCACTCCCAAGCTTCCGTCCTCCGCGTCGTTTGGACCAGTGTCCAGAGCCATCCTTGCAGCGATGTCCACTTCCAGCTCCACGCCCACGTCCACTTCCAGCTCCACGCCCACGCCCACTTCCGGCTCCACGCCCACTTCCGGCTCCACGCCCATGCCCACTTCCAGCTCCACGTATGTGTTCATGTCCAGAACGATGTGCAAGTCCAGAGTTCCGTCCTTGTCCTCCACCACGGCAACTTTCAGAACCCTGTCTGTGTCCGGAACCACGTCCAGCCCCACGTCCAGCCCCGCGTCCAGTCCCGTGTCCTCGCCCAGCGCAGTGTGAGCCTACAGAGCCACGTCCATGTCCCCAGCGCTGTGAGCGCCAAGAATCTTGCCCACTTCCAGAACCAATTCCTTTTCCATTGCCCTGCCCAAGCCCAGAGCCATGTGTGGAGCCTCAGCGTTGTCCTAGCCCATGCTCAGGCCCAAATCCAAATCCATGCATAAGAGATCTAGGCTGTCATGAGTCCAGTCCATGCCACCTGGACACTGAGGCCCCCAGCTGTGGAACAGCTGGTTATAACCTGGGGCAAGAGTGGCGCTAGCTGTAGACCTTGTGGTGTGTTTCCAGAGCCACAGGGTCCTGGTGGTGTGGAGGCCAAGGAGGCACCCATGTTGGAGTGAAAGGTGGGGCCTGCGCTTGAGCAAAGGGTGCCTATTTTTAAGGAAAGCATGGCTGAGACATCCCTACCTCTTGCCCTGGAAGTATATCTCCTCCATTCTCATAAGCTACCGTTTCCAGCCTATTCCAGTTCAAATCTCTCCAAAGATAATCAGAAGCTCCCTGCTTCAGAGGTGATGACCAAACTCTGCGTGCCTTCTCAGGATCCACACCTGGGTCTCAGACACCAATCTAGCCTTGCATCTTAGCTTCTCACCTAAACATATCCTCAGTTCTGACCAGACTAATCCGGCTACCAGGGCACATCTTGGTGTTCCCCAGGACATACTTTGTGGTCTCTGCTCACTTTTCTGCCACTACCTGGACCACTTCTCTGCTACTCCCAGCATCTGGAATCAAACCCATCATTCAAGACCTCTTCCTTGGAGCCTTTTCTGTGTGTTCCTACCTTCAGGAGTCTGGGCTGCCTTCACAGAACTCACTGCACCATCCATTGGCAACTGCCTTGAAACATCTCTTGAATTTTCATTTTGCTTTTCAGGTGTGTTTGTCTTACCTGCCCAACTAGGTTATAAATTCCCATTTGAGTGGAATAAGAGTATCTCTAAAGCCCCATGTTTCTCCTGGGGCAGGCAGCTGCTCAGCAAAGCTTATGGGTTGGCAACTTGAGCCATGGTCTTTGTCTTGATGAGCAGCTCCTTACTGAGACAAGAGGAAACCATGTAACAATAAAGAAGATGATACCCTCACAGTCTATAAGTCCTGAATGATACCTGTGTTTCACTCCTTCCTGACTCTCTGGGATGAGGTGTTTTTTTATTTTTAATTTTTCTTCTTGGGTTTATTTTACCCATGGTCTAAGCTTCCCTTTAGACTGGAGTGGGGCTTCCTTGTGGGGCTTCTGTCTCCCCTCAGTGTCCATGGTCTCTGCTGGGAAAGGGATGAGGAATGAAGGGACAGGGAGAATAACTCTTGCTCCCTAATTTAGAGGTAAAAATCTCAGGCTTGGGTTGGGCAGGTCACCCAACTCTGGGGCATCAGTCACAGCCATGCAACATCTGTGGAGCTGAGGGCGGGGAGGAGGAGCCCATGGAGGCTCTCTGGGATAGTTTGTACAGGAGATACTCTTCTTTTGTTCAGAATAAATGATTAGCTTTCTCTCTCTCGCTCACTCGCTTTTTTTTTTTTTTTTGACATAATAGAAAAGGAAATATCTGAGGCTGACTTCGCATTCCTTCATTGCTCCCAAACTCCACTAGGCGTGGGTGGTCTTGGGTGCATGAAGGTAGGATTTGGAGGGGCAGAAAGGATGAGATGCCTCTTCCTTCTACTCCCAGCACATGGATGCCACAGGGGATGCTGGGAAATGAATGTTGCTGGGGATGGGCCCTCCCCAGAGAGGGAGAGTATCCTGAGCCACCCTGGTCTGTAGAGGATGAAAGAGGTTCCTATTAGGACAGCAGGAGGTAGCTTTGGCCTTGGCAAGAGTGGCCTCCTCCACACAGGCCACAATCCCAGGGGCCCCCCAGATCCAGCTCCATAGTTAGGAACCACAAATCCAGGGCCTGACTCTGCAGATGTATTTCCCTCCCCCAAGGGATCTAGTCCCACAGGGTCGATGGTGAAGACCTGAGAGTCCACTTAGTAAAAGCCTGTGTTATATAAAGGAAAACCAAGGCTCTTATGTGAAATCCACTTATTCATTTTTTTAAATTGACAAATATTAAATGCTTACTGCTAGGAAGATACTGGCAAAAGGGACATAATGCTTGCTATCACAGAGCTTATGGCCTAGCACACTGGTTCTCAGTATGGTACCCAAACCAGCAGCATTAGCATCGCCTAGGACCTTGTTAGAAATGCCCATGTATCACCCCAGACCCACTGAAGCTGAGACTCTGGGAGTGAGGTTTGGAAAGCTGTGTTTTAATCAGCCCTCACCCCGGGTATTTCTGATGCCCAGTAATGTTTGTTTATTACTGAGTTAGTGAAGCACCTCATGCAGGTAGAAAATGAATAGGTATATGAATGTGTGTTGTGTATGCTTGTGTGTAGACATATCCTCTCATCTCCACAGCAGCCCATCACACAGGCGTTATCATCTTCCCATTTTGCAGAGATGGAAGCCTAAGCACACAGGATTTATGTGACTTGTGTAAGCTGTTCAGCCAGACAGGATCCCCAGCCTATACTCTTTCCTGTTACACACGGCACTGCTCATCTTGGTCCCAGCCTCTTCCATAGGTCTTTCCTGCATCAACCCAGTCTTTTTCCCAACAACATTTTGGAATTATTTCACAAGTTATTTTCACCAGTCCCACGTGGCTTCCTCTCTTAAAATCCAGGTTGCTCTGGGACTGTACCCACTCCTTGGCACATGGCCCAAGGGCCTGACAGGGCTCCCATGGAGCACGTGTAGGTTTCCATCACCCAGCCCCTGGGTAGGGGTGACATAGCAGGATGGGGAGAGGCCTGGAAGCCCCAGAAGACACTTAGGTCTTGCCCCTGTTCTCACATACACGCTGCTGGACAAGGACCTCCCTTCCTGGGGGTGAGAGGGGAGCAGCTCATCCCCTCAAGCTTCAGAAGAAACACAGCCTGGCTGTGAGGCATTCACTCCAAAGAAGCCACACCCTCCCCAAGTGTAGGGACCAGGTCACTATCACAAAGGCTCTTCACTGCAATGAACCATGACCTGTGCTCTTTGGGGACAGACTCTGGTTCCAGGATAACTAGGCCTGGCTATGGAAAGGGACTGGGAAGATGGTAGAATAGAGGGGTTTCTGGGTGAGTTGGGCTGGAGCCGAACCAGGGAACCCCTGACAGCCTGGTGGTCCCTGATAGACCTGGGTTGTGGCACCATCTCTCTGTAGCCAGAGAAGCTCAAGGCCAAACATTCTCTCTCCTGAGGTGCTGGTCTGATCTGGGCTCAAAGGTCCTTAAATTCCTCTGACAGGATGTCCGGCCCTGAGCCTCCAGGCAGGCCCACAGCAAAAAGTCACAGCTCATCTACAGCAGCTCAGAGAAGGGGTACCCAGGGTGATGTGTCTGCAGGTCCCTGTGGGGACTTTGCTTCTTTCTCAGGATGTGCCTCTGTACCTGTTGTCTCTGTTGGTGTGCTTTAAAAGTTTGGGGCTTTGAAAATACATTTGGCACTGGGGACAGTAACCTCAGGATCGAGGTACCCAGCAGTCCTTCAATCCTGGCTTTCGATGGCCCTGCCCAGGCATCTCCTCCACTCCCCAGCCTCCAGCCCTTCATGGATGACCTGCCTCCCAACACTCTGCCTTTTCTTTCTATGCCAACCATTTGAACAAATCTTAAAGTGTCTCCTGGATCAGGGCTGAACAGTCCCATTCCAGAGCAAAAAAGACCATTTATAACATTTTTAAAGGAGTTCAACAAGGAGTTCCCAATGTGGCTCAGTGGGTTACAAACCCAACTAGTATCCATAAGGATGTGGGTTCGATCCCTGGCCTCACTCAGTGGGTTAAGGATCTGGCATTGCCATGAGCCGTGGTGTAGACACGACTTGGATCCCGCATAGCTGTGGCTGTGGCGTAGGCTGGCACATTCTCAGTGTAGAGTGAGGAAGTTGCACCAAATGTCCTCAAGGGTTCTTTTCAGACCAAGTAAGTTATCCTTATCCATAATGCCTCTGTCGCAGGAACAAAGCTAGGGTGAAATAATCTGGGAACACGCAGAAAGACTAGAATTCCAGGATTCACCCCAGACCTACTTAATTTGAATTTCCAGCAATAAAACCTGGGACCTCCATTTGAAAATTATTCTGATCAGCTGGAGGGGGACCATCACGATTGTGAATACCCAAGTATCTGAGCTTATTCCATGTCCTCAAGGAAAGAGGAAACTTGCACACACCTGGCCACAGCGTGAATGGGATGTGGATATGGTGACCAATGGTGCTGACTGTTAAAAATCTTTTGGCAGGAGGTTTTTATGTAGTTATGTAATTACCCTCTGTGTGGGGTCAAATTCCTACTCCTTCTAGTAGTCTAGAAGCACCTCAAGATGAAGCACCTCTTCCAGTACCACTGCCAGTAAAAATACCCAGAATGGGGTTCTTTTAAGTGGCTGAGGGAGGGCAGTTGTCTGGTATATGTAATGCATATTTTTACTGGGAGGCTGAGCTTTGGTATATCTGTCCTTTACCTAGGCATCACCTACACATTGAGAGGGAGAAATTCCACACCCCATAGTTTTTCCAACAGACTAGAATAGTCCTGGATGAATAAGCAAATAGAACCATCATGCATAAGGGAATAGCTTAGCTGTTTATAATGGCATAGGTGGGAGGTTGATAGGAATCCTAAGACAGGCAATGCACAGGTAGATACCACACAGACGTATAGGAGAATAGCCAGGAGGTGAGCAGCTTTGATCTTGGCCATTGCATACGCCTGATTTCGACCTGGTGGACATCCCAGGGAATCCACATGCCTCTGGCCTGAAATGAGTTAGGAAGAGAGGGTGATGCATGATGATAACCTGCAGGTTGCCCCATCACCAGTGGCCATCAACCTCATTCCTCCAAGAGCAGAAGCTTCCTGACCTGGAAGACTAAGCTAGAAGTACCTTGAGGCCTAGGAATGGCCCATGCTGTGCCAAACCCACCCATCACGTTCCTCACTACACCCTGTCATAGGTGCCCTGGGCTGGGTTTGCACCTTTCCTCTGTTTTCCAGTGTTACATATGTCAGGAAACAAAACAAAACAAAACAAAACACTTAATGACTTATATCAACCAATCCAGTTATTTGCCAAATATTTATGGAGACTCGGCTCTCTGCCAGGAAATATGCTTGCCCAGAAATGCAATGGTGAGCAAGGCAGATGCTGTCTCACTCAGAGTTTGAGAGACAAGAGAGTTTATGAGAGCTTCAACATGGGAGGTGCAGGGTACCCAGGAAGCCCATAAGAGGGGCACTTGAGGGCATCAAGTGCCTGGAGGAGATGACTTGACAATTGGAAATTACCTACTGAATAGAAGGAAGAGAAGAATGTTCCAGAAAGAGATAACAAGCAGGTAGGCTGTCAGCATGACTGGCAAAATGACAGCCCAGGGAGGGATATTTCTTCCCCCATTGACCATCTCTTTCTTTCCTGGTTCCTAACACTTTTAATATGTTAGGAACCAGGAAAGGCAAAGAAAAGCCCATACTCCATTTATCTGGTCTGTAGACTCCACCCTTAGCCTGCTCTAATGAACTTCTTATCAAGTCTTCCTTTTAGAGGAAGACTTAAGAACAAACTAACCAGTTCCCTGGCCTTGTTCAGTGCATTAAGGATCCAGTATTGCCACAAGCTGTGGCACAGGTCACAGATGTGACTCAGATGTGACTCTGGCTGTGGTGTAGGCCAGCAGCTACAGCTCCAATTTGCCCCTAGCCCAGGAACATCCATCTACAGGTGCTGCCATTAAAAAAAAAAAAAAAAAGAATAAACTGTTCAAAATTCCAGATGACTTCAAGTTATGGGGGAAAATTGAAGAGTAGATACTGATTCAACATGAGTTAGAATAATGGCCCAAATCTGACAAGATAACAATATAAAATGTGAAGTTTTGCATTTAATTAAGAGTTTAATTGCATTTAAGATAGAAGATGATGAGTATTTGTGCATTAACACAGATAGATAGAGCTTGGTTGATTAAAATCTTAATATGGGCCAAGAGTGAGATTGGACCCCTAGGTTGGGAACCTCCATATGCTGTGGGTGCGGCCCTAAACCCCCCCCCCCCCAAAAAAAAGGAGAGAGAAAGAGAGAGAAATGACCATTGGTGTATGGATGCAACCCAGCCAGTTTACCACTAGTGTGGTTCCTTGGGTCTCCTCAGCCAGAGGGAGAGGAAGTACCAGGGAGGAGAGGCTTTCAATCAGGACTGCTTTCTAGGCTGGAATGAAGATTGAGCCCTTAGTCACTGGAAGGCCTTCCGACTTGACCTCACCTGGATAAAAAGGCTGGCTTGAGCAAGAATTTCATCCATCAGTTCTTCCCACAACATCCCATCCACATTCCTCAGAGGTTTCTTTTGTTCTGTCAGAAGCCCAGGAGCTGTTTCCGATGAGTAGCGCCTTAGTTTCCAATGAGTAGAGTCTTAAGCATTTTGTAGTAAAACAGGGCTTCTCACCCTCCCCAGTAATGACTTTTGGAGCCGGATACTTTGTTTGGGGAGCGCTGTCCTGTGCATGGTAGGATGTTAAGCATCATCCCTGAGCTCTACGCATTAGATGACAGCATCAAACACAGCCCCGCTCTTCCCTGACAGGGCGATGAAACACGTCTCTAGACCGTCACATCAGGGGGTGTGTGGGGGGGTGCAAAATCCACCCACCCTCCCTTATCAAGAGCCACTGAGTTACAGAAATCCAGCTCTTGTGTTCAGGGCACTTCAAATCCAAGAAAGAATCCAGACTCCCGTTTCCTCCATCTCAAAGGACTCCCAACCATGAACACTGAAAAGGCTCCACAATGTAAGGCAGGTGCACAGGCCAACACAGGCAAGGAGTTCCAGCTTTAAGGATCTGTTGAAACTACTTCTTTTTCCCCTGAGGAAACTGAGTGCTGGTAATGGAGGCGGATCATCCTGGCTGTTATGGCTTTGGAAGTAGATTGTTTGTGACTATCATTATTACCATTATTTGGAAACTTGTCCAAGATTCAAGCTCAGAAAATTCCCCCTTTCTTCATTTTTTCATTATTATTATAGTTGATATACAACGTTTCTTCAAGTTATATTGTACGTATGGCAAAGTGACCCAATCACACACATTTCCCTGTGCTGTACAGGAGGGCCCCATTGCCCACCCATTCCAAATATAGCAGTTTGCATCCCCAAACCCCCAAAATGCCCATCCAGCACCCTTCCTCAGAATTCCTCCCCCTTTCACCTGTTTGCCAAGACTAATTTGTATCCACCGTGTGACCTGTTACACCACTTAATGTCTTCTTTTTTTATTTATGCTGTTTGGGATTTACTAGTTTTCTTGTCCTACAGATTTTTATGAAATTTGGAAAAAAATCTGACCATTAATGTAAATCTCTTTCCTCCTCCATTCTATTTATTTTTGCCTCTGGCCCTCTACATGTATGTAGAATTGTTTGCTATTATTTAAAAGTTATCAATCACTGGTTCATGGTTTTCAATATGTTTCCCCCTCTCTTCTGTTCAGTTTGGATAATTTCTTCAAGTTCACCAATTTGTTCCTCTGTGTTTTACAATCTGCTAAGACCATCCAATTAAATTTTTTTTTTTTTTTTTTTTGCTTTTTTTATGGCCTCACCCATGACACATGGAAGTTCCCAGGCTAGGGGTCAAATCAGAGTTACAGCTGCTGGCCTACACACAGCCACAGTAATGCTTGGGATCCAAGCAGTGTCTGTGACCTGTACCATAGCTCATGTATTAATCTTGAACATATCTTTTTTTTCGGATATCGTGTTATTAATTCTTAGAATTCCCATTTGGCTTTTTTTGAGCATGAGAAAGGCAGGACATTTATACTGCCACCATGTACAATGTTTAATTGAATATCGACTACGTCTGTTCTTAAGAAAACCAATGACATCGCTTCAAGTCAAACTCTACGCACGTCTTTGCTTTCTTGTTTTACTTGTCCCATTTTCTTCCCACCTACTTTAGAAGATATATGTGGCTTTAAAAATCCCCACTGTCTATTAAAAATCCATGTCTGCATCTCTTTTTCTTTATGTCTGTGTGTCTACCTACCTACCATCCGTTTACTGAACATCATCCAGTGCTGGCTGCTAGCTCACCTGCTTCCCCTTGGCCATCTTAATTGGCAGGTACAGAAAAGAAGACATTTCTATCATTACCTCCATTTAAAGGATAAGAATGCTGAAGTTCAAAGAAGTTGAATATTTTGTGGAGGTCTCCCCAAGACCTGTTTTCCCAAGCACCATGTTACACACATGCGTACACATACTCCCCACCCCCACACGCATGCACAACCTCACAACTTAGACAGGTAGATTTTCACACCAAACTATCCAGATCCAAAGCTCCAGACAGAAAATTAATATCTAGAGTGGAAGGAAAGGTGTTGTGCACCCAGGGTCCTTAAGGGTGAGCAGAAGGCTGGGAAGAGAGTCATCTGCCATAGAAAGTAAGGCACCAGAGGACTAGGGAATGCTGGGGTCTATTTCCACCCACCACAGCTCCCATTTTAAGCAGGCACTTTCCTAGCCAGGAGCAGCAACCCTGAGCTCCATGGAGGGAGGCAGGAAGGAGGTGCCAGCCATCATCTGTCACAGGACACACGTGGGTGGCAGGAGGCGGTCCTCTCATGCTCAGGCCCTGGCTCACACCTGAGGGCAGAGCCCAAGGCCAGGATAAAAGGGGCTCGGGGCCAGAGCACCTCCATCCACTGCCCTCCTGAGGCACTGACGGCTCCTGTGCTGCGTGTGTACAGGTGAGTGTCCTCTGCGCACAGGATCAGGGCCGTCCACAGGGGCATGCTCAGACCAGAGCAGAATGCAGGTGGGGCCGGGTCTTGAGGACTGGGCTGTGGTTGGCAAGGATGACAACCCAGGACATCTGAAGGAGGGAAGGACAAGATGGCTGAGAGAGACCAAGAGCTCCTGGAGAGATTTGTGCGCCTGGTGCTGGAGCTTTAGAGAAACCGCATTGTTTTCCGTTGCTGGGTGTGTCTTTCAGAATCAAAACAGTGACCTCTAGGTTACCCTACTGGAGTGGGGTGTACAGTGGGAACATCTTTTTGGGAACGCAGCCATACCCTGTTGTAGAAACAGCGTGCTGCAGACGTTTGTCCTTAGAGAAGAGGGTTAGAGACACTTGCGGGTCTGCTTAGACTCCAACACGAAGCTCCTTAGTGAGGCTCAGAAGCTCTGGGGTGGGTCTGGGGTGGATATGAAGGATAGAGCATTAGGCTGAGAGTCAGGCATCCTGGGAACAGAACTGTGATATGCTTGGTGAATAGTACTGGGCCAGCAGGTTGGCCTCTGTTGGTTTCAGTTTCTCCTGAATTGAAGTGGTTGGGACACATTGACTCCAAGGCCCTCTGCAGTTATAATTTTTTCTATTTGGCAAAACCAAAACCTATCAGAAATCTTTCAAGGAGAGAATGATTTTGCTTTTTTTAAAATGAGGCTTTCACCTGTAAAATAGTCCCTACATTGGACATTTTCAAGAGCCTTGGTGACATGGCAGAGAGAGCTGACCTGGAGCCAGTCTGTTTCCTGGCCTTGTATCTGACCCTTAGGAAATGCTAAGGAGCATCAAAGACATGTTTTCCTCTGTCTGATCTGAAGACTTTCAAAATAATGGGGCTAGAAAGACACTGAAAGCGCAGGATGAAGCAGGGAGCCCTCTGTGAGCTGGATCTGACTTGCTGTCTGACTCTCCCTCAGCTCCTGAACCCCGCCCACCAAGATGTCCTGCCAGCAGAACCAGCAGCAGTGCCAGCCCCCTCCCAAGTGCCCCCCCAAGTGCCCCGTCCCTAAGTGCCCCCCCAAGTGCCCCCCCAAGTGCCCTCCAGTCTCTTCCTGCTGCAGTGGCAGCTGCTGTGGCTCCAGCTGTGGGGGAGGGGGCTGCTGCAGCTCTGGGCATGGGGGCTGCTGCCTGAGCCACCACAGGCGCCGCAGGTCCCACCGCAGACACCAGAGCTCTGACTGCTGCAGCCAGCCCTCGGGGGGCTCGGGGTGCTGCGGAGGGGGAAGCGGCCAGTCCTCTGGAGGCGACTGCTGCTGCTGAAGTGAACCCAGAACCAAGAAGAGCAGAGGAAGAGGAATCAAAAGGGCCAGGTCACCTTGCTGGGGCCCGATGGTGCTGCTGAGACATTTTAGAAAAGATTTCAAGTTCCGTCCTACATGATTCTTCCGACCTGGAATCCAGAAGTCTGTGTTCTCTCCTTTTTCAGCTCATCTTCTGACCTCTGCTCCCATCTCTGCAAGCTGCCCTGGGAAACCCAGATAATAATTGTCACGCCCTTCCCCAGGTCTTCCCTCGGCAGCTCCCTGCCTGATGTGAAGCAATAAAACAAATAATCTGTGCACCATCTTGGTCTAGACTGTGTCCTCCTGCCTGTCAATGGGGTGGGGAGGGTGAGTGTGTTTGACCTCTGGGTCCCCTTGTCATCTGGGCCCTGGAGCACTGTCCCTTGCTTACGAGACTCCTAAAGGCTTTCTTTCTTTCTTTCTTTTTTTTTAATTTTCCCACTGTACAGCAAGGGGATCTAGTTATCCTTACATGTATACATTACAATTACATTCTTTTCCCCACCCTTTGTTCTGTTGCAACATGAGTATCTAGACAAAGTTCTCAATGCTACTCAGCAGGATCTCCTTGTAAATCTATTCTAAATTGTGTCCGATAAGCCCAAGCTCCCGATCCCTCCCACTCCCTCCCCTCTCTCCCAAAGCAACAGAAATTAGAGCAAAAATAAACCCATGGGACCTAATCAAACTGAAAACCTTTTGCACAGCAAAGGAAACCAAATAGAGGCTTTCTGAATGCAATCCGCTCAATGCAATCCCTAATGGCCTCCTCGGTGGAGCTGAAGCTAGTCCCTCTGTTGGTCAAGGTTGGACAAACAGAAATTAGAACAGACAGAACATATATATGAAGAAATGCTGAGTTGGCGCTAGAGAACTGAAAAGGCAAGTAGGAGTCAATAACGATTCTTGGAGGCAGCCAGTTCAACTACCCCCTCCCCATACAGCGGAGGAGAGAGAGAGATGCTGGAATACTAAAACTCAGAAGAGGGCGCACCTAGGCTGCCTGATGGGAGAGTGAGGGAGTGGGAAGGATCGGGTGCTTGGGGTTATCAGACACAACTTAGAATGGATTTACAAGGAGATCCTGCTGAGTAGCATTGAGAACTATGTCTAGATACTCATATAGCAACAGAACAAAGGGTGGGGGAAAAATGTATACATGTAAGGATAACTTGATCCTCTTGCTGTACAGTGGGAAAAAAATAAGTAAATTAAAAAAAAAAAAAAAAAGAGGGGTCACCTAAAGCTGAAACCCAGGCATCCGAGGAGTGGCTTTTTGCACTGATGCAGGGGCCCCTGCGCTCAGAAGAGGGACCAGAGTGGCTGGGATCCAGGCTTCTGAGGATGCCAGCTGGTAGGGTCCTCTAAGGGGGCGCAGCAAGGCTGGATCTGTGAGAGTTGGAAAATTTGCACCCTGGACCCCTCTGCTGTTACTGTGACAAATTCTCCAGAGAGGGGCTGGAGATAAACATTGATCATGTTTTCCTGACGACGCCTCCATAAAATCTCAATAGCACAGGGAGCTTCCAGGTTGATGAGCACATCCACGCTGGGAGTGTGACCCACCCTGACTGCACAGTGACAGGAGCTCCTGCCCTGGGGTGGGGGGGAAAGGGAGGCATTCCAGATCTCATCCTGTGTGTCTCGGCATATCGTCCTTCACCTGTAGCCTTTGTCATGTCCTCGAATGTCCTGTAGGCGTTAAGTATGTGTTTCCCTGAGTTCTGTGAAATGGTCTAGCAAATTAATTGTACCTGAGAGGGGGTTCTGGGAACCTCCAATCTGTTGCCAAATCAGACAGAAGTTGTGGGTATAACCTGAGGACCTACTATGTGCAACTGGCACCTAAGTGAGGTGGGAGCAGTCTTGTGGGACTGAGCCCTTAACACATGGGATTGGACACTATCTCTAGGTAGAGACCGTCAGAAGTGAGTTAAATTGTAGGCTACCCAGCTGGTAATGGTTGATTGCTGTGGGATATTACACACACACACACACACACACTCTTTTGGTGACCAGTAGTGTCACAAGTGTTTTGTGTAATAAGTGAACACACAGGAGAGAAACACAGGAGGAAAGAACTGTTTTGTTTTTTCCTCTTTCACAGAATTAAAAAACTGAAATTTTTCCATTGCAATGCCTTAAAAGCTCTTTTGTCATCACTACTATTTCCTATAATTTATATTTTTTATAGAACCTCGTTTTTCTATGTTTACATACACTTCATCTTCACTCTGTAGAGAAATGTTTGGTCATCAGGACATACTCCTAGTTCCCTCATGATCTGCACTCCCGCTTTGGCCGTAGAGCAAATTCGAGTGTTTGTAGGTGTCTGAAACTAGACTTACAATTTTGTTCCATTGCTCTCTGATCAAGAGATCATCCACTCTCTTTTATTACTATAGCTATACAGTCAATCACATTATCCCCTAGTGTTTGTTCTTGCATATAATGTTTAGTATGTGATTGCCACGGTCCACAAAGCCAAGACAAAACAAAACATAGCAAAATGTGATATTGGCATTTTGACTGGCAAACTCCAGTACTAAATACACATAATACTAAGGGAAGTGTGGATTTTCATCTCAATGATATTTTATTTTTCTTTCCATTATACCATGGACATATGCTCTAGCTCTGTATTTATCTAGGCTTTCTTTAGTATCTTTCAATAAAGGTTTTTTAACATTTTATACATAAATGCTTTGTTCATTAAAAAATGTGCATTATTGGGAGTCCCTGTTGGGGCTCAGCAGGTTACAAACCCTACTAGTATCCATGAGGATGTGGGCTTGATCCCTGGCCTCACTCAGTGGGTTGATCTGGTGTTGCTGTGATCTGTTGTGTAGGTCGCAGGCATGGCTCACATCCCCCATTGCTGTGGCAGTGGTGTAGGCCAGCAGCTACAGCTCTGATTTGACCGCTAGCCTGGCAACTTTCATATGCCACGGGTGCGGCCCTAAAAAGGCAAAAAAAAGAAGAAGAAGAAGAAAGAAAGAAAAGATCATTATTACATAACATCATAAAGTGTCTTTTGCTGGTTTTTTAAAAATAGCATCTTAATTTTTTATCTTCTCTTATTTTCAAAGTATAAGGATGCTGTATTGATCTTGTGTTCTGACAACTTGCCATGGCCATTGTTTGTAAAAGCTTCCCAGGATCTCAGTGGTGTTTCCTCCCATCCCGAGATGATCAGAGAACGTGCAAGACAGATGCCCTTGATGAGTAAGTAACATCACAAAAACAGTCCCTTGTTACTAAAGGTATTTTCTAGTGAAATATTACCACATGAGTTGAAATCTAATTGTCAAGGCTTAGGGAGTTCCCATCGTGGTGCAGCGGAAATGAATCTGACCAGGAACCATAAGGTTGTGGGTTCAATCCCTGGCCTTGCTCAGTGGGTTAAGGATCCGGTGTTGCGGTGTGCTGTGGTGTGGGTTGCAGATGTGGCTCGGATCTGGTATTGCTGTGGCTCTGGTGTAGGCCGACAGCTGTAGCTCCGATGGACCCCTAGCCTGGGACTTCCATAAGCCACAAGTGTGGCCCTAAAAAGACAAAAGACAAATAAATAAATAAATAAATAAAAAGCCAAGGCTTAGAAAAGAGTCCTCATGATATTGCAACCATGCTGCAGATCAATCACCTATCCCTAAGGTCAGATCGTGGGTGCTTGGATGCTGGCACGCCTAGAGGCAGAGGCATGACCCAGTGGCATATCAGCCCCATCATCCTAGGAATCCACGGGCTGGAATCCATGAGCCAGGGGATCGATACCCTGATCTCTCCTTCCATAGCTAAGCTGTTTGGAATGCCTTGAGAGCAAACATTACACTGAGTAACAGAGAGGCGGATCTCTAAGGGTTGAGGCAGCCAGCACTTAGCACTGCACATGTCTCAAGGTCTAACTCTTATCCGATGGCCTTAAATCACATGGACAAGCTATCTGCAAGCTCTTGGGTGCTATGAAATGCTGGTGAAATGACTATCCCTGTGGCTCTGCTCTAGGAGCTGATGGGGACTATGAACATAGCATATCTGGACACTGCTCTCAAAAAGTATTCAGTCTCATCAGAGATATGTCACATAAGGTCAAAGAAAGACAAGGCATGATTGGAGTTCCCGTTGTGGTACACTGCAAACCAATCCAACTAGTAACTATGAGGTTGCCAGTTCGATCCCCAGCCTTTCTCAGTGGGTCAAGGATCCAGCATTGATGTGATCTGTGGTGTAGGTCGAAGACGAGGCTTGGATCCTGTATTGCTGTGGCTGTGGTGTAGGCCAGCAGCCGTAGCTCCGATTCTACCCCTAGCCTGAGCACCTCCATATACAAGTATGCCCCCCCCCCCAAAAAAAAAGCTAAGGCATGATGTAGCCTGTTCAAACTAGAGCTAATGGGAGTTCTCTCGTGGCTCAGTGGATTTTAAGGATCCAGCTTCATCACTGCTGTGGCTCTGGTTACAGCTGTGGTATCAGTTTAATCCCTGGCCCTGGAAGTTTTGCATGCCACAGGTGTGGCCAAAAAAAACCCCCCTCAAACCCAAAGTAGAGCTAATGGGCCAATTCAGTTTAAGGGAAGGATTTCCTCTTTTAAGAGAGTAAAGAAAAACCTGGAAAAACAGAAAAGGGTCATAGTGTGTAGATATTTGAACCAAGGGAAGGCATTTAGGTTTTATCCCCAATCAGTAAATGCCCTTAAGAAGACTCCATTGAATGCTAGTGTGGCTACATAATCATTGTCCAAACTAAGACACACTTGAGCTGGAAAAGGTTTATGATCATTTAAGCTGGGACAAAGGGCATAATCCAAAACCGTCCCTGGCAAACTAGGATGTGTGGTCACCTTATTAAATCATCATAGGCAACTATTTCTAGAAGAGTTCTAATGAAGAAGACATAGAGGGAAAAATCAGGAAGATAGGCAAAAAACATCCAGTAAAATCCCTACACACACAGGTACATATCACTATAAAATATGTTGTATGTATGTTTATATAAACACAAATATTTAGCGCTTTATATACACACATATTTAGTGTTTAGCGCTTTATATACACACATATTTAGTGTTTATATCAACATACATGTTTAGTCTCTGTTTATATTATCTGTGCACCCCAAATACATGTGCAAAAACACAGATTTATATCTTGTAACTATATGTTAACTATATGTTCATTCTTTCCCTTGGGACCTATTAATACATTATGCTATTCTAGACTCTGGGAAGTTATAGATTCTCCCCCAATTTTTCTGCCACTGACAAGAGGGAGAGGATTTTTATTTATTTTATAATAATTTTTATTTTTTCCATTCTAGCTGGTTTACAGTGTTCTGTCAATTTTCTCCTGTACAGCAAGGTGACCCAGTTACACACACCTATATACATTCTTCTATCTCACATTATCATGCTCCATCATAAGTGACTAGACATAGTTCCTGGTGCTACACAGCAGGATCTCATTGCTTATCCATTCCAAAGGCAATAGTTTGCGTCTATTAAGGTTTTTCTTTACATGCTGCTCTGGCTTCCGGGTGCCTTCTTCTAATTAATTAGTTTCCTTTTGGAAAATCTCACTGTGACAGTGTACGCCAACTTGAATTCAGATGTGAATTCCTGCCCGTACCTTTCAACCACTGAAAGTATAGAAGTAGAAAAATTTTCAGGCAGAGAAAACAAGAAACAAAACCTAGGGTCAGGGAGCTTCAAGGGCTTTAAGGAGCCCCTGGAGGTCACTCCACCACCTCGCCTCCTCCAATTTCCCTGGTCCAGGTATTCAGGTGTCCCACCAGAGACACACCCTCCATGTGGTCACCTGTCAATCCTTCTAATGACAGGGAGCAATGCAGAACTTCCCCCACTCCCCCCCACCTCCACCCGGTCCTCCCCAGCTCCTCCTTTCCTGGCTGTATTTCATAGTCAAAGACATTAAGATATTTAGCATAACGAAAGAGTAAATAATCTGAAAAAAAAAAAAGAAAACAATGAAAAATCCAGATTTACCCTTCTTTGAAGGAAGCTAGGCTTAAATGATATAATTTTTGGTATTTATCATGTAAGCCATAACTTCCTCCAAACAAGGGCATGTCTGGATTTCTCCCTGGGCGAGGACCTTGAGGCATATTGTCATTTGAGCTTCCGCCATGATGCAGGTCTTCCTCCAGTTCTTTTCTGTAGATTGTCTTCTTTTTCGGCACAATACCCCTGTGGGATATTTTTATCTCTATCTGTACTTTATTGCTGAGGAACAAATAACCCAAACTGAAAATGACTCCAGTAACTTTCGCAGGGACACGCAGCTACTAGGTGGCCGAAGCAGGATTGTTTTCTCCACCTGTCTGACCTCAGGTTCTTAAAAGGAATGAGATACATGGGGTCAGCAGGGTTTTTGATAAAGGATTAAAGAGTAAATACTTGGGGCTTTGGGAGCCATAGAGTCTCCACGTCAACTACTCAACCCTGCCACTGCAATGTGAAAAGAGTCACAGATAACAAAGAAATGAGTATGGCTGGGCTCCAAGAAAAACTTTATCAACACTGAGATTCAAATTTAATATAATTTTCATGTGTCATGAAATAACCTTTTGCTTTCTCTTCTCAAACATTTAACCTGTAAAATTATTCTCAGCTGGCAGACTATGTGAGAGAGGCAGCAGGGCATATTTGGGGAGCAGATCAAATTTTGCTGATTTCTCATAGCCTTGGACTTGGACATAAGTGGAGCAACATGAAGACATCTCTAAATTACAGTCCAACAGAACTTTCCTTAAAAAAGACACATGAACCTACATGTTCATTGTAGCTCTATTCACAATAGCCAAGACATGGAAAATACTCAAATGTCCATCGACAGACAATTGGACTAGGAAGATGTGGTATATATATACACAATGGAATACTACTCAGCCATAAAACAGAACAAAATAATGCCATTTGCAGCAACATGGATGGAACTAGAAACTCTCATACTGAATGAAGTAAGCCAGAAAGAGAAAGACAAATACCATATGATATCACTTATATCTGGAATCTAATAAATGGCACAAGTGAAACTTTCCACAGAAAAGAAAATCATGGACTTGGAGAATAGACTTATGGTTGCCAAGGGGGAGGGGGAGGGAGTGAGGTGGTTGGGGAGCTTGGGGTTAATAGATACAAACTATTGCTTTTGGAATGGATTAGCAATGAGATCCTGCTGTGTAGCACTGGGAACTATGTCTAGTCACGACGGAGCATGATAATGTGTGAAAATAGAATGTGTACATGTATGTGTAACTGGGTCACCACGCTGTACAGTAGAAGAAAATTGTATTGGGGAAATGACAATTAAAAAATAAATAAAAATTTAAAAATAAAAAATAATTAAAAAAAATACAGTCCAAGACAGGCTGCCAAGGGCCAGTGCATTTATATCCACAGGAAGAAGGAAAGAAACAGATTGAGTCTCAGGAAAAACAGGAGCTAAGAGGCTTTCCAGGCTGGCACTTCCCAAGGAGGATGAGTCCAAAGATCAAAAGTAAATTTCCGGAGTTCCCGTTGTGGCGCAGTGGTTAATGAATCCGACTAGGAACCATGAGGTTTTGGGTTCGATCCCTGGCCTTTCTCAGTGGGTTGACGATCCGGCATTGCCCTGAGCTGTGGTGTAGGTCTCAGACATGGCTCGGATCCCGCGTTGCTGTGACTCTGGTGTAGGCTGATGGCTACAGCTCCCGATTAGACCCCTCGCCTGGGAACCTCCATATGCCGCAGGAGCGGCCCTAGAAAAGGCAAAAAGACCAAAAAATAAATAAATAAATAAATTTCCCCCAACCTCTCCACTGCTTGTTTCTAAGCAGCTCTATTCCAAGCTGCTTGGATCAGCTTCCCTGAGCCTGTAAAGGGAGGCAGGGAACAATGGGGACCTGCTGCATAGCACAAGGAGCTCTTCCCAATATTCTGTGGTAACCTATATGGGAAAAGAATCCGAAAAGGAGTGGATGTGTGTACACGTATAACTGAATCACTTTGTTGTACAGCAGAAATTATCACAACAGTGTAAGTCAACTATACTTTAGTAACACTGTGTTTATTCATTATTCTTTTTTGGCCATCCCACAGCATATGGATTTCCCAGGCCAGTGATCAGATTTGAGCCGCAGTTTCCACCTACCCCACAGCTTCAGCAACGAGGACCTTCCAATCCCCTTGTGCCACCATGGGAACTCCTACTTCAGTAAAACTTTAAAAGAGAACAGGGGTGGGGTAGGGGAGGCAGGGAGGAACTGCCAGTAAAGAACATGCCACAGCGGGAACTTGTACTTCCGTAAAACCTTAAAAAGCAACGGGGGAGCAGGGAGGAGCTGCCAGCCATCAGCTGTCACAGGATACACGTGGGTGGCGGGAGGCGGTCCTCTCATGCCCAGGCCCTGGCTCACACCTGAGGGCAGAGCCCAAAGCCAGGATAAAAGGGGCTCGGGGCCAGAGCACCTCCATCCACTCGCCTCCTGAGGTGCTGACAGATCCTGTGCTGCGTGTGTACAGGTGAGTGTCTTCTGGAAAAGGGAGCGGGGCCGTCCACAGAGGGACGCTCAGACCAGAGTGGAGGGCAGGTGGCCACAGGGCCTTTGCAGAAGAAGGCCATTGTGTCAGAGGCGGAGGGCCTAGGAAGCCTGAGGAAGGGATGTAAGGAGGGGTCTGGCACCAGCTGAGAATACACGGGGAAGAACTAGACGGCTGTGCCTCGGGGCTCCCGAGGAAACACGCTGTCCTGCAGTGGCAACAGCCTCTCTGGTCGAGGACACTGAGGCACCCACTCTGACACTGTGTCCTACTCAGGCAGGGGTGAGGAGGGCGCTCAGCCCAGAAACCACAGCCCTGTCCTGCCTGCGGAGGAGGAGCATCCTGTACAGGGACCCAAGGCTCCTCCAGGCTTATTAAACCCATGTATCCATGGGCCTGGGAAAGTTTACAAACTTCCCCTATTGATCAGGACACAGCAAGCCTGAGCGTCGCCACGCCAACCCATCAGCTTGAGGAGAGGAGGCCTGAGCTCTAAACTGAGATCAGGGAGCACAGGTTGAAGTCCCAGGGCTGCGGTAATTGAGAGTTTTATAGTCTCTTCTTTAATAATGTGAGCTTACTGAGGTTTGTAATTGGTAAGATTTTTTGCCATGCAGTCCTTATAGAATAAAATCAAATTATGACAAGAGGGAATGATTACTGTATTTCTCGCCTAAGAAATAACTTGACCTTCAATGGCCTATAAATAGGACCATTTCAGATTTGGAGGGCATCGTTGGAATCAGTAACACCTCCACTTTCAAGAGTTTAGACTCTTGGACATGTTTTGTAATATCGTGTGGTCTTAGTTTACTACTTTGCATAAATAGATGAAAGTTCTTGTCTGACTTAACAAGGCTATGCTGAGATTCCAAAGAGATAACGCAAGAGTATGGGGAAAACTACTAGGAGCAGCAAAAATCCTGGAGATTATGTTTCTGTGATTACAAGTGATGCTAAGAAGGCAAGAAGGGGCCAGGTGGCCTCTGTGAGCTGGATCTGACTTGCTGTCTGACTCTCCCTCAGCTCCTGAACCCCGCCCACCAAGATGTCCTGCCAGCAGAACCAGCAGCAGTGCCAGCCCCCTCCCAAGTGCCCCCCCAAGTGCCCCGTCCCTAAGTGCCCCCCCAAGTGCCCCCCCAAGTGCCCTCCAGTCTCTTCCTGCTGCAGTGTGAGCTCTGGCGGCTGCTGTGGCTCCAGCTGTGGGGGAGGGGGCTGCTGCAGCTCTGGGCATGGGGGCTGCTGCCTGAGCCACCACAGGCGCCGCAGGTCCCACCGCAGACACCAGAGCTCTGACTGCTGCAGCCAGCCCTCGGGGGGCTCAGGGTGCTGCGGAGGGGGAAGCGGCCAGTCCTCTGGAGGCGACTGCTGCTGCTGAAGCGAACCCTGAACCAAGAAGAGCTGACCTGGGGGCAGCAAATGGCCAGAAACCTCCTCCTCCTGCTCCTCCTGCTGGGCCTGCCCATGTTGCTGGGGGTGTGGGTGAGGCCTTTGGAACCCTGTGTCCTGGGGTCCAGGAGCCCAGAACCTCTCCCCCAAACCCATCAATTGCCCTCTTCCCCATATGTGTGGCTGCCCGGCTGCCCTAGGAACCCCAAAGCACACACCCCATGTCCCTCTGCAGCTTCTTTTTTGGCCTGAACCAGCCTGGTGTGAAACAATAAAACTAGAAATCTGCATTCCTTCTTGTCTGGACTCATTTTTTAATTTCTATATCCTCTTTCTCATACTCTGTCCTCAATTCCTGCCTCCCCTACTGCCTCGGTATCTACAGACTTTGTTCAAATTTACTTCTTGTGCCACTAGTGTCATTTATAGCAAAACAAACTGTTATTGATCCAGAATCTAATCCAGGATCCAACACTGCATTTAGTGGCCATGATTCTTCAGTCTCCTGTGATCTCCAATGGTCTGTCAGGCTCTTTGTCTTTCACGACCTGGGGATTTTTAAAGGGCTGTTGGTTTTTGGAACCAAACCCTCAATGAGGTTTGTCTGAATTTTTCTCTTGACTGGATGTGATTCTGCATTTTTGTAAAGATCCCACAGAAGTGATGCTACATCCTTCCTAGACCCTGATGTCCAGCTTCCCATGATATTTAACTAACCCAGTCTCGGGATCCACAAGTTTGGAATGCCAGTGTTTGGGAAGGGTTCTGATAAAGCTGAGACAATGAATTTCTAGATTCTGCCCAATCTGTCTTGGGGGGCAGTAAATGCAGCCTTTCCAGCCCCATCTGAAGAAACTCACCCTGTATTGCCCAAGGAAATTATAATGGTCTCCCCTGAAGTGCTATTGGTTCTCTTCAGGACCCACCCCCACCATCTCCCTTTGTTTCTAGACAGATAAGTGGACTCAAGTCCCAGTAGCCCCAAAAGGCAAGGCATGAAGTGTGACCCATGACCAGGTGTACTGGACTGCAAAACAACTACATGACTTTTTCCAGTGTGTAGAGACTCAAACACAAGGAATGTGCGTGGAATGGCTATTAGGGGTGTGGGTTTTCTTTGTCTTTCATGATGCTATTTTTTATGATCCATTGGTTTTTATAGAGTGCCCCTCGATTCAGATTTATCTGATGTTCTGTCTTGGATGGATGTAATTTTTGGATTTTTGTAGGGATCCCACAGAAGCAGTGCTGTGTCCTTCTTAGAGCCTCCTATCCAGCTTCATTGATTGCATAATTGTCCCATTCCTGATGAGGTAACTTTGGTTGCTTGGTTTAGATGGTATCTGTCAAGTTTACTCATTGCTCTAGTTACTATATTTCTTCTTAATAAATAACTTATGAATGATACTTTGATAGTGTTTAAATATTTATATCTTATCAAATATTTACCCAGATCTTTTTATGGCATCTGTTGAACTTCATATGAGAGTATTATTACTATGATATTACTGATATCATTGATTATAATTTGTATGTTAAATATTGATCTTATATCCTGCTACCCTACTGTACTCTTATATCTAATTTACTGCAGTGAACATTCTTATGAATGCATTTCTCTTGTATCACATCTTTATTTCCTTAGGCTTATTTCCTAGAAAAAATTATTGAGTGAAAGGCTATGTTCATTTTAATTTTAAATTGATCACACACTAGTAAGTACTAACTTTCCATCCAGAATAATTATACCAACTTATATTGCCACCCAAAACATGAATGTTTATCTCCACAAAGTTCACACATCTCAAATTTTATTATCCACAACAAGTATTGTTTTGAAACAGGTAAATTAATCTGATAAACCACATATCCAAATACAAGACATTTCTTCTTTTTTTTTCAGTTTTAAAAATATTAGTAATGTTGGGAGTTTCCATCATGGCGCAGTGGAAACGAATCCAATCAGGAACGATGAGGTTGCGGGTTTGATCCCTGGCCTCGCTCAGTGGGCTAAGGATCTGGCAATGCCATGAGCTGTGGGGTAGGTCGCAGAGCAGCTTGGATCCTGTGTTGCTGTGACTGTGGTGTAGGCTGGCAGCTGTAGCTCCAATTGGACCCCTAGCCTGGGAACCTCCATATGCCACGGGTGCAGTCCTAAAAAGCAAAAAATATATATATTAGCAATGTTGAACATTGTATGGCTGTTAGCACAACTGATGCCATCTTGGGCTGAGTTAAAATTCTCTCCTTCCACTGATACTACCATGACTATAGTGTGTCGTTCTTTCCTCTGTTGTCAAGGGCTTTGTAATTAACAGATGTTTTCTGATTATTAGATTCAGGTAACATCCATGTTCCAATAGTTTCCAGATGTGGTACATATATACAATGGAACACTACTCAGTCATAAAAAAGAAAGAAAGAATGGCATTTGCAGCAACACAGATGCAACTAGACATTCTCATACTAGGTGAAGTAAGTCAGAAGAAAAGACAAATACTGTATGATATTACTTACATGTGGAATCTAAAATATGGCACAGATGAATCAATCTACAAGACAGAAAAAGATTTACAGACCTGGAGAACAGACTCGTGGTTGCCAAGGGGGAGGGGGACAGGAGTGGGATGGATTGGGAGTTTGGGGTTGGTAGATGCAAATTATTACATTCAGAATGGATAATCAATGAGGTCCTACAGTACAGCACAGGGAACTATATCCAGTCTCTTGGGAGAGACCATGATAGAAGATAATACAAGAAAATATAAGATCATATATATATGTATGTATGTATATATATATCTTACATATATCTTATATATATACAGATCTCATATCTTATATATATGTATGACTGGGTATGTATGTATATTGTATGTATGACTGGATCACTTTGCTGTACAGCAGAAATTGGCATAATACTGTAAGTCAACTATACTTCAACTTAAAAAAAAGAAAAAAGACGTTTGCTGACATATTCGTGGTACCCATGAGGTTAGTTATGCATCATAAATCAGATAAGGTCTTGACTTAGGAATGCACTCTCTGTCTCCAAGCACCTACCCCCAAACCATAGGTTTGGTGTAAAACTATCGTCACGGTCCCGCGGGTTGGAGTGCCGCTGCTCATGCTTCTAAATCACCATTGCCTGATCCTGATCCCACCTATAAGTAAGTTAACCACAATGAACTTCGTATTTGTACTTTATGGAGATGCCTGCTTTGTTTTTTGGTGTCAAGATACCCTCTCAGTTCGGTGGGCACTTTTTGTTCCCGCCATCCTTGGACAAACATCTTTTCAAATTTTCCTTACCTTTGCTTGTGTGTGTGTGTGTGTGTGTGTGTGTGAGAGAGAGAGAAAGAGATACCAAACACCCCTTTCCCTTGTCCATTAGATTTTTTCATATTTTATTTTTACTTCTTAATTTATAAGATATATATATTTTTGAATTTGGGACATTAGTTCCTTACCTGGCACAGGTTTTGTATTTTTCTCTAGTTGATTACTTGTCTTTTTGCCTTACATGGGGTGTTTTTTTGCCATATGAAAATAAATTTCTATGTAATATGTAAATATTTTATTTACACATTATGGGTTCTGTGCCATTCTTAAAAGTTTTCTCTACTTAATAAATAACAATCATCTATATTTTCTATTTCCTTTAGAGTAGAGTTTCATCATTTATAAAATAAAAGAAAGTTTTGCAAGAACAGGAAAAAACTAAAATTTGTTAATGCATTGCTAGTTTCCAACTCAGAAGGGAGGAGAGTGGGAAGGCACAAAGAAAAATCAATAGACACTAAATCACTTCACATTAAATCTTAGCAGTGCCTCCTCCAGCTTCTTGAGAAGATGAAAGAATGAAAATGGGGAGTTCCCGTCGTGGCTCAGTGGTTAACAAATTCGACTAGGAACCATGAGGTTGCAGGTTCAATCCCTGGCCTTGCTCACTGGGTTAAGGATCTGGCGTTGCCGTGAGCTGTGGTGCAGGTCGCAGACGTGGCTTGGAACCCGCGCTGCTGTGGCTCTGGTGGAGGCTGGTGGCTACAGCTCTGATTCGACCGCTAGCCTGGGAAACTCCATATGCCTTGGCAAAAAGATTAAAAAAAAAAAAAAAAAAGAATGAAAACGTAAGAGACAGCGTCCTTGAAGGACTGGGTAGTCAAAATAATTATTGAATGGTCCCAAAGCCATGAGTAGCTAATATCTAAGGCCAAAGGGTCAGGAAGATATGGTTGTAGTCATGCTTCTGACTCATCACCTCGGTCCAGGCACACTGATAGTTTGGATGTTAACCTGCCTCGAGGCAGAGGCGTGGATCTGATGACCTCTTTGCCCCATCATTCTAGGAATCAGGAGCTGGGCTGCTGTGTGAACCATGGCGGGGATATCCCAGCCACTCCCCCAAAACTAAGCTCCTTGAAACTACGCCAACGTCACACCCAGGTGAGACTGGGGCAGGACTCCGCAGGGTGATGCGGCCGTCACAGCTCACTGTGCCTGTCTCAGCCTGCGGTCTCCTAGGAGGATGACCTAAGCCATAGGAGACAGCTATGTAAACTGCAAACTACTTCTAGTGAAGAGATTTTTTAAAATCTCTTAACCACCTACGTGTGAATAAACGTGTATTAGCTGCTGAAGGGGAAGCAGAAACATAAGTCCCAAGTTGTGTTCTCAAGGGGTTTATGAAAATCTCATTTATAAGTTGTGACACTTAAAAGATATGGAATGAGTGGGACTTGAACTCACTGTCTCAGGATGGAAAACATGAAATAAAGTGTAGGACTAGGATATGGAGAGACATGTTTGCAGCCCAGCCAATATGCCAGTTCTCCTTGGGAAGCAAAGCAGAAATTGCAGCAGGTGTATCAAGTCATATTGCCGATAGCCTTGGACATACATCAAAGTGCTGACCTTGATCCTGGACACAGTGTGGCGCCTGGCATGAGGCTTCTTTAAAGGGCAGGGGTGCTGATTTCTGGAGTGCAGGATGGTGAGAGAAAGATCAAGTTTGGGTCCCAGGGAAGATTAAAATCCAGGAGAAACCATGGCAAATGGGAGGTAGTAAACCATCAGGGAAGGCTGTGCACCTTGAGATATCTGATGCTGAGAACACTAAACAAGGTGGATTCCATATCTATATATTTGTCTATATTATATGTACTGTTGAACAGTTTTAAATACCCACAATTGTGTGCACACACACATCTCACCAGATACGGGCTCTCCTTGTTCACCATGACCTAGGCATAGACATTATTGAATTATTCTTTTTCTTTTTTGGCCACACCCACAGCATATGGAAGTTCCCATGCCAGGGACTGAACTTGAACTGCAGTTGCAAACTGCCACATGAAGCCATGGCATCCTTAACCTTCTGTGCCACATAGGAACATCCTGTGCTTGTTTTGTTTTGATATTCCTGAATTGTAATCATCTCAGGCTCTAGAGAGTTATCTCAGACTCTTCTGGAGGGAGGATTTTCTTCTCATCATGACTTCTAGGTTTAATTTGCCTTCATCTAATTAAATCACTTATTTTTAATTTTTATATTTATTTATTTACCTATTTGTCTTAACAAATAGCTATTCCTTATGACTTAGGCTGTCCTCATAGGAGACTGGACTCTGTGACAGGCACAGAGGTGAGTTGGCCACATAGTCCTGAAACATCTGTCCCTGTCTCACGGGGTGTGATGTTTTTTCTCCTGCTCAGATTGTTCCAAAAGGCTTAGTAATTGGGAAGTGATCAGAATGTGGATTCCTGCTCCTGATTTCTGGAATGATGAGGTTGAGATGCTTCTGCTCTATGCAGGGCAACACCCAAACTGTCAGCTGACCTGACTTGAATATCAGTGATGAGTCAGCAGCCTAATGATATCACAAAGACAGGATTTTAAGCCTTGACTATGAAATCCCATGGCTTTGCCAGCAGTTCGATATAAACATTTTGGCCAGCATTGGCTTTCTGAACTTCTCTATTTGTCAAGGTGTCTGCTTCCTTCCTCTTTTGGTTGAGTTGAATACCACGTACAGGTCACCAATCGTAGAGGAGAACTCTAAACACCTCTGCCTACAGCATCTGGGTGGGCAAGGAAAGTTGCCAAGGGAAACACAGCAGAGTCAAGCACTGAATGGAACAACACTTAACTGACAGAGAAGAGACAGCAAGATCAGCTTCAATAGTGGACATCAATCCCCCTTGGCTAGTGGGGGGCAAGGGCAATTGGCCTACATGTATTCCTCTCCTGTAGCAGTGGAGGCTTTCTATCCTTCCCCTTGGAGGAGAAATGTCACAGTGGAGTTGGCAGGTACCATAGGAAGAGCATCCTATAAGCAGAGACGAAGAGCATGCATTGAACATGAAATGAGGAAAGATGTTCCACATAAGGTGATGAGCCCAGCAGAGCCTATGTGGGCTCTTTATACCTTGGTAAGGGAGTGTTCCAGCTCCAAGGCTCCCTTCATGCAGCTGAGACTGCCTTTCCCAACAATTTAATTATGTCATTTTCACCACCTCATGGAGTGGAAAGAAACATGGCTGAAATTCAATGAGAAATCATATAAACTGAGTAATTGCTTTTTCTCTGTGTCAGAACCAGCACCAAGCAAACTGGTAATCTTCATTTCATTTTCTCCATTTCTATAAACCCTTTAAACAATTATAGAGAATGAATCAGGAGTTCCTTTTTTTGGTCCAGCGTCAGTTGACTATAGATACAGGGGTCTGTTTCTGAGCTATCTATCTATTCTGTGCCATTGATCTGTTATCTATTATTTTGCCAATACCAAACTGTGTTGATTATACAGCTTTATAGAAAGTCTTGAAGTCAGGGACTGCCAGTTCTATGACTTTATTCTCCTTCAATATTTTATTGGCTATTCCAAGTCTTTACCTGTCCACATAAACTTTGGAATCAATTTACTGATACCCATGAAATAGCTTCTGGGGGTTTGATTGGGATTGCACTGAATCTATAGATCAAGTTGGGAAGAATACACATCTTAATAATATTGAGTCTTCTAATCCGTAAATATGGAATATCCCTCCATTTATTTAGTTCTTTGATTTCATTTGCCAGAGTTTTATAGTTTTCTGTCTATTGTTCTTAAACATATTTTGTTAGATTTATACCTAAATGTTTAATCTTGAGGGATGCTATTATAAATGGTACTGCATTTTTTTTTTTCCATCTCAAGTGCCACTTGTTCATTGCTGGTACATAGAACAACAATTGAATCTTGCTTATTAACTTTGTATCCTTCACCTTTATTTCTATATTCTTTATTATTACCAAGAGGGTTTTTTATTGATTCTTTTAGATTTTCTTTTTATTTATTTATTTATTTTTGGTCTTTTTGCTATTTCTTTGGGCCGCTCCCACGGCATATGGAGGTTCCCAGGCTAGGGGTTGAATCGGAGCTGTAGCCACCGGCCTACGCCAGAGCCACAGCAACGCGGGATCCGAGCTGCGTCTGCAACCTACACCACAGCTCACGGCAACGCCGGATCGTTAACCCACTGAGCCAGGGCAGGGACCGAACCCGCAACCTCATGGTTCCTAGTCGGATTCGTTAACCACTGCGCCACGACGGGAACTCCTGATTCTTTTAGATTTTCTACAGAGACAACCATGTCATCTGTGAAAAAGGAGAGTTTATTTCTTCCTTCCCAAACTGCATATCTTTAATTTACTTTTTCTTAACTTATCACATTAGCTAGTGTGTCCAGTATGACCATGTGGTTAGGGGACATCCTTGTTAGTACTTAATCTTAGAGGGAAAGCTTTGAGTTTCTCACCAATTTTGTATCCTTCCAACTTTTTGATGGTGTTTTCTACCATTTAGAATTGAATTTTTCCATATCTAACCACATAGATCACATGTATCTACATTTTCCTTCATATTTTATGGATTTTGTGTTATTCCTAAAACTGTCTCCAAATAATAACTACCAACTATATTTTTAGGATATGAATTGCATTTGATATATTGCACTACATATATTGACAAAACTCATTGAATTGCATATTAAAATTAGTGAATTTTATTTCATATAAATTATAGAGCAGTAATGTGATTTTTAAATTTAAAACATAAATTTAAATGTATTTAAATTTAGATTTATTCCATATATATGTATTTATATATGTTGTATATTTAAAATGAACGGGGATGGAGTCCCGCTGTGGCACATCAGTATCAAACTGGACTATATTCATCAAGATGCAGGTTCAATCCCTGGCCCTGATCAGTGAGTTAAGGATCCAGTGTTGGCATGAGCTGTGGTGTAAGTCGCAGATGCACTTCGGATCTGGCATTGCTGTAGCTGTAGTATAGGTCAGTAGCTGCAGCTCCAATTCAACCCCTAGCCTGGGAACTTCCATATGCCATTAGGGCAGCCCTAAAAATAACTAACTAAATAAATAAATAAGTAAATAAAAATAAAACGAAGGTGGAGTCAGACAGAGACTGATTAGGAGAAGGGCGGGAGTGGGAACACAGGGATGAGGAATGATGGTGGGAAGAGAGAAGACAGCGTCTGTCTCCTGGCCGTGTCTGAGGGACAAAATTAGATATGTGAAGGGAACCAGAAGTTGAAGAACCAATGTTCACAATTAATGCTGCTTCAGGGCCTTGGTTAAAAGGGAAAATAAAGAATTAGGGGAAAACACAAACCTACAAAAATACAAACTTTTCCCTCCTGACCCTTGACCCTGCCTGTCATCTGTCTGCTGAGGCCTCTGCCGCCCCCAGCAGAAGAGGGAGGGAACTAGAACCGTGGTGACGAAGATGGGGAAATGAAATCAGTCTATACCAAGTCAGGGAGCAGGCTGCATTTATTTCAATACAGGGTTACAGAATGCAAGAAGGTGCAGAGGGATGGGGAGGGAAGTCAGGAACTAGGTTTTAGAGAGAGGTGTTGGGCTTTTGGACACCAGGGTAGTGGAGTTTTTGCCAGGAGGTCTCAGCCATTCACGGAGATCAGGGGGAAGAAAAGCTCAGGGTCCGCTTCAGCAGCAGCAGTCGCCTCCAGAGGACTGGCCGCTCCCCCCTCCGCAGCACCCTGAGCCCCCCGAGGGCTGGCTGCAGCAGTCAGAGCTCTGGTGTCTGCGGTGGGACCTGCGGCGCCTGTGGTGGCTCAGGCAGCAGCCCCCATGCCCAGAGCTGCAGCAGCCCCCTCCCCCACAGCTGGAGCCACAGCAGCCCCCAGAGCTCACACTGCAGCAGGAGGAGACTGGAGGGCACTTGGGGGGGCACTTGGGGGGGCACTTGGGAGGGGGCTGGCACTGCTGCTGGTTCTGCTGGCAGGACATCTTGGTGGGCGGGGTTCAGGAGCTGAGGGAGAGTCAGACAGCAAGTCAGATCCAGCACAGGGACGGCTCCCAGACTTTCCCTGACCTTTCAGTGTCTTTCTAGTCCCTTAATTTTGAACTGTTTAAATGGAGTCATAGATACTTCGTCACTGAAAGTTTTGTGATTCCTAATAGTTAGGCAAATGCCCTGACATGATCTCCCTTGGGTCTCACAATTTATATTTAAGATAGGCTAGGATTAACATCATCTTTTACAAAATAGGCAACTGTGGCAAAAATCAGTAAGAAACAGCCCTGCCCTAATTAAACATCCAGTTAAGTGAAGGAGGCAGTTTCTCCTACGGTGTCATCCCAAACCTTGAAATCCTCCAGTACAGAAACCAGTACAGAATTTAAACCTTCTCTTGAAGACAGAAAATTGAGGATTGTCTCTTGGGAGAGCTTTCTAGATAATTTTGAATTTGGATGTGCTGATTGTGAATGGTCCAGGAGGCCTCCTGGTCTCATCAGGTCACCCCACGGCCTCGCACTGTTATCTCGTCACAGTGATGTTCAACCTGTCGTGACCAACTTCTTACGCGGATTCTCGGTTCTAGTTCAGATCCATAGATACGTGGGTTTTAAAGAGCTCCAAAGCAGCCTCTGATTAGCTTAAGCTGTTGGTCGAGAACTGCTATCTCCAGGTCATCTTTATAAGGAGGGTTGTGATTTTTCTCTCAAAGGTGATGTCCCTTATGAAAGCTGGTCTAATAGGGCCTGACGCTCAGTGCTTGGATTCCCTCAGACCTGAGAGCCCAGCCGAGCGGAGCTCAGTCTGGCACAGCACAAGGCACAGCCATCTATCCTCTTCTCCCCCGTGGTCCCAGGTGGCCTCCCCTTCCTCAGTCTTCCTGAGGCTTCTCTCCTGCTACCTACACGGCCCCCAGCCTCCCAAGACCCTGTCCCGCCTACCCTCTGCTCTGGACTGAGTGTCCCTCTCTTGATGACCCCGCTCCCGTGCCCAGAGGACACTCACCTGTGCACACGCAGCGCAGGGGCCGTCAGCGCCTCAGGAGGGCAGTGGATGGAGGTGCTCTGGCCCCGAGCCCCTTTTATCCTGGCCTTGGGCTCTGCCCTCAGGTGTGAGCCAGGGCCTGGGCATGAGAGGACCGCCTCCTGCCACCTACATGGGTCCTGTGACAGATGATGACTGGCAGCTCCTCCCTGCCTCCCTCCACGGGGCACAGGGCAGCTGCTTTCCCCTCGGAAGCGGGCTGCTCAGGAGTGGCGATGGGGTAGAACAGGCCCCACCCAGAATCCCCGCGCTTGATCTTCCAGGAAGATCCCCGCCTTGCTTAATTTTGGAGCTTGAAATTCCAACTTGTTTTTTCTTTACTCCCAAGTCTCTCTGTCTGCTTGTTTGTTTTTATGGCCATACCTGTGGCCTCTGGAAGTTCCCAGGCTAGGAGGCAAATCTGAAGTGCAGCTGCCGGCCTACACCACAACCACAAGGCCACACTGGATCCGTACCATCTGCTACCTATGCCAAGGCTTGCGGCAATGCTGGATCTTTAACCCACTGATCCAGGCCAGGGATCGAACTGGCATCCTCACAGAGACAACATTGGATCCTTAACCTGCCGAGCCACAACGGGTACTCCTTGCCCTCCCAGATATAAATTCAAGAGTTCTAGGGGGTTCCCGTCGTGGCTCAGTGGTTAACGAATCCGACTAGGAACCATGAGGTTGTGGGTTGGATCCCTGGCCTTGCTCAGTGGGTTAAGGATCCAGCGTTGCCGTGAGCTGTGGTGTAGGTTGCAGACACAGCTCGGATCCTGCGTTGCTGTGGCTCTGGCATAGGCCGGTGGCTACTGCCCCAATTGGACCCCCTAGCCTGGGAACCTCCATATGCCACGGGAACAGCCCTAGAAAAGACAAAAAAAAAAAAAAAAAATTCAAGAGTTCTAAGAAATCTGGTTTAAACCAATTTCCATAGAATCCTCTAACTTTCTATTATCTTATATGTGTGTGTGCATGTGTGTGTACACACGTGTGTGTTTGTACATGTACGTGTAGTATGGTAATTAAGAATCTCATTTTAAAGAGTCAGACAGACCTAAGAGAGAATCCTGGTTGTCACCTATTAGCTGCTCGACTTTGTGAAAAACAACAACAAAACACATCCTTCTTGTTCTCAGTTTTGTCAATCTATAATAGAGACAATATAAGTCTCTCCAGGGGTGTGAGAGTCAGTGAACTAATGCAAAGGACATTTCTGGTAGAGAGTTTATATAACATGCTACATTCTCTAAACAAATGCCAACATATTCATTAAAAAAAGGACAAGATGTCTTATAAAAAGAGTGGATCTGCGTAACCTGACCCCCTTGCTGTACAGTGAGAAAATTAAAAAAATTATAAAAAAAAAGAGTGGATCTGGCTTTAAAATACAAGATCATTTTATTGGTTGAGGTTATTGGTAGGTTTTTACAAGAAAACATGACTCACAGACAGAGAACAGACCTGTGGTTGCCAAGGGGTAAGGGGGAGGGAGTGGGATGGACTGGGAGTTGGGGTTAGTAGATGCAAACTATTACATTTAGAATGGACAGGCAATGCGGTCCTACTGTAGAGCACAGGGAACCATATCTAGTGTCTTGGGGTAGACCGTGATGGAAGATAATATGAGAAAAAGAATGTGTATATATGTGAATGACTGGGTCACTAGGCTGTACAGCAAAAATGGTCACAACACTGTAAATCCACTTTTCTTTTTTTCTGCTTTTTAGGGTCCCACTTTCGGCATATGGAAGTTCCCAGGCTAGGGGTTGAATTGGGGCTACAGATGCCGGCCACAGCCACAGCCACAGCAATGCAACTTCTGAGCCGTATCTGTGACCTACACCACAGCGCATGGCAATGCCAGATCCTTAACCCACTGAGTGAGGCCAGGGATCAAACCCACAACCTCATGGTTCCTAGTCAGATTCATTTACACTGTGCCACAATGGGAACTCCTCTACATTAATTTTAAAAAATTATGTAACAAGAGGAAAATATGAATCAAGAATGAAGTTTTATAGAGAGATGACTAAATCTGCTAATTAGATTGAGAATTCGGATTTTCCAAGGGTCGTATGGGAGGGCTGAGGTGAAGTTCACAGCCAAGAGAGAGGAAAGGTGGTGAAGAGATAGGGAAATTGTGGAAGGCTGGGCAGACCTGGAATAAAACAGTCAAGGGACAAACATCTCCAGTGCAGTGGCAGCCACAAGCTGTTTAAGAACATGAATATCTAACACTTCATATGATTTTTTTTTTTTTTTTGGTCTCTTTCTGTTTTCCGAGTGTCTCTCAACTTCTAGTCTCTGAGGGTCTCAATTCAGTTATCTATATAAACACAGACTTTTCTTACTAGAACTATTGCTATTTTCACATTTGTAGGAGATTAAGGGAAAGGGCCAGAGTTTGCATCTGGGTTGAGAGTCAGTCAGATAACAAGGGCCCCCCTCTATGGTATCTCGAGGTTATTAAACAACCAGACTAATTTATTAGATGAAGGAGAACTGGAGCTAGAGATGATTATATAAAGAAAGTCTATTTTCCTCAGGCTTAGAGAAGAATTCTGGAATAGCCTAGACTCCGAATGGATGTTGATTTGATAATATCCTGGTCACTTTGTGCAGTGCAAACCCTACCAGTAAGCGGCTGAGATACGCAGTGTGTGTGTGTGTGTGTGTTTGTGTATACTTCTACTTAGTACAGAGACCATGAGAGAGACTAAATCTATGAAGATATGTATGTGTATGCACACACACACACACACACGTACACATACCCATATACACACGTACACCTCTTGCCATGTCTCTCTTGGTGTTGGGTTGCCTGGAGTCCAGCCTTCCCTAAATTGTTCTGCCTCTTCTGTGCCTTATTTCCCCACTGTTCCATCCCTCACCAGGATTCACTTCCTCACTGAAATGTATTCTTCATTGGGTTCCTTCTCTCACCCTCAGAAATAATTGTCCCAGATCACTAAGGGTATCTCATCTTGGGGTCCCCACTGGATCCATGATGAGCCTCCATCCTTACTGATTGATGATGTCTGAGGCCTGTGCCATCTGACCCTGTGCTGTGTCTCCAGGGCAGGCTTTGCTCCCTCCTTTCAGCAACAGTCTTCTTCAGCTACAAGGGCTTATGTTTTCCATTGTAACTTGTTCTCAGTTTTCAAACTCCCATGCTTTATTCCGTGATTTATGTATTTCTGAAACTGTGCTGTCAAACACAACTTGCTGTGGTATCTTTTTATGTGTCTTTTCACTCAAACACGCTTCTGGAAATCTTTCCTTGAATCTCCAGCTTGGGTCTTGTGTTTCTAGGTTCCTTATCAGCTCCTAAGACAGGGATGTGCATTCAATGGGTAATGAGGTTTAAAATCTGTTCATTAATATTAACGTTAACTTTATGACTTAAGCCATGGTCATCAGAATCTGCACTCTGAGATCCTCACTTTACAGTGTGCTGGCCTTATCACCCTGCAGAAATCTGCCACCGAAGTGCCTGGTATGGACCAAGACGTTCCAAAGAGTGTAATTAGTGAGAATGTAGTCGTGACATTGATTACTTGGTTCACACAGGTAGTTCTGATTCAGGAATCCAGTTCATCCATTCCAAGGATGATGGGACATGGAAGCTATTCTGTCCATGCCTCTGCCACCACAAAGCGCAGTGCCCCAGCATCAGCTAATCTCACATGGTTTAGCAGCATGATGTAACACCTTGAGGTCACACCAAAGACTGGGATTAGATCTCAATGATCTTAATGGTGTGGGGACTTTTTTTTTTTCATTTTTAAAATTTTATTGAAGTGTAGTTGATCTACAAGGTTGTGATAATTTCTGCTATACAGCAAAGTGATTCAGTTATACGTGTACACACATCCATTCTCTTTCAGACACTTTTCCTACATAGATCATCACAGGAAAGAGTTCTCTGTGCTATACAGCAGGTGCCCATTGACCGATTATTCCACATACCTCAGTGTGCAGATGCTCATCCCAAACCCTGGTTTGGGTACACTTTAATATAAACAATATGCACTAGGAAAGCCCTTATTTTCTGAGAGATCACGTTGTCAGACTCTTATAATCTCAGGAGGCAGAAGAATGTTGACATGTGGTGAGAACTCTTTCACACTCAGTGAATTTTACTCTGCATTCCAGAGCCAGCATTATACACGTGTGTGATTCTTAATTTGTTTCTGTCCACTGCCAACATCTACTTATAGTAACGACTATAAATCAGTAATCCAAATGACTAGAACTTGTACCTAATTATTTTTTTATAAGTAGTTAGTAAGATATTTTAAGCATGGCGAAAAATATTAATACATTTCAACACAGTAGAAATTTTTGTAGGGCAGAAAACATGAAGGAATATGTAAAAAACTTGGTTTAGGAATTCCCATCATGACACAGTGGGTTAAGAAACCAACTGCAGACGTGTGGAATCTGAAAAGAGGACAGACTGAACTTCTTTGCAGAACAGACGCTGACTCACAGACATTGAAAAACTTATGGTCTCCAGAGGAGACAGTTTGGGGGGTAGGAGGATGTGCTTGGGCTGTGGGATGGAAATCCTGTGAAATCAGATTGTTATGATCTTTGTATAACTACAGATGTGATAAATTTATTTGAGTAATAAAAAAATGAAAAAAAAAAAAGAAAAACAAAAAAAAGAGGACTTTGGTCCAGAAAAACAAAACAAACAAACAAAAAAAACCCAACTGCAGTGGCTCAGGTCACTGCAGCAGTGTGGATTCAATCCCTGGCCTCGCACAGTGGATTAAAAGATCTGGCATTGCCACAGCTGTGGCATAGGTCACAGCTGCGACTCATATTCAATCTCTGACCTGGGAACTTTCATATACTGTGGATTCGGTCCTAAAAAAAAAAAAGGCAAAAAACACTTGGTTTAAACCAAATTGTGTGTAGTCATTAAAAGAACATTGGGATGGAAGGAAAGGTGGGGCAGGGCTAGGGACGAGGAGTGGGAGGGGGAAGGGTGGTTCCTAGAAGGAATGGTAAGATCTCTCAAGGCAGGCCCCCTCCAGGAAGAAGATGATGGGGAATGATGGCAGGGATTTTCCCAGCCTGCATCCATTTCTGAGCAGCCATATTCCTTGCTGGGAGCAGCTGCCCTGAGCCCCGTGGAGGCAGGCAGGAAGGAGCTGCCAGCCATCACCTGTCACAGGACACACGTGGGTGGCAGGAGGCGGTCCTCTCATGCTCAGGCCTTGGCTCACACCTGAGGGCAGAGCCCAAGACCAGGATAAAAGGAGCTCAGGGCCAGAGCACCTCCATCCACTGCCCTCCTGAGGCACTGACGGCCCCTGTGCTGCGTGTGTACAGGTGAGTGTCCTCTGGGTGTGGGACCAGGGCTGTCCACAAAGGGACACTCAGACCAGAGAAGAGGGGCAGGGCCTTTGCAGTGTGTGTGGCAGGAGGAAGGTGAGAAGAGGATGAAGGTGGTCCTTACTGGCAAAATAACAAGGCTCAGGAAGACTGAGGGAGGGGGGCAATGAGGAGGCTGGGGAGAGGACATGGGAGGAGGGTTGTGTAATTGTGATTTAGTGCTCGAGAGAAACCCAGGATGTATTGTTTGGTCAGTGATCCCAAGGATTTTCCACTTTGACCATCACACGAACCCACACTACACTACCTGCAGCTGTGTTCATCAAGGGACGTTTATCTTTGAAAACACAACTGTCCCTCCCGGAAAAGCAGAGACCAGAACAGTGGTACTTGGCAGGTAGAGAGGAAATCAGAACTGACTGACCCATTATAAGCACTCAGATTAGTGAATCTACAGAGTTAAGTAAGCACCACCCAAATCTTGGTGCGGAGGGATGAGTGTCTGCCGAGAATGCCAGAGCATGGGATCTGGGCAGGGGCTTGGGTGCAAGTCCCAGCTTTCGTTAAATGTGTAGCTAGTTCTCCCAGGCAATCTCCAATATCCTGTGCAGTCAGGAACTTCTGTGTCCCTACAGGACAAGCCGAAGAAATTCTCCAAGAGGGAATGATTGTTTCCCTAAAGAAATGACTTCATTTCTAAATTGCTCTCTAGATTGTTTCTGTGATTCTTATGGTATATTACAGGTGGTCTCCTACATACTAGATGTTTGGTTTTGAGAACATTTTTTTAACATCTTTTGGTTTCAGTTTTCTAATTATAACACAAATGATAATGCTTCATAAAAATATTTGCCATAAAAATAGGACATAAGAGCATCTGAGCAATAATTAGAAATAATAAAACTTCCAGTATTTAATTATCTGGGACTATGTTTAACAGTTTATCAAACTTAAGTGGCTAGAAAGCTGCTGAAGGGGCGAGGTGGCCTCTCTGAGCAGGATCTGACTTGCTGTCTGACTCTCCCTCAGCTCCTGAACCCCGCCCACCAAGATGTCCTGCCAGCAGAACCAGCAGCAGTGCCAGCCCCCTCCCAAGTGCCCCCCCAAGTGCCCCGTCCCTAAGTGTCCCCCCAAGTGCCCCCCCAAGTGCCCTCCAGTCTCTTCCTGCTGCAGTGTGAGCTCTGGGGGCTGCTGTGGCTCCAGCTGTGGGGGAGGGGGCTGCTGCAGCTCTGGGCATGGGGGCTGCTGCCTGAGCCACCACAGGCGCCGCAGGTCCCACCGCAGACACCAGAGCTCTGACTGCTGCAGCCAGCCCTCGGGGGGCTCTGGGTGCTGCGGAGGGGGAAGCGGCCAGTCCTCTGGAGGTGACTGCTGCTGCTGAAGCGAACCCTGAACCAAGAAGAGCTGACCTGGGGGCAGCAAATGGCCAGAAACCTCCTCCTCCTGCTCCTCTTGGGCTTGCCTGAGGGTCTGAAAATCCAGGGAAGGTTCTGCGCTCTGGGCTGGAGTGTCCCTCTGCCTGGAGATTCAGAAGCCTGAATCGGCTCTCAAGAATCTATGTGCTGACCTCTGACACCAACTGTGTTGTCTGCCTGGAATGCCCAAACCACAGACTCGAACTCCCTCCCCAGCTAATCCCCTTGTAGACTGCAGCCTCGAATGAAACAATAAAACAAGAAATCGGCTCACCATCTTGTCCTAGATGCTTCCTTGCCTGCTCATGCGCCAATATTCTTTACATCACTTCCCACTCTCTTGCCGGCTGAGACCTGGGAAATCAAATATGTGCTAGTCCAATAAGATCTGCGGTATAGCACAGGGTACTACATCCAGTCACTTGTGATGGAGGATAACGTGAGAAAAAAAAAATGTGTGTGTGTACATATATATATATGAATGACTGGGTCACTTTGCAGTACAGCCGAAATTGACAGAATATTGTAAATCAACTATAGTAAAAAAATTAAAAAAAAAAACAAATATGTGCTAGTCATACAGTTAGGGATGGAAGGAGGGGCGAGGAAATGGCTCTGTGCTCTGACAAGACTTCTCAGATGAATGCCACATAGCTCTGCCTGAGCACATCCTGCTGGCGCGTCTCACATACAGAGGGCCTTGGACTCTGGGTTTTCTTCCATGGCCAAACCCCGGGTCCAGACACGGAGACGGGTGTGTACTGCATCCTTCCCCTGGTGTCCTCCCCCTTCCCTGTGTGGTACCCAACCCACTTTTTTAATCCTTCAGTTAAAAAAGTTGTGTAGAAGATTATACATGAGCTTTATGCAAATAAACCGTGAATCTTAGTTAATTCTAACTAGACACATTCATAGAGCCTGTGGCAAAGATCATTTATTTCAATGTCTATAAAAGGAATCAGGGACCTTAAAAAAAAAAAAAAAAAAAAAAGAGTCTTTTCTTCCTTTTCTCTCCCTGAGTCTCAAGTCCAGTTTCTCAGGTCAAATATTTCATCTCTCTCTCTCTCTCTCTCTCTCTCTCTCTCTATATATATATATATATATATATATATGTATATATTTACATTTGCTTTCTGGGGCCGCACCCACGGCATTTGGAGGTTCCCAGGCTAGGGGTCAAATCAGAGCTATAGCTGCCAGCCTATGCCAGAGCCACAGCAACGTGGGATCCGAGCCGCGTCTGCGACCTACACCACAGCTCACGGCAACACCAGATCCTTAACCCACTGAGCGAGGCCAGGGATCAAACCCCCAACCTCATCGTTCCCAGTTGGATTGGTTTACTGCTGTGCCATGATGGGAACTCCTAATCTCTACATTTTGTATAAAAAAAAAGTTGAATTTTTGTCAATGTTTTTCAATTATAAATTTCACATGAAATCTAATCATTGTTAACTTTGAGTTTCTTAGGCCTCGGTAGTCTTATGATGAACTGGATAAATAGCCAATACCTTGAAACTGCATTTTAATTCATTAAAAGATACAGGTGTCTGGTAGAACAGAGAGCAAGGATACATCACAGGTAATGTACTTCACATCTCACAACTGCCATAATCCATGTGACCCCCTAGGTGTCTCTACGTCTTAAGTCAGTTACTTGAGATTCAAAGTCCAGTGAGGGTTTGCCCAACCAATATGCTGAGCCTCAGCAAGCCCCCACACCTTGGCTTTAGTAACAAGACAGAAGTCAAACACTACACACATTGGTGGATTCCCTCCAATAAAGTCAGCTAGCATATTAATAAGCATGGAGTTGACGGTTGGCCAAAGTGACACACAACCCCTGTGTTATCTAAATCCGAATTCTCAGACAAAAGGATCCTATGTTCCTGAGAAGCGTAATGTTCCCGTTGAGACCAGGTGCCCTCTGGGATCATAGATTCTTTTAGTTGTTACTGAAGTTTAGTAGATTTTCTGGAATGAAAATTTCTGCGTTTGTTGTATGTCCCTAGGACAATGTAGAGCACCTTCAAATGTTTCTTTTTAAAAGTAGTGTCCAACATTTACAGCTGTTTTGCTGAGAGTGTGAGTCTGAGGAGCACTTCATGCTGTCCTCCTGGAAGTCCTCCTTTAAGGCCTTCTGTTTAATTTGGTTTAGGTTTTCTTTGAGGCTTAAAAAGACTGCCTCTCAAGATGTTATATATGTACAGATTTCTTCCATAATTTATTCTTTAAAAGGTATTTTATGAGGAGTGTAGACAAGCTAAATTCTAAGTACAGTTTTTTTCCCTTTTTAAGTTTTATTGAAGTATAGTTAATTTACAAGGTTGTGATAATTTCTGTTGTGCCACAAAGTGACTCCATCATACATAGACACATTTCCATTCTAAACTCTGAGCACAGATTAGTTTATTTTCTCTATATCTCAGAAACTTCTCTTTCTTTCTTTGGACAGTGAAAGAAAGAGAAGAGAAGAAACTGACCCTTTTGATGAAGGAAAGCTTACATTAAGCACCATCTCTTGTTGACAATTTCTTCTTTTGAAATTGAAACCAAGCATTTAGATCCAGCTGTCTGGGTTAACATGCCAGCCCTCATGACATGCTTTCTTCCCTCACATCATCAGCTTTGTGTATATGTCAAAATCATTGGTGGTTTGGCTACAGTCCTACCTGGAGGGAAAATCTAGGACCAGAAAATCTCTTAGCCTGTCTTCTTGGTTGGGGGCTGGGGGGAGGGAACAGGGGTAGGTTCTGAAATAAGAAGTACCTATGGGAGTCATGGTACAGACGTCCTGAACACCCCCAAACTAAATTCTTTGACACATTCTAAGGAAAAACATCCTAGTATTCAGGAAAAGTAGTTGAGATGTCCACAGCCCGGTGTAGATAATCCCCTTACTGTGAGTGTCTGATATTGTCATGGGCTGAGTTCTTATTCGCCTGAAATTAGTCAACTCAGGACATAACATTTGGAAAGCATTCTGTAAACTGCTTTTTGTTGGTTTTTTTGCAAATGTTGATGACAGGTATTTTTTGGAAACTAATTATTAAATGAGTATAGCAATGAACCATCATACACCCTAAAGGGGACTAGATGTACAAGACATAGTCCCATGCTTGAACGGGACTCAACTTCACACAAAAAGCCATCGTGTGTGATAATAAATTATGTGTTCAACAAGCAAGAAATACCATGACGATTTTCTTGGTCAGGCATTGTCAGGGAACCCATTACAGAGGAATGGGATTTAGAATGGTCCTTGGAAGATAGATTTTCCAAAGGCAAAGGAAAGAGGGGAGGTGAACTCTAAAAGGAAGCAGAACCAAACAAAGAAAAAGAAAGATGGAAGGAAGGAAGGAAGGGAGAAAGAAAGACAACAAGAGAGAAATGTAGAGAAGGAGGGAAACATCTATTGCTCAGAGAGATAGGGTCACAAATAGGGACTAGGAATGAGGAGGGAATGAGTTATTCTCAGGGACGGGCTCCTGTCCCCAGACCAGGTTAGGATGTTAATCATAATGGGAGCCACATTATTCGAAATACCATCATTCTGATGTGGTCCCTTTCATCTGACTAGATCCATTCTCAACTCTTCACCAAATTCACCTGCCTCTCTATGTGCCCATCTTTCATATTTACTGTCTTGTGTTAGACATCAATATGTCTACATTATCTCCCGTGTGAAAACTTTGAAGAATAAGATGGGCCTCATATTATTCCTGTATCCAGAACATAGTAGGTGATTGATAAATATCAAATCATAGAGTCATCCTCAGAGACACAACCTGAACTAGGAAGAGAGATGGAGTAGGGTGAGAAGGGGAACATTAACTGCCTGGGGTCCTGACCTGGAACTGGCTGGCCTTGTAAATCTAGTCGGAGGATCGGACAGCTCGGGGGCCTCAAGCAGGCTCACTTTAGGGAACGGGCACAGCTAGGTGCCGATCTCCTGCATTGACAATGCCAGTCGTGGTGGAGTTGATCCTGAGCACCATCGTATATGTGATAATATTACGTCGTGCTGAAAATGACTGGACCTAGAGACCCCTGTGGGCAATTAGTGAGAGGAGTGGTCTCCGCGAGCTGGAGAGGAAGCAGGGGAGCCTAGTTTACCTAGGGGAGAGCCCCAGAAAGAACCTTTAGCCCTTACATAGCCCTTACAGTAGGGGTTATTAGTTGACTTCAAGGAAGTGCATTTGTGATGTGTGAGGTCTTGGGAGTGTGGGTTTGTGTGGTGCAAGTCTGGGTAGGTTTAAGGAACAACCAGTAAATTGAGAACAGAGTTCCTTTGCCCTCCCACCAATGCCGTGTGTGTGTGTGTGTGTGTGTGTGTGTGTGTGTGTGTGTGTGTGTGTCTGTGTGTCTATGTGTGTGTGCATGTGCGAAGCCTTTCTGAGGAGCAGTTTGGGTTGTTTCTGATGCTTGAGGGAAAAGAGGAGAGTAAGGAAGAGGAGAGAGGAGGAAGAAGAGAGACAGGAGGGAGGAGGAAGTGAGGGAGGGGTCTGATCTCGGGAGCTCCATGAGTCAGGTGCTCTCTCTCCAGGGTCCTGTGCGATGGGGTGAGATAGGCTTCATCCTCTTCTCTCTGTTCACTCACAAGGACATTTCTCTCTCCTCATCCAAATTACACATCAAGGCTGCCTCCTCCTGGGAGCCTTCCCAGATGAAGCAGGTAGCCCTGATAATCCTGCCCTGCCCTGCTGGGTTTGGGACTCCAACAGCTGCTACTCTTCTGGCTTTCTCTTGTTTTCCACACTGGCTAGGTACCTATCCCTCACCTCACATCCCAATCCTGCCTCCCTCTGTCCTGTGCATGATTTGAAGCCTTTGAGGACTGCGTCTTCAATCAGGATACCCCTTGTAATCGCTCATTTTTTTCTTCATTTACTCAACTGTTTCCTGAGTCCCTAGTGTAGGCACTAGGGACACAGAGGCAGGCAGACATTGTCTCTTAACATCAGAAACTTTCATCAGTACCTTTTTTACTTAGCTGTGCACATCAGCAGCAATTCTGAGATGAAGTATCTAAGTATTTAAATGAATGTCCCCACTCTAAGGACAGACACCATGTGCTGATATAAATATTCATGAAAGTTGGAGAAAAACTTTTCAGTCTGGAAAACTTTTCCCTGAGGCCCCTTGATAATGACATAAGCAGCGCCCTTTCTGCTTTTAAGGAATGACAGGTTTACAAATGTCTTACTCACCACACTATTCTCAGCCTGTTCTGTGAGGTGAGATCCACCCACAGAATTCTTGGCATTATTTATGGAAGGGTGTTAGGCAAGGAGGTGAATACAGGAAGTTGAGACCTGATCCACAAAACAAAAACAAGTGGGATTTTTTTTTCCTGCTATTTTTTGTTCTCCTCAAACATGAATCTATTCTAATGGTACCTAGATTGCTTCATTTGACAAACATTAATGAGCTTCTTCTTCATGTCAGGGACAGTATCAGGCCTGAGGAATGCAGAAATGAAAAAGCCCAGGTCCCTGTCATCAAGGAACTGTTTAATAGAGGAGATAGGACAGGAATTTAGGTCACCTTGACCATGAGCAGCTTTAAAGGCTATGAGAGGCATCTACAACATTCAGAGGATGGAGGACTCAGATGTGGCTGGGAGAGCAGGCACATCTCCGTGGAGGTGGTGGCGTTGAGCTGGATGATGAAAGACATGGATGACGGGTGGGGAGTGGGCGAGAGGGCCCTTTTCCGATTTGGATGACATTGAATGTGATCCTCCCCCTGCAATCCCAGACAGAACTCCTACAGCTGTCCTACCCCGATTCAGCTCCCCCCAGGGATGACACCTAGATGTGGTCTGTGTACCCACCTGCACTCAGGCCCCAAGTTGAAGGCCCCAGCCATTCAGTCTCTCATTCAAATCGGGATGCCTCCGACCCACAACCCGTTGCGTGTAGCAGAGGAATCCAGCCCTGGGCATTGTGAAATATCCGGATAAATAATCCGCGCTATGGCTGCTCTCCAACAATCTGTAGCCTGGAGGTTGAAGTTGGAGTAGGTATAAAAGGCCTCTTTCCTCCCAGCCCCACAAGGCCTGCAGACTCCTCCTGGGGTAAGTTTCTACACATCCTTCTCTAGGGTGAGGCTGCATCGGGGTAGGGAAATGCCTGGAGGTCCTCACTCAGAGGCTGCTAAGGCAGCCGCCATCCCTCCTCTTGTTTCTTCCCAGGGAGTAGATCCACCAGGTAGGAGAGGTTTGGGGCAGGCAGAAGGGAAGGAAACTGGCTTCCTGCAAAAGACCCCAAACGATCTAATGCGGGGAAGAGTCAAGAAGCTAGAGGGCCAGATAAGCAGAGAAGACACAATTAGGCTTAGGAAGTTAAGGGCAAAATAAGATTGAGTGAAGAAAGGGTAGACACTCAGCCTTCGTTTACACTTGACCATGGCGGACATCGGCCTGGGCAAAGTGGACCGTCAGCTCAACTAGGCATCAGTTTGCTGTTCTCATATAAGAAAAAGAGTAAGTTATTAGCTTGGTCATTGGCAAGTAGGTCCTCTGGGAGTTCCTACCATGATTTACCCTCTTTTCAAATCATTTTTCCCCTCCTGGGGTGGATTTTAGCAGGTTGCAAATGCTAGGCTCCATGAGACAGCACCAGCATGTGGTGAAAAGAAACAGACACTCGGAGCCATGGGGTCCGTGATCTAACTGAAAGTTCTTTTTCCTTCCAGCTTCCACAGGCTGGCCGGGTGATGTCACAGCAGAAGCAGCGATCGCAGGAGCCTCAGAAGGCTTTCAAATGTCCCCCTCCCCAAGGCCGACCCCCCTCCCTGGTTTCCTGCTCTGCTCCTGGCCCTCCCTGTTGTGGGGGCTGTGGTTTTGGTTCCCAAAGGCCCCGGGATCCAAGCCCAGCTTGCTCTCCAAGGGCTTGCCGAAAGCCCCAGTACCTCAGGGGTGGCACGGTCTATCACATCAAAGAGGAGGAGTGTTAAGGTGACCGGCCCAGAGGAGGGGGGCATGAGGACAGCTGCTGGAGCCCCACTCAGATGCAGCACATCCTGAGGCCTCTGCAGGTGGAGGCTGCCCTTCTCCCCCTTCCTCCCAAGACAGCCGATGATCTTTTAAAGAGATAGGTGGTTTGAGATTCACGTCTGAGATCTCAGCATCCTCACAGCCCTCGACCTGTGTCATCCCCCCAGTCCTGGCACTGAAAGCTTCAAAGTGATAAACGCACATTGAAAACCTGCTCTGTCCTCGGCTCTGTGTTCACAGATGTGGGTAGATTTGTCTCTGCTCTGGAAAAGCTTACTATCTAGTACAAGAAGCAATATGCACTCCGGATTGAAATAGATGGACTAACAAATATAATTTCAAGCTGATTGACACACTTATGTCTTCTCACTTTATGTCTAAAAGAATTTAAGGGGGAAAAGTGAGAAAGGTCAAGGACAGCAGTGAGAGACTCATCCTGATGGTGTTGACGGAGGTGGCTTCCGGGGCCTCGAAAGGAGAAAATCAAAATGCGGAGAGTTTGCCACTTGTGAGAGAAAAGAACAGGCTTCCTGGGGTAGGTAGTGTTTAACCAGGGCCTTTAAAGATAAGCAAACATCACTTCGATGGAACATGATGGAGGATAATGTGAGAAAAAGAATATATATATGTATGTATGCATGACTGGGTCACTTTGCTGTATAGTAGAAATTGACAGAACACGTAAATCAATTGTAATAAAAAAGAGAAGATTGAGAAATAAAGATAAGCAGACTTTGGTGTGGGGGGTGAAATGAGAAGGAAGACGCTTCCAGGTGGAAGACACAGCACAGACAAATGCATGGCAAACGGGATACTTGCCAAGGACATGAATTTCACTTTGGCTGGGTTGCCCTGTAAGATGATAATGTGGGACAGTTCGTAACTCCAGCTCTTTACGGTAACTCAAACCAGCTGAATTTGCTGAACTTAAGAGATCGTACCTCTGTGGAGCTCAGGGTTTATCAGCCCGGAATTGTTGGGGGAACTGAAGAAAGTATAGAGGCCAAGAGGGCCTTGAAAATCCATTATGGTGCACATCAAAAGAAGTTCTGTGTAAAATTTTCACTGATTCTTATGTTCTGGGGGACATACTGGAAATACTTTTTTAACCAAGCACTCAACTCAATGGATTATATTGCCCAGGCTCAGAGCAGAATATCAGGCTGTCTCTCATTTCCAATATATAGTATGCTTATTTCCAGGGCTTATCAAGCCATTTGATTACTAAGACCTGATTTTGCCTCTGTTATGAAATATCTATATCTAGGCTTATAGATGTAGCATAATTATATATAATTATAATTCTATGAATGTAATTTTCTCATTAAACAAATGATGCATGCTTATATACATGCAAGATATGTTAATGTAGATAAACATAAGGAAGACGACTAGGACCAACCAAAAATCTTAGCACCTACAAATAACCGCTGCTAATAATTTCATGGATATATGTCCAAACTTTATAAAAATCACCAGATGAAATCATTTCGGAATGTCTTATAACCTGCTTTTTTACTTGATGGTATGATTATCAATACTTTTCCATGCTCGTAAATATTGATCAATAATATTATATTCTATCAGATGAACGTGCCGTGAATTTGTGTAACTAGTTCTCTGATATTGGACGCTTATATTTCTAATGTTTAACAACAGCCAAATAAACATTCTTATTGGTGATAATTCTTAGTAATTTTTCTAAGATAAATATTTATTTATTTACTTATCCTTTTACAGCCACACCCGTGGTATATGGAGGTTCCCAGGCTAGGAGTCAAATCAGATAGCCACTGGCCATCATAGCAACACCAGATCCTTAACACACTAAGCAAGGCCAAGGATCAAACCTTCGTCCTTGTGGATGCTAGTCAGATTTGTTTCTGCTGAGCCATGATGGGAACTCCCTAAGATACATTTTTAGAATTGGAATTCAATATTTAAAATTTTTTAATTGAAGTGTAGTTGGTTTACAATGTTGTGTTAATTTCTGCTCTACCGTAAAGTGATTCAGTTTTACATACATACATATATTTTCATATTCTTTTCCTTTATGGTTTATTACAGGATATCAAAAATAGTTCCCTGTGCTATACAGTTGGACTTTGATATTTATCTATTCTGTATAGAGTAGTTTTATCTGCTAATCCCAAACTCCTAATTTATCCTTCCCCACCTTCCCTCTTTGGTAACCAGAAATTTGTTTCCTGTGTCTTTGAGTCTGTCTCTGTTTTGTAAAGATGTTCATTTGTGTCATATTTTAGATTCCACATATAAGTGATATCATATGGTATTTGTCTTTCTCTTCTCGACTTACATTAATTAGTATGATGAACTCTAGGTCCATCCATGCTGCTGCAAATGGCATTGTTGCATTCTTTTCATGGCTGAGAGGTGTATATATTCTGACTTCTTTCTCTGTTCATCTGTTGATGGACATTTATGTTGCTTCCATGTCTTGACTGTTTTAAATAGTGCTGCAGTGAAATTTGGGATGCATTATCTCTTCAAATTAGAGTTTTCCCCAGATATACACCCAGGAGTGAGAGCAGTAAAATTCTAGAAATGGCCAAAAACTATGAAGTTTTGGTGGTGGTGGTGGTGTTTTGTGTTTTGTTTTTCTTTTTTCTTCAGACACTCCAAGAAAATTGCATCTTGGTAGCAATCACAATTTCTCTATTTCAAAAAGTCAGTCCTAGCTGGAGCTGCAACCTATACCACAGCTGCAGAAACACTGGATCCTTAACCCAGTGTGCCACAATGGGAACTCCCTCAATCTGCTCTTCTATTAAATTGTTTTAAATGTTAAATGCAGTATTGAATGGACTAAATAAAGACATGTAAATTAAAAAAAAAAAAAAGAATCAAAGCAAGAAAGTTGCTACGGGTTTAAAAGAGCTCCCCAAGGACTTTGAAAGATCCCCGAGTGAAGGTTTCAGCAGCAAATGTGTCCTTTCTTCACAAGTCTCGATTCCAGCCTTCCAACAAGCAGGTTCTCGCAGGAAAACCGAAGTTGAGCCCAGTGGTCTAATGCCAGATCAGCCCTTGCCTCAGAGTGCCTGGCTCTTTCTCCGTCACCACTAAGAACAGATGTGACCCTCAACTGCCTGCCCTAAGGTCACCCTCTGTGAGGCTGGCCTGGCCCACTCCCTAGGTCTAATGTGTTTATAGCAGCTCTTAGTTTACAATGTCTGACAAACCATGTTTTATTAGATTCTATACACTTCACGACATAGTACAAATAGTAATAAAAAGCCTTTGTTTTTATGTCTGTAAAGCTGCCAAATAAAATATTAAAATCATCCTAAAGTGAAAGACAATGTGCAAATTTACTTTCTTATTTAGTGAAAAGTTAGGAAATACTGCCTAAACTTGGCCAGTGAGGAAAAAGAATTTTACTTATTGTGTTTAAAGGTACAGGGGTAACCAATAACAGTGTGAAAAATAAAACCATAAATACGGAGGAGGGAGTGGAAGGATGATAAATGGGAGCTTCATTCATTGTGTTTCATTGCGGGGAATAAATAGACACATCTGAAAGGAGCAAAGAATAGAGGTTTGATTAGATTTTTTAGAGTGAGACAATTTTTTTCATATTACAACCTATTGAATTATCTGATTTTTAATTTTCATATAAATATGCTACCTTTTAAGAGTTCCAGTTGTGTCTCAGTGGTAACGAACCTAATATCAATGAGGACACGTGTTCAATCCCTGGCCCTGCTCAGTAGATTAAGGATCCAGCATTGCCATGAGCCATGGTGTAGGTCACAGAGGAGGCTCAGATCCCACGCTGGTGTAGGCCGGCAGCTGTAGCTCCGATTCAGCCCCTAGCCTGGGAACTTCCATATGCCTTGGATGCAACCCCCCAAAAATAAAATTAAATTAAATTAAAATTAAAAAATATATATACTACCTTTTCTAAAAATAAATAAAACCACATTCTGTTTTTACACCCCAGTAGAAGTCCTGGGCCAAACCCTGCCTAACAGAATGAGTGTGAATTCAGACCCCTGTCAGACAGAACCCATTTCAAATCTCTGATAACTCTGTGATCTTAACTCAAGTTTCCATGCTTTTCGATGCCTCAGTTTCCTCATTTAGAAATAAAGTAAAATAAGAGTATCTGCTTTATGAAACCATGGAGGGGCTTATATATATATCGTAGGTAACATGTTTTGATACATTTAGTTCAAATGTTTATTGTGACATATTTAGGGTGTTGTTATCTCTCCCTCTCTCTTTTTTTATTTTTTTTGGCCACACCCACAGCACGCAGAAATTTCTGGGCCAGAGATCAAACCCTCACCACAGCAGAGACTTGAGCTGCTGCATTGAAAATGATGGACCCTTAACCTGCAGTAATCTATTTTTTAATAATTTTTTATTTCAATAGTTTTAGATTAACAGGAATGTTGCAAGATAGTACAGAGAATTTCCCAAGTCCCCTGCAACAGTTTCCTCTGTTGTTCTGATCGTATATGGGTACATTGGTTACAATGTAAGAATTTGTATTGATTATTGTTAACTGAAGTCCATACCCCTGCTTAGATTTCCTTAATTTTCACCAAGTGTTTCTTTTGTGTCCCTGGATTCCCTCCAGAACACCACAGTCCATTTAGTGGTCTCCTTAGACTCGTCTTGACCATGGCCGTTTCTTAGACTTGCCTTATTTTGGATGACCTTGACAGTTTTTGAGGAGTGCTGGTCAGCCATGTTGCAGAACCTCTCTCAGTTGGGATTTGTGTGGTGTTTTCCTCATGAGTAGAGTGGGGTTCTTTTTCTCATGAGTAGAGTGGGGTTATGGATTAGAGGGAGGAGGATCACAGGATCCTATCATATCAAGGATCCATGCTATGCACATGACATCACTGTTGACATTGTGTTTGTCAGACTTCTCCACTGTAAACTTACTCTTTTTCTTTCCATTTCTGTACTCATCTCTGGAAGGAAGTCACTATGTGTAGCCCATTCAAAGAGGTGGGGTATTATGCTCCACCTCCTTGAGAGGGTTGTATCTACATAAATTATTTAGAATTCTTCTGTAGGAAGATTGTCTGTTTCTCTCTCTTTTTATTTAAGTATATTCAATCATTTATTTCTATCAATATGGACTCGTGGATATTGGGTATCTATTTATGTTATACTTTGGGTTCTAAGTCAATGCCGATTTATCTATTTTGTTGTTCCTGTTATAGCAGCTTTGGGAGTGCTCTCAGTGACCTCCAACGTCCCTTTGACCTAACCCCATTGGATTCTTTTGGAAGCACTTCCTTGTTTTGTGGCAGAATAAGATAATTCAGGGTTTATTTTGTACATTCTCTGCCCCAGGCCTAGATTCAGCTATTTGTCTCCTGAACACTGGTTTGTTTTATTGGGAAATTATATTGTAAGTCAAGATCTGGGGGGAAGGTGTATTCATTGCTACTGGGGTGCCACTGCTTCTTGGCCTTCTCAATGGATGAAGCTTTGAAATATATGTGTGTGCACTGACCAGTGTATACACACGTCTGTAATTATTTCAGTAGTTATCCATCTATATCTATATTCAGCTGAACATGAAGTCACACCAATGTCTTCAACTCTTATTCTGTATCATATGGCTTATCCTAGTTCCCTTTCATTGCTTATCTGTAAACTTATACTCTAAAAGTGAGAACTCTGGCCCCCACCATTGGCCACACATTCACTTATTTGTTCAGTTCCAGTAAGTAGATACCTCGTACTCTGTTTTGAAAACAGATTTACAAAAGCCCAGGAGTAAGGGCATGCTGTACAAGCAATTTTTTTTTCCTCTGGAGATTAAATAGACTGCTGATTAAAGAGGAAAGAAGGAAGCCAAGGCCTTGAAGGAGGAATCAGGATAAAGACAAGGCATTCTGAAGATCAAGGGACTGTATTGAAATGGACTGTCACTCCATGAGGACTTCTAGCCCCCAGAAATCATCTGCCAAACATAGACTGCTCAGCTTCCTCTTTCTGTCATCCCATTTAACAGGCTCACTTCCCTTGAGCAAGCTCCAACGTATGACGTGGGCATATACGGTGAGGTCATGGACTCCTTGTGTGGGAAGACGGGCATGAGAAGGCCTCATTCCATACCCAGGCATGGGTTGGAACCAGTTTGGATTCTCCCTATGATGCTGGGCAGGAGAGGGCATAGCACCTCTGTCATAAAACTATAAATAGGAAATTAGAGAGCAATAGAGAACAGCCTGTGGGTAGACAAAAGAGCACTGAGGTCAACTGAGGGACCAGAGTGGAGCCCAGGCTTCGAAGAGGGAGGCTTATGCTGGTTACCACCACAACCCTCAAAGATGATGAGTTGGGACATCACACAGGTCCCCAAGCACAGAGTTCTCATCATTACCTGAGACATCAAGATCATGACAATAACAATACTCATTTTACAAGTGAAGACATGGAAAAGGCAGGTGACCCACAGCCGGTCAGTGTCAGCATTGGCTTGTGCCCTAGGGGTGATCCAATTCTCATTCCAAGGGAGTTTTCTACAGTTGGAGATTTTAGAGAAAAGAGCAGGATGGACTGGGTCTGGGGTGAGTAGATGCAAAATATTACATCTAGAATGGATAAGCAATGAGGTCCTATTGTACAGCACAGGCAACTATATCCAATCACTTGGGATAGAACAACATGATGGGAAATAATATGAGAAAAAGAATATGTATATATATATATATGTGTGTGTGTGTGTATGTGTATGTCTGGGTCACTAGAGCAGACATAATGCTGGTACCAGATGACATTGCTGTGTGTTCCCCAGCCCTACAGGAACAGGACTCAGAAGCTGGAAGACACCCAGGACTGCACTAAAGAACAATAATGTTTATGCTGCACTTATAGCTTCCAGCTCCCCTCAATGCTGGTGTTGGTTTCTTCACTCAAACCACCATCCTGTGCATGCTGGGCCTCTGTCTCTAATCCACACTATACAGAGAGGGGAGGGGGACTGACTTTTGAGGCCACCTCATAGAGGAGGTGGAAATGTGTTCTGCTGAATAACACTTGTTTCTTTCTTCTACCCACTAATAGGCATGGGGTCAGATCCACAGGGCCAGGTCCCTGAACGTGGATCATGACTCTTCCTTCCACCCCACGAAAAGCACAAGTAGCACGCCTCTTTCAACAGCCCAGGTATCAAACCCATTGCCCTCGAGAAGTCCTTGAATCCTCTCCTAGGACTGTTTTCCAGAGTCAGACCCACATGTCTGCCTGCCCACTGGGATTCTGGCCCATAGGAGGACGGTTCAAAGATCTGACTGCTCAGGCAGAAGGCAGATCCTTGTTTTCCTTTCTTTAATTGCTTAGGAATTAGCTTGATAAGAATCTCCTGCATGCCAATGCCAGCCTGGTTGGCACCTCACCCTTCTATTAAGGGCACACCCAGGACAGCAGGAATCCACAGCATCCTTAAAGCCTTTGTCAGGCAGGATGGTGAGGAAGAGCTTGGGCAGATAAGAGGAGAGTCCAGGAATGCATGAGGAATCCATGAGGCCCAGACAGACCTTGGCCAAAGGAAGATCCTCCAGTCATCTTTCAGCCAGTCCCCTTATCTACAAGCTCACTAACCAAGTTCTCCCTCAAGTTCAACTCTGATCCTCACATCAGACTGGTAGCCTGGTTGTTCACCATGGACTTCAGCTTAAGCAATTAAACCAAAGCACCTAAGGCTCTAACCCAAGGAATCTTCCTAAAATGTAAGTCTCATCATGTTCCTCCTTGCATCAAGGATGCCCCCATTGTCTCTGGTCTAGAACGGTCTAGTTTTCAGGTGAAATTGACTGTATTCCTCCAACACATAGAGCAGGTAAATGTGCAGTGACTCTGACTGCCGCAGGGGGTGGGTGGAAAGTCCAATTGCTATCTGCCTGGGCTTCCCTCCCAAGTAGCCCAAATTGTCAAGGTTTGAAGATTAACAACCTTTTAAAATCTGACTCAAAGCTTTCAGGGACACCCATATCAGTAGGATGGGGAGGGAAAGGGAAGAAACAAAAATGTATTTTCAACCTACTACCTGTTAAACTTTATTTGCATGATCATGGTATACCAGCTCTATGAGGTTCTTCCTATTAATGCAATCTTACAGATTAACAACAGCAAAAAAGATGAAGCTCAAAAATATTCAATAATGTACCCATGGTTCAAATGCCAGTGCCTTGATTCGCAGACTCATCTTCTCCCAGCATCTACATGGGCAAAGACATGAAACAGACACAGCACACAATGGTGGGGGCAGGGAGGGGGCGCTGGAAGTGCCCCAAGACAGAACAACTCATACTTCTGCAGGTGTGGCTCTCAAAAGAACTGATGCTTGAACACCCTTGGCAACAGGGTTCCCAGGGATATAATTTAGAAGCCAGTCATCCATAGGCTAAAGTACACAACCCAGCAAGCAAACCTCAGAACGTTCCAGGCTCTCTCCGTTTCCATCTAGCTGGTGTCCCACTTCTTGTTCTTACCCAATATTACGGCCACTCCTGTTACCAGAGAAGGCCAAGTCCTTCCAGTGCCTACACTTGAGTTCTTCCCTCAATCTAGAACACAAGGAGTTCCCATTGTGGTGGAAATGAATCTGACTAGGATCCATGAGGATGCAGGTTTGATCCCTGGCCTTGCTCAGTGGGTCAGGGATCTGGCGTTGCAGTGAGCTGTGGTGAAGTTCACAGACATGGCTTGGATCCAGCATTGCTGTAGCTGTGGCTGTGGCCAGCAGCTACAGCTCTGATTCAACCTCTAGCCAGGGAACCTCCATATGCCATGGGTGCAGCCCTAAAAAAAAAAAAAAATCTAGAACACCAGTCTCCCTTTCACCCACTGACCAACTCCCACTCTGTTTTTGAACTTCAGTCTTATTTTATTTGTAAAATGAGATTCACAATAAGAAATTCCTAGAGATCATGTGTGAGACTAATAAAAATAACATGCTTGATGGATGAGAGGTTGCAAATCTTAATTCCCTTCCTTTCCCTCATATCATCCCACCTGTATCATTCCTTAAGTGCAAAGAAGTATTGTGATCTCATTTGAATTCGCAAAAGGCTGCACATAACAGTTACTCAATGAACAAAATAATGTCAATAAGATAATAATTTCAAAGTTACTGCAAGAAAGGAGTTTCTGTTGGGATAAATAATTTTTCATTATTGAACCAGTAACTCAAGGATGATCTTGGATCAATACCACAGAGAAATGGTTTCTAACCTTTGAAAATTATTTGTTTGTTTGTTTCTTTTGTCTTTTTGTCTTTTTAGGGCCGCACCCACGGCATATGGATGTTCCCAGGCTAGCAGTCAAATCAGAGCTGTAGCTGCTGGCCTACACCACAGCCACAGCAATGTGAGATCTGAGCCATGTCTGCAGCCTACACCACAGTTCATGGCAATGCCTGATCCTGGACCCACTGAGCAAGGCCAGGGATTGAACCCACATCCTCATGGATGCTAGTCCGGTGCTTTAACCACTGATCCACAGCGGGATCTTCCTGGAAATAATCTGTAATAGTTTAGTGGAGGCTGTGCATAGAAGGAGCGTACTTTTGCCCTTCCCACAGATCTGGGCTTCAATAGCTCATACTCTTAGCTGGGAGAGGCATGATTAGGCAAGAGTCACATAAATACATGATACTCTGCTTTGGCACAGCAAGACAAGTAATTTCTGCTAATAAGTGGGATGAATTAAATAGACTATATGGAATTGCTTCCTCATTGTGTGACTTAACTTCAAATGGTTCACATCCTCACATATCCACTAGTCATCATCTCTCCCCTCTTCATCAAGTTCACCACCACTCCCAACCCCAGATAAAATAAGTTCAGGGAAAAGAACAAACCAGGGAAGGAAGCACTTGGGTGTGCAGTCCTTGGAGGTCTAAAGCTCATGAATGCAAATACACACATGAAGATGTACTGAGACCGTCTGGTCCAGTCTCCTCTGAAACCCAGGGGGAGAAGCGGAGGCAGGACGAGAGCCTTGACTTCCATTGCCAAGTTCTTGTGACTGGTCAGTATGGATGACCCCACCCTGGCAGCATCCACCCACACCTGCCCCATTGGCCTGCTGCTGACCTGGCCTCCAGGAGTGAAAGGAGGGACACCTTTGCCTTAAACACAATAACTCAGTAATTCACTGAACAAATATTTCTTGAGCACTTCCAACATGTCAGGCACTGTGTAGGAGCTGAGGATAAACAGTGAACAGGCAAACACTGAGATTTCATTTTATCCAGGATAATGAATGTTGAAAAATAAACACAGGCTTCGTGTTACAAGGAATACAGGACACTATGGCAACATGTCATAGGAGATACAAGGATCCAGAGCAAAGGAGTAGGGACAGGCATTAGAAAAGAAAAAGAGCAAATCCTTCTCTAGCCTGGGATGTCACAAAGGATGGTTGCAGGCACGAGTAGGCTTGAAGCCTGGGTGGTGGGAAGCGGAGGATTTTCTACCCTCTGCCCCATGAAGTAGAGACAGTATCATCTATCTAGAGGCAGCAGCAAATATTTGGAAGGTTTGAGGCAGGAGAAAAGGCATGATACACACACGGTGGAAATGGAGAAGAACACAGCATGGCCAAGTAGTGTTTTGAGCTCAGCCAGGTGGTTGATTATGATCTTATGATGATGCCAACCTTCCAAAGTGTCTGTTTTTGGTTTTAGAGCACCTAGGCCTACCTGGCAGGATTCAGCCAGAGGTTTGGGCAGTCAAGTGAATGGACAAGCCAAAGGGGCAAGAGAGTTTATTATATTGGCAAGTGAGTGGTTAAAGTGATGGACTAAGGAGAGCTGACTGGGAAAGGCAGCTGGTGGACAGGGAGGTCATAGATTCCAGTGGACATAACGAAAGGAGTTGAAAAGAAGGGACTGTGGTCAAAGAAGGAGGTGCCTGGATTTTTGGCCTCTGGGAGTTAGGGGACCTGTCTTCAGGTTCAGATTCTGCAGGACATGGAGTATCTCCTTCATCCTTTCTGCTTCATCATCCATGTGTGGAGGGTAAGTGGCCTAAAATCATTTCCATCTGGGCCTTTCTAAGAGGCTCCACTGTTGGTCAAAGTTTTAGGCACTTTGGGATCTGAATCAAGTACACTGAGCCTGCAGTAGTCACCCAAGGGTGCTTGGATTATTGGTCCCAAACCTGTTGATAGATTTTACAGGAACTCCTATTGCTGTTCTGGTTTGACCCAGTATTTGTGAGTTTAGATTTCATCTCAAGCATGCTTTGGATGCCCCTAGAAACCCTAAGTTCCATCCCCAAGCTGTGACATTATCAACTCCCTTGTAAACCACAATCTCTTCATCTTTATGGAAATACTTGCAGGGTTTATGGAGGGGAGGGATGCTCTGGAAAGCATCCAGCCATGACCCAGTGTGACCAAGTGATGGAGACACTGGAATGCAGAAAGTTGTCATCATAACCACCTGGATAGGAGCAGCTTTTGCATCATCGTGGCTTATTCCCTTGAGCTGGGGGCAGGATAATATAAAAGGCCTCAGATCCTACTGTCTCCTCACTCCGTTTGACAAACCATCGCTTGCCCAAGGTTAGAAGAACAAGGTGAGTGTCCTAACGGATTGGAGGGCAGTTTGGGGATGGCTGGGACCACTGCACATCAGCCGAATGGGACAAGCCACTCCAGGTTGGAGACAACGGGAACTAACAGAATGGCAGGGAGATCAGGCTCATGGAAATCACAGGATTTCTGAGAAGTAGCCATCCTGGAGGGGATGAATAGTCACCAGAGATTGGGGCGGGGGTGGGGGAGGCTAGTTTATAGGACAAGAGACAGCCACCCAAGGCTGAAGACTGAGACTCAAGGCAGAGCTGGTGATGTGAGAAAGAAAAAAAGGAGATGGTGAGGACAGGTAGGGTGAGCATGGGCTGAGGCTAAACTTGTCCAGTCTAGAAGGCAGTAAATTAGAGGATATCATTTAAAAATTTAAGATTTGGGGAATAACCTACTGCCCTATGTTGCTGCTTTTGAGGTCAGGAGTGTCGGGAGAACCAGGACAGGCAGGAGAAGGTGTTATCAAATTGAACTTCTCCACCGCCTGATTTCACCACTGCCAGGAACATAGGGCTGCTTTGCTGTAAAGTGGCCCTGGAGCCACGCAGTCAACTATGGAACTTCAGACTCTATCAGAAAATCCTGAGACAAATGAGGTTTATATTTCACTGAACTTTTTGAAATAGCTGCCTTTCTTTATAGGGCAACTGAACCCTCTCCAAGATGTCCTGCCAGCAAAACCAGCAAAAGTATCAGCTCCCTGCCAAGTGCCTTCCCAAATATCCACCCAAGTGGCCCCCTCAGGCCCCTCAGGCCCCTCAGGCCCCTCAGGCTCCGGCTTCCTGCCCCCCTCCTGTCCCCTCCTACAGAATCTCTAGCTGCTGTGTCTCTGGCTTTGGAGGTTGCTGCTCTCTGATGTCCCACCGGTTTCCAAGAGTCTACCTTTGCCAGCCCCCGTCTTCCAGCCACTGTGAGAGGGAGTCCTCTGGATGTTCCAGTTGCTGCCGTGGCTTTGGGGGATACAGATGACCGGCAACCTTCGAGGAGCCAAAGATCCACAACCAAGGACCAGTCTGGAGTTGATGTCACCTCTCACTCTCAGCCTCGTTCTTCCTTCCCCTCCTGAATGAAGCTGCCTGAATGTAGGTGGATTCTTTGCTGAAAATCTCACACCTCCTGGCCTTAGCTCTGGTCCTAGATCAAGACATCTGAAGCTGGAGAACACCCTGCTTCCCAAAGCATTATCAGTGTGCAAAAATAAAGCTCATCTTCCCTGGCGCCCAGAACCTCTTGGTGTGTGTTGATTCCCCCATCCTCAGCTTTGAGGAGCTCCCAGTAACCTGAATTCCTTCATCAGCCTCCCATAAAGAGCCATCAGATAGGACATCCCTCTAATGTAGTCACTGGATCTGAGCAATTTGGGAGGGCTGTGAAAAAAGATCCAGAGGGATGCAACTAGAAAGTCTCATACTAAAGTGAAGTAAGTCAGAAAGAGAAAGTTAGGAGTTCCCATTGTGTCGCAGCAGAAATGAATCCGATGCGGAACCATGAGATTGTGGGTTCGAGCCCTGGTCTTGCTCAGTGTGTTAGGGATCCGGCGTTGCTGTGGCTGTGGTATAGGCCGGCAGCTGCAGCTCCAATTTGACCCCTAGCCTGGGAACCTCCATATGCCACATGTGTGGCCCTATAAAGACAAAGAAGAAAAAAGAAAAAAAGAAAAAGAAAGACAAATACTGTATGATATCATTTATATGTAGAATCTAAAATATGGCACAAATGAATCTATCTACAGAACAGAAACAGGCCCACAGACATAGAAAACAGACTTGTAGTTGCCAAGGGGTGGGGGGAAGGGAGTGAGATGGACTGGGAGTTCGGGCTTAGAAGATGCCAACTCTTACATTTAAAATGGATAAGCAGTGAGGTCCTACTGTATAGCACAAAGAACTATATCCAGTCTCTTGGGATAGAACATGATGGAAGAGAATATAAGAAAGGGAATGTGGGAGTTCCTTTCATGGCTGAGCAGTTAACAAACCTGACTAGGATCCATGAGGACGAAGGTTCGATCCCTGGCCTTGCTCAGTGGGTTAGGGATCCGGCGTTGGCGTGAGCTGTGGTGTAGGTCGCAGGGGTGGTTCGGAACCTGCTTTGCTGTGGCTGTGGTGTAGGCCCGCGGCTGTGGCTCTGATTGGACCCCTAGCCTGGGAACCTCCACATGTGGTGGGTACAGCCCTAAAAAGCAAAAAAAAAAAAAAAAAAAAAAAAAAGAAAGAAAGAAAGGGAATGCCTGTATGTATGGCTGAGTCACTTTGCTATACAGCAGAAATTGGTGCAACATTGATCAACTATACTTTAATAAAAAAATAAGTAAATAAGTAAAAATTTTTAAAAAACAAAAAGATTCAGAAAGGAATATAGGGGAATGTTCCCCAAATATCAGTGACCCTGTTCCACTGCTGCTGCCACAGGTGTCACCATCACTGGGGTTTCTTCTTACCCATAAAGGAGACGCTCCTTCCCAGCCCTAGAATTCACCTCCAGATCCTTCTTACTTTAGGGAATCACATACTTAAGAAGGAAATGCCACAGGGGTACTTGCAATTTTCAGAACTCAGCTCAGAAAGCCAGGAAAAACACTCTTCTTGAGGGAAGCACCTGACCAAGTCCCTCACACCTTCTCTTCCCAGGGGAGCCAGAATGAGGTGGAAATCTACACCGAGGTTCAGCAAGTACAACACCCCCGAGAGACATTTTGGCCTTGGCATTGCGACCCACCCTATACGGTTTCTTTTCCTCCTCTATTTAGTGGGACAAAGGACTTGGGTCTAGAGGCAAGTTCTAAAGGTACTTTTTCCATCCCAGCGGTGGCCAGAGGCAATAGCAATGTTTCTGCCCATCTTCGAGGTCTAAGCTTTTTTTTTTTTGACATACCGACAGCATGCAGAAGTTCCTGGGCCAAGGATGGAACCTGCACCACAGGAGTGACCCAAGCCACAGCAGTGACTACACTAGGCCTTAACCATAGGCCCCCAGGGAACGCCAGCACTGTGGTTCTTCATGACAGTTTCAAGACACACTGTTACTGGTGAGGCTTGTGAGACAGAAGGATAGACTTATGGCCAGCCCTTTAGAAAATGCACGTAGTCACTGTTTGGTTGAACCAAGCCCCAGCTGCTAAAATATCTAGGCTCATGCAGAGGAGTGAGTCCCACCATGAATGCCATTCCTTAGGTGTATATTGTGGGAGAAGAGAGATTGCAGGCTGCTGGCTTAGGCCATCCTTTCTGACCAAAATAGATTCTTGAAAGAAAGTCATGGTTGGTCAGGGGCACTCAAAGCACCAAGAACTGTGCAGGATGGAATGGGGATAGACCTGGCCACCTTCTGTGACACCCAATACTCGGTCCAAGGAAGAGGACTTCTAGTTCACTGATCTTCAGCCTCTGACAAAAGGAGCAGTAGGAGTCCAGGGAGGTATTTCAGGGATTCTTGAGATGTCTGCGAGAGAAAGACTATGTATATTTAAAACGCTGGGATAATATTAAGCATGCTTATCAAAAGTGCTGAATAATAGGTGAGAAATGACCGTGCTTTGGAGATCTTCAGGGCTATTAATCAGGGCTGTTAACCTCACACAGAGATGTAAGATTAGAAATTTTGTAGCATCACAGTGTGTATTACCAACTTAAGGAGACATATTCTTTTTGTCACATTCTAGCCCTATTCTTTAAAATAATATCTTCCGTTTCAAACTCACTCCTTGGCACAGAAGAAGGAGTGATTTGACATATGAAACAGCAAGAGTCTTGCCTTCATTTGTTTGCTTTTTTCCCTTTTATTTATTTATTTGTCTTTTTGCCTTTTCTAGGGCTGCTTCCCGCGAAGCCCAGGCCAGGGGTCCAATCGGAACTGTAGCCGCCGGCCTATGCGAGAGCCACAGCAATGTGGGATCGTCTGCAACCTTCACCACAGCTCACGGCAACGCCGGATCGTCAACCCACTGAGCAAGACCAGGGATCGAACCCGCAACCCCATGGTTCCTAGTTGGATTCGTTAACCACTGAGCCATGATGGGAACTCCCCCTTTTATTTTTTTAAAAGTTTTATTGAAATATAGTTGATTTACAATGTGATGATAATTTCTGCTGCATGGCAAAGTGATTCAGTTATATGTGTTCACACATCCATTCTCTTTCTGCTTCTTTTCCCACATAGATTATCACAGACGATTGGGTGGCGTTCCCTGTGCTATACAGCACGTCCCCGTTGGCCAATCTTCCCATATACCTCAGCGTGTTTGCTTTTTTATTGTGCTCATTCTCAGTAGCTGGGGAATGACTCTTGGTGGACAAAGGTCTGTCTCAGTGTAGACCCCAAGGTGTAGACCTGGGAATAAATCTGATGGCTTCCATTTTGACCATGGCACGAGTTACACTCACCAATGCCTTGCTTAGCCAAACCAATGTCTCCTTTTCAAACTCTCAGTTTGGAGAGGAAAGGGATATGATTCATTCACCCTCTCAAAAACCCCCAAATTAAGAAGACTATAGTTCTGTACAGGCTCTCCCCCAACTCTTTATATACTCTATTTAGTTTTGGACAATTTTACTCACACAAAATTGTAGTACAGCTCATTGCATTAAATGTGACACTGAGTACGTCCAGGCTCATCAGTGTCTCGTGGTAAGTTATTTTAACAGCTGGTAAACAAGTCATATGCCCTATATAATAAGGTCATGCTAGAGCTAATCTGAGCGCTTAGTGTACTTTTCATCTGACTTTATAAATGCTCATTTTACATAAAGGCAAAATAATGCCTCTTTATACTAGAAAGGGATCCCTGATTAAACAGAAATAAATTTAAAAGAATAATGATTGCTGTTCCAAACAGAATGCTCAGGCTTAAAATGAGAAAATGTATGCACTGCTGGTAGGACTAGGTGATTTTTAACTAGCAATAACCATATTGATAGCAGTATACAAAACAAATGCTCTGTGTCCCAGATTTGACTTTAGTTTATCCCCCAACAGTACTTTATAATTATGGTTGTTATAACCAGGGTGTATCTTTTATAGTCATTGAGAATAAATGTATGATATGTTTCATATGTTTCATAATAGAGCTTATGCTAGCTCCTTCCTGACAATTAAAAATGTCATTTTGCTATAAAGTGTTACAATTATTTTGTGTTAATTTTTAAAGTACAGATACATTTAGATCTGGCAATGAAAATGCATTTATAGTCTATCTAAAGCAGGTTTCTACATAGTACATACCCCATTAGAAAACAGCTTGTTTGAAATCACATGTAATTGACACTGTAAAAAGGATATTAGACGACTAGCTGATTTAGAAATATAATTAGGATTATTTCCAGTAAAGAAGGTCAGACATTCTAGTGTGACATTATCCATACTTCCTGAATTACCCTACAGGTCGTGATCATGAGATATTTATATAAAACTCAACAGGCTGTTGAAAATCTTTCCATTTTGCTGCAATATGTTCAGGCAAGATGATTGATAGATATTCAACAGAAGACAGCAACTTTACATACTGAGATCAGATTTTTAACATATTATTAAATACATTGGCAAAAAGTAATGTTTTTGTTGAGACTGCAAAAGCAATGGCAAGAAAAACTATAGATTTGTATAGATACCGTGCCACTATGTGCTTAAGTAACTGTTGTGTGTTGAATTAAAAAAAATGGATTTTATAAGATGCTCACATGTCACTAAACAAGATCTGACAAAAACCGTGCATGAAAATTGGCTTTAGGGGTTCTTGTTGTGGCTCACCGGTAGGTAACGAACCCGACTAGCATCCATGAGGATGAGGGTTTGATCCCTGGCCTCGCTCAGTGGGTTAAGGATCCAGTGCTGCCGTGAACTGTGGTGTAACTCACAGATGCAACTCGGATCCCTAATTGCTGTGGCTGTGGTGCAGGCCGGCAGCTGCAGCTCTAATTCAGTCCCTAGCCTGGGAACTTTTTAGGTGTGGCTCTAAAAAGGAAAGGAAAGGAAAGGAAAGAAAAGGAAAGGAAAGGAAAGGAAAGGAAAGGAAAGGAAAGAAAATTGGCTTCAGGTTACCAAATTTCCAGTGTTATTTGTGTAAAATAAGAAGAAATTGTATTTATTTAGACATATTTATTTTGGTTTATTTTATTTATAAAATATTTATTTAGGCATTATTTAGACATTTATTTTGGCTTATTTTTTGTTTTTCATTTTATTTTGTTTTAAAAGTTTTATTGAAGTATAGCTGATTTACAATGTTGTAATAATTTCTACTGTTTAACGAAGTGACTCAGAAACAAGTATACACACATTCATTCTTTTTCAGATCCTTTTCCCATAGAGATCATCACAGAATGTTGGGTAGAGTCCCCTGTGTTACTTTTTTATACTGCAGGTCATTGCTAACACAGAGGCAACATCCTGGCATAGATATTTCAAATGTGATAAGAAGTAATAATTTCATTTGTTTTTTTTGTTTGTTTGTTTTGTCTTTTATCTTTTCCAGGGCCACACCCTCGGCATATGGAGGTTCCCAGGCTAGGGGTCCAAGTGGAGCTACAGCTGCCAGCCTACACCACAGCCACAGCAATGTGGGATCCAAGCTGTGTCTTCGACCTACACCACAGCTCATGGCAACACTGGATCTTTAACCCACTGAGCAAGGCCAGGGATCACACCCACAACCTCATGGTTCCTGGTTGGATTCGTTAACCACTGAGCCACGAAGGGAACGCCAAATAATTTCATTTGTTTATGAACATCATTATGGTTGATAAATATAATTATATCTTACTTGCATCAGTTGCCAAATTTTGCTGATCTGTTTAATAAGCTGAAAAAGTTCAACATACATAGTATTGTAATATCACTCTGTTTAAACCGGCAGATGAGTATAAAGGATGAAATTAAAACTTTTTGGAGTTCCTGTCCTGGCTCAGCAGAATATGACTAGCATCCATGAAGACACAGGTTCGATCCCTGGCCTCGCTCAGTGGGTTAACGATCCGGTGTTGTGGTGAGCTGTGGTGTAGGTTCCAGATATGCCTTGGATCCTGCGTTGCTGTGGCTGTGGTGTAGGCCAGAAGCTGTAGCTCCAATTCTACCCCTAGCCTGGGAACCTTCATATGCCAAGGGTTTGGCCCTAAAAAGACAAAACACACACACACACACACACACACACACACAAACCTGCTACTTTTGAAATATTTAATCACTATTACATCATTAAATGAATATTAAGAACCTACTATGTGTTAAGCATTAGTCTCAGAATTGAGGATACAGCTATAAACAAAAAGAAAATAGTCCTGCTCATGAAAGCTTAGTGACTAGTGCAAGAAGCAGACAATAACTACACAGTGGTTGAATGCTGAATATATTAGATCTTACTAAGGAGTATGAAGAAGAACAAAAGGAAGGTTGGGGACCTGAGATGGCTGGGGCCGGGGTGCTGTTAGATTATACAGGATGGTCAGGGAAGGCCTACCTGATAAAGTTTTCTTTACAGGAAGTGAAAAACCGCATGAGTATCTGGAGTGATACAATTTTGGGCAGAGGGAACCGTGAGTACAACTCAGGCAGAAACATGCTAGACGGTCCTGGGGCAAAGAGGCCGGTGTGCCTGGGTGGAGGGAGCGGGCTGTCTGGGCAGCTGTAGGATCGGAGCGGTAACCTGGATTCAGTCTATGAGAAGCATACAGGATGTTGGCCTTTATAATGAGGGCAATGGTCGTGTATTGGAAGGGGCAGAGGTATGCCATCACCCGACTCGTGGTTTGAAAGCATAATGCTGGCTGCTTTGGCGGAAGCAGACCGTGAGGTTAAGAGTAGATCAGAGGGGTAAAGTAGGAGGTCACCAGGTTCACCAAGGATCAGGACAGAAATAGTGCTGGAGAGGGTGACAGTGAGCCGAGCGCTAAGGAGTAACCCAGGCGCCTGCAGCAAAGAGAGGACCAGGGGGAGGTGTGATAGATGCCCAACCCTTTCCGAGGCCCAGTGGGTGGAATAAAGTGGATGAGAAGGAAAACCACCATGCCGTGGGGGACGGTGGGGGAACCCAGCTTCAGTTAGAGCAAGAAAGTGGGGGGGACCTCAGAGAAGAGTTGGTTGATGGAGCATGTTTTCTTGATTTAGAATCACAAGTTCTCGAAGCCACGGTGGGGGATTTGGGGGGTAGTAAAGGAGAGCAGATGGGGTCCCATTAGGGGATGTGCAGGCCTGTGAGGGAAGGGGGCTCCAGGTGACGATGGGTGACCTGGGTGTCCTAAGCTCCTGGTGGTGATGGAGACACACAGGCATAGAGGGCATGATGGGGTGACGGTTGGGTGTCGTTGAAGCTAAGAGTGGTGGGAGAGAGGAACCAGGAGGGGACGAGAACCCTGCCTTCCCCTGCCCCAGCCCCCATTCCTGCTGGTGGTAGCTAAATTCCTCTTTTTTTTTTTTTTTTTTATCTTTTTTTTTTTTTTGCCATTCTTGGGCCGCTTCCCGTGGCATATGGAGGTTCCCAGGCTAGGGGTCCAATCGGAGCTGTAGCCACCAGCCTACGCCAGAGCCACAGCAACGCAGGATCCAAGCCGCGTCTGCAACCTACACCACAGCTCAGGGCAACGCCGGATCCTTAACCCACTCAGCAAGGCCAGGGATCGAACCTGCCACCTCATGGTTCCTAGTCGGATTCATTAACCACTGAGCCATGACGGGAACTCCCTAAATTCCTCTTAAGAAAAAGTTTACAATGAGGACTAAGGAGTCTAAGAATGTTAAGAATAACACCGTGGATGATCTCAGTGTTACATGTGCGCACATATCATATTACACTGTATCATACACACCATGTAAAGGCACCGTGTGGCATGTCTTTGCTCAACAACCCTGACTTTCATCGCCTGACACACGAATTTTCTACGGACAGTGCACTTTTCAATTAAAGAATGTGAACAGGTGCTAAATATGGCTACTGACAGTCACCCCTCCAGACCCTCTATGACTCCTTTCTAAAATGCTGAGATTAGTCCACTAGGAAAAGTGGCTGAAATTGAAAACTGAACTGTTGAAACCAAAACAAAGAAGCAGACAAACTCGGACAACTGCTAATGCTGGCCGACGGGTGGGGCTTCACCGAGGCCCCGGGGTTGTACAGGGCATAGTCTGTGCAACTCTGAGCAGAGAACATATTACCATTTTCAAAGTCGTAATTATCTAAGACAAAAGACCCCCCAATTTTTTTAATTGATTAATATATATATAAATTTGATGTAAAAATAAACTTAAATGAATAGATAAACGCTTGTCTGTTTTTTGGGGTTTTTTTGTGTTTTTGTTTTTGTTTTGCTTTTTAGGGTGGCACCCACAGCATTTGGAAGTTCCCAGGCTAGGGGTCCAAATTGGAGCTATAGCTGCTGGCTACCACCACAGCCACACCAACACCAGATCCGAGCCACGTCTGCAGCCTACATCGCAGCTCATGGCAACACTGGATCCTTAAGCCACTGAGTGAGGCCAGGGATCGAACCCACATGCTCATGGATCCTAGTTGAGGTCATTAACTGCTGAGCCACAACGGGAACGCCATGTCTGTTTTATATTTGGTGGTCCCAGTGAAGATTTTATTTGAAAAATGGTTGCGGTTGTTAAAACATTTGAAAGTTTCCACAGAATATAAAAGATTCCATAGCATATCAATAGGTATCCTATTAAAAAATAATTGCAAGTGGTATTTTTCTTCATAAATGTAAACAAGTATCATTGTGATATAAATGATATCCATACGTGTTTATTCTTAGCATGCAAACTGCGTTTGAGAAAATCGCATGCCTAATCAGTGTAAACCATAGTCACACATGAAGTTTAACCTGAGCATTAATTCATATGTAGAATTTCTTGTTAATCTCTATCTTGATACATATTGCTAATAGATGGGAAAACTCACCAACATTATTTCTCTCATTTTTCAATATCAACATACACTTGAGATCCCATTCAGTGTTATTAAATGTTAGGTATCTTACCACACAAATGTATTCCGCTTTGATGCATTGATGTGTTCTTGAGAAAACACATTTGTGGGATCTTTGATTTTTTTTTCCTGCTTTAGCATAAAGTTTCTTTCTGTTTTAACATAAGACATTGGGTGTATTTCTTGAATAAAGTTAAATGCATTCTTCCATTATTTAAACTTAAAAACATTACCTGCTCCCTGTTCAAATACTTTTGGGACATGTAGGTCTAGGGAAACATTCATCAAGCTTCTCTCAGTTTAGAAAAAATTCTGTCATTACTAACACACTGCCTTTAATATATGAATTCTATACACATATTACTGTGCTAATTTTAAGTACAACAGAATGCAGGGCAAAAAATTAAAACGTACAGCATTAGAAGATAGCAGAAATACTTCTTCTTTAAGTCAGGCTGGACATCTTTCAGTGATATGTAGAGTCTTCTCGGAAGACTAAAGCCAGCTTAAGCAAAAACAGAGCAACAGATACCAGAATTTAACCCTCTGCAGGCCCCAGGGCCAATGGTCAAGCAGTGCCTAAAGTACCAGGTGTTAACATCTACCAGACCACAAGAGGGCAGTAGTGGGAAGACCACAGGATCTGGGGTAGAGGAGGCTTCCAAGGTGTCTCTGAGCCTCATCCCAGACATTTGAAAATGAAAACGGCAACCTTGATGATGACAATACACAATGAGATGGTTTGCTTTGAAGATTACATGAGATCATGTATTTGAAAATGTTTCTAACTTGTATAAAACATTTGCCATTTTCCATAAATTAAGGACCATTGCCTAGTGCTCTCATTTGCATTTTGCGTGATGTGGATGTTAACATTTCTCTCTGTCTTTCATTCTGTCTGGTGTTTTTCTGGCTTAGTTTCCTTTTCTGTCCCTCTTTAGTTTCTTTTTCTCTGTGATTCTGTCTCCTCAACCGGCCGTATCTAACAAAGCTTGCTGACTTTTAGGTGCTTAATGTGCTCTCTGTTATATGATGTAACATCACAATGACCCTGAAAATTGTGACACAGTGTCTGTCTCCATTTTACAGACTCAGAATCGGAGGTTCAGTCATTTGTTCAAGGTCACAAATGACTTGTAAATTTACTAGCTGGTAAATTTTTTAGGTTTCTTTTTTTTTTTCGGTCTTTTTTCTGTTTAGGGCCTCACCCACAGCATATGGAGTTTCTCAGACTAGGGGTCTAGAGCTGTAGCTGCCGGCCTACACCACAACCACAGCAACACGGGATCCGAGCCGCATCTGTGACCTACACCACAGCTCATGGCAGTGCCGGATCCTTCACCCACTGAGCAAGGCCAGGGATCGAACCCGCAACCTTATGGTTCCCAGTCAGATTCGCTTCCACTGCACCATGATGGGAACTCCCCACTGGTAAATTTTAGAAGTGAGCTTTGAGTCCAAGTTATCTGACTGTGGGAGTGAGTCCACTCAGGATAGAGAAACCAACCAATACATCAGACAGGGGAAGGTCAATATAAGAACCATTAACAACAGTAAAAGAAAGAGTAACCATACAATATAAGACAAAGACCGAGGAAAATTACCCTGAGAAGGACAAACTTGGAAGGGGTCTGTGTGATCGGAAAGATTGGCTAAGCCACCAGCTGGCAGAGGAGTTCTCTGGATTAGCCAGAGCAGAGCTGGTCTGGAGTTGCTGGACAAATAGGCCACCTTCCCAAGTATAGAGCAAGGAGGAAAGGGACAGCAGGAACCCGTGTGGCTTGGGTGTGAGGTGGGCGCCAGGCCACAGTGGGGGCAGGAGGACTTGGGGTCTGCCAGCAGCCAAGAGGGTTGAGAAGGAGCAGCAGATCTGCGTGGATAAGGCCCCTGCGCCTCGTACGGAAGGCTGTGTGCACATGGGCCAGGGTGGGGGGGTGTTGGTTTCAGGGTTGAGGGGGCTGAGAAAAGTTATCTTCAGGTGGGGACTGCAAGGAGGCAGACGGATCTCCTACTGGGCCTGTGGCCCAATGCCATCAGATGTCTTCACACTCCTGTGTCCCTGCACGGGTCCCCTCAGTGGGGAAATGGTAGGAAGCCCCTTCCTCCTGCAATACCCTCCAGCACCCCCTATGGAGGAAGTCTAACATGGTGCTCACTTTACAGGAGAAAGGCTTAAAGGAATTCCACTGTTTATCATGAAGCGTACGTTAAACGGCGCATCTGGAGCTGAGAAGCAATGCATTGATTACTGACAAACTAGTGTGTTCCCTCCCTCTCTCATACACATATACCAACGCGCGCATGCGCACACACACTCACAGGGCCAAAGAGACCTTTGTTTTGCTGATAGGCAGATCCCTTTCAGGACAGTGATGAACTGAATATTAAGGACTTAGGCTGGAGACAATGATTGGATTCATATGCAAGTAAATTAACTCAAGAGGAAATATAGCTTCAGGACTGTAAGGATACCTTTATCCACCAGGGGGCAGTAAAGCTAAGCCTTAAACTAAACTTTGCAGCTGCAAGGTATGGTCACGAATTACTTGGAAATTCTTATGCTGCATCATAACCCTGAAGTGCCCCTTGAATGCTGGCTATTGGTGAGGGTAATTGGAGCTGGGGAGAAAAAGGGACAACAACACTTATCTCTGCTAATAGTTCTAATTCGAGATTGGACCCAAGATGTCAGAGTGGACTTGGGAAGAGGCTGTGATACCTCAAGTTCTTGAAAGCAGAATCATGACAGAGAGGAGAGGTACTTTCAAATCCCAATGGAGGGCAGATACAGGCTTGAGTTAATTTTTCTTTCCATTCACGCAGTGGGACTCAGGAGCACACCATTCAAGCCTTTTTTACAGACCACAACAAGCTGGTGCAAATTCAGAAACTGTCCACAGACTGTTCTGAATATTGACAAGCAGAGATGGCCCAGTACTTCTTCTGGCCTTGGTGGTAACTGACCCCAGAGGTAAAGAACTCACTCAACGGACCCAGAGTGGCTCCAGAATATGCACATGGTTTAGGGAAAACAATCAGGATGGGTGGAAAGGCAGCCAGGGGACTTACCTAAAACTTAGATTTGCATAGCAATCACTTCTCGTTTTGCTTACAGCTCCAAACATGTAGAAACTTTGCTAACCATGCTTCAATTCAGTCTTCAAACACTACTGAGGATGAGGCAATTTCCCATAGAAAACACAAAAGCACCTTAGCAGAGACACAAACTCTGGAGAGGCAGAGGATTAATTTCTCCCCCGGAGCGTTTGCGCATTCCCCAAATCCAGGGTCCGTGGGAGGGAGACGACTGGGAGAGATGCCACAGGTATCTGAGACAAATAATATTCGGTTCATCTGGCAAAGAAAAAGTGGATGCAGACAACTGGACATAATCAGAAGGAGTGAGCTCCCCTTTGTAGAACTTCCCTGAAAGGGTGGCTTCAGAGCCTCTCCATGCTCCACCTGCCAGTGGTATTTCTACCTTTGTCAGCTCTGCTCCTGCTGATGCAGGTCCTGGAACTTTGTGCTGTGAGGTCTGTGCAGGGAGCAATATTCTCTTTCTTGGGGGGAAGTCATGCCAATGTGTTAACTTTGTGAAAACTCAATGAGCTGTATTCTGGATGTATGAATGTTACAACTCAATGAAATTACTTCACAATAACATCCCCACAAAAAACAAGAGTAATTTGCAGGGACTAGCTCCACCAGATATTATATGATAGTACAAAGCTGTTATGTATGTAGTGTGGTACTGGACCACAAATACACAGACACATCAATGCGACACGGTGGGAAGTTCAGACCTGTAGCCAAATATACAAGGGAAGTTAGTACAGGATAAACACACCCTCTATCAGTGAAGAAAGGTCCGTTAGTCAATGAATGATGTTGCCACAACTGGGTAGCCATTAAGAAAAAAGCCTCTCGTTTTATGCTGAGTTCCTAAAGGTTCAAAACATTACAAAACTATTCCTTAAGAACTTCAGATAGTTTCTTCTACAGTTTCAAAATGAGCATCGGTTTTAGAATTACAACACACAACAAAGGATGGCTTTTTATAAAAGAAAACATTTTTTAATATTTGCATAGGATATAAGGATATTTTATTTTATCTTTTAAAATGATTTTTATTTTTTCCACTATAGCTGGCTTACTGTGTTCTGTCAATTTTCTACCATACAGCAAAGTGACTCAGTCACACATACATAAAGGACAATTTTTTTTTAAAGTGTTTCTGTAAAAATTAATACTTTCTATGTGGCTGAAATCTAACACACAAAGTCAAAAGTCAAAAAACACACCAGATAAAGAACAAGGTGTTACCATATAGCGTAGGGAACTATATTTGATATCCCATAATGAGCCATAATGGAAAGAATATGAAAAAGAATATACATGTATAACTGAATCACTTTGCTCTACAGCAGAAATTAATACAGCATGGGAAATCGACCATACCACAAAAAATAATTAAAAAAAAAAAAAACCACACACACCAAAAGAAATTGTGCCTCTCATAGTGGAAAAATGGACTAATTTCCTCAATAGAGTATGAACACCACAAATTAATAATAAAGTGATCAATTATCAAATTAATCATTAGGTAAATTGCATAACTGGAAAATGTCCAGAAAAAAGGAAGTACCATGGCTCCTAAACGTAATTAAAGACAATTTAAATAAAAAAAGAAAAAAAAAAGAAAAAGAAAAAAAAGAAAATTGAGCTGACTTAACTAAGAAAAACTCAAAGCTACTCTGAAATATCAGTTTTAACTTCTCAGAGTGACAGAGCACAACTAATTAATTAATTATTATTATTATTTTTGCTGTTTTAGGGCCACACCCACAGCATATGGAGGTTCCCAGGCTAGGGGTCCAATCGGAGCTGCAGCTGCTGCAGCAACGCAGGATCCGAGCCGCCTCTGTGACCTACAACCACAGCTCACAGCAACCCGGGATCCTTAACTCATTGAGCGAGGACAGGGATCGAGCCCACATCCTCATGGATCCTAGTCAGGTTCGTTAACCGCTGAGCTGTGAAGGGAGCTCCCAGAGCACAATGACTTTAATAATGAATCCATTGTGCAAGTTTGTGGGGAAACATGCAGCTTCCTAGACTGCGAGGAATGATGTAAATTCGTGCAGCATCCTCGGAAGAGAATTTGACCACATCTCTCAGTTTTATCCCTTGAGGAAGTAAGTGCACTTAAGCAAATACCATGTCTGACTCCGGGAGGAATGGTGTCTGTATTGTGTCAGCCCAGCATCATTCGCAAGAGCCCCCGCTGAGAATTCCCAGGGGTCACTGGATTATTAGGCAGGCTGAAAAGTGAATAAGGACACTCTTCATGTACTGAAATGGAATGATCCCCAACATATGTTGTGAAAAAAAAGCAGTGAGCAAAACAATGTGGAGTTTCCCTTATTTTGTTTAAAGAGGGCAAGGCATGCATGGCCGTGTGTGCCTTTTTGGACCTGAACTACCCCTGGAAGGATATTTGAGACACGGATCGCGATGGGCTGAAGAGACTGGAGTAGCCGGGAAAATTGCACTGTGGGTTCTTCCTACCTTTTGGGTCTGGAACCGAATGAATCTGTGATAACAATGGCCAAGGTCAAAAGAAACCTGCTGGAAGCCGTCCTCAGGGACCAGAACCCAGAAGCGCAGAACCGCAAGGATTGGTTCCATTGCTGTTTCCATGGCTAGGTTCCCACAGGCGGGCCTCAGGGTTTCTCACCACCAGTCCATTTAGCTCCTGTGGCTAAGGATTTTGATGACAGAGGCCAAAAAAAAAAAAAAAAAAAAAAAAAAAAAGGAGGTTGGAGGGGGCTGTGAAGGAATACATTCCGTTAGTTTGGATGATGTGCGGAGAACAGACTTAAAATCGGGGTTTCTCCTTGGACAAGTGAAGTTGGAGTGATGGCAGAGACCACGGCCCTCAAAGAGTAATAATCAGCCTTCATGTATTCAACCAATATTGCTCAGGTATTTCCTATGTGTCAGAAACTATTCTAGAAGTTTGAGGTGAGTTGATGGGAAAAACAAACTTTGCCCATTTGGAGATGACATTTGGGTGAGAGAAGAAAAACAATAGAAAAATGTAACAATGAAATTATATGTAGGGTATATTATATGTGTGTGAAAAGAAAATAGAACAGTGGGAGTTCCCACCGTGGCTCAGTGGAAACAAATCTGACTCGCATCCATGAGGACACAGGTTCCATCCCTGGCCTTGCTTTGTGGGTTAGGGATCTAGCATTGCTGTGAGCTGTGCTGTAGGTCGCAGACGTGGCTCAGATCCCGCAACGCTGTGGCTGTGGTGTAGACCGGTGGCTACAGCTCCGATTCAACCCCTAGTCTGGGAACCTCCATGTGCCGCGGGTGTGTCCCTAAAAAGACAAAAAAAGAAAAAAAAGAAAGAAAAAGAAAGAAGGAAAAGAAAATAGAACTGTGTAAAGGTGATTGGAGTGTATGTATGGCATTTCATTTAGAAAGCCACATTTAAGCAAAGGCTTGAAGGAGGTAAGGGAGTGCGTCCTGATATCTCTTGCAGAAGACTGTTCCAGCCAGGACAAGCATGGGCCGTAGGGGCGTGTGTGTGTGTGTGTGTGTGTGTGTGAGCACGCACACGCTGAGCTATATGCTGGGAATATCAAAATGAGTAAGACAGAGCCCTTGCCCTCAAGAGATCCCTGTTTCTCCCTTGTTTAAATCCCCTCAATGGCTCCTAATGTCCTCAGGTTGTGCCCGCTCCCTGCTTCCTCCCCGTGGCATCCAGGTGGACAGCACCACCTGCTGCCCATACCTTCACCTCTTGTCCTTTCTCCCGCTGTGCTCCAGCTGTGGTGAACTTGCCCCTACACAGGCCGTTCTTCCACGTCTGAGTCCGAATGCCCTCACTCACGCCTCCGAGCCCCACTCCCTATCTCCAACTGTCGGCCAAGTTCCTGCTTGAACCCTGCTCCTTGTGGACAACATCCCTGACCCCAACCCAGACCCCAGGTGCCCCCACAGCATCCAGTGTGTCCCCCGTCATCGTTCTCATCACATGTATTGACATCATCGTCTACCCTCCATGGTCAGAAGAGCTTCAAAGACTGTAAACTCTATCCCGCTGAGCTTGAACACTTCGCATTTGGGATGGAGCCTGGCAGATAGAAAATGCTCGGTACAAAAGTGGGCTTTAGGCTTATGTCTTGGGTGAGTAAATAATTACGGGTTAACTCAAGAGTTCCCTGTGCCTTCAGGAGAGAGGAAACCAAGGGGAGCCCTGTTATCCATCCAGCAGGAGGTGCAGGTGAGTCAGTCACAGTCACAGAATCTTGGGGAGCGAGAATAACCGTGTCACAAAGGCTTAGAACCTCAGCATCTTGGCCTGGGGAGGGAAGAGAAACCATCTGGCTTCTGATAGTCGTGGACTCACTAGGCTGCTGAGGGAGAGTCCTACCTGCTGCCGGGCCAGGGCGGAGAGTTTTCGTGAGAAGCCAAGCCCAAGAACCATGAACTAAGAAGACACGGAGAGAAGTAGTCAGAGCAGGTAACCCAGAGAAAACTTGTCTTTGGGTCCTGTCTTCATGGCTTGCCAGTCCTCCCATTCATTCTTTCCCTACTTCCTGAGGTCCACTTAACGTGTCATGCAGTGTGGCAGGTGCTGAGAACGGTGGCAACCGGGCCAGCAAGGAGACCAACAGACTAGAGAAGCCAGACAATGCGGAGAACTATGATAAAAATGTAGTGAGAAATACAGGAGCTCCAAGAAGCTCTCCCAGGACCATAGACCCTGTGGGTTATGGACAATTTCTTCCAGGATGTTTAAGCTGAGACTTCAGGTGGGAGTAACGTTTAGTGAGGGTGTGGGGATGGGTGTTCTAAGCCATGGGAAGAGCAGTGCAAAGATCCAGGCAGAGGATCGGCAGGGATCTGCTCTGGGCCGGTCTGCCCACTTGGAAGGGACAGTGGCCGGAGATGAGGCTGAGCGGGCGGGCAGAGGTCAAAGAGAAGCCTTTTTGGGCACTGTCGTCTCCCTCCCCGTGCCTCAGTGCTCAGGACTGATTCCTAAGCTACTCTCCATCTTTGACACGGCAGCCCCTCCCCCGACGTGGGACCTGTTCCCAGCACCTGCCCAAAGGGGATGTGCTGGGAGGGGATGTCTGGGGGTAGCCAGGGGCTCTGGGTGCCCTCTGCTCACTGGGATGAGAACTCCTTCTGTAAAAACAGCGCAGCACAGACTTGGAAGAAAGGGGCCCCGACGGGAGGCTCCCAATGGTCAGTTCAGGGGCACAGGCTTCAGAGGGAGAAAGGTACAGCATAGACACCGGGGAGCAGAGAGAGAATGGGAAACGGTGACAAGACAGAGAGGCAGGGAGAAGAAATTGTAAAGGAAGCAAAAGAGTCAGAGAAAAGCAACAGAAGCATTTTGATAAGGGTTCACCGCTCACCCCACTGTGCCCCCACCTCCTTCGCTCCCCCTGGTCTCAGGTCGGGCCCTAAAATCAGAGAACAAGGAGACAGAGCTGGACACCAGGATCCCTGTACACACACACACACACACACACACACACACACACACACACACACACACTCACCCCTGCCCAGGGAGGCAGGGCACCCAAGTACACGCGGACTTTCTGTTACACAGCTTCAAAGACCACGAAGGAGGCAGAGGGCAAGGCTCCTCTGGCCTTAACTCTCCCTGCTTCTCCCCATTTTATGCTGATGTCTGTGTCCTATTTTCACTCCTGTGTGTCTGCTTTCACTCTGCCTCTCCTTCCTGTTCCCTCCCAGGCAAGTCAGGGCATCACAAAGCAGATCTCTGCCACCTCAGCCTCTGCAGTCTCTCTTGACCTGCAGGGAGGGACCGTGTGACCTGTCTGCTCCCACCCCTTAGGAGTCCTGGTCTAGCATCCTGTGCTTAACACTAAGCAGAACGTCTTCCTGGATGACAGCGTTAATTCCTGAATATCTGGCAGGCATAGAGTCACAAGGGAATTGAGGCCAACACCCTACTCCAGAAGTCACTTTCGCCCCTCAGGTGAAGACCTGCCCCTGACCCAGCTGAGGCTGCAGCCGGACAGCCAGGGACTTGGGTTTGTGGACAGTGCAGACCCAGCAGGGGTGTGACACTTCCTTCTCAGATGGCCCTCATTCCTGGTGCTCTAGCCCGGGAGAGTCACAGCAGATGGTCCCCAAAGGGGAGGAACCCTGCTCTGTCATCAGACTGCACCAAGCAGCACGGTGACAGCCATCTCAGGCACATGCCAGGGGCTCCTTGCCACAGAGGAGCCCTGCAATGAGGCCCTGGTGGTTCTGAAAGCTGAGGTGGAGGGAGGCTGGGCTGGGTGCGGGCGTCAGCCACACCCGGCTCTGTGGGGCCCGACTTGCACATCTGAGCTGAGCGAGGTGGACCCAGATGAAAGGGCCGAGGCCAAGACCTGACACCCATCATCTGAGCCAGCTGAGGCCCTGGGTCTACAGCAAAGTAGGTCATTGGGCAGGTCTCCTTTAGAAGCCACCTAATCTGAGAATCCTGCTCGTCTTCCATGAACTAGAGCTGCCTTTCATGGCAGGAAGGGGCTGGGCTGGCTTTCCATCCTGCTCCAGGAGCCTCAGAAAGCTGGTATGAGGGGGCATTAGTAGCTCCTGCCCCCCCAGGAGTCCCACTATCCTCAGGACACAGGGAAGGACAGAACAAGAAGATGAGAGGCAGGGCTTTCTCAGCACCAGAGGATCCGTGCTGAGATCCGGCACAGGGCTGGGAGGGGGCGGCGGGATGGCCCGGCAGGGGCGGAACCTGGAAGAATCCATGGCAGGAGGGGCTGAGGCCGGAACAGAAGCAAGCTCCTTAGGAGGTGTTCACACAGGCCTAAGGGACAAATATTTGTCAAAGACATCTCAGCTTGGTCCAGCCAAACCACCATGGTCAAAAACCTCAACTTCCTTGTGCCTGTGTGTCTGCGTGGACACACACACACACACACACACACACACAAACACACGCGTGCGCACACAGATATACAAGTATGTGTGTCTAGTGGAAAGCCCTCAGCAGTAACTCGTTCAGTTTTAAAAACCAGTTTGGACCAGAGGCTTATCTGTGGGTGCTGGAGGCTGGAGGGTGGTGGCAACTTTACCTCAGCAGCTGTCACTTGAACTCCCACACCCATCCTCCTCCACCCGGGTGACGGGGCTCTGACAGACCCAGCACTTCCCCAGTGTGGGCGTGTGGCCCTGTGGGATGAGCCTCCAGCTGGGGGTGCATGCTGACTCCCCACTTCATTCAGGAATAGAGGACTCTCCAGGTCTCTGCCTGCCGATTCCTGGCCACTTATAGACCCTCCGTCCTGCTGCAGCGCCTCCATGTGGCTTTCATCTGTCTGCCGTAAGAGGGACAGGGCAGAAACCACATAGTGCCTGCCCCAGGGGCATATATTGGGTCCTAGGACCTAAGCAGAACCTTCTGGATTTCCAGGTGGGGGGAAGACGCATTGGTAAGGAGTAAAGAAAGAGATGCTTGGGTTTGTCCTCCTCCTAGAAGGATCAGGAAATTACAAAAGTCCAGAAGGGTTGAGTTGGAGGACACCTCTAAGGTCCAGTTCACGCCTCCTCACCCCAGCCCCGCCCCCACACAGAGGAGGAGATAAAGGTCAGAGCGGTGAAGAGAGCTGCCCCCCACCCAACCCCAGAGTCACAGAGCCAGGTCTGAAACTCGGCCGCGATGCCAAGCGCAATGGCCTTTCTGTTTTGTTTTGTTGAAGGGTCCCCAAGGCAGTGGCTCCCCCACGTGCTGAGGGGCATGGTGGAGCCGGTGCACTCAGGCAGCCCATGGTGGTTGGTCACCCTAAGTGAAGACTCCTGTTGCGCTTGGGTCCCTGGGCACCATGTGGGACAACAGACCAAGCACGTGCTCTGAGTTGGGGTGGAAGCTGACTTGAATCCACTTACCAGGAATGGAGGTAGATCGTTGCATTTCAGTGCACCGGCTACATAAAATGGAGCGAAACCAGTGACCTCTCGAACTGGCTGGGATCATGCATGAGACGATGTTTGTGACATACCTGCCACTGGACTCAGACAGGGTGGCCAAGGGCCCTATTCTTCCTCATTTGCTAAGAGACCTCAGGCAAAATCCTTCCATATTCTGATCTTTCCTTTTCTGTCTGGAAAATGGCTCCCTCATGCAAACCAGTGCACTGACCCATATGAAGGTCCAGACCTGGGTTCTCCTGAGCGTCCAGCCCTGCTTTCCCAGCCCTGGTCTGCGTCATCACCCAGAACATGGCGGGGGTGGGGGTGGGGGTGGGGGGGTCAAAGAAAGAGGGAGTGAATGCAGACAACCGGCTTTCCTTCTGAGAATGCTCTTTTTTTCTAGGGCCTCCAAAACTCGTGAAGATGTGTGACCAACCAAAGTGCAACCCATGCTGCCCCCCAAAGCCCGAGTGCTGCCCCCCAAAGCCCCAGTGCTGCCCCCCAAAGCCCCAGTGCTGTCCGCCAAAGCCCCAGTGCTGTCCGCCAAAGCCCCAGTGCTGCACCCAGCAGACATGCTGCTGTTTGGAGCCCAAGCCTGAGTGCACCTGCCTGAATAAGGAGACTGAGTCCATGGCACCCCAAACTCAGAAAGATAACCCCCAAACACCACCGCAGCCCCAAAGTCCAAGACAGGGGTCCAAACCTGGTTCCTGGGGGCAGAAGCAGCCAAACAAGTAGGCTGTCCCATGTCCATCACCTGGTGGGGTCAGGCTAGACCTGCTTTTAGAAAAACTGTCTCTCCTGGAGCCCCATTTACTCCCAACCAGAGGGCACCATTTCCCCTCATAGCTCCCCACCTTAGGGAAGCCCCAACTAGAACTGGTTGAAGAGGTTAGAACCCTTTTCAGGACCATCTTGCCTAGTGATCCTGACATCAGCACAAAAATAAAAGAGCACTAAAAAGTCGCCTCTCTTTCTTCCTTTACCTATGAAGCCATCTCACTTGTCTGGCCTAAGTCTAAGAAAATGTTCTGTACATGTCATGAAGGGCCCAGGCAGGACTCAGAAAACCAGAGTCCAGAAGTACCAGGCCTCTGCTGAGCCAGAATGATGCCGACTGACTCATCCTAGTTTTAAAATGCAAGTCCTCATTCCAGGAATCCCTCCAGTCCCAGGCCAAGGGGAGTGGTCAGTCACCCTATGTGCAAGAATTTCAGGCCCCTGGCACTACATTGGCGACCAGAACCAGCAAGTGCGTGTGCCGAGGAGTGATTCTGCTCCCTGATGGCAGAGATTTTCAGTGGAGACAGGGCTCGCAGGACTCAGCACCACACTGTGACCAGACTCAGCCGCAGAGTCTTACGGCATCAACACTAGCTCCGCGATGCTGAAGCAAGTTGTGGGCCCACCTCAGCCTCCATTTCCCCATCTGTACCATGAGGCTGATGATACTTACTTCAAAAGTTTTTTTTTTTTTTTTTTTTTTTTAATGAGAATTAAATGGAGTCATTCACCTAAAGTGCTTAACATAGGATCTGACACATCTTGGATATGCAATACATTGTTCCCCTCAAACGCCTCTCTCTGTTGCCAGGTCCCTATTTCCCTCCAAAGAAGCCACCGTGCTCCAATAATTTGTCCCTGGAACACACCTCCTGTTAATCTAGGTGGGCAGGTAGAAAGAGAGAGAGATCAACCACATCCACTAAATCTGTAAACTTCAATATTTGTCTGCCTTTTTGGTGCACGACTCACATAGCCATGCCCTCCCTGCCCCCCAGTCCCCAGGAAACAACTTGTCTACTTTTCAGTCCCTATAAACTAGTTGGAACTTTCAAGAATTTTATAGGAGTGGAATCATCCAGTATGTATATTCTCTTCTGCCCAACTTCTTTTACTCAGCAAACCTACTTTGAGATTCAAACAAGTCGTTGCCTGTGTCCATTGTTCATTCTTTTTTATTGCTGGGCAGTAAATGCCCTCATTGTAAAGATAATACCACATTTTGTTTATCCATTAACCTATTGATGGCCATTTGGATTGAGTCCAAGTTTTGACACTTACAAATAAAGCTGCTGTGAAAATGCATGACACGTCTTTGGATGGGCCTGTACTTTCATCTCTCTGGGGCAAAGACCTAAGAATAGAATGACTGTGTTACAGGGTAGGTGGTGTATGTTTTACTTTTTAAGAAATTGCCCAACTGTTTTCCAAAATGGTGGTGCCATTTTACATTCCCACCAGAAATCCATGGAAATTCTTGTTGCTGCACTTCTTTGCCAACATTTTGTATGCCTGGTGTTTCTATTTTTAGACATTTGTAAAGATAGATTGTATTATTCTGTTGACTTTAATTTGCATTTCCTTACTGGCCAATGATATGAGCAACTTCCCCCGAGCTCACTTGCCTCCCAGTATCTTCTTTGGTGAATTATCTATTTGAATATTTGCTCCATTATTTTACTGAGATGTTTGGTTTCCTAATATTGAATTCTGAGGGGTTTTTAAAATATTTTTATGTAAATCCTTAATTAGATAAATTATTTGCACATATTTTCCTCTGTAGATTATCTTTCCCTTTCTTAAACAATTTCTTTCAAAGAGGAGGTGTTCTTAATTTTGATTAAAACCAATTAATATTTTTTCTTTTATGGATCTTTCTTTTGGTGTCATATCTAAAAAATCTTTGCCTAATTCTAGGGCACAAAGATTTTCTCCTACGTGGCAGTTCTTCTACATGGTGAAAGCTTTGAACAAAGGATCTTTTTTTGGGAGGGGAGAGTGGGATTGTGGGGGGATTATATGAATATTCAACTGTTCTAGACTGTTTTTTCTCTACCAAATTGCCTCTGCATCCTTGTCAAAAATCAATTGACCATATTTGTTTGTATTTAGCACCAGAATTCTTATTCTGTTACATTGATCTATTTGTCTATCCAGACACTCCTGACTTATTTACTGTAGCTTTATAGTGTCTTAAAGTCAGATAATGTAAGTCCTCTAATTCTTTTTCAAAGTTGCTTTAGCTATTTTAGGTCCTTTGCACATGAATTTTTATGATAAACTTGTCAATTTCTAGTCCTTCTCTTGTGGCATAGTGGGTTAAGGATTCAGCCTTGTCACTATGGCAGCTTGGGTCACTGCTGTGGCACAGATTCAATTCCTGGCCTGGGAATTTCCATATGCTGTAGGCACAGCAGAAAAAAAAAAAAAAAAAAGTCAATTTCTAAAAAAAAATCCTGCTGAGATTTTGATAAGATTGAATTAAATATATAGATTAAATTGAGAGGAATGGACATCTTAACAACATTGAGTCTTTCAATTCATAAACATGGACTATCTCTCCATTTATTCAGGTAGTTTTCAACTTTAAGTTTTGTAGATTTCAGTGAAAAATTTTGCACATATTTTGTCATTTTTCCCCCCAGGTACTTCAAATATTTTGAGCATAATTTAAGTGGTATGTTTTATTTCAGTTTCTGATGGTTCATTCTTAGTATATAAAATGCGATTGTTTTGTATAATAATCTTTTACTTACTGATTAGTTTTAATAGCTTCATGTAAATTCTGTTGGATTTTCTGCATATGCAGTCAGGTTATCTGAGCATGAAGAGCACTTAAAAAATGATTTCTCTCCTTATAACATTTATTTCTGTTGTATGTATTTATGTCTTGCTCTTTAAACTATAAGTACCACAGAACAGACTCATTTATTTCTATTTCTGAAGGGTATCACATAGAACTGGCATTTATTTGGTGCACAAACTAATGGTTGTCAAAACAGAAGGCACTGCCACTTCTGAAGATAAAGTAATGGGAAGTAGATTTTCCCTTCTACCTTCAAACGAGTTTAATAAAAGGACACAGTGAATGGGACAGTGATTGTCAAGGTAATAAACACATCAAGCCGTGAAGGACCATGGTCTCTGCAGACAAGAAACAAATAAGGTGAGCCCCATGACTGCTCCCGCTTACTGCACAGAGGGAGTTTGCAGGCTACTGTGCAGGGTCAGAGTCCAGACCAAGCTTGTCTGTCTCTCCAAATTGAGGAGATAGAACTGGGAGGCTGGGGAGGTCAAGGCAATAAGAGTTTGCAGAACATCAAAGAGGAGAGAACTGCACAGAGAGAGAGCTCTGTAGATCTGCAGAGGGTCCTCTTGAGTCTTCAGCTGAGTCATGATCATGTCCATGTGAAGACATTACCCACAATGGGAGAAAGAACAACCTGAGATCATTATAAGGAACAATTCTCAGCACTCACACAGAGCCAGGAATATTTCTGCGAGGAGCCATCTTCTATCTGCTTGGCATCACACACCGCAGGATAGGGTCTAGCTAGGGCTGTATCTGCAAAACAAAAACTCTTAAGTTTCTAAGCAGGTTTATGGGATTCATGACAGGGATCTAGAAGCTTATACCTTCCAGAAATCAGGCTTAAAATAATCTACAGGGTAAGAGGAGAAGGAATGGGAGAGGAGAGCCTACATTGCCTGAGGCTAAGCCAGAGGTGACTGAGTTTATCTGTATTTGAATGCATGAAGTTTTCTTAATCAGGAACGGTGATGAGATATTAGAGGTTAACTTTTCCAAGGAAAACACATTTGCATCTTTTTAACATGAGTAGACATTCCTTCAAAAAGTATTTTGGGAGTTCTTTTTAGTGGCTCAACAGGTTAAGGATCTGGTGTTGTCACTGCTGTGGCTCAGGTGGCCACTGTAGTGTGGGTTCCATCCCTGGCCAGGGAACTTCCACATGCTGTGTGTGCGGCCAAAAAAAAAAAAAAAAAAAAAACAAAACATATTTAGGGAGGTGACAGACATATTGGACTTAGAAACTATATGGCAAGCACGGCCCTAAGCATTGGGGAGGTCGAGTAAATAATGGAGTCAAAAAAGCCCTCCTCTCATGACTTACATTCCAGTGAAGCGAGTGCACAAATAAACCTCATAAATCCAAATAGCACCGAGCATTCTAATGAGAGAAATAGTATGGTGGAGTATGCTATTTCAGGTAGGGTGACGGGAGGAACACTCTCAGGGGAGTGACATTTAGAATAGAGGTCTGAATGAGGTGCAGAAGTCATGGAGATATTTGCAGAAGAGCTCTCTAGGAGCAGAGAGGAGGTGGAACCAGGCTGGATCCAACCTCCACAGGCAGGAGCAAAGGAGCCAGGAGATGCAGTTGAAATGAGTGTGGGCTATAGAGCAACCAGGGTCTCTTGGACTTTGGTCTGTCAGTGACGGCATCCCAGTAGAGGCAGGGTGGGGTCATGAGCAGAGTTTAGAAGATGCTGGCAGAAGGGAGTCAGCACTAGCTAGTTCCTATTTATCTGCTCTCTTCCCTGCAAAATTTTTGGCAAAGGCTATCTATCCTCACCGTTCCCAAGCCTTCTCTTCTCATTCATTGTTGAAGCCACTGCAATCTGGCTGTCACCCTCTCCCTGGCCCTTGGCTCCCTTGTCAAGGTCACCAATGGATTCCATGTTGCCCAAACCAGTGGGCATCCTCGGTTCTATCTTTACAGCATTGCCCCAGCTGTTCATGCCCTCTTCAACAGTGTCTCTACTTGTCTTCCAGGATACTCCATTCTCCAGGTGAGATTCTCATGTACCACCTGCACCTTCTCAGTTTGCCCCAGGTTTCTTGACTTCTTCCTTCTCATCTGACCCCTTAACATCAGAGTGATTCAGGGGCTGGTCCTTGAACCTCTTCTCTTTACTGTCTACATTCATTCCCTTTATGACTCCATCCTGGCTCATGACTTCACATGCCATTTATACACCGATGATTTCCAAATACATTGCTACAGGACAAACCCGCTTCTGAACTTCACTAGCGTGTCTCCTCGCCTACTTGACAATTGTACTCGGATGTACCTAAGAGGCATCTCAAACCCAACATGCCCCAAACCTCCGTATTGATTTTTCCCACAAACAGCCCCCTCTGTGCTCTTCCCTATCTCTGTGACATGGCAGCTCCATCCTTCTAGTCACTCAGGCCAAGACCTTCTGAGTCACCCTTTGCTCTCACTCATACCTTACATCGAATCTATTAGGGAATCTTACCCAATCTATTGTCGAAACGTATCTATGATCTGACCCCTTGTCCCAGCTCTCCTGCTGTCATCTGCACTCTCAGCCACTGCTTCATGATTGTGGTTGCCTCTTACAGTTTTCTGCCTGCTTCCATCCTTGCCAGAGAGAGCCTTTTAAAAGTAAGATGGTGCCACTCCTCTGTGCAATTCTCTATCATCGTAAAAGCCTGAGCTGCTATATGATTTCTCCCGCTGCCCAGCCTCGCCCCCTCCTCCACCCTCACCTCTTGCACCTCTTCCCATCATTCACACCTGCCCAGTCATAGTGGCCTCCTTGCTGGTTCCAGAATATGCCAGGCCAACTCTGGCTTCAAGGCCATGGTCCCTGCTGTTCCCTCTCCCCACTTATCCTCATGCCAACCTCATTTCCTTCAAGTCCTTGCTGGGGGTGGGGAGGGAGAGCTTGGTGGGGGGAATTGACAGACATACTCTCCTATATATAAAATACACGGATAACAAGGACCTACTGTATAGCACAGAGGAAATTCAATACTATGTAATAATCTCTATGGGAAAGGACTCTGAAAAGGAATGGATATAAGCATATGTATAACCGATTCACTTTGCTGTGCACCTGAAACTAACACATTGTAAGTCCACTGTACTCCAATAAAATTTGTTTTCAAAAACAGAAGAAAGAAAGGCAATCATGTTATAACCCACAGATAAATCAGTGCAGGCAAATATGAAGAAAAAACAAAACAAAAAATATAAAAAAACCCAACATCCCCTCCTCTGATGCGCCATAGACCTCTTTCTTGCCCTGTTTTTCTACATGGTATTTCTGACATGCTTTATGTTCCAGGTATGTGTATATTTTACTTGCCGCCTGCCTCCCACCCTGGAGTGAAAATTTTAGGAGGGTGGGAGCTTTCCCCTGTTTTGTTCAAGGCTGTACCTATAAGTGCCCAGAACACAGGCACATAAGAAGCCCTCAATCAGCTCTCAAAGGGGAAAAAACCCAACAACAACAACAATAAGGCAGAAGGTGAGGTGAAGAATGTATTTCCAGCAGCGAGAGTGGAATGCACAAAGGCACAGAGGGGAGTGAAGGTGAGCACGGGAGCTCAGGAGAGCAGGGCCCAGCCCCAACCTGCCCATGACCCGCTGTGTGATCTCCTGCCCTCCCTTCTCCTCTCCAGACTCGGTCACCCTTCATAAAGCCAGGCCTGAACTCCCCTCCAGCACTAGCTTTCTCAGAGGTGGATCCTATGCTGGGGAGGGAGGCAGTTTGGGAGTGACAGGGGCTCCTGGGAGAAGAGCTGGAAGCTGGACCACAGGGGAGAGAAGGCACGAGGCTCCAGCCCTGCACGCAAAGACTTGCTGCAAGAGGAAGCCCTGGGCTCGCCTTCTCCCCCAGAGCCCTCTGATCTCTCTTTCCTTCCTGCTCCCTGTCCCACTCCGACAGGCTTTCTAGTAAAACCTGAGTGGCAGGAAAAGAACGTTTCAGCCGCTCCAACACTTTCCAGCTCGCTAGTCCTCTGGTTTGCAGCTTTCCAGTCCTCCTCCTCTGTGGCCACGCTGGACACTCTCGCTCCAGTATCTCCAGCATGTATTACACTTGACAGACAGCTATGCCTTCCTTGGGGAGAGGCTGGCGTGGGAGCAGATGCAGCTGCATTTGATCCAATTGCCGGCTCCTGGCTGCGAGACCACCGCTCTGAACCTCAGCTGCTGGCTGGTGAAGTGCAGAGGGTTAAATGAGATAGAGGACGGGGCTTGTTGAACACCATGTCTGGTAAGCAGCAGGCCTTGAAGGTTTGTCTCCTTTGCCTTCTCCCCACGGAGACTTGCAGCCCCAAGCTGTTCGCGCCTGTATCCAGGCACAGGCCAGTTAGTTGCATGCTCACATGGCACAGTGTTGAAGGGCATGCATCACTCCATTTCTGTACCCATCTTCCCATCAGATGGGAATTCCCTGGGAGTAGAAGCAGTGTCCCCCTAAATCTGGGGCTTTCTGAGGTCAAGGATTGCAGCTCCCTTTCAGGCTGGGAGGTTAGGATGGCAGCCAAGGTCCGCCCCCGTCCACAGGCCAAACTGAAGCCCCAAAGGCCAGGCCCTTCCCTGACTCTGCATGGTGGCCTGGCTTGATGGAGGTAGTAAGCAGAGGCAAGTTTTAGGGAGAAAGAGACGATGTTTTAGCCTCTGTACAAGACCAACCCATCTGGAGGCCTGGAGCAGTGGGACATGACAAATTATCTACAGATAAAGGGAAGAAATGATGTTACAAAGGGGCCACATGGGGGTTGCTCAGAGGGGCTCAGCACGACCCCAGCAAGGCAGGAAATGCGGACAACTAACTCCTCTTGGTGAAAGCCTCTCCTCCAGAAACAGACGATGCTAATCTTCTGAACAGGGCTCTGCAGTGGCTTTTTATGTTGCCCAGTTCCCCCCCAACCCCCGCCCACCTGAACATGCACAGACTCCACGTGCATCTGAGTAGCCTCTGCAACCACTTTCAAGAGTAACCTTAAGAGCAGCTAGTCCTCTCAGGAGGCACTGATGCAAGGTCAGGTGTCCCCCGGCATCCTTTAATTAGCTGAGGAGGAAGAGGATGGGGAATGAAAAAGCAGGAGGTCGGCCAAGTCCCACGGGCATCCTTGTGTCCTTTGGCCTGTCTGAGCAAGGACGATTCTTCTGGGGGAGTCCGCACAGCTGGACCGGGTCCCTCTGTCCCTTTCCTTCTGCACCCACCTCGTCCTTCCCCTATCCCCTCTGCCCAGGGCCCCGCCACCCTTTCTGTCTGCCCTCTGCCAAGCTGTGTCCCTCCCACCGCTGCCTTCCTCTCCTGGCACATATCCCTGGGACGGCTCACCCAGGGCTCTTCACCCATCCTCCCCCTTTCCATGCAGCCAGCAGGGCCCCTTCCCAGCCACCTTGGCTCCCTGTGGCTGTCCATGCACTTCTCATTCTGGTACCCGGATTCCTTCATCCCCATCAAAGCTGGACCCAAACTGCTACCTCTCTTCTGCCCACACGACCTCGAGGCCCCCTCCATGGACCATCACCCTTCAGGAATGCAAACCCACTTGGAAGCTTCAGTGAGCCCACCCCGGGGGAACACAGCCTGTCCAGTGGCGCCTCATGAGCACAGGAGGGAGAGTCCCGTGGCCTGAGCTGGAGCATCACCTGAGGCCCAGCAACAGGCAGGCTGGGAGGAGTAGGTGGGAAGTCAGGGATCTGACTCCTCTCCCCGCTCTCCTCCATGCACTGTGTGACTTTGGGGCTTCGAGGTTTTCCCTGGCAAAATGAGAAAATCATGGACTTGGAGAGTAGACTTGCAGTTGCCCGGGGGGAGGGGGAGGGAGTGGGATGGATGGGGAGCTTGGGGTTAACGGATGCTAACTATTGCTTTTGGAGTGGATTAACCATGAGATCCTGCTGTGTAATACTGAAAACTATGTCTAGTTACTTAGGACGGAGCATGATAATGGGAGAAAAAATTATGTATACATGTATGTGTAACTGGGTCCCCATGCTGTACTGTGGGGAAAAAAAATTGTGTTGGGGAAATAGCAATAAAAAAAAGAAAAGAAAATGAGACCATGTGTTATTACACCTCTGTATTTAGGCAGGTAACCCACTGCAGTCTCCCTCAGCAAACATTGGCCATGACCTCCAACAGGTAATCAGTTTCTGAGCACCATCTATACATCACCTTGCCAAATCCTCACAGATGTTGAAAGAGGCTCAAATATTTTTATAGATAAAGAAACTAAGGGTCATAGGGGTTCCTGTTGTGGCTCAGTGGGTTACGAACTCCACTAGTATCAAGAGGGTGTGGGTTTGATCCTTGGCCTCATTCACTGGGTTAGGGATCTGGCGTTGCCACAAGCTGTGGGGTAGGCCGGCAGCTGCAGCTCCCATCTGACCCTTCGCCTGGGAACCTCCCTATGCCACAGGTGCAGCCCTAAAAAGACAAAAAAAAAAAAAAAAAGAAATAAAGAAATTAAGGGTCATAGAGGTTAAGTGACTGTTCCAGATAACGCGAGATGGAACAGCAGCAATTCTTCAGGTTGGATTAGGCTAAAATCCCCACCAGCACCAGCCAGGGAGTAGAGCACTCTCTTCCCAGGACTAGTGAGCCTCATCCTGAGGGCATATTGGCTGAATCTGAGCCAAATAAGACTGGCCTTGCCTCTAGGAAGCCCAGAACTGACCACATGGGGGTCAGTCGTTAAACGGCTGATGCAGAGTTGGAAGATATCCGAGGTTATCTGGTGCAACCTGTTACTCTCACCAGATGCCCAGAAACCTGGGAAGGCAGCCTGGTGGGGAAGAGAGCCCACTGGGTGGAGATCAGAACATGGAGGCTCCAGCCCAGGTCTAGCCCAGATCCTCTCTTGCAGGGCCTTGAGCCTCTCATGTCCAGTCTCCAGACTTCAGTGCCCACCTGTCACAGGGGAGCTCTGGCTCCAGTGGAGGGGACTGGGTAGGATGAGGAAGCCCCTGTGCACCCGACATGGGCCTCCCCATGCATTCTTTAGACACTCACCTGCCACCACCCCTCTCCCCCCGTGCCCAGCTCAGACACATTGCTGCAACCAGGTGCAGAAAATCAACTACAAAGAATGTGATTTCCCTGGCAGCCCAAGGGGAGGGCATCCTGCCAGCTGGAGGAGAGGGCGCTAAACAGCTCCTTTGCTCCGCTACTGATAGCTTTTCATGCCTTTGCCCCTCTTCCTGCACCAGAGCAGAACTGTGACTGTCCCTCCATAGCAATCAAGTTCACCAGCAAGAGCCAGCGATGGGGACGGAAACTGGGAACCAGCAATCCCCCAGGCCAAGGACGGGCAAGCCAGAGGAAGACGTAAGGGCGGCAACCAGGGCACATCAGCCAGAGCAGCCCTGAAGTCCAGAGAGGAAGAATCAGCCTCTTGGCCCACTGTAGGTCTTATCGCCCTTCCAGAAGCAGCAGACGGGCACAAAAGGCAAATGAGGCCCGGAGGTCAGGTTCAGGAGGCCATGGAGGGGGACAGTGAGGATGCTGGGCCCGTGGGAAGGTGACCGGTGCACGCTGCAGACGGCGGGAGGCTCTTGGCGACATGCCCTGGGCAGAAGAGGAGGCCTGGAGAGGGGTTGGAGAGGGAGTTAGCGACCTCAGAGGAGGCGGCACTGCCTCTGCAGGAAACAGCCTAGAGGGGAGCATGCGTCCTCCTGGTCCAAGTCAGCTTCCCAGAACTGTCTTCCTTCAGCCATCCCAGCTTACTAAGAGCCGTCCTCGTCACCACCGCTGCCGCCGCCACCCCCTCGTGGTGAAATGTGTGACCCCCTTCCTCCTCCCCTGACAACTAAGCTACAATTCAAGAAGGTTGTTTCACTGGGCGAGAAAGAGAAACCAGCCAGTTTCTGCCTCTGCAAGACAGAAAGAACCAGGGCCTCCTAGGGCTGGGATGAGCTGGGGTCAGGGCCCCTGCCTGTGTCAGGGGCTGTGAGCTCATCCTTACCTCACCAGGCGGGGGCTGGACGGTTACCCAACCTCCTCGTGTGTACTCCAGGGCCTACGAGGTCCCTTGCACGGACCCTGCGAGAATCTCCCCATCCACGTGCATTCATGACCCCTGATGGGGCAACCAGAGGGCAGAGCATGGGGCCTCTGAGCCCCTAAAAGCTGGGGCCCCTCCAACCCCTGCCCTGCACGCACACACGCACGCACTCCCTTGGCTGCATGCTTCACCCTCCTCACCACGCCCTAGCTCTGCCCGGTGCCAAGGGCTCACACACTCTGCCTTTCCCCCAAAGCTCTCATTATGCTGTGAATCAGAGGGCGGGCGGCAGATCTGGCAGATACCAGTCCTGGGAAACCCACACGACCGGTGTGACTTCCTCGAGCAGGGTCTGCTGCCCTGGGACTGACTGTCATGGGCTGGGAGAGGCAGATTCCTCCCATGTGAGGTCAGCAGCAGACACAAGGCATGTGTAGGGTGCTGATGTGCGGGGATGCTCGAGGAGGGAAGGGAAGGGTGGGGAGAGGAGGGAAGGGGAGGGGTGGAGGGGGCTTTCCCTGCCCCAGGAGATGGCACGTCCCTGGGCTACGGGAAATGAAATGAAGGGACTCAGGGAATAATCCTCTAGACGGAGTCTCAGGGGAGGGTCTGGCAGGCCGGCCCCAGCATCTGCAGTGAAGCTGAAAGACACAGTCAGGGACCTGGGAGAGGGCAGTGGTGGGCAGAGGTGGGAGCACTGGGCTTGTCCCAGGAACCAAGGACCTTCAACGAGGGTCTATGAAACCATGGCAGTGAGTGTGAATTGTATTCTAAGAGTATTAAGTCATCATCAGCCCTGGGGAGGGACAAGCTCTAAGCCTGCTGTGAAAGTCCGCTTGGGCGATTTTCAAAGAGTAGCTTAGGGAAAGCTATGGACGATCCAGGTTTGATCTTTATACCTTCATGCATTTCCCCAAAACATTGTAGGAAATTTTTACCACCATAAAAAGCAATGCTTCTCATTTTATATATCATATATGTGCTGCCTAGAGTGGTCCGTGCCTTGGGGTTTTGGTGAGCACAGTCTTCTTGGGAACTTGTCTAACTATAGCCTCCAGCGTAGGGCCTGGGTAGCTTCTGGCACACGCAGGAAACCTCTACAAGCCTTGTGCTTGACCGTGTTGGGCCTAAAGTCGACAGACTCAACCCTCCCCCCTCCCAGGATAGAGTCTATTTCCACACAGAATGGACTGTTTGATGTGACTTGAAGCAGATGGGTTGCAGGCGAGTGGCCAAGAGAATCCCTCAGCAGCCCCACGTCTTCGTGAAAAGTCATTCCTTCCACCTCTACACAGAGCTTCAGGCTGGACATCCCAGAAAAACATATGCCTTTCTATTCTGATGATGGAAGATAGTATGAGAAAAAAGAATGCATATAGGAGTTCCTGCCATGGTGCAGTGGAAGCAAATCTGACTAGGAACCATGAGGTTGTGGGTTTGATCCCTGGCCTTGCTCAGTGGGTTAAGGATCCACCGTTGCCATGAGCTATAGTGTAGGTCACAGATGTGGCTCGGATCTGGCGTGGCTGTGGCTGTGGTGTAGGCCAGCAGCTGTAGCTCCTATTGGACCCCTAGTCTGGGAATCTCCATGTGCCACTGGAGTGGCCCTAAAAAGCAAAAACAAAAACAAAAAAAGAATGTATATACATGTATGACGGGGTCCCTTTCCTGTACAGCAGAAATTGGCACAACACTGTAAATCAACTATAATATAAATAAATAAATGAAAATAAAATTTCTCAGTAAAATGTGAAGAAAATGCTTATTTAGACTAAACATTAAATATTGGTTAAAAAAAAACAACTAGTTGTTCAGGCAGACATATCCAGCCCTAAGAACTGTCTTGTAAAAACAAAAGCACAGGAGTTCCCACTGTGGCAGGATGGGATCTCTACAACACCAGGATGCAGGCTCCATCCTCGGCCCACCACAGTGGGTTAGAGGGTCTGGGGTTACTGCAGCTGTGGCACAGATTGCAGCTGCGGTCCTGGATCCCTGGCCCAGGTACCCATATACCGTGGATGGTGGAAAAAAAAAAAGGAAGAAGAAAAAAAAAAAACATAGAACATTAGAAAATAAATAATCCAAAATTTCTTTTATAAATCAATAAATAACAAATAAATTATAAATTTCAATTCTGTGCACTTGTGAAATGAATCCACCAGGTTCATTTCATCAGTGAGGGTGAACCCATTGTACAGGTAGAAAAGCTAAGATCCAGTGAGGTCACACACACAGACAAAAAGAGAGCCAGGTTCCTGAGTCACTTCCCTCACTGCCTGTGCTCAGGTCACGAGTATCAGAGGAGGGACGGAGCCCCCAGAGCCCGCTGGCCAGGCCAGGGCTGTGTGTCTCTGTGAAAAGGGACCCTGAGGGCTTTTCTGCTTAAGGTGCCTGTGATGAGTCAGGAAGCGGCTAGAGGAAGTTGACCAACTGGAGTGGTGAAACCAGTCCATCTCCTTCAACTTGAGAAGGAGGCCAGGCTGGGGAACGGTATAAAGGCACCCTGGTCCCTGCTTAGCTCAACACACCACTGGAAGCCTCCCTGGCCATCCATCCTACTGTGAGCCTGGTAAGTATAGCTGGCAGAACCAGGGTCAGGACCGCAGGCTGCCTGCAGGCCAGCACGTGGCTGGGGGTGGCCAGCCTGGGTGGTGCAGGGAACACTCGTGTGCTGGGTTCAGCTGGACCCTTGTCTTTCTAGGAGGGCTCAGGTCACTGTGCAGAAGGCTAGGTGCCATGGGATGGGAACAGAGCAGACAGCAATCCCCTCCTGTCCCATACTTCTTGGGGGACCATGTGGCAGTGGGGGGAGAAAGGTTAAGATGGAATGCAGGGGGAGTATGGCTAATTTCTCTCCTAAAACTGCTTGACTTAGACTGACTCTGATGTTACCTTCTTTATGGGGGCAGAGGACCCAGGGAATGTAACTCCTGGCTGTGCTACAAAAGGGAGAAATGCAAACTGGGGAGCACTCTCCATGTGGAGAAGCCAGGCAGAGCAGGGGCAGAAAAACCCAGCTCAGAAGGGGGGAGACCGGAAAGAAAGGGCTTCCAGTCTCAGCAACCTTCCAGCGCCCTCCCGCCACCACCAGCTGAAGCTCAGACGGTCTCTGGCTGAACAGACCAGTCTGTTGATTTTACAGAGCAGAAATCGGAGGCCCAGAGGGGCTAAATGACTTGCCCCAGGGTGGGAGCATGCCCTTACCTCTCAGTTCCTCTCGGCATGGACTACTGATCTTCCAGAGTCCTCCAAGAGATCTGTATTTTTCTGGCACCTTCCCTCTTCCAGTCACAATCTCAGAGTTCATCTCTCCTCTTGGTAAGTGCAGGTGAGAACCAAGGGACAGATAAGGAAAGGCAAGAAAGGAGGTAACGTGGTACCCAGCTCACCTTGGCAGAGCCGCGTGCGTGAGAGTCACCTTTGTTGCTCCTGGGAACAAAAAGCTCTCCCTGCCTCTCCTTCATGCTGCTGCTCCTGGGGAATGACAGCCCAGAGTGGGTGGAAAAGTCCCCCAACCATGGGAAGAGGGAATGCAGGGTAACTGGGCACAGCTGCAGATTTCCAGGATTCTATCCACTCCCTTGCCTTCAGTAACCCCTCTGACCCCTCCTGTTTTTCAGATTGACCTAAAGCAGCTTCCATGATGTCCCAGCAATACACTCTTCCAGTGACCCTGCCCCCTGCCCTCAGTCAGGAGCCCCTCAAGCCTGTTTCTCCTCCCGCCGATACCCAGCAGGAGCAAGTGAAACAGGCAACTCCGCTGCCTGCTCCATGCCAGAAGATGCTCTCGGAGCTCCCAGTGGAGGTCCCCTTGGAGGATGCGGAGAAACACACAACTCTTGTGAAGGGAGTGCCTGAGCAAGAGTGTGAGCCGCAGCCACAGGAGCCACAGCAGCAGGAACTGCATGTGGAACAGCAGCAGCAGCAGCAAGAATCACAGGTGCAGGAACTGCATATGGATCAGCAGCAGCAGCAACAAGAGTCACAGGAGCAGGAACTGCATGTGGATCAGCAGCAGCAGCAGCAAGAGTCACAGGAGCAGGAACTGCATGTGGATCAGCAGCAGCAACAAGAGTCACAGGCGCAGGAACTGCATGTGGATCATCAGCAGCAGCAGCAAGAGTCACAGGAGCAGGAACTGCATGTGGATCATCAGCAGCAGCAGCAAGAGTCACAGGAGCAGGAACTGCATGTGGATCATCATCAGCAGCAGCAAGAGTCACAGGAGCAGGAACTGCATGTGGATCAGCAGCAGCAACAAGAGTCACAGGTGCAGGAACTGCATGTGGATCAGCAGCAGCAGCAGCAAGAGTCACAGGAGCAGGAACTGCATGTGGATCAGCAGCAGCAGCAGCAAGAGTCACAGGTGCAGGAACTGCATGTGGATCAGCAGCAGCAGCAGCAAGAGTCACAGGAGCAGGAACTGCATGTGGATCAGCAGCAGCAGGAGCTCCAGGTGCAGGAAGTGCAGCAGCAGCAGCAGCAGCAGCAAGAACAGCAGGAGGACCATCAGAAAGCAGAACACCTGGAGCAGGAGGAAGCACAAAGGGAGCAGCAGCTAAAGGGACAGCTGGAACAGGAGAAGAAGGGCGTGGACCAGCACCTGGATCAAGAGCTAACAAAGAGAGATGAACACCTGGAAAAGAAAGGGGAGCAGCTGCTGGAGCAGCAGGAGAAGCCTCTAGAGCCAGCAGAGCAGCAGGAGGGGCAGTTGAAACAGCCTGTGCTTATTCCAGCTCCTGGCCAGGTCCAGGAGACCCACCCAGTCCAACTGCTGAAGGGAGAAGTTTTGCCCCCTGAGGAAGCAGGACATAAGTAACCACCTCTGGACATAAGTAACCACCCCCAGTATCCCAGAGGCCCCCGGAAATCCCGCACAAATGAAGAGAGAGCCAGTGGCCTCACTTACCTCAGGTCCCCAGCCTGGGTGGCCTGCCTCATCTGTGAACCTGCTGCCTGTCCCTGTCCTTCTGTATGTCTCTTTGATAGGGCTTGGGGGAGGGGGAGGGGAGTTATTGCCCAGCACCCACTCCCAATGAGCCCAGTCTCAGCCTCAGGTGCCAGAGCCTCTATACAGGGAGAAAGTGACTATGGCAACTCTGACTGCATCCCCAGTATTATAGCTGAACCTGTGAGTGTAACAATAACACAGAAAATAAATTCTGGAAAGCCTGGGACTCTGTATTCTTTGGCTTTTTACCCTCCGTCGCTCACCGTATAAAAACCTGTGGTCAATGGTTGCAAGCAAGTCTCTTGGCCAGTCCCCAAAGGAGGACAGATGTTTTGACTCCTCTTTAATTCTGTTCCACCAAACTACTCCATACATTCAACGGTTTCTAAAAACGAAAACAAAACAACTCTATAACCAAACAAAATGACTTCACTCATGCACCTGAAAGTAGCCCTGGGAAGTCATAACGGGGGGGACAGTTTACTCCGGTTGGGGGAAGAGGGGTCTACTCATCTCAGTTCAGCACTGCCTTATGGTATAGGCACCCAGCCCAATCCTAGTCCACGGCCAAAGGCACAGGGAGGGAGGGAGGGGGGTTCCCCCTGGGTTCTGGTCCCTGCCCAGGCTTGCTCTCCATAGACTGTCCTCATGGTTTCCAAGAGTCTTATAAACTGCCTACATGGTTCAGGAAAACTATAACAAAGCAAAGAAGCCAAACGGGGCAAGGCGAGGAGCCGAGAGACTCCTGGGACTGGTCTCTGATGGGGAAAGTGACCACATCACTAAAGGTAGGAAAGGCTGGGCCAGCTGGAATCATGGAAGCCAAAAATGCTGAATAACCTGGAGAAATACTGAGCCAAGGTCATTGCCGTGGTTACTCTCCCTGACATTTCTGAAACCTCTCCTGCCATCCACCACATAAGGACTTGGGGTTCTCTCCTTCCTGGGAATCACCTAGTATGAACTATTTACCACATCATCTCAGGCAGGTTGTCTCGAGTTACCCAAAGCTATTTTATCCCAGGCCTGAGCATATGTCAGGAATACCCCTTTGGAGATTGCCATAGACACCCAGACTCAATAGGTCTGAAGGGCACTTAGCATCCATTACTCCCCATCCAACTCCAGCGACACGCACTGTCATTCAGCCCTAAGTATCCTCTCTCTTGAGTATTGATATCAGCAGTGCATTCGCAGAAGCCAGACACTATCCCCATTCCTCCCCCCTCCCCTCCTTTTCCCCGCCCTCCACCAGAGATCAGTCCTGGTGGTCTCCATCCACGCCCACACCTCCCAAGCGTTGACCCAGGTCATTTCTCACCTGACCTAGTGCAGTAGCCCTCAAACTCTTCTCCTTTGCTCCCTGTCTCTACACACCCTGCAATCCACCCACCACACAGAGGACAGCGTGTTCTACTTAAAATTCTGACCTAACCACATCACTCCTTGGGTTAGCACTTGTCAGCGGTGCTCATTATTTAAAGGAGGAGAACTCAGGTTCAAGTTCTAATAGGACAAGAATGAAAACAACGCCTGGGTAGAACTGGGTGGGACGTTTAGGGGCCCAGGGAGAAATAATCAGAAACACCCAGACTATTTGCAATTTTTTTTTAAGTCAGGTATTGACGTTTTGATAAACCTTATTGTGGGGGTTATATTCTTTTTAAATATGTGTGCATTTAACTAGAGTTGATTTATAATATTGTTTCGGGTACACAGTTTCAGATTCTTTTCCATTATAGATTGTTCCAAGTGCTAGATGACAGATCCTTCTTCTTTAATATTTTATATATAGTGGTGGGTAAAGAGGCCCTTTTTTTAAGAACCATTTTTGATTTATGGAAAAGTCAAAAAGCTTGAGTACAAAGGGTTACCATACACTTCATACCCAGTCACCCTTATTATTAACATCTTACAGTAATATGGGTCATTTATTATGATAAATAACAAACAGCATTGGTACTTATTATTAACTGCAGTTTAGGGTTATTCCCATCACCTTAGTTGTTTTTTTGTTTTGTCTTTTTGCCTTTTTCTAGGGCCGCACCCAAGGCACATGGAGTTCCCAGGCTAGGGGTCGAATTGGAGCTGCAGTCACTGGCCTACGCCACAGCCACAGCAATGCTGGATCCGAGCCACGTCCTCAACTCACACCACAGCTCATGGCAACGCCGGATCCTTAACCCACTGAGCAAGGCAAGGGATCGAACCCTCAACCTCATGGTTCCTAGTCAGATTCGTTAACCACTGCGCCATGATGGGAGCTCCTCCAATCCCCTTAGTTTTAACCTCGTGTCTCTTTCTGTTTCAGGATCCCATCCAGAATGTCACACTGCATTTAGTTGTCTTATCTCCTTAGCGTCCTCCTGACTGTGATGGATCCTCAGGCGTTCTTTGTTTTTGATGACTTTGACAGTTTTGAGGGTGTCCTGATCAGGGATTTTGTAGAATATCCCTCGATTTGGATTTGTCTGATGTTTTTCTCATCATTAGACGGGAGTTTGGGTGTTTTGAGAGGAAGCCCACAGAGGTAAAGAAGCATTTTCATCACCTTATATAAAAGCACATACTGTTCACGTGATGGATCACCTTGAGCACCTGGCGGCGGTCCTGCAGGTCAGGCGGTGGTCAGGTTTCTCCACTATTCCCCCAACAGCCCATCTTGGAATGGCAGTCACTATGCCAGCTCACACTTAAGAAGTGGGGCGGCGTATCGACATTTTTTTTTTTTTTTCATTTTAGAGCTGCACCCACAGCATAAGGAAGTTCCCAGGCTAGGGGTAGAATCAGAGCTGCAGACACTGGCGTACACCACAGCCACAGCAATGTGGGATCCGAGCTGCATCTGCGACCTACACCACAGCTCACAGCAATGCCAGATCCTCAACCCACTGAGGAAGGCCAGGGATCCAACCTGTATCCTCATGGACACCAATCAGCCACATCACCGCTGAGCCAGCACGGGAACTCCTCAACATGCATTATTTTGAATTTTCTGTACAGGAAACATATCTCTTCTCCTTATTCATGTATATATGTATATATCTATGTGTTTAATCATTTATTGATGTCATGACCTCATGAATATTTATTTTATACTTTGGGCTATAATACAGTAGCACTTTATTTTTTCTTTTTTCTTGTGGTAAAACAAACATCACATAAAACTGACTGTATTTATCATCGTCCAGTTCGGAGGCATGAAGAACATCCATGTTATTGTATAACCATCTCCACTATCCAGCTCACAAAACTGAATCTCTCTACCGATTAAATAATAATTCCCTGGGACCTCCTCCGTGCAGCCCCTAGAAACCACCATTCTCCTTTCTTTTTGTTCTAATCTCTCTTTCCTCCTCACACTCCTGCCTCTGGCACCAATATTTTACCCTCGGCTACTGCAAGCTCAAACTTTTTTGGTCACAGATATCAGGAATTCTTCCTTTTAAGTCTAAATAATACATTGTATTACATTACATCGAAAATATAATATTGTATATCACATTTTCTTTATCCATTCATCAACTGACATCTAAATCGTTTCCCTATCTTGGCTATTGCGAATAATACTGCAGTGAAAATGGGATATCTCTTCAAGATATTGATTTCATTTCCTTTGAATATGTACCTAGAAGTGGTATTGCAGGATCATATGGTAGTTCTATTTTTAATTTTTAAAAATTTTTTTGTCCTGCTTTTTAGGGCCACACCCACAGCATACGGAGGAAGTTCCCAGGCGAGGGGTCAAACTGGAGCTGCAGCCACTGGCCTAGGCCACAGCCACAGCAGTGCCAGATCTGAGCCACATGTAGAATCTACACCACAGCCACAGCAATGCAGGATCCAAGCCGCGTCTGCAACCTATACCACAGCTCACGGCAACGCCGGATCCTTAACCCACTGATCAAGGGCAGGGACCGAACCCGGAACCTCATGGTTCCTAGTCGGATTCGTTAATCACTGCGCCACGACGGGAACTCCTTTTTTGACTTTTTTATAATAGCCATTCTAACAGGTGTGAGGTGCTCTCTCATTGCAGTTGGATTCAAATTTCCCTGCTAATTGGCGATGTGAGGCTTCTTTTCATAGACCTGTTGGGAACAGTAGGGTGTTGATTTTCAAAGAGACACATAGATCAATGGAGCAGAGTGGGTAGAAATAAATCTGTGCAGCTGTGGTCATCCACTAGCTTTTAACAATGGCATTAAGGATACACAATGGAGAAAGGACAGTCTCTTCAATAAATGGTGTCGGGAAAACTGGACATCCACATACAAAAGAATGAAAATAGACTCATCTTAGCATGACACAAAAAATCAACGCAAAATGGATTATAGACTTAAAAGCAATACCTGAAACCATAAAACTCCTAGAAGAATATACAGGGGAAAATTTCCTTGGCATTGGTCCAGGCAATAATCACATGGCCCTGATGCCAAAGGCACCAGCAACAAGAGCAAACATTTTAAAAGTGGATACACTGAACTGAGAAGTTTCACACAGCAAAGGAAAGCATCAGCAAAGTGAAATGCCAACTATCGAATGGGAGGAAATATTTGCAAGCCATATATCTGATAAGAGCTTCATAGCCAAAGTAGACCCAACACAGTAAATCAACTATATTATAATAAAAATTTAAAAAAAATCCAAAGTATATAAGGAACTCTTACAACTTAATAGCTAAATAAAACAAAACAAAACAAACAACAAATTATCTAATCTTAAAATGGGCAAGTGACCTGAATAGAACTTTATTTTGTTGCTCAAAAGGTCCCGGCTTCAGCCATCAGGAGCTCTTTTAGTTGGTGCCTGTGTCCTCGGTGAAACATCAACGTGGAGTTTTAAATTTTTGTCTTTTTAAAGTTTTTTTCTTTGTGGGTTTGTTTTTGTCTTTTGAGCACTTTTACCCTTTCTGGCACTCTAAGGAGTTCCAGGCTCACCCTACACATCCTGCCCTCATCCTAGAGTCACAGTTTCTTCAAGGAGCCCCTGTTGATTTTACTGGAGAATGGAAACCAAGATCTGGGTACCCGTTGTGCTCATTGCTACGAGTTTGTTATTTCTTTGGGGCTCTCTCAATTGAGGAATGAAAGATATGCGTGTACACTAGTGTGTGTGTGTGTGTGTGTGTGTGTGTGTGTGTGCACATCGCTATATGTAACCATCTGTATTTATATTAAGCTAAACATAGTTCACACCAGTGTCCCGAACTGTCATCGATTACACAAGGATCATTCCAGCCTCTTCCATTTCTCATCTGTGAACTCTGACTCCAACAGTGAGAACCTGCTCCCCGCCATCCACCATCCATTTCTAAATTGTCATGTCCAGTTTCCATGTACAGAAGAATCAGAATTGTTAACTAGAACCCCACACTCCCAGTGTAAACACGTTTACAGCATTGTACCACAACGTTTATGAGCAGTTCCTTTGCCTTTCGCCTTACAGATTTCTCTTGTTCCCGAAGTTCTCTAGGTCACCATCTTTTTCTCTCACCCCCTTCGGTGAGATAGTTTCATAGTTTGTAACACAGATTCTATAGCCAAGGTGTGTATTCCTTCCTAGGTTCCCCCAACTTCCTAATTTTTCAATTTGCCTACATTAAGTTTCACTTTTTGTGTTATAAAACTCCATAGGTATACAGCACGAATGAACCTTTCTGCAGAAAAGAAATGCATGGACTTGGAGAACAGACTTGTGGTTGCCAAGGGGGTGGGAAGGATGGACTGGGAGTCTGGGGTTAACAGATGTAAACTATTGCATTTGGAATGGATAAGCAATGAGATCCTGCTGTATAGCACAGGTAAGCACATCTAGTCGCTTGTGATGGAACATGGTGGAGGATAACGTGAGAAAAAGAATGTGTGTGTGTGTGTGTGTGTGTGTGTGTGTGTGTGTGTGTGTGCATTGCATGTGTGTGTGTGTGAGAGAGAGAGAGAATGGGTCACTTTACTGTACAATAGAAAACTGACAGGACATTGTAAACCAACCATAATGGAAAAAAATAAAAATCATTAAAAAAACACTCCATTGGTTTTGACAAATATATAGTGATATATACCCACAATTCATTATCATAGTTTCACTGCCCTAGAAAATAACCACCTGTGCTTCACCTAATCAACCGTTCCCTGCTCTCCCTAAACCCCTGACAACCACTGATCTCTATTCTTTCTCTATAGTTTTGCCTTTCTAGAAGAGCACATACTAGGAATCATACGGCATATAGCCTTTTCATACTGGCTTCTTTGACTTAGAAAGAGGCTTTCGGGGAGTTCCCGTCATGGCTCAGCAGAAGTGAATCTGACTAGCATTCATGAGGACTCAGGTTTGATCCCTGGCCTCGCTCAGTGGGTTAAGGATCCAACATTGCCATGACCTGCGGTATAGGTTGCAGATGCAGCTCAGATCCAGCATTGCTGTGGGCAAGGTATAGGCCAGTGACTACATCTCTGATTCAGCCCCTAGCCTGGGAACCTCCATATGTTGCAGGTGTGGCCCTAAAAAGACAAAAAAAAAAAAAAGAAAAGAAAAGAAAAGAAAGAAAGGAAAGAAAGAGGCATTTAACTTTCACCTGTACTTTTGTGTAGTTTGATACCTTATTTTCTTTGTGTCACCGACTAATATTCCATGTATTGAAGAAGCACTGTTTGTTTATCCATTCACCAATGGAAAGATATCATACTTTCTTTCATTTTTTTACTGATTAAGAGTAAAGTTCTATAATTCTTTGTGGGCAGGTTTTTATGCAGACATACGTTCTTAAATCAGTTGGGTAAATCCCTATGAGCCCAGTTTCTGGATCAGATGGTAAGACTATGTTTGGCTTTCCCAGGAACAGGTGTCCCCTCCTCCAAAGTGTCTGTTCTATTTTGCATTGCCATCAGCAATGAATGAGAGTCTCTTTGTCCTAGCATCCTCACCAGCATTTGGTGTTGACAGATTTCTGAGCATCCTCTCTAGCACGTAGAACAAGCCTCAGAGCCATACTGGCAGGAGGCAAGAGAGCTGGGCTGCTGTACTTTTCCGCCTGTGAGTCACTGGCTGAGAGCCAATTGTATGTCTCCAGGGAGACATGAAGTGCCAGGTTCCTCAGGCTTTCTTTGTGTGAGGAGAGAGTAGATTTGGTTGCCCAAGGGCAGTCATCCAAGGCAGCATCGCAATGTGAACAAATGGAGGCAGGACCACACCAAAGCCAAGTAGTGTCGACTGAGTACCCACAGGTATGCAGTCAGCAAACCCCGACATGAAACACTCTATATGACAGATAATACACTTTCCTCAATAGAAATAATATGAAGAGACAAAAAAAAAATGGACACGGATTCTGCATGTGAAAATAAACTTGAAATATGTTACAATGTACCTTCCTTGTTTCGATCACAATTCAAATAAAATATTAGAAGAATAATAACTTTTATGAGATAATCGGAAATGTGAACACTCAGTGGAATCACATATTAGAATATTTTTGATTGTTTTTTTTGTCTTTTTAGGGCTGTACCCACAGCATATGGAGGTTCCCAGGCTAGGGGTCGAATCGAGGCTATAGCTGCCTGCATATACCACAGCCACAGCACCATGAGATCCAAGCTGTGTCAGCGACCTACACCACAGCTCATGACAACACCGGATCCTTAACCCACTGAGTGAGTGGGGATAGAACCCGCATCCTCATGGATGCTAGTGGGGTTTGTTAACCATTGGGCCACAATAGGAACTCCTATTTTTGATATTTTTTAGGTGTGATAATATTTACTATAACTGATGTGGGGGGGGGAGTGTCTTTAATTTGGAGATATCTATAGATAAAGTGACACAAGTCTGGAATTTGCTTAAAAAATACTGAAGGGGACCAGTGAGTGGGAATATAAATGAAACAAAATTGGCCATAATTTGATAATTATTAAAGCTGAGTGATCAATAGATGGCGTTCTTTTTACTATTCTGTCTGCTTTTGTGTATATGTAAAATTTCCCATAGAATAGTAAAAAATATATTGAAATGCTAATATACGCAATATAGAAATTGTATCTTTTGTAAATAAACATAGAGTTTAAAATCTAAAAATTGGGTTTTTTAAAGTAAAACATATTTTATTGCTTAAATAGCATCAATTTCACACATTTTCATGGAGGTAAAGTAGGCTTTTCAAGTTATTTTTATTTTTATTTTTAAAAAATTTTTATTGGAAGATAGTTGTGGCAATTTCTACTGTACAGCAGAGACCCAGTCATATATATATTCATTTTCTTATATTATCTTCCATCACGGTCTCTCCCAAGAGACTGGATATAGTTCCCTATGCTGTACAGTAGGACCTCATTGCCTATCCATTCTAAATAGAATAGTTTGCATCTACTAACCCCAAACTGCCAGTCCATCCCAGTCCTTCCCTCCCTCCTCCCCCTTTAAAAATTATATTTTAAGTTAAAAATGTAAAGAGCAGAGCAGAACTTTTGAAATATTTTTATAGCGATGTCTTCTCTTGGATCCCCCAAAGAAGCTCAGTACAAGACAAGAGAACACATACAAAGAGTTTACTTTGATAAGTGACCCAAAGTAGCAGAAGTCAGGGGCACTGAAAGGAATAAAACAAGACAGGAGCGGAAGTCAGTCCCAGGGTGTGTTTTGAGCCAGATGGTAGCGTGGACACCCGGGGCTAAATCCCAAGCTTCTAAGGACGGTGTAGAACGTGGGTCAGCATTGTCCACCCAAGATACACAGAAAGGACGCTGTCTCCCTGTGGACTCCTGTTGTCTAATCATTAGTGGCTGCCCAAGGGGGTGCTCACTCCTTTGCTTCCACACTGGGCTCGCATCGACTCCGTGGGGCAGCCTCCTGCGAGTGCTCCCCACGTGAGGCCCTGGGACGGAATTTAGAAAAGCTCCTGGTGGGGCTGAAGCGAAGTGCTGTCAAAGTTCCCCTGAACACGTGTGGTTGTGACAGCTTCACATCCCAGGCAAAAAAGGAGGGAGGTCTAGAAAAATGGGAGATGGGGCGTAGAAGATGTCAGGCTGCAAGCATCCTACAAAGTCTGGCAGGAGATGCTTGGAGACCTTAGGGTCAGACTGCAGCCTCTCCCTGCTGCAGCTGCACCTCTCCTCACCCCCACCCCAATAATCTTTCTGAGTAAAGTCTCTCCTTACTTTAAAAAAAAAAATTATAATAAAGTTTGACAGTAACAAATTTTCCTAGCAATTTCCCTTTTTTATTTAAAGTTAAATGTGTTATAATTTATTTTTACTAGTAGTTTCTCTTCTGACTATAGTTGTGACTGCCCCTTTTTATTTATTCCCCATACAAATTTTTCTCTTTTCCATCCTGATCCATATTATCAGTCCTAAACTATGTCATTCTTTCAAAGAATCCATTTGGCTCTGTTGATTCCCTCTGTTGTATCTTTGTTTTTCCATGTCATTAATTTCTGGTTTTATATTTAGTATTTTCTTACATCCACCTTTTTTAGTAAGTCTTAACTTTTTAATTCTAATTTCTCATGACAGACTATTAGATCATGAATTTCCAGCCCCACCCCCCTTGCCCCCTTTTAAGGCTGCACTCACAGCATATGGAAATTCTCAGGCTGGGGGTTGAATCAGAGCTGCACCTGCTGGTCTACACCACAGCCACAGCAACACCAGATCCGAGCTACATCTGTGACCTATGCCACAGCTTATGGCAATGCCTGATCCTTAACCCACTGAGCGGAGTCAAGGATCAAGCCCACATCCTTGTGGATACTAGTTGGGCACATTACCTCTGAACCACCACAGGAACTCCTATGTTTCTGTAAGAGCTTTTAAACCTGGAATCCTCTTTCATTTTGTTGCTTTACTATATATCCAACGAGTTTTACTCAGTGTTTATGTTGTTTAGTTTTAAGCATTTTCTAATTTCCTCCAGACTATCATGTCCAGTAGAAGTTAAATGTCACAATGTCTCATACAGAAAAGACAACCTTAGCTCTTATCCCCCATAATTAAACATTCGGATCAATCTGCTAGGTAATAACAACAGTTTATTATTTTGTTATTTAACAAAGAAATAAAACAACCTGACCAGGCAAGGCACCACTGCAGAAGTTAAAAGATGCATGTAGAATCAGACACAGCTGGGACTGAACTTAGCTCCACTACTTACATTCTGTGTGATCACGGACAAGTTAAATAATATCTCTGATTTCTCTTTTCATGGTTGTCTTAATCCATTCAGGATGCTATATTAAAAAAAATACATAACCTTAATCCATTCAGGCTGCTATATTTAAAAAAAATACATAGCCTTAATCCATTCAGGCTACTATATTAAAAAAAAATACATAGCCTTAATCCATTCAGGCTGCTATATTTAAAAAAATACATAGCCTTAATCCATTCAGGCTGCTATATTTAAAAAAATACATAGCCTTAATCCATTCAGGCTGCTATATTTAAAAAAATACATATATTTAAAAAATACACTGTTTAAGGGTGGCTTAAACAGTTATTTTTCAGATTTCCTGCGGTAGCATAGCAGGTTAAGGATCCAGCATTGTCTCTGCAGTAGCATGGGTTCAATCCCGGCCTGGTACAGTAGATTAAGCACCCAGTGTTGCTGCAGCTTCGCTGTAGGTCCAAGCTGCAGTTCTGACTCAATCCCTGCCCGGGAACTTCCATATACTGCAGGTGCAGCCATTAAAAAAAAAACAAAAACAAACAAAAAAACAAAACTCACAGTTCCAGAGGATAGGAAGTTCAAGATCAACATGCTGGCAGATTTGGTGTCTGGTAAAAGCCTACTTTCTGGTTCATAGACTGTGGTCTTCTGGATGTGTTCTCACACAAAGAAAGGGGAAGGGGGATCTCCTTTATAAGGGCAGGAATCCTACCCTCACTAATCACCGCCCTAAGACCCCACCTTCTAATGCCATCACATTGAGGGTTAGCACCTCAGCACAGGAATTTAGGCACAACATCCAGTCCACGACCAGGTTAAAATGCACACAGAAATGTTGACCTGTAAGTATTTGTTTGGTTATGAAATAATATTTGCAAAAGTTCTTGGCACTGGGTCTAGCACACAGTCAGGGCTCAGCAAATGAAACACTGCACACTTGTGATTTCAGACACTCCCTCTGTTTCTCTGGTTGCCTTTTATTCACATCCCTAATTGGCCCATTAAAATAGGCTTGATTTTTTTCTTACTTGCTAGGCAAAGTTCAAAGCATTTTAGATTCTTTTTTCTTTTCTTTTTTCTTTTTAGGGACGCACCCATGGCATATGGAAGTTCCCAGGCTAGGGGTTGAATCGGACCTGTAGCTGCCTGTCTACACTACAACCACAGTAACGTGGGATTTGGGCCTCATCAGTGACCTACACTGCAGCTCATGTCAATGCCGGACCCTTAAGTCTCTGAGCAAGGCCAGGGATTGAACCTAAAACCTCATGGATACTAGGTGGATTTATTTCCGCTGAGCCATGGTGGGAACTCCCACATTTTGGATTCTTGAACCCATTTAATACTTAAAACATGAAACCTGGTAACGGAGACATAAGTACCAGGAAATATTGGCTGATTTTAGTAAATCAATCAGCTAAAGCAAACTTGGGGAGAGAGGAAGACATCCCGAAGGAACTGCAATGATCATCTCTTGGCTTATGTACCTTTGGAACTTTCCTAGCACACAAGAAACCCAGCAAGAAGAAACTACAATGGGTGGCCCAGCCCTGGTACAGGCTATACCAAAAGGAAGGACAGGCAAAATGACCTGCCTGTCTTCCAAAGTGTCTGTAGTCTCTTGCTGCCCTCTAGTGTCGCTATGCAGAAGTGCAAGACTGGAAGAGACAGGCTCTACCCTCCACCTAAGGAAGGTCCAAAAAGCAAAGCTTGGGTATCCAGGGTCCACGTGAGATACCTCCAAGGAGATGATGATGAATAGGGCAGTCTGTGCCCTACAGGATTCAGAGGGAGAAAGGGAAAAAGACAAACGCACAGGGGACTCTGCTAGGAATAACTGCTGACATTCATGGAGCATCGGTTGTAGGACAGTCACAATGTCTAAAGGCTTTAGCTGCATGATCTCATCTTCTGGGCACAATAATGCCATGACTCCTTACCCCAGAGTCAAGGAGACTGAGATTCAGAGAGGACAAGTCATGCACCCAAGGTCACTCAGCTAGTCACCGAGATTCAAACTCAGATGTGTCTGAATCCAGAGCCCGGGCAAATGCTTCAAATACTCAGTGATGGGAAATTTCACAAGGGCTAGCACACTCTCTAAGGTGCCTTCCTGGAGATGACATATGACCTGGGCTTTAAAAAATGAGCACCAAGAAATGGATCCCAAAAGGAGATGGAGCGGGGTCCAGGGGGATGGAGCTGAGTGAAGGCATAGACAGGGATGACACTGTGGGTGTGAGTGGAATGAGGGGTTCAGACTGGCTGGAGTGTGGGAAGCAGAGGGAAATAAAATGGAAATGCTGGGTGGCCTCGATGCTATGTTCCATGTTCTGAAGTCCCCCGCTATAGGCATGAGGCAGCTGAAAATGAAATAAAAGGTATCGTTTCCAACCCATGAGGCAGAACCTACCAGCCCTGTGTGACTCTTACTGATCAGCCTGGATACTCCAGAGGAGCCAGGCACTCCAAGGGGCAGAGGTGGGAGGAAAGGATGAAGGCCAAGTTAACCAGTATGGCAGGGCTCCCCTGAGGTGGCAGTTCTGCCTGGGAGAAGGAGAGAAGAGGATTCCTTCTGCAGGAGCCCACTTGGTACACTGCCCCTCTCTCCGGACCTCAAATGGGAGTGTGTGGTCTAGCAGGGTGACCCTGTCTCCTCTGGGCCTCAAGTGGGAGTGTGTGGTCTACCAAGATCAAATTTACTCAGATGGACCAAGAGTATACTTCTAAAATCGAGACAATCTTCCAGAAAAGCCATGACATATAATACAATGTAATGGGATCTACACGCAGCAGTAGTAATTGTATCACGGCTACCTTACACAAGGTTGGTTTCTTCCTGGCTAAATTTAAAATAAAAACTTATAACAGAAATATGCTTTCTGGGTTCTGACAAGGATCCAAGACAAGGGAGAAAACCGGAGCCCTGAGTCATGCCTTGGCTCAGCCCACCTTCTTAGAGTAGTCTGGGTGACTTTTCTCAAGCAACTTAGACCAAGTCACTACCAGCTCAGACCCTTCTACAGCCCGCACCTCCCATGGACTCAGTCCCTGCTCCCCTCCCTGAACTCAGCGCTCCTGGGCCACTGAGCACTAGTCATTCAGTGCTCATGCAATACATTACAGCCATCCCTGTCTCAGGGCCTTTGCCCTCACTCTTACTCTGCCTCTATCCATCTGGTATGGTCTTTGTATGACCATCTTGCCATCATCCAGCTCCACCTCCAATATCTCTTCCTCAGTGATGCCTTCTCTTACCACCCTAGTTAAACATTCATGTTGCTGTTTCTTCATAGCCTCCATGACTTACCTGAAACCATGCTATTTACTTATTTCTCGGTCGTATATGTATTTATCACCTCTTGTTCTGTATGAGGATCTAAGCTCCAAGGGAGAAGAGACTATGTGGGCCCCGATGCATTCTGTATGCTCTCTGCCTAGAGGGTGGCCAAGTGCCTGGTAGGTGCTCCCTAAATATTTGTTGCTGTAGACACACTGGCTCTCTGCAGACATGGGGTGTTCTTGGTAACTCCCACCCTTCCCCGCCTGATCAGACCTCGCAAAGACCTTGAGGTATAGCAAGAGCAGAACCCTATCCTATGGCCCGTGAACCTACAAATTGCTCAGTGCCTCGAACCAACCTCTGGGCTCTCCCCCTAAATGCCCAATTTTGGGCCCTTTTGAACTTTTGTCACAATAATAGTGGTGCGATGGAATGGTGTAGCGAGAGGTAGGTAGGAGTAGAGGGGAAGGGCTCAAGAAGGAAGACTTCTCTGAGCCAGAGAGATGGGTAAAGTTATCTCCCAAATCAGGAAACCTCTAGAAGGGAGGGTATCTTTGACCTCAGCTTCCAGGAGTGCACTGAGGAGATAATACCGAGCCTGGTCTGCCTCCTCTAGGAAGCATTCAGCAGTGCCTTCCGACTGGTTCACAGCCCCCTCTACCTGCTACCACAACCTCCAAATAACTCTATCAAAGCACTCACCATCTACTATTGAAGTCATTCACAGGGTCTGCCACCTGCTCTAGGTAAACCGCGTCTGATTTATCTTTGAGTCCTCAGTGCCTAGAACAGGGCAGATGCTCACTAACTCTGGAGGGATTATATTTTGGGGTGTGTCTAGGTGAGATCTCTATTACCATACCACTGCTGAGGTGTACTTTCCATGCAAACAGCCACTCATTGTTGGTGCATCCAAGACCACACCCCGGCATAGACCCATGGGCTGTGAGGACAAGTTCCCCAACAGCCTAAAACAAAAGGAGGAGCCAAGAGGCAAATGTGAGACTTGCATCATGAAGATACCATTCTATTTATACCCTTCCTCAAAGAGAAACAGACGTATGGAGAAACACGAAACATCGCCAGACACCTAAGTCTATAGGTATACATGTTGGGGAAGGGGGGGTGTGCACCTGCTCATATTTGCGCATGCTCGTCTCTTCTGGGATAAAGGGTGCAGCTGTTACCTCCAGGACTATCACCCTCCGCTCAACCTCCCGTAAACTTCTGTTTGGACCCATCATTCAACCAATAGTTACTGTGTTTAGTTCCCCATTCATTTGAGCTTGTTGGTAGGCACCCTTGGAAAACTTTGTTTCTTAAGACTGTTTAATCTTCCCCCAAAGAAAAACTCCCTCAGCCGCGGGTCTCCCCCACCGCACAGCATGACATTAACTCCTGGAACCTTTACTGGGATCTTGTTATGCGCCTGGCTCTGTGCTGGTCTTTGGGGAGGACGCCTGCGAATCTGCCAACCAGGGTTGAACACGGAGGCTAACAGATCACACACCTAGATATCTCAAAAACCAAGAGGAACGTTCTACACTTCCTAGTAGATGCTGGAGAGGCTACGGAAGCGAGTGTGTCTTTAGACAGAGAGGACGTAGCCTTTGAGGATGCAAAAGGCTTCACTGAGAAGATACCATTTGGATTTTATATTACAAGGGTAATATTTATACTCTGATTGGAAAACCCAAAATGCCAGAAGCTGCTCGTTTAACTTGGAGATAGTTATGTCTCATTACTCTTCCCCCCTCCCTCTAGGGTTGTCTCAACTTCATTTCCAAGAGCAGTAACTTGCTTCTCTGGTTAGCTTTGATCCCTGTACCAGACAGTACTTCCATCCTCTTTGCCACTACAGCTCTGGGTTCCACTCTCTCTGAGAATCACCAACTATATCCCTGTTGTAACCTCTAAGTTTCCATCACTTACCTCCTTCCCCAGCCTGGACCACCGTCTTAACTACCCCACCCCAAGGTTTCCATTGCTAGTAGGGCCTTCTTATCGGCCCCCAAGAGGTCCTCAGCCCTAGGTCAGCCGTACACTCTAGTCCTGCACCTCTTCTTTCTGGGCCCACAGTGGTGATGGGAAATGCACAGGTGTAGCCCTGACTACCCCAGTCCACTCGCCCCAGCTTGACACAATTCTACTCTTCTCCTGGGGCAGATTCCTAAGGTCTTGTCCTGTCCCCAGAAAGTCTTTATTTTTCTGTTCATAATCTGATTCTCAGTAGAAACCTAAGATTCTATATTTACATAAAAATTGAGCTCCCCTTGTATTTACTTTTATTTTCTCCAGCTAGATGCTAAGCAACTTGAAATCTAAATTTTGCGCACTTTCATTCTCCGTGGTACCCAGCTACATGGTAGGTACTCAGCAAACATCTGAGGATGAATCTTACTTGGATGTACTTCCCTCAGTGCCTAGCAAAGGACACTGCCCACAGAGAGGGTACCCTGCATAGCCATGGGGGCCAGCTGAGGGTGTGTGGGTGTGTGTGTGTGTGTGGATAGAGAGAGACCCACCCTCACGGAACCTTGGTGTGACTCACCATTTCAGACACAAAGTCTGATCCCTCTACCTAGAAGCAAACATGAGACCTGCTTGTCTGGGTTCCACACATCCACTTACCGGTATCATCCCAGCCGAAGGGCGTGCGTGGAAAAGGAGGGGGAGGCAGGGAGGAGGTTCTCCACTGCCTTTGTCTGCGCTGGCCCAGGCTTGCTGCTGAGAGCAGAACGGATTTAGCCAGAGAAGAGAAGCTGGGGTAGGGAGCCCTGAGGCCCCTGGGACCCCACTCAGGATCTTCTTTTCCATGCTTGGTGGCATTGCCTTGTCACATGCCCATAAGTGTTGAGAGACCAGGCCCCAGCCTTTTTGCCTGATTCTTTGCTGCCTGGAATGGAACTATTTTGTGAACTGATTATTTAATGCATCTCTCTTTAGGCTTGTTAAGAACCAAGGAGCAAGCCTACATTTCAATATTGTAAGGATGCATTTTACATAGATAAACACTAATGTGTTGATAGGTTTCCATATATCTGTAGCTAAAGTATATTAGGCCAACTTTAGAAGCCTCCACATTGCATTTGAAATGTAACCTTTTTTTGAAATCTGCCCATAACTGGACAGTTTTGTGGCCTGGTTTAAGAGAGCTATCAGATTTGAAGAAGTAATTCAAAAAGCAATTACATATTTTAATTTAGGTCACTTGCCAAGGAGAGGTCCCCTTAACACTCAGAGCAAAATTTCTTAAAATTATATTTCTAAAGACCCTATCTGAATACAGACAGCTAGCTAGATTGATACAGGTACCAGTAACAGAAATCAACCTCTTCAAAACATCTCTTTCCTTCCCTTCCAAAACTGCATAGAAACTGTACCAACACCAGGCACTCAGTGTTGTTTATTCACTCTCATTTCTCTTCCCCTCTCTTTTAAGGCTCAGTTTTTTTAATATGGAGATTAACTCAGCCTTTCTGTTTTCTTCAGCTTAGTTTTAGTTTTTCTCACTTGTCCATTTCCCAATTCTGAACAATATGGAAAAGCAAGTAAGAAGAACTTGTTTTATTCGGAGGAACAAGATGGTTTGAAGCCATTTATCATATCTTCCCTTCAGTCGTCATCAAATCGAAACCGAGCAAGAGGATGGGAGGGTCTCCAAATGCTACTGAGGGAACAGAGATCTCCAGCTTAATTCACCCTCCCAGATCAGAACATATACAAGCAGATGTAGCATCCTAGAGACCCAGACCTTTCAGGCCAGCGGATGTCCCTCGTCCCCAGTCATGGGAGCTTAGCAGGTCTCATTAATGCTTCTTAAGATTAGATAACTAAGTGGTTGGAAGCTCTGAAGCTGGGGTGGGTGAAGGTGGGACACTTCTAGGAAGAGGAAAGGTGATTTTGTCTGCCTCTTACCCCCCAGGTGTGAGTACACAAATACCTGTGGCCTCCAGTGTAAACTTACCTGATGCTCTTTAGAGGGTACTCCCTGGAGGTTTGAGTGACTCTTTTAGGAGAATAAGGAATGGAGTAGGGCCAAACTAAATGACAGCTCTTCTCTCCCTGAGTGACAGACAAAACCAAAGATCCAGCAGTCCCATGGGGAGACTTTGCATTCAGCAAAAACACTCCTCAGGTTCTCTGTACCTGCCTCTAACCTGCTTAAAATCATGGACTGTCCCCCCATGTGTCTGTATCGCAGGAGAGGGGAAATGATCACAACCATGGGGGGGTGCAGGGGGGAAGGTTGTGGAGAGACAGGATGCTCACCCAGCTCCATCCACCATGCTGTGTGTGAATTGTTCCTCTTACTTAGCCACTTATCCAGGGCCGGGTGGGTGTCAGGGTTTTCCATTGGAAAGACTGTGTGAGCAACAGCTTTGCAATGAGAAACAGCAGGTTGTCTGCCAGGAACACAAGCAGGTCATTACTCATGGGGCAAAAGCATGAATTGGGGAGTGGTGAATAAAGCCAGGGCAGTAGACAGGACCACTTCACATCAGATCTCAGGCTTTAGCCTGTAGGTAAGGGGCATGAGGGGCACTATGTAGGAGAATGTCATGAGCACACTTACATGTAAAATGTGCTTATTTAAAAATTGTTTACTTTGAAATTCCTGCTGTGGTGCAGTTGGTTAAGAATCTGACTGCAGCAGTTCGGGTCACTGCAGACATGTGTTTGATCCCCAGCCAAGTGCAGTGGGTTAAAGGATCTGACCCTGCTGCTGCAGCTCAGATTCAGCCCCTGGACTGGAAACTTCCATATGCTGTGGGTATAGCCATTTAAAAAAAAAAAAGTTTATTTTAACATAGTTTCAGACTTACAGGGAAATGTCAAGAATAGTACATAGAATTTCTAGATACCCTTCACGCAGATTTACCCAGATTTCAAATGTTGATCTCTCTCTCTCTTTATTTACAAACAGAGATACAGGAATTCCCTTTGTGGCTCAGTGGTTAACAAACCCGACTAGGCTCCATAAGGATGCAGGTTCGATTCCTGGCCTCACTCAGTGGGTTAAGGATCCGGTGTTGCTGTGAGCTGTAGTGTAGTTTACAGATGCAGCTTGGATCCCACGTTGTTGTGGCTGTGGTATAGGCTGGCACCTGTAGCTCCGATTTGACCCCCCTAACCTGTGAACTTCCATATACTGTGGGTGTGGCCCTAAAAAGAAAAAAATATATATATATAGATACAGATATAGATAGATGATAGATAGATACAGATATTTTTTTCAGGATAGAGAAAATAAGACATATATAGGGAGAGATAGATACATAGATATACAGATATGTATATATGTATATATATATATAAGCTGATATAAAGTTGGGACATATATATATGTATAAATATATATATATTTATATATCTGTATGTATTTACCTGTTTTGTTTTCTTTCTCCTGAACATTTTGAGAGTAAATTGCAAATGTGATGCCTCTTTGCCCCTAAAGACTTCAGCATATATTTCCTAAAAATAAGAAATTCATATACACTTACCTTTCAAAATTATTATTTTGGCTTCTGCGCAGAAGATAGTTTGCACCTAGAGAGACACAGATAGGGAAATTGGTTAAGAAATCTCTTTGGAGACTTCCTGTCGTGGCTCAGTGGTTAACGAAACAGACTAGCATCTGGGAGGATACACGTGCCATCCCTGGTCTTGCTCAGTGGGTTGGGGATCCTGCGTTGCCATGAGCTGTGGCTTGGTTGCAGATGCAGCTTGGATCCCAAGTTGCTGTGGCCCTGGTATAGGCCGGTGGCTGCAGCTCAGATTGGACCCCTAGCCTGGGAACCTCCATATGCTGCAGATGCGGCCCTTAAAAGAAAAACAAAAGAAAAAAATCTCTTTGGCAGTCAAGGCAAGAGCTGATGAAGGCCAGACATGGTAGGGGCTTCTTAAATGTGCATGCATCATGTGTGTTAAACATTACATATCTGGGTGATATATGGGACTGGTGAATGGGGGGCTGTAGTTAGAGCTGGTGCCATTTTCTGGTTGGGCCTGTGGGCCAGACGGTAGGTAGTGGTGCTGTCCACTGACATGGAAAAGGGGGGCAGGGGGAATGACAATTCTGTTCCGGGGATGTTGAGACATCCAGATGGAGATAGTGAGGGAGCACCTGGAAATGCCATGGGTCCGAAGCACAAGGCAGAGGCCTGGGCTGGAAACACAGAATTGCAAATCATTAGTACCAAGGTGGTAACTAGGAGCACAGGAGGGAGCAAGATCATCACTGAGGGAGATGAGGAGCCTGGAGGCAGATCCCTGTGGAAACGCAGCCTTTTAGGGCCCTCATTCCACATCTTGGGGCCATGCAGAACAAAGTTAAGCCTTAGAGCCTGGGGCAGAAAGGTATCCCAGGGACTCCCTTCCACAGCAATGAAACCACTGGTTCTGGGTATAGAGAAGCCAAGTGTCTGAGGAGCCAGCTATGGAGGCGAATGACTCACTTCTCACAATCGGGGGCTTTCTGGGAGTCAGGAAGGGAGAGGTGACTTGAAGGGCTTAACCCCTTTCAGAGAAAGGCTGGATAAAGGCAAGCCTATTGAGACTAGGTTCCCTCTTAATGAGGTCACCATGCAGGCCACAGCGTGTCTCCTGGGGAGCGGGGGCAGGCTGAGAGGGGCAAGCCAGAGCTCTGCACTGACCTGGAGAGTCTCGGAGAAGCTGCATGGGGTGTGGGTGCCACACAAGCCTGGTCCTGCTGTCACTCTAAAGGCCTGGCGTGAAGGGAATGGAGGAGGCAGGAGGGGAGGAGAATTTCCTAGGATTTGACATCAGCCAGAGTCCTGTTGAATTTGTCTGGTTGGTTGGTCTTTTGTTTTGTTTTGGTTTGGTTTTTGTCTTTTTAGGGTTGCACCCAAGCATGTGGAGGTTCAAAGAGTAGGGGTCGAATCAGAACTATGGCTACTGGCCTACACCACAGGCACAGCAACGCCAGAACCAAGCCGCGTCTGCATTTCGACCTACACCACAGCTCATGGTAACGGCAGATCCTTAACCCACTGAGCAAGGCCAGGGATGGAACCTGTGTCCTCAAGGATGCTAGTCAGATTCATTTCTACTGAGCCATGATGGGAACTCCCACCCCATTTTTCCCCCAAGTTTTTCAGTGCCTTGTTGAGAGTGTCATCAAGTGTTGATCCTATCCTTGGATCAGGAATTAGGGGTGTTTTGTCTGGTTCCTGAGCTCCTTCCATCCCTGGCACCTGCTAGTCTAGAATGCTTCCCTGTTCCTGACTGAGCCCTGCTACCAGGAAGGAGAAGGGGAACTCTCGGGACCTAGAGCTTCCTGGCTTTGGCTCCTGGTGTTTCTTTCTAGGACTCAGCACAAACCTGGCACCTAGCAGGTGAAACCTCTCTCCTTCCGTTTCCCTCATCACCCCCTCCTCGACTCCTGCCCAGCATTTATACTTACTGTTTGTATACAGTGTGTTTACCATATGCAGCAGTGGCTACACCCTGTTTATACACAATGCACTTATACGCAGCTGTAGTAACCACAACTCGCTGGGAGTCCTGCTGAACCAGACACCCTGTGCATCAACAGGCATCTTGCCCTCCTCTTCTCTCCCCCCGAGTCCTAATCACTGTCCTCCCCAGTTTTGTCACTTAAAATCATAAGGATTCACCTGATGTCCCCCTTCCTCTCCCTCCTTCCGCTCTGCCCTACTATCCCATGTGTTCTTAAACCCGTCTCCCTCTTTCCCCTCCCATCTCTGCCCTCTTAGGTCACGTCCCCCTGCCCCCATCTCACCCACCTCATCCCTACTCCCCCCTCACTGTGTGCCCTACAGTCAAACTGGCCTCCAAAATACCCTTTCAATCGTGCCCCTCCTTTGGCCCCCATTTCCCATGGAAAAATCCCACTGTGCTTGCACCTGCAAAGGGCCGTAGGGATGATAATATTCTGCAGAGGAGAAAATCTGAGCCCCAGAGAGAAGCCAGTTGTCCAAAAGCACACAGTTCCTTATTGTCAGAGCCAGACAAGTATACCCAGGCCTTCTAAATATAAGCCGATGCCTGTCTACCTCTCTGCTAATCAGTAGAATTTTAACATTTGTTTCTTATTAATGTATAGTTAACTGGCAATGTTGTGCCAATCTCTGCTGTACAGAAAAGTGACCCAGCCATATATATATATATATATATATATATATATATATTCCTTTTCTCATATTATGTTCTATCATGGTCTATCCCCAGAGACTGGATATAGAATTTTTAAAAATACACAGCATATAGGAGTTCCTATTGTGGCACAGTGGTTAACGAATCTGACTAGGAACCATGAGGTTGCGGGTTTGATCCCTGGCCTTGCTCAGTGGGTTAAGGATCCCAAGTTGCTGTGAGCTGTGGTGTAGGTTGCAGACGCGGCTCAGATCCCGCGTTGCTGTGGCTCTGGCGTAGGCCAGCGGCTACAGCTCCGATTCGACGCCTAGCCTGGGAACCTCCATATGCCATGGGAGCGGCCCAAGAAATGGCAAAAAGACAAAAAAAAAAAAATATATATATATATACACATATATATATATATATATATATATACACACACACACATATATATATATATATATATATATATATACACATATATATACAGCATTTGAGGGGGTTCCTGTTGTGGTGCAGGGGAAAGGAAACTGACTAGTATTCATGAGGATGCGGGTTAGATCCCTGGCCTCGCTCAGTGGGTCAGGGATCTGGTGTTTCCATGAGCTGTGGTGTAGGTTGCAGATGCGACTCGGATCCTGCATTGCTGTGGCTGTGGAGTAGGCTGGAAGCTGTAGCTCTGATTCAACCCCTAGTCTGGGAACTTCCATATATATACATATACACATACACATGATAAAGGGACACTTCTGCAGTATTTAGAGCCAAAGCCCTGACCGCCTTACTGCGCCTTCACTGCAATCTCAGCTCTCCTGGCCAGGCTGCCTGCCCTGGGGTCTGGCCCCACCTCCACTGCCCACAGCTCGCTAGCACTGACCATCACTCCAGCCAGGCAGGTTTCTTTTTCTGCCCCAAACACACATAGCATCTTTCCACTTTCAAATGTTTTCTCAGTCCATATTCCCTTGCCTGGGATGTCCTCATTCATTTCACACACATTTAATCAGCTCTGAATCTGAGCCAGAACCTTTGCTAGGGATCAAGCTACAAAGATGATGTCAGTGTTTCTGCCTGGAAGGAGCTCAGCATCCGGGATGCTGCCTGCCCTGATGCTTCCTGCCTGCCCTGATGCTTCACTGCCAACGCTAGCCTGGCCCAGAGGGGTGACCAGTCCTCCGAGCTTCTGTGCCTTCCTTGTTCCTTATCATCCCTCAGGTCCTGACTCACAGTGTCTGCCTCCCAGATTCAGTTCCTCTGTCACACTGGGCTGGCTTTATCTCCCTGAGATCATCTGCTTCTTGGAGACTGGGCCTGAATGTCACTTAGTTCCCCGCCACCAGAATACTGGGCATGGTGTCTGCTTCCTGTACATTGGTGACTGACTGGATCCCTACAAAGTTCAGCCTCTGGCCCTTCTACCTAGCTAGGTCCTCATCTTTCTCAGGCAGAATGTGCCAATAGGTGCCTAGAACTAGAAACCAAGTGAGCAAGTGTCTATTGGCAAGACAGGGACATCCTGGGGGGTAAGGTCCCCCACCTACCTCATTCCTCCAATATACACCCCTCGTCTCCACAACCTCACCGTCATGTTCACGTTCATGCAAGTGAAATGAGAGTGAGATGAAGACCAAGGAAAGCCTGAAAGGGAAAAAACATCCTCAAGAGACACATGGAGCTTTAGGGTAGGAGAGCCATGCAAAAGAAGCGGGGCCATATGCCTTCTAAAGATGGACCAGTGGGGATAGTGAGTACCTATGTGTTTTGGAAATTGGTGGAAAATACCACCTCTCATCCCATAAGCTTAACAGAGAACTGGCTTGAGGCCCCCACAAACACTCAGTGTTAGAGTATAAGGGAGACTCACATATGTATATGTGAGGGTGTGCGCGCGCGCATAAGAGAGACAGAGGCTTGGAGAAAGAGAAAGAGCGACGCTAATGAAAGTCAGTGAGCAACATCATTCCAACAGCCAGGATAAGCCCTTAGTTTTATTGGAGGCTTCTATATTGCCCATTCCTCCTGTCCTGGGATGGTAGACGCAGAGCTACGTCATGCCCTCGGGAGGCAGCTGGCTCCATCACTCAAAGTCTGTTCTGGGTGATGGGGCCCTATGCAAGAAAAGATTGGCAGGATATAACACCCCAAACCTGTGAACGAGCTGATGGTCACACTTCCTCTGGTTATGCTGGCATCCCTACTGCAGCATTTGGGCTTGCGTTCTTCAGCTAATCCAAGTCAAACAATTGAAAAATATCTAAAGAGTTGGAAGGAGAAAGAGAGGAGGAGACGAAGCAGTTTTATCCCCCATCCCACTTACACAGGCCCGGTTCACAGACACAGACTTGCCGCACTCAGCTCCCCTCTGCTCTGTTGCCTCGGGAAACAGCGAGGGCCTGGCCCTCCTTGCTCACCACCATCTCCAGCATAAGCACAAGCACACTAGTTCTTGAATTGATGAATGAGTACCCTGCACGGCCTTTCTTCTGTGCTACTAGGGGCCTGATGGGAAAGCCCTTTCCCAATCTTTCTGTGGTTGCTTCTGTCGGCATGCCGTCAGGTCAAAGGGACACTTCTCTGGGGAACACCTGGATTCCTCTGGGTCTCTCTCTCTTGGTTCCTTGCCCATGTAAGCCCAGTGATTCCCCCCACTTGGGGGTGGGTGGTGGAGGAAAAGAGAGACTGTTGATCTCCAAGTCCATGTCTTGGAGTGCTGCAGTGTGACTTCTCAAGATCTAGGGGTATTGTGAGGCTTTCAGCAGAGCTGGGGCTAAGTTCCAGGTCTGAGACACAGAACAGGCCACTGTTGGGACCAGCTAGCCTCTTCCCATTTCTTTCAGTCAGAGTCTTTTATCATGGATGGCAAGTGCCACCATGTGCCTTCAAATGTTGCAATGACCCAATCCATGTTTCTAGGAGTGTGTTTTGCCCGAGTCGTCAGAGCACTGCTCCACGGAGCACCCAACAGTTTCTGAGCATTTATTTTGTGCCAAACTCTGTGCACATGCTCATTGTAACCCTTGCAACTGACATGCAGAATGATGTTATCCTCTTTAGCAGATGAGGAAATGGAGGCTCAAAGACTCCATTTAAGCGGCTAAGGTCACCCAACTGGTGAGGGTCAGAGCTCCAGTCTGAACACCATGTGGGGGTTTTTTAGAGATAACTTCCATCCTTTGTTGGATATGGAGAGCATCCAAGTTCCTGTCCTGGGCTAGCCCTCTTTGTCCTGAAATCTCTAACTGAAATGGGGAGGAAAAATCAGGACTGAGACCCAGGGAGCTCAGAATCCAGGACCCAACATGGTGATTCCTCCAGCAGCTCATTCCAATCCAATGCTTCTTATCTCCCCCACCTCCTCCATGTTATGATAATCATTTCCCTGGGGACCCTGGAGTCTGGGTGACATACATATGTAGAGATACAGAGGCAAGTCCTGTCTACTGTACCCACCCCCAGTTTCTCTTAATGAAGCTTAATGGTTTTCTCAATAGCAGGTAGGAGAGAGGGCTGCAGGCCCCTATTTTTTGCTTAAACAACAATAGGTGAGAAACCAAAGCCATTTGCCCAGGCTTCTCACCAGTTCAGGCTGACTATGACTCCGAGTCTGTGCTAAGTCCAGATCAGAACTTTGCTGAGTTTAATGGGCTTCCCAGAGAGCCACTCACCCCTCCGTTGTCAAGTTTCTCTTGAAACAATGCTCTCTGTGTACGCCACCCTGCCACCCCTCCCCCCACCAACCGGAACATCCCGGAAAACTGCCCTCACACCCCCCACACCCAGTACTGTCCCGAATGCTTGCTTGGGACCATCCCAGATGCCAAGGTCCTAAGTCAAAAGTCACGCGTGGGTTTGGAAATCCAAGGCAGCCAGACCTTGTAAAGTGATGGGAAGGTGGGGCCAGGACCAGAGTGAGGGTGCTGTCATCCCCAAGTCCTGCTCCTAAGAGGGAGGCTTCCAGCCCTTGGGGTGAGTAAAACCTGAAATTTGAGGAAGGGCAGGTGCATCCTATTGTGACTAGGGCCTAATTAGGATGCTCCAATCCTAGGCCACCTCATGGCCTCGGACAGGGATGCGAGATATATAAAAGGTGGTCAGGCTCAGAGCATCCCAAATCCCCTGGCATCTCCACACTCCGGCCACTGGTGAACTAGGGTAAGTCCAGCAAAGGAGCGCCTCTCCTGGAAGTCCTGCTCCACATGGCCCCAAACTCTGCCGGGAGCTGGGGCTGGAGCTCTGGGGGGCTGATCAGAGTGAGAGGCCCCCTGGGGGCCTCTCTCTTCCATATCCTACCTTGGGCTGCAAGGCAACAATGGGCAGGTGTGGGAAGGGAGGCTGGGTGGGGGAGGAGGGTCTACCAAGAGGCCAGAGTCTGAGGCTCCTGCTGGTCTGTGTGGCGTGCGTGTCATGTATGGCCAGGTGCTGAGAGGGGCTAGGTAGAAGGAGAGGGTGGCACCAGCTAAGGAACAGAGAAACTAGCACAACTGGCCTTGAGGGAAAGGTGGATACAGGGGGAGGGGAGCTCCTTGGGGAGCTGGGGTGCAGAAGGCCAGGGAGCTCAAGGTCATCGGGGACAGGAGGATGTGGCGCAGTGGCCAGGGAACCACTGTTTCCATTGGCCTGTGCTGAGTGCCTGGGGAACAACTACTTCCCACTCTGAGTTTTGCCATCCTCACTGTAATTAAGAGTTGAGCTAAAAGGCCTGTTATGTCTCTAGAATCCTCTTTTCTATGAATTCTCTTAGTGGTTAAAATGTTCCTTGCCATCCTTTTAAAAATTTTAGGAATTTATTTAATAAGTCAAAACCGTCACATGGTGCTGGAGTTCCCATCGTGGTTCAGCAGTTAATGAATCTGACTAGCATTCATGAGGATGCAGGTTCGATCCCTGGCCTTGCTCAGTGGGTTAAGGATCTGGTGTTGCCGTGAGATGTGGCGGGGGCCATAGGCCAGCAGCTATAGCTCCGATTGGACCCCTAGCCTGGGAACCTCCATGTGCCGCAGGTGCAGCTCTAAAAAGCAAAAAAAAAAAAAACAAACTTTACACTGTGCTCACCATGTGCTGGTACTCTGTGTGTGTGTGTGTATGCACACATATATATGTACATACATATTTATATATGTATGTGTGTTTATATGTGTGCATTTTTATGTATTCATTTAACCCTTACAACAACCTTAAGAAAAGTAAGTGCAGAGACATTAAGTAACTTGTTCAATGTCACACAGCTGGTTAATGGGTTAGCCAGGACTCAGATCCCAGGAAATCCTGTCCCAGATTCCATAGTTTTTGCTGTAGTAATCCATGTATTACTTTTTGTTCTCTTTCTCCCTGTCTTTCCTTCTTACTTTCCTTCTCTCTCCCTTTTTGAATTTTTCTTTTTCTCCTACCTCTCTCTGTATCTCCTCACCTGTCTCCTTCTTCTCTTCCTTCTCTCCTTCCTTCCATGTTTCTTTATTTGTCCCCAAAAAAGCTTGAAACACTTAGCTACAATTTATACTCACACACACAGGCACACACAGTTACATACATACCTTAAATCCATGGAGCCACCTTCGGAGACAAAGTAAAATCAGGGCAGATGTGAAGGGGGCAGGAGATTCTTGCGGGCTGAGTCTCTCTGCAGCTCCAGCGTTCCTCATTTCTGTGTCTTTCTGCTTCCAGTGCATCCAGCCCAGAATGTCTCAGCAGAAGCAGAAGCAGTGCTGCCCCCCACCAAAGCAGTGCTGCCCTCCGCCTCAGCAGTGCTGCCCCCCACCAAAGCAGTGCTGCCCCCCACCTCAGCAGTGCTGCCCCCCACCAAAGCAGTGCTGCCCTCCGCCTCAGCAGTGCTGCCCCCCACCAAAGCAGTGCTGCCCCCTACCTCAGCAGACCAAGCAGCCATACCAGCCTCCACCCAAGTGCCAACAGAAGTACCCGCCCCCTCAACAATGCTAGAAGTCCAAGCAGAAGTAAACCCCGGGCATGTGACCAGAGGCCAAGTCCCAGGGGGAGAACAGAGAGTATGCAGCCCAGTCCCCTCCGGCAGCCCGTTGGCTGTCAGCCCCACTCATCCCCGGCTTCTGGATGCAGCCACACCCTGGGAAGAGGCAGCACCAGGACGGCAGCTTCCTGGATCTTTACCTGCTATTAATTAGCAGCTGCAATTTGCATCTCAAACAAGGATCCTGTTCTAAACCGTCTAATCATCTTTGCTGACATGTGCCTACATCGCCCTGTTGGCTTCTTGGTAACTCGGGCAGCCTGCCTGGACAGCCTTTCCTATCTCCCTTCATTCCTGTTCCTGTTTTCCAAACAATTAAACATAAGCCCTCTGGCATTAATGTCTCAGGCTGATTATTTTGGCATTTACCAATTTTAAATTCCTGCAGATTTTGTATCCTGCTCCCTAACCCGGAGCCCTAGGAAAGCTGGACATGTGGGTAGAGAAGACAAACACCTCTGAGCTGAGGGATATTTACAGGGGTCCTCCCAGGGTGAGGAGGGGAGATGGGAGTTCTGCAGCACAGAGACACATCCCCCAGCTGCAGAAGACAAGAACGCCACATGGAAATGGGGCAGAGGATGCCCACCTAGAAAACACGTGCAAAAAAACACCCATTCTCACCCTCATAGGTCCAGAAAAAGTAAGGGAACCCCCAAACCAAGAGCTGCATAATAGAGGATGGAGGTAAATCAATTATAATTCAGAGAACACACACATTCCAAGGACTTATGGGTCAAAAGGAGTTAAGAGGGCTTAAAAAATTCTCCAAGGAAAAGAATAGAGCAAAGTTTCTTCAAGCGAACCACATGTATAATTAATTGGAGACAGTCTATGCAAACATCACAGAACCAACACACATATACCTACTGTCAATGTTTTATCAAAATCACAGCGTCCATTATTTCTCCAGCTTAGGATTCCCCTGGGCTATTTTTCTCTAACAGCCCTCCTTCTTGAAATTCCCAAAATTCTTGGGGTATTGAGGTAACCTCATAATTCAGACCCTCAGGTAATTCAAACTTCTTGTTTCTATTGCTTCCACTACCACTTCCCTTTCCACCAAACCCTTTTCTTAGAAAATAGTCCACAAATTGGGGATTTGAACCTCCCTCTCCTACATCTGCCTCCCCTTTCATGCCTCTGGGCTACAGGGGAGTCACCGAGAATGAGCAGAAGTAACCAAAAGGAGCCAGAGAGGAAAACAACATAAACTAAATATGTGGATTATCTCCAGCATATATCGCAGACTCTATAGAAGGCAGAATTAGCTGAAGACTGAAGTTTTAACATTGTTTCCCTGGTTGGCTGGTCTCGTCTTCCTCTATCATATCTCCTTTCATGCCTTTCAGCTCTGCTCCATCCATCCATCACCAATCCATCCACCCCATCCATCCGTCCATCCATCAGTGCATCCTTGGTAAGCACCCCCTCCTCCCATTGGCTTAGAATGTGATGGGTGCTGTGAAAACACAGAGTTACTACCCAGGACTCCAGGCCTCTTGGTTTAATAATTCGTGTAAGAAGACCAAGCTGAGACTCCCAAGATAACAAAGAATGATTAGACAAGATCATGTCTAAATAAAGGGTACTTGGGAGCTACTGAGAACTCATTCATGCCCTGGGAATTCGGCGGGGGGGGGGGGGACAGAGAGAGAACAATGAGGGATGCTGAGGGGAGGAAGGAGAACCCAGCCATTTCTGTCGCCATGGCCCCAACCACAGGGCTCCCAGAAAGCGTCTGTTCCCTGAGGGACACCTGGAGAAGGTGGGTTCAGAACGGAGGGAGTATTGGACTTGGGTAGGCAGGGAGGAGCAAGTTCCAGGACTGGGTAGAGGAGCCAGTGCTGTGAGTGCCGGGTGTAGCCCTTCCGCGGCTCATCCCTGGTCCATGTGATGAAGTGTGGCCTCTGCAGCCACCCACGCCTGCTGGACCCGCAGAAAGCCAGAGGAAGACGCCGGTCACGTGACCTGTGTCTCCTAACCATTTCCCCCCACCCCCACCCCCAAGCGCTGCCTTCAACAGAACTCAAGTACAACACACACCAAGTCCTGGAAGGCTATATAAACCGAACTCCCTGAAAACGGTGAGAGGCTGTAGACATTCCTCCTTCAGCGTAGTCTCCAAATGCCTCCCCTGCAAACCTCTCCCTTGGGCTCTTACTCTCTTTCCTCCCCCTTCCTCCCCCAGCGGCTGAATATAGGTTTAATTTCGCCTCTCCAGGCTTCATTTAATTTTCTCTTCCACTAATGATGGTAGTGAACGTGGGTGCATGTGGGCTAATGCACGGACCGGCTTGCTGATTCTCCTTGTACCCCCATCCTACTGGATCCCAGAACCACCCTAATGCTGGAGCGAATCCCCGGCCTCTCTAGGTCTCTCTTCTCCTCTGCAGAGTGAGGAGAATAATACCTGCCTCTGGGGTGAAAGGGAGGGGTGTTCACGGGGACCTGTAAATAGATAATAAGCATAAGGTAACCCATAGTGAGTGTGCGATGGATGTGAGCTGTGGCTTTTATTATTATTCTCCACTTCCGACAGAGCAGCAAGCCTGCAGGCAGGATCCTCCACTTCTTCCCGCCACCTTGAGGACGTGGGCTCCAGACCCTTAGGGAGACAAAGGGGTGTGTGTGTGTGTGTGGGGGGGGGTGTTCATAGGTGGAAACGAGATTTAGTCTAGGGCATCCTCACCCCATTTGGTGCTTCCCCTTTTCTTCCAGAATCTTCTTCTTGTTAACATCCGCCCCTGTCAGATCCTGCTCTTCAGGCATCTCTGGGCATCTCGGGCCCACAGTGACTTTCCCCTGCCAGGTTACACAGCCAGACATGTCTTTGGGAGGCAGACCTTGCTCCCTGGAGGAAAGAACTGAAGCTGATAAGCCGAGGAGCATGTACAGGGGCAGGGCCCTGCCTGGCACGGTGTGTGCCAAGCACTTACGCACGTTGGTACCATCCTACTGAAGCAGGTATTGACCCACGTATTCCTTACTTGCTCTCAGTAACAACAGCTGGTAGGTGGTAGAGCTCGGGTTCAAACTTGGGACCTTCTGCTCTCTGGTCTGTATTCTTGGCAACACGGCAAGGGCTCTGACAGTGATAGTGTCTGGAAGAAGCATAGTTTGATCCCATCTTTCCAGAATATACAATCCAATGATCTGTTGAGAAGGCAAAGACAGCATGTCCCCCCAGTCCCACACTCTGATGTGTTTATAAATGCTCATGCATGTTCACACACGCATGTAATTGACACACATGGGGTTGTCATCCAAGGTAAACTCTGTAGCTTTGGAGACTGACATGGAGCATTGAGAGCAGAAGCTGGAGCAGTGTCCCAGAGGCCCTGGCTGTGACAAGCACCACTCCCAGCTTCTCCATGGGGTAGGACTGAGCTGGCTGGCAGCCATGGTGGCAGCAGGGACACTGGTGGGCAGGGGAGTTGGTGCAGAGGCTATTTGCCACCCAGAACCAGGAGTAATTTCAACATTTTAACTGTGGATTCAACAATACATATACATACCAGTATGACCATCAGCCCTGTGCACACACACTCTTGCACACTCACATTCAGATTCCCACATATATTCATTCATGAGCTCTCACATGAGGCCATGACTCACTACCTGCTGATACACAATCACATGCTGTCAATCCCTGAAATACCTGTTCACACACTGGCAGATAACCAAACACACCAACACGCGTGCTCACACCGTCATTTAGCTCATGTGCACGGCCCCAGAGCGGGGAGCCCAGCCTCCATCCTCATGTCCCAGTGGTTTGTCCTCTCACCTTTCCCCAGGCCTCTGCAACTTCCAGCAGGATGACTGACCCGTGACCTTGAGTAAATGTCCACATCCCAGAGATCCCAGGACGAAGGGTGTGATGCTGAGGGCTTGGAAGGCTGGCCCTTCTTCAGGGAAGAATACAGCTATATGTATATTCCAGATAAAGAAACTCCCGGGAAGGTGGTGGAGTTCAGGAAAAAGAACACACACCCATCTTGGAGCCTGACAGACCTGGGTTCAAATCCTCTCTTCCGTAGTGTTTTACTGATTAACCTTGGCCAACTTAAATTTCTAAGCTGTAAAATGGGAATAACTGCCCTCGTCTCTTCTCCACCAGCCCCCTGGGAAAGTGAGGGCATCTCTCAGCCTCTCATCTCTCAGCTGCTGGGCACACACCTGACCATTTCCCAGAGGGTCCCCAACTCGTGATGGGTTTCAGCAGAGAGACTTAGGCTCCAGCCACCGGGAATCCTGGGTCAGGAGCCCTGTTTGCGGACACGGCCCGATTTGGTTGGCTCTGCCTTCTCCTGCATGTCTGTACATGGGCCCTGGCTGCTGGTGTTCCTGGGGAATCGCAGATACCTGGCACTGAAAACGCATGGGTGAGACTTCCTGGGTCAGTGTGGTGCCTCCATCGCAGGGGTGTGTTTGTGTGTGTGTGCTGTTGCTGCCTGGGGTGGTCCAAGGGCAGAGAACTGTCACTGTTGACCCCGGGCCCTGGCACCTGGCTCCTGGCTCCTGGTATTCAGTCCTCTGTCTTCTGGAGTTTTTACACCAGCATCAAGTATCAGATGGTGCTGCTTCTGTCTCAGTCTCTAACAACATAAAAGGAAATCCATACTCTGTCCTCAGCTCTCTAGGAAGACCTTGAGCTTCAGTCTCCTCTGTCCCCAGGGGCTGATGGGACAAGGAGGCTCACCTTCCATGGATTTGGGGAGGCATGATAGCTTCAGATAAAGAGCACTGCATGGAGAGTCCCGAGACCCGAGTTGCTGTCTTGGTTCTGCCGCAGGCCGCCTGTGTGACCCTGAGCAAGTCATTTCCTTTTCCCGGCCTCCGTTTTCTCATCTGCTCGTGACAGTGTCAGGCTGGCTGGACTCTTTCTCAGTTTCCTTCCCACTCTGACTCAACATTAAGTAACTCACCCTAATCTTTATTTAATCTCTTCCTCTCCTAACTAGTCACAGTCACGGAAAACCTGTAAAGAAGTAAGGATGGGGTGGGGCCACCCAGGTACCAGAGCGTTTTGTATGGATTCCTCCCAGACGCCCAGAGCAAGCTGAGCTAAAATCCACATCTAGATCTTAGGATCCCTCGGCCTTAGGACTCACCTGCCTCCCTCCAGGGAGCCCATATGCACACTGAGTCTGGGGCCAGTTTTATATATACATGTATACAACTGAATATTTTAATAGTTAATATACTTTATTAAATAGTTGATATATTTATACTAACTACTTAAATACATTATGTTTAATTATATTACTATTTAAATTAAATATTTGCCATTTAAAATAAATACAAGTATGTATATATTCACATTTTAGAGAAGTGAGTTTTACTACTGTTAGCAAGGCACCCAACTAGGATTGTAAGACTCTTAGCCTGTAGAATATTCATTACTACCACAAAAAGTAAAAATACTTACTTTGCAAGTGAGGAAAAGCAGTCCTGAGGAGGTAGACCACAAAGCTGGAAGAACTGGGGTTCAAATCGTCTGTCTTTCATGCAAGCCCATCCTTTTGACTAATTCTACTCTCCCCTGATGTTAGACTGAAAACTTTTCCTGGACAAGCAGGGGCAGAGTTGTTCTCATTTGCACTCCATGCAGTTCTTGGCAGGGAGGACTCCGGGTGATGGCTGATGGGATGTTTAGATGGTCCATTCTGGCCTCTGAGGAGCTGGCCCCAAGCCCTCTTTCTTGTTCAGAAGGGTCTCGATGAAATAGAGTGAAGGGTCAGACACATGTCCACAGAACTGGAGCTTCCCTGCAGGGAGAGAGCGAGAAACTAGCTACTGATTTTTAAGGCTGATTGATAGCTGTCAGCCACATTCCAGTCAAGTTTTCATTGAATGCCCTTATTCCATTCTCTGCCTGAGATTAGGTCAGGATGGCTCCCTGAAGACAATGTGTGTGTGTGTGTGTGTGTGTGTGTGTGTGTCTGTGTGTGTGTCTGTGTGTGTGTCTGTGTGTGTGTCTGTGTGTGTGCATGTGCATGAATGCTGTTCTCTCTGTGGACAGCCAGTAAAGTGCCACCGGCTACTATAATCTTAATAAAGTTTCCTGCTGCTCCTCTATTTCTCCTTCTATAAGAACTGGGCCCCTGCCGACAGAGTTATAAAATCAGATTCTTGGTTCTTAAGATACTCACTCTGATACTCCTTAGAACAGACTGGGGGTAGTTAATGGAATGATGTTGGCTTTGCTCTCCCAGGGGGCTGGTGACCTCTGGTTACAGAGCGGGTGCCATGGAAAAGGGGAAAGCAGAAGAAACAGGATCAAACAGTAGGCACCAGCAACCGTGGGAGGAGGTGAGAAAGGTCAGGCACATACTCAGGATGCCTGCAGTGCCAACAAAGGAGCTCACGCAGCTCCGATTGTGGCTGATGACAAGCCCCTTCTCCCTCCAGGTTGGGCCAGAGGTCCCCACCCTCACCGTGCAGGGGCCCGCTCCAGCACTTGGGCTTTGCACAGCTAGACCTGCACTTCATAATGTCTTTCCTGCTCTATCGAAAACAGTGGTTGGTTGGAGTAGTGATTCTTAAAGGGAGGAGATGGCAGATGTCTATGCTCATGTATCACCTTGTCCAAAAGCCTTTGGAGCCCCCTTCCTCCCTGGGGCAATTTAAATGTCCTACAGCTTGCCTCCTACAGCTGCCCTCCAGTACTGCCCTTAGCTGGCCTGGGGATTATCAGGCTCAGTTGTAACCACCCAGTCACTTGTCTCCCTGCCCCTTCACTGCCCACTTGTTCACCAAACTCAGGACTTGGCACTGAGAGGTCCTCCATAAACATAGGCTACAGCATCCCGAAGAACCTGCATGGGGTTCGCAGGCAGTGGTTTCACAGCCAGTTCTGAGGCTGGGGCCATCTGCAGACAACACCAGTTGTCGGCTCACAGGGCCCTCATTCTGCAATCTGTGGACTCCCTGAAAGAACCATGCCACGTGGCCAGTGAGTCCTGAGCCCCGCCTGGCCACATGCCCTGTACAGGAGGCATGCAGTCAAGAGAAAGCGAGGGCACGTAATCTGGGGGCAAGGCGATGCCTTACAGGGCAGAGTTCAGTCTTAGAACCAAACTGACATGGGCTTGAATTCTGATCCAACCATTTACCAGCTCCACGACTCTGGACAAGCTCCTTAAGCTCTCTGGGTTTCAGTTTGCTCAGTCATTCACTGAAAGGAGGTAGTGCCTCTCCCATAGGGATTGGAGGCAACAATGCAGAGAGCCTTGCATTTTATGTAGTCCCTGTTCCATGAACCGAAGCCATGACAAGGAAGCTTCTCTCACCCTCCATCCAGGTTGGCTACCCTGAACTCCACCGAGTCCTTGCCCCTTCCGCACCCCATGCACTGACCCAAACCAGTCTGTCTACTTCGAACCCCACCTCCATCTTTAATCGACAAAGGAACCTTGGAAGAGCATTGGCTCCTGTGGGGAAGTAGCTGGTCCCCCCTCCACCCTGTGAAGGCAGGGAAGCCCAGCTTGAGAGGCCGTCCAAGAGAAGAGTATCTGCTAGTCTCTCTGCCTAGAAAGTGAAGGAAGAGGTGGATCACCAGCGTCACTTCTGCACCTGAAGCTTCCATCCTATAGGTCTGACTGAACCAGGCTTCAAAGGGAGGAACAGGGCTGAGATTGGAAATAGTTGCACTGGCTTGGCAGGACCAGCAGGTGGCGCTGTGTCCTAACTGCCTGGGAACCATGTGTGATGTGGTTTGGCACAAGGTCCTGTGGCAGGAGTGAGGAAACAAGTTTGTTTATATTCCCAACCACAGACAGAAAATCATTTGTAGGAAGGTATCAGTTGCCCTCAAGCAGATGGTCCTCGGTGGGGGATTCTCCTTTCTCCAGCCCCTCCCCTTCCTTCTGCATCCCACCTCTGCATGCAATCACATATTGATAAGCATGTACATGTATATCCACATACACCACATACGCACATGCACACACACACGTACATGCGTGCGCGCGCACACACACACACACACACACCCCTGAGTCACAGTCTTGGCTATGACTCAGTACACACTGGACTTGAGCATGCACTTTCCCTTTGGGCAGAGCCAAGCAGAACTAGGAAGAAAGAAGTTAACCCTTGCACGTCCCAGTGTATCAATCAGGATAGGCTAAATCATGCTGCAGTAACCAGTGAGCGCACATTCAGCACCTTAAAAGAACAAAGGCTGATTTCTTGTTCACTTTACACATCAGCTGTAGCTCAGCTACATGTGCATTTGACTTCAGGATGCAGGCTCACAGAGCAGCCTCAGGCTGGAACATGGTCAGTATTTATGGCAGAGAGGAAGAGGGGGTACTGCACCATGGTCTTAATGTTTAACTTTGGTGGGCAGTGCGAGTCATGTGGCCAGGGCTGCCATCATCAATGGGGCAGGGAAGGATACCTCCTGGGGGAGAGGGACACAAGCAGCAAAACTTACGAACTAGGACAGTTCATCTCCCCCATGTAAAGAGGTTCTTGCCCATCTGCCCTTTGGAATGATCCATCCAGTGTTGTCTTCTTTTGAATTGTGAGTATCGCCCTGGAAAACCCAAGCAAGCTTTATTAAGTTCTCTTGTGTGCAAAAGTCTGCCCAGGCCCTGCATAGGAGGGACCAAGGTTAAGAAAGATAGGGCCCTGCTCTTCATAGGTTCACGGTCCAGTGAGGAAAGAAAGCACAGGCTGAACACAAAACACATAGAAGATGTGTTTGACCCAGGCCAGCATGGAAGGACCGAAAGCACCTGGAAGGGAAAACCCCCGTGATGGGGAGGAGAACGGGCTCCGCTGTGTCAGACAGAGGACGTAAGAGCCCTCTCAGAGCCACACGCTGGGAGAGACCATGTTTACATCTGTCCCAGACTGACTGCATATTTGGCTTGTTTGAACACAGATTCATTGTGTGTCTATTATGGGCTCTTAGGAGTCAAAAGAGAGGAGGGGATATTTCTGCCTTCCAGGAGCTCAGAGTTGACAAAGGGACCCACCAGGGAATATTCTATTCCACATGCCTGGGAATCACTGCCTGGGAACACAGAATTGGGGGTGTTCAGGGAAGGAATGAACTAATTTCTGAAGTTCTAAAATTAGGCACAGAGGAGAAGCAGGAACGCCGAGCAGAGGCAGCAGTTTGCTGGCACAGGGAGAGAGAAAAAGACAGTTTTTTTTTTTTTTTGTCTTTTTTGCCATTTCTAGGGTCACTTCTGTGGCCTATGGAGGTTCCCAGGCTAGGGGTCTAATCGGAGCTGTAGCGGCCAGCCTACGCCAGAGCCATAGCAATGCTGGGTCTGAGCCGCGTGTGCGAACTACACCACAGCTCACAGCAACGCTGGATCCTTAACCTGCTGAGCAAGGCCAGGGATTGAACCCACCACCTCATGGTTCCTAGTCGGACTCATTAACCACTGAGCCATGATGGGAACTCCCAGACTATTTTTTTTGAAAGCCTGTGAATAGTTTATCATGGCTTACGGCTGGAATGGTAGAGTATTTGTGCAAAGAGAAAGAGGAAGATGGGATGACTGGGGAGAGAGGAGAGAAGGTTTCTCAGAGAGGAACCAGAGTGGGAAGGGCCTTTTAACCTGTGTCGTAACCATGGACTTTATCCTGAGACCTGTGGGAATCACTGAAGAATTTGAGCATGGAGTGGCTTGGTTACTATGGATACAAGGAATTGCCCTGCCCCCTCCCTTCTCATCCAGGTCAGGTGGGATGGCTGTGGCAGGGTGGTGTCTCCGTGTGTCAGTCAGGTGAGTGAATGCAGGACAAAGCACTGCATAGCACTGTGTGCACTGGTCCATTCTGGGGGATTTGGTCATCACTAGGCATAGTCTGAGGATGGGTCTGGAAGCCCATGCTTGCTGCCACCGCAGTCACTTTCCCAAGGAAGGGCCCTGGGGTCAGAGAGCAGGGCATTGACCAGACAAACGGACCCGGCTTGTGGTAGCTGCTAATTTGTCTGTTTGATTTGTTTCCCTATCTCAGCCACCATCACAGAGGCCCCTGTCTCTGACCTGAAGGACAATCTCGTCCCCACCCCAAGTCCCAAGGCCCAGGGAGCATTCAGGCTCCCCACTGGGCAAATGTCCTCTTGCCCCAACCATCTTCTTACAGGAAGAGAAACGCTGTCCTAGACTGGCTGCCTCTGGCAGGCCTTTGCTTGATATTACTTCCACTGAGCTCAGTTCACTGGGAATGGAAATCACAGAGAACCCCTAAGAGAAAGGAAGAGAGTTAAGATACGGTCGTGCAACTCATAGGACACACTCCTTAGGGCCTTCTATACCCAGCATCCTCTTTTGTTTTGTGCCATTAGTTCCATGTCCCCCAGCGAGCTTCCTTTGCTATACTGTATCAGGATCCACTTTCCAAAATTCTCCAACCATTCAGCCAGTCAGTAAATCAGCTACTCAACCAGGCAGCCAGTCAGTTATTCAGTGAACTATCCAGTCAGTCAGCTAGTGTGTCAGCTCATTTCTCATTTATTCATTTGCTTACTCACTCCCTCCATCTTTCATTTATTCAGTAACTCACTCCCTCAACAGCATCCCTTAGTAACCAGACCACCTACTCACCAACTAGATAGTCTGTCCAAGTACCAGTTTTTATCAGGTGTAAATTCTATTCTGAACATCTTCTCTTCCTGCAACCACTGCGGAAAACAGTATGGAGATTCCTCAGAAAAGTAAAAACAGAATTACCACTTGATCCAGCAGTCCCACTCCTGAGCATCTATTCTGAGAAAACCATGACTCAAAAAAATACATGTACTCCAGTGTTCATTGCAGCACTTATACAATAGCCAAGACATGGAAACAACCTAAACAATGTCCATCAACAGAGGAGTGGATAAAGAAGATGTGGTACATATACACAATGGAACATTACTCAGCCATTAAAAGGAAAGAAATAGGGCAGTTGAAGCAACATGGATGGACCTAGAAATTATCATGCTAAGTGAGGTTAGCCAGACAGTGAGACACTGACATCATATGATATCACTTACATGCGGAATCTAAAAAAGGACAGAATGAACTTCTTTGAAGAACAGATACCGACTCACAGACTTTGAAAAACTTATGGTTTCCAAATGAGACAGGTTGGGGGCTGAGGGGATGCACTGAGGGTTTGGGATGGAAATGCTATAAAACTGGGTTGTGATGATCATCAAACAACTATAAATGTAATAAAATTCATTGAGAAATTTTAAAAAAGTAAAAAATATCCCAAAGACAAAAAAATAAAAAATAAAAAAAATATATGATTTCAAAAAAAAAAAAAAATCTGGAGTTCCCATCATGGCTCAGTAGTTAATGGATCCGACTAGGAACCATGAGGTTTTGGGTTCGATTCCTGGCCTCGCTCAGTGGGTTAAGAATCCGGCCTTGCTGTGAGCTCTGGTGTAGGTTGCAGATGTGGCTTAGATCCTGCATTGCTGTGGCTGTGGTATAGGCTGGCGGCTATAGCTCTCATTAGACCCCTAGCCCGGAACTTCCATGTGCCATGAGTGAGGCCCTAGAAACGACAAAAAAGAAAAGACAAAAAAAAATCTTCCCTTCTTTTAGGAAGCTTGCAGTTTGTGCATGAAGAAGCACACACACACACACACACACACACACACACACACACACACACACACACCGCTAAGCACCTGGGCCTCTTACAGGTAATGGATGATTTCAGCTTTAATCTTCAAGTTTAGGGGAGTATAAAGACTATATGCATCATTGGGATGAATGGGGAGAGCTACTTAGAGATGGAAACCATCAACCTGAACTTGAAAAGATGGCTTAGTCCAAAAAGCAGCTTGCCCCCTAATGATTCTGGCTGTAAAGCCAAAATGTCTAGCCCTGTGTTTACCATTCAGTTCAATTCATTCATTTATAATTCTTTCACCTTTTCATTTATGCATTCATTTATTTGTTCATATTTATAGAGTAGATATAATGTGTGTCTGGCTGGTATGTGAGGTAGAGAGTAAACACATGAATATATGATGAGGATGAAACAGCTCCTACCATCAAGGAACATATATTTGATGCTAAGATAAATAAATAAATACATAAACAAGTAAATAGCATATTTTATCATTTATATGTATATCAAGTCAAAACATGAGATAAAAAGTGTTCCAAATAGGTATAAATAAAAGCTGTGGAGGTGGAGAAGAGGAAAACACTTCTTTGGGGAGAGAATAAGGAAAGAAGTCTTAGAGAAAGTAACGTTACCAGTCAGAGCTGGAACCAAACCAGGTTGAGCTGCTCATCACTCAAAAGTCAATGTTTGAGAGACAAGGGTTGGTGGGGAAAAAAAAAAAAGATGCTTCATTCAAGAAGCCAGCAACCTGGGAAGATGGTGGACTGGCATCTGTAAAACCACTTCCCCATTGCTGATCAGAGGGCAGGAGTTTTCAAAGGAAAGCTTGTCTTTTCTCTGTAGCTTGGTATATTGGTAGTAATAGAAGCCAAATTTCCTGTGATTACAAAGGAAATTAATGAGCAGGGTCTAGGAAGTATCATTTAAATAGTTTGTGTTGAATGGAATTAGCCCAATATTAGCTTTAGGAGCAATAGAGGTTGCAGTGCCCAGACTCTCAGAGTCTCCATCAGTGGCTTTTGTTATCCATGGGAAGAACAGCAGGCTCTGTCTACATTACAGCTTCTACGTGAAACACGTGTATTTTAATTTTTTCTTGTTTTGATACTGTGACACCAGCATGGTCAACAGATAGAGTACATTTTTAATAAAATCAACCCTACTGGACCCTTTTGAAAGATTTTGAAATTTTGGTTGATGATCCACAGTCAGCTATCTTTATTAGGAATATACAAGAGCTTGAAACCATCTATAGAAAACATAAGAGAAATGACGGGATTACTTGAAAGAAAACCTGGCTTCTCTTTCAAGAGTCAATATATCAATAAATTCTTTGGGCTTATAAATACATAATTAAATAAATACAAATAAAGGAGCTTCAAGGATGTGCAGGCAGAGGCTATGTTTGGAACAGCAGAGGTAGCTCCAACAATCATCTTGAAATTGGTCTTGTCAGTGTCATCTTGATTGTTTTAAGCACAGTTAATCTTCATCTCTAGGGTCAGTTTATTCCCATTTTCTTGAGGCCAATCCTTGGAACTGTGCAAACCATATATTTAGTACTGCTCAGGATGAAACAGCTTAGGTCACGGCTCCAGTCTGGTCATCAGGCAGTTAGATTTCTTCCTCTGGTGGCGGTGATAGCATCTGCAAAACAACATAGGAATGTCTCTCAGACATAGTTATCTATGTCCTTCAGGGAGAAACTAAAGATTCTGTGACGGCCATATGGCTGATTTACTGTATATATTGTTACCTGTCCTCCTGGACCAAGTGCTATTTTTTTCACTATATGTTTACATCTTTCAATCATTAATTATTAAACCAGGCTTGTGTGACTCAGGAGAGGCCCCTAGGAGGCTAAAGCCTTTTCCTGCACACAAGGAACAGGGGAAGCAGAACAAGTCTTGTATCTGGGAGGGCTCCACAGGGTCCTGCCTAGTTTCAGTAATATTTAAAATGGTTCTTAGAGAATACCTTGACTTTCACCAGGAAATTTGGGAGTAGAGTGCCATCACAGATCAAATGGTTTGAGCATTTGGAAACTGCAATCCCCTTAACAGCTGTGTTAAGAAAAGGTGAGAGTTCAGGTGGGACTTCTAGGTGGTGCCACCTTGTGCAGAACTTTTAAATAGTTCCTATCTTCTCTCCTTCGTCAAGTGCTTCAATTATTCGCACTCATAAATCCTGGTGTATCCCTCTCTGCTTTAGGCAAAACCAGGGATGCAAAGACTGCACCTGCCTCTCACAGCAGACATCTCTCATCAATACCAGCACTCTTTCCCGTTCCGCCAGAACTCATCCTCAGCCCCCTTAATTCCCTATTGATCTCATTGGCATGAAACGTGGCTGCCATCTGGACCTAATCATGTGTTTACAGAATGCTAGCCCTCGATGGGACCTTAGAGGAAGTTTAAGCCAATCTCCTCATATTGAAGAACAAAAAAACCCGAGGCCCAGAAAAGTTTAGGGATGTGCCCAAGACCTCACAGGCAGTGAAGGGGAAGTCAGTAGAGCTATTTCCTTACTCCCTTGGGTCCTTCCCTATGTCTTTAATGACACTATGTCCCATTCAAAAAGATGGTGACTAGTGCTCCAGCACCTCTCGACCTCCAAGAGGCCAAGCGAGGCACTCTTCCCAGAGATGGATGCTTTGCCCACTCACCCCTCCCTTTCGACAGCCAGTCTTCAACTTCCACAGGTGAGTCTACAGGTGTTCTATTAAAACTAGCCTCTCACCAGGTCTAGGACTTTATTTATTTATTATCACTAGGATTAGTCTTCCTATGGAGGGTCTTCTGGAAATGTATCAGGGGAACAAGAGGTGGAGGGAGGAGATAAATTAATCATATATTTCCTGGGACCCATTCTCTCAGCCTTGGCTGAGACTGCTTTTAATACTGTGACACAGAATACGTAATCTTACGGTCCAAGCATCTTATTTGTGTACAGATAAATTAGAGGGTGAGATGTTTCACGGTGCAAGTGGATTTCCCTAATTTAAAGAAGTCGCAAGTTTTCTTTAAGTAGCATCTTCTATAGTGTTTGTTGATAGATGGTTAAGTCAATAGTGGAGGTAGACATGAAACTGAAATGGTCAGAGCCATGACTGCTGGTTAAGTATCAACCAGAAATTAAGATAAAGCCAATATCACATGATTGCAATTTTTAAAAATAAGGTGCAACTTGCTCCATTTTAAGTTTTTATGTTCCTGGATAAGCAGCTAAAATACAGGAATGCTGGCAGCCTCCCTGTCCACCGTCCTCTCTGCCAAGCACAGACCTCCCCTCAGAAGAGCTTCCTGTGAGCAACCCAGAGTTCTCCTTTTTGTTTTCCTTTGTTTCAGTCTTGGAAATAACAGAATACATCTCTTCTGTGTGTTTCCTGATGGAGTCATTCATCAACAACCCTCTTGTCTCCCCCTCAAAGTTCAGACAAAAAAGTGCCCCAGTGAAGATGTGTCTTGATGAAGCATTAGAGAATTAGCTTTATCCCTGGCAGGGTCCCCTCCCAGTGTCAGGTGTCTGCTACTCGGTCACCCCATTGTTTGTCTGCAGGGTGGGGCTGGGGTTTCTCAAGCTTTGACTCACTTTCAGAAATGAGTCTTGCCCATGCCCTCCCCTCCCTGATGGAGTCACTGGCACACGCCTGCTCTCAGGTGTCTGTTCCCTAGAGAGGCCAGATGCAGAGCCTGGCTCCCTGCTTTCCATACAACGTGGTCCTCTGAGGATGAGAGAACAGATGCAGGACTCAGGGTCCATCAGGCAACCGTCCCTGGCCAGGCCAGGACAGTGTGGGTGGCAGCGGGCACTGCAGAGCTCCATTCCACACAGCTTCTCAGGGCCCGCCTCACCTGGAGGAGTTGCTCTCATGGGGTGATCTGAGGGGTACCAGGAAGTCTCCCCTCCTGGGGAAGAACAATCCACTCCCCCAGCCAGTTGGGGTGTCTGGCAATGAGCGGTTACAGATTTAAGAGACTTGAGCGGGCTCTCTTTTCTGGATTCCAGATCCAGCCACCATCAGAGCCACAATTTTCTCATCTATAAAATTCATGATGCAATTAACTTTCTTCATAGCATATTGTGAAAACTTATTAGAGGAGCTTTGTAAGGTTTAAGGATTAATACAAAAAGGCATCCGGTTGGATCTCTTAGAGGAAGAGAGGGACAGGCTTGGTGGGAAAGAATCATCTGTATGCCAGAGAGGAAAGAAGACAGGGGACTGTGCAAGATGTGGAGACCACCAGAACCAGCTTTCTCATTTTGTCCTTGACGTAGCCTCTGCTAGGAAGTGGCCCAGTGCCACAGGCACTTCAGCTGACTGCAAATTGCTATGAAGTCAGGAGACCTGTGATCCAACCCTGGCTTTGACATTAACCCTCTGTGACCTTGAGCCATGCACACCCTCCCTCCAAGTCTCAGTTTTTCCCTCTATAACATGGGGATGATGAGGCCAACGGGGAAGCTGAAGGCCAGGGTTCAGAAATGTTTAACAAGTTCGATGTGAAGGAGCTTGAGTCACTCTTGAATGTTTATGACCCAGAGGACATGGCTACCTCAAGGACAACCATGTTTAGGTCTCTATAAAGGCCACCCCTGGAGTATCCTCTGAGATGATCATTGTGTTATAAGCCAAGTTTTATCGCTAGATAGAACTCTCAAAACACAGCAGGAGTTGTCGATGGATCAAGTAAGAGTCTAATGAGCAGACTGAGCAAAATAGAAGTAATGTTTATTCCAGAGAAGCCATGGCGGTGACAGAGACATGACGGGTGACATAATCCACTCCTTCCTGAGCAGCACACACAGGGATGCTTCTTGGTGCCAGGCATGGAGGATGCTTTGATCCGTGTCCACACCCGTCCTGCTTCACACTTTCTTTATAGAGAATTTGCATCAGAGTGAACACAGTGGAAGCAGGGAAGAGAGAGGTGGAGGTGGAGAAGGGGTTCTTCTAGAAGATGGAATGCAGAACTTGGAATCTGGGACCCAGCATGTTACATCCTCAGAGTGGCAGGCTTGGGAGGAGGTGGAGGGGGGTTTGGAAAAGTTTAACATGTTTGATGTGAATGAGCTTGAGGCCTGGCCTGGATGGGCATCTAAAGGGAGGATTAACTTTCGAGTGAAGCTGGTCCCGAAAAATGATCAGTGTTCGGTCTGCAGATGACAGGAAGCTCAGGAAAGATCATTAGTCAAAGTCCCCACCCAGCGACAGTCACTTGTCCACGGTGGGGACGCCAGGTACTGTGATGCAGTGGAAAGGAGCCCTGGGCCTGGGCCCCCACCCAGCTCCACCCCTTCTAGCTGCATGTTGTTGAGCAAGTCAGTTAACTTCTTTGGAGCTACACGTTTCAACTATAAAATCAGATTTGCACTAGCTGACAGAATTCCCATGGTGCTTAAATAAGGCAAAGGGTTTGGAAGGTTCTTTCAGGTGTTTCTATCACATCTCAGGCAGCCCTACACTTTGCTCTGGTCATGACAGGAAGAAGGGCATTGATGGCCCATAGAGGGTGGGACCCTGATGGTTGGCGCAAAGGTCCCAAAATGCACCAGCCTCCCAGAATCCTGGGTTCCCCCATCCCAGGGGCTACAGGGCCAATGGGAGGACCAGTGCCCCTTCTTCCATCTGAATAAGCCCTTGAGTTAGGTTCTCAGATTTTTCAGATACAAACACAACTTCTCCAGTTACATGTGACTTTCAGACAAACAACAAGAGATTTTGTAGTAGGTCTCATGCTATATTTGGGGCCTGCTTAAACTCAAAATGTTCTCTTTATCTGAAAATTCACTTTTAGCTGGTTGTCCTATATTTTATCTGGGAACAAATGCTATCCTACCACTAACACTCACAGCAGCCTGACTCCCAGTGAGCAGATGAAGGACTGCACCACTATGTTGGTCAATTTGGGGGGATCATTCTAATTGATCATTCATATTTTTTTTTCTTTTTAGGGCTCCTGCACCTGCAGTATATGGAAGTTCCTGGGCTAGGGGTAGAATCAGAGCTGCAGCTGCTGACTTATTGCCACAGCCACAGCATCCTGGGATCCAAGCTGCGTCTGCAACCTACACCACAGCTCACAGCGATGCTAGATCCTTAACCCACTGAGCAAGGCCAGAGATTGAACCTGCAACCTCATGGATACTAGTGGGCTCATTACCACTAAGCCGCAACAGGAACTCCTGATCATTCATATTGATCATTCATCTTCTACTTGTGATCAAAAGAAAGCCTCATAGAATACTATGCAAACAGTCTCTGCTGCATTGGAAAAATCATATGCACTGTGTCATGGGTGGGACGGTGGGGCACCTGTGGCTAGACTTTTGACTTCTTCCTTTATAGCGTTTAAGCATATGAGTTCTGGATTTCCCTGGTGGCTCATTAGGTTAAGGATCCAGTATTGTCACTGCTATAGTGTGGGTTCAATCCACGGCCTGGAAATTTCCACATGCTGCAGGTGTGGCCAAAAAAAAGAAAAAGAAAAAGAAGACTGTGTTCTTTTTTTTTCATTTTTTATTTATTTTTTTATTTATTTTTTTATTATTTTCCCACTGTACAGCAAGGGGGTCAGGTTATCCTTACATGTATACATTGCAATTACAGTTTTTCCCCCACTCTTTCTTCTGTTGCAACATGAGTATCTAGACATAGTTCTCAATGCTATTCAGCAGGATCTCCTTGTAAATCTATTCTAGGTTGTGTCTGATAATCCCAAGCTCCCAATCCCTCCCACTCCTTCCCCCTCCCATCAGGCAGCCACAAGTCTCTTCTCCAAGTCCATGTTTTTCTTTTCTGAGGAGATGTTCATTTGTGCTGGATATTAGATTCCAGTTATTAGTGATATCATATGGTATTTGCCTTTGTCTTTCTGACTCATTTCACTCAGGATGAGATTCTCTAGTTCCATCCATGTTGCTGCAAATGGCATTATGTCATTCTTTTTTATGGCTGAGTAGTATTCCATTGTGTATATATACCACATCTTCCGAATCCAATCCTCTGTCGATGGACATTTAGGTTGTTTCCATGTCCTGGCTATTGTGAATAGTGCTGCTATGAACATGCGGGTGCATGTGTCTCTTTTAAGTAGAGCTTTGTCCGGAAGACTGTGTTCTTAAAATCTACCAGATCTAAGTTCAAATCCAACCTCTGCTGTTTCCTTCCTATGTGATCTTCCCCAGCCTCACTTTTCTCATCTGCAAAAGAGTAGCAATGACATCACCTTACAGGAGCTATAAAGATAAAATAGGACAATGGGCATGAAGGGGATCTCAGCACCAAGCCCCAGTGAACACTCAATAAGTGGCAGCAGTAGCAGAAAAGATTAGGTTCCTATTTCTGTTGGAAGTGCCCCCAGCCCATATTCCTTCCTTGCTCTTCCTCTTCCTTCTTCCATGTTTCTTATAACTCCCAGTCTACAAATAGACAACTTAGGTGGCTGAAGTCAGCTCAGGGAGCCAGGGACCTAGAATGCTGGAACATCTGGTGGGTGGTTTTCACCAAAACAGGCCAGTAAATCAAGTCCTGGAGGAAATGCAGGTGGGAGAAGTATGTGAGGAATTCCCTGAGAGGTGGTAATGAGGGCCACACCAGGTGCCTGGGGCAGGTTGGGGGCCATTAAAAGGTTCCCAGGAGTAGCTGATGAGGACCTGTGTTCAGCCACCTTTCCTAGGGTCTGGTTTGCACCTGGTAAGTGGTAATGCATTCATTCTCCTGGGATCTGCTTGGCCCTTTCTTCCTCCTTGAACTGTCTTGAACCGCTAGCCAAGCTCCTCTCCTATTCTTGGGTAACCAGAGAAGTGACATAAGCCTCATGACTATTAAGGAAATGTCACACTAATTGTCACACAGGAAATTCAATCTCCATTCAGCACCAATGCTGGGGCTGACTAATTTCCTGATTCTGGGTTTGATTCCCTGACAAGAGGATTTTTCTCAGCCAGGAGAGATGTTTAGAGCTGGAGCATTTTGTAGCAATTCTGAGACTCCCCCAAAGCCTTCTCACGCCCTGTCTGCCCTTTGGAGCAGTACAAGCAAATTTCTCAAACTGCATTTAGGTTTACAGAAATAGATATATTGAATATTGTCTTTTACACGATGCAGCTCCCATGACTTGCTATCCTGATTGCCACCTGGGACCTATATTTCCCATTGATAATCAAGAGTTTAGAAGATTAGGAATGTGCCTACAAAGAAAACCAGAGACACATGTCAAAGCTGGGAAGGCCTCAGAGAGTTTCCAGATCAGCATTCTTCTAATAAAAGCATGGAGGTCCAGAGAAGGCAGATTTGCCAGAGATGCACCTGGCATGTGAGTGACAGGTTTGGATCTAGAACACACACCATGGCATCTTGACCAATGCACTTTCCTCTGGACCAGGCTGCCTCTTGGCAAAACATCCTCCTATAGTCCCTTCTCTCCAGTGATCTAATCAGCCTTCAATTCCCCAGTTCATCATGGAAGGCTAGAACTCTTATCCCATGGCCACATTAAATCACTTGCCTTAGCATCCCCTGGTGATTCAGGGTTGGAGCCAGGATCAGAACATGGGCTTCTGAGTTCCCAGAGCAGGTTGACTCCAGCCCCATCACTCACACACCATGACGCCTCCTTCTGAGACAGAATCCTCATGCCTTCCTACCTTGTCCACACTCACTACCTGCACTTCCTGAGGGAGACGGTTGGTATTGCCAACCCATCAGCCAAAATCTCTTGCCTTGATTTGGCAAAATGTCTGAGCGATATTTTAATCCTCATTTTATTTCCTGTTAAGACTAAGAAATAAATTGTATATTCAGCTGGATCAAGAGTCCATGGGAGAATGGAATTCTCCTGTGGCACAGTGGGTTAAGAATCCAGCATTTTCACTGCAGCGGCTCAGGTTGCTGTTGTTGTTTGGGTTCAGTCCCTAGCCCAGGAACTTCCACATGCCACGGTTTTGGCCAAAAATAAAAAAAACAAAGAGTCCTTGGGTCAATGAAGGAAGATGGGAAGTCAGAGCAACATAGACAAAGGAAGAAAGAGAGAGAGGAAGATGGCGATGGGTGTGTGTGAATCAATCCATTAATTGACTGGAGGCTCTTAATCATGTATCACACCCTTGGCTGGTAGAGGAAACACTCCTCTAAGAGCCAGAGGGAGAAGAGATGGAGGGAGCCCATCTCACGATGTCCCTGTCCAGGGTTTCTTCCAGGCTCTCCTGTTTCTATAGCAATGTCTTCACAGCAGTAGCAGCAGCAGCAGGTGAAGCAGCCCTGTCAGCCACCCTCTGCCAAATGTCAAGAGACATGTGTACCCAAAACCAAGGATCCATGTGCTCCCCAGGCCAAGAAGCAATGTCCACCCAAGGGAACAGCCATCCCAACCCAGCAGAAGTGTCCCTCACTCCAGCAAGCCCCCAAGAGTAAGCAGAAGTAAGGATGGACTGAGACATACCAGCCTGTCATCCGGGACCCCTGATGCAGCCTTCTCGTCCTCCCGCCCCTCCTCCCTCCAGCTCCAGGCTTTGCCCTTCTTTTCCACCTCCTCCCATCCAGGGCCCAATGAAACACTATCAGGATTTCTTCCCACTGAGCCCCTTGCCACACACCTGCCTGTTTGCCCCCAGTCTCCTTCTGTACCCCACTCTGACATGAGAAGGGGCTCATCATCTCTAGCCTCCAGTTTGGCCACAACTCTGGCCCCATCCATGTCCCAAAGCATGGATATATCTTAGCTTCTTCTGGGGTTCCACCCTGATGCATGGGGACACCAGAGGCTGTTGCACAGCTTTTGCCTCATCCCCTCCCCATCTTCCCATTCCTGAGCTTCTCTCCTATTTCTTCCCCAAATAAAACCCTGCTTCCTGTCATTTTCTGTGTCCCGGCCCTAGTCTGTGATGCATTCATTGGTTCTGAGAGGCTATTTGGGGAAGTGAGTGTGAGTACACACGTGCCCAGGCGGTGCATCCTTCCTCGCTCTCCGGTAACTGATGACAGGTGATGTCAAATCCTGACACATCTCAGGTAAAGGGGAGAGAAAGCCCAGGGACAATTTGACAAGAGTCTAAGACTCTTGCCAGCTAATTGTGTCTAAGGAAGGACAAAGGGTGGGAAATTTGGCTCCTACCATTTGAAACCCCCAGCCAACTTGACCAGAGAGGGTCAACTGCAAATGCTTCTAACCCAAAGAATTACTTGACAGTCTTTCTGAGCCCCAGGCCTTGCATCCTGAAAGAGCTCCTCTGTCAGGTAGAAAGGCTGGTATCTCAGCAGACCCCCTTCTCTGGTTCCCTCCATCGAAGACCCAGTCAAATTCTCGGTCACACAGACATGGATTTCCTTGTCTACCAGGAAGACCCTGGCAAGTCCTCCTGCCAGAATTTTGGGTTCCAGGGCTGACAGACTTGCCTAGGCTTCAGTTCACTGGAGTGACTAAAACAGTGACTTCTTGCGCTGTAGTCAGATCCCACGTTACTGGCTCAGCGAGGAAGGGAGACATGCATCCCTGCAACACCACTGGCCAAGAACAAAGTCCCATCCCTCTGTGAATATCAAGTTCCCATTCCCTTCTTAAGGAAACACATTTTTTTATCCAACTCCACCCGGCAGAGGTTCACAAAGTAACAATGTCATACATGCAAATCTCATCCATATATATCGTGGAAGAAGGGTGATTTGTTCGTTCCTGGCTCCCCTTCACATAAAGTAATATAATGTCAGACCACAAAAGAGACATGATGCACCATTTGGTTCAACTTCATGGGCCTAGGAGAAAATGTAAAACTCTCCTAAAATTCCTATATTCTCCAAAGTGTAAAAACTACTGAACTCTTCCAAAACCCCCCAAGACCCAAAACGTGCCACAATCCTGCAGTACAAGATAATCACTTTTTCCCAAATACATCACTCAATTTTGACGCCTCTGGTTTTTTTTCATATTACTCCTTCTGCCTAGAATATCAGTTCTCCACTTTGCCCTGTAACAGATCCTTTTGGTTCTAAAGATCTGCTTCAAATACTTCCATGGAACCTCACTTAACATTTTAGAAAGAACTGAAACCTTCCATAAGCTCTCATGACACATTGTATAAATTTCTATTATTTGTAATACATTTATTACGATTATTTTATGATATTTTATTTTATTTTACTTTTTGCATTAAAGTTCACTATTATGTGTTTATTTTCCGTATTATATTATGAACTCTTGAAGCCTAGAGTCTTGCTGTTCTTATTATTCCCCAACTGCACAATGACTGGCTTTTCCAAAGTACTGAAGATTGAACTTCTGTTTCTTTTCTTTTCTTTTCTTTCCTTTTCTTTTCTTTTCTTTTCTTTGCATTTTAGGGCTGCACTGGCAGCATATGGAAGTTCCCAGGCTAGGGGTCAAATCAGAGCTACAGCTGCTGGCCTATGCCACAGCCACAGCAACACTGGCTATGACACCTGGATCCTTAACCCATTGAGCGAGGTCAGGGATCAAACCCGCAACTCCATGGATACCAGTCGGATTCATTTCCACTGCACCACAATGGGAACTCCTGAACTTCTGATTCTGAGTGGGATGGGATAACTTGAGGCCCTCCGGCAGGCTAATATGAATCTAGAATAAATTTATAAATATCTGAACGTGCCTGGGGACCACAAAACTCCAGAGAGAGGAGAACTTCAGAGAAGAGCTGAACTTTTTCAACCAGGGGGTTATTTGTGGATTCTGGACTTGAGCAGAAGAATGAAAACCAGGCTTCCCATTGTGAGGACTCGCTGGGAGACAGAGAAACTGAAAAAGGTGGTGGAAGCTTTGAAGAGCTTCAAGCAAGTGACTGATTTCCACTCAGAAAATTTAGTGAAGGGGGGGAATGTTTAAGTCAATAGACTAAAAATATAAGCACAAAGTTTCTGAAAAGCAGAGTGGAGTGTTTAGTAGGTTTACAAGATAATGATTGGAGTTTGTGAACCGCCAGGGAGAGGGGCCTTCAGGAACACACCAGATTAGGAGTTTAAAACTGTAAGGTCAGGGGTGAACCTGGTCTCTCACAAGAGAAGGCAGAATAGTGGTCATCTTTGGAGAGAGGACGGACTGGAGGGGACGTGGTGGAGATTTCCTGCTTCCAGAGATGTTCTCTATCTTATGGGTTGGTGCATATGTATGTACAAAATTCACTGAGCTATACCTAAGATTTGTGTATTTTGCATTTTGTTAATTTAACCTGAATGAAAATAGAGACAAATATTTCACAATACATATGTTTATCAAATCACATTGTACACCTTAAACTTATGCAATGTTATATAACATTTATGTTTCAATAAAGCTGGGGGATGGGAAAGAAACAAAAAAAGCTTCAATTACTTCACATAGATTTAATGAAAGATATGTGAGACCTTTATACTAAAGACATAAAACATTGTTGAGAGAAATTAAAGAAGAACTAACAAATGAAGACATGTGCGCTAGTCAGGCCCTGGCAGACTCTATTACAGTCTAATAGATTTACACACACAGTCATCTGACTCATTACAAAAAATAAATGGCATTACAAAAAGGAGAAAACAAGATGTTTCAATAAATAGTGATGGGTCAAATGAAATGCATATGAAACAGATACATGTTAACCCCACCTTATGCATTCACAAAAATAATTCCTGATAAATTGTAGATCTAAATTTGAATGTTAAAAAATATGATTTCAGAAAAAAACATAGAAGACTTTAGGGTAACAAAGACTTCCTAAATAGCACAAAAGTGTCATCTATTAAAAAATTAATAAATTTGGTTACATTAAAACTAAGAACTTCATTCACCAAAATATACACAAATACACAGACTGGGAAAATTGTATATACATATACATACACATAGACATATATACATATGTGTGTATATTTATATGTGTGTTTACATATGGTATAGACATAAAATAGAACTATGTTTATTTACATAAATATAAAATAGATAAGGCAGTATATTCAGGATACATAAAGGACTAAATCAATAAAAGCTATAGACAACCTACTAGAAAAATGGGCAAAGACTTGAACAGGTACTTTATAAAAGAGAATGACCAATAACTGTATGAAATGATGCTGAACACTCATTATCAGGGATATGCAAATCAGAATGAAAGTGTGACCCACAATCCAACAAATTGGCTAAAATTAAAAACACATGCATACCACCAGGATCTGATAAAGACGTAAGTCGAATCAGAGCCCCCATAGACTGCTGATAGCAGCATAAATTGGCCAAACACTTTGGAAAACTAATGGATGGTCTTTTTTCTTTCTTTTCTTTCTTTCCTTTTTTTTTTCTTCTCTTTTTCTTTTTAGGGCCTCAGCTGTGGCATATGGAAGTGCTCAGGCTTGGGGTAAAATCGGAGCTGCAGCTTCCGTACTACACCACAGCCACAGCAACCCCAGATTTGAGCCACATCTCTGACCTATACCATAGCTTGTGGCAACACCGGATCCTTAACCCACCAAGTGAGGCCAGGGATCAAACCTGCATCCTCATGGATACCAGTCAGGTTCTTAACCAGATGAGCCATAGCAGGAACTCCTGAATGGTATTTTCTAAAGTTGAGCATACACTCCCTATCCCAGCAAGTTCACTCTTTAGTGTATATACAACGGAAATGTGTATTTATGATGCTAAAACACATATATGAAGATGTTCATGGCAGCAGGATTTGCATTAAGTCCAAGCTGATGATATCCTAAATATAATAACTATGGTATCTTCATACAATGAGATACTACACAGCAGTGAGATTAGATACATTACATGGGTAAATCTCATGAGGAAAAGAGAGCAGACATTAAAAATATGTTATTGGGAGTTTCTGTCGTGGTGCAGCAGAAACGAATCCGACTAGGAACCATGAGGTTGCGGGTTCGATTCCTGGCCTCGCTCAGTGGATTAAGGATCTGGTGTTGCTGAGAGCTGTGGTGTAGGTCACAGACGCAGTGGATTAAGGATCTGGCATTGCCGTGAGCTGTGATGTAGGTCACAGACGCAGCTCAGATCCCGCATTGCTGTGGCTCTGGCATAGGCCGGCAGCTATGGCTCCTATTCAACACCTAGTCTGGGAACTTCCATATGCTGTAGGTGCTGCCCTAAAAAGGCAAAAGACAAAAGACAAAAAAAAAAAAAAAAAGTATGTATTGCACAGATGGCCAGCAAACACATGAAAAAATGCTCAACATCACTGATTATAAGAGAAATGCAAATCAAAACTACCATGAGATACCACCTCACACCAGTCAAAATGGCCATCATTAATAAGTCCACACATAACAAGTGCTGGAGGGGCTGTGGAGAAAAAGCAACCCTCCTGCACTGTTGGTGGGAATGTAAACTGGTACAGCCACTATGGAGAACAGTTTGGAGATACCCTAGAAATCTATACATAGAATTTCCATATGACCCCTCAATCCCACTTTTGGGCATATATCGACAAAACTCTACTTAAAAGAGACACATGCACCAGCATGTTCATTGCAGCACTATTCACAATAGCCAGGACATGAAAACAACCCAAATGTCCATCAACAGATGATTGGATTCAGAAGATGTGGTATATATACACAATGGAATACTACTCAGCCATAAAAAAGGATGACATGATGCCATTTGCAGCAACATGGATGGAACTAGAGAATCTCATACTGAGTGAAATGAGTCAGAAAGACAAAGACACATACCATTGCGATATCACTAATAACTGGAATCTAATATCCAGCACAAATGAACATCTCCTCAGAAAAGAAAATCATGGACTTGGAGAATAGACTTGTGGCTGCCTGACGGGAGAGGGAAGGAGTGGGAGGGATTGGGAGCTTGGGATTATCAGATACAACTTAGAATAGATTTACAAGGAGATCCTGCTGAATAGCATTGAGAACTATGTCTAGATACTCATATTGCAACAGAACAAAGGGTGGGAAAAAGAAAATGTATACATGTAAGAGTAACTTGATTCCCATGCCGTACAGCAGGAAAAAAATTAAATTAAATTAAATTTTTAAAAAGTATGTATTGAACCATCCCATTTATATAGAGCCAGAATGGCTGGCAGATGAAATGAAGGCTGTAATAGGGGAGCTGGCCTAGTTCCCTGTCTTTATCTAGGTCCTAGGTAAATGGGTGCAGGCACCTTGTGAAAATTCATTGAGCCTCCTGTATTTTCCTGTATAATATCATACTTCCAAATTTTTAACAAGGTTATCTTCCCACCCTAATTGACTTGACAATTGACGATTTTTTTTCTCACTGTTCCTTTGCACACTCCACTGATTTCCTCTCCCGCCATGACTTCAAACCCCATCCACACAAATTAATGAGATTAACATACTTCTGTTCTTCTGAGGAAAGGAAAGTATACATAGAAAGACTCAAAATAATGCAGAAGGGGGCGAGGGGAGGGAAGCCTAACCACCGTCTCTCTCCATCCCTCCTTCTTTTCACCCCACTTGCCCAGAAAATTCTCTCCACCTCAGAGACAAAACTATGCCCCACCTGATCCAGCCACCCCACTGGGTAGATACTAACCTGGCTGTTTCCCATTCCCTGCAACCTCATCTTCTGGACGGGAGCCCCAGGCCTGGACATTATCTGCATGGGAGCTGTTTTGATAATATTCCTTTGGAAGGAAGGGGCAGGGATTCTCCTCTCTCTCTCTCTCTCTCTCTCTCTCTCTCTCTCTCTCTCTCCCTCTCCCTCTCCCTCTCCCTCTCTCTTGTTTTTATGGCTACACCTGCTGCATATGGAAGTTTCAGGGATAGGGGTCAAATCAGAGCTGCAACTGCCAGCCACAGCCATAGCAACACACAAAGAACACTGGATCTGCACTGCATCTGTGACTTACAACACAGCTCACGGCAACACTGGACCCTTAACCCATTGAGTGAAGTCAGGGATCAAACCCGAATCCTCACAGACACTGTGCTGTGTTCTTAACCCACTGAGCCATAACAGGAACTCCAGGGGCAGGGAGTCTGCAGTCAGATCGAAGAGCATTGACTCTCAGCATCTCTGTTTCGTAGCTGTCCAAGACACAAAGCTTTAGTTTTCTCATCCATGAGAAGCAATAATGGTTTAATAACAATTATTTGCAGAATTTTTGTGAGGACATCTATAAATTGGCTGGATACAGTATATGCTCGATAAATGATTGGCCTTATATCATCATTTACAACTGAGGAAGTTAACTGCCAAAACATTAGCCTAAGGACATTCCTCTGCCTAGAGCGTGGCCATGTGGAATCTTTCTGCTCGCTCAGGAATCTACACTAATTGTAAATTGTCTATTTCCCAAGCTGGACCAGGAAAGAAGACACGTGTGTTCTAGTTCCAGCTCTGCTACTAAACAGACGTGTGAACTTAAGTCCCTTCACTTCAGTCTTTTGCCCATAAAATGAGAAATTGAGTTGGATACTTTCTTCCTGCTTAATATTAAGTGGATCGTGCATTTAGGGGAGGGGGGCTGTTTGTATTCCTTTTCCCTACCCCACCCTCTCCAGCCCCACAATGGTAAATCTGCTGATCTAAGTAAGCAGAGTCCATGTGTTCCAGAAAAGGACAAAGCCCAGAAAATGAGAGAATGAACAAATGAAAGAATAAAGAAATGAAAGAAGATCAGACTTTATGAGCAATATCAGACTGTAGTAATGAGAAAATCTAAAAAGAAGCCACAACTCTGCATTTTAGGTGATTTTGAAAAATAAAGTTTTGCTGAAGCAGCAGGTGAGGGAGGAGGGCAGAAAATGTAATTTTTGGTACTTTGGGCCCCCAAATGTGATAATCTGGCCCTGCCAGAAGCTCTGTGGAGGAAGCAAGGACCTCTAATCTGCTGAAGGAAATCAGAATGTGTCAGCCCATATATGCCCCTTTGACATGGCAATTATTTCAGGCTGAAGGCAATTAAGAAATAGCAGACACAGAAAAAGTTTCCCCTTTTTGGCCTAAAAGCAGTATACAAATTCTTTTACTAGAGACAGACTCTCATCAGACCAGTGAGGGCACCAGGGAATCTGCAAGCCAAGCTTCTTCCATTACTTCCTCCTTTATTTCCCTTCCACAGTTAGCTGCCCTTGGAAGCCTGAAACCAATTCCCTTTGACCTGATCTTTCTCTACAAATGTATTATTCTTTGTGGGAGATGCTATATAAACCACAGTCTTGGGCCACGGCTTAGAGTTACTCTTTGATTTAGAAGGATGTGTGCTGTGCACATTAATAAACTGTTGGCTTTTCTCCTGTTATTTTTTTTTTTTGAAAAACCTATATGGGAAAAGAATCTGAAAATGAATAGATATGTGTATATATATAACTGACTTACTTTTCTGTACACCTGAAACGAATACAACTTTCCAAGTCAACTGCACTCTAATAAAATTTATTAAAAAACAAAAAAGAGTCCTAGTTAAAAATTTCAAATGGGGAGAGGTAAAAGTTTGCTTCCCCTACATCACCACAAAGTCTCCATACCATGCGCATGATGGTGTCCAGGCAGGTGACACCGGACCGTGGCCGGGCTCCAGGCCCTGGCTCCAGGACCAGCCAGCCAAGCCAGCCTGAGCCTGTCTTTTGATGATTCCCTGGAGGGAGGGTGGGAGTTCAGGGTGCGTGGAATACTTAGCCTTCCTAGGATGGGACTTAATTGCTTCCCAAGGCTCCCAGTATCCTCGGGCCAAACACTCACATCTATGGGCATCTAGTTGCATCAACATCAACACACACCCAGGTAAATTAGCACCCACCTGTACCTCCTTCCACCTGGAGGACTTATGGGACTGGGGATCCGTGTCTGGATTCAGGTTCTAGGGGTTGAGATATTCTGTTGGAGAAGTGATTTTCAAACCTGGTAGTCTCAGGACTTTTAAAAAACCAACTGATAAATAGGTCCCATTGGTTTCCTTTTGTTTTTATTTTCCTTATTCTAGGAGGTGGATCAAACAAGATGTTGCTATGATCTATGTCAAAGAGTATTCTGCCTATGTTTTCCTCTAGGAGTTTTATAGTATCTGGCCTTATATTTTAGGTCTTTACTCCATTTTGAGTTTATTTTTGTTATGGTGTTAGAGAGTGTTCTGATTTCATTTTTTTACATGTAGCTTTCCAGTTTTCCCAGCATCAGTTATTGGAGAGAATATCTTCCTTTCACTGTCCCTGCCTCTTTTGTCATAGACTAGTTGGCCATAGGTGCTTATGTGAACACAAAGAAAATGTCCACTGACAGATAAATGAATTAAGAAGATGTGGTACATATATACCTGGAATACTATTCAGCAATAAAAAGACAAATTAATGCCATTTACAGAAACATGGATGGAACTAGAAATTCTCATACTAATTGAAGTAAGTCAGAAGGATAAAGACAAGTAATATATGATATCACTTATATGTAGAATCTAAAATATGGCACGAAATGATCCTATCTACAAAACAGAAACAGATCACAGACATGGAGAGCAGACTTGAGGTTGCCAGGAAGGATGGAGGGAGTGGGATGGAGCGGGTATTTGGGGTTGGTATATTCAAACTATTGCATTTGGAATGGATAAGCAGTAGGGTCCTACTGTACAGCACAAGGAAATATGTCCAATCTGTCCAATCTCTTGGGTTAGAACATGATGGAAGATAGTATAGGGAAAAAAGGAATGTGTGTATATATATATATATATATGAATGGGTCACTTTGCTATACAGTGGAAATTTAAGGAACATTGTAAAATAAACTATACCTTAATAGAAAAATTTAAAAATCAACTGATTAAATAAATTTTGATTGGTGCTGAGACAGGGATATTTTTTTAAGAGATACCAGATAATGACAGTTGCTGTTGAGGTAAAAGAGACATTGAGTTTAAAATCTAGTGTTTCCCAACTTATCTGATAAATTGGTAAAACTAGTGTGAAAACAGAATGGAGATACCTCAGGAAACTAAATATGGAGCTACCATATGATCCAGCACTCCCACTGCTGGGTATCCAGACAAAACTTTCATTTAAAAAATACATGCACCCCTATGTTCATTGCAGCACTATTCACAATAGCTAAGACATGGAAACTACCTAAATGTCCACTGACAGATGAATGGATTAAGAAGAAGTGGTACATATATATGATGGAATACTACTCAGCCATAAAAAATACAAGCTAATACCATTTGTAGCAACATCGATAGAAATAGAGATTCTCATACTAAGTGAAGTAAGCCAGAAAGAAAAAGACAAACACCATATGACATCATTTATTTGTGGAATCTAAAATATGGAACAGATGAACCTATCTAAAAAAACAGAAACATATCATGGCCAAGGAGAGGAGACTTGGAGTTCCCAGGGTGGAAGGGGAGGTAGTGGGAGGAATGGGCATTTGGGGGGTTTGGGGGAAGCAAACGGTTATATTTGGAATAGATGGGCAATGGGATCCTACTGTACAGTACAGGGAAATGTGTGCGATTGGGTCACTTTACTATACAACAGAACTTGAAGAGACATTGTAAATCAACTATACATTATCATAAAAAAACCCACCCGACAAACACTTTAGAAATACAGACACCCAGGCCTTCCCTAGCTATTTTTATTACATTACAATGAAGAGGTTGTCACTGTATTTTCAACAAGCATCCCAAGTCATTCTTGTGCTTAGGTCAGTCAGGGGAACACGCCTCACTCATAGATACTGAATCCCAGAAGCTCACAGAAGTCTGCCTATTTCTCCTCCAGCCTTCATATCAGCTGGGACTTCATGCTTGACAAGTGGTTGTCATTCAGCAAATATGTGTTAGATAAGTGGGTGAATACCTCACAAGCCAAGAAAATTATGGAATGTTCTGAGTCACTGGAGATGAGTTTCTAATAATAGATGTACTTCAGACCCTCAAGAAAAGCAATGCACTTGACATCTAGCATTCAACTACTATGCTCTAGTCACGACAGTAGTTGTTTTGCATACATAATCTAATTTAATAACAGTTCTGGAAGCAATCTTATCATTCCTAACTTATAGGTAAGAAAAACTGAGAGCCTTAAGGCCTCAGAGCCACAATACTGGATTTGCCTCTTGGCCCTGCCACCTATTTGCCATGTAAACTTGAGCAGGTGATATTCTTTTTGATTCAGCTTCCACATTTAGAGAATGGATTTAATGACTAACAGTGGTATTTAATGACCTAGCAGTGATATTGTGGGGTTTAGTGTCAAATGCCTAGAAGAAAGTCTAATGCTTTGTAGGTGCCAATCAGATAGGAGTTATTATTATTGAGAAACTTTCCCAATATCCTCCCATGTACATGGCTCGGATCTGGCATTGCTATAGCTATGGTATAGGCTGGCAGCTGAAGCTCCAATTTGACCCCTAGCCTGGGAATTTCCATGTGCCCTGGGTGCAGCCCTAAACAGACCAAAAAAAAAAAAACTGATTAAGTAAACATACAGTTTTATTAGTATGGAGCTAGTAAGGAGCAGCTAGAACTTGAACCCAGGAATTTATGTTTCCAAACCTGTTATCTATAGAGGCCACTGGGCATTCTGGAGGTGCTTGCTCTGAGAGATGAATCAGTGATACAGCAGGTACAGCTGAGCAAACAAGAGTGGACCAACAGCTAGAAACAGCAGTCACTTACAGTGGGGTTTTGGACTCTGTTCCAAGATGTTTAGTCATGGGGTTATCACCCTGACCTTCATCAGCCCCAGTGGCAATGAGACATCAATGGGGGAGCACTTATCTAGGATAATAATCTGAACCACACCAGATTTCATTTCAAAACTCAATACTCTTGATTAAAAAAAATATATCTATATGTGTCCTTGACCATCCGTACCCAGAGGAAGGTTATCTTGAAAAGACAATAGAGAGGTAATCCATTAGTTCAGCTGTGAGAGGTCAGGACCCAGCCAGGACTCCTCCCCGTCCCATTCCTCCTCTTCCTTGTCCTCCTCGTCCTCCCTCTCCTCCTTTTAAGAGCAGCCCTCCAGCATATAGAATGCCCTGCTAGTACTGAGAAAAGCAAAGTTGTTAAGGGACTATATCCTGGCACATGCTACCTTTTTGACCTCTTGGGAGAGTGACTTAACATTTTTCTGCCTAAGTTTCTTTATCTAGGGCATGCCCTGGTCATGCATGGTCACCAAAAACTTTAGCCACCAACTTATATAAAGCATGGCCTGTGTAGTCATTGTCAGTATCCAATAATCCAATCTAACAAACATGTACCTCTGAAAGTGTAGTGGAAAAAAAAATGAGGGGAGATGAAGCAATCACAAAGCACAAGCACGTAGCGCCACGTGAGAAGGGTGCCCTTGGGTCCTCACACACACTCACACACACACACACACACACACAATAAGAACATAAAGGGGGAACACACAGACAGCAAGAAGAGGATCTGTCAGATTCGAATTGGAAGGAAAGAATGAGACAAATTAGCCAGAATGATTATGTGCAACATTTTTAGCCCATTCATCCTAAAAGGGTTTAAAGCATCATTTCATTTAATCTTTACAACAACCTTGCGAAGAATGATTTAAAGTTCTCATTTTGGGGGGATGCACTGAGGATTTGGGATGGAAATGCTATAAAATTTGATTGTGATGATTTTTGTACACCTATAAATGTAATAAAATTCATTGAGTAATTTAAAAAATAAAATAAAGTTCTCATTTTATTTCTTATTTATTTATTTATTTTGCTTTTTAGGGCCACACTCATGGCATATGGAGATTCCTAGGCTAGGGGTCCAATCTGAGCTGTAGCTGCTGGCCCACAGCAACACAGGATCCGAGCCGCATCTGCGACCTACACCACAGCTCATGGCAACGCCAGATCCCCAACCCACTGAGTGAGGCCAGGGATTGAACCCATATCATCAAGGATACGAGTCGGGCTCATTACCACTAAGCCACGACAAGAACTCCCTCTAGTTCCCATTTTAAACAAGATGTTAAAGCACAGAAAGGTCAGGTAACTTGCTCAAGATCATCCAACTCATAAGAGCATAAAGAGACTTTGAAACAACCGGGCCAGATGCTAAGCCTAGGTCTTCTCTTTTCTACCTGCCTCCAGCAAGAGAAGCCAGATTTAAAATTTTCTCCACCCCTCAGGGACCGGGAAGGGAAAAGGGGCAGGATGGGGAGATAGGTTTCTGTCTGACTCTGCTGCTAAGGAAGCGGTGAAGCCTGCTCGGAGTCCCTCCCCTACTCCATTTGCCTCTTGCCGCCTGCAGATAGGGTTGGGTCCAGGCTCCCCAGCCCCGGGACCGCCCTGCCTTCACCACTGAGCATCCATGCTGGCAACCATTGCTTCTCCTGCCTGCCAGGTTGAAGTGTTCGGTAGGCTTCTAAACACCTGGGATCGGGGGATTCTTCTTCTCCCCCTCTTTTTCAGATGGGGGACACTGTGTGCTTTGTTTTCCTTTAGCCATCCCAGCCTGAAATGGGCAGCCAGCAATCTGGTGTCCTGAGCTCCTCACAGCGATGGGGGAAGAGTGACCATAAAACTCTCTTCCTACTGCTTGTTTCCAGATGGTACTATATATATAGTATATATATATATACTATATATATAGCTATTTTAGGGCTGCACCCACTGCATATGGAGGTTCCCAGACTAGGGGTCCAATTGGAACTGTAGCCTCCGGCCTAAGCCACAGTCATAGTAACGTGGGATCTGAGTCCCATCTGCGACATATACCATAGCTCACCGCAACGCTGGATCCTTAACGCACTGAGTGAGGCCAGGGATCCAGGGATCGAACCTGCATCCTCAAGGATCCTAATCATGTTCATTAACCGCTGAGCCACGAAGGGAATTCACAGATGTTACCATATTTTACATATGGGTTTCTATGTTAAAATGGCAGGCATTCAAATTCAGCATGACCCAGTCTGCATGCTCAGGGCTGTGAAGAAGTAAGGGAGGGGATGGCCTAAGTTAAGGGCCTGATTGCTGGGTACATAGGCCCAGGGCTACCCAGTTCCCTGCTCTGTACATGAGTGGTGGAGCGTGGAACAGAGACACACTCCAAGATAGTGGAGAGAGGATCCCAGAGCTGGTCCAGAGGGAAGCCAGGCTTTGACTTGGGAAGAGCAGCAGCCTCCTGTGTTTTAAAGGATGAGACATTCTGGGAGATGTACTTACCCGCAGAAGCCCCCTGGCTTCCCCTTTCTTTATGTGGGGAGTTTGCGAGCCCAGATTCACCAGCTAACCCAACCCGGATGGTGAAGAAACCAAGCATCTCTGAAGGGGAAAATAGACTTAACACCAACCAGTGAGTGAGCTTCAGATGAACAAACAGGGAGAATGATGTCGCGGGTCAAGGGAAAGCTCCAGCTCAGATCCGCAGTGTTGTGGGGCAGAATGCAGGAAGCAGAGGTCCAGGCAAGCAGAGGAGTCCGCCCGGGGCGGGGTACTGGGTGACAGGGAAATTCCTTTGCATCTGGGGCCAAGGCCCCAGGAGGGCATGGGAGCTGGGTTAAGATCCTCCAGGGCCTGAGGCAAGCTGGGCTACACCACAGGCCAGAGGAGAGGAAGCAGTTCCCTCGGGGCTAAGAAGCCTACCAGATGCAGCAGTAGGTTCTGCCTGGAGCTCCCTCTCTCAGGGGCTCTTGAGAGGGAGTTTGGGTCGAGAGAGGGACCTGGCCCAAGCCTGTAGGGGAGCTCAAGTCAGAGGAGAGGCTTGGAACTTGGCTGTGGTCACGATGCTGGTTGCAGCCCATTGGGAGGCAGGTCATTGTACTGGCTGACAATGAACTTTGGGTGGAGAAGGCAGCGGAAGCTGTCTGTCCTTTGTTAAGCCTTTACTCTTCATCTTAAATTACCCTCAAGGAGAAGAGACTTCCCAGAAACCAAATAATGCCATTCATTCACCCATTCACTCATCCAGTCAATCAGTCAGTCATTCTACAATCACCAACTCACTGAGTACCAACGGCACTCCAGGGACCATGTAAGGATGGAAGCCAACCATTGGCTATGGGGGCACAGTGGGAGGCTCACGCAGGACTCAGGGTCATTAGAGGTGATCGCCTGTGGATCCAGCAGGTGCTTTATAAACATTTAGGTTTGTGTCTGGGGGCCGGGGAAGGAGGAACTATCCACAAACCTGGGTTTTAAGCATGATTAAGATTTTCCAAAGGCCACACATAGTAACACGTGTTTCAAGGGCAGCTTTGCAGGAGTGATTTCAATGTCATTTTATGTTGATCAGAGGAAATTGCCACTGTAAGGGCTCAGGGAATCTCAGTTCTTATGTCCCCAGAAAAGATAAGCCCATGGCAAGGAGCCTCTTCAGGAAATGACCATCTTGGATGGAAGGAGTACCCAGGCAAGTGCTCAGGAGCTGCTCATCTTCTACCATCCTCGGTGTCATTCTGGGTGCCCAGGCTCTGTCACTATGCCACCCTGGAACCCCCTCCAGAGTGAAAGCAACTCTGGTTCAAAACCAGACAGGAGTTCCCATCGTGGTGCAGTGAAAACAAATCCGACTAGGAACCATGAGGTTGTGGGTTTGATCCCTGGCCTCACTCAGTGGATACGGTGTTGCCATGAGCTATGGTGTAAATTACAGACACGGCTCAGATGTGGCATTGCTGTAGCTGTGGTGTAGGCCAGCAGCTGTAGCTCCGATGTGACTCCTAGCCTGGGAACCTCCATATGCCGAGGGTACGGCCCTAAAAAGACAAAACAAAAACAAAAACAAAAACTGGCACTTAAGCATTTCAGCCTCTCCCCGCTCTCAGACCTTGGTTCACTGAGTGATGATAAACTGAGGGAGTCCATTACTGCCACCTGCTCTAGCTCATGCCCCCTCCTATTTTTGGCAGCACTGAAAAATACCTTCTGTTTATCCCCAGGGCCAATCCAAACATTCAGCAGCTTTATTCCTACTTAAGAGGATTCATCATAGCACATATTAAGGGCTTACCCAAAAGGCAAGGCTCTTTCTGATCCCCCAATGCCACTCACACAAAGCTTTCCCAGAACTAGGACTGGGCCCACCTCCACACAGGAAGTCTGAGCTCCCCCTTTTAATCATTTTCCTGGCTAGGCTTAATTTCTTTCCTCTGCAAGCTTGAGGAGCAAAGATGGGAGAGGACAGAGATGAACATAGGGTTCCTATATAGAGCTCTGTTTCTCATGGCATCTGTTATTTGATCTTGGCTGAGTTACTTCACCTCTCATGGCCTCAAACTCAATTATCACTTGAGGAGCGTGGAATGAGTGAGGGTCTCTGAGATCCATTAGACCAGTGGCTCTGAATTTGGCTAAGCCCCTTGCCCTCAGGAGTTCTCAGCCCAGTCTTGAAGGGAAGGGGTCTTTGTGCTGGGATAGCTTTTTTTTTTTTTTCTCTTTTGTCTGTTTAGGGCCACACCCGATACACATGGAGGTTCCCAGGCTAGGGGTTGAATCGGAGCTGTAGCTGCGGGCCTAGGCCAGAGCCACAGCAAGGCAGGATCCGAGCTGCATCTGGGACCTACACCACAGCTCACGGCAACGCCGGATTCTTAACCCACTGAGAGAGGCCAGGGATCAAACCCGCATCCTCATGGATGCTAGTCAAGTTCATTAACCACTGAGCCACAACAGGAACTCCTGGAATAGTTTTTAAAATGAGACATGACTGGCGTATATAAAGGACTCCCTTAACACTTGAATGATTGAGGAAACAAATACTATCATGGGAACACCATCGTTTAGAGCAGACACAGTTCTGATGCTCAGAATACACCCAGCCACATGCCCGAGAGAGAGGAGGAAAACATTGCAGCCAGAAGGACCCTCAGGTGTTGGGTCCAGAGTTGGAAGTGGCTGAGAGATGGGGAAGGATTCACGCCCCAGGGCTCCATGGATGGGCCTGGTAGGGGCCGGTGGTTAGAACAGACAGACGTCCTGGTTTTCACGTAGGGGTGGTTGAGAGCAGGGTTAGGAAAGAGGGAAGGGCCGTGGCCTGAGGGCCAGGTGGAGGGGAGGAAAAAGGTTATCCCAGAAGAGGAATTAGCTCTTGAAAATCTCTCAAGTAGGAGAGGGGTGAAGGTGTGGTTGGAGAAAGCAAAGCAGGTTTACCTGGATTAGCAACTCGTCAGGGAGGGTGGGGTCGCGGGGTGATAATGAAGCAGTTCCAAATGCGTGTAGTTCAATGGAGGTGGGAGAAAGAGGCGGGAAGTGGATACAGGGTCTGGGAGATTGCAGACAAGGGGTCTATACTCAGTTCAGTCCATGGTCTCTCGCATCCACCTTTATAAGGCGGACTCGCGCCCACCTCAGCTCTCTGCTCCCCTTCCCTTCCACCTGCTCGTGTGCCCAAATGTATTCTATCCCAGAGAAACCAAGGAACAACCATCTCAAGAAAAAAGAGAGCAGGAAGGTGGCAAGACCACAAAAGGAGGACTCACTAAACCCTCCAAGAAGCCTGTGGCCCACCCCTCCCCCAGCACAAGCCCTACACCTGTGTCCAAGGTGAGGGGAGGTGACAGTGGGAATTAGGCCCAGGTGACATCATTGTCAGACAGCCAGTGCCAAAAGGTAACAAGTGGGTGGTTTTCATCACAAAAGCTGAGCCAACTGGTAATTGAGGGGAGTGGGGTGAATCATGTTTGACAGGTTTGGAATGAAAACAGAGGGGGCCCGGGGTGATTGTATTTCTTTGGGGCAGGGCTCATTCATGATATAAAAAGCCAGCTGGCCCTTGACTTCACAGCAGACCGAAGCAACCAGCCAACCCGTTCTTCTCTGTGTACCAGGTGAGTCTCTCATCAGAATCCATTTGAAATTTTTATTTTTTCGTTATTGGAAAATGGCCAACACATGTAAGAGGACTGAAGCAGAGTATTAGCGGGAGAGAGAGAATATTGGGATATATTTATTTTAAATGCAATATGGTTTGTGTTTTACTTTAGAGCTGGCGAATTCTACCACCTCTGTGGACAGGAGTAGACAGGTGTGGAGGTCAGGCAAGGGGGCAGATCTGTGCAAGGTCCCACAGTAAATTAGTATCAGGGTTACAGCTGGAACTCAGGCCTGAGGCACACTCAGCAACACCATGATTCTCTCTGTTGGCGATGTGCATTATAACGATTTTAACTCCTAAGATGCACCTGTTTATTACTGAACATCTAGTATATTTCAGACACTATCCTAGGCACTGTGAATGAATCAGATGATTATGGGACCTAACAAACTTCCAAGGGAGCAGGGAGGAGAATGCCTGTACACACAGGGACAAAATGCAAAATAGACCATGACTGGTGTGAGCACAGAAGGGCAGGGAAGGGAGGTGGCATTTGGGCGGCGCGGTGCTCAAGAAGAGCTCCCAGTGATGGCGCGTGATGTGAGCTATGATGGAGGAGTATTTGGACCAACAGAGACAGGAAGGAAAGTGCTTGAGAAAGGGCTTCGTACACAAGGCCAGAGTGAATCGGAAGGGGCTTAGACTCAGTGAGTCACCGTGCAAGTCACTGATGTACCGTGTAGCACTAGGGGTGTGTACGCTGCAGCTCTTCCTACAATATCACCTTCCAAAGAGGCTTTGGGTACTTGTCAATGACAGATGTGACATTTCTGCTCCTCTGAGATGGAGCAGAATGAAGTGCTCTTAAGCCCCTCCTCTTGAAAGGACCCAGCAATTATCAGAGTGTATTTTAACTCTCATGTCTAGCTAAGGGAGAGGAGAAGCTCTCTCATCTAAAGGGAGCTGAAATGAAATCTTTTTGGCATTTAACTTGGTTTCTTCTCTGTTTAAGCAAATCATTGAGTCAGGTTTTCTGTCCCCAGGTCCAGCCTCCTTTGAAGCATGAGTTCCTACCAGCAGAAGCAGCCCTGCACCCCACCCCCCCAGCCTCAGCAGCAGCAGGTGAAACAGCCCTGCCAGCCTCCACCCCAGGAACCATGTGTCCCCAAAACCAAGGAGCCCTGCCACCCCAAGGTGCCAGAGCCCTGCCAGCCCAAGGTGCCGGAGCCCTGCCAGCCTAAGGTGCCCGAGCCCTGCCACCCCAAGGTGCCCGAGCCCTGCCAGCCCAAAGTTCCAGAGCCCTGTCCCTCACCAGTCATCCCAGCACCAGCTCAGCAGAAGACCAAGCAGAAGTAATGGGGTCCACAGCCAAGCCCTTGAGGAGGCGACCACCAGAGGCTGAATCTCCTCTCCCATTCTGCCTGTGTGTCCTGTCTGTAACTAGCTTGTTCTCAACCTGAGTCACAACCCCTCCCTCTTTGCACCCTCTAAAAGGCTTCCCTCACTCTCAGTCTGGAGGGCTCCTGAGCCTCTGAATGTGGCTGAAAGTCTCACTGGATGAGCTAGTCTTCTGGATGCTCAGGGCTCATCTGAAGAGGAATATTGGGGTTGGGGAAGTCAAGTGAATTTTCCCTGCTCTGTCCCCATTAAATCACTTTTAACCCCATAGCTGGCTGTGTGTCGTTGGCCAACTCAGCTTTTTTTGTGGTTCTTTTACACGGAGGAGGAACTGCACAGAGTGAGGGCTGGTTGTGAGGGCTGCGGTCAGAAAGTGCCTCACCTGAGCACCTGAGCATCAGGACTGTGTGTGAGCGTGTGTGTATGTGTGTGTGTGTTTGTTATACTCACAGGCAATGGCAATGTCTGGTTGGCGACAGGAGAGCAGACAAAGCTATCAGAGCCTGTTACCTTGGGCAGCCTGAGCAAGAGCAGGGCTTTCTTCTTGCCCTTGCATAAATTATTCATAACTGAGTTTAGATGGTGTCTCCTTCACACCATCTCTGACTCTTAAGTCCTTGCTCCCAAATTACCTTTATTCTTTATTATTATTATTCCAAAGAAATGATGCTTGAACATGGTCCAACATGATTATCTATTCACTCATCCTCCTTTCCTGATGCCTCCCACACGAAGCTGAGCTCTTAAACACTCACACTCACAAACACACACACGCACATAGACACACACAGATCCCCAAAATCACACAACACACACACATGCCGATTTTATGAAATTAGTCTCTTTTTTTTTCTCCTTTCATTGAGTCCCCACTATGAAGACCCCAGTGCTGTAGCAGGAAGGGATGCACTTGCACAAATATGCACTGACACAAAGGCACACATGCACTTTTTAAGAAGTTTTTAAAACATCTTCTACACCATAAATTGAAATTATGTTTATTTATAACCTTTCTTTCACACCTTTAAAAAAAAAAGTAATGCAGTCCAAGATATTGAGGAACTAGAGGAAACTTTTTTTCAGAATCTTTCTAAAGCCCTGCAGCAGTTTCCAAGCCCACAGCCCAAAAAGAGAGGAAGAGGGATGTGGTTACATATTTTTTTTTTTTTTGTACTCGTGACCCCACGTAAAGCCCATTGCAATTCTAAATCCTTTGGGGAAAGCCCCCAGAGCATGACCCCCAACCCATCCATCCCACTCACAGCCAAGGACTCCAGTCTTGCTCCCTGACTTTGAAACTATGACCACCAAGGGTAATATGAGGTTATCCTGGTCTCAGCTCTCCCTCTTTCTACAGCATCTTTCCTCTGAGTAAGCAGGATGCCATTCACCCAGCCAACACTAGAGGGCAGGATACTGTTGTGTGGGAGGAATTTGAAGCACAGGCTACACACTGGGAAACTGCAGGTTAACAGCTTGGTTGCAGAGCTCATCTGTGCGGATAAAGAAAGCACTTTGGGTTCTCTTCATGTGTATACCTTGGTTTCCTCACCCTCACATTCCTCTGTCCTAGTAGCACCATGAGTCTCCATGTGTGCAGAAGAAAATAGAGTATCTAGTTTAGTTGAGTGCTGTTCTATAAGGGAGTTCCCACTGGGCTGCAGGCTGTTTCCACCTGTTCCTGATTCAAAGAGATGCTTTTCTGGAGGTCTGTGCCAACCACTTTCCCAGTGACTTCCAGTGGTGTAAGCTGGCAGCTGCAACTCTGATTCCACCCCGAGACTGGGAATTTCCATATGCCACAGGAGTGACCCTAAAAAGAAAAAATAAAAAGATATCAGCCAGGCTATGGCGTTTATCTGGAAGCTCCCCTGGGGAAGAATCCACTTCTAAGCTAATTTAGGTTGTTGGCAGGATTCATTTCCTTGTGGCTACAGCTTTTTGCTGGCTATCCAATGGACTCCTCTCTCAGATTCTAGAATCCACCTATGCAAATTCCCTGCCCAGTGAACTTCTTTCACACAGCACAGTGACTTCCAGCATCTTCCTACATAATGCTTGTGATTATCTGCAACATTGGTCCTTCTGTTCTCTTTGCCTTCCGTCACTTTTCTGCTGTATGTTCAACACACCCTGGCCACCCCCACACTTCTGGCCACCCCTACACTTCTGCAAAGCCAAGTACCTACCAAATGGTAGGTGATGGTAAAGTTATGTCGCTTGATGATGTCTGTGGCTACATGAAACTACACCTATGATAAAACTGCACAGACACACACACAAATAAGCATATGGGTAACTGGTGAAATCTGAATCAATTCACTGGATTGTACCAATGTCAATTTTCTGGCTTTTATATTGTGCTAAAATTAAGTAAGATAACATCCAAGGGGACAGGGTGAAGGTGTACATTTCTTTGCACCTGCTTGTGAATCTATAATTACTTCAAAATTAAAAGTTTAAAAACATGGGAGTTCCCATTGTAGCTCAGTGGGTTAAGAATCCAACTAGTATCCATGAAGATGTGGGTTTGATCCCTGGCTCTGCTCAGTGGGCTAAGGATCTGGTGTTGCCACAAGCTGCTGCATAGGTTGAAGACATGGCTTGGGTCCTGCATCGCTATGGCTGTGGTGTAAGCTGGCAGCTGCAACTCTGATTCCACCCCGAGACTGGGAATTTCCATATGCCACAGGAGTGACCCTAAAAAGAAAAAATAAAAAGATATCAGCCAGGCTATGGCGTTTATCTGGAAGCTCCCCTGGGGAAGAATCCACTTCTAAGCTAATTTAGGTTGTTGGCAGGATTCATTTCCTTGTGGCTACAGCTTTTTGCTGGCTATCCAATGGACTCCTCTCTCAGATTCTAGAATCCACCTATGCAAATTCCCTGCCCAGTGAACTTCTTTCACACAGCACATGGGCTCTTGCTTCATCTTGCCTGCATGGAGAGTGTCCAGTCCAGCCAGCTAAGTCAGAATCATATACATGAGAGAATCACAGGCGTGGTGTCCCATCTCCTTTTCCATAATCCATTGGTCAGAAGCAGGTAACAGGTCATAGGTCCACACCCAAGGGGAGAGGATTACATGAAGCACAAATGCCAGAAAGGGAACTGCTGAGCGGGGCGGGGCAGAGGGGTGGTGTCAGCTTAGGGTCTGACTACCACAAACACTATGAGCTGTTCTCCTTGAAGTGAACAGGCTCGCTTAACTCACTGCCGAAGAAATGTCTTCAAATATCAGAGTTTGACTAACCACAGTCTGCCCATCAGTTATCCTTTCAAGTAAAACTTAAGTTTATGGAGTTCTCATTGTGGCTCAATGGGTTAAGAACCTGACCTAGTATCCATGGGGATTTTTTTTTTTTTTTGGTCTTTTCTAGATCCACACCCACGGCATATTGAGGTTTCCAGGCTAGGGGTCTAATCGGAGCTGTTGCTATGCCAGAGCTACAGCAATGCAAGATCTGAGCCGCATCTGCAACCTACCCCACTGCTCACTGCAACACTGGATCCTTAACCCACTGAGCGAGGCCAGGGATTGAACCTGCAACCTCATGGTTCCTAGTCAGATTCATTAACCACTGAGCCACAATGGTAACTCTGTGGATGTGTTTTTGATCCCTGGTCTCATGCAGTGGCATAAGGATCCAGCATTGCCACAAGCTGTGGTGTAGGTCGCAGGTGCAGGTCAGATCCCACGTTGCTGTGGCTGTGGAGTAGGCCAGCAGCTGCAGTTCCAATTCAACCCCTAGCCCGGGAACTTCCATAGGCTGCAGTTAAGGCCTTAAAAAATAAAAATAAAATTTAAAAAGTCAAAAGTAAGTTTATGCTTCATGAAGAACAGCTAGTTGAAGTCAAAATTCAGCAGCACAAAGGATTTTTCTTGAGATAATCATCATGCTTTGAAAGACAGCAGAAACAATTTATGTATGCGTCCCATTTTGTCACATAGAATTTTGTGTAAAGCACATACTGAAGAGTGTAGATGAATTTAAAGGATTTTATTAACTGGAACTGGCCTTGTTATCTGCGAGTGGAGGATCCCTGAAGAATGCAATGTTTCCTCCTTTTCAGAGAAGACAACTAGAAGACTGGACAGAGTGAGTGGTTTGCACAGAGAATAAGGGGTCCCTCCCCTCTGGTGCTCTGTGGTTCTGAGACCTAACACTTTCTTTAAGCTGCTGTCCCTGTTTAAAGACATGCACCCTCTGAAAATATCAGATTTCTGCATAAAGAAAAAACCCACCTTGCACATAAATAACCAATCTTCCAATCTCTGTGCAAATGGGGCATATAAATGGATAGTAAGTTGAGCTTTTTCCTTGAATAGTTTGATCTTATTTCTCAAATCCTCCACAGCCGTTTAGCCCTCCTTCAACCTGACCCTTCTCAGGTGGATGGCAGCCCAGAAAGTCTATATTTACTGTGATAGTAATTGTGAGGTTTTGCATCTTCCGGTCACAAGCTTTGTGTGTTGCTTTGCCTCAGGAACCGATGTGACCAGGCCAAAAGTAGAAATTGCCTTATTTATTTATTTTTTTCTTTTGAGGGCCATACCCACAGCATATGGAATTTCCCAGGCTAAGGGTCGAATCAGAGCTGGACCTGCATCACAGCCACAGCAATTCGGGATCCAAGCCGCATCTGTGACCTATACCACAGCTCACGGCAACATCAGCTCCTTCACCCACTGAGCGAGACCAGGGATCAAACCAGAATATTCATGGATACTAGTGGTTTTTCTTACCACTGAGCCACGACGGCAGCCCCTGGAGTTGCCTTATTTGTACAAATATAGGCATTTTTACAAATCTATTCATAGGATGCCAGACCAGTGGTTCACAAGTCTCACCTGCAGGTTTCTGAAGGTCCCTGAGATCCTATCAGGGAGTCTGTGGTATCAAGACTGATAATAATAAGATGGTTTGGATTTTTACTGTGATATTATTGCCTAGATGGGTCAATCTAAATGAGGAAAAAAGAGAAAAATTCCTGGCACTTTTAGCAAGAATCAAGACAGTGGCACCAAGCTGTAGTAATAAATAATGTATGAAGTTATCTCATCCATATCCGATTCACGAATCCTACAGAGTAAGCAGTAAGAGAAGCGGGCAAGTGATTGGTATCATCCACGATGCTATCACATGCTATTAATGCTCTGCTAAGCTCAGAAATGGGGAATCCTGGTAGACAAACCCCCTCATGAAGGCTGTGTTACTGTCACTACGGGGCAGCAATTTGCTGGTGAGCGGAATCCTGCTGGATGACGGTGGCCAGGTTAACTAGGAATAGTAGCTGGATGCTGATGGTGATGGAGATAAAAGATCTGAGAACACCAGAATATACTCCTGGAGGGCCAGAGCCAAGGCCTGGCTCACGGAGACAGCCTCATGCTTGGCACCCACTGTGCAACCCCCAAACCCCAGGCTGTCAGTGCGCTTTCTCCCTCTCCTACCGCCATGTTAGTTTGCACTGCTTCTACCGAGCTAACCCAAGGTATTGAAACCCCACAAAAGTAAATCAGCAACAGATCAGTACAGAGGAACACACATAAATATGCCAGTGTAGAGTCAGCACCAGAGTTCAAGTCACTCGCTCAGCCATGGGCTTGATCTTGTCTCATCCTGCTGCTCCTCCACCATCGTGGTCCCAAATGCCTACATTTAAATTTAAATAGCCATACGTGGCCAGTGCCTAATCTATTGAACAGCCTAGTTCCAGAGCTAGTTTCAGAGCTTCCAAAAAGGGGCCTGAGGTCAATTCCAAGTTTCCTGCATTGATCCATCACAGGATTTCTCTGACCTAGACACTGATTTCGGTCACTAGGCCATTGTGTTTCTCTTTCTGTGTCTCCAATAGAGCATGTGTTTCATGACATGTCCCAGCCTGGATCTCCCCAGAACAGAGACTGTAACAAAGACTTATGTGCCACTAATTTCTTCTTCAAGAATTTAATCCTAGGTAGGAGAAAGATGGGATCAAGGAGGAGTGAAACTAGGCAAAAGGAAACACCAAACTGTCACAAAGAATATGTTCAAAGTAGACAGCCACCAAGGGCATTTCCCTGATAATTTTTTTATTTGTGTTGGCTTGATAATTCATGATGTTGAGCACATTTTCACATACCTGTTGGCCATTTGTATGTCTTCTTTGGAGAAATGTCTATTTAATTCCTTTGCTTATTTTTTAATCAGGTTGTTTGATTTGTTGTTGTTGTTGTTAAATTGCGGGAGCTCCTTATATATTTTGGAAATTAACACCTTCGCAGACATATGGTTTCCATTCTGTACATTCTGTAGGTTGCTTTTTCACTCTGTTGATTGTTTCTTTTGCTGTGCAGAAGCTTTTTAGTTTGGTGTACTTTGGTTTCATATCCATGAAAGCAATGTCAACACCAGTGTCACGAGTGTTCCCCCCCCCTTTTTTTTCTCCTAGAAGCTCTATGGGTTCAGGTCATACATTTAAGTCTTCGATCAATTTTGAGTTGATTTTTGTAACTAGTGGAAGGTAGGAGTCCAATTTTTTTTTTTTTTGACATGTGGATACCCAGTTTTCCCAAGATATTTGTTGAAGAGACTATTATTTCCACATTATATGTGCTTAGCAGGCTTGTCAAAGATAGGCTTACTGCATATGAGTGAATTTATTTCTAAGCTCTCTAGCCTGTTCCATTGGTCTATAAGTCTTTCTTTATGCCAGTACTGTACTGTTTGTTGTGGGCTTTTTTGACCTTACCTGAGACATACAGAAGTTCCTGGACCAGGGATCAAACCCACACCACAGCAGTAACCAGAGCCACAGCAGTGACAGCACTGGATCCTTAACCCCCTGAGTCACCCAGGGAACTTTCACAATGTTTTAATTTTTGTTGCTTTGTAATATAGTTTGAAATCAGGAAGTTTGTTGCCTCCAGCTTTGTTCTTTTTTCTTAAGATCATTTTGGCAATTCTGTATCGCTCTCTCTCTCTCTCTCTCTTTTTTTTTTTTTTTTTTTTGTCTTTTTGGGTGGCACCCATGGCATATGGAGGTTCCCAGGCTAGGGGTTCAATCGGAGCTGTAGCCACTGGCCTACACCAGAGCCACAGCCATGAGGGATTTGAGACACATCTGCGACCTACACCACAACTCATGGCAACACCTGGTCCTTAACCCACTGAGCTAGGCCAGGGATCTAACACATATCCTCATGGATGCAAGTCGGGTTCAATAACTGCTGACCCATGATGGACACTCCAATTCTGTCTCTTTTGTGGTTTCATACAACTATTGTGAAAAGAATAAAGGATAAGTGCTGATAAATTTATGGAGAAATTGGAACTCTTACACATTGTTTTTTGGCATGTAAAATAAGCAGTTGGAAAATATAGATTCTTCAAAAAAATAAAAACAGAACTACTGTATGATCCAGTTTTCCTATTTGTGGGTATATATCCCAAAACAATTTAGATCAGTGTCTCTAGGAGATAGCTGCACTCCCATGACCATTGCAGCACTATTCACAATAGCCAAGATATGGAAACAACACAAGTGTCCATCAATAGATTAATGGACAAAGAAAATATGGTACATAAACAAAGTGGCATACTATTTGGCCTTTAAAAATAAGGAAATCTTGCTACTTGCAACAATATGGATGAACCAGAGAACATTATGCTAAGTGAAATAAGTCAGTAACATGAGGACAAAAGTGATTCCATTTATAGGAGGCATCTAAAATAGTGAAACTCCTAGAAACAGAGCATACAATAGTGGTTTTCATGGGTGAGGAATTGGAGGAAATGAAGAGTTGTTATTCAATTAGATACATAAATTTTCAGTTATGCTAGATAGATAAATTCTAGAGATCAGTTCTACAACATTATGCCTATAGTTAACAATATGATACAGTGTACTTGAAATTTAAGAGAATATATAAGTGTTCTCACCACAAAAGAAAGAAAAAGAGAGAGAAGAAGAAGAAGGGGGAGGGGGAGGGAAGGAGTAGGAGGGGGAGAGGGGGAGGGGGAGGCAGAGGAAAAGAAGAAGGAGAAGAGGAATGGAGTTCCCTCTTTGGCACAATGGGATCAGCAGCATCTCTGCAGTGCCACACGCTGGTTCAACTCCCAGACCTGCGCAGTGAGTTAAAGGATCTGGCATTGCCTCAGCTGTGGTGTAGGTCACAACTGCAGCTTGGATCTGATCCCTGGCCCAGGAACTCCATATGCCTTGGAGCAGCCGAAAAAAGTTGGTGACACTGGGAGGTGTTGAACGTCTATTTTCTTGATGTGTATGGAGATGCTACCATGGGTGTTTTCATGTGTCCAAACTCACCTAATTATACATATTAAACATGAAAAAAAATGTGTTTCAGAAGGATTTTCTCTGGAGATAAAAGAGGGAAGCATTACCTATCAGCTCATGTATTCCAGTGGTAAGATGGGGCTGTCAAACATTAACTATTCAAGCCTGTATTTCTACAAATGCATTAAAAATTTCCACAGACATCTCATGCTTTGGCACCCTGGAACCAAGAATCAAGAAAGGAAAAGTAGCATCCAAGGGGATGGGTAGGACTTCCATACAATCATGGCTGGCAAAAGAGCAAGACCAGAAGATTTGCAGAATGTTTAAAGTACTCCCATCACCCATATACAGGGTCTTAAGCAGGGTCCAGGCCATTGATGTGGGAAGAGTTATAGCCTTCTGCCCCCAGGAAAGGGGTCCAGTGGAAAAGATCAAGGTACCTCTGGAGGTGGGACTCATTGTCAGAAGCAATGCAACCCATGCCCTGTATGGGGGTCAGTTTCCTTAGTGCATGCAGTGCTGGTGAAGAAACCAAGGTTCTCTCAAGGACAGAAAGATCTTTGACCCCCAGCCAGTGAGTGTGCCTGTCCAAAAAGGAACAGCAAGCTTGGAGTAGATTAGAAGTTCTAGTGGCTAATGACAGAGAGGTTTTGTTAGGGTGAATAGGCATGAGTTAGGACAGAGCCGAAGAGAGCCCATCAGTGAAGGAGGACAGGAAATGAGAAAAGGAATGTCTTCTAGAATCAAGGTCCGTAATCCATCTAGGATACAAGAAAGCCAGATTCATAAAAAGGAGCAAGAAGCAGGTATCTCTGGAAATAAGAATTTCAGGACCTGGTTGAATATCCCTGAGGCCACGGCTCTGAGAGTGGTTTTGGGAAACGGAGGGAACTGGATCAACCTGAGAGGAGAGCTAATGTGACACCATAGACTAGCACTTAGGTGTGACAGTGGCACTGGCACCACCCTAGAGGGATGTGGCTGGTCAAACAGTAGCAGAGAGGGAAGGAGATGGGTGGGGGAAGAAAGCAGGGGAAGAGCATGACGAACCCTACCTTCTTCTCGGCTCATACCTTGAAGCCTGTCATAAGATAGTGAGTCATTTACAAGAAGTTGCTTTATGGTTGTCAAAGCATCTTTCTAAAATAATGCTATTCATCCCCTCCCTCCCCCCCTTCCTCCTCCTCCTCTCTCTATCTCTGCCCTTTCTTCCTTCTTTCCTTCCCTTCTTCTTTCCCTCCCTTCCTTCTCCCTTCATTTCTTACTTTCTCCCTCCCCTCTAGGAACCTATGCATCTACCAGGGAAAAGAATAATCCAGCATTGCCTGAGCATCTACCAGACAGTGTGTAAGGATAAAGTGTAACTAGGGCTTTGGAGAACTAATAAAAGGTGATCCTGGTGGTGGCTGTGCCTGGGACTCGGGTTCATGGGAGGTAATAGAGGGAGAGCAGTGAGAAGGGAGGACCCATTCACATATCTGAGTTTTGGGGATATCTGAACTTCCCAAGGGCCACACCTCACAAGAGATGTGCCTTGAGATCAACTTTGGGTTAGTGACGTCTCTTTCATTTTACCTTGATCCAAGGATGTGGCTGGTGTATAAACTTAGAGAATCAGAGCTTTTTTGTTCTTTGTCACCCACAGAGAAGAGAGATTCCCATGAGAAGCAAGACCTTCAGGGCTGTGCCATCATCTTGGACAGATCCAGTCAATCTTGACTGTCCATCCCAAAGATATCTACTAGTTGTGATCAACATGGCAAATGAAGGCTCTCTCTAGAGAGAGACATTTCCTTTTCCTCGCCCAGGCTTGGATCCACTAAGAGATGGAATTTCAAATGATCCACATATAGCCTCCATCCCCACAGCCTCCAGGAGAACTAGTAGTGTCTATTGTTCATCTCCACATCCATCTAAAATACTAAAATGCTCAACAGAATTAATCTGAGCTAAATATCAGGGTCCTGTCTAAGAGGCATGGCCATCTCTGGTCCCAGATACCTGGAATGTCTCCCTGACTTAACTCATCCCCACCCAAGAATCCTGTTGCCCACAGCAACCACACCACAAAGAGTAGACAGTGAAAGACAGACCTAAGTGAACTCATTGTCAAACAATACGTGCCCCAAAAGTGTTAAGCCAGAGATTTTTGTTACAAAAGCAGGAATGAAGATAGACTAGCACCCCCCAGTCCCACTCCCTTAAGTCAAGGCTCATATTCTGTATAAAACGCCAGCTGGCCAGAGACTTCTCACCAGATCCAAGAGGCCAAGCAACTCGAACTTTCCTGCACACCAGGTGAGACTCCCCACTTGAATTTTCTTAATATTTGCCAAGTGGTGTTTTATTTTAATTTGGAAATTTGGAACTCTTTGCCATGCTGCAGTAGATTTATTTTAAATGCAAAGTAATTTGTGTTTAGGGTGACTACAAATCTTTCTTAACTTCTCGCTTAGATTACAGCAGTGGAACTTGGGGTCAGAAAAGGGGAGTGGTTTTTGTTGATCGTCTATTCAGTTAGTAGGATATAGATTACAGCCCACATCCAGGGCACTTTTAGTGACATTTTAATACTCTCTGTAATTAATACTGAGAATTTGCAATATTGAAAGCACTGCACTGGCAATTTGGGTGTTCAAAAGATATGCTTTCCTTACTCCATGAACCTATGATCTGTGAGACAATATAATACATGGGCATAATTTGCAAACATACTGTATGTAAAGTGATTAGTAGAGAGGGAAAGGCAGGTATTGTGCTGTTGAAGAATGAGAATGATAACCTGGGACTGGGCAGAAGGCTTCTGAGTGGAGAGCCACGAGGGGTCAGCGTGTGTGGACAAGCAGCAAGAATGGAGAGCCTTCCAGAAAGCATGCATAGAGAGGACAATGTGAACAGAAGCTCATAGGTGGAATTGTTAGGGCTCGGGGGTTTTCCTATGAGATCTGAGGCATTCTATGTGGTCAACATAAGAGGGTATATTCCCGACTTTGAACTTTATCATCGTTTCAACTTACTGAAAACCTGAGGCCTCAATCAGTCAGGAGCCTGAAGTTAATGTTGCTAATGAAGGTTTTCAGAATCACCAAGAGAAGAGGAAGCATAAAGTCTCCACTCCTATGGAGCAGAGTAAATTACCTTTAAGCTTCTCATTTTGAAAGTGTAGAGGAATCACCAAAGTTTCCTTTGATCTCAAATTCGGGGCAACAAAAATAAAGAAAAGAGAGGCTCTCAATTCTGAAGGGGCATGAAATAAGATATTTGTCGTTAGACTTGGCTTTCTCCTTGTTTGACCAAAGCACTAAGTCAGTTTTTTTGTCTCTAGGTTCAGACATGAGTTCCTACCAGCAGAAGCAGCCCTGCACCCCACCCCCCCAGCCTCAGCAGCAGCAGGAGAAACAGCCCTGCCAGCCTCCACCCCAGGATCCACGTGTTCCTGTACCCAGAGACCCACACACAAAGGTTCCACAAACTGACAGCACCAAGGTTCCTGGGCCGGTCTACCCCACCATCCCTCAACCTGGCGACCCCAAGGCACCAGAGCCCTGCCCCACAACGGTCGTTCCAGGCTCATCCAAGAAGAAGTAATGTGGTCCACAGCCATGCCCTTGAGGAAGAAATTTCTAGATGCTGAATACTTTTTTCCCTTCTTCTTCTTTGTCTTCATTGGGTAGATTTTCTAATCAGTATTTTTTCACCCTGAGTCACAGCCTCTCATCTTTGCATCCTAAAAATATGTGCTATGAAGTTTTCTCTACACACTCCAAAGAGTCTTCTGAGCTCTGAATTATGCAGAAGGCCTTAGTGGCTTTTAGGTCCTCAGTGGCTCAGGGTTCATCTGAAGGGGATAATCTGGATGGGAAAAAATACATGTTTTCCTTTCTGTCTCTATTAAAACACTTCTAAGTGCACTCCTGGCTGTTTGTGTCATTGGGTGACTGTGCCACATTCCCTGCTGTCCCATTATGAGTAGGACTTGTAGACAGAGAGGAGGTGGTCTCCTGTGCTTCTGTAAGTGTGTGTGTGTGTGTGTGTGTGTGTGTGTGTGTGTGTGTGTGTGTGATTATGTCTAGGGGGCATCCCTTGAATGGCTATAGCTATTGTACAGTAGAGGGCAGAGCCTGTCATTCTGAGCAGACATACCTGGAGAAGAGCTCTTCTCTGGCACTGTGCTGTACTAAAATACCAATTACTTTGGTTTGCCCCAGGTGGATCCATTGTCTTAGATGGACTGTGTCTTTACTGGTCTGGAAAATTAGGTTTGACAGTGACTGCAGCTGCATTGTCTAGTGTTTGAACTAGTCCTCTAGTTCCGTGCCTATGTAACCCTACCTTGTATGAATGGGAATGGACTGAGGGGAAAGCACTTGCTAGACTGGCGTTGCTCTTGGCTATCTGCACTAGACAGGGGCTGAACCTAATGTCCCATCCAGAGGTTTAAATCAATGAGAAACAGAGAGAAGGAGAAATAGTAGCTGAAGGCAAAAGAATGAATAAATGAATTATGCAAAAAGGAAAATCCAACATTCATTACACTGGTTCCCTGAGAGAGGCTCAGAGAAAAAAAAAAAAAAGAGGAGAAAACAAACAAACAAACCACTGTCTTTTTAACACAATTATATCAGATACCCAACAGAGTGAGGCCATATGTTGGCTGAGACCACACTTGCTTTTGGAAATTTATAAGGTTAAATAGAATTTTTAAAATCTGAGTGACATCATCTGGAAGACTTCTTCGGGGGGGGGGCACACTCACAGCATATGGAAGTTCCCAGGTTAGGGGTTGAATTGGAGCTGTAGCTGCCAGCCTACACCAGAGCCACAGCAGTGTCAAATCCAAACCATGTCTGGGACCTACACCGCAGCTCATGGCAACACCGGATCTTTAACTCTGAGCCAGGCCAGGGATCGGACCTGTGTCCTCATGGATCCTAATTGGGTTCCTTACCGATGAACTCCTGGAATCATTTTGATGATACAATATGACAATGAACTGTACCAGCTGTTAATGACTGAGGCCAAACTGTAGTGATGTGTCAGTGTCTTTTGACTCTTATTTTTCAGGATACATCTACTATAATTGATATTGTTTGGGATGAAATTTCCAGCAACTACTCCCTATAGGGCCACCTAACAACATGGCATATAACTCCCTGCAGATGGATCACAATGTAACTATAAACCTTGATGATGGAATGCTAAGGAAGGTCTGGAGTTACAACAAACAAAATGTAGCAAGTATCACATTTTTTGTTATTGAAGGAAAGCTAATAAACAGAATAAAAAAAGACAATGGGTTTAGATGGGATTAAGGAAGTAGGCATATCATGGAGGATCCAGATTACTCTGAGGATTGACCCCACCTTGAAACGAGAGAGGCTATGGAAGTCCGCATGGCAGACTTACGTCCAAGGCAGGGAAAATAGAGCCAGAAGCTGCCTTTCCTGCGGGCAGGCGGGCAACCTGTGCTGTAGGCATCCCAGAGTAAGCCCCTGGTGGCCCTCCCCTCCCAGGGAAGGTAGGAGTGCACTATTTAGGGACTAAAGGATGTTTGCCAGTTGCTTTTTCTTTTTACTTTCTTTTTTTAAAAAAAGAAATCAGATTTGCAGAACTTAATCCAAAAGTTGTCTTAATGTTTTGAAAATTCCATCCCTCCTAAGAATCTTTAAACACTTGAAATGATCACCAAATGTCCCCATGGGATTTTTGACCAAAAGTATGGTCATAGCTGAAGAAATTTTCAGTTACTCATTTGATGAGTGACAATACTCATTGATAATCTTCTCTGTGATTTGAGGAGTTTTATTTCAGTTTTTTGCATTTCTTAACATGTTGATCTATTTGAGGTCTTTTTGTGTTTATCAAACTTATTCTTAAGTTTAAAAAAGAAACTAAAAGGGTGGCTATTTTTAAGATTTTAAAGTTTGTTGACAAGTTAAAAAGTCTTTGGAGTACTTTAAAAATCTTCAAAGTGCTCAAGTCGGGCCACTCCTGCTACTCAGTCTTGTAGTCTCTCTTTAGCTAGCAAAGTTGTCTTTGAACCTGGGTTTTCCACATTCTCCAAGGGTTATTTGAAATCTTTGGTTATATTTTAAAATATTTTTTGGAAGATCTGCTAATTTTGTTTAAAAAAAATACAAAGTCATAAAAATATGCCTCTTTTTTAAAAAGAACCCCTCCCTCCAGGACATGCAATCCAGTGTCGCAGTGCAACAGGCTGGGCTCAGAGGGAGCATCTCTGTGCCAATGTGCTTTCTTTACAGTGGCTGTAAAAACTTTGTATTTATTATGTATAAAATGTTAAAGAATAAAAAGTGGAATTAAAAAAAAGGAAGTAGACATATCAGGGAGGATCCAGAGTACTCTGAGATTTAGCCCCACCTTGAGATGAGAGAGGCTATGGAAGTCCTCATGGCATACTTTGACCAAATTACATCTAGCTGTGACTACTAAGTGTACTCTACAGGTCCCCACATATTGTGTACAAAACATGTACTCTAACCATATTCAGGTAATTAGTACATAGGGGCAAATGTAATGAATCATGATTCATTTACATGAATCGTTTTGTGACAACACTGCTGGTAGACACCTATCCTGAAGGTGCTGTAGTGATGACTCTGTTCCTGGATGGTCACGGTCAGCAGTAATCTGGTCAAAGCTCTTCCTTCCTGAAAGGAGCAATGACAGTTCTGGGAAACTAACCAAGCCACATCCACTGGATCCTAACCCATTGAGCAGGGACAGGGATTGAACCCACATCCTAATGGATACTAGTCAGGTTCTTGACCCACTGAGCCACAACAGGAACTCCCAGTTTTCCAAATATTCAATTACTCTCATACTACTAATGCTGGAAAGTTGTTACCAGAATCCAGGTTCTTGTTGACGTAGCTGAAGAATGAACTTTGTGAATACACAGGCAGCAGGCAAGCAAGTCTTTTTTACAGGCAAGCAAATAGCTCCCAGGACAGCTGGGAGGGGGAGAAGAGCCCCCCTCTCTCTATTGTCTTATAGGGGTTTTTATCCCTTAAAGAGGGGGATGGTACCAGCATGGGGTCCAGAAAGATGTGGTTTTCTCCCATTGGCCTTGCCCAGTTACCTATATCAGTCCTTGTCCAACAGGGATCTTAGGGGTGGAAATGTCCCGTAAGTCTCTTGGTTTCTTTGCCCTTTTCTTCCCATAAACTGAGTCACAGGGTGTTAGAGATTAATGTCCATCTGGACATAGGTACACTCCCTATAATAAACAAGGCCTGTGGGGATGTTACTCCCTGGAGCCCTTATGCTACAAATGTTAATCAATAGCCACATCAAAGAAGGTATCAAAGCCCATGCTCTTACACAGACTACCAGAGTTATTATTCTGCCTCACCACTATCCCTATTTTACCACAACTTGATATCCCTGTACTACAATATTTTCTTAACATCTCTTTAACATTTCTTTATAACAAAAGATATTTTTCAAAAATCACAATTACATAGTTTCTGCATTAGAGTAATTCTGTGGTATTATCACGCACAACAAACCAAAGTCTGCTACAAGAGCATTTCCATGGCAAGTCAACTTCCTGTCCTTGAGGGGCTTCGACATGTGGATTTAATTCACTTTTGTGGGTACCCTACCTCTGTAGAGTGGAAACTTACCATAACAGGAGAGCCTACAGATAAAAGTGACATTTGGGAGCCTGGAGAAACCTTCCTTAGTGTATTTTACACTGAGCTGATTGCTTCTGCTGACTGAGGAAGAAGAAAGCCTCATCGCACCCTGATGATGGCTGATGGCAGAGACTAAAAGCAGGGAATGAACTTAACATTCCTCTGGCCCTTGTCTCTCCTCCCTTCACCTGTTCCCATCCAGCCACAGCACTGACAAAACACACCAGGCAAGCTCCTGTCTTGGAGCATTCACCTCCTTGGATGGTCTCTTGACCTGAAACTCTTGCCACAGATATCCTAATAACTAACACCGTCACCTCCTTCATGTCTGTTCAAACACCATCCTCTCAAAAAGGAGGCACGACCCCCATCCTTACCCCTTCAATGCTCCCAATTACTTACACCACTTTTCCTTTTCTCACAGCATTTGATACATTGTTTACAGAGTTGTCAGTACATAATTTACAGAGTCATCTTGTTTCTTTATGGTTTATTTCCACCCTCCCCTATCCCATGTGAACTCTGCAAGGTCAGAGATCTTTGTTATTGTTCACTGGCATTTCCTAACTGCCTGACATATTATAGCACTCAAGGATAAGGTGAATGAATGAACTAGAAGAGTTCCTTGGATATAGAGACAGGGAGTTCTCAAAATTTTCCGTTGCCACCAGCAATGTGTTGTAACTACAAGGTTAGACAGGACCTCCAGCGCTGAGCACAGATTCCAGTAGGCAGGTGCTAGAGCACATCATCTAACACTCCCTGACTTGTCCTTTCAGATGATTTGTATTTAGCTTGAGAAATAACTGAACCTGCTCAATCTTGGGATGTTCCACCTCCCTCCCTATGAGGCTATAATCTCCCCCGTGAATATGAGCCTGAGTCCTTAGGATTCATGTCTATTTTGCAGCAATCAGATTGTGTGTTGAATCCAAGAAAAAAAAAGAATGGTTGGTGCTTTTGTGCTTTTTCCCCCCTCAGGTGGAAGGAGAAGATACAGATACTGTGTAATACTATTCTGCTTTTTTTTTTAATAAAGGGTTATTTTGAAGTCTTCATTGAGAAGAAAGTTAGGCACATGACATTACAATGGAGGAGAGTGAGAACAAGACAATCTCCATTACAGAAAGAATCCTTCCATGTTAATTTCAAGGAAGAGTGAACTAAATTTGGCCATTCTTCTCAAGCAGTACTTGCCTCACTTCCAGAGGCTATTTAGTTAAAATGAATTTCATAGCAGGTATGGAAAAGGAAAAATTCTTGGATCACAATTTCAAAAATTCAATTTGTTTCCCTTAATTCATTTTTTCCCCACTGTGTAAGAAAAAGAGAATTTCCTTGGAATCACGGAATACAGAGGGAGGCTATTTGTAGCAAAATACAAATTTCTGGACTAATGTTAAACAGTAAAGGAGAGGAAGTAAGCCAATGTAATAATGATGATTTTAGGGGCTGAAAAAATATCTTCACAGTTTGGACAAGTACTGCCCTAGCTCATCAGGAGAACTTCGCCCACTTTTCCTGCAAAAGAGACCCTTTGTTAACAATTACCTGTTTCTTTAGATGTTGCTAAGTAACAAGAAGGCTGTTCTATTAGCAGGTGCCTTGCCTGCCACCTCCAGCAGCCTCACCTGACATGGCCTCCCTAGTTTCTGGAGGCACGGTTTTAATTGTCCAGCACCTTGCACATTTCCACCAAGCCCACCTTGCCACTGTCCACAACTATAGGATCTCCCCTTAGTGTGTCTGCTTTCCTAATAGTCTGCTCAAGTCTTCCCATTTGAAGCCTCTTTGGTATTTCCCAAAGATAGAAGAGCCTTGGAAACTGGCAGGGCCAAAACACCACAAAATCAAATGGATCCTCCCTTTTGTGGCGCTCCAACAAATTCTCCTTGAGTTTGTCATGATGAGAGATGGCATCTTCACCAATCATCATCCCCGGATACCCTTAGGATGAAACTTAACAGAAAAAGGCTCCTTTCCTTGACTTCTTACCATGCAGCATTTTGAGCTGAGAAAGTACCATCTTCAGCCACATCAAATTTTCCAGAGTCTCAGAAGGCTACTTAGATCAAGTTCAACTTTCTTACAGTGATCCATATGCCTTTATGTGCTCTGGGCATTGATTTCCATCCTCTGGATGATTGTGTTTACATGCCTGCTTTGTGAATTACAAGCCTGTTTCATAATTGTCTTAACCTGGCTTCTCTAGAACGTTGTACATGATGCCAAAACCTCATTGGCAGAAGTCTATTTTGGAATGTGATCCCAAAGAAACAGAATGATACATAAGGAGATAAGTGAGAAGGAAGGAATTCAAGGAGTCATTATCTTTCTGTACATCACCAGGAATGACTGGTGGTCAAGCCCAAGGAACATTTTGAGGATCTTTAGGAAATAATCTCAGAACTCTTTGTCCTGGAGATGAAGGTAGGAAGCATTTCTCCATGGTCTCCTGTCACTCACTTTCACCGCCATCATTTGTTCAATTTGGCTCCATGTGCGTTAACTCCCCCCACTTCTGGACTGAGCACACAGGAGTGCATTGTGTTCCATAGGTGCTCTGAATGGTAGGATCATAGAAGCCCTGGATCAGGAAAGAAGAGGAGATTCCTACACAAAGCCCATCCAAACCTACATGAAAAGGGACACATGATGGTGTGTGGTTGGGGTAAAGTAGAGAGAACTTGTAGAAGTGTCTAGTCCAGTTAACCAATAATATCAAGACATAAGAATATCACCAGCACCCTATCATCCTGAAAAGGGCATCAGTGCAAGAGCCAAAGGCATGTGGGGAGATGCTAGTTGCAATCAGAAGCCATATGGCTTCCCAGAAACTTCATTGGCTAATCCAGCACTGCTAATGAAGAAATTGAGTTTCACTGTATAGTAGAAAAAGACTTAACCCCCAGCTAATCATTGCACTTTTGACAAAAGTAGAAGGGTAAAGGAGAAACCCCAGCAACTTCAAAGGGGAAGATGTTTCCAGGGGAAAGGAGGCACAAGTCAGGCTGGCACAATCAGGTTAAAGCCTAGAGAATACTGAAAGACAGCCCTACTTTGCAATCAGAGATATGGGTCCAGGAAAGATGGGAGAGGCAGCAGTCCAGCCTCAGAGCTAAGGCCCAATCAGCCAGATCCATGGGTAGCATCATGGAAGACCAAGGAACAGGAAGAAGTTTGCCCTTGGTCTGAGAATCCCACCAGGTCAGCAGCAAAGTGTACTTGGAACTCCTTCCATGGGGTCCTTAGAAATGGGGTCTGGGTGAGGAGAGGCTAGTATCCAAGCCTAGAGGAGAGTTAAATTTGTTCAAGGGAGTTCCCGTCATGGCTCAGCAGTAGCAAACCTGACTAGTATCCATGATGACAAGGGTTTGATCCCTGGCCTTGCTCAGTGGGTTGAGGATTCGGCATTGCTGTGAGCTATGGTGTAGGTCACAGATGCAGCTTGGATCCTGTGTTGCTATGGTTGTGGCATAGGTAGGCAGCTGTAGCTCTCATTAGACCCCTGGCCTGGAAACTTCCATATGCTGCGGGTATGGCCCTAAGAAGACAAAAGGAAATAAAATATTAAAAAAAAATTGGTTCAAGAGGCCTGGAACTCAAGCAAGGTGGTGGCAGTGGTCCCAGCCCAAACAGAAGTTACTACGTAAATTGTAGCAGAGAGGGAAACAGGAAGTTGGGGATAGTAGCAGAAATGTCTTGTCTTGCTGAACCCTTACCCCTCTTCTGAACTACCATGAAGCTTGTCACAAGGGAGCAGTGTCCTTTAAAAGAAATGTCCTGGTCGTTCTACAAGCAGCCTCTGGGGATCTCAACAAACAATATCTTTCATTCATCCATCCATTCTATAATTGTCAATCCACTGAGCAGCTATTACACACCAGGCACTTGGGGGGATAAAGTGTAGCATAATGGCTAAGGGGACCCAGTGGGACAGGTTTCTGGTGGTGTCTGGCAGGTCCCAGCCTCAAGTTCAGGGGCAGTGACATAGCTGTGAAGCCAACAGGTACTCCACAAACATTTAAGTAAGCAAAGTAAGAAGGACGGGACCACACAAACATGAAGGTTTGAAAAACAATTTAGATTTTTCGGAGACAACAACTTGCTACAGACTCTGTATTGGAAGTAGACCTGGATTTGTGACTTCGGTTTCATTTTGGCCTGAGCAGAATAAACTCTGGTGTCCCACATCTTTTGTCTCTGTGTTGCCCGCATAAAGACAGTATCTTCAGGACCTGCTGCCACATTAGACAGAACAAGTGAAGGGGCCAAAAGGACCAGGTTGCTCTGGGGCTATTGAACCTGGGTGCCTTCCCTAGTGTTTTCGCTGATCAGCGTCCCCAAGTCCTGCTGCTACTAACTCTGAAGACGTTCTTGGAGTAAAGGCTTTTTAGGACCCAAAGAATCATTTTAGCCTTTCACATCCCACCCCAGGCCTGGTACACTGAATGATGGATAAATAAAATTATTGCCTTTTTTCACCTGAGAAAATTCATGCCCCATGCCCTTGGCTTCCCAGAATACCCGGAAACTAGTATGGCTCATCTTTACATCCACCTCAAATGGTAAGTCGTCCAACAAGCTTGGTCTGTGCTAAGGATTAGGATCTTCCAGGTCTTTTTTCAGTCAGCCACCCTAGAACTTCCTTCTCTCTCCTTCCAGGCCACACCACCCCAACGGTAAAGACTAGATCTGGGTACAATGGGCACTCAATGTAGATAAGTCTTGGGTGACATCATTGTTAGACAGCAAGTGCCAACAAAAATGTCAAGTGGGTGGTTTCATCACCAAAGCTGAGCCAACAGGTAAATGAGGGGTAAAGGATGAATCACATTTGGCAAGCAAGGAATGAAGACACAGCAGCCCAAAAGATCCCATTCCTTGAGACAGTTCTCATCCCCTATATAAAAGCCAGTTGGCTGGAGACACCACACCTGATCAGAGTGACCCCACAGCCTGCTCTTCTCTGCATACCAGGTGAGTCACTTTCCTTACAACTTTTTATCATTCACCCAATGTATTTGACTTCTATTAGAATCTCCTTGGTATTGGTATCTTTCCCCCCATTATTGAAGTCCCATCTTGAGAGTTAGATCCTCTAGGAATGTCTGTGTTTTAAAAGCAATCATAAGAGTTCCCACTGTGGCTCAGTGAGTTACAAACCCGACTAGTACCCCTGAGGATGAGATTCAATCCCTGGCCTCACTCAGTGTGTTAAGGATCCAGCATTGCCGTGAGCTGTGGTGTAGGTCACAGACGTGGCTTGACTCTGGGCATTGCTGTAGCTGTGGCATAAGCCAGCAGCTACTGCTCTGATTTGACTACAGGATGGAAACTTCCACATGCCACAAGTGTGGTCCTAAAAAAATAAATAAATAAAAGAGATAAAAAATAAAATAAAATAAAAGCAATCATACTTCAGGCTTGCAGGGACTTAAGACTCTATCAGTTCTTCCCTGTCCATTCTTACTATGTCAGTAGGAAGGAGATGGCCTTGTGTAAGAGCCCACAGTTGGCAGGATAAGGACTAGAACTGAGGGGCCACAGCACTTTTAGTGACATTGTAATTCTTTATTCACAAATTCAATATGGAGAAATTTATTCTTTCAACAAATTGTTCTGTGAAAGTTTACTATATTTGGCATATAGCTGCTAAAAAACAGAGACAGCAGAGAATTTATTCCATGAAACTACAATTTATTCACAAAAATAAGACAAGGACACAAAGAGCTGAAACACCATGTCGAAAGTCATTGGCATGAGGCAATGTGGACAAGTTAGGCACTAAGGCAGTTTGGAGAGACAGGTGATTTCTGGTAGGCTTGCTCAAGAAAACCTCCCAAAATTACCATTTGAGGCAATCTGTGATCATGGTGGCTGGATCCTATTGGAACAAGCAGAAATAAGGAAAACATGTGAGGTGGAAGAGGATGTGAATGAGGCTGGAAGTGGGATTGCGTGGGGTTCTAAAGAAGTCAGTACTTATCATGATGATAAGCCATACTGTTTATCAGAAATGGGGGGATAAATTTATTGGGGTTTTTCCCCCCAATAATATCACATTTCCGTATACTCCAATGCTGTCATCTCACATTCCTGCCAGGAGCCTGAGATTACATTGTCTTGCTAACTGGGTTTTAAGACATACCTGTAAGAAGGGGCACCCTGGGACAAGCCTGTTCTTGCTCAAGTGGAGCAGAACAATCACATTTATTTTCCTCCTTTTCAAAGGCTCAGAAACCATCAAAGTGTTCTTTGCCATAGAGGAGAGGAAAGGAGGACATTTGCTTCTTAAGAGACTTAAAGTGGCATTGAATGTGGCTTCTTCCACAGCTAATCCCTGCTTAAATCATCCGTTCTTTCTCTAGGTCCAGCCTCCTTTGAAGCATGAGTTCCTACCAGCAGAAGCAGCCCTGCACCCCACCCCCCCAGCCTCAGCAGCAGCAGGTGAAACAGCCCTGCCAGCCTCCACCCCAGGAACCATGTGTCCCCCAAACCAAGGAGCCCTGCCAGCCCAAGGTGCCGGAGCCCTGCCAGCCTAAGGTGCCCGAGCCCTGCCACCCCAAGGTTCCAGAGCCTTGTCCCTCACCAGTCATCCCGGTACCAGCTCAGCAGAAGACCAAGCAGAAGTAATGGGGTCCACAGCCAAGCTCTTGAGGAACCAACTACTGGATGCTGAACCCCCACTTCTCCTGTTCTGATTATGAGTCCCACTTGCCTTGCAATCAGCATGCTGTCACCCTGAGTCACAGACCTTAATTTACACACTAAAAACATGCTAGAAGGCACGTTGAGCCTCTAACCCTCTGAATTAGGCTGAGGGTCTGGGTACCTTAGAACTTTACCTATCAGCTACTCAGGATGCATCTGAAGGGGGACTTGAGGTGAAAACATGTGGCTCAGCTTTGTTCTTCCCTCATTAAATGCATTTTCAATTCTACTCCTGACTGTGTGTTGTGGTCTGACTCAACTCCCTGATTCACTTCCCTCATGAAGGAGGACCTGTACATAGGTTGGTGAGGAAGAGGTTCATCAGAAGTATCTGGTCCTGATAACAGGTGGGTGGGGAGTTGCCCTCGCTGAGTATTCCTGGGCTGGCAATGGGAGGTTGTACAGTGCCACCCAGAGGCTGTTGCTTTGGGAATCCAAGGCTAGAGCAGGGCTTTCCACTTGCAACTTGGTGAGTCATTCTAGAGTCTAATTGTTAGTGCCTGTCTGAACTGATTCACACTCTGATTCCCCACCCCCATCCCCAATCCACCTCCCAGACTGCTGATTTATCCATCCATTTCTTTTTTTTTTTTTTGTCTTTTTTTTTTTTTTTTTTTTTTGTCTTTTTAGGGCTGCACCAAGGCATATGGAGGTTCCCAGGCTAGGGGTTAAATCGGAGCTGTAGCCGCCGGCCTAGACCAGAACCACAGCAATGCGGGATCTGAGCCACGTCTGCAACCTACACCACAGCTCATAGCAACGCCGTATCCCTAACCACTGAGAGAGGCCAGGGATTGAATCTGCATCCTCATGGATGCTAGTCGGATTCGTTGACTGCTGAGCCATGACGGGAATGCCATCCAACCATTTCTTGTTTATTTCAAGGGATGTTGTTCCTACCTGTGTGAATCTGCTCCTTCTCTCTCATTTCTTTCTGATACCCATAATTCAGATTCTCAAACATACCCAAAGATGCACAGCCTTCACTTTTGTATCTCAATCAATCCTCTGGCATCACCGAGTGCCACTCTCTGTCAGAAAGGGGATGAGGAGGATTCACAATGCTTGCCTTGGGCACATATAGTCTTTGAGGAGGATGTACTTCCCTCTCCACCCCACCCCTCGTGCAAACACACATGGAGTAACACCCAAAAGCTCATCCACTGCACCCCCAGGTTGCAAACTATTTACTTCACATGTAGTATAGCAGGAACCACAGGGGGCAAGGACTAGAAAGCCCACCCCCATCTTCCTAGAGTGTAAAAATATTTACAGTAAAATGAAACACAATAGAATTATCAATCATGCATTCATATATAATATGTTTATAGTTACATAAAAAGTATGTTTCTTTTTTTATATTACTTAGAGACAAAGAAAATTTTCCTTCAGCAGTATAAAAAGAAACATATTTCTCCTCAGGTTGTAAAATTAAATAATTTTTAAAAGGGTTCCCATTGTGGTTCAGTGGAAATGAACCCAACTAGTATCCATGAGGATGTGGGTTTAATCCCTGGCCTCGCTCAGTGGGTTAAAGGACCCTGCATTGCCATGAGCTGTGGCGTAAGTGGCAGATGCAGCCTGGATCTGGCTTTTCTCTGGCTGTGATGTAGGTTGGCAGCTATAGCTCTGATTCAACCCCTAGCCTGGGAACTTCCGTGGCACACCTGCAGCCTTAAGGAAAAAAAAAAAAAAAAGGTGCATTTGGTATAACTCAAGCTGCTGTGATTCTTTTTAATCATAACACTTTTATCTGATTGCATTATTCAAATTTTTGAAGGCTACTTGGAAAATATTTATATCCTAAATGCCTTCTTATTTAATTGGTAGATAAGGTCAACCAAGTAAACAGTGCCTCCTAGAACCAAAGTTAACTAACCAAACAAACAGAAAAAAATGTGTCCTAACCATGCTGTGTTTATTACTAAGTTGCTGTTGTTTAGTCCAGCTAGAAATTATTTCTTACTCATGTCCAGGTCCAGTGCTCATTGGTAAGGTCTTTGCAGCCATGCAGTTCAGGTTCCTTCCATGGTTGAGTGCCTTGTCCTCCTCTGAATATAAGAAAAATATAATAGGAGTTCCCATAATGGCTCAGTGGTTAATGAATCTGATGAACATCCATGAGGACAAAGGTTCGATCCCTGGCCTTGCTCAGTGGGTTAAGGATCCTGCGTTGCTGTGAGCTCTGGTGTAGGTTGAAGATGCAGCTCAGATCTGGCATTGCTGTGACTCTGATGTAGCCTGGTGGCTACAGCTCTGATTCTACTCCTAGCCTGAGAACCTCCATATGCCATGGATGTGGCCCTAAAAAGACAAAAAGAAAAAGAAAAATATATGAAAATAAATATCTAAATATAAGCAAAGATAAAAATGACTGAGTATGGAGAAAACAGCTCTTCTCTCTTTTTTTTAAGTTTTATTGAGGTGTAGTTGATTTAAAATGTAGTGATAATTTCTGCTGTACAACAAAGTGATTCAGTTATCCATGTACACATGTCTATTCTTTTTCAGATTCTTTCCCCATATAAATTATCAAAGAATATTGGGTAGAATTTCCTGTTCTATACAGCAGATTCCTGTTAGCCAACCTTTCCATACACCACAGTGAGCGTATGCCAGTCCCAAACCTCCAGTCCATCCCTCCTCTCTACATGTCCCCTTCAGTAACCATAAGTTTGTTCTCAAAGTCTGTGAGTCCATTTATGTTCTGAAAATAAGTTATTTATATCCTTTTTTATGATTCCACATGTTAAGTGAGGTCCTATGATGTTTGTCTTTTTCAAGACAGCCCTGCTCTTATCCATCTGGAATTAGCTTGACTCAAAATTAATCACATGGTTTTATCTACCTTACAAAGTCAAGAAATTTAGTTTCTTGGGGTTCCCAGAAAGAAGAGGAAAGAAACACAGGTGAGCTTATCAAGCTTCTGTCACAGTCTACCGTTCTGGTCTTCAAATATCTGTTTACTCCTTTTGGCTCCTAAACAGCACCGTTCCCAAGGAAGAAACCTTGTAGTTCCATCTAACTCAAAATATAAGGCTTCCGGGTGACATGTAATTCTCTCTGTCGTGTCTTTCTATGGCTTCTCTTGGTTCAGCAGATTATGAGAGGGACCATTTCTTCCTGTTACCCAGCAACCAATGACGGCACAGATATAGGAAACTAAATAGAAACTACCATTCTAATTAGAGAAAGAGAAAATAACAGGAGACAAAATAGCAGTTATTAGACCTTAGTATTTTGAAATCCAGTTATGTAGGTATCATGAAGCCATATTCATTGTTCATCCCCTACCCAACCTCCAGAAGTGATAGAAATTCTATGTTAAGGTTTTGTTTTGTTTTGTTTGGCCATGCCCATGGCATGCTTAAGTTCCCAGGATCAAACCTGGCCACAGCGGTAATCCAAGCCACAACAGTGACAATGCCAAGTCCTTAACTGCTAGGCCATCAGGGGACTTCTATGTTAAGGGGTTTTTTTTCCCTCTCCATATGCATTACATAACCATCCACTCCTCCCCATATAGATTATCATAGAATAGTCGGTAGAGTTCCCCATGCTATACAGCATGTCCCCTTTGGCCAGTCATTCCATAGACTAGAGTGTACCTATGCCAATCCCTCAGTCCATCCCTCCCAGCTACCTGTCCCCTTTGGTAACCATAAATTTGTTTTCAAATCTGTAATCCATTTCTCTTCTGTAAGTAAGTTCATTTGTATCCTTTTTCTAGATTCTACATATAACTGATACCATATGGTATTTGTCTTTCTCTGTCTGACATATTTCACTTAGTATGATAATCTCTAGGTCTATCCATGTTGCTGCAAAAGGCATTACTTCATTCTTTTTTGTGGCCAATATTCCATTGTATAAATATACCACATCTTCTTTATCCAGTCATCTGTCAATGAACACATAAGTCATTTCCACGCCTTGGCTATTGTAAATAGTGCATGTGCCTTTTTGAATTATAGGTTTTTTTTCTGGATATATGCCCAGGAGTAGGATTGCTGGATCATATGATAAATCTATTTTTAGTTTTTTAAGGAACTCTTGTACTGTTCTCTGTAGTGGCTGCACCAATTTACATTCCTACCAACAGTGTAGAAGGGTTCCTTTTACTCCATACCAGCTCCGGCATTTATTGTTTGTAGGCTATTTAATGATGGCCATTCTCACTGGTGTGAGGTGATACCTTATTGTAGTTTTGTTTGCATTTCTCTAATAATTAGTGATATTGAGCATCTTTTCATGTGCCTCTTTGTTGGTCATCTGTATGTATTCTTTCATTTTATTCCTTCTTTTGTTTTTCTAATTTCTAATTCATTTATTTCTGCTCAAGTATATATTATTTCCATTTTCACTTTGTTCTTCTTTCTTTTAGAGTCCTATATGGTATTTGATTTTAGATCTTTCATCTTTTTTATATAGATGTTTTTAGTCATAAATTTCTCTCCATGCACTGCAGTACCTGTAGCCCATAAGTTTTTGTAAGTTACAATTTCATTTCATATATATATATATATTTTAGGGCCACACCCTTGGTGTATGGAGGTTTTCAAGCTAGGAATCAAATACGAGCTACAGCTGCTGGCCCCCACCACAGCCACAGAAATGCCAGATCCAAGCTTCATCTGCAACCTACACCACAGCTTGCAGCAACACCTGATCCATAACCCACTGAGCAAGGCTAGGGATGGAACCTGCATCCTTATGGATACTAGTCAAGTTCTTAACCTGCTAAGCCACAACAGGAACTCCCCTGCAAAAATATTTTCTAATTTTACTTGTTATTTCTTCTCTGAGCCACTGGTTATTTAGGAATGTGTTGTCAAACTCAAAGAGCTCAGAAACAGAGAGTAGAACGGTAGTTACCAAGAAGAAGGGACTGGGAAAAGGGAGAAGTTGATAAAAGGGTACAAGACTTAAGATATACTACGAGGAGTTCTGTTGTGGCACAGTGGTTAATGAATCCGACTAGGAACAAGAGGTTGCAGGTTCAATCCCTGGCCTTGCTCAGTGGGTTAACGGTCCGGCGTTGCCGTGAGCTGTGGTGTAGGTCACAGACGCGGCTCAGATCCCGCATTGCTGTGGCTCTGGCGTAGGCTGGTGGCTACAGCTCCAATTAGACCCCTAGCCTGGGAACCTCCATATGCTGCAGGAGTGCTCCTGAAAAAAGCAAAAAGACCAAAAAAAAAAAAAAAAGATATAATACGAATAAGCTCTGGAGGTTTAATGTAAGCATGATGAGTCTAGATAATAACTGTGTCTTGTGTACTTGAAGATTGCCAAGAGAGTAGAACTTAAGAATTCTCAAAAACACACAAACACACACACAAATGTTTGCTTTTGAGGTGAGTAAAGTTATAAGTACTCCAACTGTGGTAATCATTGCACAAATTATACATATATCGAGTCATTGCAGGGTACACATTGAATACATGCAATTTAATTAATCAATTATACCTCAATAAATCTGAAGAGCAAAAGACAAAGGAGAATAACCACCACAAAAAAAGAGTAACACAGTTTGAAATTGTTGGAGTTCCCCGTGGGGCTCAGTGGTTAACGAATCTGACTAGGAACCATGAGGTGGTGGGTTCAATCCCTGGCCTCACTCACTGAGTTAAGGATCCGGCATTGCTGTGGCTGTGGTGTAGGACAGCGGCTATAGCTCCAATTAGACCCCTAGCCTGGGAACCTCCAGATGCCACAGGTGCTGCCCTAGAAAAAAAGACAAAAAAAAAAAAGATTGAAACTCTTGTATTTTTTTTCTTATCCTTAGCTCTCTTAGGCTCTGATACTGTTCTCTGAGAGAGCTTCCCTTATCCATTATCCTCCATGGTCCTGTGTCCACCTCACAGCATGTATTCCTTCTCAGTCACCTGCACTGACCACGTCTGAAAGGGGTAGCATGAAAAGTGGGGAAAGGAGGGCTGGAAAGTGGTTTCCCTTCTTGAAAATGCAAAGTCTGTTAGTTTGGGCACATCACTGACTTAGGCATCAATTCCCTCCAAAACTTATTAGGCACTCCTCTAACCATTTCTATGTCCTGGGAACCACACTCAGTCCTTTCCTAGAAGCAGGTTTATGGCCTGATTTATTTTGCTGCTTTTCCCTCTAAACACAATAGAGCTACCGTGAGGCACTCAGGCACAGAGATGGAAAGACGACCAGTTCTGTCTCTTTTCTCTCTTGTTACAGTCAACTGAAAGCGAACTTTGAGTGCAAAACCACCTCTAACCTCATTTTTTTTCACATTTATAAGCATAATTTATTAGATTACCTATTTGGGAATATTTGTTTGTTTTTTTTATTTTTTTATTTTCCCACTGTACAGCAAGGTGATCAGGTTATCCTTAGATGTATACATTGCAGTTACAATTTTTTCCCCCACCCTTTCTTCTGTTGTGACATGAGAATCTAGACATAGTTCTCAATGCTATTCAGCAGGATCTCCTTGTAAATCTATTCTAGGTTGTGTCTGATAAGCCCAAGCTCCTCGTCTGGGCTAACAGTGGTGAGTTTTCCCATTCGACAAGGTTTTTTAACTCTGGGAGATTTGGGGTTTGGTTATTCTTTCATCTCTGCTCTGAAAGCCAACAATTATTTCCTGCACGTGTGTTATTGAAACACCTTGCCAACCCAACAACTAACCAACATTTGCTCTGCCTGCCAAGCTACCATTCTAGCAATGGCTTTGCCATTGAATTCTGTGGGTCATCGTTTATTGTTTCCAATATCAGTTTCCTTGCCAGCCACCTCCAGCCTCCTGAGCCAAAGCTACATATTGAAGATTTGTTACAATAGCACCCTGCCTCAAGAAACTAATTGCTGTATCAGGTCCAATGACACGCGCTACAGGGAACACAACTCCCAAATATCAGTGTTTGGTTTTACTCATGTCACATTCTAATGAGGGCTGAGCAGTCATCTGGAAATCTCTTGTCCTCTGTGGTTCTACCATCCTGGATTCCTTTACTTCTAGCTTTGTGAGGGAAGGATATAGAAAGAGAAATCTTCTTCATCTTAAGTATGTTGGGGTAGAGTATGATTTAACATGAAGACGTTGATGCTTTTTAACATAATGCTATAGGAGTTCCTGCTGTGGCACCGTGGGTTAAGGCTCCGTCAGTACCACAGCTGTGGCCTAGGTTGCAGCTGCAGCTCAGATTGGATCCCTGGCCCAGAAACTTCCATGAGTGTAGACAAACAGCAACAACTACACTATTTCAATACTCTGTGTGTGTGTGTGTGTGTGTGTGTGTGTGTGTGTGTGACCTGAAGTAACTATTCTGTTTTGATACCCTTGGGATGAGAAGAAAAGGTAGAATGAAAGAACTTGCCCCTCTCTTCGGAGCTTACTTGACTGGAAGGCTAAGCACTTCGAACACAAACTGGGTAGGGATAGTAACGTTGCAAATCTAAAGAAACATTGGAATCCCCAATTTGTTCTTCAAAACAAGCAAGAAAGTAATCCCAGAGGTGAGCAAACTACAGCAGGACTCTGAATTGTGATTGGCGGGTGGGATATGTGGAGCGAGTGGTCTCCATGGAGAAGAGGCAGCACTTTGGTAAGAATCCTCTATATGTCTGTCCCTTTCTTCTCTCCTAGTCTTGTTTTAAGCACGGTTATAAGTTTATACAGAATAATCGACGAGTTCTCAAAAGCTCTTTGTCTGCAGTAGCGCATTAAAAATAAGCCGATGAGAAAAGAAAAAGAACAAGAGAATACGAAAGGGTAATAGAGTGTAAGAATCTTCGTGTTTGCTGTGGGCGTCATGTCTGAGCCCCTTGCCAGCTGGAGCCAACAGGGTGGTGGCGGTGATGGTGGTGGTGGTGGTGGTGATGCTGCTGCTGCTGGTGCTGATGATCACGATGCTGGTGACAGTGATGGGGATGGAGACCGTGAGCATCTGCTGACTTCCCAAGTGCTACCTACCTCTGTGTCCGGCATGGTGTCAACCGAGTTATACACACTCACTTAATCTTTACGCCTCAGCCAAGTTTGCAGTGAAAAGACAATGGGCTCCACTTTTGAATAAAGGCATTGAAGTCCTGAGGAGTTAAATAAATGGTTCCGCCAATCAAGCGAAATTAAGGGAAATAACACGGATTCAAAATTCTATAGAAATAATGGTGGACGGGACTCAAAATTCAGATAACACTGACAGTGAGAGACGGAACCTCGGGATCCAAGAAGAACAGAAGCAAACCCGGATGATGATACCCCTTTGCAACAAGCAGGCTTTAAAAGAAAGCAAACACATTGCTCATCACACAAAAGAACTGTGGTTTATTCAGGAAGGGGAGGATAAGTAACAATTGCCCAGTGGTAGAAACCCCTGCCCAGGTGACATGCACTGAAGACGGCCTGAGAATCCCCTGCTGGTGCCCAGGAGGGGAGCTTCTGCTCTTCCGTCTGAAGCCCTGAGGTGCTTCCTTAGCAGCCTCTGGAGGGAAGAGGCAGAGCAGCCTCAGGGAAGAAAGCTTTGGCCATCAGGAGTGGCTCCCAGCATGCGACAGGCTGAAGGAGGGAGAAGCTTCTTCTGCCTCCATGACGGGCCTTGGAGAGAAGGCGAAGGTGGAGTGTGGCAGCAGGTGAGCCCATTGTGCTTATCCCTTCCTGGTCCGGACGAATGGAGACGCTCTTATTTGCTCTTGGGTGGGCACTTCTGCTGGCAGGGTTGGGGAGGTGGCACGGGAGGGCATTTCTGCTGGCACTGCTGAGGTGGGCACGGCTCAGGACACTTTGGAGGTGGGCAGGGCTCTGGGCACTTTGGAGGAGGGCAGGGCTCCGGGCACTTTGGAGGAGGGCACACTGGAGGTGGCTGGCAGGGCTGCTTGCACTGCTGCTGTTGATAAGACATGTCTCTGGAGTTTGAGAACCTGAAAGAAAGGACGACAGGGCTCACAAGAAGGAACTCCTACACAGAGAGAACAGCCAGAGCTGATGTCACGCCATGAGACAGTACGTCTCCAGTCTCCAAGCGTGTGCTTTCATCTCTGCCACCCCTTTGAACAAATTTCTGGCTTCTGGCTCCCTCGTGAGCAAATTGTGCTCTCAGCCCAGAGAAAACCGTCTCTTTTCTCATGCAGCTTTTTCAAAGGGAATTTCTTTGTTTGAAAGACCCAAACGACGTTTGGGGGGGTTGGAAAACATCTTCAAGAAAAGCCATCATGAGTTCTGAAATCCTGGACCAGCTCACAGGCAATTCCTATCATCATTCTCTCTCCTGAGGTCCCAACGGAATGACTTGTGTCCCGAACAAAGGGCCATCAGGGAGAAGACAAGGACCTCACACATTCTAAGACAGAAGCCTCTGCAGTCACAGCAGAGGGACACCAAAAAGACATCGAAACGGGGAAAGCCAAAAACAAAAAACACAAACACAAAAAGGAAGTTCCCTTCGTGGCTCGGCGGTTAACGAACCCAACTAGGATCCATGGGGATGTGAGTTCGATCCCTGGCTTTGCTGAGTGGGTTGAGGATCCGGCATTGCTGTGGCTCTGGTGTAGTCCGGCAGCTGGAGCTCCGATTCAGCCCCTAGCCTGGGAACCTCCATATGCCGCGGGTGCAGCCCTAAAAAGAACAAAGAACAAGGAAAAGCACTTTGTGCTTTACCTCCACTCATGGCAAAGCTTTTTCAATTAGGTTCTTTTTAAATGAGGATGCCAAACCATGCATGAGAAACCTCATAAACACGGCATTCCCTTTGCCCAGATTCCAAGTTTCCAAAAGCTGAGTCGTATTAAACCCATGATCGTAACCTTGCACCCACCGCTTGTGGTGTCTCCAGAATAAATTCCACCTGCGGGAGCCCAAGAACACAGTCGAAATCAAGACTCAGACTCACCGGGTTCTCCGAAGTGGATCGGGATGCGAGCACCAGGAGGATGGCCGCTGTGCAGCCGAGGGCCTCTTTATTGGGGCTTGCTGCCCCGCCCAGGGGGAAGTGGAGCTGCCTAAAACTGGTCTGGTCCAATCGTTTCCCAACCAAAATGCAAATCCATCCACACCTGGCTTGACAGGGACTCTGACAACAGGAACTGTGCTGCCTCAGGATCGGCTCACTGGCTTAAGTTCTCATGACTCACAGAGTCCCGGCCTTAGCTCTCAGTTTCCGTGCTTTATGGCTGAGGGAGAAGCGAGGTGGGTAATCAAGGTCTCCCTTTTCTGATTGGGGAAGATGACCCGTTTCTGTCTTTCCCCTTTCCTGAATCATAAAGCTGCTTGCCCTCTTCCACACATTGGGTTGAAAAGAGCCTGGCTACCTGCTCACTCCTTTTTCTATACCTCAAGTCCTGTTCCTAATGCCTTTCCCCTGATCCATCGAGAGCCTTGCTAACCTAAGTAGCCATTCCTCTTCTGTTCCTTTATTTATTTATTTTTGTCTTTCGTCTTTTTAGAGCCTCGGTCATGGCGCATGGAGGTTCCCAGGCTAGGGGTCTCATCGGAGCTGTTGCTGCCGGCCTAAGCCACAGCCACAGCAACGCCAGATCCGAGTGGCATCTGTGACCTACACCACAGCTCCTGGCACGCCAGATCCTTAACCCACTGAGTAAGGCCAGGGATTGAACCTGCAACCTCATAGCTCCTAGTCAGATTCATTTCCACTGCGCCAAGACGGGAACTCCCATTCTTCTTCTAAAATGGACTGAGTGAAGCTTGCAAATCATCTCGCCAGCCTTCCCTTCGTGACTCTCACACACGTTCAGCACAGTGCTGACCTCTAGGGTCCTCCACTCACTGCTTTGCTCCTTCAAGCAAAGGACATCCAGCAGGTTCCTCTGGCCTTTATAAATCGGTTTCACCTGGGGACGGGGACACAAGGCATTTACCAGGACCATAGCATCACCTAGTGTAATTCAGATGTTCTGGCAGCTCAGACCCTAGACCTACCACAGGCAACAAGCTTTTTGCTCATAACGCCCCAACGGGACAGAATGTCTCTCCATGGACCTCTTTCTGTTTCTTCAACTTTGGAAGCACTCTCAGGAGCTTGTTCCAATTTTCTGGCTTCTTACCCCTTTGAAATGATTGGAAAACCCAATGTAATAAGCAGTGCCATTCAAAAACTAATTTCATACGTATTTAATATGTATTGATTATTGAAACCCATTTGTTTCACACAGAATCTAAAGGTAAATTCGAGACAAAGTTGAACTCACTTTATTAGTTGTGGGGAGCCGAGACAATGCAGGGACTCAAAACAAGGACCTTGCCTGATGGCAAAACAAAACCTGAAAGCAGGTTCCTAACCAAGGAAGGGAGCTCACCTGAATGGTACATGCCGAACGTGGGCTTCTGTTCCGGATAAAAAGCTCACCTGAACAGTACAAGCCGAAGGTGGGCCTCTGGTCAGGAAAAAAGCTCGCCTGCACGGTACAAGCCAAGGGCAGGCCTCAGGTTACACAGCTCTCATTTTGATGTTGATGGGAAAGAATTGGGGCTTTCCTGGGAAAACAATTTCCATGTTTGCACCAGAGAACATGGATTGTTTCTCTGGTGACCTAGTCTTTCCTGTTGTTTTATTTGTTACTCAGTTTTCCTCAGTCTTTCCTGATTATTTGCTTACTATTCTTATTTTCCATTCTTATTTTCCTGTGGTGATTGGTGATTTAACAAAGTTACAACAATAATATAATAAGAATTTCACCCCAAAGGACTTTCCCCTATTTAAATCCAACTTAGTTAAAACATAGTGTTTATCTACTAACTAGTTATATAGTAAACTTTAGACTTAGGATATTAATGAGGTCCATAGAAGTTAGACATATATTGTCCACGAAACCTAGCTGTGAGTTTTGTCCTTGATTTTAAAAGCTTTTAAGTGATAGCTGGTTAAGTTGGTTTATATTTACTTACACTGTCTCCCTGCCATAACGCTTTGAAGATAAGCACCAGTCTACAAACAAGGTTTGTGAATGCCAAATTCTTGTGTCTGTGGCCTCTTCAACTTGTAAAGACTGGCTGGCCATGGATGATTTGTATTGAGTCTCCTCCTTTCCACATGATGTATTGTACCTAATTGCCCTTAAATTGTACCCACTAAGTTTAGTTAAGATAAAGATCTTAAAACATGATGTATAGCTGCTATACCATGTAATAGTTTACCAACGTACTTTTAACACTGTGATGTAATCTGTAGTGAAAAGCTGTCTATATAATCAACCACTTATGCCAATAAAATTTGATCAGTCCAGCGCCCTGAAAGAAGGGGCAAAGAGGCTGTCTCCATATTGCACATTTTTGCCGACGCCGTCCACCTCCGATCGGGAAAAAGTGTACACTCCCTGTCCGACGGAGCTGGCCTACGGCAATTAGTAATTGTGTCATTGAAGTTAATTGCCATGTACATACAACTTCTTAATCATGAACAATAATTTTATTGTTAGTAAGATCTTTCCATATTGATCCCAGTGGAATGGAAGTCACATACACCGCTTCCTGCTCCACGTTTGCCACACAATTTGTCAGAGTGCTGGAAGGAAGCGTTGATGGCGAACTTGTGGGTCAGCGTGACAGGCCACAGGGTACCCAGATAGTTGGTCAAACATTATCCTGGATGCTTCTCTGAGAGTGTTTTGCGATGAGATTCACACTGGGGTCAGTGCTCTGAGGGTGTCCTCTACAAGGTCGGTAGGCCTCACGCAATCTACTGAAAGCTTGAATAGAAGAGCAAAAGGCGGACCCTCTCCCAGCAAGAGATAACTGCCCTGCCTAATGGCTTCCAGCAGGGTTTGGGCTCCACAGGTGTGGGCCCTGCCAGCCTTCAAGGTATCTCTTTCTCTGTCTCAGTCTCTGTCTGTGTGTGTCTCTCTCTCTAAAGATATATATATATATAACTGGAATTGTTCCTCTGCCATTTCATGTACATAATGGATTGCCTATGGCCAATTAAATTAAAAATTCAGAAAGGTAGCATACGATGAATGTAAAGTAAAAAGCATGAATACTACATGGTACATGCGATACGTGATTGGGACAAATGTAATGGGCCTTTGGGGAATAACCCAAGTTTGAGAAACAATGCCATAGTATGTTCTCCAATCCTGGCAAAGGATTTCATTTCTGCCTTTTCAGAGATTTAGCTCTCAAGAATTCTACAGCTCCCCATTCAGTGCTGGCCCGGAACGATCCTCTTTTCCGTACTGTGCACTTGGGCACTGAAATCTTATTCACGGGCCGTGGCTGATGAGGGGTGAGGGGTCCTGTGTGGTTTGGGAATCAAGCTACACGCCTGGCTTTATGTCCCTGTGCAACGTAGGAACATGTTTGTTATTGGAACCAGCATGTTCCATCTCCCCCTGACCCCAACACTCCCCTAGACTGCCGTCATGTGCTTCACATTCCTTTATCAGGAAATAAACCCTGTTTTCCTATGAGCAAATGGGTTTAAATGGCATGAGACCTAAAAGAAATGTAAGGCACCGTTGAAGACTCACACCATCACAAAGAAGTGACAGAGTGTAGGTACGGGGAGGAGGGAGAGGATCAGATACTAAGCTCTGAGATCTAGGGCTGAGCTTATAAATTTGCTTTCTCCCATTCTCTTTCCAAATGTGTTTTAGTTCTTTAAAAGATGGTAATTTTATTTTTTCATTTTTAAGTTTAATTCTTAAATGTAAATTTTAAACATAATTTTAATTTCTTTGTAATTTTATTTGTTTAAATTTATGTTTATGCTTACTCTCTGTCTTCTCCTTCAGCCCTCCACATTATCCTCACACTCTCCAATATGTAACTCTTTTTTTTAAATGATTTTTTTTCCATCATAGCTATTTTATACAGTTCTCTCAATTTACCAGTACACAGCAAGGTGACCCCCCAATGTATAACTCTTGACTGTCCAATTTGGTACATTGACACAACATCAATGCATTTAGGGATTCATCTTTTCACATTTATAAATATTCTGGAATTCCCATCATAACTCAGTGGAAACGAATCTGACTAGCAACCATGAGGTTGCAGGTTCGATGCCTGGCTTGCTCAGTGTAATAGGGATCCAGGGTTGCCCTGAGCTGTGGTTTAGGTCACAGTCATGGATCAGATCTGGTGTTGCTGTGGCTCTGGCATAGGCCGAAAGAGGCTACAGCTCGGATTGACCCCTAGCCTGGGGACTTCCATATGCCATGGGTGTGCCCCTAAAAAGACAAAAAGGAAAAAAAAAGAAATTCTTCCTGCAGTCAGAAGGGCAGACAAATTAACTTAAAATTAAATTGCAAATTAAGTGTTTACAGTGATGTTGCTCGAGCCTCCTTCCTTGTGTTGGCGAAATAACCAGGAAGCTTTTTGAAAATGTGGCTTTGTAAATGGGAAAGGAGGATGAAGAGAAGGGAAGGAATAGAAAGAGGGAACACTTGAAACCTCTGAAACAGTCACCAGCTATGCTCCAGAAATCAAGGATCATGGAATTAACCTAACATCACATCTCATCAGTTAAACAGGTTAGGTTCCCAGAACTGTCATTGCTCCTGTCAGGAAGGAAGAGCTTTGTCCAGATTACTGCTGACCGTGACCATCCAGGAACAGAGCCATCACTACTGCACCTTCAGGATAGGTGTCTACCAGCAGTGCTGTCACCAAAAGGTTTATATAGACTATATCGGAGAGCAAAGAGAAGGGACTTTACTCAACAGGTTATTACTACCCAGAGCTCCACATCACATCTAAAATTAAATCCTTAGAGAAATGTCTGATTTCTGTCATCCAAAGAATTTAAGACTTAGCTGCTCAAATAGGATTAACAGTGTCAGACACTCCAGCTTTGAAGAATTTCCCTCTGAGGACACCATTCCAGAAAGGGTGCTCATTGTGACAGTGAAGGCGCCAAAGTCCCAGCAGTCCTGGTGCCCCAACCTGTGAGGCAGCAGTCATTTTATAGGTTGCGGTAGTGAACTTGAACACTCAGGGTTCCTCAAGATCATCTACAGGAAGAGCTGCCACAAGATGAAAAAATGGCATCTAGGAGTTCCTGTCATGGCTCAGTGATTAACAAACCCAACTAGCATCCATGGGGACACAGGTTCCATCCCTGGCCTTGCTCAGTAGGTTAAGGATCCTGCATTGCCATGAGCTGTGGTGTATGTCGAAGACGTGGCTCAGATCCCACATTGCTGTGGCTGTGGCTTAGGTGCCAGCTACAGCTCCACTTGGACCTCTAGTCTGGGAACCTCCATATGCTACATGTGCAGCCCTCAAAGACCAAAAAGAAAATGGCATCTAATAATTAAAGTTCCTCCATATTTGAGCATCTAAGACATGAGACATGGAACACAAAATACTTTATACACACACACAAACACACACACCACTCACATGTGTTATCTTTCTATCTATCTATCCTCTATCTACATATCTAAAGAGCTTGGATTTATGGTCTTAAGACTCAATAATGCCAGGTTTAACCCTACTGTCTCCATTCTCTAACTTTCTGAGGGTTTTACTGTGAATCATTCTTATAAGACAAATGACAGGAAAACATTTTTAAAAATTCTGTCCAATTTCCACTTCAATATTTTATCTCATGTTTTACTACTATATGTGTACACCATTGAATGAAATATTCCGTGAAAATTAAGATTCTACAATAAAATAGGAAAGAAAGAACAATAAGTAAATCAGAACCATGGTAAGACATCCCTGACACTTTTAGTGAAATGGTAACCGCGAGTACCTTTGAATTTCTGACTTTTGTTTTTATTTCTGAGTATAAGGCTCACTCTCCATTATCCTTCCATAATCTTGATGAATTGGTTAAGTTACTATACATTCATGTGGTTGAATTTTTAAGGCCGTTAAAGAGAATTTTAAGTTATTTTACTATAATCAAAAAGATTCAAATTATAGGTGTTCCCTGCTACCTATTAGTTAAGGATTCTATGTTGTCACTCCTGTGGCTCTGGTTCAATCCCTGGCCCAGGAAGTTCCACATGCCACGGGCATGGCCAAAAAAGAAGATACTTTTTTTTTTTTGGCTTTTTCGGGCTGCACCCACAACATATGCAAGCTCCCATGCTAGGGGTTGAATCGGAGCTATGCTGCTGGCCTACACCACAGCCACAACAATGCAGGATCTGAGCCACATCTGCTGCCTATACCACAGCTCATGACAATGCCAGATCCTCAACCCAATGAGCGAGGCCAGGGATCAAACGGGCATCCTTATGGATCCTGGTCACTTTCATTAACCCTGAGCCATGAAGGGAACTCCAGAAGACAGTATTTTTTTTTTTTTTTTTTTTTTTTTTTTGTCTTTTGTCTTTTGTTGTTGTTGTTGTTGCTATCTCTTGGGCCGCTTCCGCGGCATATGGAAGTTCCCAGGCTAGGGGTTGAATCGGAGCTGTAGCCACTGGCCTACGCCAGAGCCACAGCAATGCGGGATCCGAGCCGCGTCTGCAGCCTACACCACAGCTCACGGCAACGCCGGATCGTTAACCCACTGAGCAAGGGCAGGGACCGAACCCGCAACCTCATGGTTCCTAGTCGGATTCGTTAACCACTGCGCCACGACGGGAACTCCAGAAGACAGTATTTTTAAGATAACAGTAATACCCAAAAGATCTACATTTTCAATGCAATCCTTATTAAAATCCCAAATGTGTATCTTGCAGAAATAGAAAATCTCATCCTGAAATTCATATACAACTTCAAGGAATCCCAAATAGCCAAATCAAGCTTGAAAAAGAAGAGCACATAAGGAGGTCTCATGCTTCCTGACTCAAAACTTAGTACAAAGCTACAAAAATCAAAACAGTATAGTACTGGCATAAAGACAGACATATAGATCAATGGAATAAACTAGGGAATCCAGAAATAAATCTTTCCCTATCCAGTCATTTTTTTTTCTTTTTATAGCTGCACCTGTGGCATATGGAGGTTCCTGGGCCAGGGGTCAAATAAGAGTTGTGTCTGAAGCTTAAAACATAGCCATGGAAACACCAGATCTGAGCCACATCTGAGACCTATGCTGCAACTTACAGCAACACTGGATCCTCAACCCTCTGAGTGAGGCCAGGGATCGTACCTGCCTCCTCACAGAGAAAATGTCAGGTCCTTCCCACTGAGCCACAACAGGAACTCTGGTCAACTGATTTTTGACAAGGGCATCAAGGCCATTTAATGGGAAAAGGACAGTGTTTTCGACAAATGGTGCTGGGAAAACTAGATATTCACAGGCAAAAGAATTAATTTGAATCCATATCTTACACCATAAGCAAAAATTAACTCAAAATGCATCAAAGACCTAAATGTAAGAACTAAAAGTACAAGTTCCTTAGTAATAAATATCTATAGAACATTCCATCCCCAAACAGCAGAATACATGCTTTTCACATACACATGGAATGTTTTCCAGGATGGATCACATGCCGGGCCATAAAATGAGTCTCAACAAATTTAAGAAGATATAAATTGTATCAAGCATCTTTTCCAACTACAACAATATGAAACTAGAAATCAATTATAGAAAGAAAAATGGAAGAAGCACAAGTAAATGAAAACTAAACAACATGCAACTGAAAAACCAATAGGGCAAAAAAGACATCAAAGAGAAAAGTCAGAAAAAAAACCTTAAGATAAGAGAAAACAAAAACATAAGTTTCCAAAATCTATAGGATGTAAGACAAGCAGTTCTAAGAGGGAATTTTATAGCAATACAGGTCTACTTCAAGAAATAAGACTCTCAAATGAGCAGCCTAACCCAACATCTAAAAGAATTTTTTAAAAGAGCTACATTAACAAAAGGAAGGGTAAAAATCACGTGGTCATCTCAACAGATGCAGAAAAAGCATTTGACAAAATTCAATACTAACAAAGACTTTCAACAAAGTAGATATAAAAGGAACCTACCCCAACATGATAAAAGCCATTTAAAACAAAACCACAGATACCATCATACTCAATGGTACTTACTCTACTATAGATAATCAATAAGGACCTACTGCATAATATAGGAAACTCTATTCAATATTCTGTAGTAACCTATATGGGAAAAGAATCTGAAAAAGAATGTCTATATGTATATGTATAACTGAATCACTTTGCCGTATACCTGAAATTAACACAACATTGAAAATCAACTATACTCCAATATAAAATAAAAAATTAAATTAAAAAAAGTGTTTATGCAACTTAAAAAAAAAAACTAACTGAAACTTTTCCTCTAAAATCAGGAACAAGACAAGTTCCTATTTACCATATCTATTTAACATAGTGTTTGTAATTTTAGCCACAGCAATCAGGCCAAAATAATAATAATATTTAATAAAAGAATAGAAAGACATAAAAGGCATCCAATTGGAAGGGAAGAAGTAAAACTGTCACTGTTTGTAAATGACATAATATAGAAAACCCTAAAGTTTCTACCAAAAACTACTGGAGCTAATAAATGAATTTAGTAAAGTTATAGGATTCAAGATTAATATACAGAAATCTGTTGCTTTTCTTTACACTAATAGTGGGCTATTAGAAAGAGAACGCAAGAAAACAATCCTGTTTAAAATCACATCAAAAAGAATAAAATGCCTAGTAATAAACTTACCAAGGTAGTGAAAGACATATATTCTGGGGAGTTCCCGTTGTGGCTCAGCGGAAAGGAACCTGACTAGTATGATATGTCTGATAAGGGGTTAACATCCAAAATACATAAAGAGCTCATATGACTCACCAAAAAAAAAAAATTAGAAAAGGTTATTTTTAAAACTGAGTGGGGGAGAAGAGGAAATCTAGAGCTTTTTTTTTTGTTGGTCTTTTTGTCCTTTTTTAGGGCCACTTCCTGTGGCATATGGAGGTTCCCAGGCTAGGTCTAATCAGAGCTCTAGCCGCCAGCCTACACCACAGCCACAGCAACACCAGATCCTTAACCCACTGATTGAGGCCAGGGATCGAACCCGAAACCTCATGGTTCCTAGTCGGATTCATTAACCACTGAGCCATGACGGGAACTCCAGAAATCTAGAACATTAATAATTTTTCATTAATGATTTTTACTCCAGGAGTTTACTTGGATTTTATGGATTTTACTTAGGCTAGAATTTTTAAATAAAAAATTAATTTTTTTCTAAAAAATTACTCTAGAAGCAATAAAAATCTTGATTATCTTTAAAATTATTAAAGAAATCAAAACAATAGATTAAAATATCCTAACAGGCATCACAATGGACATGAGCAGTAGAACATGAATTTAAAGAAATAAAGATATAGTCTTTTCATCCACTGTATCAAAGGCAATTTAAACAAGATTCGTGAAATGTTTATCATAAGACCCTAAAATTCTGGATCAAATGGGAAGAGTCGCACATACACACATGCACACACCCCACACGCCTATACACCCCCACCACCACAGCAAAAACACTGATCAGCTACAGTTACCAAAAGCAAATTTCACCAAATGACAAAAACATGAAACTGAATTTACATTTAACCATAATGCTGAAAGGAAGGTATGTTACTCAGGGAATGGAATCCTGCCACAGCGTAGGGTTTGATCCTTGCTCCTCTTTCTGAGGCCTCAGGAAGCTTGGAATCAAGGGTGATTCTAGACCAGAGAGAGGCAGTATGCCCACTTCAGAAATGCCACTTGTCTACCACATATTATTCCAGGCAGAGCAGGGGTGAAGATTAGCAAGGATGCAAAACAGGACGCAGTAGCCCAATTTAGAACCCATGGTTTATGATGCCATATTTGTTCTTGTTTCATGGTCCTGAAAGTTTGGGGGACCGGCAGTGATCTTGGTGGGTGGGCATTTCTTCTGGCAGCACAAGGGTTACTGCACAGGTGGGCACTGGAAGTGGGCATGGTTCAGGACTCCTGAAGAGTAGGCAGGAGGTGGTTCTCAGGCTGCCAGGTCTCAGGGAAAGGGTGTGGAACACACAGTCATAAGGAAGGCATTAAGAAATCAAAGCAGATCTTTGAAAGTCAAAGGGATAATTACACAGTCCTTTACACAAGCTTTGGCTTCTCTGACTATAGGAGTGTCCCTTTACAGTCATCTTATTATTTGGGACAGTTGCCTCTTCCTTTGCAACTGATGCAATCAGTTTTCATTAAGAGCTGCCACTGAGCACACGTGAGAGAAAAATGTCTACTGATAGGAGAGAGGTTAAGAGAACTTCTTACCTGAATGCTGACTTTGTGTGTCTCCTTGAGTGCAGTGAGTCCACCTCAACTTGTTTTTATGTATTAATTTTTTTCTTTTTATGGCCGCATCTGTGGCATATGGAAGTTCCCAGGCTAGGGGTTGATCGGGAGCTGCAAATGAGGCCTACGCCACAGCCACAGCAATGCCAGATTCGAGCCCTATCTGCAATAGATGCCAAAGCTTGTGGCAACTCCAGATCCTTAACCCACTGAGTAAGGCCAGGGATTGAACCTACAGCCTCACGGAGACTACATCAGGTTCTTTATCCAGGATCTACAATGGGAGCTCCTTAAAATCATATCTCTGGATACTCCTAAAATGATCACGGGAAAGGGGAGAGTCCTCTGTCTCTCACTCATTTTCACTTCCCATTAATTAATTTTTTTTGAGGTTTAAGTGTTTTACCTTTTACTATTTTTTTCTACTGTACAGCATGGTGATCCAGTTACACATATATGTATACACTCTTTTTTCTCACCTTACATGTTCCATCATAAATGACTAGACAGAGTTCCCAGTGCTACACAGCAGGATCTCATTGCTAATCCATTCCGAAGGCAATAGTCTATATTTGTTAACCATTAATTTATTTTCTCCTATGAACTTTAATACAATACTTCAAAAATGGGGCAGGGGGGACCTTATCATTCTCTGCAACTTCCAGTGACCAAAGGATGCCATTAAATACAATTTGGGCCTCCAGATTAACCAAACGCTTTGGAGTACCTGAAGCATGATACGACTCCTCCACCCTCTATCACCAAGAGACTCTCTAGATTCCCCAAAGCTGATGGGGAACTGAGATGGAGGCCATACTGCAGAGGACCCTAATGAAAACAGAACAGCCCAAGCCTGGGCACTTCCAAATTCTGCACAACTCAATTCAATTCACCTGAAACGCTAAAAAGGACTTGGCATGTACCCAGTACTGGAAGCATTCCATACAAAGATCCTCTTCCCTGGGGCACATGCTTAGTGAGACATTGTCTTAAGTGGGACCCTGCCTTGTCTTTTCAGAACCTTGTCCCAGTTTCAAGATAGGAATGTTCTTTAATTGGTAATTAACAGAGCACTTGATTGAATGGGGTTGACACCACTTTCACATCATCTCAGATTATCCGCATCATAAGCCTGGCCGCTCTTTTTAGCTCTCCTTGCCTGGTTACCTTGACCCTACCCTAGACATCTCTCCAAGTCACATTTGGAACACATTCCTCTTCAGTTGACCCCCTGCCCTTAGTCTCAACGCTCTAGATCACTCATGGGATATGTAACATTGAAAATACTCTCATTTTTTTTTATAATTAGAGACATATGAGTTATAATTTATAGAATTTATAATTAGAAGCATACCCAACAATGACAGCTGAGGCCACATTTTGAGACATTGCCTCCCTCCAGCTAGAGCACAGATGCTCTGAGCTTGGCTTTTTAGGGCACCACTGTGGGTGTTTGGAATTCACCAGAAACCTTCTGCATTTCAGGTCTCTAAGCCACAGACTCTGAGCCAGCACCAAGAATAATTCTCTTAGTTCTCTTATTGTGATTGTGTTCCACTTTTTTTTCTCCTACAGAATTATTCCCAAATGATCTCCTTCCATTTCTTTAGCTTTTTTTATGCTTCATCCTTAGCCCACTCTGCCAGGCCAGGGATCAAACCAGCAATGCCGCAGAGACCAGTGGCTCATTCACTCATAGCACCACTGGGGAACTCCCATGTCTTTAACTTTTGAAGGGCAAGTGTACATTTGAACCCTCGTCCCATCTCCGAAAAATCCAATTTCCGAATAACCTCTTAAGTTAGCCACTCAAAGGACTAATAAATCTGTAATTTTGTGTATTTAAATAATGACAATGTGATTATTAGGAAAGCCAGGAATAAATTCAGGAAAATGTTTCTGTCAAGTTATTCATAATTTGCTCATTATTATTAACTACCATTTTATTGGAGATAATTTTAGCCACAAATTATTGCCAAATTATTGTTATTAATTGTCGTGGCTTTAAAAACTCTTCCTAGTGATCATATTTCTCAAAGAGACTTACTATCACCTGTTTCTAGTTCCACTTTTACATATACTCGGGCAGAGTAGCTGGGTGGATCTCTGCGGTGAGATCCCATTGAGCCTTCCCAGCACAGCTCGTATCCTCACAGTCTCCTGGGTCTCCTTACTTGCTGGAAGACAATGGACATTCCTTTGGGGATACTGTCTCTAGGCTCATTCTTGGAGGCTCATCTCTCCCCAGGACTGCCGACAATACCCCAGCTCCTCAGCTTGCTCCATCTTTCCTCCAGAAAATTTACTTAAGGTCTTTTCCTTTTAGTAATTTCACTAATTTTACTGTTTATACTTAGTCCAAAGGAAAAAATTTTTTTTAATATTTATGTAGTAACTACTTATAAAGCATGAATATGGGCTTTATTAGTAGCAAAACCTGCCTTCCAACAGCTATAGGCTAGTGGAGGGACCGGAGAGGCAACAACCTGGGCTCTTGGGTACAGAGCTTCTGGTATGCCTGGTGATGCTGTAGCCAACACACACACACACACACACACACACACACACTGATTTCCCCTCCTCCAGCCTTCAGTAACTCCTACTGTCCCTGCCTCTTCCCGAATCCTCTTCCCACGGCTTCAGCTCACAAATTTAATCGGGAAAGAATAAGGACAAGCCCATCCCTCTTCTGGTGCTCACTTGAAATGTGCATCCTCCTGCTTTTCATTTCTGTCCCACACTGTAAGGGTTGCCTTATGAGGAGGGATCAAAGGAGTGAATGAAAGTTATTTAGAAAGGGGAGAATCTCCTAGGAAGGCAATGCTCCATTTTAATTTAATTTAATTTTTTTAATAGTCTCCCATTTGTAAACACAAATTCCTATTGCAGTATTTCCTGATGGTTGCACCAGTGTGACCTTAGAGAAAATGGTCTCGCATGTCAAACAACTTTTTACATTTTAACTGTTATCTATCTTAATCTACATTTGAAAAGTTCACATGTTGAATTTCAAATTTACATGATATACACTACTGCCTAAAATTACTGCAAGGTTTTTTGTTTTTGTTTTTGTCTTTTTAGGGATGCTGCTGCAGTATATGGAGGTTCCCAGGCTAGGGGTCCAACTGCAGCTATAGCCACAGGCCTACCCCACAGCCACAGCAATTCCTGAACTGAGCTGAATCTGCAACCTACACCACAGCTCACAGCAATGCCGCATCCTTAGCCCACTGAGCGAGGGATCAAACCTGTGTCTTCATGGATGCTAGTCAGGTTCGTTAACCACTGAGTCACAATGGGAACTTCATTATAATTTTTTAAAGTGTTGATTTGAAGGCAATTTCTGTGAAAACCATTAAGTATATAATAATGTTGGCAATATCCAAAAATAAGAAAAGTGGTACGGAATGCATTGACATTTGGGAAATACCTCCCTAATATATCCTCAAGTCCTTCCAGAATAATCTAATTTCTGCCCATTCAGAGATTTGTCTGCCACGAAAGGCCCCCACCAGTTTCCTGTCCTTCCCTGGTTCAGGACTCAGCATTGTTGCTTTTCCTCTGCATGCCTTTCACTGAGGCTGTTTCATTTTTTGCCCTCAATGGTTGAGGATCCCTAGCTTGTTTATGAAAGTACAGAAAGGGAGCCACTGAATCCCAGGTCACCTTCTGCTTACCCCATGCCCTACATGTCCTAAACTCCAGAAATAAAACAAGGTTCAACATGTACAAAACCTAAGACAAGTGTAAGACAATATATTTTTTTTAATTTTTAATTTTTTTTTAGGGCTGCTCCCGCAGCATATGGAGATTCCCAAGCTGGGGGTCGAATTGGAGCTGATGGCCTACCCCACAGCCACAGCAACGCTGGATCCTTAACCCACTGAGCAAGGCCAGGGATCAAACCTGCATCCTCATGGATGCTAGTCAGATTCGCTTCTGCTGAGCCACAACTGGGAACTCCCATGATACAGTATTTTAAGTTTGCACAGACACATGTCTGACTGACTGACACTAGGTTTAAAGAGGGAGCTTGTATAGCAGAATACAAGAGGCCTAATGCCTGCAGGATTGGTGTGTGTGTTTTCTCTTTCCAAACTTAGGCTCTAAGTCCCTCAAAGCAGGGAATTTCATCTTTAGCACTGTCTGCTCATTTAACATCTGTCTTCTCTTGATATTCCCCTCCAACCATATATACAGACCCTCTACCACCACCACCAAAGGCAAGTTCTAGGCAGACAAAGCTGAGACCTTGTTTGCCTCTTAATTATACAGCCACATGATCTAGAATAGAGTCTAGTGAATAGCAGATAGTGAATAAAAGTTTAGTGAACTAATTCTATTGGTCCCTTTCTCTCTCCTCCATCTCAGACATGACCCTATTTGAACTTATTTGATCTAGTGCGACCATCACAAATCCTTCCAAGAATGTAGTTTTCCAAAAAAAGAAGAAGACAAGCAGGACAGGGCAAAGAAGGAACACCCACACCCCTTTGCCCTCCAGCCGAGCTCTCAGCAGGGCAGAAACACTGAATCATCTAAGCTCCCACTCAGGGGAGCAGATGCCTGAACATCCCTTGCAAGGAAACAGGGAGTTTTGTGTGAGATCAGCATTGGTCATGACTATCAGGAATAAAGCCTCCACCCTAGACAGATAAAGGACAGACATCTGTAAACTGTGTCATTGCCACTGAGTCTAGGATGATTGGGACATACTCTTGGTTACGCCAAGGGACTGTCCCTAACAGAAAGTGCCTCCTCCTCGTATCCTTGTGACACACCGCAAACATAATTTCCTAGAGGAAGGCCTGATTCTACCATACAAAATTCGTGAATCATTTGCTTAAAACTGGATCACAATGACAGGGACAATGGTTTCCGACGGCACACCTCCCCAAAGGTGGCCACTGTCCGTGACAGGGAAGATGCTGGTCTCTCTTTGGGTTTGGTACCCCAGATGCCTCAAAGCAAAAGTCTTTCACAAGCTTGGTCCCTCAGGACCTACGAACTTCTCCTTGGGCACTGAGTCACCTGCAGGAGCAGCTGCCATCAAGCCAAGAGACTGCTAATGACTCCACCAGCCGCCTAGGCAGTGTTGACCCCTGAGGCTAACTGGCATAAACACCTGCTCCTTGGCTAATTAGGAGACCTTGTGAGCAGGTGACAGGGAGGGAGAGCCCAGGCTTCGTTCATGACTGGTGAGCTAATTAAGTGGGCAAAAGCCAAAACTGAACTCCGTCATCACAGTCTCAGTTCAGGGTGGGTTGGGGGTGGGGGGAAAAATACAGGAGTGAGGCGGAAACTCCCTGCATGGAGAGGGAAAAGTACAGAGTGGAGGAAATCTAGAGGTATAAAAATGTGCATAAATACAGTATGATAATGGTAATGGTGTGTACGTTTTCAAGTTTACGGATAAGGGAAGTCTGTGACAACAACAGCGCAAGAGCCTGGGATTAAGTCAGCAAAGTTAAATTATTCTGAGGGGCCTCGGGTTTTCTGAAAAAGAATGTAAGCACTCATGTCTATTAGATTATAAATGAAGGATGTTTATTGTCATCTCTGGAGCATCCTCTAAAAGAATTGTTTAAGAAAAAAAAAAAAAAAAACCTGGAAAACTAATGGGGAGGGAGGAAGTATAAGAACATTTAATTGACCTTGAAGTTCCCGTCGTGGCGCAGTGGTTAATGAATCCGACTAGGAACCATGAGGTCGCCGGTTCGATCCCTGGCCCTGCTCAGTGGGCTAAGGATCCGGCGTTGCTGTGAGCTGTGGTGTAGGTCACAGACGCGGCTCGGATCCCGCGTTGCTGTGGCTGTGGCTCCAATTCGACCCCAAGCCTGCGAACCTCCATATGCCGTGGGAGCGGCCTTAGAAAAGGCAAAAAGACAAAAAAAAAAAAAAAAAAAAAAAAAACTGGTTAGAAAGTCTCCATGATGCTATGCCCTGCCTTGGCCCACTCACTCTAATGCGATTTCCACAAATTATTTCTTCCTTAAAGAAAGCTTCTTTGCTTCCTTTTACTAATGCTTACCTTCTAGCTAGAGTTATATTTCACTGGTGTTTTCTTTTCCCTTCAAACACTCCCTGACACCCTCCTCCCTTTGTAAGCAATCTTTATTCCAAAGAGAAGGTCAAGGAGCAATAATCCAAAGGCCACCAGAAACTGTCACTAGACCACGTAACGCTGGCTTTGATGACTTTGAAATGATCTATGGAGGGAGTGTTATGGCAGCTGCCCAGCAGCGCTGCACCGCAATGTACTAGCTCTAGTGACAGCCCTGTGGCTGTAGTGTACCAGCTCCAGCAGCTCTGTAACTGCAGCATATCAGCTCTTTTACCCAGCGAGAAACCAAGCGAGCATTTGGAAAGTTGCAGAACTCAGGTTTATTTTGCAGGCAACCTCCAAGGAGATCGCTCTCCGGAGTCTGATCCCCCGAAGAAGGGTTTCACAAGGCTTTTATGGGCTACCTCTTCCAGGTCCATGCTTGGTTGGTCGGGCCAGAGTGAGATCAGGCAAGGTAGTAGATGCCGAAACAAGTTTACAGAAACAGGTGTGTGGGAGGGTGGGGTGGGGGGGGTAGTTAGGGGCAGTTGGCTGGACTTTCCTTGGTCATCATGGCCAGGGTCTCTCCTTTCTACCTTGTTATCTGGACATTTTCTCCTGCAGGAGAAATGGAAATTCTTTATCAACCGTCCCCTTTTTTTCCTAGCTAAACCTATAAGACCCCTTGTTATATCCTCTCAAGGGAGGACAGAGTTTTGAGGGTGTTAGCTGCTGTGACCTCCTTTGTCTGGCAAAGCAATAAAGCTTTTTTTTCTGCTTCACCCAAAACTCTATCTCTGAGACTTTCTTAGTTGGTGCCGGTGTACAGAGCCCAGGTTTCAGCTACACTATCACCAAGAAGGCACAAATCTCCACAAAGACCCTTCAGTCTCAAGCTCTAGAGAAGGGGCAGCAAACTCTCTGGCCCCCAGTCCACAGATAAAGATCCATCTTGGCTGGGGCAAGTAGCAAAAAAGAGCCATTTATTCCTAAGGGAGATAGAGGAAGAAGTCTTGGTACTAAATTGTAACTGAGCAGGAACCCATGGGGTTTTCCCAGGCAGGCCCTTCCCCTGTATCCTCTGCTTTAGCTCCAGTCTGAGGTACCTAGATAATCATATCTGATGCATGATTGTATTACAGAAACTAAAACCATCACCAGCAAAAGGAAGAAATTAACTACTTGATGATCCTGTTGTCCCCAGGCCTCCCAGCCCTAAGGATTTATGATGTTAATTCCTGTGACCCCGTCCTGTTTCCTCACCATCAGCCAATCAGAGAGTTGTGCATGAGCTGTTCACTTACCCTGCCACCCCATGCCTCAACTGGCTTTTAAAATGCTTTACTGAGTGGAAACGAATCTGACTAGGAACTGTGAGGTTATGGGTTCAATCCCTGGTCTCTCTCAGTGGGTTAAGGATCCGGCATTGCCATGAGCTGTGGTGTAGGTGGCAGACAAGGCTTGGATCCCACATTTCTGTTGCTGTAGCATAGGCTGGCAGCTGTAGCTCCGATTTGATCCCTAGCCTGGGAAACTTCCATATGCCTTGGGAGTGGCCCTAACAAGCAATAAGTAAATAAAATGCTTTACAATCTTCAGTTGGAGGTTTGGGCTTTCTGGGGGACACAAGCCAGGTCTCCTGGCATGGCCTGCAATAAACTTTCCTCTGCTCCAAACTCTGATGTTTCTGTTTGGCCTCACTGTGCATGACGCACATGAACTTGTGCTAACGAATTCCTGTACTGATATCATTAGAGGTCTCTTATCCTAGCAGAGGGCAGAAATTCTCTGTCACAAAGATCTGCCAACAGTACAAAGAATAGTTTAGCTGCTGCAGGGACTAGGTATGAGGTCACTGAGAAAGCTTCATACTGAAGACCCAAGCCCTGGGGCTCTGCTTGCTGCCAGAACTGCCAAAACTCGGACATAGAGTTTTGGGCTAAGGAGAAAAAATAGCTTTACGGCTTTGCCAGGCAAAGGAGGGTCACAGCAGGCTAATGCTGATATCGGAAAGACAATACCGGAATCAGGATTCTTGATCACGGCAGTCAAAGAATGAACTCCGTGAACACACGGGCAGCAAGCAAGCAAAATCTTTATTAAAGGAAAGCAGATAGCTCCCAGGGCTGCTGAGAGGGGGGAGAAGAGCCCCCCTTCTCTATTGTCCTATAGGGGGTTTTATTTCTTAAAGATGGGGGGGACAAACATGGGGTCCAGAAAGCTGTGGTTTTCTCCCATTGTTCAGTGACCTATATCAGTTCTTGTCCAACAGGGCTTGTGGGGTTGGAGATGTCCCGAAAGTTCTATGGGTTTTTTTATGCTTTTCTTTCACCATCCCTTTCAGTCCTTTACTATCAGTTGGGGAGTGGGCTAGAGATTCCCATTTTCTATAGTAAACAAAGTCTGTGGGGAATGCGCATTTCCTATAATAAAACAAGACCTGTGGGGATGTTACTCCCTGGAGCCCTTAAGCCACAAATGTTAATCAATGGCCATTTCAAAGAATGCATCGAAGCCCATGCTCCTTCATTGACTCCCTGAGTTAATATTCTGCCTCAATACCTTAAAGACTGCACCCCCATTTAGGAGAGATTGGGAGGTGGTTTTATAGTTTAGGGAGTGAAAAATAGGGCTGCAGATAAAGATCAGGGTAGAGACAAGATTGCATTGTTTTCAAAGCTGGTGTTTCAGTGGTCGGGTGGTCTTCTTTCTGGAATAAAGAATGCTTCATAAACATCTTCCATTTGTTGAGGGTTTTATTTCTGAAGAAGAACTCAAAGATATTGTTATGGATATTCCTTGAGGTGGGACCATGTCCCTGCCCAAAAGCTGCACTGTTGTTTCTTTTTCTTTTTTTTTTTTTTTAATTGTTATTTCCCCCAACACAATTTTTTTTCCCCATGGTACAGCATGGGGACCCAGTTACACATCCCTTTGTCATGCTCTGCTGTTTCTTGACAGCTCCTCCCTGATCTCTGCATCCCCTCCCTTCCCGGATTAGCAACTGGAACTCAGGAAAAGTCATGGAAGCTGAAGTTTATTCCCTGAAAACAAGAAATGGGGGACACAGAAAGCTGGTGTGCCCAGGAACCCACAGGGCCCTGCTTGGTTTCATGCCGAAGACTGAGGATGGACCAGGACAATGAACACTGCCTTCGTCTCCTGTCCCTACCCAGGCTCATAAGCATCATAAGAAGTAGTAGTAGTCTACCAGCGGAGGAGAGGCCAGAGCAAAGAAAGAGACCAACTGAGCTGAAGGTGGAGTAGAAAAATGGAGAAAAACCCTCCAGTGTTGCAGCCACTACCCTGAGCACAAGATAATTTTTGATAGAAGAATTTGTCTTTTAGTCTTTTTTTAGGGCCGAACCTATGACATATGGAGGTTCCCAGGCTAGGAGTCTAATCAGAGCTGTTGCTGCTGGCCTATGTCACAGCCACAGCAATGTGGGATCCAAGTCTTGTCTGCGACCTACACCACAGCTCATGCCAATGCCAGATCCTTAACCCGCTGAGCGAGGCCAGGATCGAACCCACAACCTCGTGGTTCCTAGTCAGATTCGTTTCCGCTGCACCCTGACAGAAACTCCCCAATTTTTGATAGAAGAATTTGAAATCTGAAGTGCATAGACATAACCATAGCAGTGACAACAACAAAAAATCCCAAATACACCTCAACTCCTTAGTAGATTGACTCAATCCTCATACTAACAGCCTAGAAAAGAGGTGTGCAATTTTCTAGATGTAAAACTATTTACCTCAGATATTAAAAAAGGTATTTCAAAAATAGAAAAAGGTAACATGAGAAAAAGAATGTAAACATATGTATGACTGGGTCACTGTGCTGTACAGCAGAAATTAACAGAACATTGTATATCAACTATAATAAACATTTTTTAAAAAGATAGGAAAAGGTCAATCCATCAGAGTATAACAATTCTAAATTTTCATGACCCAAATAATATAACTTAAAATATGTAAATAGTTGACAGAAATAAGTGAAGAAAGAGATAATTCATAATCATAGTGGGAGACTTTTACACACATTTTGCAATAACTGGTAGGATAAATAGCTATAAATCAGTAAGGATAGAAAACTTGGAATGGAGTTTCCTACATGGCTCAGCAGTTAACAAACCCGACTAGGATCCATGAGAATGCAGGTTCAATCCCTGGCCTCGCTCAGGGGGTTAAGTATCCGATGTTGCTGTGAGCTGTGGTGTAGGTTGCAGACACAGGTCAGATCCCGAGTTGCTGTGGGTGTGGTGTAGGCCAGCAGCTGTAGCTCCAAGGTGACCCCTAGCCTAAGAACCTCCATAGGCCATGGGTGCAGCCCTAGAAAGCAAAAAATATATATATAATTAGCACACTTGGCCCAATTGACAGGTCAAGAAATCACACACAATATCTAAAGGATGCACATTCTTTTAAAATGCATGTGGAACATTATTTTTAATGACCACATGCCTGGCATTGAAAGGATGAAAATGCGACCTAACCCTCCCAGAACCCAGGAAGTTAATAAAAAGCTCTAAATGCCCCCGAATTCCAGACCCTGCTCGCTGCCAGTAAATAGGTAGAAGGTCACACTTCTTATTGTTCCTGGCCTAAGTAAGATAACAGGAAATGAGTTGACTAATCGCTTATCTGGATTCTGTAAAACTGACTGGCACCATAGAAGAATTGATTACACATTGAAAGCCCTAGTGACCTATCTCAACTGCAATCTGTCACTCTGCCCAGGAGCCCGCGCAGATGCGGACCTCCGGAGCTGTTTTAAAATGATTGGTCCACGGAGCGCGGGCTCTCGATATTTTAAAATGATTGGTTTACAACGCACAGGCTTTGTTGTGAACCCCATAAAAGCTGTCCCGATTCTGCACTCGGGGCCGCAGTCCTCTACCCCTGCGAGGCGTACGACTGTGGGCCCCAGCGCGCTTGGAATAAAAATCCTCTTGCTGTTTGCATCAAGACTGCTTCTCGTGAGTGATTTGGGGTGTCGCCTCTTCCAAGTCCGGACGAGGGGGATTTTCACTCGACTGGCCTTTCAGCATAAACCAAGTTTCAAATATGTTCAAGTTTGAATCTTTCCGAACTATATGACCATGTAAAATAGAGCTAGAAGTTAAAAAATAAAATATAACCAGAAAATCCTCAAGTGCTCGAAAGTTCAGCATTACGCTTCTAAATAACCCTTGAGTTGAAAAAGGAATCACAGTGGAACTGATTTTTTAAATTTTAGTTTAATCATAATAAAATTAAAATTTATCAAAATTTATTAAGTATAACAGGATCACTTTGCTATATTCCAGAAACTAACACACATTATAAATAAACTCTACGTCAATTAAAAAATTAAAAAAAAACAAAATTTATTAAATATAGCTAAGAACTGATTAGAGAGAAATGTATAATATAGAAATAAATGCATAGGTTTAGATAGAGGAGCACGAAAATTAATAACCTAAGTTTGGAGGAACCTAAGCAATAACTTAGCAACTTCAGAAGCTGGTAAAGAAAGAACAAGTTAAACCCCAACAAAGAAAAAAGAACATGGAAAATCGACAAAGACCCAAACTGGTTCTTTGGAAAGGCCAGCATAACTGATAGAATTATATGGAAACTAACCAGTAAAATGGGAGAAAGCACACATTACTAACAGTGGGAATGAAAAATAAAACAGATGTTAGCAATAGAAGATTTTTATATAGCTTGTGGGCCCAATCCAGCCTGCTGCCTGTTTTTTAAAACTTTTAAAAAATATTTTTGCAAACAAAGTTTCATTGGGACACAGCCACACTCATTCATGGTATATAATGTCTATGGCTGCTTTCTTGCTAAACAGAATTGAATGGTGGCAACAAAGACAATATCGCCCTCAAAACATAATTTTTTCAATTAAAGTATGGGTGATTTACAATGTTGTGCCAATTTCTGCTGTACAGCAAAGAGACCCAGCCATATATATATAACATATAACTTTTCAATATTCTTTTCAATCATGGTCTATCCCAGGAAATTGGATATAGTTCTCTGTGCTGCACAGAAGGACCATATTGCTCATTCATTCTAAATGTAATAGTTTGCACCTATTAACCCCAAACTCGCAGTCCATCCTACTCCCTCCCCTCTCTCTCTTGGCTACCACAAGTCTGTTCTCTATGTCTATGAGTCTGTTTCTGTTTTGTAGATAGGTTCACATGTGCCATATTTTAGATTCCACGTATAAGTAATATCATATGGTATTTGTCTTTCTCTTTCTCACCTATTTCACTTAGTATGAGAATCTCTAGTTGCATCCATGTTACTGCAAATGGCATTTTTTTTCTTTTTATGGCAGAGTAGTATTCCATTTTGTATAGGTACCATATCTTCTTAATCCATTCATCTGTCGAAGGACATTTAGGTGATAGCAAGAAATTCTTCCTGAAAGAATTATTGGACAAAGAAGAATTTTGTGTTTCTCATTCTCTTTAATTTTAGGTTACAACTCTATTTTCTCATTCAAACTTCTAAACAGTCCATCACAATCAAGTCAAAATAATCCAACACATTTCCCAATCCTCATATTCTATTGAATCATACTTGCTATCAACCAATTAAATCCTGACACCTCTGAGACCCATACCCCATAGAAGACACAAAGAAATCACACTAACCAAGTTCTCCAGAGCAAATCTGCAATCAAGGTCAAGTAGATGGAAGCCACACAGTAGACAGACCCCCTTATAGAGGCAGCTGCCTCACTCAAGGAGAAGCAGAAAAGCCCAAGACTGGGCAGATTCAACTATTTCACAGCCAAAATGCAATCCAGCTGAAATTCCAAACTGACTTGACATAGTCCCTAAATTCTAAGGAAGCTCAACCTTTAGGACCCTTATCACTAGGACAATTATTTAGTGACTCACCTGAGATCCTCTTTCTCTGGAAAGAGCAACCACTTGTAGCAGCTGAAAAATTTAGAGTTCTCTATTTTGCCACTAACTAGACACCTGAGAGCTTTCAGATCCATCCCTGTTCACCCTTTGATACCTGTCATTCAGCTCTGCATCTGGAAAGAAAGGTGCTAAAGCTCATGGAGCCCGTCTACCCACATCCTCATGGATACTACTTGGGGTCATTATTGCTGAGCCACAACAGGAACTCCCTAGATTCCTAGGTTTTAGTTTGACTCCATAGATCAATTTAGGAGAAAACTGACACTTTTACAACGAGTCCTTTATTTTTTTATTTTATTTTATTTTGTCTTTTTGCCTTTCTATAGGGCCACTCCCATGGTACATGGAGGTTCCCAGGCTAGGGGTCTAATTGGAGCTTTAGCCTCTGGCCCACACCAGAGCCACAGCAGTGCAGGATCTGAGCCATGTCTGTGACCCACACCACAGCTCATGGCAACACCAAATCCCTAATCCACTGAGCAAGGCCAGGGATTGAACCTGTAACCTCATGGCTCCTAATCAGATTTGCCAACCGCTGAGCCACTACGGGAACTCCCAAAAATGAGTCCTTTAATTCATTTACATATTTTTCATGATTTCTCACCATTGACACCTTGCACAAATGTTTTTATATTTATTTCTATGCCCTTAACATATTCTTATAGTTGTATTTTCTAAGTACCCATTTCTAACATATAGGAAGATGATTTGTTTTGTTTCCTGATTTTGTACCCAGCATTTTTTAAATGAAGTATAGTTAATTTAGAATATAGTGTTAGTTTCAGGTGTACAGCAAAGTGACTGAGTTATACATATTTTCTCTGATTCTTTTTAATTATAGGTTATTAAAAGATATTGAACATAGTTAGTTCCTGTAAATCCTGGTTGCCTATCTATTTTATACATAATGGTATGTATCTGTTAAGCTCATAATCCTAATTTCTCTCTCCCTTCATTTCCTCTTCGGTAACCATAATTTTGTTTTCATTGTCTGAAAGTCTTTTCAATTTGTATAATAATTTACATTTGTATTATTTTCTTAGTTTCCACATATAAGTGACATCATATATTTGTCTTTGTCTTACATAACTTAGTATCATATTCTCTAAATCCACCATGTTGCATCAAATGGCAATATTTAATTCTTTTTATGGCTGACGTCAAACTAAAGGCCACTGAAAACCCATTTGGGCTAAACATTTGTGAATAAATTAATTTCATTGAGTATGCTGAGATTAATATATTCTTTTCTACTTTTTAAAGATAACGAAAGTGAGGCTGAGAGAACTACACTCTTTTCAGAGGCAAAGGACATAGAAAGATGCACCAAAAAAAAAAAAAGGGAAGGAAAAAATGAGATTTTCACCATGGAACATGCGGTTTATTGCAGAAATGGAAAAACAGACACACTAAAGTGCTTACAAGCTTGAGATCATAGCTCAGATCACAGGCAGGCAGATGGCAGAGCCCCATCCGGCGATGACGCTGCTGCTCTTCCAACACCATGCTATGAGCCTGGGGAACCAAGCCTTTTCTCTGTCAGCTGTGAATCCAGGAGGGAGGTTGAGAAGGATGCAGTCTATCACCATGGCCAAAGGGAGGACGAGGGAGCCCTGGGACCAAGAGGAGCCTGGATCCCGTTGTTGCATGGTCCTGAGGAAGTCTGCTGCTCTTACAGGCACTTGGGTGGACACTTCTGCTGGCAGGGTGGGCACGGTGGGCACGGTGGGCACGGTGGGCAGGGTGGGCATTTCTGCTGGCATACTGGAATTGGGCACACCACAGGTGGGCAAGGAGGTGGACATGGCTCAGGGCACTTAGGGGGTGGACATGGCTCAGGGCACTTGGGTATGCACACAGGAGGTGGCTGGCAGGGCTGCTTGCACTGCTGCTGCTGGTAAGACATCTTTCCTGGGACTCACGGAACCTGAAATACAGTGAGACAACATTGGTCACCACAAAGACAGTCCTGTCCATAGAGCAGTCAGCTCGACCATCAACACTTGGTTTTTCTTTTTTTATGACTCAATGGATTCATTCATTTCTCGGTGTACAGTGATCACCACAATCCAATGGGCCACCAACACTTTGGTCTCCAAGGACTCTCTTGGATTCCTACTACAGCCTTTAGGATTTTGTGGCCCATCTTCACCTGTTCTTTTGAGCACCTCTCACCCTCAGGCCTCAGGCCTTTCTGCTTCATCTCACATTCAACAACTTTCTAAGGCTAAAATCACCCGCAGGGGACTTGTGTGAATACGAATATTACCTGGAGAAAAAGAACCTAAAAGGGTCACCAATCTCAAAACACATCTCTGCCCAGAGCTCCCACGAGGCCCTGCTTGCTGGGCTAACCGACCCGACTGTGGGGCTGAGCTTTTGAGGAGAAATGCAAAGGCACAATCCCACCACTCACTGGGATGGAGCCGTGAGAGGGAGGCTGTGGGAACCAATGTGGGGGAGGAAGGGGGGCTCCAGCACAGCGCCTCATCTCTGTTTCTCTCCTTCAGGGTAAGGTGGTGCCTTGGACTCCATCGCTCTCCTCCCATTCCACATCACCTCCCAAACACCAGCGAAAACGTACCCCCCTCCCGAACTTATTGTCTTCTTTCGCCAGAAAGAGCATAAATGGGTTAAAATAAAGTCACTTGTACTCTCAGGTGAGATCCCACCACCCAAGGGCCAAGAAAGACCTCTAAGACCTGTACTCACCAGAGGCTCCAAAGAAGATCTAGGACTGGTGTCTGGAAGAGAGTAGGGCTGGGACGACGGTCAGTCCTTTTATAAGGCCAGGCAGCGCTGCACGGCGCAGGGGGAGCAGCCCAGGATGGGCATGTTGACCTCATTTCCCAACCAAATCGCCATCCACACGCAATCTCATAAATGACTTGCCACACTCATGCCAGTATCACACTTCCTGGTCCATGATCTTCCTCACCCCTCCCCAGGAACAGCACAGTGCTTGACCCGAGACTGTGTCACATACTCCCCATGCCAGTGTCATGTGCCAGTTAGGAAAGAGGAGAAATTCCTTGACAGTGGGGATGTTCTCCCACTGGGTCAGAGGTGGTGCCTCTCCTACTGCCCAGCTTCCCAGGCATCTGCTATGGAAACCTCACCACTCCATTCAGCTTCCCCATTTTACCGGATCTGTTTCAATCACGGGTTGTGATCTATGTTTGATCAACCAAAGGAGGATCAGCCTTTCTTGAGGAATAAGAAGGCTTAATGAGGTTGCCAACCTTAGAAAGAGGGACAATTATTTCTTGATACACAAAGAAAATGACTAAAGGACAGACGATCCTCCCTTTTCCCAAACAGTGGAACCTTGAAGCATTCGAAGCCAACCAAATCTCTGAACACCATGTCACATCTACATGAAGGTTTGGGAGCTTTTCCTCAGAAAAGTTATCTAGGAGAGAGGTCGAGTATCTGGGGAATAAGAAGACAGTCTAAATAAGCCATGAGTCAAAGAAGAAATCGTCATCGAGGCTGTCTGTATGCTACAGGACTGAGGAGCAGTGCCTTCAGAATCCCAAGGGAACATACGTGTTGAACCTCCACTGTGGCGTGCAGCTAAACTACTCGTCAAATGTGAATAAAACCAACTAAGTGCCAGAAACAAACATCTACATTGATCTTTCCTGATGTAGCTTCTTGATGCTTTGCACCAAAAAGGTAAAAACCCCAGATGACAATGATCTGAAATGCAAACAACTATGGGCATAATGGAGAAAAATTATGGTGACAAATTGCCCACCAGCTCTGGGGGCAGGCCGGGGGCAGGGGGAGGGAACATGTGTCTCGGCATTGCTATTCCCAGCATGACAGCTACAGGCACTACACCCTTTGAAACTTAATCTCAGTTATTAACATTTTCTTTATCGTTTTCTCCAGTCCGGACAATCAACCAAGCAAATACATCAAGTCCTGCTTTGTAGCCTTTGCCGACAAGCTGCCTTTCAGGAGCTAGAAAGAGCACACCGCCTGATGTAGTGCCAGCAGGCGTACCAATTTTCCCAAGGAAAGAGGAGGACCAGAAGGAGGTGGAGGAGGAAGGGGAGGGGGAGGAGGAGGAGGAGGGGGATGGGAGGAGGGGGAAGAGGAAACAACTTAAGCTCCCAAAACAGCCACGGAATACAGGAAAGACGTAGGTTAAATGCGAAGCAAACGATGAGAGCATGTCCACCTTAAGGCAAAAAGGACTGTTCCTTTAAGTGGCCCACGGGACCAATGCATCCATCTCTTACTTTCCAAAAGTAAGGATGCTTTGGGAAGCTGCTTGGTGATGCCGTGAGCTGTGCACGGTCACATCTGGTCCTCACTGGGCTTTCTGTGAGCCAGACACAGGTCTAAACCCTTTACGTGCACTTATAAATGTAGAGCTCACAAGGGCACCTAAAGATGAGCACTATTACCACTCCCACCTTAAGGTGGGGACACTGAGACACAGAGAGCTGAAGTAAATTGCCCAAGGTCCTACAGTCATAAGCACCCAAACCATGGAGTGAACTCACGAAGGTGGGCTGAGGGGTCTGGATCTCAAAATCTCTCCTGTTGGCCTCAAGAGTGGAATGGCCCTTCCCTGGCGTCCACATTGTTCCATCAACCTACGGACACATCATAGAAGATTTGACTACACATGGAGCTCGGAAGGTGCATAGTATTCATCTGGACGCTGTAAGAGTCAAGATACAGTGGCTGCACTTTGAGGGATGGTGAAGGCACTAATAGCCTCATCTCATGTAGACAGGAAATTGTCTAACTTTCACAGAGCAAGAAATACACTCTCATATTTAAGTCGACAAGGATAAACGACATAAGAACTAAAATGGAAACGAGGAATATTTGGAGAAGGAGAGTGAAGCTGTGGTTAGGGAAACATATGCTCCATTTTCACAGCAGTGAAAAGATAGTCTTGGTGGACATTCCCTGAAATGAAAAAAGTGCAAAGTACAAAGGAAACACTTCAGCTGCTTCAGTTTCCCCTGAGGACTGGAGCTAGAACTGAGAGATGTAGAAGGGGAAACTGCCACTTTTCGTTCCAACACCTTTGTACTGTTTGATTTGATTTCAGCCAGGAGATGTTTTGTTTCCATTGTTGGAAGTTTGATTGAAGCATAGTTGATTTACAATGTAGTGATCACTTCTGCTGTACAGTAAGGTGATTCAGTTGTACATGCGCACACATCCCTTCTCCTTGAGGTTCCTTTCCCACATCGATTGTCACAGCATATGGGGACAATGTTAGCAGGTCCCTGTTGGCCAATCATTCCCTATACCTCAGTGAGCATATGCCCATCCCAAACCCCCAGGCCATCCCTCCGCCCTCCCCTGTGCCCCTGGGTAACCATAAGTTTGCCCTCAAAGTCTGTGGGTCGGTTTCTCTTCGGCAGCTGAGCTCCCTTGTGTCCTTTCTTAAGATCCACATATAAGTGATGCCATATGACGGTTGTCGTTCCCTGTCTGACTAACCATGGATCTTGGGAAGCACAAATACACACAAGCATCTTTGCACGGAGCTAACCCATCCACCCATACCAGTGGCCTCCTCTCCCCTCTCACCTACCCTAGAGCTTTGCTCTCTTGTTGGCCACCGACGTTTTCTGGTTACTCCTCTCCCTCCTGCTCTAAGAGGTAGCTCTTGGGTCTGAGATCCTATGTGGTTTCAGTCCAGTATCTCTCATCCCTCCATCCCATACGTGTCGAGGACTTATCCACACTTGCCACTCCTCCTCGGTGCCACATCTCTTTTATGCTTCATCCCGCGGCAAGCCGGCTTCAGACCCACCATTCCACCAAAGGCTCTCCTGCTAAAGTGTATCACAGCTTTCTGTCAGATCAATCGGGTCCTCTGTTTTCATCTTTTGAGACGTCTTCCCTGTACGTTGACACATTAATCATCCCATCTTCCTTTAAACTTTCTACTTGGAGGTTCCCATGGCAGCCATTGGTTCCACCACCCCTGCACTAGGTCTGTCTTCTTTTTGGTCTGAACTACTACACACCAGGTGGGGCTCCCTGGGCGCTGGGCACTGGACGTTCCCACTCTACGCCTTGTCCCGTCATAATCCCAATGACTCCTGAGGTTTCAGCCAAAACAAATCAGAGGATGACTCACAGTCTGCATTTGCCTCCCAGAACTCACTTTGGACTTAAATATCCCCTTGCCACAGGAGGTCTCTATTCAAATATCCTCCAAGGGTCCAAAACCTGATCATCGTCCTACAAATTATTCGAACCTCCAGTATTATCTATCTTGACATTAGAATAACACAGGGAGTGGGAGGGATCTGGAGCTTGGGCTTATCAGACACAACTTAGAATAGATTTACAAAGAGATCCTGCTGAACAGCATTGAGAACTATGTCTAGATACTCATGTTGCAACAGAAGAAAATGTGGGGGAAAAACTGTAATTGTAATGTATACATGTAAGGATAACCTGACCCCCTTGCTGTACAGTGGGATAATTAAAAAAAAAAAAGAATAACACAGGAACTGAAGTTCTCCTGATGTTTTGGTCCCTCCACTACATGCTACTTACCCAAGCAAACACCCATTCTTGCCAGCTTGAGGGCCTAATTGTTTCTGGAATCCATTTCAGCCCGTCCATGCAAACTACCGTGGCCCTAATTCAGGGCCTCCTCATCTCTGGCTCAGTTATTACCACACCTTCCGAACTTCTTTCTCTCCCCAAGTCTTGTTTCTGTCAAGTGCACCTTGCACATTGCCGGTCGGACCAACCCACTGAAAACTCAATCCCGACTATGTCACATGTGTACTTAAAATATTTTAACCTTCAAGGATCAATCCTACGTCCAAGACACTGCCATTCCTTCCCCTCCAGCCACATTCCTTTTATGACTCCATGCCTTGAACTAGGGGCTGTTGCCATAGCTAAGGTCTCAGGATTTGTCTTCCACATCCCCCTTTCCTCTCCTCAGTGCATTTGGTCCTCATTTGGACCTGGCTGATGTCTACACGACTCTCAACAAAACCATCACTTCAGTGAAAAGCCCTGCCCCTGGGACAGGGGTGGCCCCTGGGAGTCTCCAGAGACATTCGTAGATTTGCTTCTCATATCATCTTCACCGTGTGCCCTGTCCAATTATCTCTTCGCCCTAAGGCCTGCAGGCTTGGAACAGGGGGCCTGCATCTCCCCTCTCCACCTTTTGGGACACAGGGCCCAAGAACTGCAACACCTTAGGTGCTGAATGAATATTGGTGGAATAAAGAAATAATGTTAAGTTCCTAAATTGTCTTATCTTACATGAGCTTCGCAGCCATCTTGAGTTTGGAAAGAAGAAGGTTTAGTGACCACTGCTGTAGGCACTGGAAAAAAATCACATGTTATCAGCACCTCCTTCTATGCCCTCCTCCTTCCCACACACAACCCCTCACTGCCCACTGCCCACTCGAGCCTTCTGTGTTATTGACATGCATACAGAGGGGACCTCAAGGAAAACCAGAAGCATCAGGTATCACACGACATGTTTCCACAATATTTTCTTAGCCTCTTTGCTTCTATTCTTTATGATGAACACTCCTTCTTATCCTGCTTTACCTTACACCATTTTTTGCTTGAAAAACAGTCGCAGGGCTGGTAAATGACTTAAGCTTAAGAACAAAGACCTGAAGACATCGGTTATTCATGTGGTCAGCTGAATGGGGACCTAATGCATTGGTCTAGGCATGCCGGACCCGTGCAGGTAGGCATGCCCACTCTTTGCACAGCAGGATATGTCCTCTACAGAATAAGATGAGGATGAGCCTCATGGCCCCAAGGGGTTTATGAGGGGTCATTAGCAGAATATGCATTGGCAAGGAGAACCAAAGTACAAACCTAGACACGCCAGGGTGATGCAGACCAGCACGTGGTCTGCAGAAGATCAACGGTGATTCTCTATGCACAGGTAGCTCTCACCAAGCTTCCTCAATGCAAATGATTGTTCAATGCCAAAAGGTCAGAATAAAAGCTTAATCACCTACCAGCCATGGGACTTTTAAAACAATTTTTAAACAAAACCTATATCCTGCACCTACAACCCCTTCCTTACGTGACATAATCCTCAAGACCACAGTAAAAGCAGTGTGGTATCTTGAGGCAACGCTCTTGGTCCCTGAGACCTTGAGTCCCCCGGTTCCCACTTTTCATTAGGAGGAATATCTCTGTGTCTTGTTTTACGGTAACTTTTAATTTAAGTATAGGAGCACCCGTTCATCAACACTCACATTCTGAGCTGGTCTCAGCAAGAAAAAGAAAGTTTTATGACCTCTGCTCTAGGCAGTAGAAAAAAATCACATGCACCTAAGCACTGCTGTTGCTGTCCTCCTCCTTCCCACACACCACCCCTCACTGCCCACTGCCCACTCCATCCTTCTGTGTTATTGACATGCACACAGAGGGGACCTCAAGGAAAACCCGAAGCACCAGGTGGATGAACTCCAGGAAGGACAGGACATCATTTGCAGAAGAAAACTGGTGAACGGGCCATGGGACAGGATGGTCAAGAGACACAAAACGAGCAAACACTGAGTCATTCTGAAGAGCTGAAAGGGGCGACTGAGGGACAAAGAGAGGAGAGACTGAGAGATGCAGAGAGGAGGGTAGAGGACAGGAGAGGAAGGAGGAAGAGGGGAGGGGAGGGAGGGAGAAGGTGAAAGAGAAGTTAAAGGCCACTGCCCTGCAGAGATGAATACACATTTGAGGATATGAAAGCATGTTAAAGTCTCTTGCTGCAGTGTAATTCCAGTTTGCTCTTTTTAACGAAGTGTCAACTATTGACGTTGCAATGGTGTTTATTTTTTTAACAACTTCAGATTAGTATTTCTTTGAATGCAACCTGTGCTGAAGCCAGAACCAGAAAGTTCAGCTTCCTTCCAAGTATAGGTTATGAAGATGTGTTCAGCTCTTTAGAACCTAAGGTGCAAGTTGCATCCACCTCTTGAATTAAGTAACTACCCCAGGACTCAGCCAGGCACCTTAGCCTGCCAGTAGCTGGGCTGCTAAACTTGCAGAGCAAAGAGTGGCACTCACTCTAAACACTGTTGCATATACACCACTTGTGAATGGGCTTAGCAATCAGGTGGACAGATGTTGTAAAGGCTCCTCAGAATTCAGAAATCCTGTGTCCTCAGGGGATAGGCAGGCTTTGCATAGCCTCACATCCAAGGCAGCATGGGGAGTCTCCTTGCGGCTAAGGATTAAGGCGTCCTCACAGCGGCAGCCTGGGACACTGCTCTGGTTCTGATGGAGAGTTAATGTCTGGACAGGGAACTATGGCTGCAGCGAAAAAGAAAAAGAAAAAAGAAAAAAGAAAAAACAGAAAGAAAGGAAAAAGGAGCACTGGTCCCAGTGTGAAGTGACATTTCTAAAGCAACAGCGCCTAAAAACTCCCTCGTGAAATTCGAGGCTAGGAAACTGCATCTGACCCAGTGTCCACAGATCTCCACAATCCCAAGGAAAGAATGTCCTCTGTTGAATGGAGGGAGGACCTGCCTAGAGAAATCCAAACGCTGCCCTCCTGCTGCCGCTGAACCAGGCACTCTGGAGCCTCCGTGGCTGGTACAGGGCCCCCCATGAACCAGTGGGATCCTGTGCCAGAGTCAAGGCAGGAGCCGGAGGCCTGGGTAGGTCAGCCCAAGGAATAGTGCAGTCCCAGGACCCTGGACTCAGGGTTGCGGTGTTCACATGGCTGGCGAGCAGCCGTAGGTACCAATACCAAAGCAAAGGGAAAATGCGGAGGAGGGTTCCAGCCTCCTTTTGAACCCTCCAGTGAAGCCCTCAAATCCCCTGAACTTGGCACTCGGGCCTCAGCCCAGCCTGTTCTCCTCCCCTGGTCCCGCTGTCTGGTCTCCTCCCTCTAGGCACCTTCCATGTACTGAACTGGGGTCTCTGTCCTGCTGAGGGCCCAGAGCTCCAAATCCCATTTCCACATTCAGTTCACATCTCCACTTCGGAGTTTCCGTTGTGCTGCCCAGGAAACAAATGCGACTAGGAACCATGAGGTTGTGGGTTTGATCCCTGGCCTCGTTCAGTGGGTTAAGGTTTGGGTGTTGCTCTGGCTGTGGTGTAGGCAGGCCGCTGTAGCTCCAATTTGCCACCTAGCCTGAGAACCTCCATGTGACACGGGTGTGGACCTAAACAAACAAAAACTTTCAAGAACAAATAAACAATAACTTTCTTGTGATGAAAAAAAAAAAAAAGATGCTATGTGAAAGACCCTGGGAAATGTGCTTTGAGAGGGAAATCGATCCTCTAGCTGATGGACAATAGAAAGCCTTCAGTCCTGTTGATGCGTCTCCGTGACTGCATGTAAAACCTTGTTTGGAGATTCAAAACAACATTCTCATGTTTAAGACCTTTTTTGAGTGTCAGGCAGAGGTTTCATGGCTCCACAGCTCCACCAGTAACAATCTCACCCTTGGGTGCATCTCACTCAGAAAAATCTCTCTCTCATTTTTTTTTTTTTTTTTGGTTGAGTTAAGGTTTACTTATTTTCATCCTCTTGAAAATTATTACTATTGTTTCTTTACAATATTTGGTCAATTTCTACTGGATGGCAGAGGGACCCAGTTATACATATATATACATTCCTTCTCTCATGTTTTGCTCCATCGTGTCCCATCACAAGTGGTTAGATTTAGGTCCCTGTGCTATACCGCGGGATCTCTGCTCATCCACACCAAATGCAACAGCTTGCATCTACTATCCCCCCAAATCCCAGGCCCTCTCCATCTCTCCTCCTCCCAGAAATGGCTTCCTTGGTCTACCTTGAACTCTAGCAGAACCTCTGACCCTAGAGCTGCACAGAGTCACAGCTCTGCTCTCCCGCTGAGGCTCAGCGGTCTGGACGCTGCAGCAAATACTCTTACCCCCCACGGCTCCCCTTTCCCAGGCCAGCATCTCCAGGACCTCACATGACAACCTTTCTAGCTCCTTCCCTGTCTGACCTCGATCATTGCACCTGCTCACTCGGTAGGTTGATGAGACAGGGCCAGAGAACTAGTCCTAACCTGTGTCCAGGCAGAGCCTTTCCACCAACAGCCTCGGGGAGAACTGGCTCTGGGTTCCACCTCGTGCGTGGAGCTGCCTGCGGGGTGGTTTCACTTCTGGTTCTGATGTAGGAAAATGGAAAACTCCTGAGTCAGTGATGGTGAGGAAGGTATTGGGCGTTTATCTGCCGCCACCCCAGCCTCTCCGGGTATTTCACCTCGGCACCTGGGCTTTAGCTGTTTACCTGAGAAGAAGCCATCCATGCCAATCTTCTTTCTCCAGTCGTGTTGGTGGTCGTTGATGGCCATGGTGATGATGCTAGTCCTGGGGAAGGGTCCCTGATGGCAGCAGCAACAAGGGAGGACCGACCCTCCTCTTCTTGGATACCTAAGCCCTGACTCTGCATCTTTCCAGGGCATAAAACTGCTCCCCTGGGCAGCAAGAACTGCCCAACAGTGACATCACCCGTTTGCCATCTTCCTCCTCACAGGCTCCTGCTCACGGGGCTGAAGACCCCCAAGCACAGACATGTCACTTCATCATTCACGCCCATATCAGCCCACAGCACCATGATCTGAAAGCACAAAGGTGGACTTTGAAGCCGGTACTAGGACCGTCCTACTCACAACTCCCCTGGGACACGGACGCCACCCACACAAACGCAAGGCTTCCCCGGATGCTCTCAGCACCGGAAGTCCAGGCCTGCTGGCCTCCACCCTGAGATCAGGGAGGGAACGACCACAAACATGCACTTGAGGAGTTCCCGTTGTGGGTCAGAGGCTTAAGAACTGGACCTTGTCTCTGTGAGGACACGGGGTCATCAATCGATCCCTGGCCTCGCTCATTGGCTTATGGATCCTGTGTGTCCATGGCTGTGGCCTAAGCCTCAGCTGCAGCTCCAAGTCCACCTCAAGCCCAGGAACTTCCATGTTTCACAGGTGCTCAACCCCCTACCCTACACCCCATCTCTCTTCTCTCTGCTCTAACTCTGCTCTGGCCTTGCCCTTGCCATCTGCTCTCTCTGGAAGCACGAACCCCAGCATACTCATAGCGCAGTCATCTCTTCATTCACGTCTTTGCCCACAAAGCCACTTTGGAAGAGCTTTTCAAAACATTTGTCTCTAACATACACCCAAGCATAACTATTATTTGTCTTACACGTGTGTGTGTGTGTGTGTGTGTGTGTGTGTGTGTGTGTGCAATCCCCTCCAGCATGTAGGCTCTCTAAGGACAAGGACCTTGGTCCCCATCATCATTCTTCTAACACCTAACCACCTGCCTGGCACCTGATACATAATTAGGAAACACTTGGGAATAAATTAATTTCTATGAGCCTGCTGAGTTGAATACATTCTTTCCACCTGTGGGAGCGCCAGTGGTTCAATCGGTTATGCATGGTACTTATACATTCTTTCCTTATTTTACAGATAAGGCAACTGAAGCTGAGAGAAGTTCATTCTTCTCGGGGAAATACAACATAGAAAGAGGCAGAAACCCGTTGGAAACCAATGACAAAAAAGAAGGATTGGATGTAAAAAATCCAAAAGAACATATTTCAGACCCAAGTGAAGACAGTTTGGAGAAGGCTCATGCTGATGATTTACTAGGAATGAAAAGGACCCCTCAAAAGAGTTTGTTGTCCTTGGCAGAAGACTGGAGAGCAATACATGCAAACAAACAAAACAAACAAAGGAACAAAAGGAAGAATTGAGAGCTTGACCATGAAACATGTCCTTTATTGGAGAACTGAAAAAGAGACACACTGAAGCGCTCAGAGGCTGGAGGTCACAACCCAGATCACAGGCAGGCAGATGGCAGAGCCCCATCCGGCGATGACGCTGCTGCTCTTCCAACACCATGCTATGAGCCTGGGGAACCAAGCCTTTTCTCTGTCAGCTGTGAATCCAGGAGGGAGGTTGAGAAGGATGCAGTCTATCACCATGGCCAAAGGGAGGACGAGGGAGCCCTGGGACCAAGAGGAGCCTGGATCCCGTTGTTGCATGGTCCTGAGGAAGTCTGCTGATGTTAATGGCAATTGCGTGGAAAATTCGGCTGCCAGGATGGGCACGGTGGGCAGGGTGGGCATGGTGGGCAGGGTGGGCAGGGTGGCCAGCCTGGGTACTGTGGGCAGGGTGGCCAGCATGGGTATGGTGGGCACACCACAGGTGGGCAAGGAGGTGGACATTGCCCTGGAGGTGGACATGGCTGAGGGCACACAGGAGGTGGCTGGCAGCGCTGCTTGCACTGATCCTGCTGGTGAGACATCTTTCCTGGGACTCAGGGAACCTGAAATACAGTGAGACAACATTGGTCACCACAAAGACAGTCCTGTCCATAGAGCAGTCAGCTCGACCATCAACACTTGGTTTTTTGGGTTTTTTTTTATGACTCAATGGATTCATTCATTTCTCAGTGTACAGTGATCACCACAATCCAATGGGCCACCAACACGTTGGTCTCCAAGGACTCTCTTGGAGTCCTACTACAGCCTTTAGGATTTTGTGGCCCATCTTCACCTGTTCTTTTGAGCACCTCTCACCCTCAGGCCTCAGGCCTTTCTGCTTCATCTCACATTCGACCACTTTCTAAAGATAAAATCACCCTCAGGGGAGTTGTGTGAATACAAATATTATCTGGAGAGGAAAAACCCGCTTATTAAAAGGGTCACCAGTCTCAAAACACATCTCTGCTCAGAGCTCCCAGGAGGCCCTGCTTGCTGGGCTAACCGACCCGACTGTGGGGCTGAGCTTTTGAGGAGAAATGCAAAGGCACAATCCCACCGCTCACTGGGATGGAGCCGTGAGAGGGAGGCTGTGGGAACGAATGGGGGAGGGGGTGCTCCAGCACAGCGCCTCATCTCTGTTTCTCTCCTTCAGGGTAAGGTGGTGCCTTGGACTCCATCGCTCTCCTCCCATTCCACATCACCTCCCAAACACCATCAGTAACGTACCCCCCTCCCAACCTCATTGTCTTCCTTCCCCCAGAAAGAGTATTGAGGGGTGAAAATAAAGTCACTTCTACACTCAGGTGAAATCCCACCACCCAAGGGCCAAGAAAGACCTCTAAGACCTGTACTCACCAGAGGCTCCAAAGAAGATCTAGGACTGGTGTCTGGAAGAGAGTGGGGCTGGGATGAAGGTCAGTCCATTTATAAGGCCAGGCAGCCCTGCACGGCGCAGGGGGAGCTGGCTGGGCATGATGCTATCATTTCCAAAGAAAAACGCCCTCCACACACAATCTCATAAATGACTTGCCACACTCATGCCAGTATCACACTTCCTGGTCCATGATCTCCCTCACCCCTCCCCAGGAACTGCACAGTGTTTGACCCGAGACCGTGGCGCATGCTCCCCATGCCAGTGTCATGTGCCAGTTAGGAAAGAGGAGAAATTCCTTGACAGTGGGGATGCGCTCCCATGCTCAGAGATGGTGCCTCTCCTCCCGCCCAGCTTCCAGCTTTGTGTCTCTCAATAGCAGAGACCAGGTTTTGCTAACCCCCCATCTCTTAACGTTCACCCAGTTTTCCTTTACTGGTAGAACAGCAAGGAAGGAGGAGGCACAGGCTGGAGCAATGAGCTTGCAAGCAGTTTATTGACTAACTGAATGGTCAGGGGCTGTGAGCAAGCAAGACTCAGACTCACTCCCGCAGCCCCCACCCCCCACCCAGGGGAGTGCTTGGTTTTTCATACACAAGGGTTTTTTTGGTTGAGCCCTGTCGTCTGTGGCCTTGGAGCTCTTTGTCTTTGGGAACTCCTTCGTTGCATGCACCTGTTCGATTAGGACACTGCGAGTCTGGATTCAGCTGGGTTATGCTGAGTTTTTGTCCTTTTAGGCCTTGTTTCATTTTCCACCAAAGATTTAAAACTAACTTCCCCTTTGCCCAGGTCCTACAGGTCTCTAGGCATTTCTTGAGAATTCAATGACTCACACAGAGCCACAAAATCTTATCTTGCTTTCCTAGTTGCTGACAGTCCCTTGCTGGGTGGGTCCTCACATGGCTCCCTACATAGGTCGGCAAAGGACAGCACTATCCCTCTGTTTTCTGGGCCATAAGATCACAGGCTGGGGCAGCCCCACCCCCACCCCACAGCTTCACATTTGCAGATATGATAGACAAATATGCGAACCACACCGTATCATACATTTGCAGTATTCAGAGACTACTCCTCGTGTTACACATTCTGACCCTAAAAACTTTTGAAAGGAAAAGAAATGTGAATGCTAAAGGGCACAAACCCTAAGGAGTTCCTGCTGTGGTGCAGTGGGTTAAGAATTCTACCGCAGGGCTACGGAGGTGCAGGTTCCACCCCCCAGGCCAGCACAGTTGGTTAAACCATCACGAGTTGCCACAGCCATGGCACAGGTCAAAGCCGTGGCCCACATCCAACCCCTGGCCCAGGAAGTTCCTTATGCCTCAGGTGCGGCCATTAAAAAATAACAACGAAGGAGAAAAACCAATAGGAAGGACAAATAACTCACTGTAATAACTCATCGATAATGTCACCGATGCCCAAAACTGTGATAAAGAGGACACTGTGTAGAGCAGGGCTCCCTAGCTAAGACCCTGGCCCTCTCCCCCTCTTTCTCCTGGCTGACATCACTGCTAATTCGAAGGAGTCAGTCTGAAAGCACCTTCAGAGTCCACACCTTCTTACTGGTGAGCAGGGCCCTCCCGCTGCCTGAGGGAAGAGTCCCCTCCTGATGCTCTTTCCTGGAGGAATGCTGGGCAGCCTCTGCAGTGGTTCTCTCTTGCCTGGGTTGCTGTGGCACAGAAAAGAACAATCAGTGGCCTCACCTCGGGGCTTGAAGAGGGAGGAATTTCTTTAGCTTGAGCCTGTTCCCCATCTCTTTCTCGGCCTCTCAGACGGCCAATCTGAGGCCAGCCATTCCGGCCTAGAACTCTGGGATGCAGCAGAAATGACCCAGATCACCATTAGGAGAGTGTCATCCTTCAGGGATGCCAGAAGGCACAGTGATGCTCTTGGGATGACGGGTCAGGTGCTTTCCCGACCTCTTCTTTTCCTGTTAAAGCCCTGGGAGCTAAAGGTGGTGCCTGCCGGGGTGAGGGAGCCATCCAAGGGTCACGTGATTTGGATCAGTCCTACTGTCATAATGGTAGACTTGTTTTTCTTCGCCTCATGAATTACTAAGAGAGCCCAAGTTATTTTTACCAAGAAATTATACGGGCCATGCCATAGATTTGATAAACTGAAGGAGGATCAGGCTGCAAGGGGAAAAAATGCTTCGTGAGGTTGCCTGCCAGCTTTAGAAAGAGGGACAAGTATTTCGTGACACACAAAGACAGTGACGAAAGCTCAGTGATCTTCACTTTGCCCAAAGAGTGGATCCTCGAAGCATTGGGAACAAAGCGAATCCGAAAACCATGTCACAACTACATGAAGGTTTGGTCGATCTTACTTGGAAACTAGCAGTACTGGTTATCTAAAAGAGAAGCTGAGTAGCTGGAGAATAAGAAGAGAGACCACCTAAGCCATGAGTCAAAGCAGAAAGCCTCACCAAGTCTGTACACTACAGGACGAGGGAGCAATGACTTCAGAAACTGAAGGCAAGGTATGTTTTGAACCTGCCTTGTGGCAGGCAGCTAAACGAGTCATCCAACGAGATCAACCAGTCTAATTGCCAGAAATACACACATCTAGATTGAACTTTTCTGATTGATGTAGCTTCCTGAGGCTTTGCTCCAAAAAGATCAAAACGCCAAATGAGGATGATCTGAAATGCCAGCAACTGGGGACCTAAAGGAGAATCATTAAGAGAATGAAAGCCCCAGGGTGACAACGATTTGGGAGACCAGATGCTATGGAAACCCTCGTTTGAAGGACTCCAGGAATGACATTTCCCACTGGAAACTCTACCTAGAACAAGAGAGAAAGAGTGAGAGGCTGGTTAAAGATGGACAGCAGTCGGTCCTACAATCGTAAATAACTCCCAAGCAGCGCCCTGGAGGGGGACAAAACTATGTGTCTAGGCATAGCTCTTCACAGCATAACGGCTACTGACACGACCCACGTGGACATTTAGTCTCAGGTATTAACATTTTCTTTATCGTTTTCTCAAGTCCAGACAATCAACCAAGCAATACATCAAGTCTGGATTTGTAGCATTTGCCAACAATTCACCTCATGAGCTAGAAAGAGCACACCACCTGATGCGGTGTCAGCAGACGTTCATTTCACGAAAGAAGGAAGAGGAGAAGAAGAGGAAGAAAAAGAAATGCGATGCCAAAACCAAAATGTAACACAAGACACAGGTTAAATGGGAAGCAAACGATGAGCCCTCCTCACCTTTTCCTATTTGAAGATTTCCAGGACATCCACTGCTTCTATAACCCCTGCACTGGGCCGTTCTTCTCTCTGGCCTGAACCTCTTCTTCTAAATAACAAATGGCGTTCTCTGGTCCCTAGCCCCAGGATCGCCCCACTTTATGCTTCTCCAGGCATAATCCCAATGACTCCCGTGGTTTCGGCAATCATAACACAGCTGTCAACTCACACAGCTCCATTTGCATCGCAGAACTCACCTTGGACTTAGCTATCCCTTTGCCTTCTGGACGTCTCTATTCCAATATCCTCCAAGTGTCCAAAACCTGATCATACTCCCACAAACCATTCAAATCTCCAGGACTCTTTATCTTTCCATGTGAATAACCCAGTACCTTATGTTCTTTGGAATGTTTTCCCCTCTGCAACATGCAATTATCCAGCCAAACACCCACTCATGCCATCCTGAGGGCCCAAATGTTTCTGGAATCCATTTCAGCCTGTCCATGCAAACTACCGTGGCCCCAATTCAGGGCCTCCTCATCTCTGGCTCAGTTATTACCACACCTTCCTAACTTCTCTCTCTCCCCAAGACTTCTTTCTGTCAAATCCACCTTCCAATTGCCGGTCAGAACAATCCACTGAAAACTAAACCTGACTATGTCATATGCGTACCTAAAACATTTTAACCTTCAAGGATCAATCCCCCATCCGAGACACTGCCCTTCCTTCCCCTCCAGCCTCATTCCTTATGACTCTGTGCCTTGAACTACGGGCTGTTGCCATAGCTAAGGTCTCAGGATTTGTCTTCCACATCTCTCTTTCCTCTCCTCAGTGCATTTGGTCATCATTTCAACAAGGCTGATGTCTACACGACTCTCAACAAAGCCATCACTTCAGTGAAAAGCATTGCCACCCGGGAGTCTCCAGAGACATTCGGAGCTTTGCTTCTCCCATCATCTGCAGCATGTGCCCTGTCCAGTCATCTGCTTCTCCATCAGGCCTGCAGCCTTGGAACAGGGAGCCTGCATCTCCTCTCTCCACCTTTGGGACACAGGGCCCAAGACCTACACCACCTTAGGTGCTGAATGAATATTGGTGGGATAAAGAAATAATGTTAAGTTCCTAAATTGTCTAATCCTACATGAGCTTCACAGCCATCTTGTGAGTTCAGGAACGAAGAAACTTTTCTCACCTCTGCTCTAGGAACTCAAACCAAATCTCATGTAACTATGCACCGCCTTCTATGCGCTCCTCCTTCCCACGCACAACCCCTCACTGCCCGCTGCCCACTCCATCCTTCTGTGTTATTGACATGCACACAGAGGGGACCTCAAGGAAAACCCGAAGCACCAGGTGGATGAACTCCAGGAAGGACAGGACATCATTTGCAGAAGAAAACTGGTGAACGGGCCATGGGACAGGATGGTCAAGAGACACAAAACGAGCAAACACTGAGTCATTCTGAAGAGCTGAAAGGGGCGACTGAGGGACAAAGAGAGGAGAGACTGAGAGATGCAGAGAGGAGGGTAGAGGACAGGAGAGGAAGGAGGAAGAGGGGAGGGGAGGGAGGGAGAAGGTGAAAGAGAAGTTAAAGGCCACTGCCCTGCAGAGATGAATACACATTTGAGGATATGAAAGCATGTTAAAGTCTCTTGCTGCAGTGTAATTCCAGTTTGCTCTTTTTAACGAAGTGTCAACTATTGACGTTGCAATGGCTCTTGTTTTTTTAGAACTTCAGACTAGTATTTCTTTGAATGCAACCTGTGCTGAAGCCAGAACCAGAAAGTTCAGCTTCCTTCCAAGTATAGGTTATGAAGATGTGTTCAGCTCTTTAGAACCTAAGGTGCAAGTTGCATCCACCTCTTGAATTAAGTAACTACCCCAGGACTCAGCCAGGCACCTTAGCCTGCCAGTAGCTGGGCTGCTAAACTTGCAGAGCAAAGAGTGGCACTCACTCTAAACACTGTTGCATATACACCACTTGTGAATGGGCTTAGCAATCAGGTGGACAGATGTTGTAAAGGCTCCTCAGAATTCAGAAATCCTGTGTCCTCAGGGGATAGGCAGGCTTTGCATAGCCTCACATCCAAGGCAGCATGGGGAGTCTCCTTGCGGCTAAGGATTAAGGCGTCCTCACAGCGGCAGCCTGGGACACTGCTCTGGTTCTGATGGAGAGTTAATGTCTGGACAGGGAACTATGGCTGCAGCGAAAAAGAAAAAGAAAAAAGAAAAAAGAAAAAACAGAAAGAAAGGAAAAAGGAGCACTGGTCCCAGTGTGAAGTGACATTTCTAAAGCAACAGCGCCTAAAAACTCCCTCGTGAAATTCGAGGCTAGGAAACTGCATCTGACCCAGTGTCCACAGATCTCCACAATCCCAAGGAAAGAATGTCCTCTGTTGAATGGAGGGAGGACCTGCCTAGAGAAATCCAAACGCTGCCCTCCTGCTGCCGCTGAACCAGGCACTCTGGAGCCTCCGTGGCTGGTACAGGGCCCCCCATGAACCAGTGGGATCCTGTGCCAGAGTCAAGGCAGGAGCCGGAGGCCTGGGTAGGTCAGCCCAAGGAATAGTGCAGTCCCAGGACCCTGGACTCAGGGTTGCGGTGTTCACATGGCTGGCGAGCAGCCGTAGGTACCAATACCAAAGCAAAGGGAAAATGCGGAGGAGGGTTCCAGCCTCCTTTTGAACCCTCCAGTGAAGCCCTCAAATCCCCTGAACTTGGCACTCGGGCCTCAGCCCAGCCTGTTCTCCTCCCCTGGTCCCGCTGTCTGGTCTCCTCCCTCTAGGCACCTTCCATGTACTGAACTGGGGTCTCTGTCCTGCTGAGGGCCCAGAGCTCCAAATCCCATTTCCACATTCAGTTCACATCTCCACTTCGGAGTTTCCGTTGTGCTGCCCAGGAAACAAATGCGACTAGGAACCATGAGGTTGTGGGTTTGATCCCTGGCCTCGTTCAGTGGGTTAAGGTTTGGGTGTTGCTCTGGCTGTGGTGTAGGCAGGCCGCTGTAGCTCCAATTTGCCACCTAGCCTGAGAACCTCCATGTGACACGGGTGTGGACCTAAACAAACAAAAACTTTCAAGAACAAATAAACAATAACTTTCTTGTGATGAAAAAAAAAAAAAAGATGCTATGTGAAAGACCCTGGGAAATGTGCTTTGAGAGGGAAATCGATCCTCTAGCTGATGGACAATAGAAAGCCTTCAGTCCTGTTGATGCGTCTCCGTGACTGCATGTAAAACCTTGTTTGGAGATTCAAAACAACATTCTCATGTTTAAGACCTTTTTTGAGTGTCAGGCAGAGGTTTCATGGCTCCACAGCTCCACCAGTAACAATCTCACCCTTGGGTGCATCTCACTCAGAAAAATCTCTCTCTCATTTTTTTTTTTTTTTTTGGTTGAGTTAAGGTTTACTTATTTTCATCCTCTTGAAAATTATTACTATTGTTTCTTTACAATATTTGGTCAATTTCTACTGGATGGCAGAGGGACCCAGTTATACATATATATACATTCCTTCTCTCATGTTTTGCTCCATCGTGTCCCATCACAAGTGGTTAGATTTAGGTCCCTGTGCTATACCGCGGGATCTCTGCTCATCCACACCAAATGCAACAGCTTGCATCTACTATCCCCCCAAATCCCAGGCCCTCTCCATCTCTCCTCCTCCCAGAAATGGCTTCCTTGGTCTACCTTGAACTCTAGCAGAACCTCTGACCCTAGAGCTGCACAGAGTCACAGCTCTGCTCTCCCGCTGAGGCTCAGCGGTCTGGACGCTGCAGCAAATACTCTTACCCCCCACGGCTCCCCTTTCCCAGGCCAGCATCTCCAGGACCTCACATGACAACCTTTCTAGCTCCTTCCCTGTCTGACCTCGATCATTGCACCTGCTCACTCGGTAGGTTGATGAGACAGGGCCAGAGAACTAGTCCTAACCTGTGTCCAGGCAGAGCCTTTCCACCAACAGCCTCGGGGAGAACTGGCTCTGGGTTCCACCTCGTGCGTGGAGCTGCCTGCGGGGTGGTTTCACTTCTGGTTCTGATGTAGGAAAATGGAAAACTCCTGAGTCAGTGATGGTGAGGAAGGTATTGGGCGTTTATCTGCCGCCACCCCAGCCTCTCCGGGTATTTCACCTCGGCACCTGGGCTTTAGCTGTTTACCTGAGAAGAAGCCATCCATGCCAATCTTCTTTCTCCAGTCGTGTTGGTGGTCGTTGATGGCCATGGTGATGATGCTAGTCCTGGGGAAGGGTCCCTGATGGCAGCAGCAACAAGGGAGGACCGACCCTCCTCTTCTTGGATACCTAAGCCCTGACTCTGCATCTTTCCAGGGCATAAAACTGCTCCCCTGGGCAGCAAGAACTGCCCAACAGTGACATCACCCGTTTGCCATCTTCCTCCTCACAGGCTCCTGCTCACGGGGCTGAAGACCCCCAAGCACAGACATGTCACTTCATCATTCACGCCCATATCAGCCCACAGCACCATGATCTGAAAGCACAAAGGTGGACTTTGAAGCCGGTACTAGGACCGTCCTACTCACAACTCCCCTGGGACACGGACGCCACCCACACAAACGCAAGGCTTCCCCGGATGCTCTCAGCACCGGAAGTCCAGGCCTGCTGGCCTCCACCCTGAGATCAGGGAGGGAACGACCACAAACATGCACTTGAGGAGTTCCCGTTGTGGGTCAGAGGCTTAAGAACTGGACCTTGTCTCTGTGAGGACACGGGGTCATCAATCGATCCCTGGCCTCGCTCATTGGCTTATGGATCCTGTGTGTCCATGGCTGTGGCCTAAGCCTCAGCTGCAGCTCCAAGTCCACCTCAAGCCCAGGAACTTCCATGTTTCACAGGTGCTCAACCCCCTACCCTACACCCCATCTCTCTTCTCTCTGCTCTAACTCTGCTCTGGCCTTGCCCTTGCCATCTGCTCTCTCTGGAAGCACGAACCCCAGCATACTCATAGCGCAGTCATCTCTTCATTCACGTCTTTGCCCACAAAGCCACTTTGGAAGAGCTTTTCAAAACATTTGTCTCTAACATACACCCAAGCATAACTATTATTTGTCTTACACGTGTGTGTGTGTGTGTGTGTGTGTGTGTGTGTGTGCAATCCCCTCCAGCATGTAGGCTCTCTAAGGACAAGGACCTTGGTCCCCATCATCATTCTTCTAACACCTAACCACCTGCCTGGCACCTGATACATAATTAGGAAACACTTGGGAATAAATTAATTTCTATGAGCCTGCTGAGTTGAATACATTCTTTCCACCTGTGGGAGCGCCAGTGGTTCAATCGGTTATGCATGGTACTTATACATTCTTTCCTTATTTTACAGATAAGGCAACTGAAGCTGAGAGAAGTTCATTCTTCTCGGGGAAATACAACATAGAAAGAGGCAGAAACCCGTTGGAAACCAATGACAAAAAAGAAGGATTGGATGTAAAAAATCCAAAAGAACATATTTCAGACCCAAGTGAAGACAGTTTGGAGAAGGCTCATGCTGATGATTTACTAGGAATGAAAAGGACCCCTCAAAAGAGTTTGTTGTCCTTGGCAGAAGACTGGAGAGCAATACATGCAAACAAACAAAACAAACAAAGGAACAAAAGGAAGAATTGAGAGCTTGACCATGAAACATGTCCTTTATTGGAGAACTGAAAAAGAGACACACTGAAGCGCTCAGAGGCTGGAGGTCACAACCCAGATCACAGGCAGGCAGATGGCAGAGCCCCATCCGGCGATGACGCTGCTGCTCTTCCAACACCATGCTATGAGCCTGGGGAACCAAGCCTTTTCTCTGTCAGCTGTGAATCCAGGAGGGAGGTTGAGAAGGATGCAGTCTATCACCATGGCCAAAGGGAGGACGAGGGAGCCCTGGGACCAAGAGGAGCCTGGATCCCGTTGTTGCATGGTCCTGAGGAAGTCTGCTGATGTTAATGGCAATTGCGTGGAAAATTCGGCTGCCAGGATGGGCACGGTGGGCAGGGTGGGCATGGTGGGCAGGGTGGGCAGGGTGGCCAGCCTGGGTACTGTGGGCAGGGTGGCCAGCATGGGTATGGTGGGCACACCACAGGTGGGCAAGGAGGTGGACATTGCCCTGGAGGTGGACATGGCTGAGGGCACACAGGAGGTGGCTGGCAGCGCTGCTTGCACTGATCCTGCTGGTGAGACATCTTTCCTGGGACTCAGGGAACCTGAAATACAGTGAGACAACATTGGTCACCACAAAGACAGTCCTGTCCATAGAGCAGTCAGCTCGACCATCAACACTTGGTTTTTTGGGTTTTTTTTTATGACTCAATGGATTCATTCATTTCTCAGTGTACAGTGATCACCACAATCCAATGGGCCACCAACACGTTGGTCTCCAAGGACTCTCTTGGAGTCCTACTACAGCCTTTAGGATTTTGTGGCCCATCTTCACCTGTTCTTTTGAGCACCTCTCACCCTCAGGCCTCAGGCCTTTCTGCTTCATCTCACATTCGACCACTTTCTAAAGATAAAATCACCCTCAGGGGAGTTGTGTGAATACAAATATTATCTGGAGAGGAAAAACCCGCTTATTAAAAGGGTCACCAGTCTCAAAACACATCTCTGCTCAGAGCTCCCAGGAGGCCCTGCTTGCTGGGCTAACCGACCCGACTGTGGGGCTGAGCTTTTGAGGAGAAATGCAAAGGCACAATCCCACCGCTCACTGGGATGGAGCCGTGAGAGGGAGGCTGTGGGAACGAATGGGGGAGGGGGTGCTCCAGCACAGCGCCTCATCTCTGTTTCTCTCCTTCAGGGTAAGGTGGTGCCTTGGACTCCATCGCTCTCCTCCCATTCCACATCACCTCCCAAACACCATCAGTAACGTACCCCCCTCCCAACCTCATTGTCTTCCTTCCCCCAGAAAGAGTATTGAGGGGTGAAAATAAAGTCACTTCTACACTCAGGTGAAATCCCACCACCCAAGGGCCAAGAAAGACCTCTAAGACCTGTACTCACCAGAGGCTCCAAAGAAGATCTAGGACTGGTGTCTGGAAGAGAGTGGGGCTGGGATGAAGGTCAGTCCATTTATAAGGCCAGGCAGCCCTGCACGGCGCAGGGGGAGCTGGCTGGGCATGATGCTATCATTTCCAAAGAAAAACGCCCTCCACACACAATCTCATAAATGACTTGCCACACTCATGCCAGTATCACACTTCCTGGTCCATGATCTCCCTCACCCCTCCCCAGGAACTGCACAGTGTTTGACCCGAGACCGTGGCGCATGCTCCCCATGCCAGTGTCATGTGCCAGTTAGGAAAGAGGAGAAATTCCTTGACAGTGGGGATGCGCTCCCATGCTCAGAGATGGTGCCTCTCCTCCCGCCCAGCTTCCAGCTTTGTGTCTCTCAATAGCAGAGACCAGGTTTTGCTAACCCCCCATCTCTTAACGTTCACCCAGTTTTCCTTTACTGGTAGAACAGCAAGGAAGGAGGAGGCACAGGCTGGAGCAATGAGCTTGCAAGCAGTTTATTGACTAACTGAATGGTCAGGGGCTGTGAGCAAGCAAGACTCAGACTCACTCCCGCAGCCCCCACCCCCCACCCAGGGGAGTGCTTGGTTTTTCATACACAAGGGTTTTTTTGGTTGAGCCCTGTCGTCTGTGGCCTTGGAGCTCTTTGTCTTTGGGAACTCCTTCGTTGCATGCACCTGTTCGATTAGGACACTGCGAGTCTGGATTCAGCTGGGTTATGCTGAGTTTTTGTCCTTTTAGGCCTTGTTTCATTTTCCACCAAAGATTTAAAACTAACTTCCCCTTTGCCCAGGTCCTACAGGTCTCTAGGCATTTCTTGAGAATTCAATGACTCACACAGAGCCACAAAATCTTATCTTGCTTTCCTAGTTGCTGACAGTCCCCTGCTGGGTGGGTCCTCACATGGCTCCCTACATAGGTCGGCAAAGGACAGCACTATCCCTCTGTTTTCTGGGCCATAAGATCACAGGCTGGGGCAGCCCCACCCCCACCCCACAGCTTCACATTTGCAGATATGATAGACAAATATGCGAACCACACCGTATCATACATTTGCAGTATTCAGAGACTACTCCTCGTGTTACACATTCTGACCCTAAAAACTTTTGAAAGGAAAAGAAATGTGAATGCTAAAGGGCACAAACCCTAAGGAGTTCCTGCTGTGGTGCAGTGGGTTAAGAATTCTACCGCAGGGCTACGGAGGTGCAGGTTCCACCCCCCAGGCCAGCACAGTTGGTTAAACCATCACGAGTTGCCACAGCCATGGCACAGGTCAAAGCCGTGGCCCACATCCAACCCCTGGCCCAGGAAGTTCCTTATGCCTCAGGTGCGGCCATTAAAAAATAACAACGAAGGAGAAAAACCAATAGGAAGGACAAATAACTCACTGTAATAACTCATCGATAATGTCACCGATGCCCAAAACTGTGATAAAGAGGACACTGTGTAGAGCAGGGCTCCCTAGCTAAGACCCTGGCCCTCTCCCCCTCTTTCTCCTGGCTGACATCACTGCTAATTCGAAGGAGTCAGTCTGAAAGCACCTTCAGAGTCCACACCTTCTTACTGGTGAGCAGGGCCCTCCCGCTGCCTGAGGGAAGAATTCCCTCCTGATGCTCTTTCCTGGAGGAATGCTGGGCAGCCTCTGCAGTGGTTCTCTCTTGCCTGGGTTGCTGTGGCACAGAAAAGAACAATCAGTGGCCTCACCTCGGGGCTTGAAGAGGGAGGAATTTCTTTAGCTTGAGCCTGTTCCCCATCTCTTTCTCGGCCTCTCAGACGGCCAATCTGAGGCCAGCCATTCCGGCCCAGCACTCTGGGATGCAGCAGAAATGACCCAGATCACCATTAGGAGAGTGTCATCCTTCAGGGATGCCAGAAGGCACAGCGATGCTCTTGGGATGACGGGTCAGGTGCTTTCCCGACCTCTTCTTTTCCTGTTAAAGCCCTGGGAGCTAAAGGTGGTGCCTGCCGGGGTGAGGGAGCCATCCAAGGGTCACGTGATTTGGATCAGTCCTACTGTCATAATGGTAGACTTGTTTTTCTTCGCCTCATGAATTACTAAGAGAGCCCAAGTTATTTTTACCAAGAAATTATACGGGCCATGCCATAGATTTGATAAACTGAAGGAGGATCAGGCTTCAAGGGGAAAAAATGCTTCGTGAGGTTGCCTGCCAGCTTTAGAAAGAGGGACAAGTATTTCGTGACACACAAAGACAGTGACGAAAGCTCAGTGATCTTCACTTTGCCCAAAGAGTGGATCCTCGAAGCATTGGGAACAAAGCGAATCCGAAAACCATGTCACAACTACATGAAGGTTTGGTCGATCTTACTTGGAAACTAGCAGTACTGGTTATCTAAAAGAGAAGCTGAGTAGCTGGAGAATAAGAAGAGAGACCACCTAAGCCATGAGTCAAAGCAGAAAGCCTCACCAAGTCTGTACACTACAGGACGAGGGAGCAATGACTTCAGAAACTGAAGGCAAGGTATGTTTTGAACCTGCCTTGTGGCAGGCAGCTAAACGAGTCATCCAACGAGATCAACCAGTCTAATTGCCAGAAATACACAAATCTAGATTGAACTTTTCTGATTGATGTAGCTTCCTGAGGCTTTGCTCCAAAAAGATCAAAACGCCAAATGAGGATGATCTGAAATGCCAGCAACTGGGGACCTAAAGGAGAATCATTAAGAGAATGAAAGCCCCAGGGTGACAACGATTTGGGAGACCAGATGCTATGGAAACCCTCGTTTGAAGGACTCCAGGAATGACATTTCCCACTGGAAACTCTACCTAGAACAAGAGAGAAAGAGTGAGAGGCTGGTTAAAGACGGACAGCAGTCGGTCCTACAATCGTAAATAACTCCCAAGCAGCGCCCTGGAGGGGGACAAAACTATGTGTCTAGGCATAGCTCTTCACAGCATAACGGCTACTGACACGACCCACGTGGACATTTAGTCTCAGGTATTAACATTTTCTTTATCGTTTTCTCAAGTCCAGACAATCAACCAAGCAATACATCAAGTCTGGATTTGTAGCATTTGCCAACAATTCATCTCATGAGCTAGAAAGAGCACACCACCTGATGCGGTGTCAGCAGACGTTCATTTCACGAAAGAAGGAAGAGGAGAAGAAGAGGAAGAAAAAGAAATGCGATGCCAAAACCAAAATGTAACACAAGACACAGGTTAAATGGGAAGCAAACGATGAGCCCTCCTCACCAATTCCTATTTGAAGATTTCCAGGACATCCACTGTTTCTACGACCCCTGCACTGGGCTGTTCTTCTCTCTGGCCTGAACCTCTTCTTGTAAATAACAAATGGAGTTCTCTGGTCCCTAGCCCCAGGATCGCCCCACTTTATGCTTCTCCAGGCATAATCCCAATGACTCCCGTGGTTTCGGCAATCATAACACAGCTGTCAACTCACACAGCTCCATTTGCATCACAGAACTCACCTTGGACTTAGCTATCCCTTTGCCTTCTGGACGTCTCCATTCCAATATCCTCCAAGTGTCCAAAACCTGATCACACTCCCACAAATCGTTCAAATCTCCAGGACTCTTTATCTTTCCATGTGAATAACCCAGTACCTTATGTTCTCTGGACTGTTTTCCCCTCTGCAACATGCAATTATCCAGCCAAACACCCACTCATGCCATCCTGAGGGCCTAATTGTTTCTGGAATCCATTTCAGCCTGTCCATGCAAACTACAGTGGCCCTAATTCAGGGCCTCCCCAACACTTGCTCAGTTATTACCACACCTTCCTAACTTCTCTCTCTCCCCAAGTCTTTTTTCTGTCAAATGCACCCTCCGCATTGCCGATCAGACCAACCCACTGAAAACTCATTCCCGACTATGTCACATGTGTACCTAAAACATTTTAACCTTCAAGGATAAATCCCCCATCGGAGACACTGCCCTTCCTTCCCCTCCAGCCTCATTCCTTATGACTCCATGCCTTGAACTAGGGACTGTTGCCATAGCTAAGGTCTCAGGATTTGTCTTCCACATCCCCCTTTCCTCTCCTCAGTGCATTTGGTCATCATTTGGACCTGGCTGATGTCTACATGACTCTCAACAAAGCCATCACTTCAGTGAAAAGCCCGGCCCCAGGGACAGGGGTGGCCCCTGGGACAGGGGTGGCCCCTGGGAGTCTCCAGAGACATTCGGAGCTTTGCTTCTCACATCATCTTCACCGTGTGCCCTGTCCAATTATCTCTTCGCCCTAAGGCCTGCAGGCTTGGAACAGGGGGCCTGCATCTCCCCTCTCCACCTTTGAGACACAGGGCCCAAGACCTGCAACACCTTAGGTGCTGAATGAATATTGGTGGAATAAAGAAATAATGTTAAGTTCCTAAATTGTCTAATCGTACATGAGCTTCACAGCCATCTTGTGAGTTCGGGAATGAAGAAACTTTTCTCACCTCTGCTCTAGGAACTCGGAACAAATCTCATGTAACTATGCACCGCCTTCTATGCCCTCCTCCTTCCCACACACAACCCCTCACTGCCCACTGCCCACTCGATCCTTCTGTGTTATTGAAGTGGATACAGAGGGGACCTAAAGGAAAGCCAGAAGCACCAGGTATCGCCCGACATGTTTCCACAATATTTTCTTAGCCTCTTTGCTTCTATTCTTTATGATGAACACTCCTTCTTGACCTGGCTTACTTTACCCCATATTCCTGCTTGAAAAACAGTCACAGGGCTGGTAAATGACTTAAGCTTAAGAACAAAGACCTGAAGGCATCAGTTATTCATGCGGTCAGCTGAATGAGGACCTAATGCATTGGTCTAGGCATACCGGGCCCGTGCAAGTGGGCACGCCTGCACTTTGCACAGCAGGATATGTCCTCTACAGAATAAGAGGAAGATGAGCCTCATGGCCCCAAGGGGTTTATGAGGGGTCATTAGTAGGACATGCATTGGCAAGGAGAACCAAAGTACAAACCTAGACACGCCAGGGTGAGGCAGACAAGCACATGGTCTGCAGAAGCACAAGGGTGATTCTCTAGAATGCTATGCACAGGTAGCTGGAGCCAAGCTTCCTCAATGCAAATGATTGTTCAATGCCAAAAGGTCAGAATAAAAGCTTAATCACCTACCAGCCATGGGACTTTTAAAATAATTTTTAAAGAAAACCTATATCCTGCCCCTACAACCCCTTCCTCACGTGACATAATCCTCAAGACCACAGTCAAAGCAGTGTGGTATCTTGAGGCAACGCTCTTGGTCCCTGAGACCTTGAGTTTCCCGGTTCCCACTTTTCATTAGGAGGAATATCTCTGTGTCTGGTTTTACGGTAACTTTTACCTTAATTTTAAGAGCACCCGTTCGGCAACCCTCACATTCTCAGCTGGTCTCAGCAAGAAGGAGGAAGTTTTATGACCTCTGCTCTAGAAACTCGAAACAAATCTCATGTAACTAAACACTGCTTTCTCTTCCCACACACCACCCCTCACTGCCCGCTGCCCACTCGATCCTTCTGTGTTATTGACATGCACACAGAGGGGACCTCAAGGAAAACCCGAAGCACCAGGTGGATGAACTCCAGGAAGGACAGGACATCATTTGCAGAAGAAAACTGGTGAACGGGCCATGGGACAGGATGGTCAAGAGACACAAAACGAGCAAACACTGAGTCATTCTGAAGAGCTGAAAGGGGCGACTGAGGGACAAAGAGAGGAGAGACTGAGAGATGCAGAGAGGAGGGTAGAGGACAGGAGAGGAAGGAGGAAGAGGGGAGGGGAGGGAGGGAGAAGGTGAAAGAGAAGTTAAAGGCCACTGCCCTGCAGAGATGAATACACATTTGAGGATATGAAAGCATGTTAAAGTCTCTTGCTGCAGTGTAATTCCAGTTTGCTCTTTATAACGAAGTGTCAACTATTGAAGTTGCAATGGTGTTTATTTTTTTAACAACTTCAGATTAGTATTTCTTTGAATGCAACCTGTGCTGAAGCCAGAACCAGAAAGTTCAGCTTCCTTCCAAGTATATGTTATGAAGATGTGTTCAGCTCTTTAGAACCTAAGGTGCAAGTTTCTTCCACCTCTTGAATTAGGTAACTACCCCAGGACTCAGCCAGGCACCTGAGCCTGCCAGTAGCTAGGCTGCTAGACTTGCAGAGCAAAGAGTGGGACTCACTCTAAACACTGTTGAATCTACACCACTTGTGAATGGGTTTAGCAATCAGGTGGACAGATGTTGTAAAGGCTCCTCAGAATTCAGAAATCCTGTGTCCTCAGGGGATAGGCAGGCTTTGCATAGCTTCACATCCAAGGCAGCATGGGGAGTCTCCTTGTGGCTAAGGATTAAGGCGTCCTCACAGCGGCAGCCTGGGACACTGCTCTGGTTCTGATGGAGAGTTAATGTCTGGACAGGGAACTATGGCTGCAGCGAAAAAGAAAAAGAAAAAAGAAAAAAGAAAAAACAGAAAGAAAGGAAAAGGGAACACTGGTCCCAGTGTGAAGTGACATTTCTAAAGCAACAGCGCCTAAAAACTCCCTCGTGAAATTCGAGGCTAGGAAACTGCATCTGACCCAGTGTCCACAGATCTCCACAATCCCAAGGAAAGAATGTCCTCTGTTGAATGGAGGGAGGACCTGCCTAGAGAAATCCAAACGCTGCCCTCCTGCTGCCGCTGAACCAGGCACTCTGGAGCCTCCGTGGCTGGTACAGGGCCCCCCATGAACCAGTGGGATCCTGTGCCAGAGTCAAGGCAGGAGCCGGAGGCCTGGGTAGGTCAGCCCAAGGAATAGTGCAGTCCCAGGACCCTGGACTCAGGGTTGCGGTGTTCACATGGCTGGCGAGTAGCCATAGGTACCAATACCAAAGCAAAGGGAAAATGCGGAGGAGGGTTCCAGCCTCCTTTTGAACCCTCCAGTGAAGCCCTCAAATCCCCTGAACTTGGCACTCGGGCCTCAGCCCAGCCTGTTCTCCTCCCCTCGTCCCGCTGTCTGGTCTCCTCCTTCTAGGCACCTTCCATGTACTGAACTGGGGTCTCTGTCCTGCTGAGGGCCCAGAGCTCCAAATCCCATTTCCACATTCAGTTCACATCTCCACTTCGGAGTTTCCATTGTGCTGCCCAGGAAACAAATGCGACTAGGAACCATGAGGTTGTGGGTTTGATCCCTGGCCTCGTTCAGTGGGTTAAGGATCGGGTGTTGCCCTGAGCTGTGGTGTAGGTCACAGACATGGCTCGGACCTGGTGTTGCTCTGGCTGTGGTGTAGGCAGGCAGCTGTAGCTCCAATTCGACCCCTAGCCTGAGAACCTCCTTGTGACGCGGGTGCGGACCCAAAACAAACAGACAAACCATCCAACAATATCTTTCAACAACAACTAAACAATAAGTTCTTGTGATGAAAAAAAATAAAAGATGTTATGTGAGAGAGCCCGGGAATGTCGTTTCTCTGAGAGAGTAATCGAACTTCTAGCTGATGGATAAAAATCGTTCAGTCTTATTGATGTGTCTTCGTGAATGCCTCAGCTGCAGCTCCAAGTCCACTTCGAGCCCAGTCACGTCTATAGCTCACAGGTGCTCAACCCCACACCAATCCCACACTCCATCTCTCTTCTCTCTGCTCTAACTTTGCCCTGGCCTTGCCCTTGCCATCTGCTCTCCCTGGAATCTCGAACACCAGGACACTCACAGCTCACTCGTCTGTTCATTCAACTCTGTGCCAACAAAGCCACATGGAGGAGCATTTCAAAGCAATTGTCTCTAACATACACCCAAGCATAAATATTATTTGTCTTAAACGTGTGTCTGTGTGTGTGTGTGTGTGTGTGTGTGTGTGTGTTTGTGTGTGTTTGTGCCATCCCCTCAAGCATGTAGGCTCTCTAAGGACAAAGATCTTGGTCCCTATCACCATTCTTCTAAACCTAACGACCAGCCTGGCACCTGATACATAATTAGGAAACACTTGGGAATAAATTAATTTCTATGAGCCTGCTGAGTTGAATACATTCTTTCCACCTGTGGGAGCGCCAGTGGTTCAATTGGTTATGCATGGTACTTATATATTCCTTCCTTATTTTACGGATAAGGAAACTGAAGCTGAGAGAATTTCATTCTTCTCAGGGGCCTACAAGGTAGAAAGAGGCAGAAACCCGTTGGAAACCAATGACAAAAAAGAAGGATTGGATGTAAAAAATCCAAAAGAACATATTTCAGACCCAACTGAAGACAGCTTGGAGAAGCCTCATGCTAATGATTTAGTAGGAAGGAAAAGGACCCCTCAAAAGAGTTTGTTGTCCTTGGCAGAAGACTGGAGAGCAATACATGCAAACAAACAAAACAAACAAAAAAGAACAAAAGGAAGAATTGAGAGCTTGACCATGAAACATGTCCTTTATTGGAGAACTGAAAAAGAGACACACTGAAGCGCTCAGAGGCTGGAGATCACAACCCAGATCACAGGCAGGCAGATGGCGGAGCCCCATCCGGCGATGACGCTGCTGCTCTTCCAACAACATCCTATGAGCCTGGGGAACCAAGCCTTTTCTCCGTCAGCTGTGAATCCAGGAGGGAGGTTGAGAAGGATGCAGTCTATCACCATGGCCAAAGGGAGGACGAGGGAGCCCTGGGACCAAGAGGAGCCTGGATCCCGTTGTTGCATGGTCCTGAGGAAGTCTGCTGCTCTTACAGGCACTTGGGTGGACACTTCTGCTGGCAGGGTGGGCACGGTGGGCACGGTGGGCACGGTGGGCAGGGTGGGCATTTCTGCTGGCATACTGGAATTGGGCACACCACAGGTGGGCAAGGAGGTGGACATGGCTCAGGGCACTTAGGGGGTGGACATGGCTCAGGGCACTTGGGTATGCACACAGGAGGTGGCTGGCAGGGCTGCTTGCACTGCTGCTGCTGGTAAGACATCGTTCCTGGGACTCACGGAACCTGAAGTACAGTGAGACAACATTGGTCACCACAAAGACAGTCCTGTCCATAGAGCAGTCAGCTCGACCATCAACACTTGGTTTTTCTTTTTTTATGACTCAATGGATTCATTCATTTCTCGGTGTACAGTGATCACCACAATCCAATGGGCCACCAACACGTTGGTCTCCAAGGACTCTCTTGGATTCCTACTACAGCCTTTAGGATTTTGTGGCCCATCTTCACCCTTTCTTTTGAGCACCTCTCACCCTCGGGCCTCAGGCCTTTCTGCTTCATCTCACATTCGAACACTTTCAAAAGATAAAATCACCCACAGGGGAGTTGTGTGAATACAAATTTTACCTGGATAAAAAGAACCTGCTTATTAAAAGGGTCACCAATCTCAAAACTCATCACTGCCCAGAGGTCCCAGGTGGCCCTGCTTGCTGGGCTAACCGACCCGACTGTGGGGCTGAGCTTTTGAGGAGAAATGCAAAGGCCCAATCCCACCGCTCACTGGGATGGAGCCGTGAGAGGGAGGCTGTGGGAACGAATGGGGGAGGGGGTGCTCCAGCACAGCACCTCATCTCTGTTTCTCTCCTTCAGGGTAAGGTGGTGCCTTGGACTCCATCGCTCTCCTCCCATTCCACATCACCTCCCAAACACCAGCGAAACCGTACCCCCCTCCCAACCTCATTGTATTCTTTCCCCCAGAAAGAGTATTGAGGGGTGAAAATAAAGTCCCTTCTACACTCAGGTGAAATCCCACCACCCAAGGACCAAGAAAGACCTCTAAGACCTGTACTCACCAGAGGCTCCAAAGAAGGTCTAGGACTGGTGTCTGGAAGAGAGTGGGGCTGGGACGACGGTCACTCCTTTTATAAGGCCAGGCAGCCCTGCACGGCACAGGGGGAGCAGCCCAGGACGGGCACGATGACCTCATTTCCCAACCAAAACGCCATCCACACGCAATCTCATAAATGACTTGCCACACTCATGCCAGTATCACACTTCCTGGTCCATGATCTTCCTCACCCCTCCCCAGGAACAGCACAGTGCTTGACCCGAGACTGTGTCACATACTCCCCATGCCAGTGTCATGTGCCTGTTAGGAAAGAGGAGAAATTCCTTGACAGTGGGGATGTTCTCCCACTGGGTCAGAGATGGTGCCTCTCCTACTGCCCAGCTTCCCAGGCATCTGCTATGGAAACCTAACCACTCCATTCAGCTTCCCCATTTTACCGGATCTGTTTCAATCACGGGTTGTGATCTATGTTTGATCAACTGAAGGAGGATCAGCCTTTCTTGAGGAATAAGAAGGCTTAATGAGGTTGCCAACCTTAGAAAGAGGGACAATTATTTCTCGATACACAAAGAAAATGACTAAAGGACAGATGATCCACCCTTTTCCCAAACAGTGGAACCTTGAAGCATTTGAAGCCAACCGAATCTCTGAAAACCATGTCACATCTACATGAAGGTTTGGGAGCTTTTCCTCAGAAACTGGTAGTACTGGTTATCTAGGAGACAGGTCGAGTATCTGGGGAATAAGAAGACAGACTAAATAAGCCATGAGTCAAAGAAGAAATCGTCATCGAGGCTGTCTGTATGCTACAGGACTGAGGAGCAGTGCCTTCAGAATCCCAAGGGAACATACGTGTTGAACCTCCACTGTGGCATGCAGCTAAACTACTCGTCAAATGTGAATAAAACCAACTAAGTGCCAGAAACAAACATCTACATTGATCTTTCCTGATGTAGCTTCTTGATGCTTTGCACCAAAAAGGTAAAAACCCCAGATGACAATGATCTGAAATGCAAACAACTATGGGCATAATGGAGAAAAATTATGGTGACAAATTGCCCACCAGCTCTGGGGGCAGGCCGGGGGCAGGGGGAGGGAACGTGTGTCTCGGCATTGCTGTTCCCAGCATGACAGCTACAGGCACTACACCCTTTGAAACTTAATCTCAGTTATTAACATTTTCTTTATCGTTTTCTCCAGTCCGGACAATCAACCAAGCAATACATCAAGTCCTGCTTTGTAGCCTTTGCCGACAAGCTGCCTTTCAGGAGCTAGAAAGAGCACACCGCCTGATGTAGTGCCAGCAGGCGTACCAATTTTCCCAAGGAAAGAGGAGGACCAGAAGGAGGTGGAGGAGGAAGGGGAGGGGGAGGAGGAGGGGGATGGGAGGAGGGGGAAGAGGAAACAACTTAAGCTCCCAAAACAGCCACGGAATACAGGAAAGACGTAGGTTAAATGCAAAGCAAACGATGAGAGCATGTCCACCTTAAGGCAAAAAGGACTGTTCCTTTAAGTGGCCCACGGGACCAAAGCATCCATCTCCTACTTTCCAAAAGTAAGGATGCTTTGGGAAGCTGCTTGGTGATGCCGTGAGCTGTGCACGGTCACATCTGGTCCTCACTGGGCTTTCTGTGAGCCAGACACAGGTCTAAACCCTTTACGTGCACTTATAAATGTAGAGCTCACAAGGGCACCTAAAGATAAGCACTATTACCACTCCCACCTTAAGGTGGGGACACTGAGACACAGAGAGCTGAAGTAAATTGCCCAAGGTCCTACAGTCATAAGCACCCGAACCATGGAGTGAACTCACGAAGGTGGGCTGAGGGGTCTGGATCTCAAAATCTCTCCTGTTGGCCTCAAGAGTGGAATGGCCCTTCCCTGGCATCCACATTGTTCCATCAACCTACGGACACATCATAGAAGATTTGACTACACATGGAGCTCGGAAGGTGCATAGTATTCATCTGGACGCTGTAAGAGTCAAGATACAGTGGCTACACTTTGGGGGATGGTAAAGGCACTAACAGCCTCATCTCATGTAGACAGGAAATTGTCTAACTTTCTCAGAGCAAGAAATACACTCTCATATTTAAGGCGACAAGGATAAACGACATAAGAACTAAAATGGAAACGAGGAATATTTGGAGAAGGAGAGTGAAGCTGTGGTTAGGGAAGCATATGCTCCATTTTCACAGCAGTGAGAAAATAGACTTGGTGGACATTCCCTGAAATGAAAAAAAGTGCAAAGTACAAAGAGGACACAAAGCTAACCTCAACAAATTTAGGAGCATAGAAATTATCTCAGGTATTTCTCTGACCACACGCCATGAAATTAGAAATCAACCATGGGAAAAGTAATGAGAAAAAACCTACTACATGGAGGCTAAACTACATGCTACTAAAAAACCAATGGGTCAATGAGGAAATCAAGAAGGAAATTAAAATATACCTTGAAACAAATGATAATGAAGACACAACCTCCCAAAATCTATGGGATGTTGCAAAAGCAGTGCTCAGAGGGAAATTTATAGTGATACAGGCCTTTGTCAAAAAAGAAGAAAGATTCCAAATTGACAACTTAACTCTCAGCCTAAATGAATTAGAAAAAGAAGAACAAAAAAATCCTAAAGTTGGCAGAAGGAAGGAAATTATAAAGATCAAAGAAGAAATCAATAAAATAGAGATTCAAAAAACAACAGAGAAAATTAATAAAACTAAGAGCTGGTTCTGTGAAAAGGTAAATAAAATTGACAAACCCCTGGCCAGACTCACTAAAAAGAGGAGAGAAAAAACTCAAATAAACAAAATTATAAATGAAAAAGGAGAGACCACAACAGATACTGCAGAAATACAAAAAAAAAAAAAAATAAGAGAATACTATGAACAACTATATTCCGACAAATTTGACAATCTGGAAGAAATGGACAATTTTCTAGAATCTTACAGCCTGCCAAAACTGAATCAAGCAGAAATAGACCAACTGAACAGACCAATCACTAGAAATGAAATTGAAGAGGTCATAAAAACACTCCCTAAAAATAAAAGTCCAGGACCAGATGGCTTCACAGGCAAATTCTACCAAACGTATAAAAGGGAAGTGGTGCCCATCCTCCTGAAACTCTTTCAAAAGGTTGAAGAAGATAGAACACTCCCAAAGACATTCTTTGATGCCACCATCACCCTCATTCTAAAACCAGGCAGAGATACCACCAAAAAAGAAAACTATCGCCCAATATCTTTGAGGAATATAGATGCAAAAATTCTCAACAATATCTTAGCCAACCGAATCCAACAACATACCAAAAAAAATTATACACCATGACCAGGTTGGGTTCATCCCAGGTTCACAAGGATGGTTCAACATATGCAAATCAATCAGCATCATACACCACATTAACAAAAAAAAAAGTCAAAAATCATATGATCATCTCAATAGACAGAAAAAGCATTTGACAATGTCCAACATCCATTCATGATCAAGACCCTTGCCAAAGTGGGTATAAGAGGGAACATTCCTGAATATAATCAAAGCCATTTATGATAAACCCACAGCAAATATAATCCTCAATGGGGAAAAACTGAAAGCCTTCTCACTCAAATCTGGAACAAGACAGGGATGCCCACTTTCACCACTGCTCTTCAACATAGTTTTGGAAGTCCTAGCCACAGCAATTAGGCAAACAAAAGAAATAAAAGGCATCCATATAGGAAGACAAGAGATAAAACTGTCAATGTATGCAGACAACATGATACTATACATAGAAAACCTGAAGGACTCAACCCAAAAACTACTTGAACTGATTAATAAATTCAGCAAAGTGGCAGGCTATAAGATTAACATTCAGAAGTCAGTCGCACTTCTGTATACCAGCAATGAATATTAGAAAAGGAATACAAAAATACGATACCTTTTAAAATTGCACCTCACAAAGTCAAATACCTCGGAATACACCTGACCAAGGAGGTAAAGGACCTATATGCCGAGAACTATAAAACCTTAATCAAAGAAATCAAAGAAGATGTAAAGAAATGGAAAGATATCCCATGTTCATGGATTGGAAAAATCAATATTGTACAAATGGCCATACTACCCAAAGCAATCTACAGATTCAATGCAATCCCTATCAAATTACCCATGACATTTTTCACAGAACTAGAACAAACCATCCAAACATTTATATGGAACCACAAAAGACCCAGAATCGCCAAAGCAATCCTGAGAAACAAAAACCAAGCAGGAGGCATAACTCTCCCAGACTTCAAGAAATACTACAAAGCCACAGTCATCAAAACAGTGTGGTACTGGTACCAAAACAGACAGACAGACCAATGGAACAGAATAGAGAATCTGGAAATAAACCCTGACACCTATGGTCAATTAATCTTTGACAAGGGAGGCAAGAACATAAAATGGGAAAAAGAAGGTCTATTCAGCAAGCATTGCTGGGAAACCTGGACAGCTGCATGCAAAGCAATGAAACTAGAACACACCCTCACACCATGCACAAAAATAAACTCCAAATGGCTGAAAGACTTAAATATACGACAGGACACCATCAAACTCCTAGAAGAAAACATAGGCAAAACACTCTCTGACATCAACATCATGAATATTTTCTCAGGACAGTCTCCCAAAGCAATCGAAATAAGAGCAAAAATAAACCCATGGGACCTCATCAAACTGACAAGCTTTTGCACAGCAAAGGAAACCCAAAAGAAAACAAAAAGACAACTTACAGAATGGGAGAAAATAGTTTCAAATGATGCAACGGACAAGGGCTTAATCTCTAGAATATATAAGCAACTTATACAACTCAACAGCAAAAAAAGCCAATCAACCAATGGAAAAATGGGCAAAAGACCTGAATAGACTGTTCTCCAAGGAAGGTATGCAGATGGCCAGCAAACACATGAAAAAATGCTCAACATCGCTGATCATAAGAGAAATGCAAATCAAAACAACCAGGAGATACCACTTCACACCAGTCAGAATGGCCATCATTAATAAGTCCACAAATAACAAGTGCTGGAGGAGGTGTGGAGAAAAGGGAACCCTCCTGCACTGTTGGTGGGAATGTACACTGGTACAGCCACTATGGAGAACAGTTTGGAGATACCTTAGAAGTCTATACATAGAACTTCCGTATGACCCCGCAATCCCACTCTTGGGCATCTATCCGGACAAAACTCTACTTAAAAGAGACACGTGCACCCGCATGTTCATTGCAACACTATTCACAATAGCCAGGACATGGAAACAACCCAAATGTCCATCAACAGATGATTGGATTCGGAAGAGGTGGTATATATACACAATGGAATACTACTCAGCCATAAAAAAGAATGACATAATGCCATTTGCAGCAACATGGATGGAACTAGAGACTCTCATACTGAGTGAAATGAGCCAGAAAGACCAAGACAAATACCATATGGTATCACTAATAACTGGAATCTAATATCCAGCACAAATGAACTTCTCCACAGAAAAGAAAATCATGGACTTGGAAAATAGACTTGTGGCTGCCTGATGGGAGACGAGGGAGGTTGGGCTTATCAGACACAACTTGGAATAGAGTTACAAGGAGATCCTGCTGAATAGCATTGAGAACTATGTCCAGATACTCATATTGCAACAGAAAAAAAGGGTGGGGGAAAAATGTACACATGTAAGGATAACTTGATCCCCTTGTGTACAGTGGGAAAAAAATAAATTATAAAAAAATCATACTATCCTCTAAATAAAAAAAAAAAGATTCCTCAAGGGTTTCTATAGTAAAATAAAAAATATCAGGTACATCCAGTACATTTTCTTATTCTCAGGGAAGCCAGTGGACACTTCCTAGACATTAGAACAGTTTGGTTTCAGGTCTAGAAAGGCCTGGGTGAGGTAAAGTGTGTTGGATGAGTTCAGGAAATGGGTCATCCCTAGCTGACTGTTTGCTATGTACCGAGTCATTTCAGTTTTTGAGGACTTAGTTTTCCCACCTGTGAACAAAAGCCTCAAGATCTTCCCTTCCCCACCTCCCCATTCTACTGGGTATGTGTTTAGGAACCCTAAGAAGTTACTTTGGTGGATTAGACCCATGTATTTTGTTCCTCCTCCTACATTAGTGGCAGGCACAGTCAAGGAATCTCTTGTGAAGAGGGAAGCACTTTCCCATGTTTTTCTGTTTTCATTTCAACTTGAAGCCCAGATAAATATTGACTTATCTTTAATCTTCATTGGCTTTCAAAAAATTGTAAAAGTGAGACAGACAGTACTTTATTAAATTCTAGTAATACGCAATGTATGCAACAAAATGAAAAAAGCCCTGTTGGCTCCATTGCTATTTCCTAGAGTTGCATTGTCAACCAAGTATGGCGAGTCCTTTCAGATCGTTTTTCATACAAATATTTATATACATAGCCTCAATTTTTTTTAAGACTAAAGTGTGTAAGAGTTAATACATTACTCTTTTTACTTAGCATTGTATCATGGCCATCTTTCCATGTGAAGTAAATTTTGTCATAGGAAAATTTGGACTTCTCCTGAAACATAGAAAATCCTTTATTATAAATGAAAACACTTTAAAAACCACATTGGATTCAAACCTACAGAGTTAAAGTGTCACCATTAGGCCATTCTTCTACTTTTCTCTACTCTTTGGCTTCCTTCTCTGGAAAATACTTCCACACATGTTTAAGGAAAATTATGGACTCTTTTAAACGTCATATAGAACAGGGTTAAACACTGTGTTTAAACCAACTAGTGGAGATGTAAATAGGGCCAAGGAGCTGCCTCAAGCCTTAGCCCAAAGTCAATGCTGTACCTGCCATCTGCCCACTCAGGCAAGACTTTGCCTAATGCGTCTTAACCACAAGAAGGGAATTTGATTTTGATTTATATGTGTTAAATCTATTCTTAGCTTGCAAGAAAACCTCCTGATGTCAGAAACACAGAATGGCTTTGGTATTTATGCTGTGCCAGTAAGTAGGAAGTTCTAGGGTATTTCTAATGTATTCTTTTGACATGAAATACAGAATTAACTGCCAGAGTGAAACCAAGACTCCCAGACTGACTCTTCTCCTTCTGTCCCTGGTGATGGATGCTGCTCCACTGTCACTTGTCTTTTTATTTGTCAAACGTCAAGAGCAAGCCAAGGGAGCCTGATGAGACGTGTGTCTGAGAAGAAAATGTGTGGAAATTAACAGTGCCACTTCTAAGTCCTTGTTGAAAGGAGCTGAACTAAAATATCTCTAAACGTGTACACGTCATTATCAAATATGAGTCCTTGTTTTGAAAAGAATAGGACCTGGATTATGAACATTTTTTTAATGTAATTAAACAGGATGGATTAAAGTGTATTAAAAAATCAATGCCAAAGAACTGTCTTTGTCAGCTTCCTTGTATTGTCTTAATACTGGAGGTGAATACATGAATCAACCTGGTGAATCCTAAAGAAATGAAAGCTTTTTTTCATTGGGATGGAGAATGATTTCTTGTCTCTAATCCACCAATAACAATGATATTCTAAAAAAAAAGTACAAAGAAAACACTTCAGCTGCTTCAGTTTCCCCTGAGGACTGGAGCTAGAACTGAGAGATGTAGAAGGGGAAACTGCCACTTTTCGTTCCAACACCTTTGTACTGTTTGATTTGATTTTAGCCAGGAGATGTTTTGTTTCCATTGTTGGAAGTTTGATTGAAGCATAGTTGATTTACAATGTAGTGATCACTTCTGCTGTACAGTAAGGTGATTCAGTTGTACATGCGCACACATCCCTTCTCCTTGAGGTTCCTTTCCCACATCGATTGTCACAGCATATGGGGACGATGTTAGCAGGTCCCTGTTGGCCAATCATTCCCTATACCTCAGTGAGCATATGCCCATCCCAAACCCCCAGGCCATCCCTCCGCCCTCCCCTGTGCCCCTGGGTAACCATAAGTTTGCCCTCAAAGTCTGTGGGTCGGTTTCTCTTCGGCAGCTGAGCTCCCTTGTGTCCTTTCTTAAGATCCACATATAAGTGATGCCATATGACGGTTGTCGTTCCCTGTCTGACTAACCATGGATCTTGGGAAGCACAAATACACACAAGCATCTTTGCACGGAGCTAACCCATCCACCCATACCAGTGGCCTCCTCTCCCCTCTCACCTACTCTAGAGCTTTGCTCTCTTGTTGGCCACCGACGTTTTCTGGTTACTCCTCTCCCTCCTGCTCTAAGAGGTAGCTCTTGGGTCTGAGATCCTATGTGGTTTCAGTCCAGTATCTCTCATCCCTCCATCCCATACGTGTCGAGGACTTATCCACACTTGCCACTCCTCCTCGGTGCCACATCTCTTTTATGCTTCATCCCGCGGCAAGCCGGCTTCAGACCCACCATTCCACCAAAGGCTCTCCTGCTAAAGTGTATCACAGCTTTCTGTCAGATCAATCGGGTCCTCTGTTTTCATCTTTTGAGACGTCTTCCCTGTACGTTGACACATTAATCATCCCATCTTCCTTTAAACTTTCTACTTGGAGGTTCCCATGGCAGCCATTGGTTCCACCACCCCTGCACCAGGTCTGTCTTCTTTTTGGTCTGAACTTCTATACACCAGGTGGGGCTCCCTGGGCACTGGGCACTGGACATTCCCACTCAATGACTCCTGAGGTTTCAGCCATCACAAATCAGAGGATGACTCACAGTCTGCATTTGCCTCCCAGAACTCACTTTGGACTTAAATATCCCCTTGCCACGGGACGTCTCTATTCAAATATCCTCCAAGGGTCCAAAAACTGATCATCGTCCTACAAATTATTCGAACCTCCAGTATTATCTATCTTGACATTAGAATAACACAGGAACTGAAGTTCTCCTGATGTTTTGGTCCCTCCACTACATGCTACTTACCCAAGCAAACACCCACTCATGCCATCCTGAGGGCCTAAATGTTTCTGGAATCCATTTCAGACCGTCCACGCAAACTACCATGGCCCTAATTCAGGGCCTCCTCATCTCTGGCTCAGTTATTACCACACCTTCCTAACTTCTCTCTCTCCCCAAGTCTTCTTTCTGTCAAATGCACCTTCCCCATTGCCGGTCAGACCAACCCACTGAAAACTCAATCCCGACTATGTCACATGTGTACTTAAAATATTTTAACCTTCAAGGATCAATCCCACGTCCAAGACACTGCCCTTCCTTCCCCTCCTGCCTCATTCCTTATGACTCCGAGCCTTGAACTAGGGGCTGTTGCCATAGCTAAGGTCTCAGGATTTGTCTTACACATCGCCCTTACCTCTCCTCAGTGCATTTAGTCATTAATTGGGCCTGGCTTATGCCTACACGACTCTCAACAAAGCCATCACTTCAGTGAAAAGCCCGGCCCCCGGGACAGGGGTGGCCCCTGGGAGTCTCCAGAGACATTCGGAGCTTTGCTTCTCACATCATCTTCACCGTGTGCCCTGTCCAATTATCTCTTCGCCCTAAGGCCTGCAGGCTTGGAACAGGGGGCCTGCATCTCCCCTCTCCACCTTTGGGACACAGGGCCCAAGACCTGCACCACCTTAGGTGCTGAATGAATATTGGTGGAATGAAGAAATAATGTTAAGTTCCTAAATTGTCTTATCTTACATGAGCTTCACAGCCATCTTGTGAGTTCAGGGAAGAAGAAACTTTTCTGACCTCGGCCCTAGGAACTGGAAAAAACTCACATGTAATAAGCACTGCTGTCTCTGTCCTCCTCCTTCCCACACACCACCCCTCACTGCCCACTGCTCCCTCGATCCTTCTGTGTTATTGAAGTGGATACAGAGGGGACCTAAAGGAAAGCCAGAAGCACCAGGTATCGCCCGACATGTTTCCACAATATTTTCTTAGCCTCTTTGCTTCTATTCTTTATGATGAACACTCCTTCTTGTCCTGCCTTACTTTACCCCATATTCCCGTTTGAAAAACAGTCACAGGGCTGGTAAATGACTTAAGCTTAAGAACAAAGACCTGAAGGCATCAGTTATTCATGCGGTCAGCTGAATGAGGACCTAATGCATTGGTCTAGGCATGCCGGACCCATGCAAGTAGGCATGCCCACTCTTTGCACAGCAGGATATGTCCTCTACAGAATAAGAGGAAGATGAGCCTCATGGCCCCAAAGGGTTTATGAGGGGTCATTAGTAGGACATGCATTGGCAAGAAGAACCGAAGTACAAAACTAGACACGCCAGGGTGATGCAGACCAGCACATGGTCTGCAGAAGCACAAGGGTGATTCTCTAGAATGCTATGCACAGGTAGCTGGAGCCAAGCTTCCTCAATGCAAATGATTGTTCAATGCCAAAAGGTCAGAATAAAAGCTTAATCACCTACCAGCCATGGGACTTTTAAAATAATTTTTAAAGAAAACCTATATCCTGCCCCTACAACCCCTTCCTCACGTGACATAATCCTCAAGACCACAGTCAAAGCAGTGTGGTATCTTGAGGCAACGCTCTTGGTCCCTGAGACCTTGAGTTTCCCGGTTCCCACTTTTCATTAGGAGGAATATCTCTGTGTCTGGTTTTACGGTAACTTTTACCTTAATTTTAAGAGCACCCGTTCGGCAACCCTCACATTCTCAGCTGGTCTCAGCAAGAAGGAGGAAGTTTTATGACCTCTGCTCTAGAAACTCGAAACAAATCTCATGTAACTAAACACTGCTTTCTCTTCCCACACACCACCCCTCACTGCCCGCTGCCCACTCGATCCTTCTGTGTTATTGACATGCACACAGAGGGGACCTCAAGGAAAACCCGAAGCACCAGGTGGATGAACTCCAGGAAGGACAGGACATCATTTGCAGAAGAAAACTGGTGAACGGGCCATGGGACAGGATGGTCAAGAGACACAAAACGAGCAAACACTGAGTCATTCTGAAGAGCTGAAAGGGGCGACTGAGGGACAAAGAGAGGAGAGACTGAGAGATGCAGAGAGGAGGGTAGAGGACAGGAGAGGAAGGAGGAAGAGGGGAGGGGAGGGAGGGAGAAGGTGAAAGAGAAGTTAAAGGCCACTGCCCTGCAGAGATGAATACACATTTGAGGATATGAAAGCATGTTAAAGTCTCTTGCTGCAGTGTAATTCCAGTTTGCTCTTTTTAACGAAGTGTCAGCTATTGACGTTGCAATGGCTCTTGTTTTATTAGAACTTCAGACTAGTATTTCTTTGAATGCAACCTGTGCTGAAGCCAGAACCAGAAAGTTCAGCTTCCTTCCAAGTATAGGTTATGAAGATGTGTTCAGCTCTTTAGAACCTAAGGTGCAAGTTTCTTCCACCTCTTGAATTAGGTAACTACCCCAGGACTCAGCCAGGCACCTGAGCCTGCCAGTAGCTGGGTTGCTAGACTTGCAGAGCAAAGAGTGGGACTCACTCTAAACACTGTTGAATCTACACCACTTGTGAATGGGTTTAGCAATCAGGTGGACAGATGTTGTAAAGGCTACTCAGAATTCAGAAATCCTGTGTCCTCAGGGAAAAGGCAGGCTTTGCATAGCCTCACATCCAAGGCAGCATGGGGAGTCTCCTTGTGGCTAAGGATTAAGGCGTCCTCACAGCGGCAGCCTGGGACACTGCTCTGGTTCTGATGGAGAGTTAATGTCTGGACAGGGAACTTCTATATGCCTTGGGTGCAGCCAAAACGAAAAAAAAAAAAGAAAAACCAGAAAGAAAGGAAAAGGGAGCATTGGTCCCAGTGTGAAGTGACATTTCTAAAGCAACAGCGTCTAAAAACTCCCTCGTGAAATTCGAGGCTAAGAAACTGCATCTGACCCAGTGTCCACAGATCTCCACAATCCCAAGGAAAGAATGTCCTCTGTTGAATGGAGGGAGGACCTGCCTAGAGAAATCCAAACGCTGCCCTCCTGCTGCCGCTGAACCAGGCACTCTGGAGCCTCCGTGGCTGGTACAGGGCCCCCCATGAACCAGTGGGATCCCGTGCCAGAGTCAAGGCAGGAGCCGGAGGCCTGGGTAGGTCAGCCCAAGGAATAGTGCAGTCCCAGGACCCTGGACTCAGGGTTGCGGTGTTCACATGGCTGGCGAGCAGCCGTAGGTACCAATACCAAAGCAAAGGGAAAATGCGGAGGAGGGTTCCAGCCTCCTTTTGAACCCTCCAGTGAAGCCCTCAAATCCCCTGAACTTGGCACTCGGGCCTCAGCCCAGCCTGTTCTCCTCCCCTGGTCCCGCTGTCTGGTCTCCTCCTTCTAGGCACCTTCCATGTACTGAACTGGGGTCTCTGTCCTGCTGAGTGCCCAGAGCTCCAAATCCCATTTCCACATTCAGTTCACATCTCCACTTCGGAGTTTCCGTTGTGCTGCCCAGGAAACAAATGCGACTAGGAACCATGAGGTTGTGGGTTTGATCCCTGGCCTCGTTCAGTGGGTTAAGGATCGGGTGTTGCCCTGAGCTGTGGTGTAGGTCACAGACATGGCTCGGACCTGGTGTTGCTCTGGCTGTGGTGTAGGCACGCCGCTGTAGCTCCAATTCGACCCCTAGCCTGGGAACCTCCTTGTGACGCGGGTGCGGACCTAAAACAAACAGACAAACCATCCAACAATATCCTTCAACAACAACTAAACAATAAGTTCTTGTGATGAAAAAAAATAAAAGATGTTGTGTGAGAGTGCCTGGGAAATGTGCTTTGAGAGGGAAATCGATCCTCTAGCTGATGGATAAAAATCGTTCAGTCCTGTTGATGTGTCTTCGTGAATGCATGGAAAACCTTGTTTGGAGATTGGAAACAACATTCTCATTTTAAAGACGTTTCTTGAGCTTCAGGCGGAGGTTTCATGGCCCCACAGTTCCACCAGTAACAATCTCACCCTGGGGTGCATCTCAATCAGAAAAATCTCTCTCTCTTTCTCTCTCTCTTTTTTAAACTGAGTTGAGGTTTACATATACTCATCCTTTTGAAAATTATTACTATCATTTATTTACAATATTCGGTCAATTTCTACTGGATGGCAGAGGGACCCAGTTATATATATATATATATATATATATATGTATATACATATATATATATACATATATATATGTATATACATATATATATATACATTCTTTTTCTCATGTTTGGTTCCATCATGTCCCATCACAAGTGGTTAGATTTAGGACGCTGCGCTGTACCGCAGGATCTCTGCTCATCCACACCAAATAAAAGAGTTTGCATCTACTATCCCCCCAAATCCCAGTCCCTCTCCATCTCTCCCCCTCCCAGAAATGGCTTCCTTGGTCTACCTTGAAGTCTAGCAGAACCTCTGACCCTAGAGCTGCACAGAGTCACAGCTCTGCTCTCCCGCTGAGGCTCAGTGGTCTGGACGCTGCAGCAAATACTCTTACCCCCCACGGCTCCCCTTTCCCAGGCCAGCATCTCCAGGACCTCACGTGACAACCTTAATAGCTCCTTCCCTGTCTGACCTCCCTCGTTGCACCTGCTCGCTGGGTAGGTTGTTGAGACAGGGCCAGAGAACCAGTCCTAACCTGTGTCCAGACAGAGCCTTTCCACCGACAGCCTCGGAGAGAACTGGCTCTGGGTTCCACCTCGTGCGTAGAGCTGCCTGCGGGGTTGTTTCACTTCTGGTTCTGACGTAGGAAAACGGAAAACTCCGAGTCAGTGATGGTGAGGAAGGTATTGGGCGTTTATCTGCCGCCACCCCAGCCTCTCCGGGTATTTCACCTCGGCACCTGGGCTTTAGCTGTTTACCTGAGAAGAAGCCGTCCATGCCAATCTTCTTTCTCCAGTCGTGTTGGTGGTCGTTGATGGCCATGGTGATGATGCTAGTCCTGGGGAAGGGTCCCTGATGGCAGCAGCAACAAGGGAGGACCGACCCTCCTCTTCTTGGATACCTAAGCCCTGACTCGGCGTCTTTCCAGGGCACAAAACGGCTCCCCTGAGGAGCAAGAACTGCCCAACAGTGACATCACCCGTTTGCCATCTTCCTCCTCACAGGCTCCTGCTCACGGGGCTGAAGACCCCCAAGCACAGACATGTCACTTCATCCTTCACCCCCATATCAGCCCACAGCACCATGATCTGAAAGCACAAAGGTGGACTTTGAAGCCGATACAAGGACCGTCCTACTCACAACTCCCCTGGGACACGGACGCCACCCACACAAACACAAGGCCTCCCTGGATGCTCTCAGCACCGGAAGTCCAGGCCTGCTGGCCTCCACCCTGAGAGCAGGGAGGGAACGAAAACAAAACATCCACTTGAGGAGTTCCCGTTGTGGGTCAGAGGCTTAAGAACTGGACCTTGTCTCTGTGAGGACACGGGGTCATCAATCGATCCCTGGCCTCACTCAGTGGCTTAAGGATCCTGTGTGGCCGTGGCTGTGGCCTAAGCCTCAGCTGCAGCTCCAAGTCCACCTTGAGCCCAAGAACTTCCATGTTTCACAGCTGCTCAACCCCACCCACAGCCCACACCCCATCTCTCTTCTCTCTGCTCTAACTTTGCTCTGGCCTTGCCCTTGCCATCTCCTCTCCCTGGAAGCACGAACCCCAGGACACACACGGCTCAGTCTTCTGTTCATTCAACTGGGTGCCCACAACGCCTCGTTGGAAGATCTTTTCAAAACAATGGTCTCTAACATACACCCAAGCATAACTCTTATTTGTCTTACACGTGTCTGTGTGTGGGTCTGTGTGTGTGTGTGTTTGTAATCCCCTCAAGCATGTAGGCTCCCTGAGGACAAGGACCTTGGCCCCATCATCATTCTTCGAACACCTAACCACCTGCCTGGCACCTGATACATAATTAGGAAACTCTTGGGAATACATTAATTTCTATGAGCCTGCTGAGTTGAATATATTCTTTCCACCTGTGGGAGCGCCAGTGGTTCAATCAGTTACGCACGGCAATCATACATTGTTTCCAGACCTTACAGGTAAGGAAACTGAGGCTGAGAGAAGTTCCTTCTTTTCAGGGGCCTACAAGGTAGAAAGAGGCAGAAACCCGTTGGAAACCAATGACAAAAAAGAAGGATTGGATGTAAAAAATCCAAAAGAACATATTTCAGACCCAACTGAAGACAGCTTGGAGAAGCCTCATGCTAATGATTTAGTAGGAAGGAAAAGGACCCCTCAAAAGAGTTTGTTGTCCTTGGCAGAAGACTGGAGAGCAATACATGCAAACAAACAAAACAAACAAAAAAGAACAAAAGGAAGAATTGAGAGCTTGACCATGAAACATGTCCTTTATTGGAGAACTGAAAAAGAGACACACTGAAGCGCTCAGAGGCTGGAGATCACAACCCAGATCACAGGCAGGCAGATGGCAGAGCCCCATCCGGCGATGACGCTGCTGCTCTTCCAACAACATCCTATGAGCCTGGGGAACCAAGCCTTTTCTCCGTCAGCTGTGAATCCAGGAGGGAGGTTGAGAAGGATGCAGTCTATCACCATGGCCAAAGGGAGGACGAGGGAGCCCTGGGACCAAGAGGAGCCTGGATCCCGTTGTTGCATGGTCCTGAGGAAGTCTGCTGCTCTTACAGGCACTTGGGTGGACACTTCTGCTGGCAGGGTGGGCACGGTGGGCATGGTGGGCAGGGTGGGCATTTCTGCTGGCATACTGGAATTGGGCACACCACAGGTGGGCAAGGAGGTGGACATGGCTCAGGGCACTTGGGTATGCACACAGGAGGTGGCTGGCAGGGCTGCTTGCACTGCTGCTGCTGGTAAGACATCGTTCCTGGGACTCACGGAACCTGAAGTACAGTGAGACAACATTGGTCACCACAAAGACAGTCCTGTCCATAGAGCAGTCAGCTCGACCATCAACACTTGGTTCTTCTTTTTTTATGACTCAATGGATTCATTCATTTCTCGGTGTACAGTGATCACCACAATCCAATGGGCCACCAACATGTTGGTCTCCAAGGACTCTCTTGGATTCCTACTACAGCCTTTAGGATTTTGTGGCCCATCTTCACCCTTTCTTTTGAGCACCTCTCACCCTCAGACCTCAGGCCTTTCTGCTTCATCTCACATTCAACCACTTCCTAAGGCTAAAATCACCCACAGGTGGGTAGTGTGAATACAAATTTTACCTGGAGAGGAAGAACTCTCTTATTGAAAGGGTCACCAGTCTTAAAACACATCTCTGCCCAGAGGTCCCACGAGGCCCTGCTTGCTGGGCTAACCGACCCGACTGTGGGGCTGAGCTTTTGAGGAGAAATGCAAAGGCCCAATCCCACCGTTCACTGGGATGGAGCCGTGAGAGGGAGGCTGTGGGAACGAATGGGGGAGGGGGTGCTCCAGCACAGCGCCTCATCTCTGTTTCTCTCCTTCAGGGTAAGGTGGTGCCTTGGACTCCATCGCTCTCCTCCCATTCCACATCACCTCCCAAACACCAGCGAAACCGTACCCCCCTCCCAACCTCATTGTATTCTTTCCCCCAGAAAGAGTATTGAGGGGTGAAAATAAAGTCCCTTCTACGCTCAGGTGAAATCCCACCACCCAAGGACCAAGAAAGACCTCTAAGACCTGTACTCACCAGAGGCTCCAAAGAAGGTCTAGGACTGGTGTCTGGAAGAGAGTAGGGCTGGGACGACGGTCACTCCTTTTATAAGGCCAGGCAGCCCTGCACAGCGCAGGGGGAGCAGCCCAGGACGGGCACGATGACCTCATTTCCCAACCAAAACGCCATCCACACGCAATCTCATAAATGACTTGCCACACTCATGCTGGTATCACACTTCCTGGTCCATGATCTTCCTCACCCCTCCCCAGGAACAGCACAGTGCTTGACCCGAGACTGTGTCACATACTCCCCATGCTAGTGTCATGTGCCTGTTAGGAAAGAGGAGAAATTCCTTGACAGTGGGGATGTTCTCCCACTGGGTCAGCGATGGTGCCTCTCCTACTGCCCAGCTTCCCAAGCCTCTAGTACGTAAACCTCACTACTCCATTCAGCTTCACCTGCCCAGCTTCCAGCTTTGTGTCTCTCAATAGCAGAGACCAGGTTTTGCTAACCCCCCATCTCTTAACGTTCACCCAATTTTCCTTTACTAGTAGAACAGCGAGGATGGAGGAGGCACAGGCTGGAGCAATGAGCTTGCAAGCAGTTTATTGACAAACTGAATGGTCAGGGCCTCTGAGCAAGCAAGACGCAGACTCACCTCTCAGCCCCCACCCCCCACCCAGGTGAGTGCTTGGTTTTTCATACACAAGGGGTTTTTTTGGTTGAGCCCTGTCGTCTGTAGCCTTGGGGATCTTTGTCTTTGGGAACTCCTTCCTTGCATGCACCTGTTCGATTAGAAGGCGACTGCGAGTCTGGATTCAGCTGGGTTATGTTGAGTTTTTTGTCCTTTTAGGCCTTGTTTCATTTTCCACCAAAGATTTAAAACTAACTTCCCCTTTGCCCAGGACCTGCAGGTCTCTAGGCATTTCTTTTTTTTATTTTCCCACTGTACCACAAGGGGGTCAGGTTATCCTTACATGTACACATTACAATTACATTATTCCCCCACCCTTTCTTCTGTTGCAACATGAGTATCTGGACATAGTTCTCAATGCTATTCAGCAGGATCTCCTTGTAACTCTATTCCAAGTTGTGTCTGATAAGCCCAACCTCCCGATCCCTCCCACTCCCTCCGTCTCCCATCAGGCAGCCACAAGTCTATTTTCCAAGTCCATGATTTTCTTTTCTGTGGAGAAGTTCATTTGTGCTGGATATTAGATTCCAGTTATTAGTGATACCATATGGTATTTGTCTTGGTCTTTCTGGCTCATTTCACTCAGTATGAGAGTCTCTAGTTCCATCCATGTTGCTGCAAATGGCATTATGTCATTCTTTTTTATGGCTGAGTAGTATTCCATTGTGTATATATACCACCTCTTCCGAATCCAATCATCTGTTGATGGACATTTGGGTTGTTTCCATGTCCTGGCTATTGTGAATAGTGCTGCAATGAACATGCGGGTGCACGTGTCTCTTTTAAGTAGAGTTTTGTCCGGATAGATGCCCAAGAGTGGGATTGCGGGGTCATACGGAAGTTCTATGTATAGACTTCTAAGGTATCTCCAAATTGTTCTCCATAGTGGCTGTACCAGTTTACATTCCCACCAACAGTGCAGGAGGGTTCCCTTTTCTCCACACCTCCTCCAGCACTTGTTATTTGTGGACTTATTAATGATGGCCATTCTGACTGGTGTGAAGTGGTATCTCCTGGTTGTTTTGATTTGCATTTCTCTTATGATCAGCGATGTTGAGCATTTTTTCATGTGTTTGCTGGCCATCTGCATACCTTCCTTGGAGAACAGTCTATTCAGGTCTTTTGCCATTTTTCCATTGGTTGATTGGCTTTTTTTGCTGTTGAGTTGTATAAGTTGCTTATATATTCTAGAGATTAAGCCCTTGTCCGTTGCATCATTTGAAACTATTTTCTCCCATTCTGTAAGTTGTCTTTTTGTTTTCTTTTGGGTTTCCTTTGCTGTGCAAAAGCTTGTCAGTTTGATGAGGTCCCATGGGTTTATTTTTGCTCTTATTTCGATTGCTTTGGGAGATTGACCTGAGAAAATATTCATGATGTTGGTGTCAGAGAGTGTTTTGCCTATGTTTTCTTCTAGGAGTTTGATGGTGTCCTGTCGTATATTTAAGTCTTTCAGCCATTTGGAGTTTATTTTTGTGCATGGTGTGAGGGTGTGTTCTAGTTTCATTGCTTTGCATGCAGCTGTCCAGGTTTCCCAGCAATGCTTGCTGAATAGACTTTCTTTTTCCCATTTTATGTTCTTGCCTCCCTTGTCAAAGATTAATTGACCATAGGTGTCAGGGTTTATTTCCGGATTCTCTATTCTGTTCCATTGGTCTGTCTGTCTGTTTTGGTACCAGTACCACACTGTTTTGATGACTGTGGCTTTGTAGTATTTCTTGAAGTCTGGGAGAGTTAAGCCTCCTGCTTGGTTTTTGTTTCTCAGGATTGCTTTGGCGATTCTGGGTCTTTTGTGGTTCCATATAAATGTTTGGATGGTTTGTTCTAGTTCTGTGAAAAATGTCATGGGTAATTTGATAGGGATTGCACTGAATCTGTAGATTGCCTTGGGTAGTATGGCCATTTTTACAATATTGATTTTTCCAATCCAGGAACGTGGAATATCTTTCCATTTCTTTACATCTTCTTTGATTTCTTTGATTAAGGTTTTATAGTTCTCGGCATATAGGTCCTTTACCTCCTTGGTCAGGTGTATTCCGAGGTATTTGATTTTGTGAGGTGCAATTTTAAAAGGTATCGTATTTTTGTATTCCTTTTCTAATATTCCATTGCTGGTATACAGAAGTGCGACTGACTTCTGAATGTTAATCTTATAGCCTGCCACTTTGCTGAATTTATTAATCAGTTCAAGTAGTTTTTGGGTTGAGTCCTTCAGGTTTTCTATGTATAGTATCATGTTGTCTGCATACATTGACAGTTTTATCTCTTGTCTTCCTATATGGATGCGTTTTATTTCTTTTGTTTGCCTAATTGCTGTGGCTAGGACTTCCAAAACTATGTTGAAGAGCAGTGGTGAAAGTGGGCATCCCTGTCTTGTTCCAGATTTGAGTGAGAAGGCTTTCAGTTTTTCCCCATTGAGGATTATATTTGCTGTGGGTTTATCATAAATGGCTTTGATTATATTCAGGAATGTTCCCTCTATACCCACTTTGGCAAGGGTCTTGATCATGAATGGATGTTGGACTTTGTCAGATGCTTTTTCTGCGTCTACTGAGATGATCATATGATTTTTGACTTTTTTTTTGTTAATGTGGTGTATGATGCTGATTGATTTGCATATGTTGAACCATCCTTGTGAACCTGGGATGAACCCAACCTGGTCATGGTGTATAATTTTTTTTGGTATGTTGTTGCATTTGGTTGGCTAAGATATTGTTGAGAATTTTTGCATCTATATTCATCAAAGATATTGGGCGATAGTTTTCTTTTTTGGTGGTATCTCTGCCTGGTTTTGGAATGAGGGTGATGGTGGCATCATAGAATGTCTTTGGGAATATTCCTTCTTCTTCAACCTTTTGAAAGAGTTTCAGGAGGATGGGCACCAATTCCTCTTTATATGTTTGATAGAATTCACCTGGGAAGCCATCTGGTCCTGGACTTTTATTTGTAGGGAGTGATTTTATGACCTCTTCAATTTCATTTCTAGTGATTGGTCTGTTCAGTTGGTCTGTTTCTGCTTGATTCAGTTTTGGCAGGCTGTAAGATTCTAGAAAATTGTCCATTTCTTCCAGATTGTCAAACTTGTTGCCGTATAGTTGTTCATAGTATTCTCTTATGGTTTTTTGTATTTCTGCTGTATCCGTTGTGATTTCTCCTTTTTCATTAATAATTTTGGTTATTGGGGTTCTTTCTCTCCTCTTTTTAGTGAGTCTGGCCAGGGGTTTGTCAATTTTGTTCACCTTTTCAAAGAACCAGCTCTTGGTTTTATTAATTTTCTCTATTGTTTTTTGAGTCTCTATTTTATTGATTTCTTCTTTGATCTTTATAATTTCCTTCCTTCTGCTGACTTTAGGACTTTTTGTTCTTCTTTTTCTAATTCATTTAGGTGGAGGGTTAAGTTGTCAATTTGGGATCTTTCTTCTTTTTTGAGAAAGGCCCGTATTGCTATAAATTTCCCTCTGAGCACTGCTTTCGCAGCATCCCATAGATTTTGAGAGGTTGTGTCTTCATTATCATTTGTTTCAAGGTAGTTTTTAATTTCCTTCTTGATTTCCTCATTGACCCATTGGTTTTTTAGTAGCATGTAGTTTAGTTTCCATGTAGTAGGTTTTTTCTCATTACTTTTCCCATGGTTGATTTCTAATTTCATGGCATTGTGGTCAGAGAAGATACTTGAGATAATTTCTATGCTCCTAAATTTATTGAGGTTAGCTTTGTGTCCCAATATGTGGTCGATTCTTGAGAATGTTCCATGAGCATTTGAGAAGAATGTGTATTCTGCTTTTTTTGGATGTAGTGTCCTGAAGATATCAATGAAGTCTAACTTTTCTCTTGTTTCCTTTAGGATCTCTGTTGCTTTATTGGTTTTCTGTCTAGAGGATCTGTCCATTGATGTGAGGGGGGTATTAAGCTCTCCTACTGTGATTGTATTCTCATCAATATCTCCCTTTATGTCTGTTAATATTTGTTGTATGTATCTGGGTGCTCCTATATTTGGGGCCTATATGTTGATGATAGTAACATCCTCTCCTTGGATGGATCCCTTAATCATTAAATAGTGTCCTTCTTTGTCTTTCTTTATGTCTTTTGTTTTAAAGTCTATTTTGTCTGATATGAGCGTTGCGACTCCTGCTTTTCTGTCATGTCTATTGGCGTGAAATATTTTTCCCCACCCTTTCACTTTCAATCTATATGTATCTTTTGTCCTAAGGTGAGTTTCTTGTAGGCAGCAGATTGAAGGTTTTGCCTTTTTATCCACTCAGCCACTCTGTGTCTTTTGATTGGGGCATTCAGTCCATTGACATTTAAGGTGATAATTGATAGATGATTATTTATTGCCATTTGAACCTCACATTCCAGTTGATTCTATGGTTCTCCATTCTTCCTTTTTTTTTTTTGGTTGGATGGTCTCCTGTTATTATCTGCTTGAGTGTATTTTTTTTTTTTTTTGCAAATGCAATATTTGCTTTTGGCTTGTGGTTGCCCTGTTTTTTAAGTATGCTAACCCCTTCCCATAATTGTGTGTTTTAGCCTGATGGTCCTGTAAGTTCAAACACTTCATTACTATATTAAAATTAAGAAGAGAAACATACAAACAAACAAAAAGGGTTATTTACTTCCTAACATCCCTTGCCCACATTTTATGGTTTTGATGACTCTTTTTTCTTTTTTTCTTTTTAATTTTATTTTGTTTGAAGCATGTTCATGATTAAATCTGTATGCTGGCTTATTTGAGTGACTGCTCTCTGATTGCAGTTTCCTCAGTCCTAGTTGTTCCTCTTCTTCTTCTTTTTTTTTTTTTTCTTTTCTTTTTTCTTCCCTTTCCTTCCTTTCTTTTTGGTTTAGAGAAGCCCTTTCAATATTTCCTTTAACCTGGGTTTTGTGATGCTGTATTCTTTAAGTTTTTGTTTGTTGGGAAAAATTTTTATTTCCCCTTCTATTTTAAATGATATTCTTGCTGGATAGAGTATTCTAGGTTGCATATTTTTTCCTTTTAGCACTTTAAATATCTCTTGCCATTCCCTCCTGGCCTGTAGTGTTTCTGTAGAGAAATCAGCTGATATTCTTAAGGGGGTTCCCTTGTAGGTAACATTCTGTTTTTCTCTTGCTGCCTTTAGGATCCTCTCTTTATCACTAACTTTTGCCATTTTTATTATGATGTGTCTTGGTGTGGGTCTGTTTGGGTTCAGTTTGTTTGGGGCCCTCTGTGCTTCTTGTATCTTGAACCCAGTATCCTTTAGATTTGGGAAGTTTTCAGCGATAATTCCTTCAAATATATTTTCCATCCCCTTATCTTTTTCTACTCCTTCTGGAATTCCTATTATGCGTAGATTGGCCCACTTTATATTATCCCATAGGTCTCTTATATTGCTTTCCAGTTTTTTGATTCGGTTTTCTGTCTGTTGACCGGATGGAGTGATTTCCATTATTCTACCTTCCATATCACTGATTCGTTCTTCTGCATTATTCATTCTGGTTTTTACTGCCCCTAGTTCAGTTTGCATCTCTGCAAATGAATGTTCTAGTTTTTCTTGGCTCCTCCTTATATTTTCTAGTTCCTTTCTGAGGGTATCTGCATTACTGTTCATATCTTCTCTTAATTCCCTCAGTATTTTCACTATTTCTCTTTTGAACTCCAGGTCTGTCTGACTGCAGAGATCTGTTTCATTGTTGACTGTTTTAGGTGAGTTCTCCTGTTGGTTTGACTGGGGGTGGTTTCTCAGCTTCTTCATCTTGCTTGTTGTTTTCTTTCTCCTGAGGGAGTGGTACTCTCCATTATCGGTCAGTGTTTGCCTTGTCACTGCCGTGGAATATTTCCTGAGGGCTGGCGTTGTTGGTCAATCTTTTTTGAGGCAGTGTGGCTTTTCTGGAGTGTTGATGGGGCTAACAGGGTTTCTTTGAAGCAAAGGAGGGCTTCCTGAGGGCAGACAGGACTGGGAGGTCCACACCACGATGGTAGCAGATTTCGCTTGGTCATGCAGAGCTTGCTCTGGTGTTTTTAGGCTGTGGGGTTCTTGCAGGGGGTTGACGGTGTTGGACAGCTGTTCCTCAGAAGTGCAGCACGCCCTGGGTGCTGGAGCAGCTATCTGGGTCGCTGAGAACCTAAGAGGCTCTTCCCTAGGGCAGCCCAACTCAGAAGGACAGCCTGAGAATGTAGGCGGATCTTTTCACAGTCTGGCCGAGCTTGTCGCAGCTTTTCTGGGCTGCAGGGGCTCTTCCAGGGGGCTGGTGGTGCTGAGCAGCTATTCCGTGGGAGTGGGGCACCCCCTGGGGGCTTGGGCGGGTAGCAGGGCCACTGGAAACCCAAGAGGCTCCTCCCCAGGGCAGCCCGACTCAGAAAGACCGTCTGAGACCTTTTCCCGACTCGGCCAGGCTTGTTGCAGCTTTTCTGGGCTGCAGGGGGTCCTGCCTGGAGCTGGCAGTCCTATGCAGCTGGTCCACTAGGTCTCAGCACCCCCTGGGGGCTTGGGCGGGTAGTAGGGCCGTTGGAAACCCAAGAGGCTCCTCCCCGGGGCAGTTCGACTCAGAAAAACCGTCGGAGGATTAGGCCGATCTATTCACGGCCTGGCTAGGCTTGTTCTAGCTTTTCTGGGCTGCAGGCCTTTTCTCGGGGGCTGGTGGTGTTTGGTGCTGCTCTGCGGAAGTGTAGCCCCTCCAAAGGACAAGCAGGCCTGTGCAGGGACAGCCCCTGTGGTGGTAGGCTTCAGGCAATTGTTGAGGTCAGCCCTCCTGGATGGCAGGCAGGTCCAGGTCCGGTGAGAGCGTAGGGTGTGGCGGGGGTGTGGGGAGGGGATGCACTGGGAAGCACAGCTTTCTGCTAGCTAGCGGGCCTGTAAGCTTGCTGTGGCATGGCGGGTATTCTATGGGGACCCACCCCTTCTTCTCTCCCCTCCCCAGCACAGGCGCAGACCAGGCTCTTCTCCCAGGTTCCCTCTGATGCGGCTTTCCACTTCCCCGCCCCTAGAGTATTGTTCCCTTCCTCTGCGACAGCTTTGTTTTCTAATCTCCCAGGCAGTCACTGCCCCGTCAAATGGTTTCTAGACCTCCCAAGCAGTTTCCCCTCCACCCCGCCCCCCCAGCCCGTTCTCAGGGTCTAACCTCTGGAGCTGAGGTCTCAGTGCCCAGCCCCCACCCAGGCGTCCCCAGGCCCTTTCTCAGGGACTAACCTCTGGAGCGGAGGATTCGGTGCCCAGCCCCCACCCAGGCGTCTCAATTTTTGATGACTGTGCCCACAGTTCAGATGGTCCGTTGGGTTCTTGATCGGCTTTTCCGTACTCCAACTTACTGCTACACTCTTCTCTGCATCTGGAGATTCCTCCGGTTCGTTTGATCTTTCCCCTGGTAGGTGACTTTCCAGGGTGCGGGATCCCTTTCTCCTCCGCAGTTCCCTTTCGGGAGCGCCCGTCCCGCTCAGATTCACCTTCTCTCACTCTCCTCCTTTCTCCCCTTCTGCCCAGTAATGTCACGAACTTCTTGCTGTTATTGCAGTTTAGCTTCCTCTGCCAGCGACTGGTTGCTGTTCTGTGCGAGTCATTTATTCTGTAGATGTGCTATTTTTGTTGTGTTCGTGGGAGAGGGCAAGCGTGTCCCCTACTCCTCCGCCATCGTGTCCTCTCACTCTAGGCATTTCATGACAATTCAATAACGTACACAGAGCCACAACATCGTACCTTGATTTCCCAGTTGCTGACAGTCCCCTGTTGGGTGTGTCCTCACATGGCTCCCTACATGGGACAGCAAAGGACAGCACCATCCCTCTGTTTTCTGGGCCATAAGATCACAGGCTGGGGAAGCCCCACCCCCACCCCACAGCTTCACATTTGCAGATATGATAGATAAACATGCGAACAACACCGTATCCTACATTTACAGGATTCAGAGACTACTCCTCGTGTTACACATTCTGACCCTAAAAACTTTTGAAAGGAAAAGACATGTGAATGCTAAAGGGCACAAACCCTAAGGAGTTCCTGCTGTGGTGCAGTGGGTTAAGCATTCTACTGCAGGGGCTACGGAGGTGCAGGTTCCACCCCCCAGGCCAGCACAGTTGGTTAAAGCATCGGGAGTTGCCACAGCCATGGCACAGGTCAAAGCCGTGGCCCACATCCAACCCCTGGCCCAGGAAGTTCCTTATGCCCTCAGGTGCGGCCATTAAAAAATAACAACGAAGGAGAAAAACCAATAGGAAGGACAAATAACTCACTGTAATAACTCATCGATAATGTCACCGATGCCCAAAACTGTGATAAAGAGGACACTGTGTAGAGCAGGGCTCCCTAGCTAAGACCCTGGCCCTCTCCCCCTCTTTCTCCTGGCTGACATCACTGCTAATTCGAAGGAGTCAGTCTGAAAGCACCTTCAGGGTCCACACCTTCTTACTGGTGAGCAGGGCCCTCCCGCTGCCTGAGGGAAGAGTCCCCTCCTGATGCTCTTTCCTGGAGGAATGCTGGGCAGCCTCTGCAGTGGTTCTCTCTTGCCTGGGTTGCTGTGGCACAGAAAAGAACAATCAGTGGCCTCACCTCGGGGCTTGAAGAGGGAGGAATTTCTTTAGCTTGAGCCTGTTCCCCATCTCTTTCTCGGCCTCTCAGACGGCCAATCTGAGGCCAGCCATTCCGGCCCAGCACTCTGGGATGCAGCAGAAATGACCCAGATCACCATTAGGAGAGTGTCATCCTTCAGGGATGCCAGAAGGCACAGCGATGCTCTTGGGATGACGGGTCAGGTGCTTTCCCGACCTCTTCTTTTCCTGTTAAAGCCCTGGGAGCTAAAGGTGGTGCCTGCCGGGGTGAGGGAGCCATCCAAGGGTCACGTGATTTGGATCAGTCCTACTGACATAATGGTAGACTTGTTTTTCTTCGCCTCATGAATTACTAAGAGAGTCCAAAGTTATTTTTACCAAGAAATTATACGGGCCATGCCATAGATTTGATAAACTGAAGGAGGATCAGGCTTCAAGGGGAAAAAATGCTTCGTGAGGTTGCCTGCCAGCTTTAGAAAGAGGGACAAGTATTTCGTGACACACAAAGACAGTGACGAAAGCTCAGTGATCTTCACTTTGCCCAAAGAGTGGATCCTCGAAGCATTGGGAACAAAGCGAATCCGAAAACCATGTCACAACTACATGAAGGTTTGGTCGATCTTACTTGGAAACTAGCAGTACTGGTTATCTAAAGGAGAAGCTGAGTAGCTGGAGATTAAGAAGAGAGACCACGTAAGCCATGAGTCAAAGCAGAAAGCCTCATCAAGTCTGTACACTACGGGACGAGGGAGCAATGACTTCAGAAACTGAAGGCAAGGTATGTTTTGAACCTGCCTTGTGGCAGGCAGCTAAACGAGTCATCCAACGAGATCAACCAGTCTAATTGCCAGAAATACACAAATCTAGATTGAACTTTTCTGATTGATGTAGCTTCCTGAGGCTTTGCTCCAAAAAGATCAAAACGCCAAATGAGGATGATCTGAAATGCCAGCAACTGGGGACCTAAAGGAGAATCATTAAGAGAATGAAAGCCCCAGGGTGACAACGATTTGGGAGACCAGATGCTATGGAAACCCTCGTTTGAAGGACTCCAGGAATGACATTTCCCATTGGAAACTCTACCTAGAACAAGAGAGAAAGTGTGAGAGGCTGGTTAAAGACGGACAGCAGTCGGTCCTACAATCGTAAATAACTCCCAAGCAGCGCCCTGGAGGGGGACAAAACTATGTGTCTAGGCATAGCTCTTCACAGCATAACGGCTACTGACACGACCCACGTGGACATTTAGTCTCAGGTATTAACATTTTCTTTATCGTTTTCTCAAGTCCAGACAATCAACCAAGCAATACATCAAGTCTGGATTTGTAGCATTTGCCAACAATTCATCTCATGAGCTAGAAAGATGCGGTGTCAGCAGACATTCAGTTCACGAAAGAAGGAAGAGGAGAAGAAGAGGAAGAAAAAGAAATGCGATGCCAAAACCAAAATGTAACACAAGATACAGGTTAAATGGGAAGCAAACGATGAGCCCTCCTCACCTTTTCCTATTTGAAGATTTCCAGGACATCCACTGTTTCTACGACCCCTGCACTGGGCCGTTCTTCTCTCTGGCCTGAACCTCTTCTTCCAAATAACAAATGGCGTTCTCTGGTCCCTAGCCCCAGGATCGCCCCACTTTATGCTTCTCCAGGCATAATCCCAATGACTCCCGTGGTTTCGGCAATCATAACACAGCTGTCAACTCACACAGCTCCATTTGCATCGCAGAACTCACCTTGGACTTAGCTATCCCTTTGCCTTCTGGACGTCTCTATTCCACTATCCTCCAAGTGTCCAAAACCTGATCATACTCCCACAAACCCTTCAAATCTCCAGGACTCTTTATCTTTCCATGTGAATAACCCAGTACCTTAAGTTCTCTGGACTGTTTTCCCCTCTGCAACATGCTGCTTATCCAGCCAAACACCGGCTCATGCCATCCCGAGGGCCTAAATGTTTCTGGAATCCATTTCAGCCTGTCCATGCAAACTCCCGTGGCCCTAATTCAGGGCCTCCCCAACACTTGCACAGTTATTACCACACCTTCCTAACTTCTCTCTCTCCCCAAGTCTTCTTTCTGTCAAATGCACCTTCCGCATTGCTGGCCAGAACAATCCACTGAAAACTCAATCCTGACTATGTCACATGCGTACTTAAAATATTTTAACCTTCAAGGATCAATCCCCCATCCAAGACACTGCCCTTCCTTCCCCTCCTGCCTCATTGCTTATGACTCCGTGCCTTGAACTAGGGGCTGTTGCCATAGCTAAGGTCTCAGGATTTGTCTTCCACATCACTCATTCCTCTCCTCAGTGCATTTGGTCATCATTTCAACAAGGCTGATGTCTACACGACTCTCAACAAAGCCATCACTTCAGTGAAAAGCCCTGCCCCCGGGACATTCGGAGCTTTGCTTCTCCCATCATCCACAGCATGTGCCCTGTCCACTCATCTGCTTCGCCCTCACGCCTGCAGGATTGGAACAGGGGGCCTGCATCTCCCCTCTCCACCTTTGGGACACAGGGCCCAAGACTTGTGCAATCTTAGGTGCTGAATGAATATTGGTGGAATAAAGAAATAATGTTAAGTTCCTAAATTGTCTAATCGTACATGAGCTTCACAGCCATCTTGTGAGTTCAGGAACGAAGAAACTTTTCTCACCTCTGCTCTAGGCACTCCAAACAAATCTCATGTAACTATGCACCGTCTTCTATGCCCTCCTCCTTCCCACACACCACCCCTCACTGCCCTCTGTTGAATGGAGGGAGGACCTGCCTAGAGAAATCCAAACGCTGCCCTCCTGCTGCCGCTGAACCAGGCACTCTGGAGCCTCCGTGGCTGGTACAGGGCCCCCCATGAACCAGTGGGATCCCGTGCCAGAGTCAAGGCAGGAGCCGGAGGCCTGGGTAGGTCAGCCCAAGGAATAGTGCAGTCCCAGGACCCTGGACTCAGGGTTGCGGTGTTCACATGGCTGGCGAGCAGCCGTAGGTACCAATACCAAAGCAAAGGGAAAATGCGGAGGAGGGTTCCAGCCTCCTTTTGAACCCTCCAGTGAAGCCCTCAAATCCCCTGAACTTGGCACTCGGGCCTCAGCCCAGCCTGTTCTCCTCCCCTCGTCCCGCTGTCTGGTCTCCTCCTTCTAGGCACCTTCCATGTACTGAACTGGGGTCTCTGTCCTGCTGAGGGCCCAGAGCTCCAAATCCCATTTCCACATTCAGTTCACATCTCCACTTCGGAGTTTCCGTTGTGCTGCCCAGGAAACAAATGCGACTAGGAACCATGAGGTTGTGGGTTTGATCCCTGGCCTCGTTCAGTGGGTTAAGGATCGGGTGTTGCCCTGAGCTGTGGTGTAGGTCACAGACATGGCTCGGACCTGGTGTTGCTCTGGCTGTGGTGTAGGCACGCCGCTGTAGCTCCAATTCGACCCCTAGCCTGGGAACCTCCTTGTGACGCGGGTGCGGACCTAAAACAAACAGACAAACCATCCAACAATATCCTTCAACAACAACTAAACAATAAGTTCTTGTGATGAAAAAAAATAAAAGATGTTGTGTGAGAGTGCCTGGGAAATGTGCTTTGAGAGGGAAATCGATCCTCTAGCTGATGGATAAAAATCGTTCAGTCCTGTTGATGTGTCTTCGTGAATGCATGGAAAACCTTGTTTGGAGATTGGAAACAACATTCTCATTTTAAAGACGTTTCTTGAGCTTCAGGCGGAGGTTTCATGGCCCCACAGTTCCACCAGTAACAATCTCACCCTGGGGTGCATCTCAATCAGAAAAATCTCATTCTCTCTCTCTCTCTCTCTCTCTCTCTCTCTCTGTTTTTTTTAACTGAGTTAAGGTTTGCATATACTCATCCTTTTGAAAATTATTACTATCATTTATTTGCAATATTCGGTCAATTTCTACTGGATGGCAGAGGGAAGCAGTTATATATATATACCCAGAGAAATATAAATATATATATATATATATATATATATGTGTGTATATATATATATATATATATACACACATTCGTTTATGTGGATGGCAGAGGGAACCAGTTATATATATATACCCGGAGAAATATATATATATATATATGTGTATATATATATATATATATGTATATATATATATATATATATATATATACACACATTCGTTTTCTCATGTTTGGTTCCATCATGTCCCATCACAAGTCGTTAGATTTAGGACGCTGCGCTGTACCGCGGGATCTCTGCTCATCCACACCAAATAAAAGAGTTTGCATCTACTATCCCCCCAAATCCCAGTCCCTCTCCATCTCTCCCCCTCCCAGAAATGGCTTCCTTGGTCTACCTTGAAGTCTAGCAGAACCTCTGTCCCTAGAGCTGCACAGAGTCACAGCTCTGCTCTCCCGCTGAGGCTCAGCGGTCTGGACGCTGCAGCAAATACTCTTACCCCCCACGGCTCCCCTTTCCCAGACCAGCATCTCCAGGACCTCACATGACAACCTTAATAGCTCCTTCCCTGTCTGACCTCCCTCGTTGCACCTGCTCGCTGGGTAGGTTGTTGAGACAGGGCCAGAGAACCAGTCCTAACCTGTGTCCAGACAGAGCCTTTCCACCGACAGCCTCGGAGAGAACTGGCTCTGTGTTCCACCTCGTGTGTGGAGCTGCCTGCGGGGTGGTTTCACTTCTGGTTCTGACATAGGAAAACGGAAAACTCCGAGTCAGTGATGGTGAGGAAGGTATTGGGCGTTTATCTGCCGCCACCCCAGCCTCTCCAGGTATTTCACCTCGGCACTTGGGCTTTAGCTGTTTACCTGAGAAGAAGCCGTCCATGCCAATCTTCTTTCTCCAGTCGTGTTGGTGGTCGTTGATGGCCATGGTGATGATGCTAGTCTTGGGGAAGGGTCCCTGATGGCAGCAGCAACAAGGGAGGACCGACCCTCCTCTTCTTGGATACCTAAGCCCTGACTCTGCATCTTTCCAGGGCACAAAACGGCTCCCCTGGGCAGCAAGAACTGCCCAACAGTGACATCACCCGTTTGCCATCTTCCTCCTCACAGGCTCCTGCTCACGGGGCTGAAGACCCCCAAGCACAGACATGTCACTTCATCCTTCACCCCCATATCAGCCCACAGCACCATGATCTGAAAGCACAAAGGTGGACTTTGAAGCCGATACAAGGACCGTCCTACTCACAACTCCCCTGGGACACGGACGCCACCCACACAAACACAAGGCCTCCCTGGATGCTCTCAGCACCGGAAGTCCAGGCCTGCTGGCCTCCACCCTGAGAGCAGGGAGGGAACGAAAACAAAACATCCACTTGAGGAGTTCCCGTTGTGGGTCAGAGGCTTAAGAACTGGACCTTGTCTCTGTGAGGACACGGGGTCATCAATCGATCCCTGGCCTCACTCAGTGGCTTAAGGATCCTGTGTGGCCGTGGCTGTGGCCTAAGCCTCAGCTGCAGCTCCAAGTCCACCTTGAGCCCAAGAACTTCCATGTTTCACAGCTGCTCAACCCCACCCACAGCCCACACCCCATCTCTCTTCTCTCTGCTCTAACTTTGCTCTGGCCTTGCCCTTGCCATCTCCTCTCCCTGGAAGCACGAACCCCAGGACACACACGGCTCAGTCTTCTGTTCATTCAACTGGGTGCCCACAACGCCTCGTTGGAAGATCTTTTCAAAACAATGGTCTCTAACATACACCCAAGCATAACTCTTATTTGTCTTACACGTGTCTGTGTGTGGGTCTGTGTGTGTGTGTGTTTGTAATCCCCTCAAGCATGTAGGCTCCCTGAGGACAAGGACCTTGGCCCCATCATCATTCTTCGAACACCTAACCACCTGCCTGGCACCTGATACATAATTAGGAAACTCTTGGGAATACATTAATTTCTATGAGCCTGCTGAGTTGAATATATTCTTTCCACCTGTGGGAGCGCCAGTGGTTCAATCAGTTACGCACGGCAATCATACATTGTTTCCAGACCTTACAGGTAAGGAAACTGAGGCTGAGAGAAGTTCCTTCTTTTCAGGGGCCTACAAGGTAGAAAGAGGCAGAAACCCGTTGGAAACCAATGACAAAAAAGAAGGATTGGATGTAAAAAATCCAAAAGAACATATTTCAGACCCAACTGAAGACAGCTTGGAGAAGCCTCATGCTAATGATTTAGTAGGAAGGAAAAGGACCCCTCAAAAGAGTTTGTTGTCCTTGGCAGAAGACTGGAGAGCAATACATGCAAACAAACAAAACAAACAAAAAAGAACAAAAGGAAGAATTGAGAGCTTGACCATGAAACATGTCCTTTATTGGAGAACTGAAAAAGAGACACACTGAAGCGCTCAGAGGCTGGAGATCACAACCCAGATCACAGGCAGGCAGATGGCAGAGCCCCATCCGGCGATGACGCTGCTGCTCTTCCAACAACATCCTATGAGCCTGGGGAACCAAGCCTTTTCTCCGTCAGCTGTGAATCCAGGAGGGAGGTTGAGAAGGATGCAGTCTATCACCATGGCCAAAGGGAGGACGAGGGAGCCCTGGGACCAAGAGGAGCCTGGATCCCGTTGTTGCATGGTCCTGAGGAAGTCTGCTGCTCTTACAGGCACTTGGGTGGACACTTCTGCTGGCAGGGTGGGCACGGTGGGCACGGTGGGCACGGTGGGCAGGGTGGGCATTTCTGCTGGCATACTGGAATTGGGCACACCACAGGTGGGCAAGGAGGTGGACATGGCTCAGGGCACTTAGGGGGTGGACATGGCTCAGGGCACTTGGGTATGCACACAGGAGGTGGCTGGCAGGGCTGCTTGCACTGCTGCTGCTGGTAAGACATCGTTCCTGGGACTCACGGAACCTGAAGTACAGTGAGACAACATTGGTCACCACAAAGACAGTCCTGTCCATAGAGCAGTCAGCTCGACCATCAACACTTGGTTCTTCTTTTTTTATGACTCAATGGATTCATTCATTTCTCGGTGTACAGTGATCACCACAATCCAATGGGCCACCAACATGTTGGTCTCCAAGGACTCTCTTGGATTCCTACTACAGCCTTTAGGAATTTGTGGCCCATCTTCACCCTTTCTTTTGAGCACCTCTCACCCTCGGGCCTCAGGCCTTTCTGCTTCATCTCACATTCAACCACTTCCTAAGGCTAAAATCACCCACAGGTGGGTAGTGTGAATACAAATTTTACCTGGAGAGGAAGAACTCACTTATTGAAAGGGTCACCAGTCTCAAAACACATCTCTGCCCAGAGGTCCCACGAGGCCCTGCTTGCTGGGCTAACCGACCCGACTGTGGGGCTGAGCTTTTGAGGAGAAATGCAAAGGCCCAATCCCACCGTTCACTGGGATGGAGCCGTGAGAGGGAGGCTGTGGGAACGAATGGGGGAGGGGGTGCTCCAGCACAGCGCCTCATCTCTGTTTCTCTCCTTCAGGGTAAGGTGGTGCCTTGGACTCCATCGCTCTCCTCCCATTCCACATCACCTCCCAAACACCAGCGAAACCGTACCCCCCTCCCAACCTCATTGTATTCTTTCCCCCAGAAAGAGTATTGAGGGGTAAAAATAAAGTCTCTTCTACACTCAGGTGAAATCCCACCACCCAAGGACCAAGAAAGACCTCTAAGACCTGTACTCACCAGAGGCTCCAAAGAAGGTCTAGGACTGGTGTCTGGAAGAGAGTGGGGCTGGGACGACGGTCACTCCTTTTATAAGGCCAGGCAGCCCTGCACGGCACAGGGGGAGCAGCCCAGGACGGGCACAATGACCTCATTTCCCAACCAAAACGCCATCCACACGCAATCTCATAAATGACTTGCCACACTCATGCCAGTATCACACTTCCTGGTCCATGATCTTCCTCACCCCTCCCCAGGAACAGCACAGTGCTTGACCCGAGACTGTGTCACATACTCCCCATGCCAGTGTCATGTGCCAGTTAGGAAAGAGGAGAAATTCCTTGACAGTGGGGATGTTCTCCCACTGGGTCAGAGATGGTGCCTCTCCTCCTGCCCAGCTTCCCAGGCATCTGCTATGGAAACCTCACCACTCCATTCAGCTTCCCCATTTTACCGGATCTGTTTCAATCACGGGTTGTGATCTATGTTTGATCAACCGAAGGAGGATCAGCCTTTCTTGAGGAATAAGAAGGCTTAATGAGGTTGCCAACCTTAGTAAGAGGGACAATTATTTCTCGATACACAAAGAAAATGACTAAAGGTCAGATGATCCCCCTTTTCCCAAACAGTGGAACCTTGAAGCATTTGAAGCCAACCGAATCTCTGAAAACCATGTCACATCTACATGAAGGTTTGGGAGCTTTTCCTCAGAAACTGGTAGTACTGGTTATCTAGGAGACAGGTCGAGTATCTGGGGAATAAGAAGACAGACTAAATAAGCCATGAGTCAAAGAAGAAATCGTCATCGAGGCTGTCTGTATGCTACAGGACTGAGGAGCAGTGCCTTCAGAATCCCAAGGGAACATACGTGTTGAACCTCCACTGTGGCATGCAGCTAAACTACTCGTCAAATGTGAATAAAACCAACTAAGTGCCAGAAACAAACATCTACATTGATCTTTCCTGATGTAGCTTCTTGATGCTTTGCACCAAAAAGGTAAAAACCCCAGATGACAATGATCTGAAATGCAAACAACTATGGGCATAATGGAGAAAAATTATGGTGACAAATTGCCCACCAGCTCTGGGGGCAGGCCGGGGGCAGGGGGAGGGAACGTGTGTCTCGGCATTGCTGTTCCCAGCATGACAGCTACAGGCACTACACCCTTTGAAACTTAATCTCAGTTATTAACATTTTCTTTATCGTTTTCTCCAGTCCGGACAATCAACCAAGCAATACATCAAGTCCTGCTTTGTAGCCTTTGCCGACAAGCTGCCTTTCAGGAGCTAGAAAGAGCACACCGCCTGATGTAGTGCCAGCAGGCGTACCAATTTTCCCAAGGAAAGAGGAGGACCAGAAGGAGGTGGAGGAGGAAGGGGAGGGGGAGGAGGAGGAGGAGGGGGATGGGAGGAGGGGGAAGAGGAAACAACTTAAGCTCCCAAAACAGCCACGGAATACAGGAAAGACGTAGGTTAAATGCAAAGCAAACGATGAGAGCATGTCCACCTTAAGGCAAAAAGGACTGTTCCTTTAAGTGGCCCACGGGACCAAAGCATCCATCTCCTACTTTCCAAAAGTAAGGATGCTTTGGGAAGCTGCTTGGTGATGCCGTGAGCTGTGCACGGTCACATCTGGTCCTCACTGGGCTTTCTGTGAGCCAGACACAGGTCTAAACCCTTTACGTGCACTTATAAATGTAGAGCTCACAAGGGCACCTAAAGATAAGCACTATTACCACTCCCACCTTAAGGTGGGGACACTGAGACACAGAGAGCTGAAGTAAATTGCCCAAGGTCCTACAGTCATAAGCACCCGAACCATGGAGTGAACTCACGAAGGTGGGCTGAGGGGTCTGGATCTCAAAATCTCTCCTGTTGGCCTCAAGAGTGGAATGGCCCTTCCCTGGCATCCACATTGTTCCATCAACCTACGGACACATCATAGAAGATTTGACTACACATGGAGCTCGGAAGGTGCATAGTATTCATCTGGACGCTGTAAGAGTCAAGATACAGTGGCTACACTTTGGGGGATGGTAAAGGCACTAACAGCCTCATCTCATGTAGACAGGAAATTGTCTAACTTTCTCAGAGCAAGAAATACACTCTCATATTTAAGGCGACAAGGATAAACGACATAAGAACTAAAATGGAAACGAGGAATATTTGGAGAAGGAGAGTGAAGCTGTGGTTAGGAAAACATATTCTCCATTTTCACAGCAGTGAGAAGATAGTCTTGGTCGACATTCCCTGAAATGCAAAAAGTGCAAAGTACAAAGGAAACACTTCAGCTGCTTCAGTTTCCCCTGAGGACTGGAGCTAGAACTGAGAGATGTAGAAGGGGATACTGCCACTTTTCGTTCCAACACCTTTGTACTGTTTGATTTGATTTTAGCCAGGAGATGTTTTGTTTCCATTGTTGGAAGTTTGATTGAAGCATAGTTGATTTACAATGTAGTGATCACTTCTGCTGTACAGTAAGGTGATTCAGTTGTACATGCGCACACATCCCTTCTCCTTGAGGTTCCTTTCCCACATCGATTGTCACAGCATATGGGGACGATGTTAGCAGGTCCCTGTTGGCCAATCATTCCCTATACCTCAGTGAGCATATGCCCATCCCAAACCCCCAGGCCATCCCTCCGCCCTCCCCTGTGCCCCTGGGTAACCATAAGTTTGCCCTCAAAGTCTGTGGGTCGGTTTCTCTTCGGCAGCTGAGCTCCCTTGTGTCCTTTCTTAAGATCCACATATAAGTGATGCCATATGACGGTTGTCGTTCCCTGTCTGACTAACCATGGATCTTGGGAAGCACAAATACACACAAGCATCTTTGCACGGAGCTAACCCATCCACCCATACCAGTGGCCTCCTCTCCCCTCTCACCTACCCTAGAGCTTTGCTCTCTTGTTGGCCACCGACGTTTTCTGGTTACTCCTCTCCCTCCTGCTCTAAGAGGTAGCTCTTGGGTCTGAGATCCTATGTGGTTTCAGTCCAGTATCTCTCATCCCTCCATCCCATACGTGTCGAGGACTTATCCACACTTGCCACTCCTCCTCGGTGCCACATCTCTTTTATGCTTCATCCCGCGGCAAGCCGGCTTCAGACCCACCATTCCACCAAAGGCTCTCCTGCTAAAGTGTATCACAGCTTTCTGTCAGATCAATCGGGTCCTCTGTTTTCATCTTTTGAGACGTCTTCCCTGTACGTTGACACATTAATCATCCCATCTTCCTTTAAACTTTCTACTTGGAGGTTCCCATGGCAGCCATTGGTTCCACCACCCCTGCACCAGGTCTGTCTTCTTTTTGGTCTGAACTTCTACACACCAGGTGGAGCTCCCTGGGCACTGGGCACTGGACATTCCCACTCTATGCCTTGTCCCGTCATAATCCCAATGACTCCTGAGGTTTCAGCCATCACAAATCAAAGGATGACTCACAGTCTGCATTTGCCTCCCAGAACTCACTTTGGACTTAAATATCCCCTTGCCACGGGACGTGGCAGGCTTTGCACATCTTCACATCCAAACCAGTTCTTTTTGGTTTTTTACAACTTCTATTCAAATATCCTCCAAGGGTCCAAAACCTGATCATCGTCCTACAAATTATTCGAACCTCCAGTATTATCTATCTTGACATTAGAATAACACAGGAACTGAAGTTCTCCTGATGTTTTGGTCCCTCCACTACATGCTACTTACCCAAGCAAACACCCACTCATGCCAGCTAGAGGGCCTAAATGTTTCTGGAATCCATTTCAGCCCGTCCACGCAAACTACCATGGCCCTAATTCAGGGCCTCCTCATCTCTGGCTCAGTTATTACCACACCTTCCTAACTTCTCTCTCTCCCCAAGTCTTCTTTCTGTCAAATGCACCTTCCGCATTGCCGGTCAGACCAACCCACTGAAAACTCAATCCTGACAATGTCGCATGCGTACTTAAAATATTTTAACCTTCAAGGATCAATCCCATGTCCAAGACACTGCCCTTCCTTCCCCTCCAGCCTCATTCCTTATGACTCCTTGAACTAGGAGCTGTTGCCATAGCTAAGGTCTCATGATTTGTCTTACACATCGCCCTTACCTCTCCTCAGTGCATTTAGTCATTATTTCAACCTGGCTGATGTCTACACGACTCTCAACAAAGCCATCACTTCAGTGAAAAGCCCGGCCCCAGGGACAAGGGTGCCCCCTGGGAGTCTCCAGAGACATTCGGAGCTTTGCTTCTCCCATCATCCGCAGCATGTGCCCTGTCCACTCATCTCTTCACCCTCACGCCTGCAGGCTTGGAACAGGGGGCCTCCATCTCCCCTCTCCACCTTTGGGACACAGGGCCCAAGACCTGCACCATTTTAGGTGCTGAATGAATATTGGTGGAATAAAGAAATAATGTTAAGTTCCTAAATTGTCTTATCTTACATGAGCTTCACAGCCATCTTGTGAGTTCGGGAAGAAGAAATTTTTCTGACCTCTGCTCTAGGCACTGGAAAAAAATCACATGTAACTAAGCACTGCTATCTCTCTCCTCCTCCTTCCCACACACCACCCCTCACTGCCCACTGCACACTCGATACCTTTGTGTTATTGACGTGGATACAGAGGGGACCTCAAGGAAAACCAGAAGCACCAGGTGGATGAACTCCAGGAAGGACAGGACATCATTTGCAGAAGAAAACTGATGAACGGGACATGGGACAGGATGGTCAAGAGAGACAAAAATAGCAAACACTGAGTTTTTCTGAAGAGCTGAAAGGGGTGGGTGAGGGGCAAAGACTGGCGAGACAGTAAGATGAGCATGGGAGGGAAGGGGAGATGGTCAAAAATAAATTATAGGCCACTTCCCTGCAGAGATGAATACAATTTTGCAGATATAAAAGAATTTAAAACTATTTTGTTGCAATATAATTCTAGTTTGCTATTTTTAAAGAAATAGCAATAGAATTTAATTTAAAATCCAGTTCTTTTTGGTTTTTTACAACTTCCGATTAGTATTTTTTTAATGCAATCTGTGCTGAATGAAGACAGAACTAGAAAGTTCAGCTTTCTTCCAAGTATATGCTATGAAGTTTTGTTCAGCTCTTTAGAACCTAAGGTGCAAGTTTCATTCACATCTTGAATTAAGTAACTACCCCAAGACTCAGCCAGGCACCTTAGTCTACCATTAGCTGAACTGCTGAACTTGCAGAGCAAAGGAGTGGGAATCACTCTAAACACTATTGTATATATAGTACTTGTGAATGTTCTTAGAAATCTGGTGGACAGAGGTCGTAAAGGCTACTCAGAATTCAGAAATCCTTTGTCCTCAGGGGATAGGCAGGCTTTGCACATCTTCACATCCAAAGCAGCATGGGGAGTCTTCTTGTGGGTAAGGATGAAGGCATTGTCACAGCAGTGGCCGTGTTGTTGCTGTGGCTTGGATTCAGAGTCAGTCTCTGGCCAGGGAACTTCCATACGCCATGGATGCAGACAAACCAGACACTCTGGAGCCTCCATTGCTGATGCAGGGCCCACAATGGACCAGTGAAATCTTATGCCAGAGACCAGGGAGGAGCTAGAAGCCTGGTTAGATCATCCCTCTGGAACAGCACAATATAAGTCCAGTACTGTGCACTGCACCATGAGAGCTGTTAGGGAACTACCATAAAAATCCACTTGAGGCATTCCCATTGTGATCAGTGGGTTAAAAACCCAACATAGTGTCCATTCAGTGGGTTAAGGATCCAGCATTGCTGCAAGCTGTGGTGCAGATCACAGATCAGCTCAGATCTGGCGTTGCTGTGGCTGCAATTCCAATTTGACTCCTAGCCTGGGAATTTCCATATGCTGCAGGTACGGCACTAAAAAAAAAAAAAAAAAAAAATCCCCTTGAGAATTGTCAAACGTCTACAAAGGCAACACAAGTGGGAATCCAGAGGCATAAATAATCAGAATGGACCCTGATACAATCCACTTTGATTCCACTAATACCATCAGAGAAACTTCAAATCTATATGAGATTTATATACTTTTAATAACCCTGGCATGTCTTACTATATCCAATGATGTGAGGAGATAAATAAGAGACTCTTTTTTATGGAAAGGAAGAAAAACTCCCTGGACTATGCAGGGTAGATTGGACAATTACAGTACATTGTTTGGATAGGTTTACTACCTCAGTACCATATCATTTGGTTTTACAACTGCTTAGCAATTAGAGATTAGAAGGGTGGAACTTAACTGCTATTGTGCCACTGACAGACTAATTTATTGTTTCTAATTTATTGGAGTGAGATTAGAATTTTTGGATTGCATCTTCTACTCAGCATATAGTTTTGGGGTGTTTACTATGTGCCAGACTCTTTGTTGGCTGCAGGGGATACAATGGAAGATACACCAGGAAATATCCCTGGCCCCTGGAATATATTCTGATGGGAGACATAAGCCAAAATATATAAACTCAGGAGTTCTCTTGTAGCACAACAGGTTAAGGATCTGGCACTGGCACTGCAGGAGCTCAGGTCACTGCAGTGGTGTGGGTTCAATCCTTGGCCCAGGAATTTCCACAGGCTGCAAGCATAGCCAAAAATAAATAAATAAATAAAAATATAAATAAATAAATATGATATATATGTGTGTGTGTATATAGATATATACTTACAAATAAGTCAAATAATATCTAAGCATAATAATGTGTTTTGAATCTTAGCTATTCCATTGTCAGGTGGGCCAAAAGTCATGTGGGCCCTGGGCCATAATAATACAGTAATGTTTTTAAGAAGATCCAACAAAAATTGCATCCTATTCAATTGTATCAAGAGTTGTATCAAGAACTTAATTGAAGTGAATTCAAACATGCAATGTATTCACTCTCCTAAATACCCCAAATATCTGTGGTTTAAGTTATACCACAAGAAACCTGCATTCTTGGGTGGCATTAACTCTGCAAATAACCATCTTCGCTATGTTGTTTTCTCATGTTATGCTTTTATTTTGTTTTAAACAGAATTTGCTCTAAGAAATAAACATATGGAGTTCCCACTGTGGCATAGTGCATTAAGGATCCAGTACAGCTGTGGCACAGGTTGCAAATGTGGCTCAGATTCAGTCCCTGGCCCAGGAACTTCCATATGCCATGGGTGTGGCCAGAAAAGGAGAAACAAAAAAAGAAAGAAAGAAGTATATGAAAACTATATGCTACAATAATGCTGTTGATAATTTCTATGAAAATTCAGTGTGATCGATTTATTTTCAATTTAAACCTAAGTAATTCCACTACTCTGTTTGGCATTCACTGTTAGGAAGTTAAGAGACAATTTTACAGTCTGATGAAAGTAGTTTTTTGGGTTTTTTTTAAGGGCCAGGGAGTCTCAAGTTTACTTATTTGTTTCTTTTTGTATTTTTAGGGCCACACCAACAGCATATGGAAGTTCCCAGGTTAGGGATCGAATCAGAGCTTCAACCGCTGGCTTATGCCACAGCCACAGCAACGCCAGATCCAAGCCACATCTGCAATCTATACCACATGGCAACACCGGATCCTTAACCCACTGAGCAAGGCCAGGAATCAAACCTGTGTCCTCAGAAATGCTAGTTGGGTTCATTACTGCTGAGCCACAATGGAACTCTCCAAAAATAGTTTTTTGACATTTTCAGGATGCAGATTCTCAGTTTTCATTTGGTTATATCATTGTGTATGTCTCCCTGTGAGATACCTTACACCTTTTGTGAATGGCAGGCTGTAAAATGGTTACTGTATAAACTCTAGCCTCTTTTTTCTCCAATCCATCCTCCTTACTGGCAGACATTGAATCACATTGCTGGTCTCACAAACTCTCGATGATGCTCCAACACATAAATAATTAAAATGCAGTATCTGGGTCATGCACGTGACATTCAGGAAGGACTTCCATTATGTGTCTTTCTAGTTCACCCTGTAATTGCTCCTCTGGCCACACAAGCTTATCGGCCAGGGCTTCATCCGTTCATGCCCCTGCCCTAGAAAGTCCAGGCCCTCTTCCAGCCTTCCCATCTTTCAAGGCACAGCTTGAAGGATACTCAACAAGTGAAGCCTTACTGAATCCTACAATGGGAACTAATTTCTCACACACTCCCACATCATTCTGCACCTATATACTTTGCCATTGATGACAGACAGATTTTGATTATTATAAGTTTTGTAATAACAGAATCGTAGGAGATAATTGGTGATATAATTAATAATATTGTATCATTAAATGTTTAGTGTCTAATAGGGACTGTACTAAAAGTTTTCACTTTATATTAACTCATCTGAAACTCTTACATTTCAAAAAGGTTTTGAAGGAATTACATATGAATATGAACGGAATGGAACTGGTGTGTGCCTAGAGCCAGGGAAGAGAACATTAAAATATAATGAAAGACCCCAAGAAATACAAAATCCGAATGAATAGTAGAGTGAGATAGAACCTGGGAAGGAAAATGCAGATTTTAACAAAAAGGAATTCTTGGTTAATGTGCAATTGGAATCAGAAGGGCATAGGTAAGAAACCACCATTTTGGGTGCCAACCCTATCAGCCTGGTGGCTATATTATACTCTCTCCATACATATATACATATGTGGGTGTATATACATATTATATATATGTATATGTGTATACATTATTATAAATGTATATATTATGTATATATTATATATGTTATATATGTATATACATGTGTATATATGTATATATCATGTACATATTACATGTGTATACTATGTATATACATATATACATATGTATAAATGTATATATTATTATATGTATATACTGTGTATTTAAGTATATACATGTGTATATATTATGTATACATTATTATATGTGTGTGTTAATATATACATGTGTTATAAATGTAAATAAGTATATATTATATGTATATATGTAGATACATGTGTATGTGTATACATATACATACACATACATATATATGTGTATGTATATGTGTGTTTGCCACTTAAAATCATATCTAAATAAATTAATGTTATACATTTTGTATAAACTATGGGGCTAATCTAACATTTCAAATATTTTAAGTACTAAATACACATACAGATGAACACAGAGAGATAAAGACTGGTTTATTCAGTTGTAATTTTTAGTTGCAAGGTATGATGGAATTCGGTTAGATTTCTAAACTAGTATTGACTTTTTTTATTATTAAATTATAGTTGATTTACAATGTTCCTTCTGTTTCTGCTGTATGGTAAAGTGACATATTTAAGACATAAGAATCAAGATGTGTATAAATTTCCTTCAAGTACATATTGGAATTGTATTTGACAGAGTTAATGGACTTGAAAATTAGATGTATCAAACTTTGCAACTTCAGTGGAATAAGCATTGCCCCAAAGCCCCCTTGAAAAAATGTCTTAAAATTTCTAGAATTTTAATCAAATCAACAATATTAATTATTGGAACTTAAATCTCACAAAAGCTACTGTACTTTGTAACTTAAATAAATGGGGTATTAATGTTATAAATGCAATGTAGCATTTAAATCATCTTTGTGATACACAAAGGACACAAAAATAGCTTATGTCAATGAAAAATCAACAGAAACATAATTTTATGTGATGTAAGAATGAGTACAAAAGATGGATCAAGATCTAGGGATCATCTCCAGAAGACTGTTGGACTATAGGACAAGGGAGAAAGGAGAGAAGAATAAAGGCACAGAGAAAGAAAGGCACAGATGGAGAGAGAAAGAGAAGAATAGGGTCATGCAATTTTCAGCAGAAAATTGATTTTTTTTTTTTTTTTTGTCTTTTTAGCTATTTCTTGGGCCGCTCCCGCGGCATATACAGGTTCCCAGGCCAGGGGTCGAATTGGAGCTGTAGCCACCGGCCTACACCAGAGCCACAGCAACGCAGGATCCGAGCCACGTCTGCAACCTACACCACAGCTCACGGCAACGCCAGATCGTTAACCCACTGAGCAAGGGCAGGGACCGAACCCGCAACCCCATGGTTCCTAGTCGGATTCGTTAACCACTGCGCCACGACGGGAACTCCCAGAAAATTGATTTTATATTTTGCAAATTAACCAGTGTGTGGTGATTCAGTCCAGGACCCCACAAACCAACCCAAACTATTACTAACCAGTCAGTGACTCAGAAAGTTAGCCAGTAGGTGGGAAGGAATAGAGTATTGTGGACAACCAGTACAAAAATGTTAAAAGGCTTAGAGGATCCAAGACCCACAAGCAGCTCAGTCCAACCCTTTGAGCCTTGGTAATCACACCAGGTGGAAAAACTGAACCTCCCTCCTTTTTAAGAGAACCCTCCCAGACAAAACTAGTGCTGTTGCTAGAGGTTACCTGGTCACACCTGCTTTAAGTGTCAGTGTAATTGAAGTGTCAAAACTTCCCTATCTACATTTTAACCTGAATTCCTCCGGGCAATTAATTTCCCAGAATATTAGCTGTATACACCCTTCTGCCACCCTTTTCTCAGCACTCCTGGGACTACCTGAAATACAAGTATGTATTATACAGAAACATCATACTCCATAAAAGAGTAAATAACACCTATAGTAACTGTTGAGTTGATAGATTGCCTGTAAATAGTGAAAATTCCTTGATTAAAGGAGCCATTAGTACCCAGCCACCTCCCCATGACCCAGGCCAACATTGGGGAATTGGGGTACACTGACTTTGTGATCAAACCAAAAACTTATTCAGTGCCTGAAATTCCACTGCAAGTACTAACTTTCATTCTGACTGCCACTTCCACCCTACGAAGCCTACCACTGCTCTGGACACTTCTTCAACAGAAAATTGCTCATTTTTTCTGCTGGCCGGAATTCAAGTGTCATGCACCAAAATGCTGGACATTAACTTGAAACCCTTTTGTATTGATATCTGATGAACAACCATTTCTCAGCTTCACAAATGCCTGCAGATGGGTGTCCCATCTCCCTGGCACATGTAGTAATATATTTCTTTCTTTCTACCCATGTATAGTCTTTAAGCAGTTTTCCCTACCAGACAAGGCAACAAGGCAAACACAGCACCTAGTGCATTCTGATGGCCTGAGAAATACCCAAGATCCGCCACTCCCCTCTCTACCTCTACATGTTGCTGTATCCAAGTTCATACTGCTTGCCATGTGACAGACCAATAAATTGAGAGATGAGTTGTTGAGGCAAAGAATAGTGACCTTATTTGGAAAGACAAAAGACAAAAAAGATGATGGACTACTGTCCCAAAGAACCACCTGGCCTGAGTTTGAATGTTCATTTCTTTTATGGAACAAAGCAAGGGAGGTGAGTAGGTAAAGGAAAAAGAAGTGATAAGTTGTTGCAAATATTTTCTGGTTCCAACCAGACTCTGAAGGGTATGTGTTAACTTCTTCTTTCCTGCAGCTATTCACAGACAGCTCTGCTCAGAATGTTTACTGTGAGCTAAACAAAGATATTTTTAACTTAACACTCAGGCATGGGAGGCAGGGTTAGTGGAGATGGGCCATTATGTATACTTTAAGCTATATATATTCAGCATCCATGTATTGATTTACTTATAGCAAAAGCAATAGAATACAAAGGTTAAAGTAAAAGCAACTGATCCAATATGGAGTCAGGTTTGTTCTTCCCTATTACATGCCCAGTGCCATCTCCTCTCTCTCCCAACTCTCCAGCCCTGAATTCCAACAATCAATATATAGGTCTGTCCCATAAGTATGTGCTTTAGCTTCAGATGGCAGACTAGACTCCAGCATCCCCCGGAATCCTCCTGAATTGTCTGTCTGTTCAACGACGGACAGCCAACCAGTGCTCCATGAGAGAAGATTAGGAATCGGTTCTCACTCTACTTTCTACCTTCCAGGATCTATCAAGATTCCCTGACTGACAAAACTGTTCTCAAATCATAACTGTGGAAGCCATGATCTACTTCTCCAAATGGCCTCATTTTACTTTTGCTAATAGTCCTTTTTATACATTTTATCCACATAATGTTTTCCTGGCAGTACCAGCACAATACATGATCTGGACTCACAGGGCTTATTTTGATGTAGCATTAGAATATACGTTTCCATCTTCTGCAGCTTACTACCAGTCCCCACACATGCTCTTCTCCATCCTCAAAGGTTCTGCCTCCCGAGGCCCATTCATCACACCTTCCCTTGGTTACCCACCACCCACTGAGAGCACAAGGAGACGGCAACTTTGTTAGTCACTTAGTACCTGCCAAACCGGAGATTTCTATACAAAGAAGTAGTTCCACAAGTTACTTTAGGACCTGGAGGGAGACACCCAAGAAGCAGAAAACTAGGGAAAACCCCTTTGTTTTCCTTAAGCTTGATGGAGCTTGGTATCAAGGTGTAAGATTAAGGCCCTCTTTATGCCACTTGGATCCTCTGAGGCAGGAAGCCAGCTGGAGAGACAGGGGTTGAGATCTCTCTGCAAAGAGGGATGAGTCCCCTTAGGGGGTGGTATAGCCCCTTCCTTACCTGCAAGATACTGCAGTTGGACCTAGAGAAAAATTTCCTTTGAGGTGGGATTTTAAAAGAATAAGATAGCTAGGTGTATAGACAGGTTACGTAAACATAATGTTAACTCTAGGGTTAACTTGGGAAATTTTCATACTTCTTCAGAGATGAAGAAATTAAGTCATGAAGATGTTGAGTTGATGAGGATCATACAGCTAGTTAGTGTCAAAGCAAAGCTAACATTCGGATCTCCTTGTTTCCATCCCATGTTCTTTCTCCAATACCAAGAGGTTTTTTTCACTCAGATTCGAGGCCAGATCCCAGTTGTCCAGAAACAACAAAGAAAAGTCTTCAAGTGCAGACCCAGATCCGAGGATTTGAGCCGAGGCCTTGGCATAAAACGTGAACAACATTTCTGGAGATCCTACACTTGTGATATTCCATCACTCCCCGGCTTCTCTGTCAGGGCTTGCCATTTGGACAATGAAATGGGAGTGAGAATTTATAAAATACCTTGAGTTCGAGTAGATAAAAGTGGTCCCACCCAGAGAGGGAAATGAATAGAAGATAGGGGCCCTAAAAGGAAGTCAGAAACAGAAAATAAGTCTCCGAAGACCATAGGGATCGCAGAACCGGAAGTACATTTTGAACAAATGTATGCTCTAAAATACCTCCTGAGGAACAGTCTTTCCTCCTCTGCTCGAACTCTGTCAACAATGGGAGGGTTCTGTGTGTTGCAGGCCACCGGTCTTATTGTGAACAAATTGCTCAGGAACTATGTCCCCAATTGGATTGAAAAGTGCTTCCTAATACTTCCGTTTCTTTATTAGATTTTTGATCTAGAATACAGAATCAATTTGCTTTCTCTTTCTGTTATTTACAGATAGCTCTCCTATCAGCTTATGTTTTTGGTTCCCCAAATTAAGCACCCTCATTTTATTCCCTCAATCTTTTTTTTTTTTAAATTACCCCACCTATAGCATATAGAAGTTTCTTGGCCAGGGAATGAATCTGAGCCACAGCTGCAATCTATGCCACAACTGTGGCAACACTGGATCCTTAACTCACTGCGCAGGGCCAGGGATGGAAACTGCACCTCCACAGAGAACTAAGCCACTGCAGTCAGATCCTTAACCCACTGCACCACAGCATGAACTCCTATCCCTTCACTATTAACAGCAACACATACCCATGTAGCTTTAGCCAGTGCAGGCTAAACAAAAATGGCACAATTTCTAGCCCTTTTCCCTCCTAGCTCCAAAGACTACCCTTGACCTGGGAGTCAATATTCCCCAAAAAGCAAGAGGTCAGATCAGAACATCAATGCTCTGGATATGTCCAGTGCAATCAGACAAAAGGATACCCCCAACCCCCAGCTGCATGAGAAATCACATTTGAGCATCTTAAGGAAAATCCTTTATCCTTATAGACCCACTGGAGATTCCTCAGGGAAGGGTTTGACATCTACTAGAAAAGCCTGGTGGATGTGTGATGGTTAAGAGTAATGGCTCTGGGAGGGGGGGTTCCAATTGCGGCTCAGCGTGTTAAGAACCTGACTAGTATCTAGGAGGATCTGGGTTCCATCCCTGGCCTTGCTCAGTGGGTTAAAGATCCTGCATTGCCGCAAACTGCAGCATAGGTTGTAGATGCAGGTCGGATCCTGCATTTCTGTGACTATGGTGTAGGCAGGCAGCTGCAGCTCTGATTTGACCCCTAGCCTGGGAAACTTCCTTATGCCAAGGATGTGGCCCTAAAAAGAAAAAAAAAAAAGAGTAATGGCTCTGGGGTCAGGGATTTGAAACCTTTTTCCCCCAATTACTAGTTATTACTCTTCAAGTAAGTCAGCTAACTTTTCTGCACCTTTTTTTCACTACATATAAAATGGAAGCAGCAACTCTTCTCATCTCATAGGATTCTAATAAGGGTTAAAACAGAAAGTCATGTAGCATGCTTAGCATAGCACAAGCTATATAAACACTAGCTATATAAGTGTTAGTAGCTTTTGTTACCATCATTATATTAAACTGGGAAAATCTGAGTCATAGAATATTATGATGGAAACTACAGGCCAAGAAGATTCTTTCTACTCTCAATTATTTTTTTTTTTTTTGGCAATTGCTCAACTGCTTTAAACTATCTGAATGCCAAATCTGAAAATATTTCTCTCCTGTTTATCCCAGGTTCCCTTAAACTTGGGAATGATGTCCTCTCCCCAGGGCCCTGAAACCTGCTCTTATCCTGGACAACAGCAGTGCCCCCTGTTCAATGTCCCCTCTGCCAGCAGGAATACCTGGAAAATCAGAAGCCACATCTTCTGGAATCAGCTTCTTTTCCCAACCTGAATAGGGATTCTCCCCGAATCCCCATCAGACACTGTTTCCATCAATCCCTTGGGGCCCCAGAAGGAACCAATGCCCATCAGACATAACGAAATGTAATATTTAAATCTGACTGGGACATGAAGGTTTTCTTCCAGAAGACAGCAGATTGGATGAAGTGACCAGATATGCCTGTTCTCTTACTGAAAGCATCTGCTCTGGAAAGAAAGGGTCAGTTCTACCCACCACCTTGTCCACCATCTCCTCTTCCTCACCGCTTCAACAAATTTCTCCCTCTGGAGGCTGGAGAAGGTCACCAAGGAAGACAAAAGTTTTGTTTTTCCTTATATCACAAAGGCACCAATTTTTCTCTGGGAGCATTTACCAGTTCTGGCAGAGAACAAGAGACTGATATTCTGGGCTTTTCCAGACATTCAGGTTTTGACAGTCTCAATGGGATAGTGTAACATATGATTGATAGTTTTGAAAATATTTGGGAAAATCTAAAGCTGCATGAAGTGAAATGCTAAAAAAGTAAGTGTTACAGGGAAATGGTAAAAGTAATATTTGAAGAATCTGCATTATTCTATAATAAGCTAAATATTCATTCTCTTCAGTAATACTGAAAGAATATAACACTAAGAAATTAAAAGAAAAGAAAAAGAGATATTAATTCAAAGAAGGACAAGAAAGAAAATGAACATTAAACATGTAGATCAGGAGTTCCCGTCGTGGCACAGTGGAAACGAATCCGACTAGGAACTATGACGTTGCAGGTTCAATCCCTGGCCTTGCTCAGTGGGTTAAGGATCTGGTGTTGCCATGAGCTGTGGTGTAGGTCGAAGACTCAGCTCGGATCCAGAGTTGCTGTGGCTCTGATGTAGGCCGGCAGCTGTAGCTCCAATTAGACCCCTAGCCTGGGAACCTCCATATGCCGCAGGTGTGGCCCTAAAAAAAGACGCATCCCAGAGTTCCCGTGGTGGCTCAGCGGTTAATGAATTCAGCTAGGAACCATGAGGTTGCGGGCTCAATCCCTGGCCTCACACTGTATTTTGTAAACTATACGCTATTTATAAGACATATCAAATTTAGAGGAGCAGAAAAGTTGAAACTAAATTATGGAAAAGATAGAGTTTGAAAGCAAGAGCCCAAAGAAATCTGGTATAGCTATGCTAATACCAGAGTGAAACTAAAGTCAAAAAGACTTTCTAAAGATAGAGAATGGGGAGTTCACATTGTGGCTCAACAGGTAAGGACCTGACATAGTCTTCATGAGGATGCAGGTTGGATCTCTGGCCTCACTCACTGGGTTAATGATCCCAGTTAGTGCAAGCTACAACCTAGGTTGCAGATGCAACTCAGATCCAGTGTTGCCGTGACTGTGGCATAGGCTTGCAGCTCTGATTTGACCTCTAGCCTGGGAACTGCTATATACCACAGGTGTGGCTGTAAAAAGAAAACAATTAAAGATTAGGAATGGCATTTCATAAGAATAAAATGATCAATGCAACGGGAAGGTTTAGCAGTTTTAATCTGGATGTCTCACAAAATATGGTTTCAAAATGAATGAAAAAATATTGACAGAGCAAAAGTATAGACAAATCAAAATCACACTCCAATTCCAAAAATTAATACAGCAGACAGAAAGTTAAGGAAATAGAATTTCTCTCTAATGTAATTAACAAACGTGACCCTATTGCAATATATAGAATATCATACCCAATAAAATATGCCTGTGGAATATTTGCTAAAACAGATCATGTTTGGTTATAATATACATCTCAACAACTTTCAAAGGATTAAAATTATATAGCATATATGCCTCAATTACCTTGGAATTAGCTGGAAATTTATAACAGAAGACTAATTAGAAAATTAAAAAGTAATTAGAAATTAAAGAATATAATTCAAAATAATCCCTGGGTCATATCAAAGTCCTATGAGAATTATAAAACATTTAAGTTAATTATAATCAAAACATGATATATCAAACTAATTTGATGCGGTGCTATAGAGAGAGAAATTTATAGTCTTAAGACCAGATAATAGAAAAGAAAACCAAAAATAAGTTATTTAAACTTCCATCTCAAGAAACTAAAAACACAACAAATTTAACTCGAAGAGCATAGGAGGAAGAAAATAATAAAAAAACAGGAATAAACAAAATATAAAACAAATGGAGTACAGAAATATCAGCAAAGCCAAAAGATGGTTTTATTCATTTATTTTTGGGGGCCGCACCCACAGCTGCCAGCCCATGCCACAGCCACAGCAATACTAGATTCAAGCTGTGTCTGCGACCTGCACCACAGCTTATGGCATGGCAACGCCAGATCCTTAATCACTGATCAAAGCCAAGGATCAAACTCACATCCTCATGAATACTAGTCTGGTTCGTTACTGCTGAGCCACAATGGGACCTCCCAAAAGATGGGGGGGGGTTGTTTTTTGTTTTTTGCCTTTTTTTTAGGGCCGTGCAGGTGGCACATGGAAGTTTCCAGGGCTAGGTGTGGAATCAGAGCTGCAGCTGTCAGCCTACACTGTAGTTCACAACAGCCCCAGATCCTTAACCCACTGAAGGAGGCCAGGGATCAAACCCACATCCTCATGGATACTAGACAGGTTCTTAACCCACTAAGCCACAATGGGAACTCCCAAAAGATGATTTTAAAAGGTACTAGTAACACTGATAATTTCCTAGACAATTGGCTAGGAAATCAAAGGAGAAACATGAATGACTAATATTAAGAATGGAAAAAGTAATATCACTCTAGATCCTAAAGACACTCAAAAAATAATAGAATATTTTGAATAACTTTAAGTAAATAAATTTTACAATTGAATTAAAGTAGACAAATCATAAAATATACAACTTACAAAAAGTAATACAAAAATAAATAGAAAAACTGAATAGTCCCATAAAGAATGAATCTGTTATTAAAAATTTTTCCGGGGTCATATGGAAGTTCTATGTATAGATTTCTAAGGTATCTCCAAACTGTTCTCCATAGTGTACCAGTTTACATTCCCACCAACAGTGCAGGAGGGTTCCTTTTTCTCCACAGCCCTTCCAGCACTTGTTATTTGTGGATTTATTAATGATGGCCATTCTGACTGGTGTGAGGTGATATCTCATGGTAGTTTTGATTTGCATTTCTCTTATAACCAGCGATGTTGAGCATTTTTTCATGTGTTTGTTGGCCATCTGTATATCTTCTCTGGAGAAATGTCTATTCAGGTCTTTTGCCCATTTTTCCATTGATTGATTGGCTTTTTTGCTGTTGGGTTGTATAAGTTGTTTATATATTCTAGAGATTAAGCCCTTGTCCATTGCATCATTTGAAACTATTTTCTCCCATTCTGTAAGTTGTCTTTTTGTTTTCTTTTGGGTTTCCTTTGCTGTGCAAAAGCTTGTCAGTTTGATGAGGTCCCATGGGTTTATTTTTGCTCTAATTTCGATTGCTTTGGGAGACTGACCTGAGAAAATATTCATGATGTTGATGTCAGAGAGTGTTTTGCCTATGTTTTCTTCTAGGAGTTTGATGGTGTCCTGTCGTATATTTAAGTCTTTCAGCCATTTGGAGTTTATTTTTGTGCATGGTGATGGGAGGGGGAGGGAGTGGGAGGGATCGGGAGCTTGGGCTTATCAGACACAACTTAGAATAGATTTACAAGGAGATCCTGCTGAATAGCATTGAGAACTATGTCTAGATACTCATGTTGCAACAGAAGAAAGGCTGGGGGAAAAATGTAATTGTAATGTATACATGTAAGGATAACCTGACCCCCTTGCTGTACAGTGGGAAAATTTAAAAAAAAAAAAAAAATTCCGCAAAGACCCAATAGTCTTCACTGTGAATTCTTTTGAAATTTTTTCATTTAAACTTTGTATTATAAAAATGTATCATACAGTCGAAAAAGTATATAAGAGTATATATGGGGAAAAAGGTATACACATCCTTTTAAAAAAAAAAAAATAACCAACACCCATATATCCAGCACACAGGTAAAGAACTAGAACATGGCCAATATCTTAGAGTTCCAAAGAAAGAAATAACACCAATTTTATGCAAATTCTTCCAGAGAATGAAAAACAGTGGGAGAGTTTTCAGTTTAAGGGTCTAGAAAACAGATATTTTTTAAAATACGTAATTGTCTTGGAGTTCCCGTCATGGCTCAGCAGAAATGAATCTGAATAGCATCCATGAGGATGCTGGTTTGATCCCTGGCCTCGCTCAGTGTGTTAAGGATCCAGGGTTGCCCTGAGCTGTGATGTAGGTCGCAGAAGTGGTTCGTATCCTGTGTTGCTGTGGCCGTGGTGTAGGCCAGTGGCTACAGCTCTGATTTAACCCCTAGCCTGGGAACCTCTATATGCCGTGGAGGTGGCCTAAAAAAACAAAAATTAATTAATTAATTAATTAATTAATTAAAATACATAATTGTCTTGATTAATATTAATTTTTTAATTCAGCTTTTATTTCTGATAAATATACTACCCAGATTAGATAGAAAATGTTGTTCCCTAATCTAACAGGGTATCTGCAAAAATATCTACAGCAAGCATCACACTTAATAGTGAAATATTGAAAGTTATCCTCTGAGATCAAGAAGGTGACCTAAGAGCCCATTATTACCATTTTCACTCGGCCTGTCCTGGATGTCCTTGTCAATTCAACAAGGTGAAAAAAAGAAACAAGGCATAAACATTTGAAGCTGCGTATCAAAACAATGAGATTTTAGGGGGCGGGTGTTTCGTTTTGATTTGCCATGACTGTTGCTTGCTCATACAGGATATAGGAGAAAATACAATTAAGGACTTTTTTTCAGAGAAGAACAAAAAAATTGAGCCAAGACGAATACACACCCAGATCCTTTAACTCCCTGTGCAGGGCCAGGGATCGAACCCGTACCTCCATGGTGACTCAAGCCACTGCAGTCAGGTTCTTAACCTGAGTGGAAACTCCAGCAGGCTTTTATTTTATTTTAATTTTATTGGGGTTTAGTTAATTTGCAATGTTGTATTAGCTTCAGGTTTACAGCAAAGTGAGTCGGTTACACGTATACATATATCCATTCTTTTTTCCCATTTAGGTTATTACAGACATTGAGTAGACCTCCCTGTATGATACAGTAGGTCCTTGTTAGTTATCTATTTTATATACAGTAAAAAAATAAATTAAAAAATTTTTAAATAAAATTGAGTTCCTATGGTGGCATAGCGGTAATGAATCTGACTAGTATCCATGAGTACACAGGGTTCAATCCCTGGCCTCGCTCAGTGGGTTAAGGATCTGGCATTGCCATGAGGTGTAGGTCGCAGACGCAACTCAGATCCAGTGTAGGCCGGCAGCTGTATCTCCAATTCAACACCTAGCCTGGGAACTTCCATATGCCATGGGGTGGCCCTAAAAAGACAAAAAGTTTTTTAACAATCAAAAAAAATATATATAGTAGTATGTATGTGTTAGTCCTATCCTTTCAATTTATCCCTCCCCCAATGGTTTCCTAAGTTTGGGAACCCTAAGTTTGATTTCAAAATCTGTGAATTTGTCTCTGTTTTATAAATAAGTTGTTTTGCAAGCAGGTTTTAACTTTGCAGTATAGGATTGCATCAAGTCCCCTGGCTGACTTGGCTTGGAGGACTTCAAGGCCAAAAGGATCAGGGATTCTCACCTATAGACTAAGGGCTTTTACTTCAACATTGGGAAGATGTGGTGTCTGAACATTTTTGTCTGTTGTATCTTACAGGTTTACTTAGATCCAAGAAAGACATCCTTTCAGAGGCAACAAAGAAAGGTCCCCTTTCAGTTCTTTCCCCTGATACCTGAGCCTTGTCCATCCAAGGGCCCTGAACTGGCCCCAACCTCATAGCCAGTGGCAGCATGCCCTGTGTCAGGAGGAATATCCACCTTAGCAGAAGTGATGTCCTGATAATTAAATACAAAGCAAACCAAAGTGCAGCTGATCATTTTTCTTGGGAGCATTTCCCATAGGAAATAGAACCACATACTATCAGGATCTTCCCTGAAACAGAGCTGCCTTTATCTTACCTGCAGTGGTCAAGACAGAGTTAGTTCTTCTAGCTTTTGGATGGGAAAGATCTTTAGGACAGAAGTTTAATTCCTTCCCTTCTCTAGATCTCTTCCCATTTGAACAAAAGGGACCTGACGTGTGGACAGCTCAAAAAAAGCCTATCAAATTAAGTCCCTTCCCCCACCTTCATCAAGGACTAAATCTATCCTTTGCATGCTCTTCACTGCTGCAAGCAGCTTGTCCAGAGACACCCCAGGTGGTTCCTTCTCTGCTCTGCTTTCTCCAATAAAGCATGGTTCCCTAAGAAGCCCAGCTTCCCATTCACTTGACATCCATTCTCAGCACAGGCTTTCGTGGGAGAGTGGAATTTAAGGCTAAGATGGGGAGAAATGAATGGAAAAAGACGTGAATGCCCAGCCAGGGAAGGGAGATGAAGAAGTGACAAAGGAGGGACCATAGGATACTCTGGAGATGGAGATGGTTTAAAAAGAAGAGGAGGAGGAGACAGTGAGGTTGTGGGTTCAATCCCCGGCTTTGCTTGGTGGGTTAAGGATCTGGCATTGCCATGAGCTGTGGTGTAGGTTGCAGATGCAGCTCAGATCCTGCGTTGCTGTGGCTCTGGTGTAGGCTGGCAGCTGTAGCTCCGATTTGACCCCTAGTCTGGGAACCTCCATATGCTGCGAGTGTGGCCCTAGGAAAGACAAAAAGACAAAAAAAAAAAATAGAGAGAGAGAGAGAAGGACTTGTGGAGATAGAATTGAGACCTTAGGAATTCCCATTGTGGCTCAATGGAAATGAACCCAACTAGTATCCATGAGGTTGCAGGTTTGATCCCTGGCCTCGCTCAATGGGTTGAGGATCAAGCATTACCAAGAGCTGCAGTGTAGGTCGCAAACACAGCTTGGATCTGACACGGCTGTGGCTGTGGCATGGGCTAGGGGCTACAGCTCCTATTTGACCCCTAATCTGGGAACTTCCATATACCACACCTGTGTCCCTAAACAAACAAACGAATATACAAAGGATTGAGACCCTGATGGAAGCACTTGTGCTGACTGTGAGGGAGAGCAGTTTTCAGGATCCGGAGAGAAGTGTGGCAAGTTACTTCCTATTGCTGCTACTGCTACTGGTAAAGCTTCTTCCTCCAGAATTAAGAAACCTGCAACAAATGATGGAGACCTTTTGGTTTAATTAGCACTTTCTCCTTTACTGTATTACTATAAAGTTTAAGGTTGAATGTAAAGGGCCCTCTGCCCTCTCACCTCCTTTTTCAGTCTCAGGGACTAAAACCTCTCTGTCATGACTATCAGCCACTTAGGAACTACTACATTCTAGAGATAACAATATCTTAACTATCATTTTTGAAGCACATACTATGAGCCAGGCCTTTACTTGTGTAAAGTAACTCAGTCCTCACAATGACCAATGATTGCTCTTTTAAATCATTTAAGGTTCAGTATTAAATAATTTAAGATAAATTGCATCTGTAGAAAAGGTAGCAACGAGATATGAATCAAATGTGTGAACTGGGAGCATATTGCCTTTCTAATAAATGCAGTTATTTCAGAGATTAAGTAAATTGCCCCAGGTTACACACCTAGTAAATAATATAAAATCTGTCTGACCCCAACTGTCACTATTGTCTCCATAGGAGAAGAGAAAGGCCATCTCATTGGGTGGTATGTGGAAATACAGAGACAGCAGAATTGCTTAACCTGGAGAAGAGAAGGTTTTGATAGAAAGGAGAAGAGAGATTGATGCCTAAAGGTCAATGAGAAGGATGCACAAGTCCTTGATGAGGTGCAACAGGTAGATGCAGGGAGGGTGATAGAAGTTCTTGGAGGCAGGTTTCAGTTTCGTACAAGACAGTCATTTCTCCAAGCAGATCTTCTCCCAGTAGAGTGGCTTCCTTAAAACGTGGTTGCCCTTTGTCACTAGATGTGTTTTAGCAAGAGCTAGAAGTCCTGAATCTGGGATGCTCCAGAAGGCTCCTTGCCTGGGGCTGGGAAGTGCCTGGACTAAAGTCTCTCTGAAGCCTCTAGAATTAGTTTATGCCTTTGGTTCATCCCCCCTGGGTCCACTCTCCCACCTGCTCTTCGCTTCATCAGGAGATTTCACAGCACCTTCCTCCACCTCCACACACCCACACACACACACAAGGCAGGAAAGACCCACTCTGTAATCCACAAGTGTGTACATTTTTAATTTTGCTGTATCTTATTTTTGTTATGGCCGCAACCACAGCATATGGAAGTTCCCTGGCCAGGGACTGAATCCAAGCTGCAGCTGCAACCTACACTGCATCTGTCACAACACCGGGTCCTTTAACCCACTGCATGGGGCTGGGGATCAAACCCGTGCCTCAGCAGCAACCGGAGCCACCACAGTCGGATTCTTAACCCACTGTGCCACAGCAGGAACTCCTATTTTGCTACATTTTAATTTTTAGCAGATGGCTTCAGAAATTCATTTATATGGTGGCCCTCTAAAATAGTTTCTTTGGACTAGTATAGATATATACATTTCTCTTATTTGTTGAGAGATAATGTTTGTCCTAACTCTTACTTAAGCCAAATATAAAGAGAAAATTTTGATCAGATGTTTTTCCTGTTCAGTCATACCTTCGAGGACCTCAATTTCATGATGTCATTTCAAGGAAACTTAAAGAGCAGCTTCATACTGTGTAATTAATAATTCTAGTTTTATATCAGCTGGGGCTATTAATCACAGGCAACAGAAGCTCACTTTGGCCGACTAAGCAGAAAAAGAGCTTACTAAAAGGCTATTGGATGGATTACAGACATGGGGAGGGCTGAAGAACCAGGTTTGAGGCTAAGTATCGAGGAACAATGCCCAAAACCACACCACAGAACTGGCCTGGTAAGGAAGCTGCTGCCACCATCACCACCACTCACTCCAGCAATACAACATTTGTGCCAGGAACACACCCTTGCTTCCTCAGCCAACGGCAAGAGAGAGCCACCATCTTCGCCAGCAGAATATATTCTACAAGGAGGCCCTCTTCTGACTGCTCCTTTCTGGAGCATCCTGAATGGCAGAGCCTATGTGACATGGCAGTGCCTGGGCTGTAAAGAAAACCATGAGACTGATGTTCTGGGTTCTACTTTGGGGAGAAGGGATGCACAAGTCTACAAACCAGCTCTCACATAGGGTATTGGAAGATGGGGGGGAGAATTACATACCTTCGCCACAAGTTCATATTGGTACTAGATTTACACCCAGGAAAGCTGAGATGACATCTGGCAACGTCAGTAATATACTTAAAACATCTGTCAGGGCGTTCGCTTTTGCTAGCTGGAAATTACCTGGATGCTTATTTCAAAACATAATGAAACACTAAACATTTCAGACAGGCTGCATCCAAGTAGGGCAGACGTCATTGTAGTTATTGGCTGTGTTATAATTTTAATTGCAGAAACATTATTACAGGTACCAGACTCAGGGAATAATTAGAATGATGAGAGCTAGTGTGGCGAGCTTAACTGTTCCACCTGCTATTGCCTCTATTTCTCCCATTTATCTTTTTCCATCTCACTCACGCCACCTTCATCCAGGTACCCTCAGTTCTCACCTGGGCTAACTATAAAGAGCCCCTCAACTGTCTTCTTCAACTCCTGATACCCTAAAGGCCATTCCGGACATTACAGCCAAAATGATCTTTCAAATCTACAAACGAGAAGTTCCCATTGTGGTTCAGCAGAAACGAACTAGTATCCATAAGGATGTGGGTTTGATCCCTAGCCTCGCTCAGTGGGTTAAGGCTCCAGCGTTGCCGTGAGTGGTGGTGTAGGTCGCAGACACAGCTCGGATCTGGTGTTGCTGTGGCTGTGGTGGAGGCCAGCGGCTACCGCTCTGATTCAACCCCTTGCCTGGGAACCTCCATGTGCATCGGGTACAGCCCTAAAAAGACAAAAATAAGTAAACAAATGAATAAGAACATCTCCAGTGCCCCTTTCCCCTTAATCCTCTCTCAAAGACATCCATTGCTCAGATTCCTATCCCCACGGGTTAGTTTTGCTTATTCTGGAAATTCATACACACAGAATCAGACAGAACACACTGTTGTGTTTGACTTCTTTTGCTAAATACATTGTTTTGACATTCCTCTTGTTAGTGCTTTTCTCAGTGGTTTCCTTAGGTGTTTTTGTATTGCTAGGTAGTATTCCACTGTGTGAACTCTCGACAATTTGTTCATCTATTTAAATGTTGATGAACATTTTGGTTGTTTCCATTTGGAGCTACTCAAACAAAGCTAGTATGAATATTTATGTAAAAATCTTTGATGGACATATGTTTTATTTCTCTTAAATAAATATGCAGAAATGAAGCTTCTCAGTCATAGACAGATGTACGTTTCACATTATAAGAAACTGCCAGATTGTTCTCTGAATTGATTGTGCCATTTTGAACTCCCGTCAGCACTGTGTGAGGGTTCCACGTGGTCCTTGCAATGCTTGTTTTAGTCATTCCCTTTTTGTGTTGTTTTTTTTAGGACCGCACCCCAGCGTGGAGTTTCCCAGGCTAGGGATTAAATCCAAGCTGCAGCTGCCGACCTACACCACATCCACAGCAATGCAGGATCCGAGCTGCATCTGCGACCTATACCACAGTTCAGGCAACACTGGATCCTTAAGCCACTGAGCAAGGCCAGGGATCAAACCCATATCCACAAGGTTACCAGGCATGTTTCTTACCACAACAGGAACTCCTAGTCATTTACTCTAAGCTTGGTGATTTTCGTGATCTGATAGGGTATTTCATGTGGATTTTTAACTTCATTTCCCTACTTAGTAATGTTGTTAAACATTTTTTCACGTGCCTTTTGGTCATTTACACATTTTACTTGACCAAAAATGTTGGGTCTGTTTCTGGATTCCTTATACTACTTCATTGATTTGTGTGTCCAAAATATGCCACCACACATTCTTCATTGATAGACATGTGTAGTCTAATTGTAGGGCCTACAGTTTTCTTTTCCAAGATTATTTAAATTAATCTAGATTCTTTGCATGTCCATATAAATTTTAAATTTGACCTGTTAATTTCTCACAAAAAAAAAAAAAAGCCAGCTGGGATTTTTATTGGGATTACAAGGAATTCATAGACCAGTTTAAGAGGACTGATTTTTTTTTTCTTTTAGGGCCACACCTGCAGCAGGCATAGGGAAGTTTCCATATTAGGGGTCTAATCAGAGCTACAGCTGCCAGCCTAGACCACAACCACAGCAACCCCAGATCCGGGCCGCTTCTGTGAACTACACCACAGCTCAGGACAACGCCAGATCCATAACCCACTGAGCAAGGCCAGGGATCGAATCCGAAACCTCATGGTTCCTAGTCGGATTCGTTTCCACTGCACCATGATGGGAACTCTGAGGACTGATTTTTTTATTATTATTATTTCTTTTTTTACAGCCACACCTGCAGCATATGGAAGTTCCCAGGCTAGGGGTCAAATCAGAGCTGCAGCTGTCAGCCTACACCACAGCCACAGCAATGCTGGATCCAAGTCACATCTGTGATCTACACTGCAGCTTGCAGCAACCCCAGATCTTAACCCATTGAGCGAGGCCAGGGATCAAGCCTGCATCAGAACTCCAAGGACAGGTATTTTAAATAGTGCGTTACCCAGTATGTGAACCCTGCATCTTTCTTCATTTATTTATATCTTCTTGAATGTTACACTGGGTTTTTTCCTAGCTTTCATGTAGAAGTCTTGTACATTTTTATTAAATATATTTCTAATACTTTATGGTTTCTATGTTGTGGTGAATTTTTTTTTTACTTTACTTCTAATTGTTTGGGGATGATATACAGAAATATAATTGATTTTTATATATAGGCCTTGTATTTTGTGGCATTGCTAAAGTCACTACTCCAATTTATATTTATGTAAATTCCTTAGAAATGTCTACATAGGCAATTATATGGCCTTTTTATAAAAATGTTTTTGCTTCATTTTTCTTATTTACACTTTTTAAAAATATTTTTCTTAACTTTGAGCTGGCTGAAATCTCCAGTACATGTATAACAATGTAATGATTTGAGATATACTTGCCCTGTTCCTGATATGAAGGGGAAATTATTTCACAATTAATATAATGTTCGCTGTAGGTTTTGCATAGATGAACTTCATTAGATAGAGATAATTCCATTCTATTTCTATTTTGCAGAAAGTTTTTATCATGAACACATATTGAATTCTGGCAAATGCCTTCCCTACATCTTTTGAAATAATAACGTGATTTTTCTCCTCTCTTCAGTTAATTTTGGTGAATCATATTGACTTATTTTAGAATAAGTAAATACATCTTGAATTCTTGTGATTAAATTCCCTAAATATATTGCAGGATCCTGTTTGCTAATATTTTGTGAAATATCCCTGCTTCTGTGTTCATGAAGGATACTGATCCATAAATTTCTTTTGTGTAATGTTCTTGCCAAGTTTCAGTATCAAAACTATGTTATTCCTGGAGTTCCCGTCGTGGTGCAGTGGTTAACGAATCCGACTAGGAACCATGAGGTTGCAGGTTTGGTCCCTGCCCTTGCTCCGTGGGTTAATGATCCGGCGTTGCCGTGAGCTGTGGTGTAGGTTGCAGACGCGGCTCGGATCCCGAGTTGCTGTGGCTCTGGCATAGGCCAGTGGCTACAGCTCCGATTCGACCCCTAGCCTGGGAACCTCCATATGCCGCGGGAGCGGCCCAAAGAAATAGCAAAAAGACAAAAACAAAAAAACAAAAAACAAAAAAACAAACAAAAAAAAAACTATGTTATTCCCAAGAAAACTTGGTGAGTATTCATTCCCTCTTCCTCTGTTCTCTGAAAGAGATTATTCATGATTAATATTTTTCTCCCTTAAGTGTTTTTGATATAACTCACTAGTTAATCAATTTGGACCTAGAGTTTTCTAAACGGGGAGGTTTTGAACAACGAGTTAAAGTTCTCTAATAATTATAGGGATTGCATCGCCTAGGCCTCAACCAGAGGAGCACAACCAGTAGGAAATATACATTAGGAGATCAGGGAGTTCCCGTTGTAGCTCACTGGGTTAAGAACCTGACATAGTGTCTGTGAGGATGCAGATTCAATCCCTGGCCTCATTCAGTGGGTTAAGGATCCAGTGTTGCCATAAGCTGAGGCATAGGTCACAGATGCGGCTCAGATCTGGCATTTCTGTGGCTGTGGCATAATCGTGCAGCTATAGCTCTGATTCAACCACTGGCCCGGGCATTTGCATAAGACAAAGGTGTAGCCATAAAAAGAGATGAAGGACTTGGCTTATATGATTACGATGGGATCTGGCTAAGCAAGTCCAAAATCCATAGCGCTGGCTGCTAGGAATGGCAGGCTGAAACTATCTGTCATGAGCTGAAGTTACTTCAAAGACGCTTCAGGACTGCTCTTAAGGTCTTTCAACTATTGAGTAAGATCAGCCCAGATTATCTCGGATAGTCTTCCTTACTCAAAGTCAATTGTATATGAGCATTAATCACATCTACCTTCATGCATCACCTGGATTAGTGTTTAAAAACTAGGGATTGTAGCCTAGCCATGCTGACACATCAAAAGATCACTACAAGGCTATCCAAATTTTCTTTATGTGTTAGTTTTTGTTACTTGTGTTTTCAAGGAATTTGTACTTTTCACATAGATTGGAGAATTTGTTGTTAATGAAATTATGTATACTATCTGCTCATTATCTTTTTATGTAATAATGTCATGTCTATCATTTGTGAAATATTTTTACCCAGTTTTAATGTACACAGGGATGTTACCACATATGTAAACGTGCTCAAGCCACAAACAAAATAATAAAGATGAGGACGATAATAAATTTTAAAATAATAGTTTTTAAACCCTAAGATTCATTTCTGATTTCTCTTGTTCTCACGTCCCACATATAAATGTCCTGAAGTTCCCGAAGAGCCGCTTCTCTTCTTCTCATCATCTCCAGTGTTCTTATTCTAATTGGAGTCACTGTTATCCTTCATCTAAACCCCTGCCAAGGTCGCCTGGCTTGTCTCTTCCTATCTCATGCCACGATCCCTTATCTAAGTACCTGCAGGAATCATATCAAGATGTAATTAATATTATACACTGTCTTTGCTGAAATTATCAAATATCCTCCCATTTAAGAATAAAATCAGAGGAGTTTTCATCAGCAGAAATGAAACCGACTAGCACCCATGAGGATGCAGGCTTGATCCCTGGCCCTCACTCAGTGGGTTAAGGCTCCTGCATTGCCAGGAGCTGTGGTGTGGGTCACAGATGCAGCTCAGATCTGACGTTGCTGTGGCTGTGGTGTAGGCCAGCAGCTACAGCTCCGATTTCACCCCAGCCAGTGAACCTCCATATGCTGAGGGGAGCGGGGGGAGCTAAAAAGCAAAAAAAAAAAAAAAAAAAAAAAAGAATAAAATCAAAAGCCTTTACTGTCCCCCAAACATTCCATGCAGTGGCACTGCATATTTTGCTCATTGTATCACTCTCCTCTTGTTCATTACGTTGCAGGAATATCGACAACTTGGTATTCTCTTGTTCTTTAAAATAACCTTTCACTTAAGTTTGAAGCATAAATCATAAAATAACACAAACTTTAAGTATACCACCCAATAAACTTTCACTAGCTGAATAACCCTGTAACCAACATACAGATGAAGAAAAAGTATGTGCCCAGCACCCCAGTGGCCCATCCTGTTGTGTCTCCTCGCAGTCACCCCCAAATAGCACAACCATCTTGACATCTAACACCACACATTAGACTTCTTTGTCTTGAAATATATCAAAAGGAGATCACAGAGCACAATTTTTTCCTTTTCAATTTTTGGGGGTTTTTTTGTTTGTTTGTTTGTTTGTTTTTTGGCTACACTAGCAGCATGTGGAAGTTCCAGGGCCAGGGATCGAACCTGAGATACAGCAGCAATCCGAGCCAGTACAGTGACAATACCTGCTCTGCCACAATCCCTCTGGTTTTCCTGTTGATCTGCAGGAGTGTGTGTGTGTGTGTGTGTGCTCTGGACACAAGTCGTGTGTATGATATATGTATTGTAAAAAGCTTCTCCATCTCTGGGCCTTCGTGCAATCATAGAAAGGTCTTTTTTTTTCTTTTTACAGACACACCTACAGCACATGGAAGTTACTGTGCTAGGTGTCAAATCAGAGCTGCAGCTGCTGGCTGACACCACAGCCACAGCAATGCCAGATCCAAGCCGCATCTGCTGTCTACACCTAGCTTGCAGCAACACATATCCTTAACCCACTGAGAGAAGCCAGGGATCGAACTCACATCCTTACAGAGATGTCGTTGTGTTCTTAACCTGCTGAGGCACAACAGGAATTCCATGCAGTGTCTTTTAACAACCAGAAATTTTTAATTTTAATGAATTAGAATTTATCATTTCCCCCTTTATAATGATGCCTTTTATTCCCTGTTTGAGGAATTTTTGCTATTGACAGGATTGTGAAGATAATTCTTTCCCTTTTTTGAAGTTTTATCGTTTTACCATTCAAACATAGATCTAAATCCATCCAAGATTAATTTTTCAGGGGTCGAGGTATATTTTTGAGCCCCATAGGAATATCCAATTGACCCATGTACCTTTTATTGAAAAGACTATCATTTCTCCACTGCATTGGAAAGTCTCCTTCATCATAAGTCAAGTACCTATATATCTGTGAGTTTGTCTCTGCAGCCCCTACCCGCTTCCATTGGACTTTGTGTTTATTCTTACAGTAACACCACATGACTTAATTACTGTAGTATTGGTATCTGGTAGTTAACTTCATTATATTTTAAGAACTTCTTGAATATTCTTAGTCATTTGTCTTTCCATGTGGATTTTGAAACAACCTTATCAAGTGCTACCAATAAAAATGTGTTGAAATCTCTGAATGCATTCAATAGAATCAAATATTAAAATTTAATTTTTAAATAAGCTTCTACCAAAAATGATAATACTGGGATGCATATGCTTTGAATCTACAGGTCAATTTAGGTGCAAATAAACGGAAAAGCTTTCACGTTCACAGATTGGAAAACTTAACATTATTAAAATGTCCATACTTTCATTATATTTTCCATTAATGAGGGATCTTTGCTACAATCTAGGATGTAGACTATGCTCAATTATTAGGGGATTTAGACTCTGTTTGAGGTGCCCATTTTTCTGCCTATACTGTTGATATTTTCTCAGCACTAAAAAAATCCCGAGCTACCACGTGGGAAGAGGTGGTGCCCAGGACTCTGAGATCTTTGGCTGTTGCAGGGAAAGAGACCTAAGGATGTACCTGCAGGGGGAAATCAGGCTGCAGGAAAAGAGTGTCATAGGGCCAACAAGGAAGGTCAGTGACCAAGGGAGATGTTCATATTTTATGCCTTGGAAATCTGAGATGTAGTGCAAGGACTTGTGTGTCAGTCGGTCCTGAAGAAGAGGAGGAGAGAGCATACATCACTTCATGGATCACAGTTGGGCGTGGGATGTTGTGAAGCAGGTGGAGAAGGGTTAAGTCAAACTCCAGAGCTCAGGACGACTCTAGAAGGAGAATGACTCTCCTGTACAAGGGAGTCCTCTTCCACATAACCTCCCAGTTGGCCGACGGGTGGAGTGTTAAGCAAATGTCTGCCATGTTGTCCTGTCCCTTCTCTCCACATCTGTCTCCTGCTAGACTAGGAGTTTTTCTTCGGCCTGGGATGCATCTTAGTCACTATTGTCTCCTTCCTCACTCACAGATCTGGCCCCTGGTAGGTTCTCAATGGTCTTTAGGAAAACGATCTTAAGGTGTTTTGTTTGTTTGCTTGCTTGCTTGCTTGATTTTTAGTGCTCTACCCACGGCATATGGAAGTTCCCAAGCTAAGGGATCAAAACAGAGCTACAGCTGCTTGCCTATGCCACAGCCACAGCAACACCAGATCCTTAGCCCACTGAGTGAGGCCAGGGATCGAACCCACATCCTCTTGGATACGAGTCGGGTTCATTTCTGCTAAGCCATGACGGGAACTCCCTGATCTTAACTTAATTTCATCCGTGATCTCTGTGGCATGGATGGTAACTTCATCTACTTCATATAAAATGTTGGCAGGAGATGCCAGGATGAACAATGACGTTCATCAAGATCCAGCCCTGGCATCCTTAGAAAAGACCCTATCTTAGGGCATCCCAGCCCAGAGACGCCTTCCCTCTTGTCTCCTCAGTTTCACCGAAACTCCACTGAAGGATCAGGTGAGGAAAATGCATCTATCCCTACATCCCTCTGCCCCACCCATCACACACAGACATTCTAAATCCTCCCAGAGGAAATAGAAATGTGGTTATTCACCCCAAAGCTGCCAAACGAGAGTTTTGAGTGCAAAGAAAGGGGTTGGCGAGTTTCTTCAAGAACTGCATGAGACATCAGGACACCAGGAAATGACGGGAAAACCCCTTTGGTTTCCTCCCACCAGCCTGAGCCCAGGATAAAAGGACCCTGCTCCGATCTTCCTCATGCCACTTGAATCCCGGAGGCCTAGAATAGCCCGGAGAGGCAGGTGAGTGGGGAGGCCCCCAAGGAGGCCATCAGTAGGTTCCCATGGGAGGGAATGAGAAGACGGTGTAGAGTTACGGATTGTGGTGGGATACAGATGATCGGAAACAGCAATAGGGGAGTTCCTGTCATGGCTCTGTGGTTAACGAATCTGACTAGAAACCACGAGGTTGCGGGTTCAATCCCTGGCCTTGCGCAATGGGTTAAGGATCCAGGGTTGCTGTGAGCTGTGGTGTAGGTTGCAGACACGGCTCGGATCCCAAGTTGCTGTGGCTCTGGCGTAGGCCGGTGGCTACAACTCCAATTAGACTCCTAGCCTGGAAATCTCCATATGCCATGGGTGCGGCCCTAGAAAAGGCAAAAAGACAATAACTAACTAACTAACTAACTAACTAAATGAATGAATGAATGAATAAATAAATAAATAAATAAATAAATAAATAAATAAATAAATAAAAGAAACAGCAATAGGAACAGATAAGCAAAATGGACCAGAAATTAAACACCAGGCTGGGAGCCAAGAAAAGCATGTGATGCAGAAAATCAAGGTCTAGGGAGTTCCCATTGTGGCTTAGCGGAAACGAATCTGACTACTATTCATGAGGATGAAGGTTCAACCCCTGGCCTCGCTCAGTGCGTTAAGGATCAGGTGTGCCGTGAGCTGCGCTGTAGGTCACAGACGTGGCTCGGATCCCACATTGCTATGGCTGTGGCGTAGGCTGGTGGCTATAGATCTGATTCAACCCCTAGCCTGGGAACTTTCATATGCTGCGGGTATAGCCCTAAAAAGCAAAAAAAAAAAAAGAAAAGAAAAGAAAAAGAAAAAGAAAGAAAATCAGGGTCTGAATCAGTTGTTAGTAAACTACAGCCTACCTGTCTGTGTAAAGGTTTTATTGGAAAACAGCTGTCCCCTCCGTGTACAGATGGCCTATGCCTACTCTTACACGGCAATGGCAGAGTTGAAAAGTTGTGACTCAGACTGGCCTGAAGAGCCTAAAATATTTACTATCTGGCCCTTTCAGGAAGTTTGCCAAGTGCTGTTCTAAAATATAAAACAATTTGAGATTAACAATTTGAGATTTCTTTTAATATAGAGCAAGAAGCTCCAGCTCAGCCTAAAGGACATTGGTAAAGCTGAGGCCAGAAGTTAGCTTTCATGGCCCCAGTCTTTGTTCTTTCTTATCCTCCACCTTGAATCTTCCTTTGCTTCAGGGTCAAGGTTTCAACCCCAAGCCAAAGTATGATGAGTCACCCAGTGAGGATCTGAGGTCAATCTGGGGGGGTTCCTAGTGACTCAGACCCTGCTATGGATTCTGACTCTTAAGACAGCCAGTGTGAAGGGACAGTAATTATCCATCAAGAAGCCATGGTCAAGGAGTTCCCACTATGGTGCAGTGGGTTAAGGACCCAGCATTGCCGCAGCTGTGGCATAGGTGGAAGCTGTGGCTTGAATTCAATCCCTGGCGAGGGAACTTCCACACGCCACTTGGTGGGGAGGCGGTGGGGGGGTGGCTTAAAAAGAAAAAAAAAATTTTAAGTAGTCAAGAATGATACAAAAGAGCTAAAGATGTTGCCCGAAAGGGCAAAGGGCAACGTTAACAGGGAGAAATGCCTCAGCAAAATATGGGGGTGCAGTCCCAGAGAAAGAAAACATTACATGGTATATGGAAACAATATTATCTAATCTCTCCAAAGTAGTCTTTCTTCTTGAACAGGGCTTACAACATTTAGCAGGTGCTCTCTTGTCCTCCCCAATCTTCTTTTCTTCAAGCCGACTGTTCCAAAGACATCATACCTGTTATTTTCAGGTACATTTTCCAAACCCATTCTTTCCCCTGTCTCCTTGCCACGTGAACACGTTCCATTTAAAGGACAGAGTACAGTCTAGGCACCAACACTCAGGTGGACCAGAGCAGGCACTGGGCACCTGTGGGGCAGCCCCCAAGAAAAATTCTCTCTTTTGGCCACAGTGGTCTGTGGGGGTTCCTGTGGGGTGGGTGGTCTTGGGAGGGAATGAAATAGGATGGTCATAGCGTTGATCTTAAAGAAAGAAGTAATAAGAGATAGTGCTTCTCTCTTGCGTTAATTTGCAAATAACCCCCTCCACTGATGTTGTTTCATTTCTTTCTTGCAGTTTCTCTTCCGTCTAAGGAAAATGTCCCAGCAGCAGCAGCAGCAACAATGCAAAGTCCCCCCGCAGCCCCCTCCCCAGGTCCCTGTGCCTTGTCCTCCCCAGGTCCCTGGGCCCTGCCCTCCCAATCCGTGTACCCCACCTCCTCCCAGCCAGCAGAAGTGTCCCCCAGTTAAGTGTCCCCCCCACCAGCAGGAATACCTGCCGAAGCAGAAGTGACATCTCGGAAGCCACCCTCCACCGCCTGATTATGAAAACACTGCATCCCCTTGCCCCACGCCATCCCCTCACTTCCAGCAACAGCAAGGAACACAAACAGCTTAGAAGATGCTGCCTCTCTTCAGATTCAAGGAGAAAGATGCCATCATCAGAGTATATTGGGTTTTCCTTTCCAAATCAGTAACTCCTCCCAGCTCATCTCCCAGGAGACGGCATGATACCATGTTCTCAAACTCTTCCCTAGAAGCACCACCCATTCTTGTCCTTCTCCGTCAAGGCTGTGGTCAAGACGAGGCCAGACTCTCCACCAGCTGTCTCTTCTACCACACTGCCTCCTGCTGATTATACAAGGTCACTACAAGGACACAAATAATTCTGGCTGAGCAATCTGCCTCCCTGGGAAGCAACAACTTCATAAACTTTACAAAGGAGCAAATGTGGCCGAAAAAAGAACACGAAAAAAACGGCTTAAACCAAGTGAAGTTCCTCCAGACTTCTTCAGAGCACAATTCCACACTCCTTGGTGAAGGCGATGAGGTCTCTGTATTTCCTCCCCAATCATCCCCACGATCCCTAGCAAAGCTCACCCTGCCTGCTTGTCTCTGAGCCCCAGCCAGTTAAAAGTATCCCAGGCTCTTTCATGTCCCTTCTCCCATGCTTCTCAATAAAATTCTTTCCCCCTGATTTTCCGTGTCTCTGCTCTCTTGCTGGGGCTGGGAGAAAGACAGAGCAACACAGCCAGACAAATCAGGGCTTGAGAAGGGAATCAAGAGACTGAGGGAGAAATCACTGCGAGGACCCTGGAGTCAGTCGGGGGCCACAGACGTGAGGACAATGCACAAGCCAGCAAATCCCCTTTCCTCTCTGGGCACACTTTCCCAACACCCCAAAGGACCAGCTGCTCCCAAGACCACAACTGCTTCCGTTGCCTATCCCTTCTTGGCAAGAACTTACCATCCACAGGAGGTGGAGGCTGTTGACAATGAGACGCCAGTCACGGTCAGGGCTGCAGGCTGGGCCGAGCATGAGACACCATCTGCAAAGCCCAGACCGGTGTGTGGGAATCAGTGTCTGGGACCAAAATGGCCAGCTGGGCCTGTGTGGAGCCAGGGCTGGAGGGGACGGACCCAAGGGAGGGAGGGTTATTCACTGCAGAGGGTCTCAAATTGCTTGGTCTTGGGTAGGATTTGCCCTCTTAAAATTAATGAGAAACCCAAAGAGCTTTTGTTCTTGTAAGTTTTTGTTGTTGTTGTTTGCTTTGGGGGTTTTTTGGTCATTTTTAGCCGCCCCACAGCATATGGAGCTCCCAGGCCAGGGATCAGATGTGAGCCACAGTCACAACCTAAGCCACAGCTGTGGCAACGCCAGATCCCTAACCCACTGTGCCAGGCCCAGGATCGAACACAGGTCCCAGTGGCTCCCAGGATGCCCAGCCTGTTGTGCCACAGCAGGAGCTCCTGTTCTTATAATTTTTATCTACTTATATTTCTTGTATTAAAACTTGAAACTGAGAAAATTTTTAAAGCATCTTATACACAAGGAGGCATAGACTAGCCGTCAGATTGAGAATGTCACCACATCCCATGCCATGTCGTCTCAGCTGTCATTTCTACTATAGACTCAGATAAATGAGAGTGAAAAAGTCGAATCACGGAGTTCCCGTCTTGGCGCAGTGGAAACGAAACTGACTAGGAACCATGAGGTTGTGGGTTCGATCCCTGGCCTCACTCCGTGGGTTAAGGATCCGGCGTTGCCGTGAGCTGTGGTGTAGACCGGCAGCTGTAGCTCTAATTTGACCCCTGGCTGGAAACCTCCATGTGCCTTGGGGGTGGCCCTAAAAAGCAAAAAAAAAAAAAAAAAAAAAGTCAAATCACATGTTAACCTCATTAAGATAGTATTTCTGACTCACGGACCCCACTGAAAGCATCTTGGGAACCCTCATCATCTCCACAGACCCTTTGAGAACCACTGGTTCAGAGAGTCACTTGGGGCAGGCCTGGGGGTCCCTGAGCCAGAGGGGACACAATAGCGCAAGTGAGGAAGCACAAAGGAAGCGCTCCTGTGGCTTCAGGCTCAGCTTTTTGCAGGGTTCTTTGTGTCTGTCATTTAACTACCCTGCTAAACCTAGTTCTGTACTTTCAACAAACATTAGCACCACTAGAGGGTCTGGAACGGATGAGACCTGGAGACGAAGAGAAGCGGATGGAGGCTCTGGAGAAGCCTCCCCAGTGGTCTGCTGGGTGGGGACTGACGTGTGCCGCAGGGGCCATCAGATTGCAGATGACAAAGGCCTACCTCACGGGGCAGGGGACATGCTGGGGTGACACATGGAGCATGGAAGGTGAAGAACAAAGCAGACTGGAGGATGACTCCTTGGGTTCTTATCTGGGCTCTGTCCCCAGGTTCCCATGAGACCCAGGCAACACCTTCCTTAGGAGCAAGTCACTTTGAGTATAATCACATTCCACGACTATCCTAATGGTCATCTCCCACCAGCCACACAGTCGTCACTCTTAGCTCCATGAACTAAGAACCCAAGCTGACTCTTTAGAGACAGATCTCATTTTAATCTCCACACGCATGAGGTCAGCTCAACCTCCTCTGACAGAGAGTCAGATAGCTCACTGCAGTCTGAGCTCCCCTGTTGGATTTTGGTTTTGTTTTTGTTTTTTTTGGCTGTGCCTGCATCAGATGGAAGTTCCCAAGCCAGGGATCAAATCCAAGCTGCAGCTGTGACCTACACCACAGCTGCAGCAATGGTGGATCCTTAACCCACAGCACCACAGCTGGAACTCCTGGATTTTGTCTTGTATATCCATTCGTTTATTCCCCAAGCATTCATTGAGTATCATATGTCAGTCCCAGGCCAGCACTAAAATGCAGAGAATAATTAGAGAGCCCTTTCCTGAAGCAAGGCATTGAGAATAATTAGAAGGCCCTTTCCCGAGGCAAGGCAGGAGATAGAAATATGCAAAGCCATTACACACTTGGCTCAAGCTGCAGGACAGCCAACTGCGAAGTCCAGAGATGGCATCTCAGGACTACAGTGGCGGAGAGTGTGCATGGAAAGTGAGGTTTTAAAGATGAGTCTGGAAGGTGACCAAGAAAAAGTATAAATCACACAAGAAGGGGGCGGACATTCCCGTTTGAAAGAACGGCAATGGCAAAACTACTGAAATGCTGTGCTTGTATCTCTTCATTGACAATAAGCATTCATTACCGAATGACTGAGATGTGCTTGACCTTACTTATATCAGGCACGAGGGGTACAGGTATGAAAATTAGTGGCTCTTGACCTCTGGACTAGACCATTTGAGGGGACTTGGGAAATAACAAAATACAGGGATAAAATCTCAGCATATGTTTGGTTCAGGCAACTAACAGCCTGGGAGGATCAGATAAATCAGGCCCAGGGCAAATTTCCTATGAGTTTGAGGTTGGAAGAGGGCAGAGGGAGGAGATCGGCAGAGAAAAAGCCCTGATTCAAAAAAGCCCAGCACAGTTTGGGAACTGCAAGCAATTCAGCCCCAGAATCTCTGCCAAGTACAGAAGACTGGGCTGAAAGAATCTTGCAGACCCCACTAACAACCTAGGACCTCATGAATCTGATGGCAAAGAGACTTGGGTTTTATAAAATTCACTGTGAGAGTGATGTGGAGTATGAATCAGAGTTGGACCCTTTGGGAGACGGGTGACAATGACAACCTGAATGAAGGCAATAGCAGTGACCGTGAGGGTGATGGGGGAACTGACTCAAGAGGGGTTCACTGGGTCTCCCAAACACCCGCCTGGGTCAGGAGCCTGTGGCTTTTGGAAATCGAATTGGCAGATCCCAGTAGCACATTTGGTGTGAGGCTGAGTGATGATCCCAGGTTTCTGGTCTAGAGGTCTGGGTGAATAGGGGGTGCTATTCACAGAGTTGGGGCACACAGGAGGATCATGTTAGAAAAGATGTGGCAGTGAGTTCCCTTTGTGGTGCAGCGGAAACAAATCCAATTAGGAACCATAAGGTTGTGGGTTTGATCCCTGGCCTCGCTCAGTGGGTTAAGGATCTGGCGTTGCGGTGATCTGTGGTATAGGTCGAAGACGTGTCTCGGATCCTGCGTTACTGTGGCTGTGGTGTAGGCTAGCAGCTGTATCTCCGATTGGACCCCCAGCCTGGGAACCTCCATATGCCACAGGCGTGGCCCTAAAAAGCAAAAAAAACAAAAAAAATGTGGAAGCGACATCAGTTTGAGGCACCCAAATATATCCAGTGGATGTTAGCATCTGGACCTGGAGAAGAGGGAAGGCCTGGGCTTTGGAACTCTTTGGCGTGGAGGTGGTAGCAACGGTGGAGAATGAGCTCAGCAGCAAATATGGAAAGTGAAAGGAGCCAGGTGACGCTGAAAGGATTCAGCAGAGGAGTAAAGGGTCACGGAGGAGGGTAGAAGAGGCCAGAGAAAGGGGACACCAGCCAGGAAACAGAGGAACCCAAGGTCATTGTACAACTACAAATGTAATAAATTCATTGAGTAATAAAAAAATAAAGTTAAAATTAAAAATTTAAAAAAAAAAAAAAAGAGGACCCCAAGGGGAGAGGGGTAAAAAAGAGGACACAAATACTGTCAAATACTGCAGTTAATCAAATTGACTGAATAGTGAACCATGTCCAAGAGGCTGTCAGGGAACTTCCCTCACCTAATACTTAATGAATAAACAAAAATACATAAACATTGGGAGAAAATCACCAATGGTAATTGATGCACAAGGAAAGGGGAGGATTGTGAGTGTTTGCCGCTGGCCAACTGAGGAGAGCTGGTGCTCGGGGCTGTGTGAAATCCCATCCAAGAGCGCCACCTGCAGGTGGAATCCCAGAAGGGAAAGTCTGGAGGAGAACCGCCAAATGCCTGGGTGCTGCAAGTGCCCAACGCAGGTATGCTGGCCAGTACTGAGGGAGGCTGTCAACAACGCCCCAACAAGGTGGGAGGCAGGAGGGCCTGAAGAACCCATTCAAGTTTCCCAGCAGAGGAAAGGGTCAGCTCTATGCAACTGCCAAACCCAGAAAACCCCTATATCAGTGCAGAATAGTCAGTGTCCATCAGGTAAGAACCTTCCTTCCCCTCCTCTCTCCTCCCTTTTCAGCCCCTTCCCCCAAACCAGAGTCAGACAGGTGAGTGAAGAAGAGGAGGGGAGACGCCAAATAGCAAATAGGGAAGATGCTCTCCTTTCTGGTCCCACATGGGAAAAAGAAGAGAACGCAACCTTCTGGGAAACACACCTTCTGATTGTTGAAATAGATTGTTTCTACAAGTCAGAACCAGAGAGATCCTTATTGTCTAAGCACTATCCTAAAAGTCATGGCATCTGCTAGAGATTCCATCCCCAGAGGAAGGAAAGAGCCAGCCCCACAGAGGGGATTTGAAGAGCACCAAGGGAAAGGATGGAGTTGTTTTCTAACTTATCCCATGAGCCTTGCTTATTCAACAAGAATCACACAGAGAGACAGAAAAAAAGACAAGGAAAAAAACCTGAAAACAGAGAAGGGGGATCAAAGTGAAGTAAAAATTTTTGACACATGGAATTCTCTAGCCCAATGCAATACACAGACCTACAAGGGCCTGCAGGCTCTTGAGGAGAAACCGCTGACTGATCTGTTGACTTTTTGCCTTAGTGAATGTGTAAAGTACTATCTTTTAGAGTTCCTGTTGTGGCTCAGTAGATTAAAGCCCCTATGTTGTCTCTGTGAGGGTGCAGGTTCGATCCCTGGCCTCACTCAGTGAGGTAAGCAACCAGCATTGCAGCTTGCAAGCTGCAGTGTAGGTCCCAGATGCAGCTCAGACCCCATGTTGCTATGGCTGTGGTGTAGGCCAGCAGCTGCAGCTCTGATTCAACCCCTAGCCTGGAACTTCCATATGCCACAGGTGCAGCCCTAAAAAGGAAGGGGAAAAAAATACTGTTATCAATCGATTTATTATATCAACTCTCCTTATTCAAAACAAAGTCATTCATTAACAGTTAATACTGAAATATCTAATCTTCCTGGATTAGACCACCAGGAACTTTGGCTGGAAGGCAGGAAAAAATGACATGGAAAAGTGGGACTTTAGGGTCAACATCAGGAGATAAGACAGACAGATTGTGGTCAGAGGCAGGAAGAGATTCAACAAGCCAAGGGATGACAAAGCCAGGAAAGCACTGAAAAACTAATAACTCATATGCATAGCGAACATTTACTGGGGACTCTTCATACAACGAATCTTATTCAATCTTCACAACAACCTAGGAGCACAGTGAGGCGGTATGGTGGATGGGAGAGTCGGCTTTGCACTTGTAAATGTGTCTGGCATGTTATAAGCACTTATTACACTTGTTATAAGTCATGTATTGTCCTAAGATGGGTGCTATTATTACATTATATGGATGAAGGAACTGAAACTTAGAAAGTTCAAGTAAGTTACTAGGAGTCATTTAGTAAGTGAAGGATGAAGGCGGGACTTGAACCCAGGGATCTAACTCCAGGGTCCCTGCTCTTAACCTGGGGGCTTTGACACCCACCCATCTCCCCTTCCAGACTCCCACTTTCTGAGACCCAGCCACTCAAGAAGCCAGCTCTGTGTTTCATTCTCAGTAGTGCCTTGATGCCAGCACACTACCAACCAAAACTTAAGCTAAATGCAAGCTTATAGCTGTCATACTAAATGTAACCCTTTAAAGAAGAGGGTTTTTTAAATGTTGTATTATAGTTGATTTACAATGTTGTGTCAATTTCTGCTGTACAGCAAATTGACCCAGTTACACATATATAAACATTCTTTTTCTCATATTATCATCCATCATGTTCTATCACAAGTGATTAGATACAGTTCCCTGTGCTACACAGTAGGACTTCATTGTTTATCTGACTGAAAAAGATGATGGACAAATGTCCTGCTGATAGTCCAGTGACTGATGTGCTTTCATTCAGTGGGAGTTTCTTAACCAAGGAATAGGAGAGGGGAGAAAGGAGAGAGAGGAAGAGGACAACAGCCAGACAGTAGTCAGCAGAAATCGCTGCATCCTTGGACAGAGTGCCCAGAGGACTGCCTTCTCCCTATCCAGACGGCTAGCTTTGGTCCAGAGCTGAACAGCAGGTGGAGCTAGGACTCCTAAGATAGGTATGAGAACTGCTTTTCAACAGCTTTGAAGAGAGAGAGCTCATGAACAAAATGACAGAGGAAAGAAAATGAGGGGAGTGAGCTACGCCAAGACAATGGGTCTAATACCATTTATCCCAGGGGCATTGGGTTCAGTTCTGCCCCCACCCCTGCCTTTCATTTAGGTTCACTGGGGCTTTAGGACATTATCTATCCATGGTGAGTACCAAATCAACCCTGCATTGAGATTTCTCATCCTCCCCAGTATCTTTTCTCACCCACTCAATAAACATGGATTGGGCTGAAGTGCGGTCAGGATCTGAGCTCTGCCCAGTGGCACAAAGGTCAAAGCCATTTTTCCAGGAACCACTCAAGATGCTCCATTGCAACCACATTCAACATCCTCAGACTAAAACCTATCTTCTTCTAACACAAACCTGCTCTGTTTCCCCAAGATGCATTAACCATAGCACCCAGGAGTCCTCTTTCTTCACTTTCTTCTCTTTCCACTAACCAGATCCCATAAGCATGCCTCTGATGATGTTTCTCTTGTTGGCACCTTCTTTCTCCCGTCACCGCTGCCTTCCTTCAGATGTGTAAAATTTTATAACTTCTTTGAAACAGGCTATTTCAACTTTCATTCCTCTCCTCAATACATCCCACGCTTTGCTGTCAGAATACCTTTCACCACCTTAGACATTATCGTATCATAATTTTAACCAAAAGTCATTCATGATTCATCAGTGAACAACTGCTAAATGACTGTCCTGGACCAGAATTCAAGGCATCATGAGTCTCTAAACCCCAGTGGCCTTTCTTACTCCTATTACACACCCCTATTGCCACCACAAGGACCCACTGGCCAAGCCTTTGAAAAAACCTAGGACTTTCTCAAAGGCCAATTTTATCTTCTAAGACAGGATGCAGGGTCGACCCAACACGTCAGGACTGATCAGAAGCATCAAATTCAATTTCTTTAGAATAGGCAATATTTCCCTTGGATATCAAAGAAAGCCAATCCCCAACTGAAAAAAAAAAAAACAAACATGGAACCCAAAGCACAGTGAACTGTAGGCAGAGACATTGAGAAAAATAGGCAAGAAAATCCTTAGACTTGAGCCAGGGAGTGGGGTCATAAAAAGTAGTTTCAGCAATCCATGTTAAAACATGGGACGGGAGTTCCCGACGTGATACAGCGGAAATGAATCCAACTAGGAACCATGAGGTTGTGGGTTCCATCCCTGGCCTCAATCAGTGGGTTAAGGATCTGGCGTTTCGGTGAGCTGTGGTGTAGGTTACAGACGCGGCTTGGATCCTGCATTGTTGTGGCTCTGGCGTAGGCTGGCGGCTACAGCTCTGATTGGACCCCTAGCCTTTGAACCTCCATGTGCTGCGGGTGCACTCCCCACAGACAAAAAAAAAAGGCAAAAAAAGAAAATGGGAGAATAGCAGAGTCAAAATTACTGTGATCAATCCAGGGATGCCCTCCTAGAAAGGTGAAGAATGGGCAAGTTCAAAGGAGTGAAGATTGGAAAAGCTGGGGAGGAAAGATAGACCACATGTAAACAGATTTAATCTGCTCCTACCAACAATGAGCCTCCTCATCTTAGCATCCAGTACCCTCTACCATAGCCTGATTTCAGCAGCATGAATTTTGAGGGACCCAGGGAGAAGATGGGGCAGCAAAGGAGGTATTAACCAGAGCCTATTCTCATGTTCAAAGGCTTGAGTTGAGATGGGAGCTCTGGAGTCACACAACAATCGCTCCTTGGTGATGCAGTGATGAGGTCACAAGTAGGGCCCCCCTTTTCCTCCCCATTCCAGCTTCCTCAGAGCTGGACAGAGGAACCAGAGGGAAAATCCACCTTCCCAAGCACAGCCATAACATCCACTTCACTGACTACTTGTCAAGTTCAATACCAACACAAACGGGTGAGTTGCATTTGGACAATGGCAATGCCCCCTCTTTTATCTCTCCTTTCTGAGGTGACCAGGCATTGAACTGGGTTGAGGTGATGGCTATGTTTGGGTGACAATTTCCTCTCCTTTTTACTGGGAGGAAGTGGCTATACCTGATTTGAAAGAGAGATCATTTCTTTACCATTTTGAAGTTCAGTGTAATGATCTGTCTCTGCAAAGAGTTGTACTGATTTTAAACTAAATTATATTTTTAAATTATTTTTATATTGTTAAAGGAAATCAAAGATGTGCCAATTAGACCCAACTTGCAAGTACTGTCAGAGCCCAAAAAGCCCTGTCCATGGCTAGAAGTCAAACTGCCTATAGACTAAGACCTAGCATAGGGCAAAACTCAAAAGAGGGGAAAAGGAACTCCTCCTTAAAATCGTATTTTGTGGATCTAACATTCATATCTTCAGAGAAATTAGAATTTCCCAGTTCATCTCCTCTTCCCCCAACTTCTCCCATTATCCTAACCCCTGGAGGGAGTCATTCCTACAGTGGTTCGCGGAATCCTAGCCATTTAGGGATTCACCTCTTCCCATCCTCAGTCCTCAACTGAAGAAAGCAATTCTCAAGGTTTTGAGGGCTTAGGGAGGATATAGAATTGAAAAAAGAGTCCTGAGTCCCCAAGCCCACAAATACACCCTCCCATGCCATCTCCAGGGAGGTGGACCTACAAGAGTTCTTTAAAACTTTTGTTGTGCCATGGATGCCTTTAGAAGTCTGATCAAATTTATAAACTCTTCAGAACAAGGTTTTTAAATGATTGAAATAGAATACAAGAGGTTTCAGACCCAAGACCCTAGGTTAAGAACTCCAGTTAGGGGCTATCGAATGAAGACAAGAATCAATGAAAAGAAATTATAGTAAGGGTGGTGAGATCATGAAATGTTGTCACCAATGCCCTGCAAGGGCAAGAAGACAGCCCTTAGATGAGAATTTGGTCTGGAGGAGTTGTGGCTCAGCGATCACAAAACTGACTAGTATTCATGAAGATGTGGGTTCAATCCTTGACCTTGCTCAGTGGGTGAAGGATCCAGCATTGCCACGAGCTGTGGTGTAGGTTGCAGATGCGGCTCAGATCCCTCATTGCTGTGGATGTGGTCTAAGCCAGCAGCTGCAGCTCCGATTCATCTCTAGCCTGGGAACTTCCATATGGCTGCGACCCTAAAAAGCACACAGAATTGGGTCTGGAGCCGAACACATCCAGGAAAGCCTTTCTTAAGAACCAGATGGGTGGGAAAAGTGAGTGGGAATACAGTACAAGTCTTCTCCCACCTTGCAATGTGGTCCCCACATACACCCTGTCATCTGCTTCTTTACAGGGCTCAGAAAACCAAGAAGGAATGTCGAGTGATGATAAAAATAAACCTAGTGAACCCAAGAATGAACCCAAGCAGTGTGATCCCAGGTGTGAACCAAGGTGTGAACCTAAATGCCAGCCCAACTGTTTAAAGAAGCTACTGCAACGGTGCTCTGAAAAGTGCCCACCCCCAAAGTGCCCACCACCAAAGTGTCCTCCATGTGCCCCGTGCTCTCCATCATGCCCCCCACCTTGCCCTCCACCATGCCCTCCACCGTCATGTCCAGCTCCCTGCTCTCCCAAGTTGTGTCCCAAGCCCTGCCCTCCTAAATGCCCACCGCCCTGCCCACCCCCAGAGTGAGGCGCCAAGGACATGACCCAGCCCACCATCTTCACCATCTCCACCATGTCCACCACTGTAGGGCTGAGAGCTTGAAGCCATGAACTAATAAGTAAACATGTTCCTCTGCTGTGCACATCTTTCTTCTCCTGGTTTTTTGGCAGTTTGGGGTTTGTTTGTTATTTTTCCAGCACTATACCACCAAGAAGCAGTTCCCAGGGAAATGAGGCCACGACCTCAGCCCTCCACACTCAACCACCTTGGAAGACAGCCATGCCTCTGACCCCACCTGCAGAGTAGATGGATGTGGCATCTTCTGAGGGATGCATCCAGGGCATGAACCCTGAAAGAACACAGCCTGAGAGAGCCATAATGTGGTTGTTGAAGTGGCTATCCTGGGAACCTAATGAGTACAAGGGGAGAAGAGGCATGAGGGGAAAGAGGAGAAGGCATTGGAGAAAAGTCCAGGAAGGCTCAGGGCAAGAATTCTATCCTTGGCTATTAGTCCCTTTTCATAATATTTGGGTGGAACACTCTGAACACAGGCTGCATAGCTTTAAACTCTAGCTCTGCCCCCATAAGACTGTGACCGTAAGCAAGTGGGTTAACTTCTCTGAGCCCTAGTTTCATGCTCTTTGTAAAAGGAATAGTGATACTAATAGTAGTGGTGTTACCTGGCTTTTGTATGGCTTAAGGAGTTAACAAATGCCAAGTGCCTGGTTTGCTGGGCCATAGTAAAGGGAGCACACCACACCTGCCCAGGTGTGACACATCACACCTGAATTTAATTGCCCTGTGCTCTTCTTCCTCGTCAGGCTGGAAGTCTGCTAAGTAAAATAGTCAGGTTCCAACTTATACCTGTCAGTACAGCTAGGCGTTCTTTTTTTATATTTTTTCTATTATAGTTTATTACAGGACATTGAGTATATTAGGCATTCTTTTTAAAAAATAAAAGACTAGTTGGGTTACTGTGGATTCCAGTGTCAATCATCTTGCCTTGATTCTAGACCATATACTTATGCAACATGTCACCACTGAGAGAAGTCCAGTGAAGGGGACAAGGGATCTCTATTTTTGCAAACTTCTGTAAGTCTATAAAATTTCAAAAGAAATACTTAGGTACAAAAAAAAAAAAAAAAAAAAAAAGCAAAGGATAAATCCGGAAGGACCTCTATTAAGAATGAACAGGAAAGGATGCAACTAGAGATTCTCATTCTTAAGTAAAGTAAGAAAGAGAAAGACAAATACCATATGATATCACTTAAATGTAGAATCTACAAATATGGCATAAAGAACCTATCAAAAAAACAGAGACAGATTCGCAGACATGGAAAATAGACGTGTGGTTGTCAAGGAGGAAGGGGAAGGGAGAGGGATGCACTGGGTGTTTGGGATTCGTAGACACAAACTATTATATTTGGAAAGGATAAGTAATGGATTCCTTTTATATACACAGGGAACTATATCCAATCTCTTGGGGTAGACCATGATGGAAAATAACATGAGAAAAAGAGAGTATATATATGTAAGACTGGGTCACTTAGCCATATAGCAGAAATTGGTACAACATTGCAAACCAACTATATTTTAATGAAAAAAAAATGAACAAGAAAAGCACCCACAGCTGATATGTTCATGGGACTTATTTACAGCTAGCTATAGGGAGTACACATCAATGTGGCTTAATTCACAAAAGGGACTTTATCTGATGGCTTTGCGGGGAAGACCATCAGATGAGGAAGGGGCGCATTGAATTAGAGGATTGTAGGAATCAGGACTTCAGGGCTTGGGATTGTGACTCACTGCCCTCAGTTCAATCTCCCTCGTCTCCACCAGACTCCACTCCTCTTCGGGATGGGAGTCCTCACCTCTTAGAGCCCCAGCCCACCCCATGTGGTGAGGTGAACCCAGCTTGGTGATGGATTAGGTATGAAGCGCTTCTGTTATTTCCGGGAAAGAAATCCGACTGGTTCTTTACAAAAACCCAGTTCATCATCGCAGCTCACAACATCCAAGAGGAAGCAGGTTTAGGGTTCTTTGCTGTCATGGCAGTAATGAAGGAGCCCAGATCTGAGGCACTTCTTGTGGAATCATGGCCCATAAATGGCTTTCCATTCTTCTCGGTCTGGAAAATGGTTCAGGACAGCAAAGGGTTCAGTAAGTAGAGATAGTTCAAAATGTGCCCAAGAAAAGACACCTGGAAGTTTCCTTGTGGGCAGCAAATTAAGGATCCAGCATTGCCACAGCTGTGGCATGGATCACCTCTGTGGCACAGGTTTGATCCCTGGCCTGGAAATTTTCACATGCCGCAGGGGCAACCAAAAAATAGATATGTATTTATCTCATTGAAGTGTCATCCCTTTAACATTGCTATTTTTATGTATGTGTCACAGTGTATATAATAAATTCAGCAGAAAACATATATATTTGAATAAAATATATACATTTTAAAAGAAGAAAAGACATCTGGTCCCACACCTGACCAAGGTCACCTCATCAGCTTGTTGCAGAAGCATTTTTGGGAGACAAGCGCTAGACAAGGCTTTTGGGGTGAAACCCCCCTCATTTTCCAGAAAACTGCTAGTTGATTTCACTGACCTGGGAGCCTTGGGGTCTCAGGGTCTCCTGGCAGGAATGGGAGCCTGGTACCCACACTGCAGGGCCCTGCAGAGAGGTGCCTCCTGGAGAGTGGGAACCTCTGGGAGCCTGATTTAAGGCTGAAAGAGCCCATAGTCAATTGAGGATGACAGGCAGGAAACTCCTCCTTTCCACTAGAAATCAAAAAGAAGAAAGGGAGGGAGAAAGAGAATAGAAAGATAAAGTGGCATCCTTATTCATCTATTTAATGATCACTTTTAAATAATAAACCCCAGAAACCTAGTGCTAAAACGTGTGCCACAGTTGGTGAGAGTATAAGTAGACAAAATCCTTGAAAAAAAATAATTTGAAAAAAGAATAATAATTTGAGGAATATGGAAATATGTATCAAAAGCATAAAATCATCTAATCCTTTGCTGCAGCTATTCCATGTCTTGGAATTCATGTGAAGGAAAATAATTCCAAAATGGGGAAAAAAAAAAAAAAAAGAGCTCCATAAACAAATTATCACAGTGTGACTTAGAGACAATTTAAATATCTAATAGGGATTTGGCTAAAGAAATTTAGAACTATTATTTGATGAAACACAATATAAACATTAAAATGTGTTAAATGGGATTCGACCCAATTGAATGTATGGTATAAACAACAACGTTTAACTAAAAATTTCTATGAATAACAATAATAATGGTAATAATAATAGAAGGAAATTTGTCCACATTCTAGTCATCTTAGGACAATGTGGTTATAGGTAACCAGAGGAATGGTTTTATTTTCTGGATTTTTATCAATAGGCTTTTATCTAATTTTGTAATGGGAAAATGGTTTAATCATAAATACTTGAGATGCCCCCCCACCATCACAAAGGTCTTTTCATTTGTTCAATGAACAGGGGGAAAAAAAAAAAAAAGAATGTCTTCCTCCCTCTGAGCTTGCACCACATAGAAGGCACCCCCACTTGGGTGCCCACCTTCGAGGTGTAGGAGCTCAGCCTATGGTTAAGGGACTCCGTGGTGGTGTGGGTCAGGGGCTGGTGCTCTCCCAGGGGGCTCCAGGGACTCGGCACACCCTGGGTGGAAGCCAGCTCTAAGAACATAAAACCATCCATCTGCCAGTTTAGTTCTCTTCTCTCCTACGTAAATGAAACCAGAGATAGACATCTCTTAATGGCTACTTTCCCAGCAAAAAGCTGGATCAAAGGCAATTGGGGGCGGGGGGTGGGGAAGATGGCTAGAACGTGATGACTGTGCCACCTCCCTGCAGGACGCTGTAATTACTCCCAGCCCCAGCGGCAGTCACCTGCCCCCAAAGCTGGGGGGGGGGGTGGGTGGTGTAAATAAGCAACACCTGAAGAGTGAGCGGCACCCCAAGAGTCTGGGCAGTGCCAGGCAGATGGCTCACAGATAATTGAGGGGCAGGACCAAGCTGTCTCCTTTCATGGGAAAGCAGTTCCGAGGGTCCCCTAGGACAGCAGCAAGAGGAAACCAGCATAGACTCCCTGGCATCACCCTTTCTTGAGAATCAAGGAGCATACAGCCAGCCCTGGAAAAAGACTTCTAAGTCCTCCCCAACTGGCCTGCAGGAGGTGACCAGCAAGGTGAGGGAGTGCCAGGAAAAGCAGGCACAGAACACAGGGAGGTCTTGCTTGGAAGCTCTGAAACTGGAAGAAGCCTTAGAGATTCTTCCAGCTCCACCCCCCTGCATCCCCCCTCCCCACCTCCACATAGATAGAGCTGGGGAGATGGCAGGAAGTAGTCAGCTACCAAATCTGTGCTATTTTCCTGTCCTGCTTCCATGTGACCAAATATTCCAGCCAGGAACACAAGCACAGGCACATCCTGGGAGGCTTTATTGATGATGACGAGTCAAAACTGCTTCTGTGTCATGGCTATTGAAGCTCAGCAAACAGATCTGCAAATTCAGAAAGTCAATTGCCAAGTGTATAGGGCTTCTAAGATACAAACTGATCATAAAACGTATCCTGGGGTGTTTTCAGTGGCACCTGTCTTCCGGGTACTCCGGAGCCCCACGCTCTCCCCCAGGGTAGAGAAAATTCTGCTCAGACCCAGGGTTCATGGCTTTTTCTACCAGACAAGCCCCCACCTGCTCTCACCTCACCACCACTCTCTCACCTCCTCCTAACTGGCTTCTGAAGTCTCAAGCTCCCCTTCTTCTAATTCTGCCCCCTGCGGAAGCCTGCCGAGGAAGTCTGGCCAAAACTCAAATCTAAGCATGTCACTCTCCTGCCTAAAACCCTTCAAGGCTCTTCTTTGCCTAGAGAACAGCTCGAATGACTTAACCTGTCGCATAAAATCCCTCAGGATCTGGCCCTGCCCCTTCCACAACTATCTTTATCTCACCACTTCTCCACTTCCTTTTAGAACTTTGAAGTCCAGGGAGGGGTAATTGATGGTGTTTCCCAGGCCCACAGCAGAGACTTTACTCTTGCTTCTCCTCCATCGTTCTCCCTTCTCCCCCTGAGTCCTGTGCTGAACAATCCTTTTGGGCAAATCATCAGCCATGAGCTCATCTCAGGGGTTGCCTGCTCCAAGAAGCCCCCTTTCGGAGTTCCCATCGTGGTGCAGTGGTTAACGAATCTGACTAGGAACCATGAGGTTGTGGGTTTGATCCCTGGCCTTGCTCAGTGGGTTAAGGATCCGGCATTGCCGTGAGCTGTGGTGTGGGTCGCAGACACAGCTCAGATCCCGCGATGCTGTGGCTGTGGCGTAGGCCGATGGCTACAGCTCCAATAAACCCCTAGCCTTGGAACCTCCATACGCCGTGGGAGCCACTCAAGAAAACGCTAAAAGACAAAAAAAAAAAAAAAAAAAAAAAAAAAAAAAAAGAAGCCCCCGCTCTTCCACCCACAGGCCCCTTCCTGTGGTCTTGGGGTACCGGTGCCTTTATCTCCCATGACACTTACCACATCGTGATCTAACCATTTGCCCTGGACTGCAAGATCTTTAGGAATAAAGAGGGCCTGGCCCACACAGCAGACAATCAATAATAGTAAATGCATGATTTCTCAGCGGCTTTGGGCATACCCCGCCGAAGAGGAGAGGAATATTCTGGGCTAAGCCTCTGGCCGCTGAGCTCCTGCCACTTGCCAGCATCCAGAGGTAGGAGAGGGGACCTGGCTGAATGTGGGTGGCCTGGGCTAAATGATAGACACCTGGCCTTGGTCACTTTCCCTCAGGACACAAGATGCAAACCTGGCCAGCCCGCCCCTAGGGCCTCACCTGGAAAGGCCACGTGGGAAACAGAAAGGGCTTGTCATCCCACAAACGTGGATTCAAACTGAGCTCTTCTTTCCTTTTTTTTAATACATTTTTTTTGACCCATGGCATGCGGAAGTTCGTGGGCCAGGGGTCACCCCCACAGCACAGTAGTGACAACGCCAATTCCTTAACCACTAGGCCACCTGGGGAAAGGATGGATATATGTATATGTCTAAATGATTCACTTTACTGTACGCCTGAAACTAACACAACATTGTAAGTCAACTCTACGCCAATAACATTTTTTTACAAATTCAGCTCCACACTCCCAGCTGCGTAGACCAGGCCAGCTGTTTCACCTCAGCAGAAGGAGGAGGACGTGGTGTCTTGGTCTGAAGAATGAGAATAAATGTCCTTCCAAAGTTGGGACAGCAGTGACTGAGTGAAATGACATCTGCAGAGCCCCTGGCAGGGGAAACTGAACTTAGAAAGGCAGGGGGGCATAAGTCCTCCAGCCCCAAGGTCAGTGCCTGGAGCCGTCACCTGTCACCTACTGCCACCAATGGCCTCTTACCGTTGTCTGGGCGAGGCAGAGGGTCTGAGGGAGAGAGGGCGTCATAGGGAAAGGAGACAAATATCTCTGAAGGCAAGATTTTGAAGGTTCTTCCCCCGCTAGGGCCCTGGAGACCACGGGGAGATTTGCATCACTGAATAGGAGAGCCAAGTGTGGCATTTAATAGACCGTCAGTGTCCAGGTGAGGACACGAAGCTCCAGAGAGGGAAATGACTTAACCAAAGCCACAGTGAGTTAGTTGCTGGAAGAGTCCAGGATTTCTAACCCCAATTTAGGCCAGGATGACCCAGGACCCAGACTCAAAAGGGAAAAGGATTGAAGACCAACAGCACCCCCAAACAATTTGGGGACACTGTTTCTCCCCATTTTCCACATCAGTGAGCTTTAACCCGGGGGCTATGATGCTCCTGCAGGTGAAGCAGGTGCATGTGGATCTGTCCTCATCACCCCAAAACTGTTCAGAACTACTGACTGATCTGTGTCTTTGTTGCCTCCTTGAAGTGTATAAAGAATCCCCAATACAGTGGTTTCCTAAATGTTTTTACATGGACCAGCACCTATTCCAGACACGAGCTCACCCCGTGACCTTGAACAAGGCCCTTGACACTTTTACATCTCAGTTTCCTCATCTAAAAAAATGCAGTCAATAAATGAGTCCATGCCTCCTATTTAAAGCACGTGCTGGGCTAAAGCAAGCAGATGGAATCCAGTGGCTTCTCGTGTCCCCTTTGGGCCTGTGATCCAGAGCCCCTCCCACAACCTCTGATTCAGACTCCCTGTGTGGGTGACACAGGAGGAAGGGAAGCAAGAGAAGAGGTGGGCTCTGGTCCAGGAACCCACAAGCTCTGCAGGCTCACCTGCTCCCCAGGAAATAGGATGAACCACATTCTGCACCATTCAGCTTTATCAGAGCCCTTGCCCTGTAATATGCCAATGGGGCCAGCCAAGTGAATCAGAGGAGTCTGGGAACTTTTATGATCTGAACAAAGGAGATAGTTATTTGATGGGAATGGGGAAAAAAGCAATGTCCTACGCACACTTGACTCTCTTCTGCTGACTCTGGGTAATTACACCTGGCTCCCAATATAATGACAGCTGCAGAAATCTAAAATCTTCAATCTCAGGTGACATTAAATCAGATTGTCCCCAGTCTTGCTGGAGGGCTGGGGATGGTTAGAGAAACTACTTAGTCACCTTATCTTAAGATGTGGACTGGAACAATCTCTCCAAAAGCTGTCCCAGCCCAAACCCAGACTTTGAGCCCTAAGGTTGATTTGGGGGCTCAGACCCCAAAAACTCTGCACTGAGGTCACTCAGCCACCTGGCTGGATCACTGCCACTTGCACAAGACAGAAGACTGGGTCTTCCCGTGGATGGATTGTAACTTAATCAAGGAGGAAGAGCCCACAACACACACCTGGGGACACACTTCAAAGTCATGCAGATACCAGGCTAATCATTCACAGGCACATGTATAGTGTCACCAAATGTCAGAGCTGGAATGGACCCGACTGATTCCTGGCCTAACTTCTCTATTTTAAAGATGATGAACCTGAAGCCGGAGAGGATCAAGGACTTGCCGAAGTCACTCATCTTGTTAAGGACAGAGCCAGGTCTCCTGGGTTCGGAGGAGTTGAACTCTGGACTCTTCCTACCTGCATTCACCCCCATCCACGAGACCATGGGCTGGTGTCTCCTCCTTAGACTCAGCCAAGGACACAGAAATCCACGTGGGTGAGCAAGGTCTTCTCTGGCATCCTGCTGCAGAAAACTTCCAGAAATCTCAACCAAGCATGTCTCCCCTAATCCCTCACCCATCCCTCTTCTGAGTCAGCTTCAGTCTCTCCTCTCATCTCAACAGGCCCCTAACAAAGAGTCCTTCCTCCAGGCTCCCTGGAAGGCCCTTGCCCACCCTCCTTGCCTGGGGAATTCCTACTGTCCACTAAAAGCTGGTACAGACATCTCCTCCCCCAGGAAGCTTCCAGGACCTTCCACTCCAGGTTAATGAAGGGTCCTTCCTCTGGGGTGTGGGGCTTACTTCTGCCCATCTTTCCCATGAGACCATGAGCCCCTTGAAAGCAGGGCCACGGATGACCAAAAGAATGAATGCAAAAATTCAGTGATAGAGAATTCCTTGCCTCCTAAGACTCTGAAGGGTGGCTTTGTCTCTAAGACAGAATTCCACAGAAAAGATGAAGGAGAGGGAAAGGAGAAATGGAAGGAGGAGATGAAAGAAGAGGAGAAGAAAAGGAGGAGGAGAGCCCCCCGATCTACACCTGACCACCCAGTTCCCAGTCCCCCCAAAGGACATCTCTTCAGATTCTCCCGTGGGTCTTCCAGCTCCCTCTTCTTCACCCCACGCACGCCCACGGGAGCATCAGCACAAGTTCCCTGGCCAGCCTCTGAGCCTCCCCACCCAGGCTGGTGCTACATCAATCTTCCATACACCCATCCCAAAGGCCAAAATGTCACCTGGTCTCCCCCAGCTAACCTTTTGAAAAAGTTTTTGGGATCAAGCATTAAAAGATGATATAAATCTTTGAAGGACTTTCTGATTTTACCAAACACCTCTCTTAGGGAATGGCCCGCACATACCTCTTCAAATTAAAGGGGCCATCATCAGCTTTAAAGTCCCTGGAGGAGTTCCCGCTGTGGTGCATCAGCATCAGCAACCTCTTTGAAGCACTGGGACTCAGGTTTGATCCCCAGCCTCAGTGGGATAGGGATCCGGTGTTGCCGCAGCTGCAGCTTAGGTCACAGCTTCGGCTCAGATCTGATCCTCGGCCTGGGAACTCCATGTGCCATGGGGAAGCCAAAAAAGAAACAAAGAAAAGAAAGTCCCTGGAATTTGGTCAACCCTAGCAAACAAGCTCAGTTATGTTTTGGTCTAGGGGCTTCTATTCCAATTTTCCATTACATGAGACCCTCCCCTATGCCCCATTGTCTCCCACATTCAACTTCTCCATTCTTTAATTAATGCATTTGTTCCATCAACAATCATTTAGGAGTTCCCATTATGGCTCAGCAGGTTAAGAAGACATAGTATCCATGAGGATACTTATCCATAGCAGGCTAAGAGATCCCACATAGTATCCACAAGGAGGAAGGTTTGATCCCTGGCCTCACTCAGTGCATTAAGCATCCGGTGTTGCTGTGAGCTGCAGCGTAGTTGGCAGATGTGGTGTTGCTGTGGCTGTGGTGTAGGCCTCAGTGGCAGCTCCAATTCAACCCCTAGCCTAGGAATTTCCATATGCCACGGGTGCAGCCTGAAAAAAAAAAAATTATATTCCACTTTATCTATGGCACAGCCCTGATCTTCTAGGACCCTACAACCCAGCATAGTAATAAGATCTTGTACATAAATAACAGGAATTCCTAATAACAATGGTAAATGTCATAAAAATAGAATAAACAAGAGATACCATGAGAGTTCAGAAAGAGGTGAATTTGTTTCCGGTTTAGAGTCATCAGAAAAAGCTCCTTGGAAGGTGATAGACTTGAGTGGAGCCTTGACAAATGCGTGGGATTTCAGCAGGGCTGGAACGGGAGGACACACAAGATAGAATTGTCAACCCAAACAGAGACTTACAAGCAGAGAAAACTGGGTGTGTTTGCTTTGAAACTTTTCCTTTCATCCCCCTAGCTTTTATTGACCTGAGTTCTAAGAAAAGTTTTTCCAGGAGGCAGCAAGACAGACTAACCCTGCTCCATCCTGTTTTCTTCGTCACTGTGAAACCTCTGAGTAACTCCACGCTTAAAAATGTCATAAATCGAGGTTGAGAAGATGAAGATTATCTGCCTTCCCCCTCCTTTCTTCTGCCCCCACCCTGCATTACCACCCCAGAGTGACGAGTGACGCCAGTTGCCCTCCAGACCTCCCTTCAAGAACGTAACTCTCTCCAGGAGGCTGTAGGTCCTTTGTTTGCTTGGGAGCCATCTTCCTCGGGTCTAGGAGTGTGATTTTCCAGACTCAGTGAAGAAGTATCCAGTGGAAATGCCTGAAAAGAGGCCATATGTACCCCTGACCCAGACAAACCCCACGCTTTCAGCATAAACTCTTCCCATGGGTCCAGATGAGATGAGCAAGGTGGATCTTATCTCTCACCATATCCTGAACCAGTCTGGGCAGACATGGAACCCCATCCCAGGGTTGAGGCTGAGATAACGTTTTATGAACATTCATTCCTTTGGTGCCGCCTCTAGCAGCAAAAGAGATCTGACGGGAGCCCCTCCCTGCTGAGGTCTGGCGAGGACCCAGAGGCCAAAATGGAGGTTGATTAACAGGCATCCCAAGCAATGACTCAAACCATGGGCGACTTCAGAGGAAGCTCGTTACGGTGACTCCACAATTAGGGCCTCAGCCCACGTGGCCAGTCAGTCTTGCAGAAGGCTGGACCAGGGACTGTATAAAAGTCTCTACCAGACTGGACTCCTCAATTCACATCCCTTGTGGAGGCTTGTTGAAGGTCAGGTAAGTGGGAACATCCGAGCCCTCTCTCTCCCGTTCTGCTCTGTCTCCGGAAGGCTACTCATCTGTTCCTCCACTAGACGGCACTTTCTAGTGATATGTGAAGTGGTTGACCGTTTGAGGAGGGAGGGCTTCTCACACCACCCTGTGCATTCTAACTGGTCTCTTGCATCTAATTTTCAGCAAGGTGAGTCAAATAGGAGAGAAGGAAAAGAACTGTGGGAGGACAGGGGTTGGAATAGGACTGGGCTCTAGATATTGACAAAAGCTGTGAGAACATCCCCATCTAGGAGATGAGGGTCAGAGAGAGCTGAAGTAGGGATAGAAAAAAGAAAAGGATGAAAAGCAGCAGAGAAATGAGTTCTCAGGGTTAATAATCATTCACTCCCCATCCCTGTCTATCAACCCTTCGTTCCTACACTTCTCAGGCTGGTACTGTTAATGTGCATAATTTCAAATCTTGTGTCTACTTCAGGTCCTGCAAATCACCCTAGGATGTCCTTTGCTGAGCAGCAGTGCAAACAGCCATGCGTGCCACCTCCATGTCTTCCAAAGATCCAAGAGCAGAGCCAGGCAAAGGCTGAGGAAGTGTGTCTCCCCCTCTGCCAGGACCCCTGCCAAGAGAAGTGCCTGGTGCAAGCTCAAGAGGTGCAGCTTCCTCAGTGCCAGGAGTTAAACCAAGAAAACTGCCCACATCAAAGCCAAGACCCCTGCCCACCTCCATGCCAAGACCAAAGCCCAGTTCAGTGTGTACAGCCATGCCAGGAGCCAGCTCAGACAAAATGTGTAGAGGTTTGCCAACAGAAAATCCAAGAGAAGTGCTTACCCCCTGGCAAGGGAAAATAGCTGCTCATAATGCCATTTGGGGTCAAGAAGATGATTCCGGCCCAACCCCAGCCTCTGCTATGGTGACCTTCTCCAGTGGGTACTTCTGCGTGCACCCCGTTCTTGCCTTCTGGCTTCCTCAATATTCCAGGACTTGGTCTGTGTCTCTGAAGACAGTTCTCTCTGTATTTCATCAACTTCTGTGAATAAGTACTGTGCTCAGTCATCTAGTAGGAGGTCTCTACTAGATGGAGCAGTTATCAGGAATGGTGTGGTTATCAGGAAAGACCACAGAAGCCTAATCCAGATCCCTTGGGGCAAAACTTCTCCCAGCCCTGGGTACAAAACAACCAAGGATGCCTCCATTCATCTTTCAGAGTGTCCACCTCTCACCTGAGCCTCAAAACAAACTGAATTTTGATGGACTTTTCACTGATCGCCACCGCCACCGCCGCCATGGCTGTGGAGAATAAGTTGGGGCTGTTGCAAAAATCGAACACTGGGTAATTTTGTCTTGGCATCACCTTCCCCCCCCCAAAAAAAAAGTACAGGAAATGATTAGATGTTGTTGTAATGTTAGTCGTGCTTTTAAAAAATGAAACAAATTGAAATGTAGATGATTGATTCCAAACAGCCCATAAGAAAAGACGAGGTGAGACGTTTGGGGTCCTGGTGGTTGATCTTTGTGCTTCATCACTGACCTGCTTTAAGCCCTTAATTTCCACCACGTACACTCTTTAGACATGTGATTCATGACTGTGTGGTGCAGGCCGGTCTGTTCTTCAACCTCTTTGCCTTCTTCTCCCTGGTGAAGGTAAAATGCAGAATAAAGCTGACACAAAACTGATACCTGACTCGATGTGTCTTCATCCCTCTCCACCATCCAACCACCTGCTGTCCTGATGATGCTTATTTTCTCCCTTTTTTTTTTTTTTTTTGAGTATCTGGAATAGGAATAAAAACCAGCCCTCCCAGGTGCATAGAACAGCCATACTGAAGAAGGTCTCCTTAAGGGGCACCTGGACCACTCCACCCTCTCCCGCCATGTATCTTAGGCTCACCTATGCCCACACTTCACACCTGAGAAAATTCATCTGGGTCCGGGACCTCAAAACTTCAGGTCCAAAATTCTTTCCACTCCAGCATCTTTCCTCTCTGACCCTTGCTTTCCAGAGGGAACGGGTAAAATGGGTAGGAGGGGAGTTCTATGGAAGAGCCATGACACCCACAAGCATAACATCCCTGTCAGAAGGAAGAGCTAAGAATGCCTCTGAGATGAACACAAGCTCAAGGACCCAAATTGTCTGCCCTGCCATCTGGTCAGACTTCAGAAGAGCAGGAGAGGCTGGTTCACCTCCCTACAGCATGTATCTGCCCCAGTTGTGGAGGAAACACAAAGCTGAGGGCAAGATCCAGGGTTGCATGGAACAGCCAAGGAGACTCCAGACTCACAGCAAAGAACCAATGGTGGCTTCTCAGTTGTGTCCTGAGGTCTAACCTAGGCTTATGTCAGGGTCAGCCTCCTGAGGGGTGCAGGGTTCCTCCTTCACCCCTGGCTCCCCCTTCACCCCCTGGCTCCCCCTTCTCCTCAGCCCACATGCCTGTGCCCCCACGGATGGCCAGGACAGCTCCCCCCCTGAAGGCTGAGTGCAGCATGAGGCCTCAGCTATTTGGCTGAACTGAGAGTCTTCCAGCACTGAGATCGCCCCTGTGTCTCCATCTCAGAGATTTGCCAAGTTGAGAAAGAGCTGGAGGGTGACGTGGGGGAGATTTCAAGGGGCAACGTGGAACCCTCAGGCACTCACTGAGGCTGCAGGTGGCAAGTGCCGGGCTCTGAGGTCTGCTCGCATTCTCTAAGGGAACCCTCGCAGCAGCTTCAGGGGGTGTATGCTGCCCCTTTGTTAAGGCACTGATCTGGCATCACAAAGCTAGTGAGCGATGAAGTCAGGATTCTTAGCAGGGTTTCTCTTGACTTTAGAACAGACTCTCACCTTCATGAGGAAAGTGCCCAGAGCACACAGATGAGATTTATGGGAGCTGCCTTCTCATTCATTCATTAATTCATCCATCCATCTAAGAAGTGCTCACTGATCACCTACCGCGGGCCAGATGCCTACCAAATGCCAGGTGCTATAGATGCAAGCAGTCCCTGTGCAGAGCTAGGGAGCTGTCTTTCCCCCAGGCCACACACATCAAGGGACACTCTCCAAAACCTCCCGCGTCTCATGTCTCAAGCTGCTGAACATCTGAAGATGAATTAGCCTGAATCAGCCCTCTTGCCCCCCCTGACTGCTTGGAATAAGTTTTCTCTTCCACTTCCCAACTTTGGACTCAGCCAGCTGCTCCCCTGGGGCGCCAAGCTGCCAAAAGACCCCGGAGAGCCCTCGGCTGTGAGGCTTTTGACTGGGCTGAGGAGGCTCGGGGGCATTTCTCCAGCCTGGCTCAAGCCCAAGAAACGCCTTTGATCTCCAGCACTAAAAGCCTGCACAGACTGGAGTCCAAGATCTGCCACTCAGATGCTGAGCGGAAGCGCAGGGCTGATGAGCAGGGAGAGTCCTGCCGTATCAGAGAGAGGACAACCCGCTGATTACAGGGGAGGCCTCAGCAGGTGGAAGGAGGCAAACCCGCAGATCGCAGATAGGGGAGCAGACGTCAGGGAGCCAGCGGGCCTTCATCACGCTCTGTCATGGGAACTGCCATACCTTGCTTGTGCTCCCAGAGCTCTGACCCAGCCCTGCCTGTGCTGCTGCAGCTGGGGCCCCAGGGACCCAGACCTGGACTATGGGTACAGCCAGAACCAAGCCCAGAGCAGCCAGATGCCCCCAGCTCTTTGCACCTGAGCTGAAGCCTTTCAGAAAGGGAAGGGCAAGAGCCATTTCCGAAGAGAGTCCCAGATGCTAGGAGTCTTAGTTGACAGTTGTTAAAGAAAACCAAAAAAGGATGCCATAGCTTAAATATAATCCCCACCAAACTCTCACAGCCACATAACCAAAACTTAAAACTATCCCAGGGAGTTCCCATTGTGGTTCATCTGTAATGAACCCAATCTAATATCCATGAGGACATGGGTTAAATCCCTGGCCTCACTCAGTAGGTTAAGGATCTGGAGTTGCCATGAGCTGTGGTATAGGTCAAAGATCCAGCTCAGATCTGGCATTGCTGTGGCTGTGGCGTAGGCTGGCAGCTGAAGGTCTGATTCAGCCCTTAGCCTGGGAACTTTCATATGCCACAGGTTCAGCCCTAAAAAGAAAAAAAAGAAAAGAAAAAAACTATTCCAGTTTCCCCAAGATGTTGGCTTCTGATCTAACGAACTCAAGCTTTTCTCATGTCAGCATGACCTCATAGCTTCCCAGTTAGCCAGCTACAGAGAATAAGTTTATATAGCTCTGTTCCCTGAAAAGGGACGCAGGCTTCTAGTGGCCAATCATGGTAAAGATCAATGTCCTTCTTCACTCTATAAACCAAGCTATAACCTTCTTTTTCTCAGCTTCTTGCCATTTTTGCCTTGAAGTCTTCCAGCTCTGCAAACTGTTCTTTCATACCTACAATAAACTTTAAAATTTTTCTCTATTTTGATTTGATTCCATTTCTTTCCTTTTTTTTTTTTCTTTTTAGGGCCACACCCACAGCATATGGAGGTTCCCAGACTAGGGGTTGAATCAGAGCTGTAGCTGCCAGCCAACACCATAGCCACAGCAATGCAGGATCCAAGCCACATCTGCTACCTACACCACAGCTCATGGCAATGCCAGATCCCCAATCCACTTAGCAAGGCCTGGGATCAAACCCACATCCTCATGGATGCTAGACAAATTCATTTCCACTGCACCACAGTGGGAACTCCAGATTTCATTTCTTGACAAGATAACTCAGTATATGACGAGCATGGACCCATGGGCTCCACTTGCCACGAGAAGAAGGTGCACGCTGACAGCACAACAGAGGGTGGTGGGGTTCACCTGCTCCTTTGGTAGTTGTTTGTGGACTCCAGAGGCCCCCTGCTCAGGGCAGGGGTACAGGGAGGGAGACTGATGGAGCAACGACCTGAGGACTCTCACTTTAGTGGTTGAAATCTATTTGGTCTAGAGAAGAAACTGCCCTCAGGAACAGGATGGCTGTCCTCAAGTATTTCAAATCCTTTTGTGAGGGAGGAAATGAATTTCTGTGACCTTGCAAAGGACAGAGCTGGGATCAATAAGCAGAAATTACAAATTTGGGTTTAGTCCAAGAACTTCTGTACAATGAGATCTGTTTGCTGACCACAGGAGCCGCCTTTGGACTTGCCAAGCTTCCACGAGCTGGAGGCATGCACCTAGAGGGTGATACCAGCGTGAGAGCTAAGCTCCCTTCCACATGCCCAGCACTGAGACTCACCTCACTCATCTAACTCCTGGATAGGGTTGCGACAGGAGGTGGAGGAGGCTGGCAGGACAGGGAGATTCAGAAGACCTGACCCTGAGGTCAGGAGATAGAGGAATTACTTTGGCCTCTAGACACGCCTGGGAGACCCTACGGCATCCATTTTTGGTTTTCTTTAACAATTGTCAACTAGGACTTCTAGCATCTGGGACTCTCCTTGGCCACGTCCCTTGCGCCTCCCTTTCTGAAAGGCTTTGGCTCAGATTCAGAGTCTCTCTGGAGACTCCTAGGGACCAGCAGAGGGTGGACCATAGCTTGAGGCTAAAGGAAAGGAGGAGGACAGGTGAGTGATGGGATGTGGCTCCCCCAAACTTAGGACTTCTCTAAAGATGTGTTTGGGGCTCAAACACTTGGGCCCTGAATGGTACTTTACAGTAATCCCTCACTGCCTCCCAACACCAAACTTCTCAACTAGGATTCAGCATCCCTGTCTCCCCTTTATTCTTTGCTTCTTTGCCTGCTGGACCTCCTTTCTCTCCTGGGCCACATGGTCCATCTGTTCCATGCGTGTGGACCTGACGACCATCGCAGCCTCCTTTCTGCCGGCACCTGCCTCTCTCCAACCCAGAATTCTCCCCCTCCTGTGCCCACCAACACATGTGTCTCAAACTCATCTCCTCCAGGAAACCTTCCATGATGCCAAGCCCACTTCCTAAGGGTACACGGACAGCCCTGCAGCACTTCAGCCTGGGCGCCATGTACTTGTGGCCCCTGACAGCTGCGTTGTGTGTGAGTGGCCTATGTCTGCTGTCAGCATGAGAGCCCCAGGCAATGGCCCATGGGCCTGGCTGTGCTGTCCACCTGCCTTCACAGGACCAAGCACACTAGGGTCTTAGACTCGCTCAGGGTCTGTCAGCCAGAATGTTTTCTGAAGCAGAGATGAAGGACACTTCTTTTACTGACAGGGTAGCCAACCAGGATGGAGGAACTGAGGAGACTGGTCCCCGGGAAGCAGAACGTTGGTGTTGACATTGGGAGAGTCCCCCACAACCCAGACAAGCTGGTCACCCTCACCGGGTACCTGCATTTATGAGACACGATGCTTGATGGGACGGGAGTCCAGAGGGAAAGCAGATGAGACGCTCCATGCTGGAGAAATTTGCAGCCCAGAGTTGGAATAGGAAGACCTCTTTGGAAAACTGCAAGCCCAGAAGTTTCCAGAGCCTCATCCTCTGTGTGTGTGTGTGTGTGTGTGTGTGTGTGTGTGTGTGTGTTGGGTGGGGGTGGGGGGACATTAGATCAACAGACAGGTGGCCAGGCCAGCCGTGTATAAGCTTGACCTGGCAGGTCGTGGCTCAGACAGCTAGCATAGTGGCGGGCAGAGCCCATGCCCTCCCACTCCAGCCGCACTCCCATCTTTAGCCCCAGGACATCTCGGCCAAGGGGCACCAGGTCCGGACTCACCCACCCCCGCTCTTCCTTCTGTCCCACAGACACTTGCCTCTCACCTGGAAATGGCTGGAAGAAAAGGCGGCGGGCGGGGGGGGGGGGTGTGTGCTGGCAGGGCCTTCTAACACAAAGCTCCCTCTTCTCTCCAACCCTCTCATAACCATCTGGCCCTCCTGTAAACGCCCTGGAGGCCCCTTTTCTCTTCCCAACAGCACCATCTACTGGCCATAGAGACACGGAGCCTGAGTCTGGAACAGCCGCACACCCTGGGACACAGCCCATGCCAGGAGGGGCAGAAGCAAGAGCCTAGGGAGGTAGCATCTATTAGAGTGGGGACGGGGAGGCTCAGTGTGCACAGCAGAATTAAATAACAGATGGGGTGGGGGCAGCAGGCATGGTGGTTTGGGACAAAAGCTCAGGAAACAGGCTGCCAAATTCAAATGTAGACCCCACCACCTCTTTTCTTTAAAAAAAAAAATTCTGGAGTTCCCGTTGTGGCGCAGTGGTTAACGAATCCGACTAGGAACCATGAGGTTGCGGGTTCGGTCCCTGCCCTTGCTCAGTGGGTTAACGATCTGGCGTTGCCGTGAGCTGTGGTGTAGGTTGCAGACGCGGCTCGGATCCCGCGTTGCTGTGGCTCTGGCGTAGGCCGGTGGCTACAGCTCCGATTCAACCCCTAGCCTGGGAACCTCCATATGCTGCGGGAGCGGCCCAAGAAATAGCAAAAAGACAAAAAAAAAAAAAAAAAATAAAATAAAAAATAAAAAAAAAAATTCTGAGAGCCTCACATGTGCCAGCACCATTCCAAGCACTGGAATCGCCGTGACCCAGTGATGCATTAGATGAACAGAATTTCTGCCCCCAAGAGCTTGCAGGAATGGAGGGAGAGGAGTTCCTGTCGTGGCGCAGTGGAAACGAATCTAACTGGCATCCATGAGGACGCAGGTTCAATCCCTGGCCTCGCTCAGTGGGTTAAGGATCCGGTGTTGCTGTGAGCTGTGGTGTATGTCGCAGATGAGGCTCAGATCCCGCGTCGTTGTGGCTGTGGAGTAGGCCAGCAGCTACAGCTCGGATTCAACCCCTAGCCTGGGAACCTCCATATGCCGCGTTGTAGCCCTAAAAAGCAAAAACAACAACAACAAAAAAGGAATGGAGGGAGACAGACAAAACACAACTAAGTAAATGCGTAAGTAAGAAAATGTAGAAAATAAAACAGGGTGAGGAGACAGTGTCTGGCGAGGAGGTCTGTTTGGTCTCACAGGCTGGAAAATCCTCTTAGCAAGTGAGGTCTGAATGGACACGTGACTGATCCAAAGGAGCCAGCCATGTGGGGCCTGGCGAGGGTCAGCATGGAGGGAACAGCAGCTGCAAGGGAGCTGGGCAGGTCACAGCCCCTGGAGCCTCATTCTGCCTCTGAAGGTGGACACCAACCAGCTTTGAGTCCATCCATATAAATGTCAGCAGAAGGGTGAGGCCCTCTGGGCACCTTGTGTGAGGTGTGAGTGAGAGATGGGGGTGATTCAGACAAAGATGGGAAGACTTAGGGGGCCCACGATGGCTGTCCTCAGACCTTTCAAATGTGATCCCAGAGGGAAGAGCATGGGTCAGTGAGTTCAGAGTACAGGACTGCAGATTTCTGTTCATGTCACGGATAAAATGGCCCAGCAATAAAATGGGCTGCCTGTGCAGTAGTGAGCTCACCGTCACTGAAGGTATGCAAGAAGGGCCAATGACTAACAAAGAAGGGTATAGGAAGACTGAACTAGATTTTCTTTAACCTTGTAAGTCTCACCTGCTCTTGCATTTAAATTCTTAACAGGTTGCTGTAGGTTAATAAAAATAGCCTTTGCCAGCCAGTCACAGAGAAGACATCTGCTCCAGGGCCTCGGGACCAGAAACGCACGATGTCAGGGCAGAAAATTAGGCTCTGGAAACAGAACAAGTGTCTCAAACCCAAGGCAGACCCTGGTGGAGATGAGAAGAGGAAATCTTTGTGTCTCCTCTTGGTTTGTGTCCCACCCCTTCCCCCCAGCCACAGCCCCAGAAAACAGGGACTTCCTCCCCCCATGTAATCAGGAAAAAAAGCAATCCAAGCTTTAAGAGAAAATATCCTACTCTTCCCAAGTTTCAAAAAGCTTCATGTTACACTCCCTGTTAATACGAGACACAGCTGCAAGACCAATGAACAGGTGGAACAGGGGTTCCACTTCATTATTCATCAGGGAAATGCAAATTAAAACCTCAGCAAGGAATTCCCATTGTGGCTCAGCAGTGAAAAACCTGACTAGTATCCATGAGGTTGCAGGTTCAATCCCTGGCCCCCGCTCAACAGGTTAAGGACCCAGCGTTGCCATGATCTGCAGCATAGCTCACAGATGTGGCTCAGATCTGACATTGCTGTGGCTGTGGTGTAGGCTGGCAGCTGTAGCTCTGATTCACCCCTTAGCCTGAGAACTTCCGTATGCTGCATATGCAGCCGTAAAAAATAATAATGATAAAATAAAATAAAACCTCAGAGTTCCTGTCATGACTCAGTGGTTAACGAATCTGACTAGGAACCATGAGGTTTCGGGTTCAATCTCTGGCCTCAAACAGTGGGTTAAGGATCCAGCATTGCCGTGAGCTGTGGTGTAGGTCGCAGATGCAGCTCGGATCTGGCGTTACTGTGGTTCTGGCGTAGGCTGGCAGCTGCAGCTCTGATTGGACCCCTAGCCTGGGAACATCCATATGCCGCAGGTGCAGCCCTAGAAAAGGCAAAAAGACGAAAAATAAAATAAATAAATAAAACCTCAACAGCACACCCACTGGAAGGGCTAAAATTATTAAAAAGATAATGCATGGTGTTGGAGAGGTTATGGGAGTATGAACTCGTGCAACCACTTTGGAAAACCCTTTGGCAGCAATTACTGAAGCCAAATATCTGGACAAACCAATGACTGAGCAACTTCTGCACGTAGTCACAGAAAGTCAGATATTCGAATGTTTATTCTGGGAGTACCCATCACGGCTCAGCAGAAAGGAATATGACTAGTATCCATGAGGATGCAGGTTCCATCCCTGGCCTCGCTCTGTGGGTTAAGGATCCAGAGTTGCTGTGAGCTGTGGTATAGTTTGAAGACTCGGCTCAGATCTGGCATTGCTGTGGCTGTGGAGTAGGCCAGCATCAGCAGCTCCAATTCTATCCCAAGCCTGGGAACCTCCATATGCTGCAAGTGAGGGCCCCCAAAAATAAAAATAAATAAATAAATAAATAAAGAGAATGCTCGTCTGATATTACTCATAATAGCCAGATGGCAGAAACTACTCAAATGCCCATAGATGAATAAACACTTTGTGGGGTGGTCACACAATGTAATATAATGGTGAGTATGAATGACGTCCCGCTACACACATGGACATAGATGATTTCTGGGCTTCTCTTATGGAGCAACGGGTTAAGGATCTGGCATTGTCACTGCAGTGGTCTGGGCCACTGCTCTGGTATGGGTTCCATCTCTGGGCCTGGAGCATCCTCATGCAGTAGGCAAGGCAAAACAAAACAAGCAAGAAAGAATAGATGATTCTCACAAACCTAAATTAAGTGAGGGGGGAAAGAAACACACATTCGAAGTATTAAGACGAACCATGTGCAGTTGCCTTCATGGAGATGAAAAATTGTTGAATATTGACCATTTCGTATGGCTCGAAAACATGCTGTATAGTTCCACTTACATCCTTTGCAAAAGGCACAAACGCTGGCGAAGCAAATCTGTGTTGTAGAGGTCAGGACGGTGGTGACCTTGGAGATGGGGGCTGGAAGGGAGCAACTGGAAGGGAGCAGAGGCAAGACCTGGGTATCCCTGGTAATATTCTGTTTCTTGGTCTGGTGGCTGCTTACCTTGGTGTGTTCAGTTTGTGAAAATTCATTAATGAGCTGTGCACTCATGATATTTACCTTTCTACATGTCTACTTTAATGAGAAGTTTAAAGTTTTACTTGAGCTCATCATATAATACATACATGTTATGTATAAGCAATCCATATGCACCATCATCCTAGCATCTTGTAAGTTAGAAAACCCACAAAATGTAGACGATTTTAAAGGATGGGATAAATATAGGGAAAAGTTCAAATATTTTTTTCCTGGTCCCAGTGGATGGTTTTACACAGCTTCCATGGACAAGATCTCCCTCTGGAATTTTTTTTTTTTTCTTTTTTTGGCCGCATGGATGGCCTATGGAAGTTCCTGGGCCAGAGATGTGAGCTGTCGCAGCCTACACCACAACTGCGACAATAGTGGATCTTTAACCCACTGCAGCAGGCCAGGGATCAAACTCTCAATGCTGCAGAGACAAGGTCGAATCTTTAACCCCCTGCACCTACAGCGAGAACTCCTGGAGTTCTTTGTTTTAATGGAGACTTAGTAGCTGCAGGACCTTGGGCAAATCTCCCAGCCTCAATTTCTACATGGGTAAAGTTGAAATGACACTTACTCACCCTCACTTCTCCTAGTTAGGAGATCAAATGAGATATTTGTGAAAGCATTTGGTAACTGGCAAAATAATGAGGGATTTAATGAGGGATTAGTAAGATTATTACTGTGATTTTGTGATTTATAATAAAAACTATAGATTTGTCTTCATCATTTCTCGTACAGAGCTCTTAAAACCCTTGGAATTTCCATGGCCATAAAGGTATCTTTTTGTTGTGTTAATGTGGTGACTCTGGGGCCCTACCTAAGGATGGGGGCCAGTTGCCAGGGGACTCAATCAAGTGATTAGGGGGTTGAAACTTTCAGTTCACCTCCTGACCTCGGGGGAGGGGAGAGAGCTTCAAGATTGAACCAATCACCCATGGCCAATGATTTTATCAGTCATGCCCTCCTTATAGGGACATCTCTACAAAAACCCAAAGGGACTGGTTTCAGAGGGCTTCTGGGTAGGGCGAACACATGGAGCTAGGGAAGAGTGATGCTCTCCACAAGGGCACGGAAGCTCTGTGCCCTTTCTCCATACCTCGCCCTATGCATGTCTGCGTCAGTCCATCTGGCTGTTTCTGAGTTATATCCTTTCATCATAAGCTGGTCATCTGGTGAGCAAAATGTTTCTTTGGGTTCTGGGAGCTGCTCTAGCAACCTGATGGAACCCAAGGAGGGAGCTGTGGGAAACTGATTTCTCTAGCTGGTCCTTCAGAAACACAGGGAAAAATCTGAACTAGCAACTGGCCTTTGAATGACTGTGCCCTTCACCTTCACCTGTGGAATCTGCCACTAACTCCAGGTAGATAGCGTCAGAATTGAGTCACATTGTTAGGACACCCACCTAGGGTGTAGAAATTGCTTGATAGTGTGGGAGAATCCACATGGACACATTGGAACCGGTTCCAGAATCAACCTTTAATTATGATTAGCATAGCATCACTCTTAGGTAATGAAGGGAACCAATCCTACAATAAATCGTTTTGAATTTTGTGAGAAATAGCTCAAGCTCTCAGGGAGAACACACCCCATCACCAGAATTGCAAAACGACCAGCCAGGAAAGTTGCAGAGTCATTCCTTTACCAGGTAGAGAGCAGAGTAATAATCATTAATAATAATAATAATAATGGCAAATACTATGTGGCAGATATTGTCTTAGCACTTCATGTATATTAACTACTACGATGCTTATAACAACCCAAAGAAGTAAGCCATCTTATTATTTTACAGACAAGAAACTGAGGCTCAGAGAAGTTACATAACTGACTCAGAGTCTCACAGATAATAGCTGAGAAAGTTCAGTTTCAGATCCAGGCTGTCGGGCTCCAGAGTCTGCATTATACCTCAAAATAGATGTTCTCCATAATACCTTCGAAAGTTAATGATAACATTCATAATCTCTTCCCATTCAGTAAAGCTCAATCTGATATCAAATAAACCTCCTGCATTAACCTATCATTCAACAAATACTTTTGAACACCAATTACATGTCAGGCATTATACTGGGTAATGGGTATGCAAGACCCTGCTGGGGGTCTAAAAATAGGTTTTCCTTGGCTTGGGGACTTTGTGGCCAGGACGAATACGTGCATGCATATGTCTATGCTTGTTTATGTGAATTCACTTGTACCTACCTAATCACAGATCCCGCCCGACCTCAAACTGTAAAAATGATGTTGGGGTTTTATCCAAAGTGCAATGGGAAGACCCTGAACCGTTTGAAGCAGAGAAGAAACATTTGATTTAATTCAAGGCTCTAAAAGATGACTCCATCCGCAACGTGGAAACCAGCTGGATGACAGAGCAAGCACAAAAGGCCATGTAACTGCAGATACGGGTGAAGATGGCAGCCACAGAGACCGAAGGGGATGAGTCCGAGAAGCGTTTGGTAGGGAAAAGTAGCAGGATTAACAAGTGGATTGGATGTAGGGAGTGAAGGAGAGAAAAAAAATGGAGAAACACTCCCAGGTTTCCAGCTTGGTAGATGGTGGAGCCTTTACAGAGAGCTATGAACTAATAGATATTTGGATATTTAAGCCTGGAGCTCAGAGATATTTGGACCAGAAATATATGTGAGAGTCATCATCACACAGAAGGTATTTAAAGACATGGGAATAGCTGCCATCACCCAAGAAGTGAAGCAGCCCCACAGAGCAGTGGACACTGCAGGATCTCGAGATTGGACAAGGGAGGAGGAGCCGCTCAAGCCTGCTGATCAGGAGCATCCAGTGAGGTCTGGAGCAGCAGGTGAGAGGAGCCCAAGGAAGCAAGGAGAATCCTTGGGTCAAACGACACTCACAGGTAGGGAAACACAGAGATCGCTGGTGCCCTTGGCAAGAGTAGTCAGAAGAACAGTCAGTCGGAGTGATGGCACAGGGGCCAGAATAGAATGGGGTGGGGACTGAGGCAGGCGTGTCTGTGTGGACTGTTCCTTCAAGATGCTGGCTGGGACCATGAACAGAGAGATGGGGTGATAGCTGGAGGGGAAAAGGGAGTCCAGGAAACGTGTGTTCCTTGTTTTCTCTGAGGGTAAATGACACTAAGAAATGATCCAGCAGAGAGGGGAAAGTTGAGGATAGAAAGGGAAGGAGAAACTGAGGACTGGAAAACTTAAACAGCCCTGGCAGCCTCACTGCACAAGTCTCAGCTCACACGCTCATCCTTTCGAAAGGTCTTCCTTGGCCTGCCAAGCTGCACGCGGACACAAACACACACAAACAGAAGCACACACACACATCATCGTCACCATCAGCATCATCATCATTCTCTTGTCTGTGCATTGAGCTTATTTTCTTCTCAGCACTGATCTGAAAGAATATTATTTTTTTGCAGGTCTACTGTCTGACTCTTCCCAGTGGAACATGCGCTCCAAGAGAGCATGGATGTGTCCATCTTGTTCATGACTCTATTCCCACCATCAGAGGAGTGGATGGTCCACACAGAAACGGAAGGCTCCACGTGGAGTGACAGGAGGAGGAGGGCACCTGCTTGGCCATAACAGGAGGGTAGATGAGGAAGACAGGTGCAAAGGCAGGCAGCCGGGTTGACTTGGTGGAGGGGAGACAAAGAAATTCCCAGTCAAAATGTCTCTCTTCTTAAGTGCAAGCTGAAGTCCAAAGTCATGGGGTGACATAGAGGCAGGGAATGTGGGAGTTGAGGAGAGAGAAGGTATAAAAGACTCATCCAGGAACAGAGTTGTGGTTGTTAAAGGGGAGGGGGTGGGGGAGGGATGGACTAGAAGTTTAGGGTCAGCATATGCAAACTATGACATATAGGATCGATAGACCACAGGGTCTTATTGTATAGGACAGGGAACTATAGTCAATATCCTGTGATAAACCATAACAGAAAAGAATATGAAAAAGAATATATATGTGTGTGTGTATACACACATGTACACATATATCTGAATCACTTTAAGCAGAAATTAACACAACATTGTAAATCAATTATATTTCTGTGGTTTTTTTAGTTTATAGCTGCACCTGCGGCATATGGAAGTTCCCAGGCGAGGGGTCAGATTGGAGCTGCAACTGTGGGCCTACACTACAGCCACAGCCACACCAGATGCAAGCCACAACTTCCATCCTATGCTGCAGCTTGTGGCAATGCCAGATCCTTAACCCACTGAGCAAGACCAGGGATTGAACCCGCATCCTCATAGAGAAAATATCAGGTCCTTAACCCACTGAGCCACAATGAGAACTTCCTAAATCAATTATATTTCAATAAAATTTTTTAAAAAGAAAGAATGGCTTGGAGTTCCTGTCGTGGCACAGTGGAAATGAATCTGACAAGGAACCTTGAGGTTGAGGGTTCGATCCCTGGCCTCGCTCAGTGGGTTAAGGATCTGGCGTTGCCGTGAGCTGTGGTGTAGGTCACAGACGCAGCTCAGATCTGGCATTGTTGTGGCTGTGGTGTAGGCCGGCAGCTACAGCTCCAATTAGACCCCTCACCTGGGAACCTCCATGTGCCACAGGTGCGGCCTTAAAAAGATGAAAGACACACAAAAAGAAAGAAAGAAAGAAAGACAGGCTCATCCAATAAGCAGTGACTGGCAGCCCTAACTGTTCCAAACTACTGGAAGTTCTCAGAATACATTAGATTTTGTATATGTTCTTCCTTCTGCCAGGTTGGTCTTCCCTCCACTCATCTGCCAGGCAAACCCCTTCATGTCTTGGCCTGAGTGTCACATTCTCTTTGGGGCTGTCCCAGCAGGGCCACTTCTCCTGACAGCCTGCTCTGTGTTCACCCCCACCTTGTGCCCTCAGTGCACCTGCTCCCACGCATGCCATCCCTTGAAGGTGACTCCACCGGATGCAATGCACTTGTTGGCCTGGCAGTGCCCCCTGCACCAGGCTGCCAGCCCCCAAAGAACAGGGCTTGTCATTTCTCCCCTCCGTCCCAAAGGTCAGCCTTGGTCCTGGCACTGGATCCGACTGGATTGTTTTGCTGTTTAGAGAAAACCCCAGAACAGAGTCCCTCTTGGACATCAGAGTCCTTAATGAAGGATGTCTGGCTGCAGGGTCAGGTGTGGGCAGGTCAGGCTAGTGGGCAGAAGCAGGGCTGAGCAGCCGCTTCCCCAAACCAGGGCACAAGCCAACACTGAAGCCTGGGCTCCCATTTATAGGGCTTCCAGGGGTGGACCTGGAACAGGAGTGAACATTGCGCCCCAGTTACAGAGGCTGCCCCGCCTGGGCCTTTATCACCACAGAGGCTGAATCAGGTCCAAATGGCCTCTGAGCTTCAGGTCACAGTCACATCCCATGGGGGGCTGCACCATGAAGTTCCCCCAGCTCAAACCCTCCTCTGCCTCCTAGAAGAGGGAACACCTCCTGCTCTTCATAACTCAGAGCCTCAAACATACATGAGGTTTGCACATTCACAGCAAATACCGTACACACACACACACACACATACATGCCCTTCACAGCACACGACACATGCATTCACACACATAACGTGTGTACAAAAGACATGCACATACACTCCTCGAGCAAGTGCAGGCAGCTCTGGGTGCTGAGACCATGTCTGCCCCTTGCTCCGTGCCTTCTGCCTGAGCAAGAAGCACAAGGCTGTGTGGGCCACAGAGGCAGAAGAAAAGGGCCATTCTGCCCTTTGACAATTCCCCTCTGCCATCCGTGCCCATCACAGGGTCCTTCATCTGAGACCTGGATGGCCATAAATTTCCTCTTCCATCCCTGACTTCCGGGACCCCCAGTTTGAAGATGGGACACAGCTAACCTAGGGGAGACCCCAGCCCTACCCTCTGGACCTTCCAGAGGGAACAGAGACATGGCCCTGGCTATCAGGCCACCCCATTTGAGGGGCAAGGAAAAACCCCTGGCCTCAGACATCCCCTCCCACATGCTAATGTCCCTACAAAGTTTGAGAACCCCCATCTCAAGCATCTTCATCTTCACCCTTTTCAAACTTAGGTCTTTAAGAAGACATGTATTTTTAAAAAGGAGGGAAAAACCTGAATAACTTCTCTTCACATTTAAAGAGCCCTGTCCAAAATATGGCTAGTGTTTTTCCATCCATACATTAAATATTCCACTGAGGTCCAATCCAAGCTGGGGCTGAAACATCAGTTCTGACACTCCCAGTCCTTATATATCTGCCATCAGTGCATCACCCACATTTAGCTTGACCCAATTTTAAAGGCAAGAATTTTTGTGTCAGAGGTGCAGCAGGGATCAAGAACTGGGGAGGGGACCAGGCTGCCCAGAACTAGGGCCTGTCCTGGGTTCCCACACCTCTCGCTGGCAAAGCTCTCTTCAGGACCACCATGCTCCTGCTCCCCAGCCCCCACCTCCGGCTCTCCAGAACCCAGGTGACATTCCTGAGGCCACATGCGCTTGAGTGATGCCACCGCTCAGTGGAACTGACTCACAGAATGAGTTGCTCCAAGTGCATTTGGAGTTGTGTAAGTTGTGTTTTGACAGGCTATGAGGAGGGGCCAGATGTGAGGCAGCGAGGAGGAGGACCAGCTGATAATTATCACTGCTCCTACTAGAATCTCCAGGTGACACATCCACCTTGGTGTCTAACCCCACATGTTGCTAAAGCTAGAAGTGGGTGGGTCTGATTGACTCTTCCACCCAGTAGTATAAAAGGATCACTCTATTTCAGCTTCATCTGAAATCAAACCATCGCTTCCAGCTCTGGGGTCGGTAGGTACCAGGGTCAGGGATGCAAAGCCCATTCAGCCCCCCATCTGTGAAAGGAAGGGATGCTCTTTCAGGTCCTTCTACCTCAGATATCCAGTGGCTCTAAACAGGAGTCAGGAAGGACCCTGGAGTGGGAGGTCACCCACACATAGATGAAACTACAATGGACGAGCCCAGCTAGGGCACCCAGGAACCAAGAGCAGGTCTTAATAGAGGAATGCCAGATCTCCAGCTCTACACTGCAGACTAGTGGCAAATCCCTGGTATAAAGAATGATTGGGAGCTGCCTACAAATGCAAAGATCACTCATGAAATTAGCATGCCATGCCCATTCTGTCTGTCTGTCTACTCACTTAGTAGGCATCTAATGGGAGTCTTCTGTGCCTGGTGTTGATCCAGGTCCTATAAATTTATTTTAAAAATAAGACAAGGAGTTTCCATCATAGCTCAGTGGTTAAAAAACCCGACTAGCATCCATGAGGACGTGGGTTTGATCCCTGGCTTTGCTCAGTGGGTTAAGGATCCAACATTGCTGTGGCTGTGGTATAGGCCGGCAGCTACAGCTCTCATTTGAGCCCTAGCCTGGGAAGCTCCGTATGCAGAGGGTGCAGCCCTAAAAATACAAAAGACAAAAAAAAAAAAAAGATAAAGTCACTGCCCTTAAGGGGTTAAAAGTCTACTGGGAAAAGCAAACACAAAAATAGAAAAAATTGAAATGTGGTGAAAGAAGCACGATGTTAGAAAAATACCTAGCTTAAAAAGTAACCATGGGAGGGAGGGGGTAACTCTGCCCAGGTAAATGAGGATTTGGATTCACAAAAGTAGAGAGAGTCCAGCTATGACTTTTTAAAAAACTGGACCTGGGACCCTAGCTTCATCTTGACCTTTAACCTCTAGTACTTATGACTTACGTGGAGGTCACTGTGCACTCAGTGTCCTGGTTTATAAGATGAAGGTACGAAAGTATGTGCCCACAAAACTTTTGTCTAGCTCATAAAGTCTGAACATCAAAGAAGCAATACAATGATGCCAAGCCCAAAACACAATTGCAATGCAGTCTTAACAGGTCAAAATCAGCCATGAGCTCAGGCATTAAATAAGTTGAAGGTAAGCGCTCTATCTTTAATGTTTGGCAACATTCGAATCTCAAGATAACTGCAATATTTTAGGTGTAGGACCTGTCCAAGTGTTAGAAAACATGACCATGTTTTAGCATTCCCTTCATGACTACACTAATAATGCAATAACAGTTTTGGGTATAATGAACTTATGGCTTCAGGCCATGCAGAATTGGAAGATGGATGGTGTGGTTCGAGATCATGATTCAGGTAAGGCCTGAAGAGACGAGGTCCTAGAATCTAATTACTGCCAGAGTATAGATCCGTATTAATTGAACATGACTTAAAATGGTCCTCTTTCAGTAGATGCAGTAATTCCATGAACCAAACCTCTACCTTGTCCTCGAACAGGGTGGCAATGGGGATATTGGTGGGAGACTGTTTTGCAGCTCATTCAAAACAGAGGGCCCCTGAAAGAAGCCCCTCGCAGGCTCTGAACCAGCTTAATACCCTCCTAAGGTATTTCTACAATCAAACTTTTTGTTTCTAGGACAAATAATTCTGCTTGAGCTGTGGGACAGAAGACTGGGGACTCAGCCAAGGACTTCTGTAAGGGTTAGAGCCAACTCAAGTTGCTTCCTAGAGAAAACCTGACCTGCAGGTGGCCCCAAAGCCTGGCTCCACACAGAGGCAGGTAGCCTTCCACGTAGGTTCCACCTCTGGTTGGATTTCTCAGTTTTCGTAATAGATCATCAAGACCGCTCCCTACTTATCTGGTTTCTAAATCCTGTGCAGACACAGTCAGGAGCTTCTCAGATGTGTATCTGAAAGTGCACCTTCTAACCTCAGAGGTCCAGAGCCCAGCAGAAGGCTCAACTGAGAGAACAGTAGTGATGACGATAACCAACATTGCCGCTCGTTTGTGGTGTGCCCTTGTCTCCTCTGATCCATACCGCAGCCCTCTACAGAGGGCTGACATGTCCCCCCTCTGAGATACGGACTCTCTGGTTTAGAGAGGTCACGGTCAGAGCACTGGTGAAGAGGTAGAGCCTATGTTGGAGTCCACACAGCCTGACTCTAAGCCCTTACTCCTAAACTCTGGAAAGGCAGTCTGAGCAACTTGCTACCTAACCACTACTCTCCTCTAGGTTCACCTGGGGGGCAAGTTAGAGAAGCAAAAGTCAAAACTAAATAGTCAAATGCACTAACCTAGCTGCTCAAAAAAATCACCTTCCTTGGAAGGAAACTCCGTGTGCTGACCTGGGATTTTACGTGGGTCTTGATGAATGGAGGCCATGAGAAATGATTTCTGTGTGTTTCCATACTCTTCACGGAGACTGGGTGCTTCCTGTCACCCAATGCCTCTTCTGTAAGGTCCTCCTGATGGACATTTCTTTTTTAAAAGTTTCCCTTGAGGAAGACAAGAGCTCTGTCCTCCTTTTTGCCGTAGCTACTAAGACTTTAAAAAAAAAGTTTAGCGTAATCATGGAAAAAGTCAGAAAAACCCAAACTGAGGAACATTCTAGAAAAAAACGCCTGACCAGCCCTCTTCATAGTGGTTGAGATCATCAGAAGCAAAAAACATCTGAGAAACTGTCACAGTCTAAGGTAACCTAAGGAGACATGACCACTAATGTGGTGTCCTGGATGAGGTGCTGGGACAGACAAAGCACCGTGGAGAAGATTGACGGAACCAAGTAAAGTGTGGATGTTAGTAATAATAACACATCAGTGTTCTCTGGTGGCCTAGTGGCTCGGGCTCAGGTTTGATTCCTAGCCACCGAAGTTTCATGTGCCCCAGGCAAGGCCAAATAATAATAACAATAATAATAATATATATCAATGTTGGTTCATTAGTTGTGACAAATGTACTATGGTAATGTAAGATGTTAATAATAGGGAAAACTATTATTGTGGGAGACACAAGAATGCTGTACTATCTTTGCAACCTTTCTGTAACTCATTTTGACATTTTTTCCTTTTTTGTATAATTTTTAAATTTGTACTCCATTTACAGTTATTACAAAATATCAAGCATATTCCCCATGTGGTATAATATATTCTTGTGGTCTCTTCTACATCTCCTGTAACGCTAAAACTAATCTAAAATTCAATGCTTATTTTAAAACATCACGTTTATCTTTTTCTCTTTTTTTAAATTTTCTTGTTATGGTTGATTTACAATGTTGTGCCACTTTCTGCTGTACGGCAAAGTGACCCAGTCGTACATATATATATACATTATTTTTTTCATATCATTCCTCATCATGTTCTATCCCATGAGATTGGACACAGTTCCATGTGCTGCACAGCAGGACCTCATTATCTGTCCACCCTAAATGTAATAGTTTGTATCTCCTAACCCCAAACTCCCAGTCCATCCCACTCCCTTCCCCCTCCCCCTTGGCAACCACAAGTCTGTTCTCCATGTCTGTGAGTCTGTAAAACATCATGTTTAATCAGAAGCAACTTCCATGTTTCCAGGTAGGAAAATACAAATGCAGTAAAGATGTCAATTCTTCTCAAATTAATGTTTAAAATGAATGCAATTCTAATCAAAGGTAATATTATTTTAGAAATGATGAAATTAGAATGCAACTAGGAGTTGTGGCTCAGTGGAAACGAATCTGTCTAGTATCCATGAGGACTCAGGTTTGATCCAAGGCCTTGCTCAGTGGGTTAAGGATCCGACGTTGCTATGACATGTGGTGTAGGTTGCAGACAAGGCTTGGATCCTGTGTTGCTGTGACTGTGGTGTAGCCAGCAGCCACAGCTCTGATTCGACCCCTAGCCTGGGAACCTCCATATGCCTCAGGTGCGGCCCTAAAAAGACAAAAAAAAAAAAAAATAGGATGCAACTAGAGATTCTCATACTAAGTGAAGTTAGAAAGAGAAAGACAAATACTGTATGATATCACTTATATGTGGAATCTAAAATACGGCACAAACGAACCTATCTACAAAACAGAAACAGACCCATGGACATAGAGAACAGATATGTGGTTGCCAAAGGGAAGAGGGGAGGAAGTGGGATGGAGGAGGAGTTTGGGGTTGGTGGGATGCAAACTGCTCCATTGAGAGTGGATAAGAAATGAGGTCCTGGGAGTTCCCGTTGTGGCTCAGTAGTTAACGAACCCTACTAGTATCTATGAGGACACAGATTTGATCTCCAGCTTCACTCAGTGGGTTAAGGATCCAGTGTTTCCATGAGCTGTGGTGTTGGTCACAGATGTGGCTCAGATCTGGCATTGCTGTGGCTGTGGCGTAGGCCGGCAGCTGTAAGTCCTATTCAACCCCTAGCCTGGGAACTTCCATATGTCACAGATGTGGCCCCAAAAAGATGAAAGAAAGAAAGAAAGAAAGAAAGAAAGAAAGAAAGAAAGAAAGAAAGAAAGAAAGAAAGAAAGAAAGAAAAGAAAAGAAAAGAAAAGAAAAGAAAAGAAAAGAAAAGAAAAGAAAAGAAAAGAAAAGAAAAGAAAAGAAAAGAAAAGAAAAGAAAAGAAAAGAAAAGAAAAGGAAGAGGTCTTACTGTATAGCACAGGGAACTATATCCAATCTCTTGGGATAGAACATGACAGAAGATGGTGTGAAAAGAAGCATATGTATATATGTATGACTGGGTCACTATATGGTGTACAGCAGAAATTGACACAACACTGTAAATCAACTATATTCTAGTAAAAATAAAAATAAATAACTTTAAAAAATTACTCCAGAGCTTATTTATAGAAATAATCAGAGAGATAATAGCCAAGAAAATATTTCTTTAAAAATCAGTGCAGGTAGACTCATCTCAACAGATATTGAAGTATTTTATAAAACTACAAAATATTTAAAATACAAGCATAGGAAAAGACATAGAGATTAATAGAACCAAAGAGTCAACCAAGAAACAAAGAATGTACAGTTTATTCTAAAATAATTAATTGATAAGTAGTAACTTTTAAAATCCCAAGTTAATTTCATTTAAATTCAAAAGGTAAAATTTAAACATTATTAACAATTTAAAAGTTGGGAAAATACAGATAATTTATCTTATGGTGGGCTTTTCAGTGTACAAGCACAAGCAAGAGCAATAAGGAAAAATACAACCACCAATGAAAACAAAATTAAATAGTACAAGAAAAACTGGGAAAACATACATTTACAACCTGCATGACCAGTAAAGGATGCATAATCTTAATATATTAAAGAAGTCCATATGGAGATGAGCAAATTACTCGAAACAGGAATAAAATCATGAACAGGAAATTCGCTCATGAATTAATAAATGCCAATAAAGACATCCAAAAAATTTTCAACACCAATAATCAAAGAAGTAAAGTTAAAGCAATGAGTTTGCCTACCAGGTTGGCAAACAATGAACTAATAAAAGGAATGATAACATTCAGGGTTGACAAAGGTGTGTGGAAATGAACACCGTCACACCATGCTCGTGGGAGTTAAAACTGGGACACTTTCAGGTGGCACGTTGGCAATGGTTAATAGCAATAATAACAGTGATAATAGCCAAGCGCTCTGTGCTCACTGGGGGCCAGGCCATGATCTAAGGGTTTACCGTGTATTGAGTCACATGTGTCTCATAGCAACTTGATAAATGAGGTCCTGTTATTATCCACATTCACCAGGGAGGAAACTGCAGTCCCGTGAGATCCCCCAAGGCCATTCATCTGGAAGAGCTGGGAGTCAGTCCTAAGTGGTCTGACTCCAGAACCTGTGTCCCCACCTGCGATGGATGTGCCGTAACCCCAGGATCCTGCTTCTAGGAAGTCACCCTAAGAAAACAATTGGCAACATTTCCAAACTTAGATGTACAAGGATGTTTAGTGCAACAATTTTAAGAAATCAAGGGAAAAAGCAATAATGTAAATTACAGCAGTAGAAAACAGAGTCAATGAATTGAGGTATTTCTACCCAAGGGGGTATTTATTATTTAGTCACTAAAACGTGCTTTAGAAAAATAATGACAATTATTGTTAGGTGAAAAAAGTAGGCTTTACAATTACAAACATTCAACTATACACTCTAAAGTAATGCCAACGTAATTTAGGCCATAGATTATTTTTTTTTATTATGGATGTTTTCTCTATTTCACAAAAGTTCTAAGAAAGCATGCATATTTGTTATAATAGAAAGTTATGTACTTTGTTCCTTACTTTAAAATGATTTTTTTTTAAAAACTATTCTTTTTGATTCCTATCTTTGATGTGTCTTCCTTTCCTTCTTCCTGACTTTCTATTTCTATTTCATAAAATTTATAACTTAGGCACCCTTTGCCATGGGTTGAAGAACCGTATATTAGTAAACAAATGGACAAAATACAATGCAATAAGAGACCCTTGACTAAGGCATTTTAGGGCACAGGAGATGACAGCTTATCACAAACACAAAATTAGTGAATTCAGTGTTAACATGTGAAGACCCTTTAGCTGCCCCCACACACTTGTGTTTCTCAGACCTTCAAGCACAAGTCCAAGGAACAGAAATTCAGGACTGAGTGCATGGGATCAGTCCCCAGCCTCACACAGGACAAGGGCCTGGCATTAGCCTACGGAGCATCCTTTCAAACTTCTGGCACACACTGTGGAGGGAGCTGGAATGTTGGGGGTGGTTACCCTCACAGCTTGTGAAAATTGGCACCCTGTATAGTGCTCTGTCTGATCCCTAGATCCTTGCAGGCCAAGACCACCAGCAGCCCGGGTGAAGTGCTGCAGTGGGATAGTCATAAGCAACAGGTCTCCTAAGCCTTCTGATCCAGAGTGTTATCCAACTTTCCCAGTAGTGGAGCCTTTATTCCTGCCAGCATGTCCCTCGAGGCATACAGCACCCTTGGGTCTATCAAACACATCCATGCCCTCTCTCTCTTTCCATCCTGGGAGCAGCCTGCCTGGTGCCACTGCAACTGATCCTTATGGCCATGTTCTCTGCTGCCTCCCCAGCAACCAGAAAAGTGCCCGTCTGTGTGCACTGAATAGCAATGGACAGGCCATCTTCTGGACATTAACAGCAACATGCATCATATATTCTTCTCCGTTAAATGAAAATATCAGTACCTACTCCTTAGGGTTATTGTGGAGATAAAATCAGGTCCTGCTGTAAAACCCTTATGGAGATGGGTGACATGCTGTATAAGGTAAATGACAGTATCTCAAGAACCAATGAATTAGCTATAATTTTCTGTCTTAATATCATCTTACACACTGAATTGGCATTCAAAAATAATTTTTCTTGTTTTTATTACAATTTTTACTGAATTTCCACAAGCTATTCTTTGTCTATTGCTATTTCAGTTATTTTTATGATTTTATTATTTCTTTTGTTCACAACTATTTCTGGTTTAATTTCTCTTTTTTATATTTTTAAGTTGGGTGTTTATTAGTTTTGCTTTCTTCTTTTCTAATATAAGCACAGGGCATTATATGTTTCTTTCCAAGTCTTGTTTAGATGTACCCAACAAATTTCTATTGTAAAAATCTTGGGTTTTTTTTTTTTAATATTCTGTGTAATTCCTTCTTTGACCTAACTTTCAAACATTTGGGTTTTCAATGTATCATTTGATAATTGATTTTGAATATATTTCCATTGTAGCCAGACAAATTCTATTATGATGTACATTTATTTATACATACTGAGAATTATTGCATACTGAGAATTATTAAATGTCACGTGGGCCCTTTAAAACAATGTCTACTTTGAAGTAGTTGGATATAATATTTCTATAAATATCAATTATTCAGATTGGTTTACAATGTTGTTAAAGTCTTCTATGTATTTACTAAAAATTACTGTTGTTTATTTGTTTTACCAATCACTGAGAAAGGGGCTTTGAAATCTGCCCATGTCATGGATTTGTCTATATCTTTATTTCATTCTGTAAATTTTTTATCACATATTTTGAAGCTCTGTTATTAAATACATGAATATTTAAAAAAAAAAAAAGAAAGCACCAATGAATTAAAGTATGAATGGCACCCCTCTTGCCTCAAATCAGAGGAGTGGCTGCCTACCGAGGTCCAGAGACCTAGGGTCCTGATGTGCAGGAAACTTTGCAGGGTGGGGTGGGGCTGTACCCCATTTCACCATTGTCCCCTCCACCCATTCATTATTACAGCTGAGCAGTTAAGAAATTCCTTTTTCTTGTCGCTGAAACTTCAGAAGAAAGGCAGCACCTGAGGGGCCAGGTTGCCACACTCCCCTGCTGAGCTTTGTTGGCAGAGTCAGGCATGTCCTGGGAGCAGCTTTTCCAGAACTGTGATGGATTTATGCCGCTCTAGCTTTTCCCCTGTGAAGAGAGCCACAGGCTCCTGGTCCATCCCTCTGCAAACCCTGGAGGTCTCCCATGCTGCCTCTGAAGATTTGCTGGCAATCTGGGTCTCCCCGCACCCCTCCTCCCTAGCAGGACATCAGGTCATCACCTCAGACACAAAACGGCCCCCATGGGGCTGTTTTACCACAGAACCAGGCGTCCCTGGGCACAGCTGCTTTCTGCAGCTACATGAAGTGATGCTCCATCAGAGAATATGGCACACCGGGGAGCCCTGGGGGGTGCAGGGCTTCAAGTGAACAATGCAGCGAACTTCAAGTGAACACACACACACACACACACACTCTGCAGTTCAAAGCTACTTCCTCGGCCTCCTTGAGCCTTCATTTACTCAGCTGCACCATGGGAGTAACAACAATGCCAAAATCACAAGTTAATTTACAGATTAATTGAAATAACACTGTGACTACTGGTCAGGGCAAAGGAATTCAATGATTTATTTGTTTGCTCCAGATGACAACGGAGCCAGTCAAATGCGGTCATCATGACAAGGGCCACCTTTTAACATCTCCCAGGGACACTGCCAACCCCAGCCTGGAACCGTCCCTGCTGTGCCTTCCCTCCAACAAGCCCACCCCTACTTCCAGGCAGCTCAGCTTTCCCTCGGGATAATAAAAGTTGAACAAACAGCTTAGAAAACGAATATATTACCAGGCTTCTTTCCTTTCTAAAAACCCTTTGGTGTCGGCTTATATGCTTTAAGATTAAAAGTCAATACTCCTCAGCACCGTTTTCAGCTCCCCTGCTGAGGCAACGCCTTGATGCCTTACCTCCGCTCTGGGCATGCGCCAAACGTTCTGTCCTTTCAAACCCAGGAGGGCTTGCCGGTGCCCTGCTGCGTTACAGCTGCGCCTTCGCACACGCCCTTCCTCTGCCTTGAATTCCTGCTCCACCCTTTTGTCCCTTTAACACATTCTGAAGGATGTGAGCTCTAGGAAGACCTAGCCGCACTGTGTCCCTTTAGGGTCCCTGTGTATTAACCTGTAGTGCAATTAACCAGCTACTTGTCTGTCCTCCGTGCTTCCATGTCAGCTCCTGCAGGGGCTGTATCGTCTCCATCTCTGTATCTCCAGCTTCTCTCCCAGAGGAAATGTTCAATGAATAAGTGAATGCCATTTCCTTCTTGCTCCTGCAGAGCTTCAGAAAAAGAAGGGAGGGAGGGAGGGAGGAAGGGAATTCATTTTCTGGTTCACCTCCACTCCCACATCTCAAACCCTCTGACCTCTCTGCAAGTCCCCGGTACAGAGCTCCCCTCAGTCACCTCTTTCCCTGGCATCCAGCATTAACTCAATTCCCCACCCATCAGCTTCTGCTCTGTCACAAATGAGAATTTATATGCACCCACATTTGCATTTAACTATATTTGCATTTATCTTCTCTGTAGGCAAACATTGGGGTGGGTGTTAATCTCAGCCGGTCCCCTCACAGGGTAAGAACGTGCTCTGTGGCTACAGTATAGAATCAGAAAGATTGGTCAGTCAAGGTTGAACCCACAATTTCATACGGTTTTGTTAAGACAAATGAAAGAAATGCCCCAGAAATGAGCTGCATCACAGTCTGAGGGCAGTAAGGGTAACAGTGGTAGTAATGATAATTCTGGAGCCCCCATAATCACCAATAAACCCTAGAATGATGCTAACTGAGAGAATGTTTTTACATGCTGAGTTTATGCAGACTAAGGACTCAACATTCATGCCTGTATAACAGATCTGCCACTTGCAATTGGGAGACTCAGAGTAATGACATATACCACATCATACACATCGCAGTGATTAAATGAGTTACACATAAATATTTCATACACCTCCCAAAAATCTGACCCACCCCACCCCCAAAGTTAATCTGAACCTGAGGTTATTAGCTCTAACCACTGGGGTCAACTACTTCAGAGCTGCCATATGGGTCAAGCTGCCCAAGGAAGTAGAACTAAAACCTTCAGGCGGGAGGAACAGGAGGCAGCTCATTATATCTGCTCATTATAATTATGTGTTACTAATAAAGCCTTTAAAATGATAAGTGCAGCAATTTTACTTCTTCTCTACCCTTGAGAACCTCCAATGCAGGTGTATAAGCAGAGGTATATAAAAATACCCATAGAAGCCTTATTTGCAATAATGAAGATTAGAGCAGTCAATGCGTGCATCCATTTAGGAATGGTTCCATTGACTGTGGCAGAGCCAGCCTGTAAATTACTAAGGAATACTGTCAAGCAATAATGCGACTTTCTACCTATCAGCAGTATGGTTGGGGCACTGTTCTAAGTGCTTACATAAATTAACTCATTTAATCCTCACAAGGACTTTATGGGTATAAAGATACTATAATCCCAATTAACAAAAGGAGGAAACTGAAGACTCAGGGAGTTTAATCATTTAGATCGTGCAAATAGCAAGTGACAAAGCTATGATTTGAATCCAGACAGTCTGGCTCCAGAGTCCATCCTCTTAACCATTCCACAATGTATTGTTGAGTGAAAAAAAAACCAAGAGGCAGAAAGACACATAAAGTAAGCTATTCACGTAAAATGTACACACAGTACAATACTGTGTTATTTCTAAATACGTACAAATGGCAAGAAATGATCTACAAAAAAAATCATTCCTAGTTATAACACTGGTTGTCTGGGCAAAGGCAGCAAGGATTTAGGCATAAGGATTGGGAAGGATGACCAGGTAGAATAGCATCCTGATCTAAAATGTCTTAAATTTTGGAGTTCCCATGGTGGCTCAGCAGAAACGAACCTGACCAGTATCCATGAGGACGCAAGTTCAATCCCTGGCCTTGCTCAGTGGGTTAAGAATCCGGCATTGCCCGTGAGCTGTGGTGTAGGTCACAGATGCAGCTTGGATCCCACGTTGCAGTGGCTGTGGCGTAGGCCGGGGGCTACAGCTCTGATTAGACCCCTAGCCTGGGAACTTCCATAAGCCACAGGTGCAGCCCTAAAAAGAGGGAAAAAAAGGGAGTTCCCATCGTGGCTCAGTGGTTAATGAATCTGACTAGGAACCATGAGGTTGTGGGTTTGATCCCTGGCCTTGTTCAGTGGGTTAAGGATCCCAAGTTGCCGTGAGCTGTGGTGTAGGTCACAGACATGGCTCGGATCCTGTGTTGCTGTGGCTCTGGCGTAGGCTGGTGGCTACAGCTCTGATTCAACCCCTAGCCTGGGAACCTCCATATGCCATGCAGGAGTGGCCCAAGAAATGGCAAAAAGACAACAACAAAAAAAAAAACATAAATTAAATGTCTCAAATTTTTAAAAGACAATGCATTTCATCATGGTAATCAGAAACATAAAATAAAAGTAGCCAGAAGGAACCAGCTACTTCAGGATTAAATGAGTTCCCTAATACCCAAAGGATTGAGTATACCTTAAATTGCTCCTCTTAAGGGATTCTATAGCAAGGATCCAAGCATCAGTGGGTGACTGGCAAGTAAACTCAACATACTCCAAATTCCTCACCATCTTTAATCATCAAACGTCTCACCCTTCCATGAAAAACACTGCTTACATTTACCCAAAAGTAATTATAATTTCTTTTTTAATTCTGTCCATTTTTTTAACACTTGCTACAAATACGAAGTAACTTTAACTATTCTTCTGTAGCTTTTTGATCATTTGAAGATGGCTATTCCTCATCCCTAAGTCTTCTCTCCTCCATGCTATTCGTGGCGGTGGTGGTGGTGAGAATGAGCAGCAATAGCGATGGTGGTGGCAGTGGCGGTGAGGAAGAGAATGAACTGTGGGAATAAATTTAGGTAGCAGTGCTGGGGGTAAGGATGGTAGTTGTGGGCATGGTGGATACGGCGATAATGGTGGAGGTGATAATCTAGAATTGACAGTGATGGAGGTGATGGTGCCGACGACAGTGGTATTAGGGATAAAAGTGGTAGATATGGGAGGTCCCGTTGTGGCTCAGCATAAACCAGTCTGACTTGCATCCATGAGGACGAAGGTTTGATTCCTGGCCTCGCTCAGTGGGTTAAGGATCCGGCGTTGCCTTGAGCTATGGTGTGGGTCATAGACACGGCAGCTAGGATCCCGTCTTGCTGTGGCTGTGGCATAACCAGTGGCTATAGCTCCCATTCAACCCCTAACCTGGGAACCTCCATATGCTGTGGGTGCAGCACCTCCCCCCCAAAAAAAGACAAAAAAATATAGTTGATGTGACAGTGTGTTGGCAGAGGTGGCGACAGTGGGAATGATGAAGGTGAGAGAGGTGGTGGAAGCGGTAGTGATGGTGAGAATGAGTGGAGGTGGCAGCGGCAGTGCTTGTAATTATGGTGGTGATGGTGTTAGCGGATAGAGGTGGTAGTGGCGACGGTGAGAATTTGTAAAGGTAGCAGTGGTAGTAGTGGCGATAGCCGTAATGATGATGCTGCTGTAGCAGATGATAACATATAGTGCTGGGCCTTTGATGTAATATTGGAAATAATGGCAATTAAAGACATGGGGGCAATGGTGCTGGAGATGTAATATTGGAAATAATGGCAATTAAAGACATGGGGCAACAGAGGTGTTTAACTAAAACTAGGCAAAGTGCAGAGTTCTCCTGCGGCACAGTGGGTTAAGGATCACAGCCAAAACAAATAAAAATAAAATTGAAAAAAAATAAAGGCCGCTTGCAAAAAGCAACTCTAGACCTGATTACCTGACTACGGAGACCAGAGTCCCTCCCCTATTTTTGCTGCTGGCTTTGGGCAGGACAAACAGAGGGAAGGGTATGTGAACTGGAATGAGAGCAGCACATAGGATGATGCTTCCCAGACAGGGTGGTGTATAGGACTTGACTTTCCCCCCACCAGCCATGGCAGTTTGTGCTGGATCTCAGCCTCCCACGTCTATTCCATTTGGAGTGTGTCCATGATGGCAATTTCCCATGTGCAGTTGAGAGAAGGAAGAAATGGGAAGAGAGTAAGCTAAGGTGGCCAAGTTAGGCTCTTAGAGTCTCCCGGAGCCCACCCTGGGCAAGCCATGGCCAGACCTGCTGGAGCCTGGTCCTGCCAACTGCATTTCCCATGCGGAGAGGTCAACAAGCAGGAGTGTGAGGCCACATTCCAGGCACCAGGCCCCACCAGCCACACCTGGCCCCACACCCCACAGACACTGAGGGACACTCAGCTTGATCTGCCACACAGAGCAAGGTGAGCAATTAGGCTCAGGAATCAGAAACAAAATGTTTTAAAGAAAAACAAATCACTGTGCCCATAACAGCCTGTCCAAACAGAGTAACCACAACAACCCTGGCATCTCTGGAATTCACTGGCATTTCTGAGACTCATCCCAGGAAAAACAACAGTGAAGTCAGACTTGAACCCGGTCCATTCCAAATGAAGCACCTCAGCTAGCTCACATTTAATTCCTTGGGGGCTTAGGCACAATGAAGAGCAATGAATATCACTCTGCTCTCATTTCTTTCTGGCGCTTTCATCTCATCCTCTGGATCTTATTGAGTTACCAAGACTTGACACTATGGGGAGTTCCCATAATGGCACAACATAAATAAATCCAACTAGTATCCATGGGGATGCAGGATTGATCCCTGGCCTTGCTCAGTGAATAAGTGATCTGGCGTTGCCATGAGCTGTGGTGTAGTTTGCAGACTCAACTTGGATCCCCCCGTTGCTATGGTTGTGGCGTAGGCAGGCAGGTGTAGCTCCGATTGGACCCCTAGCCTGGGAACTTCCATATGCCACGAGTTCGGCCCTAAAAAAACTTGACACTATGGTGAGCAAGGCTCAGGATAAAGTGTGACATCCATATATCCTGTCTGCAGCCAAGTATTAAGTGGTGATGACAATGATGCTGATGGTGGTACTTCCATTAAAGACTCCCAACCAGGGCTGGATGACCTGCTCACCAGGACAAGCTCATCTTCCAATGAAAAAACGTCCTCCTAGGGCCACAAATTCCAAGCATCTCCTAAAATTACTACTAGTGCCTTTTATTCTTCCTCTTATTTATCAAAAATCAATTACCTACTCCTTAATGGGTATAAACACCTTGGTTGTTTTGTTTAACCCACGTATATAGGGCACCGCTGCATGACAGACACTGGGCTAAGTACGGAGGTTCAACAATCAGTAAGTTTTAACTCCACCTTTTAGGAGCTCTCAGTCCAGGAAAGGAGAAAGACACTATTAGCACATAATGTAAACACAATACGGAAAGCGTCTTCTTATTAATAATAATAAGCTCATAATACTTTAGGGCCTCAGAAAGGGGGCACATAACACAGCGTTAGAAGAAGCTTCATGGAATGGGTAATATCTGACTCGGCTGAGAACTCCTATTCCATCCAATGCAAAGCAAAGTTGACGCGAGGTCCCAAAGCCTGGGTGTCTCCTACTAAAGGAAACCACCAGAGTCCCCCCAAGGGTCATTGTGTTCTGGGTTTCTCAGAGATCTCTGCCTGGAAGGGTGTGTGTGTGTGTGTGTGTGTTTGTGTGTGTGTGTGTGTGTGTGTGTGTGGGTGTGGGTGTGGGTGGGTGTGGGTGGGTGTGTGTGCGCGCGCGCGCGCGCACTCGTGCGCACCCGCGTGCGTATGCATTTTGTTCCTATCTAGAACAATGAGTGATAGCTAGACAGCTCCCAGAAAATATTAGCTGAAGCTGATGTTGATGCAGAATTTTTATCACACAGGATGGCAAAGTTTGAAAAGCTTGGGCTTTGGAGGTAGACAGACCTGCCTGTAATCCCCTGACTCAGTGACTTTTTGAGTGTGTGACCTTGGACCTCACACCTTTATGCTCCTCAGACCTCGCTTTTGTCATCTATAGAATGTAATAGTCTCACAGGGTGTGGTGAGGTTTAAATTAAGAACACAATTTTAACACATTGTCACATACTATGTGCCCAGCAAAGGTCAGAATAGTATTAAGCACTGAATAAGTGACTCAGAGAATATGGGAGAGAACTGGACAAAGGGACAGACTGGGCAGACCTCCAGTCCAACGTCAACCTTAGGGAAGGCAAACGCTGTAGAGAAAATCTGCTCCTGAAAGATTGCCCTTGACCACTTATCCACGGCCAACCCCTCAATGACACCTGACATTTCACTGGAAGAGCTTTACCCTTTCAGCTATAATTCTGCCCCTCTAAACTCTGTGTCCCCCAGATAAAGACCCATCTTAAACTAGTAACAGATGTCTACACTCTGATTTTTTTTTTTTTTTTTTTTTTGCTTTTTAGGGCCGCACACATGGCATATGTAAATTCCCAGGCTAGAGGTCAAATCAGAGCTGCAGCTGCTGGCCTATGCCACAACTACAGCAACATGGGCTCTGAGCCACATCTGCGACCTACACTGCAGTTCATGGATCCTTAACCCACTGAGTGAGACCAGGGATTGAACTCACTAGTCAGGTTCATTACTGCTGAGCCACAACAGGAACTCCCTCCACCCTGATTTAAATGAATTTAGAGCTTTTCCTTAATGTTCAACCAATATTTAATCGAACACCTACTATTTTCCAATAGCTTTCCCAAATAATAGATCTTGCTTAACCCTCACCACAACCTCAAAACATAGGCAATCAAACCCATTTGACACACCAAGACACGGGTTCAGAAAGGTTCAGTCTCATTACATGTGGTCCCACAGCTAGCAAGTGATAAAACCAAGATGCTGCCTCATGTCTCCTGACACCAATTCGGTCCCCAAAGTCTCACCACAACCCAGGGGTCATTTTAGAGAATGATTTGGAGGCAGAATAGAAGAGGCTGGGGGCACTAGTGGTAGGATGAGTGGTATCAGGTCCAGGGATCTGCTTCGGCAAAGGAAAGAGATGGACCTGCCCTCACACTTCCGACCCTTCCCCCTGCCCTTGGCTGAACGTGGGAGCAGGACTCCTTCAGCACAGGCTGCATAACCCTGGAGGACGCTGGAACCCTCCAAACGGAAATAGCAAGGACCATGCTGTAACCTAGGGCTTCTGAAACCTCAGGAATTCACATATGTCCTTCATAGGTTTTCCCTTATCCAGGAACCACTTGCATTATCAATATTTTTCTCTTGGTCAACTCACTATGTTCACTTAGCCAAATTTATCTTGAAAGGTATATGACTGTGTATTACTTTTCTTTTTCCTCATGTTAAGCAATGATATCCATGAAAGTCATAAATCAGAAGTGCTTCTTCCTAATAAACTCTAAAAGTAGTGCATGACTACAAATACTTCTGGAAAATTATCAAATGTTATGTAAATATCACCTCTGCATTCTATTCTTGGCATGAAGAGATGATTAAAATAAAATCTGACTTTGCTAATCTATCCAAATTAGCAAATGAGTGAAAATATTAAGCCCATTAAGGAGTTCCTGTTGTGGTGCAGCAGAAATGAATCCAACTAGGAACCATGACGTTGTGGGTTTGATCCCTGGCTTCACTCAGTGGGTTAAGCATCTGGCATTGCCGTGCACTGTGGTGTAGGTCGCAGAGGTGGCTCGGATTGGATCCTGCATTGCTGTGGCTCTGGTGTAGGCTGGCAGCTACAGCTCCGATTTGACCCCTAGCCTGGGAACCTCCATATGCCTTGGGTGCGGCCCTAAAAAGAAAAAAAAAAGAGAGAGCCCATTAAGATCTTTTGGAAGGTCAAAATTAACAGTTTAATAGCATTTTATTCATTCCCCTTACAAATTATCACCCCATCGTATATTTTCACCTGTATAATTAATGTTTTCTACTTCTTTCCACGGTCTTCAGACATAAACAGGTCACTTTTTTTTTGAAGAGAGGGAGGAGAGGGAGTGGGGAAACTTCGCATTTGCTCTTCATTCTCAAGCGCTCAAAGAAGTGGTTTATATTCCCAGATTGCATTTGCTAATCTTTTCCCTCAATTAAAATGGTCAGGGTTAGAATTTGGTTTTCTCCTACGCTAACCCAGTAATTGTGAGGTTGGTATTATTTTATACCCTGTTTTAAGGTTGAGGTCAAGTGACTTGCTCCAAATTCCAAGATAAATAAGAAAAGAACTCGGGATCCAAACACACAGTCTAGCACACAAACTTCAGTGTTTTCCTAAGAGGCAAAAAAAGCAGTGCATAGCTATTAAATTAAGGAGGGTGGGGAGTTTCTGTGCGGCTCAGCGAGCTAAGGATCCAGTATTATCCCTGCGGTGGCTTGGGTCACTGCTGTGGTGCAGGTTCGATCCCTGGCCTGGGAATTTTGCCCTGCCGTGGGTGTGGCAACAAAACAACAAAAAAAAGGAGGATGTGTGATTCATCAGTTTGCAAGCACACCTCACTTTATGCAACATTTCTGTAATCTAGATAGGATCCAGTGAGGATTAAAAGAGTAAAACATCCCAATGAATCATAGCAATGAAATACATGAATAACTTAATCAGATCTTAAGTCTATTAGTAGATTAATATATTAGCCTAGTAATATATATTAATCTGATTGATAGGGAAATCACATCAATAAATCAGAAGCCTGTTCTGACATCAACTTTCAAACTTCTAAAATGATATAATATCAATTATCTCCCTCCTTGCGGGATAAATAGACCTTACAATTTTGGGGAGTGACCAGAATTAGCTCAGAAAACCCAAAGTTGGATGGAGAAAGTCATTCTGACCAGACTCAAAACAGCATTGTTAATTCTTCTGTCCCTTTTTTCCTTCCCTCCATTCTCTACTTCATTCTTTATTTATTTTTTTTTTCTTCTCTTTCAATAAACCCTGACTTAGGGCCTGGTGTATCTACAGGCTGCAGATTTACTAGGAGCTGCAATGCCATCCCTGCCCGTAAGGAGCAAACCACCTCATTGGGGAGGTGAAAATAAGACGAAGACGTGTACGCTCCCCACCCAAGCTGAAGCACCTACTCTCCCAGCCCCTGTGTGGGCAGCTATGGAGCAGTTCATTCATTCCCCTGTGCATTCTACGCGCATCCCCTGCGGGCTGTGCCAGGCTTTGTGCTAAAGCCCTGAGGTGTAGGACAGTGAACAAGACCTGACACCCCCTCCAAGGAGACCTCAGCCGAGTGGGAGACAGGACGACTGCTCTGCAAGGAGACGTGCTCTCTCCATCAGACTGCGGTGTTGGAGACGCTTTCCTGGAGGAGGGACGGCGGAAGAGTGGTGAACGGAAAATAGAAGCTGGACAGACTGAGGAAAGGGGGCCCTCCCAGACACGGGGGGGAAAGCACAGGAAAACAATACGAAGGCATCAAACGCAGCCTGGCTCGGGGGGGAGGGGTCGCTGAGTTTGTCTGCAGCAAAATGCTTCTCCAGGGCAAAAGTTAGAGGTGGGCAGAAAGCGAACCACAAAAGGCCCTTTGAACTAAAAAATTGGGGCTTCATCCTGATGTAGAGGATCTGAAGGTTTTTAGCAGAAGAATGATGTAACAGGGCAAATTCGCTGCCCCGGCTAGAGACACAGATCATGACGAATGATGTGGGTCAGCTCCACACACCGTAAAGTTGTACCCACCGAGGGCTGGCTGACAAGTGAGGGTCAGAGAGCAGGCCCAGGGCCATGGAGAAGCGCCCACCATCCGGTCTGCCTCCCCAAGAGAGACGAAACATGTTCTGCAAGAAAGAGGAGATGAGGTGTGAGGCGAGGAGACAGACACACAGACACACATGGACCCATGTCCACACACCACCTGCATAAACACACATACACACATGTCCACACACCACACATACACACATGTCCACACACCACACATATACATACACATGAAGGCAATGCGAGAGCCAAAGCCCCAATCTGGAGAAACCTAGCTTGTTTTCTCTGCTTTCCAACCCCACCGCAAACTGACCTCTCCTGGGAGTTCCCGTTGTGGCTCAGGGGGTTAAGGACCTGATGTCCTCTCTGTGAGGATTCGGGTTGGATCCCTGGCCTCGCTCAGTGGATGAAGGATCCAGTGTTGCAGCAAGCTATGGCGTAGATCGCAGGTGCCGCTCAGATCGGGTGTTGCCATGACTGTAGTGTAGACCTCAGTTGCTCCCATTCGACCCAGAGCCCTGGAACTCCTACGTGCCATGGTTGTAAAAAGAAAAGAAAAAAAAATTACCTCTTCCAAGAAGGGTTTTCCACCCGCTTCTTTTCTCTGCATCCCTACCCGCACCCCTCGACTCCCACAATTGGCTTCTATTGCTCTCAAGCATCCTAAGCGACTTCTTTTCCAAATGCCCCACTAAACTGCAGACTCCGTCTCTGGCCTTTCCACGTACCTTGTCACACACGCACTAAAAGATGTCCCTTCAGACCACACAATCCCAAGGGAATGAGTGGCCCAGAAGCCTTGTGAAGAGAAGACGACATTGAAGGAGACAAGACATCTGGGGAAAAATAATGATTCTGTGGAGTTAGAGTCTTGGGGAACTGAGGCACTAGATCCTGCATGAGGAGAGACGGGAGACAAGAAGCAAGCGGGGAGGGCCCCCCACACAACAAACCTTTCTCCTTAGCTCCTGGCAGCCACTTTGTGCATATAAAGCCCCCCACCCCAATCACAGAGACAAGCGAGACCCAATGACATTCAGTAATGAGTTCTCCAGGGTACAGAGGTCCCGGGACATTAGGAAGGTCTAAGTGGGAAGACTCAGAGTGGGCAGCGAAGCACAGCCACCAAAACAAATGGTTACAAGACCAGGGAGGGGGAGTTCCCATCATGGTGCAGCAGAAATAAACCCAACTAGGATCCATGAGGATGCGGGTTCCATCCCTGGCCTCGCTCAGTGGGTTAAGGATCTGGCATTGCCGTAAGCTGTGGTGTAGGTCACAGACGCGGCTCGGATCCTGCACTGCTGTGGCTGTGGGGTAGGCCAGCAGCTGCAGCTCCGATTCGACCCCTAGCCTGGGAACCTCCATATGCTGCGGGTGCACCCCTAAAAAGACAAAAATAAATGAGAGAGAGAGAGACCATGGAGGGCACCGGGGCGTGGGGGTGATAACAACATCACATGGAAAATCAGCACCCAAAACTGAGAGTTTATATAAAAGGGAAGAATAAAACGAAAAGAAAAAAAGAGCAGGATACAAAGACTCAACAAAACCTGAACATTCGAATCAGTTGTATTTGACCTCCAGAATTATAGGTGAATATTTTTCTTTTGCTTTGCTTTTCAAATTATCTGTAGTGAGGCTACTTTTCACTTTTTGGAGGTTTATTGAAGCATAGTTGATTTACAAGGTAGTGATAATGTCGCCTGTACCACAAAGCGATTCAGTTACACAGGTGCCCACATCCATCCTCTTCCAGATTCTTTTCGCACATAGATGATCACAGAACATTGGGTAGAGTTCTCTGTGCTGTACAGCAGCTCCCCATTGGCCAGTCACTCCATATACCTCAGTGTGGAGGCTACTATTTTTTTTTTCTTTGCATTTTAGAGCAGGATGACTTACTAGAGGGTAAGAAGGCCAGTTCCACCACCAGGGGATTCACTGCCAAGGAGCATTCAGGAGCCAAATTAATCCTTCCTCTGAGACCCAAACGGATAGATGCTAATTGAGGGAGGATCTAAAGAAACGCAGCCTGTCCACATGCCTTTCTTAATCCCGTGCAATTATATCCACCCTGAGTAATGATACTCTGCAAAGGTTATTCATAACATAGGCCAACTTTCCTCACCCGGCCCCCCCTGCTCTACCCATCCCTCCTCCTCCACAGTCAGTTCAGGTGGGGAAATGCTCTCGGGTCAGAAAAGTCCCCAAATGCCTCTGATTTGAGCCCAGAGCTGGCCCTCAGGGAGATGCCAGGGTTTCCATGCTCTTTTCCAAGAGGCCATGATTCTTGTCTTTCCAGCTAGTTTTATTCCCATCACTGCCTCTGACCTTCCTCATCTCTCCCTCCTCTCTGTCCAGAGAGGGGTCCTGGGGGGGCAGGCGGGGGGGAGGTGGACAGTGCCACGCCCAAATTCACAGGACATTGGTGGTAGGGCCAGGTTCCCTCATGACCCCAAGACCTCAGAAAAGATTCTCATCTCTACCCATCGGAACAGATCCAAGACTGGCAAACCTCACAGCTCCCCTTTGCTTCAGGCCCAGCCAAGAAGATGACCACTGGAAATAGGTGGTCAGGATTGCCGGAAGCCCGAGCCAAGGGATATTCTGAAAACTAAGAAGGAGGAGACAATGAGGGGATCCCGCACCTTGGATGGAAGGGGCGGAGTGGGGTGGCAGGGGAGAGTGGTTTTTCTGTCAAAAAAATAAATTAGATTCGGAGTTCCCGTCATGGTGCAGTGGTTAACGAATCTGACTAGGAACCCTGAGGTTGCAGGTTTGACCCCTGGCCTTGCTCAGTGGGTTGAGGATCCGGCGTTGCCCTGAGCTGTGGTGTGGGCCGAGGACGCGGCTCGGATCCCGCGTTGCTGTGGCTCTAGCGTAGGCTGGTGGCTGCAGCTCCAATTAGACCCCTGGCCTGGGAAGCTCCATGTGCCACCGGAGCGGCCCTAGAAAGGGAAAGAAAAAAAAAAAAAAAAAAAAGCAAAAATAAATAAACAAGTAAAGAAATAAATCAGATTCTATTTACCCTGGCTCATCTTCTTGGCTGGTCAATAAATATATATCAAATATTCGTACCAATGCCCAGCCCTGAGTTAGATGGGGATATGGAGGTTTATGAAGATCTCATCTTGCCTGGATGGTGCTTCCAGCCCAGAAGGAAAAGCCCTGGGAACCTACACAGATGTAAACAACAGTTGCACAGTCTCTCACCTTGGGCGTCTCTGAGCACCTGGATGGAACCAAACAAAGAAGCCACTAGAGACCCACCAACCAAACTGTGACCATTTCTACTCTTTAGGCAGAGGAAGGCTTGCCCCAAGTCATCCACCTAATTTCAACAGGTTCAGCTGCTAAAATAACAAGTATAGCTGCAAGGGTGAGCAAAAAATTAAGACTAACCAGAAAGCCTGAGGAACAAAGGTTTACTGGCCAAGACAGAGACTAGATTTGTATTCGGATCTTCAGTAGAAAATCCTATGAACAGTTTGTGGTAAGAGAGAAGTCACACCCAAAGGCCACTGCAGCCCAGGCAATTCCTGAAAGAAACATGTAAGTACCAACAGAGAACTCAAATGCAAAATGAAAGAGCATTCACCTTGCCTTGCATTTCAAGGACCCCAGGAAAGAAGTGCATCGGTGCCTTCACCTAAAGCAGCGCATATCTGAAAAACCGGGGTTCACATTTTAGGCCAAAGAACCCAGAAGGCTACGGGGTTTGAAATGCTTTCGCTTTGGCCTTCCTGTCATATTGATTTCCAGATTCCATTTGATTTGGGATTCCCTTAAAACAACATGGATTATCCACCCACAGATGGCTGGTCTAGGAGCCCACCCTGGGCATTCTCAGACTGTCGACCATCACCACGCACAAAAGTCCTGGGAGGGCTCCTGTGACGCTGCCTATCTCAGAGCAGGACTGGGGCCCACAGAGGCTGCTCACTGCCCCTCCCTGCTATAAAGTTTACACGTGAGCTCAGGAAGCAGGCCCTGAGCCCTCAGGCTACGGGGCAACTGCCCACCTGTGAAAGAGCCTCATGACATCAGCAGTTTATTTCCAGGCCCAGAGGCTAGAGCACCCAGGCCCAGCAGCTTCCTGGAGCATGTCTGCTCAGCTCGGAAATACTTTTACTGTCATTTGAACAACTCCCTGGTCCCACTGCCAACCCCTGGAGGTACTCTTGTCAGGAGAAACCAGAGTCCCAACCCGAATCGGCAGTAGAAGGGAGAACTGAGTTGGGAGGCCAGAGACCTGAGTTCTAGTCCTGGCCTTGCTCTGTGCCCTGGGGACGTGGCTTAGCCTCTCGGGGGTTTGGGTTCTTCATCGACCTCTACCAACGGTAGAAGCTGATTGAATGATCTCTATGGTCTTTCCACCTCCTGCCTCCCACCAATGCCTGGAACTGTCCCTAAGGAGAAGGGAGAACCTGTGAGAGCCATCTTTGTCCCCTGCCTCCAGAGGACATGAAACGGAACCTGAGTGGGGAGTCAGCCCTTCATTCTGCTCATATTGATCCCAAAAGGGAAGGTGTGTAGTGCCTGGAAAGGAACAAGAGGTAGAATCCAAAGAACTGAGTCTGAATCCTGGCTTTGGGACTTTAAGCAGACGTATGGGCCTTGATGAGCCACCTCCTCATCTAGGGAATAAGGATGACATACCCCTGAGCACACAGGACCATTGTGAGAGATGAACAAGGCACATAGGTGACAGCGGTCCTTAAAGCCCGGTGTCTGCTCCCACAGGAAGTATGCAAGCCAGGCAGAATTGGCCCTGAGTGCACTGCTCACCCTGCCTGCGGCTACAAGCTCTTCAGGAACACAGACCAGGTCCGCTGTGGGCAAGGATGAGCTCCAAAAACACCCAAGAGACACATGTCAAGAGTCAATATGTCCTGCTAAGGCCCCAGGAGGTTATAAACCCATCTTAGGATGCAGAGTAAAGAATTAATGAGGGCGTTCCCATCGTGGCTCAGCAGAAGCAAATCCGACCAGTGTCCATGAGGATGAGGGTTCGATCCCTGGCCTCCATCCATGGCTTAAGGATCCAGTGTTGCCATGAGCTGTGGTGTAGGTTGCAGACGCAGTTCACATTGCTGTGGCTGTGGTGCAGGCCGGCAGTTGTAGCTCCAATTTGATCCCTAGCCTGGGAACCTCCATATGCCACAGGTGTGGCCCTAAAAAGAAAAAAAAAAAAACTAATGAGGACCCTGGATTCAAAGACAGTTCTAACTTGCCAAAGGCTACTGTGACATTAGCAGACTGTGACAGGACAATCACTTCTTAAGGCCTTGGAAAAGAAAAGTGGGGAGGGGGATGGAAGCAGTGGGCGGGATGAACCCCAGGAAGCTTCCTGGAGAAGGAATTACAGCAGCTGGGATCCACAGAGAGCTGTCCTTCTCCCAGACCTCTAAGGCTGCACACCCAGAAAGGCTGGAGAGAGGAGATGAATGGCAGCCCAGGTGGGTGCCCGGGGCTCAGAGGCGCCTCCAGGGCCGGGATTCTAAGAGAAAACTTTGCCCAGTGAATGTAAACAACACTAAGGGCTTACAAACTCTATGCCTCTCCTGTCTATACTTCCAAACCCCTGCCCTTGGTCCATTATATTTTTTTTTTTTTTTTTTTTTTTTTTTTGCCGTACCAGCAGCATATGAAGGTTCCCAGGCAGGGTTCCAATCGGATCTAAAGCTGCTGGCCTACACCACAGCTACAGCAACTCAGGATCTGAGCCGTGTCTGCAACCTACACCACAGCTCACCGCAACGCCGGATCCTTAACACACTGAGCAAGGTGAGGGATTGGACCTGCATCTTCATGGATGCCAGACAGATTTGTTCCTGATGAGCCATGACGGGAATTCCGGGTCCCTTATATTCTTTACAAACTATCCCTTGCCCTTCTCCCCTCAGTTAGGTAGATTTTCAGCACTCAGCCATGAGAATGTGTGTGTGAAGTTTTAGATACTTAAAGATTATAATGAGCAGACTTCTATCAGACTGAGGGCCCCCTAAGCTCAAGACCTGTAACCTCCTCTCACACTGTGGATCGCCTGTGGACAGGGACCAGGTCCCATCTCCCAGAGGGCTGACTCAAGAAATCCCCTTAATTCCATCAAGATTTACTGAGCACCTACTAATGCCTGCTTGTGAAACATTTACTTTATAGTACTCTGGTATCAGCTGGACTAATGAATAAAGCATTAGGATATTAATTCTGATAGAAAGAAAATATCATATATTTCTTGAGAAGAACAGGAATCCTCCAAACCAACATGAGCAATTTCATAATTATTAGCTCTTTGGAGCCATCTCCAAACTTGGGAATTTCATAAAGTAACATCTCCTTCAATAAATGTGATAATCAAATTATATTTAGCCAAATTTCATTCTGACAAGTAAGGACATGAAAGAAACAACGACCTCTGGTGAGCATGGCTTTTAAAAGAAATGGAGTTTTAACGCACATACCAAAGCAAAAAATGTAGGAGGGCCATAACTTCAAAATTAGACTTTCCTTCTTACAAACACACGGCTGACCTCCTTGAATTTACATTTTCCCAAGGACTAGGGAACACACAGTAATGGGTCGACGTGGGCCCACAGATCAGCGCAGGAACCACGGTCTATTTTCTCCCTTTCTCCTGCGAATTTGATTAAATAAAACTCCTATTATACCCACAGCAGTCATCTAGTTAGAAGAGCCTGTTTCCCTCCCAAATCTCCAGCGTGCCTCCGCTTCAAGTTAAAAGGGCTTTCTCCAACAGATCCTGGCTTCTCCCTCTGGCTCTTCTCTCAGGAGGGGAGCACCTGGGTTCCTCCCAGGTTCACCTGGGTGCCTGTTGTCCACACTAAAACTAGTGCCACAAGTTTCTGAAGGCCACAGTGTAGTCAGATCGTTTGGGTCATTAAAACTCCACCTTAATTAACAGCCAATTTGTTATTGGAGCTGTCATTTCAATACATAGCTGGGTGGAACGAGGTTCGAATGTGGTATCTGAAACAATAGCAATTGAGTCCCAGTGATGAAAGAAGAGAGCAAAATGCTGCTCTTCATACACAGAGTTGATGCTACTGGTCCAGCATCAACTGGAAATTTTTGAGTTATTTTCCTAGATGAGAGCCTGCCTCGAGCCATCTGTGGACTCCCTCCTGGCACTGGCAAAACAGGTATTACCATTCCTATTTGATAGACAAGGCAACGGGGCATCAGAAAGTCTGTTCATTCAAGAGTCAACTAATGCTTATTAAGTGCCTGCTAGGTGTAGGCACTGGATAAGCGGCTGTGACTTTGCACAAGGTGACACAGCTGGCAAGTTACATAGGGAGCACCCAAACCCAGCCACCTCATCTCAAGTCCATTCCATTCCACGCCTGCCTCTTAGGCTGAGATCAGTGTTAATGCACGAGACAACAGGACTCCAGAGCCCCACAGGGAGAAGGACCACAGGGTCAATCTCTTGACTTGCTCCTCTGCAAAGAAAATCAGTCGTGAGGATCAGTATTTTTCAGACATTCACTGTTTCCAGGAATAAATCAAAGGAGCCACCACTGTCCCATTATTTATAGTGCTGTCCAGGGTGTGCGGCCCAGAACGGTGCTGGGGACTCACTCTCTCAAGCCAGGGAGCAAGACTGTGAAGCACACATGAAACCCTGGGGGAGAACTTTTTGGCAAAGGAGAGACAGGATCTCTCTAAAGTTCTGAAGGGTCTTGTTAAACAACGAGGTCCTACTGCACAGCACAGGGAACTATAGCCAACGTCCTGTGATAAACCACCATGGGAAAGAATATGAAAAAGAATATGTGTGTGCGTGTGTGTGTATGTGTGCGCGTAACTGAATCATATGTGTGTGTGTATAACTGAATCACTTTGCTGTACAGAAAAAATTAACACAACATTAGAAATCAACCATACTTCAATATAATAGAATTTTTAAAATAAATAAGTAAAGTTTGGGGGGGGCGGTTCCGAAGCCGAACAGAGGGATCTGAAAGGTCCTATGCCTTGGACCAAGGGCTGAGATCTCCAGCGTGACTCTCTTGGGCTGCTGAAGAGTCTGAGACCCATTCCTCAAGCACCACCCTTTGGTTATGGCATGTGCACCATGCCAGAGGTTTTGGAAACAATGTCTGCCATCCGCTCTGGGTGGCCGTCCCCCACTGGCCAGCCTGCTGCACAGTTGCATCAGAGAAGGGGCCAGTCACACACGAGGCTGCTTATGTCAAGAATGCCAAAATCTTCATAAATGGGCCACCCTGAATGGGCTGCAATCAAAGGGAGGTGGGGCAACAGCCATAGGTCACGTAACATGACAGGCTGGCCCAGATCAATACAGATGAGTCAGGAATCAAGAGTATAAAACTGCAGGAGCTCCAGTGCTTCTCACACAGCCAGCATCTCCTCTCCTCACTCACCCTTCCTCGTGCTTTGGGTAAGTGTGGGTTCTACTGGCTCTCATCTTCCCAGCTGGTCTTACCCAGGCCTGCATGGGCTATATGGACCAGGGGGCAAACAGGCAAGGCCTCTCTCCCCTTGGGGACCTACAGGACCTCTGCTTTATGACTGCATTCACATTTAGAGGGGCTTCAGGCAGGAAAGTGAGCAGAGCTGCTGCTGTGCAGATGGTGCTTCTGATCTTCTGGCCAGAAAGTAAACGCCACAAAGATGATCTCCTGCCACTCTGGCACCCCTGTAGGAGCACGCTCAGTGCTGAGCACAGAAGGGCATTCTGCAGAGACTGTCCCAGGCAGCCTGCGAATGAGCTGGATGGACCTAGTGAACCTGTAAGGACGAGAAGCTGAATGTAATCTCAGAGGACAGGAAGAATGATTCAGAGAATGCTGCAGATGGGGGAGATTTTAGGAGTCACAGGCACCCCATGCCTGTTATACACAAGATATTCTGAGAGAGAAATGACTTGTGAGCTGCTGGGACTCAACTTTCTGCTCATTATGGTCCCCTTATCCAAGGCTGGACATAAGCAAAACTGGTAACTTCCAGTCAGAGATGCTGGGTGAAAGGACCATTGGGGTCCTCTGTCCTGACAGGACCATGGGGGAGCCTGCCTTTTCTGATAACTGACCTGAGATCAGAGCTGAGCTCAGTGGAACAGACCAAGAGTTTGAACTAATACTCTTTTGCAGAGAATGGGGTGCAAAAGCCCTCTTGGTGTTCAGACAAACTTCCCTCTGTTGTGCCAGGGATGGGTAAAATCCCTCCCCCGCCCCCAGGTGGAGGTTTCTGGTAATTTTCTATTTGCCCTCAGAATCCCTGTTGGCAACAGAGGAAAACTGAGAAGTGAAATGCTCAAACTATTCCATTTTACAGGAAGTGAGGGAACAGGCAAACTGTGGGCCATTTGCCACAAGATCACACAGCAGAGGCCAGAGGCAGAGCTGGGAGAGAAAGAGAAATGGGCACCACTAAGTGGGCTATTTAAAGCTTGGTAAAGACTTTGGATACCGACTTCAGCTACAAGGGGGGCAGACACCAGAAGTAAGAAAGGCTACAGCTCTATTATCTATAAAAAGGTCACCACACCAAAAACCTATAAAAATGAAAAGATAAAGCTTGGCAGGAGGAGCAAAACTCTGTTCTAAAAGCACTAAATCTAGAATTTCCAGCTGAGCGTGCTCTCCTGGATTTGATCAGAGAAGTATCAAGCCTGGCCCAGGCAGTGCTGGTCAGAGGATGATGGGCGTTGCCATGGATGCAGCTGCCTCTGCCACTGCATCCTCTTGCAGCTGGTCCAGTGATGCTCTCTGCTTTCCTTCCAGGGTTCGGTTTCTTCTTAAGCAAGATGTCATACCAGAAAAAGCAACCCACCCCCCAGCCCCCAGTGGATTGCGGGAAGACCTCTGGAGGCGGCGGCGGCGGCAGTGGTGGTGGCTGTGTCTTCTATAGCGGCGGCGGCGGCGGCGGCTACTCTGGTGGCGGCGGTTCAGGTGGTTGCAGCGGCGGCAGTTCCGGTGGAAGCATCAAGTACTCTGGCGGCGGCGGCGGCGGCGGCGGCGGCGGCGGCAGCTGCTATGGGGGCGGCGGCAGCTCCGGCTGTGGAGGCTACTCTGGCGGCGGCGGTTCGGCTGGTTGCGGCGGCGGCGGCGGCGGCGGCGGCGGCGGCTCCGGTGGAAGCATCAAGTACTCCGGCGGTGGCGGCAGCTCCGGCTGCGGAGGCTACTCTGGCGGCGGCGGTTCAGGTGGTTGCGGCGGCGGCGGCGGCGGCGGCGGCAGCGGCGGCTCCGGTGGAAGCATCAAGTACTCCGGCGGTGGCGGCAGCTCCGGCTGCGGAGGCTACTCTGGCGGCGGCGGCTCCTCCGGGGGCGGCTGCTATCCTAGCGGCGGCGGCTCCTCCGGGGGTGGCTGCTATCCTAGCGGCGGCGGCTCCTCCGGGGGCGGCTCCTCTGGCCAGCAGGTCCAGTGCCAGAGCTACGGAGGCGTCTCTAGCGGCGGCTCCGCCGGAGGCAGCTCGGGATGCGGCGGCGGATCCTCGGGTGGCGGCTCCGGCTGCGGCGGAGGCTCCTCTGGCGGTGGCTCCGGCTACTACTCGTCCTCGCAGCAGACCTCCCAGACCTCGTGCTTGCCCAGCCAGGGCTACGGAGGAGGGTCGTCCGGCGGCAGCTGCGGCGGCTCGTCCGGGGGCGGCGACTGCTACTTCCCCAGCTGCGGGGGCGGTGGGGGTGGCGGCGGCTCCGGCTGCGGGGGTGGCTCCTCTGGGGGCGGCGGCGGCGGCGGCTCCGGCTGCGGCGGCGGCTCCTCCGGGGGTGGCTCCGGGGGTGGCAAGGGCGTCCCGGTCTGCCACCAGACCCAGCAGAAGCAGGCGCCTACCTGGCCGTGCAAGTAAGGCCCCCTGGACGCCACGGAGGCGATGGAGCTGGAGGTGTTCTCCGTGGGCGCCGATGGGCCTAGCGCTCTCATGATATTGCCTTGAGGTTCTCAATCCGCATCTTAATCCACCCAGAAGAAGCCACTGAGCTGTGGAGCTGCATCTTGTTCTGCAGTTTTCCCTCCTTGGTTTCTGTACAACTACCTCCCGACTCCAGTGCCTTCTCAGTCAATAAATGTGCAAGTCATGAGAATTTCTGTGTGTCCAGGCATCTTTGTAGCTTCCAAATTCGTTCATTCCATTCCATTCGTCTCTTTCCTATCATTTACTCATTCACAGGAACACTCATGAAACAAATAGATTATTCTATTGGGAGAGGGTGGGTGGAAAGATGGGAGTCAGCAGGAGAGGAATGGATGGAACCAAGAACCGAAAATGTGAATACTCTGATGTACGGCTTAAAATCATGAGGTGATCCCAAAATGCAAAGATCCTGGAAAGATCCTTTAATAAACACTCTCTCCCCACCTCTGCACCACCACCACCTGCCCCCGTGGGTTGGGCACACCATGGGTCTCCTCCAGTGCTTTTTTAAGACAAGGCTGCCTTGCACCTTTAGATGCAATTAGGGAAAGAAGAACAAACAAAAGCCAAAGTTAGTAGAAGGAAGGAAATCATAAAGATCAGAACAGAAATAAATGAAATAGAGACTAAACAAGCAATAGAAAAGATCAATGAAACTAAAATCTGTTTCTTTGAAAAGATAAATAAAATTGATAAACCTTTAGCCAGACTCACCAAGAAAAAAAGAGAGAGGGCCCAAATCGATAAAATCAGAAATGAAAAAGAAGAAGTTACAACTGGCACCGCAGAAATACAGTCACAAGAGACTACTGCAAGCAACTATACACCAATCAAATGGACAACCTAAAGGAAATGAACAAATTCTTAGAAAGTTACAGTTTCCAACAACTGAACCAGGATGAAATAGAAAAGATGAACAAACCAATCAATTACCAACACCGAAACTGAGTCAGTCCTTTTAATACTTCCAGCAAGCAAAGGTCCAGGACCAGATGGCTTCAGGTGAGGTCTACTGAACATTTAGAGAAGAATTAACACCTGTCCTTCTGGAACTATTCCACAAAATTACAGAGGAAGGAACACTTCCTAACTCATTCTATGAAGCTTTGGTATCACCCTGATACCAAAACCAAAGATCTCACACACACACACACACACACACACAAAAGAAAATGACAGGCTAATATCACTGATGAACATAGATGCAAAAATTCTCAATAAAATACTAGTAAACGGACTCCGACAATACATTAAGAGGATGCTACATAATGAGCAAGTGGGATTTTCCCAGGGATGCAAGGATTTTTGACATAAATTCAGCAATATATTTTTGGATCCATCTCCTGGAGTAATGGAAATAAAAACAAAAGTAAACAAATAGAACCTAATTAAACTTAAAAGCTTTTGCAAAGGAAAAGGAAACAAACAAAGACAGCCTATGAACTGGGAGAAAATACTTTCCAACCATGCAACTGACAAGGGATTAAGTTCCAAAATTTATGCATGGCTCATACACCTCAATATCAAAACAAGCAAATCAAAAAGTGGGAAGATCTAAATAGACACTTCTCTAAAGAAGACACATAGATTGCCAAGAGGCACTTGAAAAGGTATTCAACATCATTTATTATTAGAGAAGCGCTAATCAATACTTCAACAAAGCTACCACCTCACACCAATCTGAATGGCCATCATCAAAAAGCCTACAAATAAATTCTGGAGAGGGTGTGGAGAAAAGTGAACCTTCCTACACTGTTGGTGGGAATGTAAATTGGTACAGCCATTGTGCAGAATAGTATGGTAGTTCCTTAAAAAACTAAAAATAAAGTTACCATATGATCCAGCGATGCCACTCCTGAGCCTATGTCCAGAGAAAACTTGAATTTGAAAAGATACACATACCTGTATGTTCAAAACAGCACTACTTACAATAGCCAAGACATGGAAGCAACATAAGTGTCCATCAATAGAGGAAAGGATGAAGAAGATGTGGTACACATATACAGTGGACTATTACTCTGCCGTAAAAAAGAATGAAATAATGCCATTCACAGCAACATGGATGGACATAGAGATTATCATATTGACTGAAGTAAGTCTGAGGGAGAAAGACAAATAGCATATGATATCACTTATATGTGGAATCTAAGAAAATGATACAAATAAACTTATTTATAAAACAGAAATAGGCCCACAGACACAGAAAACAAGTTTATGGTTACAAAAGGGGGAATGAGGAGAGGGATAAATTAGGAGTTTGGGATTAAAATATATATACTACTATATATAAAATAGATGACCAACAAGGACCTACTGTATAGCACAGGAGACTGTATTTATACCTTGTAGTAACCTGTAATGGAAAATAATCTGAGAAGGGAATTATATATAACATATACATACATATATATAATTATATACATATATATATACACACACGTATATATATATATATATATATATATATATGTATATATATAACTGAATCACTTTGCTCTACACTTGAATCCAACACAATATTGTAAACTAACTATATTTCAATAAAATTTTTTAAAAGACAGAGTTCATGCTACCTGGACTCACAGGAGAAGGAATAATCCTAGCAGATATTTATGAGCCTCTACAGCGTGTAAGACCCTTTACTAGGCACCTGCAGAGATCGGAGGAAACAGAGGAGCTGTTTCCTGCTCTCTTGAAGGAGCTTCACCCAACTTAGGAACCTACAGCATAAGTGTATGAGATGCTAAACACCAGCACCAGAGAGGTCACAAGGAGACAGGGGAAGCACTCCAATGAACAAGGAAGAAACAACAGCTGCTCTTTTCATTGCACAGCCTTCAAAAGAGATGTAAAGCATCAGCCTGGCCAGGAACTCTACAGGTCCCATTTCACATCCTGATTCGACCAACTCTAGGTTAATGCTGACTTACTGCTTTACTCAGAGCAAAACACCTGCTATCTCAAAAAGCCAAGGTTCTCTCGCTGCTGGAGTCAAAAAGACAAGTTATCCCTCGCCAATTACAGTCACCACCGCCTTCATCATTACAACAGTAACTTACAGAAATGAAAACAGGTAGCAGGCTTAGAGATCTTGTAGTTGATTGACTGTGTTATTTTTATATATTTTTTTTAATGAAAGTAGGAGATCCCTTCGTGGCTTAGTGGTTAATGAATCTGACTAGGATCCATAAGGACGCAGGTTCAATCCCTGGCCTCGCTCAGTGGGTTAAGGATCCAGTATTGCCATGAGCTGTGGTGTATGTTGCAGACTCGGCTTGGATCTGGCGTTTCTGTGGCTGCAGCAGCTACAGCTCCGATTTGACCCCTAGCCTGGGAACCTCCTTGTGCTGCAGGTGTGGCCCTAAAAAGCAGAAAGAAAAAGAAAAAACAGCATTATAAAAATCCTCCACAAGAAATTACAAACACTTGAAACAAATGAAAAAAAAAGTCTTGCCAAAGAAATAGATGATATAAAAAAAATCAAGTGGAAATTTTTAGAAGAAAAACATACAATAACCAATCATAGAACTGAATATTAGAAGTGAAAATTATAAAACGCCCCAGATTAGACTCACAGCAGAATGGAGATGACAAAATAAAGAATCAGTGTAATTGTTACACCAAGTGTAACGTGTTCCTTTCCTTGGACTGATTTTTAAATGTGTTCTCTCCATCCTTGTTTGTCAGTAGTTTTGACTGAAATAGACTGAGGATGGTCTCTTTTGTATTTTTCCTGATTCTCCAAGTTTCTTTTTTTTTTTACCATTTTTTTTATTACTCAAATGAATTTATCACATCCATAGTTGTATAATGATCATAACAATCTGATTTCATAGGATTTCCATCCCACAGCCTAAGAACATCCCCTCACCTCCCAAACTGTCTCCTCCGGAGACCATAAGTTTTTCAATGTCTGTGAGTCAGCATCTGTTCTGCAAAGTTCCGTCTGTCCTTTTTTCAGGTTCCACATGTCAGTGAAAGCATTTGATGTTGGTGTCTCCTTGTATGGCTGACTTCACTTAGCATGATAGTTTCTAGGTCCATCCATGTTGCTGAGAATGCCAGTATTTCGTTCTTTTTAATGGCTGAGTAATATTCCATTGTGTATACGTACCATCTCCGAGTTTCTTTTATCTGTGGTTTAATGTGTTTCATTAATTTTTTAAATATTTTTTAACATAGCTTCCTCAAAGATTTATTCTTCCCTTATTCCCCTGCCTCTTTTCCTTTTCTCCTGGAACTCTACACATTTGTTTGCTAACTTACTATTGTCCCACAAGAGTTTTTTGTGGCTTCGTTTTGTCTTTTTAGGGCCACACCCATGGCATATGGAAGTTCCCAGACTAGGGGTTCAATCAGAGCTGCAGCCGCCAGCCTACTGCACAGCCACAGCAACTTGGAATCCGAGCCACATCTGCGACCTACACCGCAGCTCATGACAACACTGGAGCCTTAACCCACTGAGCAGGGCAGGGGGTCGAACCTGCGTCCTCATGGATACTAGTCAAGCTAAGCCACAACGGGAACTCCTGTCGCAAAAGTCTATAAACACTCTGTTCTGTTTTGTTTATTCTTTCTTCCCCTTCTATTTCAATATGAGTAATTTCTATTTACCTTTAAGTTTCCTGATTCTTCTGCTGAATTCAGACCTCTGTGAGGTTGATCCACTGAACTTTTAACTTCAAATATTGTACCTTTTACTTTAGGTATTTATTATACATTTGTTTCTTTCGAAGTTGATTTTACTATTAAGATTCCACATCTGATTACCTATTTTGACCATTTTTCCTTCTAATTATTTATCATATTGTTAATTGCTTTAAAGTCTGCTAAGTCCACCACCAGGTCATCTCTTGATCCACTTGGTTTTTGTTGTTTTGTTTTTTACAAGGAGAGTTGTTTTAGAGGGTTTTTTTGTTTTTTGTTGTTTTTTTTTGTTTTTTTTTTTTTTCTTTTTAGGACTGCACCCATGGCATATGGAAGTTCCCAGGCTAGGGGTCAAATTGGAGCTGCAGCTGCCAGCTTAAGCCACAGCCACAGCCACAGCCTCGCAGGATCTGAGCTGTGTCTGTGACCTACACCACAGCTCACGGCAACAGGCCAGGGATCAAACCTACATCCTCATGGATACTGGCCGGGTTCTTAACCCACTGAGCCACAATGGGAACGCCTAATAATGTTGAGAATTTTGGTTCTACTTTCTTTCTCTAGAAGGCTATTGATTTTTGTTCTGGCAGGCAGTTACATTACTAGCAGATTATCTTAATTTTGTAACACTCTTTTCCTGCATTACAGTTCTTTTTTATAGAGAAAATATATCTTTTTGTTTTCTTTTTAAAACCATTAAATATCTCATATATTTAAAGGGTACGCATTGTATCATTACAGTCTAAAACAATAATAAAATGAACACCCCGACAATTAAAATATATTCAACATACATCTTAAGAAATAGATAATTACCAGTAGCTGAGAAGCCTATTGGGTACCTCCTCCCAGTCAGAACTTCCAATTCCCACCTCACCTTGAATTTATGAAAGTCATTTCCTTATGTTTACAATATGTATAATGATACCTAAATCATATGTTTCATTTTGACCACATTTTTATATTTACATAAGGTGGTTCATACTTTATGTTATCTATAATACGCTTATTTCACTTACCATTAAGCTTTTAAGATGATCCAATTTTGAAGCAGAGAACTAATCTTTGTTTTCCCTGCTATATAGTCTTCTACATGTGGCTATAGCATGGTAAATTTATTCATTATACTGTTGGTATTTAACTGCTTTCAAGTTCTGTAATGCTGCCACGAACACTGTAATACATATTGCTCTGTGTAGATGTGTAAGAGTTTCTGTAAAATGAGCAGAACTGCCATGTTTTAGACTATGCATATCATCAACTCCACCGTTACCAATGCTATTTGTTTTTCAGGATGGTTGTTACGATTCATACCTCTCACGACACGAGAGTTCCTGTTCCTCCACATCCTAGACAGTACTTGATATTGTCAGGTACTTTAATTTTTACTAATTTGTGAATATCTTATGGTTTTAACTTGAACTTTAGGTTTACTCTGCTGTTTTCAGATGTCTCAAAGTATACAGTTAGCTCAGATATCAGCATGATAACTAATAAGACTCAGCTTTTCATATATTTATGGGGTAGACATGTTTTCTCTACTACAAAATATTCCTCTTATCTGCCCATTTTTCTACTAGGTTGACTCTCTTTTTCTAGTTGAATCATAGGAGTTCTCTATATGCATGGACAGGAATTTGCATTCCTGGAGCGAAAGTCAAGTTATTGCGTCTCATTTTTATGCATTTCTGGATTCAGGTTACTAATAATTCTTCTTATGATTTTTCATCTGTATATATAGGGAGATAGTGGTTTGCAGTTTTTCTTTGTTTTGCTGCCCAACTCTGGTCTTGATGTCAAGGATAACCTAGGTTTACAAAATCTTTTAATAGTTTTAATATGCTGTAGGAATTTTTATACATCTAGAAAAATCTATTTATGGAACACTAGAAGAACATGCTAATTCTACCCTACACATCTCTTCTGAAACAATGGCCTCCAACCCCATCTTTTCTGCCCACACTCTCTGCTGAAAGAAAACTCTAACTCAGTTGACTGTGGTTAAAGGAGGGTCTCACACACACACACACACACACACACACACACACACACACACACACACACACACACACACAGACATTCACACAGTTAAAAATTAGCCTTTCTGGTAATTATCTTTTCTGCGTCTGTCTATTATCAATGCTTTTACTTTTTGGCTGCTTTTCCCTTGGTTGCTTGCCCTGTATCCAGAGTTCTGATTTCAGACACACAACAATGTAATAACAATGACAAAACTTACAAAGTACTTTCACAGCTGCATCCTATTTAACGCTCCACTCCCGTGATGTAGGCAGAGTGGAAATTCTTGCTGTTTTATAAATGAAGAAACTGAGTCCAGAGTGGTTAAACTCATTTATCTAAGGTCACTCCTCAGGGCTGAAGTCAGACCTAGAGCACAGAGTGGGAGGATGTGAGAGATTCAAATCCCAGTACAAATTCAAGCAAAAGCTGTGTGTCTTCATAAAAGCTGCTCAGTATCATCTTTGAACCTAAATTTCTTAATGGTAAAAAAAAGAAGGGATGCACTAGATCAGCACCTTTAAATCTCTGTGTGCACATAACTCTTACCTGAAATAATAATAAATGCATATTTTTCAAGCTTCACCTCTCAGAGAGTCTGAAAAAATAGGTCTGAAGTGAAACCTAGAAATTTGCATTTTAATGATTACCCGAGGTATTTCTGATGCATGTTGACCTGAAACAAATAGAAATCTAGTTATTTCTCCAGCAAACATTCATTTATTCAGGCTCAGCAAAGAACTGGCACTTGGGATCTGAAACCATGGCAAGCCACAGGGCACATCCCCACACAGCAAGGAGAGGAGAATTCTTTTCTAAAGGGAGAAAGGACATGGGAAAGGCGGTAACAAAAAAAGAATACATTGGACCAATTGCGTGTTTAAGGTACAGTGGCTTTTGGAGTTCCCGTCGTGGCACAGTGGTTAATGAATCCAACTAGGAACCGTGGGGTTTCGGGTTCGATCTCTGGCCTTGCTCTGTGGGTTAAGGATACTGCATTGCTGCGGCGCTGGCATAGGCTGGTGGCTACAGCTCCGACTAGACTCCTAGCCTGGGAACTTCCATGTGCCATGAGAGCGGAACTAGAAAAGGCAAAAAAAAAAAAAAAAAAAAAGTACAGTAGCTTTTCATTGGCTGAGTTAGGACAGTGTCTCATTGGCTGAGCTCTTGCCAGGCAAGAAAAGGAAGTCTTTTTCCAGCTGAGCTGTGGGGTTGTTGTAGGGCATGAGTGCACCCCCTTCTGGTCTCATCACTCTATTTTAATTGAGTTTCTGTTCATTAATTCTCACACGCAGATGGTCCAAGGTGCAGGCTTTGAAAAACTCAAGAGCTGGATTTTGTCTCAGAGTGCCTCCCGCTCTGACAGTGACTTGTTCTAAGATCTGACCATCACCAGGCAGGGACGTTGCTTGCTCTAGTGTTTTGGATCTTGGTGGCCCAGGTGGTGAGACACAGCAAAAAGCATTCTGATTGTGGTGTGAGAAGATTGGACATGGCCCTTAATTTCCCTCAGACTCATTTTTCAATCACAAAATGTGGATCATCACTCTGATGTAGAGGTAAATGTGAAAGTGCAGTGAAATAATATAGGTACAAGTCCCCAGCCCATTGTTGGTTCTCAAAAAATATTAACTTATCAAGAGAGTTTAAAAGTATGTTTTGACTTCCATCGTGAACTATCCCTTCTTTTATCCCAATTCTTCAGCTTCTTGTGGGAGGCCATCCACAGCCTGCTTGCCTCATTTCCCATTCTTCCCATTCACCCTCTTTCCTTCTCACTCAACTCAAATGCCGCCAGTTCAATGAGACTTGATGTTTTCTTTGATGGCTTCAAATGAGCCCTTCTCATCCTTCACCCAGTTACTTCCTATTCCTTCTAGAACGCCTCTCTCAAACCCCCAACCCCTCGCCGGTGTTACCTTAGGGTCTCACATACCTCTGTAGTAGCACTTAGCAGGCTACATTGAGTGTCCACTGACATGTGTGTTTATTCACCAGCCATATATTAAGGTTATCACTTTGAATAATGGGGCCTGAATCCCTGACTGACAGGACAGGACAGAGGAGAGTCTACACTGACCCTTATCAGACTTGCCAAGAGTGAGAATCCATCTTTGCGACATTAAGCCATTGCAGTTTGGAAGGCTGGGATAGCCGACTTTGACTCATTCAATTTCCAACCAGCAGCATAGAGGAAAATACCCAAACGCATATGGAGGAAAAGTTAAAATGTGGACAAAGAACAGAGGGGCATTAATACCTGACACCAATTCCAATGTGTGAGTTTTCCAAAACCACTAAGAAATCCTCTGACATCAGCTCTGGGTCCTAAAAATTCAACTCAATTCTGACACCATCTATCTGGAAATAGTATCAGATCTCACAGCTTAAGGACTCAGTCCTATAAGACTGCCCCACCATCATTTCAGATGCCAGTCACAAGTCCAGGTTGCCACCTGTGCCATAGATCGGAGAATCCAACAGTTTCCTGTTGGGTTCAGTTAATTTGCTAGAGTGACTCTTGGAACTCAGAGAAGTGCTTGCTAGATTACCAGTTTATCATAAAAATATAGAACAGTCAGATGAAAGCGATGCACAGGGCAAGAATCGAGGAAAGAGTGGAGAGCTTCCACCCCCTCTCCAGGTTTGCCGCTGTCCCAAATCCCTACGTGTTCACCAACCCAGAAGTGCTCCAAACCCAGTCCTGGTGGACTGGGCAGTTAAACAGGAGGTAGAATTAAGTATGCAGAAATTCATACATATATGAAAATATATATGTAAAAATGTGTAAAAATTCATGTATATGTAAAAATTGTCAGATCTATCTATAAAAGAGCCAATGTGATGTGCCAGAAAGAGTCGAACATCTGCAGTAAAATAACCACATCTGGGGACTCAGGGTTTGCAAGACTCTGTGAGCTTAGGATCACTCAACCCATCTGAGCCTCTGTAAAATGGGGGCCATAAATCCACCTCATACAAACCATTGTGGAGCTTACAGCTCTAAATCCCCATCTACATGGAAGGAAGTCATTGTTGCTGCTTTATGATCTCAAGCTACCTGAGAGTCCCTGACCCAGTGTTCCAATGTTCCTGCATCCCACGCGTGGTTAGCATAGGCAGAGTCGCCCTCCCAGACTTGCCCGCCCTCTGCTGGTGAACAGAAGCATTGCACATTATCTCCGTTGGTTGGAGCCTCTCTAATCCTAAGGCTTGTGGTTTCGGTTTCCCCTCTACCAAGCAAGCCGTCTCCGGGCTGTACAAATAGCTTCCTAAGTGATTGGTAGTTTCTGACAAAGCTCACTGGGATCACTCATAGTTTCCACAAAAGAGGGGTAGAGTGTCCCTGTATTCCTCAGACCAGTGGGTGTTATACTAGAGGAAAGCACACTGGCTTTGAAATCAGACAGGCTTGAGTCTGCAGACTCTACCCTGAGCCCTTACCAGCGGAGCCCCCTTGGGCTCCTCATTGGCACTTATTGAGAGCCACTCGGCGGTGGTCCCCTTCCTGAAAGCACTAGACGTTTTAGGAAAATACCACAATATTAAGAGAAATAAAAATGGTTATTGGTTAGCTGAGACCAACAAACAACTTTATATTACTAAAAACATTGTCACGGAGTTCCCATCGTGGCACAGTGGTTAACGAATCCGACTAGGAACCATAAGGTTGCGGGTTCGATCCCTGTCCTTGCTCAGTGGGTTAACGCTCCGGCGTTGCCGTGAGCTGTGGTATAGGTCCAGACGCGGCTCGGATCCCGCGTTGCTGTGGCTCTGGTGTAGACTGGCAGCTACAGCTCCGATTCGACCCCTAGCCTGGGAACCTCCATATGACACGGGAGCGGCCCAAGAAATGGCAAAAAGACAAAAAATAAATAAATAAATAAATAAATAATTTTAAAAAATAAAAACATTGTCACTCCATTACTGTAGAAAACGGAACAAATTTCCCATAGCAACCATCTTATAGTTACAGGTAAAACTGAACCTTGGTTATAGTTACTGAGGTTCATAGAGATTAGTCTACCCAAAGGCGCCAAGGTTATTTTTATTTCTATTGTAATAGTTGTTTAACTGTGACCATCATCTTAAACTCAAGAAAAAACCCATTACAGCAGAGCAGGAACAGGGAGTGGAGGGAGAGACCAGGAAGTCATTTCCCATAGAAGAAGGTAATTCTATTCCAAGGAACCCCCAGGAGACACTCCCGGTCCCTTGCTGGGATCTACCTCAGCCTGAGCCCCCACCCTCGGAGTGTCCGCTGAGCAGTTTTAGCCTGAGGGCATCCCTGTGCCCTTATCCATGGTGACATTCAGCTCTCGCTTTCCCCTTCACTCACACAAGCTTTTAAGTAACTATGACATTCTGGAACCCAGAATGAACAGCACACAGATCCTAGCCCTTTCAGAGTGCACATTCTAGTGGGGACACAACCAGGTAGACCAACGATACCATTCATTCACTAACCATGCCCCGAATGTTTATTGATCCCTTAGGAATTGAGGGTATGTCACAAAATACAACAGAATATCAGCCTCCTCAAAGCTCACAACTTCACAGGCAATATAGAGAAATAAGGCAAAATCCAAGATAGCACAAAAAGAGTTCTGGAGTTCCCACTGTGGCTCATTTGGTTAAGAACCGACATAGTGTCCGTGAGGATGCGGGTTTGATCCCTGTCCTCGCTCAGTGGGTTAAAGATCCAGCGTTGTAGTTCGCAGTTGCAGCTCAGATCTGGTAGTGATGTGGCTGCGGCGGAGGCCCGTAGCTGCCTCTCCGATTGGACCCCTAGCGCGGGAACTCGCATAGGTGCGGCCCTAAAAAGGAAAAAAAAAAAAAAAAAAAAAAAAGCAAGAGTTCCCAGGGTCTCAAATTAGAGAATCTTTATCTTGGGTGACCGAGGAGGGATGAACATCAGAGAGAATGCACGTGCTGGGTTTCTAAGAACGGTTAGGTTTTCAGGCAGAGGAGCAAGGGAAGGAACTCCCACGGAGGCAGCACAGCGCTTTCAAAGGCACTGACCTGAGAATGGCTCTGTATGTTCAGGGAACAGGAGTGTTGGTTGAGTCAGGAGAGAACCAAGGAAAGGAGGAAGGGAGTGGATGCAGCCTAGGAAGGCTGAATATGAACAATGAGGGCCTGTTGTGCCTAAACCAGAGCTGCTGCTTTTTTTTTTTTTTTTTTTTTTATGGCTTAAAAAATGATCATTTATTGTGATCAGGAATCTGCGATGTGGGCCAGCTCAGCGCGCTCAGCTCATTCCTCTTTGTGGTGTTAGCTGGGGCAGCTGGACTGGGTCTGGAGGACCCCCCACCCCCACCCCCTTCCCCAGCCCAGTGAGGTGGCGCCCCCTTGTGGCTGGTGAGGCGGCACCAGCTGTCAGTTGAGCTTCACCCAGCACAGAAGCTTCGATTTATCCTCTGGGTCAAAGGAACCAGCAAGGGCCTGGCAGGTCAGATGTACCTTTTGTTCATTTGCTTTCGTTTGTTTTTCAAAAGATTACATTATCAGCAGTATGAGAAGTGAATAGTCGGTAATGTGGTTAATGAAGTCCTTGGGCGAGAAATGATGAAAATAACTCAGGCCTTGGCATGGAAAGGAAGGAAGATTAGAATCAGGAGACATTTCTGGGCTCTAAACCATAAGACTTGCAGCTACTTGCTTGCAAATAATAGTTTGTATTTATTGAGGCCTATGATGCCCTTGGTTGATACTGAGCACTTCATCTGCATTAACTCATTCAGTTAATGAGTTGTGTATTCTATTTTTGCAGAACTGGACATAGAGGCTTGAATTTGGCCCCAGCTCTTTCTCCAAAATAACACCCACATTGGATGTGGATGAAGAAGAGGAGGAAAGAATGAGGTGGAGTTTTCCAGCTTAGAGAAGACTTTTGGGGAAAGGAGGTACCTTTGCTGCTGGACCTGTGAGCGCATGGGATCTATGCAGCCCACGGCATGTGCGGATCTGGAGCTCAGAGAGGAACCTTGGCTGGACTCGTAGAATTAAACATTATAGATGAGAGGGTAAAACCGTGATGACGAATGAGACCATCTGTGGGCGAATAGAAGGTAAAAGGCAAGAGAGACAAGGACAGAGCCCTGGGGAGTGTCAGGATTCCAAGAAGCTGGAGGAAAAGAACCTGTGGAGGCGGGTGAGGAGAGGAGCCAGCGAGGCAAGAGGAAAACCAGGAAAAGCACGTTCCCAGCTGTGGTTCCCGTCGGTTTGGGTGTTTTGCCAAGGAAAGCTTGATATAATCTGCAAACCTGGGTTTCAGAATACAGCCGAACCACCAATCAAACAACAACAAAGAAATACATGTGGCTTGTCAGCCCCTTGGGGGTTCCTATTACCCCCAAGACAGAACGTAATTAAAACATTGAAATTAGAAGTTCCCATTGTGGCTCAGTGGTTAAGGAATCCGACTAGTATCCATGAGGTTGCAGGTTCAATCCCTGGCTTCGCTCAGTGGGTTAAGGATCTGGCATTGCCGTGAGCTGTGGTATAGGTCGCAGACGTGGCTTGGATCCCATGTTGTTGTGGCTGTGGCGTAGGCCAGCAGCTACAGCTCCAACTAGACCTCTAGCCTGGGAACCTCCATGTACGGTGGGTACGGCCCTAGAAAAGCAAAAACAAAAACAAAAAAATTGAAATTATACCAGTCTAGGACTGAACTCTCAGAAATGCCACCTCTTATACTTTCTCTTGCATAGGAGCTTTGATCTCTTACTTTAGACAGACTCCTGAACGTGACAATAAAGTCTCTCCCAGTGCCACATTGAGCCACTGGTGTTGAATGGTGCCAAAATGTATTTCAAGGACCCTAGGTCACACCTACATATTCACCCTTTAGAATAAGAGCCACAGATATACATAAATGTGCAGATCAGGAAGGGGAAAAAAAAGCCATGTTCACCAATGGTAAAACTGTCTATGGACACAATCCCAAAGAACTGACCCAAAAACCAGACAAACAAAACCCCCTAGAACTAATAAGCATAGCAAAGTCAGAGGCTATAAAAGTCAATCACTTTCCTATACACCAGAAATGAACAACCGGAATTGGAAATGTGAAATATACACTCCACAATAGCAGCAAAACCAATACATATTTAGGTATACATCAAACTACAGATGTATAGGATGTATATGCAGAAAATTATAAAACTCACATGAAATAAATCAAAAAATGATCTGAATAAATGGAGACTAATCTGTGTTCGTAGACTGAGATTACAACTCAACAAGAAAATTAACAGGAGTTCCCGTCGTGGCGCAGTGGTTAACGAATCCGACTAGGAACCATGAGGTTGCGGGTTCAGTCCCTGCCCTTGCTCAGTGGGTTACTGATCCGGTGTTGCCGTGAGCTGTGGTGTAGGTTGCAGACACGGCTCGGATCCCGCGTTGCCGTGGCTCTGGCGTAGGCCGGTGGCTACAGCTCCGATTCGACCCCTAGCCTGGGAACCTCCATATGCCGAGGGAGAGGCCCAAGAAATAGCAACAACAACAACAAAAAGACAAAAGAAGACAAAAAGACAAAAAAAAAAAAAGAAAGAAAATTAACAATCCAATTTAAAAATGGGCAAAATACCTAAACAGACATCTCACAGAATATATATGTATACAGATGGCAAATAAGCATATGAAAAGACGCTGTCTTTGTCATTGGGAAAGGCAAGCTCAAACAATAGTGAGAGCCCATTACCCACCTATTAGAATGCTTCGTGTCCAAAAAACTAAGCTAGTGAGGATGTAGAGCAACAGGAATTTCATTCATTGCTGAATGCATCGGGAACACAAAATGATACAGTTCTTTTGGAAGATAGTTTGGCAATTTCTTACAAAGTTAAACATAGTCTTAACCATATTATCTGGCAATCATGTGCCTAGGGATCTATCCAACTGATTTGAAAACTTATAGTCACACAAAATCATGCGTGCAAATATTCATAGCAACTTTATCCAGCATCAGCAAAAACTGGAAGCAACCAAAATGTCCTTCAATAGGTACGTTGAACTGTAGTACATCCATACAATGGAATATTAAGCAGCAGTTAAAACGCAATGGGCTATCAAGCCAAGGGAAGACATGAGTGACCCTTAAGTGTATGTTAATAAGGGAAAGAAGCCAGTCTGAAAGAGCTGAATACTTTATGCTTCCAATTACATGGCATTTTGAAAAAAAAATGTCTTTATAGAGACAGTAAAAAGATCAGTGGTTGCCAGTGGTTCAGGGTTATGGGAAAGGGGAGAAATTGTGAAACATGACTTGTGCATTTGTCAAGACAATTTGAACTCTATAGCTCAAAGAATGACCCGAAATATATGCAAACATTTTTCATCATTTTGGAGGTAGGCACAACTCCAAGATAGAATACCAGATATGTTTTTCTTTCATCTACCTGTATTAGAGATATATGAAAAAACCTCACTGAAGGGAGGGTGTGTCAGGGGTGAGGGGGAGGCCAGCAAGGCTGGATTGCAGTGAGAAAGGGGAGAAATAGGAGTTGTGGTCAGAGGCAAAATGAGGAGCCAGATTGAGTAGGGCTTTTTATTTATTATTATTATTTTATATTTTTAGGGACACACCCACTGCATATGGAAGTTCCCAGGCTAGAAGTCAAATTGGAGCTGCAGCTGCCAGCCTACACCACAGCCACAGCAACTCAGGATCCGAGCTGCATCTACGACCTACACCACAGCTTACAGCATCCTTAACCCACTGAGCAAGGCCACGGATCGAACCTGCATCCTCATGGATACTTGTTGGGTTCGTTACCACTGAGGCACGATCCTGTGTAGGGCATTTTAGGTAACAGTAAGGACTTGGCTCTTGCTCTGAGTGACCTGCGAAGGAAAGTATCAGAGGGTTTTGAGTAGAGGAGAGACGTGATCTGACTTGGATGTAACAGGTTCTCTCTGGCTCCTGTGTTGAGAAGAGACTCAAGGGCCAGGCAACAGCAGTATTAGGGAGACAAATTAGGAGGTCCTATTCAAGTGACAGACGACGTGCATGGAGCCAGAGTGGTAGCCAGGGGGGTGCTGAGAAGTGGCTGAATTCTTTTTTTCTCTCTCTCTTCACATATAAGCTCTTTATTTTTTAATTAAAGTATGGTTGATTTGGGGTTCCCATCGTGGCTCAGTGGTTAACGAATCCGACTAGGAACCATGAGGTTGCGGGTTCGGTCCCTGCCCTTGCTCAGTGGGTTAACGATCCGGCATTGCCATGAGCTGTGGTGTAGGTTGCAGACGCGGCTCGGATCCCGCATTGCCGTGGCTCTGGTGTAGGCTGGTGGCTACAGCTCCAATTCCACCCCTAGCCCGGGAACCGCCATATGCTGTGGGAGCAGCCCAAGAAATGGCAAAAATACAAAAAAAAAAAAGTATGGTTGATTTACAACATTGTGCCAATATCTGCTATGCAGGAAAGTGCCCCAGTCATACACATGTATTACATATTCCCTTTCTGATATTCTCTTCCATCATGGTCTGTCCCAGGAGATTGGATATAGTTCCCTGTGCTATACAGTGGGACCTCATTGCTTATTCATTCTAAATGTAATAGCTTACATCTACCAACCCCAAACTCCCCGTCCATCCCACTCCTTTCCGCCTCCCCTTGGCCACCACAAGTCTGTTCTCCATGTCTGTGAGTCTGTTTCTATTTCGTAGATAGGTTCATTTGTGTCATATTTTAGAGTCCACATATAAGTGCTATCATGTGGTATTTGTCTTTCTCTTTCTAATTTCACTTCGTATGAGAATCTCTAGTGGCATCCATGTTGCTGCAACTGACATCATGTCATTCTTTTTTATGGCTGAGTACTGTTGCATTGTATATACGTATCACTTCTTCCTAACCCATTCATCTGTAGAGAGACACGACAAATGGCTGAATTCTGAATACGTTTTGAAGTGTGAGCCAGAGGGATGAAGGGGATGAGGGAAAGAACAGAGTCAGTGGTGGCCTGGGGTTTTTTGCTCTGGGCTACTAGAAGCATCGTGTCCATTTATCAGACTGGGGAAGACTGCAGTGGAGCAGTTTCAAAGGAAAGAGCAGGAGCTCAGCTTTAGGCATCAAATTTGAGGCTGTCTACTAGATATCCAAGCGTAGATAAGCACAATTGGAATTTGAACCGAAAATTAAGGAAAGATGTTTTGGCTATAAATATAAAATCGGAGGGTAAAAGTGGTGAGTTAAAAAGAGGGATCCTGGAGTTCCTGTTGTGGCTCAGCAGGTTAAGAACCTGACTAATATCCACGAGGACACGGGTTTGATCCCTGGCCTTGCTCAGTGGGTTAGGGATCCAGCGTTGCCATGAGCTGTGGTGCAGATGCATCTCAGATCTGGCGTTGCTGTGGTTGTGGTGTAAGCCATGGACTACAGCTCCATTTGTACCCCTAGCCTGGAAACCTCCATATGCCACAGATGCAGTTCTAAAAAGCAAAAAAAAAAAAGGGGGGGGGAAATCCCCAAAAGAGCAGAAACAGGAGGAAATTAAAAGAAGAAGCAGAGAGTTGGACCTTAACAGAGGAGGTGACTCATCACCTTCTGAGGCTAATGTGAAAAATGAAAAAAAAAATGTGAAGAACCACATTTGGAAATAGTTGCAAGAATATTTGCAAGGTTACTGGAAGTTGAGAGAGGTCCTGCTGGATGACGTATGTGTGAGGACAGTAGGAGCAGGAGCTGACCAAGAGCAAGTAGACTTGTCCCAAGGCAGCGATGGAATCCCCTCTGGGAAGTGGGGCAGGGCTCCTCTGTGACCTCCACATCTCAGGACAGGCTGCCTTGCCACTCTGCCTCCTGATGTGCCCAGAGCAGTCTTGTGGCCAGAAGTGCCAGGATGCCAACACCCGACACACCCCCACAGCCAGTGCCCCAGCACATTTGCAACTCCAGCCATTTTCCTTTCCTGCACCTGCACCAGCTGGGCACCCCACCTCTTCACCCAGCAGGTCCAGGCAGTCACCCCTGGCAAAGTTGCTCCAGATCTGCATCCACCACATTCCCCAGCCCTGGCCAGGCAGCCAGCTCACCTGCACCACCTACTGGCCCAACTAGGGTGGGACGCCACCTCCCTTCTGGTGCTCTTCCTTCACCCACCTTCCACCCTAATGGCTGCCAGAGTCAGAGCCCTTACTCGGACCCTTACACCCCAAAGCATCTCAGATCTGGAAAATGCCCAGGCCACCAGATTCAACTCCACTGTTGCAGAAAAGATACTAAAACATTCATTCATTCCACAAATACGTATTAGGCTACCATTATGTGCTAGTGTACCTGACATCATCTCAGAAACTACAGGTACACTGGCGGGGGAGGGGGTGTCTAGTGAGGAAGACAGGGATACATAAATAACAGCAGAATTAAAGATACAATTCCAAATTGTGCAGGGATGGAAAGGGGCAAGTCTATGAATGAGTGCATAGCTGATGGGGGGTATGGGTGGGGTTTCTCTCTGAAGACATGACATTGAGACTGGGCACTGAAGGATGACTAGGACTTGCCCAGGTAAAGAAATGCAGGGGCAGGACAGGACCCCCCCAGACAGAGGAAGCCCTGAGGTCCATAGCCCATGGCCACCTCGTGTCAGCCCCCTGATGGGTTTCCCCGCAACCCCACCTCGTTCCCACCCATCTCCAGGTGAAGATCTCGCCAAGGGAGGGCAATACTGGTTGCCTTGAGTTTACTCAGTGTGAGAACATGTAGGTATTTTATGCTTCAACTTGGTGTAACATTGCAAGTTTTTCCTATTTCGCTTTAAATACCAACTTAAGAATATTAGTAGTGCCTAAATTTAACAGAATAGAAAACCAAGAGAGTTGAACAAGTATCCTTGGCTTCATTGGAACCAGAATCTAAGCCAAGATTCCCTGTAATTTTAAGCAGCAACACATCTTAACTTCCTCATACTCCAGAAGTCTATGGATCACAAGGTCCTGCCTGCCCTCCGCCAGCCGAGCATGGATCAGAAAAATCCTTATACCAATATATAATAATATATATCCTTATACAAATCGTATTTGGCTTGCTGCATAAACTCCACACGATTCCCATGCGCCTGCTTCAGGAACAGGCCATGGGCCCAAAGGGAACTTGAAGGGTTAAGGGGCCAGGGTTACACTTGCAGTGTGAACCTGATCACACGCATGTAATGGGGAGTAATTAAGGATGGAGTAAAGGCATGCACCTGCCTCTCAGGAAAAGCAAGAATAAAAATTTCAGATTGGGGATTCACAAAAATATTGGCGCTATGTGAAATGAAGTCTGTGTACAAATGAAAATGGACTGATTGATAGCAATGCACAGTGCACACACCCACACCTGTGCACGCTCGCCCCCGGGCTCACACACTTCAGCCACAATTCCTCTCTCTCTCCGGTAGTCACAGAATTACAGGGATTGAATGACAGACAGTATCTGTTGGTGTATTTGTGGTGGGACCCACGAGTAGCAGAGCCTTATACATGGAGGACAGTCATCCGGAAGGGAGATTTCTGGAAAGACTGCACAAGGTGATGGGGCTTCAGGGAAGTGGGCACTCAGTCTAGTCTCCTCAGTCATTCATCTGTGAAATGGGATCAGCGTGCCCTCCTCACAGTTTCCAATGGGGCGAGGGATGGAGCAGCGCCTGGCGCTCTTGCCCAATGTATGTGGATGTTTGGGGGATGCTGATGAAGGATTTAAACAAAAATGCTAAAGATGGAGAAGGGAACAAAGGCTCATCAAGGAAGATAAAATCAAAATTCACGAAGATTTCAACAGATTTCAACTCTGAGGAAACACGGTTACCATGACACTAAATGAAGACACACCGGAGTTGATGTATGTAGGTTGCAAAACAGGCCTGATGAGAGTGTGATGGAGTGAGAAGGGGGGTTGACAGCAGTTGTGATGGAAAGACCCACTGGGCGGGTGGAGCTGACAGTGTGACCAAAAGGCAACGAAGTCTTGGGCTGCATTGCTGCTGCTATTATTATTGTTGTTGTTATTATTACTATTCCAACATGAATTCAGAACGTCACTGAAATGGAGTTTTAACTAAAGGACAACCCCCCCTTGGCTAAGAAGGCAGCTGCAAGCCTTTCCAGCTGTGCTCATCACTATGCCACCCTTCTTGTAATAATGTAACAACTGTGTGCTCTCTGTCCAAGCCAGCAGCCCTGCTAATCAGGTACCCAGCATTGCTTATCAGTTCTGCTTCTGTAACCTTGCTTGCTCAGTTTCTTAGGGAGGAACACTGTCTGCTTGGGGATGGGGGAGGTCCGGGATGCTTACATGGGAAAATCAAGACCTTGTAGTGTATAAAAGTTACTGAGAACAAAGACCTGGTGCTCAGACTCTGGAGGTGACTCCTCTGAGCCCGCACCGGTGCTGAATAAACCTTACTTTTCCATATCTCCGAGTGCTGTTTGTCTCCTTCCGTTGCCACAGTTTTTGCGGTTTCTACAACATCACCACTGAAACCATGTTCAAGCCCCAGTGTCCTTGTGTTTTGAAGTAGAAGCCTTTTCCTATAGTCTCCCAGGCCTCCCTTCAATCTCAAAAGGCTGACTCCAGAGTTAATGATTAAGAAATATTGTTACAGCTAAAAACAAGTTAAAGCAGGAGTCCCTCTTGTGGCTCAGTGGTAAAGAACCCAACTAGTATCCATGAGGACACGGGTTCCATTCCTGGCCTCGATCAGTGGGTTAAGGATCCAGCCTTGTTTTGAGCTGTGGTGTAGGTCACAGACTCGGCTTGGATCTGGCGTGGCTGTGACTGTGGTGTAGGCCAGCAGCTGTAGCTCCGATTTGACGCCTAGCCTGGGAACTTCCACGTGGCGCGCCTGCAGCCCTAAAATAAATAAATAAATAAACAAACAAACAAACAGTCTCCTTTATGTTATGCCCATCCCTGGCCCACTTGCTTACTCTAACTGGCTTTTCACAAATAATTTCTTCCTTGTTTAATTGCTTTATTTCACTAATGATTATTTTTTAGAGTTAATAGTGCATCCCTGGCTAGTGTTTTCTTTTCCTTTGAAACTCTCTCTACTATCCCCTTTCTTTTGAGAGCAATCTTCATGGCAGAGAGAAGGTCAAGGTTTAATAACCCCAAAGATCACCGGAAACTGTCACCAAACTACCAAACTCCGACCTGGATGATTCTGAAATGATCTATGGAGGGAGAAGAATGTAGCACCCTAATCCTTATCAACAGCCCTGTTTTTTTGTTTGCTTGTTTTCTTGAGCTAAACCTATTAGACCTCTTGTTATCCCCTCTCAGGGGAGGACACAGTTTTGAGGGTATTAGCTGCTGTGGCCTCCTTTGACGGGCAAAGCAATAAACCTGCGCTTTCTGATTCACCCAAAACTGTGTCTCCAGGACTTAATTAGTGCTGATGTACAGAAGCCAGTTTCAGCCACACCATTTACATAGGGTGTCACGTATCACCTTAGTAATTGAAGGACATTGTTGGATCAAAGGAAGCAATATCAGAGTTCCTGTTGTGGCTCAGTGCAAATGAATCTGACTAGTATCCATGAGGATGTGGGTTCAATCCCTGGCCTTGCTCAACAGGTTAATGCGTTGCCGTGAGCTGTGGCGGAGGTTGCAAATGTGGCTTGGATCCAAAGTTGCTGTGGCTGTGACATAGGCCGGTAGCTGTAGCACCAATTTTACCCTTAGCCTGGGAACTTCCATATGCCACAAGTGCGTCCCTAAAAAAAAAAAAAAAAAAAAAAAAATTTAATAAAATTTTTTTTAATAAAAGCAAAGGAAGCAATTGCTCCAGTGAACTCTGGGTATTTTGTCCATTTCTGGTCACCAGTTGCAGAAGTTGTGTGAGCAACCAGGAGGACAGACTGATGGGTGGACAAAGGAATAAAAACTCAGCTCAGCACTGCCATGCATTAGCTCTGTGACCTTAAGAAAGTAGCAGTCTCTCCCAGCCGAGCCTCAGTTTCCTCAGCTGTCAAATAGGAAGGACAACTCCCGTTCTAGAGGGCTGGCTGGAGGATTAAATGAAACCACATACAGCACATACCCAGAAGAGTCTACACAGAGAAAGGACACTGAATATTACTAGGCACTCAGCCCTCTGTATTAGCCACGTATGGCTGTCATCTGGTTTGATCCCAGGTCTGTTCCCTCCTGATCCATCCCCCGCACCCCAACGTGATGAACCAGCAGGAGCTCAGTGGGTAAAGAAGAGACAAACTAACTGCATTTGCCACCGGCTCTAAGATAAATCAATAGACAATCATAGCACCTGCTCCCGAGACCTTGGGACATCTGGGTGTTTACTGAGCACCTACTATGTACCAGGAGATGAGACAGATGCGAATGGGCTGAGCATGGTCCCCACGCTCATGGTGCTTGTAATCTAGTGGGAAAGACAAGCAATAAAATATGCATGTGCACAAACAGAACCACGTAAAAAATTATAAATGAATAGAATGCCAACGAAAAACAGAATAGGAGATTGCTAAGTTGGGACCTCAAGAGACACTCTAAGAAGAAGGGACACTTGATGGGAGTGCTGAGCATGAGTAAGCTATGCCCCAGCTCCCCTCCCTGCAAGCAGCTGCATAATATTGGCCACCTTGAGAGGGAACCCTCAGCTCCCTACCGTGGGGAGGCACTTCTTACTCCTGCCCACTGCGGAAAGTCCCCAGAGGTCCCTGTCACATCTCCTAGGAGCTCCCACCCCTGCCCACCACTCCTCCCAGCTAGTAACACCTTCCTGTCCCAGAGCCAGGGCTTCTAATTAAAGCCTCCTCTTCAGTCAGTGGACCTGGCAGAACCTGCTGGGCCAGAAACACACCCATCCACTTCTATGTGGCTCTAAACTTCTGGAAAATCCATACCTTCCCCAGAGCCACCCCACCCTTGGCCTCCCGCCCCGTCCTCCCCCTCCAGGGCCCTCCTGGAAGCCCGGTGGCAGGGTAGGGCCTGGTTGAGGGGCAGAGTCTCTGGTGCCAAGGTCCAGGGCTCTCTTCCCACCACCTCTTCCACAGCCTAGTCGTTGATGAGAGCAAAAGAGAGAGAGAGCAAAGTCAGGAACAGACGCCGAAACAGAAAGGCCGACAAAGAGAAAAGGAGACGCATTGAGAGGGCGGCAGCATGAGAGAAAGCGTGAAAGAGAGAGAGCAGGTGCAGGTCAGGGGAAGGGAGGGAGGAGACAGAGACAAGTGACAGTAGAGAAAGACACAAAAGTGTGGGAAGAAAGAAGCCTGGAGAAGAACAAGAGCCAGGGGGCCAGGAAGGAGGGGTGGGCGGGAACTTTGGGGAAAGAGTTCTCCCTGAGGGTCCAGCTGGGAGGGAGCAGTGGTGAAGGGAGGGTGAGAGGGGTCAGGGTTGTAGGGAGAAGGTCACAGACACCTCCAAGGTGGGGTGGGGGCCATTGGAAGATGCCCAATCTCTTCTCCCAAATCTCACACTGATGGGGAGTCCCCTGGGAGTGGACGGGGCGGGGGGAACATCAGATGGAATCGAGATGCAATTGGCCTGAGAAATCTGACACACTACAATTGCAGGAGGGTTCCAGGCAGCAGGCACTGGGATTTTCCACTCTGTGACAAACCCAAGACCAGCCAGGGAAAGAGCTGCCACCTCTGCTCACCCTGCCCTGCCCAGGCGAGGCTCTCCCTCTTCCAGCCCACAGACACGTAGGTGCCCCCGCTGTGCATCAGGCCCAGAAATACAGAGATTAGGGAGGTGCGGGCACAGTCAGCCCAGGTCAGAAGGGCGAAGGGAGGGGAGCAGTGATGAGCCACCAAGAGGCAACGTCCCTGGGCTCCTGGGGGAGGGAGATGTCATCTCTAGTCTGGAGAAACAGAGAGCCTGCAGAAGAGCTGGCCTTGAAAGTCTGGTGCAACTGGGGAGGCCAAGAAGAGGGCAGGGATGTTGCCGAAACTTGGCCTCTGTCCACCGGTGTCGAATACAGAGAGTTTTGGGAGAAGGAGAAAGAAATAGCTTTATTGCTTTGCCAAGCCACGGAGGCTACAGCAGGCTGACGCCCTAAAGACTATGCCCCCCTTTAGGAAAGAACAGGAGGTGGTTTTCCTTTGGGGAGTGGAAAATAGGGCCGCAGATAAGAATCAGGGTAAGTGCGAGCTTTCATTCTTCTTCAAAGCTGGTGTTTAGTGGCCCCGGGTCTGGTTCTGGCGGTCCTCTTCCTTTTCTGAATGAAGAATGCTTCATAACATCATTCGTTGGTTGGGGTTTTTAGTTCTGCAGAAGCCCTCAAAGGTATTGTTGGGAGTTCTTGTTGTGGCTCAGGAATAATGAACCTCACTAGAGTCCATGAGGACATGGGTTCGATCCTTGGTCTCGTTCAGTGGGTTAAGGATCCAGTGTTGCCGTGAGCTGTGGTGTAGGTCTCAGATGCGGCTCAGATTTAACTCCTAGCCTGGGAACTTCCATATGCCTCAGATGCGGCCCTCAAAAGACCAAAAAAAAAAAAAAAAAAAAAAAAAAAAAAGACATTATGTATATTCCTTAAGGAGGAACCAGGACCCTGCCCCAAGGCTGCACTGTTTCTTTTATCTTCCATAGCTGCACCTGCAGTATATGGAAGTTCCCAGGGGTCAAACTGGAGCCACAACTGGGGTGTATGCCACAGCCAGCAACGCTGGGTCAGAGTCACATCTGGGACCTATAGTGCAGCTTACGGTAACGCCAGGTCCTTAACCCACTGAGCCACAACAGGAACTCCCTGCACTATTGTCTCTTGACTGCTCCTCCCTGGTCTCTGCAGCCCCTCCCTTCCCTGATTAGCAACTCTTTGAACTTGCCCTTTGGGAGGGTCACGGAGGCTGAACGAGGCCTGTTTCCGAAAAACAAGAAATGAGGACACAGAGAGGCTTTTGTGCCCAGAAGCCCCACAGAGTCCAGCTCCGTTTCAGGGACAATGTGGGCAAAGGCCCCTAGACGGGCAAGCCCAGGAGAAGAACCAGTTAATTGCCCCCTGGGGCTCAGTCTACAGAAAAAGGTAAGCTGGAGCAATTGTGAAAGCCCTAAATGCCATGCCCAGAGGTTTTACTTTATACTGCCAGAAAGGAGGGAATCACAAAACGACTTTGACCAGAGGGGTGTTAGGAACAGGTGGGGCTCAGATTCTGAGGATTCCTCCTCTGTTTCACTCCTGAACTTGGGTGAACTTGAACAGGTCATCTGCCCTCTTTGGGTTCAGTTTTCTAGAAAACAGGCTTTAACCAGATTACCATTTAGTTCTGGAATCAAAGTTTGTGAAAGTTTGAGTGGTGATTTTTTTTTTCTTCCCCAGCTTGCAATTGTGGAAAACAGCTGATAAGATGAGCTTAGAGGCTCCCCAGCCCTGACAGTTCAGGGCCACGAAGGAGCCATGTCTCTCCCTCACACCTGCCCAAACTGCTGGGCATCCAGCTCCTCCCTGCTCTCACCCGACTGCGCCAAACTCGCCGGGCTGCTGAGGCTGGTGCCCACAAAGGCGTACCCTTCCTGCCAGAGTCACACAGCAGGGATAGTTTGCAACAATCACAGCAGTAACATGGAGAATCACGATACCCCCACTCACTTTAACAGGACCACATTCCATGCCAACTCTGAGCGCTAAGACTTCAACACATTCAACGCACTTAAGCCTCACAGCTCCCCTCTGAGGGGGGATGTTAGTATGAACCCCACTTTAAATGATTAAAGGGGAACTGACAAGGATTTCTCTACACAAAGGACTCGGAAGAGGCAATTGCATGGAATGGGCTGCCTAGAATGTGCCTTGAAAAAGCATTTGCCATCCGAGTGCTCTGATTTCACTTAGATTGTGTATTTCAAGCCTATAAAAGTAAAGGACTGAGAAAACAATAATCCAGACCCTGCAGCAATGCTGATTTGAAGAGGCCCTGATGAGTGCGGATGGAGATGGGGGCGTCTACAGCCACACCCCACACCCCACACCCTCCACAGCCCCATCCCCCACCCCATGCAAATCCTGCCTAGGGCTGGGCCAGGAAGACCCATGAGACCCTGAGGCAGGGAAGGTGCAAGGCCAGGAAAGCTAAGGGGCGGCTCTTTTCATGGGACTCTTTCCAGCATCCCACATCTTACCTCTCTGGCCACTCCTTGCATGAAGGGCTATTACACTCATCTGGATGTTGTCAGAGAAGGGGGAACACACTGCAGCAAGTTGGAGAAAGTTCCTCTGGGGAGTCCATGCCCAGCCCCCACCCCCAAGGAAGGACGGGCTTGGCGGGTGCTTCTGGTCAGGTGATTCCCATCTCCGGGGGTCTCCTCCTGGAGCCGCCTCCCCCAGGGCTCTGTACATCAGGAAGAGGCACTGAGTCCCCCAGCCTCCTGGACTCCAGATAGACCTTTCCTTCCCCTGCTTACCTGCCCAGGTGGCCTGGGGACAGAGTGAATCCAGTGAGATGAGAGGGACAGTCTTGGAAAAGCACTAAGGGCTGTAAAATGTGAGGCTGTTAGAAACTGCCTCGTTCTAAGGATGTGAAACACTCTAAAAGCAATGACCCCGTGTGAATGCCGAAGGTGTGGGGGTGGGGAGCAGCAGGTACCCACCTCTCTGGCTCCTTCCATTTTCCCTCCCCTTCTTCCTCCTCCCTCGTTTCCAGATCAAGAAAAGCGAGAGCCAGCTCATGTGCTTCTAATAAACAGCAGGAGGTTATCTCCCATATGAAGGGTTGGGGGCTTCCCTCTGGGCAGGACAAGAGCAGGCAGGGAGGGCTGCAGAGCCCCAGGCCCCTGGGTCCCTGCTCAGCCCGATGCTCAGCAGGTCCAGCCAGACAAGGGCAGGGAGCAGCACTGGGCGACTTGTGTGGACACAGCCCCTGTCCTGAGGGAGCGCTGGAGGATGGGGACACGGGACCCTAGAGACACAGCAACCACTACAGACAAGTAGCCAGAGCCTCAGACTGGGAGGGAACAGAACAGAGAGAATGCTGGCAGGATGGGGGACTGTCCAAGTCCAGCGAGCCGTCCCCAAAGAGGAGATGGGGAGCAGATTGGAAAGAGGGGCAGGGGCCTGGTCCCCTCGTTCGTTTATTCATCCATTTCTCCAACAGACATCTGCAGCACCTGCTAGATTCCAGACACGGCTGAACAACTGAGGACACAGACATGAATGAAACTGGACAACCTCACAATCCAGTGGAGAGCTCAGCCGTGTCTCGACACAATTTCCACCTGAAATAAGGGCTGCATCCAAACGGGGACAAGGCAGTGTGAGCAGAGGGGAGGGGCTGGGACACGGACCTGGGTCACATGGGAGACTGGGGACCGCCAGGCAGACAGCAGGGGAAGGCACACCAGGGAGGGCAGCACAAAGGGATGGAGAAGTCAAACAGGGCCAGCCCGTCATCGTCTGCCCTGGCTGAGGAGCTGGGTGCCAGGGGAGAGCAAGGCGAGGAGGGGGGACGTCTGGGCCCAGACTCAGAGGGCTGGGAATGCCCCACTCTGCTCTGGGGTCTGGGGGATGCTGGGGGATGCTGGCAGGAGAGGATGATTCTAGCCCAAGACAGAGGGACAGGACGGGGCTGGCAGGGAGGAGATACAGGTGTTGAGCCCAGATGGAGGGTAAGGAAGGGGAGGCCCCGCAGCCAGGCTTCGGGAGAGGGAGTGGTCTCAGAAGAAGCAGGGGCTCCCTCAGTGTCTGAAATGAGGCCAAGTCTTAATGATGTTGTACAAAGCCCGCCCAGGAGACAGGATGTTGGCCACATCACTGTGCCCCACCAGCAGGTAGTTGGGATCCAGGTACCCCCTGACCACGGAGCACTGGATCAGGTTCTGAGCTGCCTCCAGCGCTGCAGCATTCGGTGGCTTTTCTGCAAAACACATTTAGCCCATCAATCACTAGGGTCTCAAGGTTACCTGCTTTGGGCAGGAACAAGCACCTAGCCCAGTCTCCCTCTGTCCCCCTCACCACCACCACCACCACAGCCAACAAAGTCACATAAATGTTTGCAGCCAGGCACAAAGAGGAAACAAGATCATTGTGTTCCCTGATTCTTCCTTGCCAAGCTTCTTCTAGAAAATTCAGAACTGCTCCGAAAGAGAACTGCAGCTTAACAGAACACTTCTCGGTCACCAAGGGCAGACATGGCACCCCTGGACCATCCATTGCTCGGCCGTAACAGACAGTGGTGCACCCCAACACCGTTGCCATGGTTACCAAGGAAGAGGATACATTTGCCAACCATGTCATAAAAACACCAAAGATTTTTTTTCTCTCCCTTCCCATGCTTATGTGGGGTCTGGCTATAAAGAGAGATGGAGCTGCGTATGGGTACAGGTGGAGTGGGGGAAAATGTTTCACCTGAGAGGGACCCCTCGTGAACTGCCTCCTGCACCGAGAGCCCCACTGACAAAATCAGGCACCACGGTGCCTCTCCCCCACTCCCCGCCCCCCGCCCCCCGCTTCCCAGATATTTCACATAACACTTCATCACCCAGAGTCCCTCTGCCCCATGTTAACCCCTTACCTACAAAGTTGCCTATGAAGGCAACTCCTAGGCCGATATCGTTGTATCCATAGGTGTGAGAGCCTTGGGTGTGCCAGCCGACTCCTTCATACACACCGCCATCCTGGCCCACCAGGAAGCTAGGGTTGGGCAAAGGAAATGGAGAAAGTCACTCTGGGAAGGAGAATTGGCTGCACTCACTCCTCGAGTTATTAATCCATCCTTTCATCCATTTATTATTATTATTATTATCATCTTTTTTTTTTTTTTGTCTTTTTGCTATTTCTTGGGCCGCTCCTGCGGCATATGGAGGTTCCCAGGCTAGGGGTCGAATCGGAGCTGTAGCCACTGGCCTACGCCAGGGCCACAGCAACGCGGGATCCGAGCCGCGTCTGCAACCTACACCACAGCTCACGGCAACGCCGGATCATTAACCCACTGAGCAAGGGCAGGGACCGAACCCGCAACCTCATGGTTCCTAGTCGGATTCGTTAACCACTGCGCCACGACGGGAACTCCATATTATTATTATCATCTTATGTGTAATGTGAACAGAGGCAAAAAGACAACCATAGCTCCTGAACCCAAGAAATGAAGACAGCCAGGGACAGGCAATGATAACCGAAATGTCAATCTGTTACACTAGTACAGTGAAAATTTACTTTTCTTCTGACTCTGTTGGCCTTTCTCTCTTTTTTGGGGGGGGGCACCCTTTCGGCATATGGAGGTTCCCAGGCTAGGGGTGAAATCAGAGCTGTGTGACCATTGGCCTACGCCACAGCCACAGCAATGCTGGATCCGAGCCATGTCTGCAACCTGCACCACAGCTCATGGCAACGCCGGATCCCTAACCCACTAAGCGAGGCCAGGGATAGAACCCACACCCTCATGGATGCTAGTCAGATTTGTTTCCGCTGAGCCATGATGGGAATTCCTGGCCTCTCTCTTCTCAACATGCTCTCTTTCCTGGTGCTCCTGCTTTGGGACTCCGGTCTCACCCCTTCTCTCTTCTCACTCAACATCTTCTCCCTGGACAATCATCCGGTCCTATAGCTTCAATAACTAACTCTAAAAACCAACCTGTCTAAACAAACCCATCTTTTCCACAGTCTCCTGAGCCAGAAAACTGGGCATCATCCTGAATGCCTCCCTCTCACTCTCCCATCGCCACCCAATCAGTAGTCATGACTCGTCAACTGTTCTCCTACTTCTAATTCCTCCACTTCTCTCTATGCCAACAGCCGCTATGTGCTCCAGGTCTTTGTCACCTGCTATCCAGTTTACCACAAACGCTCCCTGCCCAGAGTTTTACCTCCTTCAATCCACTCTTAAAATAGCACTCAGAGTGCCTTCTCATTGCCTATTTATTTATTTATTTTCTTTTTAGGGCTGCACCAGCAGCATGTGGAGGTTCCAAGGCTGATCATCAAATTGGAGCTACAGATGTCAGACTACACCACAGCTCATAGCAACGCTGGATCCTTGACCTACTGGGTAAGGCCAGAAGATCAAACCTGCATCCTCATGGATACAAGTCAGGTTCATTACCGCTGCGCCACGACAGGAACTCCTGGTTGCCTTTCGAATAGAGTCCATCTGTCAGGGCGACTCCAAGGCCTCCCCGTGACGTGGCTGCCGTGGGCTTCTCCATCCTTCCCTCCCCCCACTCCCTTCTTTGGAATCTGTTTTTAGTTATACGTTAAGCTTCGTTGTGTATGCTGCTTCCCTTGGCCTAGAACCCTCATTCTTCTTTGCCTGACTTACGCCCACCCCTCATCCATGGCCCAGTTTGGATGCCTCTCCCCCGAGAGCCCCACCCTGACATCAGCCCCCCAGAGTCTGGTCCCAGGTTCTTCCCAGGCATATCCTGTTCCTCATCCGTCCCGGAGCCCAGCGCTCGGGGTCAGCATCACGTGTTTACCATCCTCGCTCTCTGCTCCACAAGGGAAGGAACCCTATCATTCTTGCCGAGCACCAAGCACATACACAATAAGCAGTGGTTGAAAGTAAGAAAATGATGGAGTTCCCATCCTGGCTCAGTGGAAACGAATCTGACGAGCATCCATGAGGACTCAGGTTCGATCCTGGCCTCGCTCAGGGGGTTAAGGGTCTGGCGTTGCTGTGGCTGGGGCGCAGGCCTGCGGCTACCGCTCCAAGTCCACCCCCTAGTCTGGGAACTTTCATAGGCTGTGTGCACGGCCCTAAAAAAAAGATAAAAGAAAGGAAGTGTGAGTGGAGGGGCACTTCGTCCACACCGACTATGGTCGCTACCAGAGTGAGAGAAGCTGCAGGATGAGGCTACAACGGGAAGGGGCACCACAACAGGTTTCCAAAGTCGAGGACCAGGAATCAAATCAGTCCCCAAAACTGAATGAAAAGGGAAAACTAACATTCCCTCAGTTTCTGGCATTTTCCATTTGGAATTTCCACATTTCTGGTCCATTCTCTATTATCTACGTTTAAGAACTGTAGCAAGACAGTGGAAAATCCTGCAAAATGCAGCAGTCGTTTTCTCCTGTTTGTAAAGGAGGCTTTTAAAATTCGAGTTGAGGGGTTCCCGTTGTGGTCCAGTGGTTAACGAATCCAACTAGGAACGATGAGGTTGCAGGTTCGATTCCTGCCCATGCTCCGTGGGTTTACGATCCGGCGTTGCCGTGAGCTGTGGTGTAGGTCGAAGACGCGGCTCAGATCCCGCGTTGCTGTGGCTCTGACGTAGGCTGGCGGCTACAGCTCCAATTCGACCCCTAGCCTGGGAACCTTCATATGCCGCAGGAGCGGCCCAAGAAAATGGCAAAAAGACAAAAAATAAATAAAAATTAAAAAAAAATAAAATGCGAATTGACACAGGGTGGGGGGCGGTATCTGAGCAGACAAGCCCTCACCTGATCTGGGAGCAGAAGGTCAAGGCGCAGAAGAAGCAGAGAAGAGGTAACGGCCCCTCAGGGCTCTGACCCCTTGGGGCCGGGCTCCCTGCCGCTCACTGTCATTGCAGAGCCCCCTGCCTGAGACCCGCCAGGAGCTGGGCGAGGAAGGCAGAAGGTCTCCAGTTGAAATGCCACTGAGGCTGCCCCCCAGGGGCCTCTCCCCTCACAGGGAGCTCAGCACATCCGACTCTGGGACGGAGGACAGAGACCACCTGGGCCTGGGTCCGCTGGACGGCCTGGCCCCCCCTGAGGCCCAGCTTGAAGCTCCCGCAGGAGACCCGGAGCCAGAGGCCAAGACACCACCCGGGCAGGAAGAACCTGCAGCAGCTCTGGCCCCAGCCCCAGACACTGATGGGCATTTTCCTCCGCTGGAGGAAAACGGTTCTCCAGCTCCTGAAGGAGACCAAGGGCCACGGGAGAATCCAGCAGCCCTGCAGGAAGAGGCTGCACTGACTGCTCCAGCGGCCCCTAGACTAAGTCCTGAGCTGGCTCTGGCAAGAGCCCCGCACCAATTTCCAAAACCACCTTCCTCAAGGCCCCCTCCACCCCTGCAAGTGCCCTCCCCATCAGCTCCCCAAAAGCCCCATCCACCCGCTCCCCCTCCCGAAATGTACTCTCCTTCCCCTCTCGCGATTTGTCTTTGGATGTGTGTTGATTTCCTGTTTCTCTTCCATGTTATGTGTGTTATATTTTAGAAATAAAATTAGCAAGTTGGAAAAAAAAAATGGGAGTTGAGAAGTTCCCTGCTGCCTCAGCAGGGATCCAGCGTTGTCACTGCTGTGGCTGAAGTCACTGCTGTGATGCAGGTTTAATCCCTGGCCTCAAAACTTCTGCATGCCGCCAAGAGGACAATAAGGAAATAAATACATAAAATGCAATTTTTAAAAATAATAATAATAAACAGTGCAGTGGAAACGAATCCGACTAGGAATCACGAAGTTGTGGGTTCAATCCCTGGCATCCCTCAGTGGGTTAAGGATCCGGCATTGCTGTGAGCTCTGTGGTAGGTCCCAGACACGGCTGGGATCCCAAGCTGCTGTGGCTGAGGCATAGGCTGGCAGCTATAGCTCCGTCTGGACCCCTAGCCTGGGAGCCTCCATATGCCGCAGGTGCAGCCCTAAAAAGCAAAATAATAATAACAATAATAGTAATGAATCAAAAAATACAATGGGAGTTAAGAGGAGAAAGGCAGCCGGAAGAAGAGCCATGTAAAAGCAAATCCACCTGAGACTATAAGATTTGTTGTGATTAAATCACAGGTGAGTAATTGAAAGTTATCATACTCTAACTCTAAAACCTCTTTTATAAAAATGCCAAAACATCTTCTAAGTAGCTTCCACCATTCTACTACCCTAATGGGTTTCTTTATTACAGACCTGGCATTAAAGGAACCAATAGAAATATTTTTATTTCACTCTATATCTTCAAATAGATAAGGTACTATTGCCCCTACTACAGAGAGAGGAGACAGAAGAGGTCCTGAGAGGTTAAACGTATCTATATCTATAAATCCAGAGGTACGACAGGATTCTAACATCAGAGAGAGCAAGTTTGGGGTTGGGACAGATGAGGGGAGGAAGTGAGCAGAGCCTGTGTCTCCAATTGGTTAGAAGGGACGGCAACAAAAAGGCACCATCCTTCCATGACCTTCCACACTCTTGCTTTATCACTATTGTTTTGGTGTCTTCTTTTCAGAGTTTCCCCAACCACTCATAGAGAACATGCCGAGAGGAGAGAACCCACGCTAGGCTGTGCTCTAAAGGATGCTCAGTCGAGAATCCTGCACAAATAAAGACATGATGTCTTAAAAGCACCTGGCACAAAAGAAGAGCTCAGTAAATACTGGCTCCCTCCCCGAGCCCTCCTTCCTACAGCCCTAAAGAAATGGCGAGTCAAGCTTCCCCTGATCGCACTTACTGATATCCGATGTCACAGAAGTTCCTTGTGTCCATGTGATAGGATTGTATGTCTCGGACGCGGATCTGGCAGTCCATGGATATGTTGCAGGTCGACCCGGCGGTGTGAATGATGATGACGTATTTGGCTGGAAGGTTCATTGTAGGGCAGTGTGTCTGTCTGGCTTCCCAAGTTGACCTTGTGATGATGTTGGGGCAAGCTGTGGCGAGATGAAAAACCAAGGAGACAGGAATTCACCGGAGCCCACTTGTGGACAATCTCACAACTGCAGGCTGCTTACTCCTCAGGCTCCCCACCCTCGGGTATCCACTGGAGCATCCTAACAAGTGGGATTCTGTGAGATTCTGGTAAGGTCCAGATAGAGATCATCTAGGTCAAGTGGCTGGAGCCACAGGGCAGAGGCAAAAATCTACAGGTTCTGAGAACAACTATGGAAACCAGATGTGAGCAGACGGGAAAGGACCGCTGATATCCAGAGGCATAGCCATTCTATTCAAAAGACAAAGTACTGGAGTTCCCATTGTGGCTAGGCAGTAATGAACCCAACTAGTATCCATGAGGACAGGGGTTCGACCCCTGGCCTCGTTCAGCAGGTTAAGGATCCAGCATTGCCATAGTCCAGCAGCAGCTAAAGTTCCAATTCAACCCCTAGCCCAGGAACTTCCATATGTCATAGGTGTGCCCCAAAAAACGTCATCTTGAAGTTTGGCTTGTTTTTGCATTTAGAAGTACATGTGTGTGTGCGTGTGTGTGTGTGTGTGTGTGTGTGTGTGTGTGTGTGTGATAGATTGTATGTGTCTGTGAGTATTCATGTAATATACACAAAATGTATATATGTTAACCCCACCCCATTTTCATGCATTATTCTTTTCCATAGCCTGCTTGCCATCTGACATCATACATATTTTAATTGTTGATCTATTCATTTTCTATCTTTCTCCACTGAAATGTGCGGTTTTATCTGCTCTGTTCACAGCTGCATCCTCAGTACCTAGAAGAGTACCTGGCATTCAATAAATGGAGTTCCCGTCGTGGTGCAGTGGTTAACGAATCTGACTAGGAACCATGAGGTTGCAGGTTCAGTCCCTGCCCTTGCTCAGTGGGTTAACGATGTGGCGTTGCCGTGAGCTGTGGTGTAGGTCGCAGACACGGCTCGGATCCTGCATTGCTGTGGCTCTGGCGTAGGCTGGTGGCCACGGCTCCGATTAGACCCCTAGCCTGGGAACCTCCATATGCCACGCAGGAGTGGCCCAAGAAATAGCAAAAAAAGACAAAAATAAATAAATAAATACATACATACATACTTGTTGATTGAGTGAAAATGTGTGTACATAGATATTAATGGTTTCATGACCATATCATTCTAGTGGAAGGGAAAGGCGGCCAAGAAGGTGCCTTGTCATAATTTTCCCGATCTCGGTGCAAGGTGTTCTTGACCCAAGAAGCCAATGAACCCCAGTAAGGAAAAGCATTCCCTGGTATGGTTGGGAGGTGACTGGGAGGAGGGTAAGGCAGGCCTGAGGGGCTTTACCTTTCCCGGGCATCATTGGCTGTTGAGGGACCAGGCAGCTCTCTTCTTTCAAAAGCAGTGGCTGAATATACCTGGGGGACAGGTGGCCCTCCTTCATGGCGTAGAAGATCAGGTCTTCTGCAGCTGCTAAGGCAGCAGGGCTGGGACTGCTGCCTGAAAGAGGATGACATGGAGCACAGGACTGTCAGCAAGAAACTCCAAGCTGGTCCAGACCCAGAGGAGGATAACAGGACCACAGGAGCCTGAATAACTGATGGATGGGAAGAGAAGAAACTGGTCCACTAGCCAGAACAGAGGGCCTGAGAGGCAAGAGAATACCTGCACACAGCTCTTAGAAGCCAAGTTGATGACCTCTTCCAAGTGCCAAACTCAACTTTATCCACTCCACGTCTCGATGGAAGCGCTAGGAGGTGGTCAAAGCTTCATGTATAGGGAAGCCCACCTGACCACGTCAAAAACGCCCTTACATTATGAAAAGGGTGACAGTATTTACCTAGTAGCTGCCACAATCAGATATGGAGCCAAATGCTCTTTACATCCATTAACTCATGTAATCCTCACAGAAAACCTCTGAGATAATCGCTCTTACTAGCCCCAGTTAGCAGATGATCCTGGTAGGTGATCTATTATTATCCATTTATTTATCTATCAACTCCCAACTCCATTCTTGCTCTGAGAGCTCAGTTTCACAGCTAGAACCCTACAAACTACATTTCCCAGACATCCTTGCCTGCCGGCTGCTGGTTGGGTTCTACCAATAGGAGATGCTGGAGGAAGAGAGAAGCCAGGTTTTTCTGCCTCTGCAGCCAAGCCTCAGGGTCGACTTCAGACTCCAGAGAGAGGACAATAACTGTGAGCTCAAGCAGTGTCCGCGGTGGCTTCTGCAAACTCACAGGAGCGCAGATCAGAGGGGAGAAAGAGGATCAAAATCATGCCACATCAGGGAATCCAAGGGAGAAAAGAACTTCAAGAAAGGGGTCATCGTTAGAGAATGGTTACAACAGGAGGCAGGCTGAAAAGGCAAGAGTGTTGAGACGAGAGAGCAGAGGAAGAGTGTAGACGATTCCCTGGCAGAGGAGGAGAGGGGATGGCCATTACCTAGCTTATTGCCAAAGAAGGCGAGGCCCAGGGAGACGTTGTTGTAGCCCTGGGTGTGGACGCCCTGGACGGTCCAGCCGACACCCTCGTACACTCTGCCATCGTCCCCAACCAGGAAGCTGCCAGTCAAGGAAACATGGATTAAAGGGCAGATCCCTGTAACAGGAAAACTCTCACCCATCCTCAGAAGGGAAAGGGGTTCTAGAGGCTCATAAACACTCTGCTTCAAGCCATACAGTGAGAGGGAGGGGACAATGCTTTTCAGACTTCCGAGAGATAGGGGAATATACTTTACATTTTGCTGTGACTTAGCTTACATGTGTTCCCCAGAACCGCACTTTTAAAATAATCTTTTGGGGGTTCTCGTCATGGCTCAGCGGTTAATGAACCCAAGCAGCATCCAAGAGGACGCAGGTACCATCCCTGGCCTCACTCAGTGGGTTAAGAATCCGGTGTTGCCGTGAGCTGTGGTGCAGGTCGCAGACGCGGCTCAGATCCTGAGTTGCTGTGGCTCAGGTGTAGGCCGGTGGCTACAGCTTTGATTCGACCCCTAGCCTGGGAACCTCCATATGCTGCAAGTACGGCCATAAAAAGACAAAAAAAAATAAATTAAAATTAAAATAATCATTTGGTTCCAAGTGGAACTTGAATGTGTGACTCTCAAGAACCTGAGAACATCAGTTCAGCATTTTTCAAGGGCATGAGCATTCATTCATCATGTTTTTAAATTATAGGACCAAGCACTTGAACATCGAAATGCAAGAATTTCTTTATGTTAACTTTTTCCTCAGTTTCTCCTTAGGAATTTTTTTTTTAATGGCTGCACCCATGGCACATGGAAATTCCTGGGCCAGGGATTGAATCTGAGCCACTGCTATGGCACAGCTTCAGCAGTGCCGGATCCTTTAACTGAACCAGGGATTGAACCCACACCTCCATAGTGACCTGAGACACTGCAGTTGAATTCTTTTTTTTTTTTTTTTTGGTCTTTCTGCCATTTCTTGGGCTGCTCCCACGGCATATGGAGGTTCCCAGGCTAGGGGTCGAATCGAAGCTGTAGCCGCCGGCCTACACCAGAGCCACAGCAATGTGGGATCCAAGCCGCGTCTGCGACCCACACCACAGCTCACAGCAACGCCAGATCCTTAACCCGCTGAGCGAGGCCAGGGATCAAACCCGAAACCTCATGGTTCCTAATTGGGTTCATTAACCACTGCGCCACAATGGGAACTCCCTGCAGTTGAATTCTTAACTCTCTGTGCCACAGAGGGAATTTCTCTCATTAGGAATTCTTTTTTTTTTTTTTTCTCATTAGGAATTCTTAAGCTCTTCTTTATCAGAGAAATATGTTTGGGATGTTCCTTTTCACAGTTTATTTTTTGAAACAAATGTAGCTATTCTTCTGTTCGGCCTCCTTCTTTCTGTCTGCCCTTTTATAAATTTCTCCTCTTCCACTTTCCAATCACAGTGTTCAAAACTGATGTTTTCACAATTCTCACCATATTCAGCTTTTAAAAGACCATGAGTTTCTGCAATAAACTGAGCACAGAAAGAACAGTTCCCTAAGGTCACTTAAAGTCCCTGGATGGGGTTGGGCTGAACTCCCACCCTGCTCTGACATGGGCCTAAGGACTGGGTCGGGGCCTCAGTGTGTCCAGCGTGTCCTGGCTTTGCTGGGGTACTTTCCGCAGGCTGCTCTGTCCCTCTGCAGCCTTTGGGCGGTTCACGCAAATGGTCCCTACGGCTACAGCAGCTGCATCAGACAAACGGGAGACTGTTAAACTGTCACTGCAGAAACCTGACTTAGACATGCAGAGGCCAAACTGGGTAACACAGTGATGACGATGGCAGGGCTAGTGGTACGGACTGCAACTGAGTTTAGTGAACCCAGAATCCACAGAGGGTAGACGGGAAGACCCACCCCCCACCTTAGTCCCCAGGGTCTCTGGTGGCTACAGTGGGGGCCTCCAGCTGCTCTTCCTTATTTGCATTTAAAAATAAATGAAAGAAGACACAGGTTGTCCTTTCCAAAGTGGATCATTCAGAAGGCACTTATGGGAGTTCCGGTTGTGGCTCAGTGGTAACGAACCAACTAGTGTTCATGAAGACACAGATTAGACTCCTGGCCTCGCTCAGTGGGTTAAGGATCCGGGGTTGCTGTGAGCTGTGGGGTAGGTTGCAGATGCGGCTTGGATCCCAAGTTGCTGTGGCTGTGGTGTAGGCTGGCAGCTGTAGCTCCATTAGACCCCTAGCCTGGGAACCTCCATGTGCCACAAGTGCAGCCCTAGAAAATACCAAAAAAAAAAAAAAAAAAAAAAAAGAAAAAAAAGAAAAGCAACACGAATGGGAAATTAAGAAAAACAGAGAAGGCATTCCCATTGTGGTTTGTTCCTGATTTGTATTCATGAGCACGCAGGTTCGATCCCTGACCCTGCTCAGTGGGTTAAGGATCTGGCGTTGCCGTGAGCTGTGGTGTAGGTGCGGCCACAAAAAGAAAAGGGAGAAAGGAGAGCGGGAAGCCCCCTAAGAGGAATAACTGTCACTGTAATGTGGGCTCCAGGGACCCCACCCGCCTCTTACTTGTAGGCCACATCGCACCAGCCTTTGGTGTAGACCGAACGGGACTGAAGGCCCCGCAGCTTCTGGCTGCACACATTCTGCTCCTGGCACTCCATCTCCATGAGCTGGTGCACGATGACATAGGCCACAGGCCGGATCAGCTGGGCCTTGCAGGTCAGGGATCTCGCCCCCCACTCCTTGCGGGAGACAATGGTGGGTGCACCTGCCGAGGGACCGCAGGACGGCAGGCTGAGGTCCCGCCCCTTCCCTCCACGGGAATCCACGCCCTGTGTCCTCTGATCGAGAGAAGCCCCGGGAAGAGGCCTTCGCCCCACAGCCTCCCCTCCCCATCGCCATAGTCCCGTTAGACTAAAACAGACCCCCAGGCAGAAGCCACACTGTGCCTGGGAAGTCAAGCTGCCTCGTCCTCTGAACTCTTCGTCCTTGTACTGCCCTGGAGGATGTTTCCCCATCCTCACCTCCTCCCTGGTCTGCTCGATGCTCCAGCCTTCAGGAAGCAGCTCCAGGGACAGCCTCCCCTCGCCCCGGGGTTCTGAGCGGACTTCTCATGGGGCCCCTCAGCGCGGGGGCCCTGGATGCCTGGCCTGAGGCATTTGCCCCGGTCTGACTGTGCCTTTTCCAAAGGGACACTGGGTACAGGTCTCCCTCTTTCAGATGAAAACTCACTGCAGGCAGGGCTGTGAGGGCCCCACACAGGACCCCAGGAGCCCCAAGTGTTCCCTCTCTATCCTCACCTGCCAGCTCCCTGAGGGATGTGGTGTCTCTAGCCTCTGCTGAGAGCAGGGCACTGCGGCCCTTGTCTTTTCTCCCTGAGTTTCTGCTCCTTCCTGGAACCCACCTTTGCCTAAGGACTCAGGACAATCCAGGGGACTAGCCGGCAGATGCCTCGTTTGGGGTTGCCCTCCACCCACCCATCCAGTTCAGCCATAGGGATGCCCCAAGGAACACTTCCAGCCTCCTAACAAGCCCCAGGACACCCCCAAATCGCCTCACCATTGCGACCCTTGCGTATGGGCCATGAGATGCCAACAGACCGGTCCAGAAGGCCCTCCAACAGCCCCCTGGCTTGGGTCTCATTCCAGAACTGTGGGGGATCCCCTGTGAAGGAACATCGCCCTTGGTGCTGGTCCTCAGAGAACACCCGGACCAGCCCAGAGGCATGGGGTGCGCATCCCCACCTCACCGTCCACAGCCTCTCAGCCTCCCCGAGACCCCTGACCCCCTAAGGGAAAACAGAGAGAACCACAGACGTGTCTGCCCTCAGCCAGCCCCTGCCTCTCACAGCGGCCCCAGGGTCGCCTTCACCCCTCCCGGCCTCCCTGAGCTTCCCTCCACTTCAGGGATTCTAGAGTCTCGCTTGCCTCCTCCGCTGAGCAGCTCTGCCTTTCCCGGTTGACCTGCCTGCGTATTAATACATCAGAGTGTCTCGTACCAAGATGACATCATCATGTCAACACGTAAACGATACTAAGCACCTAGTGATCCAGACAAGCTTCTTGAAATACAGAAATTTGCAGATGGCTCTGATTGCAAGGGCGCTATCAGATTTGTGGCTTAAACCACCTGCATGAGATAAGCAAAACAACTTAACCACGCTCTCTATACTGATGAGAAACTGAGGCTCGGGGAAGTTGTTCGTCTAAGATGATACAGTAAGTTTTAAGGTGTGGGCTTGGAGTCCAACCCAGACTCTCTGACCCCAGAGCCGTGAGCAGAACCACTGCACTCTGAGGCCGCCCCAAAGTTGTCAGATGACCTTGGGCAAGTCATTGCCACAATGAGGCCCATTTCTCTGTCTGTGAGACGAGGCTGTGAAGGGTCTCCACCATGGTTCAGAGATTCTGTCCTTCTGCAAATCCATTGGGAGCAAATACGTGACTGTGACACTATGGGCAAGTGTCCAAGTGCTGGGCAGGCTGGAGAGGTCGCTGAGGACTGGCCTGTCCCAGCAGGGGAAGGAGAACCATAGCTGGTGGGGAGGCCCCTGGGGAGGATGACTGACAAATGAAACCAGGCTGGGGTGGATGCCAAAGGCACTTCTCTGATCCAGTGAAAGAAAACTCACCCCAAGTCCCGAGATCCAGAGCAGAGAAGATGAGAAGCCACCGCAGCATGCTCACGTGGTCCCAGGACACAGACAGGGAGGGCGTGGACCACAGCCCTGGGAGAGACACCAACAGGTAGCCAGACCTTCCTCACTCTTCAAACGGGGCACCCGCCCCATGGCATGGCCCTTGTCTGCCTCTCGCCAAACTGGGGACCTCCTGAGGGCCAGCACCCAGTGAGGCTTCTCAGGGTCCCCAGCACAGGGTTGACCCTCGGCAGGTTGTCAGTAAAGGTGAGGGTGGAGTTCCCATTGTGGCTCAGTGGTAACGAACCCCACTGGTATCTATGAGGATGCAGGTTTGATCCTTGGCCCCACTCAGAGGGTTAAGGATCTGGCGTTGCCGTGAGCTGTGGTGTAGATCCCAGATGCGGCTCGGATCTGGCATTGCTGTGGCTGTGGCGTAGGCCAGCAGCTATAGCTCCGATTCGATCCCTAGCCTGGGAACCTCCATATGCCACAGGTGTGGCCCTAAAAAGGAAAAAAAAAAAAAGGTGAGAGTGCTATCACCCACGTCAGCCTCCTACTACCCTGGGAACTCCTGGTCCCTCCCAGGAGCCCCCTGCCTCCTCTTAGGCCTTCCAGCGTAAGTAACGACAATTTCTAAAATCCATTAGTAGCTGTTATGAATAAACCCTGGTAGCTGTTTTATATCCAAATTTTATACTGAATCCTTGCAAAATCCCCATGAGATACTTGTAACCCCTTTTTTTAAATCTTATTTTTATTTACTTATTTTGCTTTTTAGGGCCACACCCCATGGCATATGGAGGTTCCCAGGCTAGGGGTTGAATCAGAGATGTAGCTGCCAGCCACAGCTACAGCCACACTAACACAGGATTCAAGCTGTGTCTGCAACCTACACCACAGCTCACAACAATGCCAGATCCTTAACCATCCACTGAATGAGGCCAGGGATCGAACCCACAACCTCATGGTTACTAGTTGGACTTGTTCCCACTGTGCCACAATGAGAACTCCCATGACCCCTTTCTTAGAAGTGAAAACCACCTCAGAAGAAAGGAACTCCAACAGGGGCAGGGTGGGTTCATCCCAGCACTATTTGGGAGTCAGAGGTGTCTTGCCATCCAGTTGGCAAAGATCCCTGGCAGCTGCTCACCTAACTTCTTGAGTGAGAATAGTAACAAGAGCAGTTGGCACTTACTGAGCGCATCCTACATTCCAAGTATCTGCTGGGGACATCACAGTCATCACTATGCAGCCTCACAATGACCCGTAGGACCCGTACTTCTCAGAAGGATCCTGGGCTTTAGGGAGTTAAGTCACTTGCCCTAAGTTACCCAACTAGAAGGGGCAGGTCACGATTCACACTCAGGTCTGTCTGACTCCAGAGCCTCGACCTGGAACTCCTCCACCATCTGCCTGAGTTTCTGATGATGTAGATTCTCGACTGGGCCCAAGAGGTTAAAGGCAGGGAATTGCATGGTCCTTCCCAGCTGCAGGAATCTTTCCTGCTTTCTCAATGTTTGGTCAAATGAGAAGCAAGGATTAACTGGCCCTAGGTGGAAGCCCTGTGGGCTGGCCTCCAGGAAAGGAGCTGGCCTCTTACAAAGCTACTTAGACCCCAGCAGTCAATTATGATTAACAGGAGGTTTGGAGCCTGGTCACTGGATCATGGTGCTACCTTAACCATGAATATTAAAGTGGCAAATGATGTCTTGAGCTTGTCACAGCAAACAGCTGAAATCGCAAGGCGTGAGCCAGACCCCTGTTCATGCCAGGGCAGAGACTGGATGTCTCCCAGTCCCACCTCCATATGCAAACCCTGGGCTGGCTGGATGGGCTACAGCCACAACTCAGCCACCATGGCTCACACCACTATGCATTCTCCATACCTAATATGAAGGTGAAATATTAGGACAGGGGACAAGTTAAGACCTAAGAGATGGGGATTCCAGGTTAGACAAAAAGGAAAGAAATAGAACAGAGGTAACCCCAGGATCCACAGACTTGGCAGAAAAGAACCAGGAGTGGTAGAACCCATTAAGAATAATTTAGGATAGAGAAGGTTTTCTTACTTGGAAGAAGAATTCAAGAGGGGAGATCAGGGGAACCTTCTCTATCATGTTAACGTTTTAATCTGATAAGAGTTCAAACCCTCTGATAGAAGAGCGCTTCTGTAGAAGAAACACACACACACACAGAAATACCTGTGGGTCCCTTGCTGTCCCAGCCCCACAGGTCAGGCTGCAGCCGGCTCACCCCTCATTGGCTGGCAGGGTCTCCCTTCCAGGCTCCGCCTCTGGCCCCGCCCTCCGCCTCCGGACGCGGCCTCCTCCGGCCTTCACCCTCCCCACCACTAGAGGGCACTGCGGCCGGGGAATGGAGCCTGGGCCCTGGCTTTCCAGAAAAGACAGAAAGACCAGGAACCCTTAACCAAAGCGAGACAGGGAGGGCCAGGTTCTGGGGCTCAGAGCCGCTCTGTCCACAGCCCCCAGCACCCTGAGGAACTCGGTGAGACCAGACGGGTGCTGACAACAGGGGAGCCGCCCTGTGAATAAGCCCAGGTGCTTCCTCCCTGGGAAGGGGCGTGGCTGCCCAAGGCTCCCTGAGTTCCCTCCTCAGCCCCAGCCTCCAGGAAGCCCGGCCAACCTGGGAGCTGTGCCAGGTGCTGGCTAGGTGCTTGGAATATAGAGGAACAAGACAGGGTTCCCACCCTCAAGGAACTCAGAGCCAGAGGATGGAGGCTAGACCAGCACACCACCAACCACCCCACAAAGCAGAGGTTGACTGCTTGGAAACATTTTATTGGGCAGGCATATTATTTTTAGTTTCATGTTTCAATTAAATTAGTCACTATTATTTTAAAATCTGGAGATTTCAAGTAAAATATTGAGATATATAGGTGTCCTAGTCAGCTCAGGCTGCCAAAACAAAATATCCTAGATTGAGCAGCTTAAACAACAGAAATTTGTTTTCTCACAGTCATGGAGGCTAGATGTCCAAGATCAAGATGTCAGCATGATCAGTTTAGGTGAGAACTCTTACTGGCTTGGAATCAGCTGCCTTCTCACTGTGTTCTTACAGAGTTGGGGCAGGGGGTTCCTCAGATGTCTTTTCTTATAAGGACCCTAATCTCATGATGAGGACCCCCCCTCATGACCCCACCTAGCACTCATTACCTTCCAAAGGTTCCCATCTCCAAATACCATCCATCACATTGGGGGGTTAAGGCTTCAACAAATGGATTTTCAGGAGGACACAATTCAATCTATAGCAACTGGAATAGGAGATCTGGCCCACAATCCGGAAGTTGAGAACAAATTATTCATTGATTCATGCAACAAATACTGAGCTCCCAGGATGGCCCAGGGCTCCTGACACCACTATGGGAACTAGGGATACATTAGGAGAAAAAAATGTCACCTGTGTCTGTCTTCATGAAGTTTATGGCCAAGTGGGGAAGAGAGATGGAAGCAACCACATAGAAACAGGCAACGTTTGTTGAAGGTGATGAAGGTGCTGTGGAGGAAACGAGCAGGGCGCTGAGCAAGTTGTTGAGTCAGTGATGTTGGAATTGAGATATAAATGATGAATAGATGTTTTCTAAAGAGTAAAGGGGAAGAGTGAGCGATGTGAAAAGACCCCGAGGTTCATGGCTCTATGACCCTTAGAGCCCAGACCACCTCCCTCCAACCTTCACATCTGGATACCTCCTCTGGAGGAAGGAAGGAGCTTGGGTGAATCTTATGTCAGTTCCCTGGGAGGTTCTCTGCCTCTCCTCATCCCACATATGAACCTGAGCCCTTTACCTATAGGAAAGTAAGAGGTCCACCTTTTCCTGGAATACCCTAAAGAAATTTTGATATTTGACTCTTTATCTCATCATGGTTGCAGTGTTCTAAGTTCTTATTTGCCGTGTAAGTTCTCATCCCTTCGCAACTGCCCAAGGCCAAGGTCTTTCAGTATCATCTTCACTTGGCAACATAGGAATCTGGGAGAATTAACACATAAATTTGGCCTCACTGGCACCAAGATCTCAACCAAACTTCCCCAATATTTCTGCAGATAGCACACTCTGAACTGGGGAGTTCTGAGCTGTGGTGTAGGTCACAGACGCAGCTCGGATTTGGCATTGCTGTGGCTATGGCACAGGCAGCAGCTACAGCTCCGATTAGACCCCTAGCCTAGGAACCTCCATACGCAGGTGTGGCCCCAAAAAGCAAAATAAATAAATAAATTTAATAAGGTCAGATCCATTGCAATTATTTATTATCAGTGCCGAAGTGTCCCATTGGATCGATGTTAGATGTCGGACTTCTCCCACTAGAAAGGCTCCCAAGAACTTTTAACCCAACTGAGAAATATTTGATAGCATTTTAAATATGTTATTCCATTTTTTCCTACCCTAAAATGTTGTCCAAAAGTTTGATGATATTTTTCTCTCTCATATTAGTCACTTGTTTTTGGTTTTTTAACTGAATGCCCAAAGGAAATATTTTCTTTACAATCAATTAGTTTAATATACCTTGGAATTCATCATTTTCAGTCATTTTTTTTTTCAGGTACAAAGCATACCCTTTAAAAGTAAAGTTTTAAAACTTTTTTTCCAGGAAGATTTTGTAGAAACGTAGTTTTTAGTATTTGTCCTATTCTCTTACTTTAGTTTTCTTCTTTAAGGACTTCAATCATACATACCTTATAACTTCTTTGCTTACCTACTATAATGCTCTCTTTCTAATTCTTTTACTCTCACTTGTTCTTTTTGATTTTTAAATTTTTCCTTCATGTGATCTTCTTTTTCTTCTAAGGCTTTATCTGTTACCTGTATTCACTTTTACCTTCCTTCTTTTAAAAGGTCATTTGTGAAAGTTATTATGCTTTTTTTTTTTAGGGCCACACCTGCAGCATATGGGGGTTCCCAGGTTAGGAGTCTAATTGGAGCTATGGCAGCTGGCCTACACCACAGCTCACAGCAACGCTAGATCCTTAACCCACTGAGTGAGGCCAGGGATCCAACCCACATCCTCATGGATACTGGTTGGCTTCATTACCTCTGAGCCCCAATGGGAACTTCCAGTTATTTCTTATTCTCTCATGAGTTCTATTACCTGATTTCTCATTTTTTCACTTCCAGTTAACTGTTCTTTCATATCTTATATCTTTTTTGATATTTTTTAGCTCAGACTGAGATGTTAGTTTATAGTTTTCATCTATGAGCATTTCTTTATGTTAGCGAGCACTGGGCAGCCTATGTGAACGTGGCCTGGGCCTGCCTGGAGGAACCATCCCTCAGAAAGCTCTGGGAGGATGGGGACACGGGACCCTAGAGACACAACAACCACTACAGACAAGCCACCAGAACCAGCTCTGAGCCTCAGACTGGGAGGGAACAGAACAGAGAGAATGCTGGCAGGATGGGGGACTGTCCAAGTCCAGCGAGCCGTCCCCAAAGAGGAGATGGGGAGCAGATTGGAAAGAGGGGCAGGGGCCTGGTCCCCTCGTTCATTTATTCATCCATTTCTCCAACAGACATCTGCAGCACCTGCTAGATTCCAGACACGGCTGAACAACTGAGGACACAGACATGAATGAAACTGGACAACCTCACAATCCAGTGGAGAGCTCAGCCGTGTCTCAACACAATTTCCACCTGAAATAAGGGCTGCATCCAAACAGGGACAAGGCAGTGTGAGCAGAGGGGAGGGGCTGGGACACGGACCTGGGTCACATGGGAGACTGGGGACCGCCAGGCAGACAGCAGGGGAAGGCACACCAGGGAGGGCAGCACAAAGGGATGGAGAAGTCAAACAGGGCCAGCCCGTCATCGTCTGCCCTGGCTGAGGAGCTGGGTGCCAGGGGAGAGCAAGGCGAGGAGGGGGACGTCTGGGCCCAGACTCAGAGGGCTGGGAATGCCCCGCTCTGCTCTGGGGTCTGGGGGATGCTGGGGGATGCTGGCAGGAGAGGATGATTCTAGCCCAAGACAGAGGGACAGGACGGAGCTGGCAGGGAGGGGATACAGGTGTTGAGCCCAGATGGAGGGTAAGGAAGGGGAGTCCCCGCAGCCAGGCTTGGGGGGAGGGGGTGGTCTCAGAAGAAGCAGGGGCTCCCTCAGTGTCTGAAATGAGGCCAAGTCTTAATGATGTTGTACAAAGCCCACCCAGGAGATGGATCATTGGCCACATCACTGTGCCCCACCAGCAGGTAGTTGGGATCCAGGTACCCCCTGACCACGGAGCACTGGATCAGGTTCTGAGCTGCCTCCAGCGCTGCAGCATTGGGTGGAGTATCTGCAAAACACAGCAGACCCATCAGTGATAGGATTCCAGAGCACTTCTTCCAGGGCAGGACACACTCCTGGATCCCCCAACCCACTCTCACCACCAAACTAATATCCTCCACCCTATGACAGACAGAAAACCAAGTAAAGGCTTCAGATTCCTCAGCACTGAAGTTCTTCCTGAACCAGAAGAGCAGAGCCTGAGATAAAATATACAGTCGTTCTGGAGATGTACAAAGCCTTTATCCACTGCAGAAGTTTAGCCTGGGCGGAGTTCCCGTGGTGGCGCAGTGGAAACGAATCCGACTAGGAGCCATGAGGTTGTGGCTTCAGTCCCTGGCCTCGCTCAGTGGGTCAAGGATCTGATGTTGCCTTGAGCTGTGGTGTAGGTCACAGATGCGGCTCAGATTCCAAGTTGCTGTGGCTGTGGTGTAGGCCAGCAGCTGTAGCTCTGATTCCACCCCTAGCCTGGGAACCTCCACATGCCACCAGTGTGGCCCTAAAAAAAAAACTTAGCCTGGGGCAAATCTAGCCCCCCCCCCCAAGGGACATTTGCCAATTTGGGGAGAGGTTTGTTTTTGTTTTTTTGGTTTTTTTTTTTTTTTTTGTCTTTTTAGGGCCACACCCTTGGCATACGGAAGTTCCCAGGCTACGGGTTGAATCAGAGCTGCAGCTGCCGGCCTACACCACAGCCAGGCAATGCCAGATCCAAGCCTTGTCTGAGACCTACACCACAGCTCATGGCAACGCTGTATCCCCAACCCACCGAGCAAGACCAGAGATTGAACCCACATCCTCATGGATACTAGTCAGGTTCATTACCACCAAGCCACAATGGGAACTCCTCAGGAGACATTTCTGGAGGTCACAGTCGGGTGGTCACCAGATACACACAGGCATCTGGTGTGTAGAGAGCAAGGATGCTGCTAAACACCCCCACAGTGCTCAGGACAGCCCCACAAGGACGAGTTATCTGATCCGAAATGTAATAATGCTGAGGTTGAGTAACCATGTGTTTGTCACGTTGTGTTTCCTTTGCTTTCATGTGCCTGGCCCCATCTCCAGGCACATTCCTGGGTCATCGGTTACCCCATCCAATGCCCATTTTAGTACCAGCCCCAGTGACACAGCCTCCTTTTCCCAGAGGTTCAGCAAAAGGCCCCCCGAGTTTCAACAAATTCTAGTCAAGAGCCCTGAGGGACAGTTCTCAGTGTGTACTCTGGATGCAGAGACAGGGCTCATGCGTGCCTTGGCAAATAAGGCAAGTGTCCCCACATTGTTGTCGTGGTCAAGACTTATCCAAAAATGTGCACCAAGATCTTTTCTCCTGGATTTCATGCAGGTTAAGAATCTGGCACGGTCTCTGCAGGGGCTTGGGTCACTGCTGAGGTGCAGGTTCGATCCCTGGCCCGATACAGAAGGTTAAGGATCTGGCATTGCTGCAGCTGTGGCGTAGGTCACCACTGCAGCTAGGATTCAAACCCTGGCCAAGGGACTTCCATATGCTGCAGGTACAGCCAAAAAAAAAAAAAAAAAAAGATTTTTTTGTCCTGTCTTACATGTGCCTTGGATGTCGGAAAAGACAGACACTTGTCTGAGTGTGAAGGAGGTAGATTTAGGTGGGATTCTGTCTGGGAGGCCCCCTCTGGTCATGCCGAGTTTAGTCCAACATCAGATGTGAAGCCAGGTAGAGCCAGCATGTGCAGCCACTTGAATCGGAGGCCATTGTCTTCCAGGTCAGACACCCTCCCTCAAGCACCACACAGTGCCCGCTGCTGCCCAAAGCATCCACCCACCTGAGAAGGTGCCCATGAAGGCGAGGCCCAGAGCGATGTCATTGTAGCCAGGGGTGTGGGAGCCTTGGACACTCCAGCCTACTCCTTCATAGATGACACCATCCTGGCCCACGAGGAAGCTAGAGGACAGGGGGAGAGATGGAAAGCAGCATGAAAGAGAGGCCCTCTGGGACTGTTCCACTCATTCATTCATTCATTCATGTCTACTCATCAGACAATGCATTAGCTATCAAGTTCTAAGCACTGAGTTAAAAAAAAATAAGGAGTTCCCGTTGTGGCACAGTGGCTAACGAATCCGACTAGGAACCATGAGGCTGCGGGTTCGGTCCCTGCCCTTGCTCAGTGGGTTAATGATCCGGCGTTGCCGTGAGCTGTGGTGTAGGTCACAGACGCGGCTCGGATACCGCGTTGCTGTGGCTGTGGTGTAGGCCAGGGGCTACAGCTCCAACTTGACCCCTAGCCTGGGAACCTCCATATGCCACAGGAGCGGCCCAAAGAAATAGCAAAAAGACAAAAAAAAAAAAAAAAAAAAAAAAGGTCCAGACTTTCTGTCATGGCTCAGCAGTAATGAACCCAACTAGAATCCATGGGGACACGGGTTTAATCCCTGGCCTTGCTCAGTGGATTCCAGATCCAGCGTTGCCCATCCCCCCAGAAACCTAACAAGAGTTGAAACACCTCCCCTTTGTACCCCTGGATCCTCTCTCATAATACGTCAAGTACTCTACTAGGATTCACTTGTTGAATTCCTTCCTCCTTCACTAGACTATTGGCTCCGGAAGACCAGAACCATATCTGAGCTACCTCTGAGGACGGCCGCAGCACACAGCCTAGACCATAGGCAATCCAGTGTGTTCTCAACAAATTAACTTGCAGCAGGGGGGTGTTTACTCCTGATTCCAGACCTTCTCAGGGTAAGCACATGGCACAGTCATGAAGTTATGGGATGAGGACACAATGAAAGGTCAAAAAGCCAGGGGACAGGTAAAATTTGTAGTCAATTTTCAGGTATCCACTTCAATTAAAGAGAGCAAGGCTGTGAATAATCTTGCGTGGAAGCACAATGGCAGATTCTGATAGACGATAGATGTTGGAGGAAAAGTTTTCTCCTGTCTTGAAAAGGATGCAACTAAAATGGGGGTAGGGGAGTTCCCGTTGTGGCACAGTGGTTAACGAATCCGACTAGGAACCACGAGGTTGCGGGTTCAATCCCTGGCCTTGCTCAGTGGGTTAAAGATCTGGCGTTGCCGTGAGCTGTGGTATAGGCCAGCAGCTACAGCTCCGATTAGACCCCTAGCCTGGGAACCTCCATATGCCGCGAGAGCGGCCCAATAAATGGCAAAAAGACAAAAAAATAAAAAAAAATAAATAAATAAAATAAAATGGGGGTAGGGAGTGGAGAGGCAGTCAGCCCAGCAGAACATACCAAGTAGTGGCAAATCCACCCAAGGCAGGGCCACTGCACACACTTGTGCTGGACTTGGGGACAGTAGAGACTAAAATCCGGCTCCACTAGGGCTCCTTTCTCAAAAATTTTATTTAGCATATAGTCAACCTACAAAGTTGTGTTAATTTCAGGTATATAGCAAAGTAAATTAGTCATATATATATGCATATATGTACATTGAAATATATATATACGCACTCTTTTTCATGTTCTTTTCCCATGTAAGTTACCACACAGTACCTAGTAGGTCCCCATCACCTGTCTGTTCTATACAGAGTAGCGTGGAAGACTGACTGCATGAAGATGTGATACATATGCATGATGGAATATTCCTCAACCATAAAAAAGAATGAAGTAATGCCATCTGCCGCAACCCAGATGGACCTAGAAATTATCATGCTAAGTGAAGTGAGTCAGAGAAAGATTAATATCATATGAGATCATTAATACGTGGAATCTCATAGAAAGGATACCATAGAACCTAAAAAAAGGAAAGGGACTCAAAGATTTCAAAATCAAACTTATGTTTACCAAAGGGGATGTGTTGGGGGCAGGGAGTGTAAGTCAGGAGGCCCCTTTGATGAATGTGTGCAAATATGCCATCTGGGCTACCCATGACCCATCCTAAGATTTAAAATTCTACGCAATTGTTTCTGACGGGAGGTTAGATGGCATCAAAGCCCAGACAGGTTCTCCGCGAGCTCTGAGGGCGGCCTTCGAGAAGTTCCTCCTCTTCCCTTAGGTCAGTGTGTTCTTTAGCAAAGACTCACAGCCCTTGGCTTTAGAGAAATCAAAAGGTATTGCTGGTCTCTCCTCACCTTCAGACAGGAAAGATATTCTCCCTAAGAAGACGCAGTGGGGAGAGTCTAACATGAGGGAGACAAGCTTCAGGTTGGGGCAGAACCCAGGGGCAGGGCCTGAGCCACCGAGGAGTGAGAGGTGAGGATGCGAAAAGGCACAGTCTTTAGATTGTCCTTTCCTAGATTAGCCTTTCTACAGGATTTACAATCTTCCCTGCATATGACATCCTCTAGGATCTTTTCATCATGTCAATATATGACCTTTAAAAAGACACACATACACACTACTGTACATAAAATAGATCACCAACAAGGACCTACTGTATAGCACAGGGAACTATACTCAATATTTTGTAGTAAACTGTAAGGGAAAATAATCTGAAAAAAGAACACATATATATATATGTACATATAACTTTATAATTATAATTTCTATAATATAGAATTATAATGTATATATAATTAATTATAATTTATCCAATTCTAATTTTACAATGTATATAATACATGTATTTTTTTATTTTGCTTTTTAGGGTCGCGCTCATGCCATATGGAAGTTCTCAGGCTAAGGGTTGAATTGGAGCTACAGCTGCCAACCTATGTCACAGCCACAGCAATGCAGGATCCGAGCCAACCACAGCTCACGGCAATGCCGGATCCTTAACCCACTGAGCGAGGCCAGGGATCAAACCCACAACCTCATGGATACTAGTCAGATTCGTTTCCGCTGCCCCACAACTGGAACTCCCTATAATATAATTTTTATATAATTGTAATATATATATATATATCTGAATCAATTTGCCGTACATCTGAAACTAACACATTGTTAATCAACTATACTTCAATTTAATAATTAATTTTTAAAACACACATCTTGGGAACATGTGTTCCCAAACATGTGACCACCCCTTAGCTACATCCTAAATAAGGCCCAAGTGGGGTTGGGAGAGGAAGCCACAAGAGAGAAGGAGCCCTTCTCCTAGGCCGGGCTCTCGGTGAATGCTGGTTCCCGTTCCCCTTCCTCTCACGAGCTCAGTGTCCACCCCCAAGGGAAGAGAAGCCCACATGTCCCCTGGTCCACTTACTTATATCCAACATCACACGAGTCCAATTTGTCCATGAAGAAGGACTGGATATCCTGGACCAGCACGCGGCACTCATCCGACCTGTTGCAGGTTCGCCCAGTGGTGTGGCTGATGATGACGTACTTAGCCCGCAGGCTCATCTTGGGGCAGTGGGTCCCCCTGGCCTCCCAAGAAGACCGCAGGACAATGAGGGGGCAAGCTGAGGAGGAGGGGGCAAAAGCATGGATGTGAGGGTTCCCTGTGCCTGCCCAGAGTCAACCAGCCACTGCTGGACCTCACCTCCACCCTCTGGGCATCGTGGCCTGACTGCAACTGTGGACCTCGGCAGAGCCCAGCAGCTCCGGAGGCCCACCTGGGAATGGGGTGTGTTTGCACCTGGGATTGGGCTCAGGAGGCAGGAGCCAAGAATCACAGGTTCTAGCCCCACAACAGAACCCAAAGGACAGTGGGAATGTTGATCCCGAAGGGACACGGATGCTTTATTCCAAAGGGCAAAGTGTACTTATTTATCTGCATGATCATGTGTGTGTGTGTGTGTGTGTGTGTGTGTGTGTGTGTGTACATGTGAAACAGGGTCTTTCTGGAGAAATCAGTTGAATTTTCATCTGAAAGCATGTCTTTAAGAGTCATTTGTAGTCAGAGTTCCTGTTGTGGCTCAGGGGGTTAAGAATCCAACTAGTATCCATGAGGATGAGGGTTCCATCCCTGGTCTCACTCAGTGGGTTAAGGATCCGGCATGGCCACAAGCTGTGGCATAGGTTAGAGATGCAGCTCGGATCTGGCGTTGCTGTGGCTGTGGATGGCAGCTGCAGTTCCAATTTGACCCCGAGCTCCAGGAACATTCATACGCTGTAGGTGCAGCCCTTAAAAAAAAAAGAATCACTTGTAGTCCACAAAACCCTCCGTCCACATAAGCAATTATTCATACTGACAGATGACACCAACCCAAAGGCGGAGATCAAATTTACTCCAAGCTCTAATACAACAGAGCCAATTTTCTTTAAAAATGTTATTACAGGGAGTTCCCATCATCAGAGGTTAACAAACCTGACCAGCACTCATGAGGACGCAGGTTCAATCCCTGGCCTTACTCAGTGGGTTAAGGATCTGGTGTTGCTGTGAGCTATGGTGTAGGTCACAAATAAGGCTAAGATCCTGTGTTGCTGTGGCTGTGGTGTAGGCCAGCGGCTGCAGCTCCGATTGGCCCCCTAGCCTGGAAACCTCCATATGCTGCGGGCGTGACCCTAAAAAGACAAAAAAAAATGTTATTACACCCAAGAAAAGGCTTAAAGTGCCTATTAACTATACTGGTTTTGACGTTGCTGCTGGTTAAAATCCGAAATCTGCCTTTTATCTACCTTTTATTATCTGAATTATAATTCAGTATAACCCTCTAAGTCAGTGTAAGTGGTGACGTCAGCACTTCACTATTAGTGCTGTTCAATTTTTTGTTTTCAGTAAGATGAGCTTTTGTGCTCTCCATGCTTCTTTTCCCCTCCATGGCACTTTTCATCATTTCATCATGTCACATACCCAATATTTTACCTGTTTGTTTGCATATTGTGTTTCTCCACCCTCTAGATTGAAACGTCACAAAAGCATTGCTTTTGTGTGTTTGCTTCCTCAGGAATATCCTCAGGGACTAGCAGGTGCTCGGTAAATAATTGTTGGATGATTGCAGAAATGATGAACAGACACTACCCCAGGCATGGGGCCCTGGCCCTATCATTCCAGGAATCTGAGGGACAAGCAGGTGCTCTGGAGGGTCCCTCTCAAGGTTTGCCAGCCCTAAAGCTTCAGAGCGCTGGGCGACCAGTTGCCTATCAGTGACAGCCTGATTGAAAAGGCCACTTTCAAGGGCATTGGGAAGTTAGTGGGGGTGAATCTGGAGGGAAGCCCTGTAGAACTGAAGGACGATTCAATTACCTTCCTTGTGACTTGCATTCTGCTGAGGGTTCAGGCAGCTCTCGCCTTTCACAAGAAGCGGCTGGACATACATGGCGGACAGGTGGCCCTTCCAGACAGCAGAGGAGATCAGGCCCTCCACGGCCAACAGGGCGGCAGGGCTGGGGCTGTGGCCTGGAAGAGAGTCACTCTTAGGAAGCTTCAGTCTGGCCCTCGTGTCAGGGGGAGCATGGAGAAGGGGCCAGATGTGCTGCCAGCCCCTCCCCAGCTGTCAAGGGGGAGGAAGGAGAACAGACTAACCCCAAGGGTCAGAAAGAGAGCCAAGGACCCGCCCAGACAGAGCTCTCGGTGGCCCAGGAAGACCTTTCCCAAGGACCCACCAGGGCTTCATTCCCCTCCATCCACTCTCTCCCTGTGGCAAGAGCCAAGCTCAGGAGTGCCTGGCTGGCTGTGTCTGGGTTCCCCATTGCCAGGGGCCCTTCCAGGCACGTGCCAGCCTCTTTACCTGCATCAAGTGCCTTCATGCTCACCGCAAGCCTCTGAGGCAGATGCTGTTATTAACCCCATTACTCACAAAGAGGAAATTGAGGCTGCAAGAAGTAACGAGCTCAAGGTCCCACAACTAGGCGTTCCCACTTTGGCACAGTGGGTTGAGGATCCAGTGTTGCCACAGCTGTGGTGTAGGTCGCAGGTTGGCCCCGCAACTTCCATATGCCATAGAAGCAGCCAAAAAAAAAAAAAAAAAAGATCCCACAGCTAACACATAATACAGTGACACCCAGGAGGCAAAGAGTGGTCACAAAATCCAGCCAAGCTGAACACCAAGTGTCCTCTGGCAGACATTCAGGCAACTGTCCTGGAGCTGGAGGTGGAAGAGGCAGGCTCGCGATCTGATTCTCCTCCTCACAAAAAAAAGTCACCTGGGTCACTTGCGTCTCTGAAACTCCGGCTGCACCTGTTATAGCAGTAATCATGAAACCTACCTGGACCATCTCAAAGGGTACTGGGAGGAGACAATGAGAAACTAGACATGCAGGGGCTTGGTTAAGTGTAAAGATGCAGAAATTCAGCAGCTCTGTGTTGGATGGCAGGTAAGACTAGAAGATAGTGGAAGGGACTTGGGGATTGGGACCTCAACGTGGCTTTTTAAAAAAAATTGCATAGACAGGAGTTCCCGTTGTGGCTCAGCGGTTAATGAACCCGACTAGGATCCATGAGGATGCGGGTTCGATCCCAGGCCTTGTAAGTGGGTTAAGGATCTGGCATTGCCCTGAGCTGTGGCATGCATTGCAAACGTGACTGGGATCCAGCATTGCTGTGGCTATGGTGTAGGCCAGCAGCTCCAGCTCTGATTCCACCCCTCGCCTGGGAAATTCCATACGCTGCGGGTACCGCCCTAAAAAAAAAGACCAAAAAAAAAAAAAATTTGCATAGACAATCTCAGAGTAAGAGAGGTGAAGGAGGAAGTAGGAACTAGGAAAGCCAGGTCTGGCGCTACAGGATTGGAGCTAGAGAGGAAGATGTACTAGTCACTGACGCAGAAGTGAGAGGTGAGCCGGGATCCTCCCAGGATGAGAGCGGGAGCAGAACCAGGCTGCGGAGAGAAGGATGGACGCCCCTCCCCTGAGGGGTGGCCAGAGGAAGGGGAGCCTCCGAGGAGGCTGGAAGGAAGACAGGGCAGGAGGAACAGGACCATTCACAGAGGTCGGGGAGAGGAGCTTCCAGGAGAGGGTGGATCCCCACGAGTATGAGGGTGAGGAGACCTTGGGAGACAAAGAACTCGCCAAGTCCATGGAGAAGGACAGCTGGGGTGACAATTACCCTCCTTGGTGCCAAAGAAGGCAAGGCCCAGGGAGACGTTGTTGTAGCCCTGGGTATGGACGCCCTGCACGGTCCAGCCGACACCTTCGTACACTCTGCCATCGTCCCCAACCAGGAAGCTGTGGGCAGGGAAATATGGGCTTAGAGGCTGGCCCTGGGCACATCCCTGCGACAGGAACCCTGACCCGGCCTCGGAAGGGAGAAGGGTCAAGCCGTGTTCATGAGAGGGAATTCACACAGACCCATCCCAGGGAGTGGATAGCCCAAGTCACATTTGCTCATCCTGAGAATTCAGACCAAGTCACTGCCTCATCCTTAGAATTCAGAAGGACCCGCTCCCACGCTCCCCACCCCCTATTCAGATGCCGGGTTTTGTATAAAAAGATGAAGGGGTCTTGGAGCCACCACGGAGGCTAACTCAGACCCAAGCACACAGTCTAAGACTCTTCTCAGCCTCCACGTGTCCTCAAACGTGGCTCTCCTCCCTCCTCCAAAATGCCGTCTGTCTGTGGGACCTCCAGGCGGGCTGTCCCTGGGATGTCTCGCTGCCAGGGTAACTTCTCATGGAGAATTCTCAGGAGGCAGCCCCTCAGTCAAGGACATGGGTGCAGGCAGTTGATGTGGGAAAAGACCCCGGAAGCCAGAGTGAGGGGGGAGGGGAGGGAGATAAAAGGAAGAAACTCGACAAAGTGTGATGAATGGAGCTGGCTTCGCAACGGCCACCTGGGGCTCAGCACCCGTCTCCCTGACATGGGAACTTTCAAGGAACCATGTACTTAGAAGTGCCCCTCAGAAGAGTGGGGGCTGAGGGAGTCATACACAGCTCCCGCCCACTCCACCCAAGGGGGTTCAGCATCCCAAAGCTGCGGGATGCAAGGCCCTTGGGGTGGGAAGCCAGCCCCATGCACAGGAACTGTCCACAACTAGCTGAAGCAGAATCGGGCTGAGGGACATGGTCCTGGGCACCAAGAGAGCCTGCTAGAGTGACCACCAGAGGAAGAGGGGGACGCCGGCCTCACCAAGGTGAAAGCCCTGATGTGGGCTGTAAGGGGATGGGCGACGCACAAGGGGACAGTTCTGAGCCAGTCTGGGCTCCAGCACTTTGCAGCAGTGTGACCTTGAAAAATTGAACAACCTCCCTGGCCTGTTCCCTCTCCTGTTAACAAGGAGATGGTGCTACCTGCCCCACCAACCTCACACATCATCCAGGGCGGGGAGGCACAAAGGCACCCACGTACCCGCTTACAGGGAAGTCATTCATAACCTGCCATGTGCTGTGTGAACCATTAGGAGGCAGATTGAAAACACAGACCACATGGAGTTCCCGTTGTGGCTCAGTGGGTAACGAACTTGACGAGCATCCATGAAGATGCAGGTTCAATTGGGTTAAGGATCCAGTGTTGCCGTGAGCTGTGGTGTAGGTTCAGATCTGGAGATACTATGGCTGTGGCACAGGTCAGCAGCTGCAGTTTCCATTCAACCCCTAGCCTGGGAACCTCCAAGTGCAGCAGTGAGGCCCTAAAAAGCAAAAAGAAAAAAAGCAGAAAAGAAAAAAAGAACACATAGGCCTCCCTTGACGTTCTTTGCTTCCTTCCTTTGGAAGACCACAGAGAACATTCCAAAGGAGTTGGAACTTTATTTGGTGGTTTTTCTTTGCATTTCATTCATTAGCAACCTGATACAACCACAACCCAGAAAATGAAGAAACAGAGATGAGAAGGGGTGAGGGAGGCGCCCCAAGGAGCCGCTTGGCCACATGCCTCCAGCCCAGCCTCTTACTTGTAGGCCACGTCGCACCAGCCATTGCGCACATGATGTGCCCGCAGCTCCCGCAGCCTCTGACTGCACCTGGTCTGGTTGTGACACTCCAGCCCAGGGACATGGTGCATGATGAGGTAGTCCACTGGCAGGGCCAGTGGGGCACAGCAACCAACAGTGTCCGCCCCCCACTCCTTGCGAGAGACCACGGTGGAGACGCCTGTGGGGGGAGCCCGAGAGTGTCACTTGGTATCCCCCACAACCATCGCCACATTGGCCACAGGTGCCACCCAGGCCGTGTCTGCCCCACGGTGGAGGAAGAGCCATAGGGGGAGGCAGGCACACCCTCCTCTTCTTACCCGTAACACCCCCCATTTCAGTACACTCACCCCAGTGCAGGGTCTGCACCTGCTCCCAGCAGCCTGGGTGCTTTGCTCCCATCCCAGGATGGCCCCCTCCGGCTGCAGCTCCTTCCCTGCTCTGCTCCAGGAAGCCTCTCGGTATCACCATTGGCCCCCGGGAAAGCCCCGGGGGCCCTTCTCGGCTCCACCCCAGCACCAAGGCACCAAGCTCGCTGACAGCCTTCTCTGTGACTGACTGCATCCTTCATCCTACTCCCAGCGCTCTCTGAGAGTCCACATCCCCTCCTCAACCTGGGGGCGCCTTCCAAGCAGGGCCTGGGCCCCCCCCTTCTACCTGGGGACTCCTGGAGGCAGGGCAGGAGTCTCCATCCTCAGGGGCTGGGGGACCCCTGAGAGCAGAGACTGTCTCTCCCTTTCCTGGGTTTCTGGCCCCTCCCAGCAGCACCCCCACTGCCCAAGGCCCAGGGCAACCCATGCAGCTGCGCCTCCCGTGTCTCCACCCCTCCATCCACAACCCAGCAGACACTACTGGTCCCAAAAGAAACCCAGGCAGCTCTTAAGCCTCCTCACCATCAAAACCCAGTCTGCCTTTATCAATGAGCTGGGAGATGTTGCCGAACAGGTCCTGAGGCCCCTCTGACTGGTGTTTAGCTTGTGTTTCATCCCAGGAGGAATTACCTGCAAAGGAACATTCCAGTGTGCACCGGTCCTCAGAGATCCCCGGTATCAGCCCTCCCAGGCCTCTCTCCACCAACATCTGCCTCCCCGGATCCCCGAACCCCACAAAGACCCCTCCCCACATCCCCGAGCCCCCCGCAGGAGACCCCTCCCCACATCCCCAAGCCCCCCGCAGGAGACCCCTCTGGGCTGACCAGGGGACCCCCTCCCACAGCAGCCCGTGGTGTGCTTTTCTCCAACCCCAGCTCCAGGAACCCCTCCCCACCCCCAGCCGCCAGGAAAGTAGCTAAATAGCCAAGGGTGGGGAGTTGCAAAAATTATCCTTTTCAGCATACAATTGGAAAAACATACACAACTGGCAAAGCAAAACAAAACAAAACAAAAAACCCTGGAACTGCATCCAGGCACTTCAACAGCACCAAGGCCTTTCTCATGTGAATTACACCTGACGGAAGCAACGGGGAAGCCAGTGTGGAGAAGGGACTAAAATTATCTACATGAACCAAGTCAATTCCTCTGAGATTAATTTGGGGGGCACTTGCGATGCCCATGCTCCTGTGCGAGGGGCCAAGGTGGCAGGCACAGTGTGTCAACCGATTTCCCAATCCCAAGGAATGTTCTCTTATGGACAAGCAGGAATCCCAGTCACGGGCTGACCCTGATGGGCCTAAGAGTTATATGAATAGAATCACGGCCCCCATTGCCTAAGTGCTAAGTCCTTCATGTACATGACCCACTGAATCCTCACAACAAGTTTAGGAGATCATAACTTTACTTCAATCTTCAGGTAGGAAAATTAAGTTTTCAAAAGTTTAATAACTGAACGTCCCGCTGTGGTGCAGTGGGTTAAGAATCCGACTGCAGGAGTTCCCGCCGTGGCACAGTGATTAACGAATCCGACTAGGAACCATGAAGTTGCGGACTCGATCCCAGGCCTTGCTTAGTGGGTTAAGGATCTAGCGTTGCTGTGAGCTATGGTGTAGGCAGAAGACACAGCTCGGATCCTGCATTGCTGTGGCTGTGGTGTAGGCTGGCAGCTACAGTTCTGTTTGGACCCTCTAGCCTGGGAACCTCCATATGCTGTGGGAGCGGCCCTGGAAAAGGCAAAAAGACAAAAAGACAAAAAAAAAAAAAAAAAAAAAGAATCCAACTGCAGCAGCTCGGATCACTGCTAAGGTGCTGGTTCAATCCCTGGCCTGGCACAGTGGGTTAAAGGATCCAGTATTGCCACAGGTGCAGCTCAGATTCACTCCCTGGCCCAGAAACTTCCATATGCTGAGGTTGCAACCATAAAAATAAAAATTATTATTTAAAATCATTGCTGGGGAGTTCCCATTGTGGCACAGCAGAAACAAATCTGACTAGTATCCTTGAGGATGCGGGTTCTATCCCTGGCCTCTCTCAGTGGGTCAGGGATCCTGAGTTGCTGTGAGCTGTGGTGTAGGTCACAGACACGGCTCGGATCCAGAGTTGCTGTGCCTGTAGAGTAAGCTGGCAGCTGTAGCTGCGATTCAACCCCTAGCCTGGGAACTTCCATATGCTGTGGATGCGGCTCTAAAAATTAAAATAAAATAAAGTAAAGTAAAGTAAAATAATTGCTGGAAGCAAGGCAAATCTTCCCACCCAAGTCTACAGACTCCAAGTTCTGTATCTACATGCAAGACTATCCTTACTCCCCGAAGGAGAGCAGGCATCTAAAGAATTCCTGTTATGGGAGTTCCCATCAAGGCTTAGTGGCAACGGACCTGACTAGTATCCATGAGGACACGGATTCCATCCCTGGCCTCGCTCAGTGGGTTAAGGATCCAGCACTGCCTCAAGCTGCACTGCAGTTCACAGATGCAGCTCGGATCTGGCATTGCTGTGGCTGTGGTGTAGGCTGGTGGCTACAGCTCCATTTCGACCCCTAGCCTGGGAACTTCCATATGCTACAGGTGCAGCCCTAAAAAGCAAAAAAAGAAGAAGAAGAATTCCTGTTGTGAAACTTTAGGATGATCCTTCTCGGTTACTCTCTGAGCCAATGAAGGAAAACTCACCCCAGACCCCAAGGCCCAGAGCAGGGAAGACAAGAAGCCACTGCAGCATCCTCACGTGGTCCCAGGACACAGACAGGGACAGTGTGGTCCTCGACCCTGGGAGAGATGCTGACAGTTAACCCGATCATCCTCAAGTGGGGCACCCACCCCAGCACACGGTCCCACCTGTCCTCCGAGGGCCAGGCCTCTCCAGGTCCCCAGCACAGGTCAGGTGCTCACTGGATGGGTAAACACCCTCATCCCGTTTCCCTGGAAAACTCGACTTCATTGAGTGCCTATCATGCGCAAGGCCTGTGTAAACCCTCACATATGCATTTAATCCTCACAACAGCTCTGCAATATAGTCACTAACCCCCATTCTTATAGAGGAGGGCTGGCTCTAAGACCCAGGGGTAGCAGAACCGAGAAATCCAAACTTACTTCATTGGGTCTAGTGCAGAGAATTCCTCCCCAGCTAAGAGGGCGAAGGGGTGGCCAGTTCTGGGGCAGAGGAAATCTGATCTTTACGCTCCATCCGGCGGACTCCGGTTCCTTTGAACGGAGAACGCTCTCAAGAAGAACCACACACACACACTGCAAAATACCTGTGGGTCCCTTGCTGTCCCAGCCCCACAGGTCAGGCTGCAGCCGGCTCACCCCTCATTGGCTGGCAGGGTCTCCCTTCCAGGCTCCGCCTCTGGCCCCGCCCTCCGCCTCCAGACGCGGCCTCCTCCGGCCTTCACCCTCCTCGCCACTAGAGGACACTGCGGCTGAGGAATGGAGCCTGGGCCCTGGCTTTCCAGAAAAGACAGAAAGACCAGGAGCCCTTAACCAAAGCGAGACAGGGAGGGCCAGGTTCTGGGGCTCAGAGCCGCTCTGTCCACAGCCCCCAGCACCCTGAGGAACTCGGTGAGACCAGACGGGTGCTGACAGCAGGGGAGCCGCCCTGTGAATAAGCCCAGGTGCCTCCTCACTGGGAAGGCTGCCCAAGGCTCCCTGAGTTCCCTCCTCCACCCCAGCCTCCCGGAAGCCCGGCCAACCCGGGGGTGCTTGTGGCACCTGGGGGTCGTGTCCTGACCTCTGGGAACTTCCTGCCCGTGGGGAGAGATCTGCTCCAGGAGCGTGAAGGCTGTGGATGGAGGTCACTCACCGACACCTCCCCACCCCGCCCCTTTCCTCGGCAGGGGCGGGCCGGGGCAGGGGAGTAGGAAAGTACGTCCCAGGAGGCAGCGTTCACTGCGTCCTCCTCTCTAGGACTTGCTCCCACCCTGCGGCCAGGCGGCCCATTCACTCACCACCCCCACCTCGGCATCAAACTCAGGAAGCCTCCCACAAACCGAGACTCTCCAGCTCCTCACCCACTCTCAGCACAGAGCCACAGCCGTCCGCTCACACGTTCTGCAGAGCCCTTGACTCTTACGAGGAAATTCCACATGACACTTTCCACCGGTGTGATAGGACACCTGCCTCCACGGGGACGGCAGGAGCTCCCACCTACCCGGGGGGTGGAGGGAGCAGCCTCCTGAGACTGCTGAACAAACCCCTCTGAGGGGATGCCCCCAAATCCAGACTGATTGCCTTTAGTGGAGCCACAGAGTCACTCTGAGGCCTGGGGTCTCCAGAAGAGCCCCCTCGAAGGGGATCCCTTGAATATGCCAGTTGCACCTGCTGTTCTCCTGTGTCATTCAGCAAGGCCCAAGCTGGGAAGAAGGGCCTTGGAGCCGGGGTCATGTGAAGGAGAGCTGGGGTGGTCCTGAGCTCGTCCTGGACCAGGGGTGCAAGGGGAGTGGCCCTGAAGAACTGTAGCCTGGGAACTAATACTGTAGGTTTCCCGAAACTGCTGACTGTTCTCCCAGAATTCTGCCATCTCCCAAGATCAGTGGTGATATTAATAAATGTGATGAGATTAGATTAGATTAGATTAGATTGTATATATGAAATGTGTCAGCATTTGGAAGATACGGAAAACTCAGTGAACAGGTATTTTCCAAAAGATATATATTTTTTTGCTTTTTAGGGCTGCACCTACGGTATATGAAAGTTCCCAGGCTAGGGGTCAAATCAGAGCTGCAGCTGCCGGCCTGTGCTACAGCTACAGCAACACTGCCTCTGAGCCACATTTGAGACCTACACCACAACTCACAGCAACTCCAGATTTTTAACCCACTAAGTGAGGCCGGGCATCAAACCTGCATCCTTATGGATGCTAGTCAGGTTTGTTTCTGCTGAGCCACAATGGCAACTCCCTAAAAGACCAATATATTAAGTTACAAAATCAAACAAGATCCATTCAAATTTCAATGTAAACTAATGGATTCTAATGTAACAAAGAATTAATTCATTGGTATGGTTTCAGTTTCAAGATTGAAACTAACCTTTATGAAACCTCCACTTGTTGAGTGGATGATATCTACAACAATATTTAAAGACTATTAATATATACCTCCCCTTTCCAACTAATCTGTATGAGGCTGGATTTTCCCTATACCTTCAAAACTTATGCATAGGTCTAGCTGTCTTCTTATGAGCCATACATTAAAGAGGTGTGCAGAAATGTAAAAAAAAAAATGATATCACTTTTCTCACTAGCCTTTGTTTTGGAAAACAATTATTTTTTACTTTTTAAAAAAGTGTTAACATGGAATGGGTTTACTTTTTTAAAAAGTGTTAACATAGAATACTCTTTTAGAGGAATTAATAAGTATTTTGAAACCTAAAACCTCTAATATTATAATTTAATATTAATAGGCATAACCCACATAAACAAAAACCCCTCCCCAAAACTCAATGATTTTTCCAAGTATAAGAGGATCTTAACCAAGAGGTTAAGCATCCAGACCCGAGGCATGCCACAGGCTGGCCTGAGGCAGATCGGCCACAAGGGGGCAGCAGCACTCTGATATCTCAGAGCCGCCTTCCACCCGTGGAATCTACCCGGACTCTATACCGCCTCCACTCCTCACTTCCTTTTTTTTTCTTCTCTGGTTTTCCTGTGCTGCACAACTTCTTAATTACAGGAAATGATCGTCTTCAAACCATAGGTTCCATCAAAACAAATCAGTCGTATATTATTCTGCAACAGTTTGTCAGATGTCTCTCAGATGCAGTTGCTCATCTAGGGATGGGCAAGCAGAACAGCGCTCTCACGGAGTTAACGATCTAGTGAGGGAGATGGACCGAAGGGCAGTCCTTAGAATGCCAACGTGGTGATGTAGGTGAAAGTCCTTTATTTTCTAGAAATGTCTGTACTTCAGAGGGATTCCTTTGGGCACCGGACGCCAACAGGGAGATGCTGAGATACTTGCCAGGAATTTCTGGAAGGATCTGGAACCTCAAGGACATACTAAGAACAAAAACCAGGTTCCACAAGAGATAGGAGAGGAGAAGGATTGGAAAAAAGAGAGCCAGGGAACCAAAAAGGGAGCACCAGATTTGCAGATTGGGAAGGTAAAATTTCCCAGAAATCCTAAGAATTATGAATGAAGCCAGTGAGAGGGAGTCAGGGGAGGGGTTCAGACCCAGGAAGCTACAGAAGGGGAAAGACAGAGACCCACTCTTGGTCCTGGCTGGGGGATGGAGCCCACCCATCCTCCTGGAGCTGGAGAGCCTCTGCCTGCTTCCTTGTTTGCTGTGTGTTTTTAATGCTGCTGAGGAAACCATGCCCCTTTCTCCCAATGGCAACCTCCAGAGCCACTGTCCAGAACCAGGAAAATTGCCCCGATCCATACCCTAGCAGGAGGCACTGCGTTTCCCCAAGGAGAAGACCCATATCCCACCTACCCCTCATCCCAACCCCTGGCCTTGCTTGGGGCTGGGGGCGGGGGGCACTGAGTGGGGGCTGGGTGCCTATTGATCAAGCCAGGAATAGCCTGCCCAGGTCAAGACCTCCAGGGCTCAGCGCTGGCTTTACCCAGGCCTGGGTTAGCTGGGACCTTGGGGCCCGCCATGGCTTTCGGACATGAAGGAATGCACTGCCGAAGCAGAATCCCCAAGTGCAGATGCCTTCTGATTCGAAGGTTTGTCCAGCTGCTCACTCTGCCGATGGCCGACCCTGTTCTCCTCCCTCGACCAATCAATTTTCATCCTGATCAACGTTATACGGTCACAGCCAGCGTTTCTGCAGAAAGTCACAGGGCCACAAACAGACCCACGTGTATTTCACACTCACTTGTTTATTCAGGCACTCCTGCATTTATTAATTCAACAAGTGTTCATTCACTACCTCCCAAGCCGGGCCCTTGCTCCATCCTAGGACGGCAGCGATGAGTCAGGCCACGGCCCTGAAGTGCCTCAGCGGAGCGGAGGAGACAGACCTGAAAGTCGAGATCTTCAGGCAAGAGCAGAGGTTATGGCCTTCAGCCTGCAGCTTCGTTCAGCACACACCATACTTCCTTGTTAATGTCTTTATTTTGCCTTTAAAATTAGTTGACAAATCTTATAAGCAGAGGTTTTCACATAAAAATTCAGATTTCCTGGACCTTCCAGAGGTCCATTCACACCCATTCTGCTTTTCCACGAGGCTACCTTCCCCTGGCTGAAGACCGGCTAATTCTTCAGGTTGGGGATGCTTCCATCGGCCACAGTCTTGCCCACTCCCTAAGATCCGCAACCCTGAGAGTGCATGTCGATTGCCACAAGTCACGCCACTGATGGCACTGTTGGTGCCCCCCAGCCACACAGCTTCTCTTGTTTTCTCCAAGACCCTTGTTCCTGCAAGCCTGGGTCTAAGATCCTTGCTCCAGAGGGAGACGCACCTTGACAGAGGCAGCAGAGGGCGCTGTGGATGCGCACAGGAGGCACCTGCCCGGATTGCCTACAGCCGCAGAGGTTTCCTAACAGGAGGGAGGGCAGGGGATGGTTGCAGGCTGCAGGCTGTGCTTCCTCCATTAGCCAAACAACGGAGGGCAGCCGCCCACCCACGCCCCCGCCCTCCTAAGAGCACTAGTCACAGGGATGGGCGGGAACAGGAAGGCTCAGCCATCCAGCGCCTCCTTCCCCCCCCTCCGCCCCCATGTGGGGCTGCCCCCAAGGGGAAGGCAGAGTGGGTCCGGCCCCCAGCCCCTGGCTAGCACAGGTGGGAAGGTGCAACCTCAACGTTGGCAGGGGGACAGAGGGGGCCTGGGGGAGAGCAGCTTGCAGATTTGTTCAGAGAGGGCAGGGGTGTGGGATGGAGGGGAAGTGGACTAAGCAACCAGCTTCCTCCCAAACCAGCTCCAGGCCAGGGCTGGGAATTTCACAAAAAGGCAAAAAGACTTATGTGAACATTTCCTGTCTTGGCCCAGCCCCCTTCCTGGCAGCGACAGCCCCACTGGGGGTTACCACATGGCTCACCTGTGAAGCAATCTTCCCGCGAGAGGGCTGAGTGTCTCAGCCAGAGCCCTATAAATGCTGGGCCCGCTCCTTGCTGTCCAACCCCTCTGTGTGGCTCCTGGGCTTGGGTAAGTGAGCCACCAGCTACCCTGCCTGCTGAACAAGAGCCTGCCTGCTGCCTCTCTGCTCCCTTCACCCATCTTGCTTTCACACACCCCGCCTCCTGGAAGCCCTCCTTGATTGACTGCCCACTCTAAAAACCTCCTTCCCACTTTCTTCGACTGCGTTCTGCTGCAGCCTCCTGTCCTCAAAGGCTCTGCTCTTTGGCATTCTCTAGACATCCTGTAAACCCTTCATTCCTCCCCTGGGTGGAGTAGAGTCGTCTCCCAGTTCAGTTGCAGCCCCTGCTTTCATTTTATTCTCTTTCCCCCTTCATTCCTGTGTGCAGTGATAGGAGGTGTCGGGGAAGCTCTCCTTCTGAACGTGCAAACCCTTGCTTCTCCATTGCTCAGACAGAGTGCAGGAAGATGGCGGACCAAATGTCGCAGATGGAATGCAGCATAGAAACCATTATCAACATCTTCCACCAGTACTCGGTGCGGCTGGGGAACCGGGACACCCTGAACCAGAAAGAATTCAAACAGCTGGTGAAAAAAGAGCTGCCAAACTTTCTCAAGGTAGGGCTGGACTCTTGGCGGGCCTGCCCCAGCCTGCCAGCCAGCGGGGCTAAGGATGGAAGATGGGGGCACCATCCGCAATGGTCCAGGAGACATTCTAGCACCTTCACCCCCGCCTCCAGAGGTAGCAGGCTCTGTGCTTGGGGCAGGGCTTGGAGCCCATCACTTGAGGTGGTTCATGTTAGGTGGTGCCAAGGGACTGAGTGTGTGCGGTGTACCAGGTTCTGTCCCAGGCAGGGCATGTAGGGTCCAACAAGGACCCACTGTCCTGATGGAAGAGACATACGGCAACGGGGTTGGGCAATCAAGGACACAGATAGATCCACTGCCCATAAGTGCCCAGAAGAAAATCACTGTGGGTGATGTGGGTGATGTGGGAGAGGGGGGAGAGGCGACTGGTTAGGTGGACAGGAAAGCCCCCTCTAAAGAGGTGACCTTTGAGCTGAGACCTGAATGTTGAGCTTGGAAGCAGCCCAGAAAGACCCTTGGCGGCAGGAGACTGCATGCCTCAGATGGACTCAGAGGAAAACACTCGAGGGGGTTTTTTTCATCCGAAGGCTCTCTGGTGGGAAACACATGAACAGCACGTGGGAATAGACCCAGCCTAGCGCCAGTGTGTGCAAAGCCTCAGCAACATGTTGGTTAATTTCCCTGATGATTAGGCAGCTCTAAGACAAGGGGGATTCACTCCCCCAGATCTTTTTGTTTGGTGACTATGGGGAAACAGAGGGCTGAACCAAGAAGGGTGGGACGTCTAGGTCTCTGTTCCATCGTCCCTGGGTGTCCCAGGGTAGGTGAGGCCCTCCCCGCTTGGTAAGGCCAAGAATCGCAGTGGCCAGAGTTATTGGGGATGCTGACACCTCCCCAAAGGTGCAGACCTTGGCAGGCAGGACTCTGGGTCAGGGTTAGACCAGAGAGGATTCAGCTGAGAGGTTGCACAGGCGAGATTTCCCTCGGGGTGGCTCCTCCCCCACCCTCCACCTCCAGAGCACAGGGATGATAGGCTGGGGGGGACACTGGGGCCCTGCCCGTGGGCTGCTCAGGAGCGAGGACTCCACTGGTGCGACAGCAATGGTGCAGAAAAGCAGAGCGCGTTGAAGTGGTGCAGGAAGGGTGTGGGAGGTAAGCCAGGCACAGCGGAGGTGCCCTGGCCAGTGGGGCCTGGATCCTTCACCTCCCCTCACGCCCCCCTGCACACTGACCACACCACCCGGCTCGCCCGTCCCTGCACAGATCCGAACCATCTCGTTTCCTGCCACGACATCCCCACCATGCAACAGTAACTTGGAGAGGGAGGGAGGAGGCGGGAAGAGGAGGGCGTGACAAGGACTGGCCTCTGGACAGATGGGAATTTGCTGGGCCACCCTTCTGCTTCCAAGCCTTGTCGATCAGCCCAAACGTACTCCCCTTTGTAAGACACTTTCCTCCAGTCTTCCTCAAGGAAGATACCAAGCCTCCCTGGTAACGTGGTTATAAGGACAAAATGAGGTGACATCTCTGTACCTACTATGGTGTGACCTCTGAGAAGTCACTCAGCCTTCTTTCCTCCTCTGGGGATTGGAGTGAATCACGGTGTCCGGGTTGAGTGTGGAAGGAGCGCGAATGTATCCAGCAGATGTTCAGCATCTGCTCCGTCACAGGCCTTTAGAGAATGTTCAGTTCTCCAGTTGAGGCTCCGAACCTGTGCCTTTGCCATTGGGTCACTTGCTGTGCTCCCCGCCCCCAGCCCTGGCCACACCCCACCCTGACTGCCCTGTCTCCTACACCCACAGAAGCAGAAGAGGGATGAGAAAGCCATAAACCACATCCTGGAAGACCTGGACACTAATGTGGACAAGCAGCTGAGCTTCGAGGAGTTCTCCATGCTGGTGGCCAAGCTGACGGTAGCTTCTCACGAGGAGATGCACAAGACCGCCCCCCCGGGAGACGGCCACCACCACGGGCCAGGCTTCGGGAGCAGCAGCTCAGGCCCATGTGCCGGCCAGGAGAGCCAGACCCCCGGGGGCCACGGCCACGGCCACAGCCATGGCGGTCACGGCCATGGCCACAGCCACTAATCAGGAGGCCAGGCCATGCACCCCTGTCCACCTTGGGCCACGAGGCTGCCGTGCCGCTTTGCCTTCGCTGCAGGGCAGGGGGCTGGGGGCGAAATAAAGTCTCCCTCTGAGCCAGTGCTGTGTGTGTGTGTTTCTTCCACACCCCTTCCCAACCTGACCTTCCCCAGGGGTCTGGGCGGTGACAGCCCGCACTTTTCCTGGGCCTCGGCCTCTCCACTCAGTGATGATAACGTGAGAAGCAGCAAACGCATGGGTCTGTTCTGGGCCCTTAAGATCGCCTCCCTGACCATTTCCTCACCTCTGAGTCCAGGTCCTCCTCATCCTGCCCAGCTCAGGATGTCCTGGTCCAGACTGTCAAATTGCCTTTTGTCACCATAGAAAGCAAGAGGAGGTGTCCCTTCCCTTCCACCTTCCAGCCACTTCACCCCCCGCCCAGCCCCGGGCCCCTCTGCACCCAGGGCTGTCCACACTGCCCTCTCTCTCCTACCAGAAGCTTCTGGAAGCCTTCCCGGAGCAGACAGAGCGTGTCTGAGGAGGAACGCTGGAATCTGCACAGTGGGAATGAGGACAGTCAGGATGGGTTTATCCATAAAAGGCCTTCTGAGCCCAGAGGGACGTTTAAGTGGCTCTGAACAGACCGAGCGCCCTCACCGTGATCCTGAGCCCACGTGTACACAGAGGGGAGTCAGGGCTCTGGCCCCAGGAGGACGGGAGCACGAGAAGGGCACCTGCTTGCCCCTTCCAACCGTCGAGAGCCTTTCCCGGCTCTGCAGCTACAAAGCCCAAGCCCTGCCTGAGGAGGTTGGACGTGGGGTCCAGAGAGCCTCTTGGGCCTGCAGATCCTGATCCCAAGCCTCAAGGGCAGGCTGACCTCCCTGAGGTGGCGGGGGTTTCTCTAGGGCCTGATCAGGAGCCAGGAGCTCAGGCCAGCAGCAGCCCTTGCTCCTCAGCAAACCTGAGGCCCGGCCTGGCTCCCAGCTTCCCTGTAGCCGCTGCCCCCGCTCCTGTGCTGAGCGGCCTCCAGACCCAGCCACTCACTTCAGAGACCCCTCTGTCTCTCCGCCTGCCTCTGGCCTGAGGGCATCCCCAGCATATCCCTCCCCCAGGTTACCACCAGACTGGGGTGGGCCTTCCCAACACCAGGCCCACATCAGGGGAGTCTGCCCTGCCCCGCGCTTTCAGCGGATTGAGGATTAGGGAAATGCCGGGGAAAGATCAAGTCATCTATCCCCATGTTAGAAGGGATGAAAGCGGAGTTCCCACTGTGGCGCAACGGGATTGGTGTCTTCTTGGAAGCGCTGGGATGCAGGTTCGAGTCCTGGCCCGGCACAGTGGGTTAAGGATCCTGCATTGTCATATTTGGGCTTAGATCGAGACTGTGGTTCAGATCTGATCCCTGGTCTGGGAACTCCCAAAAAAAAAAAAAAAAAAAAAAGAATGAAGTGAAGCATAGAGTGGAAGAGGGACCAGTAGTTCAAGGTCATAAGGTCATACAGTGGTTGTTGGTCAAGACATTGCATCAAGACTTGACTCCTTTTTCTCCATGAGCTGGATCTCACAGCTCCTCCCCCAGTGTGGAGCCTGAAGAAAGCTGCAGCCAGGCTGTGATCCTGGGACCCAGGGTTAAGGGCTCCTGAGAGCATGAAGTTGTTTGCAGGACCTATTCCAGACTATGAGCTTGGGGGGCAGAGGGGGCAATGGGTGCAGAACTCAGAAGCACCCCCTGTCCTTTCCCTGCCTGGGGGGGTCCCGCAGTGGGGGAGGCTCACCTCCTGACAACCCCACCCTCATGTCCCCTCTGTGCAGAACTGGCCTGGAGTTGGGAGGCCTGGGTTCTACCAGAGGCCTGGCTGAGACAAGATGCCTCCAGAAGGGTAGGCTCCCCCCCAACCCACTAGTACTTACCACAAAGGGGCACAAATACTTTTATGCCTCTGCCTCCCCACTAGACTGTGAACCCATGAGGGCAAAAGTCTGCGGCATCCATCTCATTCTCTGCTTTATTTCCAGCACCTAAAGTACCAGCTCATCCACACTCGGTTCTCAACAGATACGGACAGCACAGATGTTCTAAAATTCCCCACATAGGAGTTCCCATTGTGCTCAGCGGGTTACGAACCCAACTAGTACCCATGAGGTTGTGGGTTCGATCCCTGGCCTCTCTCAGTGGGTCAGGGATCCAGCATTTGTGTGGGTCGCAGACGCAGCTTGGATCCAGCATTGCTGTGGCTGTGGGGTAGGCCGGCAGCTGTAGCTCCAAATCCACCCCTACCTTGGGGATTTCCATATGCCGCGGGTGTGGCCCTAACCAAAAAATAGCAAAAACAAACAAACAAAATAATAAAATCTCCCACATGCTCCACGCTCCCATGCTCCCTTCTCCGGGGAAGATGTGGATACAGGAGGGAGGAGGAGGTGGGATTAAAACCAGCAGATGGTCCCCACATTCAGTCTCCAAAAGTCCAATAAAATGCCTCAACCATGGGCGACGGGGATGGGGGGGGGTTGGACAGAAGGTTCTGGATGTCATCGTGGCATCTCAAACTGGGAGGTAAGGGCAGCAGTGGGGTGGGACTCCGAAGCCCTTCTCTGGCTTTGTTCGGTCTTACCAGTTCTGCCTTTACTGGCTGAACACTGGAAGCTTCCATTTAAATAAAGGGATTTGTCTTGACAAAGGTTTGGTTTAAACTAACCCGCCCTATGTTCATGCCTGGGTGATTCTCCCCGGCATCCCGGCATCCCGGCCAAGCACTTGGCCCAGCCCTGCCTGAACCCCTCCGGGGAGGGAGCATCCTCCTTTGGTGCTAACACTTAGAAAGGTCCTTTGTGACACCATGCCAGAATCTGCTCCTTGTGCCAACCAAGCCTGAATCCGAATCTCCCACCCACACCATGGGGGACACAGAATAAATCTAACCCCCCTGTGCACGCAGTCCCCCATCTATGTCTTCACAACATCGTCTCTAAATCACATCCAGGCTCTCTCCAGCCTCTGCACAGCTGTACCGTGAGTGCTCTCCCAACCCCAGGGTCTCTACTGCGTCCCTTAGGGCCCCTGAAAGCCCAGTGCGCCTAAGTCCCCGCCTCCATGAAGACTTTCCTGACCCCCCACCTTCCTCAAGCGCGTGGAGCTTCCTCCTCTAGGCCCACGGAACTCTTTGATTTGTCAACTTTGCACTTCCAGGAGGAAAGCATAACCCCTTATCTGCAAGTCGGGCAGTGGCCCTGAAGGCAGGGCCAATGGCTAATTGGCCCCATGTCCCCAGGTGCCAGCCTGGAACAAGCTCACAGGGAGCATGACGAGTGAGCAAGGGAAGGTCGGTGGTCCTAGGACCCTGTGGCACGGGTGGGTGAAGGTGGAGCTTGCACGGGGAGAGGGTGAGGGGGGGAGCGCTTTGGGCCTCAGGGGTGTGCCCAAGGTCCGGTGACCTGGAGGCCGGGAGATGGAGATGCAGCCGAGAGCAGCAGGACAGCAGGGGACAAAGCTTCTCTAAGTCAAGATTTCTCCCTTGGCCTTATCCTTCTGCTCGCTGGCTCTGAGAGGACGAGGCTGTTCTGGAGCCCAGGGAAAGGCTATAGCCAACCACTTTCATAGAGCCTTGTGGGGGTTTCTTAAAAGAGCTGAAGGAGGTGACTTAGCCCTTCCATCCCCCCAAAACCTTGGTTCTGTGGTGTAGAGGGGAGTCGGCTTCATCCCTCAAAGAACGAGTGTGTCAGGGTCAAGGCTAGGATTCCTGCTCCGAATGAGAGTTGATGACTACCTCTATAATTAATGAGTCCTGTAGGGAAACAAAAGCTCTGGGGTTTCCCCGGCATCACGGTGATTAAAGAGCAGAAAAGCTGCCATTAGATGCCCATCCCGAAGTTCCTCTAAGAGCGAGGCGTTGCCCGCCTTGGCAGTGGAACCTGACCTTCTAGGCACCTTTCTGGGAGGGGTGGGGAAGTACAGGTGGCGGCCTGAGTGCAGGACGCTGCCCTGAGGCTCAACGATGCTCTGAACATGCTCTGGGGCCCCGGTGGTTCGAGATGCTTGCAGAACTGGGCGTGGAGATGAATTCTTTCTCGTTCACCTGCTTGGCCTCTCATTTACTTAACAGACATTAACTGCCTGTGTGCCGGGCTCTGCATAATGCCCTGAGGGGTTCCCCCCCCCACCCTGTGTGTGACAAAATAAGGCTTCACCCTGTGTTGAAGGAGCTCCTGGGACTGCAGGGTAGACAAGACAGTGCCTCGAAAGGTTGTCATATAGAAAATGAAGGCCAGAGAGGGATAAAGTTCGGCGGGGCTCTGGGATGGGAGGGCTGTGCCCCAGCTGGGCTGTCTCCCTGGAGGGGTGACAAGGCTGGTGGCCGCAAACATCCTGGGATAAACATGCAGGTGCTTTGTAAGGAGGAGAGGCTGTGTGCAAAGGCCTGGAAGCGGTTGGATATGGAGTCTGAGCAGAAAGGAGAAGCCCCGGGGGTGCAAAGGGGGCCGATGAGAAAGACCTGGCAGATACTAGGCCACAGAGCTACCCTTTCAGCTGGAGAATGGAGGGCAGAAGAGTGGAGCTTTGGGAGGGAAACAATATAATCATATGTGTATTTTAGAAACGTTTCTCTCTCTTCGTGGTGTGTGAGGGGATTCAGGGTAGGAATGAGATGGGGAAGGAGGCTGTTGCAGTAGTCCGGGTGACACTGACGAGAGCCCCAGATGGTCCTTCTCAGAAAAGATGAGGCGTTCCTGTTGTGGTTCAGAGGGTTACAAACACAACTAGTATCCACAAGGACATGGGTTCAATCCCCAGCCTTGCTCAGTGGGTCAGAGATCTGGCATTGCTGCAAGCCGTGGTGTAGGTTCAGACATAGCTCAGAACCTGTGTTGCTGTGGCTGTGGCTGTGGCCCACAGCTGCAGCTCTGATTCAACCCCTAGCCTGGGGACTTCCATATGCTGCGGGTGTGGCCCTAAAAAGACAAAAAAAAAAAAAAAAAAAGAGAGAGAGAGAGAGAAGAAAGAAGGAAAGAGAGGAAGAGAGAGAGAGAGAAAGAAAAAAAGAAAAGAAGAGAAAAGAAAAGAAAAGAAAAGAAAAGAAAAGAAAAGAAAAGAAAAGAAAAAAGATGGTGCTTTCAGCCAGGGTCTCAAGCTACCCCACTCCATCTCAACGAGGCAGGTGTGTCCAAACCCCTATAGGCAAAAGAAGAGTGGTGCTCTGTTTCCCAAGACCTTGCCAGGAAGAGAAGCCTCAGCTTTCGCCAGCCCGCTGAGGCAATCTTACACAAGCCTGACACAAGCCCTGCTGTGAAGTAAACTCCAGAATCCAACCCCTACGCCCTGCCCCTCTCCCAGCAGTTGTTGAAAACTGAGGTTTTAGAAAGCCCCATGTCATGGATTTTGACATTCCAATTGCCAAAGGGACAGCAAGATTGAAATAACTGGTTGCTCACATCCTCTTGCCTCTTGGGGCTCAGACTCGAAACAGCTCCTCTACCCCAAGATGCTGGTCATCCCCCCGGCAGGACTGGCCCCCAACCCATGTCCTCAGAGGTCCCCTCCGGTACCCACGAGACAGGGAAGGCGGGCACCCAGGAGGGAGACTGGCCTCCTGTTGTAAGGGCCCCTGGCCCCAGCATGTCCCTTTTCTCTGCAAAAGCGCTCTTATTTTTAGCCGGATTGTCAGTATTGTGCAGTGAGATCCTAAGGTGAGGAGGGGAGTTGTTGCCGAGACCAGAGACGAGGGCTGAAGCAGAGGGCAGCCCAGGGAGCCCAGCCCACTTCATGTCCAGCCTCCTCCTGTCCCCTCCTTCGGGCTCTGTCCCTTTCTTTCTCTCGCTTCCTTCCTCCACTTGCCCCCTGAGTCTTTCTTTCCCTCCCTTGCTGCTTTCTGCCCTCGGGGTCGGGAGAGCTGAGGGGCAGTGTCCCTGGAGCTGGGGTGCTTCCAGGGAATGGCATGCCTTTAAGACATACCTCAGGGTCACGCCTCACCAGGGTGACTCCTCCAAAACCAAAGATGCTCAGCTTCCAAGATGCCCATGGAAGTGAAAGAAGATCCCAACGGGAAATAGTTGAAGCGCTGAAGGGTATTGAGCCTGGAAAAGAGAAGCAGGGGGGATCGTGACAACTGCCTTCAAAAACTGCTGCAGGGGGGCGCATTCCCCAGAGCAAGGCCTCCCAAATCTGCTGTGATGGGCCCTCTGTGCCACCAGGTACTACCCCACCCGACCCCCAACCATAAGCATCTTGCTTTCATTTTATAACAGCTGTTGATTCCCTCAGCAGGCAAACAGAACCTCAGTTCCACTAAAGCAACATCCATCGGCTACTCATTCATGGAAGGACACCTGCACCCAGGGCCCTGTCACAGGCCAGCAGAATGTAGCAGGGCCCCACTCTGCTGGAGCCTACGTCACGGGAGACTCGGGCAAGAAATGAGCCAAGAGGAAAGAACAGATCATTTTAGGTGGGGACAAGCTCTGCAGTGAGAGGAAGGCGTGTTAGTTGGGGTGGGGAATGAGACAGGGCCACCACCAGGAAGTGACAGTGGGAATGAGGCCTGGATGACAAGGAGCACCAGAGAATGCCTGGAGGGTCTTCGCCACTTAGTGACACCATGGGACTGAAGTTTGGGCATCGTTCTGGCCGCCGTGGTTGGGGGACCCAAAGTGGGAGCGTGGGAAGGGACAGGAGGCCCTGTAGGCATGTACGGAGCCCGACCTTTGTGTCAAACACTCTGCTGGGTCCCCTGCCCTCAAGGAGCCTTCAGTCTAGCGGGGCAACAGACCCCTGAAGAGCTCTTTTCAATATTCTGTTGTGGCCAAAAGAAACACAAAGGTGATGACAAGCCTCACCCTGAGAGCACAGAGGAGACACTTTCCATCCATCCCCTTGGCAGGGTGCCGGCGTGGGGCGAGGGAGGGAGGATTAAGAGAAACTTCCTCAGATTAATGCTGAAAGGGCGAGAGTTGAACTTCTGCATGTCCAGCGCTGGGTTAGGTAATGAGAGAAATCAGAGAAGCCCAGGAAGTCAGGACCTTGCCCTTCAGACTTTCACAGTCTGGTTTGCTTCCTGTTAACGCTGAAGATGTTTAACTGGCCGGATTAAATGATGAGTCCTCGGCATTCCTGCTGGGGGGATCCTAGCACCATCCCATAGAATCCAGATCCTGCTCCGGACTTCCAAACCCCCAGTTAGGCAAGTTGGCTTGGCTTGCGGCGTGGAGCGGTCTGCCTCTCTGAGCCGTCTTCCTCACAGAGCACCCAAGAGAGGGCCATTGATGTCTCCTATCACACACGAACACTCTTGCCTCAAGGGATCTGTCAGACTAATCACCGCCAAAGGAGCCTGGCGCAGGCTGGTGGATCCCAGAGTCCCCAAGTTGAAATTGACCCTCGATGAAAGATGGGAATGTGGGAGGGGGGCAAGCGGGAGAGCTCCCTGGAGGATGGGACATTCGGGCTGGGGCTTGGCATCCGATTGCTAAGCGCTCTCCACATGCTGTTAGGTTATCTGATCCTCGCCTCAACTCTGAGAAAAGTGCGGCTGTTATCCCCATTTTATGGATGAGGAAACCGAGGCTTGGAGATTTGAAGTAACTTATTCAAGGTCTCACAATTAGACAGTGATAAATAGGAGCGGAACCCAGAAATATAACTTCAATCCTCATTCTCTGGGCCAGTACCCTTTCAGTGCCCAAGAATGCCCTCCTTCCCACCCTTCTAGAACCGACTCAAACTTCTCCATCCCGTCCAGGTCTCTCAGAGCATCAACTCTGTATCCTCAGCACCCAGCCCCTCTGTCTTACAGAAAAAACTTTGGAGTAATCCTTGTTTGCTCATCTCCCTTTTTTTTTCTTTCTTTGCTTTTTAGGGCCGTGCCCACAGCATATGGAGACGATCACCATGAGCTACGTGTGATAACTGCCCACTTGAACTGTGACCGTACACATGAGTTGTACCAGAAAGGTAAAATCCACTGGATTTCAGAGACTTAGGGGAAAAAAAAAAGAATGCAAAATGTCTCAGTGATAATTTTTATATTGTTAAAGTGATACTATTGTCATCTCTTGGCTTAATATCATATACTGTTCAAATTGACTTCCTCTTGGAGTTCCCATCGTGGCTCAGTGGTTAATGAATCCAACTAGGAACCATGAGGTTGCGGGTTCGATCCCTGGCCTTGCTCAGTGGGTTAAGGATCCAGCGTTGCCGTGAGCTGTGGTGTAGGTTGCAGACGCGGCTCGGATCCCGCGTTGCTGTGGCTCTGGCGTAGGCCAGGTGGCTGCACCTCTGATTCAACCCCTAGCCTGGGAACCTCCATATGCCTGCCGCAGGAGCGGCTCTAGAAAAAGGCAAAAGGACAAAAAAGAAAAAAATTAACTTCCTCTTTATTTTCATTTTCTTAATGTGGCGACAAGCAAATTTTTGACTACAAACATCTCTCTCCAGGGATCCCTCAGGCTAGATTCCTTGCTCCCTCACTCTCCTGCCCCTGCCCTCTCTTCTCCACAAATGCAGCCATAAAGGAAACACAAGTGAAATCATCTCACTGCTTTGTTCAAACCCCCCTGTGGGTCCTTAGCACACTTGGCACAAAGCCCAAGGTCCTCCCCGCCGGCTATAAGCCCCGGCTCCCTGCACCCTGTTTCCAGCAGGCCCACGTCTCCCACCAGCCCCCCTGTGCTCTGCACCCCACCATCACGCTGGTCCTTGAGCCCATCCCATGCATGCCCACTCCGGGGCCTCAGCTTCTCTCTGCAGGAACTCTTGGCCCCCAGACACCTGCAAGCTGCTCTCCTTCCCTTCTTTTAAATTTCTGCTCAAATGCATCCTTCTCTTTTTCTTTTTTTGTCTGTTGGGTGATTTTCTGTCCCCTCCCCAGTAGAACTGGCCAATAGGTGGGGACTTTTGTGTCTTTGGTCCCTGGCTATCAGAGGCTCAGTGAATATTTGTTGCATAAATGAATAAATGAACAAAGAGTGGACATTTAGTTAATCATTGGTGAGCAAATGAACAGAGAAGGGGGTCCCAGGGGTCTAACTGGGGCTGTTGGAACAGCAGGGATGAAGAAGGATCAAGTTTGGGGAAAGAAAAATGGCACAGGCGCTGTTCAGAACTATTCAAAAATACATTTATTTACTCTCCCTTCCCTCAGACAAGCTGGTGAACAGGGAAAGTCTTCTTGGGGCCACGTTGGGGGGAAGCCCCTTAGAGCTTCCTACTCCTTGTGGATGTTGTCGTGGGCAGTTATCAGCACATCAGTCACCAGGACCACGAATTCTTTAAAGCTGACCTGTTCGTCTTGATTGGCATCCAGGTTTTGGAATATTTTGTCAATGGTACCTTGATCTTTGGTGTTCTAGGAGAAGGGGAAGCCAGTGAGCGCCCTCTTTCTCCAGCCCCCGGCCCCCATCCCTCAGGACTCCACTCAGGGAGGCTCAGGATCAGTAACGCATTCACCAAAACTATGTGGGAGAATCCAGTGTGAGAAAACCAAAGGCGGAAAGAAGCAGCTGTCAGGAGCCAACCTAGAATCAAGTCTTAGGCGGGAAGGCATCGTGCCCCTCACCCGGCCCCGCCCTGCCCCTCCTCCCTCAGCTCTGGGAGAGGAAGGAGCAGAGCCCAAGGGGCTGGAGGGGCTACTGGGAGAGATACAGAGCCCCTGTCCCACAGCAGGTGAAGAGCATCCTTGCCAGCTCCCACTGAGGCGAGCCCATCCCCATCCTGGTCCCCCCATCGTCCTCGGGGGCTTGCCGCTGCCCTCAGCGCAGGGGGTGGACACGTCGGCCAGGAGAGGGGCAACCTACCTTGAGGGTGTTGGGCAGTTCCTTGGTGATCAGCTGCTTCAGCTCCCGCTTGATAAGGGTGTCATAATGCCCCAACCGAACTGAGTACTGGTGGAAGATGTTGATGATCCCCTCCAGATGGTCTTCCAGCTTAGTCATCTTTCCAACCTTGCGTTCACCTTCGGAGACAGGGGAGGTCTCAGGCAACCCCGCCCCACCCCGCACCTCCACGCTCCCGGCTGCAAGGGTTTAGACAAGGGATGACCACGCTGGGTCTGCTCTGCGTTCGAGCCATGGGGAATGTTTTCACTTATGGGTAGGATGGGGGGAGAAGAACATATACTAGCACCTGAAGTCTGAAAGGATCAGCCTTATTTGTCATGGTGTTCCATGCCCCCCCCATCTCCTGGGGAGTATGATTTGGAGGGTATTACTCAGGCTCCCCTGGGAAGGGGTCTGTGGGTGGTCAGGCCGTTTGCTTTCCCCAGGACATGGTACTTTAGGACCTTACGGATGCCGGAGGCCGGCCTCTCCACCCACCTTGCCATCCCTAATCCCTGAGTCTGGATCTTCCTAGCACAGCAAGAGCTGGCCTCCTTGGGCAGAAAATGTAATTAGCCCCAAGGTGGTCGGGCAGGCAGAGGCGTGTGGCTTCCCACAGCCTGCCAAGTGGCCTCCTGGAGGACCCCATCAAGGAAAGGACACTTACCCTTCAATGCAAAGGAGTGTGGAGCTGTAGCAAGAAGCCAGCACTGGTGAAGAGCACTGAGCCAGGGAGGTTTTTATAAGGCTGGCTTCAACTTTAACCTCAAGTGAAGAAACTCCTATGATTCATCTTGGGGCAATCATTGGACCGTGCTCTGTTGCTCAAGAGAAACTTCAAACCTGTGGCTTTGACTGCGACATGGGCAGCTCAGATTGCACTGGTGGCACATGCCAGCCCCTGCTCAGCCTGAAACAGAACCCCCATCCCCACCGCCCACACACGCACCCACTCAGGTGCTCCCCATATTTCCCAGCCTTGGGGCAGGACCCAGCCTGCAGCTTCAGCTCCATCCCCTGCTTCCTAACAGAAAGCTAAGAAAACAAGTTTCACTGCCTGAACGGCTCCTACCCAGAAAAGGAAGGACTGGGGAGAGGCAGGTGATGAGTGTCAATCCCACAAAAATGATAATGATCACAAAAACAATCACAGCGGACATGTAATCCTAAACCAGGAAAAAAACGAAATTGATTTAAAACCAAGGAAATCATAATATCGAGTCTGGAATGTAGTTGAGAATGACGCGTCAAGAGCGGTTTATTAATTGTAGCAAGTGGGCAACTGTGCAGGGGTATGGGAACTGACTCCACTACCTTTTCAATTTTCCCATAAATCTAAACCCGTTCAAAAATTAAAGTCTATGTGGTTTTTTATTTTTTAATTTTTGTTTTTGTTTTTAGGGCCACACCCGCTGCATGTGGAAGCTCCAGGCTAGGGGGTCAAATTGGAGCTCCAGCTGCCAGCCTACACCACAGCCACAGCAACACAGGATCCGAGCTGTGTCTGCAAACTACACCACAGCTCATGGCAACACCGGATCCTTAGCCCACTGAGCGAGGCCAGGGATCGAACCCACAACTTCATGGGTCTTAGTCGGGTCCTTTAACCACTGAGCCATAGACTCTGTGTTTTAAAAAGTGGGCATGTATGGGCCACTCACAACATGCCAGATGTTGCCTTACACAAAACATCACCTAGTTTTCCAAATTGACCTGTGCAGTCAGTACCAACAATGCAACTGCTTGAGATGAAGAAAATAGTGGGAAAAGTTAAGGAACATTTTTTTTTTTTTTGGTCTTTTGTTTTTTAGAGCCACACCCATGGCATATGGAGGTTCCCAGGCTCAGGATTGAATCAGTGCTACAGCTGCTGGCCTACACCACAGCCACAGCAACACCAGATGTGAGTTGTGTCTGCTACCTACACCACAGCTCATGGCAACACCAGATCCTTAACCCACTGAGTGAGGCCAGGGATCGAACCTGCAACCTCATGGTTCCTAGTCGGATTTGTTTCCACTGCACCCCGATAGGAACTCCTAAGGAACTTTTTTAAGGGCCAAATCCAAATTTGTCTGCTTTCAAATCCTTTGCCACTACTGTAATTTTTTTCTAAAATGAGAGGAGTGTGGGTTTTTCGTTATAGAAAGATATACATGCTCATGCATTTTGTAAAACGACATACTTTTGGGTAGATGAACACAAACTTCTATCAGGTCCTTATCTTTTTCTTCCGGGTTGTTTTTTTTGTTTTGTTTTGTTTTTGTTTTTGTTTTTGTTTTTTCTAATACTTCATGAGCCTTTTTAAAATTCTTCAAAAAAAAAAAAAAAAGGAGTTCCCATTGTGGCTCATTGGTTAACAAATCCAACTAGGAACCATGAGGTTGTGGGTTTGGTCCCTGGCCTTGCTCAGTGGGTTAAGGATCCGGCGTTGCCATGAGCTGTGGTGTAGGTCGCAGACGTTGCTTGGATCCTGCGTTGCTGTGGCTGTGGTGTAGGCCGGCAGCTGTAGCTCCAATTGGACCCCTAGCCTGGGAACCTCCATATGCTGCAGGAGCGGCCCTAGACAAGGCAGAAAGACAAAAAATAAAATAAAATAAAAATAAATAAAAATAAAAATTCTTTCCCCCACACTCCCCCACACCCCCCAAGTTACTCTCTGGGAAGCCCTAGGCCAGGCTCAGGAACAGGGTAGCGCAAATGCATGGCTGCTCTCCCTGAATTTGGAATCAAATGAGTTCAGACACTTTCCTAAATGGAAACAGAGGTCACCGCTCACAAGGGGGGCGGTGGCGGGGGTAGGTTGCTGAGCACTGGTCAAGCCAAGAAAATCCACCTGGATTCCTCCCTGGGAGCGTCCTTGAGCAAACCAGGGCTGCTGGGCAGGCCACAGTGGGAAGCTGTGGGAGGGCTCCGGAGGCCAGCCCCGTGTCCTTTGGCAAAGCCTTGCTCCCTCTTTCTTCATTTGAGTGGTCACCTCACTGGCCTCGTTTAGGTCCCAGAGCTGTTATGAGGCTCAGCTGACAGAATATGTGAGAAAATGCTTGAAAACAGTACAGCACCATCTTTAAATTGGCTTTTCAATTTATGATGATCTGGGCAGATCATCGTGCCCAGCCCCAAGGGAACCTGAGCGCAGAGCCAGCCTTCCAGGGCCCAGTTCCTGGCCACTAGCTGGACAAAGAGACCTGCCCCGTCTGTGTCCTGATGAGCATCCCCTGGTGGAGGAGCCTACACTCCCACTTCCGCCCGAGTGTCCACCCCCACGTGTGCATCTGCCCCGCAAGGCCTTGGGGAGGCAAGGGGTTCACAGGCACCAGGCGCCTGGCACAGCGCCTGGCACATGGGATAACGTCATGTGCTTGACCTTCATCCCTCCTCCCGTCTGGGTCCCACTGGACAGGCTGGATTGGCCCGAGGTGCTGTTCCCTCCTGTTCTGTGATGAGTGGCCTTGGTGTGCCCAAGGGCAGCCTTCTAGCTCTCACTTGGGCTGGTCCTGCTCCTCACCCCCCAGTAAGAACTCCTAGAGGCCAGGACTGTGTAGGAAAGCTGGTGCTCAGGGCAGCCAAGGAGAATGAATGGAGAGGGTGGGAAACATTTGTTAACAGTTTGATATGGATGATACTGCAGTTGGATACATATCATCATACATTTGCCAAAACCCATAGATTGTACAAGCCAAAGAGTAGATAGTAGGAGTTCCCATCATGGCACAGGGGAAATGAATCCAACCAGGAACCATGAGGTTGTGGGTTTGATCCCTGGCCTCGCTCAGCAGGTTAAGGATCCGGCATTGCCATGGGCTGTGGTGTAGGTCACAGATGCGGCTTGGATCTGGCATTGCTGTGGCTCTGGCACAGGCTGGCAGCTGTAGCTCTGATTAGACCCCTAGCCTGTGAACTTCCACATGCCACAAATGCAGCCCTAAAAAGCAAAAAAAAAGAAAGAGAAAGAAAGAAAGAAAGCTGTCAAGGTGGGCAAGGATGACCACAATCAAAGCCCCTGGGTTATCCAAGCCTCTGAAATAAAATCTTGTTAGACCTAACCTGGTGACCTCCATTCAATACTACAGACTCCTCTGTTTGCATCACGTTAACCCATTCCCATGGCAACAGGAACCAAAAGAAGCAAGGCCTCGAGCCCACCCGGGGCACCCTGAGGCCTGGATGAGGACCCAGACCACCCCTGCAGGGTGGCCCTGCTGCAGTGGGCTAGCGGTTCAGCCGAACTGCACAGCCAGGCTTCAGCAGCCACAACTTACGATCCCAAGACGTACATGCTCTTGGGGGACACCTGAATTCAGGGCACTGGACAAACCCAGCTCCCTGCCCCCTTGGCAAGTAGAAGTAGAACAGGTCCCAGCAATGGAGTAAGAAAGCCCCTGGGAGTGTTTGGATGATTCAGGTGTTGGGGTGGCAGCAGGAGGAGAAATTAGGCAGGTAGGAGCATGAGCAAATAGTGGGAAAATAAGATGCTCGTAATGGTGTGTTTACCATGAGCTGCGTGAATTACATCACAATTCTATTTTGAAATCGCATCCAGCTTCCTCAGCATCGTGGGCTACGTTGTCCTTCCAGAACTGGACAAGTGATGTCAAGACAAGGCTGGGATTCTGTGAGAAAATCGGGTGTGGTGGAGATGGTTCAAAGGCACTGTTTCCTTTCTTTTTTCTTTTTTAGGTGAAATTTACTTTTTTTTTACAGCTTGATTGTGGTATAATCAATATAAAAAGAATGGCACATATTTAACATGTACAATTTGATGTGTTTGGATGTATGCGAATGCCCATGATACTGTCGCCACAATCAAGGTCCATCCTCGCACATCCATCACCTCCCGAGGTTTCCTTGAGCGCCAGGATTTGGGGTTTTGTGATAAGAACCATTAGCATGAGGCTGCCCTCTTAAGAAACGTTTAAGGAGTTCCCATCATGGCTCAGTGGTTAACGAATCCGACTAGGAACCATGAGGTTGTGGGTTCCATCCCCGACCTTGCTCAGTGGGTTAAGGATCCGGCGTTGCCATGAGCTGTGGTGTAGGTTGCAGACACGGCTCAGATCCCAGGTTGCTGTGGCTCTGGCGTAGGCCGGCGGCTCCAGCTCCAATTCGACCCCTAGCCTGGGAACCTCCATATGCCGCAGAAGCGGCCCTAGAATAGGCAAAAAGACAAAAAAGAAAAGAAAAGAAAAAAAGAAACGTTTAAGCACCTGATACCGTCTGGTTAACTGTATAGCAGATCGCTAGACCTTTTTCACCTTGCAGGACTATAACTTTATACCACCAAACAATAAGAGTCACTGCTGCCTTTAAGGATGTCCTCTGTGCCTGCAGAATTCCAGCAGGATGCTTTCTTTTTGTTGAGTTTTCTTTTCTTCCCTTACTACTACATTTCATATCATTTTGAGACATAACAAAAGACTACACGTAGCATTTAAGTTCATTATAAGATGAAATTGGAGTTCTCCTATGGTGCAGAGGGCTAAGGTTCCAGAGTTGTTACTGCAGCAGCTTAGGTCACTGCTATGGTGCAGGTTCAAGTCCTGGCTCAGGAACTTCCACATGCTGCAGGAGCAGCTGAAAAAAAAAAAAAAAAAAAAAAAGAACAAAATAAAATAACAAACATCTGTGAATCGCTAGGGTTTTCTCCACTGGACAGAAACAACGTGATTAGCAAAATATTCCAGAAAGAAAGGAAGAAAATTAAGAATTTTGGGGGGAGTCCCCATCGTGGCTCAGTGGCTAACAAATCTGACTAAGAACCATGAGGTTGTGGGTTCGATCCCCAGCCTCGCTCAGTGGGTTAAGGATCTGGCGTTGCCTTGATCTGTGGTGTAGGTAGCAGACGTGGCTCGGATCCGATGTTGCCGTGGCTGTGGTGTAGGCCAGCAGCTGTAGCTCTGATTAGACCCCTAGCCTGGGAACCTCCATATGCCATGGGTGCCACCCTAGAAAAGCCAAAAAAAAAAAAAAAAGGAATTTTTTTGTTTGCTAAAAAAGGTACAATTCTCTAAGAGTCCCCAGACAAGCCAACAGAGTATTCAGTTGTTCTTCAAAAATGATTTATTACTACAAAATGAAAATTAGAAATTTTAAATACAGCCAATACTATCCTTTATATTTGGAAAAAAAAAAAAAAGAATGATTTGTTGGCTTCTCTACCTCAGACTCTGAATTTTTTTTTTCTTTTTAGGGCCGCACCCCGGGGCATGTGGAAGTTCCCAAGATAGGGGTCGAATTGGAGCTACAGCTGCTGGCCTACACCACAGCCACGGCAACACAGGAGCTGAGCCACATCTGTGACCTACACCAGAGCTCACTGGCAACCCTGGTCCTTAACCCACTGTACAAGGCCATGGATCAAACCCGGATCCTCGTGGATGCTAGTTGGATGCATAACGCCCTGAGCCACAACAGGAACTCCTGAATTTCTTAAGACCCTGAACCTCTTCCTGGAGAAGGAGGGCTAGCCCCCAGTGCCTGGATCAGAGTGTGCTGGGAATGAGCCCGCCGGAGGCTCTGACCCAACCCCAGGGTGGAGCCTGTCAGGTGGAAGAGGGAGCGTGGTTGACGGGCGTTGACAGTACAGCCTCAGGGGTGTACGCATTCCAGACACACCAGGGAACCTGGCTGGAAACTGTAAGAGAAAAGGTGAGACGGCGGCCACGAGAACCTGCAGAATCTGCATGGGCTTTACACAGAGAAAGCCCCCGCCACCGCAGCGGCGAAGCAGAGGGCAGCTATGAAGGCACACGTCAGCTATGAAGGGTTATGTGGCCTGGGTGGAATTTCCTAGAAACCTGGAAAGGTGACTATGTTGCTAGATCCTGTGCTCCAGAAGCTGCTGGAGGAGGGGCCAGAGGTCAAGGGTGCCCCAGACGGGCGCCACAAGGCTGAGTCAAGGGGAATGGGGGGAGAGGACGCCCATCACGAAAGTCTCTGTGCAGAGGGCTTCCAGCTTGTCAGGCGTCCCTGAGCCTAGTTCCAGAAGGAGAGGAGTAGCCCGTGGTCCAGTGCAAGAGGGAAAAGAGAGACTGGTGCACCTCATTTGAGAAAGTGGCTAAGAGCCGCATGGGGGCCAAGGCACCAGGCTGGGACTTTGAGCTCCACTCAGAGCATCAGTCAGTGGGAACTTCTAAAGCCCTGATGGTCTGGGAAGGGGATATGTCTGAGACAACCTCTAAGGGCCTTTAGAAATATGAAAATGGCCATCCTCTCACTTTACCTCTGGGAAAGATGGCCATTTTCTGGTGACCTAACCCCATGTGGTGAATCTGTCTGGAGCATGCCACAGACTAAGACTGACACACCATGAGGATTCCTGTGATGCTCCCTGCCGCACAGGCTTCAGCTAAGTTCCTAAGAGGGCCTCCTCCTGCCCCCACTGCAGGAACACTGAGGGAAGGCCGTTAAAACTCAGGTTATCTGTACAGAAACAGATTTAGAGGCTTCGAAAACAAACCCAGAGTTTCCACAGTGGCTCAGTGGTTAACGAACCCGACTAGAATCCATGAGGACTCGTATTCGATCCCTGGCCTTGTTCAGTGGGTTAAGGATCCGGCGTTGCCCTGAGCTGTGGTGTAGGTCGCAGATGTGGCTCAGATCCCACGTTGCTGTGGCTGTGGCATAGGGCAGCAGCTATAACTCCAATTGGACCCCTAACCTGGGAACCTCCATATGCCGCGGGTGCAGCCCTAAAAAAGAAAGAAAAGAGAAAAAGAAAACAAACCGATGGTTATCAAAGGGGAAGGGTGGGGAGAGGGAAGGACTGGGAGCTTGGGATGGTGTGTGTACACTGCTATATGGAATGGATGGTCAACTGGGACCTGCTGTATGCACAGGGAACTCTAGTCAATATTCTGTGATAACTTGGGAGTTCCTGTTGTGGCTCAGTGGGTTAAGAATCTGGCTAGCATCCATGAGGATATGGGTTCGATCCCTGGCCTCATTCAGTGGGTGAAGGATGCTGCATTGATGTGAGCTACAGTGTAGGTCACAGATGCATTGCTTCTGTGGTGTAGGCCGGCAGCTACAGCTCCAATTCAGCCCCTAGCCTGGGAATTTCCATATGCCCCAGAACAGAATTGATCCACAGCCCCCTACTGGCTTGAGTGAGCCCTTGGCTCCAGAAGGAGATACCAGGCACCACCCTGATAGGGAATGTGGAAGCATGAGCAACTAACTGGGGAATTAAAATGTGACTGTAACTGACCAGATCATACCTATTGCCTTTGGAGTTCCTTGGAAGACTCCCATTTGTCTCATGGATCAATTGAATCCCTTGGAATTGGAGCCAATGGCTCTCTTCCCCCTTTTTTATTTTATTTTTTTATTGAAACATAGTTCATTTACAATGTTGTGTTAAATTCAGGTGTAGAGCAAAGTGATTCAGTTATACATACTTTTTTTTCAGATTATAAAATATTTAGTAGAGTTCCCTGTGCTATACAGTAGGTCCTTGTTGGTTATCTATTTTATATGTAGTAGTGCCTACATGTTAATTCCAAACTCCTAATTTATCCCTTCCCCCTCCATTTCCACTTTGGTAATCATAAGTTTGTTTTCTATGTCTGAAAATCTATTTCTATTTTAATAAGTTCATTTGTATCTCTATCTCTCTCTCTTTTTAGATTCCATCTATAAGGGATATCACATATTTTCCTTCTTTGCCTGGCATATTTCACCTAGTCTGATAATCACTAAGTTCAACTATGTTGCTGCAAATGGCATTATATCACTCTTTTTTGTGGCTGAGTAATATTCCATTGTATATATGTGCCACATCTTCTTTATCCATTCATCTGTTGATGGACATTTAGGTTGCTCCATGTCTTGACTATTGTAAATAGTGCTACAATGAACACGGGAGTGCATGTATCTTTTCTTTTGCTGCTTTTTGAGGCAGTAACTGCGATCTTATTGAAAGTTTGGTTTATGGGGATGGATGTGATGTTGACTATAAAATGTCAGAGCTGGGAAGGCCTAAGTTTGAAGGATTCCTGCAGGATACCTCTATGCCTTAGACAGCAAAGAGTGGTTGGCAGAATATTCTGGAGTAAAAAAAAGTAAAGAAATTAAAGCATTTTTTGAATTTATTGAAAAGGTAATTCTCTATAAGTCCCAGAATAGATAACAGAAAAGGGGAATGCATCAGAAATGATTTTTTGAGGTCCCTATTTCTGACTGAATTTCTAAATTTCTGATTCTTTTCCTAGAGGAGGGAACTCCTAGTATCTGAGGTCTCCAGAGTTCTAGGGTATGGCACCCTCTATTCTGCCCCAACCCTGGGTATTCTAGATGCAGACTGATGGAAGGGCTATTCATCCTGCAGAGAAAACTAAGAGACATCAACATATCAGTGTGTTTTCCAGTAATGGTATTAATAATCTCAGGAGAAGAACTAAGTCAAATTTGGCTGGACATATTCCTGAAAAATCTACAAAAGTAGCAGCTATTCAGAAGGAGAAATAAGGGAGGCCACAAAATGTAGAAACAGGAGTGTCCTGCAAGGAATTGGTTTCCTTCACATGGTCAATGCCTCCAGATCTCCCATTACTTCTCACGTATTTTTTCTTGTCTTATAACACTGGCTATAGCCGCCAATACAAATTTTAAATAGAAATGGTAAGTGGGGGGGCATCTTTGTCTTCTTCCTATTATTAAAGATAAATGTCTAATATTTCTCTATTAGTATGATATTTGGGATGGGTTTTGTTTGTTTTCTGTCTTTTGTCTTTTTTTTTAGGGCCACACCTGCAGCATATGGAGGTTCCCAGGCTAGGGGTCTAATTGGAGCTGTAGCAACACCACAGCTCATGGCAACACCAGATCCTTAACCCATTGAGCAAGGCCAGGGATCAAACCCGCAACCTCATCGTTCCTAGTTGGATTCATTTCTGCTGCTCCATGACAGGAACTCCTAGGATGGGTCTTAATAAATATCTATTATCTTGAAGGGCTTGAAGACAAAAGCAGGAAAGAAGTCCAGAGCATCCTATGTGGGTTAGCTAATCTGCCCTAGAAAACACAGGGGAACAGTGTGCAAAACAAGATGCTGAGCAAGCTGAACTGGATGTAGCCCTTAATGGGCTAGGTTGACGAAGAGCCTTTGACTTTAGCCGCAGGATAGTTTCCTGCTTTCTGTTGTTAATGAGGCCCATTCAGGAGGAAGAGGAAGAGGCTTCTACCACTAAAAGAGGGATGGGTATAGAGTTGACAGAGTTGCTAAAGGTCTATGCCCTGATCTTAGCAACCAGTTCAGACCATGATTTTGCAAACCAGAGTATTATTCACATGGGAATTTACACCACTACTAAGACTGGAAGGAATGCTCCACAACCCAGAAGAAGGGACAACCCCTAAGAGTTTAGGGAACTTAAAATGCCAATCCTCTGTTCTATTGTCATTGTCTGGAGGATTGCTCATACCAGGAAAGAAGCCCACAGTAATTCATGCCCAAGACAGGGTGAAGTCATGGGCAGAGGAAAGAGGCCCAAGAGAAATGCTCATTCTGCATCCTGCTGGCACTGCTCCTCACCCCTAGACCCTGAAGGGGAAGGGCGGGCCCTGTGCACACACTGGAGGGAAGTCAGCTAGAAGAAATTGCTCTCAGGTCTGAACCAGGGTTTCTTGCCTGGAGAAAACCACAAATCTAATCCTTGTTCTGCCACTTGTCAGACCAATGATCTTTATCAAGTTTCTTAACTTCTCTGGGTCTTCTCATGTGGAAGATTAGAAATAGTGATTACCTGTCTTACAGAGTTGCACCTCATAAAGGAGAATAAATGAGATAAACTATCACAAAGTCTAGTGCTTAAAAGCAAAATTATGAACAAATCTAATGGGCCCATGTCAAAATTCTTGTTTTAATTATTTTTTAAAAAGTTTTATCGAAGTAGGGATTTCCTACTGTGGCGCAAAGGAAACGAATCCAACTAGGAACTATGAGGTTGTGGGTTCAATCCCTGGCCTCACTCAGTGGGTTAAGGATCCAGCGTTGCCGTGAGTTGTAGTGCAGGTTGCAGATGTGGCTCGGATCCTGTGTTACCGTGGCTGTGGCTGGCAGCTGTAGCTCCAATTCGACTCCTAGCATGGGAATCTCCATATGCCTCAGGTGTGGCCCTAAAAAGCAAAAAAAAAAAAAGTTTAATTGAAGTATAGTTGACTTAAAATGCTGTGATAATTTCTGCTGTACAACAAGGTGATTCAGTTACACACGTGCACACATCCATTCTTTTTCAGATTCTTTTCCCACGTGGACCATCACAGAATATTGGGTGGAGTTCCCTGTTTTATCACAGCAGGTCCCCAATGACCATTCATTCCATATACCACAAGGTGCATGTGCCAACCCCAAACCCCCAGTCCATCCCTCCCCTCACCACCTGTCCCCTTTGGTAGCCATAATCTATGGTAGTTCCCTTTGGTAACCATAGCTGTAGTCTGTGAGTCTGTTGTTCTGAAAATAAGTTAATATGTATCCCTTTTTTAGATTCCATATATAAGGGATATCATATGATGTTTGTCTTTTAGTATCTAACTTCACAGTATGATAACCTCTAGGTCCATCCATGTTGCTGCAATTGGCATTATTTTATTCTTTTTTATGGCTGAGTAGTATTCCTGTGTGTGTGTGTGTGTGTGTGTGTGTGTGTGTGTGTGTGTGTACATATACCATACCTTCTTTTGGGGGGAGGGCACACACAGCATGTGAAAGTTCCCCAGGCCAGGGATCGAACCCTCACCACAGCAGCAACCCAAGCATCTTTTCATGTGCTCATGGGCCATCTACATGTCTTCTTTGGAGAAAAGTCTATTCAAGTCTTCTGCCCATTTTTTGGTTGGATTGTTTGGGTTTTTTGCTATTAAGTTTTATAAGCTATTTATTATATACCTTGTAAGCCTTTGTCAGTCACACCCTTTGCAAATATTTTCTCCCACTGTGTAGGCTGTCCTTTCATTTTGTTTATGGTTTCCTTTGCTGTGCAAAAGCTTATAAGTTTGATTAGGTCCTATCTGTTTATCTTGGCTTTTATTTCTATTTGGGAGACTGCCCCAAGAAAACATTGGTACGCTTTATATGAGAGGACGTTTTGCCTATGTTCTCTTCTAGGAGTTTTGTGGTGTCATGTCTCAGGTTTAAGTCTTTAAGCCATTTTGAGTTAGATGATGGAAGATTAGCAAGTTGCAAGGACTCGCTTCTCTTCAGGCAGAGTCTAGCTTGAGATCCAACATTTAAGCAATCTCCAAGTTTGAGATGACTTCTTCCTTTCACACTGATGCCCAGCAGGATCCGTGTAAGTGTGAGGAGCTTTCTCTCCCCCTTCTCAGTCCATTTGACTTGAGGCTGAATTCCCTAGGTCGGGAGGCTGGAAGATAAGGCAGGTATCTGGACCCAATCAGAATCATTCTGGCTCCCAAGGAGGGATGCACAGGGAAATCTTTTCCGCTTGAATAAGTTCTGTGTTCGGCTACCAGACACCATAATTTCAGATACTCTCCATGCTCTTTAAGACTTTTGTCATAACTGTGAGGAACTTGGCCAAAGTCAGGAGTCTTGGGTGGAGAACCTGGGTGGAGAAGCTGGATGTCAGGCAGGTCATCCTCACAGGCTCTGGAAATCTTGGTGGCCGGATCTGCCTCAATTGGTGAGCCAAGATCTCTTTTGTGGTTTCAAATATTGCATGAGGTTTCCTGCTAAACGACTTATTTCTCAAACTCACACAGCCTTGTTCTTCTTTTGTAGCTGGGGCAACAGGAAACCAAATCACCCTGCTCTGGACTATAAGCCCTGTCTGACTCTGCCCAACGGGTCCTTTAATGGGCACGGCCTTGCTTGTAAATTGCTATCTGCAAGCCTGACTCCTCCATGGACTTTCAGTCACCTCCCTCACTTCTCATTCTCCAGGCTGCCACTGCCAGCTGGGCCACCTGCCCATGCAACCATGAGCTCTGACATGAACCATTGATAACTTGGGGGTCAATGCAATTCTTCGCAACCAGTGGCCCATCACTTATGGTGCAACTTCAAAGGGCCCTCTGGGCCGCCATCTACTTGGTCCACTGAGTGAGCTCAGAGAAGACAGACTCACTGTCATTTCAACTAAAGGCAAACAATTAACATGAGAACTCTCCCCAAAGGATCCCTGTCTAAAAGCCCATTTTCTTTTCCCTTTTTTTTTTTTAATGGCCACACCTATGACATATGCAGCTGCAGGCCTAAGCCACAGGCACAGCCACACTGGATCTGCGCAGCATCTGTAACCTACTTATGCCGCAGCTTGTGGCAATGCCAGATCCTCAACCCACTGAGCAAAGCCAGGGATCAAACCTGCATCCTTGTGGACACTATGCTGGGTTCTTAGCCTGCTGAGCCTCAACAGGAACTCCTAACAACCTTTCAAGGCTGAGTCAAAGGCAGTAGGATATGTTGCCCTTCACCCCTACTCAGACACACACACACGCACACACACACACACACAACCACCACCAACGTAGATAACAGAAGGGTGGAATCAGGCTGCTCTCTCCTTTTGTGCATATTCACTCACTATATTCCCTAAATCTTGGTGAGCCCTGTCAATCCCTCGCATATTTTCTTGCCTGGGCGACAATGGAGCCAGCGCTCACCTTTAAAATGCGGCTCGGAATTGCTTATTTCTGTCTCCTCTGTGCAGGGAGTGTGTTCACTCCCTTGGATTAGGTGGAAGCAAGTGCCCATTAAGGAAGGAAGTAGATGAGAAGGAATCTTTTGCCCCCATCCACATTTGCCCAGCAGAAGCCCATCCCCGGTTTGATGACCAGACCCCGCCCCTATCCCATTTCATGTCCCATTCTTAATTCTCTGCTGGCTGCCAACCATTTTCACTAACAGGTTAACTGATAATAAAACTGGCTGATAATTAAAGCTTCTGTTGGTGAATAAAAGGGTTTAAGCTGTTCCCTTTCCCTGTTTTTGTTTTTGTTTTTTTTTTTTGTTTTCTTTTGTTTCTTGTTTTTTGTCTTTTAGCCATTTCTTGGGCTGCTCCCACAGCATGTGGAGGTTCCCAGGCTAGGGGTCGAATCAGGGCTACAGCTGCCAGCCTATGCCAGAGCCACAGCAACTTGGGATCTGAGCCACATCTGCGACCTACACCACAGCTCATGGCAACACCAGATCCTTAACCCACTGAGTGAGGCCAGGGATCGAACCCGCAACCTCATGGTTCCTAGTCAGATTCGTTAATCACTGCGCCACGACGGGAACTCCATCCCTGTTCATTTTTACATAAGTTAAGTCTACTACAAACAAAAAGCCCGGTGATCTGGGATGAGTAATCTTTAGTACGGGGATCCAGCTCATCGGAGTGGCATTTTGCTGGGTGGGGAAGGCCCTGCTCCTCCTGAAATCTGGGGGAATTGTTCACCTCCTCTTCTTCTAGACACGGAGCACTTCCCTCTACTCCAAAGATGCCCTCCCTCCCCACCCCTAGAGTTGGATTCCTCTCCAGCCCAGGCTCCTGGGGCAGAGACACACAGTCATCCCAAAGAGGGTTGAAGGGTCCCTGCTGTGTTCATGCAGGGGCTCAGTGCCTCATGCACACAGAGGGACCCCAAGCCAGCATCTGTCTCCCCCAACATCACAGAAGAGGAGCCTCGTGAAGGGGCGTGGGCAGCAGGAAAGAAACTGATCTAGCCCTTAGTGGCACGCACCCCCACCGAGTCCAACCATGCCCAAAACCCCAACAGAAATACCCCACCTTTCACTACAAAAATCCAGCAGCTCAGACAAGAGTTCTTAACATTTCAGGGGTCTTGGGACCATTTTTTTAGAATCTGGTAAAAGGCTCAGGGGAATGAGCTTTCACACATGCACTCAAAATGATGCATTCAGCTTCTATTCCATTCCAGACATACGTGGTAGACCCGTTTAAAAACCCTGGTGATGGCTCCTTACCCTCTTCTCCGTTACTAACACCCCTGCCCCATCACCTACATGGAGACAACGAAAATTTTCCCAAGGTGCCGCACAGAAACTCAGCTTGGGAGTTAGGGTCTGAGAGCTGCCCACTCATCTTCCGGTCCTCCCATTTCACCAGACCCTTGGAAAATCCAGAGAACTGGTGGGGAGGCAATTTTAGATAATGCACTGACCACGAGAGCATTTACCCTGCAGGGCAGCATTTGAGGGCTCTGTTCTTTTGAGTTGAGCTTTATTAATATATCTGCCTATCTGCCCATTCCTTTTTTATTTAATTGGGTTGGGAGATTAGGATGGAGGGAGAAGGAAAATTTTCCAAACTTCTTAAAGAGAAATTACAGGTTTGGGGCCAGGGGGCTTATGAGTGTTGCTTAGTGTAGATTCTCATCATCCACCTAAAGGTTCCACACGGAACCTCTCTCTCTCTCTCTCTCTCTCTCTCTCTCTCTCTCTCTCTCTCTCTCTCTCTCTCTCTCCCCGCCTACATGGGTACCTCCCTAATCCCAAAAGTTGCATCTAAGACATTTAGCTGGAAATGAAAATTTAGTTTGGAGAACAGTGGAAGCGTTCCTTCCATCATCCTGTTCTCATATCACCCAACTGGGAACAAGAGCCTCTTGGACTTTTTAGATCTTTGCATCCTAGAACCATTGACTCAGGACCGTGGGGCTGGAGGAGACTGCAGTTGAAAGCAGCCAAGCCGTAGGCATAGAAGGCTCCCGAGAGGTGGGGAGTGGGGGGCAACAGAGGTTGGATCGTCTTCCTTTGGCTTTTCCGACCCTCCCTCCACCCACCCCACCCCTCCAGGAACCTCATTCCACGAGAGAAAAGCAAGAGACGGAGAAAGGCCTGAGGTATCAACTACTTTATTACTCTGTGGGGACAAGTCCAGGGGCCCAGCCCCGGGGCCCCAAAGCTCTGCTACTCTTTGTGGATGTCTTCATGGGCCTCCACGCCCACCTTGATCACCAGTATGAGGAACTCCTCGAAGTTAACTGCACCATCCTTGTTGATGTCCAGCTCTTTGAACCAGGTTTCTGCGTCCTTTTTCTGGGAAAATTGGAGAGGAATAAGCCCACGTGTGACGCTCTCAGGGAGGCTGAGGCATGGCGGTCTGCGCACAGCCACAAAGGAGCCCGGCGACCCAGGGCGTCAGCGGAGCCTGGCGGAGGAACCCCTCAGCATCACACCCAGCCCCGCCTCACCTTCATATACTTAGGACACTCCGTCTCTAACAATCTCTTCAAGTCATCCGCGTAGATGGCGTGGTAATTCCCTTTCTCCAGGGAGTACTTGTGGAAGACTTCGATGAGGGAGTTAATGGCACTCTCCAGATCCGTCAGCATGGTGCCCAAGGATTTGTCCCAGCTGGAAGAGGGAGCACACGGGGAGCCCCGGGGTGGGCAGGGTGCCTGGGGACACTCAGAAGGTCCATACCCCAGGGAGCAGCTTTGTCCTGGACTGCCCCATCCAAGGGACTCCACCCAGCAGAGGGTTGTGGCTCTGATGGGCAGGGGTGGGATGAAGGTGTGGGAGGGAACAGGGTCCACACGCAGAGCCTGGCAGCTCTCCGCAGGCCCTCAGCCTCTGCCCAGGATCGGGGGCCAGGTGGGGAAATGAATGTGACAGTCGCCCGCAAGCGCTGGAGCACTGGCTCACGCTCCTCCTCCCACTCCCGGCTCTCAGAAGAGGCTGCCGCGCTCCACAGCCCACCCCCGGGGAGGCCCAAAGTGTGGGGCAGACCTGGGCCAGTCCACTTACCAGGTCTCCCCGAAACAGAGTTGACAAAGCACATGCAGGGCTGAGCATCCGCTCCCTTTTATAGCAGCAAGGCTTGGCCCGCTGCCCAGGGCCTCGGGCCACTCAGAGGCAGCAGCTCCCTTCCACGGTTGCTACAGCCTCTGGTTTCCCAACCACATGAATGTGGGGCAATCACTGAGCAGGATAAAAAGTTCTGATGGGGGGCTGAGGGAGGAAAGATGGGAGGAGGAAGGCATTTGCCAGGGGGTGATGCCCAGCTAGAGCAACCAGCAAGGGGGCAGGGGGAGGAGCTCTCTGTGGGCTGCTAGCCTCCCCCTGCTCAGCCAACCAGGATGCCCACTCCTGAGTCCTTCCTGCTGTTGCTGTGGCTAGACCTAGGCATTGTGGCCTCTCTGTGCGGCTCTGAAATGGAATTGAAGTTGAATGCATCATTTTGAGTGCATGCGTAGAAGCTCATTACTCTCCAGAGCTCATCAGAGTCTCAAAAGTGTCCCAAGACCCCTGAAAGGTTAAGAACTCTTGTCTGAGCTGCTGGATTTTAGTACTTAGGGTTTTGTCCATAGTTGGACTCAGTGGGGGTGCGTGCCACTAAGGGCTAGATCAGTTTCTCTCCAGCTGCCCACGCCCCTTTACGAGGCTCCTGTTCTGTGATGTTGGGGGAGACGGACGCTGGCTTGGGGTCCCTCTGCGTGCATGAGGCACTGAGCCCCTGCATGAACACAGCAGGGACCCTTCAACCCTCTTTGGGATAACTGTGTGTCTCTGCCCCCAGGAGCCTAGGCTGGAGAGGAACCCAACTCTGGGAGGTGGAGGGAGTGAGGGGGGGACGAGGGCATCTTTGGAGAAGGCAGAAGGAGGAGAGGAGGGGGCCAATTCCCCCAGATTTAAGGAGGAGCAAGGCCTCTGCAACCCAACAAAACGCCATTCAGGGAGCTCCTCTGTGGCACAGTGGGTTAAGGATCCAGCGTTATCACTACAGTGGCTTGGGTCGCTGCTGTGGCTCAGGTTTGGATATTTCCACATGCCTCCAGCGAGGCAAAAAAAAACAAACAAACAAAAAAAAAAAAAAACGCTGCTCAGATGAACTGGCTTCAACACTGAATATTTGTGATGCGTCTCTGTGGCGCACTTTTCTTGGCACGCACATAATCTATTAAGATTCCCAGAACATGCCTCTCAAGAAGGCAGGGCCCTAAACCCACTCAGTCTACATTCACAGTAGCGAGGCCCAGAGAGTTGAAGAGGTTCACCCAGAGTTTCCCAGTGCAGATGTGTCAGAGCCCAGACCTGATCCCGGAGCAACAGGCTCCAGCCCATGATCTGACAAGAAGATGACTCTGCTGGGAAACGCTGCTCTCTCCTTCCTTCACGCATTCAACAAACATTTCCCTGTGCTTCTCCAAGAACTAGGTCATCAGCGCCACCTGGGGGAAGTAGATGGAATTAGCCTCTCTCTCCTTCATGTTTTCACAGCCCTTTGGTCTTCATTATGTCATTAACTTTATAGCTGTGTGACCTTGAGCCAATTACTTACCCTCTCTGTGCTTTAGTTACATCAATTATTAAGTAGAGATTTAAAATGGAGCCTCCCACAGTTACCACTGTGTTGCAGCAGGTTAAGGCTTCAGCACTGTCTTTGGTGGTACGGGTTTGATCCCCAACCCGGCACAGTGGGTTAAGGATCTACTGTTGTCACAGCTGTGGTCTGGGTCACAGCTCTAGGTCAGATTCAATCCCTGGCTCAGGAACTTCCATATGCCATGGGGGGAGGCCAAAAAAAAAAAAAAGAGAGAGAGAGAGAGAACCTATCTTGAAACTACAGAATAGGAAGAGAATATTTGCAAACCATATCTTTAATAAGGGGTTAATATCCAGAAAAAATTTCCACAACTCAACTTGAAAAAAAAAAAAAAAACCCAACTGAAAAATGGGTAAATGACCTGAATAGACATTTCTCCAAAGTAAACATGTAAATGACCCATAAGTACATTTTAAAAAATGCTCCAGGGAGTTCCCGTCATGGCTCAGTGGCTAACAAATCCAACCAGGAACCATGGGGTTGCGGGTTTGATCCCTGGCCTCGCTTAGTGGGCTAATGATCTGGCGTTGCCGTGAGCTGTGGTGTAGGTCGCAGATTCAGCTCGGATCCTGCATTGCTGTGGCTCTGGCGTAGGCCAGTGGCTACAGCTCCGATTTGACCCCTAGCCTGGGAACCTCCATATGTCGTGGGTGCCCTAAAAGGACAAAAAAATAAAATAAAATTTAAATTTAAAAAAATGAAAAAATTAAAAAATGCTCCACACCTAGGGAATACAAATCAAAACCACAATGAGGAGTTCCCGTTGTGGCTCAGTGGAAATGAATCTGACTAGTATCCATGAGGAGGCAGGTTTGATCCTTTGCCTCACTCAGTGGGTTAAGGATCCAGCTGTGGTGTGGTGTGACCTGTGGCGTAGGTCACAGCAAGGCTCGGATCTGGCTTTGCTGTGGCTGTGGTGTAGGCTTCCAGCTGTAGCTCCGATTTGAACCCTAGACTGGGAAGATCCATATGCCATGAGTGTGACCCTAAAATGACAAATAATGATAAGAATAGATGCAAAATATTTACAATTTGTGGACTTTTATTGACATGTATTACATTTTAAGTAAAAGTTTACACACACAAAAATATGTGAAGCGCTTAGGGCAGCACATAGGGAGCCCCCACTGTGGGAGTGTATACCGTGATTGCTGCCCTATGAACGTGTCTGACTCCACAGCTGGGCTGTGAACCCGAGAGGCCCCAGACCAGGTCATCCATCTCTGCCTCCCCGGGCCCCAGCACAGGGCCCAGCAAACACGATAACAGCAACACCAGTCGCTAAGGACGAACAGTGACAAAATACCAGCTAATATTTATTGGGATTTTACCATGTGCCAGGAACGGCTGTAAGGGCTTTACTTAGATTGATCTATTTCATTCTCCCAAGAATCCTATGAGGCGTGCACTGTCATAATTCCCACTTTGCAGATGAGGAAGCTGAGGCCCACAGAGACACAGCATTTGGTGCACCAAACCACTTGGGTAACTTATGACCCGCGGTGACGTCATCCACTTCCTGCACCTGCCTGGAATGCCTCTTTACCAGTCAAGTCCTCCACATCCTTCCTGGCCCAGCCCAGGCTCCATCTGCCCCTCACCCATCCCTGACTCCCCTCCCCCTACCCCATCCACACTGAGCGAATCCTTCTCTCCTCCACACCACCAAAACCCTTCTGTCTCAAAGCAGTGCCCTGCCGTATGATGCTTCCTCTGTTTATTGCCTGTCTTTGCTTTGGGACTAAGATCCCCTTTATTTTATTATTATTATTATTATTATTTGCTTTTTAGGGCCTCGCCCATGGCATATGAGGTTCCCAGGCTAGGGGTCAAATCAGAGCCACGGCTGCCAGCCTACACCACAGCCACAGAAATGCAGGATCCAAGCCATGTCTGCAACCCACACCACAGCTCACAGCAACGCCAGATCCTTAACCCACTGAGTGAGGCTGGGGATTGAACCCACAACCTCATGGTTCCTAGTCAGACTCATTTTTGCTGTGCCACAATGGGAACTCCTAAGAGCCCCTTTAGAGCAGAAACTACATCACATCCCAGGGCCTGGTCCATATTAGGTGCTCAATTAATACTTTCCAAGGGGATAAATGAGTGCAAAAGTGAATGCTTGGTCTAAGCCTTCATCCAGTACAGAAATTCCCACATGCAGCCACTTTTAGTCATTTTTAGAACACGACAGGATACAGATCCATCTACCAAATGCAGTCTAGCCTTCTTGGCTAGTTGACCTTTCGACAGGAAAATAGGGCTATTTCTGACATCGGCTATGACAAGTGTTCAACCCATGACCAAGCACTTGGTACCCCTGTTATTCGCCAGACCCTCTTCTCTATGACCTGGCATCTTAGCCCCTTACCCCAAACAGCACATCATATTTTCAAAGTGTTTTTACATCTGCTAAGCCATTTGATAACCCTGTGAAGTGGCAGCGTAAGTGCAATTATCCCCGTGTGACGGATGAGGAAACTGAGGCACAGGGAGTTATTCTAGGTCCTTTGGGCATGTGTTTCTGCTTTGTCTTGGTACTTAAGTGCCCGAAGGCACACATGAGAATAAGCCGGGTGGCTTTTCTGAGCTTTCCCTTGGGGTTTATTCACCAGCCCCAGGACAGAGCTCACCCTGACCTCTCTCAATGGGGGGTGATGATGATGTTGATGCAAATGAAATCTTCCCAGACCGCTGACCCCCTCGGGAGATGCCTGCCTTAGAGCCACTCACCTGAGAACCTCCTGGTGGAGACATCTTTCTCCATCCAGCAAGGAAGGAAAACGGGCCCCACGTCCAGCAAGGGAGACGTGAGCCGTGACCCCCTCTGGCATCGTGTGCTCGTCAGCGGAGCCTGCTGACCAGCGAGGCCATGAAACGCTGCCCCTAGACACACACACGTGCACATGTGCACGTGCGCACGCGCACGCACACACACACACACACACTGCCTGGGGGCTCCTGGGAAAGCAGGAGCCAGCCTGGGCTGGCCTGGAAGGAGGAGGTGTCAGGAATTGGGTAAGTGCAGCGGGGGAAAAGGCAGCACCTGTCATTAGACCCAGATGGATGGACGGACGTGGGGCAACCCAGGGGGAACGGAACCTGGCCCTGTTTACAGGAAGGAGCTCAGTCCCAGCTGTGTGTCCCAATAGACAGGCTGAGCCGTGCCCAAGGCTGAGGAAATGAGGACAGAGCAGGTGGGGCGGCTGGTGGGGGGTGCAGAAACCCCCCAGGAAGCAGCCAGAGGACTGGCCTGAGCCGCCCCTTCTGAATCAAAGGCCCTCGGAAGCCAGCAGTTTTCAGGTGAGACAGGCAGGGAGAATCCACCTGGGCCTGGGGCAAGGGTGGCCTGTGTCACCTGGCCAAGGCCTGCAAGTCTCTGCATGTGACTAAGTGGCCTGAAGGAGGCAGGACTGACCTGGGTCACGGGATTTCAACCCACAGGCCCTGTGCATGCCCCCCTCCCTCCTACACCCCCTGTGCCAACCTGGGGCCCTGGCCCAGACATGGGGATGACAGGACACGGTCCCCGGCTTGGTGGAGGACTCGGACAGAACCACACAACTGCCGTGCTGCAGGACACCTCCACAGGGGAGGTTCAGACCTGCAGAGCACCCAGGAGGTCCACACGGAAATGGGTGGACACATGGACTCCTAAGAGACAAGCACTGGGGACCAGCAAGTGTGGACGTGGCTGCCACAGCGGGCCTGCCTCTGAGCTCCACAGAGCTGGAACGGAGGTCCCGGCTCCCCCTGTTTGGCTCATAGCCAAGTTGGGGGAGGAAACCAAACCAAGTCCCTTAAATGACACCCCCAGGCATCTGCACAGAGGAGCCACGCAAAGGATTGTCTATTATCATTTTTTCTTTCTTTCTTTCTTTTTTTTTTTTTTTTTTTTGCTTTTTAGGGCCGCACCTGCGGCATGTGGAAGTTCCCAGGGTAGAGGTTTGAACAGAGCTACAGCTGCCAGCCTACACCACAGTCACAGCAACGTCGGATCCGAGCCACATCTGCGACCTACACCACAGCTCATGGTAATGCCAGATTCTGAACCCACTGAGCAGGGCCAGGGATTGAACCCACATCCTCAAGGATACTAGTCAGGTTCAGGAACCACTGAGCCACAGTGGAAACTCCCCCCTTCTTCTTTTAAAACTCATTGTTTCCATCACCAGGAGCTCAGGACACAGGTTCCCTGAACATCCTCAAAGAAGAACCCACCAAGATGGGCCCCGCAGGGCCTAAAGGCAGAGGAGGCCCTCTTGGAGAGATTCTGCATCAGATTCCTGGGCTACCAGGGAGAAACAAAAACAAACAACATGGAGACAAAGCCAGGACATGTCACAGTAGGGAGGCATCAGGGAGTCACAAATAGCCCTGAGTCAGAACAGCCCCACATCCAACATACTTTTTATTCGTAAAAACCAGACCCAACCCTTTTCTCCTCCAGGAAGCCTTCCCTGATTGACAGTTACCCAAGTTCCTCTCACCACTCTTCCCCTTTGACAGGCTGCTTGGCCAGCTTTGCCCTTGACTCCATCTCTGACTCAGCATATGCAAAACCCACCTCACAATTGTCCCTCGCAAACCAGCCCCAGGCTTGTCACCCAATGTCAATTACCTGCCCCATTATCCCCACCCTGTCCTGGCCCCTTACCAGGCCCAGGCTGCTCCGCCTTTTGGGGACTCGTTTTGAAGTTGGGAGAACTTCAAAATGTGGGTCCACATCCAGGATGCCTCTGCCTTCCTGGCTCCTGTCCCAGCAAGTATATGTAGTGAATGAGCCGTCAGGACAATGGAGTTCCCTCCATGGCTCAGAGGTTAACGAATCTGACTAGCATCCATGAGGATGCAGGTTTGATCCCTGGCCTCCCTCAGTGGGTTAAGGATCTATTGTTGCCGTGAGCTGCAATGCAGGCCGCAGGTGTGGCTCGGATCTTGTGTGGCTGTGCAGGTCTCAGATGTGGCTCAGATCTGGTGTGGCTGTGGTGTAGGCCAGAAGCTGTAGCTCCAATTCAACCCCTAGCCTAGGAACCTCCATATGCCACCAGTGTGGCCCTAGAAAGCAAAAAAAAAAAAAAAAAAAAGCAAAAAAGACCATCATGGTGGGGAGTTTCCGTCACGGCTCATTAGGTTAAGAAGCCATCTAGCATCCATGAGGATGCAGGTTCGATTCCTGGTCCTGCTCAGTGGGTTAAGGATCCGGCATTACCACAGCTGCGGTATAAGCAGTAGACGTTGTCTCAGATCCTGCATTTCTCTGGCTGTGGTGTAGGCTGGCAGCTACAGCTCTGATTCGACCTCTAGCCTGGGAACCTCCATATGCCTGGGCTCTAACCATAAAAAGCCAAAAAAAAAAAAAAAAATCACGGTTAGGCCTGGCTTTCCTATCAGAGAGCCAGCTCCCCAAGGGAAGAGACCCCTCTCTCTGAGAGTTGAAGAGAGGGGCTGTCTCCTCCCTCAGACAGGAGATCTTGGGGGCAGGGGCTGTGTCTCTCCTCAAAAATGCATGATCCTCGGAGTTCCCGTCATGGCTCAGTGGTTAAGGAATCCGACTGGGAACCATGAGGTTGCAGGTTCAATCCCCGGCCTCGCTCAGTGGGTTAAGGATCTGGCGTTGCCATGAGCTGTGGTGTAGGTTGCAAACTCGGATAAGATCCCACATTGCTGTGGCCCTGGTGTAGGCCAGCGATTACAGCTCTTATTCGACCCCTAGCCTGGGAACCTCCATATCCCGTGGGAGTGGCCCAAGAAATGGCAAAAAGGACAAAAAAAGAAAAAAAAAGAAAATTGGTGATCCTCAAACCTCCTCTTTCTTCACCCAGAGCAGATGCCCAGGGCCATGAACGGAATGACACCCAGACATCTTTACAAAGCTGTTTTATTCTCTTCCCTCACAGCTGTCCTTGCCACAGACACACAAGGCAGGGCTCACAGCCCGGTCACACCTGCTCCCGGGGCAGCCCTGTGTGGAGGCTGCCCGTGCTCCCTCTAATAAAGACTGTGCCAGGCGCAGTAGTGGGCACACACCTGCCAGTGGCACTGCAGGTGGTAGTCCTTCACCAGCTTGCCCAGGATGTAGAGGAACTCCTCAAAGCAGATCTGGTTGTCCTTGTCCTTGTCTGCTGCCCGGAACAACTCTATGACATAGTACGGCTCCTTCCGGCCCTGAGGAGCAGGCAGAGGGTCAGTTAAGCACAAGGCAGGGCCCAGCGGGGATGGCCAGGCTGGTGGGAGGACGGGGTGGGAAACTGCAGTCTGGCCCCACCTGCAAGGGGCTTGCAGGAAACAAGTCCTCAATCAGTCAGTGGCCAGGACACCCTATATGCGGCAGAATTGGCAGTTCAGCTAACTGGACCTCGGCTGTGGGGCAGACAGGCTGCAGATGGGGCTTGATTTGCTGGCTGAATGGGCGCCTCCCGACACAAGTCAGGTCTGTCCACCACCAATGGCTGTTTAAGCCTGTCTCCCCAGCTGAAGTGCCAGCCCCCTTTGGAGGGACAGCCCAGCCTGGGGGGCTTGGGGATAGAAGGCTATGCCTCCCTCCCCCACACTGGGAGCTCCCCAGGGCAGAGCCCACTGTGCCTCCCCCGGGTCTGCATCTCTAGCACTATCGAGGGCCAGTTCCAGGTGGGGTCCAGGATCGCCTTATGACACTGTGCTTCTGTCGCCTAAGGGAAGTACGGAATGAGGAAAAGGATAGAGCCAGGGGTCCTGGAGCTGGCCAGGCTGTCCCCAAGCAGGCAGCCTTCAGGGCTGAAAATTGGGGGGCCAGCGGGGGGGAGGAAAGGAGCATTTGAGGGGGAAGGGACAGCAGGGAGGAAGCCAGGGGTCAGAGGGCAGGCGAAGGCGAGCTGGAGCGCTGGGTTTCAGCAGGATCTGGCCAGTGGCTGTGGGGAAGCCAGTGCAAAGTTCTCAGAAAGCTTCCAGGAAAGAAGTCACTGCATCAGTAAACAGCCTGGGCTGGAGCGGCCCTCATCCCTGAAGCAGGTCTACACCCTTCTCTTCCTCCCTCCCCCCTCTCCCCCTCCCCCCCACACCTCCAACCCACCTCTGTCTACTTCTTTTTTTTTTTTTTGCTTTTTAGGGCTGCACCCACTGCATCTGGAGGTTCCGAGGCTAGGGGTCCAATGGGAGTTACAGCTGCTGCCCACACCCTAGCCACAGCAACGCTGGATCCCTAACCCACTGAGCAAGGCCAGGGATCGAACCCACAACCTCATGGTTCCTAGTCAGATTTGTTTCTGCTACGCCATGACGGGAACTCCCGCTGTCTACTTCTTCTAATCGTATGTCCTACGCAGAGCTGGTTGACCCGGGAAAACTGGAGGCCCCAGCCTCGCGCAGACTCACCCCAGCTCCCCCGCCCCTCAGCCCCCGGCCAGGCTGCTCTGTCTGCCCTGTGAGTCCCCAAGCATAGGGCCTGGCAGACCTTACATAGCCCGCAGCATAGACAATGGTCTGGAAAGAAAAGGTTTCCTTCGAAACAGGGGCTAACCAGTCACCCTTGTCCCCCCTCAGTGACCCTCATGGCTACACTGCAATAAACTGAAGGCAAGGCTGTCTCCTCTGACATGTCCCAAAGGCAGGCAGGGGACATGGGAAGGGAGCAGAGGAGGGGCCTCTCCTGGAGTTCAGGGCCCTGATGGGCACAACCTCAAGTCCTCTGCACACCACGGTCCAGAGGCCCCCGGGCTCAGCACCAGGGGCCGAGGGCAGCGCCCCACAGGCACTCCAGAGGGCCTTGCAGTCCCCGAGGTAATCATGGGGCTGAACCTGAGGACAGGTCTGAGGAGGTGACTGAGCCCGGCCAGGCTTCCAGGGCTGAGCCCCAGGCTGCTCTGAGGGACTCTGTTAGCCCCACAGACAGGAGGTGGGAGGGGGAGTCGACCACCCCACCCCACCCCACCCCAACCCCCCGGGCTTTGGGCAGCCACCATGGCCCAAACCCAGGGCATGGAGGTCAGGTCTGGGGGAGCTCATAGACTCCAGGAGAAGGTACTGGGATTCAAGGTCACTGGCTGACCTGGCCTGGGGGCAGAGGGAACACTTAGGACCTGTTCTCTGCCGTAGTGGGGCAGGCAGAGGAAGAGACTGGTTTGGGGCCAGGATGGTGTTTCAGGGATTAGCTGGGTTTGGCTGGAGCGGGGCCAAGCAGGGAGGGTCACGAAGAGGGAAGGACAGACGTGAAAGCTGGGCCGGCGCCCCTCTGGCCCCAGATCCCTCCCTCCACCCTCCCTCCCTGAGCAGAAATTCTGGCAGACGGCTCCCTGGAGCAACACCCCCTATTCGTGCCCACCCCACCCCAGACCCCACGCACCAAGCTCTCCATGAAGCGAGGCATGTTGTCCACAAGAAAGGCCGTCAACTCCTCCGGGCACAGGGTCTCCACGTCCCCCTCCCGGGCCGCGTACTGGTGGTAGCAGTGGATGATTTGGAAGAGGGATTCCTCCACTGGCGTGTCCATCGGGGTGGCTGGGCCTGGGCCCAGGACAGGGACAATGCTGCAGGGGGAGCAGTGGGGACTATGGAGACTCGGCAAGGACCAAGCAGCACAGGAGGTCATGCTGAGACCAGACCACAGCAAGTGGGCACATCCTCCAAGAATCTTGTGCCCAACCCATCTCAGGCCCCCTCCCTGCCCTTCGTCTGACCCCTTGCAAACGTGGCTCAGTGTCCCTGCCCTGCCGAAAGCTTCCCCACGAACCCTCAGGACAGGACTCTGTCCCTCCCCTGTGTTCCCTGCCCCTGACGCTGCCCTCAGCTTCAGAGTCCCCAAAGTCAAGAACAAGAAGAAAACTAGACTCTTCAAGGCAAGATAGCTTTTTCTGCGGGGAGCCGAGGAGATACAGGAGGAGCCAAGGAAGGGAACTAGCCTGATGGCACAGTTGCAAAGGCAGGGTTCCTAACTGAGGGAAAAAAGCCTACCCGCAGGCACAGTTCCGAGGGCAGGTTTAGAAATAGGGAAAAGGACTTACCCGGTGGCACAGTTCCAAGGGCAAGTTCCAAAAATAATGAGGCTCACCTGCTAAGCCGACAACAATGGCAACAATAACAAAATGAAGGCTTTGCACAATAGTGCAAGAATAAAAATTGCTTCTTGGAAAATTCAGTCTTTCCTGTTATTTACTTATTATTCGGCCTTTTCTGTTATTTGTTTGCTATTCTTTGTTATTTTTCTATATTGTTTGTGATTCAATAAAATTGGAACAACCAAAATTGGAACAGTAATAAAATAATAAGAGTTTCACCTTGGTGAAATTCCCCCTATTCAGATCTAATGCAGGCAAAAACAAAGTGTTCATTGGTTTGTTACAAGTAAGAATAGGTTTTAGAGTTAGGTCATTGTGGAGTGTGCAATAGGTTAGAATAGGTTAGACATACATTATTCTTGATGGAAAAAATAATAATCTTGCTTTTAATAAGTTTTATCATAAGCTTTTAAGGTTTATGAAATTAAGTTGCTTTGATGTAGAAAATATTTTCTCATACTATCCCCTGACCATAACGCTTTGAAGTTAGTACCCCAATCTTTAATCTAAAAAATGAGTTTTATAAATGTTAAATTCTTGTGCTTGTGACCTTTCTAGTTGTTAAAGATTAGCTTGAAACAATAACGGGTGGCGCTTGCTAAGAGTAACCACAAGACATTTTATACCAAATTGCTTTATTTTCATATAATGTTTTTTCCACATAATGTTTTGTACCCATTAGAATTTTACATGATGCATTGTATCCGTTAGTTTTGATTAAAATTCTTAGAACACAATGTATATCTACTATACCATGTAGTCTAAAATTTAACCTTTGAGAATATGATCTAAGCACTGTGATGTAAGTTACAATTAAGCTGTCTATATAAACTGCTACTTATGCTAATAAAATTTGAGCAGTCCAGCACCCTGAAAGAAGGGACAAAGAGGCTGTCTCCGTGTGCTTCGTCGACACTGTCCATCCCCGGAGGGGTACCCTGGCTGCTGGAGCTGGACTCTGGCATTTTTCCAATGGAAAAAAAAAAAAATGCGGGGCCACATTGGCGGAATGTGGACATTCCTGGGCCAGGGATTCAACCCAACCCAGGCCACTGCAGTGACACCAGATCCTTAACCCACTGCACCACAAGGGAACTCCCAGTGGAGATATTTTTAAACCCCTTGAGAAGGCTAGATCCCCACTACCATAGACTATACCACAAATGGAATATTAAAATAACTACACCACTCAGACCCCAGGCCTCAGTTGAATACAGACCACATAGGGATCCCCTTCTTGCTCCTACCCAGGCCTGACTCTCTCTGAAGGCCAAGTGCTCAGCCCCTTCAGCCCTGTCATCCCACGGCACCCCGCCTCCAAGCCTCTGTCCAATGTCGGGGCAGAGACACCTGCACACAGGTGAAGGACAGATACCCCTGACTGCCCCCTCCCCACTTCCCACAAAGATGACATCCCTGTTTTCAGGAGGCAGGACTGTCCTGCCAGGTCAGCTGTCCTCCCTGGATTCTGTGCAGGTAAGAATCACGACAGGAGTTCCCATTGTGGCTCAACAGACTAGTATCCATGAGGATGCAGGTTCAATCCCTGGCCTCGCTCAGTGGATGAAGGATCCAGCGTTGCCACAAGCTGCAGCATGGTTCTCAGATGCACCTGGGATCCCACTTTGCTGTGGTGTAGACCAGCAGCTGTAGCTCCAATTCAGCCCTAGCCTGGGAACTTCCATATGCCATGAGTGAAGCCCTGAACAAACTAAAAAAACTGGGGAAAAAAAAAAAAAGAATCATGACAACCACTGGTTCAAACTCTTATGGAGCCAGCCAGGCACTGGGCACAGCCCTTTATACACAGAATCCCATGGGATCCTCGCACTGACCTTATAAGGTAGGCATTATCCCCCACCCCCTTTTCCAGATGAGGAAATGAAACCCAGAGAGGTTAAGAACATTTCCCAAAATCACACAACTGACCACCTGGAGCTGGATTCAACCAATGCCTTAAGGAACAACCCCCAAAGACCTGATTTTAAAATTGGGATCCCTTAATCCCTCTGGAAGCTGTTGGGACTTCCAGCTCATCGGTGCACATCCTCCAAACAGGTAAGCAGTGCCTCTCTGCCTTCCTGGACCTATGCAGACCCAATACAGCCCACCCCACCCCACAGTGGATGGGGTGCTGACCTGTCGCTGCTGGGGTGAGGCTGCTGCAAATCTGCAGTCCCAGCCCGTGTTCTATCCTAAAGATTCTCTGGTGCTCAGGCAAGAGGCAGTGGCGGGAGCCAGGGCCCCACCGCCAAGTCCCACCCACATCCTGCGCATCCTCAGTGCCTCTAGTTATGGCAGCCAGTGCTATGATTCTTCATGGGTTCCTAACTGTATTCCTGGAATGACATCACATGACATTTGCTTCCCATCATTAACTCAGCCAGTTTCAGGGACCCCACCTGCCCTCAGAGCCCAGTCTGAAGCATCTCAGAGCCATGGAAGATCACGTTATCCATCTCCCTGCTCATCAGACACACAACTTAAATACATCTTCTTGGGACGTCCCCCTGCTATTAGTGAGCCCCCAAACTCCACAGTCATGAAGCACATTCATTCACCCAACAAATATTTCTCAAGCACCAGGCCATCTCTAGGCAATGTGAGAGAGATACAGGGTCAGCTCACAGGGCGGGGACTTGTGGAGGAGACAGAGTTACACACTGGCAGGAAGCACTGTGAACACTACAAACTCAGTGGCATGAACAGGGTACCCTGGGAACTCCAAAGGAACACCTCCTGCTTGGAAAGTTGAGGAAGATTTCCTTAGAGAGATGCTATTTGAGGTGATATTCAAGATTTGGTTAAACAACCTAACCTTGTACCTAAAACAATTAGAGAAGAGAGAACAGACAAAGCCCAAAATTAGCAGAGGAAAGAAATCATTAAAATCAGAGAAGAAATGAATGAAATAGAGAGAAAGAAAACACAATAGAGAAGATCAATGAAACCAAAAGTTGGTTCTTTGAAAATATCAACAAAGTTGATAAACCTCTAGCCAGACTCATCAAGAAAAAAAGGGAGATGGCTCAAATCAATAAAATTAGAAATGAAAAAGGAGAAATTACAGCTAACTCCACAGAAATACAGAGGATCATAAGAGATTACTATAAGCAATTATATACCAATAAAATGGATAATCTAAAAGAAATGGACAGATTCTTACAAAGGTACAACCTACCAGGACTGAACCAGGAAGAAAGTGAAAATATGAACAGCCCAAACACAAGTACTGAAATTGAATATATGATTAAAGACCTTCCAAAGAACAAAAGTCTAGGACCAGATGGCTACACAGGTGAATTCTATCAAACATTCAGAGAAGAGTTAACACCTATTCTTCTGAAACTCTTTCAAAAGTTAGGGGAAGAAGCAATACTCCCAAGCTCATTCTATGAGGCCACCATCACCCTGATACCAAAACCAAAGATACCACAAAAAAAGAAAAGTACAGAAATATCACTGATGAACATAGATGCAAAAATCCTCAATGAAATGCTAGCAAACCAAATCCAAGTATATATTTAAAGGATCATACACCATGATCAAGTAGGACTTATCCCAAGAATGCAGGGAATTCTTCAATACCTGCAAATCTATCAACGTGATACACCACATCAACAAACTGAAGAACAAAAACCATATCATCATCTCAATAGATGCAGAAAAGGCTTTTGACAATATTCAACACCATTTCAGATAAAAACTCTCCAGAGAGTGGGGATAGAGGGAACCTACCTCAAAATACTAAAAAACATATATGAAAAACCCACAGCTAACATCCTTCTCAATGGTGAAAAATTGAACATATTCCCACTAAGATCAGGAAAAAGACAAGGATGTCCACTTTCACCACTATTATTCAACATAGTTTTAGAAGTTCTAGCCACAGCAATTAGAGAAGAAAAAGAAATAAAAGGAATCCAAATTGGAAAAGAAGAAGTAAAACAATCACTGTTTGCAGATATAATACTATACTTAGAAAACCCTAAAGGCAGCGTCAGAAAACTGGTAGAACTCATCAATGACTTTGGCAAAGTTGCAGGCTACAAAATTAATACACAGAAATCAATTGCATTTCTATATACTAACAATGAAAGATTAGAAAGAGAAGTCAGAGAAACCTTCCCGTTTACAATTGGATCAAAATGAATAAAATACCTAGGAATGAACCTACCTAAAGAGACAAAAAACCTATGCTCTGAAAACTATAAAGTGTTGATGAAATAAATCAAAGACTACACAAACAGATGGAAAGATATACCATGCTCTTGGATTAGAAGAATCAATATTGTTAAAATGACTACACTACCCAAGGCAATCTACAGATTCAATGCAATCTGTATCAAATTTCCAAAGACATTCTTCGCAGAACTAGAAAAGAATATTTAAACATTTGTATGGAAACATAAGAGACCCTGAATAGCCACGCAATACTGAAAAAGAAAAACAAAAGTGGAGGAATCAAGAGTCCTGTCTTTAGACCATACTACAAAGCTACAGTCATCAAAACAATATGGTACTGGCACAAAAACAGAAATACAGACCAATGGAACAGGATAGAAAGCCCAGATATAAACCCAAGTACCTATGGGCAACTAATATATGACAAAGAAGGACAGAATATACAGTAGAAGAAAGATAGCCTCTTCAATAAATGGTGCTGGGAAAGCTGGAAAGCTACATATAAAAGAATAAGTAAAAGAATGAAAGTAGAACACTATCTAACACCATATATAAAAATAAACTCAAAATGGATTAAAGGACTAAATAAAGTCCAGACACTATAAAACTCCCAGAGAAGGAGTTCTAGTCATGGCTCAGCAATTAACAAATCTGACAAGTATCCAGGAGGACGCAGGTTTGATCCCTGGCCTCACTCAGTGGGTTAAGCCTCTGGTGGTGTTGTGAGCTGTGGCATACGCCAGTGGCTACAACTCTGACTGGACTCCTAGCCTGGGAACCTCCATATGCCCTGAGTGCAACCCCCACCCCACCGAAAAACAAAAACAAAAAAAAACTCCTAGAGGAAAACATAGGCAGAATGCTCTTTGACATAAATCACAGCAACATCTTATTTGCTCCACCTCCTAAAATAATGACAATAAAGACACAAATAAACCAATAGGACCTAATCAAACTCAAAAGTTTTTGCACAGCATAGAAACATGTGGGGAGGAAATCTTTGCCACAGATGCAACAGACAAGGGCCTACAAACAACTCATGCAACCCAACAACAAAAAAAACAAATAACCCAATTGAAAAATAGGCAGAAGACCTAAGTAGACATTTCTCCAAAGAAGACATACGGATGGCCAACAGGCAATGAAAAAAATGCTCAATATCACTAATTATTAGAGAAATAAAAATCAAAACTACAATGAGATACCACCTCACACCAGTCAGAATGGCCATCATTAACAAGACAACAAATAATAAATGCTGGAGAGGACGTGGAGAAAAAGGTACTGTCCACTTTTGGTGGGGATATAAACTCGTAAAACTACTATGGAAAACAGTATAGAGGTACCTCAGGGAACTAAATATAGAGCTACCCCATATGATCCATCAATTCTACCGCTGAGCATATACCCAGACAAAACTTTCATTGAAAAAGATACATGCACTCCTATGTTCATAGCAGCACTATTCACAATAGCCAAGACATGGAAACAACCTAAATGTCCATCAACAGATGAATGGATTAAGATGTGGTACAGGGAGTTCCTATTGTAGTGCAACAGAAACAAATCTGACCAGTATTCATGAGGATGTGGGTTTGCTCGGGCCTTGATCAGTGGTTTGCTGATTCGGCATTGCTGTGAGCTGTGGTGTAGGTCACAGATGCGGCTTGAATCTGGCGTGGCCATGGCTTGTGGTGTAGGCTGGCAGCTGTAGCTCTGATTTGACCCCTAGCCTGGGAACTTCCATATGCCATGGGTGCAGCCCTAAAAGCAAAAAATAAAAGGAAGATGTGGTTCATATATATATAATGGAATATTACTCAGCCATAAAAAAGACAAACTAAGGCCATTTGCAGCAGCATGGATGGAGCTAGAGACTCTCATACTAAGTGAATAAGCCAGAAAGGAAAAGACAAATACCATATGATAGTACGTATTTGTGGACTCTAAAATATGGAACAGATTATTCTAGCTAAAAATAACAAACAGGAGTTCCTGTCTTGGCGAAGTGGAAACAAATCCAACTAGGAACCATGCGGTTGCAGGTTTGATCCCTGGCCTCGCTCAGTGGCTTAAGGATCTGGCGTTGCCACAAGCTGTGGTGTAGGTCACAGACGCGGCTCGGATCTGGCATTGCTGTGGCTCTGGTGTAGGCCAGCAGCTACAGTTCTGATTGGACCCCTAGCCTGGGAACCTCCATATGCCGTGGGTGTGGCCCTAAAAAGACAAAAGACAAAAATAAAAATAAAAATAACAAACAAAAAAAACCAGAAACTGAGCATGGCCAAGAAGAGCAAACTTGGGGTTCCGGGGGAGGGGAGGGAGCGGGGGGGGGGGGGCGTGGGCATTTTGGGGGTTTGGGGGATGCAAATTGTTATATCTGGAATGGATGGGCAATGGTATCCCACTGTACAGCACAGGGAAATGGGTGTGATTGGGTCACTTTGTCGTACAACAGAACTTGAAGAAACATTGTAAATAAACTATAATTAAAATATGTATATATATTTGGTTTCCAGGAAACACATGGAGGACCAGGCGCTCCAGACAGAGGAAACAGGGTGGGCAAAGACTCAGGGGCATGAAAGAGAGTGGCTTGTCAAGTCCACAGGGTGTACGGTGGGCAGTTAGAGGAAACCAGGCTGGAGAGGCAGGATGAGGACAAAATGTGAAGGACCAAGCTAGAGCTGCAAGTTTATCCTGTGCAAAGAAATTAGCTAATAAAGTTTTTGTTGTTTTGTTTTGTTTTCAATGGTTTGAGAGAAGTGGTAGGAACTTTTGCTATAAGGAAATAATTGACGGCAAAGTGGAAGTGATCTACCCTAAGGGGCCCCAAATGTGCAGGCTTAGCCTCCATAAGGTGCCGTCTGGGTGACAGGTCCTTAGTGATAGGTGAACGCCTTCCGCCATCCCAAGCCTTCTCTTAGCAGTCCCCTTCTACTTCCTGCCCTGCCCATCTCGCGGTTGTACCTCCTGAGGAGCCGCAAGGCTGATGAGCAAATTCCCCATAAGGGGGCGCCAAAGAACAGGTAACTGACCCAGCGATTACGTCTAAGCATCCCTGAAGGTTTGAGAGCAAGAAGGTAAATACCTAACGCAGAAAATTTTCAGTTTGCAGGGTGAGCCTTCATCTACCCAACCCTCAGCAAACAAATGGTTCGTGGATAGACTTGTATGTTTGGTGGTGGTGGTGGTGGTGGTTGTTATTGTTGTTTGTCTTTTTAGGGCCACAGCCATGGCAAATGGAGGTTCCTAGGCTAGGGGTCCAATTGGAGCTACAGCTGCCAGCCACAGCCACAGCCACAGCCACAGCCACAGCCACAGCCACAGCAACGCGGGGTCCAAGCCGCGTCTTCGACCTACACCACAGCTCACCGCAACGCCGGATCTTTAACCCACTGAGTGAGGCCAGGGATCAAACCCGAGTCCTTATGGATGCTAATCAGGTTCATTAACCGCTGAGCCACAATGAGAACTCTGATAGACTTTTATATTTTAAAAACAAAAACAGGGTTCAAATTTCTACACAGTAAAACGATTTGGCAACGCCAAGCTAGAGTCAGAGACGTTATAGAATACTTTTGATTCAGCCATCATTTTCCTGAGACTTTACCCCAGGAAAGTAATTACAGAGATATTTAAAAGCAATAAATAGGAAAATGTTCACAACTACAATATCTATAGCCAAGAAATAAGATAAAAATAAAAACCTCGAAACCAATTAATTGACAAATTTTGAATGGCGATACATCCTTGGACAAATGCTGTATAATAATTTGTCACTCAAAAGGAACTCTATTTTTTGACCCTAAAAAATAACTTAAAGGAGGGTAGGAGGTCATATTGCACCCCTCTTCACCCTGCCCTTGTTCAACCTGGGACAAAAATGACTCTCCACATGGTCCCAGGACACAGTGATGACCTCCGTCCACAGCCGTGATGTACCTGCTCTTTGCATGTATTGCTATGCTGTGGACCTCTTCTCACACTGTTAACCAATGCTAGCCTGATTTTTAATAACAGCATAGTGATCCTTTGTTTGCATGTATCAAAATATGCTTTATTAATCCAATATTGGCAGACATTTAAATTACGTTCAGTGTATACATTTCAATCATTCTTCCTTAATATTGATATTTCTTTGGGATTTTAGCATGTGTGCTAGGTGCTGGGGAGAAGGGGAACAGAAATGAATTCATACCCCTTTCCCCCACCAGACCCTCCATTGTGCATCGCCTCCGAAGCCCCACACCAGAGCTGCCACCCACTTCTCATTATCACATTCAAGTCCCTGAAACACCAGTTTCACAGCCAACCTGCACACATTCACACCTGGACACAGGCATCACCACTGCAGGGAAAGCACCCATATACTAGATCCAAGAGGAATCCCCATTGCCAGGACTTGCTTCTGTAGGAGAAAAGGAGAACAGGAGAGCCCCAGCAGCCTTCCTCACCCCAGTATAAAAACAGTAGATACCTTTAGAGTACTACATCAATCTGTATGTGTCCAGATACTTACTATTATCCATGAGACTTATGCTTTCCTATGCTTTCACACAGCTGTTTAGGGAGTTTTCATTTCAGCTTGAAGAATCCTTTTAAGCATTTCTGTGAGGAATGCCTAGTGGCAAAAAAAAAAAAAAAAAACAAAACAAAAAAAAAAACACCCTCCCTCAAATTTGTCTGTCTGGGAAAAGAAAAGCCTATGATCTCACAGTTTCATGGGTGAATTCTCCTAAGCATTCAAAGAAGAATACCAATGCTTCTTAAACTCTTTCAAAAAAACTGAAGAAGGAGGAACACTTCCAAACATAGTTCTTAAGGCCAGTCTCACCCTGATATCACAGTTCTTTAAGGCAAAGAGTCTATAAGAAAATAAAACTACAAGTGATATACCTGATGAACATAGATGCAAAAATCCTTAATGAAATCATAGCAAACTGAATTCAACAGTACCATGACTAAGTGGGGTTTATCTCATGGATGCAAGGATGGTTCAATATGTGTAAATCAATCAAGGTGATATAACATATTAACAAAATGAATGGGAAAAAACACATGATTATCTCGATAAATGAATAAAAGACATTTGACAAAGTTCGACAATCATTCATGATTAAAACTCTCAACAAAATAGCTACAGAAGCATCTTATCTCAACACAATAAAGACCATATATGAGAAGCCCATGGGTACCCTCATAGTTAATGGGAAAAAAAACAAAATTTCCCCTCTAAGATCTGGCATAAAGCCAGGATGCCTACTCTTGCCACTTCTTATCAACATAATAATGGAAGATCTAACTAGAGAAATTAGGCAAGAAAAATAAATAAATAAAAGGCATCCAATAGTAAAAGAAGAAATGAAATAAAAACATCTTTTTGCATATGACATGATTATATTCATAGAAAACCCTAAAGATTAAACCAAAAAAAAAATATGTTATAAATTATAAATTCAGTAAAGTTTTAAGGCACAAAATCAATCTCTTTTTTTTTCTTTTCTTTTTTTTCCTCTTTTTAGGGCCATACCCATGATATATGGAAGTTCCCAGGCTAGGGGTCAAATCAGAGCTGTAGCTGCCAGCCTACACCACAGCCACAGCAATGCCAGATCCAAGCCTCTCCATGACCTACAACACAGCTCACAGCAATACCAGATCATTAACCCACTGAGCAAGGCCAGGAATCAAACCTGTTTCTTCATGGATACTAGTCAAGTTCATTACTACTGAGCCACAATGGGAACTCCCTCAATTGTGTTTCTATACACAAACAACAAGCTATCCAAAGAGAAATTAAGGAAAAAATCTCATTCACAATAGCAGCAAAAAGAAATACTTATGAAATAAAAAAACAAAAGAATTGTACTCAGAAAAATTATAAAAGATTTAGGAAGGAAAATTAAAAAGGCACAAAGGGAAAGACATCCTATGTTCATGGATTGGAAGCATTAATATTGGTAAAATGTCCACACTACCCAAAGTGATCTACAGATCCAATGCAATCCCTATCAAAATCCCAGTGGCATTGTTTTTTGTTTGTTTGTTTGTTGTTGTTGTTGTTGTCTTTTCTAGGGCCACACTCACAGCATATGGAGGTTCCCAGGCTAGGGGTCTAATCAGAGCCAGAGCTGCAAGCCTACACCAAAGCCACAGCAACACAGAATCTGGGCTGCATCTGCAGCCTACACCACAGCTCACAGCAATGCTGGATCCTTAACCCACTGAACAAGGCCAGGGATTGAACCTGCAACCTCATGGTTCCTAGTCGGATTCATTAACCACTGAGCCATGATGGGAACTCCCCCAGTGGCATTGTTTACAGAAATATAAAAACAGCTCTAAAATTCGTATGGAACTTCAAAAGACCCTTAATAGCTAAAGCAATCTTGGGCAAGAAGAATAAAGCTAAAAACATCACATTTGCTGATTTCAAAATTCATTACAAAACTGTAGTAATCAAAGCAGTATGGTACTGACATAAGAATAGACATAGAGATCAAGGGAACAGAATGGGAAGCCCACAAATAAATCCACACACACAAGGTCAACTGATCTTCCACATGCATGCCAAGAACACAAAATGAGGGAAAGACAGTCTCTTCAATAAATAGTGTTGGGAAAACTGAATATCCATATGCAGAAAAACGAAATGGAACCCTAATCTCACCATATATACAAAAATCAACTAAAAAAAGGATTAAAGACTTAAACATAAGTCCTGAAACTGTAAAACTACTAGAAGAAAACATAAGGGAAAAGTTTCTTGACGCTGAGCTGGGCAATAATTTTTTGAAAGTGAACCTCAAAATCACAGGCAACACAAGCAAAAATAGACAAATGGGATTGCATTAAATTAAAAGGTTCTGCACAGCAAAGGAAACAATCAACAGAGTGAAAAGGCAACCAACAGAATAGGAGGAAATATTTGCAAACCATATATTTGATAAGGGGTTAATATCCAAAATAGATAAAGAACTCATACAACACAATAGCAAAAAAAAAAAAAAAAAAAAACCTACACAAAAGAATCTGAATAGATGCATTTTATATTTTACTTATTTTCAGAGGGTGTATTATTTTTGTTATGCTTACCAGTTAAGTTATTCTTTTAAATTTCCTATTTGTCTCAGCATATTTTCCATTCCACTTCTCCAGTGGGAGTCACTTAATCTGTTTCTTAAGATCCATGTTATAATAATCTGTGTGAATGTAATTGTGTGTAAATGTATGTATTTTATTCTGTAAAAAAATTTAAAATAAAAAATAAAATAAATAAATAAATAAAAAGAATCTGAATAGATATTTCTCCAAAGAGAAATACATTTATATAACTATCTGAAGTTATTAATGTGTTATTAAGTATTAATGTGCTTGATTGTGATGACTGTTTCACAATGTATTCTGTATATCAAATCATCAAATTGTCCACCTTGAGTGGGGTGGTTTGGGGAGCTTGGGGCTAATAGATACAAACAATTGCCTTTGGAAGGGATTAGCAATGAGATCCTGCTGTGTAGCACTGGGAACTATGTCTAGTCACTTATGATGGAGCATGATAATGTGTGAAAATAGAATGTGTACATGTATGTGTAACTGTATGCTGTACAGTAGGAAAAAAAATTGTATTGGGGAAATAACTACTAAAAATAATAATAATAATAATTAATAAAATAAAATAAAATAAAAAATAAATTGTCCACCTTAAATAGATATAATTTTTGTCAAATATTCCTCAATAAAAAATAAACTGGGAGTTCCCACTGTGGCTCAGTGGTAACGAACCGGACTAGTATCCGTGAGGAAGCAGGCTTGATTCCTGGCCCTGCTCAGTGGGGTAAGGATCCAGCGTTGCCAGGAGTTGCGGCATAGGCTGCGGATATGGCTGGGATCCAGTGTTGCTGTGGCTGTGGCGCAGTCTGGCAGCTGAAGCTCCAATTCAACCCCTAGCCTGGGAACTTCCATATGCCATGGGTGTAGTCCTAAAGTAGGTAAATAAATAAATAAATAAATTAGAGTTCTCTTGCAGCACAGTAAGTTAAGGATCCAGCATGTCATTGCAGTGGCTTGGGTTGTTACTGTAGCAGGAGTTCGATTCCTGGCCCAGGAACTTCCACATGCCAAAGGAATGGCCAAAAAGAATGAATGAATGAATAAGATAACATTCTGCCTTCTAGAAGTTCATAGTCTGGAGGTACAGACACCTAGACAGAACTTCAAGGTAGGGCACTTAGAAAAAAACAAGTTTGGTGACAGTCAGGCATCCCCACCAGGACACAGCCCCAACATTTGCAGATATCCCAGCCTTCAAGGTCTTTCTAGTTGTGAAGACTAGTCTTTGAAAACGACACCTTGTGGCAACCAGTGGTCACTGCAGCAGAGGACTCCATTAACTTGAGAAAGAACTCACCCTTAGAGGCCTTGAAGCCTCCAGGGGTTTAGACAGTTCAAGGATCGGTGAAGACCTCAAGAGAAGTGTTTTAGATTTCTTGCTGGGTTGTGCAGGTCAGGGATGTGAGAGAACTTGAAAAAAAAGCTCCTTTAAAAAGTAAAGAAATATGGCTACTTTAATACCCAACATGATGAATCAGGTTATACAGGTTAAATATTGAGGCTCCATTTGGGATTTTTGCCAGTTCTCATTCTATTTCCTCTATATTTTATAGGGCTATTTTATCTTTATAATTAGAGCAAACTGATATCATAGTCAGTGATATCAGCAACTGGTATCTGAAACATGGGATGGGCTAAAGAATCCTTAAGGGGGAGTTCCCGTCGTGGCGCAGTGGTTAACGAATCCGACTAGGAACCATGAGGTTGCGGGTTCGGTCCCTGGCCTTGCTCAGTGGGTTAAAGATCCGGCGTTGCCATGAGCTGTGGTGTAGGTTGCAGACGCGGCTCGGATCCCGCGTTGCTGTGGCTCTGGCGTAGGCCGGTGGCTACAGCTCCGATTCAACCCCTGGCCTGGGAACCTCCATATGCCGTGGGAGCGGCCCAAGAAATAGCAACAACAACAACAAAGACAAAAAGACAAAAAAAAAAAAAAAGAATCCTTAAGGGGAATATTTAGGATGAAAGAGAACAGAAGTGTGATATAATTGTATTTTCTTGGTAACTTAATTTCTCTACCATGTAGAAAATTAGAATAGTATCAGAGTACAGGGAATGCCTTCTGTAAGCTTGAGAGGTTTCCCGAGACTGAGAAAATAACTAAAAGTATAAAAATAACTTAAAAGGTGCTTCCTCTGTGCCAAATACTGCCCCATGGACTTTGCATACATCCATTCATCTTTAGAACAGTTGCTGATCAGGAACCCAAAGAACAACAAGGTAAGGAATGTGCTCAAAGTGGCTTAGCTAGGAAATGCAGAGACGTAACTCAAACCCAGCTGTCTAGCTCTATCGAGCCTGTTTTAAAAAAAAGAAAAAGAAAAAGAAAAAAAAAAAAAAAAAAAAAAGGAGTTCCCATAGTAGCTCAGTGGTTAACGAATCTGACTAGCATCCACAAGGACGAAGTTTCCATCCCTGGCCTCATTCAGTGGGTTAAGGATCCAGCGTTGCTGTGAGTTGTGGTGTAGGTCACAGATGCAGCTTGAATCCTGCATTGCTGTGGCTGTGGCATAGGCTGACGGCTACAGATCCAATTTGCCCCTTAGCCTGGGAACCTCCATATGCCATGGATGTAGCCCTAAAAAGAAAAAAGAAAAAAAAAAGCTTTATTGAGATGAGATATCATTGACATATTAAAATTGTATACATTTAAGGTATTCAACTTGATGTTTTAATATCCATATACTTTGTGAAATGATCGCCGTAAGGAAATTAACACATGCATCACTCACACAGTTACCATTTTATGTGTATGTGTGTTTTGAAAAGACTTAAAATCTATCCCCTTTTTTTGCAGCGGTTTTTTTGTTTGTTTGTTTTGGCTACACCTGTGGCATGTGGAAGTTCCCAGGCCAAGGACTGAACCAGCGCCAGAGCAGCAATCTGGGCTGCTGCAGTGATAATGCGGGATATTTTACTTGCTGCGCCACAAAGGAATTCCAAGATCTGTCCTCTTAGACTACAAGTATAGAGTATGGTATTGTTAATTATCATCTCCATGCTGTACATGAACCATCCCATTCCCTTACTTCTGAATAAGAGGTATTATCACCAGGGGAGGTGCCCTGCAGTGACAGAAGAGGACCGATACAAAGGCACACTCAGGTGGGAGCCAGCTTGATGCGTTCAAGGGACAGAGAGAGGAGATGGAACAATGTACATGAAGAGCAGAGAGAGAGAGGAGGTAAGGTCTGAGAGGCGAGCAGAGCCAGGGCAAGGAGGACTTTGCAAACTGGGGTTTTGCACGAAATGGGATGGGACACCACAAAAGAGATGTCATATTCATGGATTAGAAGCCTGCTATTGTAGAGTTCTCAGCTCTTCCCAAAGCGATCTATAGATTCAGAGCCTTCTCCATCAAAATTCTAGCCAGGATTTTTGCAGAAATTGACAAGCTAATTTTAAAAAATACATGGCAAAAAACCTAAGAAAAGCCAAAACAATTACAGAGAAGGAAAGAGTTGGAGAATTTACAGTACTAGATGTTAATTAAGCTTTATTGTCATAGCTGCCATAACCAAGGCACTGTCAAAGAGACCAAAAGAATATCTTGGCCAATTTAAAAGAAGATAAACCCTGCAATATAGGCTTTCAGACCACAGGGGAAATAAAATAAAAATCAATAATAAAAAGATAGGTGGAAAACGTCAACATTTTTACAGATCAAATAACACATTTCTAAGTAATATGTGGGTCAAAGAAGATACATCAAGAGAAAATAAAAAATATTTTGAACTGAAGGAAAAGGAAAATACAACTTATCAAAATATCATTTTGGGATGCAGCAAAAGCAAGGCTCAGAGGGTAATTTTTAACACTGGAAACTCTCAATAACCTAAGTTTCCATTTTAGGAAATTTAAGGCTAGCACAATGCTTGGTGCAGATTGTTCATAAATGGAAAGGGCTTTTTGTTTGTTTTTTGTTTTTATTATTAACTGTTTTTCTCTTCCTTCCTTTTTTGTTCTTTTTATGGCCCTATCCATGGCGTAGGGAAATTCTCAGGCTGGAGTCAAATTGGAGCTGCAGCTGCCAGCCTATGCCACAGCTACAGCAATGCCAGATCCATGCCATGTCTGCAACCTACACCACAGCTCACAGCACTGGTGGATACAAAACCTACTGAGCAGGGCCAAGGATCAAACCCGAGTCCTCACAGATACTAGCTGGCTTTGTTTCCACGGAGCCACAACAAGAACTCCAATTACTAGAAATTATGTCATAATGCCCAGATGCGTGCACAAATCCAATCATCCTTTCCAGACACCCATAGCCACCGTTCCCGGAGTGCAGCAAGCCCTTCATCTCTGTTCTAACCCAGAGTCTCCCATCCCTTTCACCCTGGCCCCTTGGGGCTTGTGATGGGGCAAAGGTTCAGGGTGAGGTGGCCTGGGTGGAGAGCGCACTGGGAGGCCCCAGGGTTCTGATGGGAAATCTGGGCAGGGCCGCCATGCTCTGGGAAGTTGGTAGAACACGGCCAGTTTTCCTGGAGGCAACAGGCCAGCTCTGATCCTCACAGAAGAGCCTGGGTTTTTGCCCAGATCCGTATTTTTCTTGGGTCTTCTCCTCTGTGGCTCCGTGTCAGGCTGGTGATTTGGGTCTGCCCCTTGCCCTCCAAGGCTCAGTGCCTGGGTCTGCCCTGTTGTCCACTCACACAGGGGACCAATCATCTCTGCTTCCACCTCAGGGAAGCACAGAGCTTGTTCACAGATAGTGGATCTTTTTCTGTTACTTTATTTTTATTTTATTTTTTTATTTTATTTTTGTCCTATTGGGGCCACAACTATGGCACAGGGAGGTTCCCAGGCTAAGGGTCCAATCGGACCCGTAGCCAGCAGCCTACACCACAGCCACAGCAACACGGGATGCAAGACACATCTGTGACCCACCCGACAGCTCACGACAACGCCAGATCCTTAACCCACTGCCCAAGGCCAGGGTTCAAACCCGCATCCTCATGGATGCTAGTTGGGTTCGTTAACCACTGAGCCACGACGGGAACTCCAGATAGTGGTTCTTGATGGCTATTTTCCTCATTGCCTGGATGGGTGAACAGAACAATCTTCCTTTCCAGACACCCAAAGCCTCACAGAGGTTCAAGCTGCGTTTGACCTGGATGGGCAGCCCTTGGGTTCCAAAGGCTTTTTGGCTGAGGCACTGGAAGCTTCTCTGTAGTCCTCTGGATGGAAGGGAATGCTAAGGGCGATGCTGGGCTGCGATGGGCTGCCGAGAATGGTTGCAAACCCTGATCTCTTTCACAGCAAACAGTTTTGATCCAAAGACGGTCCCTGGGACCCAAGCTCTGCGTCCTGAGGCTCATCCTCTCCTCGTTCCCCAAACACCCAGCACAGGCACAACCAGGGCTGCCCTGGGCCCCTTCCACACACATTCACCAGACAAGGGGGCTGATACCCTGGGACAAGATGAGGCCACAGGTCAAAGTCCCTGGCCATCTGAGCGGGAAACCACTCAAGAAGGAAGACAAGAAAATGAACAACATGTGGGCTTTGAAGCAGAAATATTAGAAATCACGGGCACATTCACACGAAGGAATATTTTACAGCAATGAAAAAACACAGGACACTCTCTAACAAACATGGATAAGGCTTACAACGTTCCTCTTGAGCTAAAGAATGTAGCTACAGAAGACTCTTTCCACTCGTGCAAATTCAGAAAGAAATGAGGCAAAACTACAGTGTCTACAGACATATGCTTAAGTGGGAAAATACAAAGCAAACAAAAGGGAGCCTTATCGTGAGAGTCCAAGTGGTGGTTTTCTTGGGAGGACAGAGAAGGGCAGTGGGTGAGGGGGTGTCGCCACTGGTCCCTTTCGACCTGGGTGATGGGCAGAGGTGGTAGAGAGCATTTATTGGGCTGCGTGTCCATTATGTTTTCCCTCTTGGCTGCCCCAGGGCACATGGAGTTCCTGGGCCAGGGGTCAGATCGGAGCTGCGGCTGCACCTACACTGAAGCCGCAGCAACACGGGATCCTTAACCCACTGTGCAGGGCCTGGGTCCCAGCACTCCAGACAGGCCCCCAATCCCGTTGTGCCATAGGGGGAACTCCTGTACATACATTTTCGTTTGCCATGCATTTCTGTAAGCTTGGCCTATGTAAAAATAAAACCTGTCACAGTCCATGGACCAAAATAACTAGTCATGTTGGCAACAATGCTTACCTATACACAGAACAACTCGAGGCTTCTGGGGGGAGAGGACGGGGAATGCGGATTAGAGGAAAAGAAACAGATAAATGAAAGAAGACAGGGAACCTGCCAGAGATCAGGACCTGAAGCTTATGAAGCGCTCAGCTCCTGAAACGGAGGCCAAGGATCGGACAAAAGGAAAATTTATTGTAAAAATTACCAATGAATTTGAAGTACTTTGGCAGGGTTCAAACTTCCCAAGCTATGACTGGGCTTAACTGGGAACTCAGTCCCACTTCTCCCGCCCGAAGAGTCAGTTGCATCCTTCCAGGGAGGGTTTCAGCAGGGCTGAGAAGAGATTAAATCAGTGAATCAGGGGGTGTGTGCTGGAAATGCGGACAGGATGGGGACGGGGAGGCTGGGTGGGTGGGAGGGAGCGGCTGGGCCCAGGGCCACCAAAGCCGGAACCCGACCCCTCACTCCATGGGAGGACAGTCTAAGGGGAACAGAGAGTCAGCAGGGTGGCTCCCCGGAGGCCCCCAGGCCTCAGCCTGCCTCCAGGCTCCTGGTTCCCGCTCCTGGACCAGCCTCTCCGCGGCAGGGTGGGGCACAGGAGAGGCCAGAGCAGGGCCTCTGACTCCTGAGCACGCTGTTTTGCATGGAGGAAGGAGGAAGGCCCTTGAAGACCTGGGGGAAGTCAGAGTCAAGGGGCCGGGAGGCAACGTGGCCCAACCCCTTTCTGCGGGCTCCTTCCATGGCCATCCGCACCTCTGGACCCCGCCTGGAGGGCCCAGCACCCGGGGCTGCAGAGTGAACTCCAGAGGGGAGAGGTGACGTCCCCACTCGGGGCTCTGAGCCCCACTGTCCCTTCGGCTGCAGGTGACAGGGCTGAGCCCACCCCCCTCTGTGTGTTCCCTCCTCTGTCACTGTGGGTCCTGACACCTGTCTCCCTCCCAGGACCCCCCACCCCCTCCAGGATGTGAAGGTGGCAGTGACCCTGCTTCCTGGCCCCGGACCGTGAGTTCCCAGGGCACAGGCCTGAGGTTTCGCTGAAGGACTGAGGCTCAGGCTTTTCTGGGCTCACATCCTGACTGCGGTCCCCCCGCTGTAGGCGCTCACTTTACCTACATCCTGACGCGCCTATTTGCCACTCCTAACCCGTGGAGACAGTGGATCTTGGTCAGAGGCGGTGAGGATCACGCAGGCAGAGGCCACAGCGGGGCCCGTGGGGCCGGACACGTTGGCAGCTCTCAGCACGGGGCGGGGGTCGGGGCACTTTCAGCTCTCAGACCAAGTGTGTAGAGGCTCCGAGGGAACGGAAGTGGCCAGGCTGCCCTCACCCTCTTTAGGTCCAGAAACCCAGTTTCCGCTACCCCATCCCCTGAGCTGGGGTGACACCTGCCACGGGCCGCCCAGCCCCACATCAAGCTGGGCTCAGGAGAAGCTCTGCGGGAGGCTCCCTGGGAGGTGCAGGACCCAGTGACCTGGGATTGTGCCTGGAAATGCTGAGCATGCCCTCAAGGGTGTGGCCACCCACCTGAGCGGGGGCAGAGCTCCCGGGAGCAGGCGGCACCCACAGCCCCAGGGCTCCCAGCTGAGCCTTATAAAGGGACCGCTCTGGGCCCCAGAGCACAGCTCACTCAGCCTCCTCTTCAGGGACGTCCCCTCAGCTCAGGTGAGTCTCACCTGCCTCTGTGCCTTTTCCAGGAGGAGCGCACAGCCCAGTGAGGAGCAGCAGGGTGGCAGCTCTGGGAGGGGATTCAGGAGCCTGGGGGACCGTCGCAGCTCTGCCAGCTGCAGGGCCCCATCCGTCCAGCAAGCGGGCTGACCCGATGCCCCCCGTTCCTCCCTGGGCTCCTCGGTGACGCCTCTGGTAGAAAGGCTCCCAGGGGGCACCGAGGGCACCCCCTCCTCCTCTTCTTCTTTCTTCTCTGGATTCACCTGCCTGTCAGGCCCTGGGCTGCTGAGGACCCCACCCCCTCAGCCTTGGGGAGAGTGGGGGCCCCTGCCCAAGCCTGGAAGGCTCCCTAACCCCAGGCCTGGGACCCCCACTCACCATTGCTCTGGATCAACCCCCCACCCCCCCACAGGGACATGCTCAGTGACCCTCTGGACACATGGCTCAGCTCTGGTCTTGGCCAAGGGGACAGAAGGCCTTAGGTGGCTCCTCTTAGGGACAAAAGAACAGGACTCTTTCTCCCTCCCATGTCACCAGGAGGGGTTGGGGGTTGTCCTAGATGCCCAGGCCTGAAAACAAAGCCATTTCCATTTCCTGGAAGTTCTGGAAAGCCTGGGATGTGAGGGCTGCGCTGTCCGGCTCCTCCGGCTGGGGTCCAGGGCAGCCCAGACCTCTGACTGCTGGTGGGGAACCTGCTCCGGGAAGTCAGACCTTCCCTTTGCTTCACTGAGATCAAGCCTTGGAGACGTCAGAGAGCAGAGAGGCAGGCAGGGCGGATCAGCCCCAAGAACATGCACTTCTCACCCCTCCATCCCCGCATCCCCCCAACAGCCTAGGGCTTTCTGTCCATTTCAAACCCCAGGCTGACTCTGGTGCCCTGTCCCTCTTTCTGGCTCTCGGGGAGGGTCCAGCAAGACCTCCCCAGGGCTCAGGACGGGGCTGTGTGCCTACACGCATGCTGGGCAGCTCCCCCAGCCCATTTCCCCAGGAGCTTGCTTTGGGTCACTGCGGGCTCCGGGGCGCCTTCCCACTGCAGCCCAGGAGGGTCAGGCCAGAGCCGTGAGGCCCCTGCTCCCAGCCTCCCTTTCCTGCTGTCCGCCCACCCACCCACCCCCTCCCCGGGCGGGGGTGGGGGGGAGCCCCTCCCCTGGGGGAAGGACACCACCTGGCACTGTCTCTCTTTCTGGCAGCTGTTTCGAAAGCCAAGATGAGCACCACTCCGGCCGAGAAGTCCATGATGGACACGATCGACCTGTTCCACAAATTCACAGACGACAGTGACACCATGGACAAGGAGGGCCTGCTGAAGCTGCTGCAGGAGAATTTCCCCAACTTCCTCAGTGCCTGTGTGAGTTGGGATCCGCTTCCCCACATCGCTTGAGCCCTGGCGTGGCTGAGGACCCTGTGCCCTGTGACCTGGGACAGGTCACTCTTATTCGCTGATCCTCCACGTTCTCGTCTGGGAAAGGGGCGGTGGGACTTCCTAGCCTGCCTTCTTACCGGGGTGCACAGATCGGGTACCTGTAGCCAAGTAGGAACATGTCTGGTAGACACGGTTGTTCGTAGGTGGTCAGAAAGGGCTCCGACTGGGGGGCAGGGAAGGGTCCCCTCTCACCTGTCACACCCCCTGCGTGAGCCTCAAGCCCATGTGCTCTCCCATCAGGGTCCTTGAGATTCGAGGGAAGGTGATAGAAGTTCCATCGCTGACGGACAGAAGTGTTTTTTTGTTTTTGTTTTTTAAGAGGAGGGACCACAATTGTCTTCATGGATTTGTTTGGAAGTATAGTTGGTTCCCAATGTTCTAGTAGTTTCAAGGGTACGACATCGTGATTGGATGTGTTTACAGACCCCCCCCCAATCGAGGGAATTATCAACTGTCGGCCACAGTTCCTGAGCTGTCCTTTCCCGGCTTGTGCCCTATTCGTTTTATACCTGGTCGTTGGTGCCTCTGAATCCCCATCCCTCTCCCTGCTGGTGACCACCAGGCTGTTCCCTGGCTATATGCAGAATTTTTAAAAATAGCTTAATGAATTTTATTACATTTATGGGTGTACAACAACCATCACAACCAAATTTTACAGCATTTCCATGCCAAACCCCCAGCCCACCCCCCCACCCCCAACCTGTCTCCTTTGGAAACCATAAGTTTTTCAAAGTCCGTGAGTCAGTATCTGTTCTGCAAAGAAGTTCATTGTGTCCTTTTTTTTAGGTGCCACATGTCAGTGGTAGGTAGCATCGGATGGTGGTGTCTCATTGTCTGACTGACTTCACTTCGCTGTACATATGCAGGATGTCACTTCCTTCTTTACCAGGAAGCCCTCATTTGCAGACCTGGTTAAATCTGATCATTAGAATGTACTGAACTGATCACCAGCAGAAGGGGTTCCTAGGTGATGGAGAGACCAGGCCAGCAAGAAGTGGGAACTCAGAGTGTGTCAGGCTCTGCAGGTCACGAAGAAGACAGGAGAGGAGGGTTAGGCTGAAGAGGGCCAGGGTGGGGCTTCTTTCATTCACATATTTACACGGTTGATGTAGCGTGGCTTTCCCCTGTGTGTCCGTGTCAGGTGCACAGCGAGGTGATTCCCTCATGTGTCTGGGTCGGGCTTATTTTGAGTCCCAGGGTCGACCTCAGGAAGGTGGTGCCTTGGAGGGGGCTGGGGCCCTTGGAGGGGCTTGGGGAGTGGGGCTGGGGCTGGAGACCACCCCGGCAGCTCTCTGATCAAGGCAGCCCTGGGCAGAGCCCGCTCCCCATGGGAAGTCTCGGGCCAGGGCCTGTCCCTGACCTGCAGGCTGATGTTCCTGTCCCCACGCCCACTTCCCCTCCTCTCACGGTCCCACCAGCCGCATCCGTGCTGCCTCCAGGGCTCGCCTCCCTGTCTCTGCCTCCTCCTCTTCTGCCAGCCCGCAACCCTCTGGGGACTGAATTGGCTTTGTTTTTGTGTCTTTTCCCACAGGACAAAAATGGTGTCGATTACCTGGCTAATATCTTTGAGCAAAAGGACAAGAATAAGGACCAGAGGATTGAGTTTTCTGAGTTTCTGTCCTTGCTGGGGGACATAGCCACGGGCTACCACAAACACAGCCATCAACAAGAACTCTGTCCTCCGGGACATCAGTGAGCCCAGAGCCCTCCAGAGAACTCAAGATACAATAAAGTGTCTTTTCTGGTTAGACATTTGTGTTAGTGCTTCCTTTTCTTTGATGTGTGCATCTCAGACAAAATGTACAGCTGCCAGTTACCCGCTTGTAGATTCTCCACTAGATGCAAAAACCTTCCCAGAGAGTTCCTTACGGTGCCCTGAGACCTGACTCGGTCACTCTTTTCTGTTGGACCTTGGGATTCACCTGTGTGCCTTGTACCTGGGATTGAGTGTTGTAAGCAGCTAGTTGAGGTTTTGTTCAGGTTACAAGCTAGACCTCTCATCTGGGGTCTTGCGGGCCCAGGTGGGCCCTTGGTGCTAGACGACTTTCATGAGAGTGACAGACTTTGTCATCTTCCTTTCAAATATGGTTTCTAAATGCCATCTAGGGCCCAGATGGTTCTGGTCAATGCTTAGGGGGTGGGCATTTGGGGTAGATGCTAACATCCCTGCACCAGACGAAGGGGCTGGCTGGGAGCACATGGTTCGTGAGCCAGGTGCCATGCTGGGAAATGAAGATGCAGGAATAAAAGTGATGCAATGGCTGCCCCCCGCCCCCAACACTGCCCAATGCCCATTTTCTGTATCCTCTCCACTTTGGGTTGCAAATTCTCTCCAGTTTTAAGCCCTTCAAACCCTTCAGACCAAAGGACAGAGTCAGCATGTGTCTGCATTCCCAGTGCCATTTTCTGACCTTTTCTTTACTATCCCCCATACGCCTACAACCTGCCCCCACCTTGAGGCTCATGCCGTGCTGCCATAAGATTTATTTTCTTTTCTTGCCAGATTTGCACACTTTTCTTCCATTTGGCCATACCCATGGCATGTGGAGATTCCCGGGCAAGGGTTCAAACCCAAGCCACAGCAGTGACCTGAGGTCCTGCAGCGACAATGCCAGATCCTTAACTGGCTGCACCACAAGAGAACTCCAGATGTGCACACACTTCTGATGCATAGAGGGCTTAGGCATTGGGTTCTAGTCACCTTTTCTATCTCACCGGGAAAACATAGGTGAAGTAAGTGAGCCATCTGAGGCCAGATTTCCTCGAAGTAGAAACTAAGATGGGGCTTCTTGTGTGTTTATTGAGGGAGTGCTGTCAGGTGAACCTTGACAGGGAGTGAGGGGAACAGCATAGGACAGGGGGAGAAACTGGACAAAGACGTGCGCTCCGCTTCCCTTAGCTTCAGTCTGATTCCATGGGGAGCTCTGGAGCAGGAATGAAATGAGCGCTGTCCCACCTTAAAGCAAAGAGGCCCAGCTTTTGTTCCCCTTTCTCAGGTAGTCATTGACTGCAGGCCATCCCCAGGGGGGAGGCATAGGATTCTAGGCATTCCTGGGCCTGGAGGATCCTTTGGAGCCAAAGCAGGTCTTGGAGAATGATGTCGTTGTGACCTATTCGCAGCCAACACTGATGGGAGCTGGGTGATGGGCGCACTTTCCAGGCAACAGAGATTCGGATGGGGCACCACCACATCTATGGCAGTCCACCCCTTGGACCCACTCAGATCTGCTTGTTTCTTAGGTCAAGTTCATTCCTTCCAGGAAGAGCGTCTCGACTTCCAGACAGCTATGATTTCTGGGGGCAATTTTCAGAGGAGTGGCCTACCTAAATCCCTCACAGCCGCAGCTGATAGTAAAGCCACAACGTGTATTCATTCTCTTCCTTCTCTACCTCCCTTTCTAGATTTTTCTCCCAGGGGCCAGTGCTTGTGCCTGTCGAGGTGGCTTGCCAGGCAGGGTGACCCAGACCATCATTCTTGAAGGATGTGGGCTCCTGGTTCCCATGCCCTTATCAAGCTTTGGTGGTTTTATTACCCATTCACAGTTAAAACTGGACAGAGGAATAGCCCAGTGGATCACCTGAGTGCCAGAAATATTCCTTCCTGCCCCTGTTATGTCGTGAGAGTCCTACATGGTGATCAGGATCCATTATCCTTCCAGGAAAGTGATTCTTTTTTTGCCTCCTGGAGAACAGACCCAGGGAGTCCTAAGCAGCCAGGCAGAAGCAAATGGTCACAGGCTCCTTTGGGCAAAACCTGAGGGAGTCACTACTATATATACTTGCTGTGCTGTTGCAGGGTCTTTCTTTATGGGACCAAGTCTCTCTTTCAATTGATGGCTTGTGGGACTGAGAACTGGATCAGCTTGCAGTCTCTACAGCATTTAGCGTTGTGCCCTAATGAGACTGGTCCCTCCTTCATGGAGCGGATCACCTCAGCCACCGGTTCTCAGACTGTTTTTTCCTTCCCTGCATGCATTCACCTATGGATGTTGTTAAAGTGTAGGTTTCTGGGCCTCACCCTGAAAGATTTACTTTCTTTCCTTTTTTTTTTTTTTTTTTTTTTTGCTTTGTAGGCCCATACATGTGGCATATGGATGTCCCAGGCTAGGGGTCAAATCAGAGCTTTAGCTGCCTGCCTACACTTACACCACAGCAATGCCAGATCCAGGCTGCATCTGCAGCTCTACACCCTACAGCTCATGGCAATGCTGGATCCTTAACCCACTAAGCGAGGGGAGGGACTGAACCCATGTCTTCATGGATATTAGTCGGGTTTGTTATTGCTGAGCCACAACTTTCAAGATTTTCAATGATTAGATCTTAGGTGGGGTCAGCTGATTCTTTCCCAAATGGCTTCAGCTCTTCCGACAAACTGAAGGGAGCAGCAACTTGGGTAGCTCAATAGAGAGGCTGGTTCTAGGTACTTTTGTTGTAAGCATCTTTGCTGCAATATTTCATTGCATAACTAATTGGCGGTAAAGCAATTTTGCTTAAAAGATAGGCTATAAAAATGAAAGAAAAACATTAAAATGGACATAATGAGGGGTTCCCTGGTGGTCTAGCAATTGAGGCTCTGATGTTGTCACTGCAGTGGCTCAGGTCACTGCTGTGGTGCAGGTTCGATCCCTGATCTGGGAACTTCCACGTGCTGTGGGCTCTGCCAAAAAAAGAGACATGTTGAAACATGAATAATGAGTAAGGAAAGAACTGTTGCAAAATACAGAATATTTGAATACATTTAAAATGTGTGTAGATCCATGGCAGTATTACTGAAAGAACTGATTTTATTTTTTTGGTTGCACCTAATCACTTGTCTTCCAAGTCTTTCATATTTTATACTTTTTTTTTTTTCTTTTTTGGGTCATTCTCGTGGCATATGAAAGTTCCTACGTTAGGGGTTGAATTGGAGCTGTACCTGCCAGCCTATGCCACAGCCACAGCAATGTGGGATCCAAGCCGAGTCTGTGACCTACATCACAGCTCACAACAATGCCGGATCCTCAACCCACTGAGCGAGGCCAGGGATTGAACCTTCGTCCTCATGGATACTATCCATTACTGCTGAGCCACTAAGGGAACTCCTTTTTTTTTTTTTTTTTTTTTTTTTTGGTTTATCCTCTCATTCAGCATTGCACTTTTTCTTTTTTTTGCTAATACATCTTCCTTTATTAAGAGAGGTATCTGTTTCTAAGTACTAGCATGTGTATTTACACCTGAGCTTTGTATTGCTCTGTGAAAACCTCAGCACTGTTGTTTGTTCTCAGCATTGTGATAGATGTTTCACAGAGGCTGAGGGAAGGGTGGCCCTCAGGCTCTTTCTTCTCCAAGACATTTCCAGTAAAAGCAGTTTTCCCCAGGTAACACAAGAGCTTTCTTCATAGGAGACATTTTGGAGTGGCCTGTGTAGGAGAACCAGGGCCCAGGAGACCACAGAGGCACCCTCCCCACTGTCCGGGCTTTGGGGTCTGCAGAGCAGCCAGGACAGAGGTCCTCGGGTTTTGTCTGTGTCAGAGCCCTGGCTGTTTTGCTGTCATTCTCACCATCACCTGTCTGTGTGCACAGGACTTGCCCTGGATGGTGGGCTCAGGAGGGGCAGACCCAGGGCAGAGACACTTGCTGAGCACAGAGATGAAGGGAGACTCAGGATGTCTGCAGCCCTAGAAGACAGCCTTCAGTCTTGGGTTTGAATCCTGGCTTTGCCATTTACTAGGAGGTACTCTTGAGAGATTCATTTAAATCTTTAGTTAAAAAAAAAAAAAAGAGTTCTTATCATGGTGCAGTGAAAATGAATCAGACTAGGAACCATGAGGTTGCAGGTTCAATCCCTAGCCTTGCTCAGTGGATTAAGGATCCAGCATTGCAGTGAGCTGTGGTGTCGGTCACAGATGCGGCTCAGATCCCAAGTTGCTGTGGCTGTGGCGTAGGCCAGCGGCTACAGCTCCAATTCAACCCCTAGCCTGGGACCCTCCATATGCCTTGGGTGGGGCCCTAAAAAGCAAAATTAAAAAAACAAAACAAAACAGGAGTTCCTGTCGTGGCGCAGTGTTTAACGAATCCGACTAGGAACCATGAGGTTTCAGGTTCGGTCCCTGCCCTTGCTCAGTGGGTTAAGGATCTGGCGTTGCCGTGAGCTGTGGTGTAGTTTGCAGACATGCCTCGGATCTCACGTTGCTGTGGCTGTGGTGTAGGCTGGCAGCTACAGCTCTGATTCGACCCCTAGCCTGGGAACCTCCATATGCCAAGAGAGCGGCCCAAGAAATGGCAAAAAGACAAAAAAAAAAAAAAAAAAAAAAAAAAGTTTAAAAAACAAACAAACAAACCTTTAGTTTGACATGGGATAACATAGTTAACTGGGATAACGATAGCCACAGCACTGGGTTGTTTGATGATTAAATGAGACGATGCATTCAAAGCACTTAGCAGGCCACCTGGAGAATAGCAACCTGTCACTGAAGGCAGCAGCTCTTACCTGATTGACAGTAAGTGAAAGTTAGTCCAGTGACTCACTGGATATGTAATGGGAGACTCTAGTTCCACCCGCAAATCCCTAAATGCTCTCTTTCCCGAGGCACAGCAGCCCTCTCACCTTACCTCTGTCACCACCTGGCAGGCCAGCTTGGCAGGGATTGGGCAGGGTCCTGGGTGTGAGTCCCCACCCACAGCTGTGCCACGTGGGCAGCGGATGGAACAAGTCCAGATCCGAGGAGCGTAAAAAAGGAGCAAAACTCTCACTTGTCCCCTCCTCTGGGCCTTTCCTGAGGGTCTGGGGAGTTCGTGGCTGCCTCTTAGCTTCTTCCAGGGTTAAGGCACGATGCCCCAGCTTTGCGCCCCTGGTCCAGGCGTTATGGGCGAGGCAGGAAAAGTTATTCCTCTTTTCCCTCTGGGCCTTGGCATTCTCTTTTGGGCACTGAGGAGCTGGACTAGATAATCTCTCTTTTCCTTGTTTCATTTTTGGCTGTACCCATGGCATGTGGAAGCTCCCAGGCCAGGGACTGAACCAGCGCCACAGCTGTGACCCAAGCCACTTCAGTGACAATGCCAGATCCTTAACTTGCTGTGCCACAACAAGGGAACTTCTCTCATTTCCTTTTTGCCCTGATTTTTGGTGGCACTGTGATATCTGGAGAGATTCACAGAATTCCTGGGGAGAATGTCTTTACAGGCAACTGAGGACAGATCCAAATCGAGGATTTCCAGAGCCGTCTCTGTCCTCAGCCACCCCTACTCTGTGGTTTGTGGTGTCCCCTGGCTTTTGAGGATCAGGTGTCTTTAAGATGCAAGAGAGCCACCAGGGGGCTCACAGCCCATCCCTGCACATTTGCAATATCCCCCTGTTCCAGCACCTTTATTCACTGCATTCTGGCCTCAGCTTGGCTAGATCTGGGAAAAGAGCGGTCCAGGCCACCAGTCCCATGAGTAAATGCCTCATTAGCCTCTGGGCTCCACTTGCATCCCATGACCTTGAAGATAACCAGCCTGGACTCCAGCGGGGCTCTGGTTGGGCCACAGCATGCATCCAGAATAATGGGGGTTCTAGGGCTGGGAGCAAGGGGATATAATAAGCACAGAGGGTGTTCCCATCTTGGCTCAGAGGTAACAAGCCTGACTAGCATCCATGAGGATGTGGGTTCTATCCCTGGCCCTGCTCAGTGGGTTAATGATCTGGCATTGCCTTGAGCTGAGGTGTAGCTCGAAGATACAGCTTGGATCCTGAGTTGCTATGGCTGTGGCGTGGGACTGCAGCTATAGCTCCGATTTGACCTTTGGCCCTTAAAAAAAAAAAAGACGATGACAACAACAACAACAACAACAAAGCATAATAGGGGAGTTCCCGTCATGGCTCAGTGGTTAACGAATCTGACTAGGAACCATAAGGTTGTGGATTCGATCCCTGGCCTTGCTCAGTGGGTTAACGATCCGGCGTTGCCATGAGCTGTGGTGTAGGTTGCAGACACAGCTCGGATCCAGCGTTGTTGTGGTTGTGGTGTAGGCCAGCAGCTACAGCTCTGATTCAACCTCTAGCCTGGGAACCTCCATATGCCATGGGTGCAGCCCTAGAAAGATAAAAGACAAACAAAACAAAACAAAAAATTGTTCTTAGATAATCAGCACACTGTGCAGACTAGTGCCTCAGGGGATGGTCTTTTGGCCTGAAGTGTCTTCTGTCTGCAACAAATATTTTCCCTTTTAGACTGGCCTCTAGAGGGTCCGCTGCTGCTTCTGGTAGCTTCCCTTTATATACCCCTAGGAGTAGAAGTCATACAATAGAAATCAGTGTTAAGTGAAGCATTGTGGCCCTAAAATTCTAGTAGTTTTTCTCACTTAATTAATCTCACTTCATCAAACCACTGTTGCACGCTGAACTTTTTAACACAATAAATTCAATAAATTAAGTCACTGAGAGTGGAATCCAAAGAGCTGGGGATTTTGGTGAATCTTTTTTTTCTTTTTAGGGCTACACCCATGGCATATGGAGGTTCCCAGGCTAGGGGTTGAACTGGAGCTGCTGCTGCCCGCCTACGCCACAGCCACATCAACGCTGGATCCGAGCCACATCTGAGACCTATACCACAGCTCATGGCAACGCCAGATCCTTAACCCACTGAGCAAGGCCGGGGATCGAACCCATATCCTTTTGGATACTAGTAGGGTTCATTACCACTGAGTCACCAGGGAGCTCCAGAAGAATTCTTTAAAAAGGAAGACAATAACCAGGATGAGAAGATCAGTTTTCCTGAGTTTCTCTCCAGTGTTGCTACGGTTTCTATAGATTTACACAATTAGTTCTGAGTCAGAAGCCCAGTTCTGACCCAGCCCAGCCCAGAGGTCTCCACGGAAGCCTGAGCTTAGCTGACCTCTGGGGGCCAATAAACTGTTATCCCCACTGTTTTGGTTATTCATGTTATTTTTCTTCTTTCTCACTGGTTGTGAATGTAGATTTTCTTCTCTCTTTTTTAGCTGGCATGGGGCACATGGAGTTCCCTGGCCAAGGATGAGATCCAAGCAGCTGTGGGGCCATGCCAGATCCTTAACCCACTGTGCCTGGCCAGGGAATCAAACCTATGTTCCAGTGCTTCAGAGACTGCTGAATCGATTGTGCCCCAGTGGGAATTCCAACAAATAGTCAATTCTTGATTAGCTTCTTTGTTGCTTTTCCATTTCTTATCCCTTTCTTTCATAGGTTTGAAAACACAATTTTAGTGCTTATCTTTAAAGTTTTAACTTGCATAGACTATGAGCTGAACTAGATCTAATCAACATCTCTACTCTCCTCCTGAACAATGTGAAGAATTGCTTGAAATTCAGAGATGTCCCTTCTGGTTTGTATGCTATTATTTTTCCAACATTTTAACTCTTTTTATTAGCTCCCCTATTTAGAAGTTATTATTATTATTTTAGAATTTTTATGTTAATTTTTATGTAATTTCTTTTCTTTTCTTTCTTTCTTTTTTGGCCACCCCATGGCATGTGGAGTTCCTGGGCCAGGGGGCAGATCTGAGCAGCCACTGTGTGAGGCAGGGGGTTGAACTTACGTCCGTCCCAGTGCTCCAGACATGACATGGGGAAGTTCAGAAATTATTTTTGACTTTCGCAAATATTCAGCTAGGATTAGGCACTTATTGGCTGTTTTCATTATTCTTCATTCACTTTTTGTGTTTCAGATCTTCCTTTTACAGTAATTTTTCTCCTTCAGTATTTGCTTTTGAAGTTTCTTGAGGGTTTGGTGGGGACAAGCCCCTTCAGTTTTTATATATCTGAACATGTCTTTATTTCACTCTCTTCATTTTTTTTTTTTTTTTTGTCTTTTTAGGGCCGCATCTGTGGCATATGGAGGTTCCCAGGCTAGGTGTCCAATCGGAGCTGTAGCTGCTGGCCTAACCACAGCCACAGCAACGCAGGATCTCAGCTGCATCTTCAAACTACACCATCGCTTACGGCAATGCTGCATCCTTAACCCACTGAGCGAGGCCAGGGATCGAATCTGCATCCTCATGGATGCTAGCCGGGTTTGTTAACTGCTGAGCCACGATGGGAACTCCATCTCATCTTCATTCTTCTATTACAGAATTTTTCAAACACATTAAAAATGAAGGAAAACAGTTCTTTGGTGGCCTAGCAGTTAACAACTCGGCATTGTCATGGCCATGGCTCTGGTTACTGTGGGTTCGATCCCTGGCCCAGGAACTTGCACATGCTGAGGGTGTGGCCAAAAAGAAAGAAATAGAGAAAACAGTAGGACAGATACCTGTGTACCACTGCCTGCTTCCATGATGGTCAGTATGTGGCTCATCTTGTGTCGTGATATCCCCCCACCAATCCCACTCCTAATTATTTTGAAGAAAATGCCAGACATCATATAATCTCGTCAGTAACTATTCCAGCCCCTACCCTTGGGGAAGAGTGGGTACCCCTGCCAAAGCCTTCAAGGCTCCCTAACTCCAGGCCTGGGACCCCCATTCACTGTTTGTCTGGTGAGGTCTCCTCACCCACGTGGGGAAGAGACAGATCCACCAAAGACGCCCCCTCCCCGCCCCTCTTCAGTGGGGAAATAGCTCAGCGTTCATCTGCACAGATCTTGGCCTTGGTCATGTTGACAGAAGGTCTTGGGTGGCTCCCCTTCGTGACAAAATAGCGGGGATCTTTCTCCTGCATCGGAAAGTGATAGGTTTTGTCTTAGGTGACAATGTCTGTGAAACAGAATTGTTGCCGGGTGCTTGGAAAGTCTGGGATGTGAGGGCTGCTCTGTTCAATTTATCTAGTTGGGGTCAAGTCTACACCAGTCCTCTGGCTCTTGGTGGGAAAACATAAGGAAGTCAGTCCTTCTCTTTATTTAAAGGTCAACTCTTAGAGATCCAGAGAACAACCAGTTAGGGAGGGCAGTTAAGGCCTGAGAGGAGACAATCTGAAGAACCCATCTCCCCCCAGCAGACACAGCCAAAAAGTAAAGAAAATTGGCCAGCATCGGGGAGGACACGACATTTTATTGTATCTTGCACATTTTATTGTATCCTAGGTTCTCTGAAGGGCTCTGGGCTCACTGATGTTCCGAAGGACAGAGTTCTTCTTGATGGCTGTGTTTGTGGTAGCCCGTGGCTATGTCCCCCAGCAAGGACAGAAACTCAGAAAACTCAATCCTCTGGTCCTTATTCTTGTCCTTTTGCTCAAAGATATTAGCCAGGTAATCGACACCATTTTTGTCCTGTGGGAAAAGACACAAAAACAAAGCCAATTCAGTCCCCAGAGGGTTGCGGGCTGGCAGAAGAGGAGGAGGCAGAGACAGGGAGGCGAGCCCTGGAGGCAGCACGGATGTGGCTGGTGGGACCGTGAGAGGAGGGGAAGTGGGCGTGGGGACAGGAACATCAGCCTGCAGGTCAGGGACAGGCCCTGGCCCGAGACGTCCCATGGGGAGCGGGCTCTGTCCAGGGCTGCCTTGATCAGAGAGCTGCCGGGGTGGTCTCCAGCCCCAGCCCCACTCCCCAGGCCCCTCCAAGGGCCCCAGCCCCCTCCAAGGCACCACCTTCCTGAGGTCGACCCTGGGACTCAAAATAAGCCCGACCCAGACACATAAGGGAATCACCTCGCTGTGCACCTGACACGGACACAACAGGGGAAAGCCACGCTACATCAACCGTGTAAATATGTGAATGAAAGAAGCCCCATCCTGGCCCTCTTCAGCCTAACCCTCCTCTCCTGTCTTCTTCGTGACCCGCAGAAGCTGACGCACTCTGAGTTCCCTCTTCTCTCTGGCCTGGTCTCTCCATCACCTAGGAACCCCTTCTGCTGGTGATCAGTTCAGTACATTCTAATGATCAGATTTAACCAGGTCTGCAAATGAGGGCTTCCTGGTAAAGAAGGAAGTGACATCCTGCATATGTACAGCGAAGTGAAGTCAGTCAGACAATGAGACACCACCATCCGATGCTACCTACCACTGACATGTGGCATCTAAAAAAAAGGACACAATGAACTTCTTTGCAGAACAGATACTGACTCACGGACTTTGAAAAACTTATGGTTTCCAAAGGAGACAGGTTGGGGGTGGGGGGGTGGGCTGGGGGTTTGGCATGGAAATGCTGTAAAATTTGGTTGTGATGGTTGTTGTACACCCATAAATGTAATAAAATTCATTAAGCGATTTTTAAAAATTCTGCATATAGCCAGGGAACAGCCTGGTGGTCACCAGCAGGGAGAGGGATGGGGATTCAGAGGCACCAACGACCAGGTATAAAACGAATAGGGCACAAGCCGGGAAAGGACAGCTCAGGAACCATGGCCGACAGTTGATAATTTCCTCGATGGGGGGGGGGGGGATCTGTAAACACATCCAATCACGATGTCGTACCCTTGAAACTACTAGAACATTGGGAACCAACTATACTTCCAAACAAATCCATGAAGACAATTGTGGTCCCTCCTCTTAAAAAACAAAAAAACAAAAAAACACTTCTGTCCGTCAGCGATGGAACTTCTATCACCTTCCCTCGAATCTCAAGGACCCTGATGGGAGAGCACATGGGCTTGAGGCTCACGCAGGGGGTGTGACAGGTGAGAGGGGACCCTTCCCTGCCCCCCAGTCGGAGCCCTTTCTGACCACCTACGAACAACCGTGTCTACCAGACATGTTCCTACTTGGCTACAGGTACCCGATCTGTGCACCCCGGTAAGAAGGCAGGCTAGGAAGTCCCACCGCCCCTTTCCCAGACGAGAACGTGGAGGATCAGCGAATAAGAGTGACCTGTCCCAGGTCACAGGGCACAGGGTCCTCAGCCACGCCAGGGCTCAAGCAACGTGGGGAAGCGGATCCCAACTCACACAGGCACTGAGGAAGTTGGGGAAATTCTCCTGCAGCAGCTTCAGCAGGCCCTCCTTGTCGATGGTGTCACTGTCGTCTGTGAATTTGTGGAACAGGTCGATCGTGTCCATCATGGACTTCTCGGCCGGAGTGGTGCTCATCTTGGCTTTCGAAACAGCTGCCAGAAAGAGAGACAGTGCCAGGTGGTGTCCTTCCCCGAGGGGAGGGGCTCCCCCCCACCCCCGCCCGGGGGGTGGGTGGGTGGGCGGACAGCAGGAAAGGGAGGCTGGGAGGGAGGGAGGGGGGGAGTGCGGTCCCCTCAGCGGTGGGAGGGGTTGCTCAGGAGGGGGAGGCGGGGCCACGGGTGGGACCTGGGCCCCCGCAGGTGAGGCCCTAAGAGGAGGAAGGAGATCAGCGGGAGTCCACCCGCGGAGGAGCGCGGGCCAAGGAAGCAGCGATGCGGGGGCTCAGCCGCCCCGAGAAGCGCTGAAGCCTGAGCTGGGACCCAGATACACAGCATTTGATGGCCCCACACTTCAGACCGCAGCAAAGCCGTCCCCTCCAGCTTCGACATCAGGGTAAGGGTCCCGGAGGCACAGCAGGGGCCTCACGGCTCTGGCCTGACCCTCCTGGGCTGCTGTGGGAAGGCGCCCCGGAGCCCGCAGTGACCCAAAGCAAGCTCCTGGGGAAATGGGCTGGGGGAGCTGCCCAGCATGCGTGTAGACACACAGCCCCGCCCTGATCCCTGAGGAGGTCTTGCTGGACCCTCCCCGAGAACCAGAAAGAGGGACAGGGCACCAGAGTCAGCCTGGGGTTTGAAATGGACAGAAACCCCTAGGCTGTTGGGGGGATGCGGGGATGGAGGGGTGAGAAGTGCATGTTCTTGGGGCTGATCCGCCCTGCCTGCCTCTCTGCTCTCTGACATTCTCTCCAAGGCTTGATCTCAGTGAAGCAAAGGGAAGGTCTGACTTCCCAGAGCAGGTTCCCCAGCAGCAGTCAGAGGTCTGGGCTGCCCTGGACCCCAGCCGGAGGAGCCAGACAGTGCAGCCCTCACATCCCAGGCTTTCCAGAACTTCCAGGAAAGGGAAATGGCTTTGTTTTCAGGCCTGGGCATCTAAGACAACCCCCAACCCCTCCTGGTGACACGGGAGGGAGAAAGAGTCCTGTTCTTTTGTCCCTAAGAGGAGCCACCTAAGGCCTTCTGTCCCCTTGGCCAAGACCAGAGCTGAGCCATGTGTCCAGAGGGTCACCGAGCATGTCCCTGTGGGGGGGTGGGGGGTTGATCCAGAGCAATGGTGAGTGGGGGTCCCAGGCCTGGGGTTAGGGAGCCTTCCAGGCTTGGGCAGGGGCCCCCACTCTCCCCAAGGCTGAGGGGGTGGGGTCCTCAGCAGCCCAGGGTCTGACAGGCAGGTGAATCCAGAGAAGAAAGAAGAAGAGGAGGAGGGGGTGCCCTCGGCGCCCCCTGGGAGCCTTTCTACCAGAGGCGTCACCGAGGAGCCCAGGGAGGAATGGGGGGCATCGGGTCAGCCCGCTTGCTGGACGGATGGGGCCCTGCAGCTGGCAGAGCTGCGACGGTCCCCCAGGCTCCTGAATCCCCTCCCAGAGCTGCCACCCTGCTGCTCCTCACTGGGCTGTGCGCTCCTCCTGCAAAAGGCACAGAGGCAGGTGAGACTCACCTGAGCTGAGGGGACGTCCCTGAGGAGGAGGCTGAGCGAGCTGTGCTCTGGGGCCCAGAGCGGTCCCTTTATAAGGCTCAGCTGGGAGCCCTGGGGCTGTGGGTGCCGCCTGCTCCCGGGAGCTCTGCCCCCGCTCAGGTGGGTGGCCGCACCCTCGAGGGCGTGCTCAGCATTTCCAGGCACAATCCCAGGTCACTGGGTCCTGCACCTCCCAGGGAGCCTCCCGCAGAGCTTCTCCTGAGCCCAGCTTGATGTGGGGCTGGGCGGCCCGTGGCAGGTGTCACCCCAGCTCAGGGGATGGGGTAGCGGAAACTGGGTTTCTGGACCTAAAGAGGGTGAGGGCAGCCTGGCCACTTCCGTTCCCTCGGAGCCTCTACACACTTGGTCTGAGAGCTGAAAGTGCCCCGACCCCCGCCCCGTGCTGAGAGCTGCCAACGTGTCCGGCCCCACGGGCCCCGCTGTGGCCTCTGCCTGCGTGATCCTCACCGCCTCTGACCAAGATCCACTGTCTCCACGGGTTAGGAGTGGCAAATAGGCGCGTCGGGATGTAGGTAAAGTGAGCGCCTACAGCGGGGGGACCGCAGTCAGGATGTGAGCCCAGAAAAGCCTGAGCCTCAGTCCTTCAGCGAAACCTCAGGCCTGTGCCCTGGGAACTCACGGTCCGGGGCCAGGAAGCAGGGTCACTGCCACCTTCACATCCTGGAGGGGGTGGGGGGTCCTGGGAGGGAGACAGGTGTCAGGACCCACAGTGACAGAGGAGGGAACACACAGAGGGGGGTGGGCTCAGCCCTGTCACCTGCAGCCGAAGGGACAGTGGGGCTCAGAGCCCTGAGTGGGGACGTCACCTCTCCCCTCTGGAGTTCACTCTGCAGCCCCGGGTGCTGGGCCCTCCAGGCCGGGTCCAGAGGTGCGGATGGCCATGGAAGGAGCCCGCAGAAAGGGGTTGGGCCACGTTGCCTCCCGGCCCCTTGACTCTGACTTCCCCCAGGTCTTCAAGGGCCTTCCTCCTTCCTCCATGCAAAACAGCGTGCTCAGGAGTCGGAGGCCCTGCTCTGGCCTCTCCTGTGCCCCACCCTGCCGCGGAGAGGCTGGTCCAGGAGCGGGAACCAGGAGCCTGGAGGCAGGCTGAGGCCTGGGGGCCTCCGGGGAGCCACCCTGCTGACTCTCTGTTCCCCTTAGACTGTCCTCCCATGGAGTGAGGGGTCGGGTTCCGGCTTTGGTGGCCCTGGGCCCGGCCCCTCCCTCCCACCCACCCAGCCTCCCCGTCCCCATCCTGTCCGCATTTCCAGCACACACCCCCTGATTCACTGATTTAATCTCTTCTCAGCCCTGCTGAAACCCTCCCTGGAAGGATGCAACTGACTCTTCGGGCGGGAGAAGTGGGACTGAGTTCCCAGTTAAGCCCAGTCATAGCTTGGGAAGTTTGAACCCTGCCAAAGTACTTCAAATTCATTGGTAATTTTTACAATAAATTTTCCTTTTGTCCGATCCTTGGCCTCCGTTTCAGGAGCTGAGCGCTTCATAAGCTTCAGGTCCTGATCTCTGGCAGGTTCCCTGTCTTCTTTCATTTATCTGTTTCTTTTCCTCTAATCCGCATTCCCCGTCCTCTCCCCCCAGAAGCCTCGAGTTGTTCTGTGTATAGGTAAGCATTGTTGCCAACATGACTAGTTATTTTGGTCCATGGACTGTGACAGGTTTTATTTTTACATAGGCCAAGCTTACAGAAATGCATGGCAAACGAAAATGTATGTACAGGAGTTCCCCCTATGGCACAACGGGATTGGGGGCCTGTCTGGAGTGCTGGGACCCAGGCCCTGCACAGTGGGGTAAGGATCCCGTGTTGCTGTGGCTTCAGTGTAGGTGCAGCCGCAGCTCCGATCTGACCCCTGGCCCAGGAACTCCATGTGCCCTGGGGCAGCCAAGAGGGAAAACATAATGGACACGCAGCCCAATAAATGCTCTCTACCACCTCTACCCATCACCCAGGTCGAAAGGGACCAGTGGCGACACTCCCTCACCCACTGCCCTTCTCTGTCCTCCCAAGAAAACCACCACTTGGACTTTCACAATAAGGCTCCCTTTTGTTTGCTTTGTATTTTCCCACTTAAGCATATGTCTGTAGACACTGTAGTTTTGCCTCATTTCTTTCTGAATTTGCACGAGTGGAAAGAGTCTTCTGTAGCTACATTCTTTAGCTCAAGAGGAACGTTGTGAGCCTTATCCATGTTTGTTAGAGCGTGTCCTGTGTTTTTTCATTGCTGTAAAATATTCCTTCGTGTGAATGTGCCCGTGATTTCTAATATTTCTGCTTCAAAGCCCACATGTTGTTCATTTTCTTGTCTTCCTTCTTGAGTGGTTTCCCGCTCAGATGGCCAGGGACTTTGACCTGTGGCCTCATCTTATCCCAGGGTATCAGCCCCCTTGTCTGGTGAATGTGTGTGGAAGGGGCCCAGGGCAGCCCTGGTTGTGCCTGTGCTGGGTGTTTGGGGAACGAGGAGAGGATGAGCCTCAGGACACAGAGCCGGGGTCCCAGGGACCGTCTTTGGATCAAAACTGTTTGCTGTGAAAGAGATCAGGGTTTGCAACCATTCTCGGCAGCCCATCGCAGCCCAGCATCGCCCTTAGCATTGACTTCCATCCAGAGGACTACAGAGAAGCTTCCAGTGCCTCAGCCAAAAAGCCTTTGGAACCCAAGGGCTGCCCATCCAGGTCAAACGCAGCTTGAACCTCTGTGAGGCTTTGGGTGTCTGGAAAGGAAGATTGTTCTGTTCACCCATCCAGGCAATGAGGAAAATAGCCATCAAGAACCACTATCTGGAGTTCCCGTCGTGGCTCAGTGGTTAACGAACCCAAGTAGCATCCATGAGGATGCGGGTTTGAACCCTGGCCTTGGGCAGTGGGTTAAGGATCTGGCGTTGTCGTGAGCTGTGGGGTGGGTCACAGATGTGTCTTGCATCCCGTGTTGCTGTGGCTGTGGTGTAGGCTGCTGGCTACGGGTCCGATTGGACCCTTAGCCTGGGAGCCTCCCTGTGCCATAGTTGTGGTCCCAATAGGACAAAAATAAAATAAAAAAATAAAATAAAAATAAAGTAACAGAAAAAGATCCACTATCTGTGAACAAGCTCTGTGCTTCCCTGAGGTGGAAGCAGAGATGATTGGTCCCCTGTGTGAGTGGACAACAGAGCGGACCCAGGCACTGAGCCTTGGAGGGCAAGGGGCAGACCCAAATCACCAGCCACAGAGGAGAAGACCCAAGAAAAATACGGATCTGGGCAAAAACCCAGGCTCTTCTGTGAGGATCAGAGCTGGCCTGTTGCCTCCAGGAAAACTGGCTGTGTTCTACCAACTTCCCAGAGCATGGCGGCCCTGCCCAGATTTCCCATCAGAACCCTGGGGCCTCCCAGTGGGCACTCCACCCAGGCCACCTCACCCTGAACCTTTGCCCCATCACAAGCCCCAAGGGGCCAGGGTAAAAGGGATGGGAGACTCTGGGTTAGAACAGAGATGAAGGGCTTGCTGCACTCCGGGAACGGTGGCTGTGGGTGTCTGGAAAGGATGATTGGTTTTGTGCACGCATCTGGGCATTTTGAAGTAATAGCTAATAGTTTGAGTTCCCGTTATGGCTCAGCAGAACCAAACACAACGAGAGTTCCATCCCTAGCCCCACTCAGTGAGTTAAGGATTGGGCATTGCCATGAGCTATGGTGTAAGTCACAGATGAGGCTCAGATTCCGCATTGCTGTGGCTGTGGTGTAGGCCAGCAGCTGCTACCTGATTCCTCTCCTAGCCTGGGAACTTCCATATGCCACAAGCATGGCCCTAAAAAGACGAAAGAAAGAAAGAGAGAAAGAGAGAAAGAAAGAGGGAGGGAGGAAGGAAGGAAAGGAGAGAGAGAGAGAGAGGAAGGAAGGAAGGAGGGAGGGAGGAAAGAAGGAAAGAAAGAAAAGAAATAATAGCAAATAATTTAAAAGAAAAAACCAAAAACCCTTCCATTTTTGAACAATCTGCACCAAGCATTGCACTAGTGATTAAATTTCCTAAAATGGAAACGTATTATTGTGACCTTTCTTCTTTTCTAATATATGTATTCGATGCTAAAAATTACCCTCTTAGCACTGTTTTTGCGGTATCCCAAAATGATGTTTTGATAAGTTGTATTTTCCTTTTCTTCTAGTTCAAAATATTTTTTATTTTCTCTTGATATATCTTCTTTGACCCACATATAACTTAGAAATGTGTTATTTGATCTGTAAAAATGTTGGCATTTTCCAGGTATCTTTCTATTATTGATTTTTATTTTATTTCCCCTGTGGTCTGAGAGCCTACATGGTAGGACTTACCTTCTTTTAAATTTGTTAAGGTGTGTTGGACGACCCAGATTATAGTCTATCTTGAAGAATGTACCATATAAGCTTGAGAAGAATGTATTTTCTTTTGTGGTTGGATAAAGTGGTCCATAAAAGTCAATTAGTCCAATTGATTGGTGAGGCTGTTCAATTCAACTATGTCCTCGTTGAATTTCTGCCTGCTGGATAAGTCCATTTCTGAGAGGAAAGTGTCTATGTCTCCAACAGTAATAGTGGATCCGTCTATTTCTCCTTGCAGTTCTATCAGTTATCAGTTTTTGTCTTATCTATTTTGATGCTCTATTGTTAGGTGCATACACATTAAGGGGGTTTGTGTCTTCTTGAAGAATTGATGGCTTTCCATTACATACATAATGCCTCTTTTGTCTCTGATCATTTTTCTTGCTCCAGAGTCTGTTTAATCTGAAATTAATTTGTTCATTAAAACCTCCTGCTTTTTCTAGATTTGTATTAGCATGGTATATTTTTCTCCATCTTTTCTTTCTTTTTTTTTTTTTTCTTTCTTTTTAGGGCTGCACCCACGGCATATGGAAGTTCCCAGGCTAGGGGTTGAGTCAGAGCTGCAGCTGCTGGCTTACACCACAGCCACAGCAACGCCAGCTCTAAGCCTTGTTTGCAACCTACACCACAGCTCACAGCAATGCCAGATCCTTAACCCAATGAGCAAGGCCAGGATTGAACCCACATCCTCATGGATACTAGTCTGGTTCATTGCCAATGAGCCACAATGGGACCTCCCATCTTTTCACTGTTAATTTACCTGTGTCCTTGTATCTAAAAGCCGGTTTCTTCATACAGGTGGTTGCAGGATTGGAAGGTGGGGGATGAAAAGGGAAAAATGGTAACTAGTTGAAGTAATGAGTGCTAATTAGCTTGACTGAGGTGATTGTCTCACAGTGTGTATATATATGAAACCATCTCATTTTATATCTTAAATATACACAATTTTTATCCATTGAACCCTAACAAACCTGAAAAAAAGATCTTTAAGACTAAAAATAAAATAAAAGCCAGCATTTGTAGAGATCCTATAGATGTCTTGTTTTTTAACTCACTCTGACAACCTCTGTCTTTTAATGGGTATATTTAGACCATTCACATTAAATGTGATTATTAATATAGTTGGGTTAATATCAACCATATTTGTAGCTGTTTTCTAGTCATTGTCCTTTTCGTGGGTTTTTTCCTCTTTCATTTTTTTTCTGCCTTCTCTGGTTTTAGCTGAACATTTTATACGGTTCCATTTTCTCTCTCCTCTTAATATATCAATTATACTTATTTTGTTAAATGTCTTTAATGGTTGCCCTAGAGTTTGTAATAGAGATTTATAACTAATCTAAATCCACTTTCAGATAGTACTGTACTACTTCGCAGTTCTTGCAGTTACCTTATAACAAAGTACTCCCCCCAATTCCCTCTTCTCTCTTACGACATTTTTATTTATTTCTCTTATTCATAATCACTTAATACACTATAACAATAATTATTTGAAAGAGATCATAATCTGTTAGATCAATTAAGAATAGGAAAAATATGTTGTATGTCAATTACACTTCAGTCAAAAAATAAATTTCTAAGACATGAAAAAAGATGGATTTCCTGTCGTGGCGCAGCAGAAATGGATCCAACTAGGAGCCATGAGGTTGTGGGTTCGATCCCTGGCCTTGCTCAGTGGATTAAGGATCCGGCGTTGCTGTGAGCTATGGCGTAGCCCGGCAGCTACAGCTCCTATTAGACCCCAAGCCTGGGAACCTCCATGTGCCGCAGGTGCGGCCCTAAAAAAGACAAAAAGACAAAAAAACAAAAAAGTAAGAAATGAAAAGAGAATAAGAAAAATAAAAAATGTAGTTATCTTCATTTATTCCTTCTCTATCACTCTTTTTTTCTTTTTTGTAAGCCTGAGTTTCTTTTTTTTTTTTTTTTTTTTTTTTGCTTTTTTTTTTTTTTTTTGCTATTTCTTGGGCCGCTCCCCGCGGCATATGGAGGTTCCCAGGCTAGGGGTCGAATTGGAGCTGTAGCCACCGGCCTACACCAGAGCCACAGCAACGCAGGATCCGAGCCGCGTCTGCAACCTACACCACAGCTCACGGCAACGCCGGATCGTTAACCCACTGAGCAAGGGCAGGGACCGAACCCGCAACCTCATGGTTCCTAGTCGGATTCGTTAACCACTGCGCCACGACGGGAACTCCCTGAGTTTCTGACCTATATAATTTTCCTTCTCTCTGAAGAACTTCTGATGACATTTTTTCCAAGAGAGGTTTACTGGCAGCAAATTCTCTCAGTTTTTTGTTTGTGGAGGTTTTTTGGTTTTTTGGTTTTTTCTGAGAAAGTATTTCTCCTTCACATTTGCAGGATAATTTCGTTAAATAGAGAATTCCAGGTCGGCAGGATTTTTCTTTAAACACTTTCAGCACTCCATTCTCTTCTTTCTTGCATGGTCTCTGAAGAGAAATCTAATATAACCATTAATCCTTGTTCCTCTATAGATAAAGTGAGGAAGTTTGTCCCTCTCTGGCTTCTTTCACGATTTTCTATTTGTATTTAAATTTCTGAAATTTGAGTATGATATGCCTAGTTGTGGGTTTTTGGTTTGGTTTGGTTTGGTTTGCATTTATGCTGCTTGGCGTCCTCTGAGATTTCTGGATCTGTGGTTTGGTGTCTATCTATCATTAATTTTGGAAAGTTCTCACAGCCCACAGAATGGGAGAAAATACTTGCAAATGAAGTGACTGACAGGGATGAATCTCCAAAATTTATAAACATCTCCTGCAGCTCAATACCGAAAAGCAAACAACCCCATGAAAAAATAGGCAGAAGATCTAAACAGACATTTCTCCAAAGAAGACATACAGAAGACCAAAAAGCACATGAAAAGATGTTCAACATCACTAATTATTAGAGAAATGCAAAACAAAACTACTATAAGGTGCAACCTTATATCAGCCAGAATGGCCATAATCAAAAAGTCTACAAACAATAAATGCTGGAGAGGGTGTGGAGAAAATGGAACCCTGTTACACTGTTGGTGGGAATGTAAATTGGTGCAACCGCTGTGGAAAACATTATGGAGATTCCTCAGAAAACTAAAAATAGAACTACTGTTTGACCCAGCAATGCCACTCCTGGGCATCTATCCAGAAAAAAACATGACTCAAAAAGATATATGTATTCAGTGTTTATTGCAGCACTATATTCAATAGCCAAGAAATGGAAACAACCTAAATACCCATCAACAGAGGAGGGGATAAAGAAGATGTGGTATGTATACGCAATGGAATATTACTCAGCCATTAAAAGGAAAGAAATAATGGCATTTGCAGCAACATGGGTGGACCTAGAAATTATCATGCTTGTAATTCCCGTTGTGGCACAGTGGAAACAAATCCGACTTAGGAACCATGAGGTTTCGGGTTCCATCCCTGGCCTCACTCAGTGGGTTAAGGATCTGGCGTTACCGTGTGGTGTAGGTCGAAGATGCAGCTTGGACCTGGTGTTGCTGTGGCTGTGGCATAGGCCAGTGGCTACAGCTCCGATAAGACCCCTTGCCTGGGAACCTCCACATGCCTTGGGTGAAACCCCCAAAAGACAAAAAAAAAAGAAAAAAAGAAAAAAAGAAATTATCATGCTAAGTGAAGTTAGTCAAACAGTGAGACACCAGCATCATATGCTATCATCTATACGTGGAATCTAAAAAAAGGACACAGGGAGTTCCCACTGTGGTTCAGGGGAAACAAATCTGACTAGTAACCATGAGGATGCAGGTTCAATCCCTGGCCTTGCTCAGTGGGTTAAGGATCTGGCATTGCCATGAGCTGTGGTGTAGGTCACAGACAAGGCTCGGATCTGGCGTTGCTGTGGCTGTGGCATAGGCCAGCAGCGGTAACTCCGATTTGACCCCTAGCCTGGGAACCTCCCTATACCATGGGTACGGTCCTAAAAACACAAAAAACAAAACAAACAAAGGACACAATGAACTTCTTTGCTTAACAGATACTGACTCGCAGATTTTGAAAAACTTGTGGATTTTCTAACAGATTGGGGGGTGAGGGAATGGGCTGGGGGTTGGGATGGAAATGCTATAAAATTGGGTTGTGATGATCATTGTGATAAAATGGGATAAAATTCATTAAAAATGAAATAAAATATTTAAAAATTTTTAGGAAAATTCTCAGTTATTCATGTATTTCTTCTCTCCCTTTCTTTCTTCTCCCTCTGATATTCCCATTATATGTCATGTTACACCTTTTGTAATTGTCCCACAGTTCTTGAATATTGTCCTTTTTCTCCGTTGTTTTTCTTTTTAAAAATTTCTATTGACACATCTTTAAGCTCACTGATTCTTTTTCCTCAATTGCATTCAATTTACTAATGACCCCACCATTAGACATGAATGAATGAGACATTCACTTCTATTAAAATGGTTTTCAGCTCTACAATTTCCCTTTGATTCTTTCTTAGAGTTTCCATCTCTCTAGTTACATTACCTATTTAATTTTATATGTTATCCACTTTTTCCATTATAGCCTTTAGCATGTTAATCATAGTTATTTTTAATTTTTTTAATTTTATTTTATTTTATTTACTTTTGTAGGGCTGCACCCGAGGCATACAGAGGTTCCCAGGCTAGGGGTCGAATCAGAGCTGTAGCCACAAGCCTACACCACAGGCACAGCCACACAGGATCGGAGCCGAGTCTGAGTCCTCCACCACAGCTCACAGCAACGCCAGATCCTTAACCCCCTGAGCAAGGCCAGGGATCGAATCTGCGTCCTCATGGATGCTAGTCAATTTCATTTCCACTGCACCACAATGGAACTCCCATAGTTATTTTATTTGATTTGATTTGTTGGTCTTTTTGTCTTTTCAGGGCTGCACCCATCCCATAGTTATTTTAAATTCCCGTTTGATCATTCCAAAATTTCTGCTATACCTGAATTTGGTTCTGAAGCTTGTTTTGTAATTTCAGATTATGTTTTTGCCTGTTAAGCATACCTCATACTTTTTTCTTGAAAGCTAGATGTGACATATCAGGTCAAGGGAACTAAAGTAAATAGGCCTTAAGTGTGAGCTTTATATTTATCTGGCTAGGAGTTAGGCTGTGTTGACTGCTGTAGCTGCAGAGTCAGAGGCTATAGGACGAGATGACATTACATCCGACAGGGATTCTGATGTGCTGAGTGACATCCATGACTCAGAGTTTGAAAACTGTCCTTTCCAGGGTGCAAGAGTTTATAGAAGTAGGGGTGTTGCTGTGGTTATTGCTCCCCTGGGTGGAACAGTGGTGGGGTTGAAACACATCAGCTAGACACGGTGGAGAAGGAGGAGCAGTGATTCCTGAGGGCAGAGCTTCTTTCAGGGAAATAACACCCACTCCCTCACCCACCCCAATGGAGCTGCTCCCAGAGCCTGGCCCTCCACACAGACCTCAGGTAAAACCTCCTGAACCACCCTCAGCCAAGGCCTCTTTCAGTGCCGGCTCCTCCTCCCCACCCCTGAGCCCCTGCCTCAGCCCAGGTCCCCACTCCATCCTGCTGCTCCACCAGATGGTTGCCCTCCAGGCTTGAGGCAAATCCGCTCACCTGCGACTTCCCTTCCCTGCATCCTAGGACTTGCACTGGCCCTTCTCCAGTGTTCTGGATCCCTTGCGACCCTCCTTGGTTTATTCCCTCATTTTAGAGGAAAACATTCCCTAGTAACTTCCAGGAAAAAGCTATTTGGAAGATAAACTATTTGACCCCATATGCCTTCTTTTCTGCCCTGTGACACCCCGGGCTCTTCTTCTCCTCCATCCACAACCCTCCCCCCGCCCCCACCACCCACACACCTATGATTCCTGTCTTTTCTTCCCAGGAAATAGTCTCTGCCCCTCTCACCACCGCTCCAGCCTGGGCTCACACTACCCCACGAATTCGTGGGTGCCCCGGCCTTAGCCAGGGCTCCCCATCCGCCTGGGTTTTAATTTTTAAAGCAGCTATTTTGTATTCCTGGTACTACAGTTGCAACAAGTCTGTACGTTTGTTAGACATGCTAACATCTTCATTTTAATCCATGCAAAAAATTCAAGCATTTGCCCTGAAACTGTGGCTGACTGGGACTCTTGGTGGGGTTTTTTGCGTGTGGCAATAAAAATCTTTGTAAATGCGCCAGAGGGACAGGGCAAAGACACCAATGTGAACGTCTGTGAAATTACATCGGAGTCAAGCTGCCGTCTCCTCAAGACTCCTCAGCCTAAGCTTTACTCATCTTCGTTTTCAGAGGACTCCTGGAAAAAAATATTGTTTCTATGGAGAAACAATAACATTGACGGAGGATAAGATGGGTTGGAAAGGATCCAAGGGAGGGAGGGTCTAAAACGTATGAGGACGGTGCTAAATCAGAGCTGAACTAAATTTTTTCTTTTCTTTTTTTTTCAGGGCCACACGTGCGGCATACGGAGGTTCCCAGGCCAGGGGTCCAATCGGAGCTGTAGCTGCCGGCCTACACCACAGCCACAGCAACGCGGGATTGGAGCCGCGTCTGCAACCTACACCACAGCTCACGGCAACACCAGATCCTTAACCCACTGAGCGAGGCCCGGGATCGAACCTGTGTCCTCATGGATACTAGTCAGATTTGTTTCCACTGAGCCACGACGGAACTCCAAGACCTAAGCTGTTTAAGAAAAGGTCTGGACTAAGAGGAGAAACTACCCTTGTTTGCCGGGGTCTGAGGGGCTTCCTAGACACCGGACTTTCAGTGCTAAAGCTGGTGGTAGAGTCCTGGTCAAACCCCAGTGAGCGCATCACCCTGATCTGGACTCTGGAAAGCAAGTGGTGACAGAGATGCATGCACAGGATTGTGTCATGTAGTTCTGGTAAGTATTTGGCTGGACTGGGTCCAGGTCCAAAGGAATGAACAAATGGCACCTTTATCACCCAGAACCCCCTACTGAATAGCACCCCCTTCCCCTGCCCTAGGTGTGTGCCATTGATAGCAGACTGAAACATGTTCCCCAAAGAGAAGGAAATCTACACGTTGGCGACCCATTCGGGGAAGGCATCCAGAACAGGGCAGAGGATGAGGGGTTTTTTCCATCAGTTGAGGAGAGTGAAGATCTGTGCATGGAGAGTAATGGGACTTTGTCCTCACAGGCCTATGGGCTGACTTCTTCTTTTAGAACAAGGCAGCAGGTGGCCAGGGCAAGGGAGCACTGGGACCTCAGAGCTGGGGACAAGTGGGAACATGGGAAAGATCGATTTGGCCCCCAAGCACATCTCTGGAAATATTCATCAGTCCAGATTGCTAATAAAACGCAAGGAGAGGGAGTTCCCATCGTGGCCCAGTGGTTAACAAATCCGACTAGGAACCATGAGGTTGCAGGTTCCATCCCTGGGCTTGCTCAGTGAGTTAAGGATCCGGCGTTGCCGTGAGCTGTGGTGTGGGTTGCAGACGCGGCTCAGATCCCGCATTGCTGTGGCTCTGGCGAAGACAGGCAGCTACAGCTCCGATTCGACCCCTAGCCTGGGAACCTCCATATGCCGCGAGAGCGGCCCCAGAAATGGCAAAAAGACCAAAAAAAAAAAAAAAAACCGCAGGCTAGTGGGATAAACTGGACTCTGGTCATCCTGGGTATGGCTTTGTCTCCAGCGCCCATTGGAAGCATTTCCCCAGTGGTTCCTCATGACTGGAGACTCATGGTATTGACCTCTGAGCTGGGACGGGTGTAGCACAATACCCTGATTTGACAGACAAGCAGGCTGAGGCACAGGGAATGTATGACTGCTCCACGGTCACGTAATCCAGCTGGCAGCAGAGCAGGTTGGCGAGCTGACACAGACCGATAACCAGCCACAGGCAGTCCTCCTGCTCTTCAGGTGCTGCACCTGATGATTTATACCTAAGGAAGCCACGAGGCTGACTTGGACCCTGTGAGGAGTTGCTGTCTTAGTCCGTTCAGGTTGCCATAACAAAAATACCATAGACTAGGGCTTGAACAACAAACATTTATTTCTTGCAGCTTTGTAGGTAAGATTTGCCTCCTAATCCACCTCCTACTTCTTTTGGAGAAGATGCTTTTGTCCTGTTATTTTCCTGGTGATGAACTAAGAATCTAGTGATTTTTTTTTTTTTTTTTAGGGCCACACCTGCAGCATATAGGAGTTCCCAGGCTAGGGGTCAAACCGGAGGTGTAGCTGCCAGCCACAGCCACAGCAACTCAGGATCCGAGCCGCATCTACAACTGACACCACAGCTCACAGCAACACAGATCCTTAACCCACTGAGGGGGGCCCAGGGATCGAACACAAGTCTTCATGGATACAAATTGGGTTTGTTACCTCTGAGCCATGAACTCTTGATCCAGTGATGTTTTGATTAGCTCCCCCCCCCCCTTTATTTTGTCTTTTTTAGGGCCAAACCTGAGTCACATGGAGATTCCCAGGCTAGGGGTCAAATCGCGGAGCTGTAGCTGCTGGTCTACCCACAGCCACAGCAATGCAGGATTGAAGCCACGTCTGCAACTACACCACAGCTCATGGCAACACCCAATCCTTAACCCACTGAGCGAGCCCAGGGATCAAACCTGCATCCTCATGGATACTAGTCAGATTCATTTCCACTGAGCCACAAGAGGAACTCCAGCCTCAATCTTGATGTTCCAAAGATTTCCCCGTCCCACACAGTAGCTACTAGCACCATGTGGCTATCAAGTATTGACATGAGTTGAGCACAACTGAGAAGCTAAATTTTTTATTAATTTAAATTTAAATTTGGAAATTGAAGTAGTGTGAAATATTTTTCGATTAAACTTTACGGTTTTGAAAGGACCATATTTCACTTTAACTCTTGAAAATTTAGTGTCAGGAGTTCCCATCATGGCACAGTGGAAATGCATTTGACTAGTAACCATGAGGTTGAAGGTTCGATCCCTGACCTTGCTCAGTGGGTTAAGGATCCAATGTTGCTGTGAGCTGTGGTGTAGGTCGCAGACACAGCTGGGATCTGGCATTGCCACGGCTGTGGCATAGGCCGGCAGTTGTAGCTCTGATTAGACTTCTAGCCTGGGAACCTCCATGTGCCATGGGTGTGGCCCTAAAAAGCAAAAAAAAAAAAAAAAAAACAGAGAAAGAAAATTTAGTGTCAAAATGCAGATGAGCTATATGTGTAAAGGGCATAGAGAATTCCAAAAACCTGGTAAGAATAAAAGGATGTAAAAGATCTCATTTAACAATGTTACATTGATCAGATATTGAAAAGATAATATTGAAAATGATAATATTGAAATGATAATGATTATAAGTGATAACACTTATCATAGTATAAGTTTGTGGTCTTAATTTCATGTTTCATTTTATTCTTTCAGTGTGGCTACTAGAATATTTTAAATTACATCTGTGGTTCACATTACATTTTGAGCAGACAGTGCTATCCTGTGACTTATGAAGAAGAAATGAATGGGCTATCACCAGGAAAGAGCGCCAAGCCCCTTGTTTTCAGAGCAAGAAATGGGGCTCCTGCTGAGGAGGCAGAAAGAAGGAGCCAGGAGGGAGTCGGGGAAGGCTGGGCTGAGGGCAGGGGTGTAACTCTAGATGGAGGATGAGCGTTCAAGACCAGAGACAGCAGAACGCCCCGTACTCGCTTCCGGTTGCTGCTGTAACAAATTACAACAGACTTCATGGTTTGAAACAACACAAATAGATAAAGCTCTGGAGGTCAGATGTCTCAATGCGCTAAAATCAAGGTGTCAGCAGACCTGTGTTCCTTCTGGATGTTCCAGAAGTGTATCCATTTCTTGCCTTTTACAGCTTCTAGAAGCCATTTGCATTCCTTGACCTAAGGCTTCTTCCTCTATTTTGAAGACAGAGCAGTGCAGTGTCTTCAAATCACTCTCTCTCTCCCCCTCCATTGTGACATCTCCCCTTCTCTGACTCTGACTCTCCTGCCTCCCTCTTTCCCTGATAAGGACCCTTCTAAGGATGATGGGCCCACTGCTTGCACTAATGTTGGCCCCACCAGATAAACCAGAATAATCTCCTCAACTCAAACCCCTTAAGTCCATCTGCAAAGCTACTTTTGCACTTAAAGTAACACATTCACAGGTTCTGGGGACTCAGTTGCAGACATCATGGGGCCAAGGGAGTATTATTCTGCTCCCACAAGTTTTATTACCTTAGTGCCTATAAGCAAGAATTATCTATGAACTCAGCATCTGATGCGAACTCTTGAAATCCCAGTGTCTGTCTCCATAGCAGCCGACGTATGCTTTGAGGGGCAAAATTGGCAGTTATGCAAGAAGCATCTTCCATTTTTAGCAGCAACAATTATATGAATAACTCCTCACTGGAGTCCCCTGGTGGTCTAACAGTGAAGGATCTGGCATTGTCGTGGCAGTGGCTCGGGTCACTCCTGTGGAGCAGGTTCAACCCCCAGTCCAGGAACTTCCACATGCCACAGATACGGCCCAAGAAAAATCAATCTTTTAAAAAATTAGTAATAATTGGAATTCTCGTCGTGGCGCAGCGGAAACAAATCTGACTAGGAACCATGAGGTTGCAGGCTTGATCCCTGGCCTTGCTCAGTGGGTTGAGGATCCGACATTGCTGTGACTGTGGCATAGGCCGGCAGCAACAGCTATTAGACCCCTAGCCTGGGAACCTCTATGTGCCGCAGGTGCAGCCCTCAAAAGACAAAAAGACAAAAATAAAGTAAAATAAAGTAAAATAAAATAAAATAGTAATAATAACTCCTCATTGCTTCATCCTATTTGAGTAAGACAAGAACCAAGATTCAAACATCGCCCAGTTTAACTTCCAAAGCCAGGTCCTTAACCATGACCTTGTGCAAGCCCAACTCTTCTAAACATAACCCTGAGCCTTCATCTAAACCCTAGGAATTGTTTAAAAATTAAAACAGCTGTATTTTCAGTTTTGAGCTCTGAATGGCTGTTGAGCCCACTCCACCCCCACCCCCACCCCCGCCACCCAGTTCTACAAATTAAGCTGCCCCTGGTGAGTGTGGCAGGATTGCCTTGGGTGATACCAGCTGCGTTCATCCAGATGTCTTGAATTAACACAGGGTGCCTGCCTGCAAGGAGGTCATCTCTAGAGGGACAGATGAGCAGAAAAATAAAATATGATATGCAATATAGTATGCGTGTAAATTCAAGGTGGGACGGAAGTAAGACAAAGTCATGGGACATTGGATAAAGCTTCCAGTATAAAGAAAGAACTAAAATGAGACTAGAATGATGAGTAAGAGCCTGTGAGGTAAGGGAACAAGGAAGGTAGAAATTTGATAACCAGAGCTTCTTATAAAGGCTTGTCTAACTGTCCAGCTTGGTACTTGAGGGAATCATGAGATGCAGAAAGAGGCTAGAGGATTAGAGGAGATACAGAACTCATGAGGCCATCCTTGGCCACTCTGATCCCCAAGGGAGCCGGTGGGGAATGTCAATGCATAAATATCTGGGGGGTCCTTCCCTCCCCATGGGAGGATCCAGTGTATAGAGAGGAATTGAGACCTTCAGAGTCTAGTGAAAAGTGATAAAAACTGGAGGTTCTGGTGATTTAAACAATAGAAGGACTAGGAGCTCCCCTGTGGCTCCGGGTTAAGATCCAGTGTTGTCACTGAAGTGGCTCAGGAGGTTAATGTGGCACGGGTTCGATCCCTATCCTGGGAACTTCTGCATGTCTCAGGTGTGGCCAAAAAGAAAAGGAAAAAAAAAAGAATAAAAGAAATGGAAATGATTGGGAAATGAGCAGAGAAGGGGCTTGAAGAGGAAACCTCAGGAGAGGGGCAGTCCTGCGTCGTGACAGGGTCCAGGGGTCCTCTGGGAAGGATCCTGAAGTGTCAAATGTGTCTCCCACTCAACTTTCCATTCCCCTTGTCCTCAAAATGCCTGCAGCCACATTTACCTTCTGTTTAAATAGATAGATGCACGCCGTTGGCTGCATAGAGAGAATTTGAAGACGTTCTCTCAAGAGACAATGCCTGAAAGCCCAGACTGTGAACATGAGGGAAAGCGGTCTGCCACCACAAAAGGCCAGATGGGGTGACTGAGACAGCAGATATTTCTTTCTCACCATCTGGAAGCTAACTTCAGGTCAAGGTGAGGCAGATGCAGCTCCCAGGGAGGGCTCTCTTCCTGGCTTGCAGAGGGCTGCCTTCTCACTGCGTCCTCAGCTGATGGGCAGAGGATGAGCTCATGGGTGTCTCTCCTTACAAGGACGTTAATGCCATTGGAGCAGGACCCACACGCATGACCTCATCTAAACCTAATTACCTCCCATAGACCCAACCTCCAAAGACCATCACACCATGGAGTTGAGCTTCAACATATAAATTTTCGTTTGTTTGTTTTTGTCTTTTTGCCTTTTCGTGAGCTATTCGCACGGCATATGGAGGTTCCCAGGCTAGGGGTCTAATCGGAGCTGTAGCCACCGGCCTACACCAGAGCCACAGCAACATGGGATCCGAGCCACGTCTGCCACCCACACCACAGCTCACGGCAACACCAGATCCTTAACCCACTGAGAAAGGCCACGGATTGAACCTGAAACCTCATGGTTCCTCGTCAGATTCATTAACCTCTGCACCACGACAGGAACTCCCAACATGTAAATTTCGGGAAGGGCACATGGAGTCCATAACAGATATCCTACCCATGATTATGTTACTTTATATAGCAAAAGGAATAGTGTACAGGTGGTTAAGGTCACTAGTTAGTTAACCTTGAGTTAATCAAAAGGGAAGAAGAATTCAAGTGGGCACAAGCAGAGATTTGAAAGACAAAGAAGATTCAAGACACTGTTGCTGGCTTGAGGATGGAGGAGGCCACATGGAAAGGACCTGGGAATTGCCTCTAGGAACATAGATTGTCCCCTGGCTGACAAGCAGCCAGCAAACAGGAGCCTCAGCACTGCAGCCATAATCACTGAATTCTGCCATGACCTCACTGAGCACGGAAGCAGATGAAATCTTAGAGTCTGCACAGAATTGCTCAGCAGGCTCACTATGGACAGAATTGTGTCCCCCAAAAATTCATGTGTTGAAGCCCTAACCCCCAGTGTGTCTGGAGACAGAGCCTTTATGAAGGTTAAGTGAGATCATAAGGCTGGGACTCCAACCTGATATGGCTGACATGACATCCTCATAAAGAGGGGAAGAGAGGAATTCCCTGGTGGGCTAAGGATCCAGCATGGTCACTGTTGTGGCTTGGGTGTGATCCCTGGCTCCGGAACATCTGCATGCCCCCCAAAAAGTAAAAAATAAACAGTTGCTGGCATGTGGCAAATTTAAATTTTGCTTTTTTTGGAACTTTCTGGAATTTTTTTTCCAAATATTTTCAATCTGAAGTTGGTTGAGTTCACAAAGGCAGAACTTAAAGATACAGAGGGCTGATGACACCCCTACCACCCACTGTGTCAATGCATCCAGCATCATGAAAGGCAGTGCGAGGCCAGAGGTCACGTGATGATATCAAACTGCTCAACAGGACCCAACTCAGGGACTATGTGGACATTGTAGGAGAAATAAAGTTTGAAGTGTAGGGTGCCCCCTTTTTTAAATTGCTCAATTGGCGTTTATCATGCTCATTCACTTATTTTCACTCTTCTTACTCTAAGCTATGCCTCTAGAACATGTGAGGTACAGAAGAAGAGTGAAACCGGGCTTGTGAATACACAAAGTGAGCAAAAGAAACACAAAAGATTATAGACTACACAGTGTTCTCTCTTTCTAATAATTTTTCTTGTTTCTTTAGCAAGTGTTTTCTGGGATAACATTCCAGTAGTCTCAAAGAAAAGACATATCCTTAGATATGTTATTATGAATTGCTTCCCTGAACCCAAAAAGGTTGGAGAAAGTCTATAACATCCACCCCAGTAAATTTAGGAGATAATTGAATTAACTCCTTCCTCTCAATTTTTCTCATCTCTCTTAATTTTTCATATCTTTTTCTTTTAAAGACGTCTATTTTAGCTCTAATATTTTAATGCATTTTAACAACTGAGAAACTGTGAGCCCTTTTGTAAGATAGGCAGTATTTAATTGGCAAAGTATAAAATAATGATTTCAGGAGTTCCTGTTGTGGTTCAGTGGGTGAAGAACCCAACTAGTATCCATAAGGATGAGGGTTCGATCCTGGCCTCGCTCAGTAGGTTAAGGATCCAGTGTTGTCACATAGGTCACAGAAGGGGCTTGGATATGGTGTTGCTGTGGCTGTGGCATAGGCTGACCCTAAAAAGAAATAAACAACTATTTCATTCATAAAATTATCTGAGGGAAACAAACATGATTGATGAGGCCACAAAAGGGCATATGGTAATAAGGGATTGATGGAAGAATTTTCTCATCAGGTTTTAATGGATAATTTGAATAAAAACATTTTTGTTTTGTTTTTTTTGTCTTTCTAGGGCCACACCTGTGGCATATGGAGGTTCCAGACTAGGGGTCTAATCGGAGCTGTAGCCACTGGCTTATGCCACAGCCACAGCAACGTGGGATCCAAGCCGCGTCTGCAACCTACACCACAGCTCACAGCAATGCTGGATCCTTAACCCACTGACTGAAGCCAGGGATCGAACCCACAACCTCATGGTTCCTAGTTGGATTCCTTTCTATTGGGAACTCCCAATAAAAACTTTTAAATATTAATTCTTCAAAATATTGTCTAATATAGTGTAACTTGAAATAAAATTAAATTCTGGAGCTCAAAATAAAAGAAAGAAGAGAAAAAGGAATATAGAAGCCAGAATCTAGCCCGTGAAAATTCTTCCAATCAGCAGAAGAATAAAATTGTAAGCAAAATTATTCTATTCTCTTTGGCACTTAGTTAAACAGAAGTTCTCTTGTGTCAGGAATATAATCAATAATGAGGCATATACATTTATAAACATACCATAGAACTTTTTTTTTACCTGTATCTGTGTGTGTGTGAGTGTGTCTTTTTAGGGCCACAAGTGCAGCATATGGAGGTTCCCAGGCTAGGGGTCTAATCGGAGCTGGAGCTACAGCTGCTGGCCTACCTCACAGCCACAGCAATGCCAGATCTGAGCTGCTTCTGCTACCTACACCACAGTTCATGGCAATGCCAGATCCTTAACCCACTGAGCGAAGCCAGGGATCGAACCCCAGTCTTCATGGGATACTAGTCAAGTTCATTACCGCTGAGCCACAATAGGAACTCCCGCAGAACTTTTTAGGAGGGTCAAGAAAATAAAACTTATCGTGTGTCTTGTGTTTGAAAGACCCACACCTGTAACAAAATGCTACAGCTCATGAATAAATATTTACGTGAAATTGCATGTTTTATTCATCCAGCGTATTGGCTACCAAGTTAGCAAATCTGAAACATCTTGTCCAATGAAATAGCACAACTTCCACCAACACAGCAAAATCAGCTGAAGAAACAAGCACTCCAGAGACAAGCTCCTACATGTTTGCCAATAACTTAAGGCATGTAGCATAAATAATTTAATTAAAGAGCTGTGTGATTCAGTATAATATAGTGACATCTTTTATGCAGCTGAATGTCTCTTATGTAAGCCTAATCTGGGATTAATTTTGTGGGGGTTTTTTTCAGTTATTTATCCACATCATAATGAAAATACACTAGGAAGTGTCCCACTGCAAGTCAAACACATATGCTGCAAAGAAAAGACTGATGGAAGCTTCAAACTGTCAACACGAAACCCAAAACTCTGATGGTCAAAATTATGAGGGTTTAAAAAAAGCACCAAAAGAGCCCAACAGATTTAGATGATTGAAGTGACTATAAAAGAGATAAAGGCCATTAAACACTGGGACACACATCAACAGGAAATGAAAAAGCAGAGGGAAGATGAAAGGAACGGGACAGGAAAGCACAATTCATACGATCCGCAAAGCATACAGCATCTTAGGTTGAATAAATTTGTTAACTTCAATAAGTACCATGATCTTCCATCACAGTGTGTTAGAATGAACAGGAATCTCACTCCACATTGTTTAATAAAAGATAGTTTGTTATGGACTTGGGGTTGCCAAGGGGGAGAAGGGCGGAGTGGGATGGCCTGGGAGTTTGGGGTTAGTGGATGCAAACTATTCCATTTAGAATAGATAGAAAACAAGGTCCCACTGTATAGCACAGGGAACTACAGACAGTCTCTTGGGATAGACAGACCATGATGGAAGACATATGAGCAAAGGAATGTATATATGTCACGTTGCTATACAGCAGAAATTGGCAGAACGTTGTAAATCAACTATATTTTAAAGTTTAAAAAAAGAGTTTGTTTTCTTCCAAATTGTTATCCCAATAACATTCGTAGGCAATCAAACAAAATGAGTAAAGGACAGAAGAGATGCTTCTCTAATACTTTGAATTATTCCTAGTGGGTCAGCAGGTTAGGGATCAAGCATTGTCACTGCTATGGTGCGGGTTCTATCCCTGGCCCAGGAACGTCCACTTGCCATAGGCATGGCCAAAAACAAAAAAAATTTTGTTCACGGAAACATCCAGAATAATGTTAACCACATATCTGAGCACCATGGCTCAGCCAAGATGACACAAAATTGATTGCTGTACTTGACTACAAGAGCTGGGCACTGGACGAGCCCTGTGTGCCCCAAAAACTGGATGTGAAAGAAGCTGCCTGTGCTGCAGGAGCTGGGGTCTGAAGAAGCTGTGGGAGTCACACCCAGAAGAAGCCATGGGTGCTGAAGAACCAAGCACTGGAGTGTCTGTGTGTGCTGCCCAGTCTGCAGCCAGAAAAGCCCGCTGCACAGAAGGACCTCCCCAAACAGGACACGGGAACCATGGAGGAAAAGCCCTGTCTCCTGCAGTGTCCCGCCAGAGCCCCGAATTGACAAAACTTAACATCATGCCAGTTGGCAAAGGAAAAATATTTCAAGGGCCCAGATCCACTTCATGAAGCAGCTATGAAAGAAGAATTCAGAGCTGAGAGGCCAAAAAATTGATAACGGGTACAGATTCCACACCTCATTTTGTTCATATGCTGCTCTCAACAAGACAAACATCATCTATATCAAACAGGTTTTCAGGCTGGATGAATATTATCAAAACCCTCGAGGAGTTCCCTTCATGGCTCAGTGGTTAACAAATCCGACAGGAACCATGAGGTGGCAGGTTCGATCCCTGGCCTTTCTCAGTGGGTTAAGGATCTGGTGTTGCCGTGAGCTGTGGTGTAGGTTGCAGACACGGCTCGGATCCTGAGTTGCTGTGGCTCTGGCGTAGGCTGGCAGCTACAGTTCCAATTAGACCCCTAGCCTGGGAACCTCCATATGCCGTGGGAACGGCCCAAGAAAAATGGCAAAAAGACAAAAAAAAAAAAGAATACACTGACTAGACCAATAGCTTGGAAACAGATTAGGATAAATATTTTTGCTATTATTGCATAGTGCTAACTCAAAAAATTATTTCAATTATATATGATTATTTTATGACATATTATATATACATGCATGTTTTTATGGCTGCACCCAAGGCATATGGAAGTTCCTGGCCAGGGATTGAATCCAAGTTACAACTGCAATCTAAGTTGCAGCTGTGGCAATGCTGGATCCTTTAACCCACTGCACCAGGCTGGGAATTGAACCCACACCTCTGCTGCAAACCAAGCCACTGCAGTTGGATTCTTTTTTTTTTTTTTTTTTTAGGGCTGCACCCATGGCACATGGAAGTTCCCAGGCTAGGGGTCCAATCAGAGCTACAGCTTCCAGCCTATGCCGCAGCCACAGAGACATGAGATCCAAGACATATCTGCAACCTACACCACAGTTCACAGCAATGCCGGATCCCCAACCCACTGAGCAAGGCCAGGGATCCTCAGGGATACTAGTCAATTCATTTCCGCCAAGCCAAAACAGGATCTCAGTCTTAACCCACTATGCTACAGTCTGTCTTAACCCACTATGCTACAGTCTGTCTTAACCCACTATGCTACAGCAGAAAGCCCATTTCAATTATTACATTTTTAAGTAACAGAGATGTACCCTTTAAAGACTACACTGAAAATCAGCATTTTTCAAATAATAGAAATTCTACTAAAATCATTCAACTAAGTGCTGAATTTGATTCATTTTCGCAAAAGTCGTCGAGGAAATATCAAAATGGGGGTGGGGAGAATTTATTTATCCAAAACAGTTTATAAAAAATTAATCAAACTAATGAGAAAATGCATACCAAAAAAGGAGGCAATAAGTCAAATACGTAAACCAAACACCAAATATTACTCCACGATGGCACCAAAAATGCTGAGTAGTTGATGGTTATTGTGCCCAATTGCTGTGTTAGAAAACCTCAGGAGCAGAGTTCCTGTCTTGGCGCAGTGGTTAATGAATCCAACTAGGAACTATGAGGTTGTGGGTTTGATCCCTGCCTTGCTCAGTGGGTTAAGGATCCGGCGTTGCTGTGAGCTGTGGTGTAGGTCATAGATGTGGCTCGGATCCTGTGCTGTGGTGTAGGCCTGTGGCTACAGCTCTGATTCGACCCCTAGCCTGGGAACCTCCATATGCCATGGGAAAGAAAAGGCAAAAAAAAGAAAAAAAGAAAAATTCAGGAGCAATCTTGCTTTTTCGCCATCAGAAAACCATGAATCTAGGACTTTATTCAAAAGTGAAACAAGTCCCTGGCATTTGTAATCTGCCAAGAGCAATATTCCCTCTTGTCTGTCCCAGAACAACAGCTGTTCTGAAAGGAGAGACAAAGGGTGCCAAGTCCCCTTAGAAAGCCCATCAGGGAGTTCCCACTGTGGCACAAGGTGATTGGTAGTGTCTTGGGAGCACTGGGACGCAGGTGCTAACCCAGCACAGTGGGTTAGGGATATGGCATTGCTGCAGCTGCAGCTTACACTGCAACTCTGGCTGAGCCAAAAGAAGAAAGAAAGAAAAGAAAGCCCATCAGTTCACAGAATGTGGGGCCAGCAGAGCTTGTTCTGGCATCTCTTCCAAGAGAAACTGCATCCTCGCTAAGGCTCTTGACTTCTTAACAGCTACATGATTGGGTTTTTGGTTCATCTTATGGATGGAGTTTTGTTTTGTTTTGTTTTGTTTTTGTTTTGGGGGTTTTGTTTTTTGCTTTTTTAGGGCCCTACCTGCAGCATATGGAAGTTCCAAGGCTAGGAGTCAAATTGGAGCTACAGCTGCTGGCCTACACCGCAGCCACAGCAACATGGGATCCGAGCCGTGTCTGTGACCTACACCACAGTTCACAGCAACACCAGATCCCTGAACCACTGAGGGAGGCCAGGGATCAAACCCGTATCCTCATGGATACTAGTTGGATTCGTTTCCACTGTGCCACAACAAGAACTCCAAATGGAATATTTTTTAACACATCTCGGCTTAGATTTACTTTTTAAAGTCTCAATGTAATGAGACAGACTGGCCATTATAAAATTTTCCAAGCCTAGCAGCAGAGATACAAAGACCTTTCAAGGACTCATATATCTATATATATTTCTGAAGAGTTGGAAAAGAAACAGGAACAAGAGCCAAAAATTCAATAAAAGTTGAATGTGCCATTTTAACTGCCATCCGGGAAAGCATTATAGAACATGACAATAAAATTAATGAAAAATTACAGATTTAGGTATATACAAAGGGCATGGATTTATTTACTAAAAAGCTAAGATAAAATCCAGACTAAGAGTTCCCTTGTGGCTTAGCAGGTTAAGGATCTGGCATTGTCACTGCTGAATGGCTGAGGTTACTGCTGTGGTGCAGGTTTGATCCCTGGCCTGGGAACTTCCATATGGTGCAGGCATGGCCAAAAAAAAAAAAAAAAAATCCAGTCTAAAAATTAGTAAGGAGGAGACACTGGGTGAAATCCTGTGACTTAGAATCCCAAATCTGCCCTCAATAAGGTACACCCTTATTTACAGAAGTGGGCTGGGGCCCTGCAGTTTCAGCTCCCATGGGGTGTAACAACAGCTGGATGAAAAGATTAAGGTCAACTACACAATGGGAAGGAGGAGCCCAGCCCCCTAACTGTTCCTGAGGCTAGAACCCAGCCCTGACCTCCTGAATCATTCTCAGCAAAGGAACTCCGAGCCCCTTCCAGCCCCTTGGTCCAGCCCAGATCTCCTCAGCGTGAGCTCCAGCATTAAGCACTGACATAAATCTGCTGGAGACAAACACACTGAAAATATTCAGCGGTGCTTCTTTCTGCACCCAAATCCACCCCTCAAATTCTGTCAGCACCAACACCTGCGCATTGAATTCTCACCCTCACTTAACTTCTATCTTTACAAATAGTGCTTAAGGGTTGCTTTTTTTTTTTTTTTTTTAATGCATATGTCCATTTCCCCAGCCCTGCAGAGAAGCAGGAGTAAAAAATCAGAGTTTGATTTGTAGCAAGAGGACCGTGCCCCTCTCTGCTCCCAGAAACTGGGGTGACTGGCAGATGGGCCCAGCAGGTCTGTCTCCCCGCCCAGCCCTTCTCCCCACTGCAAGACACTGCAGGACAGAGTCTCTGGCTGGTATGTGATTTGTTTGTTTGTTTGTGTTTTTGTTTTTTTGCTTTTTAGGGGCACGCCCGCGGCGTATGCAGATTCCCAGGCTAGGGGTCTAATCAAAGCTACAGCCGCCTGCCTACACCATAGCCACAGTAACACCAGATGGGAGCCACGTCTACAACCTACACCACAGCTCACGGCAATGCCAGATCCTTAACCCACTGAGCGAGGCCAGGGATCGAACCCACAACTTCCTGGTTCCTGGTCAGATTCGTTTCTGCTGCATCACGATGGGAACTCCTGTTTGTTTGTTTTTGAAGTATAGTTAATTTACAATGTTTTATTAGTTTCAGGTATACAGCTTGATGATTCAGTTTTATATATTTTTTTTCCAGATTATTTTACCTTAACAGATTATTACAAAATATTAAGTATAGTTCCCTGTATAGTTCCTCATAGGTCCTTATTGGTTATGTTTTACATAGTGGTGCGTATATGTTCATCTCAAACTCCTAATTTAGCCCTCGTCCCCCCTTTCCCCTTTGGTAACCATAAGTTTGTTTTCTATGTCTGGGGGTCTATTTCTGCTTCTTAAATCAGTTCATTTATATCATCTTTTTTATTCCACATCTAAGCAATATCATATGATGTTTTCTTTCTCTGGCTTCTTTCACTTAGTACGATCATCTCTAGCTCCCTCTATGATGCTGCAAAGGACATCATTTCATTCTTTTTTATGGCTGAGTGTGGCTGGTTTGTCTTTGGAAACTACCTTCCCTTCTCCCAACTGGGGAGCAAGATTGCAAAGCGATACACACAGCATGGTGTCCAGAGAGCCCGGCCAGGGAGCCCAGATGTCCACCTTCAAATCCCAGCCATACCTATGTTCATCAGCTGTGGGATCTTTTTTTTTTTTTTTTTTTTTTTGAAACAGCCTTTTAATAAACAGCAAAGCATAACTGCAACAATTTTAAAGATTTGAAAATCAGGTCACAAAGAGATGCACGATGTTTGCAGTAGGACTTTTATTTGTTCATACAGCTAAACTCATCAAATCTTATACCAATACGAACATAAGATTATTTCATGATTAGCTTAAATTTAACAACCATAAACTATATTAATGGACCTCTTTTCCTAGTTAACATTTTCACCTTATCTTGACATTGATTTCCTTACCAAACAGAATCTACAAACAAAGTTCAAAAAAAAAAAAAATGCCTGTTAAATGACTAAAACTCTGCAAACTAGTACTTGGGTTTACAGAAAATTCTGGGAGAAGTAGTGCAATAAAATACTGAGGAAGCATTAATTAGTATACATGTAAAACTCTTCCATTTTATTCATGATTCTGATACTGATACACCCTTAATTTTTGCAAAGTTGATCCTCTGGGTGCTACAAATAAACCTGAGACTACACTTTATTCTCTTCCAGGTATGATTTACATAAGGTTAGCCAAACTTAATCCATTTACTTATATACCCCCTTCCCCCGCAAATCCAACCTGTGCTAGAGAGAACACAAACCTGGAGTAAAAACATTTGGAGCTGGTTAAGGTACTTACCGAGTACTTTTCCCACCCTATTTCCATTTCTCCTCAAAAATTTCTATTTCAAAAACACAGCAGAGTTTATCTTTCCAGATAACCAAGTGTGTTCTTTTGTGCAAAGAAAATTTTTTAACAACACATCTTCCCCAATTTGACATGTCAATTTCAAGGAAAAAAATCTTCATTTTTACAGCTTCAATTTCCTTTTTTTTTTTTTTTTTTTTTGGTCTTTTTGCCATTTCTTGGGCCGCTTCCATGGCATATGGAGGTTTCCAGGCTAGGGGTCGAATCGGAGCTGTAGCTGCCAGCCTACACCAGAGCCACAGCAGCTCGGGATCCGAGCCACGACTGCAACCTACGCCACAGCTCACGGCAATGCTGGATCCTTAACCCACTGAGCAAGGCCAGGGATCGAACCCGCAACCTCATGGTTCCTAGTCGGATTCATTAACCACTGGGCCACGATGGGAACTCCCTAGCCTCAATTTTCAATTGATTAAAGAGGAACTAAATATTCTATCTTATTAGTAAACATAACAAATAAGCCCTAATGGAGAAAGTACCTTATTTTGGTTAAGTTTCAACAGGTAAGAGTTCAGGTTACTCTCCTAGGTGATTAACTCTTGGAATTACTTTTTTTACAAATGTGAAAGCAATTTTTTCTTTAGGGGAAGGAAAACAAGAAGAAAGCAAGTGGCAAAGAGGCACACGATGGTTGTCAGGGTACAGAAAGCTGTGCATTCAGGACATGATTTTGGTCACTTTCTCACAACATCGTGGTTATTCTCTTATACCTTTAACTATGCCTGTAATAAAAGACAGTGCTAAGCCTATAAAAGCAAATTTGATAAAACATTCATTTTCAAGTTTCACAAATATTTGCGATTCTAATTATAAAGTCTCTACATTTGCCCGTTTTCATAGACTAACATAATACACAAACTCATGGAAATCTTCTGTGATCTTAATTTGCCTAGATCTGACATTAGCTTCATAAATACTCAGTGAAGCCACAAACAAAACTATTATAATTTTTGGAATCTATCCACATGTTAAAGAAAAAGGATCAGCAGCAATTCCATAAGACCTAAGGGCTATCAATCCCTTACGTTCTTTGGCTTTTCGTGTCAGTCGTTTGAAAAACACTAGAAGCTGACATGAGGTTTTCTATGTATTGTCCAAGAACTTGGTTTTCTGATTTTAGCTTCAGATTTTCTTCCTTAACTGCATCTACTCTTGCAGAGAGATCTTCAGGTGTGTATTGGAGTTCCAACACTTGGTTAATAAGTCCTGTTTTTTCCTTCAGCTCCGCCTGATTTTCAGCATCAGCTGCATCCATGTCAGCATTCATCATCTTCGGTGACAAACTTTTGGGCCTTGAATAAAAATTCTCGATGAATGGTCTGCTGTTAGAGGCGCCGGCAGGGAGAGGGACCAAGAGGAGGCCTCGGGCCAGGATACTTGGACCGAATGGCACTGGCAGCCCTGCCCTCTCAGCTGTGGGATCTTGAGCAGGTGTCCTAACCCCTCTTTGCCTCAGTTTTATCATCTGTAAAAGGGGAACGTTAACAGCATCTCTTCTATAAGGTAGTGAAGACTAAACTACTTAATACTCTTAAGTGAGTTCCTGTTGTGGCGCAGTGGAAACGAATCCAACTAGTATCCTTGAGGATGGAGGTTCCATCTGTGGCCTGGCTCAGTGGGTTAAGGATCCGGTGTTGCCATGAGCTGTGGTGTAGATCACAGACACGGCTCAGATCCCTCATTGCTGTGGCTCTGGCGTAGGCCAGCGGCTACAGCTCTGATTAAACCCCTAGCCTGGGAACCTCCATATGCCACTGGAACGGCCCTAGAAAAGGCAAAAAGACAAAAAAAAAAAAAAAAAGGAAAGAAAGGAAGGAAAGACAGACAGACATAAAGTGCTTGGAACAGTGCTGGATGTGTAGCTTGTACCTGGTAATCAGTAGCCACTTCCTGCATAACATAGATAGCATCTCGCCAGCAGAGATTTCTTTCTGTTCTGTTCATTCCTGTGTCCCCAGACTCTAGGATGGTCCCTGGAACACAGGAAGGTTTTTTGAGGGTGTTTGTTTGTTTGCTTTGTCTTTTTAGGGCCGCACCTGCAGCATATGGAGGTTCCCAGGCTAGGGGTCGAATCCAAGCTGCAACAGCCAGGCTGCGCCACAGCCACAGCCACGCCAAATCCAAGCGGCGTCTGTGACCTACACACCACAGCTTGCAGCAACACTGGTTTCTTAACTCACTGAGTGAAGCCAGAGATCAAACCCACGTCCTCACAGAGACCACATTGGGTTCTTGACCTGCTGAGCCACAATGGGAACTCCCATACTGGTTTACTTGGGACTGAGGGGTTTCCCAGACGCAAGACTTTCGTTGTTAAAACCTGAATGTCCCCGGCAACGCAGGGTCACCCTAAGTCATTCCATTACATAAAAAGTTATATAGGCTCCTCATTTCTCGAACCTCCAAGGGTGAGAGCTTTCTTCCCTCACCTGGGTGGTCCCCAGGAGCAAGGTCTCCACTCAGACTGGGGGCTCCCTGAGGGCCACTCCTGCCTCTGACTCTCTCCAGACCCTAGTCCAGACCTGTAGCCACAGAAGACAGAAGAAGACAGCGTTCCCTCATCCCAGCTCCTCAGTGGTTAAAGGTCGGGTGAGAGATCCTATCATGCCAGCAAAGAAAGGAGACGAGCAGGGCCAACTTCAAAGTGCTACCAAGCTAGAAATTCAGAGTCGCACCCATGTGGCTTCTGATGTGGGATTTGACCTGAGTCCCAGCTCCCAAGGCTCTGATGGGATCGACAGTGACCATGACCTCAGTGAGATCCGCTGTGGGTGTCCAGGGCCAATGCATCCAACACAGCAAGCCCCGCTCAAGGCCATGCACCTGGTTCCACCACAGGGGCTGTCAAGGTAGCACAGGGAAAGGATGGGTGTAACTGGCTCGAGGCTTACTAAGTGCTGGCCTTACGATACTCTTCCTCAATTATCCTAATATCTATGGATTACTTCCCGATATGATGAACTGGTTCTGGAAAGGAAGAGACAAGCCACCTCCCCATTACTCAGGTACAGGTCTATCCAACCCCATTCACCAAGTGCAACTCCCTTCTGGGCTTTGTCTCTGTACCTACCCAAAAGATGTGGTCGCTCAGTCATCAGCTATTATTGGTAAGCACCTCTGTACAAAGCGTCATTGGATTAAGAAGGTAATTCTGTGTTGAATTTGTTTTCCACAGCAGCTGCACCATTTAACACTCCCATCAACAGTGCACAAAGCTCCAGTTTCTCTGCATTGTCCCCAACACTTGATTTTTTCCTTCTCTTTTTATATATTAGCCACCCTGATGGGCACGAGGTGACATGTCACGGTGGTTATGATTTTGCATTTCCCTAAGGATGAGTGAAATAGAGCACTTTTCCCTGTGGTTGTCGACCATTTGTATGTCTTTTGGGAAATATCTGTTCGAGTCCTTTGCCCATGTTTTATTCGGGTTAGTTTGTTTTATGTTGTTGAGTTGTAGGAGTTCTTTATTTATTGTGGATATTAACCCTTTATCAAATATAAGATTTGCAACTATTTTCTCTCATCTCCTGGGTTGCCTTCTCACTCTCTTGACTGTATCTTTTGATGCACAGAAATTTTATTTGGAAGTAGTCCAGTTGATCTATTTTTTCTTTTGTCATCTAAGCTTTTGGTGTCTTGCCTGTGAAATCATTGCCAAATCCAACATCACAAAACTTTTCTCATACGTTCTCTTACAAAAGGTTTATAGGTTTAGTTCTTATATTTAGGTCTTTGATAATGGTTTATATCTTAAGCTGGTGGGCAATGGGGCATTCCTTGTGTTATATGTTATACTGCGTGGTGTAGTGTGTGTGTGTGTGTGTGTGTGTGTGTGTGTAGGTCCTGTCTGCTCCACCTGTTTTTCTAGGATTGTGTGAGACAAAGTCCAATCAAGCTTTCCTTGCCATAGTCTCTAGTGCTTCTAATTAGAAACCATGTCTGGAGTTCCCGTCGTGGCACAGTGGTTAACGAATCCAACTAGGAACCATGAGGTTGCGGGTTCAATCCCTGGCCTTGCTCAGTAGGTTAAGGATCCGGCGTTGCCGTGAGCTGTGGTGTAGGTCGCAGACGCGGCTTGGATCCTGCATTGCTGTGGCTCTGGTGTAGACTGGCAGCTACAGCTCTGATTAGACCCCTAGCCTGGGAACCTCCATATGCCGTGGAAGCGGCCCAAGAAATGGCAAAAAGACAAAAAAAGAAAAAGAAAAGAAAAAAAAAAAAAAAGAAACCATGTCTGTACATCTTATTAAAGTTGTAGCCTTCTTTTCTGTCTCTAAGGTAAGAGCAAGTAGCAAACAAAGGTCATCAAAAACTGGGGGTCTTGGAGTTCTCTTCATGGCTCAGCAGAAACGAGTCTGACTAGTATCCTTGAGGACGCAGCTTCGATCCCTGGCCTCGCCCAGTGGGTGAAGGATCCAGCATTTTCATGAGCTGTGGTGTAGGTCGCAGATACAACTCGGATCTGGTGTTGCTGTGGCTGTGGCGTAGGCTGGCGGCTACAGCTTGATACAACCCTTAGCCTGGGAATCTCCATACGCCCTGGATGCAGCCCTAAAAAGACAAAAATAATGGGGCTCTTTGTCCCATCCACGTACTAACCACTCAGAATACCAACAGCACTGATCTGGAAGCCCCTCAAATTACGTGGAGTCAGAGAGACCACCAGACACCTGTGTGGGCAGAACGACACCCCCACCGGGACTCTCCTCCCCTGAACCTCCTGCACTGCTACTTGTCCCAGAGTCACCAGGAAAGAAGAAATCCACATAGAGTTGAGCCTCCTCATGCAAGGGCTTGAGTAATATGGAAATCATAATTAGAAAGTTCTGGAAAGCAGGCACACCCTGGAAGGAAGCTCAGATGTGGCAGTGTATTAAAATCACATGTACCAAGTTCCAGGCTCATAATGCAAGATCTTTACGTGATAAGAAGACATGGGAGTCACCGTTCTCGTGCTGAAGAAACTCAACATAGTTGAGGAGGCTGATGTGTGTAACCCCGTGGTGAATAATCCTGGCCTTGAGGCCCAACAAACAGGTCTGGATTCTGGTTCCTTTCCTTTCTAGCTGTGTGACTGTGCCAAGTTAGTCCTCTGAAGGTCAGTTTCCTCGCCTATAAAATGGAGGTGATAATATGCACTTCTCAGAGTTGCTAAGTTAAAGAAGTGGTTAGCATGGTGCCTGCCATGGAGGGAACCTTCCATAGATAGTTTTGATGGATAATGGAAGTCGTATTAGCAGCAATAGTAGCAGCACTGACATCAGATTTGCAATGAATTCCATCCACATTTAATCAGCAGAGAGACAATGAAAATGGTCCTAGAGATTCTTTTTTTATTATTACTATTTTCTTTGGCCACGCCCACGGCATGTGGAAGTTCCCTGGCCAGGGACTGAACTCACACCACAGCATCCACCTGAGCCACTGCAGTGATAGTGCCAGATCCTTAACCTGCTGTGCCACACGGGAACTCCCAAGGGATCCTAGAGAATCTATCCAGGTGTGAAATGGGAGATGGGAAACCCAGCTCCTTGAGTCACCTTGGTTCCCATGGAGGATAATCTCAGTGAACTGAGAATGACATAAATGATAAAGAAACACCTTCATCATACACAATGGCACTCGACCCAAGCCCAGTGCCTTATCTGGGGCTTATATGAGGAAAGAGCCACCTTTTCCAACAACTGAAAAACTTGGCTGAATTAGATTTGTTGAGAAGCAGTAGGTCAGTCTCCAATGGAACAGCATCTTGAAGGATTTTCAAACATTCAAATAGTTAACACTTAAATCAGGTTTACTTGGTGCAAGACACTGTTCTATAGGCTTTAAACATTTATGAATTAATTTAATCCTCACAACAAATTTGAGATGGGAACCATTATTCTCAATCCCACCTTATGGATATGGAAACGGAGGCACAGTGGTGTTAAAACTGGCCATGGACATTCACTAAAATTCTATATTAATCCTAAAAGTGGAGCTGATCTTTTCCTTCTGGCCCCAGAGGTGCGGAGGTACAGAGCTCTGTGGGACCAGTGCAGTTGGATTGAGGGCACAACTAATAGAGGGAGGGGCTGATATATGATCCAGCAATTCCACTCCTAGACATATATCTGGAAAAACTATAATCCGAAAAGATATGCACCGCAATGTTCATTGCAGCACTACTTACAATAGCCAAGACGTGGAAGTGACCTAAGTGTCCATCAACAGAGGAATGGATAAAGAAGATTTGGTACACATAGACAATGGAATATTACCCAGCCATAAAAAAGAATGAAATAATGTCATTTGCAGCAACAAGGATAGACCTAGAGATTATCATACCAAGTGAAATCAAAGAAAAATACAATATATCACTTATGTGCGGAATCTAATAAAAATGATGCAAATGAGCTTTACAAAACAGAAACAGACTCACCGACACAGGAAACAAACTTAGGGTTACCAAAAGGGAAAGGGGGGAGTTTCCATCGTGGCTCAACAGAAACAAATCTAATATCCATGAGGACACAGGTTCAATCCCTGGCCTCGCTCAGTGGGTTAAGAATCCAGCGTTGCCATTCCTGTGGCTCTGGCATTGGCCAGAGGCTGCAGCTCCGATTTGACCCCTAGCCTGGGAACCTCCATATGCCGCGGGAGCGGCCCAAGAAATAGCAAAAAGACATAAATAAATAAATAAATAAAAATAAAACTGAAAATTTGATCTTCTTGAAAAAAAAAAAAAAAAAGAATCCGGCGTTGCCATGAGCTGTGGTGTAGGTCGCAGACAGGGCTCAGATCTGGTGTTGCTGTGGCTGTGGCTGTGGCCGGCGGCTACAGCTCCAATTCGACGCCTAGCCTGGGAACCTCCATACGCAGCAGGTTCAGCCCTAAAAAGACAAAAAAAAAAGTGTCGGGGCGGGGGGAGAGGGGAGGGATAAATTAGGAGTTTAGGATTAGCAGATACAAACTACTATATATAAAATAAACAACAAGGTCCTACTGTATAGCACAGGGAACTATATTCAATATCCTATAATAAACCCAAATGGAAAAGTGTAAGAAAAATAATATATATTTATGCATTTGTGTATGTATCGTTTGCTGTACACCAGAAACTAACACCACATTGTAAATCAACTACGCTTCAATAAAAATTAAGTAATTAATTAATTTTAAAACTAAAAGAAGAGCCAACAGCTGCTCCATCTCCTCACCCACCAACATTCCTCCCTCGCTTCAGCGGGGAAGAGGCACTAATCCAGCACTGAGCCTTCCTCCCCTGTCATTTTTGGGAACAGCGGAGAAATGCAGATCCCTTCCCCACGGGGGAGATGCCCTTCCAGGCACACATGGTCAGGGGACCTGGATGGCCTGGCCAGGAGCCCCGCCCTCAGGGTTGGGAACCGGGAGGCAGGGGGGGGACCCCCACCACTCAGGCATCTGTCCTGGTCACCCCCCCCCCCACTGAGTATCAAACTGGCTTTATCCCATTTCGTTCTCACCCTCGTCAGGATGATGACTCGGTCCCGGGTCCCACCCAGCCCCACAGTGGAACCCTAATCCCACTTAATCCCTCTAAATCCCTCTAAGGGAGGTGACCCATTCTGTTTGGGTTTTTCACGGTGGCTGCTACTGTTAACTCTGCCCCAGCAAGAGTCAGCACAATACACACAAGGGCGCCCCATGCCCATGGAGGTGAAAGGCTCAAAACTCAGCGGAACTGGAAGAAAAACTCAGGAATGGAAGAGGGGAAATGAACATTCGCAGAGCGCCAACTGGGTGCCAGGCATAGCGTGAACTCTCTAATAAAAAATCCACTGCCCATTGCTGAGCAAGGAAACCAAGGCTGGAAAGAGGTCAGGCTGCCTGAAGTCACACAGTGCACAGAGGCAGCACTGTGGTTCCCACCGGAGCCCAGCCACCCCCACGGCCCTGGACGGGGCAGCAGGTTTCCAGACCACAAGACTGAGACGGGGAGAAGTCAACCGACTGGGCCCAAGGCCACACTGCCAGTGAGGGACAGAACCAAGTCTAAATTCAGAGCTCCTGGACCCCAACCCAGGCACTTTTAGGGGTTGCATGAGGTAGAGGGTAGGGGGGTGTATTTTTTTACTCCCAAGGGATCCAACACCGATACGATTTGCCGACCACTTGGTTGGCAAGCCAAGGACTTTGCTGATACAGAAGATGGGAGAGGGAAGTTCTCTTGGGGTGGGAGGTCTGGTATGCAGGTTGGGGTCTGGGGAGAGCCTGCCCTCACCCCTCAGCATGTCTAGAGAGTCCCAAATCAACAAATCGAGCCTAGGGTGAGTCAACGCACCTCCATCCATTCTGTGCCCAGCCCAGGCCCTGGGGTGCAACCCCACCCAGGACAGTGTCTGGGTAGCAAATAAGGACAACGTCAACCCTCACGAGGGCTCCGGGAACTCCTGAGGAAGCAAGATGGGCTGGCTCCAGGAGCCTTCTATCTTGCTGCCTAAACATTCACCCTAGCCCTTGGGGTCCATGCCTTGAATGCTCCTCCCTGGTCTTTGCCCAGCTGAGCCCTCCTAATCCCATCCCTCCCTCCAGCACCCCCATCCAGATCTACATCCCCCAAGGGCTCCCCACAGTGAAGCCACCCAACTTCCAAGACAGGTCTTATCAGAGCCCTGGACCCCAACACCCCTCATGGAGACAGGAACTCCCCAAGGGCAGGGCTCTCTCTTCTCCATCAGTGCAGGATCTGCTGTGTAGACAGGGCAAGATGTTTGGATCAGGAAATTCAACAGAAAGAGATATGTTCTGGTCCCAGTTTTTTTTTTTTTTTTTTTAGGGCCACACCCATGGCATATGGAAGTTCCCAGACTAGAGATCGAATTGGAGTTATAGCCGCTGGACTCCGCCACAGCCACAGCAAGTCGGGATCCGAGCCACATGTGTGACCTACACCACACCTCAAGGCAACACTGGATCCTTAACCCACTGAGCGAGGCCTGGGATCAAACCAGCATCCTCATGGATACTGGCTGGATTAGCTACCACTGAGCCACCACGGGAACTTCTAGTCCAGTTCTTCATTTCCACTCATGTCCAGGAGTGCGTGGCTGCTACGGAGTTTTCCCCGCAAAGCAGGAAGGGATTCTATGGCCCACGGATGCAATGCCGGCCTCTGCCCTGCGGGCTCAAGACAAATCATCATGGTTGAAACTGGAAGGAGGAAAACCAAAGTCTGAGGCAGCTTTGATCTCAGATCTACATACATCCCAGCCCCAGTGTAGATGAAGCACCCCTCACAGCAAATGCACAATCTATGGTTATGCTTTGGACGCCAACACATAGGCCATCCTTAACCCCAAGAGCTCTCCTCCTCGTCCTCCTGCAAGCCCCCAGGACCTGGTCTTCTGGCTTCTCCTCTGCAGCAATGCCACCACCACCCTCTTCATCTTTTGGATTTTCAGCCATCACTGATGGTCACCAACCATCCACCAGGCCCCTCCCTGTCCTTCCACGAGGAAAGCTAAAAATGCCAAAGATATTTCAAAGCCTCCTTTGCATCTAGAAGTGGCCAATGGGACCTGGTTCTGACCAGTGCTATGAAGGAGAAGTCTTCTAGAGAGCTTAGGAGACAGAGTTTCTGCCTTGGTAAGAAACATATTTGAAAGAAAATGTCCCCTACCCTCCCTTCTTAACTGTTACCATTGAGGGAGGGACACTTACTGCCGATGGAGCATCTGTCTTGAGGGGAGCAAAAAGCCCTGCAGGGAAATTGCCATGGTTGAGATGCAAAATTAACCAAATCAGGAAGCTCTGGCATCTAGATTTCTTGTTATGAGATAATAAGCCTCTATTTATAATCCACTCTAAATCCATGATTCTGTTTTTTGCAAACTAAAGGATTCCAACTGGTGCAAAGTTCCCCTTCCCAAGACTAATGATAGAGGGACACTCAACCTCCAGCTCCGCTCCCTGTAGCCACCCAGCAATCAGATATCATCCAGAAGCTCCAACCAGACGCTGTCCCGCCAAGGGACACACTTGGGCTCAACTCCTGCCTCCTACCACTAAGGGAAGAAGAGGTTGAGCAAATACATGGAAACCTGAGTTTGCATCAGATCCTCAGATCCCAAAGGGAGGTCGGGGAGGCGGTGGGGGGGGGGACGAGGTGGAGTGAAATGATCCCCCGTTTATCCAGTTTGCCTTTTGCCTCGGATGCAGCTCGCTGCGCTATTTCTGCTACTTCCACGTAATATAAAGAGCGTTCTCCTCTCTTCCACACGTGACCTCCTCCTTCTGTAACTTCCTCCTTCTGAGATCACTGCTTCTCACCATGCAGACCCCAGCCCCTCCCACCCTTTCAGGCAAGCCCTTCCAGGCCCCACCCCGGCTGGTTCTGCTCTGGTGTGACAGGCCTCAGAGTCCTACCCCACGCCCTCCTTCAGGCTGCTCCCCCTCCTACCCAACGGGCCACCACCCACCAAGCTCAGATCAAGTCCCACTTGCTCCTCGAAGCCTCCCTAACTCTGCAAACCTCTTCCTTCCACAAAGGCTGGAGATGCTACTTCCTCCACCACATCACACATTGCAGGCATCATCCCTTAACTGCCATGAACATTACTGCCTGTCACAAAAACCAAGACCTTCCTCCCTGAGTCATGCCCCTGGAGGACGGGGGACACAAAGAGGCCCCCTGGCTTGTGGATTCTCTAGCATGGTGGGCACAGGCGCCACCTGCCTCAGTTCTGACTCCAGGAAGGACAGGTTCCCAGTGGCTTTATTTTGGGAACACGTTCCCCAGAACCTTGCCAACCCAGGCCCAATCTGCCGTCGCCCAAACAGCACATCCCATATCAATAAACAGGGGCAACTTCGGCTGCTTGCTGTTCACAGGTCTTAGTGCGTCATCCAAAATACCACAGATACCAACTCTTTCAAGTTTCCCAGCACCTACCTCCAACATATTTTGTCTTTATGCATTTCTTTTCTTTTTTCTTTTTAAGGCCACACCTGAGGCATGTGGAAGTTCCTGGGGCAGGGATCAAATTGGAGCTGCAGCTGCAGCCCATGCTACAGCCACAGCAACACCAGATCTGAGCCACATCTGCAATATATGCCCACAGCTTGCAGCAACACAGGATCCTTAACCCACGGAGCAAGGCCAGGGACAAAACCTCACAAAGACAACCTTAAGTCCTTAACCTGCTAAGCTACAATGGGAACTCCTCTTTATATATTTCTCTCAGCCAGCACCTATAAATTAAAAAATCTAAGTTGTATTTGTTGCCTAAATGTCAACAGGGGTCTCCCTGTCCATTGCTACCTCCACCCCTGCCCTGACTCCATCCCCCCCATGTAGGCCCAAAGCCCTCCCCAAGACACCTACAAATCACAGGAGACTACATTCTCATGCTCATGTCTGCTCTGGAGCCTATTTTCTGAAATATCTGTGCTATATCATGAGTTATGTGAAACTCAACTTTTTTCTCAATGTTCACCCAAAACAAAACACAGCAAATGAAAGACAAGTACTCGTGAAAGTAAATGATGTTGCTACATATTTGGAAGGGAGACTCGAAGCGGGGATCTTCTCAGTCCAGAAAGAAAGCCAAACAGACTTTCCTGAGATTAGATCTTCATCAAAATCAGATGTTACTAGAAGAGGCTGGAGGTGGAGGAAAAGTCAGCCTCCCTCACCCAGAATCAGATAAGGCAGAAGCTCCAAACTGCTGGTGACCCGCCCAGAATATGAAAATATCCCCTCCAAAGGCTAAGATATGAAGTAGGCTGGGCACCTTCCCAGCCCTCCTCATCCATGTGTCCACCAGCTCCCAGAAAACCATTCCCCACCCTCTTGCTGAGAGCCCCCTACACCCAAACCAACCCCCACTTCTCTCCCTCCTCCAGCTGCCCCATCGCTTACCAAAGTAATGCTGCTGCCCCCTCCTGGACTATTCTGGAAATGGCCCTGAGGGTGCCCCATCCCTACTCCCTTGTCTTGCCTGCTTCTCTGCATTGAGGTCTTGTTTGTTGTTTGTTTGTTTGTTTGGGGGTGGGGTTTTTTTTGTTTGTTTGTTTTGGGGTTTGGTTTTGTTTGTTTGTTTTGGGGGGTTCTTTTGCTTTTTAGTGCTGCACCCACAGCATATGGAGGATCCCAGGCTTGGGGTTGAATGGGAGCTACAGCTCCTGACCCACACCACAGTGTGGTGAATTGAGAGGGCTAAGGCCCCCCACCGTCACATATAAACCACCCCACACTGCTGCTCCCAGGAGGCAAGGACATATCCGTACTTTCTTGGCATCAGACTGGAGAGACAAGGGAGGGATGGATGAGCCTGCTCTGGCCCACCCAGAGAGAAACCCTCTTCTTACCATCAGACCAGCAACCCAGGTGGGTAGGGGTGGTCTCTCCCCTTAGACTGGGAGCTTCTGGAGGTCACTGTGTAGTTGGGTACAGCCCCTCCTTCTCCTGGTTTCCTCAGGCCGGCTGAAGGAAAAGGGTGGCTGCGGGCCAGCTCCAGCCACAAGCCAGGGTGAACATGGCAGGTGAATTCTCAGCTAATAAGGACACACTGGGGTCACCCCTGCTCTGAACTTTGCTGGGACAAAGAGGATCCACTCCCAAGGTGTGTTGGGTTTTTTCCTCAGAGATTAATCCCATTATTAAAGTGCAAAACACATAAGCTCCTCCCTGACCGCTGGTGTGGCTCTCCTACCGCCTCCCATGAGAATAAGCAATGAGCTCACCTCACCCCGGGGCCCAGGGCCTTCATTACCCCCACGGCCCATGGCTCACCCCCACCCCCACTCCATCCCCTCCTCCTGTATCCTTCTGGGCTCCCCAGACAACATCATGGACCAAGCATCCAGGCCTTGGCAGAAACAGATACTGGGGGTCTGTGAAGGCCCTCCATAAGAGCCATCTTCCAGAGCCAGCTCAGAGGATCCAGAGACCTCCAAGTGGTGTGAGTTGGTTCAGAGGGGCTAGTAGGGATGGGCCTAAGTCTCCAGCCAATTCCGACCAAGGCTGAGACCCGCCGCTGCCTTCCTTCTGCCACTGTGCCTCCTCTCCCAGGCTCTGTCTTCCGGCATTCAATTCACTTGGCATCTGCTCAGAGCCAGGCTGCTCTGGGCTCTGGAGAAATCCACAAGACAGGCAGGATGCTTGTGCTCCCAGAATTTGCAGTCTGAGATTCCTGCAGTCATTCTTTATTTTTATTTTTCCTATCTTTTTTTTTTCTTTTATTAATTATGAAAAGTAACCCATCCTGATTACAGAAAACTCGGAATCTACAAAAGCAGAAAAACTGAAAATAAAAACTATCCATGGAGTTCCTGTTGTGGCTCAGTGGGTTGAGAACCCAGCACAGTGTCCATGAGGATGTGGATTTGATCCTTGGCCTTGATTAGTGGGTTAAGGACTCCGCATTGCTGTGGCTGTGGTGTAGGCCGGCAGCTGCAGCTCTAATTCCATCCCTAGCCTGCGAATTTCCATATGCCAAGGTGCAGCTGTAAAAAGAAAAAAAGAAAAAAAAAAAACTATCCATGTTACAAGTAAGTTTTACCTTTTTTTCTAGTGCTTCCTCCTTTTTGATATATTTTTTGGCCACGCCCACGGCACATGGAAGTTCCTGGGCCAGGGGTGGAACACGAGCCCCAGCAGCAACCCAAACTGCTACAGTCACAACGCCAGATCTTTAATCCACTGCACCACAAGAGAAATCCCTCCTTTTATATACATTTTTGTTTGTTTGTTTGTTTTGTCTTTTTGCCATTTCTTGGGCTGCTCCCACGGCATATGGAGGTTCCCAAGATAGGGGTCGAATCAGAGCTGTAGCCACCGGCCTACACCAGAGCCATAGCAACACGGGATCCAAGCCGCATCTGCAACCTACACCACAGCTCATGGCAACGCTGGATCCTTAACCCACTGAGCAAGGGCAGGGATTGAACCCGAAACCTCATGGTTCCTAGTCGGATTCGCTAACCACTGAGCCACAACGGGAACTCCCCTTTCTTTATATTTTTATCAAACGCATGCACCTAGATTTTTAAAAGTTAAATAGTTCAGAACAGCTTATAATTAAAAAAAAAAAAAAAATGAGTGTTCCCTGCCCCCTCCTCCAGTCCCTCACCTCGGATGCCATCATGTTAAGCATTTCTCTCGTTTATTCTATACGCATTCTGTTTCCCACCATCATTCTAATAACGTGGTTTATGCTTCTGTTACTCCAGGCACTGCTTTAGACATTATCAGCTGATGCCTACAACGAATGATTAAGATTAACTTGCCTTTTTTCTAATTTCCAACTCCTCTCCCCGTCTCCCTCCCAGTTTTGTGTTATATTATTATTCCAGCTCGTCTCTCAACTCCCTGCACAACTTCTTTGGGGGGGGGGGGGTCTTTCTACTTTGCTAGGGCCACACCCGCAGCATGTGGAGGCTTCCAGGCCAGGGGTCCAATCGGAGCTGCAGCCACGGGCTTACGCCAGAGCCACAGCAACACCAGATCAGAACCACGTCTGCGACGTACACCACAGACGTACACCACAGCTCACGGCAACGCCGGATCCCCAACCCACTGGGCAAGGCCAGGGATCAAACCTGCAACCTCATGGCTCCTAGTCAGATTCGTTAACCACTGAGCCATGACGGGAACTCCTCCGGACAACCTCTAATACGAATTTGAAGCCTCCCCCTTGTTTCCTTTGAGCAGGTGCCTCTTACCTGCCTCCTTCTAAGATGAGGATAGAAGCATCTCAGCCTCCCCTCCAGCTGCCTCCCCCACCCTTTCTCCTCCCACCTTCCCTCTTTTATGTTGTCGTGCAAAACATTCACATTCTGTTCTGGAATCAGAATTAAATCTTCAGGCTCTGTTTACAGGTTTAGTATAAATAGTTGAAACCAAAATACAGGGTTTACCTTGTTATGGCAACATAATTATTGTTTACCCCATAGCCGGACGTTGCTAAGATGACGTTGTTTTATCTAATGACCCAGGATCACATTCCTGGTCTCTTACCGGACAGACGTAGCATCAAAGCCAAGTAGTCTTTTCTCTCACTCTCTCTGTTGCTCAAAATCAGGCCGCATTTTAGGAAGCTTTGTTTCTGGACCATGACTTTCTTACTGCTTTCTGTTTTATCTCAAGTCTCTAATGGCTTTGGATTTGTTTTTTATGAGTTGTTGTTTTGTTTTGTTTTTCTCTTGTAAAGAAAAGGAGAGAGTTCCTCTTGTTGCTCAACAGAAACAAATCCAACTGGGAACCATGAGGTTGCAGGTTCGATCCCTGGCCTTGATCAGTGGGTTAAGGACCTGGCATTGCCCTGAGCTGTGGTGTAGGTCGCAGACGCGGCTCGGATCCTGCGCTGCTGTGGCCAGGGGCTATGGATCCGATTCAATCCCTAACCTGGGAACCTCCATATGCCACAGGTGCAGCCCTTAAAAAAAAAAAAAAAAAAAAAAAAAAAAAAAAGGAAGAGGAAAAAAGAAAGAAAAGGAACCTATGCTTTTTACATTATATCACTGCTGTCTTCTAGCTTCTAATTCTATTACACAAAACTTTTTGTTTAAAGCCGTTTTCCTGGAAATCTACTTTTTGAATCTCTTTAAGGATGCAGCTTTCTTCTGGCTCCTGTGTTTCCTCTGTGTCTTCTTCTGGGGCTGTTGGTAATCCTGCTTGTTATTTCATCCTTTCTCTTTCAGGCTGCCAGTATTCTTCACATTTTGATGATTTTATATCCTTAGGAACAAAAGAGTAAATTAGTCATTCTAAGTAGCTCTTACCGCTCATGCAGGCTTTCCTCACTATTATAAACATAGACCTGTTTTCCCGAGTGGCTTCTCCCCCTGCTTAGGAAGGTTGCTCAGCAATGCTGTTTACGTGGCACAGCAAGCTGTGCTTGAGTCAACTGACAGGGAGCCCCCCCTCCCGCTTACACCAAGCAAGAAGGCTTTATTCTGGGATGCCAAGAAAGAAGTTCCAGGGTGTTTGTTCATTTTCTTTAGGGAAGAGCTGGCTCCAGGCAGCTACTGCCTCAGTACAGGAAGAGAGGAGGGGGTGTGGCTGCCCTCGATGGTCCACAGGTAGACTTTCAGTTAACCCTGGCAATGCCAGCGCCCCCCTTCTCATCCCTGCCCTCCGCTGCCAATTCATCCTGTGGTCTCTCTGAGACTCCAAAATACACATCACTTCCTGCCTGCATTCCATTTCTCTCTGCGTGTCATATTCTGTCTGAGGCTTCCTTCTGTTTCCTTTTTTTTTTTTTTCATTCCTGTTGAGGGCCTCACCTGCAGCATATGGAAGTTCCCAGGCTAGGAGTCAAATCAGAGCTACAGTGGCCTATACCACAACCACAGCAATGCCAGATCCAAGCTGCCTCTGCTACCAATGCCACAGCTCATGGCAATGTCGGATCCTTAACCCACTGAGCGAGGCCAGGGATTGAACCTGCATCCTCATGGATACTAGTCGGGTTCTTAACCCACTGAACCTCAGCAGGAGCTCCTCCTTCACTCTGTTTCATCTACCAACACACCTCCTTCAATTTTTCACCTTCTGTAAATGTTTAAATCACTTACTCACTGTCTGAGCCACCTCATGTCCCCTTTGCTGCCATAAGCTCCTATCTTCTTTTTAACAGGCTCTCTGGACAGAAACACAAGCACAAGTCCTCAACTCATTATTAGAGCCAATTATCCATTATGATTCACCTACCCCATTTCTTCTAGACTTTTTTTCTAGCCACAAATGTCCAGTTTACGTTTCACAGCATATTAATTTCACAGGAGATTAATAGAGTTTTCCAAAAAGGGGAAAGGGGCAAGCAAATAATTTTGAGAAAAATTTCCCTCTTAGAAACTTACAGTACACATTAGCATAAAGTACCTGTCAATATTCAGAAATGCAAGTAACAGAAACTGCCTCAAACTGATTGGAACAGGAAAAGATTTTATTTGAAGGATATTAGATAGCTAATCACCGCAAAGCCTAAAGAGGAGGGCTTAGAAAATAGGCAAGAATATTGGAGTTCCCGTCGTGGCACAGTGGTTAACGAATCCAACTAGGAACCATGAGGTTGCAGGTTCGATCCCTGCCCTTGCTCAGTGGGTTAAGGATCCAGCGTTGCCATGAGCTGTGGTGTAGGTCACAGATGCGGCTCTGATCCCGCATTGCTGTGGCTGTGGCGCAGGCTGGCAGCTACAGCTCCAATTAGACCCCTAGCCTGGGAACCTCCATATGCCGTGGGAGCAGCCCAAGAAAAATGGCAAAAAGACAAAAAAAAAAAAAAAAAAAGGAAATAGGCAAGAATAAACACAGTTACACAAACAGAAACACAGGCCAATTTGTGCCCAGGAAGCAGCCTGGCAAGAACCCTGCTCAGCCACCCTGAGCACTGGGCAGCATCAGGGTCCCGTGGGCACTGGCAAAGCCACTGCCCCCTGCATGCAAGGCGTCTCCATCACCCCTGCTTCTTGTGGGTAACAGGCCTCGATCCAAACCCCCCAGGCTGATGCCTTGTCCGCTTCTACAATAGGAGATGGATTCTGCTTAATGAAATAAGATATTCCCCACCTATGGAGTCCAGGAGCCGGGTAGCCAAAGTGAAAAAATATCCACTTCCCAGATCTAACAAGGCTCCGAGAAGACTCGAAAAAATAAATCCTCTCTGATGAGGTTTCACTTGGCCTTTCTCCCACTTATTTTGCCACCACTCTTTTTCTAGAACACTTATTAACATCTCACAGAATGTCATGTTCTACAGAAAGCAATATGGGGCAAACCCTGGTGGCTTAGCAGGTTAAGGATCTGGTATTGTCGCTGCCATGGTGAGGGTTCAATCTGTGGCCCGAGACAGGTGCCGTGGGTATGGCCAAAAAAAATAAGAAGAAATATGGGAAATGCTGTTACGTATACTTAGGGTAATAGCCCAAATTACTCACATTTGGAATCATAGGGTACATGTAATTTTTTATTATTTAATGTGCCACAGTGTATAACAGAGCATAAGTTAACACGGCATGATTAATATGCTTTCCTTGTTTCTACTTTCTTAATGCTTTCCTTTTTTATACCTGCTGGCTCTTTCCTTTGTTTTCTACTTTTGTTATGTAGATTATGCTTTATTTCTTCATATTTTCTCCAGTTATTTTACTCTCCATTTTCCCTATGGGTATTTTAAAGATTTTCAAGGAGTTCCCATGGTAGCTCTCGGAAATGAATCCGACTAGGAACCATGAGTTTGCAGGTTCGATCCCTGGCCTCGCTCAGTGGGTTAAGGATCCAGCATTGCTGTGAGCCGTAGTGTATAGGTCGCAGACACGGCTCAGATCTGGCATTGCTGTGGCTGTGATGTAGGTCGGCAGCTGAAGCTCTGATTCCCTAGCCTGGGAACCTCCATATGCCACAGGCATGTGTGGCCCTAAAAAAAAGACAAAAACATAACAACAACAACAAAAGATTTTCAAAAGACTTTTTACACATATACTAATCTTGAAAGTCAAGGGATAAAATTATGTCCTTTCATTTTCCTCATATGAAATAAAGAAATGAATAGACATTTATTCTTCCCAAACCCACTTACTATTCCTGGTAGTATTTATTAATACAATTTGCAATTGAAACTCTAATTGTTACTAATAAATTATTATGTTTACATTACATGTTTTCTTTCTTTCTTTTTCCTTGTTTGTTTTGTCTTTTTAGGGCTGCACCTGTAGCATATGGAAGTTCCTGGGCTAAGGTTCAAACTGGAGCCACTATCTGCAAATTAGGCCGCAGCTCACGGCAACAACCTGATCCTTAACCCACTGAGCAAGTCCAGGGATCAAACCTGCATCCTCACAGACACTATGTTGGGTTTTTAACCCACGGAGCCACAACGGGAATTCCACATTTTTTCTTGAAATAAATATCTTTATACTCACTTTTAGAGTCTAATACAATAATTAGTTAATAAAACATTCTATTATTATGTCTTGGTCATTTAGACCTAACTATAATTTAAGTGGTTTTATTTGTTTATTATCAAGAATTCTAAGTCACCATGCTCAAGTTCTTAATTTTGATTCATCTTTTTTTTTTTTTTTTTTTGGTCTTTTTGCTATTTCTTGGGCTGCTCCGTGCAGCATGTGGAGGTTCCCAGGCTAGGGGTCCAATTGGAGCTGTAGCCACCGGCCTACGCCACAGCCACAGCAACGCAGGATCCGAGCCTCGTCTGCAACCTACACCACAGCTCACGGCAACGCTAGATCCTTAACCCACTGAGCAAGGCCAGGGATCGAACCCGCAACCTCATGGTTCCTAGTCGGATTCATTAACCACTGAGCCACAACGGGAACCCCAATTTTGGGATTCATCTTTTGATCAGGGGTAATACTTCCAGTTATTTACTGCACGATGAGACTATAATCAGTGTATTTACTTCAAGAAGAGAATATAATTAGAACATTTTGTGGATGTTGGCACATCTGAGAATGTTTTTCTGATGCCTTCACAAGTGGCTAACAACTTAGTTATAAAATTCTGAGTCACAATCTTTTTTCCCCCACAAAACTGAAGATTTTGTTCACTTAAGGATCCTTGTGTGTAAACTCTAAGAACTCTGGGACACCTGAGTTGTTCCTTTCCAGATAATGTTTTTCCCCCTTGTGATCCAATACTTTTTCCAGAGCGAGCCTAGGCATCTCTGTCTTTATCAGTTTTCTCTGGATTGCAATAAACCCTCGTCCTCAACATTCTTGTATCTTTTTCAGCTCGGGAAGGTTTTCTTTCTTTGTGTCATCAATAACTGCTTCTGCTCTATTATTTCTTCCTTCTTTCTCAAGAACCACCAGAGGGCGGTGCAGAGATTCAAAGTCCGGGTGTAGAATCGGACCCACCTGGGGTCACGCTCTGGCTCCCCTTCAGCAAGCTCTGTGATCTTGGGCATGTGTATTAATCTTCCTAAACCTATTTCCTCATGTGTGAAAACAGGGTACTAATACTTTGCAAGGATTAAATAGGATGTTTATAAATGGATTAGCCAAGTGACTGGTACCTAAGAAGTATCGGGTTACAAAGTAACTGGGATTTCATCTTTCTGTTCAAAATCAAGTGGGGAAAAAAAAAAAAAAGGAAGAGCCAATCAAAAAACTTTTTTTATGAATGCAACTTCAAATCTACTTCATTTGATTTTGTACTTGATCCTTGATCCACAATGCTTGGAATCACTGTGTTTTTTAATTTTTCCCTCTGTTAAGAATGTTAAGATGGGGGAGTTCCCGTCGTGGCGCAGTGGTTAACGAATCCGACTAGGAACCATGAGGTTGCGGGTTCGGTCCCTGCCCTTGCTCAGTGGGTTAACGATCCGGCGTTGCCGTGAGCTGTGGTGTAGGTTGCAGACGCGGCTCGGATCTGGCGTTGCTATGGCTCTGGCGTAGGCCGGTGGCTACAGCTCCGATTCAACCCCTAGCCTGGGAACCTCCATATGCCGTGGGAGCGGCCCAAGAAATAGCAACAACAACAACAACAACAAAAGACAAAATAAAAAATTAAAAAAAAAAATTACAAAAAAAAAAAAAAAAAAGAATGTTAAGATGGGCGTTCCCGTCGTGGCTCAGCAGTTAACAAACTCGGCTAACATCCATGAGGACAAGGGTTCAATCCCTGGCCTCGCACAGTGGGTTAAGGATCTGGCGTTGCCATGAGCTGTGGTGTAGTTCATAGATGCAGCTCAGATCTGGCGTTGCTGTGGCTGTGGTGTAGGCCGGCAGCTGTAGCTCTGATTAGACCCCTAGCCTGGGAACTTCCGTATGCCACCATGGGTACAGCCCTAAAAAGACAAAAAAAAAAGTGCATAAAATAAAGTAAGCCCTGCAAGAGACTCATCCAGTTGATGAGAACCCTGTGTCACCAGGAGCCTCCCTCCTTGCCCATGTTGGGGGAGAGGGAGGGGGATTTACCCCTTCCAAGCACCACCACCTCTCTCGGTCTCCAGGCCATCATGCATGTGGGCCATTGGAGGGCAGGGCGGGAGGCACAGCCAAGTCTCCAGGTCACCTTCCTGCTGAACCGGGAGGGGCTGGACCTGGTCAGCTCCAAGAGGTTCCATCTCAGGGTCAGAGCTTGTTCTGTAAGTTCAGGAATCTCTTCCCGCCCCTAGACCCTCACCCCCACTTCATCATTGCCCTCAGCTCCTTCGGGAGGGAGGGGTATTCAGGGGAAGGGTCTGAGGCAACAGTAGCATATGCATCCAAATCTTTTTAAAATGCAAGCACCCAAAATATGAGACCTAGGTTTTTCCAGGTTCTGCACTAACCACATCCTTAAAGCCACCGGTGACACAGCAGCACCCTCAGCACGTGGGGACTTACTAGAAATGCAGATTCTCAGCCCCACCGGATGTGCTGTGTTGGAAATTCAGATGGTCCTGTGATTTGTGAATTCACCAGCCCTTCAGCCCTTCGGGTGACTCTGATGCATGCTCATTTGCCTAATGTCTTCCCGCATTTTCACAGGCAGAAGAACCTCTCCTGAGAGAAGTCCAAAGAGAGAGTGCCACACACTTCCTGATTCTCGCACTCTCTCCTATTTGGTGTCTGTGGGGCTGGGCAATGTGGACGCTTTTTCTCTTGACCTTGGTGAGCCAGTCCACGAGAACATGGTGGTGCCAGGGGCTGCAGCATGGACCCCTTTTCAACTGGAATCTCTCTCTCTCTCTCTCTCTCTTTTTTTTTTTTTTTTTTTTTTTTTTTTTAATATGGAAGTTCCCAGGGGTCAAATCAGAGCTGCAGCTGCCGGCCTACACCACAGCTACATCAACGCAGGATGCAACCCACATCTTTCAATCTACACAACAGCTCACAGCAACGCCAGATCCTTAACCCACTGAGCAGGGCCAGGAATTGAACCCACATCCCCGTGGGTACTAGTCTGGCTTGTTACCACTCGGCCATGAAGGGAACTCCTAGAGGTTCTCTTTAAGATCTCACCGCAACTTTGAGAACCATATCGGATGGGTCGCGTTACCCCATTTTCGGATGAAGAAACTAAGCTTCAAAGATGTTAGCTGCCTTTCCTAAGATCAACTACCCTGCCTCTGCAAAGCCATGCTGCACCAGTACACCTGGGAGTGTGTCTCAGCCCTGCCACCAGCACTGAGCCCTGGGCACAGTACCTGACTTGTCCGAGCGTCTCCTCACCTGTAAAGGAGGAGTACACCTGACCTGCCTGCCCACCTGCCTCACAGAGTCACTTAGAGAGCCAAGTGGGAGACAAGGACATTAATACAGTAGTAATCTCTTAATTATCCCCAGTCGTAGGTATGTGTGGGGGAGGGGAGGTGGGCAAAGGACAGTGACCCAAGGAGTGTGGGGGAAGGAAGGGGAGTCCCCAAGGATATACGATGCTGTGACAGAGTGTGAATGCGGGGCTCTTGGAAGGACATCTTAGACAGGACTCTTTGGGCTGAAAAAGAATAAAACTCAACGAGAGTTCCCATTGTGGCGCAGCGGAAACGAATCTGACTAGGAACCATGAGGTTGTGGGTTCGATCCCTGGCCTTGTTCAGTGGGTTAAGGATCTGGCATTGCCGTGAACTGTGGTGTAGGTTGAAGTCGCAGCTTGCATCTGGCGTCGCTGTGGCTCTGGCACAGGCCGGCAGCTACAGCTCCGATTAGACCCCTAGCCTGGGAACCTCCATATGCCGCGGGTGTGGCCCTAAAAAAAAAAAAAAAAGAATAAAACTCAACGAAGAGTAGCTTCAGAAAAAAAAAAAAAAAAACTCACATCACTTGAGAACACTGGTAAATTCCAAGACTCAAACAATATATCACCTGGTTTCTAGATGGGTGGATCCCCCATCTTCGTCTCCTCCCTGGGAGAACGTCCTTCCCACTCTCATCATCCACGTGGCAATCACAAGGGAAAGAGTTTTTTCTTTCTCTAACACCCTTCCCAGGAGAGAACCCCGATTGGCCCAGTTTAGGTCACATGACCACCCTTCAACCATCACTGTGGCCAGGCTGACATCACCCACAAGAGCTGGAAGGAGAAAAGCATTCTGCCACTTCATCAATGGAGTTTGTATTTACTGCAAAAGACCCAGAAAACCCCATCCCCCAGGACATTCCAAAGGCTATCAGGCTGGAAGATGCTGTCTGAACCGTGTTTCAGGTCCCCCGCCTGCCCTCAGCCTTGTGGTACTGAAACCCCAGCAGTTCCCCCGACAGCCTTCCAAAATGGCCTTCGGGAAACCACATCGCTTGGATCCAACCTCCAACTTCCAGGCCCCATTTCTCCTGGGCTGTGAGCCCCCTCTTGCTGTGTCACTCATGCAGGCAGAGCCGCACGGCAGAGGTCAGGATGGCCGGCCAACCACCACCTATCAGGTCACTCCTCTGTTCCAGGTCCAGGGAGGCTGAGCCCAGCAGGCTGGCCAGGGCCCACAGCAGCAGGGACAGGGCTGTCAGTCACTGCGGGGCACATCGGAGTGAGGCGGGATAATCGGAAGCACTGCCAGAATGAAGTGAGCACCACCAGAATTCCTGGTCCCAAAGAATGAGGGACCGGGTCTTCAGGCGGGGAAGAGGCAGGGCTCAGAGCTGTGTGGATGAAAATGAAAGCAGCAAGGACACCGAGGGCCCAGTGGCCACCAGGGGCCTCCGCAGGGCATCTGACCTTCCTGAGCCCTTTCCCACCAGCCACTGGGTCCAGTTCCAATCGCCAGCTCTTTACAGCTGTCTTCCTTCACCAGCTCCATGAAGAAGAGTTTCCATTTACAAGACTCGGGTGGGGAGACTGGAGGTTTTTTGCCAGAGAAGCCAGAGAGCACATGAGTCAGCTGCTCCTGGCCAAGGCCCAGGTTCAAGTCCCTGGGCAGGTCAGCCAGGGAGGAGGGGGGAGGGAAGAACCTGGACAGGGGCTTTGGTGAGGGGCTCACCCACCAGGGCCACTCTGCAGAGACCAGCCCCAGGGCTGAGTTGGTCCTCCCTGCACAGGGAGTGAGAAGGCTGGAGTGCAGGTTGCCTGCCCCCAGGCCAAGCAACAGAGGGAACATTTTGGAGGCAGAGGGGCATGGGCGGGGCAGTGGGAGCAGCAGAAGCTGGCTCCCCCTCTGCACTGAATTCCTTACTCCCTGTCTCCCACCTTCCTCCCCTTCTCCTCCTGCTGCTTCCAGCCGAGCCTGAAGCCTGAGCCCTGCCCCCAGGCTGGTGCAGCCCCCCCTGACCTTTGAGGAACAGTAAACCCAACAGGGAAGGCTTGATCAGAGGGAAGTCTCTCCTGCGGTCAAACACCAGACACGCGTCTACATCATCTCATTAATCCTAACCTGTATGGTGGGTTCTACCATTAACCTTTTTTTTTTTTTCTTTTTAGGGGCCATGCCCACAGTATATGGAGGTTCCCAGGCTAGGGATCAGGTTGGAGCTTCAGCTGCCAGCCTACACCACAGCCACAGCAACACAGGATCTGAGCCGTGTCTGCAACCTACACCACAGCTCACAGCAACTCTGGATCCTTAACTCACTGAGCAAGGCCGGGGATCAAACCCGCAACCTCATGGTTCCTAGTCGGATTCGTTTCCGCTGCGCCATGATGGGAACTCCAACCATTACCCCTATTTTAGAGATGAGCCAGCTGTAGAGAGAATTCATAGCTTTCCCAAAAACACACAGCCATGAAATGAGAACCAGCGTCCAAGTCCAAGTCTACTCTGGGGACCCCGAGCTGGGACCCCTGGCTGCCCTCCTGCCACCTCATGGCCCATCGCGGCCAGCCCCCTGGCCATGCCTTTACTCATCCCACAAACCCTGGAGGTGGTGCTGTGTAGAGAGCTCTCTGAAACGGAGCTGGGAGACCATCAGGGAAGTGAGCCATTTGCTCGCCTCAGCCCAGATGGAGCCTGACCTTTTGACCACTCATGGTCTTAACAAAGACATCTAGAACATCGGCCCAGCGTTCCAGAAACTCAAGATACTTATCAGACCCTTACCCTAAAATAACTCGTGATAGCCTGTCCATAAGGAAAAATATTTCCTTCCTTGGGTCAGAGGATAGCCTGTAGTTTTTGTCTTTGTGGCCTCTGACTGTCTCTTCCCCAGAACATTCTTTTGGTTTGACCCAAAGCTATGTCTCCCAAATTGCAATTCTTTTTTTTTTTTTTTTTTTTTTTTGTCTTTTGTCTTTTTAGGGCCGCACCCTTGGCATATGGAGGTTCCCAGACTAGGGGTCTAATCGGAGCTGTAGCCACCGGCCTATGCCACAGCCACAGCAACACCAGATTCGAGCCACATCTGCAACCTACACCACAGCTCACGGCAATGCCAGATCCTTAATCAACTGAGCAAGGCCAGGGATTGAACCTGCATCCTCATGGATTCTAGTCAGGCTCGTTAACCACTGAGCCATGATGGGAACTCCACAAATTGCAATTCCTAAGAGCCCAAACAAAATTCTTCGTTCTCTGCAGCCTCTATGCTGACTGTTGTCCAACAACCCCCGACATAATAGGATGCTTAAAAAGAACTTTTTCAAGGAGTTCCCGTCGTGGCTCAGAGGTTAACGAATCTGACTAGGAACCATGAGGTTGCAGGTTCGATCCGTGGCCTTGCTCAGTGGGTTAAGGATCTGGCGTTGCCGTGAGCTGTGTTGTAGATTGCAGACGCGGCTCAGATCCCCTGTTGCTGTGACTGTGGTGCAGGCTGAAGCTACAGCTCCGATTGGACCCCTAGCCTGGGAACCTCCATATGCCCTAGGAGCGGCCCTAGAAAAGGCAAAAAGACAAAAAAAAAAAAAAAAAGGAACTTTTTCAATTGTCTCCCTTTTTGCTGTGGCCCCAAAGCAGAGGACAAGGGCTTAAGTCTCTACACCTACTGAAGAGAGGCTCTTGACCAGCTATGGAGAACTTTTTGGGAAGGAGGTGGACCAAAAACACAGTGTCCCTACCTATCCCTGGGAGTGAGGCAGGGTGTTGGCAGGGCTGCTGTTTGATCCCCACATCATCCCCATGGAGGGGAGGGCAAGGCACTTCCCCTTCACCTTAACCCCAGTGAGAACCACGCAGGGCTTGGGCTGCATCCTGTGGACACCCAAACTCTCCCGGCAAGAAGCTGGCTGCCCCAGCAGCAGGAGCAGAGAGACCTGGGCACTTGTCCAGTGTTGTGCACAGTCTCCTTTCTACCAGCAGAGGGCGTCCTTATAAGGGCACCAATCCCTTCCTGAGGTTTCCACCCCCATGACCTCGTCCGAACCCAATTACCTCTCCCAAAGGCCCCAACTTCTAAATACTAGTACATTGGGGATCAACATATGAATTTGGGGGGAACAATGATTCAGTCCATGGAGGAAGTCAATATAGGATTTAAAGCTGCAGAACCAGCTTTGTTTGCCAGAAAGACAAATGTAACAGCAATGTGAAAGACAAACTGGGTTTAACTCATTTTTCCTTATGGTAGGGCTGCCACCAGCAGGGCTGTGTGGCTCAGCCCTAAAGAGGAGAAGATGGGGTCTGATGTATGGTCCAGCCAGCTCTCATCCAAGCCTCTGGTCACGAGGTTCTTCCAGGCAATGCTTCGGCAATCCCACCATCCCAGACCTTTTAGGCGTCTCCAGTAGGCAGGGACTCGAGTGGGGACTGAATGGTCAGCAGGGGGCACCAAAGGACCAGTGATTGGACAGTCACAAGGCTGCTCAGCCCCCTCCTGCCACGTGGTGAAAAGGAAAGCCGGCCAGGTTCCAGACCCTGGCACAGCCTGATCCCATGGGCTCCATCCTGGCCTCAGATAAGAGGTCCAAAGAGAAAGGGGGTACGGTTTTTCCTCCAAATTCAGGGAAATACGCACACGTGCGCGCACACATACCACACAACACACACACACACACACACACACACACTTTTTTTAAAGGCTCTTCCTAGTTGAAAGAGGTTTTTACTTACCAAACTCAGTAATTTTCCTGATCACGTTTTGGATCATAATTTTGTGTGTTCCTAAAGTAACACTGTGGCTCTGAGCTGCGAGCAAGGACACTTCTCAGAACACAAAATATCAAGCCAGAGCTGGATGTGAGGTCCCAGAACTGATTCTGATCTGGTAATAATTTCCACTCTTGAGAGTAACTCACAAGCTAAGACTGCATTTGTGAATATATTTACCACCGGTAATCTGTAACTGGGAAAAGGAATGGACGGAAACCATCTTTATGTCCAAAGTTAAGGGACAATAGCAAATGCTAAACATCAGCAGGAGGGAACTATACATCTTCTTAAAATAGAAACTATGCACTTGTAGGAAGATTTGGTCAGAAAACAGAAAGGTTTGGGGGTTTTTTGTGAGGGAGGGGGACGCATTAAAAAGAGCTTTGACTGGGAACTCCCGTCGAGGTGCAGTGGAAACGAATCCAACTAGGAACCATGAGGCTGTGGGTTCAATCCCTGGCATCGCTCAGTGGGTTAAGGATCCAGCATTGCCTTGAGCTGTGATATAGTTCACAGACGAGGCTCAGAGGCTGGCAGCAATAGTTCTGATTCAACCCCTAGCCTGGGAACCTCCATATGCCACAGGTGCAGCCCTAAAAAAAAAAAAAAAAAAAAAAGAGTTTTGACTCATTCCTTGAAGCGAAGCTTGTCTTCCCTCCCCTGAGAGAGTAAGAGCTGGCACAGGACCTTCCTGCTTGGTTGAGAATTTGATTGTTTGCTCTCTGGTTTAAAGAATAAGTGATTACAGGAGTTCCCTTATGGCTCAGTGGTTAACGAATCCAACTAGGAACCATGAGTTTGCATGTTGGATCCCTGGCCTTGCTCAGTGGGTTAAGGATCCAGCATTGCCGTGAGCTGTGGTGTGGGTCACAGACACAGCTTGGATCCCATGTGTTGCTGTGGCTGTGGCTTAGGCTGGCAGCTATAGCTCCGATTAGACCCCTAGCCTGGGAACCTCCATATGCCACAGGTGCAGCCCTAGAAAAAAAGAGAAAAAGACAAAAAAAAAAAGAAGTGATTACAATGCCTGTATTTCAGTATTTTGGTATATTGCCTAATTTTTAGGTACCAAAATATTAATATTATTTTTGTCCTTTTTAGGGCTGCACCCGAGGCATATGGAGGTTCCCAGGCTAGGGGTCAAATCAGAGCTACAGCCACCAGCCTACACCACAGACACAGCCACACAGGATCGGAGCCAAGTCTGAGTCCTATGCCACAGCTCACAGCAACGCTGGATCCTTAACCCACTGAGAAAGACCAGGGATTGAACCCACAACCTCATGGTTCCTAGTTGGATTTGCTTCCACTGTGCCACAACGGGAACTCCCGGTATTTTTTTTTAATCTGAAATATTAACCGCTTATATGTTGAGATGTACCTAAGAATTTTAGGTTATATTAAAATTTCAAATCAAAGGTTAACTGTGTTAGGAAGCATTCTTCTATACCTCCACAATCTGCAAAAGTGACAGAAAATGGCAATCAACAAAGTAAAGAGGAGTTCCTGTTGTGGCTCAGCAAGTTAAGAGCCTAACATGGTGTCCATGAGGATGCAGGTTTGATCCCTGGCCTCGCTCGGTGGGTTAAGGATCCAGCATTGCTGTGGCTGTGGCACAACTCTCAGCTGCAGCTCCAATTTGACCCCAGTCCAGGAACTTCCATATGCCACAGGCTGAAAAAAAAAAAAAAAAAATGAAGAATAATTCCTATTACCCCTAAGCAAGGGATGTATGGGTGTTTCAGCACTGAAATTGATGCTGCTATAGGCTTCAAGTCTCCTTCAAGGAAATTAAACTCCAAGACCTCTGGCCACGGCTCATTGTAATGCCCCTTCCCCCACCTTGACCAGCCTGAGCTGCTCACTCTCTGCCAGAGAAGGAATATCGGCCACTCTGCACCCCGATGCTATATAACCTGTTCCCCATGCAAATGAGGTATCCTGCTTAAGACCAATCAGATCAAATTGGGCCTCCACTCAGCTCCTCCTTGCGGGGTATAAAGACTATTGCAGAATGAGTCAGGCCCTCTTTTTAGCCTGCGCCCACTTGAGTCCTCCCTCTCCCTCTCTGAAAATGTACTTTCGCTTTAATAAATGTATAAAAGTCCACCATTCTGGTGCTTTGCGACTTCGAGACAGGGACGGAGGAAGATATGACCATATCACTATCAGTTCCTCTGCATCGTCATCCCTGTTCATAAATGCGGGAATTAAGGAAGACAAAGCAAACTGAATATATGTTCTTTAAAACAGAAACTGTAGCTTACAATTAACAACAAAGACTGCAGGCCCTGAAAAACATTCAAAAGTATCTCAAAGCTATCAAACACAAAATGAGGTTATGAGAAGATGGAATCAGCTGCCCCCGCCCCCTCGTCAATCTGGATGTAGGTGAGAGTGCTTTCAAGTGGCTGGCAAACTGTCCACAGAAATCCCTTCACGGCTCAAGGACAGCACCACTGATGATGATAGCTTTTCAAAGTTGTGCTAGGTTTTAACTGAAGCATAACTGGCTTGTGCTGTTATATTAATTCCAGAGGTACAACATAGTGATTCAGTACTTTTATGCATTGCAAAATGATCCCCACAATTAGTCTCATTGCATTGGTCACCACACAGTTATTACAATATTATCAACCGCGTTCCCTATGCGGTACATTATATCCCCATGACTTATTTATTTTAAAACCAGACGTTTGTACCTTTTTTTTTTTTTTTCCTCATCTTTTTAGGGCAGCATCTGTGGCATATGGAGGTTCCCAGGCTAGGGATCGAATCGGAGCTGTAGCTGCCAGCTTATGCCACAGCCATAGCAACGCTAGATTGAGCCTCGTCTGCGACCTACACCACTGCTCACCGGATCCTTAACCCACTGAGCAAGGCCAGGGATCGAACTTGCTTCCTCATAGATGCTAATCAGATTCATTTCCCCTAAGCCACGAAGGGAACTCCAGAAGTTTGTACCTCTTAATCTTAGCCAATTCACACATACCAGCCCCCATCTCCCTCCCCTCTAGCAGTCACCAGTCTGTTCTATCAAGGAGGAAGAAATTTTCCTCTCCTGTTCTATGTGCCTTTGGCTGGTCTGAGAATTAAATTGACATGAGACAGATTAACAAGAGAAAATTAAACAGAAGTTTACTAACATATATACACAGGAAAGTTCCTAGAACGCTGAGTAACTCACCAAAATGGCTGAATCTTGCACCTTAAATACCATCTTCAGCTAAAGACAGGAGTTCCCGTTGTGGCGCAGTGGTTAACGAATCCGACTAGGAACCATGAGGTTGCAGGTTCGATCCCTGGCCTTGCTCAGTGGGTGAAGGATCCCGCATTGCTGCGGCTGTGGCGTAGGCTGGCAGCAATAGCTCCGATTCAACCCCTAGCCTGGGAACCTCCATATGCCGAGGGAACGGCCCTGGAAAAGGCAAAAAGACCAAAAAAAGAAAAGAAAAGAGATACTATCTTCAGCTAAAGACTAAAGAGGAATTTGGGAGTAGTGGTTTGCAACGTCAGCAGGATGAAGGCATTTCACGGGGAGATGGAAAAGCAAGTATTTGGTAAACGAACGTTTGCTGGGCCTTGCAGACAATGCCACACCTATCCAACAAGACACGCATGGGCTCCAACATCCAGGCCCAGGGGAGGTCCCCCCACCACACCGAGACCGTATTCTTTGCATGAATCTCTGAAAGCTCTATTCTAAATTCTTTCCTCCTGAGTCATCTGTTTCTTAGCAATAATCAGCCTAAGTTAATCCTCTTGCCAAAGTGACACACTTGGGGCTGGCTGAGTTCCCATCATGGCTCAGTAACAAATCTGACTAGCAACCGTAAGGACGAAGGTTCGATGCCTGGCCTTGCTCAGTGGGTGAAGGATCCGCCAGTGCCATGGGCTGTGTTGTAGGTCACAGACACAGCTCGGATCCCAAGTTGCTATGGCTGTGGTGTAGGCCAGCAGCTGTAGCTCCAATTCAACCCCTAGCCTGGGAACTCCCATATGCCACCAGTGTGGCCCTAAAAAGCAAAAAAATTAAAATTAAAAAAAACATTTGGGGGAGTTCCCATCGTGGCGCAGTGGTTAATGAATCTGACTAGGAACCATGAGGTTGCGGGTTCGGTCCCTGCCCTTGCTCAGTGGGTTAACGATCTGGCGTTGCCGTGAGCTGTGGTGTAGGTTGCAGACGAGGCTCAGATCCTGCGTTGCTGTGGCTGTGGCATAGGCCGGTGGCTACAGCTCCAATTGGACCCCTAGCCTGGGAACCTGCACGGAGCAGCCCAAGAAATGGCAAAAAGACAAAAAAAAAAAAAATTGGGGGCTTGTAAATTTTGTTCCCCTCTAGTCCCACCTTTGAAACCTCTTTTTTTTTTTTTTTTTTTTTTTTTTGGTCTTTTTAGGGCCAAACCTGCAGTATATGGAAGTTCCCAGGTTAGGGGTCAAATCAAAGCTGCAGCTAAGCCACGACGGGAAATCCTGAAACTTCTTTTAAGAAATTTCAGAGCATTCCCACTGTGGTGCAATGGGTTAAGAACCTGACTGCAGTGGCTCAGTTCGCTGCAGAGTTGCAGGTTTGATCCAGGCCCTGTGTAGTGGTTTGAAGGCTCTAGCGTTGCCACGGTTGTGGCCCAGAGGGTAGAGCCATAAAAGAAGGAGGAGGAGAACTAGTTTCATAGACCAGAAGCCAAGTTGCTAGGTTGCTTTACATCTTACTGAACCAGTCTCTTAGTCCTGACACTAGGTCAGTTCAGTTACTCGTTTCAAGAGGCAGTGATGCAGGTGGACTCTTGAGGTTAGGGCTTTGGAATACAAGCAATCAGTTATTTAATAAGAGGCATTTCTATGGAGACAGAAGGAAAGTAAAGGTTAATGATTAGAGCAAATTAACTGAGTCTTGAGAGCTGCCAGTCCAAATTTCTAGATGTCAGTGTAGAAACATCTTTTACAGTTTGAAATGTCTCTGGTGATGTCATCAGGTATTCAGATAAACGTTCTGAGTGGCTTATGAAGCCGCAGGCACAAAGATTGTCTAATAGGCTGTTGCAGTGCCCTCTCTTAAGCTTGTATCAAGTGGTTCAGTTTCAGTTTGCCAGGCTTCAGGAAAAGGGCAGCTTTGTTCTCAATGATTCCAAGTCAAAAGTGGGAGAAAAAGTGGAAACATTCCTTTGGAGCGCTGTAGCCAAATATGTGAGGAAGCTAGAAGAATTTGGAATTCAGTCAATTTACAGAAAAACAAATCCTTAGACAATTAAGAGAACTAGAATCCAAACTGCACACGTGTGTATTATAGTTTCTACAGAAACACAATTTTTTTCTAAAATTATTCTCATTTTTAACCAAGATAGCCAAATTAAGACTAATGTATTTGCAAAATAAGTTTGGTTTCATTAAACATGGGCTGATTATTTACATAAATCCAGCAAGAGTAGCAATGGACCATATAGGCTTTTTTTTTTTTTTTTTTTTTTTTTTTTTTTTTTTTTTTTTGTCTTTTTGCTATTTCTTCCGCCGCTCTCACAGCATATGGAGATTCCCAGGCTAGGGGTCTAATTGGAGCTGTAGCCACTGGCCTACGCCAGAGCCACAGCAACACGGGATCCAAGCCACGTTTGCAACCTACACCACAGCTCACAGCAACGCCGGATCGTTAACCCACTGAGCAAGGGCAGGGACCAAACCCGCAACCTTATGGTTCCTAGTCGGATTCGTTAACCACTGCGCCAAGACGGGAACTCCATATAGGCTCTTTTAAGTTGGCTTTGCGGGAACTTTTCATAAGGAATCTCCAGGATGAATTTTTTTTTTTTTTTTAATGAGAGTTGCAACGTTTATTTCAGGTTCTCTCTTGGGCTTTTTTTGTGTTTTTTTTTTTTGTATTTTTTTTTCTTTTTTGGCACGCAGGCAGTATGTGGGAATTCCTGCACCAGGGATTGAACCTACAACGCACAGCAGCAACCAGAGCCACAGCGGTGAGAATGCAGGAGCCTCAACCCGCTAGGCCATCAGAGAACTCCCAAGGATGAACTTTTTTTATTTTTTTTATTTTAATGATCTCCATTTTTTTTTCCGTTATAGCTGGTTTACAGTGTTCTGTCAATTTTCTACTGCACAGCGGAGCAACCCAGTCACACACATATTTATACATTCTTTTTGTCACACTATCCTCCATCATGTTCCACCACAAGTGACTAGAGAGAGTTCCCTGGGCTATACAGCAGGAGCTCATTGCTTATCCACTCCAGATGCAATCGTTTCTGTCTATGAACCCCAAGCTCCCAGTCCATCCCACTCCCTCCCCCTCCCCCTTGGCAACTTCAAGTCTCTTCTCCAAGCCCTTGCCCTTCTTTTCTGTGGAAAGGTTCGTTCGTGCCGTATCAGAATGAACTTTCCTTAAGACCAGGAAACCATGCCAATAACTTGCCATCAGACTTGCCTATAATAACTATAGATCTGGATGAATTTCTCTCTTCCTGAGGTCCCCAAAATATCCTGAATTTCTTGCGCCTGCCAGGAACTGACCTTCCTTATTCATCCAGTAAGGCTGCTGGGAATCCTGTAAGGGAGATACCAGACTATTTCCCCAAGGGGCTTTATGGCTCCATAAAGTCAATCTTAGTTCCTTAAAGCTGTCTGGTCACATCTGATTCTAGGTATGTCTCTCGCAAATATGATATCCCAGCCAATGCCTTCGTAATAGAACCAATGTTTCCCACTTCTTACTAATATCTTTGAGGATGCAGGTTCAATCCCTGGCCTGACTCAATGGGTTAAGGATCTGGCGTTGCCGTGAGCCATGGTGTAGGTCACAGACATGGCTCAGATCTGGCATTGCTGTGGCTGTGGTGTAGGCCAGCTAACTGCAGCTCCGATTCAACCCCTAGCCTGGGAACTTCCATGTGCTGCAGATGTGGCCCTAAAAAATATAAAAATAAAAAATAAAATAAAAGCACAAAATCTGAAACTAATACAACATTGTAAATCAATTACATTTCAATTTTTTTAATTTTTAATAGGAGTTCCCTGGTGGCCTAGCAATTAAGGATCCAGTGTTGTCACAGCTATGTCTCATTGTTACTACTGCGGCTTGAGTTCCATCCCAGGCCCAGGAACTTCCACATGTTATGGGCCTGGCCAAAAAAAAATTTTTAGTTGGAGTCTAAAAAACAAATAAAGGAGTTCCCACTGTGGCACCGTGGGTTAAGACTCAGACTGCAGCAGCTTGTGTGGCTGCAGCGGTGTAGGTTCAATCCCTGGCCCAACAGGATGGGTTAAAAGGATCCAGCATTGCCACAGCTTTGGCATGGGTTGCAGTTGCGCCTCAGATTCAGTCCTTGGCCTGGGAACTTCCATATGCTTTGGGTGTGGCCATAAAATTTAAAAAAATAAAAATTTTAAAAAAAGATTTAGATCTCTGCAAGCTGACTTGAAGGGATTTTCACATTATTATATTGTCAAATAGAGAAAACATAACTGAAAGAAATATATATTATTATATGTATTATATATTATATTACATACCTGATAATATAATATAGTAATATGTTAATATTGATATATAATGTAAATATACATTAATATAAATATTATCACAATCTCATTTTTATAATGCAATTACACTGTACAAAACATCTCATATGTGGAACTATATTTCTATGTAGTAACATGATCATAAGGAAAGCTGGGAAAAAGCATTCTAGTTTATTGACATTGACTATTCCAGTGTGGGGAAAATAAAACTTCAGTGAATTTCTCAGTGCTGCAGCACTGGCCTAGCCTCCTGGGACCCTTCACATACCCTGAGAATTGGATTTTTAGCCATTTGTATAGTTAATTGCTCTGATCCAAAAGGACAATAAAACTTCTCTTGCCTCCCAGAGAGAGAGAGTCAAATGCTTACCACCTGTAGTAGGTCCCAAGGTTAAGCCCCAAGGAGCCCAGGAGACCGCAAAGCTATCTCTCTAGCTGGATAGACTTCAAAACAGAAGAAGACTCAGAATTTAGAGCTCTCTAGGACCTAAAAACTGGAGATTCCTGGAGTCATCTGGTTCCTGGAGAAATTTTATTCACCTTCCAAAGGGTAGTGTTAGGAGTTAGGCCCATGGCTTTCCCAAGGCCACCCTTTCAGAAGGCGAGGAGAGCAAGTGCCCTCGTTCCCCTTTATAAGTAGAGAGAAATCTTTCTTTGCCTTTTGTTGCCGAAATATCAGCTGCCTCTGTACACCAATGCCAAACAGAAACACAGAGACAAGAGTTGGAGGAAAGAGGAAAAGAAGTTTCATTGCCAGGCAAGGAGAGAACATAGCAGGCTAATGCCTCGAGGGCATTGCCCCACCTGGAGGAGTAGTGAGGAGTCTGAAAGCGGTCAAGGAGCAGGGCATGATGGCTCGTGGACATTTTCCTGATTGGTTGGTGGTGAGGTAATTGGGAGTCAGCATCATCAACCTTCCGGTTCCAGCCAAGCTGGGATCTACTCTACGGGCTTGCAGGCAGCATACAGTGGATTCTTCCTCCTGGTGGGGGATTTAGCACCTGCTGCAGCTCCGATTCGACCCCTAGCCTGGGAACCTCCATATGCCAGGGGAGCAGACCTAGAAAAGGCAAAAGACAAAAAAAAAAAATTTTTTTAATAAAAATAAAAAAATTAATTATTACTATTATGTCTCGCTTGACTGTTGTCTGTTTTCTCTGTATTTTCTCACTTGTCTGACTAAATTGATTCTTTTTTTTTTTTTTTTTTTTTTTTTTTTTTGTCTTTTTGCTATTTCTTTGGGCCGCTCCCGCGGCATATGGAGGTTCCCAGGCTAGGGGTCTAATCGGAGCTGTAGCCACTGGCCTACGCCAGAGCCACAGCAACGCAGTATCCGAGCCGCGTCTGCAACCTACACCACAGCTCACGGCAACGCCGGATCGTTAACCCACTGAGCAAGGGCAGGGACCGAACCCGCAACCTCATGGTTCCTAGTCGGATTCGTTAACCCCTGCGCCACGATGGGAACTCCTAAATTGATTCTTTGACTAAAGTTTTTCTATAGACAAAAAAGGCGAGTAGAGGACCTGACTGAGGGTCCTCCGGGAAGCCCTCGCAGAGTCCAGCTCGGTTACACACTGAACATCTGGTCCTCAAATGGGACCAAGCCCAGGGTGAGACCGGGGTCAAGGCAGCCCTGACTCACTGATTATTTCTTTTTTATTATTTATTCATCTACTCACTCATTCATTTGTTTTGAAGGGTGGCACCCGAGGCATATGGAGGTTCCCAAGCTAGGGGTCCAATCAGAGCTGTAGCCGCCGGCCTACACCACAGCCACAGCAACACCAGATCTGAGCCGTGTCTGCGATCCACACCACAGTTCACAGGAATGCTGGATCCTTAACCCACTGATCGAAGCCAGGGATCAAACCCAAGTCCTCATGGATACTCGTCTGGTTCTTAACCCACTGAACCACAACGGGAACTCCCTCACTGATTATTTCTATAAATCATTTTGTATACCTTCCATATGTGATTAAAACACTTAAGAGAAAAACATGAAGAAGAAATGGCTGAAATATGTCCTGATGAGCTAAGCATTAGTGAATGGGTGACAGGATGGCAAGGGCCCAGTTCTTCACTGGGATTTGCCCAGGGGTAGAGGCACTTACTTCACTGTAACCTGGTCTTTTCACTTGTTAAATGGGGTTAATAATACACACTACACATAAAACTTCCAAGCATCACAAAAGACAATGGATAGGAAAGTGCCTTGTAAAAATACAAGTGCCATGCCATGTACAGTGGCACTATTCTTGACAACATCAGATATGCTTGGCAGAGAACAAAGAGCTACATGCTCTGACTCAGTCCTAAAACCCTCCAACTGGGGCCCAACCCAGCTTACAGAGATGGGCAGCGGTGCTGCTGTTTCAGCTTCCTGGGAGTCAGGGTGACTAGGTTACAGGATTAAAGCCTATTTATGCTCAGCGAGGGAAGAGGAGAAAGCGGAGCCAGTTCCACAAGCGAGTGAATCAGTGCTCCTGGATCAGCAGCGGCAAAGGCACTGGGTGTAAAGCCCCCTGACTGGCTCCCTCCCCTCTAAGCCCAGACCCCTGTTCCACAGACTGAGCTAAAGGCTTCATCTCCAAGGTTATATCAGTTGGAGGCAAACGCAATTAAAAAATGACCAGTCTGCGCCCCTCACCACACCCAGTTCCACCCTGTGAGGCCAGCAACCCACCAGATGCCATTGTAAATGCTGCTTCCTCCCATTGCCGCCCCCCCCACCAAACATACCCTCAAAGCAAACTAAAGATTAACTATACATTTCAGTGTTTATTTTATTTTTTAAATCCGTGTTCCTGTTGCCCTCCACTACCGTGGAAAGTCAGACACTTTATAAAGGACACGCCTGTTTGCTCAGCAGGTGGACTGTGCCCTGTGCAGGTTTATTGATTCTCTTCCATCCCTGGGCCAGGCCACCCACCCGAGCTCCTAGCAAATGTAGGAGCAGCCCCCACCCCGGGAGTGGGTCTTCACCCCTTGAAAGGAGCCCTCCTTCCTCTGCAGGAATGTCCTCTCTGCCAAAAGCAAGTGGGGCAGGGGAGCAGCACGATTCAGATTCTGTTTGTCTTTGCAAACTGCCTTCCTCTTACTGACTTGTTCCTGGTAGGTGTGTCTTAGGTGAAATTGAGTTGCTTTATTTGGGGGTTAGTTGCTGGGAGCTGACATACCCTGAGCGTCCAAGCGGCGTTTCCCTCTTGGTTGGAAAGTCTCCACCAACCTTGGCCTCTACACCGTTGGCCCATCCCTGGGGTTTGGAGAAAACCAACCCGCTCCCCGCGGCGTCCTGCTATCTGCCCACACGAGGGCGCTCGGTCCAAGCCCCAAGATGCTGGCCGCTGAGAAGTTACCTTTCCAGAGGAGATTGCATGGAGCTAAGGCTTGGACATGACTGTGCAGACGGGGAGCTCAGATCCTGGGTCCCTTCCTGGTTCACAACTGTGCCAGTCCCTACTCCCTGAGGGGAAGGAGTGGCCACTAGAGAAGGAGGGACACCAAAGGTGAGGTTTCCAGCCCTCTTGGGACTGTTTGCTCATCCCCACCCCATGGAGGAAGAAGATTTAATTCCGCAAATCTGGGCCCGCAGGGAAGTGGAGATGTGAGAAAGAGGGACAGGAAGAAACGGTCTCTGTCTGAGGCCCCCAGAACCTACAGAGGAAATTGCCTGGCACAGACTAGGTCTGCATGGGAGAGCATTGCCACAACTGCCCCATCGCCCTGAAACCCTCTTGCCCCGATCCCCCTCCCTCCCCACCATCCCCTCCTCCCCCGCCACCCCCTTCTTCCCCCCCACCGCCTGAAAACACTAATGCAAACAATGAACTCAGATAATTTCAATGCATCATCTACCAGTGGCTCCATGGAATAACTGGGGTGATCCATTCTGCTAAGGCGCTAGGAATGGGCTGGCTCAATATTGACAGAAAGGCTGGGCTGTGGCTGCCCAGTCCCGGGGACCCCCATCCCACCCCTTTCATGAGCATCTCATGATTCATGTATCCACACAGCTGCCAGCTTCTCAGACCACAACCCTGAGAACAAAGGGCCCTAAGGTGTGCCTCCCACCTTCAACCGGGGCAGGGGCAGCAGAATTGACCTTGACCGTACAGCATCCACAGCAGTCCCCAAGCCAGGCTGTGAGCATGCCAGATGTGCCTTCTCTGCCCCCACTTCCCTGTAGTGAGAGAGTGGACCAGCCCCGCCCCACAGCCCTGCTGGACCTTCCCCTTTGACCACACCCAGAGCAAAAACTTGTCTTTGTCGTCTGCAAGGACCCAGCTAGGACTATCTCTGTTCCACTCTGGACTCATCACAGCCTGGCTTAAGCACCATTTCCTTCTCCAAGCCTACCCCAGAACGCCCTTTGCTGGGGACCGCTTGAGCCTTTCCTTAAGATGGCTTTGCCCAGAGCTTACATCTTTTCTGATTCACATAAAAGCAGTTTAGGAGCTGTAACTGCCTTGTTAGGGTGCATCCATCATCTTGTGGATCCTCCCACCAGCTCCCCTGACCTGGTGAGTCACTGAGTCACTCCCAGAGGGGACTGCAAGAAAACCCTCTGATGGCTGACGCAGCGGCAAGCAGAGGAGGAAACAAATCACAGGGAAGCCAGGACACGGGGGTAGATTTAACAACAAAAAAAATTTATTGTACAGTTACCCACCACTAGATCAACAGGCCAGCTAAAGGGTGTCTCCACCGTCTCAATTTATGTTCAGCCCCGGAGGACATCGTTGTAGATCATAGCCAAGGCCCCCAAGAAGGTGACATATTCTTGGAAGTTCACCACCTGGTCCTTGTTCCGGTCCAGATCATCCATCAGCTTTGCAATTTCAGCATCCTGCAGCTTCTACCGGGTCAAAATGGGAAATCCAGGACTCAGGGGTGACGAGACCTTGGGTTCTCTGCCTTTCCCCCTCCCAGGCAGCCCTCTCTCAGACAAGTGGCTCTGTGCTCACTTGTCACCAAAACTCTGAGCCCACCTTGAATTCACTTGGCTTGACTTCTCTGCTGCTGACTCAGGAGGAGTGAATACCAGGCTGGGAATATCCCCAGCCCCTCAGGGCCCAGGGGTGTGGACCAATGGTCCGGTAAGGTCTAGGTCCCCGGAATGTGAGTAAGTGTGAGTCACAGGCACCTGGCGCCTGGCCTTCTCCCAATCCTGCTTCTAAGGGGGCGGGGGGGGGGGGGGGGGGGCAGGGGAGACTCACTCACCGCCCCAATGGTGAGTTCCTTCTGGATCAGCTCCTTCAGCTCACTCTTGCTCAGGGTGTTTTTGTCACCCTCCCGGCCGGAGTACTTGTGGAAGATGGCCACCAGGAGGCCAATAGCCTGATCCAGAGGGCATGCCATGGCTGAAGGCTGAGTTCAAGGCTGGGGGCAGAGGGGCTGGTCAGTGTCCTGGGCCGCACGGGCGTCTCACTTGTCTCACTCACCGCAAGCCCCAAGACCTCTGCCCCCCACCCACCCACCCCCATCCCCACCACCACCCCACCCCCGACCCCAACTCCCTTTGACGACCCTGCCCGGACCACCAAGTAAGTGTCAGGTGACCTCAGGAGACAGCTCGAGGCTTGAAGGGGAGGAAGAGGGCAGACTCTAGAGCCTAGAAATCTGTGGCCTCCAGGGAACCAGAGACGAGGTGGCTCAAGGATTCTAAGCAGCAGACAGAAACACAGCTGAGAACGCTCCTCCAGGGGTTGCGGGAAAGTTGGGGCGTATGTTGGGGGGCGGGGGTGGAGACGGCGCACCCAGCCCTACACACAGCCTTCCAGGGCCACACACGGCGGCGCTGACACGCCCGCCCGGGACACACCCTCCCGCACCCCAGATGGGCCACTACCCGGAGCCGCCCAACGGACGCCTTAGCCCTGGGCCAGCCTGGCTTCTCCTGCCTCTCCCCGCCCGCCCGGCAGCCCCGCAGCCCCAGGCTAGATGCCGAGCCATCCACCGCCCGCGGACCAAGCCCGGGGCGGGCTGGCTCAGAAGGACCGGGGCTGCCCTGGCCAGGACTCACCGCGGCGGCAGCGACGGGAGCAGGGAGCGGCCGAGGGGATGCTGGGCTCTGGGGCCGGCCCGCCCGCCTTATAGAGGCGCGTCCGGGAGGCCGGCTCCCCACCGCCCACGGCCCGCCCCGCGCCCCACCCTGTGCTCGCCGTTTACACAACACCAGGGCCCCAAAACTTTCCACGCCTCCTGCCCCGGGGCTGTTCAGGGCTCCGCGGGGTGGGGGGGACCTCGAGGGGGAGGGGGTCCCACCTGCAGCCAGCCGAGTGACCTCGAGCTCCTTCCTAATCCCTGAAACCCAGTTTGCACCCACCCACCCCCCAGCATCGTGATGTGACAGGCCAGGGCAGGACGCTGTCACTGACGCTGGGGGGGCTGCCGGAAGTGGGTGGAGAAGGGAGAGAAGGGTGCCCCCTTCCCAGGGCGAAACCTAGATGAAGGGTGGGGAGCGGCCGGTGGTCTACAGAATAGTTTCAAGGACTTCTCCAACACCCATCCGCCAGCGGAAAACGAATTCCTACCACCATCCTGCTCCCTTCCCCAACCCCCTCCCCCACCCCGAATTCCAGAATTGCACACCGGAGCCTCCTGCAGCTTCAGGGGCACACACGCCAGAGCCAAGCCCTGTGTCCCTAGTTATTTACCCTGCAATGCAAAGTTTCTCAGATCCTCAGTGTTTTTTGGTTTTGGGTTTTGTTTTGTTTTGTTTTGTTTGCTTTTTAGGGCCTCGGGTAGCTGCTGGCCTCTGCCACAGGCACAGCAACGCCAGATCCGAGCAGGGTCTCGACCCACACTACAGCTCATGGCAACACCAGATCCTTGACCCACTGGGGTGAGGCCAGGGAATCGAACCTGCAACCTCATGGTTCCTAGTTAGATTCAATTCCGCTGCAGCACAAGGGGGAACTCCTCTCAGATCCTCTCTGGAGAAAGGCTTTTGATATGGGGAGGTGGGAAAGGCAGAAAGCCTAGAGGTGATTGAGGTGGCATGCGGGGTAGCAGGGCTTGTTGCAGAGAGGGAAACGGAGGAGAGGGAAAGGGGACTGGCCTGGAGGTCAAGGCCACACTCCCCTTTCTTACCAGCGTCCTCAGGGTGGCCTCCTGTGAGCTGGTGACAAGTCAGACTGGTCTGTCCACCACTGCCCCCAGGAACCACATCCCGGCTGCCCCCAGTGTCCTCACCCTCTAAGCACTTTCTCCTTAGCTTTCTCTGCATAGCCGAAGCACACCTCGGAAGCCATCAAAAGCCTGGCCCAACTTCCCCATTTTCCAGGAGGGCCATGCTAAGCCCAGACACACTTAGTCACATCCACACCAAAGGACAGGAAGTGGAGTGGGAGCCCAGAACCCTAACCCCCAGAAGCTCTCCACTCACTGAAGGGGAATCGCTGCCCTGCCCACCGCACCCCCAGCCAAGATGGACAAGACATCTTCCAAACCAGTCACGGACCCCTGGAAAGGAAAATCTTTATTTCCTCTGCGGGAATGGAAGGCTAAAGCAGCATCCTTCTGGGAGGGTGTGTGATAGGAGCTGCAGAGGCCAGGGCCTGGGCCCCGTCACTGGTTGTCCTCCAGGAAGAAGTCGTTGTAGGCCATGCAGAGCGTGGTCAGGAACACCGAGTACTCCTTGAAGTCGATCTCCTGGTCGCTGTTCTTATCCAAACTCTTCATCAGGTCGTCCACACTGCTCTCCTTCATCTTCTTCCAGGGCCCAGGTAGAGACATAGGTCAGCCCTGCCCCCTCCCAGCCTCAGGCTGAGCCCCAGCGGAGTCAGCATCTGGGCCCTCAGAATCCCCCCGCCCCCAGGCCACACTCAGGCCAGGACCCAGCACCACGCAGGCGCTCAGTGAGCTGACCCCTGAGCCTGGAGAAATTACAAGAGGGAGTCTAGGGCAGCCCCGCTTCCCCTCCACACTTTCTACCGCCCAAAGAAATAATAAGCTAGATTTCATGCAACACCTCATAGAAGCGGCTTGGTGACTATGCGGCGCTGAGCAAGATCCAGGTCTTAGTCTGTCCCTCTTGGGGATCTTGAGCATCGACCCAGACAGCACATGCCGCCAGGAGCGGTGCGTTCGTGCCGAGAAGCCAGCGCATCCGTTCCCTGCTAGGAGAGCCTGCAGGACAGCCGTAGGGAACCAGTGCCTGGCACCCAGTCTTACTCTCTGGTCCCTGCCCTCCTCGCCCAGCTCCACCAAGAGCACGTTGACTGCGCCCCCTACCCCAGGGGGCAGCAGGTGGGAGACAGGAAGAAAATACAGAACATCCTCCCTCTCCTCTTCACTGCCCCCAGCTCCAGCTTTGCCACAGGAGACAGGACGTGGGGACTTACGGAGATGGAAACAACCTTTCTGTGACGCCATTCTTGTCCCCAGTCTGGGTTCCTGTTCTAGCCATACCCTCCCCAGGGCCTCTGTCCCCCTGTAATTAACCCTGCTGGACCCACGGCCCCTCCCTCAGCCCTCATTCACTCCAGGATGCAGAGAGCTTGGCAGGAAGGCCAGAGGGGCAGCCGGTGACACCCACACCTACTTCAGTCCCCCGTCCACAGGGACAAAACCTGGTGGAGCTTCTCTCCGAGGAGGCCCACTAGGGTTCAGAATGTGACAGCAGAGGCCTCCCAGGCTGTTTTTAAAGATACACGGGCCTGGCCTGGAATTGCAGCCTCTCGCCAACTGGGTATCCTCAGACAAGTTATATAATGTCTCTGAGCTTGGATTTTTTTTTTTTTTAACTGAAATAATAATACGATGACTATCTCATAGACCTTCCCCTCCATCAGTTGCCTCCCTCCCACCATCTCCATCTGGTTAGAATCAGTTCTGTCTCCCTCCAGCCTGTGTTGGAACTAGCCGAATGATCCTTTTGGTTCCTGCGTCAGCACCATCAAAGCCCTGGGGTGGGGGGGTGTCGGGTGGGAGCCCTGCCCTTGAGCTGTGCACAGCTGATCTGGACCCCTGAACCCCCTCGTCCCCCCACCCCATCCTTCACACAGGCTCCACTTGCATCTCTGAGAGCCCAGCCTCAGCAAGGAAGTTTCCTTCATCTTTGCCGGTTTTATAGGGGAGGCTGGCCATGCCCAAGGCGTGTGGCAGTTCCTGGGCCAGGGATCGAACCTGTACCACATCAGTGACCCAAGCCACTGCAGTGACAACACCAGATCCTTAACCCGCTGAGCCACTACCGAACTTCAAAGGTCTTGAGCTTCTCTAAAGCCTCACGCGGGCTGAGGGCCACCATCCAGATGCTGCCCTTCTCCCCAGTGGAACATGACTCATCTCAGCACAGAGGTCTAGAGCTGTGTTGGCCCAAGAAGTCCACGCTCTCCGTTGGGTCTCTGTCTGTACCCATTAGCCATCCTGTCCTTCCCAAGGCTGGCATACCCTGCGGGCAGATGCGTGTCCTCTCTTGCCACCCCACCCACCTCATGCCCGGAAGGCCCTGGTGTTGGTGCTTCCTGTTTTCTCCCTCCTCTCCCCTCCCCCACGGTGCCCACTGGGAGCACTTGGACTCAGGGATACAGGAGAGGGGACTGTCACCCACCTACCTCACCAAGACACAGCTCCTTCTTGATCAGCTCCTTCAGCTCCCTCCTACTCAGAGTCAGCTTGCTGCCCTCTCTCCCTGAGTATTTATGGAAAGTGGTGACCATGGTGGTCAGAGCCTTCTCGAGCGGGGTCTCCATCACCGGGTGCAGTCCTGGAGGCCGAAGGGAGAGGAGAAGATCACCCCACCCGGGAAGCCAGACCTCCTGCTTCCCTCCGCCGCTAGCCCACCTCCAAGCCTCTCCCTCGAGGACCAGCAGCTAGAACCCGTGATGAGACTGAAATCTACCCAGCAGACCCTGGTGTATGCGGACAGGTGGTAACAAGACCCAAGGCAAACTTGGAACAGCCAGAGCAGGGAGAGCGGCAGCACCCAAGGGAGACGGCTCACTCTCCTGCGTAGGCGACATGGGAAAGGGGGTCTCGGGGCAGAGAGGTGACAAAATGGCCCAGCCAAAGGAAGATACGGGGGCAGATGGCAGAGCAAATGAGGGGTCGGGATTTTCTCCCTGCCCCCTCCAGCTCAGGCCCTCATTTTCCAGGCAGTTGTCACCCTGGTCACCCTTCTTGGCCCAGGTGCCTGAATCAGCTGGTATCAGGGAGTATGCCACTATGGAGGAGGGAATCAGGGCAAAGAGCCCAGGGGTTGGAGGAGGCTGGGGCTGCAACTGGAAGATAAGATCTCAACAGGAAACTGGGGAGAGGTGACAGGACTTGTCCAGCTGGTCCCATTCCGTAGCCCAGAGAACTGTACATACAGACTGGCCATGAGGCAGTGAGGCGGGGGCGGGGGGGGTGGGGGCTGATATCTCCAGGGTCATCTGAGAGCTGGACCCAGAAGTTGGCTTGGTCTGGGCCTCTAGTCCATGAGCACAGCCACACCCACCAAGGGAAAAGGCAGTTGGAGCTCCTGTGACTCAGACTTGAAAACCACTTCCCCCTTAGGGAGGAAGGAGCCAACACCCCAGGAACTCGGAGGCTGCAGGTAAATCTGTGTAGAGTCTTGAGCAAGGAAAGGAGAAAGAAGCCGCTACCTCTTACCTTTGACCCCACACCCATCTCTCACTTCTTGAATTGGACCCATCATTCATCTCCCACCACCCAAAACCCTCAGCCTCGCCCCACCCTCCAGGAGACTCAGGCCAGGACCACAGTGGAAGGCACGGGTCTGTGGGCATCTGCAGCAGCATCCTGGCTGGTTCTGATCCCCACCTCCACCCCCAGAGCCACTTCTCAGGAAATTCCAACAGCCACAATGACTCCAAATACTCTGCCCTCTCCTTCCTGAGCACCTGCCCCCACTCATCGGTGGGGGTCACCCTGCTTGTCACCCTCCAGTCTCATCGCCCAGCTTGCCATACCGTATAAGTGAGCAGGAAGATCAGAAAGACTCACCAAAGAAGGAGTCAGAGAACTCACCGGAGCAGCAACAGGCTCCTTCCCTCTGGTCTCTGCCTTTATTCCCTGGCCCCAGTCCCCAGGAAACCAGGGGAGACAAAGGGCCAATAAGAAGGGGCCAGGGACCAGGAGGCTCCGGCCTCCTGGGACTAAGGCTGGGAAGAAATCCCCTCTGCCAGTGTCACCTTCCTTATTTCCAAAAGGACAGGATGGGGGCGCACTGAGTGTGGCACACATGTCTTCCGTCCCAAAAGCTTTATTTTCCCAACCAAAAATCAGAGCTCACGGTCTAATGGGATAACAGCCAGGCTGCCCTGGAGAGAAGACCCAGGAGGAAAAACGCAGGGTATCTACCCGTACCCTAGGCCCCTCTCCACACTGGGACCCTCCCACCCACTCCAAGAACAGAACAGGCACATTCTGGTTAAGATGGGAACCAGCAGGGAAGACGGTTCCTGCCAAGGGCATGGTCAAAGCCATTAGCGAGTATAGAGCCTAAGATTTTTAAAGGGTTTTCTCTTTTTTCTTTTCTTTTTTTTTTCTGCCACACCTGCAGCATGTGCAGCTCCTGGGCCAGTGATCGAACCCGTGCCATAGCAGAGACTCAAGCTGCTGCAGTGGCAACCCCGTATCCTTAACCCGCTACATCACAGGGGAACTCCTTAAAGGATTTTCAATGAATAATTTTGTCTAAACCTCACTCATTACCATGGGAAAAAATTCTTAGAGACTCTTGGAAAACTAAGAATCAAGGACCAAGGCAGAGATTGGGGAAGGATAGGGGGGCTGGGTGACGGGGTAGAGGCTGTGAGCTAGGGGAGCAGGTTCAGGATGTGGTAATGAATGGGGCTGGGGGTCAGGGGGAGTGGCCCGTATCCCAGGAGAAACTCAGATGTTGTCCTGCCATCTACCAGAACAGAACGGAAGTGGGGGCTTAGCACCTATTGCTGCTGCAGCCCCACCCTCGCCTGCCTGGGTGTTCCCCGCTGCCCCCCACTCCACCCCCACCCCCATCTGGCAAGGTTAGAGAGGCAGCAGGGGACTGGTCGCTAAGCAACTGGAGTTTCCCAAGTAGAGAGTGATGCAGCAGGAGACTCAGGGGAGGGCACGCCATGGAAGATGGGCGGACCTGGGGGGCGGGGGCGGGGGGGAGAAGGGGGAGGAGGCAAACATTTTCCTGGATCAAAATTCTACCCAAGTCTCGGCAGTCCTCTGAGGGAACATGTGAGTCACCTACCCCACTCCTCTGAAACTGGAGAGAAAAACACAATGCGATGAGAAGGAAGGGGAAAGCTTGAAAGGTCAAGGGAACCAGACCTTCCTGGTCTCTGGACCTGCCCCCTACTCACTTCTTCCTTGAAGGTCCCTGTACACCTAGGCATGGTCCAGAGGTCTAACCACAATCCTCCCCCACGGCCCGCTGGAGCCCCTGGCCTTTCACCTAAGGAGAAACAACACCATGCCTGATACTGGGGGGCGAGATCTCAATTTCATTTATCAGATCCTATGTCTGGAATTTTATCTCCAAATTGGTGGTCACCTCCCACCCCAGCCACTCTCCTCCAGTCACCCCTTCCGAAGTCCTTTGCCTTCCTCTGAAGGAGCAAGAGATGCTAACTGATAATGAAGCACATCTTGGGACCCCTGGGACAGAGACGGGTCTCAGAGAAGGATGATCGTCTCATGCTGCAGCCAACAGCCTGCTCACCCCCTGCATCACCTCCCTCATCTGAATGTGGACAAGAAGGATTCATCCATCCCTGGGGTTTGAAGCCAAGGTGCTGGAAGGGGTGGCCAGGCAGGGCCTGGGCTGTCAATGTCAGGTCTGAGCCCTCCTCCCCCTCCCCCTTCTGGCCTCACGACTTCCTCCCCGTGACTCAGCCCTTCCCCCACCATCCCCAGGGTGCCCACACTCCTTCCCAGACCCCAACCAAGAACAGATGTGACCTTCCATCCCATCCCAGCTTCAGTCTGCGGTCCTGCTGGAGGCAACGTTGGGGAGATGGGATGGGTGAGTGCCCTGGCCGAGATCCTACAGCTGGGGCGGTCCAAGCCTCTGGGGTCCCTTTCCCTGCCTTCAGCCCCATCCTGAGTCAAGTCTGTCCCACATACCCATGCACGGTCACGCATCCCTCTCCCACCTTCACCAGTCTGCTCTCCACTCTTCACAAAACAGCAGCAAACCTGCCAGTACCCCTCCCACCCACACCCCCCCCCATATCCCTCAGGCCCCATCCCACCCTCTCAGACCATCAGTCTTATAGCTTTCAGAATCTTTATTGAACTTGATCAGGTCAGGAAGAGCCACGGTGAGGCACTGTGCCCTTTCTGTCAGGGAAGACCCCCTCCCAGCTGGCAGGGCCCCCACCCACATCCGAGGAGCCCTCACTTCTTCCGGGGCTGCTTATCAGGGAAGCCTTCAAAAAACTCGTTGCACATCATGGCAATGCAGGACAGGAAGACGCAGTACTCCTGGAAGTCCACCTCATTGTCCCTGTTGCTGTCCAGGTTGCTCATCAGCTTCTGGAAAGCAGCTTCATCCGTCCTTTTCTGCAGGGGGAAGAGGCTGCAGGTAGAAACTGGAAGCAGGAGGGGCAGGGTGGGGGCAGGGGGAGCAGAGCTGAGACTAGCTCCAGATGGGACCTCAGGAAGGCACAGGCAGGCTGTGGGGGCCGGGGGGAGCTTTGAACCTCCAGCCCTCAGGGCTAGGCGGGGGCGTGGAGGAGATCTGCCCTTCAGATGAGGAAGTCTGGGTACCTGGAAGCCCCTGGAAAAGGGGACTACAACATCGTCTGCCAAGGTCATTTTAAGAATCTGGTTAGAAGAGTTCCCGTCATGGCTCAGTGGTTAACCAATCCGACTAGGAACCATGAGGGTGCAGATTCGATCCCTGACTTTGCTCAGTGGGTTAAGGATCCAGCTTTGCCGTGACCTGTGGTATAGGTTTCAGACACGGCTTGGATCCCGCGTTGCTGAGGCTCTGGTGTAGGCTGGTGGCTATGGCTCCAATTCGACCCCTAGCCTGGGAACCTCCATATGCCGTGGGAGCAGCCCAAGAAATGGCAAAAAGACAAAAAGACCAAAAAAAAAAAAAAAAAAAAGACTCCAGTTAGACAGTGGTCATGAAAGCAATGCATAAATTGTACAAAGGTTGATACAGATGGTAACTGTGATTACGCTGGGGTGTGTCTGTAGGTATGTGTGTATCTTCACATTCACAAGCCAAAGAGAAACTCAAAAATGGTTTATAGGGGAGAGGGTCAAATTAGGAGTATGGCATTAACAAATATGTACTTTTATATATGAAACAGGAAAGGCAACAGGGATTTACTCTATAGCACAGGGAACTATATGCAATATCTTGTCATAACCTATAATGGAAAAGAATCTGAAAAAATATGCATGTATGTACAACTGAATTATTTTGCTGTATACCTGAAACTAACACAGCATTGAAAATCAACTACACATCAGTTTTAAAAAGAAGGTGGCAGAGTTCCCTCATGGCTCAACAGGTTAAGGATCCAGCCTTGTCACTGCTGTGGCTCTGGTTACAGCTGTGGCGCAGGTTCCATCCCTGGCCTGGGAACTTCTGCATGCTGCAGGTGCGGTCGGAGAAAGAAGGGAAGAAAGAAAGAAGGGAAGAAGGAAAGAAAGAAAGAAGGAAGGAAGGAAGGAAGGGAGGGAAAGAAAGAAAGAAACTTTGATAGAGTGTTTATTTTTAAAAATGGCTCATAGCTGGATTGATGGCAAGAGTCAGACTATCATGATTCATGGATCTCAGCTTTATACACGAACTACTTAGGGAAGTGACTTAGTATCTCTGAGCTTCAGCTTCCCTCCAGGTCCATTGTGCCTCTTTCGGCTGGGGGCCAGGAAGTGAACAGTGGGTGCTCACTAGGCAGCCAGAGCAAGCTCTCTGCCCCCACTTGCCCATGTCAGCCAGAGAGGCCCCGGTTGCTGATGCTCCTGAAGTCCTGAAGACCACCCCGCTCCGCCCCACTCAGCATCACTCACCCCCAGGAAGCTGGGCAGCTCCCGGGTCAGCAACTCCTTTAGCTCAGACTTGTTGAGCTTGAACTTGTCACCCTCCTTGCCTGAGTACTTGTGGAAGGTGGACACCATCACATCGAGGGCCTTCTCCAGGGGGTAGGCCATGGCAGCAGTCAGGATCTGGGGGCAGGATCACAGAGACATCCTTATCCCCCCCCCAACCCTGCCCCCAGCTATGTATTCAGAATGCCCCCACCTCCATCCCTCAGGGAGCCCTTGGAGAGACTCTGCTTCCACCCAAGAGGGAGCCCTGAAAGGTGGGGCTCGGCTCCTGGCGGGGTGGCTGTGCACACTTGGGAAGTTCGTGCTTGGGGCAGTGAACACCTGCGGGCCAGGATGGCAGGTTCCGGGTTGCAGGCAGCCCGTTTAACCAGAGCCTTTCTCCACCCCTCCTCCCTCGGGCCCTTCACTCCCAGGCTCAGCCCCCAGCAGCCCCACCCCGGCCCATTCTCTCTCTCACAGCGCTGGGTTGGGCGACACTGCTGGAGATCTGCCCAGGGGCCTGTAGCGGAAAAAACCAGCGGCCGGCACTGCATAGGGAGGGGCAGGATGAGGTGGCAGAGGCGCACGCGGATGCAGGGGAGGGATGGGGAGGCCACCCTCCCTTGAGCTGGGCTGCTGTGTGCAGGGCAGAAGCTCCCAGGACACAGGGAAACAAAAGCCTGCCATCGCCTACTGCCTTCACTGTGCTTCCCATGCCCGAGTGTGCATACACTGGCTTGTGCAACGCAGCAAACATGAGCCAATGTGCACACCCACCGGTCACAAGCATCCCAAAACCTACTACAGCCACCACACAGGCAAGCCCCAGCATCCCAGTACCGCTGCGACAGCTCCCATCAGCCACCTGCTCCTCGCTCTTACTTTTAATTTTTGCGTCTCTCTGGCATGCACGTGCATGTGCACACACACGCACGCACAAACACATACACACACCACCCAAGAGCCTTCCCATCAGAATCTCATATCCCGACCCACTTAGCACATCTGGTGCCCACCAGCCTCTGCTTCTCCTGCACCGAGCCTCAGCCTGACCCCCCTCGTGTGCCAGTCAGGCAACCACAACTCATCAGGCCGACCACAACTCACCAGGCCAAGAGAGAGGAAGCGCAGAGAGGGTTGGGGCGAGAGGAAGAGTGGGGAAGCCCAGCAGCCTGACCTATTTATACCCTGGCCGGGCCCTGCCCATGCAGGGGCTGGGGGAGAGCAGGAGACAGCCCTCCCTCCTATCGTGGTCAGATGCAGCCTGCCCCCTCCACCAGCCCAGCCTGGAAACCCAGCTTCCTGCCCAGGGCGGGCACGGGGAGGCGGGGGGACCATGGGAGAGCCCCAGTGGGCACAGGGAGGGGCCTCTGTGGGGTGGACACTTGAGTTTTAGGGAGCTGGAGGAAGGGGCAGTCAGTGCCTGGGGCCTGGGGTGCCGGTGGTCTCTGGGGAAGCCAGAACAGAGGAAAGGGGACTAGGGGTGGTGGGAAAGTGCCCTGGCATGTGGCTGCCCAACACGGGGAGGGGACCCCACGCTCAGTGCTGGGGACAGCTCAGACTGCCCTTCCACTCCCCAAAGGGCTCTCCACCCTCCTGAGTGAAGCCCAGGACAGGAGCTGGGGGTGTCTGGAAGGAAGAACAAGCCAACACCCAAAGGAGGTGCTGGGTCCCCCAACCGCACCCCACAGGCACTTCCCTGGAGAAAGATCTGGATGAGGTAGCAATGGAATGGGGAGGGGAGTCAGGTCCTTCCGGGGGCGGGGATGGACTGAAGGGACCAAGAGGGAGGCAGAGGGTGTCACGCACGGGAGGAGTTTAGAGTGGGGATGGGTGTCAGGAATGAAGAGTGCCCATTGGGCGGGGGGTGGGGTGGTGGGAGTTAGAGGTGATACGGCTCAAAATGGAGCGGGGGCAGAGGAGGGGGCAGGCAGGGATCAGGGAACCTCTCAAGGTAGGATGTGAACTCAGGGACTGAGGGCGCATCAGGAGTAGGGGGTTAAGTCCCTCAGGTGGCTGTGGCTTCAGGAACGGGGTCTGCCTGCAGGTCTCCCCTTCCCTCGCCAATGCAGGGCACCCCTCCCAGGCCAATAGGGTGCAACACCCTAGGCAGAGCTCAGACACCCTAATCCTATTAGTGCTGCCCGCTGGGCGCCCACAGCCCTGGGCAGGGAACAGATCCACCCCCCAACCCGCCTCCAGCCCCACCCTCCCCCCCAACATCCTGTCGAGAGAACTGGGTTCTGTCCTCCCCTCTTGCCCTCCCTGACACTCCAAGGGAGCTTCTTCTTCAAAGACCTGCCAGAGAGACCCCACCACCACCCCCCTCCCAGGGACATTGTCCGCCGCCCCCCTCCCCCCCGTGCCGACCCCTCCCCCTCCTGCTGGACGTGGAGACCATGTCTTTTCTGCGGGGTCTGAAACTGCCCCCAGCCTCCTGTGCTCCAGTGGGAAAGGCCAGAGAGGAACGAAGCCTCAGCAAGACTCTGGCCCCAGGCCCCAGCTGTCCCCTCAGAGGAACTGAACCAAGCCGATGATGCCAATTCTTTATTAGGAGCGAAATAGGCCCTTTTCCCGCTGTAGGTCTCCTTCCTGCACACACTCTGCTGGGACTTGATAGCCTCGGGGCAGACCCCTGGCCTGTGCCATCTCGGGCCACAGAGGGGAGGCAGCAACTGGCTGCTCTCCGGGTCACTAGCTGTGGTCCTGGGGAAGGTCCCTCAGGTCTCCTGGACTCAGGGGCCCTGGATGGAGGGGACGCGGGAGGTGGAGGGGAGAGCTGACAGGTGCAGGACGATCTCAGAGCAGAGATGGGGCGGGTCTCAGAGCAGACTCAGACCCCTGCCGGCCCTGTTACTGGGAGCAGGGGGGCTCCGGGGGGCAATCCTTGAAGTACTCGTGGCAGTAGGTGCAGAGGCAGGCGAGGGAGCGCACGTACTCCACGAAGTCCACCTCGCCATCCTTGTCGGAGTCCAGGACACTCATGAACTTATTGTAGTCACACTCCCGGAGCTCCGTCTGCGCAGGGCAGGGATGGGAAGCAGGTTGAGGGGAGGTTGAGTGAGCCATGCACACTCCCGGCTTCCCTCCCTCCCCTCCCTGGGGTCCCGGCCACCCCAACCCACAGCCCTCTGGAGCCAACCTCAGCCGACCTGTCCTGACCACTTGCCCGGGTCCATCCCCCTCCCACATCTTTCTCAGACCCTTCACTGAGCACCTGCTCTTTGCCACCGAGTGCCTGCCGTGTGTCAGGATTCTTCACAGAGCTCTCACTCAGCCCTCCCATCAGCCCTGCCCAATTGTCCTCCCACTTGACAGATGAGGATACTGAGGTTTCTGATGTGCCAGGCGCCGCCCCCCCCAGACCCCTCCCCAGAAGCTGGCTTTGCCAGCTGATGCTCAGAGCTGTCTCCAGGCCTCTCTTGGCAGAGTCTAAGCAGTGCCCTCCGTGGGGTGCCCACCCCAGGTGCTCACCGGGGTCCAGGTGGGCAGCTCCTTCTGCAGCAGCTCCTTGAGCTCCGCCTGGCAGAGCTTGTGCTTGTCCCCGCAGCGCCCCGAATATTCCTGGAAGGTGCACAGGACCGCAGCCAACCCCTGCTCCAGAGGACTGGCCATCCTCCCTGTCACAGAACAAGGGTGTGACTCACGGTAGAGGCCCAGTCAGCCCCCTGGGCTCACCTCTGCCCTTGGTGTGCCCCAGGGACTGCCCCCAAACCTGACTTAATCCCCTCTGGGCTTCCCGTCCAACACTCCCCCTCCTCTGAGCAGCCCTCCCTGACTGCACCAGACCCTCCTCGTTTATTGCCCAGCTTGCCCGCCTCCCATGTTCTGTTTCTGGACAGAGGCCTCATTTGCCCAAGGTCACTGCAAACCCTTCAGAGAGCGTGGGCCACCCCCAAAGTCACCCCCCCACACTGGGGGTCCCTGAGGACTCTGATTCTCATCACTTTTTCTCATCAAACACCCAGCAAAGGCTCGGTCCTGCTATGCATCACCCAGAAGACACAGTCCCCCTAGCCCTAGAAGTTTCCTCTCCTTCAGGACCCCAGAGCTCCTTGGAGACCCTGGCCCCCTGCTGTGCTCCCCTCCGCAGGCCCCTGGCAAAGCTGAGCTCTCTCAGGGACAGTCAGTTCTCAGAGGAATCCCTGCCCCCACCTCACTACCACCCTCCTCACCAGCCCTCCTGCCTTGAACCCAGGGAAGCTGCTTCTAAAGGGAAACCTGGAATCCTCTCTGCCTCTGACTAGCTGTGTAGCCCTGGGTGAGCCACTGAGCCTGTCTGGGTCTCAGGTGCCTTATCTGTAAAATGGGGTTAATCCCACCTCACAGGCCTCATCAGGGACCTGAACCACATGCTCTCTGGAGAGAGTGAGCTCAGGTATGTGCCAATCTGCGACCTGCCCCTCCCGAGGCCATACCCCGACCCTGGGGGCCTAGAGACGGAAGGCTCTGCAGAAGGGACCCCTCCCTGGAACTGCCCACACCCTCCACTGCATGGGGCCCTCCTACCGCCCTTCTGGGAGCTGCCTCCCGCCTGGGGAAGCCCTGAGGAAGACATGTGTTGTCGCCATGTGAGTGCAGTGACTCACTCCTGGTTCCCCCAGAGGACAGGAGTCCTGCAGCACAAGGCGGCCTGGGCCAGAGCCCTCGGCCCTAATGATTCGCCCTTTGCTGGGCCCCGTGGAGCACATGGCCAGAATGCTGGTGGTTGGGGGTGGAGCAGGGGGCTAAGTGTTGTCTGGGGTCTAAATCTTTGTGACAGCCCAGAATTGGGGCGAAGTCTGGGTTCCCAGAAGAGGAAAAGGCCAGGATCCCGGGGGAAGAGGAGCCCTTGGAGAGGCCAAGCTGCCATTCTGGGTTCCTGCCAGCCTGCCTGGCGCCAGCGCTGATGCTTTTTCAGAAGCTCGGTGCCTGGAGACTGGAGGGCGTCTTCTCTTCCCCACGGCCCTGGCCCATCCCAACCCACCGGGGGGAACGAAGGGAGTGGGTGAGGGGGATGCTCACGGAGGGAACAGCAGCGCTTTAAGCCCATCACCCCCACCCCTCCGCCAGACCTCAGCTCTGTCCACCCCTTAAATCCACGCTCCCCAGCAGCCCCTCACTGTACCAGGGAACCCCTGCGTCCATCCCCTCTGCCTTCCATCACCTCATCAGCTCCAGACATGGTCATCCCTCTGCCCCCAAGCCCAGACCTGGGGCCAGGAGAGTCCCTGAGCTGCCCGACATCCAACCCAGGGCAGGACCCAAGCAGCTGGCACTCACCACTGCTGTTGGGTTTCAGTTGGAGGAGCCTAGAGACGGGCCATCCCTATTTGTACCCTCCCCAGGGAGGAAGGGAGCAATTATGGGGGAGCCCAAGTAGGTCAAGCACTAGATGGCCCGGGGCTCCCCCACCTCCTTCCCTGGTAACCCCTATTACAGGCCCCATCCACCCACCTAGCCGGGCACACATCAAAGGCCCCGTCCGGGCTGCAGGCACCACCACCTCTTCATTTTCCCTCTGCCCTCCCCCAGCGTCGGGCACCGGGCACAGCCTGCCGCCCATCCTCCAGCACGGTCGGGGTGACTGGTCCACCGCAGCCAGCCCCCAGAAGATGCACCCCAGAAGACAAAGTAGAGCCACACTTTAGCCTCATCCCCAGAGTATCCTTGTGCTAGAGGGGATCTTGGTGAAACTCTGGTTAAGCCCCCTCCTCTGGTGATGCTAAAAACACTGAGGCCATGAGACACCCCACCCCGCCTAATCTCCAGATGGATGGTCCTTGGACGATTTGGGCTGAGAACCGCTCGCTTGAAAGGGGCTTGTCAGCAGGACATCTGAGGCCCAGGAGGAAGGTGTGCTGCCCCAGAGGCGCTTCTGGAAGTCTAGGCTGCATTCTCTTTTTTTTTTCTTTTTTTTCTTTTTAGGGCCGGACTCTCGGCATATGGAGCTTCCCAGGCTAAGGGTGCAATCGGAACTATAGCTGCCAGCCTACGCCACAGCCACAGCAATGCCAGATCTGAGCCACATCTGTGACCTACACTGCAGCTCATAGCAATGCCAGATCCTTAACCCACTGAGCAAGGCCAGGGATCAAACCTGCAACCTCATAGCTCCTAGTCAGATTCTTTTCTGCTGTGCCACGACGGGAATTCCTAGGCAATGTGCTCTTGGTGCCCACCCCCACCCCCACCAAGCACAGGCTCACACCAGGGCCTAGGGCAGCCTGTAGCTGGAGCTCCTAAGGCCTGCTTCCTGTCCTGCCAGCTCCATTCAGCACCAAGTTCATGTTCCTTGCACCCCCATGGGGGGGTAGATTTCCTTTGGCTTTTGGGCCTAAGCATGTAAACTTTTGGGGCCCAGCAGTCTGGGGGACGTCCCCCTATTCTCGGCTCCTCAAGTGAGCCCTTCCTCACTCCCCACCCTGTCAAAGCCAAAGGTCATTCTGACTCCATTTGGCCGATGCCCTCAGGACCTGAGCCCCCACCCAGCCCGAGTCTGCTTTCACTTAGATTTTGATCTCCTCATTCCTTACCGCCTTGTAAATGCTCCAGTGCTTTGCAAAAGATATTTTTATTCTCTTCAGCATTTTTTGTTGTTTTCAGCTGGCACCAGCACAGATCACCATAGTATCAGAAATGGAAATCCCAGGAGTTCAGTTCCCATCACGGCTCAGTGATAACCAACCCGACTAGTATCCATGAAGATGTGGGTTCGATCCCTGGCCCCACTCAGTGGGTTAAGGGTCTGGTGCTGCTGTGGCTGTGGTGTAGGCCAGCAGCTGTAGCTCCAATTCAAACCCTAGCCAAGAACTTCCATGTGCCACAGGTACAGCCCTAAAAAGAAAAAAGAGGAGTTCCCCTGGTGGTGTGGGGAAACAAATCCGACTAGGAACCATGAATTGTGAGTTCCATCCCTAGCCTCGCTCAGTGGGTTAAGGATCCAGCGGTGCCGTGAGCTGTGGTGTAGGTCAATGATGCAGCTGGGATCCTGAATTGCCTTGGTGGTAGTGTAGGCCAGCAGCCATAGCTCCGATTAGGCCCCTAGCCTGGGAACTTCCATATGTCGCAGGTGTGGCCCTAAAAAGACAAAAGAAAGAAAGAGAGAGAGAGGAAGGAAGGAAGGAAGGAAGGAAGGAAGGAAGGAAGGAAGGGAAAGAAAGAGAGAGAAATGGAAATCACTTCATAGCGCTTCTCTGGGTCTGCCCTCCTCCCTGTGTCAGACCCCTCCCCATTTTCCAGAAAGAGAACTCAAGGCCCAGAAGAGAGGGCAGGGGAGTCAACACCCAGGCCTCTGAAGAAGCCCTCGTGCTCATGGGGCAGCCAGAGAGCTCATGACCCCTTGGCCTCACCCCAGGGCCCCAGCCTATGCCATCAGCTACCTGAGGCCTCAGCCCTTGGGTGAAGGCCATGAGCAGTGGGGAGGGCAGGGAAGGGACAGCTGTGATTAACCCTGTTTTATAGGCAAGGAATTATGGGGAGCAGGGGACAGAAGCAGGAGCCCGAGTGGACCAGCAATTAATTCAGTTCTAGGTCAAGCACGTATTCCCACCCGTGACCTCCCAGCTCCGCCACCAGCCGCCTCCCTTAAGCAGATCACCTGACCTCTCCGGGCCTCATATTCCTCATCTGTCCATGAACGAGGACAAAAATGGTCACCACTTCACAGGATGGTTGTGAGGCTTAAGTGAGGTCACATACACTAAGCTCAGAGATAAATAGTGCCAGCACACCATCAGAGCATAAAGCTTAAGTGAGAGGTAGGTAACTTGCCCAAGTCACACAACTAATTAATAGCGGGGTAAGAGCCATTCATTATTTTTTTTGTCTTTTTGTCTTTTCTAGGGCCGCACTCGTGGCATACAGAGGTTCCCAGGCTAGGGGTCAAATCGGAGCTGTAGCCACCAGCCTATGACAGAGCCACAGCTGCGTCAGCTCCAAACCACATCTTCGACCTACACCACAGCTCACGGCAATGCCGTATCCTTAACCCACTGAGCGGGGCTAGGGATCGAACTCACAACGTCATGGTTCCTAGTCGGATTCGTTAACCACTGCGCCACAACAGGAACTCCGAGCCTTTTGTTACTTATGTAACTATTTAGAGGCAGCTTCCTACAGCCAAGAACAAAATAAAGCACAAGCTCTGCAGAGATGACCATCTAATGGAGGCGACAGACAGTAATGCGTGTTTGATAGGCTTGTGACATAAATGCCAGGAAGGACACTAAAGCAGGGCTGAGGGGGAGAATGGTGGTGGGGGTGGGTCTGGGCGCTTTATATGGTGGTCAGAGAAGAGCTGGGCAGCCTGGCTCTGAGCCGGGTCCTGATGCCCCGGGCTTTCCTGTTCCTCGGCCTGGCCTGGCCTGGCTGCCCCTCCCCAGGATGCCTCACCTTGGTTTGCTCACTGGGAGGGGCTCAGACTGAGGGGGGCAGGAGCCCGCCCCTGGAAGTGACAGCAGAGGGATGAGTGGACAGACGGGGAGGTCTGCGTGCAGGCACTTTGGGGCTGGGGGACTATGATGGAAAGAACCCTTTGCTGGACCCTCACTACAAGCTCCGCCACCTCTTGCCTCCTGTCCTTTATCTTCTTGGCATGTCCTTTATCTTCTTGGCAACTTAAATTCCTTGCCTCCCGGAGTTCCCATCATGGCGCAGCAGAAACGAATCCGACTAGGAACGATGAGGTTGTGGGTTCGATCCCTGGCCTTGCTCAGTGGGTTAAGGATCTGGCGTTGCCATGAGCTGTGGCATAGGTCGCACACGTGGCTCTAATATGGCGTTGCTGTGGCTCTAGTGTAGGCCAGCAGCAACAGCTCTGATTAGACCCCTAGCCTGGGAACCTCCATATGCCATGGGAACAGCCCTAGAAAAGGCAAAAAACATACAAAAAAAAAAAAAAAAAAAAAAGATGAAGTGTCCTAGAGTGCCTGGACACTCATGTGCTTGAGCCAAAAGGACCTGGGCCCGAGGGAGGGGGTGGCCACACTCCCTATCTCACAGCCCCATGGAGGTCCATGAACCCTGTCAAACTGAGGGTCATCTCCTTTCTCCTCATCTGAGCCCAGTGTTGGAAGGAGTATCTGGTTACCGGGGGCTGGAGTCCCGGAGGGCTTCGCTACAGTTAGGGGCTGCGGGGGAATCTTCTCGGGATCAAGGAGAGCCTGTGGGGCTCAGACTCACTCTCTGTTTTGACTGCCAGGTCAATGCCTGATTATGCCCATTTCCCAGGTGGGAGCACTGAGTTGGTGGGGAGAACAAGTGACCTAAAGATAGGAGCATGCGAAGCCCTGCTTTAGTTGTTGCCCAGCCTCCGAATCCACTTTTGCCTTGGGTTTCTCTTTTCTTCTCGGGTCAACAGCTGCCAGGGATGGACCCAAAACAGCAAAGGCTGAAGTGACAGTAGGACCCAGTGGGAGGTGAGATGTGTATCTATGAGGCACTCCTCACAGCTGCAATTCCAGCAGGAAGTGAGAATCTGGTCCTTTGCACAGTGACGCTTTCTGGACCGTCCCTGCTCCACCCTGGCTTCTGCCTCAGCTGGGCGGTTTGCAAGGAGTGCAAGGTTTGCAGGATGAGGGGTGATTGTTGAGACCAGCTAGGAAAGTCACATGTTTGTTAGTTTGTCAAATACAAAATGAAATTAACCTTAACGCGTACCTAGCCGAGGCAGCCAGCCAAGGCCGGTCTCCACCAGCCAAAACCACCCTACACAGGAACTGAGCCCCAGAAGCCAGGATCCACTCTGAGCACTCAGACTGAGGTAACGCAATCACCACCAAGTAGACCCACTTCCCTGTGGATTCAGGATCGGGAGACCAAGAGTGTCTAGACTCTGCCCACCCAGGCCCCCTTCAACTCACACAAAGCCCAAGGCCTGGGAGGAAGGAGGGGAAGGCCCAGGCTGCCACTCTCATGTCCCAGAGGGGGGAGGCCCTGGGTCGAGTCCCCACACTCTCCTTACATAACCTTTCCCAGCCTCTGTGTCCTCCCTTAGGAAATGCAGAAACTAAGAACACATCCCGCATCTGCATGCTATCAGGATTCAGCAGGATGATACTCCGAGAGGCCCAGCAGAGTGCCTGACCAGAGGGGCGCTCCCTGAATGACAGGTGCTGCTTCCTCTCAGTTCCCTCATCTGTAAAAAGGGCCTAAGGATAGCTTTTTGCCGGGGGTGACCATGAGGCTGAAGTGACAGTGTGTCTGAAAGGAGCTTTGGGAACTGCTGCAAAAATGCCAATTACCATGATCAGGAGTCCCTGACCTATATTCACTGGCTGCCTTTCCTATAGGGTATTAGGAGAGTGGGCTTCTCTCTTTCCATTGCCAGGGGCCTGCCCAGCCTTGGCTCCAGCAAGAAAGCAATTCAGGAAAATATTGCCTGTTGCTTGTCCACTATCCATCCCCTCTTTCCTTATTATTAAAATCTTTTCTTTTCTTTTCTTGTAAAGTGTCAACATCCCCCGCTGAAAACACTCCGGTCGCAGGTAGGACTAACCATATTACAGAGTTAAGGTCAAAGAGATATAAGTAGAAATCCCTGGAGACAGGCCGTTTGCATAATAAAAAGGCAAAAGGCCAAATCTCTTGAGGGAAAGGTTTTTTGTACCTCACCCTTCCTGTGTCTTCCAGCCTGGAATATAGACAGTGAGATAAGGAGGTACAGCAGTCATCTTGTGATCATGAGTCAACACATATGAGGAGGCAACCGTATGTGCAATAGAGTATAGAGCAAAAAATGAAAAGACTGGGTGTCCTAAGATATCTCTGGGCCCGTGAACCAACACTGAACTGCCTGCTTCAGATATCTTTTTACATAAGACAATTAAAGCCACTATTATTAGTCAGGTGATCTATAATTCAAAGCTTAATAAATTCTTAACTGGAAGAGGTTTTTTTTTTTTGGTTTTTTGGTTTGTTTGTTTGGTTGGTTGGTTTTGCTTTTTAGGGATACACCCACAGCATATGGAAGTTCCCAGGCTAGGGATCAAATTGGAGCTGCAGCTGCCGGCCTACACCACAGCCACAGCAATACAGGATTGAAGTGGAGCCACATCTGCAACCTACACCACAACTCATGGCAATGCCGGATCTTTAACCCACGGAGTGAGGCCAGGGATCAAACCCAGATCCTCATGGATACTAGTCAGGTTCGTTAACCACTGAGCCACAACGGGAATTCCCGAGAATTTTTGAAGTAGAGTCTGCAAACAAAAGAGTCTAAAACATGGACTTGGCTAAGTGGCGGAGGGAAGACAGCAAGATATGAGGACCCAATATGTGCAGCTGAAAAGTTAGGGACCTTTGCTATGAAATGACAAAATGTTTGGTCCAACTGTCCCCTGATATATCTTGGAAGGCAAACCAGGCAGAAATCTCAGTGTAGTGATGGAAGTGGTAGGAAAAGCTTAGAAACTTAGCATGAGTTGGCTCCTTGAATCCTTCATCAAAGACCTGCAAGAGAAAGAGGCTGCTATTACAAAAACCTAAGGCAGGTATCATTGGCTTTGGGACAAGGCAATGGGCGAAAGCTAGCAGGACTTCAAGGGGATTACCAGGAATAATGTGAAGGGCAGTGAGGAAATGGCCACTAGAAACTGAAGAAAAGGCAACCCCTATGATGCAGTGGTGGAATGTCTGGAAACACTATTATCCATGGTAACTTGGAAAACAGAAAGCTTACTTAAGGAACTCAGGGATGCGCTAAGGAGATTTTTGGACAGAATATTGAAAGTGCCAATTGGCTGCTTCTGCATGTCTATGATAAAAACATGAGAAGAAAAGACATGCACTAAAGAAGGAACTCTTCAGTGTTTTCGTTTGTCTGTTTGTTTTGGCAGCCCCCATGGCATACAAAATTCCCAGGCCAGGGATGGATTGAACCTGAGCTACAGCAGCTACAATGCCAGATCCTTAACCTCTAGGCCTCCAGGGAACTCTGGAACTCTTCGGGAAGAATTTAGAGGAACTATAGATGACCCAAGATAGTCTTTCTGGGTGGCAAATGGCTCTCACAATAAGAAATGGTCTCAGGGCAAAGATCAAATCCAAGCCCCTGCCTTTATCTTGTCCTGAGGCCTTTTTATTAAAGGGCCTCAGAATAAAGTCAAAGATGAGCCCCTTCATGGAGACCTCAAAATTTAAAGGCAAGTCTCAGATCTCAGATAAACAACATGTCTTTTAATAATTTTAGCAGTGTGCCTCTCAATCCTTTCAGACAAGAGAGCCTTAAAAAGAATCATAAGGCCATTTTCTCACAGCTCCCTGACTCTAAGGTGGAGGGGGCCAATCCCAAAGAGATGTGTAAATGTGGTTTTTATCTAATGAAGTGAATGATCAGTTGATACACAGGAAACCCACAACATTTTTAAGGGAATTATATCATCATGGACTGAAAGGGCTAGAGACAGCTCAAAACAAAAAGAAGCTTAGGTCTTTAACTTCCAGTGGGGAAGACTTCCACAATGAGAGTCAGGACCCAGAAGAGCGTGGGATCTAGGTGGCCCTCTGTTTCCAGCATGTCAACTGAGCCAACCAGGTGACAAGGCATCACTGAGCCATTCATATATTGTCAACATGCAAAAAAAGTTTATTGAATATAAAACTAAAAAAGATAGAGAGTCCTCCTGGGCCCAAGAGACCCACACAGGGAGCCAAGCACTCTGCCTCAGGGCCGCTGTGGGGAGCCCTGGAAGAAGTCATTGCACATGATAGTGATGAGGGCCAGGAAAACGGCATACTCCTGGAAGTCCACCTGCTGATCGCTGTTCTCATCCAGATCACCCATTAGCTTCTTCAGGCCTTCCTCATCTACCTTCTCCTGAAAGCGAGAGAAAGTGGGTCATCATCAGGCTGCTCTCCCTCCCTGCTGGGCATCCAGCTCAACAGTGGGCAGGGAGACCCTGGGAGCCCCTAGGAGGCCCCGGGAGTGAGAACAGAGAGCAGTGCATTGGTGGGACTCTCCAGTTCTCCCTATTGCGAGTGGGGAGCACTCCGGGCACTCCCTAAGCACGGGATCAGCTCTGCTCCCCACAGAAGCCCAACAAGTAATGGGCACTGCCCCCATTTTACTCATGAAGAAACTAAAGCTTTCAGAAGCCACCCCCCCGCCCCATATCACTGGAAGAGTGAATTCAAAAAGGGCAAACTCACATTCATACCAGCCAAAGAGAAGCCAAATTAGAAAAGTGTGACCAAAAACATTTTTTTTTTGGTTTTGTTTGTTTGTTTGTTTTGTTTGTTTGTTTTTGCCATTTCTTGGGCCACTCCTGCAGCATATGGAGGTTCCCAGGCTAGGGGTCGAATCGGAGCTGTAGCTGCTGGCCTACACCAGAGCCACAGCAACGCAGGATCCGAACCACGTCTGCGACCTACACCACAGCTCACGGCAATGCCGGATCCTTAACCCACTGAGCAAGGCCAGGGATCGAACCCTCAACCTCATGGTTCTTAGTCGGATTCGTTAACCACTGAGCCACGACGGGAACTCCCAAAAACATTTTTTAAAGAAAGAACATGTCTCATGCATTCAAAGCCTGAGACCTGACCTTCAGGGAAGTCGGAAAAGGGAGGACAAGGGGAGAATTGAGAGTTGACTGTATTCCTCTGCAAAATCCCTATATACCTTCTTTTTCTTTTCTTCTTTTTTCTTTTTTTCTTTTTTAGGGCCGCACCTGCGGCATATGGAAGTTCCCAGGCTAGGGATCGAATCAGAGCTATAGCTGCCGGCCTACACCACAGCCACAGCAACACAGGATCCAAGCCGTGTCTGCTACCCTACACGGCAGCTCACACAACACTGGATTCTTAACCCACTGAGCGAGGTCAGTGATTGAACCCACATCTTCAGGGATACTAGTCAGGTTCATTACTGCTGAGTCACAAATGGGAAGTCCCTTATATTATACACCTTCTTAATTTGGCATGTAAATATAGAAAATGAGAGAGAGAGAGAGAGGGAGAGGGAAAGGGAAAGGGAAGATCACACTGTGTGACCTTGAGCCAGTCACTTCCCCTCTCTGGGCTCTGACAGCACCTCCATTGTCTGGCAAGTTGCAGGGTACACCAATGATAAAGCACCCACACATGGGTCTCCCTCTCACTCCAGGGAGGCCATGAAGGGCTTGACCCCACCCTGGGGTCCGCATCAGCAGGCCCTCCCCAAGAAAGGGAGAAGAGATTCAACCTGTGCCCCCCAGGCACCCGCCAGGACCCTCCCCAGCCCAGGCGGGCCCCACTCACCCCTACAAAGCTGGGCAGCTCCTTGTGGAGAAGTTCCTTCATCTCCCCCTTACTCAGCTTAAATTTGTCACCTTCTTGGCCCGAGTACTTGTGGAAGGTGGCAACCATCACAGCCAGCGCCTGCTCCAGGGGACTGGACATCTTGGATCTGGGCTGCAGGGGTGACAGGTGATGGAGGTGTCTCAGTCCAGGCTGAAGGACCCAATTCCGTCCTTGGGCCCCAAACCGCCTTGCCAAGCCTCTCTGAATGGGCAGGGAGAGCCATGTCTCCCCCTCAGCCTATGGCTCCCAGGGCAGAGGCCAGACCCCCACCTCACCCTGGGGGCAGATGCTAGAGCTTCCCCTGTGTTTGCAAGGGCCTCATGTCTCCTCCATCACACTTGGGGCCCACCCCTGAGGACAGGGCCCCCCCACCCTTTGAATGTCTGTGGAAAGGACATGACAAAATGTGGCCAGAGTCCCACCTGGGATCTACTCTGTGCAGCTCTGTGCCAGCCAGTGGCTCTGTGCCAGCACTGGGGAGACGGGCAGCTCCATGTCCAGTCAGTGGGGCACCCTGGGCTCTGACAGTAGCCAGGCCTACGCCTAGGGGTCCGAGGTTCCCTGAGGAGTCAGTTCCTCCCTCAGCCAGAGGGTGTCACTCTCCCATCTAACTGGAAGCTCCCTGGGGAAGGTCTGTTTCTTCCCTCAGACGAGGGCCTCTCAAGGGTAGGATAGAGCATGTGTCTCCCCTCATACTGGAGGCCCCTGAGCCAGGGGCACTGACTCTGTGCAGACAGGGCATGGGTCGGGTGGAGGCAACCGAACACCCGCCTCAGCCTCCTCCACCAGGAAGGCGGACTGGATTTAAAGACATGAAAAGCCCAGCACCCTAGGTTCAGGGTGGAATCTGGGACCAAGGATAGGCTGGGGATGTCAGCTTTTCCAAAGCCCTGCCTCTGGACAATGCCCAGACCAACCCGGGAGTGTTAGGCGGGTCCCAGGTTGCAGCCAGAGGCCCTGGGCTCAGGGAGAGCCCCAGGCCACCCTGCCAGCCCTGCCTTGGGAGTTGGGAGAAGACAGGAAGCCCAGGCCAGAGCTCCTCAGGGCAAGGACCCAGGAGGGCCCATGCGCTTGAGATCCCTGGTTCTCGTTCCTGAGTCCTGCTTGCAATCCAGGACTGTGCAAAACACAGACAAAAACAACAGGATTCTTATTAAAGCATCCCGACCCCCCCACACACACACTTCATACTCCTGGGCCTAGACCCCCAAGAAGGTGCCTCTAGATGGCCCCCCAGACTGAGAGACCCAGGAGAGAGCCTCAGAATAACCCCTAAACTGAGACCTCACAGAGGAACCTGGAAACAGCCTCAATCGGAGGAGGTCCCCGCAAATGCGGAGAACCACAGAGGCCCCAGGTCCCGTCCAGAGGAGACAAAGATCAGGACACGGGGACAAAGACAGAGGCCCACGTGGGTCCTCCTCACCCAGCCCCCAGCAGGACAGAGATACTCACCAGACCTGACGGCAGAGACAGGCTTGGGAAGGAAAGTGAAGGGCCTGGTGCCCAGCGTGCAGATTTATATGCCAGCCCCACTGGCCCCCAACTTGGCCCTTTAAGGAAACCAAACCTGCCCTAACATGATTGCGCCAAAGCCTGGCATCCTGCCACCCCCACCCACTCCTTCCCAGCCCCCTCCCTCCCTGACACAGCCAGCTCCCCTCCCGCCTCTCACCAGGCCAAGGGCAGCTCCCTCCCCCTACCCCACCCAGGGCCACGAAAGGGAGCTGGAGGTGTCCTGAGGAAGAGGTAGCCTGGGCGCAGGCCAAGGGGAGGCAGCCTCGTTCCCGGCATCTGGAGACAGACTACGCAGGCCTCGTTCCCGTGACGCATCCCTGAGAGTCACGGCTCATTCATGTATCAGAGCTGCAGGTGCACATGGGACTTCACAGGTGTGTGTGCGTGTGTGTTTGCTGGGAGTCAGAAGGTGACATCAGAAAGAAGAGAGCAGGGGCAACCTCAGAGAATGAAGGAAACAAAGTTACATGTATTTATTTATTTATTTGTTTTGCCCTCGCATGTAGAGGCCCCAGGCCAGGGATCGAACCTACACCACAGCAATGACCAGAGCCACATCAGTGAGAAGGCTGGATCCTTAACCCACAGAGCCACCCAGGAACTCCTAGAGTTACTTTTAATAGCTGGCACAAGAATACCTTTGAATGACACAACAAGGAAAGCAGGTGTGCTTAGAAAATACCTGGAAAGGCCCCCCCTTGGGGTAGGAAGGGGTCTGGAAGGAGAGAGGGAGGCGGTGAGAGGTGGCCATGGCCCCGTCGCCGTCAGCTGGGCTGAGCACAGTCTGGGTGTGAGGGGAAGCCCCAGGAGGGTTGAAGGGAGAGGAGGAAACTCGGGCCTCCTCCAGCCTGGGAGGTAGGCACGTGAGGAGGGACCAAACTGCTTCCCAAGCCAGGAGACCAGGCCTGGGGTGAGGCCACTGCCACAGCCTCCCCACCCACTCCAACGGCCCCCTTTCCATACTCAGAGAGAGGCAAACACTGCAGCCTTTCAGCCCCAGCCCGGGGGAAGGGCTTTCAGGGCCGGGTAGGCTTCCAGCTACCCCTTCCCAGGCCCGGCTGGCCTGCCGCCCCATCCAGTCCGGGCACCGCCCTTCCTGTGGGCCCAGCTCCCCTCCCCCTCCAGATGGCCACCAGCCCCTTTCCCCTCCCCCAGCGCCCCTAGTCCTAGGTGACTCACTCGTGGTTCCAGGCCCAGATGCCCAGGCAGTGACTCAGCGGCACCGCCCTCCTCCCCCAGGGCAGCCGCAGTCCCAGGGCAGCCAGCCGAAGCCCCAACCCAGCTTGGGAGGGGAGGGCACCGCACGGAGACCCTTCTGCACATATTTTCAGCTCTACCCTAATAATCTTTATGTCTCCTTTCATCTCCACAACAGGCTACAGAATAGGTTCACTGTGGATTCCTGTTTCCTTGAAACCTGTGATTCTTAAATATGAATGTACCAAAGGAGAGGAGTGTCGGTCATGATGTCACAGCGAAGCTCAGACTGAGAACCCACAGACCATCAGACATGACGCCGGGCTGCGCTCCTACTGCGGGGGGTCACCATGGGACTTGGGGACAGCCTGAGCAGCAAAGATCAACTCAGGCCTTGGGACCCCCAGCTCCCTCTCCTACACCTCTGCAAAGCCACCCAGTGTCCCTCCTCCCCAAGGCACTTGGACCCCTCGTGCTAGGCTCCTCCCCATCAAAACCTATAGCTTGGAATTGCTCACACTGAGTGTGGGGACCAATGGGGCGCAACACCTTGCTTTTCACAGCACTTCTTCATTCTTTTTTGTTTTTTGTTTTTTGTCTTTTGAGGGCCAAACCCACAGCAAATGTGGAGGTTCCCAGGCTAGGGGTCGAATTGGAGCTGTAGCCACCAGCCTACACCAGAGCCACAGCAACGCCAGATCTGAGCCACCTCTGCGACTGATACCACAGTTCACAGCAACGCCAGATCCTTAACCCACTGAGCGAGGCCAGGGATCGAACCCGCAACCTAATGATTCCTAGTTGAATTCATTAACCACAGCACCATGACAGGAACTCCATTTCTTCCATTTTAACTGAGGACTTTGGCAGATGCTGCCTCTGCTCCGAAACTGCAGTGGCAGCGTCTCCATGGCAGATGCTGGCACCCACCTGCATTCCAACCCCTTGTACATCCCCCAACTGCCTGCTCACTGTGCCTGAGCACGTGGGGTACGGCCAAGAGTCTGCTTATATTCACCCCGCTGCTCAGAACCTGCCCTCTCACCACACCCCTTCCTGCTGAAATCCTACCTAGGCTTCCAAGATCAAATTCCCTGGACTTCAGGAGCTTTCCCCAAGCCCAATCAGATTCTGTTGCTACCTGCTCTGTCCTTTTGTCCTGTGTGCTCAGAGCATTCATTGAATCATTGAATCACGCGGTGTGCTTGTCTTCTCTCGCCCTCACTCCCACACACTGAGCTCACAGGGCAGGGACTGCATGAGCGAAGGGCCTTACCCATACCAGGTGTCAACCAGAGTTTACGGGCACCGAATGGGGGGTGGGCAGGGCCAGGGGTGGTGTCTCAGAGCCAAGGGGCCTTCCTATCTCCCCAAATCACATCACTGATTATGCTACCCCATCATAACTTCTCCCCTGAGTCCCAGGAGTGGAACTGAGACATTGAGTAGGAAAACAGAGCTTCAAAGAGCTGCAAATCCCAGAGGAGTGACTGAAGGAAGCCTCTCACTGGGGGGAACCAGGGAGCAAAGGAGCTGACTCGGAAACTCCCCAGCGGGCAGAGATGGAGACAGGTGGCAGACGGAGGAAGAAACCCAGAGGCAGTCAGACGGAAACTGGGAGAAAAGGTCAGGGAAAAACAGAGTCACGGAAACAAAGGGACCATGTGGGGAAAAGGGAATAAATTGAGAGAGATGAGAAACAGAGCGTGCCACTGATGGCTAGGGCACCTGTCCCTAAATAGGACTGAGGACAGGACCCTACCCATCAAGAGCCGTATTTCCGAGACTGATGAAACTCACAATAATTTGCCACTCATTTGCTGTGTGATCTAAGCAACTTCCATCCCCTCGGCAGCACAGGAGGATTGACCCCTAGAGCCAAAACCTGCTCTGCATTCTCCACTTCTCCTTGAAGGCAGAGAAGCCAGGACACAAAGCAGGCAGTGGGCACATCCTGGCAGTGACTGTGCCCATGCCCGGCCTGGGAAGCTGGGTCTCCTCTTTCCATCCCCTTGCCGGCTCCAGGTGCCAGGGGTTCCCAGGTGCCAGGGGATCTGATCCCTGGCCCAGGAACTCCATATGCCGCAGCGGCTTCTGGGTCTTGTCCGGCTTGTTTGTGCCCCCTGGTGGTGGAGATGAGTCATTGCAAGCCAGTCTCTCTCTGCTCCCCTTTCCCTCCCTCCCAAGCGGGTCCTCCAGACCTGGCCCTGCCCTGCTCCTGACTCAAGTAGGAGGCAGTGCTGATTCATCTCCAACAAACCTTCCCACGCCCACACTTCTCACACCTGCCCAACATACAAGATCTTTCCCGGACCGTCTCTGCCCAGGTGGACCTCGGAGATGAAAGACAGATGCCAGTAAACTGTTTAAAAGCCGTAGGGAGGGGACAGGAGCGAACTCTGGGCAGAAGTGAGGGGCTGAACACTGCGGAGCTCTGCCAATCTGCTCAGCGTACCTGAGGCAGTGCCACAGAAAGAGAAACGGTCTTGGAGTTCCCCCTGTGGTGCAACGGGATCTGTGGTGCCTTGGGAGCAATGGGACACAGGTTCGATGCCCAGCCCAGCACAGTGAGTTAAGAATCGGCTTTCCAAAGCTTCGGCGTAGGTCACAGCTGTGGCTCGGATCTGATCCCTGGCCCAGGAACTCCATATGCCGCAGAGCGACCAAAAAAAGAAAGAAAGAGAGAGAGAAGAGAGAAAGAGAAAAGGCCTCACTTTAGGGCCCAGGTTTAGCCCTGACTTTGCCCTGACTCACCATGCAACCTTGGGAGAGTGCACCAACCTCTGAGCTTAAATTTTTTTCACTATAAAGATCCCTTTTATCATTCCTCTGTCCCCCAAAATATGGCCTGAGATATTTTCTCTCAACAAACTGCATTAAATAATTAACCTGACTATCCCCTGAGAGCACACTCAGCATGAAGAGAATTTGTGTTATCACACTGGGTTTGGATCATTCTACATCTGCCATGTGTGATGCATTTGTCATTCCCTTTGTGAAAGGGTGCAGACTGACATTACAGAGCACCTACTGTGTGCTAGGCGATGTCCGTGTATCATCCCATCTAACTTACACAACAATCCCAGGAAACTGGTACAATCTTACCCCACTGGACAGGAGGAAATTGAGACTCAGGGAAGTTTTCCCAAGTTCACACAATTAATTTCATTGTCAATTTTGTGATCTTAAAAAAAAAATCTCTGGGTGTTCCCTTCCTGGTTCAGCGGTTAACAAACCTGACTAGGATTCATGAGGATGCAGATTCAATTCCTGGCCTCGCTTAGTGGGTTAAGGACCTGATGTTGCCCCAAATGTGGTATAGGTTGCAGACTCGGCTCGGATCCCGAGGTGCTGTGGTTGTGGAGTAGGTCGGTGGCTGTAGCTCCCATTCAACCTGTAGCCTGAGAACTTCCATATGCCGCAGGTACTGCCCAAATAAGACAATAAATAAATAAATAAGTTTAAAAGAAACTTTCCTCAGATCTGCCACCGCCCTTAACCCTCCCTTGTCATCGCCACAAATAACACCACCATCCACCCAATGACCCAAACCAGAAACTTGGCTGCCCTCCTAGCCTCCTGCTTCCTCACTGCCCTCCAGTTACCCAGCCAGGTGTCCTGAACTTCTATTTTCTTAACTTTTTGGGAGGCCATGCCCATGACATGAGGAAGTTCCCAGGCCAGGGATCAAACACGTGCCATAGCAGTGACAATACCGGATCCTTAACCCGCTGCACCACACAGGAACTCCCACAGCCTGACCTTCTAAATGCCTTTCAGCTCTGTCTACACTGTCTGAGATCCCACCACAGCACCTTGCTCCTGGATTATTGTAAGCACATCTGGACTTTTCTCCCACCTCTAACCTTGCCCCCCGCAACTCTGACCTCATATCAGCACTGCCACCATGGTGACCTTCCTAAAATTCAAATCTGCACATGTCACTCTGCAAGTGAAAACGCCCATAACTTTCAAGAGAAGACTACCACACATGACACACCTTCCTAGTCACCACCTTCACTGAGGCACGTGCCACGCCCTACCACGCCTCGGAGCCTTGCCCACGTCATTCATTCTCTCGGAAAGCCTTTCTAGCTGTTCCCCCTTTAAACTCAGCTCAAAGATTATCTCTTGTTGGAGTTCCCATCATGGCGCAGTGGTTAACGAATCCAACTAGGAACTATGAGGGTCCAGGTTTGATCCCTGGCCTCGCTCAGTGGGTTAAGGATCCGGCATTGTGGCGAGCTGTGGTATAGGTCCCAGACTGGACTTGGATCCTGGGATGCTGTGGCTGTGGTGTAGTCCAGCGACTACAGCTCCAATTCAACCCCTAACCTGGGAACCTCCGAATGCCACAGGAGCAGCCCTAGAAAGGCAAAAAGACCAAAAAGGGGAGGGGGGCTTCTTTGGGGTGCAATGGGTTAAGGATCCAGTGTTGTCACTGCAGCAGCTTAAGTTGCCGCTGTGGCCCATGTTCAATCCCTGGCCCAGGAAATTCCACAGGCCACAGGCCACAGGCACAGCCCCCCGAAACCAAAAAAGAATGCACAAGAATTAATCTCTCAGAATAAGATCATCTCTAAGTGACGTCATAAAGAAAGACTTGGTGAACCTGCCCAGTTTCTGAGTGAACATCTGCTTCTAAGAGGAAGGAGGGCTTCGGTCAGGTAGGTGGAAAGAAACTCAGGTGTACTGAGTGCTTGCTGTGTAGGCATTGTTAGAAGTACTCCACACGCGTTATTAATTTGATCCTCCCCACTGCCCTATAATGTGGGGAACGTCTGTGGTGAGCTGTGGTGTAGGTCCCAGACAGGGCTCAGATCTCGCATTGCTGTGGCTGTAGTGTAGTCCCGTGGCAACAGCTCCGATTAGACCCCTAGCCTGGGAACCTCCATATGCCACAGGTGCAGCCCCAGAAAAGATAAAAAAAAAAAAAAAAGACCGTCTCCTCTGTACAGCATCCCTGAATCCACTTCCCAGCCTCCTCACATACTAGAGTGCCTCCTCACATACTAGAGTGCATACAAGAGCACACACGTGTGCATGCACGCACGCGCACACACACACACACACACACACACACTCACGCAGGTGTCAGGTTAAGTGTTCCTCCCATGTACTTCTTTGCCCATCGCCCAAAACAGTATATTTAATGGCTCATTGTGACAGTTTATTTATGTTTCTTTCCCCCCCCCAAACCAGGCGGCTGGGACATAAACGCTGATGGGGTCATTCCCAGTATCCCTGAGGCCTGACACACCTGACGCAGAGCAGGTGTTCAGTGAAGGGCCAGACGGAAGCAAAGTGCAGCCTCATCCTTCATCGCCACCGTCCTGTCTCCTCCCTTCAACACATTTCCACACACAGGCTCTAAATCTTCCACCACCACCCCTGCACCTTCTTTTTTCGGCCACGAGTAAGTTCTCAGGTCAGGGATCAAACCCGAGCCACAGCCGTGACAACACCAGATCCTTAACCTCTAGGCCGCCAGGGAACTCCCCCTGAACCTTCCGAAAGCTGACTTGCTACCATTCAAACAAACCTAGCTCTCTCCAATGTCACCCAAAGCTCCCTTCTAGCCAATGCAGGGTTTTGGGGAGGGGGCAGCTTACCAGCCCACTCTTTGGGAGGGCTCTTCAGAGGGAGGAGGCCTTGTACCTTTCTCTCCATCACCTCTCCCTCCTCTGAGGGAAGAGGTGAGACCTAAGCACCTGCCCTCTCTTCTCCCCAACTGGCCGGCCCCACCTCTCCTCACCTCCCCGGTGACCCCATTACCCCAAGGGACAGGGTTCAGTCCAGCAGCTCTTCTCTGTGAGGTGATGGGGAAAGGCAGTTTGGGGGGCAGCAGGAGTGCAATATCATTTAATTAATTTTGGCCGCAGTTCCAAATTAGAACTTCTGGTCCACTTTCTTAGAACTCAACAGGGAGGAGTTCCCATCATGGTGCAGCAGAAACAAATCCGACTAGGAACCATAAGTTCGCCGGTTCGATCCCTGGCCTCGCTCCCGGGAGCACAACCACAGCCTTCCGAACCTCACACCTCAGCACCGCTGGACTTCAGGTTTGGGGACTTGCCTTCCGGACCCACAGCCCCTCGCAGAGTCTGTGTGCAGAGGCCTGTGGTTCCTGAGGTCTGACGCCTGACTCAGGAGCCTGACTCACTACCCACTCCCAACCCTCACCCCCAACCCCACCCCCACCACCACCCCCAAAGCCCGCAGATTCCTCAAGGCCTCCCGCAGCCTGGAGGCAGGCTGCTGTCCCCACTAGCGAGCACACAGGCCAGGATGGCAGGCAGGCTGGAGTCTGCAGCAGGGTTCTGCCATTTGCCAGAATGCAGGGCCAGCCAAGGATGGAAAAGCTCACTGGATGAGGAGTTCCCGCCGTGGCGCAGTGGTTAACGAATCCGACTAGGAACCATGAGGTTGCGGGTCCGGTCCCTGCCCTTGCTCAGTGGGTTAACGATCCAGCGTTGCCGTGAGCTGTGGTGTAGGTTGCAGACGCGGCTCGGATCCCGCGTTGCTGTGGCTCTGGCATAGGCCGGTGGCTGCAGCTCCGATTCGACCCCTAGCCTGGGAGCCTCCATATGCCGAGGGAGCGGCCCAAAGAAATAGCAAAAAGACAAAAAAAAAAAAAAAAAAAAAAAAAAGATCACTGGATGAAACGGGTGCCAACTGGAACCAACATGAAGCACAGTGATTAGCCATCTTCCCCGAAACTCCCATCTTGAGAACTGCGTTCTGATGTGTTCTGATAAACCCGGGGAACTTTCCAAATTTGGAAAGGAACTAAAGGCAGCTTCAGAAAAAGAAAGGTGACTCAGGAAGGTAAGCAGGGATTTTTCAAAGCAGAGGGTGTGGATCATGAGGAAGTGGCTTAAAGGGCGATGTTTTAAGATATCAATGTGTAATACTAGGAAAGAGTTGTAGCAGAGAGTTAAGACGTTGGATTCTGAGTTTAGACCATTGTCTAGCTCTAGTCGTCAAAATTTTTCAGCTAAAAGACACGGAAGTTGAAGGCAAGCTCACTGAAGAAAAAAAGAGGATGCGATGTGTTACATAACTGGAAAGACCACTGTGATATTTCACGGGCTCAATGAGCCCCAGGCCTGTGGGCTGGAATAAAGAACTCACCACCACCATCCATCCATCCGTCCATCCTTCTCTCATCAGTGTGAGTCTCCTGCCGTGCTGGCCTCACTCTTTTCTTTTCTTTTCTTTTTTCTTTTTTGCTTTTTAGGGCCACACCCAAGCCATATGGAGGTTCCCAGGCTAGGGGTCGAATCAGGGCTATAGCTGCCAGCCTACACCTCAGCCACAGCAACGTGGGATCCGAGCCCTACCTTTGACCTATACCACAGGTCACAGCAACGCCGGATCCTTAACCCACTGAGCGAGGCCAGAGATCGAACCTGCGTCCTCATGGATGCTAGTCAGATTCGTTTCCACTGCACCACGACGGGAATGCCCACTCTTTTTTTCAATTTATTTTATATTGGAGGATAGTTGATTTACAATGTTGTGATCATTTCTGCTGGACAACAAAGTGATTCAGTTATACATAGTCCTATATCTATTCTTTTTCAAATTACTTTCTTGTATAGGTTATTATAGAAGATTGAGTGGAGTTCCCTGTGCTGTACAGCAGGTCCTTGTTGACTGGCTTCACTCTCACAAGGTCTCTCTATATAACGAGGAACACAGCCACGGACGGTTCCACCTGGTAAACCCAGGGTCCCTTTGTCCCAAGAAGAGCCCTGATTGGCTCTGCCTGCTTCATGTACTCAGCTGTGGACCAATCCCTGTTTCCAGGGAGACAGGGCGCTAGGAGTGGCCCCTGTGTGGGTCACTCCTTACAGAGTCACTGACTCTTGAAGTTCCCGTTGTGACGCAGTGGAAACGAATTTGACCAGGAACCATGAGGTCGCGAGTTCGATCCCTGGCCTTGCTCAGTGGGTTAAGGATCTGGCGTTGCCGTGAGCTGTGGTGTAGGTCAGAGATGTGGCTTGGAGCTGGCGAGGCTATGGCTCTGTCATAGGCTAGTGGCTACAGCTCCGATTTGACCCCTAGCCTGGGAACCTCCATATGCCACGAGCGTGGCCCTAAACACACACACACACACACACACACACACACACACACACACACACACACACGCAAAAGCAAAGAAAAGAACAGAGTCACTGACTCTTTACAGAGTATAGAGCCCTACCATCAAGGATTTCTTTTCTAAGGAAGGAAGTGAGTGACTGCAGTCACTACACCAGCTGTATGACCTTCCAACTTTACCTAACCTCCCTCTAGGAATCAGTGTCCTCTTCTGAAACATGGTGATGCTACCACCCACCTCACAGATCAAATGAGATAACGCATGTAAGGCCCCTAGCGAGCACTCCATGAATGCTATCAGATGCGGCAGCAGGAGGGGAAACCATGACCTACAGTTAGAAGCACCGTCATTGCCAACATGGGGTCATGGGACATGTCAGCAACATAAAACCACAACCAAACCCCACACATCCACTGAAACACAGGGACAATAACCTCCTTTCCCGGTCAGCATCTATGAGTTTTTTGAGCCCTCATTTTGTCATCTGCTAGTACCAGGTATTAACAGTTTCAGATAAAATAATAAGGATAATCTTAACATTGAGGGAAATCTGCTCATTTGCTTCGTTCTTTCTTCTGAGCTTGGAAACGATTATATTTTCCCCATTATAATTGGCCAAACACTAGGACCAGCTTCAGATCTAGCGGAATTTAGTGACAACCCAGGCTGACCTCGTTCAGTGCCTCCCTGGACCCTGTCTCCTAGATGAGGACGTGGACTCCCTCCGTGGGGCTGGATGCTCAGGGTGTTCAGAACATCCACTCCCGTTATCATGACTCTCTATTCACCAACCAGCCCCTGGCTTATACTCAGATTCTCACAGAAACTTTCCTTCTAGGAAGAAACTGAGCTGACTTCTGGAATGTTTGGGTTTACCACACAGTCATAAGAATGCACAAGAAGGGAGTGCCCGTCGTGGCTCAGCGGTTAACGAATCTGACTGGCATCCATGAAGACACAGGTTCGATCCCTGGACTCACTCAGTGGGTTAAGGATCCAGCATTGCTGTGAGCTGTGGCATAGGATCCCGAGTTGCTGCGGCTGTGATGTTGCCAGTGGCTACAGCTCTGATTCCACCCCTAGCCTGGGAAACTCCACGTGCCTGGGGTGAGGCCCAAAAAAGACAAAGAAAAAAAAAAAAAAAGAACACTCAAGAATTAAAGGAGCTTCTGGAGTTTCCGCTGTGGCTCGGTGGTTAACAAATCCGACTAGGAACCATGAGGTTGCGGGTTCCATCCCTGACCTCGCTCAGTGGGTTAAGGATCTGGCGTTGCCATGAGCTGTGGTCTAGTTTGTAGACGTGGGTCGGATCCCACGTTGCTGTGGCTCTGGTGTAGGCTGGCAGCTACAGCTCCAATTAGACCCCTAGCCAGGGAACCTCCGAATGCCACAGGAGCAGCCCTAGAAAGGCAAACCAAAAAAGGGGCGGGGGGTGGTGGCGGCGGGGGGGATTCTTTGGGATGCAATGGGTTAAGGATCCAGAGTTGTCACTGCAGCAGCTTAAGTTGCCGCTGTGGCCCATGTTCAATCCCTGGCCCAGGAACTTCCACAGGCCACAGGCTACAGGCACAGCTCCCCGAAACCAAAAAAGAATGCACAAGAATTAATCTCTCAGAATAAGATCATCTCTAAGTGACGTCATAAAGAAAGACTTGGTGAACCTGCCCAGTTTCTGAGTGAACATCTGCTTCTAAGAGGAAGGAGGGCTTCGGTCAGGTAGGTGGAAAGAAACTCAGGTGTACTGAGTGCTTGCTGTGTAGGCATTGTTAGAAGTACTCCACACGCGTTATTAATTTGATCCTCCCCACCACCCTATAATGTGGGGAACGTCTGTGATGAATAGATCAGGAAACAGAGGCTCAGGGGATTAAGTGTAGAGCCAGGACTTGAACTCAGTTTGGCCTGCCTCCTCAATCACCCTGACTGCCTGCCTCTCCTTTCCCAGAAGTGCCTTTTATTTTTTGCTTTTTAGGGCCGCACCCATCACATATGGAAGTTCCTGGGCTGGGAGTCAAATCGGAGCTGCAGCTACAGGCCACAAGCACAGCCACAGCAATGCCAGATCCTTAACCCCCTGAGTGAGGCCAGGGATGGGACCCGAATCCTCAAGGATACTAGTCGGGTTCATTATCACTGAGCCACAACGGGAACTCCTTCTTTTTTTTTTTGTCCCCTGAAGTTCCTCCTCCAGCCACTTCCCTGGCTCCTCTTCTTTTCCACATCCCTGCTGGTGGGGCTGACATTAGTCTTCCACACTGTCTTTCCTGCCTGCTTGCCTCTGTCTCCTTTCTTTCCCTCCCTCTTTCTCACAGCATCGTGACCCCCTCAGTTTAGAGACTCCTAACATGAAAGTGTGTGGATCTGCATTCAGGCAGCTCCCTCCCAGCCCCAGGCTCCCAAACGCTCCCCTGTGGGGGCATCATCCTGCCTCGCTCTGCAGAACCCCAGGTCCAGCCAGGCAGCCTCCCAGCCACAGAGCCTCACAAGCACACACTAAGGACTGCTGGGTTTTCCTTGGAACCTCACCTGTCCGACCCTTTGTCCCTGTGCCTATAGCTTACAGGCTCACCCCAGCTGTCCTGGGACAGCAACCTCCTGACCAGTCTCTTCCTGGACCCAGTCTCTTCCTTCATCCGTCCTGGTCATAGCTATCCGTGCTGTCCCTCGTTTTCTCAAAAATCTTCAGTGTCTCTTGACTGACCATCACATCTTTTAACTTCTTCAATGTGGCTCTCAAGGGTACCACTCTCCCATTCATTCTTTTTTTTTTTTTTTCTTTTTTTGTCTTTTGTCTTTTTAGGGCCACATCCGAGGCATATGGAGGTTCCCAGACTAGGGGTGGAATCGGAGCTGAAGCCACCTGCCTACACCACAGCCACTGCAACACCAGATCTGAGCCGCATCTGCGACTTACACCACAGCTCACAGCAATGCCAGATCCTTAACCTACTCAGTAAGGCCAGGGGTCATATCTTCATGGATACTAATTGGGTTCATTCACCACTGAGCCACGATGGGAATTCCCCATTCATTCTTTTTTTTTTTTTTTTTTTTTTTTTTTTGGCTTTGCTTATGGTGTGAGGAAGTTCCAGGGCCAGGGATCAAACCTGCGCCACAGCAGTGACAATGCCTGATCCTTAACCCACTGAGCCACCAGGGAACTCCTGATTCATTCTTCATTCATGCATTCAACAAACGTTCATTAGATAGTGACACTGAACTGGACCCTAGGGATACATAGGTGAACAAAACAGACACATTCCCTGCCCTGGCGGGGCATGTAAGCAGGTGAGGAAGATAGGAGATACGCATGAATTACAAGTTGTAGTAAGGTCTGTGATGAAAACAAATGGCTGTGATGATAGAGGATCATCCCCTGGGTGGGGTGGTCAGGAAAGGGCTTGCTAAGGAGGGATCTTTCAGCTGACACCTGAAGGAGGAGGAGTTTCCCACCCAGGGAGTGGAGGATGAGCCTTCCAGGCAGTGGCCCAGAGATGGGAGGGAATTTGGGGTGTGAAAGAAGCAAAAGCAGCCCGGTATGGGTGAGGCGTGGATGCCAAGGAAGAGAATGGTAGAAGATGGAATTGCAGAGGTCAGGAGGGGTCAAGTCAGGAGCCTCGTAGCCCAGTGTAAGGAGTCTGGGATTTATTCCAAGTACAACATGAAACCATGGATGGATTATAAGCAATTGAAACGACATGGTCTGATTGGGCCTTAAACATGACTCTGGGAGTTCCCATTGTGGCTCAGCAGTAGTGAACCTAACTGGTAACCATGAGGATATGGTTTCAATCCCTGGCCTCGCTCAGTGGGTTAAGGATCCGACGTTGCCATGAGCTGTAGTCACAGACGCAGCTCAGATCCCATGTTGCTGTGGCTGTGGTGTAGGCCGGCAGCTGCAGCTCAGTTTGACCCCTAGCCTGGGAACGTTCATATGCTGCAGGAGTGGCCCTAAAAGGAAAAAAAGAAAAAGACTCTGGGAAACTCTCAATGTAAAAGGGCAGAGTAGAGGCATTTTTTTGTTTCTCCACTTTGGAAGCTCCTTAAGAATGTTAAACAAAACAAAATATAAAGGAGAGGAGAAACCATGTTTAAAGAAACTGGTATAACTCCAAGCCCCAAATCAGGAAGGGCACCTGCCAAACATAGGTATGTGTGAATCTGACCAAAGGCATTACTTGAAAGCAGAAACATGCTACCCAAGTCCTTGGGTGGAACACCCCCTTTTTGGAGTTCCCTGGTGACGCAGCAGGTTAAGGATCTGGCATTGTTATTGCTGTGGCTCTGGTTACCGCGGTGGTGAGGGTTCAATCCCTGGCCCAGGAACTTCTGGGAAAAAAAAAAAACACTCCCTTCTAGGGATAGCCAATGTCCCTTAGATTGAAACAATAATATTTGACGTTGAGAACAGGCTGAGAAAGGTCTCCCTGTGGAGACCTAGTTTGAAATGTCATGACAGCAGGGAAGGGGTAGCTTAAGAAGAAACCATGCTGCCCTGACATTCCTAGCACCTTGTGACATGGCCTCATTGTTAGGATGCCACCAGAGGTGAACTGGGGTGAAGCAGGAAAGAGGGCAGAAAATGTCACACCATAGGCCACCAAGTTTTACTGTGATATAATCCTACCTCCCAAATGCCAAAAACTGAGAGGAGATCTGCCTCCTCACACACTCAGGTACCTCCCCACCCACTAGACTCCCACCAGACTCTACCCACACCATCCTTCAGGCCGTAGCTAGCTCCATTCAAAGTGAACAATAATCAGAAAGGATAACATTTAAGAACATTCCATGGCATTCCCTGCTGGCTCAGCGAATGTTGTCCCTGCTATGGCTAAGTTTACTGTAGAGGTGAAGCTTCCATCCCTCGCCCAAGAGTTCCCATGGCCAAAAAATAAATAACTTTTTTTTTTTTTTTTTTTTGTCTTTTTGTCTTTTGTTGTTGTTGTTGCTATTTCTTGGGCCGCTCCCACGGCATATGGAGGTTCCCAGGCTAGGGGTCTAATCGGAGCTGTAGCCACCGGCCTACGCCAGAGGCACAGCAACTCAGGATCCGAGCCGTGTCTACAACCTACACCACAGCTCACGGCAACGCTGGATCGTTAACCCACTGAGCAAGGGCAGGAACCGAACCTGCAACCTCATGGTTCCTAGTCGGATTCGTTAACCACTGCGCCACGACGGGAACTCCCAAAAAATAAATAACTTTTTAAGAAAGATACAAAGATTCATGGAGTTCCCATTGTGGCTCAGCAGATTAACTAGTATCCATGAGGAGTTCCCGTCATGGCTCAGCAGATATGAACCTGACTAGTATCCCTGAGGATGCAGGTTCAATCCCTGGCCTCACTCAGTGGGTTAAGGATCCAGCATTGCCATGAGCTGTGGTGTAGGTTGCAGACATGGCTCAGATCTGGCATTGCTGTGGCTGTGGTGTAGGCCAGTGGCTGCAGCTCTCATTGGACCCCTATCCTGGAAACCTCCATATGCCATCAGTGCGGCCCTAAAAAGACAAAAAAAAAAAAAAGCTAGTATCCATGAGGACTCAGGTTTGATCCCTGACCTCGCTCAGTGGATTAAGGAGCCCAAGTTGCCGTGGCTGTGGTGTAGGCCAGCAGCTGCAGCTCTGATTCAACCCCTAGGCTGGGAACTTCGATATGCCGCAGGTGCAGCCTTAAAAAGCAAAACAAAACAAACAAACAAAAATCAAAAAGATATGAAGATTCAAGGAAAAGATTACAGAGCAAAAGAAGGAGAATGGAGAATTAGAAGACTTCAGAAAAGAAATAAAAGGAAAAAAATTAAAACATTACAAAGACGAGGGTCATCGTTTAAAATAGAGGAAACACGATAAAAAACAAAATCAGAAACATGATGGTAGGTTTAAGAAAATCATAAAAAAGAAATGGAAAAGCACAACAATGAAAATATCATTATGGAAAGAAAGAGAAATGTGGCAAACAGAAAAATTCAGCCAATATGTAATTGGTATTCCTGAAGAATAAAACAATACAAATAGAATAAAATAATCTAAAGTAAGAGTTTCCATTGTGGCGCAGTGGTTAACGAATCCGACTAGGAACCATGAGGTTTCAGGTTTGATCCCTGGCCTTGCTCAGTGGGTTAAGGATCTGGCATTGCCGTGAGCTGTGGTGTAGTAGGTTGCAGACGTGGCTCGGATCCCCTGTTGCTGTGGCTCTGGTGTGGGCCAGTGGCTGCAGCTCCATTTCGACCCCTAGCCTGGGAACCTCCATATGCCACGGGAGTGGCCCAAGAAATGGCAAAAAGACAAAAAAAAAAAAAAAAAAAATATGACTAAAAAAAAATAATAATAATCTAAAATAAATGCTGAACTGTTCAGATCCAATGGGCACAGCATATTCCAAGGTGAAAAAATGATCCAGAATTGCCAAAACCAAGACAAATTCTGATGAAGTCATTGCGTTAAAAAAAAGGAGACTTCTATTTCCATCTGATGAAAATGTAACACTCAGTGGAGTTCCTGTTGTGACACAGCGGAAATGAATCCAACTAGGAACCATGAGGTTGTGGGTTCAATCCCTGGCCTTGCTCATTGGGTTACGGATCCGGCATTGCCATGAGCCGTGGTGTAGGCTGGCAGCTGTAGCTCTGATTGGACCCCTAGCCTGGGAATCTCCGTATGCCATGGGTGCGGTCCTAAAAAGCAAAAAAAAAAAAAAAAAGAGAGAGAGAGAGAGAGGAAGAAAATGGAAAATGTAACACATACTTTTTCTAATTCACAGGTAAGCTCACAAGAAAGCAGAGGAAATGCTCAGAAGCCCAGAGCAAAGGAGGAGCTAAAAACCCAGAAGTAAGCAAGAGTTAATGCTACAGCTGACCTTGGAAAGGGGTGGTTTCTAATCTCAGGAAACAAAGGGCTTCAGTTTTTAGGGACCAGTTGAGAATAAATGAGCCTTTATATCTGCAAGTAGCTGGGTATTGGAAAGCCCCTCTATGTGAAGCAAAGACCCTCGAAGTACTGCTCCCTTAGAGAAAGAATGGCCTGAAAGAAAAATATCCCACTAGCAAGATAAGAAGATTACAAGGAAGCTTATATAGCTTGACCCTGGGCTCTGGATGGGGAAAAATAATTTTCCTAGAGAAATTTTAACCATGAGTCTGCCTTCATGCAGATTCGGAGTTTTAGTTCACATGGCTGGCATAGTTCAGAAAATCTCAAAACAAGAAATTAGCATAAAGAGTGGTGCTAACCTGGTAATGGCCTGGGGTACTTGATAAAAACAAAATGACTTTGAAGGCCCACACTTTTTTTTTCTTTTTTCTTTTCTTTTTTTTTTAAACCACCTCAGCTGTGGCATCTGGAAGTTCCCAGGCTAGGAATCGAATCGGAGCTATCTATGGCTGCTGGCCTACGCCACAGCCACAGCAATGTGGGATCCAAACCCAGTCTGTGACCTACACCATAGCTCACAGCAACTCTAGATGCTTAACTCACCAAGTGGGGCCAGGGATGGAACCAGAATCTTCATGGATACTAATCAAGTTCATTACCATTGAGCCACAATGGGAGCTCCTGGAGGCCCACACTCTTAAAATAGATTAAGCAGGATTTTCCTGAAAAAAACTGAGATTGAAATTTGAAAAATTATATAAAACAATTTTGCAGAAAAAATATATACATATATAATTTACCAACATTGACTATCAGAGAAAAATCTGAAGACCTAGAACTTTTTTTATTTTCCCCTCAGCTGCACCCACAGCATGCGGAAGTTCTGGAGCCAGGGATCAGACCCACAGAGCAGCAGTGACAACACCGGATCTTTAACCCACTGCATCACCAAGAAACTCCCGAAGACCTATAACTATTAAAGATTTTTTTTTTTTTTTTTTTTTTGCTCTTTTTGCCTTTTTGATGGCCGCTCCCGCGGCATATGGAGGTCCCCAGGCTAGGGGTCGAATCAGAGCTGGTAGCCGCTGGCCTACACCACAGCTACAGCAACGCCAGATCCTTAGCCGACTGAGCAAGGCCAGGGATCAAACCCTCAACCTCAGGGTTCCTAGTCAGATTCGTTAACCACTGCACCACGACGGGAACTCCTATTAAAGAAATTTTTAAAAAAGAAAAGAAATTAAGAAAATCATGGACTTGGAGAAAAGACTTGTGGCTGCCTGATGGGAGGGGGAGGGAGTGGGAGGGATCGGGAGCTTGGGTTTATCAGACACAATTTAGAATAGATTTACAAGGAGATCCTGCTGAGTAGCATTGAGAACTTTGTCTAGATACTCATGTTGCAACAGAACAAAGGGTGGGGGAAAAAATGTAATTGTAATGTATACATGTAAGGATAACTTGATCCCCTTGCTGTACGGTGGGAAAATAAAAAATAAAAAATAAATTTAAAAAAATTAAAAAAAAAGAAAAGAAAAGAAATTGATCAGTAGTATAAATCTACACAATAAAGATTTTAAAAATGAAAATAAAATAGACCCAGGTGGTTCTTATGGGTAAATTTATCAAATAACCAAGAAAAAGAAAATCTTGTACAGACTTGCATTTCCAGAAAACAGAAGAAAAGAAAAAAAGGAAATAATGCCCGGTTTACCTTTTGTAGCAGATATGAAATAACCTTTACTGTAAAGACTGCTGGTTCCCCATTACCAATTCTCCTCTTACTTTTCAGAACTCTTACATTTAAGTTCAAATAAAGGCCACACTCCTCAACCTTCCTTGCAGCAGGGGTAGTAGCCACAGGACGAAGCTCTGACCTGGAGAAGTAGACAGAAATGATGTAACTGAGCAGAACCTTATGGGGTCACCCCAGGGCAAATCCCCCCCAGGTCCTCTGCCTACTTCTCGTTTGTAGAAAAGCCTTAGCCTCCCAGGACTCCCAGGCCTCCCAGGCCTCACTCAAGAGTTAAGGATGAGAAGAATGTGAACACAAAATAACAAAAGATAGCAGTAGGGCCTGGAGAACTGGTAACAATTTAAACAAAAGGTCAGCCCTAAGGCAGTCACAAAATCCTTAGCTCCTTCCTCAAGGACCTAAGATAACAGTGTCTGATGCACATTCCTGAGTTGGTGTGCAGATATTAAAACCACCACCAGAGGGAAAAAGCTAACTGTGTGATGACCAGACTGTAGCCATAATATAAGCTGCTCCATCTTGAGCAGTACGGAATCTATGACTTCCATAATTCCAGAAACTGGCCTCAAGGAAAAGGAAACAGGGAGTTCCTGTCGTGGCTCAGCGGTAATGAACCCAACTAGGAATCATGAGGCTGCAGGTTCAGCCCCTGGCCCGGCCCAGTGGGTTAAGGATCCAGCGTTGCTGCGAGCTGTGGTGCAGCTTGAAGATGCAGCTCAGATCCCACCTTGCTATGGCTATGGCGTAGAGTTCGACCCCGAGCCTGGAAACTTCCATATGCCACATTTGCAGCCCTAAAAAGCAAAAAAAGGAAAAGACCCTAGAGTTGTAGATTAACTGCCATTAAAACAGTCAAAACGGGGAGTTCCCGTCGTGGCGCAGTGGTTACTGAATCCGACTAGGAAACATGACGTTGCGGGTTTGATCCCTGCCCTTGCTCAGTGGGTTAACAGACCCAGCGTTGCCGTGAGCTGTGGTGTAGGATGTAGACTCGGCTTGGATCCTGCGTTGCTGTGGCTCTGGCATAGGCCAGTGGCTAGAGCTCGGATTATACCCCTAGCCTGGGAACCTCCATATGCCGTGGGAGCGGCCCAAGAAATGGCAAAAAGACAAAAAAAAACAACAACAACAAAAAAAAAAAAACAGTCAAAACTGGAGTTCCCGTGGTGGCTCAGCAGAAACGAATCCAACTAGGAACCATGGGGTTGCGGGTTTGATCCCTGGCCTCGCTCAGTGGGTTAAGGATCCAGCGTTGCTGTGAGCTGTGCTGTAGGTCGCAGATGCGGTTCAGATCTGGCATTGCTGTGGCTGTGGTGTAGGCTGGCAGCTACATCTCCGATTAGACCCCTAGCCTGGGAATCTCCATATGCCGCGGGTGCAGCCCTAAAATGACAAAAGACCAAAAAAAAAAAAAAAAAAAAAACAGTCAAAATGATGCTGCCCAGAGCACTGCATGGCCAGTTTTGAAATGACTCATGACTCTCCGAGCTGACCGTGCTGTTCTACATGGAGCCCCCGCCAGCACACCCCTGAAACTTTGCAGGTTTTCCTTATAAAATCTTTTCCCCTTTAACTAACAACTTGCAAGTGGTTTGGGGGATGTTAATCGGCCATCTTCCCAAGTTGCCAGTTTCCTAATAAAGCATCTGACTTTTTCTACTAACCCTTGTCTATTGAATATTGACTTTAGAGCAACAAATGCTGAACCTGAGTTTCATGACAGCTCTGACAGTAATAGTGATATATGCCAACTTCTTTTTTAATTTAATTTTTATTTTATATTGGAGTTTAGTTGATTTCCGGTGTCATGTTAGTTTCAGGTGTACAACAAAGTGATTCGGTTATCCACATACTTTTTCTTTTTTTTTTTTTTTGCCTTTTCTAGGAGGTTCCCAGGCCAGGGGTCTAATTGGAGCTGTAGCCACCAGCCTACACTAGAGCCACAATAACTTGGGATCCAAGCCATCTCTGCAACCTACACTGCAGCTCACAGCAACACCGGATCCTCAACCCACTAAGCAAGGCCAGAGATCGAACCCACAACCTCATGGTTCCTAGTCGGATTCGTTAACCACTGAGCCACGACGGGAACTCCTGGCCATTCTTTTTCAGATTCTTTTCCCATATAGGTTATTACAGAATATTGAGTAGAGTTCCCTATTGTACAGTGGGTCCTTGTTGATTATCCTTTTTTTTTTTTTTTTTTTTTTTTTAAATGGCTGCCCCTGTGGCATATGGAAGTTCCTCGGTCAGGGGTTGAACTCGCATCTCCAAGTGACCTGAGCCCCTGAAGTCAGATTCTTAACCCACTGCACCATGGTGGGAACTCCAATTACCTATATTACATATACTGTTGTGTGTATGTTAATTCCAAACTCCTCATTTATCCCTCCCTGCCCCCACATTGGTAACCATAAATTTGCTTTTGAAGTCTGTGAATTTGTTTCTGTTTTGTAAATACGTTCATTTGTGTCTTTTTTTAGAGATAGCATATAATATTTAATATAATATTTGTCTTTCTCTGTCTGACTTACTCCACTTAGTATGGTAATCTCTAGGTCCATGCATGTTTATGCAACTTCTGATTCATGCCCTTAATGGGAGAGAACAGGCCATTGGTTCAGTGTTTAGAGTTCAAATGAGCCATTTGGACCATACAAACTAGGGACAGCTGAGCAGAACCACCAACCCAGCCCTAGTCCACAAACCTTCAGATAGTACATGACAAAGAAATTAACTTCTTCCTCCTTCGAGCCACTGTTAGTTTTGGTATTTGTTACACACAGCCAAATTTGTGTACTAAGTAAATCACCCTAGATCCTAAAACCAGAAATGTACCATATGAGAAAGGAAAATTAGAAGGCAATCTCAATGACGAATGCAGAGATGGCTTTACCATTATAAAATATATCAACAAATTGAAAATTAAAATTATATGGTTAGCTCAGTAGATCGTAGAATAAATTCAATACCTATTCATAATTAGAATTCTTAGTAATCTAGGAATAAAAGAAATATATATATATTTTTTTTTTCTTTTAGGGCCACACCCGCAGCATGTGGAAGTTCCCAGGCTAGGGATCTAATCAGAGCTGTAGACTCCGGCCTACGCCACAGCCACAGCCACAGCCACACAGGACCCGAGACGCATCTGCGACCTGCACCACAGCTCACAGCAATGCCAGAACCTTAACCCACTGAGCGAGGCCAGGGATCAAACCCACAACCTCATGGTTCCTAGTCAGATTCGTTTCCGCTGCACCACAACAGGAATTCCTAGAAAGAAATATCTTGACCAACAAAGGGTATCTATCAAAAACCTACTACAATTTCGTTCCTTTCTTTCTTTTTTTTAGGGCCAAACCTGTGGCACATAGCAGTTCCCAGGCTAGGAACTGGGATCCATAACCCACTGAGAGAGGCCAGGAATCGAACACACTTCTCATGGATTCTAGTCATGTTCATAACACACTGAGCCACAAGAGGAACTCCACAATTTCTTTTTCTTTTCTTTTTTTTTTTTTTTCTTTTTATGGCCACACCTGCGGCATGTGGAGGTTCCCAAGCTAGGGGTCTAATCGGAGCTACAGCTGCCGGCCTATACCACAGCCACAGCAACGCCGGATCCTTAACCCACTGAGCAAGGCCAGGAATAGAACCAGCAACCTCATGGTTAGGATTTGTTTCCTCTGCGCCATGATGGAAACTGCACACAATTTAATTCGTAATAGTAAACGTTTTAAGTTATTCTTATTAAAATTAAGAGCAAGGAAAGGATTCCCACTATTATCACTATTATCATTTTACTCAATATTACATTGAGAATTACGGCCATTTTTCTTAAGGTCTAAGGATTAGGGGAAAAAAAAAAGTCACAAGATGATATGATTGCCTCCATGGAAAGACAAGAACCCTGACAGCTGACTACAAACAGAGCAGCATAAAAGCCCTGTTGGAATAAGAAGCTGATGAAAATGGGTGTGGTCTGAGCTGGGAGCCAAGCCGCCCCCTCCAGATCCCCAGAGCTGAAGGATTACAACCTAAAGAGACTCTTCCCAGACCTGTGTTTTATTTTATTATTATTTTTTTAATATTTAGTTTTTTATTTTTTTACAGAATAAAATACATACATTTACACACAATTACATTCACACAGGTTATTATAACACGGATCTTAAGAAACAGATTAAGTGACTCCCTCTGGAGAAGTGGAATGGAAAATATGCTGAGACAAATAGGAAATTTATTCTATACTTTATCCCAATTTTATGGCTTTCATCTTTACTACTTAGTTTTATCTATTACATTTCAATTTTTCTTTAAAAATTAGCACTATATTAAATTGTTATATTATGCAACTAAAATTTATAAAGAAGAAAGCCTTATATACCACTAAATATTTTATATAGCATAGTAAAAAGAATAACTTAACTGGTAAGCATAACAAAAATAATACACCCTCTGAAAATAAGTAAAATATAAAATGCATACGTTGGTTAAAAAACAGTGTAACTATATAAATATGTCCTCACAATTTGTTCCATCTCATTGATTCTTCAATAAAGGCATTACACCATTCTAGGCGATGTGATAAACAAGACATTATAGACTTTACATTGTACCATGGAGAGAAATGGTTATTAATAATACAATTGTAGAACTGTATTATTTAATTGTACAGTGGCATTATTTAATTATAATTATCATAAATTCTTTGATGGAGAGGAAATCAGAATCAGATCTAAGGAGACTTCAGCATTCCAAGAATGATGTCAAATGACCCCATTCATGGTGGGTTATGCACTTATTTATTATGAGATATATTTCTTCTCCAGAGATTCCTTGTTTGTGTATAAATTGTAGATTTTTGGTTTGCAGTTATTCTGAAGTTTTGATGTAAGAGTCTATATGTATATGAGATTGTTTTAAGTTGTTGTTCTCTTAATTGCAAGTTCATCTCCAGTGTCCCACATTTGTACCCACCTCTTCTCATGATTTCTGATTCTGATGGTATAATTGTGCATGGATGATTTCGTATCTTTACTGTATATATACCTTTACTCAGACCTGTGTTTTAAATTAAACTTTGAAGGCAAATCCCTTCCCAGAATGTTGCCTAGTAGAGTGGCAGCAAAGAGAACAGTGACGCTAATTCTCTGGCATCTTTGGCTGTTCACACTGAGGCCCCCATAACCATCACCAGACATGGTAACAGAGCAATCCCTACCCTAGCTCAGGAAACACGGGCTTACAGCCAAAATTGTCAGAACCTGAAGTGTAGAGCTATGATAATGACATACAAAAAAGAGCAACCTAAACCATTTGAAACAGAATTGTTGAAACAGATGGACCAAGAATTTAAAATAAGAAATGTCTTCAAAAAAGATAAAGAACAAGTGATAGAAATAAGAACAAGAAATCGTGAAAGAGGATACATTAGGAGGATAGGAACAACACATACACACTTCTGTACATAAAACAGATAATTAGCCTGGACCTAGTATACAGCACAGGGAAATCCACTCAATAGTCTGTGATGACTAATGTGGGGGAAGGCGAATGGATGTAAGCATATGCACAGCTTTCACTTTGCTCTTCACCTGAAACTGATACAACATTGTACGTCAACTCTACTCCAATAAAAATTTTTAAATAAAATTACATTTTTTAAAAAGTCAGAAAAGAACTGAGGAGACATATTGAATATAAAAAGATATATAGTTAACATTAAGAACACGACAATTGGGAAAAAATAAAGGACAGATACAACTGAAGAACAAATGAGTGAACTGAGAGAACAAATTGAGAAAATCTTCCAGAGGCAGAAGAAAAGATTGAAGAAATAGAATTTTTTTTTATTTTTATTTTTTTGTCTTTTTGCCATTTCTTGGGCCACTCCTGCGACACATGGAGGTTCCCAGGCTAGGGGTCGAATCGGAGCTCTAGCCACTGGCCTACACCAGAGCCACAGCAACGCGGGATCCGAGCCAAGTCAGCAACCTACACCACAGCTCACGGCAATGCCAGATCCTTAACCCACTAAGCAAGGCCAGGGATCGAGCCCGACTCCTCATGGTTCCTAGTAGGATTCGTTAACCACTGAGCCACGATGGGAACTCCAAGAAATAGAATATTTTAAAAGAAGCCAAATGACATAGAGAACAGAAGTGTGATATCAGGATAATAGGATTCCCAAAAAAGAAAGAAAAAGAGAAAGAGAAGAAAAATAGCTGAAGAAATAATGGTAATACATTTCTGAGAATTAGAGAAAGGTGAAAAGTCTCAGGTTGAAAGGGCTCACAGGATGCTAACGGGGTAACTACGGAGAGGGAAAAAAACATCCAGAATCATTATATTGAAGTTTAAGAACACCAAATCAGGTAAAATTCTAAACCCCTCCAAAAGAAATGCAAAGCAACAAAAATCAAACTGACATCAGACTTCTCAATAGAAGCAGTAGATGCAAGAAGGCCAAGTAGCAATGTTTTTAAATTCTTTTTCCTTTCTTTCTTTTTTTGCTTTTTACAGCAGCACCTTCGGCATATGGAAGTTCCCAGGCTAGGGGTTGAATCAGAGCTGTAGCCACCAGCCTACACACAGCCAGAGCAACTTGGGATTCGAGCTGTGTCTGTGAACTAGCTGTGAGCTATGGTGTAGATCACAGATGCAGCTCGGGATCTAGCGTGGCTGTGGCTATGGCAGTGACGGGTAGCTGCAGCTCTGATCTGACCCCTAGGCTGGTAACTTCCATATGCCCCACCTGCAGCCCTAAAAAGAAAGGAAAAAAAATAAATTAATTAATTTTTAAAAAATATATATATATAAACTAACAAAACGTCCAGAAGAAATAAAAAAATTATGGTTAGAAATTTTAATATAATTTTCCCAGAAACAGATTGACCAAGGGGGAAAAAATAAACAAAAATATAAAATAGCTGAATAAGTTTATCAAGTTCAACCTTTTGGTATACATAGAATTCTACACCCAACAAAGAGAAAATAAACATTTTTTCCAGCAGATGTAGATCATGTAATATTGAATAAGCTCTAGGACACAAAAGAAGTCTCCATAAATTCCAAAGAATAAATATTATACAGATTTTAATTATGTTTTCTTACAATAACACCATAAAAATGCCTACTTAATAAGGTAATAGTCTTAAAGGAAACAGAAAAGAAATGAAAAAAGCCCTAGGGTTCATCAGCAGGAGTATAGATAAATAAATTAGAGCATATTTTTTAAATTAAATATGATATGGTAATGAAAACAAATGAACTCCATCAATATGGATAAATCGCTCTCTTTTTTTTTTTTCTTACCGAGTCTGCCTCTTGTGGAGGTCCCTGGGCCAGGGATCAAACCCAAGCCAAAGCTGTGGCCCAGCACAACTTTAAGGATCTGCAGCAACCCCAGATCCTTAACCTGCTGCACCACAAAGGGAACTTCCAAAATGTCTTATTTTAAATGAGAGAAAGTTGCAAAAGAATGTATGCATTATGTAAAGTCCAAAAACCATTTATGTATAGTGCAAAAACATGCAATACTGCATAATATATTGCTTAGGAATATGTACATATGTGATCAAAATTATTTTTTTAATCAAGGGAATCATAAATACATAATTCAGGAGGGCGGTGTAAGAGAGCGAAATTTGCCACCCCAAAATGTGTTTCTTTGGCTTGGAGAATAATTTAATTTTAAGAACTGTAAACTCAGGCAGTCTTTCCTTTTACCTCCTCCTCAGCTGCCTAACGAATTTAGATAAAAGACCTGTTCCCAAAATAAAGCTATCACCAGAGATATTGCACAGGATATGGGCTAGGTGTGGTGAGGGTGAGATCAGAGTCCACCAGTGCCCCATTGTTCCTGCATGGCCCAGCAAACATTTATTTACCAAATATTTGCTTTTCTATCTCCGACAGGAATTGTCTTCCTCCCCTTTGAAGCTCCAAACCACTGCTCCCAAATTCCTCTATTGTCTTTAGCTGAAGGTGGTATTTAAGGTGAGGTTTTGGTCATTTGGGAGAGTTACTCAGTTTTCCTGGTCTCTTCCATGTATACATATTACTAACATTTTTTTTTTTTTCTTCCTGTTAATCTAACTCATGTCAATTTTTTTTTCCTGCCTTTTAGGGCTGAACCCACGGCATATGGAAGTTCTCAGGTCAGGGGTCAAATCAGAGCTACCACTGCTGGCCTACCCCACAGCCACAGCAACACAGGATCTGAGCTGTGTCTGCAACCTACATCACAGCTCATGCAATGTGGGATCCTTAACCTACCAAGCGAGGCCAGGGATCAAACCCACAACCTCATGGTTCCTAGTCGGATTCCTTTCCACTGCACCACAATGGGAACTCTCTATCTCATGTCAATTTAACTCTTAGACCAACCGGAAGAAGCTAGAAGGGTAGAGGAAAATTTCTTCCTCCCCAACAGTGACTACAGCAGTGGAGAGGGCCCGTGCAATACAGGCTTGCACATGGGGGCCTTCCCTCGACTTGGAGGTTTTATTTGTTTAATTTTAAGTGATCTAAGGCAAATATTTTTTAACTGTTGAAATTCAACAAAGCTTATGATTAGATATTGTGCTATTTTCTGTACTTTTCTATATGATTGAAATAGTTCATCATTAAAATAGCAGGAAAAGAAAAAGAAAAAAAGAAGAGAGTGTCTAGAAAGGCACAGACAAAGTAGAAAAATCCAGTTGCCTGAGATTTTCCCACAGAACTCAATGGCACTAAACAGTGGAGCCATGTCTACAGGGCTCAGAGAGAAAGAATGCATGACCCGAGAATTTATGCCCTGCCAAGCAGCAACAGTCTCAAGCTGAAAGAACTCAGGGAATACAGAGGCCAAGAGCCTTTTGAAGTCTAACCAACCAAATGATGACTCAAACAAAGGATGCTGGAGAGGAAGAAGCCAGGCTAAAAGGTCTGTTTGTGAGCCCTGAATTCACAGAACTAAGACCAAACTTGCATTGGAAAAAGTGGTTACAAAACAGAATGTAAATACTGTACACAATGATTTTTTTTTCCTTTTTTTTTAAGGCTCTTGCCTGCAGCCTATGGAAGTTCCCAGGCTAGGGGTCAAATTGGAGATGTAGCTGTTGGCCTACACCACAGGCACAGCAATGCCAGATCCAAGCCACATCTGTCACCTACACAGCTCATGGCAACACCGGATCCTTAACCCACTGAGCAAGGCCAGGGATCGAACCCACATCCTCATGGATACTCGTCGGGGTCCTTACCACTGAGCCACAACAGGAACTCCTATGTTGCCATTTTTAAATGGACTAATATAGCTGGCAGACATCGGCACATTGTGGCAGGGAACATGGGAGTAAGTGTACATATACTGTTTTCCTCATCCTTCTGGTAGAGTCCCGAGATGCTATCTAACACAAAAACATGTGGTGGTGAAGTGTTGTTTTTTTTTATCTCTGACTCTTTTACAAATAAATATTTTTCTTTTTTCTTTCTTTCTTTTTTTTTTTTTTTTTTTTTTTTTTTTTTTGTCTTTTTGCCTTTTTCCAGGGCCGCTTTCCAGGCTAGGGGTCTAATCGCAGCTGCAGCCGCCAGCCTACGCCAGAGCCACAGCAACGCAGGAACCGAGCCGCGTCTGCAACCTACACCACAGTTCATGGCAATGCCAGATCCTTAACCCATTGAGCAAAGCCAAGGATCAAACCCGCAACCTCATGGTTCCTAGTTGGATTTGTTAACCACTGCGCCATGACAGGAACTCCCAATAACTATTTTACTTGATAAAAATATTTACCTGGGCAGTTTCCGCTGTGGCGTGGTGGGTTGGGATGACAACTGCGGTGGCTTGGGTCACTGTGGAGGTGTGGGTTTGTTTCCCAGCCCAGCAGGGTGAGTTAAAGAATCTGGCTGTGTCATAGGCACAGCCGTAGCTCAGATTCACTCCCTGACACAGAATCTTCCATATGAAACAGGTGTGGCCATAAAAAAAGAAAAATATTTATCTAAAAATCAGTAATTTGTTCATTTTCCCTTTGATATTTTTTCCCTTTTGTTATCTGCAAGTAAAACTTCAGTAGTACTTTTTATTATAAATAGCATGTACCATGGTTCATTTTCGTAACCTTTTTATATAAGTCTGTCAGTCTCTCCGACTGTCTAAATTGATAGAGAGCCAAATGATGGTCAACAAATGTCAGGAGTTCCCATCGTGGTTCAGTGGTTAACAAACCCAACTCGTACCCATCAGGACTCAGGTTCAATCCCTCGTCTCACTCAGTGGGTTAAGGATCCAGTGTTGCCGTGAGCCGTGAGGAGTAGGTCTCAGACACAGCTCTGATCCCACGTTGCTCTGTCTATGGTGTAGGGCGGCAACTACATCTCTGATTTGACCCCTAGCCTGGGAACCTCCATATGTCCCAGGTGCAGCCCTCAAAAGACCAAAAAAAAAAAAAAAATGTTAATGCTTATTTCTGGGTGGTAGGATAGTGACTAAGTTTTTTCTTTCTTCTCTGTACTTTCCTGCTTAATTTGTTTTTGTTGTTGTTGCTGCTGCTGCTCATGCTAATGGATATGGGTCACAGGCATTCTTTTAGAAGCAGAAAAGACGACCTTGGCAGTTGTTTCAAGAACAGACTAAAGCAGGACTTGTAGGAAGTAGGAAAGACTGGCACTTGCAGTGGGGGTGGGGGTGGTGATGGTTTTGAAATGATGGGAAGGCCAGTAGAGAGGGAAAGAAGCGGACAGATCTGAGATTTAATTTTGAGGTAGAACCCATAGAACCCGCCGATCCATTAGAATGGGGAATGAGAGGTAAGGAAGAACCTAGGAAGACTTGTGGATTTGACTTGAACAGCTGAGGAGATGGTAACATCACTAATACAGGAAAGTGAAATTGGGGCTGTGGATTGGGAAGGAAAAGAATTTGCTTTTGGACTTGGTCAGTTTCATGTACTGTGAGACAGCCATGTGGAAGTTCATTTATTCAACAAATATTGAGTACTTACTATGTGCCTGGCACTGGGGACACTACAGTGAGCAGACAAAATAAACAATGAAATCTTCCCTCGTGGTGCTTGCATTGCAGTGAAGGAAAACAAGAAACAATAAGTAAAACACAGTATTTTAGAGGTTACACGTGCCATGAGGAAAAATAAAGCAGGAAGGAGGGATAGGGCATACCAGCCTGTGGGGAGGTTCCATTTTAAATAAAGCAGTCAATTATTAGAGAAATGTAAATCAAAACTGCAGTGAAGTACCACCTCACACCAATCAGCATGGCCATCATTAAAAAGTCAAAAAATAATAAATGGGATGGCTTCCTGTCATGGCTCAGTGGAAACGAATCTGACTAGCATCCGTGAGGACTCAGGTTTGATCCCTGGCCTCGATCAGTGGGTTATGGATCTGGCATTGCTGTGAGCTGTGGTGTAGATGGCAGACGCGGCTCAGATCTGGCATGGCTGTGGCTGTGGCTATGGCGTAGGCAGGCAGCTACAGCTCTGATTCAACCCCTAGCTTGGGAACCTTCATGTGCCCAAGCCTAAACCTTCATGTGCCTAAAAATACTAAGATAATGAAATAAAATAAAATAAAATAAAATGTAAAATAAAATAATTAATGAGAAAAGTAAAAAAAAAAAAAAAAAGCGATCAAGGAAGTTTCCACTGAGTGGGTGACATTTGATCAATTTGATCAAAGAACTGAAAGTAGCTGAGGGAAGGGCCAGGTGAATATCTGGGGAAGAGAATTCTGCTCTATCACCCAAAGAAGGGGTCATGGGAATCTCTGATTTCTAAACAGACATTTTTTTTTTTGGCCATATGCACAGCGTGCAGGAGTTTCCCAGCCAGGGATCCAATCTGTGCCACAGCAGTGACAATGCCAGATACTTAAACCCTGAGCCACCAGGAAACTCCTGCAGGCATATTTTGATTGGTATCTGAAGTGGGGGTGGGGTGAGGGGGATGCTTTAGAGGACTGAGCCCTTAACCTGTAGGTCTGACGCTATCTCTAGTAGATCGTATCAGAACTGAGCTTAATTGTACGACACCCAGCTGATGGCAGAGAACTGCTTGGTGTGGGGGAAAAACTCATACCCACTGGACTTGGTGTCAGAATTGCTGGTGACTTTTAGACAGAACCTCTCCTCTTCTTGCTCTTGCTCTCCCTCAGCAAGCTCACCCATGCCCAATGCTTCCATCTCCATCTCCAAGACAAAAAAAAAAAAAAAATAAACTTGCCATAGCCACACCCTGACCCCAGCTTTGGATGAGAAAGTGTTTCTTAAAACTTTTTTTTTTTTTGTCTTTTTTGCCATTTCTTGGGCCGCTCCTGTGGCATATGGAGGTTCCCAGGCTAGGGGTCCAATTGGAGCTGTAGCCACAGGCCTACGCCAGAGCCATAGCAACGCGGGATCCGAGCCACGTCTGCAACCTACACCACAGCTCACGGCAACGCTGGATCCTTAACCCATTGAGCAAGGCCAGGGATCGGACCCGCAACCTCACGGTTTCTAGTCGGATTCGTTAACCACTGAGCCACATCGGGAACTCCTCTTAAAATTTTGACCCTGGATAACCATAAATGAATGTTTTATTTTCCAAAAGGAATTTTGCTAGGAATCGAAAGGGAAAGAGAAACCAACTATACAGGAAGTACAAAAGCTTATGCAGGTGGTTTTAAATTCCTTACCCCTAATGCGGCCCCATAGACTGTTAGGTCTGGCTACGGATGGGTTGGACGGGCACGACTTATTGGGCTCCCACCACCTCAGTCCCGGTAGTTTAGACACTAGGGCAAGCCAGCGTGAGACCTGACACAGAGGGACAATTCTCAGCTCCACTGAGGGACCTCCCACGGGAACCTGCTTCTGGCCCCTCTCCCTTGCTCTGCTCAGGCTCTGCTCAGGCTGTCTGGGCCCTGGACTCCTGGGTGAAGGAGGGCAGCCCGCCCTTCTCTGGCCCCATCCCTCCCCAAGGAGGCCTCCGGCTGAGCTGCCTGACCTCAAAGTGGCTGTTTGTTCCTTTGGGGCTTCTCTGGCTCCAGGCCCTGGAGCCCAGCCTTGCCTGTTGTTAAGTTTCCCTGACCTCCAATAAAGCTCAGCATTCTCCCCAGCACTCTAGGCTTACACTTAGACCCCTCTGGAAACAAGCCTCTCCCTGAGGTCACGCACCCGCTCATTTCCTGCCAGCTGTTGCAAATCTTGGAGACGAGGACGTGCTGGTCTCCGGACACGAACCAGGGACAGTGAAGGGAGCTCTATTCTGAGTTGCCTCTGGGATCTCACATGGAAACCCCGCATTTTGGGCTTCAAGGGACCCCCCCCCCCATCGAGGCCTTGGCCCCTGACCTCCACACCTCTCTTCTCCAAGATGCTCTTTGCCCCTTTTCCTCCCTGCTAGGTCTGCCCCTCACCAGCTCCATTCAGCTCACACCTCTTCTGAAGCTGTCCCAGACAGCACCCAGCCTACCTCCCTGGTGATTCTGCTGCTTTCTAAAAATTTTCTTTACAGTTTGCTGCTGTGACCCCCTAAAGGAATTTTGAAGAAAACTCTATACTGCTTTGCAGGTATTTTATTTTATTTTATTTTATTTTGTCTTTTTTTTTTTTTTTTTTTTTTTTTTTTGTCTTTTTGTTGTTGTTGTTGTTGCTATTTCTTGGGCCGCTCCCGCGGCATATGGAGGTTCCCAGGCTAGGGGTTGAATCGGAGCTGTAGCCACCCGCCTACGCCAGAGCCACAGCAACGCGGGATCCGAGCCGCATCTGCAACCTACACCACAGCTCACGGCAACGCCGGATCGTTAACCCACTGAGCAAGGTCAGGGATCGAACCCGCAACCTCATGGTTCCTAGTCGGATTCGTTAACCACTGCGCCACGACGGGAACTCCCTATTATGTCTTTATTTTTAGGCCGCACCTGCAGCGTTTGGATGTTCCCAGGCTAGAGGTCAAATCAGAGCTGCAGCTGCCGGCCTACACCACAGCTCACAGCAATGCCAGATCCAAGCCATGTTTTCAACCTACACCAGAGCTCATGGCAACACCAATCTTTAACCCAATGAGCGAGGGCAGGGATCAAACCAGAATCTTCATGCATGCTAGTCAAGTTTGTTACTGCTGAACCACTACGAGAACTCCACCTTGCATGTATTTTAAGTTGACAGCTAAGACTTTTCATCATTAGTTTAAACCATTGCAGGGGATATCATTTCTGAAATGTTTTGTATATTGTGACATTTTATTTATTTATTTATTGTGTTTTGTCTTTTCAGGGCCTCTCCCATGGCATGTGGATATTCCCAGGCTAGGGGTCTATCGGAGCTGTTACTGTTGGCCTATGCCACAGCCACAGCAACTCGGGATCCGAGCCTCGTCTGCAACCTACACCACAGCTCACAGCAACGCCGGATCCTTAACTCACTAAGCAAGGCCAGGGATCAAACCCACATCCTCATGAATCCTAGTTGGGTTCGTAAACCACTGAGCCACAGAGGAAACGCCCAGAGATTTTTTTTTTTTTTTAAAGATCACAAAATTGACAATGGAAATATAAAGGACCATAATACACTAGTGTGAACAATTATAAGCCAACAAATTGGATAACCTAGAAGAAATGAATGTATTATCAGAAACATACAGCTATCAGAGTTCCCGTCGTGGCTCAGTGGTTAACAAATCCGACTAGGAACCATGAGGTTGAAGGTTCAATCCCTGGCCTTGCTCAGTGGGTTAAGGATCTGGCATTGCCGTCAACTGTGGTCTAGTTTGTAGACGTGGGTCGGATCCCACATTGCTGTGGCTCTGGTGTAGGCTGGCAGCTACAGCTCCAATTAGACCCCTAGCCTGGGAACCTCCATAGACCGAGGGTGCAGCCCTAGAAAAAGACAAAAAAAAAAAAGAAAGAAAGAAAGAAAAAAGAAACATACAGCTACCAAGACTGAATCATGTAGAATTAGAAAACCTCAACAGAATTATAATTATTCGGGAGATTGAATCATTCATCAACACCCCCCCCCCCAAAGAAAAGTCCAAGACCAGACTGCTTCATGGAGAAGACTACCAAAGTCTTCTTTTTTCTTTTTTGGCTGACCTTCTGCATGCGGAGTTCCTGGGTCAAGGATCAGATACAAGCCACAGTTCCAACCTATGCCACAACTACAGCAACACCAGATCCTAAATCTTTAACCCACTGTACCAGTCCTGGCACTGCAGAGTTGCCGCCGATCCCGTCGTACCACAATGGGAACTCCTCTACAAAACATTTAAAGAAAATGAATGCCAATTCTTCTCAAACTCTTCCCAAAAACTTAAGAGGAAGGAACACTTCCAAACACATTCTATGAGGTCAGCATTACTTTGATACCAAAGCCAGACAAAGATAAAGAACAGAGGAAGCATTCCCTAGTGGCCTAGCAGTTGAATACTCAGCACTGTCATTGCTGTGGCTTGGGTCACTGCTGTGGCACAGGGTTAGGTCCCTGGGCCCAGGACTTTCCACATGCAACAGGCGTGGCCAAAAACAAGGAAAGAAAACTGCATACCAATAGCCCTGACGACTAGTGAGTGATGCAAAAATCCTCAACAAAATATTCACAAACTGAATTCAACACCCCATTGAAAAGATAATACACCACGACCAAGTGGGATGTATTCCTGGGATGCAAGAATGGTTAAACTAGGAGTTTCCTGCGGCACAGCAGGTTACGGATCCAGCATTGTCACTGCAGTGGCCCAGGTCACTGCTATGGTGTGGATTCAGCCCACATGCCACATGCCACATGCCACAGGCGCAGCCAAAAAAAAAAAACCCGGAAAATAACAGTTGGCAAGAATGTGGAGAAATTGGAGCCCTTGTGCACTGTTGGTGGGAATATAAGATGGTGTATCCACTGGAAAACATTATGGGGGTTCCTCAGATTTTTTTTAAAAAGAACTGCCATCTAAGCCCGCAATCCCACTTCTGGGTATATATTGAAAATGATTTAAACCAGGATCTTGAAGAGATGCTAGCACTCCCAAGTTCACTGCCTCTTTATTTATTTATTTTAGGAACTCCATTGGCAGTGGGATGCCAAGACGGGGCCATTCAAGAGAGCAGAAAGTCTGGAAACCATTTCAGGTCAAGTTAGGATAAAAAATGTTCTCTTTTTCTTTTCTTTTTTTTTTTTTCATGGCCACACCTGCGGCATACGGAGGATCCCAGGCTAGGGACTGAATCAGAGCTGCAGCTGCCAGCCCTACACCACAGCCACAGCAATGCCAGATTCTTAACCTACTGAGCGGGGCCAGGGATCAAGCCTGCGAGTCAGTTTCGTTTCTGCTGAGCCACAATGGGAACTCCCCATTGCCTCTTTATTCACAAAACCCAAGATCTACAAGCAACCTAAACATCCATTGACAGATGAATGGATAAAGAAAATGTGTTATACACATGCAATGGAATATTATTCAGCCTTTCACAAGAAGGAACTTCTGACACAGGCTACAGCATGCATGGACCTTGAGGACATTATGCTAAGTGAAACAAGCCAGTCACACAAAGACAAATAACTCCATGATTCCATTCATACGCGGTATCTAAAGCAATCCCTCATAGAAACAGATAGTAGAATGGTGGTTGCCGGGGGCTGAGGGGTGAGGAGTGGGGAGTTGCTGGTCGAAGAGTAGAGAAGTTCAGTCCTACAAGATGAAAAAGTTCCAAAGATCGGAGTTCCCGTCATGGCACAGCGGAAACGAATCCGACTAGGAACCATGAGGTTGAGGGTTCAATCCCTGGCCTTGCTCATCGGGTTAAGGATCTGGCGATGCCGTGAGCTGCGGCGATGTAGGCCGCAGACACAGCTTGGATCCCGGGTTGCTGTGGCTGTGGTTGTTGTATAGGCCGGCAGCTGTAGCTCCGATTGGACCCCTAGCCTGGGAACCTCCACATGCTACAGGTGCACCCCCCCAAAAAAAAGAAAGAAAAAAGAAAAAGTTCTAGGGATGTGCTGTAAAACAACTTGCATATAGTTAACAATAGTTAATGCGCACTTAAAATTGGTTAAGCAGGTAAACTGATTTTGTGTACTTTTTATTATATACATTTTATATGTGTGTGTGTATATACATATATGATATTTATATGGTAAATGGGTTCTTCATCATTCAGTCAAGGTAGCATTATAATCCCCAGGACAGGTAAAGGATACTCTTTTCATTTTTAACTGGGCAAAGTTTGCAGTGAAGGCAAGACGGAAAAGAAGGCCAGCGCACGGCCTTGACTGCAAGCCCGTTCTGAGGCAGGTCACTTCTAGAAAGTTGATGATCTGCAATGGATTCCAGTAAAAAGATGCCTGTGCATCTTTTGAAAAATCTTAAACCTTGGGGTACGCTGCCCCAGGTTGAAAACCACTGATCTGGAGCCCTGCAGTCTGGATTCTCTGATCTATTTCTCTGCCTTCCCTTGGGGGTCTGTGCTGTCTTTCCATGGCAGGGGCTCCCTTAGGGCAAGAGCAAGGGAGAAACAAGAGAAGCTGGCATCGTCCCCTCCAGCAGCTACAAGTTCCAACTCCGGCCTCCCACATCCCTCTATCTTTGCATCCCACTTTCTTATCCCATCAACTTCTCTGTGTATTAGAATAACCGGCTAATGAGAATTCAGAGTCTCAGTGTTATTCATGACTCGAGTCTGAAGGTCACGGCCCCTCTCTCATGGAATTGCAGTGCAGACTAAATAGCATACACTGTGCGCCTGGAAGCTGAATATGAGTTGCGTCTGGGCTTTGAAGGCCCGGAGACGGTGACATATGGCCTTTGGCCCCTCAGTGGAGGAGGAAGGAGTTGCTGGCCCAGGCCTGAAGTACCTGCTGGGATCCCAGTGTTCTACCTCTTTCTTTTTTTCTTTTCTTTTTTTTTTTAATTCATTTATTTTATTTTTTAAATTACTCAAATGAATTTATCACATCTGTAGTTGTATAACGATCATAACAATCTGATTTCACAGGATTTCCATCCCACAGCCCAGGCACATTTCCCCACCCCCCTTCTACCTCTTTCTTGTTCTGCCCTTGGGGTTCCTTGGGCAATTTGCCCTTGCCACCCCTTTGCCTCTGGGCCCGGGGCAAAGATCACCAAGGCATGAGAAGGTGCCCAGAAATGGAAAGGTTTTAATGAACATGACAAAGGGACTGGGTGAGGGGGACACAAACACCAAATCCAGCCTTTATTGCCCATTTCAGTGGCTGAGGAAGAGGGAGGAGACTCAGCCCCACTTAGCTGTCCCCAGACCCAGAGGCAGCTGCAGGGCAGTTTCAGGAAGTCTCCATACTCAGCAGAGGAGCCGAGGGAAAGGGGAGAGGTCTCTGCTGGTGCTCCCCAGAGAGCAGGAAGACCTGAAGAAGCAGGCTGACCTCAAAAGGTCAAGAGAGAGCCTGTGTACCCAGGATCAGGCAGGAACATCTGAGGTTAGAAAGGCAGCTGGACTGAACAGGTGGGAAAATGCTTGGGGCCCCAGACAGCATTGTTGCAGAGGTGCACCAGGGCCTGCTGGCTCCAGGGACTGAGACCCTCAAGGCGGCACCCCCAGACTGAGAAACTCACAAAGGGACCCTGACATCCCTGCTCTGCCCCTGTTCAGCCAAGGTCAGTAGGTCTAGAGAGAGAAGAGAGGACAGGGGCCTGGGTGGGCAGAGGAGGCTGAGGAGGGAGCCTAGGAAGAGCATTGGGGTTGGGGACGGTGTGGGGGCAGGGGGATGGGGTCCTCTAGCTGCTGCTTTGCTGTTCCTGCTGGCGGATGAGGTTGGCGATGGGGCTCGTGATGCCCCCTATCAAGGTCCAGTACTCATCAAAGCTGATGCGCCCATCATGATTGGCATCCAGGTTCTGGATAAGCTTGTCAGCAGCCTTTCGGTTCCCCGTGTCCTGGAGAGGAATCCACGGTCAGCATGACGATGGCCACTCCTCGGATCCCTCCCAGGCAGAGTCCAGGGTCTGGGCCGAGCAGCTGCTGGCTTAAGCCTGGGCACCCTGAGCACAGAGGCTTGGGCAGGGTGGAGACCCTGGTTTGGGGGGGATAATTCTGAAAGGAGAGGGGTGGCCATGGGGAAGGACACCTAGAGAGGACAAGGGCTTGGAGGCCAGGGGGTGGGGGTGGGGGTCGCAGGCCCTTGGGTGGGGGCACCTCACCGTCAGCATATGGTTGAGCTCTTTCTGAAGCATCTTCCGGAAGCTACTCTTGCTGATCTTGTTCTTGACCAGGCTGTGCTTGGACACATATTTGTAGAAGTTTTCCACCAGGACGATGACCGCCTTCTCCAGCTCCGTGTAGCTGTCTGCCATCTCCCTGCCTCACGCCTCGCGGGGCCTGGGTACCAGAGAGGGGAGGTGAGGAGACTCCACAGGCCACACCTCCCCCGTCTCCCCTGCCTCGGTGCTCCGGTGCTCCGGCTGGCTGGCCCCACCCCAGGCTGGCTCTCCTCAGAAGCAGGGAGGAGACAGGGAAAGGGGGACCCAGGGTGGGCCAGGGGTTGGACCTGGAAGGAGAGCGATGTGTCTGTTCTCATCCAGATGCTCCCCAGCTCAACCGCCTCAGCAGGTTTTCCAGGCCCTTCCCCAGCCCCAGGCACTGGGCTTGTCGGAGCCCCAGAGAGAACAAGAGGCTCCGTGGGAAGAGGAGGTGAGCCAGTGCCCAGCCCTCCGCTGGGGAGGGGCAGGAGCCATGTCCCCCAACCCCAGGATTGGCTGAGACCCCAGCCCCGGTGACAAAGCAGGCGGTGGGGGCCTAGGCTCTTCCCAGTTCCTTCAGCCAGGCTCCAGGGCAGGGCGTCCAGGGTCTCAGGACATGGCTGCCCTTCTTTGGGAAGGGACAAGGTCCTGATCCATCAGGTCAAGTTTTGTGCAGGCCCCCAGCCACCCCCTCCCTCCCAACAAGCCTATCTTCCCTCATACTCACCCCCAAATACACAGCAGGATCCAAGGACCCTTACCCCCCTACCCCATTACCTAAGGAGGAGCCAGGCTCAGTTCTGCCCCAGCTGGAGACAGCTAGAGACAGAGCCTCCTCCGCAGCCAGCCAGAGGCTACACACGTCACCCCCTCGCCCCAGGACAAAAGGCACTCACATTCCAAGCGGATACAGCCTGCTGAATAACAGGATATGAGGGGAGCAGGCGGATCTACTCTGTGAGTCGCCGCCCATGCCCCGAGCCCCCCCAAGAGAACCCTGGCAAATGAGCCTCCCCTCCCACCCTCAAGCCCAGGAATGAGCTGGCCGCCCTGCCCCTTGGGTCCTGGCAAGGGAAGGTGGACACAGCCACCATCCGGATCTGGGTGTCCCGTGATCCAATTTGGAAGGGAGGTCTGCTTCGCCAGGCCCCACCGCAGCCCCTGCCCCTGCCACCTGCGTTCTAACTACCTCCCATGCCCACTGCCCTGCACTCTCCACCTAGCTGAGGCCTGCCCAAACCCGCCTCCTGGTGAGCCTGCCCTGACCCTGCCCTCAGAGCCCTCCTCCCCGGCCTCCCCCAGACTCTCAGGCAGCCAGTGTTGGCTGGGCGCACTGGCTGGTGTGGCCGTGGTCCCTTCTGGATCTTGTCTCCCCAGACACCAGACATTCCTTGGTAGAAGGAGAGTGCTTTTTTACACCCAGCCATTGTGTTTTCTGAACCAAATGATAGGACCCAGAGACTTGGGGACCCCTTTTTAAAACCCTGGCTAGGGGTTCCCATCATGGCACAGAGGAAATGAATCCGACTAGGAACCGTGAGGTTGCGGTTCGATCCCTGGCCTTGCTCAGTGTGTTAAGGATCCAGTGTTGCCATGAGCTATGGTGTATGTTGAAGACGCAGCTCGAATATTGGCTATAGCTCCAATTCGACCCCTATCCTGGGAACCTCCATATGCCAAGGGTGCGGCCCTAAAAAAAAAAAAGACAAAAAACAAAAAATAAAGTAAATAAAACCCTGGTATACAACCTCCCTGCTTTTCATCCCGGCATCTCCCCTCACCCACATTGCCTGGCCCAATGCCTTGCTCAAGGCAGATGTTCTATAAATAAATATTCTACCTCCTTCCAGCCCTGATACCAGGTATCCAAGGCCCCTGACCCCCCTTTTAAGATTTTTTTTTTCCACAAAATTTTTTTCTGGAGGAAGAAGTGAGACCCCAAAGGCCTAGGCCAGGATGCAGGAAGGAAGAAGAGTTGAGAGAAAGAGGGGTCAGATTGGGGCAACTCTGACCAGGAATCCTACCCTCTTCTCCCCTGTCTCATCCATCTGACCCCTCTGGTCTGCGGCCAGAAGGATGAAGTATGGAGGCAGGAATGTAAGAAGCCACATTCTTTTTCCAGTACTCTTTATTTATTATGTGACAGTGTTCGGTTCATTGTCTATACCTTTATAAGACTTGCATACAAATGCACTTACATTCACAAGTAGGGACAAGATGGAGTTCCTGTCGTGGCTCAGTGGTTAGCAAATCCGACTAGGAAACATGAGGCTACAGGTTCGATCCCTGGCCTTGCTCAGTGGGCTAACGATCCGGCGTTGCCATGAGCTGTGGTGTAGGTCGCAGATGTGGCTCGGATCTGATGTTGCTGTGGCTGTGGTGTAGGCCGGCAGCTGTAGCTCTGATTAGACCCCTAGCCTGGGAAACTCCATATGCCACTGGTGCTGCCCTAGGAAAGACAAAAAAAAAAAAAAAAAAAAAAAAAAGTGGGGACAAGAATGTTTCAATCCATGAACTGTCTGCCCTGCTACCCTTGGGTGGGGAGGGGCCCAGGCAACCAGCTTTTCTGCAGATTCTGAAAGCTGCACCCATTTCAGCAAGGAGTGTGTCAAGCCTGCTCCCAACCAGCCTTGGGAGCAGGGAGACAATGCAGAGAGCCCCCGACTTTAACCATGCCCGACCTTTTTTCCCCCAAGTGAGGAATCCTATGGGAACTAGTCAGGGAGAAGAAAGGGAAGAAATGGGTTTTGGAGGCAGGTGCCTCTGCCCCCCTCCCCAATGGCCGCCCCTACCTGCCTTGGCCCTTCCTTGAGCTCATGCCTCAGCCTCTACCTGGCAGGACGCACGTGAGCTCCCAGGAGATGTCCCAGCACATGTGTCAGGCATGCAGTCACCCCAGGGAGCTGGGCTTCGGCTCCTGGGCCTTCTGATTGTCCCCACCCACCTTCTTCTAATCAAATGGACAACACTGGAGATAACGATGTGGGCAAATGCTTTTCTGAGGCTGTTTCTGAAGGACCAGTGTCAAGGGGGGAATAGTCAGGTGTCATTATCTTCTTTCTCCCTCCCTCTCCGGGGGGCCAGGAGACAGGCTCTGCCACCACACCCATGCCAAGGTCACCTGCTCCTCCTGCCTGCCCAGGCCTCCCCCCAACCAGAACAGAGGGTGCCCAGGCATGGGGCTGGGGGGAGGGGAGGTGGTGGGTCATCCCACCAGCCCCTCCCCAGGAAGATTCCGGCAGGAGGTAACTCCAGCCTTGACTTTGACATGTGTTGATCCTGGCCTGAGGGTTGGGGGGCGGGTAGACAGTACATTGGAGCCTTCCAAAAAAGTAGCAATGGAGGGACTCATCCTCCAAAGAACCTCCCCACCCCACCCCACCCCCCGCAGGGTTTGCACTGTCTTTCTTTGCCCAGGTGACTCATCATTGAGCAACCAAGGGGCCCCCACCCCCACCCCACCCACCTGCTGACTTCTCCAAAAGCCCAAATTGCCCTGACTCCAGGCTCCTTGGGTCTCGGAGGCCCCTCCAGCCCCACCCTCCCACCCCCAAGTCCCAGGCCCCACCCCTCCAAGAGCCTCTCTTCACCCTCCATCTCTTAACTCCCCAGTCCCCTTCAGTGGGGAGCCCTGAACCTCCACCCCACCCTCCCGAACTCACCTTCTCTTCCCATCTCCACGAATGATTAAATTATTGTGAAGTCTTAAAATTATTCCCAAGTGTTGGGCTATGTCCCTGGACTCCTGTCCCTCCTAGTCATCTGTCCTCTAGAGCCTAGGCCACTCTCAAGCCTAAATATAGCATTCTCTGCGTCCCTTCCACCTACCCCAAATTTGTTCATTCATTTATCCACCATTCATTGGTTACCCACATATTCACTCCCTGCTTTATTCATGCTCATTCACTCTCTCATTCATTTCCTTCTTAATCCACTCAATTGCCCCAATTGCCTTCAATAGCGAAGGTACAAGCTACACGGAGCTTGTAATGCTTTGCTTTCTTTTTTTTTTTTTTTTTTCTTGTGTTTTAGGGCCACACCTGTGGCATATGGAGGTTCCCAGGCTAGAGATGGAATCAGAGCCTACACCACAGCCACAGCAACTCCAGATCCTCACCCACTGAGCAAGGCCAGGGATCGAACCTGTATCCTCATGGATGCTAGTCAGGCTTGTTAACTGCTGAGCCACGATGGGAACACCATGCTTTCTTCGCAAGGCTGCTTCCAGTTAGTCTGTGTGGCCCACACACAGCGCCATCCTCTGTTCACTCTGCTCAGGCTCTTTTCCCAGCTGCAGAGGTGCCAGCCTCGCCTGTCCCCACCCTGACAGGACTCACTGCATGGAACTCACGCAGCATGATCCCAAAGAATTCTGCCACTTCTGACCCCCCTCTGCTTGGGTGATCCATCTACCTTCCAAACACTTTGGCTTTCAGAGGGTGAAGCTGGAGGAAGAAGACTGTTCCTCTGAAATTTCTTCCAGAGGAGTTAGGTTTGGGGAGATTTGGACATGTGCACGCGCACGCGCGCACAGACACACACACACACACACACACACACACACACACACACACCCCTGATGCCCCAGGCCTCACTAACACCCGAGCCGATGGGGAAAGTCTGGGCTCCCTCTCCCACCACCCCTGCCCTCACCCCCACCCACACGGACAGGGCGGCAGGGGAATGCTCTAGAGTGGGGTGGCTCCTCCAAGCAAAGCGAGTCATGCCAGAACCTGCCTGGATCCTGAGCTAGAGAAGCTGTCCAGAGCAGAGGCAGGCCCCTCTCCTGGAGCTCAGGGTTCCTCCCAGGCCCCAAACGTCCCCCCGAGGAGCAGCCCCCGGAGCAGAGCGGGGCCAGGACCTGCCTGAATCTCGAGGTGGAAGAAGCCACCTTGGCCCCCGCCGCCTCCTGGACCCTGCCACCTCTCCCAGGACATGGCCCCCAGAGCCCGGTGAGGGCTGTGCCCAGGGTCTGGCTACCCCCCAACCCCCACCAACACCCATCTGCCCTTTTTCTGTTGGGGAAAATCAGAGCAGCTGCAGGCAAACCTCCTAAACACTCTGCCCAGTGGCCCACCCCCTGGAGAGGAACCCAGTTCGCTGCCAGCCTAGGGAGGGGGTCTTGCCACCCCATTCAGTCCTCTGAAGGCCTCTCCAGCCCCTACCCCAACCAAAAAGCTCCATTCCCAAACGGGCCTTTTGGGAAAGTTAACTATTAACAACTTCCAACCCAGTCGCTGGCAGGCCCCCCTCCTCAGGGCCACTTCTCCGGGCCTCCCCAGCCCTCGGGGCCCCTCCGGCAGCCCTGGACCTCCAAGGACCGGCCTGGGGTGCTCACCTGCCTTCTCGGTCCACCTTCTCTCCTGCAAGGCTCTGGGGCCTGGGCTCTGGCACTGCCAAGCAGCTCCCCACACTCAGCCCAGCCAGGACTCCTCCCCGCGGCTCTCTCAGAATCAGTCCCACTCCTTCCCAGCCCTGCCTGGCGGGGCTGGCTCGGTGGGGAGGTAGTGACTGAGCTCCCTCTGGTCTTGGCCCTGGGGTTGGGCCCTTGTTAAAGAGATACACACCTATTTTAACACCCCTCCGCCCCCGTCCCAGAAGGAGTGGTGGAAGCCGGCACTCCCCCAGCCCCACCCTCCCGGCCCTGCAGGGCCTAAGCAGAATTTACAGCTTTGAGAAAGGAAGGGAAGGACTGTCATCTGCCCCTCTCACCTGGGTCACTGAGAGCCCAGTTTCAGGGCCCCTAACAGGCAAGTTGGATTCGCATTCCAGGCCAGCCGGGCTGGCCACAGAAACTTCCTCGCTGTGGGGATGTCAGGCATCCTGCCTGATTGCTGTGGACTTAAGCCAGAAGGATCTAGAGTGTGGCTCCTTGTCTTCCCCCTCCAGTTCCCGCATCCCTAGGACCTCTCCTGAGCAGCAGAGGATTCCTCAGGATACAACCCCTCCACCCCTTCTCCCAGATGCCCAAGGAAACAGGCCAGATTGACATCCCAGAGGCAACAGTTGAAACCAGAAGGGACCCATCCCCCCACTCCAGTGACTTCAGCTCACTGGCTCTCACTGTGTGTCAGGCTCTCAGGCACTTGGGCACAGAAGGTGTCACCTTATCCTCCTGACAGTGCTGTGAGGGATGCGCTGTTAATATTTTCATTTTACCGATGAGCAAACTGATACTCCGAGAGCCTGCCCAAAGTTCCCAAAACAGTCAGGGGCAGAGCTCGGATTCAAACCCAGGCCGGTCAGCCCGTTTCTCAGCCTCACGTTGCCCTCATTACTCGTCACCCAGGCTCCAGCCCACCTGGGCTCATGCCCTTTCCCCCATGCACACCTGCCCTCCTCTCCTGTCAGCAGGCAGGCCACTGGCAAAGAGTAGCCTGTCCCTCAGAGAGGACCAGGTCTCCCACCTTTGAGGGCTGAGGCCAGCTTAACCCAAACCCATGGGCAGAGTGTGTCCCCAGTTCCCTTCCACTGCCAACCACTGCAGCCCCACACGGCCCACGCCACCCCACGATTCTGCCATTCACCCCCACACCTACGTATCCACGGACGGGGGGAGGGGATCCAGTCAAGACAACATCTCTTTCACTTTTTCCATTTTTTATTAATCAAAGGATACAAAATGACCATCATTCTGTAAATGCCCAAGCACCCAGCTGGTCCTCTCACTCCCAAAAGTCACCCTCCTTGGCCTCTCCCTGACCCTGCTAGCCCTCTTCCCCTGTGCTGAGCCAGGACAGAGGCCCCGGCAGAGGCTGGGGCAGAGCTGGAGGCCAGGAGGGACAGCGCCGACAGACAGCTCCAGTTTGGGTCGGGGAAGAGATGAGGAGAGGTAGGTTCTTAAGAGACCCTCATTAGTACCGAATATCCAGCCCTATTCCCACCCACTTCCAATCATTTCCCGTGGCTCCGCTCCTCTCGCCCTTCCCCCACTACTAAGAGACTCGGCCCTTACACCATCCTCAACCCTCGAGCATCCCTCCACGTCCCTCCCTGGCCCCAACCCGCCCCCTGAGCCTCCCTCTGGTGGGGAACTCCTGGATCTATGAGCTCCATGGAACTCCCAGGGACAAAGTACACAGAGGAGGCCCCGGGAAGTGCCATTCTGAACCTGAGCCCTGCAGGGGTGAGGCAGGAGGGCTGGGCAAGCACGGAGGGGTGGGGGAGAGAGGAGTTTTATTTCTGGGCCCACAGGCTCTAAGGTCCCCTTTCCCCAACATCCCCCCAAAATTCCAGGAAAGAGGTTCAGCTTCCCCGGACAGGACTCTCCAGCTTCACGCTCTTGGCTGCTTCTCCGATCAGCTCCCAGAAGCTCCCAAACTCCAGTTTAGAGTCGTTACAGCTGCCCAGGTTGGCAATCTTCTCTTCCAGCCCGCAGTTGCTCTGAAAGGAGGAAAGATGCCACAACTCAGCCAGGCGGCACCTTCTACTCTTCCCACCCCACCCTGCCCAGGGGCAGGAGGCAGGCCCTGAGCCTCCCTGGCACTGACAAGGGGCAGGGCCAGGGGATGCCAGTGCCAGGGGCCATGGCAGTGTGGGTGGGGTCCTGGAGCACTTGCTTGGGAAGTCAGGGTACCGCCTGGGGCGGGGTCCATTCCCCCAGTACCGGCATGAGGTGGGGCAGCTGCTGGGTGACCAGGTCCCGTAGCTCGGAGGGGGTCAGCGTCTCCTTCCCACCCTCCACCGAATACTGGTGGAAGTTCTTGATCAGGGTCTCAATGGCCCTCTCCACGTCACTGAATTCCTGGGCATCCTGAGGGCAAGGGACATCCCCCACGTCAGGGAGGCCCCACCCACCCTACAACACCTTGATTCCCCAGGAGCCCGGCAGAGCCAACAGGACAGAAGACAGCTGGCAGGCACATGGGCCCCACCCACTCCAGCACCCAGCACCCAGCCTGCTTGCCCCCACTGTCCTCTGCCCTGAGCCATGGGTTGAGCAAGGCTTCCTCCCCGCCACCCCCCAGCCTCTAGGCAGGGCAGGTCCCAGCACGAGGCCCAGGCATCCTCTTCGAGGGAGGGCCCATCTGCATCTCCCTGTGTGGGCACCCGGCAGCGAGGGGGTTCGGGTCTCACGGGCAGAGTCTGGAGCGCAGGGCAAGGCCAAAGTTAGGGAGGCAGAAGTTAACGGGGGTCACAGACCCTCGGCGGGAAGGAGAGGAGTGTGGAAACAGAAAAGCCAGGAATGAATGGGCCCACCTCCGCGTTGGCTGACCGACACTGCCCCATGCTGCTCGATGCGCTTGGTCCTTTGGTGAGTTTTGTCGTCCTACAGCCGGAGCAGCTGATGGCTCATGATCTGCTCAGAGGAGGGAGGAGCCTGAGCTGAGGGGAGAACTCAGCATTTCTTTCTCAACCACCCCTTTGGCTGCACCCCAGAGATTCTGTGCCTCACTCAGGTCAGAGCCAACTCCACACAAGCCCTGGTTGCTGCTCAGGCTCCAGGAGCTAAGGTCACAGCCCCCAGACCAACCCATTTACAGGGAATCCCTTGGGCTTCACCTTAGCCCCCTACCACCTACCTCTTCCTGCCCCCTCACCCCTGTGCCAGGCACACACGCATCAGCTTCTGGGACCTGGTCCCCCCACCCCTCTGCTGGCAGACTAGGGCAAGCTTGGCTACTCGTGCCCTCTGGACCGGGGGCAGCCCCCTTGAGCGAAAAGCCCAGGGTCTCCTTACCTGCTGGCAGCTGCTGAGACAGGACAGGAGGAGCCGGCTCACCTGAGCTCAGCTCTTATACCTGGGGGAAGGGAGGGGAGGCAGGGGGCTGGGCCTTGTCCCAAAGCCACCCCTGCTCTTGCAGCCGCCCAGGGCTGTGAGCCAGCCCTCTGGGCCCCACCCTCCGTTGGCCGCAGCTCTGAGGGCCCGCCCCCACCCCTGGCCACTCCAAGGGAACCTTGGAGGGCTGGGGCTGGGATGCCCCTGGCCCCCGACCAGCAGGCCAAGTGGAGGGAAATAGGGGAGGGGAGGCTGGGGAGGGAGAGAGGGAGGACTTGAAAACACTGCGGCATTGAGCCTGGGAAGAAAGGCCTGGAGGAAATGTAGGGCAGGGAAGCAGAGGGGCCCGGAGTCCATAAACAGGAAAGAAGACGAAACAGAAGCTGGTCGAGGCGGGTTTTGTGGCCTAGAGGGAACGAGGGACACGTGGGTTGAAAGAGCTCTCCAGGGGCCTCTCGTTACTTTAATGTGTCCCTCACACACTCCAACCCCCCAAGGCCACTTTAAACTTAGATTTAGTAACACTCAAGTCAGCTCAGATCCCAGACCCTAGCCTTCCCCGGTCCTGTTGGCAGAGACTCGGGGCAAGAGGAATCGGCCCGAGAAGGGGAGCCCTGACCTCCCGTCAGCTCCCCTCAGCACATTGCGGAGCCCAAACGGGTTACCCTGTCAGCTCACAACCTCTCCAAACTGGTTGAGCCACCTGCTCCTCCCTCCCTCAGAATCCCATGCCTTCCCCAACCCAGGGACTACACAGCAACCGCCCTACACCATCCAGGACCCGGCCGACCTCCAGGGAGCCTGGACAGTAAGCCCGGGACTCAGCCCAGCCCCAGGGGGCCACCTCACCAGGTGGGGAGGAGGAAGGGAGGAGGCGGGGGACTCAGAACGGTCAAGGTCACGGTCAAGGCAAGGGTGGGCAGTGCCCCGAGCCAGAGGTCCTGGGCTCCTTTCCTGAACTGAGATCAGAGTGTACCTCCCACTACGCCCCTGGCCCCCAGCTCTGCATCTAGGGCTCCTCCATACTTTGGGCTCAGCTGGGGTGTCTATATCTCAATGAAGGGGCCCTTCCAAAAATGTCTTATTCTAAGAGGTCTCCTGAGGGTTCTCAATCTGGGACCCCTCGGAGGCATCCCAATTTGAAGGTTTTTCCAAGAGTGCCTCAGCTTGAAGTCTCTATAATGCCTCAGTCTTGGGGGCGGGGTCCCACCTAGGGTCTCAGTGTGTGCAGGGGAGCCCCTCAGGAATGTCTCGAAGATGCCCTCAGAGTCCCAGCCTGGTGGTCCCTCTGAGGTCTCTCCGTCTGGGGGCATTTAGATGGAAGAGCTCAATCCAGGACCCTTTCATGGTGTGTCATGGGGAGCTTGAATCACCCTAAAAGTTCTTCTGGACTCACAGCTGCCTCACATGATGGACACCTGACAGTAAGGTAGTGACAGCGCCACTGGGCTGCCCCGCCCCTGCTCCCTCTGGTGGCAGCCAGTGCAAACCACAATGCCCCTCAAATCAAGGAAAGGGAGAGGGCGCTCCGGTGCCCTAAAGTTCTGCTTCCTGCAGCACCACCACCACCCTCACCCCACAGTCCTGGAACCAGAACCCTGTGTTCCTTCTTCTGCTTCACCCCTGCTATGGTGGGAGGGAGGAGAGGATGGGTCCCACCCGTCCATCCAGAGAGGATTGTGGTTTCATCACAGAGGCAGAATTTCAACCCAGTTCCACCTATTCTTGTCTTTGTGCCTTAACCTCTCTAAAATCTGTTATCTTTAACATGGGACTTAAAAATAGTACCTGCCTCAGAGTTCCCTTGTGGCGCAGCAGGCTAAGGATCTGGTGTTGTCACTGCAGCATGGGTCACTGCAGTGGCACGGGTTCGATCATCCACATGCTGTGATGCAGCCAAAAAAAAAAAAAAGTGCCTACCTCAAGGGGCTGTGAGAATTAACTAAAATAATGCAAGTGGAGTTCCTGTCGTGACTCAGTGGTTAAGGAACCTGACTAGTATCCATGAGGACTCGGGTCCGATCCCTGGCCTTGCTCAGTGGATTAAGGACCTGGCACTGCCGTGAGCTGTGGTGTCAATAGCAGATGAGGCTTGGATCCTGCATGGCTGTGGCTGTGGCCTAGACTGGCAGCTACAGCTCTGATTCAACCCCTAGCATGGGAACCTCAATATGCCACGAGTGTGGCCCTGAATAGACAAAAGACAAAAAAAAAAAAAAAAAAAAAAAAAAGATAATGCAAGAAAAAGTTCAGCACTGTGCCTGGCACGGAGCAAGCCCTCAACACATGTTGGCTGCTATCATTTCCATCCAATGACACAAACTGCAGGAATAAGAAAATGAAAGCCAAGACTAAGCCCCTGAGCACTTGGGGGGATATGAGTCACCTCGCTTTCCCTAGAGATCTGCCTCCACCTTTCATATATTCATTCATCAACTATTTATTCATTGAGCATCATCTACCCTGTATAAGACCTGATGCTACAGAATATTCGAAGATGAATAACATTCCTGGTCCTCCAGGAGCTCATAATTGTTGGACCCACCCTCAGGTCAGGGCAGAGCTTTCCCACCCCCTGGTGTCCAGAGAAGAAATCAGGGTGGGTGTAAGAAACATCTGGGTCTCAAGGAGGAAGCTTTATTTGGGGGAAGTAGGGTTCCGCCCAGCCCCACCAATCCTGCCCCCCATCCCAGCCAGTCAGCTTCACTTCTTCTGGATTCCCAGGGCCTTCTCCTTCCTGATCTCCTTGGCCAGCTCCCCAATCAGTCTCCAGTACTCATTGAACTTGAGCTCTGAGTCCTGATTCACATCCAAACTCTTCATCTTCTCATCTAAGGAGCCCACATCCTGAGGAGACACCGCAGGGAAGCGTGGGGTTAGAAACAAGCGTTCTGGAGTTCCCGCTGTGGCACAACAGGATCGGCAGGGCTGGGACCCCAGCACAGTGGGTTAAAGGATCCAGCACAGCGGCAGGTGTGGTGTAGGTCACACATGCGACTCAGATCTGACCCCTGGCCCAGGAACTCTACGTGCTGCGGGGCAGACAAAGAAGAAAAAAACCAAAACAAACAGAGTGTTCTTAAGACGTGGAGAGAGGGAAGAATCCCCAGTCACCATTCCCTTCCCTCAGAGAGTGCTAGGACCCACCCCCCACGTCCAGGATGAAGCTACAGCCCCAAACTTTGGTGCCCAACTACAAGCAGACGCCAAGGAGGGAGGTGAGAAATCCAGGTATAGTGTCTGCTGTGGTCTATAGACTCCCACTGTGGTGGATTATGAACCACAGGCATGATGTCATTGAAGGCAGAGCAGAAAGAGATGCACACAATATGCCTTCACCTGCAGGCACGGGCGGGCTCCGGCACAGCACTGGGATAAGCCCAAGGACACTCGGGGAACCCCTGCAGGCACAGACTCACTCTGACCACACTCAGAGCCTTCTCAGGCCACCCTCCTCCCACGCGGAAAGCTAAAGAAGGTCACAGGATTTGGCTGCCCATGCGCATAACCCTCATGTCATCTCATTTCCCCAGTGGGGTCACTAGCCTGGTAAATGGGGGGAATGGCAAGGACACGGGGTGTCCGGTGTCCCATGGGGCCCTTGACAAAATCTCTCCCAGCAGACCTGTGACATCAAAGGATAGTCTAAGCTGGACCATCATGATCAAAGGATTTGTTGTCAGATAAATAACCAAACCAAACTGAACAATGGATCCAGGTCAAATCAGACAAGGGTGCCTCAGGCAGAGTTGATGCTCAATATTTGAATCAATATTTGGATGGAGGTGGAGGAGCCTTGCCAAATCAATAGATGGCACAAAGCTAATTCATAGAACTAAACAAGACTTGTTAAAAGCCACAATCATGCTGAATTATAAGCTACTATGAGCATTGCCAATGGAAGGCAAAGATGCCCAGAATAACATTATATAGAGAGGGAGGGGGGAAAATATACAATTAGGCAAGAGAAAGAAATAAACTGTCAAAGTGCTGGGACAAGTTCAAAGTTCCTGTCATGGCTCAGTGGGTTAAGAACCCAACATAGTGGCCATGAGGATGTGGGTTCGATCCCTGGCCTCACTCAGTGGCTTAAGGATCCAGTGCTGCCGTGAGCTGTGGTGTAGGTGGCAGATGGGGCTCAGATCCCACATTGCTTTGGCTGTGGTGTAGGCCAGCAGCTGCAGCTCCGATTCAACCCCTGACCTGGGAGCTTCCATATGCAACAGGTATAGCCTTAACAAGAAAAAGAACCCAGAATTGCCAAAGCAATTCTGAGGAATAAAAACCAAGCAGGAGGCATAACTCTTTCAGACTTCGGGCAATGTTACAAAGCTACATTCATCCAGGCCATGTGGTACTGTACCAAAACAGACACACAGGCCAATGGAACAGAATAGAGAACCCAGAAATAAACCCAGACACCTATGGTCAATTAATCTTTGACAAAGGAGGCAAGAACATAAAATGAGAAAAAGACAGTCTTTTCAGTAAGTATTGCTGGGAAACCTGGACAGCTCATGCAAATCAATGAAACTAGAACACACCCTCACACCATGCACGAAAATAAACTCAAAATGGCTTAAAGACTTAAATAAAAGACAAGATACCATCAAACTCCTGGAAGAGAACATAGGCAAAACATTCTCTGACATCAACCTTACAAATGTTTTCTCAGATCAGTCTCCCAAAGCAACAGAAGTAAAAGCAAAAATAAACCAATGGCTGGAGTTCCCGTCGTGGCGCAGTGGTTAACGAATCTGACTAGGAACCATGAGGTTGCGGGTTCGGTCCCTGCCCTTGCTCAGTGGGTTAATGATCCGGCGTTGCCGTGAGCTGTGGTGTAGGTTGCAGACGCGGCTCGGATCCCGAGTTGCTGTGGCTCTGGCGTAGGCCGGTGGCTACAGCTCTGATTCGACCCCTAGCCTGGGAACCTCCATATGCCGCGGGAGCAGCCCAAGAAGTAGCAACAACAACAACAACAAAAGACAAAAGACAAAAAAAATAAAAATAAAAAAAAATAAATAAATAAACCAATGGGACCTAATCAAACTGACAAGCTTTTGCATAGCAAAGGAAACCAAAAAGAAAACAAAAAGACAACTTACAGAATGGGAGAAAATACTTCCAAATGATGCGACCAACAAGGGCTTAATCTCTAAAATATACAAGCAACTTATACAACTCAACAGCAAAAAAGCCAACAACCCAATTAAAAAATGGGCAAAAGACCTGAATAGACATTTCTCCAAGGAAGATATACAGATGGCCAACAAGCACATGAAAAAATGCTCAACATCCCTGATTATTAGAGAAATGCAAATCAAAACTACCATGAGATACCACCTCACTCCAGTCAGAATGGCCATCATTCATAAGTCCACAAAAAAAAAATGCTGGAGGGGGTATGGAGAAAAGGGAACCCTCCTGCACTGTTGGTAGGAATGTAAGCTGGTACAACCACTATGGAGAACAGTATGGAGGTACCTTGGAAAACCATACATAGAACTACCATATGATCCAGCAACCCCACTCTTGGGCATATAACTAGATAAAACTTTCCTTAAAAAAGACACATGCGGAGTTCCCGTCGTGGCGCAGTGGTTAACGAATCCGACTAGGAAACATGAGGTTGCGGGTTTGGTCCCTGCCCTTGCTCAGTGGGTCAAGGTTCCAGCGTTGCCGTGAGCTGTGGTGTAGGTTGCAGATGCGGCTCGGATCCCGCGTTGCTGTGGCTCTGGCGTAGGCCGGTGGCTACAGCTCCGATTCAACCCCTAGCCTGGGAACCTCCATATGCCTCGGGAGCGGGAGCGGCCCAAGAAATAGCAACAACAACAGACAAAAAAAAAAAAAAAAAAGACACATGCGCCCACATGTTCACTGCAGCACTATTCACAATAGCCAAGACATGGAAACAACCCAGATGTCCATCGACAGATGATTGGTTTAGGAAGACATGGTATATATACATGATGGAATACTACTCAGCCATAAAAAAGAACAAAATAATGCCATTTGCAGCAACATGGATGGAACTAGAGACTTTCATACTGAGTGAAGTAAATCAGAAAGACAAAGACAAATACCATATGATATCACTTATATCTGGAATCTAATATACGGCACAAATGAACCTTTCCACAGAAAAGAAAATCATGGACTTGGAGAACAGACTTGTGGTTGCCTAGGGGGAGGGGGGGGGGAGTGGGATGGATTGGGAGCTTCGGGTTAATAGATGCAAACAATTGCTTTCGGGATGGATTAGCAATGAGATCCTGCTGTGTAGCACTGGGAACTATGCTCGTCCCTTAGGATGGAGCATGATAACATGAGAAAAAAGAATGTATGCATGTAGGTATAACTGGGTCCCCATGCTATACAGTAGAAAAAAAAATTATATTGGGGAAATAACAATAAAAAATAAAATAAAATAAAATAATAAAAAATATCAGCAAAAAAAAGAGAAAAGAAAAAAAGAGGCAAATTCACCTCTTATTAGACTAGCAATTATAACATTGTATATCTAGAAAAAAACAAAAGAGTGGTAATGACTGACATTTCCACAAGTGTAAGCACTTAATACTGCTGAGTGTTCTGAGCTTTATGCTGAGCATGTTATATACTTCACATCATTTACTCGTCATAATCTGCTAGAATGAAAGGCTCCAGGAGCAGAGGGAACTTGTCCATCTTGTTCATCACCATAATCCCTCTGCCTGGGACAGTGCCTGGCACAGAGCAGAGGCTTGTTCACCAATATGACGCAAAGCCTGGGACGGTGTCAGAACAGGACAGAGCAGGCACTCAATAAATATTGATTGAATAAATGCAAGACCGGTCCAACAAGGGCAGTAGTATTATGAGTCCTTTTCACCAATGAGAAATCGATCCTCGGAAAGATTAAATAACCAACCAAGGATGACAAGCTAGAAACTTAAAACACACTGGGCAAGGCCAGGGATTGAAGCCACATCCTCATGGATACTAGTTGGGTTTGTTACCCACTGAGCCAAAACAGGAAGTCCTGGTGACAATATTAATACACAAAAACTAATGCCAGCTCAAAATATAGAATGTGAAAGATCCTTAAAGTAGTGAAAAAAAAAAACAGGAGTTCCCACTGTGGTACAATGGGATCAGTGGTGTCTCTACAGCACCAGGATCCAGGTGCGATCTCTGCCTGGTGCAGTGGGTTAAAGGATCTGGTGTTGCTGCAGTGGCAGCATAGGAACTTCATATGCCCCAGGACAGCCAAAAATGTTTTTTAAATAAAATAGTAAAAAATAAAGCACTCAGGAACAAATGTAGAAAGCTATTAAGCTTTTGTGAAGATAGCTAAATTGAAGGATACATGCATAAATAGAAAAACAGGAGTTCCCACTGTGGCTCAGCCATAACGAACCCAACTAGCATCCATGAGGATTTGGCTTCGATCCCTGGCCTCACTCAGTGGGTTAAGGATCTGGCATTTCCGTGAGCCATGGTGTAGGTCACAGACGAGACTCAGATCATGCATTGCTATGGCTGTGGTATAGGCCTGCAGCTTCAGGTCCAATTTGACCCCTAGCCTGGGATCTTCCATATGCCCTGGGTGCATCCCTAAAAAGCAAAAAAAGAAAGAAAGAAAAGAAGAGAAAAGCATGCTTTTTTTTTTTAGAGATGAAAGACAATAATATAAAGATGTCAAGGAGTTCCCTTCGTGACACAGAGGAAACAAATCTGACTAGGAACCATGAGGTTGGGGGTTCGATCCCTGGCCTTGCTCAGTGGGTTAAGGATCTGGTTTCGCCATGAGCTGTGGTGTTGGTCGCAGATGTGGCTCAGATCCTGCGTGGCTATGACTGTGGTAGAGGCCGGCAGCTGTAGCTCAGATCAGACCCCTAGCCTAGGAACTTCCATATGCTGAGGGTGCAACCCTAAAAAGCAAACAAACAAACAAAAAAAAAGATGTCAATTTTCCCTCAAATAGCATTTTTATAAGATCCGAATTAAAATATCTACAGGATTCTTTTTTTTTTTTTTTCTGTTCTCTTATTTTTTGGCTGTCTCACAGCATATGAAGTTACAGGGCCAGGGATCAGATCTGTGCCACAGTTATAACCTATGCTGCAGCTGCAGCAATGCCAGATCCTTTAACCCACTGTGCTGGGCAGGGACTGAACCTGCATCCTAGTGCTGCAGAGACACCGCCAATCCTGCTGCGCCACCGCAGGAACTCCAGATTGTTTTTAATATGATTAAATGTTACTAAAATTCTTCTTGAAAAATAAACATGTGGCACCCACCAGTAAAATTCTGAAAAACAGCAATGAGGGGGAACCAACTCTACAGCAAAAAAGCATATTCTAAAACTACAATAATTAAATGAGATTGCTTCTAAATAAATAATAAACAGATCAATGAAAGAGAACAAAGAGACTCAAAATATACATGGGAATTGAATCAATAATAAGTGGGATATTTAACACCAGTAAGAAAAATGTAATGATAAAATAAAGTCTGGGGTTTTTTAATGACTTAAACTGGGAAGACCTTTCTAAGCATGGCATAAAACACAGAAGCTATTCAGGAAAAGTTTGATAAATCTGACTGTATAAAATTTTTTTACACTCTGAATGGCAAAAACTACCATAAATAAATCAAAGGACAAAGGGCAAATTAGGCGGAAAAGATTACAGTGCCCATAACAGACAAAGGTTGATTTCGTTACGCTATAAAGAGCTATCAATATGAAAAGAAAAACTTCAATAAAAGAAAGAAACAAGCCGTTCACAGAAAAAGCAATATACATGTCTATCAAAAAATATTTTTTGGAGGAGTTCTGTTGTGGCTCAGCCGAACAAACCCGACTAGTATCCATGAGGGCCTGGGTCAATCCCTGGCCTCGCTCAGTGGATTAAGGATTCTGCATTACTTTGGCTGCGGCATAGGTCAGCGGCTGCAGCTCTGAATCTCCTCCTAGCCTGGAAACTTTCATGTGCCACAGGTGTGGCTCTAAAAAGCATATATATGGTTTTTGGAGTTCCCTTGTGGCTCAGTAGGTTAAGGATCTGGCATTATTCCTGCTGTGGCTCTGGTTACAGCGTGACTTAGGTTCAATCGCTTGCCAGGGAACTTCCACATGCTGAGGGCACGACAAAAAAAAAAAAAATTTAATGTTCTATTTCATTCAGAATTAAAGAAGTATAAATCAGAACGAAATACTATTTCTACATATTAGATTGGCAAAAATTAAGCTTGAGGGAGTTCTCTTGTGGCGCGGCAAGTAAAGGAGCCAGCATTGTCACTGCATCAGTTTGAGTCGCTGCTGTGGCTGGGGTTCAGTCCCTGCCTGGGAACTTCCACATGCCACCAGCATGGGGAGGGAAAAAAAAGGTTGGTAAGACTCATTTTGGGGAAACAGGCAGCTGAATGCACTGCTGGTAGCCGTGAAAACCAGTACAACCTTGTTGGGAAGCAAACTAATAATATCAATAAAAATTAAGAACAAACAGTCTTTGACCTAATATTTCTACTGCCTGACATTTACCCTACAAATATTTTCCCTCAAGTATATAAACGTAATATAAACAAGAACTTTTGCAAAAAGGAAAAGTGGACATAAAAGAAATGTCCCTCAATAGAGGATTAGCTACATAAATTTGTTAAGCTACAAATTAGAATACAGTGTATCTTTTGTTTTGTTTTGGTTTGGTTTTTTAGGGCCTGCATATGGAGGTTCCCAGGCTAGGGGTCAAAACAGAGCTGTAGCTGCCGGCCTACACCACAGCTCACAGCAACACCGGATCCTCAACCCACTGAACTAAGGATCGAACCTGCATCCTCATGGATACAGGTCAAATTCCTTAACCACTGAGCCACAACAGGAACTCCGGTGTATCATTTTTAATGGGAAAATAGTCTATATGCAGTGTTATAGTTTTAAAAAGCTATTGTAGAACAGTAGGTACTATGCCTTTATTCATTCACTGTCAACAATTTTTACTTTTTTATAAAACTTTTTTTACTGTCTCACTCAGTTCCTCAGTATTTTATTGAGCATCTACTAGGAGTCAGACACTCCTCTAGGTGCTGGAGATGAAACAGTGAGCAGATGCCTTTCCTTCATGGAAAAAGAATGTTTCCTACATGGAAAGGAAGGAAATTAAATGTTACAGTTAGTATACAGATGGTATAAATAACTTCTTGGTAACATATAATTATGTAATGGAGGCGAAGGTGTGAAGAAAGTGCTCTGAAAGAAACTAGCCCCGGGGTAAAGGAACAGAGCACAAGGAGATCTCTGTCCTCAGTGGTGAAGGAAGGTCATGCTGAGGATTGGCCACCTGAGCAGAAATGTGAGTCAAACGAGGAATAAGCCCAACAGATACCTGGAGGAGGAGCATTCTGAACCAGGAGAGGAAAAGCAGAGACAGTTGATATAAAAAAACTTTCACTGGGAGCTCCCTCCGTGGCTCAGTGGTTAACGAACCCAACTAGGACCCGTGAGGCTGTGGGTTTGATCCCCAGCCCCTCTCAGTGGGTTAAGGATCTGGCGTTGCCGTGAGCTGTGGTGTAGGTCGCAGACGTGGCTTGGATCCTGCTGTGGCTGTGGTGTAGGCTGGCAGCTGTAGCTCTGATTCGACCCCTAGCCTGGGAACTTCCAGATGCCACGGGTGCGGCCATAAAAAGCAAAAAGACAACTCTCACTGCTTTCCAGGATTTTTACTAAAAAGAGGAACCGAGATATAAGCCATAGCTGGAGGGAGTTATAGGGCCAGGAGAGGTTCTCTTCTCTCTCTTTTTTTTTTTTTAAGATGAGAGATAGTACAGCATATTTGTAAACTGATCAGAACAATCCAGTAGAGAAGTTCCCGTGGTGGCACAGTGGTTAACGAATCCAACTAGGAACCATGAGATTTCGGGGGTTCAGTCCCTGCCCTTGCTCAGTGGGTTAACGATCCGGTGTTGTCGTGAGCTGTGGTGTAGGTTGCAGACGTGGCTCGGATCTGGTGTTGCTGTGGCTCTGGCGTAGGCCGGTGGCTACAGCTTTGACTGGACCCCTAGTCTGGGACCCTCCATATGCCGAGGGAGCGGCCCAAGAAATAGCAAGAAGACAAAAAAAAAAAAAAAAAAAAAGAAAAAAGAACAATCCAGTAGAGAGGGAAATTTTGATGATGAAAGACAGAAGGGGAAGAATTGAAAGAGCAATGTCTTTTTTTTGGCCGTGCCCATGGCATACAGAAGATCCTGAGCCAGGGATCGAACCCACACCACAGCAGCAACCCAAGCTGTTGCAGTGACCACTTCCGATCTTTAATCCACCTCACCACAAGAGAACTCCAAGAGTAACATCTGCGAGTAGGTGAGAAAGGATGGGATCCAATGCACCAGGAGAGGGGCTGATCTCAGCAGCTGAGACGGACATTCCTGCTCACAGGAAGGAAGCCAGAGAATGTGCCAATCAGTTGGTAGATTTGTGGGAGGAGGCACACAGAAGTTTCTTGATGGCTCTTATTTTCTCAGTGAGAAAATTTCTCAGCAAGAGGGCGACTAGAAAAATGAATAAATGAATCATTCAATGATAAATGAATCAACGAGGGAAATGTAGTGGAATCACCAGGCAGGGCTAAGGGTCCCGCTGGGATTTGTGGTTATGCATTTAAAGTGAGACAAGTCAACATGGCAGTGCATTTTTCTTCAACCAGATTCAGCGGCGCGAGGGCGGACACAGAATGGTGGGTTTCACCAGCAAGTTAATGGATGTAACTTGGGTTGGGATTTTGCCAAATATCTAGGATAGAGCACAAGAGGATCAAGGGAGCTGAGGAGGGACACTAGCGGTGAGCCTTAGAACCCAGCTGAGTAAAAGGAATGTGATGAAAGATGAAAAAGTACGGAGTTCCCGTTGTGGCGCAGTGGTTAATGAATCCGACTAGGAACCATGAGGTTGCAGGTTCGATCCCTGACCTTGCTCAGTGGGGTTAAGAATCTGGCGTTGCCGTGAGCTGTGGTGTAGGTCTCAGACGCAGCTTGGATCCCTAGTTGCTGTGGCTCTGGCGTAGGCCGGTGGCTGCAGCTCCGATTGGACCCCTAGCCTGGGAACCTCCATATGCCACGGAAGTGGCCCTAGAAAAGGCAAAAAGACAAAAAAAAAAAAAAGAAAGAAAGAAAGAAAAAGAAAGAAAGATGACAAAGTGATGAGGTCAAGAGACTGAAGGTCCCAGTGAAGGAGGTCCCGCTGTGACTCAGTGGGTTAAGAATCCATCTAGTATCCAGGAGGATGGGGGTTCGATCCCTGCCCTTGCTCAGTGGGTGAAGGATGCATCGTTGCCACAAATTCAGCATAGGTCACAGATGTGGCTCAGATCCGGTGCTGCTGTGGCTGTGGTGTAGGCCATCCCTGGCCCAGAAACTTCCACATGCACAGGTGTGGCCCTAGAAGGAGAAAAAGAATGAGATAGAGGGACAGAATTGGAATGACAAGAGGTGGTAGACAGAGAAAGTTAGTCCTAAAATCGAGATTCTGAGGTGACGACATGATCTAAAGAATGGACGGGGTGGTGGGGTGAAGGTGGAAGATTCGGAGACACAGGAAGACAGAATCTTTCAAAGTAAGTAGTTCAAGAAATGGAAAGGCCCGGGTGTTGTTGGCTGGGTTGTCTGGGTAATGCCAGGGGCAGTGATGAGAAGGAGAACAGTAAGCCAGGAGCTGAAGAGCTATAAGGTGTGGAATAAGAAGGGTGGGTTGGGCATCTCAAGAAGAAGAGGAAACTAAGATCTGGAAGTAGCAATGAAAAGCAAAGACGAAGTTCCCGTCATGGCGCAGCGGAAACAAATCTGACCAGGAACCGTGATCCCTGACCTTGCTCAGTGGGTTAAGGATCCAGCATTGCTGTGAGCTGTGGTGTAGGTCGAAGACGTGGCCTGGATCTGGTGTTGCTGTGGCTGTGGTGTAGGCCGGCAGCTACAGCTCCGATTTGATCCCTGAACTGGGACCTTCCGTATGCTGCGGATGTGGCCATAAAAGGACAACCTCCCCCCTCCCCCCGCCCAAAAAAAAAAGCAAAGAGATCACTACTTGCAATTCCAGGCCCAGAGGGAGTTGGATTCGGAAGAAAAATCAGTCATTATTTGAGAGAGCTACAGGGAAGGCTGTACTTTCAGGGAAGAGCCTGAAGTTTCCAGTGAGAAGAGGAAGAGAAAAGTCTACGGATATAGATATTGCAGGTGACAGATTATGAATTTCAGAGACTCGGTTTGTGGTTTTTTAAAAATCCATACTCAGGAGTTCCCATTGTGACTCAGCGGTAACAAACCCGACTAGTAAGCAACCATGAGGATGCAGGTTCGGTCCCTGGCCTGGGTCAGTGGGTTAAGGATCCAGAGTTACCGTGAGCTGTGGTGGAGGCCGCAGACGAAGCTCGGATCTGGCGTGGGCTGTGGCTGTGGCGCAGGCTGGCAGTTGCAGCTCCTATTTGACTCCTAGCCTGGGAACATCCATATGCTGCCCTAAAAAGCAAAAGAAAAAAGAGAAAAAATCCATATTCACATGTTTTATGTGCCTGTAAAATTTCAGCAAGGATGTAAAAGTAACTGTTAACAGCCTAGGATGATGTGCCAGCTCAGATGTAAACCCTTCCTGCATCCTGTGAGTAGGAGAGAAAGAATGACCCTATCAGGTGCATTATTGAGGGGATGCCCAAAGAGGGCAGGGAGTCACAGAACCTTACAGGAACCTCCTACATTGAGATTCTAGGACTCTGTGAATTTGGCTGTGTTCCTATTTTTGATGAACCCTTTCCCACAGCTGGGCCTCAGTTTCTATACACAGCAAGTGAGGAATCCAGACTGTTTTCTCTTGGCCTCCTTCTACCTCTGATGGTCTATGAATTTCCCAAAATCCAGCTCTGGGTCCAGGCCTGCGTTGGGGAAATGAAACCAGAGAGACACAGGGCAGAAACAATAAGAACCCCAGAGCATCATGCAATGGGAGCACCAAGCCCAATAAGCCGCTTGCACTCACACAGACATAGCGTTACCTAGTTATACACACACACCAGGCAAGGACACCCAGAGCCATTTACACACGCAGTCACCACACCTTTGTCCACAACGCAGCTGTGGTCACCTTATAGTGCCCAGTAACAACCTGACATATACACAGTGTCCCACAGTCACTGACTCTCAAAATCTCAGGCCCAGAGATTCCACCTACCTTGAGCAGGTAAGGCAACTGCTGAGTGACCAGTTCCTTAAACTCATTGATGCTGAGGCTGCCCTTCCTCCCCTCGCGCCCTGCAAAGTTGAAGAAGGTGGTGACCACAGTCTCAATGGCCATCTCCAGCTCAGTCAGTGGCTCAGCTGCCATCGGGACCCTGGAGCTGGAGCTGCTGTCCTCACAGGGCTGACATGCAGGAAGGAGGAAGGAGGAAGGAGAGAAAGGCGGAGTCAGGACAGCCCAGAGCGTCCCTGACCCCTGGCGTTGCCCCCTCAGGCTGTCTGGCTGGAGGAAGCTTCAAGAGAAAGGAGGGAGGGAACAGGATGCAGGGATGGCGCTTGGGGCAGGGGACCAGGGGACAGTACCTCAGTGGAGGTGTAGGAAGGAACTTCACTTCCAGAAACCCCTTCCTCTCTAGGTGTCGCAGTCTGGGGGTGCTTTGGAAGTGTCTATGTCTCAGGAAGCCCTGGGTAGTGGTCCCTCGATCAGGAGACCCCTCTGTCCTGGAGGAGGCTTGAGGTCTGGGGTCCTTCTTTGGAGTCCTCTCAGTCTGGTGGCCCTTTGGTGGGATTCAGTCCCAAGGGCCCTTTCTGAGAGTTTCAGCCGCCTCAAAGGGTCACGGGGTTGTTTGTCTCCAAAGCTTGTTTGTGCAAGGGCCTGGGTGTCCACCCGCCTGCACTGTGCACGCCCACACACACTGGCTGCTCTTCCCAGCAAGAAGCCCAGGGTCTGGCAAATGCCCAGCTGTGGCCAGGGCTGGCTCTGTCTGGACAGACCCGGCCTCTCTGTGGCCCCACCCGCACCTTCCCTCCCCCACCCCCCCTCGGGAGCAGCTGAGCCCAGGACTCCACAGCCCTCCCCGCCCGGTTTCCCGGATGGCGACAGCAGTCCTGGCTGCGGCTCCACTGACTGCCCTCGCCCAGAAGGGGCTTGGCACTCACGGAGAAGGGGAGGAGGGGACCGCGGAAGGGGAGTGGGGAGGAGAGACAGCTGGGGATAGGGGACATGCCCACGCATCGTCCCTCTTCCCGCCTACCCACTCCCCTGTGCAAGGACTCTCGTTGGAACTCCCAAAGTCATTTCCGGAATCCCTATCAGAGCCGGCTCCAGGGGAGGGACCTGGGAGCTCGGGGTGCGGGGAGGCTCCCCAGGATCCCTCCGGGGTTAGGAGATGCGACTCACCGGGGTAAGGAGATGGGGTGCAGCGGGCAAGAGCCCTAGGGCTGAGGTTTATAAGCTTCCGGGAGAGGAAGAAAAGAGCCCCTCCCAAGCCGGGAGGTGTCAAGTTTCCATCGTCGTGAATTCTGAAGAGAGGAGACAGCCCAATCACGCTCCCCCCACCCCAAAGCAATCAATCCAGGAACCCTGCGCCCCTTCCCGTCCCCACCCAGCCCACAATAGCCTCCACTTTGTGAGGGGAAGGAGCTGCCTGGCCAGATCCCACTCAGCAGGCATCCTGGGGGCCCATCCCTCCCAACATTGGGAGCCTGCACACACGCACCTCTCTAATCAGGAGTGTGTAAGGTGGGCACTGGGGGAGGCCATGCACATTGAAAGAATCAACTGAGTGAGCTCAGCTCCTAGAGGTCCCATCTAAGAAACACCACAGACGGCCCCTCAGAATGAGATCCCCCCAAGGATCCTGCAGCCCAAGACCCCCACAGAGGATCCCAGACTGAGACCCCACAAACAGAAAGGGATCTAGGCTGAGACCCCCTTGAGGAGACCTTGCATTGAAATCCCTGGGGCGGGGGCGGGGGGGGGAGTGGTCTCAGGCTGAAACCCCTCAGGGAGACTCTCAAGACTAAATTATTCACCGAGAAGTCCCCTCACTGAGCCCCCTCAGCCAGGTGCACGCACCTGTTCCGGGCCTAGCAGCACACGCAGTACTGCGGGGTGGGGGTGGGGACAGAGCCGCCTCTCAGTGTGCCTTCGTCCCAGGACCTTTCCCCCTTTTGGGGCCCGATGTTGGGGGAGGCAACGGGGGCTGGAGAAGAGGACACAAGGCAGCCTGTTCCAGCCCAGGAGACAGAGGGCGCCTCTGTCCACTCCTGGCCCCTTGCCCCACTGGGTGTCTGTCCGTGAAGGGGTGGAGCCGGTGGGGGGTGGGTTGGACGACTGAAGACAGGTCTCCCTGCATAGCTCTGGTAGCCACATTTGCAGCCTCGGCCGTCTGTCCGGAACCTGCTCCCAATACACCTAGGCTGACCGTGAGTACCTTGCCCCATTTGTGTTAGTGCCAGTCCTTGGCCAGCCTGGGGGCAGGGGGACTTCAGGACGGCTCCGAGAGTTGGGGGAGGGGGGCAGTACCGCGGTGCACTGAGGGTCTGGAAGGGGTTCGGGATTGGGGGAGACCGTGTTTGGAAGGTGGTGAGGGGAGGCAGGTGAAGCTCAGAGGGAGATCTGGGAACTCAGGGAATGAGGAAGCCAGGGCAGAACCCAGGCACTGAGCTCCCAGAATGGGGGGCCCACCTACCACAGAGCCCTCAAGTGCCCACCCCAGACACCCTCATCTCCCAGGTGCCGGGGAGGAGACCCAGCTCTCTCCTTGCTTCCAGTGGCGCAGGAATAAGAAAGCAGATGGAACAGCCCCCTTGCCCCACCCCAGCCTTGGTCTCTCTACCACCCCACCCAGCCCTGCCAAGAGCTCAGGAAGTGGGGGCAGGGCAGGGGTGCAGCACAGAGCATGGACCAAGTGAGACCAGGAAGCGGGGGTGGGGTGGGGTGGGGGGCTAGGGTATGACTCCCACTCCCGTCTCCCTTCAAGTGACCTCCCCTTCCTCCTCCTCTTCTTTCTTGGCCCATCTTCCCAGACTCCTCTCTCCCCTCATTCTTTCTCTTTGTTTTCCTGTCTGGCCCCTCCCTGCAAGATCCTCTCAGAATGGCCCCCACGCAGAATCCCAGGCTGCTCAAGGTCTCCAGGCAATCTCTAGGTGCCCCTCCTGGATAGGGCTGATAACCGAGCCACCAGCACCCACCCCCTCACATCCCGCTTATCCCCTCTATCAGCCCAGCTTGGGTTCCATCTCCCTCATGTCTCTGTGACAACCGCTTCTCATGTCCGGAGTTCAGGTGACACTCACAAGGGCCCCATTGAAGAGCTAGGATGTCATCTGATCAGGGCTCATTGTCTAGCCCCTCAGTCCCAGGGAAGGATGGGGACACCTGATCTGAGACACCTGAGCTGCCCCCTGAGGCTGTGAAGGGGCCGAGTGTCCCGAGGTCAAGGGAAACAGGTCCCCTGGCTTGGCGGTCCCCCCTCCTCAACAGACCCTTCCATTTTTCCCCTCCTCTCTCCCAACTCCTTGAACTCAGAGGATCTCACGCACTCAGCCTTTATCTTCCCCAACACATAGCAGCCCTAGTCTCCCTGCTGCCACTGTCCCCACATCGACTGGGTTGGGCCTGGGGGTGGGAGTGGCCAGCAGCAGGGACAAGATCCCCCAGGTGTCCTCTCCTCCTCCTGGGGAGCCCTGTCTCCAGAGAAAACGTCACACTTTCCACTTTCCCTTCCCACCACCACCTCCCAGTGGCAAGGCTGATTCTGCAGAGGAGTACAAGGAACCCAACTCGAGGTAACAGAGAGAAGCCAAAGTGACAAGTTCAGGGGAGAACAGAGTGGCAGGACCAGGAGAGGCCCCCAGGCTGTTGACAGGAAACTCAGGGGCAGTGAGACACTCCTTCCCCGTGAACCTCGGGCTCCCCACTCAGACTGCCATCCTCTCCACCAGGCCGACCGAGGGCACCAGATTGATCCTTGCTCAGGGAGGGCAGCCGAGTCAAGGCTATAGCGGGGAGCCCAGCCCACCATCCCCAACAGCATACCTTGGCTGTGCTAGGCAGGAAAGTCCAGGGTAAAAATAGAGCCAGACGAAGCCAGGCTGGGTCCTGTGACCACCCCGCCTGCCTGCCCTACCCTCCCCAATGTCTGCGCAGGCAGCCAGGAGCCACCACAAAGTCCATGGCAGGCCTCTAGAGCCAGCCCAGCTCCAGCTGCTCTATCTTGCTGCCCTAAGCCCTGACTCCCTCTGACTGGGGTGTGGACTGAAGGGCACAGAGAAGGAGTCTAGACTTAGGTCTGTTTGTGTAACATCTCAGGAAAGATCCATTGTGGTGGGGCTCCAACCTCATAGCTCTTCAAGCTGTAGGACCCTCGCCCTGACCCCAAAACCCCAGGCATGGTCCGAAGCTCACTTCCATGGTGGGACGTGGGTAGGTGAGCTGCACGATGGGCTCGGAACTGGAGACAGCGATGGAGACTCTCATCAATGTGTTCCACGCCCACTCGGGCAAGGAGGGGGACAAGTACAAGCTGAGCAAGAAGGAGCTGAAAGAGCTGCTGCAGACGGAGCTCTCTGGCTTCCTGGACGTGAGCACAGGGTGGGGGTACAGGGTGGAGTGGGCGAAGGGTGGGGGAACAAAGTGGGCACCTCCCTGCCATCTCTCCATCCACCCCAGCTCAGCCCATCCATCTCCTTCCTCTCCCAGGCTACCCGACTCCTCCTGGTTCAAGTCAAAATGCCCAGATTTATTGATGACCTGTTAAGTGCTAGGCCCTATGTAGACGCATCATTAACAAAGCTCACAGTCTAGAAGGGAAAGCCTGACACTTGAAGGTAAATCTTGGGAGTTCCCATTGGGACTCAGCAGGAAAGAACCCACCTAGTAACCTCGAGGACGCAGGTTTCAATCCCTGGCCTCACTCAATGGGTTAAGGAGCCAGCACTGCCGTCAGCTGTGGTGTAGGTCACAGACAACACAGCTCGGATCCTGAGTTGCTGTGGCTGTGACGGAGGCCAGCAGCTGTAGCTATGATTCAACCCCTAGCCTGGGAATTTCCATGTGCCGCAAGTTCGGCCCTAAATTTTAAAAAATAATAATAAAGAAAAAAGAAAAGAAAGTGAATCTTGAATCTCAGGAAGCACCCAGGACCTTAACAGAGATGCCAGAAATGACTACGGGAGAACATTAACCGGACTGAAGTGGGATGGCTTCTCCAAAGAGGGGGCACTTGAGCCAGAGATTTCCACGGGAAGATTAGGGCAAATGCAGACATTTTAGGAGCAGGTACAGTATCTGAACAAGGGCATGGGAGAAAGAAGATGAAGCATGCTCGGTAGTTTTGACTGAAGGATGCAGAAAAGGAGAAGCCAGTCGAAAGTGTACCAGCGCTGAGATTTCATGAGAACGGGATTCAAATTCTGGTGCTGCCACTTTCTTGCTGTGTGACTTTGGGCACGTTATTTAACCACCAACTGTCAATTTGTTTCTTCTCTAGAGTGGGAATAATGAAGCCTAGTTCATGCTATGTGTGTTAGAATTAAATTAGACAATACTTGTAAAGCTCCTGGTGCAGTGCTTGTCACATTGTAGGCACTCAACATATGGGAATTGTTTTTATTACTCTGCCCTGTTAAGGAGCTGATCTGTAGGCAACAGGAAACCACAAGTGTCTTGTTAGTTTAGAGAAGGGCAGAAAGAGTCCCATAATTAGCAGTTCCCATTGTGGCTCAGCAGTAACAAACCCAACTAGTAGCCATGAGGATGTGGGTTCGATCCCTGGCCTCATTCAGTGGGTTAAGGATCCAGAGTTGCAGTGAGCTGTAGGTCACAGATGCGGCTCAGATGTGGCGTTTTCTGCGGCTGTGGCGAAGGCTGGCAGCTGCAGCTCCAGTTCAGTCGATAGCCTGGGAACCTCCATATGCCATGGATGCGGCCCTAAAAAAAAAAAAAAGAAAAGTCTCATAATGAGACATAATTCTCCCTCTTGCTCATCTCTGCCTCCTCCTCTCCAGTCAAGCAAGTCCCATGCCCCTGACTCTGTGATATTCATCTCCCTGTCCACCTACCTCACCATTTCTTCGCTTCACAGGCCCAGAAGGATGCGGATGCTGTGGACAAGGTGATGAAGGAGCTCGACGAGAATGGAGATGGGGAGGTGGACTTCCAGGAGTACGTGGTGCTGGTGGCTGCCCTCACAGTGGCCTGTAACAACTTCTTCTGGGAGAACAGTTGAGCAGATGGTCCCATTGGGCAGCGCCCTTCCCCTCCACCCTGCCATACCTGCCTCTTCACCCTGCTTCCCCTTCATCCCGCTGTTCCCTCCCCACCTTCTCACCCTTGCCTACCCTCCAACAGGGGCGCAAGAGTAGTGGGCCAGGCCTGCAACTCATCTTTCATTAAAGGCTCCTCTCTCACCAGCCACCAGCTGCTGTCTCTGGTCCTTCAGGGTTTGGAAATGGGTGGGGAAGTGAAGGCTGTTCACTCCCAAATTGCTTTATTTGGGGAGGGATCTTATTTTGGAGAAAGATCAAGGAACCATTACATCTTCCTACTTAAGGAATGCTCAAGGCCCAGAAAGGTAGAGGCTCAAGGTTCCAGCTGGAAGTGGCAGAGACATCAGCTTTTCAGCTTTGAAGCCAGAAAAATTGCCCTTCAACTTTCGAAGAATATGTGCTGAAGACCTACCCCGTGCTAGACATTGTGTGGAAACTGGGAATACAGCAGTGAGCAAAACAAACACAACCCTCACTGTCACATAGGTGAAGTCCAGTAAAGGGTGCCAAACCATTAAACATACACGTATAAATGCTAGGAAGGAAAATGAAAGGATCTCATGCGCCTTTAAGAGAGTGGAGGTGGAACTGAGGACATGTTCATTCACTCATTCTTCCAACATCTGAGCCTTTTTTTTTTTTTGGTCTTTTTTTGCTATTTCTTGGGCCGCTCCCACGGCATATGGAGGTTCCCAGGCTAGGGGTCGAATCAGAGGTGCAGCCACCTGGCCTACGCCAGAGCCACAGCAACGCTGGATCCGAGCCGCGTCTGCAACCTACACCACAGCTCACAGCAATGCCGGATCGTTAACCCACTGAGCAAGGCTAGGGATCGAACCCGCAACCTCATGGTTCCTAGTTGGGTTCCTTAACCACTGCGCCACGACGGGAACTCCCATCTGAGCCTTTTATTGTGTGCCCAGGTATAAGGAAAATGCCGTATAGGTCTGCATCAAAATCCACATGGAAGCTAGATGGAGGGAGAAGACATTGGAATAGGTTGCGGGGACGCAAAGCTTCCCCCAAATAAGAATTTAACAATCTTCAGGCCAAATTGGGAAGGGAAGTGAAGAGAAAAATATGGACGGGCAGTGGTGCGTGGTGCAGGATCCAGTGAGGTGTGCTCCCTGCACTGGTCCCCAGGTGCGTTTATGGCAACCCACAACTCTAAAAGGGGCGTATGCTGAGGGGGGAGCCAGCGCAAATTACACCGGCCCGGTGGCTCTCGGAAGAAAGACCGAGTCATGTCGCGTAAAGAATTTTAGTCGGTCTGCCTTAGCTTTAGGGGTGGAGGGACCCGCAAGGAAATACGAACTTCTTTTCTTAAGAGGACCAAATCCGCCTTGAACGTCCCAAATCACCAACTTGCAGCCGCCTTAAAACCCAAGAGAGAATATATTGGCCACGCCCCTTCCCGGGTGGGGCTCGGAGTGTAATACAGCCTAAAGCCCCGCCTTTTCCCTGGAGCTCCGCCTCATCCCCCGCGCAGGCGTAACACAAATTTTCCCGCCTCCTGCGCTGTGCGCAGACCTGACGTCTGACGTAATGGCGTCGACGCCATTTTAGCCGGTCCCATTCCGCACTGGGCGTGGCGGCCATTTTGTTTTGGAGAGCGAGCGGGAGTTGGCGGCAGCGGCTGTGGTGAAAGGCAGGAAAGGGCACGCCGGGCGAGCAGGCGAACCGGCCGACCGGACAGCCACCCAGCATCAACGAACTAACCTAGCATTCTACCGTTTAACACATACAACCAACCGCCCACCAAGTTAATCCGAGCCCCTCCACCGTCAACTCAGGTTCGGCCGGCCCCCGGCCAGCCTGTCGCAGCCGTGGTGGCAACCCCGGGAGGAGCACTGGCGTCCGTTTCCTTCGGTAAGTTTCTGTGGTGAGAAGGAGGGCAAAAGTCTTGGGGAGCGCCCGGGCCCGGCGGTCGTGGAGTGGGAGCTGGTGGGATGTGGAAGCAGATTGGGTGTCGGGGAGTGGAGGCCCCGGGAGGGGGCGGAGCCCCTGAGAGGGAGGCGGGGGAGGCCCCGAGCTGGAAACTCGCTGCTGGAGGTTGGGATTTGGTAGGAATAGAAAGGAACATTGCTGGGCGGGTTGAGCAACGTTGGCGGTCCCGGACGGGGCTTTGAGATGGGAGTTCAGAGGAGGACTACACGGCTTTAGGGAACGTCAGAATGCACTGGCAGCTGTAGAGTTAAATTTTGTGGCGTGCTCTCTGGGATCGAACTCCCAGGTGAACGCCCATTTAGGAAACCTTTCCTACTCCATTCCTCCCCCACGTCCCCAGTCCCTTGCTAAGGTTCCTGCAAGACTTTGGAGTTGAAAGCCAATTTGTAAACTGGTAAACCTGTATCATCTCTCTAGAGCAGTGGTTCTGAATTTTGGCTGCACATGAGAAGCAGCAAGTTAGACACCACCCCCCCTCCCCGCACCACCTTCTAATTGCTGATCCCCAGACCTCACCAGCAGAGATTGTGCTTTAAATGGTTTGGGCCGAAGCTTCTGTATTTTGTGTCTGTCTTTGTTGTTGTTTTGTCTTTTTAGGGCCGCATATATAGAAGTTCCAAGGCTAGAGGTCGAATTGGAGCTGTAGCTGCCGGCCTAGACCACAACCCACAGCAACGCTAGATCCTTAACCCACTGTGCGAGGCTAGGGGTCCAACCCACATCCTCAAGGATGCTAGTTGGGTTTGTGACCGCGGAGCCATGAAGGGAACTCCTGTTGTTGTTTTTTAAAGCTCCTTGCAGCCAAGGTAGAGAAGGACCGCTCTAGATGAAAAGCCAAACACTTTCTTTGGTTAGGTCTAGGTCTGCCATTTTTGGAGGCTTGGGCAGGTATTTTCTGTCATGTGGCCTTGAAGTTTATTAATTCCAGATAACTTAGCTTCTAAATGTAAGCACCTGAAATGAGTTTTGGTGTGATCTTCAGTAGTCATTGAGACAGGCCTATTCATTCATTTTTGGTTTGGGCCTTTGGCCCTGTTGAAATGAGGTAGTCATCATTCTGATTTGCTCACTTTGCCCATTGTCTTTTGTAGATTCTCGGGATTTGAAGATGGCTGCACAGTCAGCACCGAAAGTTGTGCTAAAAAGCACCACCAAGATGTCTCTAAATGAGCGGTGAGGCAGCCAACAGCAACTTCAGCTCGTTCATAAGAAAACATTACTTAAGTTGGCCCTGGGTCCAATGCACAAAAACCAGTTTTAAGCTAAATACCAACAGAAGGCTACAGACCTCTGTTCTTAGTAGCATCTTATGTGGTACACAAAACAAATTGGGCGGTTGTTTCAAAACCACTTATCAGTAGATTTTTATGTTAAGCTGTCTGAAATATTTCTCTGGTGGGATGTATTTTAAAAGACTCCTCACACCCTCCATTTTCTTCACATTTTTTTTACATTGATACAGGGGTGGTGCAGCTTGGTAGCATGGAACCCCGGCTGCAGTAGGCTTGCTGCCCAGTCCAAGGCCAGCAGTGTTGTGTCTGGCCTGTAAGAGGCAGGTAGCAAGCTATGAATATGTCCAAAGGCCCTTGAATGTCATTCTTGGACCTTGTAAGAGGCACTTGCTTTGCTCCATTTCACTTTCTTTCCATTCTGCTTTTAGTTTGTTTTTGTTTTGGATTCTTTTGCGCTTAAGTGTTCTTCTCTTTCATTCCGTTAAATTCGACAGGAATAATAGAAGAGTGTCTTCACAAGAGCCTCAATGATTGAACTAATCTTAACTTTTCAGAAGTAATCAACTTGGAGTCAGAAAAAGTAATCATTTGAAACTAAGAAAAGTTAAGGTATTTAAAGGCACTTTCTGTCTCTGAGGGCCTTGTTCCTTGAGTGCCTTTGACAAATGATTTTATTAAGTTGCTGTTAAACATAAGATTTACTTGTGTTTGTCTGCCTTTTCTGAAGCATATGTGCTTCTTAGGGCACGTGGTACACTAATTCTTCATATTCACATGTTACTGCGTGAACCACTTATGAAAAAAATGTGATATACTCCTGTAATTTATGTGGATGTATCATTTCCATAGGCTTTGAAGGTGCTCTAGTCCGTCCTTATATACGCCCTTAAAATGCACCCTCAGGTCCCAAAGGATTTGGCTTGCTTTGTCTGTCTTTGAAACTACATCTTCTGTCTCTTGTCATCATATCTGCTTATTGCGTGTTTTTCATGCTTTCTATCTCTAAAAGCCGTTACCTGAGCCCTTGTTATCACTTTTGATTGAATGTGCTACACTTAGCTGCATTTCTGAGTTTCTGATTCTTGCAAGTTTGTGGAAGCGGAGGAGTCTTTAACCCACATCAGCCTTGATCTAAGTGTACCGCTTTACTTAAAGTTCGTGGGATCTGGAGCTCCTGGTCTAGCAAGCCATGAAAATGCCAGTAAATGTTTTGTAATAAAGCTTTTATTTAAACATCCATTTTGTTCGACCTTGAAGCTTTACTAATATGCTGAAGAACAAACAACCGATGCCAGTGAATATTCGGGCTTCGATGCAGCAACAACAGCAGCTAGCCAGTGCCAGAAACAGAAGACTGGCCCAGCAGATGGAGAATAGACCCTCTGTCCAGGCAGCATTAAAACTTAAGCAGGTGAGAGAATGGGTCTTAATGCTCCAGAAGCAGCTGGTGATCTCTGTCAGGCAGTCCCTTGAGGCTGTAGCGACGTGATGGATCATTACCAGGTGGCTCAGGGCAAAAGCAGAACTTCTCTGGAGGAAAGAGAAGTTCAGAGAATTTCCATTTGGGCAGGTACCAATAAGTAACTTTTTATTGTCTTTTTCTTTTAGGGAGTTTGCCATCAATGTGGCCTGTTTCTGTGTTGTTAATGAGTATTAATCTCTTGTTTTCTGATCCTTTGCCCTTAAGATAGATTCACTGGCTTTTTCCACCAAGAAATTTTGGTTCTTGTTTTAGATGCTCCTCAAAAAAAATCCCTTTTTTCCTTATTAAATGGTTTGCAAATTAGGGAAATGACTTCAGTCTTTCTTCCGTAGTACAGGGAGTCTGAAAGATCTCTTAGTCAAAGATTTTCAGTGCTAAACAGTAAAAAGTAGGGTGACCCTCGTCTCCACAGCACCTGAAGTTTTCTAAGTGAAGTAGAGCAAAAGCACTGAGTAATTAATTTAAAGAGTTCATGGGTTCTCTTTCAAAAAGTTCCAGTGAGAGATGATCCTATTCAGATCTGAAATAAAACCTGCTCTTTATTATTCATAGACTTTATATGCAAGTCCGGACAGTGGCTGTGGAAGGATATGTCCAAGCTGTGGCTGGGCGTCTGGAGGGCGGTGCCATGCAACTGTAAGGACTTTAACTGGTAGCACTGCATGGCTGTGCATAAATACAGCAGTTAAATATAACACCCTTCCACCCCCACCCTGAACCATTGGGCTCACTGACCAAAAATAAACAAGGCCTTCTGCTTCAGCTACCTTCAGCCTTTGAGTGACTCTATTCATCCCTGACTCAAGAAAACAGTAAAAGGCGCCACTATTTTCTAAGAGTAAATATTAAAAATTGCCGAAGATAAGTCTTTGACAGATTATTCCAAAGGACTTTCCAACAAGAAGCTTTAAATATAGGCTGTGGAGAAAGTAGCCTCTGTAGCAGTGCTATCCAATTGAACTTTCTACGGTGATAGAAATGTTATTTATATCCCTGCTCTCCAGTGCAGTAACCACTAGACACATTGACTGCTGAGCACTCAAAATGTGGCTAGTGTGAATGAGGAGCTTAAATTTATTTATTTTTTTTTACTTGTAATTAGCCACATGTGGCTCGTGGCTCCCTTAGCTTATAGCATGGTTCTAGAGTGGAAACTAGACGGTGTAGTTGACATCCTTAAGCTTCTTGTCAATGTTAGAGACCAGTATTGGTATCAAGTAAGGATTGGGAAGGGAGAAGAACTTCTGAGTACTCTACATTCTTCCCTTAAAACACAGATCTTAGGAGGATATACTAGAGATGACACAAGTGACTTGTGTGAAGTTTTGACCTTATAATTGAGAGCTGTCATTCAGAGTCTGCTGCTCTGATTAGAAGCAGTTTGTGATCTTATGCTAGAAAGCTAACAATAATAATCACGACATATAGTTGTAAAGACAATCATTGGTGGTCATTTGTGGGTGAAGCCTAAGGACATATAATTTATTTTCATTCATATTGACGTATGGCATTTTAGGAGAACAGGTTTGCCAGGGCTTTGGTTGTGTTTCAGGCTACACAGTCATCCTTCCCGTTGAAGGAATTTATTTGAGATATGGTCTTCATAATTTCTCTTTGAGGGACAGATTTGTGGAAAATCTCAATTTCTGGTATGTCCTTGTTCTCAAATATGGCCCTGAGTTTTATGATAATAGCTCAATTGTCTTAATTCTAATGCAAGTTTGGCTCGCCCTCTGTGGAGACGAATTTGAATTATGTGTTTATTTTGAATTAAAAGTCATTATACTGACTCATGGAGCTGTTTGCAAAGATGGACGGACATGGAATTGTGGCTATATAAGATATGTAAGGAAAGGAGGTTTGACTTTTCTGTGTTTTTATACATCTTAAGGTAAAAAGTGGACCGTCTGGATATAGATACTCAGAGGAAAAATGGAACATACTGGCCTCTTTGACTGAGAAATCAAACTTGTTCTTAAGTCACAAGAATTCAAATGAACTTGTAATTTAAAATTTGCCCAGAGTGTGATGAACTTCATGTGGTGTTTGAGTAAGCCTTTGAAGACAGTGGTAGTCCTTGGGCAGGTATGAATCAAGTCATATCATTGTCAACTGGTGGTTCAAAAAGTTAAGTTTCAAGTAGTGGTATATGACTTGCGGAGCCAAACTAGTGAGGTAACTTGTGATAATGGGACATACTCAAGCTTCTTAGAAGCTCTGGGTCAGAATTCTGCTGCTTCTATACCATGTTCTGAGGCAAAGGCTTGCTTCTGGTTTGGGATCTTTATGACACCCACTGCAGGTTTATCTCCCACCACACAGACATCTCACTTGCTTTTTCTCTGCACTTTGAGTTGCCAAATCCCATTGGATTGCTTTTTTGATCTCAATTCTCTAACACCTTTTCTTCCAGAAGAGCTTAAAGCAGCGCCTGGGTAAGAGTAACATCCAGGCACGGTTAGGCCGACCCATAGGGGCCCTGGCCAGGGGAGCAATCGGAGGACGAGGCCTGCCCATTATCCAGAGAGGCTTGCCCAGAGGAGGACTACGTGGGGGACGTGCCACAAGAACCCTACTTAGGGGCGGGATGTCGCTCCGAGGTCAGTGCTGTATACCTGATAATTGCTGGGCCTCACCCCTTTCCCTGTTTTCTTGGGCTGCTTATAAACACATTTGTTTAACATCTTTAAGCCTGAATTTGTATTAATATAATTAATAACTTTTGAAATCACGTATTTTTAATAGTGCTGCATGTCTTTTATCGATACCATTCCTTTTCTGATAATGTGCAATGGTGAGAGGCTATGACCTGCGTAACAACAGGTAATTCATATCATCTCCATTCCATTTAAAACACCCTGCTGCTGCTTGAATCAAAGCACATTCAAGTTCTAGATATAAGTCAAATCTAAGAAATGTATAGGTCTGTTGGCCTATATCTTAACATCTCTGTTCCTGGTTCCAGTGAAACACTCCATTGCATTGGAAAAAAGAGGACAAGTTGACCCATAGCATTTAGCTATATGTTACTTTTTTGGGCACTGTTACACTGTTCCCTGTATAGTTTTTGTCTCCTACAAAAATGTATTAAGAGCAGGAACCATTTCATTTATTTTTAAATCTACCATAATGCTAGGCACCTGATTATTCAATAGGTATTTATTAAATGTATGTACTTACTAATTGATCTAACTCCCAGCTTCCAAAAATGGATTGTGGTCAGACTTGTTGAATTGATTGAATAAAGAGCAGCTTAATCTGTTGACACTCAGTGTGCAGCTTGCCCCACCCAACCTAAAAATTAATCGAATTAACTCATTTAACCCTCACTGCCTTCCTTTGGTTAGAATCTACTTTGTCTCTCTTGGATTTACCTGCATATACATTGTATGCCTCCTCTCCAAGGTCAAAACCTGCTCCGAGGTGGACGAGCCGTAGCTCCCCGAATGGGCTTAAGAAGAGGTGGTGTTCGAGGTCGTGGAGGTCCTGGGAGAGGGGGCCTAGGGCGTGGAGCTATGGGTCGTGGCGGAATCGGTGGTAGAGGTTAGTCAGCTACCAACTTCAGAGAATAGCACCCCCTTATTTTCTCTCCCTTCAAAACTCAGAGCCACCTTTCTGCACAGCTTCAAGTCATAGGCAGGCTTATTTGTTTGTCTTGTTTGTTTTATGAAACTGGCTTATTTTCTAAATTCACATGCTGGTAGTGTGAAAGTCTGTCATGGGTTTTCCAAGAACAGTCAGGTATGTGTTACAGAGCCAGGTTATAGTCAGTCTTTCAGGCTCTTGCAAATTTAAATTGTATCATTAAAGTGATAAAATTGTCAGTATGGGGTTTCATCTTTTTCTGTCCCTGGCCCCACCACCACACACCCCATCCCACAGCTCGTAACCCCACTTTTGGGCCTAAGATTTAGAGAAGAGAGAGATGTACAGAAACGAATCAGTTAAAGAGGATGGTGAGGCTTGGTGCTAGGTATTGACTCTGAAACCAAGTAAATTTAAGGTGAAGTTGGTGTCTGTGTGAAACCAGAGATGACTTTTTTTTTTTTTTTTGATCAAGATTAGAAAAGCAAGATGGTATTGTGTCAGTTAACTAACTGACTCTTGTTGATAATCTCATCGTGAGACTTAGTGATACCTGTCACGTGACTTCGTGGCCCAGATTGGAAAAGAGATTTTATGGTGTTGCTGTTAATACCAAATCTCCTGGGAATTTTCTGGCTTAAAGTTTTGTGGAAAACTCCCAACAACACCTGTTCAGGAAAAAAAATACATCCTTGTTGCCCCTGTGTATATTTGCTTTGATCTTTTTTAAAGTGTGTGGTGGGTCTTGCATAATTGATGACCTTGAAGCTGCCAGGGGATAATAACTACTGGGAAAGGAAATTTGATAACTGAGGGCTTGTTTTCTTCTCTCGCATTATATGCTGCTTGGCTTATTGAGTGAAGGGCAAACTAGTTTGGGTTTCAGGATGAAATAGCATGTTTCCAAATTATCTTGACTTGGTTTCTGAGAGAGACATCACAGGAATGGGAGTGGGGGAGGCTCTAAAGTAGCTTTTCAGAAAGCTGGGTGTGTTTTGTTAAGTGAATTGAAACCACCTCTCAGATAACCATATTTGTTAAAATGTGGATAGAATTGCAGATAGAAATGGCTGGCACTACTCAGAATGTTTTTCCCTAATCTCCCTTCATTGTTCCCATGTCAGAATAACTCCTCAGTCTCCTGACATGGGATCAGCTCATTAGGTTTGATAAGTTTGAGGAGAGACAAGCTAATTTTTCAGAAGGATGTCCAATAAAGTTTAATTAAAAACTTTACACTCATTTTTCTGTGCCCTTGTTACTTCCTCCCTGTTTTACTACATGGGGTTATCTATAGTGTGTTTGTATTTTAATTATAAACTTACAGTGAGTGTCAAGTTTTAGCTTCTATTTTAGAAGAGATTGAGTCAATTTTAACTTTCAGTTAAATATTTTCCCTCTGTTGATAGAATAAAAATTTTTAAATAGCATTTAGAGAGGAGCATGTAATAAGGGATTCATTATGTGTGCTTTCCATGTGTTGCTTTCTACCCAGTGTGTTTCCTGTTTTTCCAGATTTCTCCTCTTTGCCCTGCCCTTCAGTCTCTCTCAGCTAGGCCCCACTGCTCTGAGGGGCATTTACCATAGCACCTATTAAACCTACTTGTAACTATTTCTTCTTTTTCCCTTGGGCCAGGTCGGGGTATGATAGGCCGGGGAAGAGGGGGCTTTGGAGGCCGAGGCCGTGGACGTGGACGAGGGAGAGGTGCCCTTGCTCGCCCTGTACTGACCAAGGAGCAGCTGGACAACCAATTGGATGCATACATGTCGAAAACTAAAGGACACTTGGATGCTGAGTTGGATGCCTACATGGCACAGACAGATCCTGAAACCAATGATTGAAGCCTGCTCGCCCTCCTGTGAGACTCTTGTTCTAGTCACACATCTGTAAATAACCTTGAGATAACAGATGGGAAGAAACCTGATTGATGCTGGAAGGACCTATCATAATAGGCTGTGGACTGACTTGCCACAAGTTTGTGCATTTAGTGTGTTCCTTTTACTTTTTGATACTGTGTTGTATGAAACACTTTTTTCCTCTGACTTGGGTTTTGTTTTGTTGTATTGTTTGAGGTGGGTTTTGGTTTTTGATTTTTTTTTTTTTTTTCCTTTGCCCAGACTTATCTTTGAACACAAATGTGTTGGCCTTATGGCTAGTATACCCTTTTCTCGCCTCTGCCTCCCCCTCACCTGTCACATACTTTGACATTCTAACATTTTTTCTGTTCATCTCTGTGCCCCCATGAAAAAGTCCCAGAAAGAGCCCTTCGGTGTTCCTCCTTAATGTGTAGGTTTATGAGATATAGTTTTGGATCATTTTTAATAGCCTCCTTTAGAGGCTTTTAAAATCTGGAGCTCAAAAATGCATTCTGCCACATTGATGTTTTTAGTATGGTAAATGAGGAACCTTGACATAGCTACAGGGCCACCTAACAGGTTACACCTGGTAGCTCTGATTTGATTATGGGTATCACAGTGTACATTTGCACCACATAAGCAATATGCTGGTTTGGTATGTGCACTTTCTACCCTGGAATGGGACTTAAAAACTTTCCTCTTGGCTTTGCATCATATCCAAGGGGTACTTTGGGGTTGGCTTACGCCTGCAAAAGGACAGAGGAAGGCCATTTGGTTTGGCAGATGCTTCAGAAGGGAAAGGGCTGGAAAATGATGGCAGGTGTCTGGTGGGAAGGATCAGAAAATATCCCTGCTGAGATGCTATTATCCCTGTGTTTATACTGAGACTAGTCTTGGGCTTCTCCATTCATTGGTTTTGTTTGACCCTCATCTTATTCCCCTTGAAGGTTTAGTTAAGTTCAGCCGTATTCTGTCAAGTGTTCCAGTGGAAGCTTTTGTTTCTGGTTGATTATAACAAGAAATATGTTCTCTCAAATCCAGCCAGGACTTACTCTTTATTTGTTGGGCTCTTGGAAATACTCTGGCCACTATAACAATATTTTAATATACCCCTTGTAGAGTTAAGTTCTTTTCTTCATAGTTGTAGTAAAATTTGGGGTGGGAAGGGATGTTGTCTGGGACAGAAAGTGAAGAATTTGCCCTCTTTTGAATAATCCCTGTGGAAAACACACAAAATGTACCAACCCATTTGGCCATTGGAAGTTTAAGCATGATGATCTCAGGAGGCGATATCCAGGACCCAGGCACTGGTTTCCCTTTTCCCCTGTGCTATTTAAGGGAAAAGAAGAAACCACCTCCAACAGAACCAGTTGCCATTGAGCTGCCTGGTGGTAACCCTTTATAAACTTGGGAGATTGTGTGTCATTGCAGACTGAAGGAAATTTTGGTCAGGACAACCTAAACTTGCATCCCATCTGTGTGACCCTTAACCTCTGGATTGTAAAGTAGTTGAGTCACAGAAAGGAGAGCTTGAAAAGACCAGGTGGGGCTAGATAGAGGACAGAGTCATGCTGATGTAACCAACCTTAGTTTTGGAGTGTCCGTACTACCTCTTAATAGAAATGGACTCTGAGGGAGTTTCCTTGCGGTATAGCAGGTTAAGGATCCAGCATTGTCATGGCAGCAGCTCAGGTTCAATCTGTGGCCTAGGAACCTCACATGTCACAGGTGTGGCCAAAAAAGAAGAAGGTATTTTGGTATGGGCAAGGCTGGTTTTAAGGATAGCTCCTTAGACTCTAGACTGCACTCAGCCCCCAAGGCTCTCCAGTGGGAGAGATGCTGGTTGGCCGTGGGCAGGCTACCCATTGCAAGCTTCACATCCCACTCATAGCTTTGCATCAGGCGGCTTCCAAGGATACTTGAGAGGAAGCTGTAGGGTGAGTGGGTTCCTTGACCCTTAACCACACAATTTGAGATGATCCATCTCTGGGATTTTTATACAGCTGTGTCCTTCCCAAGTACTTTCACCCTCCCCCAAGGTAGCTAACATGTATGTCCCCCAGAATATTCTTAATCTGGTGGCTTTTGTGGCATCCCATGTAAATCAGAAGTCTTTAAGAGAATAAAAGCACCTAGTTTTGAAGCTTAATGCAAAGGGAAGGTTGGGGTAACTGGACTGGCCTGGAGATGGAGAGGGGCCGCAGTGGGCACCTCCAGCAGTATGACTGTGGTTCTCACAGTGCCCAGTTGTGATTCCATGCAGCCCACACTTCTGCCCATATCTTTTCCCCTTACTTGGAGTCACCCCATATACTTTTGGCAAGGTTCCAGGATAAAAGCAAAATATGAAGTCAGGAAATGAGAGATGGGGGGGTGCAGGATGCCAGCAATTGTGAGGACTAATGCCACTGCCAGTCCACCTGCTGATGGAATTCCTTTGGAGGGGTCCAAAGGTGCTGGGTGTGCTTTAGCTGCTCACTGTTAGGTCAGCCTCTTCCAGCTCAGGGTCCCCGTGCCCAGGGTGCAGGCAATCCCACTTCAGCCCGCTAACTGTATGTTCTTGGTGCTTGCAGATGTCTGTCCAAAGGCTATGTCCCCTATCCCCTACACCCATCTCTTGCACTGGCCCAATTTGCAGTGTGGTGAACTGAGTCTAGGTTGTGGCTGCTGTTTCTAGCATCTATCTCTGTGATCTGCAAAGATGTCAAGCAGACTTAGTGGTCAGGGGACCTGGCGGGAGAAGTGGTGAGGGTCAGGGCTTTACTTTGTGGGTTTCAATAAAGATGGACCATAGGGCGACCACTGCAGCTTAAGCCCCCTTCTCTTTCTGCCTCTATATTACCCACACACACACACCTCAAGAAAGAATTCCTCCCCAACAGTGGACAGAGAAATCTCCCTTCTAGTTATGGTCTGTCCAGCCCCACCTGCTGCTCACTGCAATTCCCAGAGTCTCCTTGAGGCTTATGCCCACTTCTGCTATCCTCAGCCTTTGTCGAGTGTCCTGGGTAGAGTGGGACAGTCAGCCTGGCTCCTGGGCAGCTCTTCACTCATTCAGCCACCATCTGCTGAGGGCTTGGCATATAGACAGGCATAATTGGTTAGACAGGCATTGGGAGTACAGAAGAGGGATTGGTGAGCTGAATCATGAAAGTCAAGGGAAAATTTAACAGAGAAGGGGGAACACTATTCCAAGGAGAGGGAACAACAAATGCAAAGGTACAGAGGCCTAAAAGAGACTGTTGTATGCCCGGGAAAGTGTGCTCAGTGGACCTGCAAAGTACAATGGGGGATGCCACTGTTCAGGTAGCCTGGAGCCTAATTGTTTGCTGAGGCTTCATGCTCTGAGTTGTGGAGAGTCACTGAGGACTTGAAGCAAGAGAGTGCCATGGACTGATTTATACAGAATAGTGGTGGGAAGTGAAAATGGGCTGGAGGGAGGGACATGTAGGCTGGGAAACTATTGCCTTAGTCCAAAAAAATCAGGTGGCCTGAACCTGGGCAGTGGCAGTGTAAATGGGTAGAAGGCCACATCCTCAGCAGTTTCCTAGCTGTTTGATGTCCAGGGTGCCTGTCAGCAAGAGAGGAATCAGGGGTGGCCTGAACAACCACAGAGGAGAAAGCACTGAGCATATGCCTCTTCCAGGCCTGCTCTTGCTCTGCTCCCCAGTACCTCCATGTGGTGACCCCAATGGCATCATTGATCTGGAACCAATGGAGGCACTGCTGCCCACGCCCCATGCTTCATGCCCTGGAAAGAGTTAAGCCTCTAAGCAAGAGAGGCTGGCAGATGACAGGGCTCTAGCCACCATAAGCCCAAATGGCAGTTTTTTCTCCTCCACCAGGCTTCTTGGGCCTAGTAGGTAGTTTCAGCTAATATCCACACCTTCAGTGAGCAACACGCAGGCCAGCACTGTAGGTGGGGCAGGCCTGGGAAGGAGGCTCCTAGAAGGGAGATAAGGCTCAGAGAATCTGGGACCTGGGAAGACACCTGGCCTCTGTGTCCCTACCCCCCTTCCCGTGGGCTATCCTGTCAATTCCAGTGCAACCCCATTCCTCCCACTGATCCTCCAGGCAATGTGAGAAGGGCAAGTGTGCTCAAGCCTCCCTTTCCTGGGTTCTGGAGGAGTTCTGCTCCCTCTCCCTCCCTTCAAACATACATAGACAGCTGTCACAGTGGGGACATACCTCCTTTCTGACCCTTCATCTTCCCCAGGCACTACCTCCAGCCTCATTAGGAATCTCTGCATCTCCAGATTCCTGATGTTCTGTCTCCAACTTTGCACTGGAGAGGTGTTCCAGGTGTCACCTCGCTGACCTGTGCTCCTGCCCGGGTGGGCTCTCTGACCTCCCCACACCCATTCTAGTGACTCTGCCAGGCAGGATGACCCCCGAGGGTGGAGACTGAGGTTCAGGATGACTCTGGGACCTGGGATGGTGAAGCAATCCACCGCCAACGACCTCCAGACACGAGCCTCTTACTGTGCAGAGCACGCAGGCCAGTAGTCCTGGGGCAGCTATGGCCCCATGGGGCCTCTTTAAAGGATTCTCCATTTAGGCTTAATTTGTTTAATTTCTTTACCCTTTAGTGTAAGGTGATTATTAGTTTAAGATTTAGGAATTTGCACTGTGGCACAGAGGGTTAAGAACCCGAGTGCAGGAATACCCGTTGTGGCTCATCAGGTTAAGAACCTGACTAGTACACATGAGGATGTTGGTTCAATCCCTGGCCTCACTCAGTGGGTCAAGGAGCCTGCGTCGTTGCAACCTGTGGTGTAGGTCACAGATGCGTCTGGGATCCAGTGTTGCGGCTGTGGCACAGGCTGGCACCTGCAGCTCCTCTTCAACCCATAGAGTGGGAACTTCCATTGAATCAGTTATGCACACCCCCCCGAAAAAAAGAATCCAACTGCAGCAGCTTGGGTCATTGCCAAAGTGTGGGGTCAATCCTTGGCCCAAGAACTTATCATATGCCATGGTTGTGGCCATTAAAATTTTTTTTTCCTTTTTTTGCCGCTCCACAGCATATGGAGTTCCTGGGCCAGGGATCAGATCCAAGCCATAGTTGGGAAGGGAATTTCATTTCAGGGAGAACACCAGGTCAGCAAACGGAGAAGAGAGAGGAGATGGAGGAGAGCTAGACAGGAAAGATAAAAGAGGGGCCAGGCCTGCTCAGCCTCCCTGTACTCCTCACCTGCTTACTACTTTGTGACAAGCAGAAGTCCTGGAGTCTGACTGATTCTGGTCTGACCAGGGAATTTGCCTTGAGAGGATGTGGAGATGGCAGCGCCCAAGAAGCAGGTGATAAAACGATGGCTGCCTGCCCTACTCCTTCCCCACTCCCATCTTTACTGCCATCCTGTTCAAATCTGCCACTGAAGCATCATAGGCACCCCTAGACAAAGTTCTGACCTCCCAGAAGGCAGGGTGGACCAGGAAATATCCATCCCCTGCCTGGAACTGACAGAGGCTAGAAGTCTGAGTCTCAGATCCCCCTCCATAGGTAAAGCCAGTACCCCATTCCATTCTGGGCCTCATTCCCAACAAGAAGGACGCTCTGATAACCCTGACCACCTGATAAGCTCTGAATCGACACCTAGCCTGGGAACATCCATATGGCCCTAAAAAGAAAAAAAAAAAAAAAAAAAAAAAGTCATCACACTTGGTGCCTCAGCTTTATTTATTCCACAGTGACTTAAACACCTTTTCTTTATTCGTGAGGATGAAGCTGTCAACCAAAATATTAATCAATGGTCAATCTAAGAAATAAATGAAAAATTTTTTCAAACCAACCTGAAGACTATAAACTGGGAGACAGTCTTTCCTAAATCTCTGAGGACTGTTCCAAAGCTCTAAGAGGAGAAGCTAGGGCTGATGTGGTTTTGACAAAGAGACTTGGGCAATCAAGCCTACATCACGGTGGCAGGTTTACTGGCATTCTCCAGCAATAGACACCTTAGTCAGTGGTTCTAGTGATTTCTTTTTGTTTGTTTGTTTTTTGTCTTTTTGCTTTTTCTAGGGCCGCTCCCTCGGCATATGGAGGTTCCCAGGCTAGGGGTCTAGTCAGAGTTGTAGCCACTGGCCTACGCCACAGCCACAGCAACACCAGATCCGAGCCGCGTCTGCAACCTACACCACAGCTCATGGCAACACCAGATCCTTAACCCACTGAGCAAGGCCAGGGATCGAATCTGCAACCTCATGGTTCCTAGTCAGATTCGTTAACCACTGCGCCATGATGGGAACTCCGGTCCTAGTGATTTCTAAGTATGGGAAGATGCAAGGAAGAGTTTCATAAAATTTTCTTCTGAGGGTCATTCTGCCAGTTTTCCCAGAGCACAAAGTGCCTCATCCTGTTCCTAAACTCCTTTCAGGGTGTACTCTAGGTCACTGACTGCAGTGGCTAATGACTTGATTCTTAAAGAACTGGAGAGTGGGCATTATTATTTATTTAGTTTTTTTGGCTGCAGTGTGCAGCAAATTGGTGTGGGATCTCAGTTCCAGAGCAGGGATCGAAACTGGGCCACACCAGTGAAAGCACTAGTCCTAAGCACTAGGCCACAAGGGAACTCCCAACATTACTTTTTTGGCCATACCCACAGCATGTGGAATTTCCTGAGGTGGACTGAACTGCGCCACAGCAGCAACCCAAGCACCTGCAGTGATAACGCCAGATCCTTAATCCACTGTGCCACAAAAGAACTCAGTCTAGAGTTAAACTATTACAATCATTGATCTTACATATATATATGTACACACACACACACACACACATATATATATACACACACACACATATCCATATGCCAGGGGGGTGGCCCTAAAAAAAGCATAAATCAATAAAAACAAAAGCTATTAAAAAATAATATTCATATGCAGTTTTCTTTCTTTGTTGTCTTTTTAGGGCCGCCCCCATGGCATATAGAAGTTCCCAGGCTAGGGCTCAAATCAGAGCTACAGCTGCTGGCCTACCCCATAGCAACACCAAATCCAAGCCATGTCTGTGACCTATACCACAGCTCACGGGCGACACGGGGCTCCTTAACCCACTGAATGAGGCCAGGGATAGAACACGCATCCTCAAGGATACTGGTCAGATTGGTTACCGCTGAACCACGACAGGAACTCCTCACATGCAGTTTTGTACATATTTTAGTGCTGTTAAAAAAATACACTAAATTCAGACATATACTATGACCTCATTAATAACATGGGAACGCTATGGACAACTGAGGATATAAGCATTTATCCTTGACTTTTGGAGAAAACAAAAATTACCACCCCGCCAAAAACGGTTCCTGCCCTACTCCTTCCCCACTCCCATCTTCACTGCCATCCTGTTCAAATCTGCCACTGAAGCATCATAGGCACCTTTAGAACCCGCCCCCCTTCAAGGCCTATAAAGAACTACAACTCCCCGGAGCTTGAAGGTCGGAGCCTTTCTCCCCGCCGCCCCAGTCCCGGAGACTGCATTTCCCAGAAACCCCTGTGACTGGGTCGGAGCCGGCACTTCCCGGGAGCCCCCTGGCGGCGCACTTTGACGGGGCTTCAGTTCCCGGCGGCCCTCGCGGCAGGTTCCGGGAGTAAGGGCAGTTCGTGATGGCGGGGGCTGGTTCCGCCGCTGTGTCCGGGGCCGGGACCCCAGTGGCGGGGCCTGCAGGCCGCGACCTCTTCGCCGAGGGGCTCCTCGAGTTCCTGCGACCCGCTGTGCAGCAGCTCGACTCTCACGTCCACGCTGTCAGGTGCAGGAGAGGGGAGGTCGGGGCGATGACGCTCCTCCGTTTGGCTCTGTAGGGGCGGGGCTAAGACAGGGCGGAGACTCTTCAAGCGCAGCCTGGAGTTCAGGTGGGAGTAAGGATAAATTGGTTAACTGATTGGGGCAGGGCAGAACTGCGGAAGACCGGCAGGTGGAGAGAGAGGCGGGCTTCTCTTAGCATTCGAGGAACCCGGGAGTGGGTTTCGTAAGTTCCAGTAACTGAAGGCCTTGTACCCCTTTGCAGAGAGAGCCAAGTAGAGCTCCGGGAACAAATTGACAACCTAGCTACCGGTAAGCATCCCTGCATACCCGGGGTACTACAGCTCACTTCAGGAATTTTGCCAACCTCTTTGCTGCCAGTGGACTTTGTTAAGTTTCTCTTGACTGTTCTGATGTGAACAAGTGTTTTCCAAAGCATTTACTAGCTCACTAGCCCCAGGAGCAAGAAACGGGCCATTACGTGTTTAGTTGCGCTTTCCTTCCATCCCCAGAGCTGTGCCGCATAAATGAGGATCAGAAAGTGGCTCTGGATCTCGACCCCTATGTAAAGAAGCTCCTTAATGCTCGGCGACGAGTCGTCTTGGTCAATAACATCCTACAGAATGCCCAGGTAAAGGAATTTCCTGCCAACAGTGATTCCTTGTTCTGCTTTTTAAGTTCTCAGAGTATTCTCCTCCAGTTTTTTTTTTTTTTTTTTTTTTTTTTTGCCTTTTAGGGCTGGACCTGTGGCATATGTAAGTTCCCAGGCTAGAGGTTGAATTGGAGCTATAGCTGCTGGCTTACATCACAGCTCATGGCCAGATCCTTAATCCACTGAGCAAGGCCAGGATCCAACCTTTATTCTCATGGATACTAGCTGGGTTCATAACCTGCTGAGCCACAAAAGGAACTCCTCTTCTCCAGGGGTATCATGAAATGCTTAACACAGTTCACCATAATTTTTAGTCTTTGGGGAAAGGGAGTTGCCAGCTAATGTCAGCCATAATAGAACTTACTGTATTTATTCTCAGTACCCAGTTGCTGTCATTTATGTTCTTACATACATATACATTAGACTTACATCGAGATGAAGCAAGCCTAAGATATTTTCCAGCACCTTAATAGTGAACTCTAAATCTTTCCAGAATAGTTATTTGATCCAAAATATTGTTTTGTAGGAACGGCTGAGGCGGCTAAACCACAGTGTTGCCAAGGAAACAGCCCGAAGGAGGGCAATGCTGGATTCAGGCGTTTATCCTCCTGGTTCCCCAAGCAAGTAACAGGCCAAAAGGTGGGGCCCATGGCCACAGAACAGCACAAATACTATTCTCTGGCTGCCTGTTTCCTCCAGGACTCCCTGTAGGTGTTGGGACATCAAAAAGGCAGCCCTCTGGCTTGCATTTGAAGCACTTAAAGTCTTACCCATTTTTGTGGGGCCCAAAGAAACCCATGTGTGGCAGGACTCAGGATCCCAAAGGATTTATTATGGCTCTTGCTTCCAAGAATGAGCTGAGGCTTCTACACATTTTTTTTCCCCAGCTACATACTCATCAGGCCCACCTCTTCTACCATCTTCAAGCCTCATTAACAATGGAGAGGCTTCCTCTGCTACACGCCAGGTTATTGGGGCGCCTGCAGTATCCTCTACGTGGGACTTCCAATTTTCCTTTATTTGCACTGAGGATTTAGAGAAAAGGGTAGGCAAAGTCAAGGTGAATGACCCATCTACCCTCTTCTGTTGACCACATCGGCTAGACTACTACTGTAGCAGTTACTAGAACCATTTAATTCAATAAATGCTTAAACAGTGTTCCAGTTTACTCTGGTATATGAAAAGGTTCCAAGAGTCTTCTACTTTAATTCAAATACAGCTTTCAAATTGAGATCTAATGTTCACAATGAAAAGACTGAAGTATCATTTTCAATGAAGAGTACAGAAAGCAAGAGACGGCCAGATACCAAGGAAAAACAAGACCAAGAGCCCTACTAGGAAGTACTTTTAATCTTTTTTCTTAGAAAAAAAAAAAAAAAAAAATCCAGACACTAACAGTTTGCAGTATTTCAACAACAAAGTACAGTTGAGAGAGGTTTCAAGGAGCTGGGGATTCTAGAGTATTAGGGAAGAAAAGTTGGTATCCTGCTTTACTATAGAAGGATGGCATAGGTCCTAAATGGGAGACCAGTACCAGAACCCAGTGGAATGACACCTCCTTCTATAGTCTTTTTATCTTCCTTCCTGTCTCCCCAGTCCTTCAGAAATGTCACCACATAAAGCCGAGTAGCAGTTAGCTTAGGCTCCAGTCTTCCCCTTGGCTAAGAAAGGGGATTAAGAGACAAGGTCACTCCTGAGTCTCCATGCTTTCCTCTTCCTCTCCTTGAGGTGTCTCTTCTGTATTCTCTTCCTCTTCCTCTCCTTCCTTCTTCTCTGGTGGCTTTTCATAAGCCTTTTCTGAAGGTGTCACTATCACCCCATCCCAGGTAGATATTTCAGAAGCAAGATCTAGAAGAGAAAAGTGACTTCAGACAACTAGCCCAACATACGAGCCCTGACCTACACAGCGGAAATATTACAGCATTTGTGTAATATAATTTCTTTGTAGATCACAGAGCATCATTAGAACCCCTGTCCCACAGTGTCACTCACAGCTGGCATCACCCTCCTGCCCAAGGATCTTCCTAAAGCCACCATGTGAGAGGATTCGGACCAGAGTCTGAGCAGTATAGCAGACCATGTCCTGAGGGAGAGCAAAGTAAGGGCAAATTAGCAAGGAGAATAAAAATACCTTATTTCACTAACATTCGCTTGAAAATAAGATAAAGACAACGTTTAATTTTCCAGACCAAAGTCTCTGAGAACCCGCCAAATCCTTGAGCCCTACAGACCATATTCCCTTTGCCTTTTGACGAGCTATACCCAAGCATGGGCCATAGCAATTTCAGAGCCGCCCCAATACCTGCTGTTCCAGAGTCATGACTGTGTGCACTCTGAAGTTGCCACTCTCACAGGGGTCAGTGATACCCACTGACCCTGGCAGGAACAGTCCTGCAGCCAGAATCTGCAAGCATCGTCTGAAACATGCGGAGGTGTTAGAAGAACACACAAGACAGTTCACATCCACCCCAAACCCAAAGCAGCAGGTCATACCTGTACGCCACATTCAGGGCCAAAGGCTGTCTCGTGGGGTTGTTCATCACAGCATAGTGCCCCTAAAAGAAAAGGAATCTGGTTAGGGTGTTGTAAAGCAGCGATTCTAGAAACAAAACTTCAAACCATCATGAGGAAAACTGGTTAAGGTCTAGCTAATTTTTATGTTCAGAAGTGGTTTGTTTGTTTGTTTTTTGTCTTTTTGCCTTTTCTAGGGCTGCTCCTGCGGCATACGGAGGTTCCCAGGCTAGGGGTCTAATCGGAGCTGTAGCCACCGGCCTTCGCCAGAGATCCAAGCCACATCTGTGACCTACATCACAGCTCATGGCAATGACTGAGCAAGGGCAGGGATTGACCCTGCAACCTCATGGTTCCTAGTCGGATTCGTTAACCACTACGCCAGACGGGAATTCCAGAGGTGGTTCTGAAATGACTGCTCATACAGTCATTCTATTACCACATTAATGAAAGACCAGCAGTAATGAAAAAGACAAAGAGGCAACAATAACCATTTAACTAAATACTCCAAAAACCCAAAGAAACAATAAACACTGAATCTTTACTGGATTACTAGTCCACCAATAAGATTTCTCGCATTCTCACAATCTGTACCAAATTTCATATTCTGATAGATTTGTTAAACAGGGTCAGGAGTTCCAACTGCCCTTCATTACTTACAAGCAGGTCAAGGATCCAAGGTGTGAGGGGCTCAAAACCAGGAAAACGAATCCTCAGGTCCTTCAGCAGTCTAATGAGAACTTTAACTCTGAAGGTATGCAGGACCAGGGATTAAAAGTAATAAAAGATCATAAGAAACTAGTGAATACAAACAAAAGGAAACAGACTTACAGATAAAAAGAACTAATGGTTACCATTAGTGTGGCAAGGGCAGGATAGGGCAAGTTAGGAGTAGAGGATTAAGAGCTACAAACTATTATGTATATAAACTACAAGAAATACTGTACAACACGGGATACAGTCAGTATCTTATAACTACTATAAACAGAGTACAACCTTTAAATTTTTGAATCATTATGTTGTACACATTTAACACGTAATATACTGGACATCAATTATACCTTAAAAACAGTAATAAGATCATTTACTTCCGCACCTGAGGCACAGAGGTAATGCTGTTTCCAGAACTGTACAACCTAAGTCTGCTTCCTCAAGGGCAAAATCAAAATCCAGACAGACATCCCAAGTTGTGAGAGGCAATATGGGGGCATCCTGCTGTTCACTGTCATCAGAAGGGTGAGGATCAATCTCCACTCATATAGGGAGGGACTCACGTGGACTGAGAAGCGTTCTCCTCAAACCAGCGGGCGTGTCGGATGGCTGCTAAGGCACTCTGCAACACCTTGATGTCCACTAGAAGACAAGCACGACATCCAAGACGAAACATTTCTGTTATTGAGGAAGCAATTCAATCCCACTGCCACAGTCCAAGAACTTGGAAGAACAGGGTAATTCAGTAGTTCCTTAAACCAACCCCACGTGCCCCAGACCCATAAATCGCTTGTCTAAAAACCACTATTCCTCCTTCCGATGATTTTCTCCAAAAGCCTACCCCACCCCCATAAATATTCCCTCAGTCCTTTTTCTTAGGTCCTTAAACTGCTTTCTTGGCCATGCTGTCTTTGACAGTTTCACCAGCAAGCTGGTAAAACCGTTTTCAAATTATAAGGGAAGACAGCAAAGTGTAGGAGTAAACTTAGATCCCAAAAGGTCTGATGTGGAATATCAACAAACTAAACTCAATAGCACTTTTTATCATGTTCTGAATTGCTCCCAAATTTCCCCGCAACGGAATAAAAGGACTAACAGTGGAGTTCTGGGTCCAGTTTTCGGAGATTGGGCGGCACTGTTGTAATGAGAATCTTCACTGTAGCATCAGAAGAACTGATCTCAAAGCCAGTTTCATTGGTCAGCATGGTCAAAACTGAAAGAAAAAAAAAAAAAAAAAAAGCTGTAACTCTCATATTTCCATCCTATGACAGGTAAATCCAGGGTGAGGGTGGGGCAACAGACAGGTTTTTAAATACAGCAACAGTTCAGAAGGCGAACAGGCTAGGGATTGAACCCATGCCACAGTGGCCAGTGAGAATACCAGATCTTTATAACCAGCTGCACCACAAGAGAATGCCAAGAATACAGGATTTTAAAAGTTAGGTAAGAGATCTACTGGATTTTGAACATTTGGAGATCTCTGCCAAAAACTTCCCCAACAAAAAACTCTGCATTCATTCACTCTTCCTTCTAGCCTGATCTGACTCTGTTAAAATGTACTTATAATTACAGACCTGGTTCCTGTGACCACTAAATTACATGTTTAGCAACAAACTCAAACCTTCAGCAGGATCCTGTGCTCTCAAGCTCTCCACGACTTTGTTCCCAAGAGCAGCAACGGCTTCCACTAGATCAAGAGAAAAGATAATTAATATTGCAGTTATTTGTGTAGACTTTTCATCCATACATCTCTAAGCCCTGCACCCTACTTCTGCTGGAACAAGGGAAAGTTAACACCTGGACAGAGAAACTGGAAGGCTCAGGGAATAGGACATCCCCTCCAGCACACACATCTTTTTCTGCAGTGGCACTAATGCCCTCTTGGCTTAGATAATTCTTTGTTTGGGGTTGGAAGGGAGGGTCTGTCTTGTGCACTGTAGAATGCTTAGAGGTGACCCTGAGCTCTACCCAAAAACATTAGCCCCCAAACACCTCCAGGTGCTGCCAAATGGGGGAACAAAACCACCCTCAGTTGAGACACACTGCCCTTTGGTAACTGGCCATACTTTTTTTCAGATACGACACATTAAAAAAATTTTCCCACCCGCCAAAATAAATATATTTCCCACCTGTCTTCTAAACAGCCTTTCACACAAGATACATGGGCTTTAAAGATCCCTATACCTCAAACCCAAATATGTTCTGTTTCCAAGGCCAGGGAAAGGCACACTCACGTGTTGGCAAAATCTTTAGGATTACCACCAGGTCAGCCACATTGTGTCCTGTAGTCATCGTTCCCTTTTTATATGATCCAACTTGTCGGACTTCTTCGATTTGCTGTTGGAGAGAGAATTTCAGAAGAAAAACCTTAGAGCCAAGCAAGGCAACTTCCACACTACCAAGGCCACCCTTCCCTAGGACTAAATCATCAAAACCTCACCACTTCAAATGTCCCTGGAGCCACGATCAAGTTGTCAATCACATTATTTATTTTTGTCACCAAAGAAAGGATAGAGGCCTGAAAACAGCAGGAAACAAAAATACCATAAAGGTGAAACATGATAAGCAACTTCTCATCAAGTTTGAATGTTTTCCCCTAATCCCTGCAATACAGGCTCAATCAGTACCTACAACGGACTCTGAAAACACTCTGGACCCTTCTGGCTTTGAATATGCCAGAAGAGAAAACTTTGATCCAAAGATAGATGCCCCAGTAAAAATATAAATGCACACATAATTTGTTTATATCATCCCTGGTGCTCTCCCTCCACCCACAGTGAGAAATAAGGAGAACAATTAAACCCTCTGGGGAGGGCAGGCTCTGATAAGTGTAACGGCACCAGTAGTTATTTACTTCTCTACTTCATTCGTGAAATCTCAGGAGGAAAACTAACAGAATATACCTGCTCAGCTGAATTAGGAGCCAGGTCCTGATTCCTCTTCAGTAAGGCCTCACTGAAGGAAGTTTCATCAGGTGCTGGCTTGACCCGAGGAAAGGCCATTTCACACTAAACCAGAAATAAACAATTTTATACTACCCACCAAAAATAACATAAAATAAAGATTGTTTTTTCCTGTTGCCACAAAACAAAAAAAAGTTGAAAAGAGAAAATTCTAAAACACTTATTTTTAACTCCATAAAATATTTAAACAAGCATAGAAACTAGAAGAGCCATAATTTAAGCTCTACCGTTACATTAACAGATAAACCAAAGATACAATTAACTGTTCAAAACAAAGATTCTAATCCTGTTACTACCAACTGTAGTCAAGGAACTATGTTCCCCACCCAGTTTACACTGCTTTTGTATGTAAAGCAATACAGGCTGACTCAAAACCCAATCCCACTCACTAACCCCCTTTCCTACTCCAACCACCATTTGACTTTATTAACAGGGAGACCCTAGGCTCCAGGAAACAAGTGAACTGCGGTCAAGGTACTCACCAAATAGAAATCAAATGGGATATGTGGCACAAACGGCCTGAACCTAAAAAATGAAAAACAAGTCAAATTATTCACCACAGAAATCAAGTGGTTTTAGCATAAAGGGGCCAGAACTCTCATTTAGGAGAGCACGGAAAGAATGCTTCTAAACCACAGCTGGAGCTCACAAAAGCAGGTAAGATTAGTCCGCTCCAAACACCCCATTTAGGTGACTGAAATGGAAACTAAGTGTGCAGAGATGCTAAAAACTGGCACTCACCCTCCTCCTGGGCCTCCTCTGGAACCAAAGCGCCCGCCACGACCACGGCCTCTGTCCCCCCTAGAAATGCATAAATACATTTTTAACTTGGTTCTCACCGCGTTGAAACGACCTCCACCATACCGGCCATATGATTTCAAGTTCGCTTACCGCCATCTCCGTGAACTTCCGTTTGGAAGCTAAGAGATCCCATTCCCACTGACAACACTTGCTCTCCATCCATCCCAAGCGCCCAGCCTCAACCCCCAAGACCGCCTCCTTCTGGGTAATTTAATCACATCAAATACTGACGAGGTTCAGTGAGCCCTACAAGAAATGCCCCATAATTCCCGGGGCGCGCCAGCCCTAATACTTCAGAGACTAACGAGATTGCTCATTTATTCGTAACTAGTAAAAGCATCTAACGGCAACCCTATACGTCAAGCACTTAGCCTGGAGTATGAACGAGGCACGTTCAAGCCTTCTCAGTCTAGATGGTGGTCGGGGTGGGGAGGTGGTCCTCCTGGGAGGTGAGGACAGCCCCTCATCTAACCGCCCCCGCTCCCGCTTCCCCTTGCCTGGGCCCCACCCCCATCCCTGGCCCACGTTTCCCCGCCTCCGCGGCCCCCGACTTCCCCCACGCTCCCAAGCGGGAGTTCTCAGATTTCCGTGCAGCCCCCAGATACACGGCCCTTCAAGACCTCCGAGTCCTTTCAGCCCGCGTACCCAAAGTTTTTGGTCGAATACTCGAAACCCTTCCAGAGCACCCCACGACCCTTACCTCATGGCGTCCCAAAGTCCGAACAATGGAGGCCACACCAACCGCCCCTTTCCTCCGAGAAGCCCTCAACTGGAGAGGCGGCTTGCCGGCGTATCCCAACAAACCCCGGCGTGATTGGCTCCCGCCGTTCTGCACCGCTTATGCCTATTGGTTCACTTCAGCAAACCGGGTTTATGAACCAATAAAAAGCCCCTACTATGTCAGGGACCAGCCAATAAGAAAGGACTTGACAGGAAAGACTTTTTTTTACGGACACCAGGGGGCATGGTGTAGAGCAAGCAGGTTGGCTAACACTCAGAGAACTTTCTATACGATTTCTGAGACGCAATGTACCGAGCTAGCAGAGTGGCGCAGCGGAAGCGTGCTGGGCCCATAACCCAGAGGTCGATGGATCGAAACCATCCTCTGCTAGAAGGGGTTTTTTCCTTTTCCCCGTCTCTTTCCTACTCCAGGACAGAAACTCTGGTTTTTCTAGTAGATGTAAATGCCGCACTCCTATGTTTTCCTCCTTAGAAGCTAATTTTTGCCAAAAGCAGGCAAATGGCGCAAGCAGGCGAAATGGAATAGGAAGGGACTGAGGCAACTATGACTACACGTCTGGATGTAGTTCACAGAGACTAGAAACTTGAGGCAGGAGAAGCGGATTTAAATATAATAATTGAATCGAAGAGGAGAAATACTGATGTGGAGGGGCTAGAAGGCAAACTGAGACAGCCTCAGGAAAGAGAGTTCAGATGAAGAGAACAACGGAAATGACTGGAGAAAAAGACCAGACCCATCCCGCTTGCCCAGTGTCCCCTCATTTCTCCTTTCCTCACTCGGCAACCTCCCTGGTGGATTTTACTCTTAAACGAAGCTTCACAGCCACATATAAGGATAAACTGCGGTTGCATTTAAATCAATCATATTACAAGTTGCTCTTTGTCCTGTTTCTCCCTCTTCTTGCCTTCTTTTTCACTGACTAATATTTATTATTCCTTCCCTGCCTCTGTCAATAGAAAGTTACGCACTTTTTCTGCTCCCTCAGTGGTTACCCTAAAAATTTCGTGCCTCCTTGAAAGGGCAGAGTCTAATTTTACCCTCCTCGTGAAAAATGTAGGAGTAATTTAATTCAATTTACCACACTGACTCTAGAATTATATATATTATTGTGTAACTTTTAAGTATTACATTGACGTATTATTTACTACAGCAAAATGCACAGATCTTACATCTACAGCTCCAATATTTTTGAATAATGTATTCTGCCCTTGTAATCACCGCATAGATTAACATAAAGAATATTTTTAGCACCTGACAAATTTGGCTTATACTCCTTTGCTCTCCCCCTGGAGGCAAACACTATTCCAATTTCTCTTATTGTAGATTGGTTTCGTCTGCTCTTCACATAAATGGACTCACAGCCTATGTGTTCTTTTTCCTCTGGCTTCTTTTGCTTGGCACATTTCAAAATTTTTCCATGTTTCTGCATTTATCAGCAATTTGTTCCTTTTTACTTGTTTATTTATTTTAGCCCCACAGGGCATGCGGAAGTTCCCAGGCCAGGGATTAAACCCAAGCCACAGCAGTGACGAGACTGACAGGAGTGTCAATGTGGGATCCTTAACCACTCCTCCTTTTTATTTATGAGTAGCATTCCATTGCATAAATATTCCACAGTTTGTTTATCCATTCTTCTGTTGATGAGTTCAGACCTCCAACAGGCTGAGCCACCGGCAAACACATTTGGGTCGTTTCCAGTTTGGAGACATTATGAATAAAGCCGCTATGATAATTTTTGTACAAGATTCTTGCAGTAGATGCAATTGTTCCTCTGCATTGCAGAGGGGTAAGTGTAGCTGTATATGTTTACAAAATTTAAATTGCATATATATTCAGTCCCACTAGATATTAATACTTGGGCTTCCGGTTGTGGCTCAGTGGAAATAAATCCAACCAGTAAACATGAGAATGTGGGTTTTGGACCCCTGGCTCCGCTCAGTCAGTTAGCTCCTGTGTTTCTGAGAGCTGTGGTGTGGGTTGCAGACATGACTCAGATCCCACGTGGCTGTGGCGCAAGCTGGCAGCTGTAGCTCCGACTTGACCCTTAGCCTTACTTATTAATTAAACTAACGGTCATTGAGGTGTGCCAGTTTGTTTTATTTTTAAGGTTTTTTTGTGTGTGTTTGTTTCTTTGTTTTGTCTTTTCTAAGGCCACACCCGCAGCATATGGCGGTTCCCGGGCTAGGGGTTGAATCAGAGCTATAGCTGCCAGTCACAGGCACAGCCACAGCAATGTGGGATCCGAGCTATGTCTGCGACCGACATACGGCGGCAACGCCGGATCCTCAATCCGCTGAGCGAGGCCAGGGATCAAACCCGCAACCTCATGGTTCCTAGTCATATTCGTTAACCACTGAGCCATGATGGGAACTCCTGTTTTGTTTTTTCTGACTTTTTAGGGCTGCACCCACGGCATTTGGAGCACCCCAGGCTAAGGGTCCAATCAGAGCTGTAGCTGCCAGGCTGAAGTCTACCAGTTTTTAATGCTCTTTATTCCCTCCTGTATCCCCAACATTTATCTGGAATATTCCTTCTGCTTTAGAATTAGTACCCTTCTGCTGGTGGCCATCTTCGTTTTGTTTTTTCTGAATACATCTTTGTTTTACCTTTGTTTTTGAAGGACATTTTCTCTGGATATGGAATTCTGGATTGGAAGTTATTTTTCATCTAGTACATTTACAATATTATTTTACTGTGTATGGTTTCCATTTTTGCTGTGAAAAAAAAATGTTGAACAAATGGTTGCTCCTTTGAAGGTCATCAATCCTCTTTTTTCTTTTTCTTTCTTTTTTTTTTTTTTTTTTTTTGTCTTTTTAGGCCCATACCCATGGGCATATGGAGCTTCACAGGCTAGGGGTCCAATCAGAGCTGTAGCTGCTGGCCTACACCACAGCCATAGCAATGCCAGATCTGAGGAGCGTCTGCACCAAAGCTTAAGGCAACAACACCAGATCCTTAACCCACTGAGCGAAGCCAGGGATCAAACCTTCGTGTTCATGGATACTAGTCAGATTCATTTCTGCTGAGCCACGAGGGGAACTCCTTCTTTTTTTCTTTTTTTATGTTTCTTAGCCATTAGCTTTTATTTATTTATTTATTTATTTTAATTTTTTTGTCTTTTTTCCATTTCTTGGGCCACTCTCATCATGGCATATGGAGGTTCCCAGGCTAGGGGTCGAATCGGTGCTGTAGCCACAGGCCTACACCACAGCTCACAGCAACGCCAGATCCTTAACCCACTGAGTAAGGCCAGGGATCAAACCCACACCCTCATGGTTCCTAGTCGGATTCGTTAACCACTGCGCCACGACGGGAAACTCCGCCACTAGCTTTTAAAATATTGCTTCTACCTTATTATTTCCCTCCCTTCAGGTCACCAAATAGTGTCAGACTTTCTCATGATAGCCTTTATATCTCCAATCCCCTCTTTTATTTTTTTTATTCCTCTTTATCCATGCTTCATTCTGAGCAGTTTCTTGTTCTTGTTTTCCAATTCATTACTTATTCCTTAGTAGAGTCTAACTTGCTGTTAAACCATTGATTGGGTCTTAGTTTCGGCTTTGGCAAATTTCTGTTTACTTCTGGTTTTCCCTCCTCCTGGGTTTCCCCTATGTGTGCAGACTTTCAGGATCCTAACCCAAAATAGGAAAGGTGGTTTATCACCTTTGGGGCCATTTAGATTCCAACTTTTGTCGTACTTGCCCAACACATTCTATTTCCTGCCACCAATTCTGGATCAGCAAATGACTCTGGGGTAAAAGCCCTCCTACTTCTGGTCTCCTGCTTTCCTGTCCTTTCCTGCTCTCATTGTCTTTCAAGTTCTTTGATTTTTATTTATTTATTTATTTATTTTGTCTTTTTGCCATTTCTAGGGCTGCTCCCGCAGCATGTGGAGGTTCCCAGGCTAGGGGTCCAATCGGAGCTGCAGCTGCCGGCCTACTCCAGAGCCACAGCAACGCAGGATCTGAGCCGCATCTGTGACCCACACCACAGCTCATGGCAACGCCGGATCCTTAACCCACTGAGCAAGGCCAGGGATCGAACCAGCACCTCATGGCTCCTAGTCAGATTCATTAACCACTGGGCCACGATGGGAACTCCCGAGTTCTTTGATTTTAAAATGCATTTCATCCAACATTTTTAGTTGTCTCCAACCTCGCTTGGGAATTGGACAAATTATTTAGTCCATCATTGTTGAAAGAGGAGCTCAATTACTAAATTAGATTTCTTTGTCTAATTCTCCTTAGCTCCCATTCCACTAATCCAGTGGCCTATTGGGCATCTCCACTTGGCCATCTATAGACACCTGAAACCCAGTAAACGAAAATTGTTGTCATCCCCCCAAACCTGCTTCATCAGCGTTTCAACTAACAGGCTAATATCACTTAGACTTCAGTTATTTACATGCTGTCTTCTCTTCCTGAAGTCAAATTGATTCTACTTACAAAATATCTCCCTAAAGTCAACAACACTGTATTATACATTTAAAATTTTGCTAATAGGATAGATCTCATGTTAGGTGCTCTTAACACACACATGCACACACACACACAAAAGGACACAAAGAAACTTTTGGAGATGATGGAAATGTTTATTATCTTGATATTGTGGTGATGGTTTCCCAGGTGTATGCATATGTCCAAATTCATCAAACTGTATACATTAAATGCATACCGTTTATGGTATGTCAATTCTATCTCAGAAGTTCCCGCTGTGGCTCAGTGGTTAACAAATCCGACTAGGAACCATGAGGTTGTGGGTCCGATCCCTGCCCTTGCTCAGTGGGTTAAGGATCCAGCGTTGCCATGAGCTGTGGTGTAGGTCACAGACGCGGCTCGGATCTGATGTTGCTGTGGCTCTGGCGTAGGCCGGCGGCTACAGCTCTGATTGGACCCCTAGCCTGGGAACCTCCATGTGCCATGGGAGCAGCTCAAGAAAAGGCAAAAAAAAAAAAAAAAAAGACAAAAAAAAATTCTATCTCAATAAAACTTTTTAAAAAATCTTCTGGAGCTTCCTGGTGGCTCAGAGGTTAAGGATCTGGTGTTGTCACTGCTATGCCTTGAGTCACTGCTGGGGTGTGAATTCAGTCCCTGGCCTGGAAACTTCTATATGCCCCAGCACGGACAAAAATAAAAAAAATAAAACCCCCAAATCTCCCAATCTCCTATCTACCTCTATAATCTCTGGAGCCCTCCTTGTAAGACAAAGACATTATGCCTGTCGCACAAAAACTTGCAGGATCAACCCTCTGCTGCCCCTTCTTGCCTCTCCTCCTCAGTTACAACCTCTCCTCTCCTTATAACCACATACCTACAACACCTTACATCCTAGATCAGGGTTGAAAACATACTGACCAGGGAGAGTAGGAACTATGATGAACTAGACTCATCTCAAAGAAGTAATGGATACTTGGTTCAGACGATTGTTCACGGAAAGATGCAGGACCTATATTACCAGCTCTCCAACATCTTAACGCAAGTCAGAAATCCAAATATTCATGTGCATCTGCTAATTTTTAAATGCGGGCAATTTTTTTTTTTTTTTTTTTTAGAGCCACACCTGCAGCATATCGAGGTTTCCAGTCTAGGGTTTGAATCCTACCTACAGCTGCTGGCCTATAGCACAGAAATGGTGGTGCCCCAGCCCACTGGGAGAGGCCAGGGATTGAACCTGCAACCTCATGGTTCCCAGTCAGATTCGTTTCCCCTGCACCAGGACAGAAACTCTAAGTATGGGCAATTAAATTAGATATATACAGAGAGCACAGGAGAATACAGGCCAAACAAAACACGCCTGCCATCTTAAGTTGGTCCATGGGCTACCATTTGCTCTAGACCATAAGAACATTCAAAATTCTCCTAAATACATAGGAAACATATTTCCGTATTCTGCTTTCTCTGCACAGAATATCTTTCTCATTCTCCTACCCTTGTTGAATTATTTCTCTTTGGGGATTTTCCTGGCTCCATTGCAAGCAAAATAGCCCTCATCTGGAGTTCCTGTTGTGGCTCAGTGGAAACAAATCTGACTAGTATCCACAAGGACCAGGGTTTGATCCCTATCCTCGCTCAGTGGGTTAAGGATCCAGCGTTGCTGTGGCTGTGGCATAGGCCAACGGCTACAGCTCAGATTCGACCCCTAGCCTGGGAACTTCCAATGCCACAGGTCTGGCCCTAAAAACACAATAATAATACTAATAATAACAACAACAGCAACAACAACACTTATCTGGACCTCCAGCAATTTACCCCTCTCTTTGTTGTAGTACTTACCCGACTTATCTTAGGGCTATTTGTCCCAAATTGATAGACCTCCGCAAAGGAATGGGGTGTGTGTGTGTAATATATGTACATATACACGCATATATATATTGCTCTTTATGTCCTCAACATCTAGCGGGTGTTTTTCTTTTCTTTGTTGTTTGTTTTGCCCGCACTTGCGGCTGTGGAAGTTCCTGGGCCAGTAATCGAACTCAGCCACAGAAGCGACCTGAGCCTCTGCAGTGACAACGCCGTATCTTTAACCCGCTGAGCCTCTAGCTGGTACTTAATACGTATTAGGTCCTCAAGTTTGCTGATCTTTGGTCCAGCTTCGGCACCGCACCGGGTTGCCGCTGTTGGCCCCACAATACCGTCAATGACTCCTTCTGACCATTAGAGGGCAGACTAATTCCACAGCTGTCCCGTCAGCGGCCCAGCCGTCAAGGGCCCCCCAACACTATCCTATTGACGCCTCCGCTTGTCTTTTGCAACAGTCTCTCGCCACCCCCACAAATTTGATTTTAATAATCCCCCTCAATACAAACCAAACACATACAAGCCGGGAGGGGCCCTGAGGCCACACCTCTTCCCCCGCCAGCCACCCACAAGCTCTCCCTCCCACTTCGTACAGCCTTTTGGGAATGAGAGCGTTAACTCTGCCCTTGCACCTGGTCCTTTTTCTCCACTAATCCGCTCAATTTGGAAGCTGAGGGTGGGTGAGATCCTAGATGGACTGGTCAAGGGGACTTTGGATTCACCTATTTTAATGCCTTTTCTAGAAACCCTCACCCTCCGGCCCCACCCCTAGACGTTCACATCCAAACACTCACTTTTTCGGGCCAAGATCCCAAACCGGCTCCTCCTCCTCTCTTTCCCAGACGGAACGAGGTAGGAGCGGAGGGACTAGGTGGGACGCAAGAGACCCCCTGTCGTTCCCACGCAAATCTCTACTCAGTTCTCCCTGAGAGGGAGCCCCTTCTGTGGATGCCGCTTCTCGAAGTAGGAAGACATTTGGCCGCGGAGAAGCGGGAAGACGGCCTAAGGAAAAGCGCTCAGGCCAAGGGGCTCGGAGAGGCGGCGACTTCTGGGAGGGGAGGAAGGAGTTAAAGATCCAGGATTGGCTCTACGGTCGCGGAGTCTGGGAGGGGAAGCGGCGGGGAGGGAGGGTTCGGAGCTTGGCCTGGGTCCTCCCCTGTCCCCCCCGGACTGCGGGAGACTTGGGCCGGCCGGACGCCCCTTCTGGCACAGTCTCTGTGCTAGGCGCTCACGCACACACACACTCCCTTTTCCCTCCCTCGCGCCCTCTACCATCCTTCTCCACCGAGCGCTTGCTCACGCTTTTTCTCTCTCCTAACACACGCGCACACACACATAACACGTTCTCACTCGCACTCGGGTTCTTTCTGCCCCGGAGCTCTCCTCGCACCCACCTGCTCCGCCGCGCCCTCGGCGCACCCCTGGGTCGCGCGCCCCTGGTGCTCCTGGCGCGGACTGTCGCAGCTGGAGGGGGCAACGTGCTCCGCGGGGAGCGTCCCCGCCCCGCTCCTCCTACCTCCCACAGGGGCGCGCCTGGTGCCCAGGACCGGCCACTGAGGCGGAGGGGACGCTGGAGGCCATGGTGGGAGCGCTCGTCCACCGCGGTGCCCGCTGAGGCCATGCCGCGCCCCGGGCGCCCCTTTGGCGCCCGCCTGCGCCTGCTGCTGCTCCTGCCGTTGCTGCTGCTCCCGGGCAGCTACGCGGGCAACCTGACAGTGGCCGTGGTGCTGCCGCTGGCCAACACCTCTTATCCGTGGTCGTGGGCGCGCGTGGGACCGGCGGTGGAGCTGGCCCTGGCCAAGGTGAAGGCGCGGCCGGACCTGCTGCCGGGTTGGACGGTCCGCACTGTGCTAGGCAGTAGCGAGAGCGCACTGGGCGTCTGCTCCGACACCGCCGCGCCCCTGACCGCGGTGGACCTCAAGTGGGAGCACAACCCCGCTGTGTTCCTGGGCCCCGGCTGCGTGTACGCCGCCGCCCCCGTGGGCCGCTTCACCGCGCACTGGCGGGTGCCGCTTCTGACCGCCGGCGCCCCGGCGCTGGGCTTCGGGGCCAAGGACGAGTACGCGCTGACCACCCGTGCCGGGCCGAGCCACGCCAAGCTGGGCGACTTCGTGGCGGCGCTGCACCGACGGCTGGGCTGGGAGCGCCAGGCGCTCGTGCTCTACGCCTACCAGCCGGGCGACGACCAGCCCTGCTTCTTCGTGGTGGAGGGGCTGTACATGCGGGTTCGCGACCGTCTCAACATCACCGTGGACCACCTAGAGTTCGCCGAGGGCGACCGCGACCACTACACCCTGCTGCTGCGGACAGTGCGGCGCAAAGGCCGAGGTGAGAGGCGGCCCCACCGGTCCCGTCGCTTTGCCCCCACCCCCCACCGAGCCTCCCTCGGGACATCCTCTCTCTTCTCCCGGCCAGATTTTTCCTTCTCGCGGCCCCTCATTCCGGCCTCAGCCTTCTCCGCCCTTTCCACCTCTGAGAGTCTATTTCCCTCTTTCTCCATACCCACCCCCGCCCCGTACCCATGCTCTCCTCTCTTCTCACCTCGCCTCTCCCCCCCCTCCTTCCCACCGATTCCTCCGGAGTTAATGAGAGAGAGAGAGATTGAGAGAAGGAAAGAGAGAAAATGACTCGAGCCACCCTCTTTTTCTCCCCCATGTTCCATCTCTTCCCCATGTTCCATCTCTACCCTTCTGCAGCGTCTCCTCCGATTGCTCCCCGTGCCATCTCCCCTCCCAGCCCCTCTCCCGCCTCCTGAGCGCACCTTCCCCACTTTTGTCTCCGCTATTCCTGCTCTCCCTATCTCTGCTCCTTCCCTCCCTCCTCCCACCGCCTTCTTCTTCCCGTCTTCATCTTCCTCCTGCCACAATCTAGACTGAGCCCGGAGTTCCGCTAAACGACGTGCAGAGTCTCTGAACTTGGTCCCCTGGGGTCCCCAGCTTCAGTTCCCTCTGCCCACTCCCTGAGACCTAAGCTTCTCTGTCTCTGACCCCCTTTCTCCCCAGTTATCTACATCTGTAGCTCCCCAGATACCTTCAGAACCCTGATGCTTCTGGCCCTGGAAGCTGGCCTGAGTGGGGAGGACTATGTTTTCTTCCACCTGGACCTCTTTGGGCACAGCCTGCAAGGTGCACATGGCCTTGTTCCCCGAAGGCCCTGGGAGAGGGAGGACGGGCAGGACGTCAGCGCCCACCAGGCCTTTCAGGTGAGTGTCTGGGTTGGAAGCCCAGACCGTGGGGCTCTGGGCTGGTGGCACATCATTTTTGGGTCCTGGGTCTCTCAGTGTCTGAAAGGATTCCAGAAAAGAGGTTCCTGATGCTCACAGGGAGTCAAGTGACAAAGGGCAGGGGGGCTGGGGGACTTCAGAGCCAGAAGGTTAAAAAGCTGAGAGAAGGCCCTTGAGGTGGAATGATGCTCACCTCCCACAGACCCTCAGGACTTGGGGAAGCCATCTGAGGCATCCTCTGCTTTGCAGCACACAGCACCGAATGCAGGACACAGGGTCCAGTTCGACCTTGAACTAAGTGGAGATGCAGCTCTGGGAGGTGGGCACCCAGGGTACTGGGAGGATTGGAGTCAGCACCCAGCTCTCCCCTCTTGGCTGACCCCTTCCTCAGGCTGCCAAAATCATTACATATAAAGAGCCGGATAATCCTGAGTACTTGGAATTCCTATGGAAGCTGAAACACTTGGCCCGTGAGCAGTTCAACTTCACCATGGAGGATGGCCTGGTAGGAAGGGATCCTGGGACCCTGCAGCATGGACCTCAAGCCCCTGCCCCTGGGGGCCCTCCACCAGTCTCCACCCTGCTCTCTCCACCATCCTCCATCCCTTGTCTTCCCAGCCCTCCCCTTCTTTCCCTTCCCATTGTTCCCCATATCGCTCCTGATGATGGGGGGGGGCGGGGGCATTGACAAGTTGTTCAACTGCTGAAACTCACTTCCTGGCCTTATCAGTAAAATGAGGATGATACATCCTGCCCCATGTGCTTAGCAGGACTCAGAAGCGGCGCTATATGCAGACATCTTTTTTTTTTTTTAAGACAGTGCAAATAGCTTTTATTTTTATTGATTGATTGATTTTTGCTTTTTAGGGCCGCACCCATGGCATATGGATGTTCCCAGACTAGGGGGTGGAATCAGAGCTACAGCTGTTAGCCTACACCACAGCTCATGGCAACGCCAGATCCTTGACCCACTGAGTGAGGCAGGGATTGAACCCCCCTCCTCATGGATACTAGTTGGATTCATTTCTGCTGCGCTACAACCAGAACTCCCAGAGACAGCTTTTATGATGTCGTGGGGTGGTTTTCTCCCATCCTCTTCTAAGCTCCTGGCGCCTTCCATTCCCTGCTCCACAGCGCCCCTCTCTGTGTCCTTCCTACATCGCACCCCAGCCCAGCTCTGCCTGTCCCTCCAGGTAAACACCATCCCAGCTGCCTTCCACGACGGGCTCCTGCTCTATGCCCAGGCTGTGACAGAGACTCTAGCACATGGCGGAACTGTCACCGACGGGGAGAGTATCACTCAGCGGATGTGGAACCGAAGCTTCCAAGGTCAGGGCCTGGGGGTGGCAGGAATGGGCTATCTTGGGGTGCCCCGGGGAAGGAGGCAGAAGCCTCTAGCTCTGCAGCGCAGGTAGGCACTTGCCCACGCCAGCTCTCACAATCTTCCGCAGCCGCCTTAGGCTCTCGTCCCTGTCTCCCCAGTGCCATCAAGAGGTCCTTCCAACCACAATCATTCCTGCTGCTGAAATGTCTGTTTTTTGTTATCTGTGTACATAAACATATATATGTATTTGGAGGGCAAGACAGAGACGATTGAAAGATGGAGATGAGGTGCGGGGGGTCCTTGAACTTCCACCATCTCAAAACACAGCCATCTTCCTCCATACCCCCAGGTGTGACAGGATACCTAAAAATGGACAGCAATGGAGACCGGGAGACGGACTTCTCCCTCTGGGATATGGATCCTGAGACTGGCGCCTTCAGGGTAAGGCTGTGCACACACCCCCCCCAAGATAGTGCCAACTGGGGATGACATCTCCCCCCCCACCTCCTCCCACAGCCCTACCAGGGCATTGGTTTACTCTGTGATCACCCTACCATGCTTGGTCACTTATGGAGAGCCCCCGATAAAAGAGATGCGGCCAAGGAGGTCCCACTGTGGCACAGTGGAAACGAATCCGACTAGCATCCATGAGGACGTGGGTTTGATCCCTGGCCTCACTCAGTGGGTTAAGGATCTGGTGTTGCCGTGAGCTGTGGTGTAGGTCAAAGATGCGGCTCCAATCCCACATTGCTGTGGCTGTGGTGTAGCCTGGCAGCTGTAGCTCCAATTGGACCCCTAGCCTGGTAACCTCCATGTGCCACACATGAGGCCCTAAAAAGAAAAAAAAAAAAAAAAAAGAGAGATGCAGCCAATCTGGGGAGCAGCCAGAAAGATAGGGACCCACAAGTATTATCTTTGGGGAACCCCATGTCTAAGGAGGGAGCCCAGCCTTGCCCTCAGGAAGCTCCATGTCGCCGAAGGTAGGCAGGATCCCCTCCCAGCAGAGACAGGCTGGCTCAAGGCCAAGATGAATGCACATTGTACAGCCCCGTAAGCGTATCAGGAAGAGGAAGGAATTGAGGCCACAGGCGCCAAGAAGCAGATCATCCAGAGGAGGCTTCCTGGAGGAGGGGTACATGGATCAGGCCAAGGAATGTGGACTGAGAACACTGCCTTTTCCTATTTCTTATGTGCTTTAGTCCAAGACTATAAAATCCCTGAGTATAGGGCTGTGATTCCATATGGAGTTTTCCTTCTAAAGCCCTTCAGTCATCTTCAAGTTGGTCCACTCTGATCGCAAGGGGTCTGGCATGAGGCTTTCTGTATCCAGTCACAGCAGGGGCTCAGTGACCCAAATCGTTGACAGCGCACAGACCCTGGCAGCAGAGATGGGGTAGGTGGGAGGCACAATGACCCCCTGGACAAGAGGTCTCACCAAGGGCCCTGGCCCACCCACTACTCCTGCCTTCCCGTAGGTTGTCCTGAATTTCAATGGGACATCCCAAGAGCTGGTGACCGTGTCAGGGCACACACTGAACTGGCCCCTGGGGCATCCGCCTCCTGATGTCCCCAGATGCGGCTTTGACAATGAGGACCCAGCCTGCAACCAAGGTGACTGCCCCTGACCTTCCAGGCCTCCATTCTGGAGGTGCTGCCCCCTTCCTGCTCTGGGAGTCACATAGGTGCTCCTCTCCCACACTTTCCTGGAGAGACTCCTGCCTTTTTCTTCCCTTCATCCATCATCCAAGTTCACTGATTGAATATTAAAAGGTTCTTCTCCTTGCTACCCAGTGTCTAACCAAAATCTCTCTTGCGGTAACTTGGATTCTCTCCTGCAGACCACTTTTCCACCCTAGAGGTGCTGGCTTTGGTGGGCAGCATCTCCCTGCTCAGCATTCTGATCGTCTCCTTCTTTGTATACAGGTGAGCCTTGGGCTGAGGGTGGTCACTGAGGCTGGGAGATCTGGAGAACCCATAGCAGAGGAGGCGGCAGGGACCCAGAGAGAAGAGGGAGGGGTGGAGGGATGGCAACAGCGAGGCCAAGGGAGATGGGAGAGAGAAGAGACTAGAAGCCTTAGGACACTCGGAAGAGAAAAGGAGGAGGGACTGGGGTAGGAGTGGGCCCCAAGGATCTGAGGAATCAGAAGGAGCAGAGCAGTTGTGGATTCTGGCCTGAGGCTGGTTTATCCTCCCTTCCCTCTCACCAGACCCGGAGCTTCATGGGAAGCTGCGGATTGCACCTGTGGGAATGGCTATTCCTTGAGCAGGGATGGTGGCTCTGTTGTTGTACCAGGTGCTGAACCCAGAGTGGAGGAGAGAGATAGAGCAGCTTCACTCTTGGAGTTCCCTGGTGGCTCAGCAGGTTAAGTTTCAGGCAGTGTCACTGCTGGGTTTGATCTCTGGCCCGAGAACCTCTGCATGCCTCCGGTGTGGCCAAAAAAAAAAAAAAAAAAAAAGGCTCCACTCTTGCTTTCCAGTGGGAAGGAAAAAGGCAGGACCTTAACAACACAGGGAAGCAAGGAGGGAGAGAAGAAAATCAATGCTGGAGCTCCCTTCCTGGCTCAGTGGTTAATGAACCAGACTAGGAACCATGAGGACACAGGCTCGATCCCTGGCCTTGCTCAGTGGGTTAAGGATCCGGCATTGCCGTGAGCTATGGTGTAGGTCGCAGATGTGGCTCGGATCTGATGTTGCTGTGGCTGTGGTGTAGGCCGGCAGCTGTAGCTCCGATTGGACTCCTAGCCTGGGAACTTCCATAAGCTACAGGTACGGCCCTGAAAAGAAAAAAAAAAAAAAAAAAAAACTATGAAGATTAACGTTATAACAGCTCTGTCCCCATGGTTTTGCAAAAATAATTATGTAATTACTTAATTCTCAGTTTTCCATTAAAAAAAAATCAATGCCAATTGAGCATAAACTTGTGCCAGGCACTTCCACACACAATGTTTCTTTTCATTCTTTGAAAATAAATGTCAACACCCCCAATTTCCAATTGAGGACATTTGGACCTAAGAAGAAAAGACTCAGAGGGGAAGCGACTACCCCAAAATCACCAGGGAGGCAGAATTTCACCCAAGCCTCCTGACTCCCAGCCGGGAGGATGTAAATACCCCTCTATCTCTTTGCCCCTGCCGTGGTCCCAGGGCTCTGAGGTGGGGCTACTGAGCACCCCCACCCAGGGTCAGGGGCTCAGACATGGGCTCAGGTATAGGTTTCATGCCCCAGGAAGATGCAGCTGGAGAAGGAACTGGCCTCAGAGCTGTGGCGAGTGCGCTGGGAGGACTTGCAGCCCAGCAGCCTTGAGAGGCACCTCCGGAATGCGGGCAGCCGGCTGACCCTGAGTGGGGTAAGAACTCAGGTGTTGGAGGGAGGCAGGCAAAGCTGAGTATGGGCATGGGGGGCAGTTCCTGATAGGGTAGAGAGCAGGGTTCTAGTCCCAGCTCTGCCTTCACTTGCCGTGTGACCTTGGGCAAGTTGCATTCCTTCTCTGAGACTACCTCAGATAATGATTCCTGCTACATACAGAGCCTCTTTTACAGGGCTCTTTCAAAGGTCAGAGATGGTATATGTCAAAATAGGAGTTTCTGTCATGGTTCAGTGGTAGCAAACCTGACTCGTATCCATGAGGTTCGATCCCTGGCCTCGCTCAGTGGGTTAAGGATCCAGCATTGCCTTGAGCTGTGGTATAGGTCACAGTCGCAGCTCAGATCCCATGTGGCTGTGGTGTAAGCTGGCACCTGCGGCTCCAATTCAACCACAGCCTGGGAACTTCCATATGCCTCGGGTGCAGCCCTTAAAAAAAAAAAAAAAAAAAAAGTGTACATCAAAATACATTTAAAAAAATAAGTAAATGAGGAAAGGATTTCATGATGTGGAATGTGAAGCAAAGTGACAAAAAGACAAGGGGGCAATAAAGACCAGACCAGAGCTCCAGCAGCCACGATGCAGAGCTGGGCCCGTGGGCTGACGGGCCCTCCTGTGCTCCCTCCCTTCAGAGAGGCTCCAATTACGGCTCCCTGCTGACCACAGAGGGCCAGTTCCAAATCTTTGCCAAGACAGCGTATTATAAGGTGGGTCTGGGGAAAGACCCCTGGTCCTCAGGGTCGGGGCAGGGCTGTGTTCGGAGGGAGGACAGGGCGGGCTCTCAGGGCAGGGGATGGTGTCAGGAGCAGTGGAGTTGCCAGCGCTGGGCCATCTCCTCACAGTGACATCTCCGTTCCTTGCCCAGGGCAACCTCGTGGCTGTGAAACGTGTCAACCGGAAACGCATTGAGCTGACGCGGGAAGTCCTGTTTGAACTGAAGCATGTAATGTGGGGAGTGAGGCCGTGGCCTGGGGGAGAATCTGGGGACGCAGGGGTTTGGAGGGACTGCAGGGAGACTCAGGAAAGGATGGGCACTGTGGCCCTGGGGTGGGCCTTTGCACGTGTGGGTGGGACTGGGGGAATCGAAGATGGGAGAAGGGATCCCGGAGGTATCCTAGCGGAAGATCCTCAAGGGGTCCTACTGGATGGGCTGAGGAAGCAGAGGAGGTAGGGAGTAGATTCCGGGGAAGGTTTGTTTTGTTGTTTTGTTTTGTTTTGTTTTTGCCTTTTTTTTAGAGCCGCACCTGTGGCATATGGAGGTTCCGGGGCCAGGGGTCAAATCAGAGCTGCGGCTGCAATGCCAATCCAAGCTGTGTCTGCACTCATGCCACAGCTTGTGGTAACGTCAGATCCTTAACCCACCAAGCGAGGCCAGGAATTGAACTGCATCCTCATGGATTACTAGTCAGGTTCTTAATCTGCTGAGCCACAATGGGAACTCCCGGAAGAGTTCTTTAGAACATGAGTGGGGGGAGTTCCCATTGTGGCTCAGGGGAAACATATCCACGAGGATGTGGGTTCGATCCCTGGCCTCGCTCAGTGGGTTAAGGATCTGGCATTGCTGTGAGCTGTGGTGTAGGTCACAGACATAGCTCAGAGCCTGTGTTGCTGTGGCCGTGGTGTAGGCTGGCAGCTATAGCTCCAATTCGACCCCTAGCCTGGGAATTTCCATATGTGGCAAATGCAGTCCTAAAAACAAACAAACAAACAAACAAATACAAAAAAAAACAAAAAACAAGAGTGGGAATCACCAGGAAGGTCCTAGAAGGTCTACAGAGAACAAATAAGAACTTAAGAAGAGTGAGGGGTCCCTAAGGGTGGGGGCAAGTTGGTGAGGAGTGAGGTCTCTGTCAGGCTCTGACGCTGGCTCTCATCTGCAGATGCGGGATGTGCAGAATGAACACCTGACCAGGTTTGTGGGGGCCTGCACTGATCCCCCCAACATCTGTATCCTCACGGAGTACTGTCCCCGTGGGAGCCTACAGGTGAGGGGACAAGGGGGTGTCAGGACACCTGGGTCTAGGTCTGGCCTTGACTGGCCATAAGGCCCTGGGCAAGCCTCTCTTTCCTTCTGATCTCTATTTTCCCCATCTGTAAAATGGGAGTAGCAGGAGGGGAGTGGCACCAGAGTAAATCCACAGCTTTGTCCCATTCTGCCAGTTTATGTCAGTGGGACCCCTGCACTCGTCCTGGGGGCGTCTGCAGGGTGCAGGGCTGACTCTCACTGCCCAGCAGGACATTCTGGAGAATGAGAGCATCACGCTGGACTGGATGTTCCGGTACTCGCTCACCAACGACATCGTCAAGGTGGGTCCAGGATGGAGTTCCCACATGGCTCAGAGGTTAACAAACTCAACTGGTATCCAGGACATGGGTTCGATCCCTGCCCTTGCTCAGTGGGTTAAGGATCCAGCATTGCCACGAGCTGTGGTGTAGGTCACAGACACGGCTCAGATCCCCCATTGCTGTGGCTGTGGTGTAGGCCGGTAGCTACAGCTCCGATTTGACCCCTAGCCTGGGAACCTCCGTATGCCTGGGGTGTGGCCCTAAAAAGACAAAAAAAAAGTAGGTCCAGAAGAGCCCACTGGGTGTCAGGGGGAAGGGAGGGCCAGGCAGGCGTCTCTCCTGGCCACGGGTGGAGGTCCCACCCCTGCCTCCCTGCATTTCCTAGGGCATGCTGTTCCTGCACAATGGGGCCATTTGCTCCCATGGGAACCTCAAGTCATCCAACTGCGTGGTAGATGGGCGCTTTGTGCTCAAGATCACCGACTATGGGCTGGAGAGCTTCAGGGACCCAGAGCCGGATCAAGGACACATCCTCTACGCCAGTGAGCCTCACACCGACCCTGACCCCCTAACACCGTCCCCAGCACAGCCCAGTGGGGAGACTGACGCCCGTCCTCTGATGGGCTCAGGCCCACAATTCCTAACTCCTGGCTCAACTCATCAGCAGCAGAAAAGGGAGTCAGACCAAGCGGTCTCAAGGCCCCTTCAAGCTCTAACACCCCGTGTGATGTCTCCAGATCAGTCCCAGCCACATCCTTGAGGACCTGGTTTCCCCTCACCCCTTAGCTCTGGGGTCCTTTCGCCCTGTGACTCATGACCTCTGACTCGCAGAAAAGTTGTGGACAGCCCCTGAGCTCCTACGAATGGCCACACCGCCTGCGCGGGGCTCCCAAGCTGGGGACGTGTACAGCTTTGGGATTATCCTCCAGGAGATTGCCCTGAGGAGCGGTGTCTTCCACGTGGAAGGTCTGGACCTCAGTCCTAAAGGTGAGAGGACCAGGCTTCCCCCATGTGCCCCCACCCTCAATGAACCCCCAGCCCCAGAGAGGGGGACCTCTGGAAATGCCACCACCCTTTGCTCCACTGCTGCCAGGGATGCTGAGCATGCCTGGCCCAGGTCCCGTTGGGGCTCCTCTGGCCAGTGCCCTGGTCCTGGACTTCCCCGCCCCATTCCTCCACAGGCCCTAGGCTGAACCCACCCCTCAGCCTCTCTCCCCCACCACACAGAGATCATCGAGCGTGTGACTCGGGGCGAGCAGCCCCCCTTCCGGCCCTCCCTGGCCCTGCAGAGTCACCTGGAGGAACTGGGGCAGCTGATGCAGCGGTGCTGGGCCGAGGACCCACAGGAGCGGCCACCCTTCCAGCAGATCCGCCTGATGCTGCGCAAATTTAATAGGTCGCTGCTATGAGTCTGCATCCTCCCAGCCTCCTCCACCCCCCACAGCCAGCACGTACCTCACACTGAAGTCTTATCCCTGCAGCGGCAGAGCCCAAACACAGTCCCCCATGCGTGGCCTGCTGCAGCCCACCAGGGCTTGGCAGAGCCCTGTGTGACCCAGCTGTCCCTACGGTCCCCTACCGCTCACACCCCTCTCCTCTCCACGGCCCCTACTTATCACCTTTCAAGGGTGTGCAGAGCAAATGTCCTCCCACCTCCTTCCTATACCTCCCTGTCCCCCATGGGAGCTCCCCCCCAGCCCTTTGATCTCTCTTTCCCAGGGTGCCCCCCTGGGGCCGGTCCTGAGGAGACCTCACACTGTTCTCCATTAATCCTCGTCCCTTTCTGCCTCCTCTACTTCCTTTAACCCACTTGCATGCCACAAAGATGAACAAAACAGCCAATACGTCTGAAGCCTCATACTTGACCCTGGGGTCTCCAGGATGAAGGGACTTCCCTCCTCCCCTTTTCCGCTGCCTTCCCATCCTGCTATGACCCCCCCAACCCTGAGCCTCTCCAGGGTCCCCACTGCAGTTGTGGGGTGGTCTGACACCCAGCCTGGGTAGGTGAGATCCTGGGGCAGATGCTTCTGGGTACAGCGCACTGCTGCTCCTCTCTCACCACCCCACCCGCTGCCACCCCCGCCCGCAGGGAGAACAGCAGCAACATCCTGGACAACCTGCTGTCACGCATGGAGCAGTATGCCAACAACCTGGAGGAGCTGGTGGAGGAGCGGACACAGGCCTACCTGGAGGAGAAGCGCAAGGCCGAGGCCCTGCTCTACCAGATTCTGCCTCAGTGAGTGCCCGTGTCCCGCGCCCCCGCTGCCCCTGTCCCCGCCCCTCGGCACCTTCTGATCCTGCACCTGTCCCTGACCTCTCAGCTCAGTGGCGGAGCAGCTGAAGCGCGGGGAGACGGTCCAGGCTGAAGCCTTTGACAGCGTTACTATCTACTTCAGCGACATTGTGGGTTTCACAGCGCTGTCAGCGGAGAGCACGCCCATGCAGGTGAGTCAGGCACAGCCGCAGGTGTCAGAGCAGCCAGGTGTCCTCGGCTTAGCATCTCCATCGCGGCCACCTGCCTTCTGGTGCTGCTCTTCCCGCCCCAGCCCAGGTGGGGTCCCTTACATCCTCACCTCTTCTGGCTTCTCTTTTCTTCCAGGTGGTGACCCTGCTCAACGACCTGTACACCTGCTTTGACGCTGTCATAGACAACTTTGATGTGTACAAGGTGAGTGAAGATAGAAAGGGACAGACAAAGCGCCATGGACAGGGCCGCAGAAAAATGAGGGGCACTCTGTCAGTCTGAAGAGAGAAGACCAAGCAACAAGGGCAAAGACAGTATCACGGGAGACCCAGGAACAGGCAAAAAAAACCACAGGATAAGGGGTCTGAGCAAACACAGCGGCTGGTTGATGGGGCGGGGCGGTGAAGGTGCGCACAGGGTGGGGAGCTGCACAGATGACAGTTCCCGCCCTCAGGTCCTGCACCCTCTCGCCGCCCTCACAGGTGGAGACGATTGGTGACGCCTACATGGTGGTGTCGGGGCTCCCGGTGCGGAACGGAAAGCTACACGCCCGGGAGGTGGCCCGCATGGCCCTGGCGCTGCTGGACGCGGTGCGCTCCTTCCGCATCCGCCACCGGCCCCAGGAGCAGCTGCGCTTGCGCATTGGCATCCACACAGGTGAGGCCCCCAAAAGCCCTGGGAGGAGGCTCCCAAAGGCTGGAGCTGTGGATGCGAGACGAGCTCCAGCCCCTCTCCACCGCTCTTCACAGGCACGTGTACATACGAGCACACACACGCACACACACACACACACACACAGCCGGCCACAGATCCCACCTGCTGCCTCTCCTAGAGCACCCTAGCCCTGTCCTGTGATCTCCCTATCCCTGTCCTGGGATCACCCTCCACTCTTCCCACCTACCGCCCTAAACACCCCTCCCACCCACTGGCTAATGGACTTCGGCTCCCTCCAGGACCTGTGTGTGCTGGTGTGGTAGGGCTGAAGATGCCCCGTTACTGTCTCTTTGGGGACACAGTCAACACAGCTTCAAGAATGGAGTCTAACGGGGAAGGTATGCTGGGCCCTCTAGGCAGGGTGGGGAGGGCAGGTCCTCCTGGCAGCTCACGCCCATTCAATCCCTATTCTCCCCCTTCCAGGCTCCCTTCTTAGAAGGGTTCAGCCTGGCCAGATCACCCTCAATCCAACCAGAGACTCAGGTCCCAGCTGCCCACTCTTGCCAAATGATAGACCACTCTTCTCAGGCCAGTGTCCAGCAGTTCTTAGCAGGAATCCTACTTTTAGGGTCCTCTTAGGTGTGGTAAAGAGAGCTTCTCAGTTTTCCTCATCTGGAAAATGGGAATTAAATATCTACCTCTGAAGGGAGTTCCTGATGTGGCGCAGCAGAAACAAATCCTTCTAGTATCCAGAAGGACTCAGGTCCCAGGCTCACTCAGTGGGTTAAGGATCTGGTGTTGCCGTGAGCTGCAGTGTAAGTCGCAGACGTGGCTCGGATCCTGAGTTGCGGTGTCTGTGATTTAGGTCAGTGGCTACAGCTCCGATTCAACCCCTAGCCTGGGAACCTCCATATGCCGAGGGTGCGGCCATAAAAGAAAAAGGAAAAAAAAATTAAAACACACAAACAAAAATATCTACCTCAGAAGATTTATGTGAGAGAGTTGCCTCACATGACTAACACATTGCCATTCAACTTTTCTGGGCTTCAGCTGTTTATCTATAAAATGAAGCCTGTCTCAGGTTGTAAAAAACATAGCATAACCCCTGGGACACAGTAGGTGCCTAATAAATGCTTGCTCCCACCTCTTCCCTTGGGCTTGCTTCCTATGGCTCTTTGACCGCCTGCTGTATTCAACACAGTTCAATTCAGTCAACATTTATTGAGCAACTACTGCACACCAAGCCCTAACATACTATGATAACCCAGATCACAGTTTGCTAGGGAACCCACGCCCACCCCATCTAGGCCTCATGGTGGGCGAGGGGCTCCTTGGGAGCCCAGAGGGGGTCTGGTTCAGCAGATATTTCAGGGCACGGTGTTTGGGGCTGTTGGGGTGGGAGAAATCTTCTCACTGAGGTCCAGAGCTCAAGGAGCGCGTGCTTAGACATGGTTTAACGAGGAACAAGGCCGCTGTGACGCAGACCCCAGGAGTTGGGGGGCAAGTTCAGAGGCTGGGCAAAGAAGGGGCCACCGGAAAAGGCAGTCAGGAGTCAGGCAGCCTGGGGCTGACCTCAGCGCCTCTTGGGCAGATCTCCTCCCCGAGGCCTGGCCTCCCTCAGCCCTAAAATGAGGATGTGGAGTAAAATAATGATGGTAGCAAACACTTAGAGTGAGTGCCTCCCATGTACCAGATTCTTTTTTGGTACTTTGTCAATAATGTGAAGTTTAATCCTCCCAAGTCTTCGAGGTGGGTCCTGCTGTTATCGGCATTTTGTAGACTAGGAAAAAGGCACAGAGAGTTTGTATTACTTCCCCAAGCAAGTGTCCAAGCTGGGATTCATACAGGCAGGGCAGGTTCTAGTGTCTGAGCTCCTGACTGCTGGAATCTACCGTCTGTCCAGAGCCTGGTCATGCTCTGGAGCGCCGTCCAACAGAAGCTTCTGCAGTCATGGAAATGCTCCCTAAGCTGTGCCAGGCCAATGTGATAGCCTCTGACGCATTGCTTTTTTAACTGTATTTAGTTTTGGGGTTGTTCGAGTGTTTTTTTGTTTTGTTTTTTACTTTTTAGGGCCGCATCCTCAGCATATGAAGGTTCCCAGGCTAGGGGTCTAGTCGAAACTACAGCAGCAGGCCTACGCCAGAGCCACAGCAACACAGGATCAGAGCCACGTCTGTGACCTACACCCACAGCTCACGACAACACCAGATACTCAACCCACTGAGCGAGGCCAGGGATTGAACCCTCAACCTCATGGTTTCTAGTCAGATCTGTTTCCCCTGCACCATGATAAACTCTTTTTTTTTTTTTTTTCTTTTTTTTGGTCATGCCCTCGGCATGTGGAAGTTCCCTGGTGGGGGATCAGATCCACCCCACAGCAGCGACCCAAGCCACTGCACTGACAATGCCAGCTCCTCAACCCACTGTGCCACAAGAGAACTTCTTATTTAGTTGTTGCTGTCATTGTTGGTTTTTCCTTTTTCACCCATACCACGGCATAGGGAGGTTCCCAGGGCAGGGATGGAATCTGAGCCATGGCTATGGCAATGCCTTGTCTTTAACCCATGGTGCCACAGCGGGAACTCCCTATTTAATTTTCATTAAACTTAAATAACCACATGTGACTGGTGGCTGTCATGGTGGACAACAGAGCTCTAGAATTCTTAAGGAGAGGCCAGTGTGGTCACACACCACATGGAGGGGATGGGACTCAGAATTAGGAGGCTTTCTAGGCCAAAGGAAGGAGAGAGGGCATCTTTCTAGCCTCAGAGTCCCTGATCTCCTGCTCCCATCTCTTGCATCTCTCACCTCCCTTCTCCCTTCTCCTCCCCAGCCCTGAAGATCCACTTGTCTTCTGAGACTAGGGCTGTCCTGGAGGAGTTTGGTGGTTTCGAGCTGGAGCTTCGAGGGGATGTGGAAATGAAGGTAGAGAAGGAAGCACCTGCCTTTGCCACCCTGTGGGGCCCCAGAGGGGCTGACTCTCCCCCAGGCCCTTTCTCAAGCAGCCAGACCCGCTCCCATCATTTGGGAGAGTGGGCGTGTCACTCCCCAGCCCCAACCTCCTCTTTTTCCCTCCAGGGCAAAGGCAAAGTTCGGACCTACTGGCTCCTGGGGGAGCGGGGGAGTAGCACCCGAGGCTGACCTGGCTCCCCTCCTGGCCTTCCACACCTCCCTTCCCTGTGCCAGAGGTGACAGAGAGGCGCCAGGCTTCAGCCTCGCCCACAGCATCCTCACCATTGCCAAAGAAGTGGTTTGAACAGCTCAGGTGAGCCCACCCCATTGGAGACACCAGATATTACCTCTGAAAGAGGGCTGGTGTGGAGGAGAACTTGGGGCTCACAGGACTGGACCAGAACTCACAGTCATGCCCAGGGACCCCCACACATAGGCACAATCACTCGCTCTCCACCCTGACTCAGGCCAGGCCAGATGGGATGTGGATTCCTGGATCCTCCTGGCCGTCCCTGTGCCCTCCTCCTCCCTCAACCTTGCTACACTGTGACTTTTGTGGGGACAGGGGAAGAGCCCCCTGAGGGGGGCATGGGAAAAGGGACTGTAGGTGAATCCAGGACCACCAACAGCCCCTGTTCCCCACCACCCGACGTTGGGTGCAGTGCCCAGGGCAGCAGAGGAAGGGCCGGAGGGCTGTGGGCCTGTATGCCTTGCTTCTCCTGTGAGTGGAGACCATTAAAATCTTTATTCTAGTGACAGTGTCTTTTCTCGAGGGAGAGAGGGTGGCCAGAAAACACAGCCGTATTCTTCGCCCCCTGCTTCAAATAGAACCTGTTTCTCAAGCTGGGATTGCAATGTGGGATCTGAAACAAGGCTGCAGTTTCCCTTCAACTTTGAGAAGCCAGTGTCATAGGCTTTGAATTACCCTAGCAGTGCCGGCACTATTGGTTTTAGTCTTGTTTACACCTCTAAGAACTACTGAGGGCCTCCCAGAGTTTTTGTTTATGTGAGTCGTATCTATTGATATATTCTGTATTAGAAATTAAAACAAGGCTTTATCAACTCATTTAAAAGAACTATAATAAACCCATCACGTGTTAATTTACTGCTTTATCAAGGACATTCTTTTTTTTTTTTTTTTTTTTTTTTTTTTGCCTTTTAGGGCTGCACCTGCAGCATATGGAAGTTTTCAGGCTTGGGGTCGAATTGGAGCTACAGCTGCCGGCCTATACTGCAGCCACAGCAACATCAGATCCGAGCCGCATCTGCGACCAACACCACAGCTCACGGCAACGCTGGATCCTTAACCCACTGAGTGAGGCCAAGGATGGAAGCCACATCTTCATGGATCCTAGTTGGGTTCGTTAACTGCTGAGCCCTGAAGGGAACTCCCTATCAAGGACATTCTTAAGAGAAACTAGCCTTTTTTTTTTTTTTTTTTTTTTTTTTGCCTTGCCCATGGCATGCAGAAGTTCCCAGGCCAGGGATCTAACTTCCCCACCTCTGTAACCAGAGCCACAGCTGTGACAATGCCAGATCCTTAACCCACTGAGCCACAAGGAAGCTCCTAAACTGGCTTTCTTGAAGACTGCAATGACCAGTTTGGCGTTACTTAAGATTTATGCTAAGACACCAGCAGTTTTATCCCCACTGTTTTTGCACCATCAGTGCAAATATCAACACAGTCAATAAGGCAAATAATGTATTAACAGGATTATGAAAATCATTTTGACCTCACCCATCTCCAGAAGGGTCGTAAGACTCAGAATCTATGGACCATACTTTGAGAACTGCTGTCTTACCCAATACCCAGCATACAGTAGGAGTCTAATGAGTATGGACTGAACAGAGAGTCCTGGCATCTGCCCCAAGAGGGCTGGGAGCCAGGTGGGGGTGGGACTATGTGGATCCCTTTTTACCTCAGTAGAAATTTGGGAGTTGCCCACCTGCCCGTCCTTTCCCATGCCAGTGTAGACAAATGTGAGTGATAGTTTCCCAAATGACTCTCGGTTGGGCTAAGGGCCCTTCTTTCCCGGCTCCAGCCACCCACCCCACCCCCTTCCAGAGCGTGCAGGCAGGAATGCGAATGCGGGGGAGAGGTGGCTGCAACTTCACCTCCCCCATGGGGAAAGAAAGTGCCAGACATTTCTTCAGTACCATCCATCAAGTGCCGACAGGCCCCTCCCCTGAACTCCCCAAGCCTCTTCCTGAAGTCCACACCCAACCCGGCTAGACTGGAGGTAGGGGTGGGCTTGGAGGTCTGCCTTGGGGACACTGCTCCCCGATTCTCCAGAGGTGGTCTGGGGCTGAGGAAAGGGTACATCGTTCTCCCGCTGGTCGAATGACCCTCCCTGATGTCCTGTGCTCCCTGCCCACCCTTTTGGGCCTCAGGCAAATTTGATTTATCAGGAGAGGGAGCAAACCCAGTCAAATCGTCACCCTCCTGGGCTGGGGATGAAGAGTTCTGGAAAAGCCTCACAGAAGGATGGTTGCCTTGGTAACCCCAGCGCACCCAACTTCCTGATGGGCCCTGGTGGCCATGTGGACGCCCAACCCCCGCCCCACGGCTCCTCCCAGGGGTAGTGACAGTCCCAGAAGAAAGTGGAAATGCTGAGGACAACTGCGGGGCCCAACAAGTTAGATCTGGGTGGGGGCTGGGCTGTCCAGAGAGACGGGGGCTTTGGGGAAGGCAGACGAAGAGATGAGGTGGGGAAGGTGGGGCGGGCGGCGGACGGACCGAGGAGCCCCAGGCAGACAATTCTAGGAAATTGCCGGTCAGATCCTTCCGGGGCAGCCTGGCTCCACGGCGGGCACTTGGAGGGGAGGGGGCTGGGGGAGTGGGCGTGAGGAGAGGCCCGAGGACTCGATGACTTCAGCAGCTCGAGAACTTTCACTGGAACCGAGGAGATTTCCTTCCGGAGGAAGGGCCCCTGAAGCCAGGAAGAACTGGGAAAGCCATTACCGAGGGGGGGGGGGGGCTGGGGGCAGGGGAGGATCCGAGGGGGGCAGGAGCGCCCCTCCTGCTGGTGGGGGCTTTGCGTCAGGACCTCCGCCCGCGTGGGAGGGTCCGTCTAGCTCCGCTGAGTGTCCCCGGCTGTCCTGCGGAGTAGGTCTGGGAGGGTGGGGGCTGGGGGGGCAGCAGGGTTTCCCTGGAGTGTGATAAGAATAATAACAACAGTAATCCTTGGCATTCACTGGTGCCTCGCCGTTGACAAAGGCTTTCACATACATTATCTCATCGGCCCACGTGACGCCGCTGGAATGGGAGGGCTGGGTGTGCAGCTGGAGGTAGGAGGGCCCAGCTGAGGTCCAGCTGTGGGTAGGAGGGCCCACTGTGGATCGTGTGCAGAGGGAACCCCAGCCTAACCAGCCCTGAACAAGGCTGGGACCTGGGGGGAAAGAAAAGAAAAAACAAAAAAACTGAGGGAAGTAGCCCATCATCCTCCCACCCACCCTTCTTTTCTCTCTCAAAGAGTTTGGGTACTTAATCGTAGCAGTACATCTAGTGATACTTTTTTCAAAAATGATTTATATCAATTCAGGACAGATCCATGGAATCCAATTTGCAGCCTGAAAGTCTTTTTTTTTTTTTTTTTTTTTTTTTTTAAGTGGATTTTTGTTTTTGTTTTTTGTTTGTTTTGGCTGCACCCGCAGGACGTGGAAGTGTCTGGGCCAGGGATCGAACCTAGGTCACAGCCGTGACCTGAGTGGTTGCAGTGACAATACCCGGATCCTTAACCCACTGCTCAACAAGAGAGCTGGAATACATAGGGTTTGTTTTTTTTTTTGCCTTTTGCCTTTTGTCTTTTGTCATTTTTGGGCCGCACCCACGGCATAAGGAGGTTCCCAGGCTAGGGGTCTAACCGGAGCTATAGCCTCCAGCCTACACCACAGCCATAGCAACACAGGATCCGAGCCACGCCTGCAACCTACACCACAGTTCATAGGAACACCGGATCCTTAACCCACTGAGCGAGGCCAGGGATCGAACCCCCAACCTCATGGTTCTTAGTTGGATTCATTTCTTCTGTGCCAAGATGGGAACTCCCCATAGATATTTTTAAAAGAATTTCAGCTCTGAATAAGAAGCTGGAGTGTATAACCTGTATTTTGCTCCTATTTAAGCTGGGTTTTGTTTGTTTGTTTTTGCCTTTTTAGGGCCACATCTGTAGCATATGGAAGTTCCCAGGCTAGGGGTCAAATCAGAGCCAGCATACCCCCATAGCCACAGCCACAGCAACGTGGTATCTGAGCCACATCTGTGACCTACACCATAGCTCACAGCAATGTTAGATCCTTAACCCACTGAGCAAGGCCAGGGATCAAACCTGCATCCTCATGGATACTAGTTGGGTTCACTACTGCTGAGTCACAACAAACTCCTAACTCTAAGATTTTTAGACCTTACCTCTCATTGAGGAGTCTATGTGCTGCATTTCGCTTCCAACTGTTCCCTGGACATCAGGAATTCCTTACATCAAGCATTGTGCTTTGCGTAATGTAGACTCTTAACAAAACTAGTAAATTGAACAAGTTCTTATTACCTGCCATTCAGCATTCTAAGGACACGACAGAAAAAAATCAGCTCTTGTAATCTTCCAGGAAACCCTATGAGGTAGGTCATATCGTGATCATTCACCTGTTAGAGCAGAAAGCTGAGGCTTAGAGAAGTTGAGAAATTTGCCCTAAGTGTCATGGATTATAGGTAGCAGGACTGGGATTTGGATCCAGAGTTAGTCTCTTAACTAGAGTTATACTTCCTCTCACTTGATAAAGGTTTAAAATTGCTCCAGTTCTGGAGTTCCTTTCGTGGCTCAGTGGTTAACAAATCCGACTAGGCACCATAGGGTTGCGGGTTCGATCCCTGGCCTTGCTCAGTGGGTTAAGGATCTGGCATTGCCATGAGCTGTGGTGTAGGTCGCAGACGTGGCTTGGATCTGGTGTTGCTGTGGCTGTGGTGTAGGCTGGCAGCTGCAGCTCCAATTCAACCCCTAGCCTGGGAATTTCCAAATGCCGCAAGTGAGGCTCTAAAAAGACAAAAAAAAAAAAAAAAAAAAAAAAGAGAGAGAAAAGAGAGTTCCTGCCCCCCACCTCCGCTCTTCCTGTGGCCTCATCCTCTTCACCATCATCTTTGCCTCTGCTTTGTGCCACACTAAGTTCACCAGTATCTTGGTGGTAACCACCTGACCTAGAATCTCAGGGAGATCAAATCTCCCCAGACAGCATCAGGTATTTGGGGACTAGCCTTAGGGAATCGCCAGTTTGATCCCATGCCTGGCTCAGGGGGTTAAGGACCCAGCATTGCTGCAGCTGTGATGTAGGCTGTAGCTCCAGCTCAGACTTGATGCCTGGCTCTGGGAACTTCCATATGCCATGGGCGCAAGGGGGAAAAAACGTTTTGTTTTTTTTTAAATCTGTGTATTCTTCCATGTTCTATTGGAAAGCTTTCAGGGACTTGGTACTAAGACTCTTCTATTTTTGAATACTGTAATTACTGTATTCTTTGTGTTATAAGAAGATGAAGATATTTCAATCATCAGAATTCCTTTTTTTTCTTTTTGTCTTTTTAGGGCTGCAATGCAGGACATATGGAGGTTCCCAGGCTAAGGGTCTAATCAGAGCTGTAGTGTAGCTGCCAGCCTATACAACAGCCACAGCAATGCAGGATCCAAGCCTCATCTGCGAGCTGCACCACAGCCCACAGGAACGCCAGAACCTTAACCTACTGAGCCAGGCCAGGGATGGAACCTTCAACCTCGTGGTTACTAGTTGGATTTGTTTCCTCTGTGTCATGATGGAAGCTCCCAGAATTCCTTTTGAGGGACTCGTTTTTATTTATGGATACGGAAGCAGGCTCATGTTCCTTCAACTGCCGTCTAAGGAAGGAGCCCCTTTTTGGATGGAGGATCCTTTGTTTTGCTGAGCTTAGTGCCAAGGTTTTACATAAATTGTGAAGCTCAGGATGAGCTTGTGTGATAAATCCATTTGTGTGATAACTGAAAGAAGAAGCAAGGGTAGAGGTATTCCAGTAGCTGAAGTGGGACTTTGGAGACCAGATATGTCTAATAGAGACTTTTTAGGCAAGACTAATGGGGAGTTCCCATTGTGGCTCAGTGGTTTAAGAACCAATGTAGTGTCCTTGAGGATGCAGGTTTGATCCTTGGCCTTGCTCAGTGGCTTACAGATCCGGCATTGTGACATTGGGGCGTAGGTAGGTCACAGGTATGGCTCAGATCTGGTGTTGCTGTGGTTGTAGTGTAGGCTGGCAGCTGCAGCTACTGCAGCTCTGATTCGACCCCTAACCCTGGAACTTCCACAGGCCGCAGGTGTGGCCATAAAAGGAAAAAGAAAAAAAGAGACTAATGACTTTATTGTTTTCTAGAAATGACACACACTTCTACACAGAAGAACAGAAGAGAAATTAAAATCACCTAAAATTCTGCCATTGAATTTTAGTATTGTTAACATTTGAAGAATATCATTCTAGTGTGAATTATAAATTGTTTGATGTTGCCTGTTTAAATAATTCCTCTTTATGTTAATAGAAAAGCCAATCTAATAAATGTAATAAAATTAATTGAGTAATTAAAAATAAATGAATCAGGAGTTCCTGTCATGGCGAAGTGGTTAACGAATCCGACTAGGAACCATGAGGTTGCGGGTTCGGTCCCTGCCCTTGCTCAGTGGGTTAAGGATCGGGCGTTGCCGTGAGCTGTGGTGTAGGTTGCAGACGCGGCTCGGATCCCGTGTTGCTGTGGCTCTGGCGTAGGCCGGTGGCTATAGCTCTGATTTGACCCCTAGCCTAGGAACCTCCATATGCCGCGGGAGCGGCCCAAGAAATAGCAAAAAAGACAATAAATAAATAAATCAAAAAATAAAAAGCCAATCTGGGAGCTCCCTGGTGGCCTCGCTGTTAAGGATCAGGATGGCTCAGGATGGTGCAGGTTCCACCCCCTGACCCAGAAACTTCTGCATGTCACAGGTGCAGGCGGGAAAAAAAAAAAAAAGCTAATCTGCCTCTTACCTCTTCCATTGGCCCTAGCACTAGCACTGCCATTCCTAGCTCTGTAAAACCTCCTCTCCCTTCCAACAGCTTATTCCCCTCCCCCGCCATATTGGTGTTTCGGCAACATAACATCATCAGCTTCTTTAGTGAGTTCGCTAAGATCTGACTCTGAACTCTGTACTATTCTGGGTGAGCTCCTGTAGGTTTACCCTGCTGTGTCAACATCCCTTGGACAGCCTGCCAACCTGTCTGGAGCAGAATCATGCAGGTGCAGTCTGAGGAGTGCAGAGAGCAGGCAGCTTTCACCTCCTTATATCTGTCACACAATGGCTCCTATGGAACTTGTGGCCACACACGCCTCCCCCTCCTCCAGTTTTCCTCACATTGCTGCTGTCAATCCAAGTCTCTCCCATTCAGTTCTCTGTTAAATTTTAAAGGGAAAAATATCTATTTTAGGAGTTCCCGTAGTGGCTCAGTGGTTAACAAATCCGACTAGGCACCATAGGGTTTCAGATTTGATTCCTGGCCTTGCTCAGTGGGTTAAGGATCTGGCATTGCCATGAGCTGTGGTGTAGGTTGCAGACGAGGCTCCGATCCTGCGTTGCTGTGGCTCTGGTGTAGGCCGGCGGCTACAGCTCCGATTGGACCCCTAGCCTGGGAACCTCCATATGCCACAGGAGCGGCCCTAGAAAAGGCAAAAAGACAAGGGAAAAAAAAGAAAAAGAAAAATATCTATTTTACTAAAGATTTAATATAAGAGATGGGGAAAAGGAGGGTTATGTCACAGAGAGTACATTATTTCTACCTAAAAACTCCATTAGGCTTACTCTCTCCTCAAAATCCCCCTCCAGTTGGCCCCCAGCCAGGATGGATCCAGGTTTTGTGGGGCTTGAAGCTTATACAGTTTGGTGGCTCTTCTTTAAGAAGGAGAAAATACATTAAATTACAAATTTAAAAGTTCAAAAAGCTGGGGAGTTCCTGTCATGGCTCAGCAGTTAAGGAACCCGACTAGCATCCATGTGATTGCAGGTTTGATCCCTGGCCTCGCTCAGTGGGTTAAGGATCCTACTGATCCTTCAGTGTTGCTATGAGCTGTGGCGTAAGCCCGTGGCTGCAGCTCGGATTGGACCCCTAGCCTGGGAACCTCCATATGCCAAGGGTGCTGCCCTAAAAAAAAAAAAAAAAAAAAATTTCAAAAAGCTGACAAACATCCAAACATATCAAAACCTAGGAAAATAACAGTATCTTTTTTTTCCCATTATGGTTCATTACAGGATAATGAATATAGTACCCTGTGCTATACAGTACGACCTTGTTTCTCTGTTTTATACATAGTAGTTTGTATCTGCTAATTCAAAACTCCTAATTTATTCCTCACCCATCCCCTTTCCCCTTTGGTAGACATAGTTTGTTTTCTATGCCTGTGAGACTTTTCCTGTTTCATAAATAAGTTCATTTGTGTTTTTTATTTTTTGGCCACCCTGTAGCATGTGGAGTTCCCAGGTCAGGGATCAAATTCAGTGCCAGAGTTTCAACCTACACCACAGCTATGGCAACGCTGGATCTGTGGCAACCCACTGTTCCAGGACCGGGAGTTGAACCCATGTTCCAGTAGAGATCTAAGCCACTGCAGAAACAATGCTAGATCTTTAACCCGATATGCTAAGGCAGGAACCCCAAATGTGTCTTTTTGAATTAGAGTTTTCTACAGATACATGCCCAGAAATGGGATTGTTGGATCATAGGGCAACTCTGTTTTTAGTTGGTTAGCTTTTTGGAGTTTTTTTGGTCTTTTTTTTTTTTTTTTTTTTTTGTCTTTTTAGGGCCACACAGGGGCATATGGAAGTTCCCAGGCTAGGGGTCTAATCAGAGCTGCAGCTGCCCACCTACACTACAGCCACAGCAATGCCAGATCCGAGCCATGTCATCAAAGTACACCAGAGTTCACAGCAACATCGGATCCCTAACCCGCTAAGTGGAGCCAGGGATCTAAGCACGTCCTCACGGATACTAGTCAGGTTGTTCATTACCGCTGAGCCACAACAGAAAGTCCTCTATTTTTAGTTTTTAAGGAATCTCCATACTATTTTCCTTAGTGGCTGCACCAATTTACATTCCCAGCAACACTGGGGGAGGGTTTCCTTTTCTCCACACCCTCTCCAGCATTTATTTGTAGACTTTTTAATGATGGCCATTCTGGCCCATGTGAGGTGGTACCTCATTGTAGTTTTGATTTGCATTTCTGTAATAACTAGCAGTGTTGAGCATATGTTCATGTGCAAGTTGGCCATCTGTATGTCTTCTTTGGGGAAATGTCTGTTTAGGTCTTCTGCCCATTTTTTGATTGGGTTTGTTTTTTTGGAAAAATAACAATATGTTTATTAACTGCCTAACATATGTCTGTAATATTATGTTCTACTTCTCTTGTTGCATATCCTTTGATTGCCTTTTCATATGGCAATGATTTTATGATACCATTTTTCTATGGAGGAAATAGAAAGGTAATCCAGTCTTTCCCTTAGAAAAGTTAAGTGAAAGTTTTTTTTGGTTTTGGTTTTGGTGTGTGTGTGGTTTTTTTTTTTTTTTTTTTGCTTTTTAGGGCCAAACCCTCTGCACATGGAAGTTCCCAGGCTAGGGGTCAAATCAGAGCTACACCTACTTGCCTAGCACAGCCACAGCAACTCAGGATCCGAGCTGCGTCTGCAACCTACACCATATCTCATGGCAATGCCATATCCCCAACCCACTGGGCAAAGCCTGGGATGGAACTCCCATCCTCATGGATACTAGTTGGATTTGTTTCTGCTGTGCCATGATGGGAACTCCTGAAAGTTATTTTTTATTACCAGTAAGGGAGAAACATAAAGACGTAACCTCATATACTGCAGGTTTATTCCCTACATCAAAAGTTCTGATGATAAAGTATACTTGGCACAATTTTCATCAAAAAAATGAAAAAAAAGATATGTTTGTAATTATATACCAGATAACAGAGTATATTCCTGATAGAAGTTCTGTTTTTTTCTTCTTTTTTTGGGGGGGGGTGCCGCACCTGTGGCATATGAAAATTCCCCAGGCTAATTGGAGCTGCAGGTGCCAGCTTACACCACAGCCACAGCAATGCCAGATTTGAGCCAAGAACTTCTGTTTTGATTAGGTATCCATGAAAGCTGAATTCTTCTGTTACAATTTTACACATCTGGTGATGGGAAGGATTTTCCATAGACTAGTTTCTGGCTCTGTATATTTCAAATCTTGCTTCTCCTCTATTGACCAAGTGCCTCCAGTGCTCCACGTAAAGGATCTGTTCACATCCTATGTATGTATAGCCTCTGACCCTGTACCTGTCGTAATGCTGGATGAGCCTATGGGAGAGTACTGCTGAAGGCCATTCCTACATGGAAATGGTTAGCAATAACTGTGTATGAAAACGACTGCAGGAGTTCCCATCGTGGCTCAGTGGTTAACGAATCTGACTAGGAACCATGAGGATGCAGGTTCAATCCCTGGCCTTGCTCAGTGGGTTATAGGATCTGGCGTTGTCGTGAGCTGTGGGGAAGGTCGCAGACACGGCTTGGATCTGGTGTTGCTGTGGCTGGGATGTAGGCCGGTGGCTGCAGCTCTGACTGGACCCCTAGCCTGGGAACCTCCATATGCCATGGGAGCGGCCCTAGAAAAGGCAAAAAGACAAAAAAAAAAAAAAAAAAAAGAAAGAAAGAAAGAAAGAAAAGAGAAAGAAAGAAAAATGACTGCAAACTATGTAAATCTATCTCACTGAACTCAAGCAAAATGCATTCCTAACTAAACTTTACCTCAACTAGATCACCAAAATGCCTGTGGCCACTCTCATACTGCACAACAGAAGGGGAAGCTTGCAGCGGGCCCAGAGTGGAAACAGAGTGGTCTTAGCAAATTACAGCTCCAACATCTCACTTTTGCCAATTTTACAAACACATGTGAGCACACTGCTAGACCCTCTCCAGGGCCTTGCAAGCAATTAGTGCAAATGAGTAGCTCTGAAGCCTAAGCTTCATCAGTTCCATGTTAAATCTGCCTCTTCTATCTCCAGCCCTTCCCTATACCACCTCTAAAATTCCCCAGGATCCTGTTCTCAGGGGACCACAGCCTCCCCCAACCCTCCTACCCCTGCCAGTTGAGATAATTGACTTATAATATATATATTTGTATATATACATATATATACACACATATGTTTCAGATTACAACATAATGATTCAATATTTGTATACATTGGAAAATAATCACAATAAGTCTAATGAATATCCATTACCATACAGAATTATACAGTTTTTTTCTTATGGTGAAAACTTTTAAGATCTACTGTCTTAGCAGAGCACCTGACTAGTATCCATGAGGATACAGGTTCAATCCCTGGCTTCATTCAGTGGGTAAGGATCCAGCGTTGGCATGGAGCTGTAGTGTAGGGTGAATACTCAACTCAGATCCTGCGTTGCTGTGGCTATGGTGAAGGCAGCATTTGCAGCTCAGATTTGACCCCAAGCCTGGGTACTTCCATATGCCCCAGGTGCAGCCCTAAAAAGCAAAAAAAAAAAAAAAAAAGTTAAGGCTTTATGAATCTGCATGCCATCCTTGTAGAGGGGCCATGCTAATATTCTCTGTATCCTTCCAATTTTAGTATATGTACAGCCAAAGCAAGCACAACAGTTCTTTTTTTTTTTTTTTTGGTCTTCTTAGGGCCACACCTGCAGCGTATGGAACTTCCCAGGCTAGGAGCTGAATCAGAGCTGCAGCTGCTGGCCCACATCACAGCCACAGCAACACCAGATCCAAGTCAAATCCACGCCTACACCAAAGCTTGCAGCAACACCAGATCCTTAACCCAGTGAGTGAGACCAGGGGTCAAACCGGAATCCTCATGGATACTAGTCAGGTTCTTAACCCCCTGAGCCACAACAGGAACTCCAACAGTTCTTAATTTTAATGAAGTCCAATTCATCCATCTTTGCATTATGATTTCTATATGTATTTAATTATTATTATTATTATTATTTTTGTCTTTTGTCCATTTAGGGCCGCACTCACGGCATACGGAGGTTCCCGGGCTCGGCTATTCAGTAGATGCCGGTCTACACCACAGCCACAGCAACGCCAGATCCGAGCTGCGTCTGTGACCCACACGACAGTTCATGGCAACGCTGAATCCTTAACCCACTGAGCGAGGCCAGGGATTGAGCACACAACCTCATGGTTCCTAGTCAGATTCGTTTCCACTGCACCACCATGGGAACTCCTATTTAAGAAATCTTTTAATTCTTTTGGAGCAGTGGGTTGTTACCGGCATTGTCACTGCAGTGGCTTGGGTCACTGCAAGAGGCAAGAAATTGTACAACATAATTTCATTTTTGTTAAAAAACAAATAAAAACAACCCAAGACATAAACTGTGGATATGTGTTTATGTATGTTTGAAAAAGTAGAGAAAGATCTACACAAATTAGTGGCACTGATGACTTAAGAGAAATGAGATTGGATGGGGTCAAAGGGGAAAAAGAAGATTCACTTCTTTAATGTTTGAATTTTTTTTAAACTTTTATTTTTTTTTAATTTTATTTATTTATTTATCTTTTGTCTTTGTGGTATTTCTTGGGCCGCTCCCGAGGCATATGGAGATTCTCGGGCTAGGGGTCTAATCGGAGCCATAGCCGCCGGCCTACGCCAGAGCCACAGCAACGCTGGATCCGAGCCGCGTCTGCAACCTACACCACAGCTCACGGCAACTTCGGTTCGTTAACCCACTGAGCAAGGGCAGGGACCGAACCCTCAACCTCATGGTTCCTAGTCGGATTCGTTAACCACTGCGCCACGACCGGAACTCCTAACGTTTAAATTTTTGTAGTGAGTTTTAATTACACTTTTTTTAAATTATAGGAATTGAATTTATTTATTTATAAACCACACCCAGTGGCTCTTGGAAGTTCCCAGGCAGCAGCTGATTTGCTGCAGTGAAAACGAGGGATCCTTAACCTGCCTCACCACAAGAGAACTCCTAATCATAGGAATTTAAAAAAATGTCTTGGGAGACTTATGCTGATTAGGTAGGGGTGAATCGGGTAAGTTTACTGAGAATTTGGGAAATTTAGAAGGTATCTGAGAGGGTTGTTTAGTATAATTAGAGAAGTAGCAGGATGTTGAATGGACTGGAATCCATTAAATCCCTAGGGATGTATCATATATACACATGTACATAGGCTAGAGAAGAACAAATTCCAGAGCCTTTTTTTTTTTTTTTTTTGGTGCCACGCCTGAGGCATGTGGCAGTTCCCAGGCCAGGGATTGAACCCGACCCACAGTAGGGACCCCTGATCTGCTGCATTGACAATGCTGGACCCTTAACTCGCTGGGTCACAAAGGAATTCACAGAGGCTTTTTTAAGAAAAAAGTGGTTGAATATGGGAGGGAGACGAATGAATGTCAGAAACAAGCTTCTGCAGCCGGGTTGCTGGGGGCAAATGCTGACACTAACGCAGATAAAACAGGACAATACAGAGCTTCCAGAAGCCAATAATGAATCAGTGCACGATTCTAATGATTTGGTGGGCAAAGTGGGTCTATGCACTTTTTTTTTTTTTTTTGCAACCTCTGGCGAAAAACTGCACTTGCGTGAGCGCCTACACTTGCTTGCGTGATGCACTCTTAGCTCCAGGAGCTGGCGCCATACTATCCGATGACATTTGCTCTGGGACCGCTTAAGGGTCAAGGCTCCGCTCCCCGGCCCCGCACTGTCAATTCGTAGCTAGGTTTCGGGCTTCCCAAAGCCACCCAGGACTAGTGCCCCAGTTTCTGCACCCACCCCAACTTCAGAATGAGGGAGAGCGAAGACGGGCGCCGCGCGTGCGCGTCAATATACGCAGGCGCAGCCTCTCTCCTTCCTGATCATCTCGCACTCACACCCCACCTCCGGGAAGTCGTTCTGTCCCGCCCTCTGAGAGCAAAGAAGGAATGCTATTGGGTAGTCTGGTTGTCTATCAACTCAGTCTCTCTTTTGCTCAATACCATTGGCAGCCGGGGAGAAGGCTCTGGGGCCGACGTCGGCCTATTCCTTCGAGTGTCAGCGCCACCGCGGAAGCCGCTATTGGCGGAGGCCAGGGACCGCGTCTGCTCACTTCCGGCGCGGGCCTCCACGATTCCTTCCCCTCCCCCGCCGTCGCCCTCAGCCTTCCCACCCCCCCGCCCTTCCACCATGGCCGCCTCTGTGTGGTGTAGGGAGAAGCTTGTCCTCCGTGTCCTCCCATAGCGCTTACTGCTTCACCCTCACCCCCTGGGGGCCGGATCCAAAGGAACCTCGCTCCCCAATCCTTGGGGCACCAGCCAGGAAGGTTTCCTATTCCCTGCTTCAGGCGCAGGACTCCTCTTTCCCCCACCTCCTGAGGCAGAAACTTAGGATTTTCCTTGCTTCTCTTAGGGTCAGAAGCCAGAGAGGGCTCCCCTTGCACTTCTTCAGGGACAGAAGCCTCTCCCACCCTTCCGTAGGGGTGCAGACCCTTACCCCAGCATACTTAGGTGCTAACGGCGTTTCCTCAGCACTGCCACTCCAGAGGCAGCACCCAGAGGCCCGTCCTCCTTCGCCTCCTGCACGGGAGCGGCCTTTCGGAGAGGAGGGAGGAGTAGAGAGGCCAGGGACCCTGTCCTTCCCGTCCCCCACTTGTCCCTCTTGTCCCTCCTGTCCCTGGCAATCCTAAATTCCTCATTTCTAGGACTTCCCATCCATCCACTCCCTGGCCTTTTCCCGTCTCCTGGCTGCAGCCATGGAGTTACAGAAGGGAAAGGGGGCAGCAGCAGCAGCTGCTTCGGGAGCAGCGGGAGGTGGAGGAGGAGCGGGAGCAGGAGCCCCAGGAGGGGGGAGGCTGCTACTTTCTACCAGTTTGGATGCCAAGGATGAGTTAGAGGAGGTAGGTGTGGGGGGTGGGGAAGGGAGTTAAGAAATGGGGTTGAGGAGGGATACTGGAGCGGATATAGGGTGGGGGTGGGGGAGGAGGCCTTCAAGTTTTTTCTAAGGCCACACAAACACTGCTCCAGACTTCCTGGTCCTGAAGGAAGAAGTGTGGGCCAACTTCCTGGGCAGGTTGTCATAGCAACAGCAGCCAGTGGTGTGAAAATGGGGTGGGGGGGTGTTGATGAGGAAGGGATGCAGCATCCAGATCTACCGAATTTATTTTTGATAGCCTTTTCCGCATACAGGCCACAGCTATTCTGAATATTTACCCTGTTTCAGTCTTAGGTCATATATTGAGTTGAGAAGTAATGTATGTCTGTATAGGGGTCTGGGGGAGGGTGGTGGCAGACAGAAGCTTGCAGACAGACATTGAACCCTTCTGTGAGATAGTATTGACTTCATGTAGGCACAATTGCCAGTGATGTTCACTGGAGTTTAGAATGAGTGAAGACTTAGGAAGAGTGTGTTGTGTTTAGTTACTACAGCAGTGGGGCGAGCGGGGCATAGGACGTAGGGGACTCTCTTTCAAAACCAGGTCATACATCCATGAAGGAGAGAACACATAGCTGCTGAAAAAGGGGATAGGGTGAGGCGACGGAGTGGGTTTGAATCAGGATTTTAGACTACTGAATAATTGACCCTCCCCTCCCCCACTGGCCCTTGCCCTGTCTGACAACCCAGAGTTGATCACTTATCCCTTTCCATTGCTCTGCATGAAGAGACCCAGAAGTGGGACATGATTGCTGAACTGTTTGTAAGACCTAATACATTCAACCCAGTGGCTATCCAGGGACAGGATGAGTCAGGTAATAGGCTCTGGCTCTTCACTGGCCATTTCCCTGCTTCTGATTTTGTCACTGCTCTCTATCAGATACTAGAGGGTGGGCAGGCTGATAGGTGGAATTCATAGTTTAGATTTGAAAAAAAAAAAAAATGTTGGTTCAGATACAAGATGGTGGAACCTAGGTGCAAAAATGCACTTTGTGAATCAAGAAATGCCTGGATAGCAACATTGCTGATTATCCATCAGCAAATGTCTACTCACAGCCTGGCTTCCCATCATGCTTCTCCCCGTAATTCTTTGTGCATTTAGATGAATCAAAGGTTGTTTCTGCTGTTGTTTTTATCAGCCAAGGTCAATATAATTAGGAACATAAAACAGTGCTTCTAAAAGGAGAAACACTGTAATGTATTCCCAAAACAAATACAAAAGACTTTTGCCTGGATTGCTTGGTGCTTTATATCAATCCACTTTTTTAAGAAGTGGCCGCTGTCATTGTCAAAGTATTTACTGAGCCCCGTGTTCTAGCCCAGGAACTCTAGAATTGTGGCAAGAAAATCATTGACTGTTTTGTTCCCTACACCAGTTTGAGTAGAGGGAAAAAGACTCCAAGGGTTGGTGAAACTTTTTATTCCGCACCCTGATTGCTAGAGGGTCATCCTGTTTTTGCACACACAGAGTAGGACAGCATCCTCTTCTTCTGAGTGGTGGTATGTTTGCTAGAAAACAAAATGATATGGCAGAGGGGGAGCAGGAAAGAGAGGAAGGATTTATTTTCTTGCTTTTTTGGACTGTCTGAGAGTGAACTTTCAACTGTTTCCAGAGAGAAGGGGGAGGGAGGATCGCCTTGTTTTTTTTCTTCTGCTGTCCTTCACGGTGTAGATGTTTCCCGGCATCCCCCCTTTCCTTCTTTGCCCTTTGTCCTTTGCCTTTGAATTTTTCCAGCAAGCCTTGCCACTGTTTGTAACCCCATATATGCGGTTCCCATTAGACCAGAGTGTCTCTAAGGGCAAGACTTAGGGGCTTCTTCCTCTGGGTCTCCCCACAGATCTCTGCACACTGAAGTTACCAAAACTTGATGTTGGCTGATCTCTGCTAGTTCTGGCTTGGTTATATTCCACAACATAGGCCCACCTGTTGCCACAGTAACACAGAGGTTTTCTGGAGGGGAGAAAAAAAAAACTATATATGTATGTATGTGTGTATATATATATATATATATTTGTGCAGAGTCTGAAGGAAAAGGATGAAGGAGACCCAGGGTCTTCCTTCTGGAGCTTACGATTTAAAGACTGAGTTAACACACTCACAAGGAAGGTTAAAAAAAACCCAAAACCCAGTGAGGTAGTGAGGAGACTGTGGTCCTTACAGCCCGGCGTGGTGAGGAAAGGCCCTTTAGAGTATGACGCGCTGGTGAAGAGCATCCAAGCAGGGACTGTGACTTGTACATGCCCAAGGGAGCATTTGTTGTATCCTTTCTGCTCTTTGGCCCTGTTCCTCTCTTTGAAGGAGAAATTCTTGCCCATCCGCATCTAGTTTTGGAGAATAAGATAAAAATAGTGCCAAAGATGGGAGGCATTTTGAACTCGCAGCCCCTAGTCTCACAAGCCTTCCCAGCTCCCAGTCATTCTCTGTGGAGAAGGACTCAGTCCACTTTGAAGTCAGGCTAAAAGTTGGAGCTGTGGCTCAAACAAGTTAGAATTTCCTTTTAAGCTACGGACAGGTCTCAGGGTTGCCTTTTGTTAGAGGTATGTCCCTTCCAGGTTTTCTCCAAGGAATAATTCACATTCAATCTGTGAAGATTCTCCAGGGAATGAGCTTTGAGTCACTAATTTTTCTCCTTGAATTCTCATTTCACATGCAAGTGGCTCGTGGTTGTAGAAGAGTTGGAACCCAGTTTGTTCGCTAACTCTTTTTTTTCTTTGCTTTTTAGGGCCTCACTCGAGGCATATGGAAGTTACCAGACTAGGGGTCAAATTGGAACTGCAGCTGCCGGCCTACATCACAGCCACAGCAAACTCTGGATCCTTAACCCAGGGATGGAACCCTTGTCCTCATGGAACTAGTCAGGTTCGTTACCCCTGAGCCTGATGAGAACGCCCATAACTCTTTTTTTTTTTTTTTTTTTTTTTTTGTCTTTTTGCCATTTCTTGGGCTGCTCCCTCGGCATATGGAGGTTCCTAGACTAGGGGTCTAATCGGAGCTGTAGCTGCCAGCCTACGCCAGAGCCACAGCAACGTGGGATCCGAGCCTCATCTGCGACCTACACCACAGCTCACGGCAATGCCAATGCCGGGTCGTTAACCCACTGAGCAAGAGCAGGGATCGAACCCGCAACCCCATGGTTCCTAGTTGGATTCGTTAACCACTGAGCCACGACAGGAACTCCCCGTAACTCTTTACTAATGTGGTCCTTGGGGATTTTGTAGGTCAGATCATACCTTTTCCTGAAGCCATTGGATGTTAGTCCCTTAAAGCCACTGACTTCCCATAAGGGGGCAGTATTTAATATAGGTTTTTACCAAACTGTACCTTCACCTGGAGGAGGGAGGGGAAACTGAGAGGTTAGAGCAATCTTGGGACTTCAGTCTCCAGCTTCACGAACGTACCACCTCGACACCATCCACTGCTGCTGTCATGGAAACCATGATCAGGTAGTCTTAGTACAAGAAAACTTATTTCAGAAGCTCCTAGAGATGGTCAATATTTACTCCGCTCTCTGAAATGCAGTCGTGGAGGGCTTACTCTGAACAGAGTTATTCTTCTGCCAGCAATTGTTGGCAACTGCATGTGTGATTCCATCTTGACTAAGGGCCTCTGGAGACTGGCGGGGGTGGGGCGGGGAGAGGAGTACTGCTGCTTGATTGTAGGGATCAGGCTTCTTGCAGCCCTCTTTGAGGAGATGTGGTCCTTCAGTCCCTCTGACTAATCGGCTCGCTCATCTCTGGAAAAGTAATGTATGTAGTCGAGGAAAAGCAGCATCTTTTGTACTTCTTTTTCCTTGGAAGGATTGACCCTCACATTTCTTTCCTCGTTGCTCCTTTCCGTGAATCCAAATTCTGGGACTCTCAGTTCCAAGAGGCCACTTTCCTTTCCTGACTGGGCAGTGACCCATAGAATTGACTCAGGCCTCTGAGTGGAGCTTAGAATATTGCGGAGGGGCCTAGAGAAACCTGGTTCAGCCCAAGGTCTCTGTGTGTTACATCACAGCCAGAAATGAGGCCAGCCCAAGGGGCTATGTGTCCAGCTTTGCACAAGGATCTTGGGTTCATCTGTCAGGCCTCCTCCCCGTCTCCTGTTCTTTTTCCTTTTCTCTCCTAGAAGGCAAAAGTAGGAGAGGAAGCTTTCCAACCTGGCGAGGGATTTACCCATGTCCTGTAGCAGGAGGGCTCGGTGTTTAGGAATCTTTGAGGACATGCCTTTAGAAGTAGTGGCATGGGGCGTAGGGTGATCTGGTCCTCATGGATTTAGTTGTGTGGTGGCTGATCTTTTTCACAAGTGGAATAGAGTCTGATTCAACTGAGGCCCTATGCTAGGTGCTCTTACATAGGTTATCTTATTGAATCCTCAGAGCAACCTTGTGATACAGGCTTGATCTCTCTTTTTCAGATAAGAAAACCAGGTCACTGTAAATAAAGGGATAAGTAAGTTTTAGTAAGTTAAGTAGTGAATTAAATAACTCACCTAAGATTCGCCCAAGGCCAGCAAGTGGAGGAGGGCTCTTTCTATTCTGCGCTTGTGGGTTGGCCCCTCAGTTGACTTCTCTTGCATCTCTGTGGATTCAGCAGAGATTTCTCCATTCATATCCAGGGTTTTAGAGTGCTGTGCTTTTGTTCCCCATCTTCCGCCCACTCTGAAACTGCTTGCTAACAGAGGCTAGGTAAGCAGGGCCCTCCAGAGCTCCCAGCAAGAACAGCCTGGGTTTAGCCACTGGAGGAACTCATCTTCCAGCCTGATAACTATCTTAGGTAGAGAAAGATAAGATTTAAAAAGAAAAAATAGGAGTTCCCGTAGTGGCGCAGTGGTTAACGAATCCGACTAGGAACCATGAGGTTGCGGGTTCGGTCCCTACCCCTTGCTCAGTGGGTTAATGATCCGGCGTTGCCGTGAGCTGTGGTGTAGGTTGCAGACGCGGCTCGGATCCCGAGTTGCTGTGGCTCTGGCGTAGGCCGGTGGCTACAGCTCCGATTCAACCCCTAGCCTGGGAACCTCCATATGCCGCGGGAGCGGCCCAAGAAATAGCAACAACAACAACAACAAAAAGACAAAAGACAAAAAAAAAAAAAAAAAGAAAAAATACAACCTGACGGAGTTCCCTTTGCGGCTCAGTGGCTCAGATCCTGCGTGGCTGTGGCTGTGGCTATGGCGTAGGCCGGGAGCTACAGCTCTGATTTGACCCCTAGCCTGGGAACCTACATATGCCGAGGGTACGGCCCCCAAAAAAAGACAAAAACACACACACAAAATACGACCTGAGGTTTTTTCCTTCCCATCCCTTATTATGTAGGAGCTGGACCGGGTAATGATGGAGCTCAGGGTTTGTGAGAGAGGTGGGTTGTGAGATTTACAGCTCGGCTTTCATGTGATCTCACAGCTCCTGTTCACAAGTCGCAGGCGCTGTTGATTAAGGCGAAGCACCCTGATCTGACCTAATTTGAGGATAGTCAGCCCTGATGTTGGGAGGTGACACTGTCAACCCTGAGTGGCTTTAGGCTTAATTTCAGTTGAGTTTTTGTGGCTGTGGGAGCTCCTTGCCTGACCACTCAGGTCCGCCTCTGCTCTTAGATAGGGACGGATGTAGGCAACCTCAGGTGATGGTCAAAGGAGAAACATGATTGTCTTTTATTCCTTGTCCTCTTTCCTGCTGTCCTCATTTCTCTCTTCTTCACAATGTTGCAGTAGTTTTCAATAAGACGTTTGGTGATGACCTATATATGAGGTTGGGGGGAGTAAATCGCCTGCCTTTGTCCCTGTTTTGCTAGCATCATCCACACTGGGGATTGGGAGGTGGTTTTCTTAAAACAGTTTTGGGGTTAATCCTCCAGATAAAATTTTAAAAGACTCAGGAAGTAGTTTAGGTGGTGATAGTGGAGAGGCTCCATTGACTTCACATGAGGTGCATTTCGTCACGATTTTCTCAGTGTTTAGTATTTAATGCTTCAAACAGGATCAGTGACTAAGATCTTTTAGTGTTGAGCACATGCCAAGTTAGTTCACCTTTGAAATTCAGGTTGGTTCTTGGATGGGCTTTCCTGACCTCTCCTCACCTTTGTTTGACCAGAGAACCTGGAAGGTTTCACTTTGTCCTTTTGTTCTCCATTAGTCCTTTTCTTTCCTACACTCATTTTCTTTTTAAAGTTTGTTTTTTAACTTTTTTGGGGGATATTTCAAACGTTAAAAAAGTAGAGAGAATAGTATAATTTCCCTGGAGCCATCACTCTGCTTCAGTATTTTTCAGCAGAAGGCAGTCTTGTTTTCTCTCTCTCGGTCTCCTTTGGATTTTACTGAAGCAAATCCAAGCTGTCATTTCATCTGTAGGTACTTCATATACATGTTGTCTGTGAGAGATGGACTTTTTAAAATTTAGCATAGCTCAGTATCATACCAAAAAAATTAACAATAATTCCTTATTGTAATAAAATAGGCAGTGTTCAGATCGGTCATCTCAAATTCTTTTTATAATTGGTTTGTTCAACTCTGTAATCAAACAAGGACCACATATTTGTTGCATTCAGTTGGTATGTCTCTTTAATTTTTAGTAACTGTTTTATTAAATACTTACAAAAATAAATCATATACCTTTTACTAGATTCACCAATTATTAATATTTGCCACATCTGCTTTTTCATTATTTCTTTATATACTTTTTTTTTTTTTTGGCCCCACCTGCAGCAAGTGGAAGTTCCCAGGCCAGGGATGAATCCATGCTATAGCAGCAACCCGAGCCATAGCAGTGACAATGCCAGATCCTTAACCCACTGAGCCACCAGGGAACTCCTAACATTATTTTAACATTTTGAGAGTTAAGTTGCAGCCAGAATGCCACTTAAGAGTGAAATACTTCAGTGAGGGAGTTCCCCTCGTGGCGCAGTGGTTAAGGAATCCAACTGGGAACCATGAGGTTGCAGGTTCGGTCCCTGCCCTTGCTCAGTGAGTTGACAATCCGGCATTGCCGTGAGCTGTGGTGTAGGTTGCAGATGCAGCTCGGATCCCACGTTGCTGTGGCTCTGGCGCAGGCTGGTGGCTGCAGCTCCGATTCGACCCCTAGCCTGGGCACCTCCACATGCCGCGGGAGCGGCCCAAAAAATGGCAAAAAGACAAAAAATAAATAAATAAATAAATACTTCAGTGAGTATTTCCTAAGAACAAGGATCTCCTGTTACATAATCCCTGTTTTGTTACTTAAATTGGGATATTTAACATCAATAGTTTACTGTTACTTAGAGTACATATTCCTATTTTACCATTTGTCCTAATAATGTCCATTGTAGCAGTCCAGGCCCATTGCATTTAGGTGTACTGTTTTAATTGTCATCTGTGTCCATCACCTTAAATACTTTGACGGGCCAGTTATTTTTTAGAATCTCAATTTGGGTTGTCTGAAATATCTTCATGATTAGGCAGATTATTCCCTTTGAGCAGAAAAACCATGAAGGGGTGTTACAGCTATTTCAGTGAATCATATCAGAGGTGAGTGTGTCAGCTGTCTGTTTTGTTATTTGGGATTGGATCAAACCTGCATTGCTGCAGTGACAATGCTGGATCCTTTTTTTTTTTTTTTTTGTCTTTTTACAGCACATGGAGGTTTCCAGACAAGGGGTCAAATCAAATCTGTAGCTGCCAGCCTACACCAGAGCCACAGCAACTTGGGATCCGAGCTGTGTTTGTGACCTACACCATAGCTCACGCCAGATCCTTAACTCACTGAGCAGGGCCAGGGATTGAACCCTAGTCCTCATGGATACTAGTTGGATTCATTAACCACTGAGCCACAATGGGAACTCTGACAATGCCGGATCCTTAACCCGCTGTGCCACAAGGAAACTCTTGTCTCATTATTTGGGGTGTTAACTAATTGCTTGGTTAAGATGGTATCCTCCAGGATTTCCTACAGTTATTTTCCTTTTGTGATTAATCGGTATTTTGAACCTATGTAAATATCTTGTAAAAGTTTCACCTTCAGTTTTAGCAGCCATTGATGATATTTGGCTGAATCAGTTATTATTTATATCATTCCTTCTTAACTTATTAGTTGGCATCTGGGTAAGGGAGAGCTTCCCCTTCTTTACTAATTATGTATGTATGAATCTTTCTATCAGCATGGACTCGTACTCAATGAGTTATAATCTTAAGCCTCTTTTTTTTCCCCTGGCTGCACCCATGGCATGCAGAAGTTCCTGGGCCAGGGATTGAACTGGAGCCACAGCAGTGACAATGCCAAATCCTTAACCACTAGGCCACCAGGGAACTCCCTTAAGCCTCTTTTTTTTTTTTTTTTTTTCTTTGTCTTTTTAGGGCTGCACCCGTAACATATGGAGGTTCCCAGGCTAGGGGTCGAATTGGCGCTGTAGCTTCCAGCCTATGCCACAGCCACAGCAACAGCAACATGGGATCTGAGCCACATCTGCGACCTACACTACAGCTCACAGCAACGCCAGGTTCTTGACTCCCTGAGCGAGGCCAGGGATCAACACTGCATCCTCACGGATACTAGTTGGGATCATTAACTGCTGAGCCACGACGGGGACCCCCCTTAAACCTCTTTTAACACATAGGTTCCCCCCCCAACCCTGCTTTTTTCCTTGTAATTTAGAAACCAGGAAGCCTGTCATGGTTTACACATTCTGGATTTTGCTGATTATATCCCTGTGGTAACTTGACTTGTAAACAGGTAGTTTAGTTCTAGAGATGGGATGAGATTTCTCTAAAATCTTTAGAAATTAAAAAAACTTTTGGGGCTAGAAGTACTGCATAGGTCATGGTCTGAAGCATCTGAATTTTTTCTCACCCCTTCGCAGAGGTTGGAAAGATGTATGAGCATTGTGACATCGATGACCACTGGGGTCTCAGAGAGAGAGGCCAATGATGCCCTCAATGCCTACGTGAGTATAATACTCTCCCCGTGCCCATTTCTGTTGCTTTTTTTTTTTTTTTTTTGGTCTTTTTGTCTTTTTAGGGCTGCACCCCCGGCATGTGGAGGTTTCTAGGCTAGGGATCCAATTGGAGCTGTAGCTGCTGGCCTACGCCACAGCCACAGCCATGCCAGATCCAAACCGCATCTTCGAACTACACCACAGCTCATGACAATGCCAGATCCTTAACCCCCTGATCGAGGCCAGGGATCAAACCTGCAACCTCATGGTTCCTAGTCGGATTCATTTTTGCTGTGCCATGACGGGAACTCCCATTTCTGCTTCTTTGAAAGCTCTCAGACATGCTCAGAAAGCTGGCAAGGCTTCAGTGGCTAGGAATTAAGGGATTGAAGTTAATGTCTTGGTTTCCCGAACCAGATTTCCCAACTCTTCTCTTTCTCCATGTGGGAGTCCCATGTCTTGGAGCCTTAGATGACTTTAGCAACTTGAAAAAATAACTCATATTTCTGTAGTGGCTTTTTTCTCTACAGATCATTCTCACATGTTTGGTCTTTTACATTTCTTAATCTGTGAGGTTGAAAGGATTTAAAATAGTACATGTGAAGGCCAATTTCTGGCACATAGTGAACGTTCAGTAAGTATTTCCTACTTATTATTAATAATTATTAAGACTTCATCTTACAGATATCAAAGCTTCAATGATTTGCCCAAGGTCTTGACTTGGGAGGTGCGTTTGTTACTCTACGAATGATTCTTTGCAGCTCCCTCTCTACTGAAGTCTGTTAAGTTCTGGTAAAGATGTGGAGTAGAATTCCTCCCCCCCCATTTTATTTTTATTTTTTTGTCTTTTTAGGGCTGCACCCGTGACATATGGAGGTTCCCAGGCTATGGGTGGAATCGGAGCTTATAGCCGCCAGCCTATGCCACAGCCACAGCAATGCAGGATCCGAGCCACGTCTGCTACCTACACTGCAGCTCACAGCAACGCCAGATCCTTAACCCACTGAGCGAGGCCAGGGATTGAACCTGCGTCCTCATGGATGTTAGTCAGATTCATTAACTGCTGAGCCATGATGGGCATTCCTCCCCCTCATTTTAAACATTCTTTTTATTTTCTGCTTCATCAAGCCTTGGAGTTTGGATCCATCCTTTCCCTCCACCTCTCTCCTAAAACAGATGTCCTGTAATTTTCTTTCTTTCTCTCTCTCTCTCTTTCTTTCTTTCTTTCTTTCTTTTTCTTTCTTTCTTTCTCTCTCTCTCTCTTTCTTTCTTTCTTTCTCTTTCTTTTTTTCTTTCTTTCTTTCTTTCTTTCTTTCTTTCTTTCTTTTTCTTTCTTTCTTTCTTGCCACCCTGCAGTATATGGCATTCCTGGGCTAGGGATCAGATCCATACCATAGTTGCAACCTGTGCCATAGCTGTGGCAATGCGGGGTCCTTTATCCCACCCACTATGCCGGCCTGGGATTGATCCTGTGTCCTGGCACTGCAGAGTCGCTGCCGATCTTGTGCCATAGTGGGAACTCTGCCTCATTACTTTTAGGAGAAGAAAGTCATCACATTTAAGAGTTGATTCTTGGGAGTTCCTGTTGTGGCACAGCCGAAAGAAATCCGACTAGGAACCATGAGGTTGTAGGTTCGATCCCTGGCCTCACTCAGTGGGTTAAAGGATACGGCATGTTCTGTATGTCTCAGACTCAGCTCGGATCCAAAGTTGCTGTGGATCTGGCCAGCAGTTGTAGCTCCAATTGGACCCCTAGCCCGGGAACATGTGTATGCTGCGGTTGCGGCCCTAAAAAGCAAAAAAAAAAAAAAAAAAAAGAGTTGATTCTTGAGTCCCAAGTTTTCTAGGAGCAACTGTGTTTAAGAGCTTTCCTCCTATAAGTGACAATTAGCTTTTTCTTTCCTCTTATCTCAGGTATGTAAAGGCCCCCCGCAACACGAGGAAATCTGCCTGGGCCTCTTCACCCTTGTGCTTACCGAACCTGCCCAAGCCCAGAAGGTAAGACTTCCTATTCTGGACCTGCATTCCCTTCTCAGCCATGGTCTAGGACTCTGTGGAACTTAGGGTTCAACTGGCACAGTCCCAGACCCTTTGAGCAGAGCTGGGTCATTTTGTTCTCAAAATATAGTTACAGCTCTCTTTTTACTCTCAGTAGTTTTGTCACTCTGACTGCAGTCCTTTCTCTTTTTCTGGATTTTGACGATAAAAGGCAGTTGTGAGAATGAAAACACATTTAAAAAGTTTTAAATTTTAGGTTTATGAGTCAAGGCCAAAAGAATTGGGATTTAATGCAGAGAAGAGCACAACTGTAAGCAAGTTGGTTTCGAGTTCTTATCTAGAAGAGCGTGACCTCTCGTTTGCAGATTCGGTCACTGCAGGTGAACAGAGAGTAGGCTTAACCTTACAGCAAGTAGGATTTAAATTAGCTTGATGTTAGATGATTGGTGCAGTAGTAATGTAGTGATTAAGAAATCACTGGAGGAGTTCCCGCTGTGGCGCAACAGGATTGGTGGTGTGCCTGCAGTGCCAGGACGCACGTTTGATCCCTGGCCCAGTCCAGTGGCTTAAGGATCCAGTGTTGCTTCAGCTGCAGTATAGGTCTCAACTGAGGCTCAGATCTGATCCCTGGCCCAGGAACTGCATATGCCACCAGGTGGCCAAAAAGCAAAAGAAAGAAAACAGAACAAAAACAAAACAAAAAGGAAGTCACTGGAGTACACTGGCGTCAGACTTCCTGAGGAATACTCTATGAAAACTAGTCTGGGATTCTGCACAAACATAAGCGTCTCCCTCGTGTAGTGGAGGCCTGCCTTCCTTGAGGTGAGGGACTGAGCAGGATGATCTCTTTGGATTCCGTTCTTTCTGTGATAAAGTAGCAAAATTCTGTCTTTTGCCTCTCCAGATTTCCACTTTCTGTATCCTTTGAGTCTTGATGGTTTTGAAGCCTATGTCTGGTACCTGGCAATAATGACAATAACAGAGAAGAGCTTGGAACGGGGGAAGTCACTGTTCTCCTTGCCCCTTCCTTGAGCAGAGGGAGTGTGCAAGGAGACAGACATGCTCTGTGCCCAGCATGGTGTTAGGCTCTATCCAGACACATCTCATTTCATCCTCTCAAAAAGCCATGTGATGTTTCCGGCTTTATTCCCTTCCCCCAAACCACTCCCAGCTTACCTGTAAGATACCTGGAGATCAGAGACATTGTCATTTATTTGTTCAGGAACCAAGGGCAAATCATTCCCAGGGACAAGAATAGGGTGTCTGTGACCCTCTGGCCTAGCTGCCTGAGGTAACCTCAGAAGGAGGATTTCTGGGCATGGCAACCTGATGTGTTTGTACTCCTCTGATGCCAATTAGAGTAGGGTCTGGGGTGAGGTTGGGGGTATGGAAGCAGGTATTCACAAGTCCTTGGTTTCCCAGGCCATTTCTGGGCTGGGACCTTGTTGGGTTAATTGGGCATTTCATTTTCATACTGAGATTATCATCAAGAGTCTTGAAGACAAACGAATGTCCCAGTTTAGTGTTGTTAAACGTTATGTGATCCAACCCATCCTCTGTTTTTTATTTATTTTGTTTTATTTTTGGGATCTGTTTAAGGCCATGCCCACTGCATATGGAGGTTCCCAGGCTAGGGGTTGAGTTGGAGCTGTAGCCGCTGGCCTACACCACACCAGATCTGAGCCCCATCTGTGACCTACACCCACAGCTCATGGCAATGCTGGATCCTTAACCCACTGAGCAAGGCCAGGGATCGAACCTGTGTCCTCATGGATACGAGTCAGGTTTGCTTCCACTGAGCCACAAAGGGAACTTCTTCCATCCCCTGTTTTAAAGAAAGTGTTGGCAGAGATGAGGGTGGAGAGTTTGGGGTTAAGGTTTAATTTTCTCTTGTATGGGTCTTTATAAATACAATTTAATCTCATTTAGGCATCTCAGTGCAAATTCATCTTGCCTGCTGGTTTTATTTGTGTTTTTGGTGGGATCCGAAGCAGCTAGGGTGATCAGTAAACCTCAGTCGAGGGAGCAGGGCGCCTGTGGCATTTCTAGCTCTTTGCTTGGCCCGACGGTGAGAAGCCGCTGGGCTGTGCATTATACGTGCCTATAATGTCATGAATTTGCCCATCCAGACATGACAAGGGACTAGTAGCACACCTTGTCTTTCTGCTCTATAACAACCCCATGAGTGTGGCCCAGGCCCTTGCTTGGGTCTCATAGTTGGTTGACAGTGGCCCCAGGACTAGGTTCACATGCTAAAGGTTTCCAAGTACATCTCCTACCTGGGAGCCTCCTGGGCTGACAGGCCCCCAGCTCAGACCTCTTAGGACAAAGGAGGTGGAGACGGGAATTAGGAGGAAGTATAAGACAGTGACTCATTCAGAGATCTTGAGCCAGGTCACTGTGTGGGCAAGAACTTGTGACCTCTCTCTTCGTGCTTTGATCCTTCTCCCTAAAAGGATGATTATCTTAGGAAATACTTGTCGTCCTGCAGAAGTTTGAGGTGGGAGTGCCTGATGAGGACTGACCCTAATGCATTGTTTTAGGCTTCAGCTTAAAATAAGGGTAGTGTTTTCTAAGGGTTTATTTGGAGTTAATTCTATCTCTGGAACCAAAACCTCAGGGTGAAATTGGAGATTCAGTTGTTCATACATCTGCACAGGCGAAGAGGTGGGAGTAGAAACTGAGCCTTGAACACATTAGCAGCCTGCTCTGGGAAGGTGTGAGCTTAGGAGCCTCTGTCCGAGCCAGTGGGCAGAGAGTCAGGGCCAGGTATCCGGGACCTCTTAATAGGTGAAGCTAACAAGAGAACTCGGTGAAGGAAGGCGTGGTCAGAGCGTAGCACAGCTGGGAGAGTGGAGACTGGCGGGAAGCCCAGTCAGGTATTGGTGGAGACTGGAATATGCATTCTGTTCCAGTTCTACCTTCTTAACTTGCATCTGCCCGCTTGGCAGCTCTTGTGTTTATATTCTTTGAGTTGATTTCCTATTTGATGCCTGAACTGAATCACTGGACGCAGACCTGATCGGGGGACTGCGGTGTGGTGGGAAGCCAGGGTGAAGGCCTTGGCTTCTGTGCAGGCTCTAGTAGGCTACGGTCGATACAGGTAATGGTAAAGGATTTAACATTGATGCCAAAGGGTCCCTCTTCACCAAAGGGTCAAGCCCCAGGTGCTGGCAATTCTAGGTCTAGGGACGTCTCTCAGCTGCCAGCTCCAGAAGGCCAGTTGGGAGCTAGGAGGCCCTCGGCTGGAGTATCACTACTCCCAGCCCAGGACAGATGTGCTGCCTCAGCGTTATCCTGTCACCTTTCCTTTCTTTTGAGACCCTCTGTTTCCACCTGAGGTTTTCCCCATCTATTTAATTTTCCAAGCTAGTCAGCAAACTGGCACAGAGGTTGGAGAGACAACTGGCAACGTCAGGAATATGATCCTCCTGGTACCCTGCTGCCATGTGTTACCAGCAGCTGTAGTTGCTAAGATCCCTGATGGAGCATGGAATTAGGCAGACAGAACCTGCTTTCCTCGTCTGACCCTGCGTCTCCTCAGGGGCTGTCCTCCTTCCCTGTCCTGGGTCTCTTCTGCATTTCTGGGATTTCTTCTTTCATTTAAACAGACAGGGCTCCTCTCTCATTAGTAGCGTCTCTGTCTTTGGCTTGACATAGCTTTTCCTTCTGCCTCTGCGTCCCTCATCCTCTGCCCATCCTGTGACTCACTTCTCTGGGGGAGGCTCCAGGGCTGAACCACAGCATTTACTGACCAGCACGTTGGCAGTAGTTCACTGGGTTCTCTTATCTCTTTCTTGTTCCCTTGCTTGCACTTTTGACCCCCCCAGCCCTCCCCCCAGATGGAGTCAGAGGAAAATCAAATTCTTTGGGTATGAAAAGTGTGTGGCACATGGGAGGATCTCTATAAGTGCAGGTATTTTCATCAGATTGATTGTTTTGACTTCGGGACAATAGAGGAAGTGCACGTAGCAATAGCCAGTCTCTTAGGGGGTCCCTCGTCATACCAAGGCCAGGGGGCAGTTGAGCTTGAGGAGTACCCTTTTGAACGCTGAGGCTGAATGAGTTTAGAAAGATAGACGTCTCAAAGGCACTGTAAACTCTCACCTCCATCAACAGCAGCCTCTTCTCCTTTGAGTTATTTCTAACGGTGATAGAGGGGTGGTTCAGAGTTGGGCTGCCTGGCCTTGCATCTTCCTCTCCTCTCTTTTGCGACCTGAGGCAAGTTACTTTCCCCTCTCTGTGTCTGTCTCCTCCTCTGTAAAAATAGAGACGATAATAAAGGGTAGTGATTTCAAAGAGGGGTCTGTGATTCACAGGTAGTGTCTCTATAAAGTAAATTTCGTGTGTGTTACCTTCCTGTGATTGCTGGCATTATTGATGATGTCCTGGCTACTGGCCTTCTGAGGTTGTAGGATGTTGCCTCTCTAAATTTTACCCTTTGTGAGTGGGGTGATCTGGGAGTTTGGGGTTAGTAGATGCAAACTATAACATGTAATGTGGATAGACTGTGAGGTCCTACTGCATGGCATAGGGAGCTATAGCCAGTCTCTCGGGGTAGACCATGATGGAAAAATAATATAAAAAAAGAAAAAAATATATATATATAGTTATTGCTGAGAATCTGGCAGCAGAAATTGGCACAACACTGTAAATCCATTATACTTCAATAAATAAACACATAAATTTTACCCTTCGTGCTGAGATCGTGACAGCATGGAATGGAGCAGACCAGGGAGGTTGCTAATGAGGTCCTCTAAGGAAGTCCTCTAGGAGTCCGGTCTCTTTGGAGAGACAGGTTGAGAAAAGCTCTAGGGGGAGAGAAATAAAAGCCTGCAGAGGAAACTGGCCTGCCCACCATCACCTCCCCGAGAGTTAGGTATGCCTAAGGACCCCTCCTTTTTTAACACCTGACAGAAGCAAAGCGCAGCCCAGAGAAAGGAAGAAAGCTGTTTAGTTAAGAATGTTCCATTTGATTCTGCCCTTTTGGAGGCCCTGGTCCTTGGATCTTCCTTCCTTAATACTCCTAGCCCTTTGCTTCAGCTGGCTGTGTCAAAATAGGTCTAAAATCTCTTCGAGAGCCTTTCCAGCCTGTTCAGTCAAACCTATTCTGCAGTGACCTTTCCCTGGCAGATGAAAAGCAGATGGCCTCCACCTGGTTTTGCTCAGCTGGTGGCATCAAACAGTGTGACGCTTCTTAGAAGGGAGGTAGGGGGACAGGGAGCCTTTCTTAGCAGACTTTTCAGCCCTATTAAAGAGTAGCTCAGTTCCCCCCCCCCGCCCCCTGTGTGACAGAGCACGGGATAGGCTTGGGATGGAGGGGCCCTCTGGAAGGGGGGCATGCAGAGTGGAAAGTCTTTCGCTGCCACTCATATCCCATTGGTGGTGTTTTAGCTGGAGAAGCTGGGGCTGGGGAGCAGGGGGCCCATCATGAGGGGGTCAGGAGCGTATCCTCAGTTTGCTGGCTGCTCACAAACCTCACTTCTCACAGTGTTACCGGGACTTGGCTCTGGTGAGTCGTGACGGCATGAATATTGTCCTGAATAAAATCAACCAGATACTTATGGAGAAGTACTTGAAGTTGCAGGATACCTGCCGTACTCAGGTAAGGCCAGGAAGAGACGAGAGATCCAGCTGAGAGGTAACAGAGGGCGGATCCTCTCCCAAGGGGAAGGGAAGGAGGAACTGGGGGTGACATGCCCCTACCTTTGTATGCCCAGATTACAGTGTGGTTGGATTAGCCCCTTTCTCAAATTCACAGGCCCTCCTCTTCATCTGCCTTTTCCTCTCTCCTTCAGTTGGTGTGGTTGGTCCGGGAACTGGTGAAGAGTGGGGTTCTGGGAGCCGATGGTGTTTGCATGACATTCATGAAGCAGATTGCTGGTAAGTTGGATGGCAAGAGCATAACAAAGGAGAGGAGCCCGGGGCCTAAATCCAGCGATGGAGAAGGATTAAGTACCTGAGGGCATCCATTCCTGGATTGCTCTTTCCGTCTGACCCAGGCATCCTCTGGACATACATGTTGCAGAAAAAAAAAAAAAAAAGAAAAATCGCAGGGGGCCTTTTGAAGCACTAAATCCTGTCTCATTTTCCATCCTGTCAAACTCGAGGCCTGATACAGAACAGTTGGCCTGTTGTAGCCAGTCCTCACTCTGGAGTTTCATGGCATACTGGATCAGGAAGAATCTGGAAGGAGTGGGGAGAGAAGTGAGGACAAAATAATTGGCTCTCATGCCACTGTGCTTTCAGAAACCCAGACATTTCTGGCTCCACCCCAGTATTCTGAACACTTGGGGCCCGTTTGAGGGACAAACTATATCACAGAACAGACCCTGACATTTAGGTTTTGTTATCTTCTTGGCATCAGTAACATCTCTCTGAGCCACTGAATATCCAAGAGGCCTGCCCCTCTACTTTTGATTCCCAAGATTACATGTGTTTGCTTAGAAATGACCCTACCTCTCTGCCTCAGCATTGCCCATCTGCTCTTTGCTTCCTCTTTGAGATTTTGTATAACACCGAGGCTCCTTTTGTGATGTTATAAACCTTAATGTGTGCGATGTGTGACTCTGCGAACATTGAGTTTTTAAATTAGGACCTGGGGCAAGGCATAGCGTTGTGCTGGCTATTTTTATCCACTCTTCTGGCACTTTCTTCCCTGTTTGGCACTCCTTGTCCTCACTTCTCATCCTGAGACTTTGGCCTGGCATCACTGCCTGTTTAATTCTGCCCCAGGAAGTTTCATGGCAAGCACCCAAGACTGTGATACCTGGAAACAAGAAACCCTTGGCCTGTCGTGACCCAGACACAGGATTTGGGACATCCCATGGCTGGACTGCAGCTGTTACTAGCCACCCGCCCATCTCAAGCCCTACCTGAAATATCATCCTTTCTTTCCAACTGTGGTCTTTTCATATCTCCTTCCCAGACGTTCCCTCTCATGGGTCAGTATATTCCCACTCCAACCCTCTGTCTATGGAAGAGTAGCAGCTCTGGTTTCTGGAAAAATCCCAAACCTTCCCTTCCCTTCTCCCTGGAGGCAAAGAAGGAAACTTTAAAGCCTGACAGAAGAGAAGACAGTTTTTCCAGCCCTCGGAACATCGGTGCTGAGATAATAGTTAGGGATGGACCAGTAGGAAAGTGTCGAAGCGGAGATGCTAATCAGAGCCATTCTGATTCTCTGTTTTCTCCTCCTTTGATCAGGTGGGGATGTAACAGCAAAAAACATCTGGTTGGCAGAGAGCGTTCTGGATATCCTGACGGAGCAGAGGTAGAGTCTACCACGAAGGGCGGGGCATGAGCTCGATATGACCACAGGGGTGTGAGTGAGGGCAGTGGGTTTGCAAGGGCTGTGGGAAGCCTGTCAGGGCCCAGGAACACCTTGAGTCAGAGGGGGTGAGGCGGAGGACGGAGGGGCTGATGAAGGGATTAATGCCGTGGTCTGGCCCCCGGGATGAAGGAGTGGGAAAGAAGGTCCTTGCTGACATATCTCAAGAGCCCAGGAAAAACGAGTTTCATCTGATAAGGGTTTATTTTTGATCCAGACCTCCTTGGAATGTTTATCTTTAGGGGGTGGTGGGGGAGAATGAGCTCAGCAGCGTGGGGCCAGCCAATCACCAGGCCTGGCAGGTACCCCTTTTCTCCCTTCCAAGACTGTCCATCCACTCCATGCCCGCCTCTTGTTGAGGTGGCCCAGGGAGTGGTGGGAGTGAGGAGTCACGGTGACGCCTCAGTGGTAGGGGGGGCCTGACGGGGCACACGTCGGGCTTTCCGGCTGATTCTGTCCCTTCCCCGTCCGAGTCAAGGACCAGAAATTTTTTTTTTTTTTTTTTTTTTTTTTTTTTGCCTTTTGTCTTATTAGGGCCGCACCCACGGCATATGGAGGTTCCCAGGCTAGGGGTCCAATTGGAGCTACAGCTGCCCGCCTACGCCAGAGCCACAGCAATGTGGGATCCGAGCCGCGTCTGCGACCTACACGACAGCTCACAGCAACGCCGGATCCTTAACCCACTGAGCAAGGCCAGGGATCGAACCTGCATCCTCGTGGATACTACCTGAGTTCGTTAACCACTGAGCTATGATGGGAACTCCAGAAATTTTGAGGGCTGATTGGGGGTGAGGTCTTCCTCTTGGTTCTGTGGCCTCAGTCTTCCTGTGGCATGATTTCAGAATCTCTTTCTGGGTGAGGACACCAAGGTAGTCACATGACTGAGAGGGCTGAGCGTCTCCATGTTTCCTCCTCCCTTATTCACACTTGTGAAAGAGATGCCTGTGTTCTGGGCTGGAGCCTGAGAGCGATGCCAGCTCTGCCATGCAGTGCCCCCTAGTGCTCTGAGCCTGGCCGTGCAGGTGCAGCTGGCAGCACTGCTTCCATCATTGGTGCCATCACACAGCACAGGAGAGCCCAACAGTCTCTTACCAGGTCTCTGTGCCTTCGCCTTCCTAGCGTCCTGGGTCAGAGGGTTTCACTTTCATCTGTCTCTTCAGGACCCCATCCCAGGGTTCAGATACGCTGATCACTGATCTCTGCTAGCCCTCTTCCTGACAGTGATTTTTTTTCTTATTTTGTCCCCCCGTGCCAGATGCCTCCCATTCCCATACCTGAAAACAGAATTTTACTCATTTGGACATTTAGCACGCAGTCTCTGTCCTGGTGTCAGATAACTGCCCTACCTTTTCTCCTGCCTTCTCCCAAATTCACATCCTTTGATGCCCGCGAGTCCCTGGAAGTTTAAAACTGTCCTCTTCTGCACTCTCCCTCTCACTCCTTCTCAAGTGTTTCTAGGGCTGTGGAACTAAAACGTAGCAGGTGGGGGAAGCTGCCTCCCCCCGCCAGTGTCCTTGGCTGCTGCTCTCATTCTATGAAGGGAAAAGGCCAGAGCCTCCTAATTAGGTGGCTTGAGCCCTTTTCCGGAACCAGGATGTTGCCTGGTTGGATTAATTAAACTCCCTGTCTTCTTCCTCTGGTTCCCTGCCTTCCAGCAGGGGTGCCAAAGCCCTTACAAACCACCCGCTTGAGGGAGGCAGCTCCCCGGTTTTGGCACCTTGAGCCAGCACTGGAGTTTTTGGAATCCCCCTACGGTGTCTCAATACCCCATTTCAAGCAGCAGGGAATGTGCAATTTTTTCATTACCCCTTTTCCCCAGGGAGCCTCTAAACCTCCTGGGAAAATAGGCTTTGCCCTCCAGAATCATGTTCTTTTCAGATTGTGACTTAAGGCAGGTGACTCACTGTGTGGGAGTGGAATCAGTGGCCAGAGAGCCGGCCAGGGGAAGGTTTGTGTCTTGGTGGGCTGCTAAGGACAAGCTGACAAAGTGTGCCCTGAAACTTGGTCATCCCCCAGAGACCCTCAGGCCATACTTTACAGCCCAAGCCAGGTAGAAGCTATGGCTTATCTCTATCCCTCGTACCTCGCACCGTGCTTGGCACTTGAATGGGTGAGTCAACAAACAAAATTATTTTATTGGAAGCTTTACTTCCGTGGTAAGGAGAGATTGCTTTCATTTAGTGCTTATCTTTATTGGGCACCTGATAGAGCGGGAGGAAATTGTCCCCACCTTAGCCAGTTGGTAGTCCAAGAGGGATTCATGACAGCATGAACGAGCAATTAAGGAACCAAAAACCTACTCCCAGAGCTAATCACCAGACATTTCCGGGGCACTGGAGCCAAGTGTGGGAGTGAATTGCGAGGGTCTAACCGAGTACAGGCGCCAGTGTCTTCCCTCCCTGCAGGGAGTGGGTATTGAAGAGCAGCATCCTCATTGCCATGGCCGTTTACACGTACCTCCGCCTCATCGTCGACCACCACGGGACCACCCCGCTCCTGGCCCTGCGGCAGAAGGAGGTGGACTTCTGCATCTCACTGCTCCGGGAACGGGTGAGGACAGAGACAGTGTGGAGAAGTGAAACCCAGGACAGGACCCCTCTGTCGCTCCTGTGTGGTGACCTGGGGCCAGAGATGTTGTGTTGGAGAGATGGAGGTGGTTCAGGGCCTCCAGGACAGATGAGGGTAGGAGGGTGGAGACATCAGTGTGGAATAACCCTAGTTCCTGGAAACGCTGCCTGTTATGCTGGCATCCTAGGGAGTTCCCTGGTCAGCTTCGTGGACACTGTTGCACAGCACACCAGAGACATAGGCTGTCTTGTGTGCCTGCTGTTATGTGACCCTCCGCCACCTCCCTTCCCGGGTAACTGCCATGGTCAAGTACCATTGTGAATTATCTACTGCCAGCTCCCCTGAGAGAGATCCTAGAGGTAAACTCTCATGCAGTGGCCACTAGCCACATGCGGAAATTTTGTGTGTGTGTGTGTGTCTTTTCTAGGGCGCCCCCGCAGCATATGGAGGATCCCCGGCTAGGGGTCCAATCGGAGCTGTAGCTGCCAAGCCTATACCACAGCCACAGGAACGCGGGATCCGAGTCACGTCTGCAACCTACGCCACAGCTCACGGCAACGCCGGATCGTTAACCCACTGAGCAAGGCCAGGGACCGAACCCGCAACCTCATGGTTCCTAGTCACATTCATTAACCACTGCGCCACAATGGGAACTCCCAACATGTGGAAATTTAACTTCATTGGAATTAGATGAAAATTTAAAGTTCAGTCTTTTAAGTGAATGAGTTACATCTCAAGTGCTCATGAGCCACATGTGGCTCGTGGGTATCCTTTTGGACAGCACAGGTAGAGGTCATTTCCGTTACCCTAGAATGTTCTGTTAGACCAAGCAGGTTATAGGGTGAGGTATCTGGGACTCACCCTACCAGCCTTAGCCTTTTGGAATCTTCGTCTACCTGACCTGGATGGGAACATTCAGGGAGGAGAGGGCAGCAGTTTAATGTGAAAGCCAGTAGGGCTTGAGCAAGTGTCCATTAACCTCTCATCCTTGATTATCAGTCCCCTGATCAGCTCGGAGCCAGTCCCTTGGTTCCAGAAGAAATCAAATAATCCCTTGGACCCCTTGTTCCCCATCCTCCCCGCAGCAGGTACCCAATCCATATTCTTACTCTCTTTTGCGTCTCCTGCCGCCCACCCCGTCTAGTTTATGGAATGTTTGATGATTGGCCGGGACCTCGTAAGGCTGCTTCAGAACGTTGCCAGGATACCAGAATTTGAACAGCTTTGGAAAGATATAATCCATAACCCTCAGGCCTTGAGTCCTCAGTTCACAGGTAAGGAAGGGTTGGGGTACGCTGTCCTTGAGAGGTGGGAGGTCATGTACGTGTTGTTGGAATCACTAGGGCAGAGGCTGGTGGATAGGAGAGGCATTGGTGCTCAGATTTAGGATGCCTGGGACTGGGCAGGCCCTGCCAAATGCAGCTGGATGTGGGCCCACAGAGGTACCCAGAAGAGTTCATGTGTGCAAGGTTCCCAGACAGCCCCTACTTGGCAGACTCCCACTGTCATTTAAGAAAAAGTGAGACAGACCCGTAACCCGCCTCCTCCTCTCCTGGCAGCTCTTTGGCTCAAGAGGTGAGTTGATGACCATTTTCCAGCTTTACTGAGTCTGTCGGGGAGTCAGAGGTCAGCTCGTGAGACTGAGTCAGCAGAGGGGCTGAAATTAATCCTGGAAGCAGAGGCTCCTCCCCAGGAGCAGTCATGCCACTGAATTCTCAGGAGCCAGCTTGGCCAAAATCCTTTTCAGGGGGAGGAACAGACTCTCTGGGTGCCTCCCCCAGCCAGGCCCTTCTCACATCCCTTTCCCCTTCCCAGGGTCCTGCTTACGGTCTGGACTGTTACCGTACAGCTTTGCTCCCCACTCCCCCTCCAGCGTGTGTGTGCATGTAATGCGAGGGCAGGAGCCTAGGACCTGGGGAGTTAGCAATGAAGAGAAGAAAGCCCCTGGTTCCACCTTATATTCACTGCTCTTACATTGCACATGTATTGAGTTGTGTTGAGTGCCTGCTGTGGGCTAGGCAAGTGTATGTTAACGCATTTGATCCTTGGACACTCCTGTAAGATGGATATTTTACTTCCCATATTTACAGATGAAGAAAATGAGGTTCAAGGAGATTAAATAATATGCCCGAGGCCACACAGCTAGTGTCAGAGGCAGGATTTGGATCCAGGTCTGTCTGACTCCAGAGCTCGTGCTTATGCCACCACACCTCACTGAGCCTGGGACCCAGTGACGGGACCTTCAGGAGCAAGAAGAGAGGCTAGGGTTTCCCATATTTCCCCCCAACTTTCTCACATGTTGCCAACTGGAATAATGGGAGTGGGGGTCTCTGGCTGGCCAGTGGAAGAAAGGAATGAATGTGCCTGGGTCCCGGGGATGGTGGTTGGCTGGAGCAGATCGTACAGGTGCTGGCTAGACCCCCAGCCTGTGCCTGTGCCTGTGCCTGACCTCTCTAGGTCAGCTCTTAGAAGTTCCCCAGGAGCAAGACCACTTGCCATTAGTTCCTGCCTTCTGTTCCCTCTGGTGCTCAGTCTTCTGTCTTTTCTCTTCCTTCCCGCACTTGATTCAGGTATCCTGCAGCTTCTTCAGTCAAGAACGTCCCGGAAATTCCTAGCATGTCGTCTGACCCCGGACATGGAGACTAAGCTCCTCTTCATGACATCCCGGGTAAGTTCCTCCTGCCGCAGGAAGAGAAGCTGCAGGTGCTGGCTGGGCTTCTTCATTCACCTGTGGCTGGTTACTGACTGGCCGAGCAGTGCTGCGAGGTGCTCAGTAAGACAGATACAGTGCCGTGTCTTGTGAGGCTATCTAACGCGGCCATTAAACCAATACTTGTACACAAATAATGTCATGTACAAGTGTGAAATGTGCTGTCAGCGGGTAGGGAGAGTGGTCATTTTGGGTGACCCATGACCCCTCAGGAAGAGAGCTGCAGCCTTTTGGTTTCCAAACATGGCTACATTATGGCAGCATTGCTTGAGGAGCATGTTAAAAATACATCTTCCGGAATCTCACTCACCCAGAGAATCTGTCTGAGGAACCTGTATTTTTAACAGACTTTCCAGGCAGCAGCTCCTCTGCAGCCAGTCTGGGGTTGGGAAAACACTGCTCTAGCCAACTTTCGGTTTCCTAAGTCATCCAGAACTGTCTAGATCTGGGCCGTCCCATGTGGTAGCCGCTAGCCACATGTTGCAATTTAAATGTTAAAATAAAATTGAGAATGTAGTACCTCTGGAGTTCCTGCTGTGGCCCAGTGGGTTAGTGGTCTGGCTGCCTAACCCGTTCAATCCGTGGCCTGGAGCATTGGGTTAAGGATCTGGCATTGCCACAGCTGCGGCTTGGATTCGATTCCTGGCCCAGGAACTTCTGTATGTTGTAGGTGTGGCAAAAAAAAAAAAAAGAAAAAAAAAATAGTCCTCAGTTGGAATAGCTAGCTAATATTTTTTAAGTGCTCAGTACTCATCATTGTTGCAGAAAGTTCTGTTGGACAGTGTTTCTTTAGTGTTTTTTTTTTTTTTTTAACCCTTCTGCTCTCTCTGTTAGTTGAATTGGGGTATTACAAGAGGAAAACTAGGAGTTCCGTCGTGGCTCAGTGGTTAATGAATCCGACTAGGAACCATGAGGTTGCAGGTTCAATCCCTGGCCTTGCTCGGTGGATTAAGGATCCAGCTTTACCATGAGCTGTGGTATAGGTTGTAGATGCAGCTCAGTCTGGTGTTGCTGTGACTGTGGTGTAGGCTGGCGGCTACAGCTCCAATTAGACCCCTAGCCTGGGAACCTCCATATGCCATGGGAGAGGCCCAAGAAATGGCAAAAAAAAAAAAAAAAAAAAAAAACGCAAGAGGAAAACTAGATCTTTCCTCTTAGGGGGAGCACTTGCTGCAAGAAGGTTTGGAGAGTCTGTGTCCTTTGGATAATGATCCTGTTAGGTCATTCAGCCTCAGGAAGCTTTTGGTCAGTGCTGAGTAGTGAATAGCATTTTATTTATTTTTTTAATCTTTTGTCTTTTGTCTTTTTAGGTCCGTACCCATGGCATATGGACGTTTCCAGGCTAGGGGTCTGATCAGAGCTGTAGCCTCTGGCCTAGGCCTCAGCCACAGCAATGCTGGATCCGAGCCACGTCTGCAACCTATACCACAGCTTACGGCAACACTGGATCCTTAACCCGCTGAGCAAGGCCAGGGATCGAACTTGCATCCTCACAGATACTAGTCGGGTTCATTAACCACTGAGCCACGCCGGGAACTCCGTGAGCAGCATTATTTTAAATCCAGAAGCCTCTAAATCAGGATGTCTTCCCAAAGGCGAGGGACTTGAGAGATAGTGTGAATTAGCGAGTAAGTTGTAAGAAGAAATTGAGGTCTGAGCTGAGCCTGGAGTAGAATGGTGCCTGTTTTCTTCTGCCCAGAGACCCTACCCTCCCTTCCCAGATTTTCTTTCTAACGTCCCCTTCCCCCAGGTGCGGTTTGGTCAACAAAAGCGATACCAGGATTGGTTCCAGCGCCAGTACCTGTCAACCCCAGACAGTCAGTCTCTGCGCTGTGACCTCATCCGCTACATCTGTGGGGTGGTCCACCCTTCGAATGAAGTGCTGAGTTCAGACATCCTGCCCCGATGGGCCATCATTGGCTGGCTCCTGACCACGTGCACGGTGAGGGGCCAGGCCCTGGGAACGCAGCTGCGGGGTGGTGCAGGGCCCCTCTTTGCCTGTGTTCGTGTCTCCGTGCTTCTCCCTGGCTCCCTGGGCCACCTGACCCCGAGGGCCCTTTTATTCTCTTCCTCCTGAATGTCTCCACCTTCGTGTCTGCTGAAGTTCCCGGGCTCATCTCCACCTTCACTGCCAGTCCCCAAGCCTGGCTTTCTGAGGCGTCCCCGTCTTTTCCATCAGCTGCCAGAAACCACAAATGATCATTGCTCTGACTTGTTTCTCTCACGGATTCAGGGCTGGTGTCCCTTAGACCCTCACTTCCATGCCTTTTGGCATCAGCTCTGGATACTTCTCTTCTCCCAACGTAGTGAGTCCGCAGTGGAGTCATTTCCTTCCCAGTGTTTCCTCCCTGTGCCTGGGGTGGGAAGCTCTTCTCTGGCATCTAGCTGCCCTCTGACCTCTTCTGACAGGGATCCCCCTCCCCCGACTGACTGGGTCCTTGGAATGTGCTGATTCAGATACAACAACAGGCTGTTCCTAAGGGTCTTTCCTTCAGGAATGCGCCTGGGAGCTCAGCGAGGGCAGCTCAGGGGCTGGTTTGAGTGTCTCAGCTCAGAGGGGAGCAGGGGACTCCCAGGCACGGATGTTGTTGCTGTGGGACCAGGGATGTGCTGTGGGCGCCTGAGAACCCGGGCTGATCCCTAGCCCCTTGCTTGGTGAGACCACAGGGTGGTCACAGTCATATACGGATTTGGGTGCTCTTCGCCCAGTAGGGGTGTCACCCGGTCTCACTGGAAACTGAATGTCATAGGCAGAGCAGTTACGTGGGCCCTGGAATCTGCCTTGGGCTTCTGAAGGGAAGGGAGCTGGTTGATGAAACTAGCCCTCTTTTTTCCTTTCTTTTCAGTCAAATGTCGCCGCCTCTAATGCCAAGCTGGCTTTGTTTTACGACTGGCTGTTCTTTAGCCCAGACAAGGACAGCATTATGAACATAGGTATGTGACCGGGACCAGGCAGCACCACTCCCCACCCCCAGGCCCCGCTGCCTGTTCTCAGCGATAGCGGCCCTAGATGTCAGGGCAGCTTATCTGGGAGCAGTTCCGTTGTTCCTCCTCAGTGTTCCCTTGACCTAGAAGGAAAATTGCTTTGATGAGGCTGAGGGATCCTTCCACCCGCTTCACCCCATCGCCTTATTTATGCTTGGGCTTCGAGTGGGGAGGGCCTAGGCAGAGAAAAAGGCTGTGCTGTCTCCTGCTTTTCCTCTCCTGCTGTCTCCCTCCTCCAAGCTGAATGCTGGGGACAAGAGGGGAGATGAGGGCTGCCAGCTCTTTGGGGGGTTGTCTGCTTTTGGGTCTGCTCCACGGGACTAGGGGGGCAGGGGGAGAGACGTAGCTTTCTCTGGAGCCATTCATATGTATCGATACCTCGTTTTATGGAGCTGGAAACAGACTGTCTGATATGGGGGGACCCTTTAATTCCACATCCTCCAGAACCAGCCATCCTGGTCATGCATCACTCCATGAAGCCCCACCCAGCCATCACTGCCACACTCCTGGACTTCATGTGCCGTGTAAGTGCCATCACCCTTTGCTGCCCCCATGCCTGCGTGAGCAGGGTTAAGTGTGCGTCCCTTCTAACCTTGTAGATCAGTGAATAGGTCTTCCCAGTGCCCTTTGGCTGTGGAGCAAAAGTGGGTCAATGTCATAGCTCCTCTCTCCCAAGTTAGTGAGCACTTCTCTTCTCTGTCTCCAGTTGGGTTTTTCCGTGCCTCCACGGGGTTTCTCAGCCTCAGAGGTGATCACTTAAGGGAGAATCCGGTCTCCTCGAGGAGCAGCCAGGTCGAGCGAGAGTCTCCCTGTTGGGCAGTGCAGAACAATCAGGACCATCTCAGCCATACTTCCCAGTGTCTCCTGATTAAAACTGAAGCAGCTTTTTAGATCTAATTCAGCAGAACACTCTGGATGGAAAGTCCTGTGCTCATTCTTTGGTCCTCCTCTTCCCTTCCAGATCATTCCCAACTTCTATCCGCCATTGGAGGGCCACGTGCGGCAGGGCGTCTTTTCCTCCCTCAACCACATTGTGGAGAAGCGGGTCCTGGCGTAAGGACCTCATGTGTCTGTGGGGTGGGCTGGGGGGGTGTTTTCTCAGTTTTCACCAGGTCAGGCACATCCAGGTACTGCTCTGTCCACGCTGACCCCCGCCCTTGAGAGCTATAAAAAGTACTGGCTCCACCGCGGACTGCGAGGCACATGTCCTCTTGACTTGTGGAGGAGTTTCTCTCTAGCCGGGGGCTTCAGATGTCTTCCCGAGGCCCTGGTGACCCTTCCCAAGGATCTGAGTATGGCCCAGTTGTACCCGTTGGGCTTGGACCTACTTGCGTGCCTCCGTGTTGCGTGAGGAGTGAGGAGCTCTGGGGTTGACCTTCATTCCTGTTGCCCATTAGGCATTTGGCTCCCCTGTTTGACAACCCAAAATTGGATAAGGAGCTTCGGGCGATGCTGCGAGAGAAGTTTCCTGAGTTCTGCAGTTCGCCCAGCCCGCCTGTGGAAGGTATGGAACCCGCCCACTCCGTCACCTGTTTGAAAAGAGGGAGGGACACATCGGGGCGCGCAGACTAGAGACCTGTTCGGGATGTCATCTCTGTGCAGGGCTCCACCTCGGGGACACTGTCCGTTTCAGTCTTTCCTTCCCCAGTTCCTCCTTTCATTCGTTTTTGGATCATCTTCCTTGGTTCTTCTCCATCTAATCGTACCTGATTTTCACTGAACTCTCTTGCTCTCTTAACTCCTGCTTTTTCTCTTACCTAACCTCGCCTCGGTAGGTAGAAGGCTTTCATGGGATGTATGTTTATCTCACTTCAGCTCTGCTGATCTCTCTTCCCAGCCCTGTGCCCTGGCCTCTGGTGAGGAGGTGTCACGTTGGGTCTCAAATCTCGCTTCCAATTCCAGACAGACAGACAGACACACGCGCACACACACTTCCTTTTTGTTTTGGGGTAAGGGCTTAGGCCAAGCAGAGCTTCCCAGGTGAAGAACACTTCGACACTCACTGAACCTGAGCTGAGCATAGAGGAGCCAGGTCCTGCGCTGCTCTCACTCCTGGCAAACCCCCCCTGAAAGCCATGGACGCTCGAGGACAAGCTCTCTGTCCTTCCAGGGTCCATATTCCGTTTAGGTGGTGAACTCCTTATTCTCCCTCTTGCCCTCCAGTCTCCCCTTCCCAGAAGCATGGGACACAGGAGGCCATTAAATGCCCTGTCTTTCTTTACTCCCAAGTCAAAATTGAGGAGCCAGTTTCCATGGAGATGGACAACCACATGTCAGACAAGGATGAGAGTTGCTATGACAACGCCGAGGCAGCCTTCAGTGACGATGAGGAGGATCTCAACAGCAAAGGTGAGGCTGGCAGCATAGGCAGTCAGGCTCAGGTTAACCCCAGGAGGACTAGTTGGCAAGAGCAAGGCCTCCTGCCTCTGTCACCTTCGCCCCTCTGAGTTAGTTTTGTTAACAGGGTTACTGGGTGAGACTCCAGGGAGCACATGCCTGCATTTGGCACTGAAGCAAGAGGGAGAAAGGAGAAGTAGTCCCTGCCCTCGTTTGCGTCTCAAGGCTGGGACACGCACACAATCAGGCATTCACAGCTCTGAGTGCATGGGGCACACCCAGTGCGTGTGAGGAGACCCAGACCATTCAGGGGGCTGTCTCTGCTTCTCATGTCTGGGCAAAGTGACTTCTGTCCAAAAACACTCCCTTCAGGAAAGAAGAGAGAGTTTCGCTTCCACCCGATCAAGGAGACAGTGGTGGAGGAGCCAGTTGATATCACCCCTTACCTTGACCAGCTGGACGAGTCCCTGAGAGACAAAGTCCTCCAGCTACAGAAGGGGAGGTGGGTGCCGGCCCTGCTCTCAACCTCGGGAGGTGCAGCCCCGGGCTGCTTGGTGGGTGGGGGCGGGGTGTGGAGAGGTGGTCGAAGCTGCTTGGGAGCTGCCTTCTGCAATTTGGGCTGGAGGGTGTGGGCTGGGAGGGGAAAGCCCTGTTCCCCAGCATCCCAGGATCTCACTCCAAGGCACTGAGTAGAAAGCTCCTGAGACCCCCAGCAGTCGGTGAGGATTTCCCCTCTGTGGGCCTCTGCTCAGAGAGCAGCAAATTCCTTCCTAACCCCCCGCAGCAGCCCAGCTTCCCACAGAGCTCCTTTGTTTTGCTATGTGCACGTGAGTGTGCTTGTGTGTGTTCTGGGTGTGTGTCCTGCCCTCTGCTATCATTTACGTCCCTGAGATTTCCTCTCCCTTCTGCACTGCAGTGATACAGAGGCCCAGTGTGAGGTCATGCAGGAAATCGTGGACCAGGTCCTGGAGGTGAGGAGGAACTCACCCCTTCAGGGAGGAAGGCTTCCAGCCCGCTCAGCTTTGGCCCCCAGGCAGCTGACTCCCTCCCTCCCCTCCCCTCCCCTCCCCTCCCCTCGATGGGTCCCCTCCGATGGGGGAAGGGGCCTGCTGAGCCTGGAGGTGGAAGCAGAGGCGTTCAGAGGCTGTGGGCAGTGGGGGCAGTGAGCTTTGGGTCGGACGGTGATGTCCCCTCCTCATCTCACCCCCCAGGAAGACTTTGACTCAGAGCAGCTGTCTGTCCTCGCTTCCTGCCTGCAGGAGCTCTTCAAGGCCCACTTCCGGGGGGAGGTGCTGCCCGAGGAGATCACTGAGGAGTAAGACTCGTCTTTCCTGACCGGCTCCCCCCACCAGGCCTTAGGAGCTGGAAGGATGCTCTTGTGGCCTGGCTGGGGACTTGAGAAAAGTCACCTCTTCACTTGTTTTTATTCTCACACACTGAGTCATTTAAACAAGGGTTCGTTTCTGCCTGCTGAACCCGAGACGGGGGGCGGTGGACTAGCTGCCCATCCTGTGTGGCCCGCCCAGGCAGCCCCAGCCTTTGCTGCTTCAGGTGGGCTTGGACCCTTTCCTGGAACCTCCCTGAAGGGCAGGAATCTCGGTTTCAGTGAGGACAACCCAGACTCACCTGTTAGGAACCTGATCTCTCTGCGAGCAAGCCCTGGGGCGCCTTTGGTAGAAAAGGAGCAGGCTGGCATTTAGCCTCCAGCTGGCCCTCCATGAAATCTGCTGGCGGTCCCCCCTTCCCCCCCTCACCCCATGAACTGTCATGTGTTGCCCCCCCTCTCGTAGGTCCTTGGAGGAATCTGGCGGGGGTGGGGGGGGCCTTCCTCCCCTCCATGGACTGTCACGTGTCACCTTGCTCTTATAGGTCCCTGGAGGAGTCTGTGGGGAAGCCTCTATACCTAATATTTAGGTAAGCATCCAGCTGTAGGAGATGCTACTCTGCCGTCCACCCTCCCTATTGGCCTGCATATGCTCCTGTCCTGGGTAGTGGGGCTCCCTTTCCAGAAAGGAGGGTGTGTGCAGTGGGCACAGAGCCATGCCCCCCAGAATCGCCCTAGAGGAGTCTGTCCTAAGAAGAACTCTCTCCTCTCCTCCCATCTCCCCCTCCAGGAACCTCTGCCAGATGCAAGAAGACAACAGCAGCTTCTCTCTGCTTCTGGATCTTCTCTCTGAGCTATATCAGAAGCAGCCCAAGATTGGCTACCACCTGCTCTATTACCTAAGGGCCAGGTGGGTGTGGTCCCTACATAAGAGGGACCCTATGATGTCAGGGAGTTCCCGTTGCAGCTCAGCAGGTTAAGACCCTGACTAGTATCCAGGAGGATGCGGGTTTGATCCCTGGCCTCGCTCAGTGGGTTAAGGATCCGATGGTGCCTTGCTTGAGCTGTGGCGTGGGTGGCAGACGTGGCTCGGAGCTGACATAGCTGTGGCTGTGGTATAGGCCAGCAGCTGCAGCTCCACTTTGACCCCTTGCCTGGGAACTTCCATATGCTGCGGGTGCAGCCATAAAAAGACAAAAAAAAAAAAAGATGTCAGGAAACATCCTGGAGAGCCTATCTCCCCCATACGCTGATTCCCCACCATCCTTGGCTGTCTGCACCAGGGTCTGTGTGTGCGTGTGTGTCTGAAGGTGTGTGTTTTAATAACAGCTTCAAAGTGTACAGTTGAGTGATTTTTTGGTATATTCACAGGGATGTACAGCTATTATTACAGTCTCGTTTAGAGCATCTTCATTACCCCAGAAAGAAACCTCATACCCAGTCGCAGTTGCTTTCCTTTTCTCCTTTTAACCCCCTGCAACTGCTCGTCTCCTTTTCTGTCTCTGTAGCTTTATTTATTCTCGATAGTTCATGTAAATGGAATCATACAGTGTTTGGTCTTTCATGACTGGCTTTTTTCACCTAGCCTAGGAACACTGTCGAGGTTCCCTGTTCCGGCGTGTATCTGTATTTCACCCCTTCTCAGGGCCACATGAGACTCCATGGGATGGATGTACCACAGCTGGTTTACCCACTCATGCGCCGACGCACAGAGCGTGGTTTCCCCTTTTTTGTCTGTTGGGAATAGAGCTTCTGTGAACCTTCATGTACAATTTTTTTTCGCGGACACATGTTTTCAGTTTTCCTGAGTATATTACCTAGGAGTAAACATGCGGAGTCCCGTGGTAACTGTTTTGAAATTTGTGAGAAAGTGTCACACTGTTTTCGGAAGTGACCGCACCCATTTTATGTTCCCCCCAACAGTGTGTGAGAGTCCCGACTTCTCTGCATACTGCCCAACAGCCCAACACCTGTTGGCTTTTTTTTTTTTTTTTTTTTTTAATAGTTTTTGGCCATCCTGCAGCATATGGAGTTCCCCTGCCAGGGATCAGATCCGAGCCACAGTTGCAATGCCAGATCTTTAACCCACTGTGCCGGGCCAGGGATCGAACCTGCATCCCAGTGCTCCCAAGACACTGCCAGTCCCGTTGTGCCACAGCAGGAACTCCCACCTGTTGGCTTTTGATAATAGCCAGGTTAATGGGTGTGAAGAGGTATCTCATTGTGGTTTTGATTTGCATTTCCCTAGTAGCTAGTAATGTTGAGCATCTTTTCATGTGTTTTTTATTGGCCATTTGCACATATTCTTTGGAAAAAATGTCTGTTTGAATCTCTGTTTTTTAATTAGGTATTTGTTTATCTTGTGGACTTAACTGTTCTTCATATATTCTGGGTACAAGTCCCTTATCAAATACATAGTTTGCAAATTTTTTCTCTCACTCTGTGATTTGACTTTTCACCTTCTTGTAGGTATCCTTTGAAACACAAAGATTTTTTGGGGGGGGGTTGTTTGTTTCGGCTTTTTTTGGGGGGGGCCACACCCAAGGCATATGGAGGTTCCCAGGCTAGGGTTCCAATTGGACCTGTAGCCTCTGGCCTACGCCAGAGACACAGCCACAGCCACGTGGTATCCGAGCCACAGCTGTGACCTACACCACAGCTCATTGCAATGCCAGATCCTTAACCCGCTGAGTAAGGCCAGGGATCGGACTTTCGTCCTCATGAATGCTAGTCAGATTTGTTTCCACTGAGCCACAACAGGAACTCTTAAGAGTGAAGTTTTTTGTATATGTGTAAAGTAGGATTTCCATGTATTATTGCTTTCATTGCTCAGAACCCAAAAAGCAGTAGAGAGGCTTTCTGTACCCTCACCTGAGCCCTCTCTCTCCTGTTCTTGACTCTTACTGGGTAGTAGCTTCCTAATGTGGTCTGAACCCTTTGTGGGGCCCTGGGGAAAGATGGGGAGAAAGAAGGGTGTCTCCTGATCCAGTACGTTGCCACGTCCTCGCGGAGGGCAAAGGAGGGCCATGTGATGGATCAGTCCCAGGCACCCAGGGCCGCACAGGGATTCTAGGTGGGGCTCTACCTAGGGGATGTTTGGGCTGGGGGCTGGGTCAGGCTGAGGCCCAACTGGTCTTGCAGCAAAGCCGCCGCAGGAAAGATGAATCTGTATGAGTCATTTGCCCAGGCCACCCAGCTGGGTGATCTGCACACCTGCCTGATGATGGACATGAAGGCCTGCCAGGAGGACGACGTGCGGCTGCTGTGCCACCTCACACCGTCCATCTACACAGAGGTCAGTAGCTGTCTGTGTCCATGCAGATGGGGAGCCGTGTAGGCGGGCTCTCGGGAGACTGCGTTATCCCGCTGCACCAAGCCTGTCCCTCCTCCCCCATCCCCGCTAGCCTCCCTAGGCCTTTTCTTCCCACACCACAGCCGTCTCCTCCTGCTTCTCCTTATCAAAGTGAAACATTTCTAAAACCCCCAGGGTTCTTGTCACGTGAGTTGGGGTCTGGGCCTGTACACTTGCATCCTCGGACCCAGCATAGGGCCTCCAGCCATCGGTGTCCAGGTCCCAGGCCCTCCTGCTGTCTGACGGCGCAGCCTCCGGTTCTCTCCAGTGGCTCCAGGACCAGGGCCTCTGTAGTGGAGACTCAGCTTTCATTTCCCTGGTTCGCTAACCCTCTCCTCTAGGAACTGGGCCACGGGAGGCGGTATAAGTTCCTCCTCTCAGCGAAAGTTCCCAGGAACAGGGAAATCGGCACAGCGTGTGGCTGGACAGGAGGAAGGGCAGGCAGCCGTCAGTGGGAGGAACAACAGGGATGTCAGCCAAGCACTCGGGGGAGGAGGGGCGCGGGTGCCCAGCTCCCTCCCCGGTGAGCTGCCCCTCCAGAAGGGACCCTGCCTGCCCCACACCCCGCACCCACCCCCCCACACACACTCTCTACACCTTTGCTTCTTTGGCAAGAGTCCGTGTAGACTGGACTTCTCTGTGGCCAAAGATGCAAATGCTCATCCTGTCACCACTCTACACACAGCTAACTGTATGCACCCAGCCCCTTTCAGCTCCAGCCCTGTCCTTGCCACACACGCAGGGTTTGTACACGCAAGTAACTGAACTTGGGTTTTTTAAGGTTAGAGTGCCAGCGTCAGAGCTGTTGGAGCTTGGTTTAGGGGTTTACATGAGGACCCCTTGCCTGGCTAGGCACCCCCCTCAGTGTGTGCTAGGCAAAGGGGATGGGCTCTGAGGGTAAAGCTAAGGGGCGCCCTCTGGACTCCTGCCCGCCCTGCCCTCTTTTTTCTCCAGTTTCCAGACGAGACCTTGCGGAGCGGGGAGCTGCTGAACATGATCGTGGCTGTTATCGACTCAGCGCAGGTGAGCACAGAGCTGTCACCCGAGCGGGAAACAGGGCTCTGCCTCCCCCATGGCCCACAGGCAGGAGCCTCTGCTCACCGGCCCCCTGCTCCTGCTCCTGGCTGTCACCCTGCTTCTGCTGCTCCTCTCCACTCGGTTGCCTCATCCCCAGGAGGAAGCTGAGCTTGCAGGAGCCCTTCTTCCTTTGCTTTTCTCCTTCCGAGACCTGTAATCCAGCCATCCAGGGCCCTGTCCTCCTCAGCACAGGCTGGGGTGATCCGAGGCCCAGGTGACCTCCCAGTGGGGAGGTTGCCCATTCCACCACTGCCATCAGGATGTGAGGGGTGGTTTTTAATTACTTTTCGCTCCAAATAGGCCTGAGAAGCCGGTTGCTCCTCTGCCAGTCTCCTTCAGCCTTCAGAACCCCTGGCATCCATCGGGTGCCTTTTCCCCCCATTCCTTTAAAACTAGGTTTTCATTCCTCTGATTTTCCCCCAATGATCCCTCCTGCCTGTCCTTGCGTGGCCTCTTTTAGAACCAGTGGGTTCTGCCTTCTCCCTCCTCGCCTTTAGCTCCAGGAGCTGGTCTGCCATGTGATGATGGGGAACCTGGTCATGTTTCGGAAAGACTCGGTCCTAAACATCCTCAGTGAGTGAGCAGGGCCTCAGGTGGCCCGGCAAAGGAGGGGGTGGCTGCCCCATGGGCTTTGTAGTAACAGAGAAGCTGGGTCTGGGGCTGAGAGGGCTGGAACATGGTGCCACCGCTGTGTGGTCTCGGGCAGTGTCTGTCCGGATCTCTCGTGCTTGCTCTGTAAATTGGAAGGACGTCCCCTTGGTCCTTCGGCCTCGGGGCTAAAGGAAATACAGAAGTTTTATGAAGGCTTTGGAAATAAGCCTTGTGTGGAAAGAGCAAGGATCTGCAGTCTTAGGTTCACTCTCCCTGCTGGGGTGCTGGCTGGCTGTCAGTGGATTAGCTCTGTGTGTGCGTGTGTGTGTATGCCTGTGTGTGTGTGTGTATGCCTGTGTGTGTGTGTGTGTGTGTGTGTGTGTGTGTGTGAGAGAGAGAGAGAGAGAGAGAGAGAGGGAGAGAGGGAGGGAGGGAGAGAGAATACGAATGAGTGTGTCTCTTCTCTGTCTCCTCAGTCCAGAGCCTGGACTGGGAAACCTTTGAGCAGTACTGTGCCTGGCAGCTCTTCCTGGCCCACAACATCCCCCTGGAGACCATAATCCCCATCCTGCAGCACCTCAAGTACAAGGGTGAGCAGGGTTGTGGGAACACAGGGGAGAGGACACTCCTGGTCCAGCTGCTGCAAGGCTTGGCCTCTGGGCTGCTTTCCTGAAGAGCCCAGGTCCACTGCTCCCTCCTTACAGGCGCTGCTGCTCTTCAGAAGGGCCCTGCAGGCCCACAGTGAGCCAGGCACCGGGCTGGGGCTCAGGGGGCTCCAGGCTGCATAGGAGTGGGTCAGGGAGGGGATGGCTCTGCCTGGTTTCTTGTTGAAGATTATCTTTGCTCCTTCCAGTGGCTCTTGGTTGGGGGATGGGTGCCAGGGTTTCTTCCTGGAATTCCGCATTCCTCTGAACAGCCTCTACCCTCCCCCACAGAGCACCCAGAGGCCCTGTCCTGCCTGCTGCTTCAGCTCCGCAGAGAGAAGTGAGTTCCGCCCTTGGGGGCTCTTCCATCCCCAAACCCAACACACCAAGAGGTGCTGCTGGATAAAGGGCGCCTGTCCCCTCCGCTCATGTTTTTTCCTATTGTTGACATCTGCTCATTCTGCCCTTCCCCCAAAGTGATTTACAAATAAGCAGCTCCCTTGGGACTTGGGCTTCCTCTCGGCTTTACCCCCCTGCCCACCAGGAGCTGCCCTCAGAGGTGGAGACCGGACATCCCTGTTTCCTGCTGCCACAGTGATTCTAACCCCCGGTGGCTCCTGCTCCCCTCCCCCACCCTCCTGAGGCCACCACATGCTAACCCGAGGGGAGGAAGGGTCGGAGCAGACGGGTCACACACTGTCCCCTCGCTCAGCCTGTGCTCGTGCCAGGGGCGGGCTGTAGAGGGCGAGAAGGCAGCGGCCCCTCCCTCTGCCACTGGCATTTCTCCAACAGCCCCAGATAAATGGGCCAACAGCTGTGTGTCTTTTCCTTCCTACCTTCTTTCCTTCCTTCCACCTTTTCTCCTCTCTTGTCTGAGAGCCTAGAAATGGTACACAGTGTCCTAAAGGAAGTGGGAAGGCCAGAGGGCTGTGTGGGGCTGTGGCTTCTCAGCCCCCTGCCCTTTACTGTCCTCAGCCTGGACACCAGGGTGGCCCAGAGCTCTGGCGGGGCGGGGCTAGGGGAGCACTCACACCGCACATGCTTGCCCTTTGGTCTCTCTGGCCCCCCTGCTGACTGTTCTGGGCCAAGTGGGGAGTGGGCCTCCTTCCCGGCACACACCCAGGCATGTGCACCTCCTACTGCTGCAGCAACCGCAGAGTCTCACTTCTCGTCCCCTGGCTCCCACAGAGGATGAAACCGGGCATTCCTTGGCCCAAAGAGAAGAGGGAGAGGGATGTGAGAGTAGGAAGCTACCGCAAGCTTGGGGTTGGGCAGGGGCGGGGAGGCTGGGGTGTGGGGGGGACGTCAGTGGGCGAGCTCCAGGGGTTCCTGGGGACAGCTGTGCGAGCAGCGTGCCCTCCCGCCAGGCCCAGCGAAGAGATGGTGAAGATGGTGCTGAGCCGGCCCTGCCACCCAGACGACCAGTTCACCACCAGCATCCTGAGGCACTGGTGTATGAAGCATGATGAACTGCTGGCTGAGCACATCAAGTCCCTGCTCATCAAGAACAACAGCCTCCCCCGCAAGAGGCAGAGGTAGGCCCCTCCAGGCCAGGCTGCCCACCTTCCCCTGCGGCGGCAACAGGGCGGTCCCTGCCTGGCTGGTGGGCGACATCTAGTGGTGTGATGCTGCCTGGCATGCAGGACCACTGTGGCCCCTTCCCCCTTTCCTAGTGGCCTAGTCTTTGGCCCCCAGTCTCTGCACACCCCCTTTTCCCTGCCTAGCCTCCTCCCAGCCCTCCTGTCCCCTTCTCTGTACGGGCTGCCTCTGTCTTAAGAGGAACCCCCATGGGGGAGGGGGTCCGGCTCCTAGAGTCCTCACCCCAAGCTCAGACTTGGGCTCTCGTGACTTGCCCGCAGCCTGAGGAGCTCCAGCAGCAAGCTGGCCCAGCTGACTCTGGAGCAGATCCTAGAGCACCTGGACAACCTGCGTCTCAACCTGACCAACACCAAGCAGAACTGTACGCTTTGCTGCCCCTCTGAGCCCAGCGCGTGCGTGGTGCTGCCTTGGCTCAGACCACCTGTGGCCCCCGGGTGGGGGCGGCTCCCCGGCACCTCACTGTGCCTCTTTCCAACTCTCCGTTCCTTCTCTGTCTAGTTTTCAGCCAGACCCCAATTCTGCAGGCTCTGCAGCATGTCCAGGCGAGCTGTGACGAAGCCCACAAGATGAAGTGAGGCTCCTTGCGCTCTTGGCCTCAGGGAGTAGCTGGAGAAGGCCTGGGGAGGGGCCCTGCCGGGGACTCAGGATCAGCAAGACCATGGGGTTGAAAACAAACGGAGACCCTGGCAAGGGGCAGAGAAAAGGCTGAGGGACAGCTGCGGGGCCAGGACGCCCACCTCCGGGGTTCTCTCCCTCAGGTTCAGCGATCTCTTCTCCTTGGCCGAGGAATACGAGGATTCTTCCACCAAGCCACCCAAGAGCCGACGAAAAGCAGCTCTGTCCAGCCCCCGAAGTCGAAAGAATGCCGCCCAGCCCCCCAATGCTGAGGAAGAGTCAGGCTCCAGCAGTGCCTCGGTGAGACCCCCTGGCCAGGCACCCAGCCGTGCACAGGAGGAGAAAGAGAGGTGGGGTGCGGGCAGAGCTGGGGCCAGCAGCTGCGCAGGCTGGTGATTCCCTCCCTGCATCTCTTCCAGGAGGAAGAAGACACCAAACCGAAGCCCACCAAGCGGAAACGGAAAGGGTCCTCTGCAGTGGGCTCTGACAGTGACTGAGGCCCCGGGTCTCCCCTGCCGCCCCAGTCGGACTGCCCCCTCCCCTCCTTGGTGAATCAAAGGTTAACAGGGCTGGGGAGATGCCGGGGAACACCCTGTCCCCATCCCAGAGCTCCCCTGTGAGAAGGACGAGCTGCCTCCTCCAGCCCAGCCTGAGAAGCTGCCATGCGGCCCCGGCGCCTCCTCCCTCCTCTCTGGGGCCTGCAGCCCCCCGACACACTGCTGCTCCCACTGAAGCCAGAGGCCGTACACAACCTGGACTGCGGTGGACGCCTTCAGCCCCTGCCCCCTCCCGCAGCCTCCCCAGAGGCTGTTTCAACAGAGAAGAGAAATGGCAAAGGGGCAGCTGGCCGGAGAGGTTAGACTGAGAGTGCAAATGGTGTGCGGGCACCCTTCCGCCTTCCCCCTCCACGTCTTGATTTGCTCTGAACAGGCATTTTATAGTGGCCCTCCATACATCAGTCATGAAATGGGCATTTAATCTGTGACATGGTCAAGTCACCTTCTCCTCTCCATGGGGCAGATGCAGAGGCCACAGCCCCACCTGGGATGCCCTGGAGGCTTGTGTTGGCCTGAGGTTGGCACTTTGAGCCCAGGGAGTCCCAGAGACATGTTCCACAAAACTGTCAAGAATGGTCCCATTTCCTTGGTTCTGTTTCTTTTTTCTTTTTTTTTTCTTTTTGGCAGAGATAATCGAATTTTTAAAAGTTGTTTTTAAATGACAATAAAACAAGCCAGAATCTCTTTCGTGCCGGAGTTGCTGCCCCCACTTACTCTGTGCATGTACAGGTGGTCTCCATTTAATGGGCACCCCACCTCGTGGCTTCACAACTTCCCCTTTCCCCCCGCCGCCCGCCTCCTTGTCTGGAGCAGGAGGGCCTTGGCTTTACCCCCATCCTTCTTGCTGCCTCGGGCAGTGCAGGCCAGACACTGGGCTGTCCAGGCAGAAGTTAATGCTGACACCATCTCCCAAAGGCTGTCTTGTCCTTAGCCATCTCTCAGTGTTATATGCTAGTGCGTACCAACTGCTGGAGAGGACTAGGTCTTGGGCGGTGAGAGAGGCTCCCAGCTCGGATCTTAGAGAGCAGAAGCATGCCTAGCGGAGAGGGCTCAGACACCTGGAGAAGGAACCCGCCACAGTCTGGCCACCTGCCCAGCCAGGTGTACCAGCAAAGAGCTCCTTGGCTATGCTTTTGTCCCGCTGCTGTCCTGGGAGGCTGGGTGGCAGGCTGAGGAGAGAGGTTTGGGCTGACTTCAGACAGCTCCTCCTATTCAGCCTGCAAATTTGTCTTACAGAACCCGGGTTCTCCCTTCCCTCAAAGCTGCTACAACTTTCTTTGAAAGTCTAAACTGCCCGAGGCCTCCTTTTTTCCTTCCTCTCTCCTTCCCCGGTTTCCTCTGCCCCAATTAAAATCAGGATGGAAAGCATTCACTGGCTGGCCCCAGTTATTGTACCTTTGCCCAAAGGGACGGGCCTCTGCGCCACGGCCCCTCCAGAAATCTGACTGAGCCTCCACCTTTCCCCTACTTAACCCCACCTATCTCCTGGGGCGGCGGCGGCGGATGGAGGGAAGGCTTGGGTCTGGCTGTCCTGCCGGGACTTGCAGCACCATGTGGGCAAGGGGCCGAGTTCTTCAGTCTCTTCTGGGAGAGAGCAGCGTCACCCTCCCATCACGAGTGAAAATGGGATGAGAGGGAAAGACAGACTTGGATCCTAGCGCCCTAGCTCTCTGGCTGGGAGCCCCAAGTCCAGCCAGATGCCTAGATCTTCCTAGAGAAAATCGGAACGGGACCAGACCCTGAGACTGAGGGAAGGCGGGAGCAAGCCCGAGACCTGGTAGGGTGCGGGGAGGGAGCGCGCCTGGGGCGGAGCGTAGCTGTGGGGAGGGCCGGGCGTGCGGGGCCGTCCCCCACTAGCACTCCTCCGGGGCCTCTGCTCTCGGCCCGAGGGGAGGGGGGCTGGGTGGGTGGGAAGGGGCGTGTGCCAGCGCGCGCGCTCCCGGGACGGAGAGGTCTAAGCGCTAGAACCAGCGGCCTCAGTTTTGTAGAAGGGAGCATCGGGGCAGTCTGTGAGCGGCTGGGGCCAGACAGGACCGAGTCGAGGGAGCGGGCACCATGGCCGCCTTCCTGCTGCTACCCTTGCTGCTGTTGCTGCCGCTGCTGCTGCTGCTGCCGAAGCTGCGCCTCTGGCCGCAATTGCGCTGGCTCGCAGCAGACTTGGCCTTCACTGTGCGCGCCCTACGCTGCAAACGGGTCCTTCGAGCGCGTGCCCTGGCCGCGGCCGCAGCCAACCCGGAAGGTCCCGAGGGGGGCTGCAGCCTGGCCTGGCGCCTGGCGCAGCTGGCCCAGCAGCGCCCGGCGCACACCTTTCTCATTCACGGCGCGCGGCGCTTTAGCTACGCGGAGGCCGAGAGCCAGAGCAACCGGGCTGCGCGCGCCTTTTTGCGCGCGCGAGGCTGGGACAGGGGGTCTGGCGGGGGCGGCGGCCCACGGGGCGCCGGGGAAAGCCAGTGGGCGGCGGCCGGAAGCGGCGCGGCGCGGGCCGGGCGGGAAGGGGACGGCGCGGCACCTCTGGCACCTGGGGCCACCGTGGCGCTGCTGCTCCCCGCCTGCCCAGAGTTCCTGTGGCTCTGGTTCGGGCTGGCCAAGGCCGGCCTGCGCACCGCCTTTGTGCCCACTGCTCTGCGCCGGGGTCCTCTACTGCACTGCCTCCGCAGCTGCGGCGCCCGCGCGCTCGTGCTGGCCGCAGGTAAGGCTGCAGCACTCGACAGACGGGGGCGGGGCCAGCCACGGAAAGGGGCGTGTCGGGGGGGCCGAGAAGAGGGGGGCTTGGAACTCGCCGGCAAGCTTTCCCTGGGGCGCGGAAAGGGTGGGGAAACAAGTCTCCGGGTTTTCGAAGGGCTGGAGCTGGGTCTCTGGTTCCCCAAGGATTTCCGTAGAGTTGGGCTCCAGGTCCCAGACTCCTGAGGGGACGTCCGTACTCTTCAGCCTCACCCCGGAGCAGTGCGAGTGGGGTTGGGGGAGCGAACAGGGCAAAGGGTGGGGAAAGCTTCTGGAGAGTGGTTAGAGCCATGGAGCTATGCTTTCCCACCTCATCCAGAATTCCTGGAGTCCCTGGAGCCCGACCTGCCGGCCCTGAGAGCCATGGGCCTCCACCTGTGGGCTGCAGGTTCTGAAACCTATCCGGCTGGAATCAGCGATTTGCTGGCTGAGGTCTCAGCCGAAGTGGATGCGCCAGTGCCTGGGTACCTCTCTGCCCCCGAGAACATAATGGACACGTGCCTGTATATCTTCACCTCTGGCACCACAGGTGAGAGCTGGTCACGATGTTTACCTCCCAGAAGCTAAAGCCAAGGAAGGCAGGGGCCTGGGAACAGGACCTGTGACCTCCTCAGCTTCTCGGCCACCCCTCAAAGCCCCAGGAGAGGTTGTTCGTCCCAGTGGCCATATCCTGCCTTGCCAACCCTCCCATCCCTCTCCACCTCCCTGAACTTCCCACATTTCTAGGACAGCCTGGCTTGCCTTCTCAGTTTCAGTCTTGCCTCTGCCTCTTGCTGGGGGAAACCCTGCAGGAAACCTCAAAGAGAGAGACAAAACCTGGAGCTCAGACCCTTCTCCTGATCTCGCCACCGCCACCCTCCACCCCACAGGCCTCCCCAAGGCTGCTCGGATCAGTCATCTGAAGGTCCTGCAATGCCAGGGGTTCTACCAGCTGTGCGGTGCCCGCCAGGAGGATGTGATCTACCTCGCCCTCCCACTCTACCATATGTCCGGCTCCCTGCTGGGCATCGTGGGATGCTTGGGCATTGGTCAGTCTCCCCTTCCCCAACCCGGCTTTCAGCCCTCTGGCAGATGTTTATGTCAGCAGACATTTATTAAGTAGCTACTGTGGTGTGCTTCCCTGGGGTGCTTCCTGAGTTCTTCAGGGTAGAGAATCCAGAGGAAGGAGGAGGCAGGCCCTCCTCACCAGGAGCTCCTGGTTCAATGGAGACGTGTCACCTGCACTGACCTACAGGCTAAGCAACTAGGGCGGCCATGCAGTTAGCAGAAGGCCAGGCAAGGGGGCAGCAGGAGGTTGGGGGGGGGGGGGTGGCGGTGCTGTGTCAGCCCAGGAAGAGGCAAATGGAGAAAAGGGTTGGGATTTGGGGGCAGGGTTCCAGGATGGACTGCTTGGGGATGGGAAGTGGGGAGAAGACATTAGCCTCTCCAAATCACAGGTGGGCCAAGCTGGCCTGTGGAAAGTGTGCCTGTCACAGCCAGGCCTTTCTAGGGACCTGGCTACAGGGAAGGCTGGTGTCGAGGAAGGAGGGGGGCGGTTCAGGACTCCCTGCCCCCACCAGCTCTTAACTTCCCCTCCTTCCTCCCTCCCGGATTCTCGCAGGGGCCACGGTGGTGCTGAAGTCCAAGTTCTCAGCTGGTCAGTTCTGGGAGGACTGCCAGCAGCATAGGGTGACGGTGTTCCAGTACATTGGGGAGTTATGCCGATACCTTGTCAACCAGCCCCCGGTGCGTGGGCACAGATCCTGGGCAGAGCCACAGAGACAGGGAGATGGGCAGTGGGCAGAAGCTACTGGAACAGTTGTCCAGGGGTGGGAGGGAGAGGAAGGGGAGGGGGAGGAGCCTGGAGTGGTAGGACTCGGATGCTTAGGGCACCTGAAGGAGGTCACAGTGGAAGGGGTTTGAGGGCAATGGGAGACAGGGCTTTACTTAGGGGAGCTGGCATCGGCATTGAAGCTCCCACGCCCTCTCCCGACGTGTCTCAGAACCAGGCAGAGCATGGACATAAGGTCCGGATGGCGGTGGGCAGCGGGCTGCGGCCGGACACCTGGGAGCGTTTTGTGCGGCGCTTCGGGCCCCTGCGGGTGCTGGAGACCTACGGACTGACAGAGGGCAACGTGGCCACTTTCAACTACACAGGCCAGCGGGGAGCTGTGGGGCGCGCTTCCTGGCTGTACAAGGTGAGTTGCAGGAGGAAACTGGAGATCCCGTGGAACAGTGCAGGGGTTGGTGGGGAGGGGGCTCGTGCACCTGAAATGACCCAGTGCCTGGGTCTCCCTTCCCCCAGCATGTCTTCCCCTTCTCTTTGATTCGCTATGATGTCACCACAGGGGAGCCGGTTCGGAATACCCGGGGGCACTGTGTGGCCACATCTCCAGGTTCGTGCCCAGATCGGGGGAGCTGGCAGATGAGGATTGGACTTGGAGAGTGGGGTAGGGGGCAGGAGGCTCTGGGCAGGGTGGGCAGCCACTCCTGACCCCGGTGACTCTGCCAGGTGAGCCAGGGCTGCTGGTGGCCCCTGTGAGCCAGCAGTCGCCGTTCCTGGGCTACGCTGGGGGGCCAGAGCTGGCCCAGGGAAAGCTGCTGAAGGATGTCTTCCGGCCTGGGGATATTTTCTTCAACACCGGGGACCTCCTGGTTTGCGACGACCAAGGCTTTCTTCGCTTCCACGACCGTACTGGAGACACCTTCAGGTATCTGTCTCACGTTCTCCTTCCTCTCCTGGGCATCTGATCGCTGTGACCCCAACTCCCCAGACCTCAGCTCCCTCATCTCCTGTCCCTACCCAGCTCCTCACCGGACCTCTCCTCTGCAGCCTCCTAAACACTTCATCCCCGAGACCGCCTGGCACCTCGCCCTCATCCCTGACTTTGTTCCCTCCCCATCGAGCGCACGAGGCCCTGACCCGGTTGCCAATCTCTGCTCTCTGGCAGGTGGAAGGGGGAGAATGTGGCCACGACCGAGGTGGCGGAGGCCCTGGAAGCCCTGCATTTTCTTCAGGAGGTGAACGTCTATGGAGTCGCTGTGCCAGGTGCCCGGGCATGGCAGGGGCAGGGGCTGGGGGAGGGACCTAGCCCACCAGCTCGAAGTGGGCACAGGGAGCGTGAGGCCTCGCGCTGGTCAGCCCCTACGGCTGACCCTGCCCCACACATCCACCAGGGCACGAAGGCAGGGCTGGGATGGCAGCCCTGGTTCTGCGTCCCCCACACTCTTTGGACCTCGTGCAGCTCTACACCCACGTTTCTGAGAACTTGCCACCTTATGCCCAGCCTCGATTCCTAAGGCTCCAGGTAACCAGCCACTTCTCCTCCAACCCTGTACCTCACCCCACAGATCTGCAGCAGTCAGTGGCCCCTAAACCGCACAAAGGGAACCCGCATAATACACCCTGTGAAGAGAAAGAGCAGTTCCTTCCCAGACGCCTGCTTTTCACTCCCTTCACCCCTGGCTCCTCCTTTTCCCTGTCGCCCCCTCCCCTAAACCCTGACTTCATCCCCACCCCCCTTTCCCCAGACCTGCCCGGCAACAAAACCCAGGCAATTCCTATGATCCCCTGGGGCAGATGCGCCTTCCTTCAGCTCCCTTGGTCGCCTCCCCCTCCCCAGGAGTCTCTGGCCACCACAGAGACCTTCAAGCAGCAGAAGGTTCGGATGGCAAAGGAGGGCTTTGACCCAAGCACGCTGTCTGACCCACTCTACATTCTGGACCAGGCCGGGGGTGCCTACCTGCCCCTCACACCTGCTCGGTACAGTGCCCTCCTGGCCGGGGACCTGCGCATCTGAGGGCCCCCACACCAGCACGCCTGAGGGAGGGACCTTGTCGGGGGAGGGGTATCGCAGGTGCATCGGCTGCTGTCAGGGACCTTTGCTATACCAGATTTGTCATTTTTATTTTGTAATAAATGTAACCCGAGCCAACCTGGCTCTGTCTTTCCGATCCACAATATTCTTCTTCCCCGACTGTGGAACTGCTTTTCTCTCTGACACTTCCTCCCGGCACCGAGCCACAGGCACCATCACCCTGACTTTGTGTGGGCGGGAGCTCAGTGTCTGGACCTCAGTGTTTTTCCTCTCAGGTGACCCCAGGTGATCCTTGTCCTCGGAAAACCCCTTGTGGCTGCCTGACGTCTGTGCTCATATGTATCTTGACGCAGTTTCACTCCCTGATTGCTGGGCCCCCACTGCTCTCTGGGGAGCTGGAGGACCCAAGGGGTTGGCTTAAGTGGCAGAAGTGGACAGAGGCACAGAAACGCTGCCCCCTGTGGCCAGCGGAAACCCCTCCACAGACTCAGGTGTGTTTGGGGCCTGGGGGAGTTTCTCACCCTGGTAGAACAGAGGTTTAATCAAACCTCTGTGGGGGCAAAGGGTGCTCTGGATGGGAGTTCCCGTTGTGGCTCAGTGGTAACTAATCCAACTAGTATCCATGAAGATGCAGGTTCCATCCCTGGCCTCGCTCAGAGGGTTAGGGATCCAGTGTTGCCATGAGCTGTGGTGTAGGTTGCAGATGTGGCTCGGATGCCATGTTGCTGTGGCTGTGGTGTAGGCTGGCAGCTGTAGCTCCGATTCAACCCCTAGCCTGGGAACCTCCAAATGCCACAGGTGTGGCCCTTAAAAAAAAAGGTATGCTCTAGATGCCCACCCCTCTTCCCTCACAGCTGGCTTTGATAAGCAAATCAGTGAAGGGGAAGAGTGGGTCCACTCAGCCCCCCAACTCAAATGTTCCTAATTTTACCTACTCATAGGCCCACATTCCCAGAAGTAGCAGCCCAGGTGGGGGCCCCTTAGGTTCTGCGGAGAGTTTGACTGAAGCAGGGCTCAGAGGGCAGGTATGTTGTGGGGTGGGCAATCGAAAGAAAAAAGGCGGAGTTCCCATCGTGGCTCAGTGGTTAATGAATCCGACTAGGAACCATGAGGTTGCGGGTTCCCTGGCCTCGCTCAGTGGGTTAAGGATCTGGCGTTGCTGTGAGCTGTAGTGTAGGTTGAAGACGCGGCTTGGATCCTATGTTGCTGTGGCTGTGGTGTAGGCCGGCAGCTGTAGCTCCATTTGGACCCCTAGCCTGAGAACCTCCATATGCCGCGGGTGCGGTCCTGGAAAAGACAAAAAAAAAAAAAAGAAAGAAAAAAGGCCTCTCCTTGGCCCCTGAATGAGGTGTTTAAAAAGTTTTCGTCATATGGAGTTCCTGTCCTTGCTCAGTGGTTAACAAATCTGACTAGGAACCATGAGGTTGTGGGTTCAAGCCCTGGCCTCGTTCAGTGGGTTAAGGATCCGAAGTTGCCATGCCCTGTGGTGTAGGTTGCAGACGCAGCTCGGATCCCACGTTGCTGTGGCTGTGGTGTAGGCCGGCGGCTACAGCTCTGATTGGACCCCTAGCCTGGGAACCTCCACATGCCGTGGGAGAGGCCCTAGAAAAACAACAACAACAACAAGTTAATCATCTAAAAGTTTGAAATGATGAAACGGCTGCTTACCTTAGAACTAAATCCCCCTTGGTTTTAAGCTGTGGGTCCTCAAAAATTTCTACTACTTTCCTTTGGGTTATCTTTCCCCTTCCAGCGCTCCTCAACATGAGAGCTTCGGAGATGCACCCTGTGACCAACTTTGGGTCCCTATGGTTAACCCTCCTGTTCCAAAATGTACAGCTTGTCCCACCCACCTTCCACCAACAAACCCAGTTCAGCCTCACCGACAGACTAGAAGCACACACAATCCTTGTTTCATTTCATCTAAATCTGTGCTTTGCAATACAGTAGCTGCCCCGTGTGCCCAGTGAGTGCTTCACATATGGCTGGTCTGTAATGAGTTAGGCTGTGAGTGTGCAGGTTTCAAAGACTTAGCACCACAAATAAAATATTTCATTAATAGTTGTTCTGTATTGCTTACATGATGAAATACAATTTTTATTTATTTATTTTTTGGCCACATTCACGGCTTACAGAAGTTCCTGGGCCAGGAATCGAACCTGAGCCACACCAGTGATAATACCGGATCCTTAAGCCGCAGAGCCACCAGGGAACTCCTGAAATAATATTTTGGATATACTGGATTAAGTAAAACATATTAAAGCACATCTTACTTATTTTTGTTTTTAAATGTGGCTACTAGAAAATGCAGAATTACAGATCAGATACACTATATTTCTACAGAATAGCACTGGTCTAAATCCTGTCCTCACACCTCCCTCTGCAGACCCACAAATACCAAGTGTAATAAGTCAGCTGGCCCTGTATGATGCCTGCTTTTGAGCAGCTGCACTTTAGCAAGGACAGCGAGAAGAGGGGCTTCTATTCCAAAGCACTGAGCCAGGTGGCTGGGGCTGGCACACTGCCTTCCAGACAGAGCCTATATAACTAGTGCTAGAACTTGAGAGCTGCAAGAGGCACACTTTGGATCCAAAATAGTTAGGTTTTCCATTTAGCACAATTAAAAATAAAGGGGAGTTCTCTTGTGGTGGAACAGGTTAAGGATCTGGCGTTGTTACTGCAGCAGCTTGGGTTGCTGCTGTGGTATCGGTTCAGTCCCTGGCCTAGGAACTTTCAAATGCCACAGGTGTGGCCAAAAATTTGTTTTAAATAAAAATAAAGGGAGTTCCCTGGTGGCCTAGCAAGTTAAGGATCCAGTGTTGTCACTGCTGTGGCATGAGTTCAAGCCCTGGCCCAGGAACTTCCACATGCCATAGGGGCAGCCAAAAAAATTTTTTTAATAAAATAGGAGTTCCCGGAGTTCCCATTGTGACTCAGTGCTAGTGGACCCAACTAGTATCCATGAGGACTTGGGTTCAATCCCTGGACCCATTCGGTGGGTTAAGGATCTGGTGTGACTGTGGCGTAGCCTGGCAGCTGCAGCTCCAGTTTTGACCCCTGGCCTGGGAACTTCCATATGCACAGGTGCAGCCTTAAAAAGAGGGGAAAAAAATAGGAGTTCCTGCTGGGATGTAGTGGGTTAAGAACCCGACTGCATGGGTTAACAATCTGGCGTTGCCGTGAGCTGTGGTGTAGGTTGCAGACAGGGCTCGGATCCCGCGTTGCTGTGGCTCTGGCGTAGGCTGGCAGCTACAGCTCCGATTAGACCCCTAGCCTGGGAACCTCCATATGCCGCAGAAGCGGCCCAAAGAAATAGCAAAAAAGAAAAAAAAAAAATTGTTGTTGTGGCTGTGGCGTAGGCCAGCAGCTGTAGCTCCAATTGGACCCCTAGCCTGGGAACCTCCATATGCTGTGGGTATAGCCCTAAAAAGCAAATAAATAAACAAACAAATAACAAGTAATTACAAATAAAATAAGCTTTTTTTTTCCTTCTTTTTAGGGCTGCATCTGCAGCATATGGAGGTTCCCAGGCTAGGGGTTGAATCGGAGCTACAGCTGCCAGCCTACACCAAAGCTACAGCAACACCAGATCCGAGCCGTGTCTGCGACCTATACCACAGCTCATGGCAATGCCGGATCCTTAACCCACTGATCAAGGCCAGGGATTGAACCCCCAATCTCATTGTTCCTAGTCAGATTCATTTCTGCTGCGCCACGATGAGAACTCCTAGAAATAAAATAAACTTTAAAGGAATTAAGTTTTCCTACCAAAAAGTCAAATGAGATAAAATAAAATGGCATTATGATGTAATTTGCAAACAGGCTGGTCCAAGGGGGTGAGAAGCTTGCCCCTGAGATGGATGCTGGAGTGGAAGGGTAGTGGAATCAGAAAACTGTCTCACCTCGTCCTCAAATCAAGGCTTTGTGTCTGTAGACTCCCCAAGCTATTTAAGGCCACATGTCCTCGACAAATACAGGAACCTGTGAAGGGGCAGTGGTGGTGGCAGCTTTTTACAGCCAGTGACCAAGAATGGTTTTTATATTTTTTTTTATGTGGTTGAAGAGATCAAAAGAAGAATAGTTCATGATTTGTAAATACTGATTCAGATTTGTGTCCATGAGTAGCTTTATTGGAACAGGCTACGCTCATCCTTTATATACTGTCTATGGCTGCTTCTCTGCGTCAAAAAAGAGCTGAGCAGTTGTGGCAGAGACCGTACGGCCTGCAAAGCAGAAAATATTCACTGTGGGACCCTTGACGGAAAAACTGTCCATCCCTGTTCTAGGGCCTCTTCTCTATCGCGCCGCTGGGCTGCAGTTTTCCCCTCGCGCAAGGAAAGAGAGTAGGGAGGCCCCCGGGCGATGCCTGATGACTGCTCCCTGTGGGACTTGGCACAAAGCTCCCAAGATCGGGCTCTGCCTGAGCCGATTACGTGGGGGAAACGCGCCGCCAGTCCTGCTCACTTCCGAGCGTCCACGCGCCAGCACGCTGCGCTGGGGGATGGGGCAGCGGCCACGCGCAGCGAGGAAAAACGGCCCGGGGGTACAACCGCGGATTGGCTCCTGCTGACTGGCCACCGCCCACGTCCCCGCGCGCGAGGGAGGAGGGGCAAGCCGGGGGAGTGGGCGGAGTCATCCTGCCTGGGCGGGGCGAGCCCCTCCGCGCCTTCCGCCGTAGAAAGGCGCCTGCGCACTGTCAGGCTGCGCCAGGAGATCCCGTAAAACTGAGACGATGCCTGGTGAAGCAGATTTATAGTAACAAAAGTTCTATTCTTTGGGCTCCTAGGGAAGAAATGCAGGGAGAAAGTTTTGTGTTTGTTTGTTTGTTTGTTTGTTTTTGTCTTTTTGACATTTCTTGGGCCGCTCCCGCGGCATATGGAGGTTCCAAGCTAGGGGTCTAATCGGAGCTGTAGCCGCTGGCCTACACCACAGCCACAGCAACGCCGGATCCTCAACCCACTGAGCAAGGCCAGGGATCGAACCCTCAACCTCACGGTTCCTAGTCGGATTCGTTAACCACTGAGACACTAGGGGAACTCCATGTGCTTTTTTAATTGAAATGGAATTCATGTACCTTTTGAAGTGTAAAGTTTAGTGGTTCACCCTTTTGAAGTGTAAAGTTTAGTGGTTTTGGTATACTCAGATTTGTGCAGCCATAGACACTACTTAAGAACATTTTCATCAGCACCCCGCCCACACCCCCGAAAAGGAATCTCTTAGCATTCCTCCCTCACCCTAGTTCCTGGCAACCACCAGTCTGCATTCCGTCTCTATGGACTTAGATATTCTGGACATTGTAAGTAAGTGGGATCAGATATTGGCTTTCACTGAGCATACTTTTCAAAGTTCCTCCCCATTGTAGCATGTATCAGTAGTTCCTTCTTACGGCCGAATAATGTTGTTTGGAATGTATATACCACATTGTTTATCCATTCATCAGTTAATATTTTGGTTGCCTCTACTTTTTTTTTTTTTTTTTTTGTCTTTTTGCCATTTCTTGGGCCGCTCCCGCGGCATATGGGAGGTTCCCAGGCTAGGGGTCCAATTGGAGCTGTAGCCACCGGCCTAAGCCAGAACCACAGCAACGCGGGATCCGAGCCGCGTCTGCAACCTGCACCACAGCTCACGGCAACGCCGGATCGTTAACCCACTGAGCAAGGGCAGGGATCGAACCCGCAACCTCATGGTTCCTAGTCAGATTCGTTAGCCACTGCGCCACGATGGGAACTCCCGCCTCCACTTTTTGACTGTTTGAATAATACTGCTGTAAACATTTGTGTTCAAGTCTTTGTGTGGACATATTTTCAGTTCTCGGGAGTTCCCGTTGTGGCTCAGTGGTAATGAATCCAAATAGTATCCTTGAGGATTTGGGTTCAATCCCTGGCTCTGCTCAGTGGGTTAAGGATCTGGCCTTGTCATGAGCTGTGGTATAGGCCTCACACTTGGTTTGGATCCTGTGTTGCTGTGGCTGTGGCATAGGACAGCAGCTGCAGCTCCCATTTGACCCCTAGCCTGGGAACGTACATCTGCCCCACCTATGACCCTAAAAATAAATTTTAAAAAAAGTATATATATATATACACATGCATATATATATATACTTTCTTTCAGTTCTTTTGGGTATATACCTGGAAATGGAATTACTGGGTCTTATATTTGTGTTTAAACTTGTGAGGAACTGCCAAACTACTTTCCACGGTGAATGCACCATTTTGCATTCCCACCTGCAATGTGTGAGGGTTCCAGTTTTTCTACATCTTCACAAACAATTGTTTTTTTTTTTTTTTTTGGTCTTTTGTCTTTTGTTGTTGTTGTTGTTGCTATTTCTTGGGCCGCTCCCGCGGCATATGGAGGTTCCCAGGCTAGGGGTTGAATCGGAGCTGTAGCCACCGGCCTACGCCAGAGCCACAGCAACGCGGGATCCGAGCCGCATCTGCAACCTACACCACAGCTCACGGCAACGCCGGATCGTTAACCCACTGAGCAAGGGCAGGGACCGAACCCGCAACCTCATGGTTCCTAGTCGGATTCGTTAACCACTGTGCCACGACGGGAACTCCAACAATTGTTTTTATTTGTGTTTCGACTACAGCAATCATAGTGAGTGTGATATGGTATCTTGTGGATTTGATTTGCGTTTCCCCGTTGGCTAATGATGTTGAACATCTCTTCATGTGCTTACTGGCCATTTATATATTTTCTTTGGAGAAATGTCTATCCAAATTATTTCTTTTTCTTTCTTTCTTTCTTTTTCTTTCTTTCTTTTTTTTTTTTTTTTTTTTTTGTCTTTTTAGGGCCACACCCACGGTATTTGGAGGTTCCCAGGCTAGGGGTTCAACTAGAGCTGTAGCTCCCCGCCTACATCACAGCCACAGCAACCTGGGATCTAAGCCATGTCTTCAACCTACACCACAGCTCACAGCAACACCAGATCCTTAACCCACTGAGCAAGGCCAGAGATCAAACTTGGCATCCTCATGGATACTAGTCAGATTCCTTTCCATTAAGCCACTATAGGAACTCCTACTTCCTTGTTTTTTAATTGGGTTATTTGCCTTTTTACTGTTGAGTTATGAACGTTTCTTATTTTTCAAAATATATATTCTGGATTTTTTTTCCCGGCTTTTTTAGGGTTGCACCTGCGGCAAATGGAGGTTCCCAGGCTAGGGGTCAAATCGGAGCTACAGCTGCCAGCCTACACCACAGCCACAACAGTGTAGGATCCGAGCCATGTCTGCGAACTATACCACAGCTCACCGCAAAGCCGGATCCTTAACCCACCGAGCGAGGCCAGGGATCAAACCTGCATCCTCATGGTTCCTGTTGGATTCATTTCTGTTGCACCACGATGAGCACTCCATTGTTTTTTTGTTTTGTTTTTTTTCAGAATACAGGTAATTCTACTGGAAGATTTATCCAGTCTCTTTTAACAGTTCAATGATGTATGAGAGAGGTTGGGGCGGTGGGGGAAGCTTAACTCAGATATTTAAGAGACAACCAAATGCAGTATAGTATATGGACCTTGTTCTGATTAAAAAAAAAAAAAAAAAAGAGAGACATTTTCAAGACAATCAGGGAGATTTGATTATGGACTAGGTATAGGTGATACTAAGAAATCATTGTGGCAGCGCTTCCGTGCCTGCCCACTTGCATCTCTCGCAAGCATCCTAAGAAATCTATTTCTTGCCTATCACTTTGTCTCTCGCTGAATTCCTTCTGTGGGGAGACGTAGAACCTGAACCTCAGTGAGTCCAGACACGGGGGAGTGATTCTAATTTAAAACCGTGGGTTTAAGCCCCAATCTGGCTTTAGGCTGGGTTCGAGTCCCAGTCTGGGTTTTGGCTGGGTTCAGGCCGTTAGTGCAGTCCGTTTCAGCTGGCAACCATGAAGGGATCATGATAAGGCCAGAAAATGTTCAGAGTAGGTCTTGGTGCTAGAACAGCAGCTCCAGGACAGAACTCCTAATCTCTATATTCTTCTTGATTCTGAGATTCTTCCCTCCTCTATTCTTGTCTTTCTCCTATTAACCCCAGAAGACCTGTGTGGCCATCAGATGTCCTTTTTATTGCTCCAACCCTTGCAGGTGCCAATGCTTTATTCCCAGCTTGCAGCCAGACCCACTCCCACCCATTGTGGACACTGCTGGGGACACCTGTCGGTAACTTCTCAGGGGTTAATACCTGATTGGGAAACGACCCTGGAAGGAAGAGTAAGTGCAATTCTTGACCAAATTGCAAGGTGTTTTTTGTTTTTGTTTTGTTTTGTTTTTTTTTTGCATTTTGTGTTGCTTTTATTTTATGAAAAGCTAAGCAAGGTGTATTTTGAATTTGGATAACATGGAAGTTAGAGGCATCACCTCAGGGTTGGCTCTGAAATGGGTCAGGCTGCATCCATCCCAACCAGCACCCCTCTGGACAATGAGACCCCAAAGGCCTCATTGAAGGCGTGTGTAGCTCGGAGGGATAGATCTGATAAAAACACAGAAGACATTTTAACTGACCCAGCTTATGAGGCCATCTGAAGGCCGGCCCCTCCTCAAGGGGGCGCTATGGCCCAGGTGGAAGCTGCCCCGTCAGCAGAAGCTATGGGAACCCCTCCTCCCACTGAAGTTATTGTCGCAGGGGAGGTCAGAGCTGGGGATGGAAGGAGCCTCCCTTCATAGTTGGGAACCTCTTCTTTGCACCCTGAGTTACCCAAGGGGGCCCATCCTTAGCCCAGCTAGCCCTCGCAGTGGTTTAAATGACCAACCAACTGCCCCTGCGGTTTTGCCTCTGAGAGAAGATCCTCTGGAGCACGAGGTGAAAGAGGTTTCACCAGAGAGGGGAACCTGATCCCCCACCCTGCTGGCTTGGCTGGCCAAGCGGGTGCTGAAGGCGATGCTGGCCCCCCTGGCCCCACAGGTCACATCGGTGCTCCTGGACCCAAAAGTGTTCATAGAAGCGCTGGTCCTCCTGGTGCTACTGGTTTCACACTGTTTACTCTCTAGGGTGGCTGGGAAAATAGTGTTAACCAGAGCGACATCAACTTATGGCCCTCCTAACAGAAAAGGGACAGTCGGCCAGGTGTTTTACTCTTTCCCCAGGCAGGTCTAAGCCCCATCTCAGCAGCAAGTAGTTGCTGAACAGTAGTCACCCAATATCGCCTTTAAGCAACAAACACCTGGAGGGGGAATGACAGGGATGGAGTAGACACAGGTGGCTGTGGAAGTCCCACTAGGGGATCATAGTCAGGGAAACCTGGGGATGTTGAGGGACCGCTGTAAGTTCAGGAAAGCCATCAGAACAAGCCAGGCTTGGAGTTCCCGTCGTGGCTCAGTGGTTAACGAATCTGACTAGGAACCATAAGGTTGTGGGTTCTATCCCTGGCCCTGCTCAGTGGGCTAAGGATCTGATGTTGCCGTGAGCTGTGGTATATGTAGGTTGCAGACCTGGCTCAGATCCCACGTTGCTGTTGCTGTGGCTGTGGTGTAGGCCGGCAGCTACAGCTCCGATTCGACCCCTAGCCTGGGAACCTCCATATGCCGCAGGAGCGGCTCTAGAAAATAAAAAGAACAAGGCAGGAGAGCCTGACTAGTGGAGGTGGGAGAATTGCCTCAGGTCATTGGGTGGGGGATGGATTGAGATTGAGATGCATTCAGATTGAGACCCTGGGCAAGAGTTGGAGGACCGCCCTTCAACTGATTTGAATATATACCTTACCAGATTCTAAGGAGGAGCTACTGCTCCCAGAAAGGAAGAAGTGGGCCTTTCCAACCCCCGTTCCCCTTGGATGATAAAACTGTGGCCCTTGAATCCTCAGGGCCATGCTTCGTGCCTGCCCACTTGCATCTCTCACAAGTGTCCTAATAAATCTATTTCGTATCTAAAAAAAAAAAAAAAAAAGAAATCATTGTTGGAGTTCTTGTTGTGGCTCAGTGGTAATGAACGGGACTAGTATCCAGGAGGATGCAGTTTCGATCCCTGGCCTCGTTCAGTGTCCTGTGAGCTGTGGTGTAGGTCGCAGATGCGGCTCAGATCCCATGTTGCTGTAGCGTAGGCCAGGGGGGCAGAAGCTCTTATTCGACCCCTGGCCTGGGAACTTCCATATGCCACATGTATGGCCCCAAAAAGCAAAAAAAAGAAAAAGAAAAGAAGTCTTGTGTTGTTTTGTTTTGTCTTTTTGCCATTTTCTTGGGCTGTTCCCGTGGCGTATGGAGGTTCCCAGGCTAGGGGTCGAATTGGAGCTGTAGCTGCTGGGCTACACCACAGCCACAGCAAAGCAGGATCCAAGCTGCATCTGCAACCTACACCACAGCTCACAGCAACGCCGGATCCTTAACCCACTGAGCAAGGCTAGGGATCGAACCCGAAAACCTCATGGTTCCTAGTTGGATTCATTAACCACTGAGCCAGACAAGAACTCCAAGAAATCCTTGTTACTATAATAGGGAAGAAACTTTGTTTCCTATTGAGGCAGAATATTAACTTAGGGAGTCAGTGTAGGGGCAAGGGCTGGGATGCATTCTTTGAAATGGCCACTGATAACATTTGTGGCTTAAGAGCTCCAGGGAGTAACATCCCCACAGGCCTTGTTTTATTATAGGAAATGCGCATTCCCCACAGACTTTACTATAGAAAATGCGACTCTCTAGCCCACTCCTCAACTGATGGAAAAGGAATGAGAGGGTTGGTGACTTAATTTAAGGAAAGAAAAGGACCAAAAAACCCATAGAACTTTCGGGACATCTCCAACCCCACAAGCCCTATTGGACAAGAACTGATATAGGTCATTGAACAAGGCCAATGGGAGAAAACCACAGCTTTCTGGACCCCACATTGGTCCCCCCCATCTTTAAGGAATAAAACCCCCTATAGGACAATAAAGAAGGGGGGCTCTTCTCCCCCCTCCCAGCAGCCCTGGGAGCTATTTGCTTTCCTTTAAGAAAGACTTTGCTTGCTTGCTGCCCGTGTGTTCGCGGAGTTCATTCTATGACTGCCATGATCAAGAAGCCGGATTCCGGTATCATCTTTCCGGTATCGCTACTACAGGTTAATCACTAAAGAGATGTTGCCTATAAGCTTAAATTATTATTATTATTATTATTATTATTATTATTTTGTCTTTTCTAGGGCCGCACCAGTGGCACATGGAGGTTCCCAGGCTAGAGTTCTAATTGGAGCTGTAGCCGCCAGCCTGCACCAGATCCACAGCAACAGGGGATCCGAGCCACACCTGCGACCTACACGCCACAGCTCACAGCAATGCCAGATCCTTAACCCACTGAGCAAGGCCAGGGATCAAACACCACAACCTCATGGTTCCTAGTCGGATTCGTTAACCACTGAGCCACATCGGGAGCTCCTATGAGCTTCAATTATACATAATGGCTCCTCTCTGGGAACCCTGCCTCCCAGGTAACAAGTGTTAAGCTAAACTATCTTTGATTAGCTCCCAGGAAACATTCTGACCAGGCCCACCTGGGAATGGCTGCAGGAAAAAAAGAAATTCCGGCATCCACTCCAGAGACTGGACTTTACCTGCCCCCCTTTTGGATTAAAAGAAGCCTGAATTCTGGGGAGGATGGTTCTTTGGGAAACTATCCACCGTCTTCTCAGTCTGCTGACTTTTTGAATAAAGTCACTATTCCTTGCCCCAGCAACCCATCTCTCCATTGATTGTCCTGTCCTTAGGTGAGTAGTACAAGCTTAGACGTGACAATTTTTTTTTTTTTTTTTGTCTTTTTATGGCCACGCCTTTGGCATATGGAGGTTCCCAGGCCAGGGGTTGAATCAGAGCTACAGCTGCCAGCCTCCACCACAGCCACAGCCACTCAGGATCCGAGCCAAGTCTGCAACCTACACCACAGCTCAGCCTGATCCCCAATCCACTGAGCGAGGCCAGGGATCAAACGCAGCTCCTCATGGATACTAGTCAGGTTTGTTACTGCTGAGCCATGATGGGAACTCCTTCCTGATGACAGATTTTAGTGAAGCCAACCAGGAGCCTTGCTGCTCATGGCCAGCCGTCCAGGTTGGGGAAGTTTTAGGTAAGGCCCCAGCGTCTGCCAGGACCGTTTGTCCTGAGGATTGTCCCTTCACAATTGCACTGGCTGCCCCAGCGCTTGACAGCTGGAGAAAAGAATTGACATCTGGGAACTGGATCGGAACAGTAAGGCGAATTGCTCTGGTGTGTACAGCTGGAAACCCGATTGCTTCTTCATTTGGTGCTTTTTTCCTCTGGAATAAGCCAATTTGTTTTGCTCTTGAGTAGGATACCCTGTTAGAGGAAATAATTGCTGGGTTCTTTACCCGGCTTGTGAACTGGTTCGTTTGTTTCTTTGGACGCTAGCATTTGTGTGCACCGTTTGTGTTTTGCTTGTCTTGCATTTTGTCTTTAAAAACTGGGGAATATTTCGATTCGCCCTAAAGAAAGTCCTCTGGGGAGTTCCCGTCATAGTAGTTAACAAACCTGATTAGGATCCATGAGGATGTGGGTTTGAACCCCGGCCTTGCTCAGTGAGTTAAGGATCTGGCATTACCTTGAGCTGTGGTGTAGGTTGCAGACACGGCTCGGATCCAGCGTTGCTGTGGCTGTGGTGTAGGCCGGCAGCTGTAGCTCCACTTGGACCCCTAGCCTGGGAACCCCCACATATTGTGAGTGTGGCCCTAAAAGACCAAAAAAAAAAAAAAAGTATTTTGGGACACATTCTGAATAAGTGACCTGATGACAGCTATGAACCTTGACTGAGAGGAAGATGAAGTTTTATTTATTTGTTTATTTTTTGCCTTTTTGGGGGGGCAGAGCTGCACCCATGGCATATAGAGGTTCCCAGGCTAGGGGTCCAAGTGGAGCTACAGCTGCCGGCCTACGCCACAGCCACAGCCACAGCAAGGTGGGATCCAAGCCCTGTCTGCGACCTACACCACAGCTCACGGCAACCCCAGATCCTTAACCCACTGAGCGAGGCCAAGGATGGAACCCGAAGCTGCATGGTTCCTAGTTGGATTTGTTTCTGCTGCACCATGATGGGAACTCCAGATGAAGCTTTATTTTAACCATGTGTGGCCACAGTCCCTGTTAGGATCTCTGCAAGGGGTTTGGGCAGGGTGACCTGGGGCCCCTGGTGTCATGTACTGTCACCCTTGCTGTATTAATCACGATGTTTGCAGTCTCTTGTTGGTCTGGCTCCAGCAGCTCCCCAAAGAGTCACATTGCATGGGGGTTGAGTTGATGGTTGAGTTGAGACCAAACTTGATGGTTTCTTTAGGGTTTTCTCTTGTTCTTGGTGTTTTTCATTTCATTTTGTTTTGGTAACTTTTCTCCATTTACTGATGTCACATGGAGGAAAGGATATTCCCGGGGAGAAGAGAAAGATTCCATTTGGTTCCTAAAATTACGAAAAGCCTCTCCCCAGAATTCAGCCTGGTTGGTGGCGGCCAAGGCAAAAAGGCACCCTTTCAACGGTTAGAGATTACCAATGGCTATCTATGGATTTATGGTGGCCTTTGAATAGCTCTATAGCCCTCCTGTTAAGAAGCAGGGGAAAATGGAGTTCCCATTGTTAAAAAGCAGGGAAGAATGAGTTCCCATTGTGGCTCAGCAGTAATGACCTCCACTAGCATCCATGAGGATGTGGGTTTGATCCCTAGCCTTTCTCAGTGGGTTAAGGATCCAGCATTGCTGTGGGCTGTGGTGTGGGTTGAAGATGTGGCTCAGATCCCACATGGCCGTGGCCGTGGAGTAGACTGGCAGCTGCAGCTCCGATTTAGTCCCTAGCCTGGGAACTTCCATGTGCTGCAGGCTTGGCCCTAAAAAAAAGGGGGGCGGGGGGAGAATGATGAAATCCTCTATGTGTAAGCATCTGTGTTATTACATCAGGGTGGGAAAAAGACACTTGCCACCTTATGGTAAAGGAAAGCCTGTCATACAGGAAGAAAAGAAAGGGAATGAGGGTGAAAATATGTTCTCCAAGCTCAGGCTGAGCTAGCTGTCCCAGCTGCTCGGCTGTTAGGCCAAAACATCCATCCCTTCCACCCCCGCCCCATCCAGCCCTAACTGCTGACACCAGGGCTCAGGAAATGCTCAGACGGGCTCCCCCTCCTTATAGGGATCAATTAGAAAATCCGGTGTCAGTTCCTGGGGCACGGGCGCCTGGTCTGGTATCCCATGCAAGACCCGACAGGGTGCCACTTTGGGCCAGGAGCCGCTCCTGGGGCAGGGCAGTTTCCCTTACACGGTTATCCCCTGGGCGGCCTAAATGCAAACAGCCAGCAGGCTAGATTGCTGTGGCCTTTTTCCACTTCAGACTTGTCTAATTGGTAACTCTCCTTATAGGGAGGATCCTGTAGATGACAGGAGAATGATGCTTGATAAGGCCAGAGAAGAAGCATACCAAATCCGCCTAACAAACCCGAAGGGTACGCCTGAAGCCCACTTGGCAGAACCCACCATCGGGACTCAATGAGGGAGGAATGCCCTTATTAGAGCACCACTGTAAGTGCATCTTCGCCGGGCTTTGGAAAGGGAGAATCAAAGCAAAAGAATTTCCACAAGGAGGTCCTGTGGTGGTGCAGCGGAAACGAATCCAAATAGCAGGTTCAATCCCTGGCCTCGCTCGGTGGGTTGGGGATCCGGCATTGCCATGAGCTATGGTGCAGGTCACAGATGTGGCTCGGATCCAGCATTGCTGTGGCTGCTCCGTAGGCTGGCAGCTACAGCTCCGATTGGACCCCTAGCCTGGGAACCTCCACATGGCACGAGTTTGGCCCTAAAAAGCAAAAAAAGCAAAAAAAAAAAAAAAAAAAAAAAAAAAGAATTTCAACAAATTCAACAAAATTCAAGTAAGTCAGCAAACACCAAATGAAGGTTTATCAGCCTTAGAGACGTCATAGTGATGCAGATCTGGAGGACGGTGAAAATATTAGAATGGTACATTTGGGACATTCTAGGGACAAAGTCCCTCAGATATCAGGAGAAAGTTGCAAAGAATTGCATTTGGAAAGGTTTGGAAAGAACCTTTCTCAATTGGTAGCAACAACAGGTATACTCATAACACAGTCTGAAGATTAAAAATTTTCAGATGTGGGGAACTGGAACCCAAATCCCAAGTCTAATCATAATTAGCAAAGGGCTGAGGGGTTTCACCCAGTTCAAATTGTTGTAGATGAAAAAGGAAAGAGAATTGTACCACTGACTACAAGATTCTGAGGAATATTCCCTGTCCGAGGCTGCTCAATTCCATTCCCCCATCTCTTGTAGGCACAGCTCAGCAGGACTAGAGTCTTCATCCCTTTTCCCACAGGATCGTGGACTGGATCACTGACAGCAGGGAGTTAGAATAGGGAAGGACTTTTGTATTTTTTTTTTTTTCTGTCTTTTCAGAGCCGCACCTGCAGCATATGGAGGTTCCCATGCTAGGGGTTTAATCAGAGCCGTAGCCACCAGCCTACACCAGAGCCACAGCAACGCGGGATCTGAACCACATCTGTGATCTACACCACAGCTCATGGCAATGCCGGATCCTTAACCCACTGAGCGAGGTCAAGGATCGAACCCTCAACCTCATGGGTCCTAGTTGGATTCATTAACCACTGAACCACGAGGGGGACTCCAGGACTTTTGTATTCTATTACAAGTTAATCATTAACGGGATGGCATTTATAAGCTTCAATTATACATAATGGCTCATCTCAAGGAACCCTGCATCCCAGGTAGTGAGCATTAGGCTAAAATACCTTTGATTAGCTCCCAGCAAACTTCCTGACCAGGCTCACCTGCGAGTGGCCGCAGGAAGAAAGAAATTAGGGCATCCCCTTCAGAGTCTGGCCGGAACCAGGACTTTAGCCCCGCCCCTCTTAGTTTAAAAGAGGCCTGAATTCTAACTCAGAGAAGAGAGTTCTTTGGGAAGCTAGTCCACCACCTTCTCGGTCTGCAGACTTGCTGAGTAAAGTTGCTATTCCTTGTGTGGCCTGTCTTGCAGCGAGCAATCAATCAAGAGTCAGAGCTCGGACTTGGTAATATTGCTTTTATTAGATATGATAATGACATTACAGCTATGGAAATATTCATATTTTAAAAAATTACACACGTATATGGGTATAGAATAAGATGGTGTCTGGGGTTTATTTGAAAATGCTTCAGCAGGGAGTTCCTGTCGTGGCTCAGCAGAAATGAATCTGACTGGCATCTGTGAGGACACGGGTTCGATCCCTGGCCTTGCTCAGAGAGTTAAGTATCCAGTGTTGCCGCAAAGTGTAGTGTAGGTCGCAGATGCTGTGGCATGGGCTGGTAGCTATAGCTCCAATTCAACCCCTAACCTGGGAACCTCCATATGCCGCAGGTGCAGCCCTTAAAAAAAAGAAAGAGAGAGAGAGAGAGAAAGAGAGAAAGAGAGAGAGAGAGAAAGAGAGAGAGAAAGAGAGAGAGAGAGTGAAAGAAAGAAAGAAAGAAAGAAAGAAAGAAAGAAAGAAAGAAAGAAAGAAAGAAAGAAAGAAAGAAAGAAAGAAAGAAAGAAAGAAAGAAAGAAAATGCCTCAGCAAAGCAAAAGGGGAGACTGAGAACAGAGCAGATGAAGCAGCAGGGACTGACCAGGGCCAAGGCATGGTGGGAGCAGGCGGGGAGTGGAGGGATCACCCAGGAGAAGCCTTGCAGAGCCTGGGGAGAAACACCTCAGGGTGGGGAGCTCAGCCTGAGAAGGACCATTTGGCACGGGCTCTACCCAGGCACACACGCAGGTGTAGGGCTTTCTGGGGCACTCCCTGGGATCCAATAAAGGGCCAGAGACCAGAGCCGAGGGAGGTCTGGGCATGGCTTTGCCAGGCAGGATGGTTCTCCATCCGTCTTTCTGTTCCCCAGCGCTGACAGGGAGTGTCACTGCTCTGGCTTTGGGCACCCAGTGGGGACCGTTCAAAGTCCCTGCCCTCGTGGAACTCAAACTCCAGCAGAGGAGACACACCTGGAACCCAGGCAGAGATGAAATGAGGCGTCAGGCCATTACAGTGTGTGAGACAGAATAGACAGTGATTCTGTAGAGGTTTTTATTTCCTGTAACAAATTACCACAAACTTAATGGCTTCAAACAACACCAAGTTACTCTCCTGGGGCTTGGTGGTAGATGTCACATAGGCTCCCAATGGCCAAGAGCAAGGTGTTCCCAGGGCTGCATTCCTTTCTGGAGGCTGCCAAGGGGACTCTGCTCCTGCCTTTTTCAGGTCCTAGACTTTGCCCCCATTCTCTGGCTCTCTGCTCCCCTCCTCTCCCAAATGGGCAGCAGCAGATTGGCTTCATCTCAGATCACATCACTCTGACCTTTCTCTGACTTTTGTCAGCCTCTTCCCCATCTAAGGATCCTTGTGATTGAAGGCACCTACCTGGATAATCCAGGATAATATATATGTGTGTGGATATATGTGTATGGATATATGTGTGTGGAGATATATATATATATGTTTTTTTTTGTTTGTTTTTTGTTTTTTTTTTGGCTGCCCCGTGTCACATGGAGCTCCCCGGCCAGGGGTCAGATCTGAACCACAGCCATGAACTAAGCTGCAGCTGTGGCAACGCCAAATCCTTAACCCACTGTGCTGGGCTGGGAATCAAACCCATGTCCCAGTACTCCTAAGATGCCGCCAATCCTGTTATGCCACAGCGGGAGCTCCCAGGATAATATCCTTCTTTGAAGGTCAGATGACTAGTCACATTACTTTTATCTGTAACCTTAATTCCTCTTTGTCACGTAACCAAGAATATTCATAGGTTCAGGAGTTGGGACATAGATCTCTGCAGGGCCATTATTCTGCCTGTCACAGATGGGGAGACAGATGGAGATATTCTGAGGGAAAAGTGAGGCAGAAAAAGGGATATGAAAAGAGATCCCTGGTGAGAGGACAGATGTGGAGAGAGAGGGAAAGAGACAATGCTAGGGGCATTCTCGGGAGGATTTCATCTGCCTCCCGAAGGGGACCTTCCAGGGAAATTGTTCCAGAAAAGTCTGGAACTGTTTAGGGTTTGGCCATTTCTTTTTCTTTTTCTTTCTTTTCTTTTCTTTTTTTTTTTCTGCTTTTTAGTGCCACACCTGCAGCATATGGAAGTTTCCAGGCTAGGGGTCAAATCAGAGCTACAGCTACCAGCCTACACCACAACCAGAGAAACGCCAGATTGGAGGCCCGTCTGTGACCTATACAACAGCTCACGGCAACGGTGGATCTTTAACCCGCTGAGCAAGGCCAGGGATCGAACCCACGTGTTCATGGATACTAGTCAGATTTGTTTCTGCTGCGCCACAAAGGGAACTCTGGGTTGGGCCAATTTTTAATTGTCAGGGAGGGCAGAAAAGAGGGGCAGGTTTTGGCAAAACAATCCTGCCAGCATTTCCTGAGCATCAGGGTTGTTTGGGGCTCTATTCCTGGGACAGCACCTCCTGACCTGGGGCTCAGGGGGCACATGCAGATGTCCACGGGAATGTAGGGCATGTTTCTCTCTTTGGGGGTTGGGGGAAGCATTCATCAGATTCTCGAAGGGGCCTGGGGCCAATGAGATAACTCCTATATCGAGGGGTTTTTTTGATTTTGTTTTTTTTGTCTTTTTATGGCCACACCTGGGGCATAATAGAGGTTCCCAGTCTAGGGGTCAAATCGGAACTTCAGCTCACAGCAACGCTGGATTCTTAACCCACTGAGCCAGGCCAGGGATCGAACCTGCATCCTCAGGTTGGGTTGGTTAACCACTGAGCCACAATGGGAACTCATATATTGAGGGTTACAAAAAGAAGTGCTTAAGGAGTTCCTGTCGTGGCTCAGCAGAAACAGATCTGACTGGCATCCATGAGGACGCAGGTTTGATCCCTGGCCTGGCTCAGTGGGTTAAGGATCCGGCATTGCCGTGAGCTGTGGTGTAGGTCACAGACGTGGTGTGGATCTGATGTGGCTGTGGCTGTGGTTGTGGTGTAGGCCAGCAGCTGTAGCTCTGATTCAACCCCTAGCCTGAGAACCTCCATATAGTGCAGGTGAGGCCCTAAAAAGAAAAAAAGAAACAGCATGCTGAGTAAAAGAAGCCAGACACAAAAGACCACATATAGTTGAGTCTACTGATAAGAGGTGTCCAGATTAGGCAAAGACAGAAAGTAGAATGGCTGCTGGGAACAGGGAAGGGGTGAGGGAGGGGGCAGATGAGGAACGAATATTAATATGTATAATGTATCTTTCGGAGGTGATGAAAATGTTCTAAAATTTTTTTTTTGGTCTTTTTAGGACCACACCTGCAGCATATGGAGGTTCCCAGGCTAGGGGTCCAATTGGAGCTGGCCTACACCTCCACCACCGCAACGCGGGATCCGAGCCGTGTCTGCAACCTACACCACAGCTCACAGCAACGCCAGATCCTTAACCCACTGGGCGAGGCCAGGGATCGAACCTGCATCCTCATCGTTCCTAGACAGATGCGTTGCCACTGTGCCATGACAGGAACTCCGAAAATGTTCTAAAATAGATCGTGGTGATGGTCGTGCAACTCGATAAATATACTAAAGCTCTTAGATTGTAAAGATTAAACGGGTGAACTCTAGGGTATGTGAGTTCTCTCCGACTGCTCTTAAAAAGGAGGAGGAGGAGGAGTGACGCTTGGCCCTTAAAGTGCAGTGTGTTTCACTTGATGGTCACCACTCCAAGTCGGGTCTTCCCATCTTACAGGTGGGGAAATCTCAGAGGTGCGGGATACCTGTCAACGCAAGACAGCTGGTTAGTAACAGAGCTTGGACTTGAACCCAGGCCTTCTGTATGGACTGTTTGTTGCCCCGGGGGCTATGCTGGAGTGTGAATTTGGAGATGACAAGGTAAATGCAGCAGATAAGATGTTCTAAAGTGTTTTTGTTTTTTTTTCTTTTTAGGATATGGAGGTTCCCAGGCTCAGTGTTGAATTGCAGCTACAGCTGCCAGCCTGCACCACAACCACAGCAACGAGGGATCCAAGCCATGTCAGCGATCTACACCACAGCCCACGGCAACACCAGATCCTTAACCGACTGAGCAAGTCCAAGGATCCAACCCACATCCTCGTGGATACTAGTCAGGTGCATCCTCGTGGATACTAGTTGGGTTCGTTACCCCTGAGTCACAATGGGAACTCCTCTCCTGTCTTTTTAGAAACTTTGCTTGGGGTGGGGCAGGCTGCAGTGTAGGGGAGGGAGGTCCTGTGGAAAAAAGTCTGGAAGTCAGCACCTTCCTGAGTCCCAGGCTCCTCTGGCAAAAAGGCAGCTCCCTGCTTTTCGTATGTTTAGATGATCAGCCCTGTAAGGGGAGGGGGGCCCAGGTTTCTTCCCTTGAGGGTGGGGCAGTGGAGTCTGGGTCCCAACCCTCTGTCTGCTGGCCACCTCCCGCCCAGGATGGCCCCAGTCCATTGCCCCAGCAAGAATAGAGAGAACAGGAATTCCCTCTGTAGCTCAGTGGTTAACGAATCCGACTAGGAACCATGAGGTTGCGGGTTCGATCCCTGGCCTTGCTCAGTGGGTTAAGCATCTGGCGTTGCCGAGAGCTGCAGTGTAGGTTGCAGACGCAGCTCAGATCCCACGTTGCTGTGGCTCTGGTGTAGGCCAGTGGCTGCGGCTCCGATTCAACCCCTAGCCTGGGAACCTCTATATGCTGCGGGAGCGGCCCTAGAAAAAGGCAAAAAGGCAAAAAGGCAAAAAGCCAAAAAAAAAAAAAAAAAAAAAAAAAAGAATGGCGAGAACAGCTTTGGAAAGTGACGCTGTGAATGGTGAGGGGCTGTTGGGGCCATGACCAAACTAATGGGATGAGCTCCCTTATGCTGGGCCAGCTCAGCACCTGGGACAGCAACTCTTCCAGGAGAGTGGGGGCTCTGGGTCCCTCCCCGGGACCCTCAGATCAGATTCCGAGCCTCCCTGTTGTGGCCTTGGATCCCCAGAGCTGGGCTTGGGTGGGGGGGGGCAGAGGCCTCAACTTCTACCCCCCTCAACTCTGGTCATTCTGTGTTTGAGAGGGAGTAATGGGTGGGTCAAAGGCTGAGGGAAGACTCTGGAGGCTGGGAAGCGGGTGAGCTTGACCCCCAACTTTTCCCTCCTCTAATCGGCCCCTGCCCCATCCCCGCCCTGATTGTCACAGTGTCTGGGTTCTGGCCCTGGGAGGAGGGGACCGTGGGGATGGGGGTGGGGAGGGGGCTCAGGCCGAAAGCAGAGAGAGCCTCAGCTCCTGGGAGGACATGGAGTGAAGGTCAGCAGCCTCCAGCCTCGACCCTAGACCTCAGGCCCCCTCAGACCCCAGGCTCCCCACAGCAAGGCCAGAGCACCCACACTGCCCCCAAGTGTGTGGGGGGAATGCGCACAGCCCAGGGCCCCTCAGGCTGGATGGCGGCAGAAAACCAGGGCTGCTGGGGAAGCAGCCCAGGGCTGAGAGCGCCAGGCCTGTGGGGACATGGGGCCAAGGCTGCTTCTGCTGCTGCTGCTGCTGCTCCAAGACTGGGGTAAGTGGTTGGGCCTGCAGGGCTTGAGGGGAGAAGGAAGACAAGGGCCCAGGGAGAAGTGGGGAAAGGCAGGGGAGAGGGGGAGATGGAAGGATAAGGGGGAAGACAGGGGGGTGGGGGAGTTGGGGGACAAAGTGGGGGAGGGTGGTGCAGGGGCACCTGTGGGCAAGCAGGAAGGACAGGTGTGTGTCTGCAGGAAAGAGCCATGCGGAGGGAGAGCCTGAGGGAGCAAAGACTTTGCCTGCAGTCCTGGGGCTGCCCCAGCTGGAAGGAGAGCTGGGGGTCCTGCGGCTTAGGAGGGGCTGTCGGCCGAGGATCTTGGAGAGGCGGGGGCTAAGAGGGTGTGCCGAGGGTGCGAGGCTGGCTGAACCCTGAGCCTGTGGGCTCTGGCCCCAGAGACTGTGGGCTGCCTCCCCATCTGCTGGGTGGGTCCCCGCTCCTCCTTGCAGGCTGAGTTAGCATGTCACGGTGTACTCAGAGGGGGTCTGTGCATGTGGGCGCACAGCTCTGCTCTTCGTGTATTTCTGGGCCCATGACGTTGCTGTCTGCTGCCTATGCAGGCATAGTTGTGACTTTGTAGCGACATCTCCATGTGACTGGTTTGTGTCCTTTGTGCTGTGTGTCTGAGATGGAAACTGTCTCTATCTAGGTTGTGGGCTGGTCTGTGAGGTTGGGATTTTCAGTCCGAGTGTGTGTGTCTGTGAGTGAGTCTGTGCAAGTGTGCTCCCTCCCTGGTCAGGGGCTGGGGTCCTGGCAGTGGGAAGTGGGGCACAGGAGTCCTGGGAAGCTGACCCTGTGGGTAGATGGGCAGATGGGCCAGCAGGGGAGGGAGGGGCGACCCCATTGTCCCCTGGGGAGCACAATGCCCACGCCTGGGCCCCTGACCTCGCCTTTGTGCCCTTCCCACCCCTTCCCCATTGCCAGGGCCTTGCTGAAAGCAGCCATCAATCACTGCTGCCCAGAAGACAGCTCCTCAGACTGCCAGTCCCTCCTCCCTGCCCTGCTCCTCCCTTGCTGCCCCAAAGTGCCCCCCAAAGTAAAGTCCTGCCACGTCACCCTTCGCCCAGGCCAGGAGGGGGACAAAACTGAGGGGAGGCAATGGGCCACAGAAGCCTGTCTGAGGGGAGGCTCCGGGCTTGCTGGCTGTCCCCGCAGGTTGCACTGCAAGCTCTGAGCTGGTTTTCATGCGGGAGCTTGGGGACATGGTGCCTGTGCTGGAGTGCCTGCTGGTGCTGCCAATGCCAGGTGGAGGGTGAGCCTCCGGTATCCATTTCCTGGCAGTGGGATGGGCCGGCCCTGGCCAACGACAGCAAACCCAGCCTGATGCCACCGGACAACTCCCTGCATCTGGCTGCCCTGCCCTCCCACCGGAGCCTCCTTTCCCGCACCCACCAGTATCACTGTGTGGCCCAGAACTGCTACGGGCGCCTGGTGAGCCAGTGGGCTCGGATGCAGCTGGCAAGTAAGTGACTGGGCTGCTCCTTCAATGGGTGAGGGGGACTAGAGTGCACAGATGGCACTGATGGGGCATAGAGTTGCCCAGGATGGGCCCAAGTGGCACTGAATTGATGCAGTATTCACAGCACCTAGGGCCCAAGGTACTTTCAGAGACCCACAAACTGATTTTAGTTTTAATTTCTTTAAAACCAGAAGAGGAGCTCCCTTGTGGTGCAGTGGGTTAAGGAACTGGTGTTATCACTGCAGTGGCTCGGGTAACATCTGTGGTGCAGATTTGATCCCTGACCTGGGAACTTCCACATGCCATGGGCTCGACCAGAAAAAAAAAAAAAAAAGAATATAATGAATATATAATAATGAGTTATTACAGCACTGGATTACATTTGTCTTGATACCAAGGCATTATAAAACATATATATATTTTTTGTTTGTTTGTTTGTTTTTCTAGGGCCGCACCTGCGGCATATGGAGGTTCCCAGGCTAGGGGTCTAATCGGAGCTGTAGCTGCCGGCCTACACCAGAGCCACAGCAACTCGGGATCCGAGCCGCATCTGCGACCTACACTACAGCTCATGGCAACACCGGATCCCTAACCCACCGAGTGAGGCCAGGGATTGAACCTGAAACCTCATGGTTCCTAGTTGATTCATTAACCACTGAGCCACAATGGGAACTCCCTATAAAACATAATTTTAAATGTTTCTTATGTGCGCTGAGGGTTTGGGATGGAAATGCTATAAAATTTGGTTGTGATTATTGTTGTACACCTATAAATGTAATAAAATTCATTAATTAAAAAAATGTTTCTTGGGAGTTCCTGTCGTGGCGCAGTGGTTAACGAATCCGACTAGGAACCATGAGGTTGCGGATTTGGTCCCTGCCCTTGCTCCGTGGGTTAACGATCCGGCGTTGCCGTGAGCTGTGGTGTAGGTTGCAGACATGGCTCGGATCCCGCGTTGCTGTGGCTCTGGCGTAGGCCGGTGGCTACAGCTCCGATTCGACCCCTAGCCTGGGAACCTCCATATGCCGTGGGAGCAGCCCAAGAAATAGCAAAAAGACAAAAAAAAAAAAAATGTTTCTTGTGGAGAAAGGCGAAATGCTTATGGCCCACAAAAATCAGACATTTAAAAAAACCCACAGGAGTTCCCATCGTGGCTTAGTGGTAACAAACCCAACTAGATCAAGTTGGTTTGATCCCTAGCCTCACTCAATGAGTTAAGGATCTGGTGTTGCTGTGAGCTGTGGTGTAGGTTGCAGACGCAGATTAAATCCCACGTGGCTGTGGCTGTGGTGAGGCTGTCAGCTGCAGCTCCAATTCGACCCCTAGCCTGGGAACCTCCATATGCCGCAGGTGGGGCCCTAAAAAAACCCCACACACATACATACCAAAAAACCCACAAAAAAACAAACCCCAAAACAAAAACCACAGATGTGAGACTGCAAGGGTGCAAGCAAGTGGTCAGTAGGAAGTGGCAGCCATGGGCACAGAGCGGGAGCTGGGGCTCTGGGACAGAATTGTTGGTGGCAGAGCCTGGGGCGGCTCTCTAGGTGCTTAGGTTATTCCTGCGCCCTACGTCTGTCACGCTTCCACCAACATCCAGAGTCAGTCGAGGTGGAGGGGGTGGGGCCACCTGCTTCCAGTGCCTGATCCGGGGGTGCCGGAGTCTGCCATTTCCTGGGAGCACAATGGCACCACTTTGAGTACTGCCCATCACCGGTGAGCACCAGCCAGGAGTGTGGCGGGGTGGCAGGCTGTGGGCCACCACACAACCACAGACCCCTGACTTCTGCATCCTCAGGGTGATGCTGCTGCTGCCTGGTGGCATCCTCCACATCACCAGTGTGGGCCAGGCTGACATGGGCATTTACTGCTGTATGGCACGAAATGTGGCCAATGCCTGCCACAGCCAGGATGCTCAGCTGACCTTGAAGGGTAAGCAAGGGCTAGGGAATCAGAGTGGGCACTGGGCAGAGAGGAGGGTGTGAGAGCTGGTGCCACTGGGAGTGGATGTGGCTGATGTGGTTGTATATGGTACAGATACTTTTGCACGCTGGCCGTACATGAGGACTGTGCTGGGTGTGGGAATACAGCAGTAAGCAGATAGAACAGGCTGGGTGCATCGATAGCTTCCCAGAGCTTGCAACTGAATAGAGAGGGAAGTGGGGTGGGAACCCAGGGCAGGAGCCTCTAACCCAGCCTTGGGCTGTGGTCAGGGGCCTTGGGAGAAAGCTATACCAAGCTGGGTGTTGAAGGGTGAGCAGGGAGGTAGGTCAAGGTCAGAGAGGTGGGGAGGGTGGCATCCCTGGCACTGCCTTGTGCAAAAGCTCAAGGATGAGAAAAGCACGGTTCATGCAGGCAGTTCCATGCTGCAGTTCCATAGAATGGGCAGAATTCAGGGTAACAAAGAAATGGTGTGGGTAAGGTAGGTGAGGCCCTTCATGAAGAGGAATTTGGACTTGATCCAGAGAGCAGTGGGGGCCCTTGATGGGTGTAGAGTGGTGGGCTTCTGTGTCTTAGCTGGGAGTGGATGCTGGGGTGTTGCTTGCATGTTCATGTGTGTACGTTTGCACGTTTCCTCCTGAGGATAAGGATGAAAATAGCTTTGTACCTGAGGTGAGACATCCAAAATGACCCCAAATGCAGACCAAGTGGGGCGGGAGAATTTGGGGCCTAAGGTAAGGGTCACAGAGGAGCCTAAGAAGAATTGGCACCTAGCAGGAAACTGAGGTAAGACTGATGCCAGAGTCTGAAGCCCAGATGCCAATGGGGATGTGAGAGGAAGGCATGCCTGAATCATCCACTAGGGGGCCCCACGGTATAGCTAACTAGTGAATCTTGGGCAAGCATTGAGGTGCCTCCACGTGGACTTTGAAAACCTCTGACAGAATTTCACCAAAGGCTGCTTGTTAAACTGAAGATGGAAAGGGGGCATCTATTGTGTCTCTGATCTGGACTACCTCAAAACCGAAAGCAGGGTGGGGAATCAGGGCCCCCTCCTTGAGAGTAGCGAGAAAAGCCTAGCCTGGGTGGGGTTCCTCTGGCCTTCTACTTCCTGTTCCCATCAACCATCTGGAGCAGGAGGGCAGGGCAGGATGCCAGGCTTCCATGATGATCAGGGCTCCTGGCCAAGTGCCAAGTTATCGGGCAGGCACAGGTCCTCCATCCTGCTGCCTGTGGAAGCAGGGAAATAAATGGCCAGAGAGCTTCAGGCAAATGAGAAGAGGCAGGTACCTGTTGGGAGCAGAGGATCAACCAGTAACTGAGGGTTCGTGGGCTGCCTAAATGTCGGAAAGGGGCCAGGGTCAGCGTAGACTCTTCCGCCGGGACAGGAGCTGGAGATTGAGGCCCCCGACCATTCATTCCTAAAGCAACTTCTCTGGGGCAGGCCTTACCCTGGGTAGGAAGCAAGGATACGGAATTTCCCAGACTTCTGAGTGCACAGTGGCAGGAGGGGTATGCGGTCAGCTGTCTAGTGCCAGATTTGAGTCCCACCTCTGCTAGTCCCTCTGATGTTGAATAAGTTACTTAAGCTCCATGGCACTTGGCTTTCTCATCTGTAAATTTGGAGAAATAAAAGCTCTGGCCTCACAGGCTTTTCAGGGGGATGATGCATGTGGCACTCAGAGTATAATGCCTGTGGAAGGGTTTAGCCAGGGAAAGGTGAAGGGTTATTATATGGACCAGCTCACTGAACAGTCTGACCAGGGGGAATACAACCCTTTTGGCCAAGGTAGTCCATAGCCTGAACTAGAGCTTATGGGAGACAAACTGAGGAGTGCCTGGCCCAAAGTAGGCCCTCAATATATGATGGCAGGATGAATGAGTGAAATAGTATTCTAGGCCTTGAGGGAGCCTTAAAGATGTGGAAGACTTTATACCAGTCCTTGAGAAACTTTCATTTTATTTTTAAAAAATTAAAAAAATGTTGGCCCTGCCTGGGTGCAGTGGGAAGAGTTCTGTTTCCTGATTCCTCAACTTGCTGTTTTTACCCCGCAGTGGGATCCCCACAGCTGCTGCAGGAACTCGAGATCCTGTCTGGGCCTCAGAACCTGACTCTCAAGGTATACTGAACAGCAGTGCTGGAGTGCATCACCACAGGCCACCCATGGCCATTAGTCTGCTGGCGCTGCCTGGGTGCGCAGCCACCCTGCCCTGCTTCCCAGAGCCCCCAGCCCTTTGCCTTTCCCCAGCTCTGACCCCTGGCCTCCCCACAGACAGCTGCCCCATCAGAAGGCATCCAAGTCCTGGGCACTGGGAACCCCATGATCTCTGATGTGTCGGTTTAGCACTGGGGCACCTACGTCTGTGCAGCCAATTGGCCAGGCACCCGGGTCTGACACACAGCTCAGGGTGTCCTGCTTGTGCAGGGTGAGCCCCCAGGGCTGGCTGGAGAGAGTCCCGGGGCACCCCATCCCCCCAAGGGAACCTGGTTGGGAAGAGGGACAGGAAGAGGACAAGAGGCTGGGCCTCATGGCACCTTCCACCTGCCATTGCCTGCCCAGCTCCCCCTGAGTTTGTCCAGTGGCCACAGTCCTTGTCCAAGCCTCCAGGCAACAGTGCCATCTTCACCTGCGTGGCCCAAGGCGCCCCAGAGCCCCCGTTGGTCTGGTTGAAGAATGGAAAGGGGCGGAGTCCTGGGGATAACCTTCAGCTGACCCACAACAACAGCTACCGAGGTACCCCTGTCCCACTCCTCCACCCTGCCTGACCGCCGAGGTCCCCTCACCTGCCCCCATACAATACACCTACATACAATACCTACACTTGCTCTTCACAAACCACACAACCCCCCTGCAAGTACCCCCCACTCACAGAAGGCTCTGCCCTGCCCGTTCCATATAATCAATGCCTACGCACAGCTGGTGTCCTTCTGTCTCTGGTCAGGTCTGTGGGTCTTGCCACCCCACTGGGGCAGGAGACTTGGCAGGAAGACTATCCCTCCAGTGCCTGTGTTTGTTTTTTCCTAGCACACTGATGCTGGCAGGGATCTCAGCCAAGGATGAGGCCATCTACCAATGTGTGGCAGAGAACAGTGCAGGCTCCAACCAGGCTAGTGCCCGCCTGGCTGTGACAGGAGACCTTGAGCCACCCCCTGCCTCCAAGGGTCTGCAGGCAGTGGCTCTCTCCCCTTCTGCCATCCAAGTGTCCTGAGAACATCATCAGCTATGTGCTGCACCTCCAGCCTGTGGGAGGTGAGTGTAGATGGGTGGACAGAAGTCCCTGGCCCCAACCCACTTCTGCCCCTGACTGGGAGTGTTCCTGGGCGAGTCCCTCTCATTCTTAGTGACCTCCCGGGCCTGACCAGGACTCTGGGTCTGTGGCCTTCTGGTACTTCCTTCTGCTCATCAGCTCCTTCCTTACCCTCAGCCTTTCTCATTCTGGCTCCAACTTCCGTAGCCCCCTTCCCTGCTCTCTGGAGGTCCAGCTGGGGCTTCGTGCCCATTTTGTGGGGGCTGGTATGTTTGTAGTGAGGAAGAGGAATGCTAGTTGCCAAACTGCTCTTCTTCAGAGCCAGCTGGCCCAGAGCTCTAAGAGGCTGTGGGGAAAGGGACCTTTGAGCATGTCTTCTCCAACCTGGAGCCTGCCACAGCCTACTGCATCCACTTGCGGGCCTATTCAGCAGAGGGCGCCAGCCAGGACTCCACATCCATCCATGCCCCCACCATGGGCAGCAGCAATGAGTGACAGCCTCTCCAGCCCTGTAGAGCCCCTGGCCTCAGGGAGCCAGGGCTGCCAACCAGTTTATCTTACTTCCTTTGCAGCCCTTGCTGCCTTTGGCTTCTCCACCAAAGTGCTCAATGCCACCTCTGTGCAGGCCTAGGAACTGCCACCCCAGCTGCGGCCCATCCAGAGCTTTAAACTCTTTCACCACAAGCTCCCAGCCATCCATTTTGAGGGGCCCCTGCTCCTTGCTAGCCCTGTCAATTCCTTCCTCTACACAGGTCTGGGTAAGGCCTTGAACCTTCTTGTGACACCCTCGGGCCCCTTCTTCAGTGTGGTCTTGCCCCAGGTATGAGCTCCTGGTGCAGACAGGCCTGTCTGCTTTACAATCTCCTGCTCTCTGCAGAGCCAGCCACCCTCTATGAGATCAAGCTCCAGGCATTCAATGGCAACGAGGATGTTAACAGCAATGCCCACGTTGTTTCTTTGAGTGATGTGCCTCTGGCCACCCCTGGTGAGTGGATCCAGTAGGGCAGGTAGCAGGCCTGGAGTCAGAGCAGACCCCTCCCATGGGACCATGGTTGTCCGTCTTCAGGGAGGAGGGGTTGAGCTTTGCCTCCCCCAGGTCCTCTGACCAACTGCACTGTGTCCACAGAATCCAAGGCTGGGTGCTCTTGCAGCCAGGATGAGAGCAGCTCGCTGCCTGGGGTTGTAGTAGGCATCCACGTGGGCCTGGCTGCCCTCATCGTTTGTCTCCTCTGCCTCCTCCTGGGCTGGAGACATAGGTAAGGGCCAGGATAGCCAATGGGGAAAACGGCCAGGGAGACAGTCTGCACTATGGCAGCATAAAGCCCAAGGAGCAGGAAAGCCCTTTTTTTAGGGGCCCCACCCATGGCATATGGAGGTTCCCAGGCTAGGGGAATAATCAGAGCCACAGTTGCCGGCCTACACCCCAGCCAGAGCAACGTGGGATCCGAGCCGTGTCTGCCACCTTCACCACAGCTCACGTCAACTCCGGATCCCCGACCCACTGAGCAAGGCCAGGGATCGAACCCACATCCTCATGGATACTAGTTGGATTCATTTCCACTGTGCCACAATGGGAACTCCCAGGAAAGCACTTATCCATGAGTAATCCATTTGACAGAATGAGGCAGAGAGGAAGACCCAATTCTTCTCAGAGCTGTGTGGTACCAGGAGGGGAGGAGACCTGGCAGAATGCATGATGCAGGGCAGAGGGCATGGGGGTGCCCAGGGCAGAGGACAGGTGCAGAAGTGGGCCAGTCCCAGATTCTAGCCATCCTGTGCACAAGGAAAGGGCCCAGCCTCTTCCCCTACAGCGTAAGGAAGAGGATGAATGCTAAGCCAGAGGGAAGCCCCAGACAGTCACGGTGCTGACCCTTCCTATCCCGGCAACCTCTTCTGCAGACAGGGTCCCATGAGTGCCGGGCAGTGCCTCAGACTGTCTTGGACAGAGCAAGGGACCACAGAGGCCAGGCTCCAAGTGGACGGAAGCTGGGGGAGAAGACTGAACTCATCACCCAGGTGAGGGGGATTAAAGGGAGGGGAAAGTGGTGTGCTTGAGGCCCTGGGTCTGGGTCTGACCATCTCCTTCCCGCTCAGGTGATCAGCCTAAGGGCTCCCTCCCAGATGCCACTAACTCCAGCCCTACCAAAGAATGTACCTCACCTTTGAGTCAGAAAAGGTCCCTCAGCCCTTCTCTGGGGAGGTGCAGGACCGACCACAGGGAGAGAGAAGAGGGTGTGATTTCTCTATTTCTCTCTTCTCCTCAAGAAATGGGGGGTATCTGTGTCTTCCCCAACACACCAAATAACCTCAAACTAAACCAGGCTCAGGTGGGAGTCCTCCCCAACTCGTTAGTCCTGCCTCCTGACCCCACTGAATCTATCCTCTTGATCTAAATATGAACTAACCAAAGATACCTAGCTATAAGGGTTCCTCCCAAGAGGGGAGGCAGGGCAAGGGACTCTGTCAGTACCTCCATGGACCAACTCCAGCCCCTAGCCTTGCTCATGCCCAAGCTGGGGTCTGACCCCAGGAAAGGCACCCTGCATTCCTGGTGGACTGAATGGGCAGGTAGACAAAGGGGCTGCTCAGTATCTTGCCCCCCTTGTCCCAACACCAGAAGAGTTCTGAATACCTGAGCTCACATGCTCTGCTTCTCTGAGCAACCACATGCTCATCTCCCCCTTTCCAGATCCAAAGCACTGGCCCCCTTTCAGGAGGCATCCCTCCAATTTTTTTTTTTTTTTTTTTTCGTCTTTGCCATTTCTTGGGCTGCTCCCGCAGCATATGGAGGTTCCCAGGCTAGGGGTCAAATCAGAACTGTAGCAGCCGGCCTATACCAGAGCCACAGCAACTCGGGATCCGAGCCACGTCTGCGACCTACACCACAGCTCATGGCAATGCCGGATCCTTAACCCACTGAGCAAGGCCAGGGATCGAACCTGCAACCTCATGGTTCCTAGTCGGATTCGTTAACCACTGAGCCACGACGGGAACTCCCAAGTTCTATTTTTGAAAGGAAATAATAGTTTGCTTTAAGGTTTCGGTGGCCTTGAATCCCTGTAAAATGAGCACAGAGACTACGAGCACCCCACCCATCTATCCCCTCCATTCTGGTGTCCAAAGGGAGCCTCTTCCCTACTCCTCCCTCTGCTGACCTAAGTGGGAGGTGCTTTGTCCCTCCTCATCTGGCTCTACCACCACAACCTTAAAACCAAACCCCGAGGCTCTCGCTTAACCTGCCTCTTCCTCTAGGACTGTCCAGGATTGTGCCCCAAAGGGGTAGGGTCTCAGAGGAAGGAAAATCGAGCCTTGTGGGACCCCACTGACTCTTCTGTGCTCTCATAAAATGATGCTGGTACAAATGACACAACTCCAGCAAGACTGGGCCTTGCCCCTCTGCACCTGCTCCATCTGCGTAAGAAATTTAACTAAGAAACGTGACAAGGGACCCAGGGGTTAAGAACAGCCCCAAACTTCAAGTCTTTGAGAAAGTGACATCCTCTCCTCTGGGTGGGCCTGGTCTTAAGTGCTTTGTTAGAAATAAACCAAAATGGGAGTTCCCGTCGTGGGGCAGTGGTTAACGAATCCGACTAGGAACCATGAGGTTTCGCGTTCAGTCCCTGCCCTTGCTCAGTGGGTTAACGATCCGGCGTTGCTGTGAGCTGTGGTGTAGGTTGCAGACACGGCTCGGATCCCGCGTTGCTGTGGCTCTGGCGTAGGCCGGTGGCTACAGCTCCGATTCAACCCCTAGCCTGGGAACCTCCATATGCTGCGGGAGCGGCCCAAGAAATAGCAACAACAACAAAAGACAAAAGACAAAAAAAAAAAAAAAAGAAATAAACCAAAATGGAAAAAACAGGATCTGGTTAATGTTTTGGATTGAAAGGAAAACTTGGAGGAGTAGGGGTGATGAGGTGGTAAGACAGAGCAGTTTCAGATCTTCCAGGGGATGTTGCATTTGAACTAAGGAACTATATTCTGCAGTTCACTACGAAGAGAACAGTGTGAGGTGTTTTAAGGATTCCACCTGGAGGAGTTTGCATTGTGGCTCAGTGGTAACATACCTGACCAGGATCCATGAGGATGCAGGTTCAAGCCCTGGCCTTGCTCAGTGGGTTAAAGATCTGGTGTTGCTGTGAACTGTGGTGTAGGTCGCAGATGCAGCTCAGATCCTGTGTTGCTGTGGCTGTGGTGTAGGCCAGCAGCTGCAGCTCTGATTCAACCCCTAGCCTAGGAACTTCCACATGCCACAGGTATGGCCCTAAAAAGACAAAAATTCCCACCTGGAGAAATCAGCATGCTACAGTTTACTAACACCTACAGCCGTGTGATAAGAAAGGCCAAGAATAGCTAGGGTAGGAGTTCCCATCATGGCACACCGGAAACAAATCTGACTAGGAACCATGAGGTTGCAGGTTCGATCCCTGGCCTCACTCAGTGGGTTAAGGATCCAGCGTTGCTGTGGCTGTGGTGCAGGCTGGCCTGGGAACCTCTGTGTGCTACAGGTACGGCCCTAAAAAAAAAAATATATATATATATATATATATATTGCTAGGGTACACCTCTCCATAGGACAGAATGGAGAGCCAGCATCTGGGTTAAATGCAGCCTCCTTCTGGATACTTTTAGACCCTAAAGTAACTGAAGTGGTATCAGTGGCTTTCAGAACACAGGATCTACATCAAGAAGGGGAATAAGAATACAGAATCATCACGACTGAAGAAAAGGGTACAAACTAAAGGTCCACCATTGACTGGAGAGGAGTACAAGCCATAGCTCATTTCCCAATCACCCCTCAAATTCTCCCACCAAACTGCCCCCCCCATAACTAAAGCACAAGCCACAGGAAAGTTTAGAAACCATTCCTTTCTTTATTAAACATAGCTTGCAAGTGATAAATATTACAAAGTTTTTTTCTTTTAATCCTTTCTCCAAAAATTAGCTTATTATTTGAATCTGTCACTGCTGAAATGCTCAGCAGCATCTGAAACAGATGGGAGTGTATTTGCCTTTTTGAAAACCAGTTTCTATTGGTCTTAGTTTTTTCATTTTAATTCCCAAACACAATGCAGAAAACGAGAATGAGTTTAAAAAAAAAAAAAAAAAGGAAAAGAAACTTAAAGAGAGTTGTGCAAAAGGGTCTTGTTCCCCTCCCACCCACCCTATTCAGAGAAGGCCATTCCCCATCCCACCCTCCTGGTCCCCACCCCCCACCCCCAACATATCCTTCCACCTTTACCAGGGCTTCACCCATCATCCTGTATCCTCTCCAGGCCTTACCAGCCAAGAACCTAGAGTGTGGGAGTACTCAGCCCAGGCTGTGGGGAAACTGGGCCCCTGAAGGAGACAGCTGCTGAGACAGCTGCCTTTAGGGGGTTCAGATGAGATCTGAGGGAAGGAGACAAGATGTGAACTTGGTAGGACTGAGCTCTCGTACCAAGAAATGGGGGAAGTTACGCATCCTGTAGCTCTCAAAGGGTGTAGGTGACCACCAACCGGGAGCACTCGCTGGTCAACCACCCTTAAGGGCAGCTGCTTGTGAGGTGAGGCTTCGGGCCTGGACCCTGCCTTGGATGACTAGAGGCATGAGGGCAAAGATGTCACAAGTTTAACGGATGTCCTAAATATCACTCAGCTGCCTTTCCCAAACCAAAACAAACAGCAGAGGCCTGGCATGTACCCACTAGCCACTTTGGTTTCCTCCCTGGGTTTTCAGCCCAACACTTTCCTCACCTCAAGTTGTTTTGTTTCGTAGGTAGGGAAGGAAGCAGAGAACAGAATTTTAAACTCGGTGGCCAGATGAGCTCCCACTGCCTGCATCACTTTACAAATAAGAAAACTGAGACCCAGAAAATCAACTCCACCAAAGGTCACATAGCAAGTTAGTAGGAAAGCTTGGGAATAGACCCCAAGTCTCCAGACTGTGCCACCACTCCACCCCTTTTGTGCTGTGGTTCTTTATTCTCCACAGTCTGGGCTAAGAGCCTGAGCGTTCACAGTAACCCAGCCTCATCCTAATTTACAAAGCCTAAAACTGTGTACAGATGGATGTGGTTCTCCCTAGGGGAGACTTTCTTAGGATGACTTGTTAAAATCATTTCTATCATCCCCTGAAGCAATCCACCCTCAAAGGCCCATGAAACTACGTTCTATTTTGGGGGGTGGGGTGGGGGAAATCCCTTGCATAAGAAAGCTTGACACTGAATTTTGTTATATAGGTATATTGTACATATGCTGATGCAATCAGAGGAAAAAAAAAAAAAAACAGTGCAAATACAATTACAATTCATAATAATACTTGGTTTCAATGCCCCCGGGAACTGCCCCATTCCTCGGCTACCTCCCAACCCCCAGCACTTCCCCACAGTATCAACCTAATGCTGGGGGGTAGGGAGGGTGGGCAGGTTAGGGTAGGGAGTGGGCTCTGCCAAGGCAGTGCTGGTGACCCGGAGGGACTACTCCAGGGTGGGGAGGCAAGGCACAAATTAGGGGTGGGTGGTGGGGGAGGTGGCATCTCTAAGGAGGGATGGGGTTGGAGCAGCTGCCAGTCTCAGTGTGCTGGGCCCGGCCCACTCCCCTCCCCACCCTCCACAGCCCTGCCTCCCTACCCCCTCCCCTTCCCCAGAAACCCTTTTGCACGGATCATACACAAACGGGCACATTACAAAATGACATAACACAGTTTCACAATATCCATGGCTAGGGCTTTTTTTTCTCTTTTTCAGTTTTTTTTTTTTTTTTTTCTACACAATGTACAATTCCTTTTAAATGGTTCAAGAAATAGCTTATATACACGAATGAGTCCTTGTTATAACATCTCGGCAGCAAATATCATAAGCTAATGAAGGTCTTGTTGGAGGGGAAGGGAGCCTAGAACTGGGGTAGGGATGGGAGGGGGTGTGGAGAGAAGGTTATGCCTTCTGGAGGAGTGGGGAGAAAAGGGAGTGGGTTGGGGAAAAGGAACAAAAGTAAAATATCAAGAAGCATCTTTACAAAGCAGTTCTATAGCTAATTCCTTTTAAAGGGAAAAGGAAAGGTAACCAAAGCAGGAAAACATTTATCTCCGTGTCTTAAAAAAAATTGTCTACCATACATACATCCAAAAAATGTGGAAAATATACTTATTCCAGGGATGAAGAAAGTCCAGATGCTGTGGTCATATGATTTAAAAAAAAAAAAAAGAAAAACAAAAGAAAAAAAGAAAAACAAAAAGACAAATAAGGACCTCTGTCCCTCAGCTTTACCCAAGCCTTACTGCTAATCCACCCATATCAGGCTTCTAGGGAGTAAATCACTGTCCATAAACTACTACTTTTAAAGCCTCTGGGGATGGAGGAAGCCAGGTAAAACTGGTGGGATCCTCACTCTAGTATCACCCTGAGCTTTAGTGCTCCACGGGTAAAGATAACTCTGAACAGAGGATCTTTCCTCCTATTTTTAGAGCATGAGGTTTAGTGTCTATGGGGCCCAAGGCCTGGGGATGGACAGCAACAACAGACTTGGAGGGACACAAGGCAATCGGTGATGAAAAGGTAGAGAAATGAGGAAAACAGAAGGACGGGGGAGAGGGAGGAAAGGGAGGAGGTGGAAGGCTAATACTTTACCATGATTAGGGGAACCTCACCCCCGTCACTAATCCCTGGGAAGGGAATGAATATGGGGAGAAGAGAGGGTAAGAAATCACATCTCAGTGATTGAGCAAAGGGTCATGGAGCTATACTAGTCAACAAGCAGCCTCTAATGTAACTGACCCTGAGGGGATAAAAACAGGGAAGACTCCACCTTCTCCCCTATCACCTCAGCACCTTGGCAGGCACTCACTCCAGGCTCTCCTTCCCCATCATCCCCCATCTCTACACATCTTGCTTCTAAACCCCATTCAAAGGTGGCCTGGCTCCCAGGGAAGGGACTCAGCTCAGGGCAGGGACAGCCCCCAGCCAGACGGTATTGCACATTCTCTATTCCTTTACTTTTAATCTCAATTGACGAACTTGGGCACCTTGTACCTCTGAGCACCTCTGAGCTGGGGGAGGGGAGACAACAGAAATGGCACTTCATCATGGGGGAGTGGGGAGGGAAGAGGCTAGACAGACATGCCACAAGGCAAGATGATTTGCAGGGAAAATATTTTTAAAAAAGCTTCCAATTCTGTGGAAGAGAGAAAAGCAAAACCAAACGATTTATCCAGTGCTTTCAAAGCACAGAGGGCAAAGAAAAGATGTAAGAATATATCTTTATATATATATATATAATTTTAAAATAATCCCAGACCCAGTTCCATTAACCCCCCCTCCCTCTCCCACCACTTACAGTTAGGGGTTCCACGTTCCCCAGAAAAATACTTGAAACGACCCCATCACTACCTGTTACTAAGCGTCTAGTTTCCAGATCATTTCACCACTGGGGAGCCCAGACACAGGCTGCATCTCCGCTCCTTTATTAAGTGCTCAATGAATTTGGGGGAAAGGAGGAAAGAAAAATAGCCAGGGAGGCCCGTAGGGCCAGTATAATTCACCCACAGTGGCTCTGGAGTACAGGGAATAGAGGCCAGTGTGGGGGGAACTGAGCCTGATTCCAGCTCCTTCTCTCATCCTCTCCCCAAACTTTATGGGGAACGTGTGCAGTTTGTGTGTGTTAATTTTAAAAGTGCCTTCTTACTTTAAAAAAATCATTTAATTTTAAAAAATAAAAGTGGGGGAACCTTCCCAGGTGGCTTTCAAGGGCAGATGTTAAACTTCTCTTCATACCTCTGTGCTGAAGTATCCCTTCCTCAAACTCTGGCAGCTTCGAGAGCTGGAGAGGCAGGTGGGGCATACACTATGAGAAGAGCAGAAACTCCTACTTTTAAGGGACTTCCCTTACCTCAAAATCAGCCTGGTCCCCTCCCCTTCCCCCACAATGTGGGAAAATGGGATGCTAATTTCCCCAATCCCCAGAACAGCAACATTGCACAATTCAATTCATTCTCTACATTAGTAGCACTTAAGAAAAAAAAATAAAAACAAACAAAAAAAGCAAAATCAATAGAATTCTGGGGAAGAAAAAAGACAACTACTTATATGACAGAGGTCCAGGACTGGTTTTGACATGAATTGTTTGGCTTTGAGCAGTTGGCTCTGCAGATAGTGCAGCAGCGTCAGGGCAGGGCTCCAACCTGATTAGGTACCCTAACCCTCACCTCTTGGTGCTCAGAGGGTAAAGGGAAAGACAAATGGGAAAGTCTCAACTGTTGGGAGACTTCTATTTCCTCCCTTTGTCCTCTCACTCACGCATGCCCTGTCCAACTTCCAGGACACACAGCAAAATCAGGCTGGGAACAGCCACTCCTCTATGTTACAGGTGGGGCTGTGGTTACTGAGGGGCAGACTAGGATTTTTTTTTTAAAGAAAAAGATGGGGATGGGGAGGTGAATTTTACAAAAAAAAAAAAAAAGAAAAAAGATGAAATAATTTTGGGCTAACTGGCCTGGAAATGACTTGTGTGTGGCCCCACTAGGGTCAGGGGACCAATCTCATTCCCCCAGCATCCAGAAGGCCAGGATCTGGTCTCAGTCTTCCTTGGCTCAACATCATGCTCATCATCATGCCCTTTCTCCTGCTTTTTTATGAGTCAATTCCAGGGTGGTTAAGTTTTTAAAGCTTCTCCTTCCAGGCTCTTTTCCCTCATGCTTAGAGCCCAACTTCAATACTTAATACTGCCTCCCAAACTGTCCAGCTCAGAGACACCCTGCAGCTGGTGTGCTATTACTTCTTGTTTGATGCCACCACCTCCCCCTAACCCTGGGTTAAGTGCATTAAAAACTTCTGCCCCTAACACTCCCAGTCATGTCCGACTTGGCAGTTGAGGACCCTACACTGCAATGCTCCTATCACAATTGAATGTCATTTGTGTTAACCAAAAAAAAGGGGGGGGGAGACGAAAGAAGAGAAAAAATATTGGAGGCAAAGTAAAAAGGTTTAACCGTCCACTGAACAAAGGGAGGACACACAACATCATTAAAAATGGTAACAACAATTAAAGCATAAAAACAAACTTCAGAAACACACGTCAGAGGGCTTAGGTTTCTCCCCAGGACCTCATTCTGACCTCTATCAGAGGCAATGATCCACCTCACTGTTAAAGAAAACTGAAGAGAAAAGACAGAGTGGCAGAACAGATCGCAGCAGTGGGAAATAAAGGGGAGGTGGCAGGGCAGGGCGTGTGTTTTCTTGTTGATTTCTACTTTTTGTCTTCTGTTTTTCTGTTTTGTTTTCCGTGTATGGTAGGCACCAGTACAGGCACTGCATGCGACGGAAGTTGGGGGCAATGGGAGAGGAGAGGGGTAAAGGATTCAAGGTTGGGGCAGCACAAGTGGAACAGGCGTTATTTCTGTCCACTGATGGACTGCGATATAGACCGGGGAGGGATCATGTCTAAAAGGTATTCCCGCTGTCGGTCTGCCAAACTGGGGGCTTTGTGTCCTCCGATGCCAGTGTTCAAGTATGCAATGTTGACACCTAGACCCAGGAGACAAAAGTGGAGGGCAGGTATTTAAAAGAGGAAAGGACACTTTCTTCCATACTACCACGGGGCTGCAATGGTGCAGACGTGAGGAAACATTAGAAGTTGTCTGCAAGTGTCAGGCTCAGTTAAGCTTTATTTCAGTAGCAACTACCCCCCTGCTCACAAACTTTAGGAAGAAAGGTCTTCCCAAAACTTGATCCTACCAGGAATAATAAATACAGTCTTGATGGTATAGAAGAGTCAGATAAAAGAGTGGTGAGAGGAAAGCAATCAAGACAGAAAGGGAATTACCGAATCTGCTTTGGTTTGGGGCTGCTGACTGTAAAGAGGCATCTCTGGGTTACTCAAGACAGGATCAGGACAGTTAGCTCTGCTATTCTGGGGAGATTAATAACCACATGCCTGCCAAATGGGCACGCTGTGTCATTTTCACCACCAAAACCCTAATGCAATGTGCCTAGCATATAATATGGAATTTGAAAACATCTGCTGAAAAACAAGAGTGAAGGAAGTAGGTCCTAAAAAAAAGCAGAAAACAAAAGAAAGAACAACTCACCTAAAGGGGCTGCTAAAGAAGTGCATACTAATTAGTCAATCCCTGAGAAAAGTTCTCAGGTCAATCCTTCTTACCTGGCATACCAAGGAGGCCACCTGGCACAGACAGCTGGGGTGCCTGTGCGAAGTTGGAAAGCATGGAACGGGCAGATGTGGGTATGCCACGCTGGAGGCTGCTTTGGGGCTGTGGAGCCTGCAATGATGAGGGAACAGGTGAAACTTTGCCATGATAGAAGGTGAAAGGGGGAGGTAAAGATGTGGGAGTACAGAAAAGTGGTATTGAGTTCCCAGCGAAGAAAGGACAAATTGGGATAAAAGGCTGACAAAACCTCAAGCGAAATCCTCACCTGCCGAAGTGTATGATGTCTCATTATGGTCTCTTGTTTACTGACACTGGACACAGCTGGAGCCGTAGTGGGGGAGAGGGCTGCCTGCTGCTGTAATCGCTGTTCGATTTCCTGTTGGGAGTCATCAGGACAGGTTGGAGAGGACAGCACCCAATTTCCTAACCAGAAAACCTAGAGGTCTTCTTATCTCTAATGCTGCCAGCTAGTTGGAGGGATATGGAAAAGGCAAAAGAGTTTGGTGGGATAGGTACACTAAGATCTCTGGGTACAAGTAACCTTCATGCTTCATTAAGGAATCCCTCTCTTCAGGAAAGCTGGCTCTCAGAAGGTGGCTGGAGAAGTCTGAGTGGTGGCAATGAGCTGACCGATGTAATGAATTAAGGCTGATTACTGAGGTTTTGACTCCTGCTTATCCATTTTTCAGAATGTTCATGATGCTATCCAAAGAGGTCTGATGGGTAGTGGGGTGGGAAATGAGATAGAGGAAAAGGATCTGAGCTTTCCAACGCATCTTCCCCTCTCCCAGATGTTCTCATTCTATTAATACTATAGGAGAGTTTAAGCACTCTAACACCACTCATCTTCCCTGGGCTACTTGATAATTTATTCTTTCCTTTGCCATTTCCTTGACAAAATGGACTTCAGATAATTACTTCTCTTAAAGAGATTTCTAGTACAAGTATAAATCTCTCTCACCAAAATCCATTTGTTGAGGAAATGAAGTCAAGAATAGAAGAATTTCTGGAGTTCCCATTGTGGCTCAGAGGTAACGAACTCAACTAGTGTCCATTAAAATGCGGGTTCAATCCCCGGCCTCGCTTAGTGGGTTAAGGATCTGGCACTGCTGTGAGCTGTAATGTAGGTCACAGACGTGGCTCAGATCTGGAGTTGCTATGGCTGTGGCATAGGTGGGCAACTACAGCTCCAATTTGACCCCTAGCCTGTGAACCTTTATAAACCAGAGTGCAGCCCTAAAAAGCAAAAACAAAGAATACGGGAATTTCTTTAGTGCTATTAGGGAAAGCCAAGAGCCTTAAGTCTTTTGTCCCTTTCTCTTAATCTCAGCCGTTATATGTCATTATGTTCTTACTCAATCAGAAATACTCAAATGGAAAGGAGAAAGGTAGAAAAGTAAGAAGGAAAAAAGGAATCCAGGCTTCCAGGTTCTAGGAACTTAGATCTAGAAACCTAGACCACATGGACTGTGGGGATCATACAGATGACTCCTCTAAACTAGAAGGAACTAACTTTTGAGAAAACCCAACCTGGGCAGGTGAGAAGAAGTCAGAATTCTTACCTGTTCCTGCTGTAGGGCTTTAACAAAAGCGTTCTTCAGCCTGTTGGTGTGTTCTGCCTTTAGAGCTTTCTTCTGGTTGGAGGTCATACATTGCTCACATAGAATCTTACCATTCTTTTCTTGCTTCCAGTGAGGGGTGAAATCTGTGCGGCACTGGGCACAAACAAAGGGTTCGACCCGCAGAAGTGAGGCACAGCTTTTCCCTACATGCCAACAAAAAGAATAATCAGTGGTTTTTATATTTCCTCTTTATCTCCTATTTCTCTTCATCAGATGGATCTTTTCCCAGAAGTTTATTCTGTTGATTAAGAAAGTGACTCTAGGAGTTCCCATTGTGGCACAGTGGAAACAAATCCAACTAGTATCCATGAGGATGCAGGTATGATTCCTGGCCTTGCTCAGTGGGTCGGGGATCCATGAGCTGCAGCGTAGGTCGCAGACGCAGCTCAGAATACGGGAATTCTGTTGCTGTGGTTGTGGCTGTGGCAGGTAGCAACAGCTCCGATTAGACTGGGAACCTCCATACACTGCCGGCGTGGCCCTAAAAGGACAAAAGACAAAAAAAAAAAAAATGACTCTAGGAGTTCCCTTTGTGGGCACAGTGAAAACAAATCCAACCAGTATCCATGAGGATGCTGGTTTGATCTCTGGCCTCGCTCAGTGGGTTGGGGATCCAGCGTTGCCATGAGCTGTAGTGTAGGTCACAGATGCGGCTTGGATCCCGAATTGCTGTGGCAGTGGCCAGCAGTTGTAGCTCAGATTTGACCCCTAGCCTAGGAACTTCCATATGCCACCAAGTGCAGCCCTAAAAAGCAAAAAAAAAAAAAAAAAAAAAAAAAAGGAGAGACTATAATTTATAAAATAATTCTATTTCATTTGATAACAGCAGTTAAGGGAATTAGTACTATCTCCATTTACAAATGAAGAAACTAAATGTAAGAAGCATAACTCCTAAATGACAAAGCTGGAACAAGAACCCAAGTTTTCTGATTTCCTATGATAAAATGCTAGGAAGAAAATACGAGTCAATTCAGAATGGAAGGGCTCTACCTAATTCAGCCAAAACTTTTGTTTCTTAGAGTCTCTACCTCAGACTATTACTTATCCCTATCACATACATTCATAATTTTTACTTATCAGTGTCCGAATTATTCATTGATCTGTTTATAACCAATATTGGGCCCATTAGGCACTCTCCTCTACTGTCAGGTGTTCCCCTAAGTCTTTATGTTTAGAAATTCAGGCTCAATAACTTCTGTTAGCATAGACTATGTGATGTTAATAATTTAGAATTTGATTCAGTGTTGGTTAACAGCTTTTATGTGGTTATAGTTATCTTTATCAGTCTATTAACTATAAGCACTCAAACACCAGGGACTGAATAACACAGCACAATGCCACATAAACACTGATATTAAAAACAGGGGTTCTGGGAGTTCCTGTCGTAGCTCAGTGGTTAACGAACCCAACCAGTAACCATAAGGTTGTGGGTTCGATTCCTGGCCTCACTCAATGGGTTAAGGATCCGGTGTTGCTGTGAGCTGTGGTGTAGGCCGGCAGCTGTAGCTCTGATTCGACCATTGGCCTCGGAACCTCCATATGCCGCAGGTGTGACCCTAAAAAGACAAGAGACAAAACAAAACAAAAAACAGATGTTCTGGGAGTTCCTGCTGTGCTACAGCAGGTTAGGGATCTGGTGTTGTCTCTGTGGCAGCATAGGTTCAATCCCTGGCCAGGTGCAGTAAGATAAGGATCTGGTGTTGCCACAGCCATGCCATAGGTCACAGCTGCAGCTCCAATCTGAATTACTGGCTCAGGAACCTCCACACCCAACGGTGTGGCAAAAAAAAAAAAAAAAAAAAAAAAAGAGTTCCCGTCATGGCTCAGTGGTTAACAAATCCAACTAGGAACCATGACGTTTCGGGTTCGATCCCTGGCCTTGCTCAGTGGGTTAAGGATCCGGCGTTGCCGTGAGCTGTGGTGTAGGTCACAGATGCGGCTCGGATCCCGCGTTGCTGTGGCTCTGGTATAGGCCGGCAGCTACAGTGCCGATTCGACCCCTAGCCTGGGAATCTCCATATGCCATGGGAGAGGCCCTAGAAATGGCAAAAAGACAAAAAAAGAAAAAGAAAAAGGTGTTCTAGTCTTTAAATTATGTATGCATCATGCTAGGCACATTTAAAAGAACTAAGGAATATACTGCAAAAAATAGATAAGCTACACTATACACACAATAAAAACATTAAGCCTAAGATATACACACACACAAAAAGCTTTTTGATATGGTGCTCCCAAAGAGCCTCTGAATAAGGGATGGGACATAGTCTGGCAATAGTAAGGAGAGATTATTCAGTATTACATAGTGCCCTGTGATACTCTGCCTGTATCAATCAGGTGTGGCAACTGCCTACTCAGATAAAAAGATTGAGCAGAAAAAAACAGCTTTACCTTGGCTGTCGATGACACTCTGTACAACTTCTTCCAAGCCTACCATGTAGATGAACTCGCTATTGGCTGCACTAGGCAGGAAATGAAGCAAGGGAGCAGGTGGTTTAGGGGGTGGAATCTCCAGGAGTGTCTTTTCCAGCTGTTTGCGAAGAGCCAATTTGGCTGCAGCCTGTGAGTTGGCAGCATCAGTCATGGCGCTGGGGCTAGGAAGTGGTGAGGACACTCTGTTCACGGTCCCTGGCTGGATATGGGAGGCAAGGTTCATATAGATGGCAGAGGATGTTGTGCGCTGACAGGGAACAGAAGAACTTGACTGCTGAAACAGATTGAGACAGACTGAGTATAGGGGTCAGTAATCGTATGTGGGAGAAAAAAACAATTCTTACTTTTGAGGCAGGGAATACTACCTGATCCTAGTGTGAACTACTTAGCTCCCCTCAAGCTCAGAAAAAGACATGAGGCATCCAACTTCAGTGAAAAAGGACTCTGGCACATAGGAAAGGAGAAAGATAGTGGCTATGAACTAAAATTGCTAAGAGAAAAATAAAGATTTGGAATGTTTTGTCATATATTCTTATGCTTCTTATTCCCTAGATTCTTTTATCTCTTTCTTCTAGAGAGCTTTTAGCTTACTGCTGCTCTGCTGCTCTCTTCTCCACTACTATAGTCATATAATTTCTCAATGTTTCTACTTTTTGGGACTGCTGTCAACCCACCAAAATTAGGACAAAATTTGTTGTCTTAGAGTTTCTCAATGTCCAAAAAACTTAAAATCTATGATTCTTTCAACCAGGAAAGTAAATAAAAGACAGCTATGTTTCCACATTGGGGCTCCCTCTTACCGGCTGGTAATTGATAGCAGGATTCATATTGGGTGTTGTAGTGCGTACAAGGCCAGGCTTAGGTGGGCCCCGCTGACCCTGTAGCTGGGCTGGGTTTGGTGCAATCACACGCTGAGACATCAACATGTGTGGGAGGGTGGTGTTGGTCGCTGAACGGATGACACTGTGACCCTGAAGGGGAAGAAGAGGAAAAGATACAGTCCTAGATGGTAAAATGCCCCACAAAATGCCAAAGAGAAAACACTACCTATAACATATAGCTAAGTGGAAACACAGAAACACAATAATTTCATCTAATGGACTATGGGAAAAATCATCATCATCAAAAACCTGATTAGTGGCTAGAAAGTCCCGGGCCTTCCCCCCACCCCCGCAATTGCCCCCAATGCATATGGAAGTTCCTGGGCCAGGGATGGAATCCAAGCAGGAGCTGCAAACTACATCACCGCTGTAACAAGTCCCTGGCTTTTTTTTTGGTATAAGCTATTTAAACCTATATGGAAAAGAGGTAAGCTGGAAAGCACCGGTGTAGAAAGACTGCAATGGAAAAATAAGTTATTCATCTTTCTACTGTGGACTAAATCATGCCATAAAGGTCCAACAGGACCATCTATAGTAATAACACATCTATCAAGGCCAATTCTTCTATGATCTTCACAAAAGTCCTAAAACAGAGAGAGGATAATAGGGCCCCCTGACACTAAGATCCCACTATGGGTCACATACCTGTAATGTTCTCAAATTCTGAGGTTCAACCCCTTGGGCCCCAGGCCGGGAGGGAAGCTTGGACAGGCCTTGTTGTCCCACATGGGCAGGAGATGGCTGCACAATAGACGCTGCATTCTGTACAACTGGAGTCTGGGAGAGAAGAGAGACAGTGGAAAAAATGCTAATAATCAGAGGTAGAAATCTGGTACACTTCTAGACTTTCAAAACTCCCTGTCAGTCTGAAGCTCTTGTTGACCAGAAGGGAAATGAGTAAAACAGAATCAAGGTTTTCCTGATTAAGGCCCAAGATAAAAAAATATTCCACAGTTCCTGCTGTGGCACAACGGGATTGGCGGCGTTTCTGCAGCATTGGGACACATGTTTGATTCCCAGCCTGGCATAGTGGGCTAAGGATCTGGAGTTGCTGCAGCTGTGGCATAGGCCACAAGTGTGGCTTGGATCTGATCTCTGGCCCTGGAGCTCCATATGCCATGGGGCAGCCAAAAGAGAAGAAAAAAAAATTGTTCCTAAAGACAGAACCAGAGACAAAAAAGGCACCCAGCTCAATCTACCTGGGGTAGACCATTCTCAAACCAGTTTTTCTTTGCTTTCTGCAGGTCCCTTATTTCTCAAGCACAGTACCTTCTGGACTACATTTTCTTTTTGTAGCTGACTCTGTCTCAGTTTCTTTAACAGCACCAGTCGGGCTTCTTCCAATCGCAGCTCATCCCTCAGCTGCTTGATGAGCTGCTGCCGTTCCTCAATGCCTTTCCCCTGAGGAAACATGGAGAACATCAGCTATGGTAGCAGATCCTCAGAGACCTTTCCTGCAACACCTCTTCCTTTAGGTCCAAAACCTTCATCTTCCACAAGAAGCCCAAGTGGCAATGGAATTGTTATCTCTGTGTCCCTAGCACACAGCAGAACTGGCACAGTTCCTAGTGTTCAGTAGGTACTAAAAAAAATGTTTACAGAATGAAAGGAGGGACCACATATAATTGCTAATCAACTAGATTCCTGGCAAAATAGAAGAGTGGCATAAGAAAGACATTACTTTCCTTTAAAAGAATGTTTCTCAAGCTTTTAAAGCTATGTTTCCTCTAGAAATACATTAACTAAGGAATTCCTCCACATTCTGAGACCCAGGAAAGAGTATAGAGAGTATCCTTCCAGTTAAGTTTACTTTATGTGACTTGAATTATGAAGTTTTCATTTTACAAAAAGTTATATTGAATATGCTTTTTCAAACTGTTTTCTCCACTTGATTCTAATAGTTCCCTGTAAAAGGGCATGCCCTTGAGGTTAAGAATCACTTACTAAGTGTTTCAGGAGTTCCTGTCGTGGCTCAGTGGAAACGAACCTGTCTAGGATCCATGAAGATGTGGGTTCAATCCCTGGCCTTGCTCAGTGGGTTAAGGATCCAGTGTTGCTGTGAGCTATGGTGTAGGTCACAGACATGGGTCGGATGGATCCCACGCTGCTATGGCTGTGGCATAGGCTGGCAGCTGCAGCTCCAATTCGACCCCTAGCCTGGGAGCTTCCATATGCTACAGGTGTGGCCCTAAAAACAAACAAAAAAAGTTTCATCAATGGGTACTTATTTAGATTCAAAAAATAAACACTAAAAAAAAGAAATGAGGCTCTCAGGGAATTAAAAGAGAATAGGAGAGTCAAGAAATGAAGAAAAGAATCTTTCTTTTACCTTAAACATCTCTAGGTTCGCTGCTTTGAGTCTTTCTTCCATTCGGGAGCTGGAACGGGGACTGGAAGCCTCATTATCAGACAAAACAATGATGTCTGGAGAGGGAGTTAGCCTTCCTCGGTCTGGCTCACTAGACAAAAGGAAAAATTATGGTATTTCCAACAGTGAAAGTTCACAGAAAAGTTAAGAAAACTTTTCTACACCAAATGAAGAAGTCCAAGGGAACTTAAGTCTGTTCTGATTCACCCAGGGGAAGACAGAGGCATCCAAGTGCTAGGATAAAGAAGACATCAAGATGTAAGTGGTGACAAGACCTCAGCAAAAGTACTTTTCCCATCTAAATTCTTTACAGAGGATGCAGACAGAAAGACACTGACTTTAGGAATGGGAATAAGAAACAAGCATTTCCATTATACAGATTTTAACCAAAATTCCAAATGTTTTCTTTTTATTTTACCCTCCTTTGGGTTGTCTTGTTACACAGATGCTCAAGGAGGAAATGGTTAGCTTGACAAGGGAAGAATGGCAAAGGCAGTTGAGCCTATATGTCCACTCCAGGTACAGATGATATGTTGCTTGGAAGGTAACTCATGATACTGAAATAACATGGTCCTGGTCATCTGATGATTTATAAGAAAGGAGGTTATGTGACAACTCTAGTGATAGTCTATCCTGTCAAGACATAAGGCCAAAAAGGTACTACTGTCAGTGGCTTAAAGGAATGGATAGTGTTAAGTATACTGTCTACAGCCTTCTGGAGGATTAAACTCCAGAACTAAATATATGGGATGTGCATCCTGAGATGCCAGAGTTCAACTTAGCATCCTGCCCCAGAGAGAAACTGTCTAGAGATGACTTTGAAATTTAAATCTTTGAAATTTAAATCTTCCTGGAGATCCCTTTGTGGCTCAGTGGTTAATAAACCTGAGGATGTGGGTTCAATCCCTGGCCTTGCTCAGTGGGTTAAGGATCTGGCGTTGCCGTGAGCTGTGGTGTAGGTTACAGACGTGGCTCGGATCCCATGTTGCTGTGGCTGTGGCGTAGGCCGGCAGGTACAGCTCCAATTTGATCCCTAGCCTGGGAACCTCTATATGCTGTGAGTGTGGCCCTAAAACAGCAAAAAAAAAAAAAAAAAAAAGAAATCTAAATTTTCCACACTGGCTGTGCCCTATGCCTAATCCTACTTATTAGACAACTCTAGTTTGGTCTTTCTGGGACTAGCCTTAAAAGCATCTTGTACCTCTAAAATAATGAAAAATGGCACTCACTCCTTAAGACCTGGATAACAAAAATACTGCAAATTCTAATTCCTTAGGTTCCCAATCAATGACCAAATTTTCCAGTTCTCCTCTACTTTCTTAACTCAGAGATACCGTCTCAGATCCTACTTCCTCAAGACCTATAGTGTAGTAAGGAGTATTCAGGTCTAAAAAATGTGTTCTTAGATAGTATTTAAACATGTAATACAGATCTTTAATCCTGAGCACCTCTCTACAATTTCTCAGGGCTTTTTATCCCAGGTGTTGTTGGGACTTGGATGCCTTTTGAACAAGGCACCCTGGATGGTTGGGATAAGCATTTAATTGCCAAACAGGGTACAACCTAATTACTAAAATCAACCAAATTTAGCTGAGGAAATAAAACAGGGAAACAGAGTGATAATGATGAATATCTTGGAAACTATCACATTTGTTTGGTTTGCTCTATAACCACTGGTCACAGACACAGCAAGCTAAGAATGTAGGGTTATAGAAAAAGAAGTCACTAGAGGGAGAAAAGACCCTTTCATTCTCTAACTCAAAGCTCCTGCAGTAATGGTCAGGTCTAAATGAATTAATTTATCATTTCTATATTCCTTCATGTCCCCCCACACACCGAACACTAACATGGGTGAACAACTTTGAGGTCTGGTAGATCTCTACTTCTTCTACTTAATTCTTCAATATTTATATCAATAGTCAGAAACTCATTCCATTCAGGTCCTGGCTGGATACACACATGACAGAATATTTCTTCTTTTTTTGGCGATACCCTTGACATGTGGAAATTCCCAGGCTAGACACTGAACCTGCGCAACAGCAGCAACCCAAATCGCTGCAGTATCAACACCAGACCCTTAACCTACTGCACCACAAGGGAACTCCTGGATTATTTCCAAGCTAAGAAATTCTTCCTTGCTCAAATGAGTGCCACATACTGCTTAAGGACTGTCCAGCAATAGGACAAGCAAGAGACATTCCTGAATGGATTCTGTGCAACTGAGTGACATTCATCAGGAAGCTGTATCTGAGAAAACCCTAAATGATATAATCAGACCCACATTAGGTAGATAGCACAGGTAAGGCAAATTCCAAGTCAAGTTTCATTCCTCAATTTTTTTTTTTTTTTTTTTTTTTTTTTTTTTTTTTTGTCTTTTTGCTATTTCTTGGGCCGCTCCTGCGGCATATGGAGGTTCCCAGGCTAGGGGTTGAATCGGAGCTGTAGCCACCGGCCTACGCCAGACCCACAGCAACGAGGGATCCGAGCCGCGTCTGAGACCTACACCACAGCTCACGGCAACGCCGGACCCGTAACCCACTGAGCAAGGGCAGGGACCGAACCCGCAACCTCATGGTTCCTAGTCGGATTCGTTAACCACTGCGCCACGACGGGAACTCCTCTCAATTTTTTTTTTAACCTTTAACCTAGAATTCTGGTCTCATTTATTAAGCTTTTCCAGGGACAGAAATCATTTTGCTACTTTCCCCGACACATATATGATTTACAATATTTGGTGTTCTTAAGTATGAAACCATATCAATTAGATTTTTTTTTTTAGGGCCACATGTTCGGCATATGGAAGTTCCCAGGCTAGGGGTCAAATTGGAGCTGCTGCTGCTGGCCCACACCACAGCTCAAAGCAATGCCAGATATTTAACCCACTGAGCAGAGCCTGGGACCGAACCTGAATTTTCATGGTTACTAGTTGGATTCATTACCACTGAGCCACAACAGGAACTCCTCAATTAGCTATTATTAAAAGACCAACTTGCTGCTAACATCACTGGCAGATTTCCAGAAACTATAAAACTCCTGGAGTTCCCATGGTGGCTCAGCAGGAGCAAACACAACTAGTATCCATGAGGACCAGGTTCGGTCCCTGGCCTTGCTCAGTGGGTTAAAGATTCAGCGTTGCCGTCAGCTGTGGTATACATCACAGACGCAGCTCAGATCTGGTGTTGTATGGCTGTGGCATAGGCCAGCAGCTACAGCTCTGACTAGACTGCTAGCCTGGGAACCTCCATATGCTGTAGGGTATAGCCCTAAAAAAAAGACAAAAGACAAAAAAAAAATTTCTCCTCTTTGGAGTTCCCATCGTGGTTCAGTGGTATTGAACACAACTAGTGTTTGATTTGTGATGCTGCTCAGTGGGTTAAGGATCAAGCATCGCGTGGTTGTTGGCAAAGGCCAGCAATTTAAGTTCCAAATAGACTCCTAGCCTGGGAACTTCCATATGCAGTGGGTGTGACCTTAAAAAGAACACACAAAAAAAGTTCTCTCCTCCTTTTATCCGTATCAAAAAAATCACTGTTCTCCATGATGAGCAATCTATCAATCTTGTTCATCTGTATAAAAAGCTTGAGACTAAGTGGAAATAATTGTCAGTATATCTGGTCTGGTGAAAGGGAAGAAGCCAGTAGGGCCTATTTTTTCATGCAGAATGGGGGTCTGGATGGTTTACATCAAGCCTCTTTCCCTGAAGACCATTAAAAACAGCTCCCAGTTTCCAAAGGCTCAAGTTTCTAAAGCTTATCCCTTTAATAAAATTAAATGCAGAATTTTGGGGGTACTCTTTTCTTTTTTTCTTGTCTTTTTGCCTTTTCTAGGGCCGCTCCCGCAGCATATGGAGGTTCCCAGGCTAGGGGTCGACTTAGAGCTGTAGCCACCGGCCTACGCCAGAGCCACAGCAACGTGGGATCTGAGCTGCATCTGCAACCTACACCACAGCTCATGGCAACGCCAGATCCTTAATCCACTGAGCAAGGCCAGGGATCGAACCTGCAACCCTCATGGTTCCTAGTCAGATTCGTTAACCACTGGGCCACAACAGGAACTCCCGGTACGCTTACTTTTCAATGCAGAATTTATCTGTGATATACAATTCCAACAGCACTAATGAGATCCTACCAAAATGTGTGGCAGTGCTTCTATGAAAAATGCATGTTCGGTTCCAATTTGGATGTAAAGAAACTACCAAACATTTCTCCTCTTCTTTGTCCCCAGTGAAGTAGGATTAGTCATTTGCTCCAGAAGGGTAAGGGTGAATATGGGGCAAGTGGGTTATTCAGGTGCATTATCTCATTCATCCACTTTCTTTTTTTCTAAAAAGATCTGGAGTTCCTATTGTGGCTTAGTGGTTATGAACCCAGCGAATATCCATGAGGATGCGGATTCTATCCCTGGCCTTGCTCAGTGGGTTAAGGATCTGGCTAAGGTGTAGGTCACAGATATGGCTTGGATCCTAAGGTGCTATCACTGTGGCCAAGGCTGGCAGCTACAGCTCTGATTTGACCCCTAGCCTGGGAACTTCCATATGTTGTGGGTACAGCCCTAAAAAGCAAAAAAATAAAAAATAAAAGGATCTAAGGATTAATCTACTTTCCTAATATTCTGTTGATACCACATATAGCTCCCAAGGATTTTTCTCTTCTTCTAAAGATCATAAGAAAAATTATCTGAAGTTTCCTAAGGGTTTTTAATGCTATAACCAAGAATAATGTTCTCCCACTAGGTGTGATTTAAAAAAAATAATTCTGGGACAGTACCAATAAGTAAACATTAAAAGGTAGAGAAAGAGGACATTCCCTTCATGGCTCAGAGATTAACGAACCCGACTAGGAACCAGGAGGTCGCCGGTTCGATCCCTGGCCTCACTCAGTGGATTAAGGATCCGGCACTGCCGCTGAGTTGTGGTGTAGGTTGCAAATGCGGCTTGGATCCTGGGATCCCAAGCTGTAGTGTAGGCCAGCAGCTGTAGCTCCGATTCCACCCTTAGCCTGGGAACTTCTATATGCCTCAGGTGCGGCCCTAAAATGCAAAAATAAAATAAAATAAAATAATAATAATAAAACCAAAAACCCCAAACCCAAGTAAGATTATAATCATTTTTTTCTTCTTTATCAGTCCAGCTTCTTAAAAATACTGCTTTGGATAAATCCTAGGACAAAGTCAGTAAGGTCAATTGGAAGGCAACTAAAGAGCAAAAAGTAATTTTCGTGTCTATCAGCTATTTCTGAACCAAGAGTAAACTGAATGTTCTTAAAACCAGGGTCGTCTATACTGTGATTCACTCTTCAGGTAGGCTCTACCCTTTGGCCAGGTCAGGGTATCTCTTCTTACTGTTCTTCACAGTCCCAAGTAATCAACCTTGACCAAGGCCTGTGAAAAATGTGTCTGTATGCTGTGCATATATGTGAAAAAGAAAGAGCATAAGCATGAGTATATATGTACAAATGAGTGAGTATGCCTATGTGGGAGAGGGAAAAAGGAAGGAAGTCCTCTCTTAATAAACAGATCCTAGGACTTCTGGAATGATCTGAAGATAAGATTGTTTTTCCCTCCTAAAATGGCCATAAGATTAGAGTGAAAGTGTATATATTTAACTTACTTCTAATTGGGCTATCAACTCTACAGTGCCTTCTTTATCCAGAAATGGCCACTTTATCTTAAAGGTAATAACTGTGATTCTTTGCTATGCTAAGCCAACTCTGGAAATACCTAGTTTCATTTAGAAACAAGAGGAATTCATGGTCAAGCCAGTTGGCATAGATATGGCTTCATTCAAGAAACTTTAAGATGAAAAACACCCTCTTCTCATTGGAACTCATTCCTGTTTCATAGGCTTAGTTTATGAGAAGACTCTATCTATGGAGGCAGCTGAACCAAGCCATACCTCCGTCTAGCACTCATATCCACAGGCTCATCGTTGATATTTTCTTTGCCTGGCCTTCCAGCAGTCCTGTTGTCTCCATGAGGCCTGAGATTCCCATTGAGCTTCTCTTCATAGCCCTTAACACCACTGCCATCCTGTTTGGTGGGTAACTCATGTGGCACCTCGAGATTTGCCAAATCCTTCCGTTTGAGCAGTGCCAACATTTTCAGACGTTCCATGGCCTCATGTCCCTCCATTTTGAGCCGCTTGGCTAGAACATCATCTCTTTCATCAGCTGGGTCCAAGCTCCGCTTCAACAGATTCAGGCGAAGAGCATCCTCTGTCATTCTATCCATCCTATGGGGAAAAAAATGCAAGTGAGATCAGAATCAAGTCCCTTAAATAGTCCATAAAGAAAGAGGGTGGAAATTCAAAGTTAACTGAGATAACATTCTACCCTATATCTTCCAAGACAACCTGTGTTAAAGGAGATTTCGTCTCAACCTCAGCAGTGAAAAAATTCAAATGCTTTCCAGTCATCAAGGTCCTTACTATATAGATGCCTGAAACCAAACACTATACTCACCTGGACAGTCCATTAAAAGCCTGTATCTCTCAAAAAAGTAAATATTCTTTTGCGACTGGCTTTTTGTGCATCCATGCTCATAGTCAGATGCTTTGGTTTTACTCATATCAAATTCTTCTCTTGCAAAAGACTCTTTTATGAATGGGAAGTTTTTCAGGTCACCTATGCTTACCTTTAGCCTTTTTTTTTTTTTTTGCATTTCTAGGGCCGCTCTCTCTGCACATGGAGGTTCCCAGGCTAGGGGTCTAATTGGAGCTGTAGCCACCAGCCTACACCAGAGCCACAGCAACGCAGGATCCGAGCTGTGTCTGCGACCTACACCACAGCTCAGAGCAACGCCGGATCCTTAATCCACTGAGCAAGGCCAGGGATCGAACCCGCAACCTCATGGTTCCTAGTCGGATTCGTTAACCACTGCGCCACAATGGGAACTCCTGCAATCTACAGCACGGCTCATGGCAAAGCCAAATCCTTGGCCCACTGAGCAAGGCCAGGGTTCGAACCCACAACCTCATGCAGATTCATTAACCACTGAGCCACGACGGAAACTCTTCTCCATCACTTTTAAATCTTGGATGGTCTTCCTGGTAGGAAAGAGCAATAGCTCACTAGAAAGAAAAAAAAAAGGGGGGGGGGACGCCTACAGCATGTGGAAGTTTCCAGACACAAACCCAGGCCACAGAAGTGACATCGAGTCCTTAACCTCTAGGCCACCAGGGAATTCTCAGGAAAGAAAAGTTTTTTGAGTGACAAAAACCTCAGGTTCAAACTGCTACTTCTGTTACAGGGTCATTTTGGGTTTTTTTTTGTTTGTTTGTTTGTTTGCTTTTTAGGGATACACCTGTGACATGGAAGTTGCCAGGCTAGGCGTCAAATCGGAGTTATAGCTGCTGGCTTATCCCACAGCCACAGCAATTTGGGATCTTAGCTGAGTCTGGGACCTACACCACATTTCACAGCAACACCGGATCCTTAACCCACTGAGTGAGGCCAGGGATCAAACCCTCATCCTTATGGATACTAGTTAGGTTCGTTAACTGCTGAGCCACGAAGAGAACTCCTACAAGGTCAAATATTAAATAAGTTGATTTACCTCTCCCAATTTTTTTCTTTTTTTTTTTTTTTTTTGTCTTATTGCCTTTTCTAGGGCTGCTCCTGCAGCATATGGAAGTAGGTTCCCAGGCTAGGGGTTGAATCGCAGGATCCGAGGCATGTCTGCGACCTACACCACAGCTCACGGCAACGCCGGATCCCCAACCCACTTAGCAAGGCCAGGGATTGAACCCACAACCTCATGGTTCCTAGTCAGATTCGTTAACCACTGTGCCATGATGGGAACTCCAACCTCCCCCAATATTAAATAAGTTACTTTACCTCTCCCAACAAATATTAGATAAGTTACTTTACCTCTCAATTTCATTTGTAGAAGGCACTTAAAAGGGGGCTCAACAAAATTTAATTCCTCTTCCCTAAGGATATGACTTCCACACCTATGATACGAGATCAAGCTTGGTAATTCATAGACTTAAGGAGTAGTACAGAGAAGATTACCAATGTTAACTGGTGCTCTTGCAAAGAAAAATATGTACATGCTTGAGGAATCTTTCTTCCTGTAGAGCAGCGTAAAATAAGAGCTATTTGATTCTCTTCTAGTTATAATGAAGAAAAAGAATAACCAACAAAGGAAACACCTTTTGGAGACCAGAGAAAAGTCAGAACTCAGATTTCTGAATTTTCAGGTAATGTTTCTTAATTCTCTTTCTCTGTTTTCCTCTTTTTAGGGTCACATCTGAAGCATATGGAAGTTCTTGGGCTAGGGGCTGAATTGGAGCTGCAGCAGCTGGCCTATGCCACAAGCTACAGGAATGCGGGGATCAAAGTTGAATCTGCAATCTACACCACAGCTTGTGTCAAAACTGGATCTTTTAGCCATTGAGCAAGGCCAGGGATCGAACCTGCATTCTCATGGACACACTGTCAGGTTCTCAACACACTAAGGCACAACGGAAACGCCTTCTCTTTCTAAAAAAAAATTACTTAGGAGTTCCCATCGTGGCTCAGCAGAAACAAATCTGACTAGCATCCATGAGGACGAAGGTTCAATCCCTGGCCTTGCTCAGTGGGTTAAGGATCTGGTGTTTGCTGTGAGCTGTGGTGTAGGTCGCAGACGCAGCTAAGATCCCAAGTTGCTATGGCTGTGGTGTATGCCAGCAGCTACAGCTCCGATTCGACCCCTAACCTGGGCACCTCCATATGCCAAGGTTGCTGCCCTAAAAGATTGAATAAATAAATAAATAAATAATAAAAATATTTTATTTTGGGCACACTGAACAGCATATAGAAGTTCCTGTGCCAGGGATCAAATCCAAGCTGCAGCTGTGACCTATGCCACAGCTGCAACAATGCTGGGTCCTTAAACCACTGCCACAGGGCCGAGTTGGATACTAGTTGGGTTTGCTACCACTGAGCCACAATGGGAACTCCCTTAAGTGGTTTTTAGTATATCCACAGAGTTGTGCAACCATCATCAACCATAATCAGTATTAGACCATTTTCATCGTCTCCTCCCTAAAAACACCCATACCCATTAGCAGTCATTCTCTTCCCACCACTAATTTATTTTCTGTCTCTAAATTTGCCTATGCTGGATTTTTTTTTTTTTTTTTTTTGGCTGCACCCACCACATACGGAAATTCCCAGGCCAGGGATCAAATCAGCCCCACAGCAGTGACTCAAGCTGCTGCAGCAACAACACTGATCCTTAACCAGCTGCATGACGAGAACGCCTGGACTTCTTATATAAATGAAATCACATAATATGTAGTCTTTTGTGACTGACTTCTTTCACTTGGCATTGTTTTTGAGGTTCATTTACGTTGTAGTATATATATCATTACCTCATTTTTTTTTTTTTTTTTGCTTCTTAGGGCCACACCTGCAGTCAGTATACAGAAGTTCCCTGGCTAGGTGTCGAATCAGAGCTACAGCTGCCAGCCTACACCACAGCCACATGGGATTCAAGCCTCATCTATGACCTACACCACAGTTCGTGGCAATGCCGGGTCCTTAACCCACTGGCATCCTCATGGATACTAGTCAGGCTTGTAATCACCACTGAGCCACAAAGAGAACTTCCACTTCTTATCTTTTTATGGTCTAATGCTATTCCATTGTATGGACATATGATACTCTATTCATTTATCAATTGATAAACATTTGGTTTTTTCCACTTTTTACTGTCATGAGCAACATTGTTATGAACTTCTGTACACAAGTTTTTGTATGAACATATGTTTTCAATTCTCTTGGACATATACCTATGGGTAGAATGCTGGGTCCTAAGGTAACTCTCTTTTTGAAGAACTGTTAGCCTGTTTTCCAAAGCGGCTAACCACTTTACATTACCACCAGCAGTGTATGAGGGTTACAATTTCTCCATATCCTCTTAGTTCTCTTTTAACAGCTTCAGATATGAAATACATCATATAGCATATATAAATGTTTTTAGCTGCAGGTGCCCTAAAGGTTTGTTATTTTGACATGTTACTTCTGAAGTGTTTTACCTCTGAAAAATACCCTCAGATGGAGGACCAGAAAGTTGAATGCTATAGATCAGAAGTGAAGCCCAAGTTCCACAATAACAATGTCGATTCCTATTGTGCTCAGCAGGCTAAGAACCTGACGTAGTTTCCATGAGGATACGGGTTCAATCCCTGGCCTTGCTCAGTGGGTTAAGGATCTGCCATTGCCACAAAGCTGCAGCTTGGTGTTGCTGTGGCTGTGACACAGGCCGGCAGCTGCAGTTCCAATTCGATCCCTAGCACAGGAACTTCCATAAGCCACAAGTGTGGCCATAAAAAGAAAAAAAAACAAATGTCTTGGATAACTTGATCAACATCTCATACTGAGAGTATAAGAATACCACAGGGAGTTGCAAAGGATAAAAAGTCTGTCACTAAACTAATTACATACCTAGATGCCAAAAGTACTTCAGAAAAGTACACGGCAATGTATACCAATGTATATTAATACAGTACAGTGTTCTAAAAGTTTTGAGATAAATTACATTCATGAGCACTGAATGTATATGACAAAATGACAAAATTCAAAAACCTGGACCCATATGAATGGAGTTTGGAATGCCATCATTTTCTTGACTTCTTCCACTGACAGTTATGCAAATAGTCAAAATTAGTTTAAATGTTTTCCCCTTATAATACTGACATAAATGGGTATGCTGGAAGGTGGGAGAAACCAGGACCAAACATTTGAACGTCCAAGCTAAGTAATCTTTCCCAACAGATGGCTTGAGAACTCTGACCATGTTTTCCTTGCTCATTCTTGACTTTACTGGCCCAACTTTATGTACTCAACAGTTGTATCTGCCTCAAAATCCAATGAAATATGGATTAATCTTGAAAACATCATGCTAAATGATGCTAAAATATTTTTTTGGTTCCACTTTTATGAGGTGCATAGAATAGCCATATACATAGAGAGTAGAACAGAGGATACCAGTGGCTGAGGTCGTGAGAAGGTAGTGAGGAGTTATTTAATGGCAACAGAATCTTTGGGAGGAAAACAAAATTCTTAAATGGACAGTAGTGATAGATATACAACGCCATGAATGTATTTAAAGCTGAACTGTACACTTAAAAATGGTCAAAACAGTAAATATTTGCCACAATAAGAAAAAAAAGGAGTTCCCACTGTGGCACAGCAGGTTAATGATCTGACTTGTCCTCTGTGGTGATGCCAGTTTGATCTCCAGACCAAGACAGTGGGTTAAGGATTCAGCATTGCTGCAGTTGTGATGCAGGCTGCAGCTCTGGATTGGATTCAATCCCTGGCTCAGGAACTAACACATGCCATGGGCACAGCCAAAAGAAAAAAGGGCACAAACTAATCTTTTGGGGTGATAAAAATGTTCTAAAACTAGGTTGTGGTGATAGCTGCAAATTTACTTAAAAAAAAAATTTACTCTGTAAATTTACTTAAAAAAAAAAAAAAAAAAAAATCACTGGGAATTCCCTTTGTGGCTCAGCAGTAATCAACCTGACTAGTATCCACGAGGATACAGGTTCAATCCCTGGCCTTGCTAAGTGGGTTAAGGATCTAGTGTTGCCGTGAGCTGTGGTATAGGTTGCAGAAACGGTTGGATCTGGTGTGGCTGTGGTACAGGCTGGCAGCTGCAGCTTCAGTTCAACTCCTAGCTTGGGAACTTCCATAGGCTGTGGGTGCTGCCCTAAAAAGACAAAAATAAATAAATAAATAAAAATTCACTGAATCATACACATAAACTATACTCCAATAAAATTGCATAAATAATCTTCAATATACACTTGTCACACAAAAATTCCTCTCCAGAAAGTAAAAGAAAAATTCTGTAAAATGAATGGAGTATGTTGCCTTTTAATACCTAAACAAACTGTTCTGTTTCTTCTGGGTTGTAAGTAATAACAACTAATATTTCTTTTGGCCACCTTGCAGCATATGGAGTTCCTGGGCCAAGGATCAGATCTGAGTGGCAGATGTAGCTGTGGCAACCTCAGATCCTTTAACTCATTGCTCAGGGATGGGGAGTCAACTGGTGTCCTGGGGCTGCAAAGATGCCATGGATCTCACTGCACCACGTCGGGGAACTCCACAACTATTTCTTCAGCACCTACTTATTAAAAGCCAAACCGCTATCAGGCACTTTATCTTGTGTTCTTATTTAAATCTCCTTAACAAGTTACTAAATATGTGGTATCGTTTATGCTTTAGGGGTGGGAAAAAGTGTCAAAGCAAGTATCCCAAGATTGCAAAGCTCTGGATAGTTAATTTGGAATTCTAATGCAGGTCTGGCTCACTGAAAAAAAATCTATTATACATACATCTCCCTGCTCAGAGCTAGATAATCTTTTTTTTTTTTTTTTTTTTTTTTTTAGGCCTGTTCCTATGGCATATGGAAGTTTCCAGGCTAGGGGTCTTTTTTGTTTGTTTGTTTTTTTAGGGCTGCATCCGCTAGGGGTTCGGTCGGAGCTACAGCCGCTGGCCCACGCCAGAGCAGCAACACAGAATCCTCCACCCATTGAATGAGGCCAGGGATTGAACCCATGTTCTTCACGGATGCTAATCAGGTTCATTAACTGCTGGGCCATGACAGGAACTCAGGCTAGGGGCTGAACTGGAGCTACAGCTGCCAGCCTATGCCACAGCCACAGCAACCCTAGATCCAAGCTGGGTCTGTGACCTACACTAGCAGCTTGCAGCAACGCTAGATCCTTAACTCACTGAATGAGGTCAGGGACTGAACTCGCATCCTCATGGACACTATATCGAGTTCTTAACTCATTGAGTCACAAGGGGAACTTCAGAGCTAGATAATCCTAAAAAGGCAGTGTTGTGTATTCATGTATTTGTACATGCATCCAATCCATCCATTCCCCACAAACATTAAGTATATAATGTGTGCCAAGTTTAGGGTTAGGTACTAGGAGTAAAGGTGAAAAAAGACTATGGCACAATGTCATTCTGACAGGAGACAGATGTGCATATAATAAACTAAGTACTCAGATGTTTACATAACTCATTTTCTCTACCTTCCCTATATCCTGCTTTTCTTCCTCGTACTGAAGAAAATTCAGCTCATCCAGAGGCAAAAGCTAGAAGCCTGGGAATCACCCTGGACTCTTCCAGACTCTTAAATCTAAGTCACCAAGTCTTATCAACTCTACTGTCTTCCTCTGAATGAGAAAATATGAAGCCTTGGCGTGTTGCTGCTGGAAGCCATCTTGTGACCACTAGGGAAGGCAGCTTGGAGATAAAACGACACTGCACAGTAGAGCATTGAGATGAGAGCTACGAACATAGCTACGCCACCAGATCAAACTACTCTGAAGCTAGTCCTGTAACACAGGCCAGTATGAACTGGGTTTTCTGTTACCTAAATTGAAAATATTGAATGGATAATGCTTGTCAGAAGTGCCAAAATGAAATCAGAGTGGAGATGTCCAATAAACAGGTAGACACACAACACACAAACAAGAGAGTCAGAGCTCAGACCAGTGCTGGAGATAAATATTTGAACAGGTAAGGGAGGTTAGCTGATGTATAGGGATGAGTGAAGCTGCCCAGAAAAAAAAACAAAAAAATATTGTCAGAAGGAAGAGGGCCAAGCAATACCTACATTTCAGGATTAGTTGGTCAGAGGAAACTAGGAGAGCTAGGGGAAAACGAGGAAGGCATGAAATGTCAGCAAATTAAAGGAGAATTTCAACAAGAGAGTAATTAATTGTGTCCAATGATTACAGCAGAAAAACGCACAGCTTTAAATTTACTGTTGGCTGCTGTAAAAAAAGAAGAATAGGCAGCTGGTGACACAGCTCCAGATTCATGCCTCTTAAGTTTTCATCTCATTGTTACTCTCAAATCAAAAAACAGGTCTGCATTAAAGCCTGAGGAGATCTTGTGAGGGAAGAGGATGAAGGGATAGAGATGAGCAAAATGAATTAACATCTATTGAGTTGCCTGCTATTTACTAGGCAATGTATAAGATCCTTTACATTTATTCCCTCATTTACTCATATTACAGAAAAATTTTAATCATCAGCTAAGTCAGAAAACCTCCAATTCTCAAAAATGATGAAATTTAAGCCTCTCTATAGCTATATAACATAACTAAATTTAAAGACAATTTTTACTTCATGAACAGTTCTTAGCAGTTATACTGAACAAGATAGAGAAGCAACACAGGGCGTTCCCATTGTGGCTCAGTGGTAATAAATCCCACTAGTATCCATGAGGATGCAGGTTCGACCCCTGGCCTTGCTAAGCAGGTTAAGGATCCAGCATTGCTGTGAGCTGTGGTACAGGCCGACAGCCGCATCTCCAGTTCGACCCCTAGCCTGGGAACTTCCATATGCAGCAGGTGCGGCCCTAAAAAGACAAAAACAAACAAAAAGAAGCAAAATAGTACTTTTTTTTTTTACAGCCTCACCTGAGGCATTTGAAAGTCCCCAGGCTAGAGGTCGAACTGGAGGTGCAGCTGCTAGCCTATACCACAGCCACAGCAACACCAGATCTGAGCTGCATTTGCAACTTATGCCACACCTTGCAGCAATGCCTGATCCTTAACCCAATGAACAATGCCTGAGATCAAACCCACATACTCGGGAGTTCGGAAATCAATCTGACTAGTATCCATGAGGACACTGGGTTCAATCCCTGGCCTTGCTCAGTGGGGTAAGGATCCAGCATTGCTGTGAGCGTGGTGTAGGTCCCAGATGTGGCTCAGATCTGGTGTTGCTGTGGCCGAGGTGTAGGCTGGCAGCTGCAGCTCCAACTCAACACCTAGCCTGGGAACTTCCATATGCTGCACGTGTGGCCCTAAAAAGATAACAAACAAACAAAAAAACCCACATCCTCATGGAGACTACATCTGGTCTTTGACCTTCTGAGACACAATGGGAACTCCAAAACAGTGTTTCTTTAATACATAAAACAATAAGTTTAAAAAAGTATTTTGTTTTCAAAGTTCTAAGTAGGAATGGAAGTACTTTCTTAAAAAATTACCTTTCTCATAAATTCTAATAAACATTTACCTTTTTAAAATCTAGACTTTGGAGTTCCCGTGGTGGCACAGTGGAAACGAATCCAACTAGTATCCACGAGGATGATGCAGGTTCAATCCCTGGCCTCACTCAGTGTGTCAGGGATCTGGCATTGCCTTGAGCTGTGGTGTAGGTTACAGACGTGGCTCGGATCCCAAGCTGCTATGGCTGTGGCAGAGGGCAGCAGCTGTAGCTCTGATCTGACCCCTAGCCTAGGAACCTCCATATGCTGCTGGTGAGGCCCTAAAAAGAAAAAATAATTCATTTCTTACGTTTCCATTATTTTTCTTTATGGGTTTCTTTCCCTTTGACCCAATTTTCCAAAAGGTCATAAGAAAATCATGATGTTGCACACGCTGAAAAGACTTTTGTGTTCTTTTAGTTACAAAATATTTCAAGCATGGAGGTAAGTATATAGGATGATAAAGAGACCAAATTTTGGAGTTCTCATTGTGGCACAGTAGAAACTAATCTGACTAGTATTCATGAGGACGCAGGTTTGATTCCTGGCCTCGCTCAGTGAGTTAAGGACCAGCACTGCAGTGGGCTGTGGTGTAGGTCACAGATGTGGTTCAGATCTGGTGTTGCTGTGGCTGTGGTGTAGGCCGGCGGCTGCAGCTCCAATTAGACCCCTAGCCTGGGAACCTCCACAGGCCTCAGGGGTAGCCCTAAAAAAAAAAAAAAAAAAAAAAGGATACAAAAATACATAAAATAAAATGGGGGACTACATTAAAATTTGGTCAGATTTGTTTCCACTGAGCTACAAAGGGAACCCCCCCCCCTTTTTTTGGTCTTTTTTGCCATTTCTTGGGCCGCTCCCGCAGCATATGGAAGTTCCCAGGCTAGGGGTCGAATTGGAGCTCTAGCTGCTGGTCTACACCAGAGCCACAGCAATGCGGGATTCGAGCTGGGTCTGCAACCTACACCACAGATCACAGCAATGCCGGATCCTTAACCCACTGAGAAACGCCAGGAATCGAACCCGCAACCTCATGGTTCCTAGTCGAATTCGTTAACCACTGAGCCACAACGGGAACTCCACCCCCATTTTTTAAATTGAATTCTAAGTTTTGAGATAATTGTAGATTTATATAAAGTTTTAAGAAATATTACAGAAAGATTCCGTATCCGTTTACCTAGTTTCCCTCAATGGTAACACCTTGCAAAACTACCATGATATCACAACCAAGATATCAAAATTGACATAAGCTACCATCTTTTTCAAACTTCCCTAGTTACACCTGTATTCATTTGTGTATATTTAGCTCTATACAATTTTGTCACATTTATAGGTTCATGTATCCACTGTAGCCAAGACACAGAAGAGTTTCATCCCCTCAAGTATCACTCATGTTGCCCTTCTATAACCACAACCACCTTTCCCCATGACCACTTCCAACCACAAAGCAAGCCCCAGTGGATCACTAATCTGTTTTCTATACCTAAACTTGTGTCTTGGGAGTTCCCACTGTGACATAACAAGATCACTGGTGGGGTCTCTGAAGTGCTAGGACGCAGGTTTGATCCTCTGACCCGGTACAATGGGTTAAAAGATCCAGTGCTGCCTCAGCTGCAGTGTAGGGCACAACTGCAGCTCTGATCTGATCCCTGGCCTGGGGACTCCATATGCCATAAGGTGGCCAAAAAACAAAACAAAACCAAAAACAACAAAACAACTTTTTTTGTATTTTCAAAAATATTACATAACTGGAATCATAGACCATACAACTTCAGGATTGACTGTTTTTCACTCAGCCTAATTCTCTTGAGAGTCATCCAAGTTGTTACATTTACCAATAGTCTGCTCCTTTTTGGTGTTTACTGCTGAGTAGCAGTTCATGGTATGGATGTACCATATTTATTCACCCCCTCTGAAGGACAGCTGAGTTGTTGCTAGTTTTTTGCTATAACAAGTAAAACTGCTATTAAGATTCATATACAAGTTTTTGTAGGAACATAATTCTTCATTTATTTGGGATAAATGCTCAAGAGTATGATTGCTGAGCCATATTGCAAATGAAAGAAACTGCCAACCTATTTTCCAGAGTAATTGTACCATTATATAGTCCTATAAGCAATGTTTGAGAAGTCCAGTTTCTTCTTATTCTTACTAATATTTGCTATCATTATTATAGTTTATTTAAGCCATTCTTTTTTTTTTTTTTTTTCTTTTAAGGGCCGCACCCAAAGCATATGGAGGTTCCCAGGCTAGGGGTCGAATCAGAGCTGTAGCTGCTGGCCTACACTACAGCCACAGCCACCCCAGATCAGAGCCGCATCTGCGACCTACGCCACAGCTCAGGGCAACTCCAGATCCTTAACCCACTGAGCAAGGTCAGGGATTGAACCTGTGTCCTCAGTGATGCTAGTCAGATTCATTCCCACTGAGCCACGATGGGAACTCCTATTTAAGCCATTCGGATAGGTGTATAGTAATACTTCACTGTGGGTAGTTTTCTTTTTCTCTTTTTTTCTTTTTTTGTTTTTAGGGTCGCACCCTTAGCATATGGAGGTTCCCAGGCTAGGGATCAAATCAGAGCTGTAGCTGCTGGCCTACACCACAGCCACAGCAACACCAGATCTGAACTGCATCCACAACCTACACCACAGCTCATGGCAATGCCGGATCCTTAACCCACTGAGCGAGGCCAGGGATGGAATCCACGTCATGGATACTAGCCCAGTCCGTTAACCACTGAGCCACAACGGGAACTCTCTGTTTTTCTTTTTAAACTGTTCTGTTTTGAGAGTTCTTTAAATATTCCAGACACTAGTCATTTGTTATATATGTGACTTCCAAATTTATTTTTAGTGAATTAAACATTACAGATACAGCTGAAGCACGCTGTGCAACTTACCACCAAATTACTTTCTATCCTCCTGTCTTCCCTCCCCAGAGAAAGGCATTATAATGGATTTGTTATCATTATATTACACATACATCCATAAATAATACATAGTATAGTTTGTATGTATAGTTTTTTGTTTTTTGTTTTTTTTGTCTTTTTGCCATTTCTAGGGCCGCTTCTGCAGCATATGGAGGTTCCCAGGCTAGAGGTCGAATTGGAGCTGTGGCCGCTGGCCTACACCACAGCCACAGCAATGCCAGATCCTCAACCCACTAAGTGAGGCCAGGGATTGAACCTGAAACCTCATCGTTCCTAGTCAGATTCATTAACCACTGTACTACGACGGGAACTCCAGTTAGCATATTTTTTAAAAAGTAGCTCCTGCACATGTCCTTTATCATTTTGCTTTTTTTGTCTTTTTGCCTTTTGGGGGCCGCACCCGAGGCATTGGAGGTTCCCAGGCTAGGGTTCAAATCGGAGCTGTAGCTGCCAGCCTACACCACAGCAACACCAGATCTGCGACCTACACCACAGCTCACGGCAACGCCGGATCCCTAACCCACTGAGCAAGGGCAGGGATCGAACCCGCAACCTCATGGTTCCTAGTTGGATTAGTTTCTACTGCGCCATTAACGGGCACTCCTCATTTTGCTTTTCGTTGTTTAATTTCTTTATATTTAAAGATTATACAAATAAATGCATAAAGCTCTATCTAGTTTCTTTGTTTTTGTTTTTTGTCTTTTTAGGGCTACATCTGCAGCACATGGAAGTTCCCAGGCTAGGGGGTCAAATAGGAGCTGGCACTGCTGGCCACAACCAGAGCCACAGCAATCCAGGATCCGAGCCGAGTCTGCAACCTACACCACAACTCATGGCAATGCCAGATCCTTAACCCACTGAGTGAGGCCAGGGATCAAAGCTGATTTAGTCAGACTTGTTTCCGCTGAGCCATAATTGGAACTCCTAGGGTCATTTGTTTTAACTGCTGTGTAGAACTCTAGAGCAAAAATATATGCTTCAGTAATCCATTCTCCAGTTCAACATTTAGGTATCAATTTTGTCAACATTAAAACCAATGATGTGATTTTCACTTCTGGCCAAGACGGTTTAACACAGGCTAGATTTGCGCTCCACCTGAAATAACAAAAAACCTCCAGACAAAAAAACATGAAACAAAGGTTTTCAAGACACTAGACATCAGTCAACAAATGAGAGTGATCCCAGAGGGACAGAAAACAAATGAGGTGAGCTCTACAACTGCACTCGTTTATTGCCATGGAAGAGTTTCGAGGACAGGAGAAAATGAGGCAGAGCCAGGCAGACTCCTGAGTTGAAGAGACAGAGATGAGGGTGTAGGGATAAAGTGAGACAAAGGCAGCTAATTTAGAAAAGGACAGAAGTAAGAGCTGCAAAAAAGATGGCTATCATAAAAAAGACAGGTAAGCACTGAGCATGTACAGAATTTGGCATCTTCACACACCGCTTGTAGGAATGTAAAAGGGTACAATCGACTTTGGAAAAGATCCTGGAAATTCCTCACGAAGTTAAACATAGTTACCACATGACCCACCAATTCCACTGATGTGTATACAACCAAGAGAACTAAAAATATCATCTCCACACAAAAATCTGTACACGAGTGCTGATAGCAGCATTATTCATAACAGCCAAAAAATCAGTACATTAACACTGAACAAATGAACAAAATGTGGTATATACAATAGAATATTATACAGTCATAAAAAGGAATGAAATGCTGATACATACTACAACATAAATAAACCTTGAAAACATTATGCTAGGTAAAGGAAGCCAGTTACAAAATGCCCTATATTATATGATTTCATTTATATGAAAAGTCCAGAATACGCAAATCTATGGAACAGAAAATAGTTTAGTGGTTGCCTAGGGTTGAGGAGAGGTTAATGAACAGAGGAGTTCTTTTTGGTTATGATAAAAATGTTCTAATCTTAGACTGTGGTATAACAGACAATTCTGTGACTATACTGAAACCAATGAACTGTATATAAATGAATTTTATGGTATGCGAAATATATCTCAATAAAGACATTAAAAAATACTAAGAACAGATCAGGTATTACAGAAAAGAAGACCAGTGAACCAAAGACATAGCAATAAAAGTATCTACAAATCAGTTTCCAGGGTAGCTCAGTGGAAACAAATCTGACTAGGATCCATGAGGACACAGGTTTGATCTCTGGCCTGCTCATTGGTTTAAGGATCCGGCATAGCCGTGAGCTGTAGTGTAGGTTGCAGAAGAGGCGCAGATCTGGCATAGCTGTGGCTGTGGTATAGGCTGGCGGCTATAGCTCCAATTTGGCCCCTAGCCTGGGAACATCCACATGCCGCAGGTGCGGCCCTAAAAAGCCAAAAAAATAAAACAAACAAACAAACAAAAAAAACCCAAAACCCACTAAAACTTGAAGATAGAAAAAAGTAAGAAGAACCTCAGGGGACAATTTTAGTTTATACAAATAACTGAAATCCCTCAAAGAGAAGTGAGAGATGAAATGAAAAAAATTTATGAAGAAATAATGGCCAAAATGAATAAATGATGAAAACTATAAATCTACAAATACAAAAACCTCAACAAACCCCAAGCACAAGAAACATGGAGAAAACTATACCAAGGGATATCATAATCAAATTGCTCAAAAAATGACTATAAAATCTTAAAAGCAGCCAAAGTAGGAGAGGGAAAGACATATTACATAAAGATAACATCAGATTTCTTGTTGGAAACAATGCAAAAGAGCAGACAGCAACACCTTCAAAATACTGAAAGAAAAAAACCTGACAAGCTCAAGTACCATACTTGTCAAAAAAATACCTTTTTGAAAACAAAGATGATAAACTTTTTCAGTCATCTTAAATTTATCTTTCACTTCACAATTTATTTGTCTCTTAAAAGTTTCCCTAATTATGACCTTAAAGCTTATTTTGTCTGAAAACTACATACATAATTCTACTATACATAAAATAGATAAGCAACAAAGATTTACTGTATGGCACAGGAACTACATTCAATATATTACAGTAACCTATAATGGAAAATAATCTGAAAGAATATATATAACTGAAACACTTTGCTGGACATCTACAACTAACACAGTATTGTATATCAATGACACTTCAATTTTTTTAAAAAAGTATTATTAACTACAGTTACTATGCTGTGCATTACATCTCCATGATTTATTTATTTTATAACTGGAAGTTTGTACCTTTTGACCACCTTCACTCATTCTGCCCCATTTCCTGGCAACCACCAATCTGTCCTTTATGAGTCTGGGTTTTTTGTTTTTGTTTAGATTCAACATATAAGTGAAATAATGCCACATCTGTCTTTCTCTGTCCGACTTATTTCACTTAGCATAATGCTCTCATGCTACCAGAAATGGTAATATTTCCTCCTTTATTTTGGCTAATAATTCTATGGTGTGTGTGTGTATATACACATACATAACACATTTTTTATCCATTCATCCAATCGAGGGACACTCAGGTTGCTTCTATGTCTCGGTTACTGCAACTATTGCTGCAAAGAACATGAGGGTACATTAACTTTTCAGTTAGTGTTTTCCTTTCCTTCAGATAAAACCTAGAAGTGGAATTGTTGGATCATATGGTAGTTTTAGTTTTAATTTTTTTTTTTTTTGAGGCCCCTCCACACTGTTTTCCTTTTTAAATTAAGGATTAAATTTATTTTATTTTTTGGGGGGGGCCACGGCTGCAGCACGTGGAAGTTCCCGGGCCAGGGATCAAATCTGCACCACAGCAGTGATACCAAAGAACTCCTCCATACTGTTTTTCAAAGTGGCTGTACCAATTCACATTCCCACCAACAGTGCACAAAGGGTTCCCTTTTCTCCATTTTTGCCAACACTAACTTCTTGTCTTTTTGACAACAGCCATTCTAACGAGTGTGAGGTGATACCTCATCATGGTTTTGATTTGCATTTCCCTGGGGATTAGTGGTGTTGAACACCTTTTCATGTAGCTGCTGGCCATCTGTATGTCTTCATGACCATTTATTTTTATTCTCCTTCGCTAGTTTCTATTCATATACCTAATTCTAACTATAAGCATACCCTTAGGCTCAATTTTGTACCTTTTCTTTATTTATACTCAACTCCCTACGTAATCTCATATATTCCCACGGCTTTAAAGAATATCTATATGCTGATTCCCAAATTTATATTCCTAGATCTCATCTCTCTTCTAGAGTTCTCTTCATATATTCAATCGCCTAACTGATATCTCCATTTGGATGTCTAAACAGGCATTTTATGAACTTAAGTCCAAAAATGAATTCCTTAACTCCCTGGATGAAAAATTTCTCTTCCCCTAATGTTTTCTACCACAGTAAATGACACCACCATTCAACCAGTTTCTCAAACCAAACACTTTGGAGTCAGCTTGGTTCCTCTTTCTCATACCCAACATGCATTCCATCTGTAAATTCTGTCAGCACTCCTTTCCAAACATATTTCAAATCTGACCCCTTATCACCACTTTAATGCTATTATTATTCTAGTCCAAGTTATTATCATCTCCTGCCCAGACTATTGTAGTATTTGTTAAACTCTGCTTCTGTTCTTGCTCGCCTCAGTCTGTTTTTCAGAGAAACTAGAGTGATCTAAAAGTTGAGTAAGATTGTACCACTCCTTTGCTCACAATACTTTAATGGTATCTGAGGTGGTTTACAAACACTATCCCCCAAATTCTTTGAAGTTTCACACAAGTATGTGTGTGTGGGATCTATACCTTCCCTTGAATTCAGGTGGACTTATGACTGCTTCAACCTATAGCAGAAGTGATGCTAGGTGACTTCTGCCACCGGGCTATAAAAAGCAATGCAGCTTCTACCTTATCCTCTGGAACACTCGAGTCTGGACCTCTGAACTACTTTCTGAGAAGTACAACTACCCAGAGGCTGCCATGCTATGAAGAAGCAAAGCCTCAGGGAGAAGTTACATGTAGACACTTCAGCTGACTCTTTAAGTCATCTTAGCCCAGGCACCAGATGTAAGTGAATAAGCACCCAGATGATTCCAGCCCCACACTGATACATCTTCTCCACTTTTACATCTTCCCAGCTGCAGCCCCAGACACTATAGAGCAGCAATAAGCCATCATCACTGTGCCCAATTTGAATGAATTCCTGACCCACAGAATCCAAGAGCATAAGAAAACAGTTGTTTTAAGTTACTAAATTTTAGGGTAACTAACTTGTTAAATAGCGACAGTAACCAGAACAGCATTACAAGTCTTAATTGTAGTCCCTAAGACCCTACATAATTTATCTCCCAATATTCTCCCATCCCTCGCTTTCCAGTTAGTTTACTCTCCCTCTTCTCCCTTGTTAGCCATGTGGCTTGCTCCCTTATTTCCTTCATGTCTCAGAGAGCCTTTTCCTAATGCCTCTATTAAGGAAAACAAAAACAAAGAAACAACACGAACAATAGAAACCCCATAGCACTTTTCATCATTACTCTGTCACTTCCTTATAATACTTTATTATTCATCTTGGTAATCATGACCACTTGGCATATTTACATATATGTTGGTCTGTTTCCCACCCACTAAAACATAAGCTCACTGGGAGAGGTTTTTTGGTTTCTCTCCCCCCCTCTCTTTTTTATGGCCACACCTATGGTATTTGGAAGTTCCCAGGCAAGGGACAGAATCCACGCCCCAGCTAAGACCTACCCTAGAGCTCTGGCAATACCAGATCCTTTAACCCACTGCACTGGACTGGGGATTGAACCCACAACTTCACAGCAACCCGAGCCACTGCAGTCGGATTCTTAACTTGCTCACCACAGTGGGGCTCCTAGCCTGGTTTGGTTTTTTTCCTATTTTATTCAGTGCCTGGCCCATAATACATACTAGATAAATACTTGCATCAATTTACCTTTTAAAAGATATTCTATTTAGTTCTTTTTTCAAATATGTCTCCCCACAAAGGTTTCTTTTTTCTCTTTTGGCCGCCCTGTAGCATATGGAATTCCTGGGCCAGGGATCAGATCTGAGCCACTGTGCTGGGCCAGGGATTGAACCTGTGTCCTATCACTCCAGAGACACCTTGGATCCCACTGTGCCGCAGCAGGAACTTCGTGGGTTTTTTTTATCTTCTCAAATCTTTGTATTTAATAGTTTTAAAACATTTAGTTTACGGACTATAGTCAATGAATCTATTATGTGAAGTTTTCAGCTCCTGCTGCTTGTTAAACTGATTCCTATTCATAGTAAATGAATTATTTACTTGCACTTTCATCATTTTTTAAAGAGCGGCTTGTCTTCACTGGGACTTTATTTGTAGGAATTCTTGTGTGGTTTGGATTGTGGACCTGTTCTTCCAGAGTAGTTTTTTTTTGTTTTTGCTTTTTAGGCCCTTGCCTGCAGCATATGCAAATTCCCAGGCTAGGGATCAAACTGGAGCTGCAGATGCTGGCCTATGCCACAGCCACAGCCACACCAGATCTGAACCGTGTCTGCAGCCTACACCATAGCAATGCCAAATCCTTAACCCACTGAGCAAGGCCAGGGATCAAACCCAAATCCTCATGGATATTAATCGGGTTCATCGACATTAAGCCGCAACAGGAATTCCCAGAGTAGTTTTTCATGTGTTTCTGCTAGTTATCTCAGAGGTATAAAGTGTTCTGAATTTTTTTTTTCCCCACTCTGTGTCCTATGGAGCTCCTGGGCCAGGGATCACATCTGAGCCACAGTTGCAACTTATGGACTTATGTGGCAGGTGCGGCAACACCAGATCCTTAACCTACTGTGCTGGGCTAGGGATCAAATCTGTGTCTCAGCACTCCAAAGACATCCTGTTGCACCACAGTGGGAACTCCTGTTCTGAATACTTTTTTATATTTATTTCTCAGCTTGGGGATCTCGGGCTAAAATAATTTAAACCCATATAAGAGCAGGCTCATACTTAAATTTTCAGGGGATATTCCCATCCACCTCTAATCAGAGCCTTGGCTAAGATTTAAAAAAAAAGTTTTATTTCCTTAAACTAGGGGAAGGAATTTTTTTATGGTCACTTCCCTTCCCTGAGCATGAGCCTTTAAGACTCCCAGTTTTATAAGGGTATTCTCTTATCTGTAACTCTGTTCCACACAGATCTAAAGCTTTCTTTTGGTTACTAAAACTAGAAATGCCCCCAGAACTGCCACAGCATTAAGTCACATGCACACTCTCATTTTCAGTTCCCTTCAGAATATTCGTGTGGCTCCTGAGAATTATCCTTACTTCTTTCAGGCTCAGCTCTGTGTTTAAAAGAAGTTTGTTTAAAAAAAAGTTTATTTGGAGTTCCCATCGTGGCGCAGTGGTTAACGAATCCGACTAGGAACCATGAGGTTGCGGGTTCGATCCCTGCCCTTGCTCAGTGGGTTAACGATCTGGCGTTGCCGTGAGCTGTGGTGTAGGTTGCAGACGTGGCTCGGATCCCGCGTTGCTGTGGCTCTGGCGTAGGCCAGGGGCTACAGCTCCGATTCGACCCCAAGCCTGGGAACCTCCATATGCCGTGGGAGCGGCCCAAAGAAATAGCAAAAAGACAAATAAATAAATAAATAAAAATTTTAAAAAGTTTATTTGATTTTATCCAGCATTACTAGGTGTTGTGTAATGGAAGTGCAAACAGTTTTAAAGTTATATGGTCTGCCATACTCTAGAATCAAAAATGATGGTCTGGACATTTAAAATTTATTTTTATAATAACTATCTCAGTATCCTTTCAGAGAAGATGGGCCTCCTAGCTTCCGTTAAACAAAACAATGCCACAGACTACTAACTGCAAAAGGAAAAACCTATCTTGACAATACCGAGAGCTCTTGCTGTCACCTTAACCCAAAGATCAAACTTAGCAGTGTAAACAGTTAGATAATCAGATATTACATGCCTCTTCATGTGACGCAGTATGAAGTAAACAGGATCTTTCATGAAGTATTTTTGCCAAAAACACAAACTTTACACTGAAGTCTAGTTTACCGGAAGCAGAATCAGAGAACAAGCTAAGTGACACCATATGGAAACAATCTGACAAATCTACAAGGTGGAACATGCTGCAAATCCACAAGCCTGGTCTCTTCAAAAGCTGCAAGTAAGGAGGGAGAGGGGAAGAAGTGCAAAATGTTCTAGATTAAGAGACACTTAAGACATACCAAACACAAGATATGATATCTGATTGGATCTTGGCTTAAAAAGAAAATCTAGGAGTTCTCTTGTGGTACAGTGAGTTAAGGATCTGGTGGTGTTTACTGCAGCAGCTTGGGTCACTGCTGTGGCGCAGGTTTGATCCCTGGCCCAGAACTTCCACATGCCATGGGAGCAGTCAAAAACAAGAAAAAAGAAAATCTACAAAATTGAGGAACAACTGGGGAAATTTCATATGGACTGAATATTAAATAATATTAGAGAATTACTGTTAATCTTATTAGGTGTGATAATGGTATTGTGGATGAATAGAAAATTGTCCTTGTTTGGAGAAATAATTGTATTAGTTTTCTATGGCAGTTGCAGCAAATTACCACAAACAGTGGTTTAAACTGTACAAACTTATTATTCTATGAGGTCAGAAGTCTGAAATGAGTCTCACTGGGCCACATTCAGGGCATTGGGAAGGCTTTTTACCTTCCTCCTGGACTCCCTAGAGGATAACCTATTTCCCTGCCTTTTGCAGCTACTTGCTTTCCTTGACTCATGGTCACTTCACCACTTTCAAAGCCATCTTTCTGACTCTCTTCTGCCTTTTTCCATTTTAAAGGTCCTTGGGATTACACTGCACCCACCAGGATAATCCAGAATAATACCCATATTTTACAGTTGTTTCTTCAATTTTTATTTTTTTCATGGTCATACCTGTGGCATATGGAAGTTCCCAGGCCAGGGACTAAATTCAAGCTGCAGATGCAACACAAGCCACAACTATGGCAATGCTGGATTCTTTAACCCACTGCGCTCAGCCAGGGATCGAACCCACACCTCTGCAGCAACTCAAGCCATTGCAGTCAGGTTTCTAACCCACTGTGCCAGAGCAGGAACTCCAATACCATACACACACACACACACAGTCTTTTTAGGGCTGCACACACAGCATATGGAAGTTCCCAGGCTGGGGGCTGCTGGCCTACACCACAGCCACAGCAACTCAGGATGCGAGCCACGTCTGTGACCTACACCACAGCTCGAGGCAATGCTGGATTAACCCACTGATCGAGGCCAGGGATTGAACCTGTGTCCTCATGGATCCTAGTCGGGTTCATCACCACTGAGACATGAAGGAAACTCCCCAATACCATATTTTAAAGTTAGCTGATTAGCAACTTTAATTCTATCTACTGTCTTAATTCCCCTTTGCCATGAAACTGAACATAGTCATAGGTTCTGGGGATTAGAATGTGGACACCTTGGGGGAAGGGGCATTATTCTGCCTAACACAGAGACCTTAAGTATTTAGAGGTAACGTCTAAAACTTACTTTGAAATGATTCAGCAAAAATACGCATGTGTTACATATTAATGAAGCAAATACGTAAAACATTTACTGTTGATTCAAGATAGTAGTTATATAACTGTTCCTGTACTCATTCCTTACATTTTTCAACATATTTAAACATTTATATATTTTTTCTAAATTAAGAAGTCCTTAGACAGTTTTAATTAAAAAAAGAAAAGAAAAAGATAAGCAGAACAGAACAGACTTCTTTTTCAAAAGGAGGCCTTTAACCTGACCACAGAGAAGAGGAAAGTAATGTAGATATATGTAATATAGACAGTGTGTGACATTCAAAAGAGTAGCACTATCAAGGTGACCTGCATGTAGACTTCTGGATACTAGCATATGGTTACTGCTGGGCTTGTGAGGGATTAAATTGTTCTTTAAATCCAGATGACAGGGTCCCACCTGAAGAGTGAGATCATTCTGTGTTAGCTGCCACAGTCCTACGAACTGCCTTGGGGAGAAATGGCACATCAGATGAGAAGAGACCCCTATCTTGCTTTTATATTTTAAAAGGAAGAACTAGTATGCTTTATAATTTTTTATAACCATAACTTAATATTTATGTAGCTCTAGCCTTACCTTTGCTACAGTGTCCTTTCACAGAACCAAGATACCTTTTGCAATCCTAAGCACTAACCCTAGCTGCACCTGAGAAAATTTTCATGTAGATAAAATGTGTAAAGATTAGTCACCAAATCCACTATATTCATCTATTCAAGTCTAAAAGCAGAGTGGTAAAATGAAGAAGAGGGCGATATAGGGAGAATTCAGACTAGAGAATTCTATGGGTTCAGAATGGAATAGTTGTAGTAAATAAACCCTTATGACAATTATGAACAGGAAGCGCCAAAACCAGCACCCCTTCTTGTATTTGAAAAAGAGGTAATTCCTGGTTTGCTTTCTGCCACTGGGAGACAATCAGGCAGAGGTCTACCAAGACACATTCATTCCCAAGTACTATTTCAAAGAGCTCCAAATTAGACAATCCAATAGTACAGAAAGAAGGCCAGAAGAAATGAAGCTTCATCTCAATGAAGAGAACAAGTGAAGATTCTCCGGAAATCATAGTTTGGAAGGACGTAGTATGTACACAGTAGCAAGAAATACAAGTAATCCAAGGGTGAATTCAAGAATCATACAGTAGGAGTTCCCATCGTGGCTCAGTGGTTAACGAATCCGACTAGGAACCATGAGGTTGCGAGTTAGATCCCTGGCCTTGCTCAGTGGGTTAAGCATCTGGCGTTGCCGAGAGCTGCAGTGTAGGTTGCAGACGCGGCTCAGATCCCGCATTGCTGTGGCTCTGGTGTAGGCCAGGGGCTACAGCTCCAATTAGACTCCTAGCCCAGGGACCTCCGTATGCCACAGGAGTGGCCCTAGAAAAGGCAAAGACCCCCCCAAAAAAAAAAAAAAAGGATCATACAGTAATTGAGAAATCTGGAGATGTGTTTACGCTCAAAAGTGACCTAGTAGTTAAGAGTGTTGTAATGTGGATGACTTCAAGAATAGAATCCAGGTCTCAGACTACATAATTCTGATTTCTTCACCCTTCCTGCAGGATTCTTCTTGCTTCTGCCTCACGAGTTATACAAATGTGAGGAGGTAATCTTTCTTCCATCAATCTTATTCTTTCTCTTGTATTCTGTATTTATAATAGATACTATCAATCCCTTGATCAATTAGTAAACCTAAAGTCATGTGAGATGACTCTACTTCACTCTTTCAAACAAATACTTTTTTCATTAATTCTAATATACATATTTTCCTCCATTTTAACCTTTGACATCAAGGTATATCTTATAATCAGTAGCATCTAACAAGTCACACTATTTCTTCTTTCTTATTGGTTCATAAAATATTGATACATCTTAATATCAATGGCATTATACCATTTGCAGAAACATGGATGGACCTAAAGATTATCATACTAAGTACAGAAATCATGATATTAGATCATCTATAATCTACGTATTAGTGTATTAGTATATATATTAGGTTATACTACACTGGATTATCACACTAAGAGAAAGAAAAATTCCATATGATGTATCACTTACATGTGGAATCTAAAATACATCACAGGAGTTCCCCGGTGGCTCAGTGAGTCAGGGACCCGGCATTGCCACTGCTGTGGCATGGATTCAGTCCCTGGCCCAGGAACTTCCACATGCCACAAATGTGGCCAAATAAGAAGAAGAAGAAAATAAAATATGACACAAATGAACTTATTTACAAGACAGACTCACAGACATAGAAAACAAACTTATGATGGCCAAAGGGGAAAGGGGGTAGGGGAAGGATAAACTAGGAGTTTGGGATTAGCAGATAAAAACTGTTACATATAAAATAGATAAACTGGAGTTCCTACTGTGGCTCAATAGATATGAACCTGACCATGAGGACGCAGGTTCGATCTCTGGCCTCACTCAGTGGGTTAAGTATCTGGCATGGCCATGAGCTGTGGTATATGTCACAGATGCAGCTTGGATCCTGTGTTGCTGTGGCTGTGGTTGTAGCATGAGCCTGCAGCTGCAGCTCCGATTCAACCCCTAGCCTGGGAACTTCCATATGCCACACCTGCAGCCCTAAAAAAGCAAAAATTAATTAATTAAATAGACAAACAAGAGCTGACTGTATACCATGGGGAACTATATACAATATTCTTAATAAACTATAATGGAAAAGAATATGAAAAAAGGTATATATATAAATAAAAATAACTGAATCACTTTTGCTGAACATCAGAAACTAACACAACATTGTAACTCAACTATACTTCAATTAAAAAAAAATCTTAGATTCCAAGAAATACAGTATTTATGAAATCCTTAATATTTATTAGCATTTAGGCACTCAGTGCCTAAAAAGGCACTGAGGATACAACACTGAACAAAGTCTCTATCCTCATGGTCTTAACATTCTAGTGAGGAAAAGAAACAATAGACAGGGAGAGTTCCCGTTGTGGCTCAGCAGGTTACAAACTCAACTAGTATCCATGAGGATGTACGTTCAATCCCTGCCCTGGGGTTAAGGATCTGGCGTTGCCTCAAACCGCACAGGCTGCAGACTTTTGGAGCAGATCCTGTGTTGCTATGACTATGGCGGAGGCTGGCAACTGCAGCTCCAATTTGACCCCAGGCCTGGGAACTTCCATATGCCACAGGTGTGGCGCTTAAAAAAAGAGACAAAAAGACAAAAAATAGGCACACATAAAGTAGTGATAAGTACCTTGAAAAAGGCATGAAAAGGGGATATAGAGTGTCAGATGGAGAGAAGAGACTATTTTTTTTCTTTTTATGGCTGCACCCATGGCTTACGGAAGTTCCTGGAACAGGGACTGAATCTCAGCAGCAGCTGTGGCAACACTGGATCCTTTAACCCACAGCACCAGGCAGGAGATCCAACCTGAACCTCCAAAGTGACCAGAGCCGCTGCAGTCCGGTTCCCAACCCACTGTGCCACCGAAGAACTCCTGGAAGAGACTATTCTTAAAAGCACAGCTGGGAAAGTCCTATCTAAAAAGATAAATCCTGAGTTAAGTGAGGAAGTGAGCTATGCACGTATCTCAGAGAGAAGGTAACAGGCATAGAAAAAAGCAAAAATGCTGCTTGAGCCAGAATGGTACTTAGTGTGCTAGAACCAGTAAAAAGGTAAAGATGAAGTGCCATATCCAAGAGGGAGAGTGGCAGGAAAATGAGGTAGGAGAGGCAATACAGGGGCTAAACCAAGTATCAAGGTATATACCTTGAAAGAAGAACCAACAGAAATGCTGGTGTACTGGATGTGAAGTAGGAGGAAAAAAGTAGTCAAGGATGACTCCAGGGCTATTATCTCTCCAACTGAATGAATAATGATGCCTTTTATGAAAATGGTGAATAATGGAACGTCTGGAGTGAAAAATGAAAAGTGTAGTTCTAACATGTTAAGTTTAAATGCTTATTAGACTACAAGTCTAGAGTTAAGAGGAGATGTTTGAAGATACAAATTCAGGAGTCATAAACATTACAGACAGATTTAATCATGGAGGTAGACAAAAATCATTTAAGAAGTGAAAGTAAAGAGAAGAGGTATGAGGACTGAGCTTTGGGGCACTCCAAACATTTACAAATTGAAGAGAACACCTAGCAAATAAGACTGAGGAGTGGTCTGCGAGATAGGAAGAAAATCAGGAAAATGTGGTATCCTGGAAGCCAAGTGCCTTTCCCCCCACAAGTCTAAAGATTTCTAAAGATCTCTGGGGATCTCTTCATTCTTTCCAACTTTCCAACCATCCCTTAGTTCAGAATATCTTTTCTCTCCTAATCTACGGCAAATATCTTACTTTATTTTTTTCTTTTTACAACTGCACCTGTGGCATACAGACGTTCCCAAGCTAGGGGCTGAATTGGAGCTGTAGCTGAGACCTATGCCACAGCCACGGCAACACTGGATCCAAGCCACATCTTTGACCATGCCGAATCCTTAACCCACTGAGCAAGGCCAGGGATTGAACCCCCATCTTCACAGAGACAACACTGGGTCCTTAACCTGAGCCACAACAGGAACGCTTTATTTTATTTTTTATTTCGGTTTTTAGGACCACACCTGTAGCATACAGAAATTTCCAGGCTAGGGGTCAAAGTGGAGTTGCAGCTGCCACACTACACCACAGTCACAGCAATGCCAGATCCAAGCAGCATCTGAGACCTACACTACAGCTCAGGGCAATGCCAGAACCTTAACGCACTGAGCAAAGCCAGGGATCAAACCTGCATCCTCATGGATACTGGTTGGGTTTGTTTCCACTAAGCCACAAGGGGAACTGTCTTGGCAAATATTTTAAATGATTCTGCAGTATGAGTACCTAAGGCTCCCTCTTCCCCCTACTTCATCTTCCATATAGCCAGTAAAGTGACCTTTTTTTTTTAGGGCTGACCTTGAGGCATATGGAGGTTCCCAAGCTAAGGGTTGAATTGAAGCTGAGCTGCCGGCCTATACCACAGTCATATAGCAATGCTGGATCTAAGCCAGGTCTGGGACCTACACCACATCTCATGACAATGCCAGAACATTAACCCACTGAGCAAGGCCAGGGATCAAACACACATCCTCACGCATACTAGTTGGGTTCGAAAACTGCTGAGCCAAGTAAAGTGATCTTTAAAAAAAAAAAAAAAAAAAAAAAATCTAATCTTATCCCACCGTTAACATAAAAGACTTCCCATTATCTACAACAGCACACAGGTCCCTTCATCATCTGGTCTCAATTTACCTTTGCAAACTTATCTTCTACTATGCCTGCCCTTAAGTATTTTATGGATACATCCACATATTCTTTCATGCTTCCAAGCTTTTCTGTGTGCTATTTTCTTTCCCTAGTAAACAACTCTTACTTTAAGACTACACAAAAACATTTCTTTTATGAATAGGGTGACAGTATGTCCTAGTTTGCATGGACAGTCCCAATTTATACCTGTTGTCCCCGCTTGATAACCATCAGTATCCCTTTCCTCTTTGACAGTGTCTCTCTTTGGAAGGTAAATTACACGGTCATCCTATCTATGAAATCTTCCCTTTTCCCTTAGTTTTTCCTTTCTGTGTTCTCAAAACATTTTTTTTTAAGGGCCGCACCTATGGCATATGGAAGTTCTCAGGCGAGGGGTCAAATCGGAGCAGCTACAATCTACAACACAGCAATGGCAAGGCCAGAGCCAAACTGCATCTGCAACCTTCACTGCAGCTCGTGGCAACACCAGATCCTTTAACCCACTGAGAGCCTGAGGCCAGGGACTGAACCTGCATCCTCAGGGATACTAGTTGGGTTCTTAGCCTGCTGAGTTACAACAGGAACTCCCTCAAAATATTTTGAACATGGAGTTCCCACGTGGTGCAGCTGGTTAAGAATCTGGCATTGTCAGTGCAGTGGCTTGGGTTGATGCTGCAGTGTGGCTTCGATCCCTGGCATGGGGACTTCCACATGCCAAGGGTGTGGCAACAAAACAAACACCAAAAACTATTTTTTGAACACGTCAGTACCCATCTCATTACTTATTTGTCCTTTTTCCTTAAAAAATTGTGAGCTCCCAGAGGTTAGGAACCTTATGTATTATGCATTTTCTTATCTCTTGCATCTAACCAGTACATAAAAGGCAGTTAAAAAGTCCTGGTTTCAAGGATCTCTATTTCCTGCAAATACTCTGAGAAGAGGAGGTAGTTAGAAGAGACAAAGGGTATGGAGTTGGGCAGCAAGCTTGAGACTGGGAGCCAATTGGGAGAAGGGGTAATAAGCTCAAGAATTAACAGAAAAGGACCCACATACAAAGAGGACCAGAAATTTCAATACAACCCAAGAGTGCTTGTTTCCAAAACATTTCAATCTATTAGAGAAACATGTTATGTACTTTCAAAACATTCTTACTTCAGGTATTGCAAAAAAACATTCCAAAGTTACCTATTTAAAAAATACAAGCATGCTACTGAAATTCAGAAAAAGTTTGCACAAATCTAGGAAAATTTTTATCAAGTTGGAATTCAATCAGGGCAGCATACCGCCAATCTTTTTTTTTTTTTTTTTTTTTTTGTCTTTTTGCTATTTCTTGGGCCACTCCCGCGGCATATGGAGGTTCCCAGGCTAGGGGTTGAATCGGAGCTGTAGCCACCGGCCTACGCCAGAGCCACAGCAACGCGGGATCCGAGCCGCGTCTGCAACCTACACCACAGCTCATGGCAACGCCGGATCTTTAACCCACTGAGCAAGGGCAGGGACCGAACCCGCAACCTCATGGTTCCTAGTCGGATTCGTTAACCACTGCGCCACGACGGGAACTCCTTTTTTTTTTTTTTTTAGCACACCGCCAATCTTATGTGGCAAAGATGCAACGCAATAGTTAAGCTCCTCACCATATATCTCTGTATCTCTAGTTGCCGACAAAGTCCCTGTACAATAATAATCTGTTCAATAAATGTTTCTGATGATTAATATAACGTATTAGTTTTTTAGTTTGCAATGTATTTTTTACATAGACTATATATACATACACACACATATATATGTGTGTGTGTATATATATATGTGTGTATATATATATATGTGTGTATATATATATATATATACACACATATATATTTTTTTTTTTGCCTTTTTTTTAGGGCCGCACCCACAGCATTGGAGGTTCCCAGGCTAGGGGTCAAATCGGAGCTGTAGCTTCTGGCTTATACCACAGACACAGCAACGCAGGATCTGAGCCGTGTCTGTAACCTACACCAAAGCTCACAGCAACGCTGGATCCTTAACCCACTGAGCAAGGCCAGGGATCAAACCTGTGTCTTCATGGATGTTAACCAGATTCATTAACCCTTGAGCCATGACAAGAACTCCAGACAATATTTCATATGAGGATAACATCCCTAGAAGATAGGCAAAGTAATAAACTGTCTTAATTTTTTTTTTTTTTTTTGTCTTTTGTCTTTTTAGGGCTGTACCTGTAGCATATAGAGGTTCCCAGGCTAGGGGTCTAATTGGAGCTGTAGCCGCCGGCCTATGCCACAGTAACAAGGGATCCGAGTCTTGTCTTTGACCTACACCACAGCTCTTGGCGTAAAACTGTCTTAATTTTATAGTTGAAGAAATCAGGCTTCCTGGGATTTGCAGAAAAGACTAGGTTTCTAGCTTGTCAGTTTCAACACAAACTCAACGTCATTTTCTGAAAAAATGCTACTCAAAGTGTGGTCCACAGACTAGTGAGCTAAAAGGATCCTGCAATGCCACAGCTGTGGTGTAGGTATCAGCTGCAGCTTGGATTCAACCCCTGGCCCAAGAACTTCCACATGCTGCAGATGGAACCATAAAATTAAAAAAAAGGGGGGGGGGGCAGACGATCTAAATAGACATTTCTCCAAAGAAGACATACAGATGGCCAGAAAGCACGTGAAAAGATGCTCAACACCGCAAATTATTAGAGAAATGCAAGTTGAAACTACTATGAGGTACCACCTTACAACCACCATAATGGCCATGATCAAAAAGTTTACGAACAATAAATGCTGCAAAGGGTTTAGATAAAAGGGAACCCTCTTACACTGCTGGTGGGAATGTAAATTGGTATTGCCACTATGGAAAACAGTATGGAGGTTCCTCAAACTATAAACTATAATTAGAACTACCATATGATCCAGCAATCCCACTCCTGGGCATCTATCTGAAGAAAACCATAACTAGAAAAGATACATACATCCCAATGTTCATTGTGGCACTATTTACAATAGCCACGACATGGAAGCAACCTAAACGTCCACTGACGAAGAAATACATAAAGAAGTTGTGGTACATGGATTTCCCATCGTGGCTCAGCAGAAATGAATCTGACTAGCATCCATGAGGACGCAGGTTCGGTCCCTGGTCTTGCTCAGTGAGTTATGGATCTGGCATTGCCATGAGCTATGGTGTAGGTCACAAACATGGGTTGGATCCTGTGTTGCTGCTGCTGTGGTATATGCCAGCAGCTACAGCTCCAATTCAACCCCTAGCCTGGGAACCTCCATATGCCTCAGTGCGGGCCTAAAAAAAAAAAAAGACAAAAAGAAGATTTGTTACATATATACAATGGAATATTACTTAGCCATAAAAAAGAATAAAATAATGCCATTTGCAGCAACATGGATGGACGTAGGGAGTTAGACAGTGAAAGGCACATATATCACTTATATGTGGAATATAAAGAGAGTATACAAACTTATTTGCATAACGGAAACAGACTCAGAGACTTGAAAACAAACTTATGGCTATCAAAGCGGACAGGTGTGACTGGGGCTTTGGGATTGGCATGTGCACACTATGGTATACGGAATGGCTGGCCAACAGGGATCTGCTGTATAGAAGAGGGAACTCTACCCAGTATTCTGTAATAATCTACATGGGGAAAAAAATCTGAAAAATAATGGATGTGCGTACATGTGTAACTTAATCATTTTGTTGTATAGTAAAAATTATCACAACATTGTAAAATTAACTACGCTTCAATAAAACCTTAAAAAATGAAAAAAACTGAGATTGAATTTTAATATCTTTTCTTATCCCCCTTTTCCAGTAATTCATTTCACTATATTTATGAAAATATTGGTCCATGGTATATTAGAAAACAAAATAGGAGTTCCCATCGTGGCGCAGTGGTTAATGAATCCGACTAGGAACCATGAGGTTGCGGGTTCGGTCCCTGCCCTTGCTCAGTGGGTTAAAGATCCGGCGTTGCCGTGAGCTGTGGTGTAGGCTGCAGACGCGGCTGGGATCCTGAGTTGCTGTGGCTCTGGCGTAGGCCAGTGGCTACAGCTCCGATTCGACCCCTAGCCTGGGAACCTCCATATGCCGCAGGAGCGGCCCAAAGAATTAGCAAAAAGACAAAAAAAATAAAAAAATAAAAAAAAATAAAAATAAAAAACTGGTCACCACAAAAGGCTTGGAGAAATATTGCTATAGAGGACAAGGTAGACCAAGGTGTGATTCATGCCTGAAACTAAGTAAATTCTGTTATCTTCCTTTTACTTTAAATTTATGTTTCTCTAAGTATTATTTTAGACCACCTACATCACAATTACTTCAGATATGTGTTTAAAATGCATCTACCCAGGGCCATTTCAAAGTAATGAACTGGAATTTCTCTGGGAGGAGCCAAGGAATCAGAATTTTACCGGTTTTCTTGGTGATTATTAGGCACTCTATAGTTGAATGACTGCCCTAAATACTCACAAGAAAAACAGGCAAGTAAGTAATCTAAGGAGTATATAATTAAATAAATGATTAAGAGTTAGTCACATTTTCCCACCTTCTTCGGAACTTATCTATAACACTCCATTTTTCTTTGGGCAAAATAGAAATAAATATAGGCTTTCCTTAGGAATATAATAAAAATAATACTTAAAAGAAAACAAAAAATTTTTTTCCATGTTTTATACCAGAGCACTAATAAAAATGGGCAGGAGGAGAGTTCTGAACGGTTGTAATCTTTCACACTGCTCTGAAAAACATGATCTCCTAGGTGCATTTCATATACATACTTAGGAGAGCCTCTTCCCAGTTAAACCATTTTTCAAGTGACACATTAATCACACAAATCTGAAAACAGTTGAGGGAAAGTGCACTTCAACAGGAAGGAGAGTAACATGGTGTGTTATCAGGGGCAAAGGCACAGGAGGAATAGGAGAAAGGAGATAACATCTGAGCAATGGCTAAATATCAAAACTGTGAGCTAAGAACAACAGAAACAATACTTCATTTAATACTCCTGTGAAGTTCATATTAACTTCACAGGAGTATTAAATGTTCATTTAACATCCCAATGAAGTTCATATTGTCCCCATCCTGAATGAAGTAACTGAGATTCAGAAAGACTAAATAAACCTGTCCAGGGTCACACAATAAATAGGAGAGTCATGGGAGTTCCTGTTGTAGTGAAGCAGAAATAAATCCGACTAGTATCCATGAGAATGCAGGTTCAATCCCTAACCTTGCTCAGTGGGTCGGGGAATCAGGCGCCTGCCGTGAGCTGTCGTGTAGGTCGCAGATGTGGCTCAGATCCCTCACTGCTCTGGCTGTGGTACAGGCTGGCAGCTATGGCTCAGATTTAACCCCTAGCCTGGGAACTTCCATATGCCCTGGGTGCAGCCCTAAAAAGCAAATAAATAAATAAATAAATACATAGGAGAGTCATGATTAAAACCTTCCACCATAGCAAGGAAGTGGGTTTCAATTCTCAGACATTTTATTGATGGTGGTTACATGTAACATTCTGTTCCATCAGTCATCTTGAATTTATTCAGTTATTCTCTGACACAGGTTTAACATATGAAAACAGTAGCACACACACAAGCCAAATATTTACCATATCCACCCTCTTGTAATCAGACAAGTAAAACCAGAGACATCTGAATTCAGTGGCCTGTGCGGGTAATCACACTTTTGTACTTGAGGAAACAAGAGCTGGGAGGTGGTCATGAAGGGAAAGCTTTAGGAGATCTATAAGCTTTAGGAAAGCTTCACAAAAATTTCCCCAGAATACCCTCAAGGATATTCAGAGCTCTGTATACTAAACTAGTCGTAACAGATAGGAAAATGTTATAAGTAGCACCCTAGCCAGGTATTTATTCCACAAAGAGGTGATCCAATTTAGTTTCTCTAATGAAAATTCTTGTACTTTAAAGGGGCAAACATAACCATACAAATAAATTCTATCTCAACAGGGCTTTGGTGGACTCGTGCCCACTACTTGCATGTGTAAACTGAATGAATGGCCATTTGACTTCTCCCAAACCAGAAGCAAACTGTACTTGCAGGTACTGGCAAAGATCACAGAGCAATGGTTCTGTTCTCCACATCTTCAAACTACCCTAATGCAAATCAGACAGCTGAGCTCCTTCCAAACTACCTAATGCGGGAGTTGCCATCATGGCACAGTGGTTAACGAATCTGACTAGGAACCATGAGGTTGCGGGTTCGGTCCCTGCCCTTGCTCAGTGGGTTAAAGATCCGGCGTTGCCGTGAGCTGTGGTGTAGGTCAAAGATGCGGCTCGGATCCCATGTTGCTGTGGCTCTGGCGTAGGTTGGCAGCTACAGTTCCGATTAGACCCCTAGCCTGGGAACCTCCATATGCCGCAGGAGCGGCCCAAAGAAACAGCAAAAGACAAAAAAAACCAAACAAAGAAACAAACAAAAAAACCTATCTAATGCTTCCTACTGCTAATCATTCCCAGCAATTAACTCTGCACTTGCCTAAGATGGGACCTCTCTATTTCAGTTTCTTAAAGGAACTTAAACACATACAAACGCAACTGCAAAACAAATTCCTCAAATGGGTGTAAAAGCCCCCAAGGAAAAATAAAATGGCTATAGAATATGTTAGATGCTGCAAAGAGTAAAATTATCTCTTAATGTACCATTTTATTGGGTCATCTTAGAAGTTGCTTCCACACAGTCCTAGAGGTAATAATCTCTGGAATTTAGCACTTGGTGAAATAAAAAAGGCTGTGGACAAGGGCTTGAGAAGAGTATGCATCAATGTGCATATCTGAGCTCTATTAACTATTTCTCATTAAAAGAAGGCTTAGATAACAAGGAACCAAAAGAGATCTCCCTGATCTCTTTTTGTCTCACACAGGACAAAAACACCCAGGACATATTAGATGCTAAGTTGCTCATTGTACCATAATATATCATTATACTAGCAATATTGTCAACCAGAGGTTAGAAATAAATTTGGCAAATCAGGAGTTCTCGTTGTAGCTCAGTGGTAACGAACCTGACTAGTATCAATGAGGATGTGGGTTTGATCCCTGGCCTTGTTCAGTGGGTTATGGGTCTGGCATTGCTGGTGAGCTGCAGTGTAGGTCAAAGACGTGGCTCAGATCTGGTGTTGCTGTGGCTGTGGTATAGGCTGGCAGCTGCAGCTCCAATTAGACCCTTAGCCTGGGAACCTCCATATGCCACAGGAAGGCCCTAAAAAATACCCCCAAACCGAAACTGAAACCGAAACCAAAAAAACTTGGCAAATCAGAGAAAATAACCTGATCCAACTATGGAAGACACTGGCAGATTACTACAAACATCACTAAAGCTGCTACAAAGCATCAAGCCTGAAAAAGAGGATGCTGGGATTCAAAGAAACCACAATTCACTTTTATTAACTTTTTGCTGAAACAAAACTCACTTCTCCACATTAAAGGTGCAAAAATTACAAACATGACACTGAATCAGAATTTGTCTTAAGATATATCATGGGTCCTACTTAAACTGATATACACTGAAAACAAAGGCACACCTAAATCCTAACTTATTTTTTTCTCTTTCCTCTACTAGCTTATAAACTTCATGGAGTAAGAGATTTGTCTACTTTATTCACAGCTATACCCGCAGTTCCCAGATAAGTTCCTGGCACATAAAAAAATCATTCAACGATTATGTGTTAAATGAATAACTGGATCTTTCATCTGCATGCTGTTTTGGTAGGGGTCAGAGGAGAGGCCTAAGGCTGACACGATTCTAATTTCAAGATTTATTTCTGGGAGTTCCCATCATGGCTCATGGGAACAAACCCGACCAGCATCCATGAGGACACGAGTTCAATCCCTGGACTCGCTCAGTGGGTTAAAGATCCAGCATTGACGTGAGCTGTGGTATAGGTCACAGACGCAGCTTGGATCTGGTGTTGCTGTGGCTGTGGTGTAGGCTGGTGGCCACAGCTCTGATTAGACCCCTAGTCTGGGAAGCTCCATATGCCATGGGTATGGCCCTCAAAAAGACAAAAGACAAAAAAATAAATAAAATAATTCTCCCCTCCTTCCATAGTGAGGGAAGTACTGGCCACATAGGTGTTCAGCTCACTACATCTCCTAGTCTCCTTTGCTGATTGTTAGGCTAAATTCTTGCCAATGGAATAAATAGGAAGTGATTGTGCTACTTTCTGCCTAAGAACAATAAAAAGTAAGCAAACTCTTTCATGCTTTTCCCCCTTCCTATTGGCAGCCACCCAGTTTCAAGCCTGAAAAGGAGGACAATACCCTACAAGTTGGTCCCAGTGCTACAGTCTATCAGCATCTCTTGGGAATCTGCTGGATATACAAACTTTCTAGCCCTGTTACAGACCCATGAATGAGAAACTCCAAGGACAGGGACTAGGATAGGAACTATGTTTTATGTTTTAACAAGCCCTCTGGGTGACTCTGATGCAACTTACGAGTAAGTACCATTGTTCTAGAGAGCAGCAGGAAAATTAGTAGAAAAAAAGGCTGAGTTCCTATATTACCACATGGAACAGAGCAAAAGGAACCAACCACCTTGGGCAATAACATGAAAGAAATACTCTCTATCTTGTTTGATCCATTACATTTTTGGATCTCTGTTTCTGCTGTCAGGCATACTCTCCAGGTTCTGAAAACTTTTTGGTCTCAGGATGCTAAAGGCATCCTGAGGACACTCCTGGGAGTTCTCTTGTGGTGCAGTGTGTTAAGGATCTGGTGTTGTCACTACAGTAGCCTAGGTCACATTGCTGTGGTATGGGTTCAGTCCCCAGTCCAGGAATTTCCACATGCTGCAAGCATGGCCAAAAAAAAAAAAAAAAGAGAGAGAGAGAACACTCCTAAAAAATTAAGATTCCAGGAATGCTCTTATGGTGCAGCAGGTTGAGGATCCAACATTGTCACTGCAGCAGTTTGGGTGGCTGCTGTGGTGCAGGTTCAATCCCTGACCCAGGAATTTCCACATGCCATGGGAGCAGCCAAAAAAAACCAAAACAACAACAAAAAAACAAAAAACAAAACCCACAAGACTCCAAAGAGATTTTGCTTGTGGGCTACAGCTATCAATAGTCATATTATAAATTAAAACAGAACTTTTAAAACACTAATTCGGAGTTCCCATCTGGCGCAGTGGTTAACGAATCCGACTAGGAACCATGAGGTTGCGGGTTTGATCCCTGGCCTTGCTCAGTGGGTTAACGATCCGGCGTGTGTGCCGTGAGCTGTGGTGTAGCTGGCAGACGCGGCTCGGATCCCGAGTTGCTGTGGCTCTGGCGTAGGCCGGTGGCTACAGCTCCGATTTGACGCCTAGCCTGGAAACCTCTATATGCTGCGGCAGCGGCCCTAGAAAAAGCCAAAAAGGCAAAACAAAAAACAAATTAAAAAAAAAACACTAATTCATTAAAAAAATAAGCCCACATTCTACGCTAACATAAATAACATATCCTTTATTTAAAAATACCTTATTTCTCCCCCCCAAAAAAACAAGTGATAAAGAGTGGCATTATTTTATGTTTTTGCAAATTTTGTTAATGTCTGGCTTAGAAAAAGATAGCTGAACTCATAGTTGTTGCTGCATTTGATCTACTGTGATACATTGTTTTAGTTGAAGTACGTGGAGAAAATATCCGGTCTTAAGCAGATATATAGTTAGAAAAGGAAGAGCACTTTTTAAAATTTAGACTTAAAGTCTTTAATGAACTCATCATTAAAAAGAACTTTTCAGATTTGAAATAATTTTAAACTTACAAAAAAGTTGCAAAAATAGTTCAGAAAAGTCCCTAAATACTCTTCACCCTGTTCTCCCTAATGTTAACATCTTTTTAAAAAATTATTTTTAAATTGAAGTAATTGTTTAAATTTTCTTTCGTTCTTTTTTTTTTTTTTTTTTTTTTTTTTTGCTTTTTAGGGCCGCACTGGCAGCATATGGAGGTTTCCAGGAGAGGGGTCTAATCAGAACTGCTGCCCTACACCACAGCCACACAGCAACACTGGATCATTAACCCACTGAGCGAGGCCAGGGATCAAACCGGCAACCTCATAGTTCCTAGTCGGATTTGTTTCCGGACTTGTTTAAATTAATTTTTAACTGAAGTATAGGTGTAACATCAACAACTTATACCCCCATAGTACAAATACTGAAACCAGGAAACAGAATAGTGTTGAAATTAACACTATTAACTACTACTCTACAGGCCTTATTCAAATTTCACCAGTTTTCCTACTGATAGCCTAATCAGATCCAAAATACAAACCACAGTCTTACAGAGTATTTAGCTGTCATGTCTCCTTGGTTTCCTACAGTCTGTGACAGTTTATTAGTCTTTCTTTGTCTTTACATTTTTAAAGAGTACTGGCCAGTTCTTTTATAAAATGTCTCTCAATTTGGGTCTGCTTGATGTTTTCACATGATTAGACTGAGGTTATATATTTTTGGCAACATCAAAAAAAAAAAAAAAAGCAATGGTGTGTCCTTCTCAGTGTGTTATATCAGGAAGTAATGATGTCCATATGTTGAACTACAGGTGATGTTATTAACTTTAATCACTTGACTGAGGTGGTGTCTGCACTGTAAAGTTATTATGGGGAGAAACCAAGAGTTTACACAAAATCCCATTTTTCAAACTTACAGCCACTAATTTTAACATGCACAGATAATTCTTGTGTGCCACAAGTACTGTAGTATTTGCCTAATGTTTCCATTCTCATATATTGTTTTGAATTTTACTGTAATAAATAGCTGTCCCCCCTCCTCATTTATTTATTTATTCAAATATTTATTTATAGCAGTATGGACTTGGGGACACTTATTTTATCACATGGGTAATAATTCACTATTATCATTGTTTTTCAAATTGTCCCAGACGTAGTCACTAGAAGCTCCTTCAAGTTGGCTCCCCATCACTTTTTTCTTTCTAGCATTTCATTACTTTTTTTTTTTTTTTTTTTTTTTGGTTTTTAGGGCCAGACCCATGGCAATATGGAAGTTCCCAGGCTAGGGGTCAAACTGGAACTGCAGCTACCAGCCTACACCAGAGCCACAGCAATGTGGGATCCAAGCTGTGTCTGTGACCTACACCACAGCTCACGGTAAGGTGGATCTCCAACCCAATGAGCCAGGCCAGGGATTGAACCTGCATCCTCATGGATACTAACTGGATTCATTTCCACTGTGCCACAACGGGAACTCCATTTCATTACTTTCTGGTACCACATGATGTTTCAGATTCATGTGAATTTTTTCTCTGCCCTAGTCATTTCTCCAAGAAGCTCTGGTTCCTTTTATGGGAGAATGTCACTTAGAAACCAAGGTCTGGTGTCAACTGTGCTCACTGCACCGGTGTCAAATCAGAGTAAGGAAATAATGTTTGCATACATAAACACATCCATATTTATACGTATGTGTGCATAAATATACATATAAGATTAAAACTCATCAGTTCATACTGATAACAGAGAGGGGTATTCTAATATTCTTTTCAAATGATCAGAATTGTGGATATCTTCATCTTTGACATACTCGAAACTCAATACAAATGGGCAAAGCACCTTTATCCAAAAGAGACATTTATCCAAAAGATATATTAATGACCAAAAAGCACATGAAAAGATGCTTAACATCATTAGTCATTAGAGAAATGTGCCCAGACATTTAGGTCAATTTATCTTCGACAAAGGAGGCAAGAACATAAAATGGGAAAAAGAGTCTTTTCAGCAAGTGGTGCTGGGAAAACTGGACAGTCGCATGTAAGTCAATGAAATTGGAACACACCCTCACACCATGCACAAAAATACACTCAAAATGGTTTAAAGACCCAAATGTAAGACAAGACACCATCAAACTCCTAGAAGAGAACACAGGCAAAACACTCTGATATTAACCTTACAAATGTTTTCTTAAGTCAGTCTCCCAAAGCAACAGAAACAAAAGCAAAAATAAACCAGTGGGACCTATCAAACTTAAAAGCTTTTGCACAGCAAAGGATATTGTAAAAAAAAACAAACAAAAAGACAACTTACAGCATGGGAGAAAATAGTTTCAAACAATGCAACTGACAAGAGCTTAATCTCTAAAATATACAAACAACTTGTACAACTCAACAGCAAAAAAGCCACAACCCAATTGAAAAGTGGGCAAAAGACCTAAATAGACATTTCTCCAAAGAACACATACAGATGGCCACCAAGCACTTGAAAAAATGCTCAACATCACTGATTATTAGAGAAATGCAAATCAAAACTACTATGAGGCAGCACCTCACACCAGTCAAAATGGCCATCATTAATAAGTCCACAAACAACAAATGCTGGAGAAAGTGTGGAGAAAAGGGAACCCTCCTGCACTGCTGGTGGGAATGTAAAGTGGTACAACCACTACGGAAAAGAGTATGGAGGTTCCTTAGAAAACTATACATAGAACTACCATATGACCCAGCAATCCCACTCTTGGACATATATCTGGACAAAACTTTTCTTGAAAAAGACACATGCACTCGCATGTTCACTGCAGCACTATTCACAATAGCCAAGGAGTTCCCATTGTAGCACAGTGGAAATGAATTCGACTAGGAACCATGAGGTTGCAGGTTCGACCCCTGGCCTTGCTCAGTGGGCTAAGGATCTGGCATTGACATGAGCTGTCGTGCAGGTCACAGACGAAGCTTGGATCTGGCATTGCTCTAACTCCGGCGTAGGCCAGCAGCAACAGCTCCGACTAGGCCCCTAGCCTGGGAACCTCCATATGCTACATGCGCAGCCCTAAAAAGACAAAAGACAAAAAAACAAAAAACAAAAAAACCAAGCACAATAGCCAAGACATGGGAACAACCTAAATGTCCATCAACAGATGATTGGATTAAGAGGATGTGGTATATATACACAATAGAATACTACTCAGCCATAAAAAAAGAACAAAATAATGACATTTGCAGCAACATGGATGGAACCAGAGACTCTCATACTGAGTGAAGTAAGTCAGAAAGACAAATACCATATGATATCACTTATATCTGGAATCTAATATATGGCACAAATGAACATTTCCACAGAAAAGAAACTCATGGACATGAAGAACAGACTTGTGGTTGCCAAGCAGGGGGAGGGGGAGGGAGTGGGAGGGACAGGAAATTTGGGGTTAAGAGATGCAAACTATTGCCTTTGGAATGGTTAAGCAATAGGATCCTGCTGCATAGCACTGGGAATTATGTCTGGTTACTTGTGACGGAGCATGATAATGTGAGGAAAAAAGAATGTATACATGTATGTGCAACTGGGTCACCTTGCTGTGCAGGAGAAAACTGACAGGACACTGTAAACTAGCTATAATGAAAAAACTAAAAATCAGTATAAAAAAGAAAAAACAGAGAAATGTGAACCAAAACCACAATGAGACACCAATTCAAACCCACTAGGATGACTATAATCAAAAAGAGAAAATAAGTGCTGGAGAGAATGTGGAGCAAGTGGAATCCTAGTATACTGCGTGTGGGACCTCTGCTTCAGAAAAAGATTTTTTCCTCTTTTGATAATTCTAAAAAGTTAGAATTATCACAAACATAGAATTATCATATGACTCAGGAATCCCATTCATAAGTAAATATCCAAAAGAACTGAAAACAGGTATTCAAGCAAAAACTTGTACAAAATGTTCATAGCAGCACTATTCACAATAGCAAAAAAGGTAGAAACAACCCAAATGTTAATGAACTGATGAATGGATAAGCTAAGTGTGGTATATTCTTACAGTGGATATTACTCGGGCATAAAAAGGAATAAAGTACTTATAATGCTACAAGTATGGATGAATCTCAAAAACATTACACTAAGTCAAAAGAACACAGACATAAAAGGTCCCATATTGCATGGTTCCATTTATATGAAATATCCAGAATAAACCCATCAAGACAGAAAGCAGACTAGCAGTGGCAAGGTGCTGAGGGAAGGTGAAATGGGGAGAAACTGCTTAATGGGCAGTTTTCCTTTTGGGGTGATGAAAATGCTTTGGAATTTGATTTAGGTGGTTGTCGCGCAACACTGTAAATGTACTAAATGCCACCGAATTATACAACTTGAAACAGTTAATTCTGTTAGGAGAAATTTACCTCAAAAAAACCCCACAGTAGTTTCTAAAGGTTAGCTACAATGTAAAATTTGAAATATTATTAATAAATTTTTCACACTGATACTTTAAAATCCATTGTCTAGGATTTCCCATTGTGGCTCACTGTTAATGAACTCAACTAGTATCCATGAGGACACAGGTTCAATCCCTGACCCTGCTCAGTGGGTTCAGAATCTGGTATTGTCATGAGCTGTGGTGTAGGTCACAGATGAGACTGGGATCCAGCATTGCTGTGGCTGTGGTAAAGGCCAGCAGCTGCAGCTCCAATTCGATCCCTAGCCTGGAAACATCCACATGCCGCGGGTGCAACCCTAAATAGACCAAAAAAAAAAAAAAAAAATTCTTGTAAAACTAGATCTTTTTTTTTTTTTAATCTGCAAATTTAAACTGCATGGCAATGAAGACTACAATGATGACTACTAGTACATTTTGATGCCACTGCTTTTTTTGGAGGGGCACACCACCAGCAGATGGAAGTTCCTAGGCCAAGGACTGAACCTGTGTCACAGTAGTAACCGGAGCCACAGCAGTGACAACACCAGATCCTTAACCTGCTGAGCCACCAGGGCACTCTCTAGTGCCGCTGCTTTGATTCATGCTAAGGTAACAGAGCAGTTTTACTTACCATTGTTTATGGATCATCAATGCAAATGCCAACACAGGGAAAAAGGCAACATAATACCTTTGCAATATTATGAAACAGCCTTCATCTCAAGACTCCCCGAAAGGGTCTCAGGGATTCCCAGGAGTCCTTAGACCACATTTTAAAAACCATTTGTCGGAGTTCCCATCGTGGCGCAGTGGTTAACGAATCTGACTAGGAACCAAGAGGTTGTGGGTTCGGTCCCTGCCCTTGCTCAGTGGGTTGACGATCTGGCGTTGCCGTGAGCTGTGGTGTAGGTTGCAGACACAGCTCGGATCTCACGTTGCTGTAGCCCTGGGGTAGGCTGACCCCTAGTCTGGGAATCTCCATATGCCGCAGGAGCGGCCCAAGAAATAGCAAAAAGACAAAAAAAAAAAAAAAAAACCATTTGTCTACTCTAACTAATATGCTAGTTTAACAGGTAATCTACCAATTCATACTATTTTTCAGGTTTAACGCAAACTATGTGGTAGCAATTCTCTCTTCTCTGTACTTTCCTTATTTCCCACTACTATGAAATGCCTCTAACAGAGCACATAAGCACTGTTATTACCTAACTCCAAATGGTACTTTCCTTCACCTAAGTCATATCAGCTATGTCAGTGGACCTCTTCCCACTATTCCCCAGGTTACACAATCCTGTTCCTAAAAACCTGAAATGATTAATTCCATCTGGTCCATTTAAACCTAGTCTATATTAATTACTTCTCTTTTCATTTCTAGAATTTGCTCTCTGACTCATTTTTCTAGTTAGAAAAGGCTCTTGATATATAGGAGTCTGCAAGCCTTTTCTGTTTGCAAAGGGCCAGAGAGTAAATATTTTAGATTTTGTGGATTAATTACTCAACTCCGCTATTGTAAGCAAAAGGTGTGGCTGTGTTCTAATAAACTTTACTTATAAAAACAGGTAGTAGGGAGTTCCCATCGTGGCTCAGTGTTAACGAATCTGACTAGGAACCATGAGGCTGTGGGTTCAATCCCTGGCCTTGCTCTGTGGGTTAAGGATCCGGCGTTGCTATGAGCTGTGGTGTGGGTCACAGACGCAGCTCGGATCTGGTGTTGCTGTGGCTGTAGCATAGGCCAGCAGCCACAGCTCTGATTAGACCCCTAGCCTAGGAACCTCCACATGCTGCAGGTGCAGCCCTAGAAAAGACAAAAAAAAAAAAAAGATAAAAAAATAAAATTAAAAAAAATAAAAATAAAAACAGGGAGTAGTTAGGAGTTCTCTTATGGCACAGCAAGTTAAGGATCTGGTTTGTCACTGTGGTGGCTTGAATTGCTACTGTGGTGCAGGTTCAGTTCCTGCCCTAGGAACATCCACATGCTGTGGGTGCAGCCAAAAAAAAAAAAAGAGAGAAGCTGTAATTTGCTGACTCCTAATCTAGACTCTTCCAACATACAGGTCAATCAACCCAGTCTAACTCAAAAGATGCCAAAAACTTAAAAATGAAATCGCTACAGACAGGCTAAAAAAACTAATAGGAACACTGAAAACATTAACACACAAACCCAACAGACAGGAATATTAGTAACAGCTGCTAAAATTCACTGAGCTGTTATTATTTGCTAAGCACTGTGCTAAAGTGCTTTACAATACATTACCTCATTAAAGCCCTTTAAAGGAGGGCTTTAATAATTTAAATAATTCTCCTTTTACAGGAGAAAACAAACATATAATCTTCCAAAGTCTCACAGTCTGTATATAGACAGCTAAGCCTGATTCAAACACAGGTCTTTCTCACTGCAAGGCCCATGTTCCTAATCATCAAACTAAGCTGTCTATATTGTCATTATTGATTTTTCAAATGCCGACTGTTAAGACTAATCCTAAGTAAAGATAGATCATTGTTGTTTACCTGCTTTTACAGTGTCTCTTCTGTATCATTGAGTTTACTATACCAACCTTGCCTCACATCCTTGAATGGAAGAGCCCAAGTGATTTTCCCTTAGATGACACACTGCTTTGTTTATCAAAATGTATCAAGGATCATAAAGAACCTTATGCTTAAATGGGACAAGTTAAGATGTGCAGTCTAAAAAGCTAATGAATACAAGGTAAGCAGCCTTCTCCCACTATCACCTTATGATAAATCAGCACAAAAATGACAATATATTATTATATTAAAATATTTCATGGGTTTTTTTTTGGGGGGGGGGGCTTTTTAGGACTGTACCCTCAGCATATGGAGGATCCCAGGCTAGGGGTCAAATTGGAGCTATAACTGCCGACCAACACCACAGCCACAGCAACATAGGATCCAAGCCACGTCTTCGACCTACACCACACCTCATAGTAATGCCAGATGCTTAACTCACTGAGCGAGGCCAGGGATCGAACCCTTAACCTCATGGTTCCTAGTTGGATTTGTTTCCACTGTGCCATGAAAGGAACTCCCTATAATAAAATATTGTAATGAATAATTATAATAAATCAGCAGAAAAGTTCTGACATATACAAAAGGAAAGCTGCCAGACATCATTTAAAATGGAATATTAGAGGAGTTCCCGTCGTGGCGCAGTGGTTAACAAATCCGACTAGGAACCATGAGGCTGCAGGTTCGATCCCTGGCCTTGCTCAGTGGGTTAAGGATCCGGCGTTGCCGTAAGCTGTGGTGTAGGTCACAGACGTTGCTCAATCCCGCGTTGCTGTGGCTCTGATATGGGCCAGTGGCTACAGCTCCTATTAGACCCCTAGCCTGGGAACTCCATGTGCCGCGGGAGCGGCCCTAGAAAAGGCAAAAAGACAAAAAAAAAAAAAAAAAAAATTAAAAAAAAAATAAAATGGGATATTAGAAATAAAGGAGACAGAGGTGGTCAAAGGGCAGATTTCACACATCCTTCGAAACTACTCTTTTAGTCACTCCTAAACAGTAATTAGAGCCTCTGGAATTAAGGGGGGAAAATGTCCATTAACAGAATGTGCTAACTTACGCCTCACTGATTTTAACTACCTAATCAAAAGATTATCCCTACTGATCTGCTTCCAGGTACAAAGAGAAAAGTTAAAAGTAAAAGGCTACCAATTATAATGGAAAAAATAAAAATCATTTTAAAATAAATAAAATAAAAGGCTGCAAGAGATTTTTTTTTTTTTTTTTTTTAGGGCCACACCTATGGCATATGGAGGTTCCCAGGCTAGGGGTCCAACTGGAGCTGCAGCTGCTGGCCTACATCAGAGTCACAATGCCAGATCCAAGCTGCATCTGTGACCTATGCCACAACTTGTGGATCTTTAACCCACTGAGCTAGGGCAGGGAACAAACCTGCATCCACATGGATACTAGTCAGGTTCTTAACCCACTGAGCCACAGTGGGAACTCTTATAAAACATCTTCTTTGAAACCCATCAGTGTAATAAGCAAGCATCATACAGACAGAATTAAAACATGACAACACTATATATACATACCTGTAAAATGGCTGGTTCCCATGGACGCATTACCAAACAACAGTATGAGGATAATAATCAACTCAAAAAGTTAATTGTTTCTATCTCTGGCCCAGAACTTCTATATGCTGCATGGCATAGCCAAAAAATAAAAAATTTAAATTTAAAAAGTTAATTATTGGAAGTTCCTTTGTGGTGCAGCAGGTTAAGGATCCAGCATCGCTGCAGCTGTGGAGCACGCCACAACTGCAGTGCAGGTTCACTCCCTGGCCTGGGAATTTCCACGTGTTGATGGCACAGCCAGAAAAAAAAAAAAAAGTTAGTGTTACTTCTAAGAATTAGGGAATTGGAGTTCCCATTTTGGCGCAGTGGGTTAAGAATCCAACTCCAGTGGCTCAGCTGCTGCAGAGGCAGGTTCAATCCTTGGACAGGTGCAGTGGGTTAAAAGATCCAGCATTGTTGCAGCTGTCATGTAGATGTGGCTAATCCAGCTGTGGCTGGGATTCAATCCCTGGCCCCAGGAACTTCCACATGCTGCAGATTCGGAACTAGGGAATCACACAACTGTGAATGAATCTTGAGCTTCTAGATCTGAGCTAGGCTGGTCTTTATGTTTTGTGTTCTGATAGTCAAGTGACTGGGAAACAATCTCCCGTAATTTGTTTCTAAAGGACGTTTAGAAGAATGAGCTCCAGCTACTTATGGTGGGGAAATAACTGAAGGCAACCTAGGTGATAAGCAGGCCAGCCTCTATGGTAAGTTTGAGGGAGCAACCGTTAAAGAAAGTATAACCTCATATGCATCTCCTAATATTTGCACCAAAACTCACAAAGCAAAAAGAAACATACACGGTTTTTTAAAGCCTGTTGCTTGTGAAAATGTGGCAAGTACACAATTTCATAGGCTATAATGCAAAGATACAAAAAGACTGATTAAGGAACTTCCCGTAGACTGCAACCTGACCAACCTTATTATAGGACAAACTAATTCAAAAGTCCTCTCCTATTTCTAAACTCTCCCTACCCACTTATTGTACATCCACCTAACGCAAGCTGTTTCATATATGTAACACACCTAGGAAGCACATAAAGAGAAATTAAGACTACGAAAAATTGGTGGTAAATTGAAATGTAATTTTTAAACGAATCTTGACTTCTTAATGACCAACTAAAGATACAATCATTCAAATGAATCCCAAAATTGTAACACTTGCAATGTCTGGAAGCTTAGATCTTTCATTTTCCCTTCCTTCCATGTGCTGTTTGACTTTCCCTTTGTACAACCCTAACTCTGCAGCAGATGGCAGGAGGAGAATACTGCATTTTTATAATATACTAAATAGAACAACAAGACATAAAAAGGGGGGGGGGGACTCAAAGGAATAGCTAGTAAATAGTATCTGCTCTATTACCTGGTTTTTTGCTTCTAAGAGCACCCCTCCCTCCCCCATACCCTTGACAATCCTGAATGATTAGAAACAGTCTGGAGAAAAGAAAAAAGCATCTAACAAATCACAGCTGTTAAATTCAGGAGGCATATCTCTTCTAGTCGCCCCTTTTCCCCAAGCACACAAACCTCTAAATGGGAGCAGGAAGAGACTCAGAACAAACTGCCTGACCACCTACAAGAGTTACTACACCTCACCAGAACATGGTCACTACCACTTGGACAGAGACGCTCTTCTCCTTTTGCCACAACAGAAATACGTTTATTTTTAATAAAGACTGGAAGGAAAAATGTGTATGTATATATACCAAGAGGGTATTTTTCTTGCTCTGAGCCTTCCCCTTTTCCTTGTCCATCAGCCAAAGTAAGCAGAGATGACGCAGACTTCCTTATATAATAGCCTGTGATTTCCTAGACTGCAGGCCTTTCCCTTTGTGTTCTGTATACACTTACACACGCGAGCGCGCCCACATTCTCATTGCTTTGCAGCCCCTGGCATGATGCCAGCACTCAGTCAGCTGGTTGACTCCATTCACAGAGCAGAGTTGGAGCTGACATGGAAAAAGGGGGGGGAGTAGTGAGGATAAGGGGGAGCTAGAGCCATCACTGCTACAGACAAAAGAAATTTTAAAAAAGAAAAAGACCTTAACATAACGTTCCTCTCACAGCTTCAGCTCGAAGAAAACTAGAATCCAGAGACCATTACAACAAAAGGGTGAAACAGAAGGGTTGAGGATCCAAAAACAGAAAGGAGCTTTGTATGAGAAACAATTATTTTGCAACAAATTTTTAAAAGTAACAGTATTTATTACTTTAATCTCATCAGAAACATCAGCATATCACCTAAACACAGTCACAATAAGGTTGTGAAGAACTGAGCTTCTGCTTTTCGAAAAAGAGAAAAGAGAATGGAGAGGGCAAGACAGTTAAATGTACTTACAGGTATACATTTTTCTGCTCCCTCCTCTAGCTGCCAGGAAAGCTGGAGACAAGAAAGGGAGGAAAACAGAAAAAGGAGGAAAAGAAGGAATAAGAGATGGGTTTAGGTTTTTGGCTTGTTTTCATTTTTTGTTGTTGTTTTAGGGGGGAGGTGGGGAAAGATTCCCTTTCTCTTTTCTATCATAAGAGAAGCTCTTTCTATAGCACAGGGGTGGCCCCATACGTGCCAGCCCCCTTGAGAGACCTGCACAAACCCAGTCTCCAAGCGGGCACTGCCCTGCCAATCACATGGCGTAGTTATATTAAACAAAAGAAACAAGGGGATGCTTACTTTTACCCAGGATGCTTAGCGGGGGTGGGGGGAGAGAAACCAGTCGTAGCCGGTTTATAACCTCAGGACATAGAATTATCTCTTAATTTTTTAAAGTCATTTGTGGTATAAAAATCAGTTAGCCTCCCCACGCCAACTATCACACCCCCATTATTCTGGCCTAGTGCCAAACTTTGCCTTCATTCATGACAGTTACTTTCCTCTCAAATCATGATGCTTTAACTGTTTACTTTCCAAAGCCAACATCCAAGATAGAAAATCACAGCATCAGTGCCAAAACATAAGCCAAATGACCAAATAATGAAGACATACTGCCAACCAAGCTCCTTTTTTTTACTCCTTATTGCTAGTGCTAGGGAATAGACACTAGACAGTAGATGTGTTCACTAAAGATTTTTTCCTGAAGCTGTCCCACAGATAGCTATCTCATTTAGCCCTATCAATTCATACCACTCAGGACAGCTGATTCCACACCTAAAAAAATCATATAGCAAGGTTTCACAGCATAGTAATCATGACAGTACATAAACATATATATGACAGTATATGAAAAAATGGCTTGGGCCCTTACAATTTTTTTTTTTTTTCTTTTTCTTTCTTTTTTACAGCCCCACCTGGAGCATATGGAAGTTCCCAGGCTAGCGGTCAAACTGGAACTGCAGCTGCCAGCCTACGCCACAACCACAGCAACACTAGATCAGAGCCACATCTGTGGATCCTACAGCTCGGCTTGCTAGATCCTTAACCCACTGAGCAAGGCCAGGGATCAAATCCACATTTTCGTGGAAACTATGCCAGGTAGTTAACCCACTGAGCCACAATTGGAACTCCCGGCCCTTTCAATATATATATATATATTTTTACAATTTAAGAAATAATAATTTTTTTAAATGGCTTAGGCCTAGCCATGGTATGGTTGCAACCTTATTCCACTTTTCTGTGTCCCAGCTAGAACAGTCTTTCCTCTTTGAATTCCAACAAACTCTTCAGCCACAATGTGCCATTTGCCGCACATATCCCATGTCATTTGATTTAAGCCTCTAGACATGTCTGAGCCTGGCTTCCCAATTAACTTTTCTTTTCTTTCTTTTTTTTCTTTTTCTTTGAGCAACTGTCTCCAATCACTTTGTAAGGAGTTTTTAGTTTTTATTTCCCAAGAGTACTGATAAGGGGTCAGAAGGTGGTGAGGAAGAAATCCAAGCAAACCAAAGAGGATGTAAGGCAGTGGTAATTGTTTGAGATCTATTGATTGAAGGACCTTTACTCCAGAGCTTTTTATAAAAAGTAACGAGGAGTTCACACTGCAGCACAGCATGTTAAAGATCTGGTGTTGTCTCTGTGTCAGTGTGGGTTCAATCCTCCACCAGGTGCAACAGGTTAAAAATCCTTAACTTCCAAGAGCTCCCACTGTGGCACAACGGGTTTGGGAGTCTTGGGAGCGCTGGGACGCAGGTTCCACCCCCAGCTTGGCACAGTGGGTTAAGGATCTGGCATTGCTGCAGCTGTGGCTGTTGCCCAGATCTGATATCTGACCTAGGAACTCCATATACCATGAGGCAGCAAAAAAAAAAAAAAAAAAAAAAAAATCCGTAACTTCCATATGTCATGGGTGTGGTCAAAAAAGAGGAAATAAAAAACAAGGAATAACAGGGGTGGGATGACTATTTCCTTACTTTTCAACTGTTATCTCCTATCAATATATCACCCAAATAAGTGCTTCATTTGGGCCTCTGAAACTCAAATAATTACACTTACTCCATCAGAATCTCTCACAAAACCTTGTTTTTTTCTAAATAGTAAAGCTTCCAGAGTCTAGAGAATATAGAGAAAAATAATCAATACCTGATGCAAAAATATTATTTTTTTGTTTTTGTTTTCTTTTCCCTTTTTTGGCCATACCCATGGCATATGGAAGTTCCCAGGTGAGGGATCAAATCTGCAACCTATGTCACAGCTGCAGCAACAATGGATCCTTAACCCACTGCGTGGAGCTGGTGATCAATACAGCAACACCACAGAACTGGTTCATTAGCCCACTGTGCCACAACAGGAACCCCCCAAAGATATTAATTAGTAAATAAAACTTTTCCTGAGCAATCTAATATTAACTTCAATTTTCAGAAAAGGAACACTGCGCTAAATCTGAAATAGACCAGTAGTATTGATCACTGGCATAAGGCAGTTGATAATTTACAAACTACAAAAGAAAACTGCATTTACTCCAAGCTAAGCTTCAAGTGAATGGTGGTGTACCATCTCAGTCACAATACTTAATAGGAACCCATCAAAGGTCTCCAGATATAGACAATGCTGTCATTTCAGGAGATAAGGAAACATGATGCCTATGATAAATGGGGCAAAGGAAATAATCCATTTTCCTCTTACTCAACACATTTCCACAAGACACAAATTACGAATTTCAAAATGAAACTCACCAGTTACATGTTTAAGAAAGGTAGAGAAGATTTGTCTACCTTTTAACAATCATTCAGAGATCATGCCCATTTAAGTCTATACATATGACTGCCTTTTTGGTGGGGGTCTTTTTAGTGCTGCATCCACGGCATATGGAAGTTCCCAGGCAAGGGGTTGAATGGGAGTTGAAACCTCCAGTCTATGCCACAGCCACAGCAGATCTGAGCTGCATCTGTGACCTACACCACAGCTCACAGCAACACTAGATCCTTAACCCACTGAGCAAGGCCAGGGATCAAACCTGCATCTTCATGTATACCAGTCGGGTTTGTTACCGCCGAGCCACAACAACAACTCCTTGACTGCATTTAAACACTGGTCAATATATACATATATATTTTTGGCCACACCATCAGCATGAGGAAGTTCCTGGGCCAGGGACTGAACCTGTGCCACAGCAGAAACATGAGCCACAGCAGTGATAATGCTGGATCCTTAACCCATTGAGCCACCAGGGAACTCCAAACAATGGTCAATTTTTATCAGTCTTTAAGATAATATAAAAGGTTTAGAGGAGTTCTCTTGTGGTACAGCAGGCTAAGGATCCAACGTTGGCACTTAAGCATCTTAGGTCGCTGCTGTGTCATGGGTTCAGTCCCTGGCCTGGGAACTTTCACATGCTACAGGTGTGGCCAAAAATTAATTAATTTATTTTTTTAAAAGACTTAGATATGATTAAGCTGTTGGTAGTGATTATCATTAGCCAAGTGTTATCAACTCTCCAACATTATACAGGCTAAGGCATTAAACTATGTTTACCACAATGTCTGCCTTTATATTAAATTGATTAGTCCAGAGGGAACAGAGATGCTCTCAAACCAACAGGTATTGTTCTTCAGGATCCTCAAAAATTAAGAACTATAAATAGTAGCCAGTGACTCTGTTCTTTTCAGCTAAATCATCATTAAAAACCAGAGTTAACTGAGTGAGCTGAAAACTGTAAATTTAGAAATGCTTCTTAATAAATGTTATCCAAGGTGTGATGCTCTAAACAGTATCAAATTCTCTAAGAAAAGATCTAACATCCGCTGAGTATTTAGTGCAGTAAATATTAATTTAATCCATGCAACAAACCAGAAACATGGGGTCCTCTGTTTTATAGATACAGAAACTAACCCAGTAAAATTAAGAAATCTGAACAAAGTTGTTCATTCAGTTAACAACAGCAGATACCAGCTCCAATGCCCATACTTGGTCCACTATAGTATGATGACTAGAGCATTCTTAGCCAAAACTCAAGAGCCCAGTTCACTATGCTGGCTGTGCCAATCTCTACTCTAAGTTATTAGACTAGGGAAAATATCAGCTAAATACAACTGAAGTGAAAAATACAAACTCTTTGGCAGGCATATATAATTTCTACTGCTAGAAGATTTCATCCAGGACTTCTTTTGAAAGGCTAATAAGCATACATAATCTAGATATATACAAAAGAGATGTGATAGATAAATGTCTGGGAAGGTCAAATCATCAAGGATAATCCTCATGAGGAAAGAGGCCAAATTCAGGATTCAAATTACTTATAATTAAAAGCTTGAAGATAGTTCTAACAGATAAATTTGAATTTCATAGAATCGAACACTTAAAAAAAAAAAACTTCAGGGAATTCCCACTGTGGCTCAGCAGTAATAAACCTGACTAGAATCCATGAGGGCACAGGTCCAATCCCTGGCCTTGCTCAGTGGGTTAAGGATCTAGCATTGCCATGAGCCATGGTATAGGTTGCAGAAGTGGCTCAGATCCCATGCTGCTATGGCTGTGGTATAGGCCGGCAACTACAGCTCTGATTTGACCTGTAGCCCGGGAACTTCTATATCATATGCTGCAGGTGTGGCCCTAAAATGAAAAATGAAAAGACAAAAAAAAAAAAAAAAAAAAAAATTCAGCAGGAGTTCCCTTGTGGTACAACAGGTCTTAAGGCTCTGGCATTGTCACTGCAGCAACTTGGGGTTGCTGCTGTAATGCAGATTCAAGCCCTGGCCCAGGAACTTCCACATGGCATAGGCATGGACCAAAAAGAAATTTTACTAAAGTCAAAAAAAATCCCACTAAATACACTGCCTGATAAAATAGGACACAGACTGGGTCTCACACAGATACAAAAAGAAATGAGAACAAAACTCCCTACTCTGAGACAGTATTTAAATTAAGAAGTACTGTTTTTTTTCAAGGTAGTATTCCTCAATGTGTTCACTCCTGGGTTTACAGGAAATAAAGATTGCTGTAGAAGCCACAAAGACCTCTACTGACTCAAGTACTACAAATAATCATAAAAAAAAAATTTACTGTCATACCCTACTCTCTATGACTTAATCACCAAATAGAAGTAAATTACATCAACTATTTCATCTCTCATGAGACACAAAATGTTCCTAGGCCAGTCTTTTCTATGAGGGTAGTATACCTTCCCAAGGGCACTGGGAATTTCACTGCCTACCTCTGGCAAAAAGAAACATGAAAATCACCTAAAGCTAAATTAAGTTAGTATTTAACAACTACAAAATGGTAATTCTTCTCTTCCAAAAGACAGAGCAACTCTAGCAGGGATCCACAAGGCATATAAGCATAGTCCTAAATCCCTACCTTATTCTCATCCTTGTATCAGCAGAATGCTATTGATTCCTAGTGACCAGGCCTGAGAACATCTCATTTCTTAATACCTGACTGCTGACTATTTTCATTCTCTCCTATTTGTACCTTCCCTTGTATCTTTCTAGGGGCACCAAGTTCTTTTCAGACAAGTCACAAATGTTTATTTATACTTATCTGACAATAAAAATTCAACTCAAACATCTTAATGTAGTAACACCTGTCATCAATTAAGTGCAAAAGAGAAAATGGAGAAAAGTCATGTTTTAGTAGTTAAATTAATATTGTCACAGTTTATAAGCACTTGGGATTCTTTTCGACCTGGCTCTTTTCTGTTACTAGTTATCCACCAGTGTCTCTCCCTCTGCAGCTTTCCAAGGTTAGAGCTCCCAGTCTACAAACAGCTTTGCTTAGAGCTTCAGATAATTTTATCTACCTTAAGCGTCTCTTCTTTCACTTCTGTTGGGAAGACTGCTCTTATCTTCATCAACAAGTCATAAACAATGCCACACACCACACACACACAACACACTTGCAGCAACCCTCTATATGCTGATGTTCCAATTTTTAAGTCTCCAACCAGGGGAAAAAAAAAAGAGAAAGAATCTAAGAAAATAAATTATCACAGCTAAGGATGATTTCCATAAACTTAAAATCTATCCTCCACTTTTTAAATTTTTTAACATTTTTGTCTTTTTAGGGCCACACCTGAGGCATATGAAGTTCCCAGGCTAGGGGTCGAATGAGAGCTGCAGCTGCCGGCCTATGCCACAGCCACAGCCACACTAGATCCAAGCCACATCTACAACCTACACCACAGCTCATAGCAATGCCAGATCCTTAACCCACTGAGCAGAGCCAGGGATCAAACCCATGTCCTCATGGACACTAGTCAGGTTCGTTACCACTGAACCACAATGGGAACTCCTATCCTCCATTTTAATTATGTCACTGAATTTCTATGCTCAACAGGCTATGCTAGAACTAGATCTAACCATCTATTAATGATCAGAGATGGAGAAATCATTTTGGAAACTAGCCTACTGTCCTGACTGGGCAAGTTCAGAATTCACTTCAATTTGTGGTAGACTTATAAGGCATCCAGCCACCATAATTTCAAGACAACCACCTCATATCACACTAACAAGAAAAATGAAGGGCAATATAAAAGGACAGATCTGGAAAGAGATAAGTGGTAACTGTGTGACCGTCGAATTTAAAATAAACTTTTAAGTTTTAAGCATCTTCAAAATGCTATCTATATTTTCAACATTAAAATTAACTACCTCAGTACTACTGACACTTTGGGCCAGATAATTCTTATCGCAGGGAGCTCTGTACACTGTAGGATGCTTATTCTGGCCTCTACATACTAGATGCCATAGCACCAGCACCTCCAATTTTGAGAACCAAAAATATCCCCATGGAGTTCTTGTGTGGCTCAGCATGTTAAGGATCCTATGTGGTCACTGCAGTGGCTAGGGTCACTGCTGCGGTGCAGGTTCGATCCCTGGCCGGGGAACCTCCTCATACTGTGGCAAAAAAAAATCCCCATAAAAAGCCAAACGTCCTCTAAGGGGCAAAATTCTTCCCAAGTGAGAACCATTACCATAGAGTTAAAACACCACCCACATGCTTTTTCCTTCAATAAACTTCTGTTATTAAGTTTTGAGTATCTTCAAAATATGTTCTGTATCTTCAAAAGAGGTCTGTGGCTATTATTACCAACAATTTCAACCCTGCAGTTTAATACTAATACCACCAGAGGAAAGGTTAGAATAGTGTCAAAGGTTACTTTTAGAGGTGGGGAAGGATTATCACTAGGAGGGAGCATGAGAAAGGTTCTTGGACAGAGGTAGTTTTCTGTATCTCTATGTAGGTTGTTGGTCATCTCTATAAAACATTTTCTTTTTTCTGCAGAAGTTCCCAGGCTAGGAATCAAATCTGACCTACAGGAGCAACAATGGAGAGTTCCCAACTGCTAGGCTACCACGGAACTCCATAAAACATTTTCTATACATATACAACACCTCAGTTTTTTAAAAAGTTTATCAAAAAAAACGCAATGAAACAAAAACTGATAGGCGAGTATCTTTTTGCAGCACTTCCTTGCTTCGATGCTGCTAGAAATCAAGTGTAAATGGTTCAGAACCAAGACTCCTGAGGGGCAGAGAAAGGAGACCCTAAGTCTTTCTTTCCTTTTTTTCTCTTTTTTGGCTGTCTTGTAGCATATGGGAGTTCCCAGGCCAGGGATCAGATCTGAGCCACAGCTGTGATCTAAGCCGCGGCTTGGGCAACACTGGATCCTTAACCCACTATGCCAGGCTGGGGATCAAACCTGTGTCTCAGTACTCTCAAGACATCTAGATTCCAACTGTGCCACAGTGGGACTCCAGAAGACCCTAAATATTTCTTGATGATGCAATGATTTACCCTTGAATTCAAGACAGCTGACAGCATTCAGGTCCATCCCTCAGTCACACAGCTCCAATTAACCACTCTTTTTTTTACCTATAAAGCTTTCTAAGATTGATAATCACATCTGAGGTTAGAGTTGTATACCCTATTCACTGAGAGTTCCCCACCTTTGACTTTGAAAGTTAAGAAAGGCTCTTCAAAAACCCCTCCTGGGGGTTCTCATCATGGCTCAGAGGAAATGACTCTCACTAGAATCCATGAAGATGCAGGTTCGATCCCTGGCCTTGCTCAGTGGGTTAAGAATCCAGCATTGCCATGAGCTGTGGTATAGGTCACAGACGCGGCTTGGATCTGGTGTTGCTCTGGCTGTGGTGTAGGCTGGCGGCTACAGCTTTGATTCAATCCCTAGCCTGGGAACATCCATATGCCATGAGTGCGGCCCTAAAAAGACCAAAAAAAAAAAAAAAATCCCTCTTGGAGTTCCAGCTGTAGCACAGAGGGTTAAGGATCCAGCATTTTCCTGCAGCAGTGAGGGTTCAAACCCCAGCCCAGCATAGTTGGTTAAGGATCCAGTGTTGCTACCAGTGTGGCTTATGTCACAGCTGCATCTTGCATTCAATGCCCAGCCTGGGAATTTCCATATGCTGAGGATGTGCCTTCCGACACCAAAAAAAAAAAAAAAAAAAAACCCTCTAATGGGAGTTCTCTGGTGGCCTAGCAGTTAAGGACTCAGCATTGTCACTGCTGTGGCTCAGGTTCTATCCCTCACGAATTTCTGCATGGCATGGGCATACAGAAAGAAAAATCCCTCTAATAAGACTATCTGGGAGTTCCCGTCGTGGCTCAGTGGTTAACGAATCCGACTAGGAACCATGAGGCTGCAGGTTTGATCCCTGGCCTTGCTCTTTAGGTTAAGGATCCGGCATTGCCATGAGCTGTGGTGTAGGTTGCAGACACAGCTCGGATCCCACGTGCTGTGACTCTGGCGTAGGCCAGCAGCTACAGCTCCGATTCAACACCTAGCCTGGGAACCTCCACATGCCACAGGGAGTGGCCCTACATAAAGCAAAAACAAAAACAAAAACGAAAATCTGTAACTGGCATTAAAGAGGTCTGCATGACATCAGGTATGAAACATTATGGCTCCTAATACCAAAACAGAGGCCTATCCCCAAGCAAAAATACCACTTAAACAAGAACGAGATTCTCTATTCCAACAAGTAGGGCAGATAAAGGGGATAAAAAAGGAAAGTAGGAGGGACCCATAAGGGCTTGTAAGCTTGTAAAAGATGGAAATTTTCAGACCAAGAAAGTAATTCCTAATACTGACTGAAATATTTACAGGAGTTCCCCAGTTGCTTAGCAAGTTGAGAATTTGGCATTGTCACTGCTGCGGCTCAGGTAGCTGCCACTGACGCAGGTTTGATCCCTGACCTGTGAACTTCTGCATGCTACAGGTGCAGCCAAAAAAAAAAAAAAAAGAGAGAGAGAAATGTTAACTGCAGAGGAGTTTAGAAGATCTTATATTCCTACCTGTACATCCATATTTTCTTAAAGAAAAAAAGTCATCAGACTAGATGTTTTTGTTTCATTGCTTTTTATATCCAAAGCATCTATATTAGGATCCCTTTTTAAGGGGTCTTTTATTTATTTATTTTTTTGTCTTTTTGCCTTTTCTAGGGCCGCTCCCGAGGCATATGGAGGTTCCCAGGCTAGGGGTCAAATCGGAGCTGTAGCCACTGGCCTACACCACAGCCACAGCAACATGGGATCCGAGCCACGTCTGCAACCTACACCACAGCTCACGGCAATGCCAGATCCTTAACCCACTGAGCAAGGCCAGGGACCGAACCCGCAACCTCATGGTTCCTAGTCGGATTCGTTAACCACTGAGGCACAACAGGAACTCCAGAAGGGTCTTTTAAAAAAGAAAAATTTGGAGTTCCCGTCGTGGCGCAGTGGTTAACGAATCCAACTAGGAATGATGAGGTTTCGGGTTCGGTCCCTGGCCTTGCTCAGTGGGTTAAGGATCCTTTGTTGCCATGAGCTGTGGTGTAGGTCGAAGATTGGGCTTGGATCCCGAGTTTCTGTGGCTGTGTTAGGCTGGCAGCTATAGCTCCGATTCTACCCCTAGCCTGGGAACTCCCATTTGCCTCAGGTGCAGCCTGAAAATGACACACTCACAAAAAAAAAAAAGAAAGAAAACTAACTATTGTTTAAAACATTTTTTTACAAGGAAGAAAAGATAAAAAGCACTCAAATGATCTGATTTTGTTTTTTCCATTTTTTTCTCATATGAGACCAAAATAATCTTATATAACCCAGGAAACCTGAACAAATGACAATTACCTCAAATAGGATTACTTGACTTTTTGTGCTAGATGCCTCAGGCTACCCAATGGAGTACAAGGGAAAGATTAGTGATTCTCAGGGAAACACTGATGGCTAAATAAGTCATTTCTTCTCTACAAATAATCAAAATTACACCACGCTGCTCCGAAGTGGAAATATCTGCATAAGAAAAGTTTCTTCTACAGGGACCTAGGACTATGTCTTTAAAAAACACCAACTATATTGTAATGGATTAAAGTCCATTTGGGTATGGCCGAAAAAGAAAAAATATATATATATTAGGTTGTTTTTCAAGTTTAAAGTTTTTATGAAGAATAAGCAAAATCCTTCTCTCCACGGAGTTTATTCTGACGGACACTAGCACTTTCTCTTTTTTTTTAAATTAAAGTATAGCTGATTTAAAATGTTGTGCCAATTTCTGTTGTACAGCAAAGTGACTCAATCATACATATATACACATTCTTCTTTTTTTATTATTTTCCATCATGGTTTATCCTAGGAGATTAGATATAGTTCCCTGACACCAGCACTTTCTCTTTCCTGATATTATCTCTTTCCCAAGTGAAGTCTCAAAAGTGGCCCTAATCTAATTTTATCCAAAATATGTTTGTTTAAAGATATTTCTTGTTAAGCTAGAAGAGATAAGAGAAAACTCCAGGAGTTCCCTCTGTGGTGCAATGGATTAAGGATCCAGCATTGCCACAACTGGTTTTGGCTGCGGCTCGGGATTCAATTCCTGGCCCAGGAACTTCCATATGCCATGGAGGGAGGGAGGAAGGAAGGAAAACTCCAGGAATAAATTTCGCCATATATATCAAAACTGTTAAGCTTTCCAACAATTTAAAATTAGAATCCCGTCCATAGTTGCCATTACTTAGGCTTACACCACAAGCAGGTGGTACGATAAGACAGCTGAAGCTTCCAGTTTCTTTTCCTCTTAATTTCCAAAAACCGGTGTCAAGCAATAAGGAAGCTAAAGATCAGCAGTGGATCTAAGTCTTTTGATCAATCAACAGAAGGAAATTATCACAGTAATCCAAAACTTAGAACTAATAATAAAACAGGCCCAGAAGACAAGTTTTGCTCCTTGAAAATAAAATGAGTTCCTGAATAGGAATTAAGCAAGACATCACCACTAACAACAATAAATTAATGAAAGACTCTAATGCTATTTTAATCCCAAAGAAGATGGTAACTTTGAACACATATCATGCTCTTGAAATAGTCAAATTTCCTGTCATTCCTTAGGGATGTTTACAAAAACTAAGTTTGTTTCCTTTTATTCCTGACATTAGACCCTGAATATGGGATAAAAGAAAAAATATGTGTGGGGTCATGGTACCAGCAAAGGCAACCCCCCCACACACTCTAACTCCGGGCGGGTGAAGGCCTACTACTAAGTCCTAAATTCACTAAACAAAATTTAAATCTATTGAATAAAAATAAATCACCTTCACCGTAAAAGAAGAGAAATTCGATGAGGAGAAAGACAAATACAACTGACTCACTGAGCAGAAAAACTGGTCAGAAAGGAAATTTAAGTCACATAAAACATTTGGTCTTATTCATCTTAACATCCCCATTCCCTGAAAAAAGTATTAACCCTGCTAATGTAGCAGTGTTTGGCTCTCTGCCTCTGCCTACTGAGAGTTCAACTAGAACTCTAGTAAGGAGTTTCTACAAAAGCAGTCAATTGAGAACTGCATGTGCTCCTTATTCCTGAAGTTATCCTGATTTTAAAAGATTGAGGTGACAAAAAAAAAAAAAAATCAACTTATCAAGACTTTTACATTTAGATTGACAATTCAGAAGTCTGAATAGGGAGTTCCCGTCATGGCTCAGTGGTTAACGAATCCGACTAGGAACCATGAGGTTTCCGGTTCGATCCCTGGACTCGCTTAGTGGGTTAAGGATCTGGCATTGCCATGAGCTGTGGTGTAGGCTGCAGACGCAGCTCGGATCCCTCACTGCTGTGGCTGTGGTGTAGGCCAGTGGCTACAGCTCCGATTCAACCCCTAGCCTGGGAACCTCCATATGCTGCAAGTGTGGCCCTAGAAAAGACAGAAAGACAAAAAAAAAAAAAAAAAGAAGAAGAAGAAGAAGTCTGAATAACATGTCAAAGAAACAACATTTTTGGAGTTCCTCTTGTGGCTCAGTGGGTTACAAACCTGACTAGTATCCACAAGGATGTGGGTGCAGTGTAACTGCAGATACGGTTCAGAGCCGATATTGCATGGCTGTGGCGTAAGTCGGTGGCTGTGGCTCCAATTCCACCCCTAGCCCGGGAACTACAGCTCTGATTCGACCCAACACCCTATGCCACAGCCACAATGCTGGATCCAAGTCGCCTCTGTGACCTAAGCTGCAGCTCTCACCAACGCCAGAAACTTAACTCACTGAACGAGGCCAGGGATTGAACCTGCATCCTCACAGATACTAGCCGGTTTCTGAACCCACTGAGCCACAATAGAAGCTATAGAAATAAAATTTTCTTTTTTAAAATGCCTTCTACTCTTCCCAACAATAGGCTACAGTTACATGGCCAATAATCAGAATCTAAAGATGCCTGCTTTTAAAAAAAGAAATGCTAATAAGGTACATGTGTTTTTAAAGGCACTTGAAGACAGCACTCATCATTGTCCAGCCACACTATCTCCCTCAAAATCAGATTTAAACTGAATTATTTTAGAAACTCTAAGGCCTGTTGGTATGAATGTAAATTGGTAAAATTATTGGATAATTTAATATCTAACAAAATTTTAAAAGTGTATGCCCTTTGCCCCAATAATATTTCTAGGAATTTTACCCATAGACACATGAAAATGTATAAAAATATAAGCAAGATGTTTCACTGGAAGCCTTGTTATGACCCCCACACACACACAGAAGAAACATCCTAAATGTTCCCCAGAGCGAATAGATGAAGTAAATTAAAGTACATCCATATAGGAGTTCTCTTGTGGCTTAGGAAGTTAAGGATCCAGTGATGTTACTAGTGTGGCTCAGGTGACTGCTGTGGCGAAGGTCTGATCCCTGGTCCAGGAACTTCTGCATGCCACAGGTGCAGCCAAAAAGAAAAAAGTAAGTCCATACAATGAAATACTGCATAGCCACTAAAACAATGGCTTTACTTACATGTGTGTAACACACACACACACAGAAGAGCACAATATAATGCTCAAAAATCTGAGCCTAAGAATCAAACTTCCTGATTTTGTATCCCAGCTCTTTTACTTACTAGTTATGTGACCTTAGGCAAAGCACTTAACCTCTTTTGCACCTCAGTTTTTTTTAATTTGTAAAATGGAAATGATAACATCCACCTTTAGAGTATTGTGACAATTACACAAGTTAATTATTGTGAATTGCTTAAAATAGTGCCCACGCATGGAAAAGTGTCAGTTATTACTAAAAACGTATCCAAGGATGGCATTCCCGCTATGGGGCAGTGGGTTAATCCGACTGCAGCTGCTCAAGTGGCTGCAGAGGCATGGGTTCAATTCCCAGTCCGGCACAGAGTTAAAGGATCCAGCTTTGCTGTAGCTGTGGCACAGCTGTGGCTCAGATTCAATCCTTGGCCCAGGAACTTCCATATGCTGTGAGTGCAGCCATTAAAAAAAAAAAAAAATTCAAAGATTCAAAGTATTAAATAGATATAGGCAAGCAGTCACAATAACTGCAACTAAAACAGAAGTTGGGATAGACACAGATAGATGGAATAAAGAGGTTCTGAAAGCTTAACTCACACTTAGACACAGTTGTAAAAGGTACTAATATGTTATTCCTAATATGTTATTTATAAACATGTTGTATCTGGTACTATACTTATTTTAATACTTCTCTTCTAGATTATACAACTTCTGGAGGACTGACCCGTATCACCTGTCTTTATTTTTATTTTTTATTTTTTTTATTTTATTTTTTTTTATTTTTGGTCTTTTCTAGGGCTGCATCCATGGCATATGGAAGTTCCCAGGCTAGCGGTTTAATCAGAGCTGTAGCCGCCAGCCTACGCCACAGCCACAGCAACATGGGATCCAAGCCGCATCTTTGACCTACACCACAGCTCACGGCAATGGCAGATCCTTAACCCACTGAGAGAGGACAGGGATCAAACCCGCAACCTCATGGTTCATAGTCAGATCTGTTAACCACTGAGCCAGGACAAGAACTCCTGTATCACTTATCTTTATATACTCTACAACACTTATATTTATGTCTTTTACATAGATATACAACAAAACGGATCACCTATAAATGTTCGTATGAATATATGAATGGTCAGGCCTTTTCCAATTTCCCACAACCAGTGGTTGATACACGGGAAAAGAGACCCAATTTTTCTCTTTATCAGAGTGATTAACTATCTTTTTACTAAACTAGTCTATTTTTTATTTATTTTATTTTGGTCTTTTTGTCTTTTTAGGGCCGCACCCACGGCATATGGAGGTTCGCCAGCAATTCCAGATCCTTAACCCACTAAGCAAGGCCAGAGATCGAACTTGAGTGCTCATGGATGCTAGTCAGGTTCACTCAACAATGAGCCACGACAGGAACTCCCTAAACTAGTCTAGGATTGAGAAAACCACCTGGGGTTTGGAAAACAACCCTGTATCACAGATCAATGCCTTGGATTTTCTTACATAATTTGGGATTTAGGACTACAGATGAAATTACAACACAGACTTGGTGAATTAGCTAATCAGCAGTCCTAAGTTAATAACTTGAGGTACTCAAATTGTGTTTATTCAAAGTTAAGAAAATAATAGCAATGGAATTTATTAAAGACCAAAATTTATAGGCAATAGTAAAGGTATACAACCATAAATTCAAATACTCTTTTCCAATGAAGTTTCTGGTATCTATGAAAACAATTTCACCCTTAAAATTTTCATTTAGGAGTTCCCGTAGTAGTGCAGTGGTTAACGAATCCGACTAGGAACCACGAGGTTGCAGGTTCGATCCCTGCCCTTGCTCTGTGGGTTAACAATCCGGTGTTGCTGTGAGCTGTGGTTTAGGTCGCAGACGTGGTTCGGATCCCGAGTTGCTGTGACTCTGGCGTAGACTGGCAGCTATAGCTCCGATTCGACCCCTAGCCTGGGAACCTCCATATGCCACGGGAGCGGCCCAAGAAATGGCAAAAAGACAAAAAAAAAAAAAAAAAAAAAAAAAAAGAATAAGTAGAGGAATTTCACTGTGGCTCAACTGTAACGAATCCAACTAGTATCCATGAGGATATGAGTTCGATCCCTGACCTCACTCAGTGGGTTAAGGATCTGGTATTGATGTGAGTTGTGGTGTAGGTCACAGACTCGGCTCAGATGCCGAGTTGCTGTGGCTGTGGTGTACGCCAGCGGCTACGGCTCTGATTCAATCCCTAGCCTGGGAACTTCCACATGCCCCAGGTGGGGCCATAAAAAAAAAAAAAAAAGAACTGGAGTTCCCATCGTGGCGCAGTGGTTAAGGAATCCGACTGGGAACCATGGGGTTGCAGGTTTGATCCCTGGCCTTGCTCAGTGGGTTGGGGATCCGGCGTTGCCGTGAGCTGTGGTATAGGTTGCAGACACAGCTCGGATCCCGCATTGCTGTGGCTCTGGCGTAGGCTGGTGGCTACAGCTCCAATTTGACCCCTAGCCTAGGAACCGCCATATGCCGTGGGAAGTGGCCCTAGAAAAGGCAAAAAAAAAAAAAAAAAAAAAAGAACTACAGGAGTTCCCGTTGTGGCGAAGCAGAAACAAATCTGACTAGGACCCATGAGGTTGCGGGTTTGATCCCTGGCCTCACTCAGTGGGTTAAGGATCTCGCATTGCCATGAGCTGTGGTGTAGATCATAGATTTGCCTCAGATCTGGTGTTGCTGTGGCTGTGGTGTAGGCCAGCAGCTACAGCTCTGATTCGACCCCTAGCCTGGGAACCTCCATATGCTGCAGGTGCAGCCCTAAAAAAACAGTAAAAAAGGAAAAAAATAAAACTACAATGAGTCAGCCACACTGGTCAGAGTAGCCACCCACAAAAAGTCTACAAACAATAAATGCTGGAGAAGATGCAGAGAAAAGGAACCCTCTTACACTGTTGGTGGGAATATAAGCTGGTGCAACCACTAAGGAGAGTATGGAGTATGGAGTATGGAGGCTCCTTAAAAAACTAAATACAAAACTAACATATGATCCAGCAATCCCACTCCTGGGCATCTATCTGGAGAATATCATAACTGGAAAAGATACATACACCCCAATGTTCACTGCAGCACTGTTTACCACAGCCAAGACATGAAAGCAACCTAAATGTCACCTGACAAAGGAATGGATGAAGAAGACATAGTACATATATACGATGGAATATTACTCAGCCATAAAAAAAGAATGAAATAATGCCATTTGCAGCAACATGGATGGACCTAGAGATTATCATACTAAGTGAAGTCAGACAGAGAAAGACAAACATTATATGAGATTACTAATATGTGGAATATAATAAAAAATAATACAAAAGAACTTACAAAACAAAAACGGACTGAAAGGTTTTGAAACCCAACTTATGGTTACCAAAGGGGAAATGTGGCAGGGGGCTAGGGGGAGGATGGATAAATTAGGGGGTTGGTGATTGACAAATACACTCTATATTAAAAAAACATGGGTAACAAGGACCTACCGCATAACACAGGGCAATTTACTCAATAATATGTAATAACCTATACAGGAAAAGAATCTGAAAAGGAACAGATATACGTATACATATAACTCATATACTTTGCTGGACACTGGAAACTAACACAACTTTGTAAATCAACCATGCTCCAATAAAATTAAAAAAAAAAAAAAAAGAATAACTAGGGAGTTCTCTTGTGGCATAATGGCTTAAGGAATAGGCATTGTCTCTGGAGCAGCTACAGACTGTTATAGTGCAGGTTCAATCCCTGGCCTGGGGAACTTCTATATGTAACAGGCACAGCCAAAACAAAAGAAAAAAAGATTCACAACAGACACCTGTACACTCATGTTCATAATAGCATTGTTCACATTTGGAAAACAATCCAAATGTCCATCAACACATGAACAGATTTAAAAATGTGGTATACAGTTCTCATTATGGCACAGTAGGTTAATGATCTGGCTTGTCTCTGTGGAGGTGCTGGTTTGATCCCCAGTTCAGAGCAGTGGATTAAGGAAGGATCCACCATTGCTGCAGCTGTAGCTATAGCATAGGTTGCAGCTCCAGCTCATATTCATCCCTGGCCCAGTAACTTCCATATGCTATAGGGATGAAAGAAAAAGAAAAAAAAAAAAACAATTCCACATATAATGGAATATCATTCAGCCTTAAAAAGGAATGAAGGAGTTCCCATCACGGCTCACTGGAAACAAATCTGACTAGCATCCATGTGGACGCAGGTCCAATCCCTGGCCGTGCTCAGTGGCTTAAGGATCCAGCGTTGCCGTGAGCTGTGGAGTGGGTTGCAGACATAGCTCGGATCTGGTGTTGCTGTGGCTGTGGTGTGGGCCAGCAGCTAGAGCTCCGATTTAACCCCCGCCCTGGGAACCTCCATATGCCATGGGTGCAGCCCTAAAAAGACCAAAAAAAAAAAAAAAAAAGGAATGAAGGAGTTCCCATTGTGGCTCAGTAGTAACAAAGCCAACTAGTGTCCATGCAGACACAGGTTCCATCCCTTGCCTTGGTCAGTGGGTCAAGGATCCAGACTTTCAACGAGCTATGGTGTAGGTCGCAAACTCGGCTCGGATCTGGTGTTGCTGTGACGTAGGCCTGCAACTGCAGCTCCGATTCGACCCTTAGCCTAGGAACTTCCACATGCCACAAGCATGGCCCTGAAAAGCAAAAAAAAAAAAGGAATTAAATTCTGACACATGCTACAACATAGATAAACCTTAAAAGCTTTATGTTAAAGTGAAATGAGCCAGACACAAAAGGGCAAATATTATACGATTCCACTTACATGAAGTAACTAGAGTAGTCAAATTCATAGAGACAGAAAGTAGAATAATGGTTGGCAAGGGCTAAAGGGAGGACTAATGGGAAATTATTTTTCTTTTTTTTTTTTTAATGGCCTCACCTGCTGCATGTGGAAGTTTCTGCGCTAGGGATCAAACCCATGCCACAGCAGCGACAACACCAGATCCCCAATTGCTGCACCACAAGAGAACTTCTGTGCAATTATTTTTTAATGGGTAAAGAACTTCATTTTGGGAAGATGGAAAAGTTCTGGAAATGGGAGTCGTAATGGCTTCTCAACAACATAAATATACTCAATGCCACTGAACTATAAACTTAAGAGTGATTAAAATAGTAAATTTAAGTTATATACATTCTATACACACACAAACTATGTGCTAGGTTTACCATAATCTTTGTGTGTGTGTGTGCATGCGAGCGTGCTCGAGTGTCTTTCTAGGGCTACACCCACAGCATATGGAAGTTCCCTGGCTAGGGGTTGAATTGGAGTTACAGCTGCCAGCCTACACCACAGCAACACAGGATCCAAGCCACGTCTGTCACCTATACCACAGCTCACGGCAACGCCAGATCCTTAACCCGTTCAGCGGGGCCAGGGATGGAACCCACGTCCTCATGGATACTAGTCGGATTCATTACCGCTAAGCCACAAGGGAAACTCCCAAGGTTTTTTCATTATCTTTTATAAGAACATCTAACATTACTAAATAGTTACTACCTGCCAAGCACAGTTAAAGATCTTACAACTAATAAGTAGTAGAGTAGAAATTTGAACACAGGACTTTCTGACTGCAGAGCTATACTTTTTATAGTATAAGCAAAAAAGGAAAGCTTTCAACTTATATAAAAATACTCCCTAAGATCAGTACCAATACTCCCAAAGATCAGTACCAATACTAGACTAGTTGCTCATATCCAGACACCAAAATTCATTTTATGCACAACACTGACAATGGTTAGTTCTGAAAGAAAGCATGAGAGAGTGCAAAGCTTTTCAGAGTAACCAGCAAGGGAGGTCCTGCTGTGGCCGAGCCAGTTAGATCCCTGGATCAGCGCAGTGGATTAAGGATCTGACATTGCCACAGCTGTGGCACAGGTCGCAGCCACAGCTTGAATATGATCCCTGGCCCGGGAACCTCCACATACCATAGGAGGCTAAAAAAAAAAAAAAAAAAAAAAAAAAAAAAAAAGCAAAAGCTAACATAGGCAACACATGTAAGAAGTGCTTAGCAGTCCTAATTAACAACAAAATTAAAATGTCCATTTCCAAAGTCTCCTAATTAACTCTTAAAGCTCTAAAACAATGAGTAAAAATCTCGTTCTCCTCTAAAGCCTCTCTGCACCATAACAGTGTCCCTATTCAGTGCTTTTCACACTCTCTACCCAACTAAATCCAGAAGACAGCACAAAAGTTATACTTAACTAGATACCTCTAGTTTATCTTGTTTGTTTGTTTTTTTGTCTTTTTAGGACCGCACCCACAACATATGGAGGTTCCCAGGCTAGGGGTCAAAGCAGCTGTAGCTAGCCTACACCACAGCTCTCGGCAATGCTGGATCGTTAACCCACTGAGCAAGGCCAGGGGATGAACCTGTGTCCTCATGGATACTAGTCAGATTCGATTCCGCTGAGCCACAATGGGAACTCCTAGATTTTATTTTTTGATAAACTTGATCATTCTGTATTTTACTCCCTCTTGTGAATATTATCAGGTATTCAGCCACCCAGAATAGAAGGTTTTTTTTTTTTTTTTTTGTCTTTTTGCTATTTCTTGGGCCGCTCCCTCGGCATATGGAGGTTCCCAGGCTAGGGGTTGAATCGGAGCCGTAGCCACCGGCCTATGCCAGAGCCACAGCAATGCGGGATCCGAGCCATGTCTGCAACCTACACCACAGCTCACGGCAACGCCGGATCGTTAACCCACTGAGCGAGGGCAGGGACCGAACCCGCAACCTCATGGTTCCTAGTCAGATTCATTAACCACTGCGCCACGACGGGAACTCCCAGAATAGAAAGTTTAATTTGGAAATGGAGACTCCTCAGATTCTAACCTTGGTTATACTCTTCTGTGACATCTACCACTCTACCTTTTTTTTTTTTTTTTGGTCTTTTTGCCTTTTCTAGGGCTGCTCCAGCGGCATATGGAGGTTCCCAGGCTAGAGGTCGAATCGGAACTGTAGCTGCTGGCCTACACCAGAGCCACAGCAACACGGAATCCAAGCCGCGTCTGCAACCTACACCACAACTCCCAGCAATGGTGGATCCTTAACCCACTGAGAGAGGACAGGGATCAAACCCGCAACCTCATGGTTCCTAGTCAGATTTGTTAACAACTACGCCACAGTGGGAACTCCCTGCCACTCTACCTTTGACAAAACTAGGAACCTACAACTTAACACCAGATATACATCAAGGCTTTGGCATATAAATGCAAAAATCACAGTAGTTCATAACAGGTGCTACCTCTTCATGTAAGTAATTCATTAGATCTCAAAGAAATTTTTTTTTCTTTATACGGCCACATCTGTGGTATATGGATATTCCTAAGTTAGGAGTCTATAGGCCTAGTTCCTGAGGCCTATGCCACAACTACAGCAACACCAGGTCTGAGCTGCATCTGCAATCTATGTTGCAGCTTGCAACAATGCCAGATCCTTAACCCACTGAGGCCAGAGATTGAACCTGCATTCTCACAGAGACTACATCGGGCCCTTAACCCGCTAAGCCACAATGGGAACTCCCTCAAATAAATTTTTAGGGAGTTCCTGTCGTGGCGCAGTGGTTAACGAATCTGACTAGGAACCATGAGGTTGAGGGTTCGGTCCCTGCCCTCGCTCAGTGGGTTAACAATCCGGCGTTGCCGTGAGCTGTGGTGTAGGTTGCAGACGCAGCTCGGATCCCAAGTTGCTATGGCTCTGGCGCAGGCCGGTGGCTACAGCTCTGACTGGACCCCTAGCCTGGGAACCTCCATATGCCGCGGGAGCGGCCCAAAGAAATAGCAAAAGACAAAAAAAAAAAAAAAGATCCTTTTCCAGTCACCCATATTCCTTGAAAGCTTTCAATTCAAATTTTTTTTTCTTTTTCAGCTGCATCCATAGCATATGGAAGTTTCTGGGCCAGGGATCAAATTTGAGCCGCAGCTGCAACCTAGACCATAGCTGCGGCAATGCCGAGTACTTAACCCACTGTGCCAGGCCAGAAATCAAACCCAGGCCTCAGCAGCAACCAGAGCTGCTGCAGCGAAAATGACAGACACTTAACCTGATGCACTACAGTGGGAACTCCTCAGTTCAATATTAATGCATTACCCAGAACTCAACGGGGAAATAGCTCTCTAAGCAGAAGGTGAAGAGTTAAAAATACAGGCTAATGAAAATTTAGGATTGGATCTTAGTGCAATTAAGAGACCCATATTCTAGTTTCTATTTATTTGTCAGAAAATATCTGAATTTAAAATATCTTTAAATATCTTTAAAAAGGAAAACTTTCAAATTCACAATGCACTCAGCTAAGGTACTGAGTAAGCATTCCTTACTAACTGAATTACAAAATGACAAAAGAGATGGACTGTGAGTTTGGGGTTAGTAGATGCAAACAATTAGGTTTAGAATGGATGAGCGATGGGGTCCTGTTGTACTGTACAGTGAACTATATCCAATCTTGGGATAGAACATGATAGGGGATGATATGAAAAATAGAATATATATATACACATATATATGTATGACTGTTTCACACTGCTGTACGGCAGACACTAGCACATTATAAATCAACTATAATAAAGAGTGAGCTAAAAAAAAAAATTAGGAGTTCCCGTTGTGGCGCAGTGGTTAACGAATCCGACTAGGAACCATGAGGCTGCAGGTTCGATCCCCGGCCTTGCTCAGTGGGTTAAGGATCCTGCGTTGCTGTGAGCTGTGGTGTGGGTCGCAGATGCAGCTCGGATCCTGAGTTGCTGTGGCTCTGGCGTAGGCCAGCAGCTATAGCTCTGATTCAACCTCTAGCCTGGGAATCTCCATATGCCACGGGAGCAGCCCAAGAAATGGCAAAAAGACAAAAAAATATAAATAAATAAATAAATAAAATTAGAAAAGAATAGCATCAGAGTAACATAATAATTCATCCATAAATGTTTATTATAGGCCAAACACTAATTCATGGGAAGAATGTCAAGCTATTCACATCAAATTTCCACAGAACCTAAAATAGGGTCTTCTAGCCAGCCTGTCCCGGGCAGCAGCAATATACATGACCAACTGCTTCAATCCCTTTGATAGCAACACATCAATGTAGCCATATAAATGCTAAAGAGTGGTTAGAAAACTGCTCCTTCCTCCAAAATGTTATCCTATTAGGGAAATACTTTCAATGTTTTTCACTGGTAGCTCAAACTACGAGATAAAAGTTTGGAATTCAGTGGTAGACACCATGCAGGTAATTTTTATGCCTTTAAACAATACAGGATAAATTTCTCAAAGTTTTGTTTTTATTTCAAGACCAACCTAGCAGCTTTAAAGGACTAAAAATCAAAGGCATTGTTTCTTCTCGCCTCTGATCCCCAGGTCTGTCCGAATGCCTCACAAAACAGAAAAGAACAGTGGGCTTCACAGATTTTCTTTTTTTTTTAATGACCGCAGCCAAGGCATATAGAAGTTCCTAGGCTGGGGACTGAATTGAACCACAGCTGTAACATACACCACAGCTGCAGCAATGCCAGATCCTCTAACCCACTGCCCTAGGCCAGGAATCAAACCCTTGCCTCTGTAGCAACTCAGATTGCTGCAGTCCAATTCTTAACCCACTGCACCAGAGCAGGAACTCCTACAGATTTCTTAATGTAATACTACCACCTTTACAGAAAGGAAGGGTTTCTTGCTCCTAGCTCAAAGAGATTCTGTTCACTTACAAAACTGAAACCTTACTCTCCTGCTTCTTAGCAAATTACATGAAAGTAGGTGGGGGCAGCAGCTCAGTTACAGCTATACTCCTGAGAACACACTGAAGGTGAGGGCCAAGTTGGATGAGCTGTGCTGTTTGCCTTAGAATATTCATGGGGGGAAAAACTGCAGCATCCATACCAATGAAGGTTCTAAAAAATATCTGGCCTAAACACCACCACACTAGTTCTCTGGAAAACCAGCACACAAAAGCAGTCAATTCCCTCATTCAAGAGTGATAACCCTTAAATTAAAAAACAAAACAAAACAAAACAAAAAAACCCAGAGAGGCACTACAAGGAAACAGAATAGCAAGGTGCAGTACTGTCTTCTCAAAGCGTTCAGTGAGATCACTAGTACCCTAAAAGACACTCTTTCATGGTCAAATAATTTCCAGAAACTCTGCATCATTTAGCCATTCTTTCCACCATTCCTAATGAATAATATATATGTAGATATGCAAGGCTCTGTGAAGAAATCTGCAGTAATTTTACCCAGAATTTTTCAAAACCCTATTTCACCACAAAATTCTTTTCACATAAGAACTACTAATATTGAGGAAAACGATCATTTTTGTTTTGTTTTTACAAAGTTAACCTTTATTTAAAAAAAAAAAAAACTCTAGGGAGTTCCCGTCGTGGCTCGGTGATTAAGGAATCCAACTAGGAACCAAGAGGTTGCAGGTTCGATCCCTGGCCTCGCTCAGTGGGTTCAGGATCCAACGTTGCCGTGAGTTATGGTGTAGGTCGCAGATGTGGCTCGGATCCTGTGTTGCTGTGGCTGTGGTGTAGGCTGGCAGCTGCAGCTCTGATCAGACCCCTAGCCTGGAAACTTCCATATGCCGTGGGTTCGACACTAGGAAAAAAAACAAAAAAAACAAAAAAAAAAACACCTCAATTACAAGTGTTAGGAAAGTGGTAAGGTCACAACTTGTAGAGTCAGGCAGAGTTGTTCAAATACTAGATTCACCACTTTTATTAATCTTTGAGATTCCAGCAAAATGACAGCCTCGCAGAGTTCCTGTTCTGCTCGGCAGTAATGAACCCAACTAGTATTCTTAAGGATGCAAGTTCACTCCCTGACCTTGCTCAGTGGGTTAAAGATCCAGTGTTGCCATGCGCCATGATGTAGGTCGAAGACACAGCTCAAATCTGGCATTGCTGGGGCTGTGGCATAGGCTGACAGCTGCAGCTCCAATTCAACCCCTAGCCTGGGAACGTCCATATGCTGCAGGTGGGGCCCTTTTAAAAAAAAAAAAAAAAGACAACCTCCCTGGGAATTGAGTTTTCTTATCTGTAAAATGATTATATCTCCCTCACAGAGTTACTGTAAGCATTAAAATAGCTCAAAGCCTTACACAAAGCAAATGCTCAACAAATGAATTTACATTTACTTTTTTTTTTTTGGCTTTTTTTTTTAGGGCCACTTCTGTGGCATATGGAGGGTTCCAGGTTAGGAGTCTAATCAGATCTGTAGTTGTCAATCAACACCACAGCCACAGCAACTTGGGATCTGAGCCACATCTGTGACCTACATCACAGCTCACAGCAACAACGGATCCTTAACCCACTGATGGAGACCAGAGATCGAACCCGCATCCTGACAGTAACAACGTCAGGTCCTTAACATGCTGAGCCAAAACAGAACTCCTGCAATTTTTTTTTTTTTTTTTTTTTTTTTGGTCTTTTTAGGGCCGCACCTGCAGCATATGGAGGTTCCCAAGTTAGGGGGCGAACTGGAGCTGCAGCTGCTGGCCTACACCACAGCCACAGCAACGCAGGATCCTTAAACCACTGAGTGAAGCCAGGGATCAAACTCGCATCCTCATGGATACTAGTTGAGTTCGCTAACCAATTAGCCACAATGGGAACTCCCCTGCAATTTTTTTTTTAATCTGAGGGAAAAATTACAGAATTCGTGACTAAGATACTCCTTGAGAAGTGTAACTTCTCAGGATTTTGCAACTTTGTTAATCCACTGGACTACTGAGAGAGGCTTTAAACTTGCCACATTTAAGATGATATTCAAGAATAGGCTACATCTACTGGTGAAAATGGATATGAATACAATACATGTGGTAGAAGGATGTTTATGGTTTCAATAATAAAAAGACCTTACATCAATATAAACAAGAAAATAATGAGCCATGAGAAAAGCTCAGCTTATGTCAGCACATAATAACTAACAATTTCACAGTGCTTTACAGTTTATAAAGCATCTTTATATGCATAATCTCATTTGACTGACAGAGACCTAATGAAATAGATAAAGCAGCTACTGATCCTCATTTCTAAGTTGAGGAAACTACAGCTTGGAGACTTCAAGTGACTCAACCAAGGTCATACAGATGATAATTAGAACCAAGATGCCAACATTGTTCTTCTGCTCCCAGAACATAACAAAAAGAGCATCTTCTAAATGTACGCAGCATTGTCTCAACCCACAGAATTATTAACATTTTAAAATATCTTGTAGGAGTTCTCTTGTAGCACAGTGGGTTAAGGATCTGGCTTATGCTACTGCAGTGGCTTATGTCACTGCTATGGCATGGGTTCAATCCCTGGCCCAGGAACTTCTACACGCCTCAGGTACCACCAAAAAAAAAAAAAAAAATTAAATAAATAAAATACTTTTTAGGTGACAGGCACCATGCTAGGCACTGGAGGGACAATAGTAAAAAGACATGGCTGCTCTTTACTTCAGAATGTTAACAGACCACTGGGTGGACACAGGCAGTATTTATAAATTAAGAATGAGATCTAAGAGGAAAGCACATCTAAGTTTCTTTGGGCAAGTCGAGGAAAGAATCATTTAAGATGAGATTTGGAAGCTGATCAAGGAATTAAAAGAACTGTAGCTGCTCACCTATAAATTGTAAGGGAGAAAAATGATGCTGGATAGAAAGGCAAAGATAGGAGTTCCTGCTATGGTGCAAAGGGATCAGTGGCATCTCTGCAGCATCAGGACACAGGTTTGATCCCCAGCCCAGCACAGTGGGTTAAAGGATCTGGCACTGCCACACCTGGGACATAGGTTGCAACTTCGGCTCAGATCTGATTCCTAGCCCAGGAACTTCATATACTGTGGGGCAGCCAAATAAGAAAAGAAAAAGAAAAAAGAAAAAAAGAAAGGCAAAGGCCAAGATTTATAAAGGGCTTTTAATACCATGTAGAGTTTAAATTTTACCTTTAAATGATTGGAAACTACTGAATACTTCTGAGACGAGGAGGTAGTCTAACAGATCATCTAACGGAGATGTGCTTATTCTATTTTGAAGAGAACAATGATTGAGAGTTTAAAAGAGAATAAAACTAAAAACCAAGAGAACTGTAAGAGATTATGGCAACATCCCAAATAAGACCTGTTGTGGTCCTGAATTAGGAGCCTGGTAATGGAGATAGAGGAAAAAGGTACAGATTCAGAAATACTTGGAAAGGAATGAATATGAGAGACAGACTTGACAATGATGCTCCCATTTCTGGCTTAGGTGACTCAATAAATCACAAAAGGGGAGTGAATAGATGGTGAAAATGTTAAGTCTGAGGTACCAGTGGAATACAGAGATGGATACATCTAGCACACAGTTGACAACTGAAAATAAAGAGGGCTGGAGTTTTAGGAGAGATGTGATAATATATGTGAATATATGAAGATTTTTTCCAGTAATCAAATGTTACTTACCATTTCAATGGGAAGGCAATTATTTTGTCTTTTTTGGGGGGTGGGGGGAAATGGGGGCACATCCATAGCATACGGAAGTTCCAGGGGCAGGCACAGAATCGGAGTCACAGCTTCGACCTAGACCACGGCTTTAGCAATGCCAGATTCTTAACCCAATGAGCCACAGCAGGAACTCTCATTTTGTCATTATTTATATAAGGCTTCAAAGTTCAAAAAGCATTTTAGGATTCTATAGTTTTGCTATAAACAAACAAAGTTAGGAAAACATTATTATTCCTGTTTGATCAAGAAATAGTTATTAACTGTATGCCAGACATTGTACTAGGCATTAAACAAAACACCAAAATAAAACCATGCCTTTACAGCCCTTACATCATAACAAGGGAACCAATAAGCAATAAATGTAACAAATTAAGTATGTCAGAAAATTTTAAGTACTGTATGAAAACAAAAGAACAGAGAAGGATTAGGACTAAGGGGTGGAAGTTGAAGGTGCAATTTTTTTTTTTTTTGTCTTCTGTCCTTTCAGGGCTGCACCTGAGGCACATGGAGGTTCCTGGGCTAGGGGTCCAATCGGAGCTGTAGCCACCAGCCTACACCACAGCCACAGCAATGCAGGATTGGAGCTGCACCTGTGGTCTATACCACAGCTCACGGCAACGCCAGATCCTTAACCCACTGAGTGAGGCCAGGGATTGAACCCACGTCCTCATGGATACTAGTCAGATTCGTGAACCACTGAGCCACAACAGGAACTCCTGAAGGTGCAATTTTAAACAGAAGTAGGATAGGGTCTCATTGAAAAGGTGACATTTTAGCAAGGACTTGACTGAAGAAGGTAAGAAAATTAGTCACTTGTTTTATCTCTGTGGGAAAAAAATAGCTTTCTCCTACTAGAGGGAAGAACTAGTGCAAAGGGCCTGAGATAAAGAGTGTAACTGATATATTTGAGGAACAAGTCAATGCCGCTGGAATTGAGTGACCAAAAGGGAAGATGACAGGAGATCAAAAAAAGATGGAGTGGAGAAGGGCAGATCATGTAAGACCTTAGAGGCCCCTGAAAAGATTTGCTTTTGCTGTGCAAGAAATGGGAGTTCAAAAATTAGGAGGCTCATCCAAAGTCACGTATCTAATAAATGGCAAAGAGAGTATCTTACCCAGGATTTCTAGACTCTTCACACGTGCAACCTACACCACAGCTCACGGCAACGCTGGATCCTTAACCCACTGAGCAAGGCCAGGGATCGAACCTGCATCCTCATAGATGCTAGTCCGATTGGTTAACCACTGAGCCATGACGGGAACTCCGACTCTTTACACTTGTGTTGTACTCTTCCAATTTGCCACTCATGAGCCCACAACCTCCCTCTCAGGAAGTCTGAATTTAAATACTCTCAAAAAGCTAACTTCATAAACACCTTCTAGGTAAGAGATGCACAACCTCTCTAGTTAACATTTCCAATCCCTCACAACCATAATGGGAATTTACTAATCCTAGTATCTGATCTGAATCCTAACATGTCAGCCTACATTCTGGGAGATTACAAATTCCACCTTCCCTCAAAATGAGACAAGGCCAAGAAAGCTTGATCAGGAGGCTTATAGTACGACTCTCAGGTTCAAGTAATGGTAACCTGAATTATTTTTTAAAAATGTATACTAGTCAGACGAAAGGAAACAAGAGAATGGCTCAGGAATGGCAAAACATCATCACCTTCCTTAATGGTTTACTGGTTAGTATTAACAAGTTCACATGTGGATACATTTGTACAGTTACTTTTTTTTTTTTTTTTTTTTTCTTTTTAGGGCCACACCCGCAGCATATGAAAGCTCCCAGGCTAGGGGTTGAATCAGAGCTCAGCTGCCAGCCTACAGCACAGCCACAGCAACATGGGATCCGAGCCACATATACAACCTACACCACAGCTCACGGCAATGCCAGATCCTTAACCCACTGAGCGCGAGGCCAGGGATCAAATTGCATCTTCATGAATCCTAGTCGGGTTAGTTAACCACTGAGCCATGAAGGGAACTCCTACTATAATTCGTTGAGCTCTGGGATTTGACCATTTCATACTTCAAAAGTAACAAAAAATAACTCCTTATTGAGCTGTTGCTTTTGGTACTATAACCCAAAACTCTTGATAGCTTCTTGCCAGTCAATGCCAACTTAAAGCAAAGGCAGAGATTAGAGGATTCTGAAGGAGACACCAAACATTACTGAGATACCATCTAAGAAGTATATCAGACTAGTTAAGCTCTTAATGACCCTGGGTCACTCCTTTCCTACTGGATGAACTCGAATTGATTAGGAATATTTCATTTACCATTAAAGAGAAGGTAAAAGATGAAACACGAGGAGGGAGCATTTCAAATCAAATCTATTCTTTAGAGGCTTTCATCACTACTACACAAATATAGGAGGCTCTCTGTTTCATGCACTTGGAGCCACCAAAATCCCCAACCAGTTACCTATATAAAAAGCATCAAAGGAATTATTGAGGATAAAACAAACAATAAGGCTAATAGTAGCTTTTTCCCCCAAAGCCAGTCATTTTCAACAGAAATTGAACTTCCTTATGTATCCTTTCCCAGGCTTAGCCAATGCAGGAGAACTGTAACTCTGTGTGGCATTGCCTGCTAGGTTGGATTTTTCCTGAGCAAGAGATAGACAGTTTTACACCAGTTTTAGATTTATAGTTAATCTAACTGTGTGTCTTTTTTTTTCTCCCCCTCCAAACTGTCTCAGAAAATGCCTGGTTATAGTGCCTTAATATGTAATGATGCAAGAGTTTCCTTGTGGCACAGTGGGTTAAGGATCCAGCACTGTCATTGCAGCAGCTTGGATCGCTGCTGTGGCACAAGTCTGATCACTGGCCTGGGAACTTCCACATGCCTTGGGCACAGCCAAAAAAAAAAAAAAAAAAAGTAATGATGCAGGGCTTTAAGTACTGCAATGGGTCTGAAGAAGAAAAAAGTTAAGTTTTTAGGTTTCAGTTATGGCTCAAATCTTTTGATTTCTCTAGCAATTGCTTTAATCAACCAAAGCTGGTTTGGCTTTTCTCAATGAGCTAAATGAGCATTCTGAGCTGAATGCAAAGGGGATGCTTGTCAGCATGACTCTCAATGTGGTGGCTAACATGGAATATGCTCCAGAGTCTAGAAACCAGTAGAGCATAGCTGCTGTTCCCCTACACATGCACTTCCAACTTGGTAGGCTGGGGAGATAAGGAAGCAAGAATCAGTAAACTGAAACTAGAGGCCTGGCTTACATACAACATATAAGATAATGCTTAAAGCTAGAATGAATCCAGAGGTCCCAGCATAAGATTAGAATACTATTATTGACACAGTGACCCTTCTTCCACACTGCTGTTCTCTAATCAAAACCCAACCTGGATATCTGGCCAGGACCAGTCAGAACAAAAGGGGGGGGCGGTGGCAGGGGAGGTAGAGTGTTAAGGAGAGAGAGACATGTGTCCAAAAAAAGGGGGCAGCATACAGGCTTTAGAATGTACTTTAAGACTATGAGATTCAGAACAAAATTCTCACAACCTCCCCCCACCCCCTTCCTGTGGCCTTATGCTAAATACAGCAGTAGAAGTTACTGCCAGAACTTAGATCTGAAGTGCTGATCAGGGAACCTGGTTAACACTGTTCCTTGACAAGTATTTGAATGCAGCCTCTATTCAGACCCTATTCAGACTGCCTCTAAACAGGAAGTTAACAGACATCACACATACTCAGGGAAGGCAAACCACAGTGTCATAAAGATGGATGCTGCTGTCAGCTACAAATCACTCTCACCTCATTGAAAGTGTTCTCAAGTAAGGAACAGGCAGGACAAAAGTCCATAAGCCTCACCTCTTCTCAAACTGGGTCACTCAGCCTAAAGATCCAGCCTTCTGATTCCTGCTGATTAATACTTAGCTACTTCATTTCGTACTATGATGACTATCACTGCTACTAGACTAAAAATTATATTCCCCTCAAAACGGAACACTACCATATCAGTACCCCCTTTAACTCATTATTTATACAGCCTATCCACTTTAAAAGCCCAAGGAAAGACTATCCTTGACCCAGTCCATCAGTCACAAAAAAAGCAGTACCATTTCCAACAGGTGTGGGCTTTCCCTTCCAAAGCATACTAAACCCCTCCATAGGACCACCTTTAGCAGCTCCAGAAGTAGCCTCTTCACCAGTCAAGCACCAAGAGAAATGCTACTCTAGGACAACACTCTACCAAGACTGCTCTGACACCCAAAATATGAATCCAAGTGGTTACTAAACCTCAAGGAAGAGCTGTAGTCAATGTATCAAAGAAAAAGCAATAAAGTTAGCACAAAATTCCCACATAGGATAATCTCCAATATATAAACAGCAACATACAGACACCATGCTGCTACCAAAAAACAGTCAGAAGTCAAAGGTACTGGGAGAGGAAGGCAGGGCACAGGTGAGACATTTCTTTTCACTTTGCATCACATGCATGCATTGTCTAATTAAAAAATAAAATTTCTGGGAGAAAAATGTTTTAAAAACTCAAAAGCATTAGCTCTTCTCCCAACACAGATCTATTAAACCTTCTTATACTCCAGCTGCTGCAAGTCCAAATCTCTCTACTGCAGTCTGGCCTGAAAGCATTGCTCTTTGCCTTAGCTGAAATACACTATGTTAAGTATCTCCCGGCTCTCTTCACACGCACACAAAAGCCTTCTAAATAATCATTTATCAGAAATGAGAAAACTGGTTCTCAGAAGGCTACCTGATTCTCCAGATGACAGCAGAAGAAAAGGTTGATAGGTAGTTCAGTTAGCAGCCACATGCCACCCCCATCAATGCCTCCATCTCCACTTCAGTGCCAACCCTATGAACTAATATTTTGTGTTTGGAGGGAAGTTAATGCTGGGGAAGAATCCAAAGAGACTATCATACCTTTATGAAGGGGGAACGCTGTCCTGGGCCGGCGAATGGCACCCAAACCTCTGCACTTACAGGAGTGGCTAGCTCCTTCGTGTAATTGAGAGCAGGATAGCAGAAAGTACTCTAAGTCTGGGTTTGGTTTAGGGAAGGGCAAGTTCTAGTTCCATCGACCCTCAGGCACTGGACTGGGATACAGACCAAGCGGGTCCCAGCAGCCCAGCTAAAAAAGGGGGTGGTTTAGTCGCTACAGAATACAAGTACCCACATCATACAGGCTGAGACAATCCCCTTCTACCAGAGGGCGAGGGAACCGTGGACGATGAAATAAAGGGGTAAGGTTTTGCCCTCCTGGCCCCTTTGCCTAAATAAAGATAATCAACCCGTGCTTCCTTCACCCTTAAGGATCCCCCATTTGTCCCAACCGCCGACAAACACAAGACTGAGAGTAGGGAGCGGCCCCCGCACCCTGAGGGCACCACTGGGGGTGGAGAGAGTTAAGGGGGGGCGCGCTAGAGAGGAAAGGAGGGGAGCATGGCGGGCATGAGGCAGTGAGTGAAAGCGGGGAAGGCGGGGGAAACGGGGCGCGAGGGAGGGGAGAAAGAGTAAAAGGAGAAGAAATGAAGGGACTCGAGCTGGGGGCGCGCAAGGCCGAAGTGAAAGACCGGGGCGCGCGCGCGGAGCGGGGGGAGGGGATGAGGTGAAGGGGAGCGCGAGGCGGGGGCGCGCAGTGCCGGGGTGGGGGGAGGGGGACGCAAGGCGGGGGCGCGCGGGCGGGCGTCGGCTCGCGGGCGCTTCCCCTCCCCCCGCCCCTCCACCTTTCCCTTCCCCCACCTCCGCCACCACCGCCTCCTCCCAGCCTCCCTCCCTTCCTCGCTCCTCACCGCCCCCGGGCGGGCGGGCGGCCAAGCTGGCCTAGGCCAAAGCTCCTCACCTGGCGGTGGCGGTGTAACTCCCGGCTAGCTCGCCTCCTCAGGCGGCGGCGGCGGCGTCGAAAAAGGAAGAGGCGACGGCACAGTGGGTTCCGGACCCCGCTGACGGGACTTGGGGCGGGGGTGGGGGAGGGGGGCGGGCCGGACCGGGGCGGGCGGGCGGAGCAGACACTGCGGTACAGACGGGGGCAGCGGCGGCGGCGGCGGCTGCACCGGCGGCGGCGGCACCACACAAACAAGGACGCTGATTGGGCAGCTGCCAAGCGCCTCGGCTCCGCCTTCCCCACACGCCACGACGCCCATTGGGCGACCTGAGCCGGCCTCCCCGCCCTCCTCTTCTCGGCCGTACCAATAGGAGATGGGATGCCCGGGCTACACCCCACCCTTGAAGAGTGAGTGGCTGGAGAGGTGATGATTGGCGTACTTAAGACCCAGTCCTAAACGGAGGAGGGGGATGGTCTAGCGGGGGCGCGTTAATGGGTACCTCGGCCAGTCCCAGACACATCCGGGTCTTCAGCAGCCCATTAAGTGTCGGGGGTCAAAAAATCGCTTCAGGGCTGCAACTTTACCTTAGAGACGTTTTGGTCCCCAGGCAGCCGCCGTACCCCAGTATCCCCAAAACCGGGATTCCCCTTTGGCCATTTCTCATTCTTCCAATTCTAAAGATGGAGACGGGGGAACGGCGCTGGGGTCTGCGTTGGGTGGTGTTACATCGCGACAGAATCCAGGAATTTCACGATAAAAGTGGCTTGAAGCGCTCGGGCCTTGCAGTCTACTTGGGGCGTGGCCTGTCTCCGTCTGCCAAAGGCCTTGAGCTTCCTGGTCTTCATTGTACCTCAGCGTGGTCCTGTCGTGACTGAACCCCGATAGGAGAAAAAAAAGGCAGCTGGCCAAATTGCTGAGAAATTACGCCGTGCAGAGCCCTCGCAACTCCCTTTCTAGGGATCTCCTGGTCTAGTCAGGTTCACAATGAGGGAAACAGTCTCCCACGCCACCTAATCGACTAAAAAGGCCCAGCTCCTGCTGGCCTCCGTACTTCCCCAAAGCAGTAAGGCCCACCTAGACTCTCAGCGTTTCTCCAGCACATACCACAAGTATTGTTCATTTCTTTTTTTAATTTTCCTTTATTAAAGTATATTCGATTTACAGGTGGTGTTCTTGAGCACCTTGAGGACAGGCACCAAGTCTCTGAGTCAGTGTGTTAAAACAATAATAGCTAACGTTTGTGGAAAGAAATTGTGAGACACTGTGCTATATGTGAATATTTATTCTTTTAAGAGCTTTACGTGGATTCGTTTATTTACTGCTCAAAACTCTGTTAGAGTAGAAACTGTTATCCCCATTTTGCAGATGAGGAACGTGAGGTACAGATCAAATGCGTTGCCCAAAGTTACACAAGATAAGTGGCAGAGCTGAAATCTAAACTTAGGCAGGTTCAGGTTCAGAGAGACTAAGGAACTTGCAAAGATCAGACAGCTAATTAGTGAGTAAGCCGTGGTTTGAACACGGAAATAACTGGTTCCAGGAGCACTAGAATGTGTTTTTCGAATCACTTATAAGTCATGCTATGGGAGTTCCCATTGTGGCTCAGCAGGTTATGAACCCATCTTGTATCCATGAGGATGCAGGTCTCACTCAGTGGGTTAAGGATCTGGCGTTGCCGTGAACTGTGGTGTAGGTCTCAGACGCCACTCGGATCTGGCATTGCTGTGGTTGCGGTGTAGGCCAGCAGCTGCAGCTCCGACTCAACCCCTGGCTTGGGATCTTCCACATGCCACAAGTGCAGCCCTAAAAAGCAAAAAACAAAACAAAAACAAAAACGTGCTGTGCAATGGAAATAAAACTAACAAAGCACACGGCTATAAAAAATATATAGGTGGATGCTGAACACATGCACACACAGAGTCATATGCCAATTGTTTTTTGGTTTTGGCGTTTTTTTCAATGGCCGCACCTGTGGCATATGAAGTTCCTGGGTCAGCAATTAAATCCGAGCAGCAGCTGTAATCTATGCCACAGCTGCCACAATGCCGGATACTTTTAACCCCCTTCTCAGGGTCGGAGATCCAATTCATGCCTCTCCAGCAACCCGAACCACTGTAGTCAGATTCTTAACACACTGGGCCACAACAGGAACTCCCCCAATTCTGAAGTGGGTAAAAAGCCTTCTCTTTCATTCCAGTAGTGTCCAGGTAAAGGGCATTGTCTCTGGAGTCAGACTGCCTAAGTTTGGATCTCTTACCAGTTCTGTGATTTGGGTGCAACTTACTTAACCTCTACTCTCTATGCTCTAGTTTCCCCATCTTTTTTTTTTTTTTTTTTTTTTTTCCTGTTTAGGGCTGCACTGTGGCATATAGAAGTTCCCAGGCTAGGGGTCAAATCAGAGCTGCAGCTGCCAGCCTACACCACAGCTCATGGCAACACCAGATCCTTAACCCACTGAGCGAGGCCAGGGATCAAACCCTTGATGGATACTAGTCGGGTTCATTAACACTGAGTCACGATGGGAACTCCTAGTTTCTCCATCTTTAAAATGGGAAAGATTGATAAGGGTACCTAGTTCATAGGGTAATTGTAAGGATTATAAAATAGTACATTTTAAATGCTCAGAACAGTGCCAAGGGTGTAATAAGTACTCAATAAATAATATAGTAACTATTGAGTTTTCCTCAATTTTCCAACAATTTCACTCTTTTAGTTCAAAATTTAGCTTTGATTGGTATTCTACCTGTAGTACCTGTCTGGTACCACACTGAAAATTATTCCTCTACTCACCCTCATTTTAATGCTTTCATTAATTCAGTTATTTCACACACATGGTAGAGGACCTATTACGTGATCAGACACTTTTTTCTTTTTTTTTTTTTTAGGGCCACATCCATGGCATATGGAGGTTCCCAGGCTAAGGGTCAAATCAGAGATGTAGTCACCAACCTACGCCACAGCTCAGGGCAATGCCGGATCCTTAACCCACGGAGCGAGGCCAGGGATCAAAGCTGTGTCCTCATGGATGCTAGTCAGAGTCCACTGAGCCACAACGGGAACTCACAGACACTCTTCTATGTGCTGGGGACATAGCAGTAAATGCGACAAAGTCCCTGCTTCATGGAAGGTACAGCCCTCTTTGCCTAACCTACTGCGTTGCCCATTATCAGTCCAATGGCCCTTCTGAAGGGCCACTCTTCAAAGGCTGTAAGGGCACAGGAGAAACACAGTGGTGGAAAATACCAGCCTGAGGAAGATACCAGTGAGCCCTGAGAAAATGCCTTTCAATAAAATTAAAATCAGGCCATGGAAGGGGAACTTCCAACCTGGAGTGATCGAGCTCCAAGAAAGACAAGTGAGGCCACTGGCGTAGTGGACATGACCTTTGCCCTATGTTATGCTCTACCTGTTTGTTCATTTTCTTTTTTTTTTTTTTTTTTTTTTTTTTTTGTCTTTCTGCTATTTCTTGCGCCACTCCCGCGGCATATGGAGGTTCCCAGGCTAGGGGTCGAATCGGAGCTGTAGCCACCGGCCTACACCAGAGCCACAGCAATGCCAGATCCGAGCCGTGTCTGCAGCCTACATCCCAGCTCACGGCAACGCCGGATCGTTAACCCACTGAGCAAGCGCAGGGACCGAACCCGAAGCCTCATGGTTCCTAGTTGGATTCGTTAACCACTGCGCCACGACGGGAACTCCTGTTTGTTCATTTTCTTTTTGGAGCTAACATTCATTGAGTGTGCTTATTAGCACTTTATATGGATTATATATATTTTTTTTCTTTTTCAGCCACACCCACGGCATATGGAAGTTCCCAGGCCAGGGATCGAATCTGAGCCACAACTGCAACCTATATCACGGCTGTGGCAACACCAGATCCTTAACCCACTGTGGCACAGCAGGAAGTCCCCAGATTATATAATCTTTAAACAATCTCCCTAATTTACAAATGAGGAAAAACCAAGGCCTGGCAGTTAAGTAACTTGTCTGATGTAATAAAATTAGTAAGTACCAGAAACGGGATTTAACTAAAATTTGTCATACTCTGTTCTATACATTCCAAAGTCAGGGAAAAGAAATTAGGCCAGGTAATTTGGTTATATACAGCTCCCTAGGCCACGGGATAGAGATAGCAGATGCTATAGTGAGTATTTTGCCATTAGAATTCCCAGGTACTCTTGTGGTTAAAGAATTCTGCAGTTCCACCTATCTCACTACAGGCCTCCTGAGGAAGCCCCAAAATGAGAAGCATAAGCTGAGGAGCAGGGTCATCTTTTTTTGGGGGGCCACACCCATGGCATATGGAGGTTTCCAGACTAGGGGTCAAATTGGAGCTGTAACTGCCAGCCTACACCACAGCCACAGCAACGCCAGATCTGAGCTGTACCTGTGACCTACACCACAGCTCACAGCAACTCCAGATCTTTAACCCACTGAGCGAGGCCAGGGATCGAACCTGCGTCCTCACGGATACTAGTCAGATTCGTTTTTCCACTGAGCCACGACGGCAACACCAGGGTCATTGTTACTGTGTACCAAGGGACACTCTAAATGTGTAAGAGTGTTTGCTCTATTAAGGTAGAGACTGAGGCCTAAAATTCTCTCTATAGTTTCAGATGATTCCGTGCATGGCTGGGCACACTGGACTCAACAGAAACTTAGGATTTCAGGAAAGCAGTTGCCACCTTGCAGAAGGGCACTGGGGGTGATACAGGGAAGTTTGATTTTATGGAAGTGAGGTCTGATCAGAACCTGGGGTGACCTGGGGGTTCACCCTCTGAAGAAGGCATCCCCTAGTCCCTGGCAAAAACAGATGGAATTTCCTAAGCTCCTCCTTCCCTCCTTTAGGACACTGCTCAAGATAGGAATGCCAAAGCATCCTCTGGCTCGAAGGTCCCAGAATTCACAAGTACTACTGCCTTCTTCATCCACTGATACCCACCCCCAGGAATTTTCACTCGAGGCTCATGTAAGTTATTTCCACCATTGACACTCTTGCCCTCCTTCCCCAAGGCATTTCTGTTTTGTTGGCTAATTCCCTTTGGTAATTGGTTTTGCAACTCTGTTAGGAGTTGTTTCCTGTCTTTATTTCATTATACAGGAAAGAGAGGGAGAACTCTCGAGTGGGCCAAAAGGATTAGAAAAATGATGCCTGGCTGCCTGATGCCCACATGCAGTGAACCCCTTAATCCTCGCCCCTGTCTTCCTGGTGCTGTCCCCAGGCTAAGACCCTGGCTGGAAGAGTACTGCCTGCAGCTAGAGCAACTAAGGAGGCCTAGGATGACTGCCAGCGCTCCCAGGATGTGTGAGGGCTGCCAATACCAACGACCGGGGAGAGGGTTGTCATCCCTGTGGAGGTACTGGAGAAGCTGGGAGGGGGGAGCTGGGAAAGAGGAAAGGAGGCAGAGATGAGCTCAGGGCCCCCAGAGAATGGAGCCTTTGTATGGGGTACAGATGAGGGACAAGGGGGTGATTGTGTGGGAGGGCCGGAAGTGCCACACAGACTGGCACCACCATAGCCAGCACCGGATTCACCCCTCTCCTGCTCTGAGAACTCCCTGTGCCCCGAGGGACCAGTATCAGACCTGGCCGGGGAAAGCAGTGTGTGCCTGAAGGCAGCAAGGGATGGGAAGGCGGAAAGAAGGATGAGCAGCAGGAGGAAAGGAGAGGTATCCCCCACAGCTACCTCAGACCCAGGGAACAGGAGGCAGAAGAAAAAAAGACAGAAGCAGCTTTTACTATATTTACATCCAACAAAATTTCGCAAGGAACAATCCTTATTGCACAGTCAGGGCCCTGGGTGGGTGAGGCATGCCCCAAGGTGGAGTGGACAAGACGGCTCGGGACTGGAGAGGGACACCAGTTTTTCCTAAGGGGAGCTCGGGACTCCCCTTGCTCCCACCTCCTGACTTTCAAGGACCGTGGGGCCCCCTTTCCCTTGTCTTTCTCACTGTCCATAAGAACCTCATAAGCAAAGGGGGCTGTGGCTCCAGAATAAATAACTTAAAATAAAATACAAACACTAAGGTAGAAAAGCATTGAGAGCCTTGGGCTCCTTCAGCAATTCCAGGGAAGAGGGACCATCACTGGTGGAGAGTGACACCCCTCCCTCCCACTCAGGGCAAAGGCTCAGTAGCTCTGTGTCTTTCCAGTTGTTTTTTAAAACAAAAACTTATAAAATGACCAGGGCAGTGCAGATCAGTGGGTACCCTGGAGGGGAGTTCCTGGTATAGGACAGGGAGGAACAGAGATGTGCCAGCTCCCCGCAGGCCTCCTCCAACATCGGCATGAGCATATAGGGCAGGCTGGAATTTGGGGGATTGTGACTTTTGGTAACAGGGTCCCTCTTCCAGCTGCCCCCTCTCAGAGCCTACAGCTGGGCATGCTTCCCAGCCTATTCCCAACTCTATGAAAGGAACAGGGAAGCAGGTTATCGCTAGAATCCTTTCTCCCTCACCTCCTCACCCCAGGCTGGAGAAGGAAGCTTAAAGGTCCCTAGCATTCCAAAGGTGCTCCAAAACACTTTCGGCAGTCAATGGCCTTCGGGGTGGGCATTTGTGCCCGCCGCTGCCTCAGCTCCTCCTTGCTCATGCTGCTGGCCAGCTTGTTGAAGGCGGACTTGTACTTCTTGTCAAAGGCCACTAGGGAAAAGGGCAGAGGTAGGTCAGTGTATTAGGATTCCGACCCCCCACACCTGGCTCCAGGTCCCCAAATTCCTCAGCACCATGCCTGCTCCCTCACCTATGTCCACGTGGTCCTTGCCCAGAGCAGCCATTGTCAGGAATAAGATCTCACGGTAGATGCCCCTGGAGTGGAGGCCAAAGGCTATTATAAGTGAAAGAAAGGGGGTACAGAGCCCGGGACAGACTAGGGACCCCTCAGATGGAAGAGCCGTACCTCTGTAGGTGCAGGCCAGTGGGAGGCGGTCCTAGAGTTTCCAGCAGGAGCCCTATAGCCTTGTGCACTTCGTTGAGACCGACGTGGCGCAGCACCGACTCCAGCAACGCCAGGCTAAGGGATGCGGGTACCGGGCCTGGCCATACCACCCGCTGGGGGATCTGGCCTAGGTGAAAAAAAAGAAGGTAGCCGGGATTATTGAGCCCTCTAAACATGGGACCAACCCCTTCCCACCCTGGACCAAATACCGGACTCACTGTGGACCCTCCAGAGCACATAGAGAGGTGGGCAGCTATTGGGGTCAGGGGTCAGAACATCCCACAGCAGCCGCACCTGCACAGATGCTGGATCAGGCATTATCCAAGGAGATGGGGCCTGCAGGGAGCCAGGATAAAAGAGTGGGAGACAGGCGACAGGAAACGGATAGGTGCTGTTCCAAGAGACAGGGACATTACAGGACATAGCCAAAAAGAAGAGGGAAAGAGAACTCTCATTCCCCATGGGAACACAAACCCCTTAAGAGCAAGGCCTTTGTTTTGTAATCCACTACATCCCTAGTGCCTGAGGCCCTGTCTGGAACCTAAAAGGTGCTCAATAAATACTGGTGCAATAAATAGACCAGTAGCGAATCATCGTCTGGGTACCAGGCACTACACTAGGTGCCTAACAACAGCCCAGCGAGGGGGGTGCTTATGTCATTTTACAAATGGGAAAATTGTGGGAGTTCCCACTGTGGCGCAACGGGATAAGAGGCATCGTGGGAGTGCTGGGTTTGACCCCTAGCCTGGCACAGTGGGTTAAGGATCCAGCATTGCTGCACCTGCAGCATGGGCTGAAACTATGGCTTAGATCTGGTCCCTAGAACAGGAACTCCATATGCGGGGCAGCCGAAAAAGGCAAAAAAAAAAAAAAAAAAAGGAAAGAAAATTATAGCTTGGCGTAGTGAAGTGAAAGGGCCAGGAGTCAAACCAGTGCAATTGACTCCAAAGCCTGGGCTCTCTCTATAGCACCAAGGACACAAAGGACTGAGACAGAGCTGGGAGATGGGGAACCTGGGACCACCTCAGGGCACTGACCTGGGGGTGTGGGGGGCCATCACAGGAGGCCAGCACCAGGCATGGCAGAATACTGGGCAGGCGCAGCCGCTGGAAATACCACAGAAGGTTCCAGAAGATGATGGGGTGCGCAGCAGGCAGCTCAGGCAATGCCAGCACCTCACTGCCCTCGTTCTCCACCAGCGACTCCAGCTCCTTACGCAGCACCAGGGGGCTCAGATATGCCCATGCCCCACCCTCGACACGCCGGGAGGTACCCTGTCAGGAATAAGGGGGTAGGGGGCAGTGGAGGGCATGTACCACAGCCCCATCCTCAGAGCCATGCTTCCCACTGAGGCGCATGTCCACCAGCTCCTGGGATCCTCCTTGCCCTCAATAGCCATCTCTCCCCAGCACCCCTGGGGCCACCCACAGAGCAGCACATACACACATGGCTCCTGCCCCTTTGGCCCAGCCCTTACCCCCATGTGCCCATTGCAGAGCTGGGGCTCATCCAGGGCAAGGCAGAGCCTGCGGTCACTGAGCACAGGGCCTGGGCCCCCAGGGACAGGAGCATCTTTGCTGCCACTGGCACCAGCGGGGGTAGGCTTGGGGCTGGGGGCACTGCAGGGAGAGAGCAGGAGTGCGTCAGCCCTCGGACCTCCACCTCCCGGTCCCACCCCCAGCACCTGCCCTGCTTGGGGCACCTGGGTCGGGAATCAAGCGTCTGGACACTGAGCAGGGGCACGAAGGCGCAGGCGCAGAAGGGGCAGGTTGTGTTGAGGTTGGAGTCATCAGGTGCCCAGCCAGCCATGATCTCCTCATCATACACCAGGGAGTCACAGGTGCGGCACAAGGAGCAGCTGGACAGCAGGATCTGCAGGCGAGAGGACCTTAGCGAGCAGCCCCTTTGGCCTCCAGGCTCAGGAGCCCATGCTCCTTCCCCAGCCCTTTCACCTTCTCACCCAGCCCAGCCTCCACGGCCTCCCCAGCCCCTGCCTTTGACAGAGAGAACGGGTGTGTGTGGGGGGGTGTTCAAGCACATCTGTGTGGGAGGGGTTATCCTCACTTCCAGGGAAGGTGGCTGGAAGGATCCAGGGGTGTCACTGAGGCGCTCTGAAGAACGACGAAGGCTCACGCTGCTGAGAGAAGATTCTGAGAGGTCCCACTCACTGCCCAGAGAGGCTGAGCTCTGCCATTACATGAGAAAGCATGATTAGCCAACCCCATGCCTCTCATCCCCCAGGATGCTGGCTTCAGCCACCCCTCAGGGCCCTCTCAGGGCAGCCCTGGTTAGCAGCCCCTCCCCAGGCCTCCTGATGCTCAGGTGTTCAGCCCCTCCCCTCACTGGCTACCTCAGACGCAGTGGATCCAGGGCGCTCCCGGGGGTGCAGAAGGCTGTCCATGGGGCTGCGGCGGGCTGGGGGAGGCAGGTCCGGGGGCAGCTCAGGCGGGGGGACACGAGAGGCAGGGGAGCGGCGGGAAGGAGTGAGCAGCTGTTGGAGGCGGGCACCCAGCCCTCGTCGGGGGGTGCTGGCCTCATCCTGACGCCCACCAGCCTTGGGCACCTGCCCACTTGACCCTTCCAAGGTTTCAGTGGACTGGGTACTCAGGGCTGAGCCCGAGTCCCCTGGGCTGCCTCCAGGTGCTGGCTCCTCCCCAGTCAGGCTCAGGTCTGAGAGACTTCCATCGTGCCAGGGCGCAGGTGATGCCCGGGGCTCCAGTACCCCCAAGGCCCCTATCACTGCAGGACAGAAAAGAACCAGAGAGATGGAGTCCAGCCCCTCTTCCAGGAGCTAAGTAAACACAATTCCTGGCTGCACCAACTCTGGCACTACAACCCCGCTCATAATGCCATTCCAGGCCAGATTCCCTCAGACTCTACAGCACCTGCCGCAAGGCAGCACCTCTCCATCCGGCTCCAGGCTTCCCCTCTCTCACTGGCAAGTGATTAAGGAAGCTGACAAGGCTAAGGGCTGGGGTGTGGGACAGGGGCACTCACTGTGGGCCACGCCAGCCTCCACAGTGGGCTGTGCCCCTCGGGCACTACCCAGGCTACCACTCTTCACCAGACGCCCCTTAGGCGAGGCAGGGTCCCGCAGGCTTCTCCCAGCCCAGGTAGTCTGGCGCTGAAGGGGGCGGGTAGGGGAGGGGCGCTCCAGATCGGGCTCTGTAAAAGACAGGCATGGCGGGGTGGGGGTGTTGGAAGGCAGCCAGCTGGAGACCCAGCCCCAAGCCCAAAACAGACTCCCTCACGGGCCTGGGTTGGCAGGGCTCCTCCCATGCAGGACTTCATCTTTTTTGTTACCAGCCAAGTGTCGTCGATCCGTTCTCAGAACACTCAATGCCAACCCCTAAGCCAGCCCCAGCTCTCCACACCTGTCCTTGCCAGAGCCTTGCTGGTCCAGCCCGGAACCCATGTCATGAGTCCCTACCCACCTGTCTGGCAGCTGCCTGCCTCTTGTGCTGCTGTGTCCACCTCCTCCTGCTGCTTCTGCTGCCGCCGCCGCTGCCACCGTTCTCTCAAGGGCTGGCGGAACTGAGCAGCCCCCAGGACAACGTTCCGGAGCTTGGCCCAGCGCAGGCGCCCACCGGGTGTACCCGACGGCCACTTGCTTTCCAGCACAGCCTGCCAAGCACAGTGCCATCGAGATGGCCTTCCACACGCTGGGCCCCAGCCTGCTGCCCACCGCCTGACCCGGAGCCCCATGACCACCTTCCCCTCCAGACATCCTGCCTAGGACTGTCCTGCCAATGGCTCAGCCAGAAACAAGAGCCCAGAAGAGACAGCTGGCAGCAGCCACCCTGGTGGGTTCTAGAGGAAGCCGGAAGCAGTGGAGACAATCCAGATTCTGCTGTGTATAAACTACAAGCTTTGAAGAAATCAACTCTTTTCCTCATCACTTTCCTCATCTAAGAAGCGGGAAATAGTTTAGCATCATGGTCAAGGGCCTGACTTCAGGAAACATCGATATGCCTGTGTGCATACCTTCAACTCCCTAACTTACTCACTCTGGGACCTCAGACAAGCTACCGACCCTCTGCAACCTCACTGCCTCATCTGTAAGACAGGGATACTGATCATTCCACTTCACGGGGCTGTGGTGAAGAGAAAATGATTTTGTATGAACAACGTGTTTGGAACAGTGCCTGGCACGTTGGCTCACACTATTACCGGGAGGTAGCAGCACTCACCCAACCTCCTTGTCAGGGCTGTTGTGGGTAAGAATCAAAGCAGCCAAGTATGAGAAAACCCTCTGTAGGGCCTAAGGCACTAGAGGAGCACAATGCGTGTCAATGGTCACAGGACCTAGTTGGATTGTCTGGGCCCAATCACCAAGGAGAGGGGAGAGCAGCAGGCCTCCTCCCTGCACTCACACCCATGGCCACAGACCCACCACGCACCCCAGGTTAGGTACCTTGTTATAGTAGCCGTAGGTGATGGTGTTGGGCACGATGCCTGCCCGCCGCATGTCCAGCATGACCCGCACGGACAGCACGGGCTGCCCATAGTGCGAGCAGAGCTGCATCAGCACCCGGTAACACACCTGGGCCAGGAGACGCGCGGATGAGAGCAGACCCACTCCCAACCCCAGCCCTCAAGTCTCAGCAAGCACCCTCCTCCAGCCTCCTCCACTTCTCAGACTTCATTGGTCCCCCGGTGGCTCCTGGGGCCGCCTCAGAGCCACCCACCCTTCCTGCCGACCCTGCCACCCTGCAGTCTCCACAGCTACACCCTCAACGTGCTCATTAAGTCGGTGAATGTGACGGAGCACCCGCCCAGCTCCCGGGCTTGTGCGCAGGCTCCCCATCTGCCTTCCCTTGATGACAGGGTCACCAAGTTTCCCCTCACAGCCCCCATGGCTGCACAAGCCCCCCCGGGGCCAGGCAAGGCACCCACCTCGTCGGGCAGCACCACCTTGCGGCTCTCCATCTGGCGCAGCACCTGGTAGGCCGTGTGCAGGGCCCTCACCCGGGAGGGCGCCGACCGCACGTAGGCAGGTAGACACAGGAACCACAGCCCATAGCAGTGGCCCAGCAGGCACCGGGCCCACAGCTCAGGCACAGCCGCTGACTTCTGCGCCATCCGCTGTGCGACCTTCATCTCCTAGGTAGGGCGGGGGGCACATCTGGGTGAGAACGACGCCAGGGAAGGGCAGGTCTTAAAATAGTGTGGGAGAAGCAGCACCCTCCCGGAGCAAGGGTCTGTGTGCTGAGACGGGAGGAAGGCTGCACACACAGCCCTGGATCCCCAAGCAGAGGTGCCTAGCTTGAGCTTGGGCAGGTGGCCTGGAAGCGGCAGCAAGCCCCTGGATGCCCAGAGTTCTCAGAAAATGAAGACAAGGCTGATGGCAATGGTAACAACAGCTAGTGTTTCACGTGCCAGGCTTTTTATGGGCTGGCCATACTGAAACCTCCCAGCCACCTTATAAGTACTACTATACCCATTTTACAGGTGAAGAAACTAAAGCAGCAACCCTTGGCCTGAGCCATTTGCCTCTGTGAGGCCCACCTGCTGGTTACCTGTTTGGTACGGCGGGGGGCAGGACTGCTGGGGGCGCTTCGGGACGGCCCCGGCACGGGCAGCGCCCCGGGTTGCTCTCGAGGCGACTCAAACAGCTCAGCCCGAAGTTCAGGGAAGCCGTCATAGCTGGAGGGGCAGAGAGGGGCACCCCCAGGAGCAGTCAGCACTAAGTCAGCCTGTGGGGCCCGGGAACATGTGCGGGGACAAGGGGCTCTCACCAGTACTGCGGTGTAGATTCACTGCCCTCTGGCGCCGGGGGCTCCTCAGGAGGTGTGATGAAGACAGTGAGCTCACTTCCCGACAGCTCCTCCAGCTCCACCAAGGGGGTTGGCTCAGGCTTCTCCTGCTCTGGGTGGACCTGGAGCGGGACGATAAGAGAGTGAGCGTCAAGACAGTGGGCACAGAGCAGGGCCAGGGCTTGCAGGAGAGGGCATCTCCCAGGAAAGCACATCCACGGGGAAGGAGCTGTGGGCCCCAACTCCACCAAGGCCCCGGACATAGAGCCTGGGGACGGAGTGAGGAGTGCGAAGACAGTATGTCTGTGAGGCCAGGCACTGTGCAAACTTCAGGGGTGCCGTCAAGCTATAGAGCGGTTACCGCAGGGGTAACAGAGACAGCCAGGAGGAGAGCTGGGGCAAAGGGCACCAAGAGAAGAGACAGTGCCCGATACCTTGTCAACACAAGAGTCAAAGAATTCCAGGGCAGCATGCCGAGCAGAGCCGAAAGAGCATTCCTCGATGAACTGCGAGAACATCTGTGTGTGCAGCAGCTGGGAGTACAGCTTGTGGCTGGAGCGTTCTCGGGATTTGAGGAAGCCTGATGGATGAGAATGGGGCAGGGAGGCAGGTTACCGGGGTCCCTACCACAGCCACCCCCCCTTCGCAAGTCTGGTCGTGGCTGCCGGCCAAGTCGGCATCCAGGCCCACGGAGGCCATCCTCCCTTCGGCCCCGCTGGCACCACTGCACCAGGACGAGGCCCGACCAGCTCAGCTTCCCCAGCCCTGCGCTCCCGAGGAACCCCTCCATTTTGTCACTTGGCACCTACGGCCTCAGACCGGGGCTTCTCCCAGGGAAGAGCGTTTTGCCCATGGGGGCGGCTCAGCACAGGCATCAGTGTGTTCTCATCAGGCCCAGGGCGTCCCAGAGGGCAGGGCCACAGCCGGGCATCTTTGTACCCTTGTCCCCTCCAAGCCCAGAAGAGCACAGGGCTCAGGGCTGGTGCGCTGAGTGAAGGAACAAGAAACCGCATGGTTCCCCTTCCCTCCCGGCTTCCTCATGGAGCCCGGCCCCTGGCCAGGCCGCCCGCGACACCCTCCTCCAGCAAGGCCAGGCCCCCTTTACCCTGCAGGAAGAAGAGGTTGTCAACATCGCGAGCCCCCTCAGAGGGGGCCTGGGTGAGCGGGCGCAGGAAGTCCCGGTAGCCCTTGAGCAGGCAGGCCATGAAGCGGAGGAAGGCCCCCTGGACCTCGCGCTCCAGCCGGGCCCGGCGGCCGCACACCGCCTCGTAGTCTGTCAGCAGGAACTCCAGGGAGGCCTCCTCCTCGGGTCCAGTATACGCTGGGGAGGGACCAGGGCAGCCTGAGAGTCAGGGCCAGCATCCCGAGGGCTTGCCTCACCCCTGCTCTTCACACGGGAGGCATCGCTGCTGCCTCAGCACCGCCAGACTTGGTACCGATAGCGACGAAAACTCACCTTCAGGGAACAGTGTCAAGCCTCTCCCATGACAAGCTCGACCTCCCTGACATAATTCAGGGAATATTAATATGACGTGCCCCTCCCTCTTGCTCAAACTGGAATGTGAATTCCTCTCACTTCCACCACGTGAAATTCGAACCCCTCTAACCTCCTCAGGCAAGGTCCAGCCCCCCACAGGCCTACACACACACACACACACACACACACACACACACACACACACACACACACACGGGAGGCACAAGGCCAACGGCAGTTTCCAGCCTCCCACTCCCGACTCGGACTACTCACTCTGATCCAGCTGCTGGTACAGGTTTGTCAGTGTAGCCAGCAGAACCTTGTAGGGTCTGCGGGGCAGGGTCCGAGGGGAGAGGGGCTTCTTTTCCTCACTCCTGTGAGATAAGCAGGAGGAAAGGCTGACGGGGCACCTGGCCAGCCTCCTCCCCTTTTGGCCTGAGGCACCTGTTGAGCAGGTAGCGCCCTCTCCCACCAGCCCCCTGGATGAGAAACAGCTCTCTTACGGGAAGAGCGTGTTGGTATCCAGATCAACGCAGATGACATCAGCGGGCGGGTCATGCAGATCGAAATAACTGGAGTGGATACCCACAATGAAGGGCACGGGGGCACTCAGCACATCGGCCAGCACCAGCGGGCACAGCGGAATGTAGGGGCACTGCCAGTGCAGCGGGAAGATCATCTAAAGCATCGGGGAGTGAGGACCAGTGAGCAGGGCGTTGGGGCAGCGGGAGAGAGGGGACACTGGTGGTGGGGTGGCGCCCATGGAGAGAAGCCACGGGAGGTGGGCTCCACAGAGCTCCTGACGGAAGCTGTATGTCCCGTAGGCTGTGCCCAAGGATGAGGCTGAGGAACCCTCCCAAGGAAGGAAAAGTATGGAGAAACTAAGAAGGGATGGAGCACCAGAAAGAACATTCCGGGCAAGGCAAGATGGGCAGGGTGGCACTCACAGAGACCAGGGCTTCGCAGACGCTGGTGAGCAGGTCTGGCCGCAGCGAGTGGACTAGTAGTTTTTGCTCTGTGAGCACAGCCAGCAGCAGCACGATAGCCTGCTCAGGGTCCAGGCTTTGCAGCAGCTGCAGGAAGCTGGCACCACTGTGGGCAATGCCAAGGTTGGGAAAGAGTCAGCACGAGGCCTTTCCCTAGTCATTGGGCACAGACACCACCTGGCCCAGCCTGCACAGACCTCAATAGATGTGCCCACCTGCCTGGCACCTACCACGTCCTTGGTGATCAAAGACCCCCCCCCCCAATGTGAGCACATACCTGAGGGGCAGGGGTGAGGATACAGGCTGGCAGAGGAGCAGGTTGTCATAGGGAGACATCTGGGAGGCAGAAGAGCCACGGGTCAGGATGACGAGGGCTAGCCCCTGCCGACTCCCCTTCTCCCATCCAGCCCCAGCCCGGGCCTCAGCTCTCACCTGCACCAGGATACGGGGTCTCTGTGGGGAAGGGAAGGGGACATTGTGAATGAAGTGGGAGATGTGCCTGGGGAAGAGAGGGACACAGTCAGAGGCAGCCTCCCAGTCTCCTTCACGGCCACATTGGCTCTCCTCCTTCACCGGTCCGCAAGGACCCTGTTCCTCCCTAAACTCCACCTCGAGACCAGGATCAGCCATCAGAGCCCGCGTTACATACAGCACTTGTGAGACTCAGAAAAGGTTTCCTCTGCGTGCAGGGGGCGCGGCCAGGACTTGGCTAGCAAGTGCAGACTGGATTTGAGGCCCCACTCACCCCCTGGGCCAGGGGCACGTTTGCAATGGCCCAACTGTCTCTGCCGCACACTGCAGCCCCATCCCCCACTCCTCTGCGCCGCCCCCCCCAGCCTAATCTCTTCCGCCTCGAGCTCCCCTCATGACCCTTCCCCGCGTCAGGGAAGCCATGCTCACGCTTCCAGGGGCAGGCGGTGGGGGCCTGAGACAGAGTAGCGGTAGAGGAAGGTGAGGAAGGCTCGGAAGGCAGGGAAGGCAGGCCAGCGGGACAGCACGGCGATGGCGCGGCGGCTGCGCACAGCTCGGCCCCCCAGCGCCCGGCCGCGCTCCACAGCGCTCAGCAGGCCCAGGGCCCGCGCCTGCCGCTCCGACAGCCTGGCCCTCGGGAACGCCTCGTAGAACTGCAGGGCGGCGCCGTACACCTGGCGGGGGCAGAGGGGCAGTCAGGCGGGCCCCGCGGGCCCCGGCCACCTTACCACATGCTGCACACCCACCTTATCGCCAGCTGCACCCGTGAGCACGAAGGTGGAGAAGACGGGCACGGGGTACTTGGTCTGGGCCGGCCAGCACTCGATGGTGGCCCCCATGGGCAGGCAGAAGACAGGCACTGACTCGGGCAGCGGGAACGCCTCATTGTCCTCCTCTGGGTAGCGGCCCAGCAACTCTGCACCCCCGGCAGAGTGGGGGGCACCCAAAAGGAGTAGGGTTCATCAGACTCCAGGCGAAGGAACCAGGGGATCCCAGAGAAGGGCCGAGTGGCAAAGGGGAAGTGAGTTCTGGGGACACTGAAGGTGCCAGCCAAGAGGCACCAGGGTAGAGGGACCCGGAAGGTCAAGGGGTTGGAGAGACAGGGGTTACTCACCTGCCTCATACACCAGCGTGTTGGCCTTGGCCAAGCCCACCTTGTAGCACAGGTACACTGCGGGGCCCCACTGCCCCAGAAACGGCAAGAGACAAGCAGACACACGGCTGACAAAGGTTTCTGGGGTCCATTTTCTCCACCACCCCTAAGCGGTCTTTGTCTTTAGAACTCCCCCTAGTCCGGTTCCCCAAGACCAGAGTCGCGCCTCTGGGCCCACCCCTGCCGTTAGAGGCCTTGGTCCTAGGATGCCCTTTGTGCCCAGGGTCCACACCCTCGCCCGGAGGTGGGGCAGGTCTCAGCTCCTGGCCCAGGGCCCCACTCACCATGCCAAGGTTGAGGTTGCGGGGCAATCGGTAGTAAGTATGAGGAGTGCCCTCACCCTTGCTGGGCAGTATCAGGCAGAGGTCAGTGATGCCCAGGGCATGCAGCCCTGCCCCCTCCGCTGCCCGCCGGTAAGTGAGGTAGGTGCGGGGGTGTCCAGGGCCTGGAGGGGCCAGGTTGGCTGAGTGGCTGTAGGGAGTCGTATCTAGCACTTGGAAGCCAGGCTTGGGACGTTCCTTCCCCTCGGACAACACCCTTGGCACAGAGAACAGGGAGCGATGTCAAAAGCTCATGACAGAGGAAAAAGACCCCGGTCCTGCTAGATCTGCCTGCCTAGTCCTGCCCACTCAGCCTCATCAACCCTCGACACTGGGGCCCTGGAGTTCTTGTTGAACTCTGCCCCCCCAGAAACCTGTGGCCCTCCTCTGCCCTTGGCTCTTCGTGGTCAGTAACAGCCCCTCCAGCCTTCCATGGGTCTCCAGCTCATGAGTAAATGCTAAGCAAGAATAAAAGCTACCATTTATTGACTCTGCTGAGTCCCTTATGTGGGTGATCTTGTTTCATCTTCTCAACCACCCTGTGAGGAGGTATTATTTTCCCCAACTTACAAGTGAGGAAACAGGCCCAGAGGGGCTCGTGACCTGCCTAATGTCACACGGCTAGCCAGCAGCAGCACTGGTACACAAACCCAAATCTGTGTGAGGATTAAGTACACACAACTTCAGGCCCTTCTCCCTGGCCTCTAGCCCACTCTCTTCAGACTCCCATTGCACCTCCCTCATCCCATGCCCCTGCTTCTCCCCAGATCTCCTCCCAGCCTCCCCTGGTGCCAGCATGGGGAGATGCACACACCCCAGTTCAACGAGGGGGGGCTTGTCACGGCCCCTGCGGTAGCAGATGACGGGCTGAGTTCCACCCAGGAGGCCAGCACTGAGTTCCAAGGGGTGGCCCCCAGTGGAAGCCTGGATGCAAGTGTAGCCCTGGGGCACCTCCTCGCCCAGGGCCCTGGCGATGACTGCCACATCTGTGATGGGCTCAGCTGGCCGGGGAGGGCGCAGGGGCCCACTGGGTTCAGGCACCCATGTTTCCTCGGGGATGGGTGCTCCATCCCCTGCAAGCCCAGCTATCACGAAGTAATCCACCAGCCGGGGGGGCCGCTCCTCCGCCATGGCCCCCCCCTCGCTCACTGCATCTGGAATGGTCAAGTGGGGGAGAGACGAAGTGAGGAAGGCTGGTGTTGCCATGGCAATCAGGGTTCCCACCCCCCCTTCCTAGTCCTTTCAAGGAAAAGCAGGACCAGTAGCCAACCAATCCTGAACGCTCCCGCCTGTGACATCACCGAGCCCTCGAAGCCCACCACAGCTCCTTAAAGAGACCAAGACCCTCTCTCTCAGTGGTACCAGCCCTCTTCCCAGAGAACCCAACCTCCACTATGCTGCACAGAGCCATCCTGGGCTCTGACATCATATACTTTCTGTATCCCTTTTAAAGGCCCCACCCCTCTCCACTCCCTAACATAACAAAGATCACAGTCTTTTCAGTAACAGCCTGCAATGACATCATTCATTCTGGCCGTGACATCATGCCAACTTTACAGTCTTTATAAGGTTTTCCGCCCTTAGCACTAGTCGACATTCTAAGAACCTCATGAAAGAGGCCACCTCTAGGTTTTTGTGAAGACCCCCACAAGACCCAAGCTTTAAGTGTCTTTTCACCAGACTCAAAAGCATCCTTTTTCCTAACCTAACTCCACCAACCTGACCAAAAAACCAGTGCCCTCCCACTCCCAGGAGCCTCAGGTGTCCCCAGTTAGTCCAAAGCATCTGTGGCAGACAGTCCCAGCCAGCCCCAAGCCCTCCTCCATGGAGCCCAGAGATGGAAACAGGCCCACCAACAGGCCTTCAGTATCTCTTCTCACCTGCCTCCATGGCCCAACCCCAGGGAGTAGGAGCCCCAAGGGTCCCGGGGTGCCCCAAGAAGTTGGAAAAGAGCTTGGTGGGTGGCTTGCAGCAGAGGATCAGAGGCGTGGGGGCTGCTTCAGAGGGGAAGGGAGGTGACTTCCTGAAACAGTGGAGGGGAAGCTGCAGCTCAGCGGAAGTTAGCCTATGGGTGTGTGTGTGTGGTGGGGGGGGGGGGTACTGTGGAAGGTGCCAGCACAGCATCCAGCCAAGTTGGAGTCTGAGACTAAAGGACCGGGAGCACGGCAGGAGGCTCAGACTGGATCCAGGATGTACAGTCCTACTTAACCTCCCACCTTTTCCCACAGAAGAGGGATGCAAGGGAATCTCACGGAGCCAGGCTGGCTCTCCTTAACCTGGCCTCTGGCCACACACACGCACATCAACCCCAGCTAAATTTAGTCTCCACATCTGCGAGGTGAAGCCAGGAGTCAGCGTCAGACTCCTGATTTAGCTCTGGGGCACAGCCCCGTGCCTCGTCCACCGCAGGCAAATGGGAGCCCTATGCCCTGTGCCCGGGTAGCAGGCGGGAACCATGAGGTGGGACCAGCAGAGGGGCGACAGGCCCCCATGGGCAGGATCTGCGCACCCGGGCCTCCCCTCACCGAGCCAGGAAAGAGTCCTGCAGAAGGCACCCTTTCTCCCTGCGGAAGGCAAGGGGCAGGGAGCGCTGCTCCGGGTCCCAAGGCCCACAAGCCGGGCGACGGGAAGTTTGGGTTGGGGCAAAGGGCGCGCTGAGCGGGAGGAAGCTGAGGAGGGAGCGGGAGGGTTGAGAGGAGCGGGCGCGCCGGCGGCCGGGGATGTGACGGCAGCAGCGCCGGCCGCCGCGTGACCCGAGCCGAAGGGAGGGGTGTTCGGGCTCCGGACCCGCGGGAGCAGGAGGGGTGCAGGGCGCCTGGGCACAGCTAGCTAACTCCGGGATGCGCCCTCCCCTCCACTTTCACTTCCCCAGGAGAGAGGAACCGGAACCAGATGTGCAGCGCCGAAGAACAGCTGGGGGAGAGCCCCCGCCCGGCCGGCGCTCCCTCCCTTCCTTCCCCGCCCGCTGCCCCGCCCGGCCAAGCCCCTACCTGCCTGCCCCGCGACTCCCCGGCCGGCCGGCCCGCAGGCGGGTGGCTCGGAGGGCGGGCTGGCGGGCCGGCGGGCGGCGGGGCTACCCGGCCCCGGACATGGCGCACCCGACTCGGGCGCCGCTCCCGCTGGAGCGGCGAGTGAAGGAAGAAGAGGCGGCTGAGGGCGGCGGGGCGCGGGGCGCTGTGGAGGGAGATCCGGGCGCTCCCAGCGTCCCCGCCGAGCTGCGCCACGCGGGGACTGTGCTGCCGCGCCGCTCGCTCGCGCTGCCCGGTCCTCCCGGCTCCCGCTGCACTGGGGGCCGGGTGCTCCTCCGCGCGCCCCGCTTTCTCCGCTCCCCCCACCCCCCTCCCGGGCTGCGGGCGCTGCCGCTCCCCCCACCCCCCTCCCCGGTCGGCGGCCGTGACCCTGGCAGCGCCTGCCCAGCGCCCGGCCGCCTGCAGCGCGACCCCTGGCGGCTGGGAGGGCCCCTTGCACGCAGGCGACTTGCCACCAGCCAGCCGTAGCCGCAGGACACTGACCCCAGGCGGCCCTTGAAGTCCAGGGCGCGCTCCCGTCCCGCCCTTGGTCCTAGTCAGATGAGGTCTGCCTGCCTGGGTGAAGGCCCTGAAAGCCTGGTTTCTGGAGACCCAGGTGGCTCCCCCTACTTCCAGGTTCAGTCCCTCCTACATTCCCTTCCAGGCTAAGCCAGAATCTCTCAGTTCTCTTTTCTGAAAACGACAAGTTTTGGAAAGGGGAAGAGAAGAAGCCAGGGTGTGGAAAAGCAGCAGAGATGGGGCAACGAAGGAGGGGCCCTACTCTCCTGACTGCTGTGTGGGGAAGAGAGGAGAGCAGAAGCTCAGATGGGAAGGATTCCAAACCAAGCCAGAAAAAGGCAACGTCCTCAAAACAAAGTTGGCACACAAGCCTCAGCGAATGAATGAGAAGAGTGGAGAGCACGGAGTGAATTCGTGCCTAGTGAAGGGGCAGGAATGGGATTTATGGGCTTCCCTGAGACCTAGAGGCATGGGGTCCGAGACAGGCTGGTACCACACCTAACTTCCAGGTCCTCTAGGCTTAAAGGACCATAAAGAAGAGGGAGCCGACCTGAGACCTACCTGGTGCAGGTAGTTTTTAAATACTCTCTCCTTGGGGGCCTTAGCAGTGAGACCAGCTACCCTCCTGGGAAACGTTCAGAACCCAGAGCTCAGCCAGCAGTCACCTCCTCACCTCCCAACTCACTGCCAGGCCTCACGGTTGAGGAAGAGCAGTAGCTTGTCTGGCCAGAGTCCTTGTCCTCTGATGCCGCTGCAGCAAGGTCCTGGTCACATGAGAGGGCATACATCCGTCCTACCACAGGAGCCTACACCCAGCCTGGACCTCCATACCCAATGCTGCGTACAAATTCTGAGGCTGGGGGGCACCTTCCACCAACCACATGGCATTGACAAGATGCAAAACCGCGTAACCGACAAAAGGGCCTGCACCCCAAGAACCTCCTAGATCCCCGTTGCATCCCAAACAGTAGCCAACCACACCATGGGTTTGATATGATTTTTTTATTAACATATAATATATTTAATAAAAAATAATATCCACTCTGGCTCTTTCCTCCATTGCAAGGGGAAGAGTGGCGAGGAGGGGCTGGCACTGCCCACCCCTAGGCATCCGGACAAGCCCTGCCTCCGGGGCTCCCCTCTACCCCCCTGCTTTCCAACAGGCTCTGACCTCCAGACAGACGGTTCAAAGTTACAAGTGCTTCAGGCCCTCCCTTGAGCTCCCCTAGGCCCACCCTTTGTGCAGAATTTAGGGGCCACCTGGACACACCCCTTGCTTCTTCTCATTCTTAGGATCCCTCGTTCACGTTAGAAAGAGGATCTGGGGGCAGAGAGTGGAGTCTCTACTGGCCAGGGGGAAGGGAGAAAAGGGACAGTGACGGCGGGGGACAGGGCCGAGGAGAGGGATGGCGATCAGGTGCCCTCACTGCAGCCGGTCACTGCGGAACGAGTCCTCCACAGCAGGGTCGGGCAGCAGGGCACAGGGGTCGCTCAGCATGTTGAGCCCCTCCAGGCCCAGTGGCTCCATGCGCAGCTCCTCCTCCAGCCCCAGGCCCAGCTCCAGCCCAGCCGTGGACACCTCGAAGCCAGGCACTCCAGCCAAGGCTGCCGCAATCTCCTTAGAGAAACCTGGGGAGGATTCTCCTGTGTGGGCAGAACAGACAGGTGAGGACCCCACACCCTGTCAACGCCTCCAAGGTCCCCTTGGCCTCCTGCCGCGCCACCCAATGTGTCACGCCCTCCTTCCATCCCCTGTTACCAGCCACATTTCTTACCCGTGAGGATGATGTTGGGCCCTGAGCCATGGCGGGAACAGTGGGTTAAGTTCTGGTGGTTGAGGGTGTGGGGCTCCTGGGGGCCACTCACTGGCCCCTCACCCCCTAAAAATCCAGGCCCTTCGGAAAAGCCAGAGGCATCCAGCGCCAGGCTGGTGGATGGGTTGTCCATGCTGAACGGCTCCAGCTACGGACACACAGACAGGCCTTGAGGAGGAGGCCTTCAGAAGAGGGTGCCCCTGCCTGCCTGTGCCTAGCCCGGCTGACACATCCCCCGGCCCAGAGATCTTCACACACACCCCTACCCCATCCCCCGCCACCACAGGAACAAAAGCAGAGACAGAGGGAGATGGGCACAAGCAGAGCGACAGAAGTGAGCAGAAGTGAGCACGGGGCCCCAAGTAGGTGTGGGCACCGTACCTACTGGGACAGAGCACGCATGTGCCAGGAAGACAACGGGTCAAAGCAGTAGTCATCAAAGAGCAAGCTGCACGGAGGTAGCTGGGGGAGAGGGGCGGGAGTGGGGGTCAAACGCAGGAAGAGAGGAACCCCAAGCTGGCGAGGCTAATACCTGGCAGGGAAGGAAGAAGGATCTCCTCCACCTAGATCTCCCAATTCAGAGGGCCCCGCGACACTGCTCAGGCTCTTTGGACCCACCTCCAGCTCCCCCCACCCGCTTCTGAGCTAGGGCCCCCCGGGTACTCACGTTCCCCAGGCTGAAGTCACCCATTGGCCGGTGGTAAGACTGCTGCCCATGCCCACTGGAGCCGGGTGGGTACAGCATGCCATAGTGCAGCTGCCTGCCCGGGGGCTGCCCACCCGAGGGCTGCACTGAGCAGGCTTGAGATGGCAGCCCTGGCTGCTGTAGAGGCTTTGGGGTGGGAGGCTGGGTGGGCAGAACCAAACTCGGGGGGCTGTATGGGTATGGAGGCAGCCGCTGGTCAGTGGGCAGCTTACTGGTGTCCAGGGGGACGCCCTGAAGAGAAGCAAGGAAAAAACGGGGAGCTTAGCCCTCAATGTAGCCCTAAGAGGACCTCTTTGTCAGGGCTTCCTGCCAGCTGAGCTGCGCCCAGCCTCAACACCAACCCCATCATGTACACTGGGCATCACTGGAGTGTGCCACCCAAAAATACATCTCAGGAGTTCCCATTGTGGCACAGTGGAAACGAATCGACTAGGAACCATGAGGTTGCGGGTTCGATCCCTGGCCTTGCTCAGTGGATTAAGGATCCAGCATTGCCGTGAACTGTGGTGTAGGTAACAGACAAGGCTCGGATCCTGTGTTGCTGTGGCTGTGGTGTAGGCCGGCGGCTAGGCCTCCGATTCAACCCCTAGCCTGGGAACCTCCATATGCCGCAAGTGCGGCCCTAAAAAGACAAAAAAAAAATGCATCTCAGAATGCAAGTGACTCAGTGAGGTTAACGTAAGAATACTTTTGAATCCACTCCAGGAGTCAACTGTTCCTAAACCTTGGTACTTTTAACTACGACTGCTAACCAACTACTCACAAGCGACCGACCACACAACAGTGACCTTAAGAACTGCTGTTCTAAAGCCTTGGAGAGGCCAGAGGGAGAGCGAGAGGAAGGAGGGAACACAGACTCACTGCAGGTTCTAAGACACAAGAGCCCTTGCTGGCCTGGCATTAGTCTCTCCTACAGAAAAGGGGTCCTGCATAAAGATGGAACATAGAACATACATTCCAGGGAAGAACAATCAAGGAGGAGGGGAAAGAAGGGTAGAGGAGGGGGAAGAGGAGCATTAGGGCGAAAGGAGAAGGGGGCAGAGAGAGCAGAAGAGAAGGATGGGAGGGAGGGGAGAGCTGAGAATGCTAAACCCTAAACCAAGAATCGTTAGTTCTGGTCTTAACTCTTCCTGTCATGCTGTGTAAGTCTAGGAAAATCACTCTTCCTCTGGGCCCCAGCCTCCTCATCTGTAAAATGAAGGGGCCAAGCTCCATGATCTGACAGCCTCTGACTCTATGAAAGGAGTTCCCTGGTGGCCTAGTGGGTAAGGATTTGGCGTTGTCACTGCTGTGGCACAGGTTCGATCCGGGCCCAGGAACTTCCGCATGCCGTGGGCATGGCCAAAAATAAATAAATAAGTAAAAAGTAAAATAAAAATAAAAATACGTGGAGTTCTCCTGTGGCACAGCAGGTTAAGGATCCAGTGTTGTCACTGCAGCGGCTCAGGTCGCTGCTGTGGCTTGCACAGGTTCGATCCCTGGCCCGAGAACTTCTGCATGCCTCGGGTGCAGCCAAAAAAGGAAAACATAAAGTAAAAGAAATAAAGAAATAAAGAAAAATGAAAAGAAAAATCTAGGAAAGAACGAGGGGAGATGGGAGAGGGGATGGGACAGGATACAGGCGGGGAAAAAATAAAAGACAGACACAAGAAAAGAAGAACAGAAATAAAAAAGGGAGAGAAGGGAAAGGACGAGAGTAGCTCTGGGCGGGGCAGGATGTGAGCGCGTCACAGATGTGACTGGCCCTGAGTCTGACGACGTGGTCCTTCTTTCACAGATGAGAAAGCTGAGGCTCCTAGAGGTTAAATAACTGTCCCAGGAGACGGCTAATAAGAGGGGGCGCTCAGATTTGAAATCAGAAAGCTTCACCGCAGGGGGTGCACTCTCAAGCCCAGAGAGACAAGATGGAAAGGGGGGGCAAGGAGAGGCAGGAGGAGTGGGAGGGGGGTGGACAACCCAGGAGCAGGGGGAGGGAGGAGGGGAGGGCAGGGCAGAGGGGAGGGCAGACAGGGAGGAGGGCAGAGGAGGGAGAGGGGAGGGGAGGGGGACAGACACGGAGGGAAGGCAGCCACGCATACCTGAGTGATGGAAGACAGGGTGGGTGACATTGTTGGCGAAAACTGTTTGGGCAGTTGCTGTTGGGACCTTCTGGCGTCGGCTGGGCCCGCGGGCAAACTCAGGGGGCTGAGGGGCACACGGCGGTGGCGGGGGGAGGCCCCGGGGGTAGAAGCTGGGTAAGGAGGGGCACCCAGCACCGGAGATGAAGCGGAAGAGGAGGAAGAGGAGGAGGAGAGGGCCGGGGCGCTGAGCGAGGGGTGACCCAGGGAGGCGGTGGGCAGTGTGTGGCGGGCTAAGGAGGAGGCAGGCAGTGAGGGGTGACTGTGGGAGCCCTGGAGCTGGGGCTGCGGGCTGCTCAGGGAAGCCTGGAGGTTGGGATTGCTTAGGGAGGACTGCAAGGATGGGTGGCTGAGAGGTGAATGAAGTCCTGTGGGCACAGACAAAAAACCAGAGATGCCAACATTACTGATGGGAACTGGGCCCCGTTCTGCCCAGAATGGGTAGCAGTGACCAGACTATGGAGGTGGCAACACAATGGCCTCCCTACTCTGTCCCTGACAGTCAGGTTGGCACTGCCCGCTTGAGGGCTGCTCTCCATCTTCTTCTGAGGAAAAGCCACACCTACCAGATCTCACTGGCAGAAAACTGCCAGGGGTGGGGACCGGGCGGGGGGATAGGCACAGGTGAGGGGCTCATGTGGGCAGTCACAGGAGAATCCCAGGTGCTCAAGCCTCCCACCCTTCATCCCTCCAGCCAGACAGCTCCACGTGGCCGCGCAGCCAGGACAGCCACTCACCTGGCGCCTCGTAGCCCGGGCCTAGGCCCAGGCCCCCGCTGATGCCCAGGTGGGTCATGGTGTGGGTCAAATTGGAGGTACTGTTGCCCCCGCTCAGGCTGGGGTAGGCAGTCTCCTCTGGGTCCAGGGGGGTGGGCAGCGGTGGGGGGAAGTGCAGGTTGGTGAGGTCAGGTAGGGAGCCTCCCGTGTTCATGGCAGGTGGGAGGACAGGCACAGTGGCAGGCTGGTCAGGAGATGGAAAGATGCTGGGGAAGGAGAGGAAAGGCCATAAATGGGGGAGGCAGTGGTCGGGGAAGATCAGCGATCAGCCTCCCACAGCTCCCTCTGCTTTCCTCCTCCGCCCCTGCAGCCCACCTCCTAGAGGTCCTTACTTAATTCCAGGGACTTCACAGGACCGAGGTCGGGAGGAGGAGGAGGACAGCTGAGGAGAGAAGGAAGAAGGGGGCAAATGAGGACGGAGCTCGGGGGTGGACCCTGAAGACCTGCCTCCCGGAAAAGAAGAGGGTCAGTGGGCCCTACCTACCTTCTTAGCATCCCAGGGTTTCAGCAAATGCTTGTCATCTAGCAAGTTCTCCTCAATAGCGGGTACTTGAGAGAGAAAGACTGGTGATGAGAGGGCTGGAGAAGAAGCCGGTAACCAGAACCGGAAGCAGAGGCGGACAGAAGGGAGTCCAGCCCGCTCTGCACAAAGCCCCCAACAGCAGCCCGAGGTCCTTGGGCATTCAGGAGCCCCCGGACCGAGTGTGGTGAGGAGCACATACCTTTGGAGTCCATTTCGCCGTCTAGGAAACCTGCAAAGGACACGGCAGAGTTGGCTGCGGTGCCCACTTGCCTACCTGCTTCAAACAAAAGCTCTATGGCTAGTCCCTCCCCTGGAATATGGCCACCTACCTCCACGGCGGCTGGGCAGGACGCTGGGAGGTGGAGGGCCTGGATAAGTGTCCTGCGGGCTGGGGTTCATCACGCTTGTGTGAAGGGCGGAGTCAGAGCTGGTCCTGAGGAGGGAACAGAGGTGAGCTGGCACCAGGGACCGTCTTCCTGGTCCTCGTGCCCTGCTCAGGAGAGGGAAACACTGGCTGGGCTGGGACAGGGTGGGGTGAGGGGGCAGGGCCCCAGAAATGACAGATAAGAAGAGATGTGGCCTGAAGAAGGCAAGGGCCATCACCTGTTTAGCGCAGATGGTAGTCGAAACAACTGCCCCTTCTCTGCAGGGAAATTGCCCCAGGGCATTGTCCTGGGATGGAAAAACAAAGTCAGGAGGAGGAAGGCTAGCAAGGGACCAGAACGCAGGCATCGGGGCTGGAAAACGTGGAGCAGCCAAAGCGGAGAGGGCTGGGCACCCCGGATCCTGCGTCTTTCTTTCTGGTTCTTCTGATACCTGTGATCCATGAACCCTCCCTCCAAACACCCCAGAGATCTGGAAATCCTCCACTTCTATCTGCTAGGACAGGCTGAATAGGACTCCTGGAACCCAGCAACCGTGCGGGGTCCGAGTATTAGGGATGAGACAGACAGGGGAAGGGTACAGAAATCTGAGCACCAGAACACCACACCGGGCACCCACTCTTGACAGAGGGCAAGCTATTCTCCCCTCCCCACCCCCCCAGTGCACACACCCCAGCTACCATTGGTCCTGCTCTGGCTGGACTGGGAGGCTTGGCCACCCGTGTCAACATGGCCAAGACTGGACTCTGACCCACCTCCTGCCCCCACCCCCACCCCTCCCAGCCCTGCCACTATGGGAGGAGGTACTGCTGAGAGCCTAGCCCAGCAGGAACCAACCCAAGCTCCCGCCAGAGACAAGTCAGAGAGTGGGCAGCAGAGCCCACCTGCTCTGGACACTGACCTGCGCCAACTGGACTCTGGGGGCGGCGATAAGTAGGCGGGACTATAGGGAGAGCTGTCGATGTGAGGAGCACCAGTCAAGGGAAAAAGGGAGGAGGGGATGGATGGGAGAGAGACCAGAGGAGAGAGAAACAATGGAGTTAACAGATGAGGTGTTTCAAGAAGCGAACACCTGTTTTGGACGTCCCATCGTGGCTCAGCGGTTACGAACCCAACGAGTATCCACGATCCCTGGCCTCGCCCAGTGGGTGAAAGATCTGGCGTTGCCATGAGCTGCGGTGTAGGTTGCAGACGTGGCCCAGACCCCGGGTTGCTGTGGCTGTGGTGTAGGCCAGCAGCTGCAACTCTGATTCCACCCCAAGCCTGGGAACCTCCATATGCTGCAGGTGCGGCCCTAAAAGCCAAAAAAAAAAAAAAAAAAAAAAAAAAGACACAAAGAAACGCCTTTCTCCTGCTCCACAAGGGACAACAATAGGGGCAACGAATAGAAGGGGAACTCGTGGGACCGGAAAGGTACAGGCGAATATCTGGGCAGGGCCTGGGGGAGCCAGGGCTGTGAGGTCTCTGAGATGGAGAGCTAAGAACATGAATGGGAGGAGGAGGGATGTTAATCCCCCTTAGCAGGAGACACATCGGGGAGCCCCGCCTCTAGCAGCAAAGAGCCACCTGCAGTTGGGACAGTCAGCGCCAGCCAGAGACGGAGGACAGAGCCTCAAGAGCAGCACCTCCCTGTCACAGGAGCCAGTGCTGGCACATGGGCCAAGTGTCACTTTCCAGGAAGGCCGGGTAACGGAGCGCTCCCGCAGGATGGGACTGGACAGCACTGGGAGTCCCTTCCTACCCTGAGTTCCCGGGGAACACCGTCCCACTGCCCCCGGCTCCCCAGCCCCTCTGTGAAGGATATGTGGCGGGGGTAGCGGCGAAGCGGGGACACCATCCTTCGGGGATCTCGCTGTACCCGTTCTACCAGCCCGTGGTGCCGAGTGCTCCGAGATGAATCCAAAGGCGAGTGGAGGGGGCTCTGCCAAAAGAGACAGATGAGTCGTCAACAGAGGGAGCTGCCTGAGAGTCTGCGCACCCCGCAGCCGGTGTCCACGCACCTGGAACTCAGCCAGGCCACAGCCGATCTGGTTCACGTTGGGCAGAGAGCCGCCGTAGTGAGAGCTCCGTGTGTATGCCAGCCGCAGTTTTTGGGCCTGTAACTGAGACACGAAGGACAAAAGGCAGGGTCAGGAAGGGTCCTGAGCACTGTTCTTGTGGCCACCCTTGCCATCCTTGTCTCCAGGGCATGCTAGTACTGCAGGTGCTTATAGGAGATCTGCCAGAGGGAGCTTCTGTTGTGGCCCAGCAGAAACAAGTCTGACTAGGATCCATAAGGATGCGGGTTCGATCCCCGGCCTCGCTCAGTGGGTTAAGGATCTGGCGTTGCTGTGAGCTGTGGTGTAGGTCACAGATGTGGCTCAGATCCCGCATGGCTGTGGCTGTGGTGTAAGCTGGCAGCTGCAGCTTCAATTCAACCCCTAGTCTGGGAGCCTCCATAGGCCGCATGTGCAGCTCTAAAAGAAAAAGAGAGAGAGAGAGAGATCTGCCAGAAGCAAAGCCCAGGCTGGTGGGGAAGGCTGCTGAGACCGTGTGCAAGCAACGTGCCCTGCCTCTTCCACAGGCCACCCCCATCAGTGCCAGCACTAACTCCTGGCTTCACTCTCCTCAGGGCCTCTCCCAGTTGGCTTCAGTCTAAACAGAGTCCCTGAGGGGCTGCCAGGAACCCCCAGGCTAGTCACATGGGTTAGCTCCTGGGGAAGGGTGCTTATTAGGCACCTCTGCTTTCCCTTCCAGATGAGTCCAGGACTAATTGGAAGACAATGGAAGGGCCACAGGTGGATGCCACAGAGCCATTACTGCCAGCCTCTTTCCTTCTCACTCTGGAGGGCAGGCACAGGCTTCTGGGTTCTGCCATTTGCCCAGCCTCGGGAAGGCTACACAGAGCCTGCACCTCCAGAGCTAGAACAGATAAGGAATAATGGCTCTCCTACCTGCAAAGTCTCGCCCGAAAGCAAGAGGCAGTCTTCTACCTAGTCCTAAAGCCCCTGAACTAGCAGGGGAGCCCAGAGAACAGGGATGGGAGAAGGAGTAGTAGCCCACCCCAGCCTGGCTCTGAGCCCTCTCCTTGGCCTCATCCCCACTCTGGGCGATGTCTGGTACTGGAGGGAGACAGCACAAGCCTCAGCCCGGCTTGGTTTCAGTCTGCCTGCAGATCTCAGATCCCTCTATGAGAGATGAGCACCCGCTTCTGAGGTTTAGCCACTGCCACCAGCCAAATGAGTAGACCCAAGGCAGCTGATAAGTGATAAATTCTAAAAGTTTCCAGGGGTGACACTGTGCAGAGGCCAACACCAGAACTGACTTTTTGGTCCAAGAGCTCAGCCCAGTGAGTTGAGTGGGCACTATGCTGACCTCTGGGCCACTTAGAGACTGTTAGTAATACATGTGATGACCCCAGCCTCTCAGAGGAGTACAGGCCCCAAAGGCCATATATGCCTCCAATGGGCCCTCCCAGCTGGCCAGAAACCAGGCTGAGCCCCAGATCTCGCATCTCTAGCTTTAGACTCTTGGGTTCCCAGGCCCTGGCCATGTATTCCTATGAGATTTTTATGCACAGAAGAGAAGTTATCCAGCAGGGGCAAGATGGGTAGAAGGGGCCTTTTGACAGACCAAGGCACCACAAAGATAGAAGGCCCAGCCTTTAAGCCTTTCTTTGTACATACAAGCCCTAAAATCCCACCATGCCTTCGCTGGAGTCACAGTCCTCCAGCGGGCGGGGGGGCGGGGAGGGGTCAGCCTCTCACCCACCTTCTTGCCTCTGCCCCCACCATCAAAAACTCCTAAAAGGGAGCAGTTAACAACAGATCAGGATCTTCAGAGCAGCTGGGGAGGGGGGCTGTTTCTCTCTCTCTCAGACACTCAGACACACACACACACACACACACACACACACACACACACACACTCAAACACGATTTGCTTCCCCACCTGTTTCTGTTCTGACTGCCACAAACTAGGACACATGGTCTCCAGAGACCCAAAGGGGTAAAAAACACAGAAAAGACTAACAGTCAAGGAAAACACATACAAAAATACAACCAGAGTCACAGTTACAGACAGATTCGGAGTTCCTGTCATGGCTCAGTGGTTAACGAATCCAACCAGGAACCGTGAGGTTGCGGGTTCTATCCCTGGCCTCGCTCAGTGGATCCTCAGCGAGTTAAGGATCCAGTGTTGCCAGTGAGCTGTGGTGTAGGTGGCAGATGTGGCTCGGACCCCTCGTTGCTGCGGCTGTGGTGTAGGCCGGCGGCTACAGCTCCGATTAGACCCCTAGCCTGGGAACCTCCATATGCCATGGGTGTGGCCCTAGAAAAGGCCAAAAAAAAGACAGATTCAATCAAAGGCAATCATACCAGCAGAAAGAGCTTAGAAATGTGTTATGGGAGTTCCCGTCGTGGCGAAGTGGTTAACGAATCCGACTAGGAACCATGAGGTTGCGGGTTCGGTCCCTGCACTTGCTCAGTGGGTTAACGATCCGGCGTTGCCGTGAGCTGTGGTGTAGGTTGCAGACGTGGCTCGGATCCTGTGTTGCTGTGGCTCTGGCGTAGGCCGGTGGCTACAGCTCCGATTTGACCCCTAGCCTGGGAACCTCCATATGCAGCGGGAGCGGCCCAAGAAATGGCAAAAAGACAAAAAAAAAAAAAAGAAAAAAAGAAAAAAGAAATGTGTTATGTATGTTCTACCATCCATCTCCTCCTAACTTCTATCTCCCTGCCATGAGGGAGCACTGCAATAGCCTCACCTGCTGTTTTGAGAATAATGTGTCTCTAAATTAGGACTGCACACCAGCTGGGCAAACTCCCACCCCTCACTCTCTCTGACATCCAGCCCTGGGAAGCAAGAAACCGAGGTCAGAGGGGCTTCAGAGGCAACTCTGCCAGGATGCCTTCTTTCTGCAACTTCCCAAGAATCAGTGTTCCCTACACATAGAAGACCCCCCCCAAGGCACCTCAAAACTGACCCACAAAACAGCCATCTCCCTAGAAAGTTCAGCAAACCATCAGGTTCCACATAACCTATAGCCAACTGGTTACCCCCTTTTGAGATTCAAAGCCCTATCTCTCCTCCAAGGCGGCCAGGGCAAAATACCACGCACCAGTCTGTGAGCAATGGACCTCACCTTCATTCACGTCAGGAAACCACAAGAAGTATTTGAAAAAGGAAGCAAAGGGACGGGACGCAGGAGGGGACTTCCTGCCCCACTGTACCCAGCGCTGCCGTTCAAACCACTCAAGAGGCCCTTTCCCGGAGATAGCAAAGTACCGAGAGTAGCACAAGAGTGCAGAGAGACCAGATTAGAGGAGGTCACCAATTTAAAGGAGCCAGATTAGGGCAAGAAGGCCATCCACCCATCCCATAATCCAACATCGGAGGTGCTTCAGTAGAGTCCCCGAGAGGACTCAATCAGGGATGCACAAGGACCCCACCTCCTACCTTTGTCGGGCTGCGGGGACCACCTCATCTCTCTGTCCACTCCTGCTTCACTTACTTAGTCACTAGTCTTTCCCAAACTCCCAACCTCTCTGCTGTTTTCATCTCCTCCGGCAAAATCCGTCTTCCTGCCCCTCGGCCCTCCACCCGCACCTCCCAGACAGCGGCGCCCGCGGCCCCCTGCCGCGTTCCGCCTCCTTCGCTGAGGCTCCCGCCCCCGCCCCGCCTCTCGGCTCCCAGCTCGGTAACTGCTCTGCTCCGCTCCCGCTCCCCGGAGCGGCCCCTTACCCGGGTGGATCCGATGTCCATCATCACCTCCTCGAAGGCCGCCGTCTCCTCGGCCTGACGCTGCTTCTGCAGCGCGATCTTCTCACTAAACTTGCGCGGATTGGAAGCTGAGGCCGTGGCCGAGCCGGGCCCGTTCGCCCCCGACGTCGCCATCTTCCTCCCCAGTCCCTCCCCGCCACCCTCCCAATACAAGCCACGGCCTCCGCCGCGGGCCCCGGCCCGGCTCTTCCAGCCGTAGCCGCCGCCGCCGCCTCAGCTAGCACCGCGAACCCGGCCCCAGCCTAGCCCTGACCTGTTGCGCGCGGGGACCGCTGGGAGTTGTAGTTTGTTTACGTGACCCTTTCAAAATCCCTGTCACGCAGTACGGGAGAGGAAACGGACACCGTTTCCCAGCAGTCCTATCGACTCCGGGAACTGGGGACTTTGCTCCTCCCCGCGCAGGGCAAGCTGGGAAAAGTAGTTCTAAATTGGCCCAGAGCCTACAAACGCGAAGGGGCGAGGGATTAAAAAGGGAGAAAAGGAGGGAAAGAGGGAGGAAAGGGAAGGGGTGGAGACAGGGAGGGAAGCAGGAAGAGACTAGAGGAAAAATTTGGTCATCTTCAGGGAAGGGGACTAGAGAGGGCTGAATGCAAACAGACCCGGGGTATCAAAACAGCTCTAAACATCTGGGACTCAGGCCCTCTCGGACTGGCAACGTGCCCACCCCTTCCCCCCCAAAATAAGTCAGACACTGTACACATGTATAGAAACATGTTTTATTTGGGTAATATATCCCAAAACAAGTCAGTTAGTAAAATAGATTCTAAAGAATATGGCCTATACACAGCCCCTCCTTCCCCAAAAATAACCCTGGGGGTGAGCCTTCCCCTCCCCCCTTGGGATCCTCTGGTATAAAAAATTTTTTGGCAGCTCAGTGTTTATCATCTGGGCATGGGGCACCACGTTCCTGTTCAGTATTCCTAGGGTGCAGCAGCGGTAGGGGGCGGTTGCTCTTCAAACTTTCCCCCCACCCCAAGTTGGCAAACATTTCTGCCCCACCCCGGGATCTGGGACCAAAACAAAGAGCAAGCAGGCCCCCTCCACTGAGGTGCTGGGCAGGGCTCAGTGCCATCACTGTGCTTTGAGAAAGAAGGAGGGGATTTATTTGGCACTTTAAAAATAGAGTGAGGGAGCAGGACTTGAGAAGCCAGAGAAGGTACCAAAACTGGCAGAAAGAGGCCATTTGGCACTAGTCTCCTGGGAGAAGGGACTGGGAAGATAGATACGAAAAGTAGGAAGGGTCCACTCCAAGTGACAGAGGGCTGAAATGGACTGGAACCAACAGGACTGCCTACTCTGGGCCTATGCCCTCTCTGTCCCTCTCCCACAGCAGCTGAGTGCCCACCTCCAGCCTCCCCAGTGGTAGCTTGTCCTCTGTGTAGTGTCTGACCCCTGATACTAGCACTCAATGTCTTCCCTAATACTATTGTCCCTTGATCATGTCTCTAGTGACTTGACCATCTTGTGTCCCCCTGAGCCTAGGAGCCAAGCTCTTGTCTGCCCACATCCTTCTTATTAACTGAATAATTCCAAAGGCTCCATCGCTACCTCCCAGAGGACTCTTTGGTCCTCAATATCTCCCTTCCTATTTCCCACACACTGGGGGAGGAGAGGAAGGTTAAGGGCACGTGAACCTAACCTCCCCTGCCCTCTTGGAGGCCCCTAGACTTGGATGAAGAGCAGGCCAGTGAGCAGAGCAAAGCCTGCTAGGAGCAGAATGACCTTGAGGATTCTCTGCTCAGAAGTGGCCAGCTCCTGGGGCAGGATTTCCAGGAAGGTGATATAGAGAAAGGTGCCAGCCGCCATGCCCTCCAGCACAGACTGGGCCAGCTGGTGCAGAGGCCCTGCTGACTCTGCCAGAGCTGCTCCCAGCCCAATGCCCAGAGGTGTCATGCATGAGAAGAGGATTCCACAGCCAGCCACCACTTGTGCTCGCAGGTGGCTCTGCAGCAGCCTCAGGGACAAGCTGACTGCCAGGATACCCTTGTGGAGAAGCAAAGCCAGGCACAACTCCATGGCCCGAGCCCGGTCTCGCTGCAGCCCCACCGCCAGCCCCTCGAACACGGAATGCAGGGCCAGGGAGAAGACCAGTACACAGGCCCGCAGGGCTGAGGGGGCTGCCAGGGCTCCACCTGCCTGTGGGACCCCTGATCCATCATGCCAGTGCTGCGGCCCACCATTCGTTGTTCCCAGCAGAGCCCTCATCTCCTCTCGAGGTGGTGGCCCCGACTGCTCCTTGTAAGCCAGAGTGATCTGCTCCATCACCAGGACCAGGAAGAAACCCATGGCCAGGATAAACTCTTGTAGAGGGAACTGGAGCTGTGGGCAGAGGGGGGCAGCATGGAGTTCAGAAGACAGGCCAAGAATGGGGAGGAAGAATCAGACGCAGATTCTAATGGACTCCCAGTTACACAGACCTGGAGTCCCACACAGACAGAGCCACTCTCTTACACATAGACCACAGTTTCTCAACTTTGATATTATTAACACTCAGGGAGTTCCCATCGTGGTTCAGTGGTTAACGAATCCGACTAGGAACCATGAGGATGCAGGTTCGATCTCTGGCCTTGCTCAGTGGGTTGAGGATCCGGCATTGCCGTGAGCTGTGTGTGGTGCAGGTCACAGACGCGGCTCTGATCTGGCGTTGCTGTGGATCTGGTGTAGGCCGGTGGCTACAGCTCCGATTCGACCCCGAGCCTGGGAACCTCCATTTGCCGTGGGAGTGGCCCTAGAAAAGGCAAAAAGACAAAAAACAAAAACCAAACCACTCAGTACTGAGTAATTCTGTCGTGGGGCTGTCTTGTGTACTGGAGGATGTTTAGCAGCATCCCCAGCTTCCACCCGTTAGATGCCAGTAGGAAGCCCTCCCTCCCTGAGTTAGGACACAGATGCCTCCAGATGTTGCCAGATGTTTTCTAAGGGGACGAAGGGGGGCGTGAGTGGGAGAAAGGGAGGGGTGGGCAAAACCACCCCCAGCTGAGAGTCACTGATGCAGATGGACACAGTGTCACATGTAGGCATACAAGCAAAAAGTCACACGTGGGCCTGCCTTTCCAAATGCTCACACACAGAGCCACCTGTTGTGGAAGGGACAGTCGGGCTTACACAGAGTCACGCAGAGACACAGGTCACTCAGTCACAGACATGCAGAGGTTTACATTCAATGTTACTTCCTCAGTTCCTCCAACTGTCTCAGTTTTTCCTATAAGACTTCCCTATGCCTTGGCCTTGATCTTCCTCGGACCATAGCCTTTTTGGTCCGCAGGGAATTGCCTCCTACCCTTCCCAAGCCTGTAGGGACCTCTATCTCCAACCCTTCAGGAAAGAGGTGAGGGCGAAAATGATTCTTGGAATGGTTTTAACTTCCTGACGGCTGCAATGAAGACACCTAGAGTAGGTCACACACCTGGTAAGGAGGCTCCTCACACTGTCTCAAAGGGTACACGGGGGTCACAGAGGGATAGGTGGAGAGAACCCCCAGAAAGAGTTATACTCTATAACTAAAAATCACAGCTCATGGGGTCACATGCCAAGAGCCTTCCACAGTCATGGAGTGACACACGCATAGATCCATACAAGCCACCTTTCCTAGAGGTATGACAGGACACCCACATATACAAGGTTGCATGCAGCTGACCAGGGCTCACCGTCACATGCAGGGCTGCTAGGGCCTCATCTATGGCAGCCAGGTAGTCAGGCAGCAGGTCCAGGAGACACGTGGCCAGAAAGACACCGCCCGCAAAGCAGCTTACTAGGCTCAGGGCTTTCTGGCGGGAGGCTGAGCAGGAGTGGAACACGTGGGGGGGGGGGGCAGTGAGCAGATGAACCCCGGTTAGGCTTCACTACCCCAACCCAAGCAACGGTCACCCTTGCTGTTCCCCCTTGGGTCACTTTCCTTAGCCCCAAAGCCTTCCCCATCCCAAACCTCCGTGGCAGCAGAGAAAAGCAGAAGGGTACCTGAGGCTTCAGGGTTAGCGCCAGTCCGGCGCAGCACGCAGATGGGCACCAGACTGCAGATGAGAGTGAGCACCAGCAGCAGTACCAGGGCCCCCAACTTCACCTCCAGGCCCACAGGCACTGGGGGCTCTGAGGCTGCTGCCTCGGGGCGCCACACCAGGAGCTCTGGCTCTCCCCAGGGCCCCATGGTGGCTGTGGTGGCTCCAACGACTCTCAGATCTAGGAAGACAGCGTGAGTGGGGGAGTGGTCACTACAGGAAAGATGGAGCCAAGGAAAGGGGAAGGCTGGTCAGCAGAAGGCAGCTTGCTCACCCTAGCCACTTTCTGACATTCCCTACCCATGTGACTCACCCTCTCCCGTCATGGGAATATTCCTCTTTCTACTCAGACGTTACACCTTTCAAAGGACTTAGGGACCCAGCGAGGGGGAAACTGAGGCATGAAGACTGTGTGGACATCTCATTACCCTGCCACCCCCAGCTCCTAAGAACTAGGGAGCTGGGGTCCTTTAAGCAAAGTAGAGGCCAGCCCCCGCCCCCTTCAGGAGAGAATAGGTGAAGGGAAGGGGCTTCGGGGAGAGATGTCACGCGTGGCTTCGTGGACCACCTGCACAAGGCGAGTTGGGGTACTGGGTCACTCTCCTGCTCCCACTTCCCCAGCGCCCACCCCAAGAAAGCAGAAGGCGACTGTTTCAGATCACAGGCTAGGACGTGGGAGCAGAGGATCAAAGAAGAGGGGCCCATAGGGGTCCCGGGACGGGCCGACCCGACCCAACAGCGGAGGGCGGTGTCTGGAAGTCCGGGCTCTGGGAGGCGGGGTCTGAGGCCGCCAGCGTCCCGGGAAGCTGAAGAAGGATGTGAGAACCGGGACTCCGGTTCCAGGCCCAAGGAGGCCTGGGTGGCCGACCCGGATCCCGCTCTCTGGGAGCCCGCACTCACCTCTCGAGGGTCTCACTACTAGGCATCCGCTCGGTTCCGGCCTCAAGTCGGGAATTCCCGCCCCCTCCTCATCGTTTTCCCCTCCCCCGCAGCCACCGCGTAGGGCGGCCAATGACGGCCCCAGGGGGGCGGGGCTCGACTGGAAGTGACGGGAGCTGGGAACAATCAGAGACCCGCGGCCGGAGCCGGGCCTCGGAGGGGACACGCCGAGGGTGGCGGAGAGCAAAGGAAAGGAATTCCGAGAGCACCTAGGGGCTAAGGGCCTGGGGCGCTGTAGTGGGGGTTTGATGGGTGGGGCTGGCCCATCGATCGAGAGTCTAAAAGAGGAAGCTAGAAACCTCGCTGCGAGGCTGGTTCTCCATACCCAGTCTTTGCCTTCCGAAGTCTTCCACCTCCAACACCACTGAGGATAATCTGCCCGGTCTAGAGCCAGAATCATTTTATCTCGCGTAGGAGATTCTAAGACCCCTTCTGTGCACCTCGGCGTCAAAGGAAAAGCATTCCCTTCTTGGGAGCGACCTCCTTGCTGACTTACCCCGCCAGCAGACAGGGCAGAACTGGGAAAGGGGAATAGCACAGTGAGGGTATTTCTTGAAAATCAACCCTTCTTAAACCACCATTGGCCAAAGCTGACTTCTCTGCAGCTGTGCAAAGACCCCTTCTAAGGATTGCTGAACCACCCCCACCCCCACCCCCAGCCCACCAGTGAGGAGCCTCTCTCATCACACTCTAGCCTATCGTCCTTACCGTGCTTCAAGGCCTCTGGCCAGGGTTCTCTCCAAACTTAATCTGGAATTGTCCAACTTCTGTCCCTTCAGCCCTGTTGGCCTCCTTTCTGCCTTCTGTTCCTTAAACGTTCTCTTCCAGGAGTTCCCGTCGTGGCGCAGTGGTTAACGAATTCGACTAGGAACCATGAGGTTGCGGGTTCGGTCCCTGCCCTTGCTCAGTGGGTTAATGATCCGGCGTTGCCATGAGCTGTGGTGTAGGTTGCAGACGCGGCTCGGATCCTGCGTTGCTGTGGCTCTGGCGTAGGCCAGTGGCTACAGCTCCAATTCAACCCCTAGCCTGGGAACCTCCATATGCCAAGCAAGCGGCCCAAAGAAATAGCAAAAAGACAAAAAAAAAAAAAAAAAAAAGAATTCTCTTCCAGTCTCCTGGGAGGGCAGAGGACAAAGGAGGAAAATAAAAGGGATCCAGTCTGTTCTTTTTTTTGCAAAGGTGAAAAGGCCCCACCTAAAGAACAGACAAAGGGAAGCCTCTGATAAGCCTCTGGAAATGGAGGGCAGCAACTTCCTTAAGAAAAGTCAGGAGTTCCCCTTTGGGCAGAAGTTTAAGGATCTGGTGTTGTCACTAGAGCTGCTGTGGCATGGATTCTATCCCTGGCCCAGAGAACTTCCAAATATGGCAGATTTAGCCCCCAAAAAGGGAGGGGGGTGGAACATGAGGACTTCCTGATGGAGCAGGTTAAAAGAAAAGAATCATCTAGGATTTTAAGATCAGGATGTAAGTAAAATGAAAGTCTCACCACTTAATAAAATTATCATTGGAAGTTTCTGTCGTGGCGTAGCAGAAACAATCCAACTAGTATCCATGAGGTTACGGGTTCGATCCCTGGCCTCACTCAGTGGGTTAAGGATCTGGCATTGCCATGAGCTGTGCTATAGGTCACAGACAAGGCTCAGATCCCAAGTTGCTATGGCTGTGGCGTAGGCCCGCAGCTACAGCTCTGATTCAACCCCTAGCCTGGGAACTTCCATTGGTGGTGGGTGAGGCCCTAAAAAGAAAATAAACAAATAAATATTAAAAAGTAAAAAAATTATCACTGCTGTCCCAGGTTCTTAACTAAAAGATGAAAATTACTATTAGAGGCAACTCCAGAGTACTCAAGTGAATATGCTGGTTTGTCGAAAATTATGCTTTCAAGATTACTGATAATTAGGTGTTCCCACTGTGGCACAGTGGGTTAAGAATGCAACTGCAGGAGTTCCCATCGTGGCGCAGTGGTTAACGAATCCAACTAGGAACCATGAGGTTGCAGGTTCGATCCCTGGCCTCGCTCAGTGCTCAGTGGGTTAAGGATCTGGTGTTGCCGTGACCTGTGGTGTAGGTTGCAGACGCAGCTTGGATCCCGCATTGCTGTGGCTCTGGCGTACGCTGGCGGCTACACCTCTGATTAGACCCCTAGGCTGGGAACCTCCACATGCAGCGGAAAACGGTCCTAGAAAAGGCAAAAAAGACAAAAAAAAAAAAAAAAAAGAATGCAACTGCAGTGGCTTGGGTCACTGCAGAGGTGAGTTTCCATTCCTGGCGGTGCAGTGGGTTAAGGGATCCAGCAGTGCTGCGTCTGTGGCATAGGTCATAATGGTGGCTCAGATCCAATCCCTGACCCAGGAACTTCCATATGCTACACTTCCATATCCACTACCTGGCTGGGGCGTTCTCAGATTTTCCCACTCTTGTTTTTCCTGAATCTTGCTCAAGTAGTGGAGAGACAAAGCAGGCTTCCTAGATCCATGCAGAGCTCTAAGGAAAGCAGAGCTGTCCTTGCTGAGATCTTTCCTAGCAAGAAAGGTTTCAAAGGGCTTCTTGCAGGCTGTGCGTGAAGAGAGACAATTAAGTGCAAGGTATATATAGTTATCCCTGGTTATCCATGAGGGATAGGTTCCAGGATCCCCCCTAGACACCAAAATCCTCAGATGTTCAAGTCCTTTAAATAAAATGTCATGGTACACAAAGTTCCCGTTGTGGCTCAGTGGTTAATGAACCCGACTAGTGTCCATGAGGACATGGGTTCCATCCCTGGCCCCACTCAGTGGGTTAAGGATCCAGCATTCCTGTGAGCTGGGGTGTAGGTCGCAGATGGGGCTCAGATCCTGAGCTGCTATAACTGTGGCATAGGCCTAGCAGCTACAGCTCCAATTCAGCCCCTAGCCTAGGAACCTCCATATGCCATGGGTGTGGCCCTAAAAAGACAAAAGACAAAAAGAAATGGCATAGTACAGTCAGCACTCTGTGTTTGCAGGTTGTGCATCCATGGATAGGGAGGGCTGATTGTACTCAGCTTCTGTTAATGTTAGAACTGGACAAAACCTCTGACATCATCTGATCATCTGCTAATCTTTTTTTTTTTTTTTTTTTTTGCTTTTTAGGGCTGCACTTGTGGCACATGGAGGTTCCCAGACTATGGGTCCAATAGGAGCTACATACAGCTGCTGGCCTACACCACAGCCACAGCAACTCCAGATCCTTAACCCCCTGAGTGAGGCCAGGGATCGAACCTGCAACCTCATGTTCCTAGTTGGATTAGTTTCTGCTGTGCCACAACGGGAACTCGCCATCTGCTAATCTAATTTCTCTCTTCCACCTGATTCATTAAGCTCCTAAGAGGGAAAAAGATCACACATCAAATTAAGGTGGAGCTAGGACTAGAACCCAAGAACCCAGGTATCCTGATTCCCAGCCTATGATTCCTTGTTAATAATCTTTTTTTCTTTTTTCTTTTTCTTTTTTTTTTTTTTGCTTGTTTAGGGCCACAGCCATGGCATATGGAGATTCTCAGGCTAGGGGTTGAATGGGGGCTGCAGCTGCTGGTCTACACCACAGCCACAGCAACTTGGGATCTGAGCTGCATCTTTGACCTACACCACAGCTCACAGCAATGACGGATCCTTAACCCACTGAGCAAGGCCAGGGATCAAACCTGTGTCCTCATGGATGTTTGTCAGATTCATTAACTGCTGAGCCACAACAGGAACTCCAATTTTTCTCTTTTTTTAAATGGTTGCACTCTTGGCATATGGAAGTTCCTGGGGCCAATTGAATCCGAGCCACAGCTGAGACTTATGATGGTTGTAGCAACTCAGGATCCTTTACCACACGGCGTAGGGCCGGGATCAAACCCATGTCTCCACAGCTGGATTCTTAGCCAACTGTGTGACAGTAGGAAGAACTCCTGAGATACCTATTTTTCTTTAATTAACAATAATCTTTTTTTGGGGGGGTGCTCCCATGGCATGCAGATGTTCCCAGGCCAGGGATTGAACCCACACCACACCAGTGACCCGAGCCAATGCAGGGACAACGCCAGATCCTCAACTCACTGCACCACAAGAGAACTCCCCACAATAATCTTTTAATGTTCTGACTACTGGTCTTTGCTCCAAAAACTCCTATATCCTGGCTCCTACCTTACCTCTTTGGTGCAGTTCCTCCAAGCTATCTCAGAAGCTGCCCTTTGGGCCTGAAGTCCTCATAAAGACTGCCAAATAAAACATAGTTGCGGAGTTCCCATCGTGGTGCAGTGGTTAACGAATCCGACTAGGAACCATGAGGTTGCGGGTTCGATCCCTGCCCTTGCTCAGTGGGTTAACGATCCGGTGTTGCCGTGAGCTGTGGTGTAGGTTGCAGACGCGGCTCGGATCCTGCGTTGCTGTGGCTCTGGCGTAGGCCAGTGGCTACAGCTCTGATTTGACCCCTAGCCGGGGAACCTCCATATGCCGCGGGAGCGGCCCAAGAAATAAGCAACAATAACAACAACAACAATAACAAAAAAGACAAAAGACAAAAAAAAAAAAAAAAAAAAAAAACATAGTTGCCAACTTTTAGGTTGTGCAATTTTTTTTTAAGTTGACAAGAGTAATCTTCTTTTTGGTCTTTTTAGGGCTAGACCCTTGGCATGTGAAAGCTCCCAGGCTAGGGATTGAATGGGAGCTGTAGCTGCTAGACCTAAGCCATAGCCACAGCAGCTCGGGATCCGAGCCCCATCTACGACCTACACCACAGCTCACAGCAAAGCTGAATCCTTAACCCACTGATGGAGGTCAGGGATTGAGCCTGAGTCATCATGGATACTAGTTGTATTTGTTATCACTGAGCCAGGACGGGAAGTATTTAATTTCTCTCTGCCAGCTGTGAGTTGCTATGAGAACTCAATAAATATTAGATCCTGTTCTTGTCTTTACCTCCAGCCCATTCAAATTATCATAGGAAAAATACCAGTTTGAATTCTGGATCTCTATCCCAAGTAGACGAAAAATCATACCTACACAGTATAACTCCATTATTTTAAGTTAATTCCAGAGTTTCTGCTGTGGCTCAGCAGTAACGAAGCCGACTAGTATCCATAAGACTCAGGTTCCATCCCTAGCCTCACTCAGTGGGTTAAGGATCTGGCATTTGCCATGAGCTGTGGCATAGGTTGCAGACACAGCTTGGATCCTGCATTGCTATAGCTGTGGTGTAGGCCTGCAGCTATGGTTCTTTATTTTCTTAATTTTTTTGGTCTTTTAGGGCCTCAACCACCGAATATGGTGGTTCCCAAGCTAGGGGTCCAATTGGAACTGTAGCCGCTGGCCTACGCCAGAGCCACAGCAAAGCGGAACCTCGCGAGTCTGCGACCTACACCACAGCTCAGAGCAACGCAGGATCCTTAACCCACTGAGCGAGGCCAGGATTCAAACCTGTGTCCTCACTGATGTTCGTAGTGTTCGCTAACCGCTGAGCCAGGATGGGAACTCCAGGCAGGAGTAGTTCTGATTCAACTCCTAGCCTGGGAACTTCCATGTGCCTGCAGGTGTGGCCCTAAAAAACCCCATCAAAAAAGGTTAATTCCTGGGGGTTCCCGCTATGGCCCAGAGGCTTTATCAGACTTGTCTCAGTAAGGGCACCCAGTAGATCCCGCTGGGCACAATGGGTTAAGAATCTGGAGGAGTCGCTGCCCCTGGCGGGCATAGGTTCGGAGGAACTCTGAAGCTCCCGCTGAGATTCATTGGATCCCTGGCCTGGGAACTTCCATATGCTGCAAGTGCAGCTGAAAAAGAAAAATAAAGTGAATTCCTGGGTCGTAAGCCTCTAGATCAAGGAAAATGTCCTGAGTGTTACCTCAATCTAATCATGTATCTCCCTCTCCTCACTAGTAAAATTAGTAAAACATCTCCTGCTCTGTCTACCTCAGAGCTGTTGTGGATTAAGCTAGGAACAGGGTTTATGAAAACATTATGCAGGGCACATTGCATATTGTTGTTGCTTATTATACGCAAAGAATAAGTCAAATTCCCAAACCAAATCCAAATGATTTCTTAATCTTTTGCAGTTTTCTAGACTCTTGTCCTTCAGTTAGTTAAGAGAGCTCCATGAGTGCGTCTATATAATTGCTATTCTTTATCAGTAGCAATGCACAGATTACGGACAACCGCGATTGCGCGACTTTGGGCCCGCTGAGTCAAAACTCTCACACTTAGGTCTACAGGTTATTTACTCCCAGTTTAGGGCTTTGGAGTCACGTGGCAAGTGAAACCAAACCAAGCCTCTGCCCCCATTCCGGTAACTCCTCCCGCCCCCGCTTTCCTACAGTTTGTCTTGGGGCTCATACTCCGCCCTTTGGTCCAGAGGAATCAAATCCCCGCCGGACAAATAAGCGCTTCGGCGGCATTGGCCTCACTCCCTCGCTGACTGCACATTCCGACCAGTTACCGGGGAGCCTATCTCGAGACGGTAATCCCATTGGCTCAATGCCCTGCCCCTCAAAACCCCTATGTCTTTGGCTTCCAATCAGATTCAACCTTGGGAAGAGCGCCACGGGGTGGGGGAGGGGTGACTCCGCAAATCTTAGGCAATCCTGTGGATTGTCTTCGCCGTGGTCTCCCTCCTAGAAAATTGACCACCAGAGGACAAACACTCAAACATCCTGTGCTCCAGTCACAGCCATCTCTATCCTTCCCTGAGGAGCTACCAAAAACCTCAGGAAGACTTGCTATCGCTAGGAGAAACTGAGGCAGAACGGGCAAGGCTGCTGTTTTCCTTAAGTCGGATTTGTGGACGCCCAGCCTCTTAACCTCCTACTCCCAGATACTGCGTCCCTATGGTGGCTCCTGGCTAGGTGCGACCCACTTTCCTAGTGTAAAGCTGGGGGCGGGGTTTGGCTAGGCAGGTCCAGGATGTGAGATCCTGGAAGAAAGAAAAGGTGTAGTGTTTGGGGCCGTCAACGGGCTAGGCTGGCCTGGCTGGGCTGGGCTCTTCGGAACAGGTAATACCCGGGGCAGAGAGGTGGCTGTTGCTCTAACCCGAGATCTCCGGGTGACAGGTGAGGGGGCTGCACAGGTGAGGAAGGGGAATAATGGAAGAGGGAGAGGAACCCAGAAACTGTGTGTGTGTGTCTGTGTGTGTGTGTGTGTGTCGGGGGTCGGGGGGGGGGGACCATCCTCCTCCTTCTGCAACTCAATCCACCCCACATGCTTCCCCGCAGAAGCATGGATTTCAGAACCCCTGACCTACTGGATGTGTGGCTGGAGCCCCCAGAAGATGTCTTCTCAACAGGATCCTTCCCCGAGCTGGGACTCCACTGTTCACCTCCAGAGGTCCCAGTGACTAGGCTACAAGAACAGGAGCTCCAAGGCTGGGAGTCCAGTGGGGGCCGTGGCTGTGTGAGTGTGATGATTGGAAGTGGGTATGAGTTGAGACAGAACTCTGTGATATAAAGTCCAAGAGGCTTTAGCCTTCACTCAGAGGTCCAAAGACAGAGCCCCTAAAATATTTATTTTTTTGCCCGTGCCCATGGCATGCAGAAGTTCCAAGCCAGGGATTTAACCCATGCAACAGTGGAGACCCAAACCACAGCTGCGACAAGGCTGGATCCTTAGCCTGCTGATCTGCCAGGGAACTCCAATAAAATAGACATGCGCTGTAACTATCCTAATATCCAAGGACAGAAGGAGCTGAAACTGAAGCATGAAGGATCATCTAGTTTTGACATCAGATAGGACTTCCAGAATTCTTTCCTCCTGTGTACATATGTACCCTCTTCTATGTAGGGTCTTCAAGAGAGTGAGCCTGAAGATCTCCTGAAGGTTTTCATTGATCCCAATGAAGTGTACTGCTCAGAAGCATCTCCTGGCAGTGACAGTGGACTCTCCGAGGATCCTGGTCATCCAGACAGTCCCCTTGCTCCCAAACCCCCCGGTTCCCCTGCCTTCTATGAGGTCGTCTATGAGGCGGGGGCCCTGGAGAAGATGCAGGGGGAAGCTGGGACAGCTGTAGAACTTATCTCCATCCAGCTAGGTCAGTGTTCTTTGTGGGAAGGGGACATTGGCCCTAACTGTAGGGTTAAGGGGTTTTCCCCAACCTGTTCCACTACCCAGGCCCTGTGGCCATCAGGGGGCTATCACACAGCCGTGGCCCCCACTGGACTCCCAGCCTTGCAGCTCCTGTTCTCGTAGCCTCCATCTCCTTTCTCCCAGCCTCCTATGTCTCCCTCAGATCAGTGGAACCCACCGTTTATGGTGCCTGATGCCTGCGTGGTCAGTGAGCTGCCTCCTGATGCTCATGCCCACATCCTGCCCGGAGCTGGTGCTGTAAACCCAGTGCCTCCTGTGGCCCTGGTGAGTCTTGGGGGTCAGCTGGATTCAGTTCTCCCTTGCTATACAGAACTGGGAAGTAGGGGATGAGGGAGGGGAAAACTGATGCTGGACACTGTCTTTATCTCAATTTTTGTGGCATCAGGCCTGAATACCGGGGGGACGTGGGCAACTTTTAAGAGCAGGAAAGGCCAAGAGAGACAGAAACTGCTGGGGGTGAAGTGATGATGCCTCAGTTAAAGAGTGGGTGGGGTGAGGGAATCTGGGGGTAGGGCTCAGGAGAAAGCCCCGACTTGTGTGCACTGTCTGCTCAGCCAGGGCCATTGTCTCAGCTTTGGGTCAGGATGTGGAAATGAGACAGGCCACCTGGGAGTTCAACTGGTTACTGGGTACGGGGTATAGAAGCAACTGAAACTTTTATTTATTTATTTATTTATTTTTACTGGAACAATGGTTCAGCAGGCACCACTGGCCGTAGTTAGAGGGTAGGGCAGTAATGCATCACATACCTTCTCTAAGGCTGGCTGGGCTGGTCTCTGCAGTGGGGACAAGGAGGGGGCCTTGCTCAGGCTACTGTTCCTTCCTTAATCCTGAAAAGAACTCCTTGTGTGCAAAAGACAGGGAAAAGGCTCTAGTCCCTCCTCCGCAAATCTGTGGTTGAAGTGGAGACCAGAAGCCAAGTCAAGCATCTGAGAATCTTGGGCTGAGGAACCTTAAACAGTCTGAGGCATCTGTCTACCTGCCTGTCTGTCTGCCTATCTATCTATCTATCTTTTTTTTTTTTTTTGGTCTTTTTAGGGCCGAATCCATAGCACATGGATGTTCCCAGGCTAGGGGTGGAATTGGAGTTGGAGCTGCTGGCCTACACCACAGCCACAGCAATGCCAGATCCGAGTCACGTCTGTGACCTACACCACAGTTCATGGTAATCCTGAATCCTTAACCCAGTGAGCAAGGCCAGGGGATAGATGCTTCGTCCTCATGGATGCTAGTAAGATTTGTCTCCCATGAGTCACGACAGGAACTCCCAGTCTGTGGCACCCACACTTAAGTGTGCATCGGAAATACTGGGGAGTTTGTGGTGGGTTTTGTTTTTTAAAATAAAACCCTCTAGGCCTCATTTTCAGAGATTTTCATTAGGCGGATTGAGAGCAACACCCCTCCAGTATTTCACTAAATAATTACAGAAGCAAGAAAATATCAGAAAAATGCACAGATAGAAGTGGTTTAGCTAAAAGCCAAAGAACATCTGGAGGCAAAAACAAAAGCAAATTCCTCCTAGGTCACAAAGTGAAGCACAAGGAGTTCCCTCACTGTGACGCGACCAGATTGGTGGCGTCTTGGCAGCGCTGGGACACAGGTTCAATTCCCTGCTAAGCACAGTGGGTTAAGGGTCTGGTATTTGCATAGCCACAGTGTAGACTGAAATTGTGGCTTGGATCTGATCCCTGGCCCAAGAACTCCATATGCCAAGGGGTGGTCACCAAAAAAAAAAAAAAAAGCTAAAAACAATGAAGCATAAATCTTTCAAAAAGTACCATTTGTTAGGAAAAGCAAGTCACTCAGTTGATGCGCTCAACGTGAACCAGACACCATCTCTTCTCTCCACATACTTTGATATGAGAAGTGGTTCAGACTGGCTGCCTTTGGGGAATTCTTTGAGAGAGGACAAAACTTCAGTCTGAAAAGCAGGGCTCAGACCCTAGGGGCGAACAGGCCTTTGTGGTTGAGAGATAACACTGCCAAACTGAAGTTAATGGCTGAAAGTGAACGTTTTCCTGCTGTTAAGATTAGTAAACTCATTTTAGCGAGTTACTCCACATTCTCTTCACATGCCCCTACTTTTTTTTTTTTTTTTTTTTGGTGCTTTTTCTTTTGGGGGCTCCACCTGTGGCATATGGAAGTTCCCAAGCTAGGGATCGAATCAGAGCTATAGCTGCTGGCCTATGCTTGCTGATGACCAGGCAAGACGAAGGCCACACCTACAACAGCCCCTTCGAATGTCCAGAATAAGTGTTGTTCCATCAAAGCTGAGCAGCAGCTAAGGGCAAGAAGAAAGCCACAGCATGGAGTTCCTGTTGTGGCTCAGTGGTTAACGAATCCGACTAGGAACGATGAGGTTGTGGGTTCGATCCCTGGCCTTGCTCAGCGGGTTAAGGATCCGGCGTTGCCGTGAGCTATGGTGTAGGTCACAGATGCAGCTCAGATCCTGCGTTGCTGTGGTTCTAGAGAGGGCCAGCGGCTACAGCTCCGATTAGATCCCCAGCCTGGGAACCTCATATGCTGCAGGTGAAACCCTAAAAAGACAAAAAAAGAAAAAAGAAAGCCACAGCAACCTGGGATCCGAGCCTTGTCCACGTCCTATAGCACAGCTCACAGCAATGCCAGATCCGTAACACACTGAGCGAGGCCAGGGATCAAACACACATCCTCATGAATCCCCGTCAGGTTTATTAACCAGTGAGCCATGATGGGAACTCCACTCCTATGTACTAGGACCTGAACAGGTCCGCTCTAGCTTGGTCAGAGGACGAGGGCCCTATGTCTGTGGGCAAAGAATATGACAATACCTCCTCCCTCCCTTGTCCACTCTTAGAAGTCCCTCTGAGGCTTGATCCAGAGTCTGTTTGAATTAAATCCCTGCCCCTCACCTCATTTCATGGTTTGTTATTCCTCCGTGCCATTAAGAAACACCCTCCAGGAGTTCCTGTCGTGGCGCAGTGGTTAACGAATCCAACTAGGAACCATGAGGTTGTGGGTTTGGTCCCTGCCCTTGCTCAGTGGGTTAAGGATCCGGCGTTGCCGTGAGCTGTGGTGTAGGTTGCAGATGCAGCTCGGATCCTGCGTTGCTGTGGCTTTGGCATAGACTGGCAGCTACAGTTCCGATTAGACCCCTAGCCTGGGAACCTCCATATGCCACGGGAGTGGCCCAAGAAATAGCAAAAAGACAAAAAAAAAAAGAAAAAAGAAAAAAAAGAAACACCCTCCAGGAGGCCTGCAAGGGGAACGGCCTAAGAATTGCAAAGGGGATGACCCTCTCTCCATTCTCATCTTCTCTTGTCCCTCCACCAGCTGCCCTGCCAAGCCTTGTTCCTGACAGATGAGGAGAAACGTCTGCTGGGACAGGAAGGGGTCTCCCTGCCCTCTCACCTGCCCCTCACCAAGGTAACAGGCTTCCCCAAAGGGTATCCCAATCCAGCAGCACTGTCATGGCCCCCGAGAAGCCAGGAGAGCAGAGGGAGAGTTGGGGAGTTGAGGGAGGTTATGGGCCCTGTTCTGATACACCCTGGGCCCCAGGCAGAAGAGAGGGTCCTCAAGAAAGTCAGGAGGAAAATCCGCAACAAGCAGTCAGCGCAGGACAGCCGGCGGCGAAAGAAAGAGTACATTGATGGACTAGAGAGCAGGTATGTTTCTGGCTTCCACCTCTGGGCCCCCTTCCTCACCAAGCAGACAAGGTCAGGGACTCACATGACTACAGAGCCTTGTGCGACCTGTCCATACTCCCTAGGGTGGCTGCCTGTTCTGCACAGAACCAGGAACTACAGAAGAAAGTTCAGGAGCTGGAGAGGCACAACCTGTGAGTGAGAACAGCGCGCAGCCCGTCGGGACGCCATTCACGGGCCCTGCTTCCTGGGAGATCTAACCCTCCACTCCCCGCTTCCCAGCTCCCTGGTGACTCAGCTCCGCCAGCTGCAGATGCTTATTGTTCAAACGTCCAACAAAGCTGCCCAGACGAGCACTTGTGTTCTGGTACCTGTAGTCTGTTTGCCATTCCGCCACCCCGTCCCTCCGTCTGCTGCCACGTTCCCATCCCGAGAGCCCCGCTTCCCAGCCGTACCTGTCTTCCCATCCCGATGACTCCAGCTGCCCCCAGTCACTCTGCCCTCTGCTCCCTTCCTTTATTGTCACCACGGCCCAAGTGTCCTCTTGCTTCTTCCCAGATCCTTCTTTTCTCTTTGGCTCTCATCATCCTGCCCAGTTTCAGCCCCTTTCAGGACCTGCCCGAAGCTGGGCCTGAGGACTACCAGCCTCGAGGAGGTGAGAGGCGAGGGCAGGAAGGGGACACTGTTTTCCAGGGTAGCTGAGAAGTGGGAGGGAGGGAGGAGGTCCTGTTCTGTCTAGGATCCCTCCCGCCCCCAGTCACAGGGGCACTAAACTACTGCCCTTTTTCCTTCATCCCACAGTGATTTCTAGAAATATCCTGACTCACAAGGACACGACAGGAAATCTGGAGAACCCAGTGGTAGAGTCCAGATTGGAAGGGCCACTGGGGGTCAAGGGTAGAAATGGCTCCACAAGGACACTGCTTGAGAAGATGGGGGGAAGGGCAGGCCCCAGCAGGCACATCAGAACTGTGCTGCACGCTGATGAGATGTGAGCTGTCACACTTCCTGGCCCACTTCCCAATCATAACAAGGAATCCAGGGCTCCAATATGCTTCTGCTTCCCCCTAGGATTCCTGCTCAGGGATCTTTGGCCTCAGGGGACTGAGTCACATCAGGATGTCCTAGATGTCTGTACCCTGTGGCTCAGTCTGCCTATGGAGGGGGGGCACCTCAAATACTTTTGTTGCGTGTCAGTGATTTTATTTCTTCTTTGGGGATGGGGTGAAAGAAAATATTTGTTTTGGCTGAGAAATAAACTTTTTTGCTGCAGTTGTATCCTGGCAGTTTCAGAGCAAGCAGTGGAAGAGGGGGAGGACAGGTACTTGGCAAACTGGAACTTAGAGTTGCCACCCGCTTTCTCTCTCTCTACCCCCATGACTTCCCGGCCCAAATCAAACTACAATGTGGAGGAGTTCCTGTCGTGGATCAGCGGTAACACACTTTTCTAGCATCCATGAGGACGTGGGTTGAAGATCCAGCATTGCCGTGAGCTATGGTGTAGGTCTCAGACACAGCTTGGATCCCATGTTGCCGTGGCTGTGGTGTCGGCTGGCAGCTACAGCTCTGATTTGACCCCTAGCCTGGGAACCTCCATATACCTCGGGTGCAGCCCTAAAAAGACCGGAAAAAAATTAGAATTGGGAAAGGAAATGATTTTACTCTTTTTATTCTATTCATTTACTGATTTCGCTGAGGAGAAAGGGCGAAGGGTGTGCCACCACAGGGTTCCAGAGAACCAGGGGCACGAGTCAGTCCATTCCCCTTTCTCTGAGGTAGGGTCTCTAAGACCCCGATAAAAGGGGAGAAGTTAGTTATATGGACTCAATTTGCTTCCGGACCTTTTCCAGAGCCTTTCTGTCCAGTTGTCGCTGACGCACGATGACCAGGCAAGCAAAGACCAAGGCCACACCTACAACAGCCCCTTCGAATTTCCAGAATAAGTGTTGTTCCATCAGAGCTGAGCGGCAGCTAAGGGCAAGAAGAAACAGTTATTCCCAGGGAAGGCCACGTAGCCTCTCCCTCTAATCTCTTTCCTGCTTCATCCTAACCAAGATACATAGCTGAGGGAAGAAGAGGAAACCAAAGCCAGCCATTTATTCATTTATTCATTTATTTATTTGGCTTTTTAGGGCTGTACCCTCGGCATATGGAGGTTCCCAGGCTAGGGGTCGAATTGGAGCAGTAGCCACTGGCCTACACCACAGCCACAGCAAATGCCAGATCTGAGCCATGTCTGCGACCTACACCACAGCTCACAGCAATGCCGGATCCTTAACCCTCTGAGCAAGGCTGGGGATTGAACCTACATCCTCATGGATGCTAGTAAGATTCGTTTCCCCTGAGCCACGATGGGAACTCCCAGAGTCAGCCTTCTAATGTGTTTATAGCACATTAATCCCACTTGAATATTTAATTTATTTTCTGGTGAGAAAAGCAGAGCTGTGTGAGCCAGTTTTACTGATGAGGAAATATGGCCAATAACATCGTGCCGAGGAGTAGAGCTGGGACTTGGGTTCGAGTTATTTGGCTCCAGATCCCCTCCTCTTTCCAATATGCCATGCTACCTCCAGACAAAGAGGAAGTGGGGGGACAATCTGCCTAAAGTCATAGGGAGCAAAGGAGGTGATCTAGGAGGTTTCAAGAAGAGAAGAAACACTTACCTCTTGAACTCATTCCTCTTAGATGAGCTGCATGTGATTTTCTCCACATACCCTGTGGAACTGCACTCAGGGGTAGTTTTCTGTCAGGAGGAAAGGACCAAAGCATATGTTAGGAAGTGGTGGCAGGAGAAGCAGAAGGCTGCCATTCAGAATGGGCAGGTGCCCAAGTGCTATGGCTCAGAGCTGGCAGGCAACAGAGAACTAATGAAGACTTCTGATGGCGATGATGAGGTGGTGGTTACATGATCAGGAGTATCTTTTAGCAAGAACACTTTGGGGCAAGACTCTAGGAGAGGTGACAGCAAGTTCTGGAGCCCACTGGAGTATAAATGAACCGAACACAGTTATTAACTGAATGTTGCCATTAACTTGAAAAGAGCATTTTTGGGGGGCGGGGGGAGGGGGACAAGTTCAGATGTGGACTTAGACTGCAAGGAAAAAGAAGACAAGACAATGCAAAGGCACACTTAGTTAATTTGATGTGAGGAAAGAGGGAGAGAAAACAGATACTCACAGCCTGGAAATTAGAACATGGAGCACACTCTTCTGCCACCACAAACTCTTCCACCAGCCAGCACCGCAAATTTGAGGTGCTCACTAAAGACGGAGAGAAAATGCAAGCCCCAGACTTCGTTCAGGAAGTATTTCTCCCCAAAGTTCTGCCCATCGACTTCCTAACCCCGCTGAATGGCCTCATTTCACGTGGTGCCGCCCTTTTCCACTCGTGTTCTTGGTATACGGGAAGATATAAACACAAAACAAAACAACTATAGGGGTGTCGGGTTCCTAGACATCACCCACCTGAAAGTTTCTCCTCGCGCACGGGAGCTTCTGCTTGGCTGCAGCGGGTGACGGGGGGGAAAGGGGCAAAAGTCAGTAGCCAGAAAACTGGGAACTGACCCACCTCCGCGGTCCAGGGACATGGTCTCCCTCACCCCAGGGGGCGGGGACGACCCGCTACCGCCATCCCCTCCTTTTCCCTGCCCTCAGCCCCTCCTTACCAGAGCTTTAAAGTGAAAGCGCAGAGCAACCAGCAGAGGTGGTGGCCCTGGGGGAGGCCACGCCTCCCCGCGCCCGCAGGCATGGAGTGCTCAGCGTCGCACCTGTCGGGACACAGGGACCTGCTTGACTGGCCTCGTGCCTCGGTCGGAACGCAGAGGCGGCGCTTACTCAGCAGTCCTCGGGGAAGTTCCAATTCAGGGCTACGAAAAGCTGGTTTGCCTAACAGATCAAAGACTCTATCAGGACATTCCCATTACCACGGCAAGAAAAGGCAATAAGCATTTGTTGGCTAGGACCGTGAGTTTCCTTCGGACCCGTCAGATCCTCTCCAAGGGCCGAAAGGGCGTAGGGCCTAGCACTCCCTCGGCTCCGCCTCCACTCCCGGCGCAGCCATCTTGCTCCGCGCAGGACCCTGGGTTTTTCCAGAGTTAGGCCAGTCGTCGGAAGCGGAGGCCCGCGGGTTGCCTGATGGGCCTTGTAGTCTTCCGGGCTAGGTGGCGCCTCGCCGGTGCTCCCCGGGAAATGGATCCCCCTGCTTTTGTGCGGTGAGACGCGACCCATTGGCTCGACGCCCCGTTGCATTATGGGCCTGGTAGTCTTTTGCGGGAACTGGGGAAATGGCGGTGGTCGGGTTCGAGTTATCGGTTCGTTGCTCCCTAGGCTGTGGCTGGTTTGCTTTTCTGGGCTAGAACAGTGAGAAGTAAACGGAACTATACGTCTGCCTCTCAGGACTTTCTCCCTCCTTAATGGGATTCACAGGAATTCTCGTTGTGGCTCAGCGGTAACGAACCCCACTAGCATCCATGAGGATGCGGGTTCAATCCCTGGCCTCCCTCAGTGGGTTAAGGATCCGGCGTTGCAGTGGCTCTGTGTAGGCTGGCGGCTACAGCTCGGATTGGACCCCTAGCCTGAGAACCTCCATATGCCGCGGGTGCAGCCCTAAAAAGACAAAACACACACACAGGATTCACCATTAAGCATCGGACTTTTAAATACCCTTCTCCCTTCCCACCTCCATCGGAGGTCAAGGGGAGATCCTGGGTGGGCGGTCCAGAGATGGCAAAACTGCATTTTTTCCTCCTTCCAGGGGCCAGAATACCAGAGATCCAAGGTGAAAGTGAAGCCTTCCCCTGTCTCTGGGCTTTCACTCAGCTCTACCCAGGGTTCACCTCTCCTGTTAATTGCTAAATTAACCCAGAGCTGGTCCTTTGAATAACCTCCTCAGATGTTCTCAGCTGTCTCTTGCTCCTACCTAATGCAATGAGGAGAGCTTGAGATGTGACGTCCCAAGAAGTGTTGAGTCCAAGTTCAGGTGCTTAAGCTAAATGACTTTAGGACTGTATCTGAATGGCAGTGTTCTGTGTCAAATGGAAATACTAATGTGCATTTTCTAGGTTTTGGTATTTTTTTTGGCAAGATGCAAATGAAATGTTTATAAAAATACTTTATTCTCTTCTAATTATACTGCCTCACATTTACCTTTTAGAGTCAACATTTAGCTCACTGAAGTTGGCATTATCCTTGTTTTATGAATAAGATCAGAGTGTGTCACCTGTCCAAGATCACACAGCTAGTAGAAGAGCTGAGGCTTAAGCCCAGACTTTCAGGCCACAGGTTTTTATTTTTCGTTTTTTAATTACTCAATGAATTTATTACATTTATAGTTGTATAATGATTGTCACAATCCAATTTTATAGGATTTCCATCCCATGACCCCAGCGCATGCCCCCACCCCCGTTTTTGTTTTTGTTTTTTGCCTCGCTTGTGGCATGTGGAAGTTCCCAGCCAGGGATGGAACTCGTGCCACAGCAGTGATCCAAGCTGCTGCAATAACAACGCTGAATCCTTAAACCCTCTGTACCACAAGGGAACTCTCCAGGCCATAGATTTGTGCCTGATTTCCATCCCCATGGAGTTAAACCTTGACATACATCCAGAACTGTAGTGATGTGACCCACATTCTGGGTTCATGCTTTACTATCTGATAATGTATTAGTCACTATCCTAATTGTGCCAGAATTTTTCACCTAGTTTTTCATATATGTATGTCTGTAGCCTCTCAGACAAATGGACCATATGAATGTTCTCAGTAGATGGAGAAATTTAAAATAAACTTTATATAAATATAGGCACTATTAATAATCTGTATCCATATCCCACCTTCTCAAAATCAAAACACTATCATTTTTTTTTTTCTTTCTTTTTAGGGCCACACCTACAGCATGTGGAAGTTCCAGGCTAGGGGCCCAATCGGAGCTACAGCTGCTGACCTGCTCCAGAGCCACAGCAACGTGGGATCCAAGCAGTGTCTGTGACTGACACCACAGCTCACGGCAACGCCGGATCCTTAACCCACTGAGCGAGGCCAGGGATCAAGCCTGAAACCTCATGGTTCCTAGTTTTTTTTTTCGTCTTTTTGCCTTTTCTAGGGCGGCTCCCGCAGCACATGGGGATTCCCAGGCCAAGAGTGCAGTCGGAGTCGTAGCCACAGCAATGAGGGATCCGAGCCTCGTCTGCAACCTACACCACAGCTCATGGCAATGCCGGATCCTCAACCCACCAAGCAAGGCCAGGAATCGTACCCGCAAACTCATGGTTCCTAGTCAGATTCGTCAACCACTGCGCCACGACAGGAACTCCCCTCCTCATACTTTTTTAACTCTGCTCCTCACTCTCCTCCTTCTCCCACAGCTATTCCCCTCCCCCATAGCCCTAAGGGCTAGAGCACTTTTGGAGATTAACAGTGTATCTGGTGCTACATCCCATAAATTCTCTCTCCCCATCAAACATGAACCTGGTTACTCAAGAGCAGGAACTTTCATTGGGTGGGATATGAAAAAATAAAACCCACAACCTGGTGAATGGGCTGAGCTTTAATTTTGCTTGAAACTATCTGTTCCTTTATTATTTGTCTGCATGTGTCATTTGTATGTTATAGAAAGTTCTTGTTTATTTTTTTTCCCAGCTGTACCCTCGACATGCAGAAGTTCCCAGGACTGGGATCAAACCAGAGCCACAGCAGTGACAATGCCAGATCCTTAACCCACTGAGCCACGAGGGAACTCTGGGTATGGATTTTTTTCCCAGCATTTTTTAGCTGTAATAAAGGTTTTGGCTGAAATACAGTATTCTGTTACTCCCTACCCAATTCTACTGTGTCTCATGACAAGCTGGGAGATCTTGTAAGATCTCACTTCCAATAGCCTTTCCAAGCAACTGAATAGGATCTCTATGCTGAAAGTGGATTTTAAAATATCTGGTCTAGGGGGTTCCCGTTGTGGCTCAGCGTGTTAAGAACCGACTAGCATCCACAAGGATGCAGGTTTGATCCCTGGCCTCACTCAGTGGGTTAAAGGATCTGGGGTTGCCACAAGCTGAGGCTCGGATCTGGCATTTCTGTGGCTGTAGTGCAGGCCAGCAGCTATGGCCCCAGACCCCTAGCCTGGGAACCTCCATATGCTGCTAGTGCAGCCCTGAAAAGAACAAAAAAAAATTCTCTAAGGAGTTCTCTGGTGTCTCAGTGGGTTAAGGATCCAGTGTTGTCACTGCTGTAGTGCATGTTTGGTCCCTGGCCCAGGAAACCTCCGCATGCAGTGGGTGGAGAAAAAAAAAAATCTGGCGTGTGACAAAGATATCAGTCAGTCTTCTTCCTGGGATACACACAATGTAAGTTTTTCCCATCTCTTTGTTATTCAGTGGTTAGGGGCTATTTTTGTTAAATTGTATTAATCCCTCTTCTTGTTAAGTACCACCTGGAGGTTATATTAACTTGATTGTGTGTAGCACAAAGTAGATGCTGAAATAAATATTATGACTAAATGAATCTTTTCTGTACCTCATTTTCTTCATCTACAAAAGCACATAATAATGCCTACTAGTTACCTAGAAATATTGCTGGCAGAAACAATCACTCCTCTGGGGAGGCCCAAGAAAAAGTCCTCTTTTAGAATTCCCTGGTTAAGACCCTGGCCACAAGGATCCTCTAACTCCTACGTTGCAAAGAGGATGTCCATTCTGTCAGGTTCAGAGAAACCACTCATTCCCTCATCAATTAAGTAGCTGGGAAAGGAAGCACTGTAGGACCGGGCACCACAGGAACTCAACTAGATTCAGGGAGACTGATCACCTTAATTGGGACAAGAATTGGGTTTATGAGTAGAGAGCAAATTCCAACAATAATGAAAGTTACCCAAACCAGGGACATTTGTGCAAATGGTGGCCTTTAATACTGAAAAAGACCATGCAGAGTGACAGGATTGGACTAAACCTTCAGAAGGTGGTGCTGAGCCAGCCTTGCACAGGGCCCTAAAGCCTGATCCAGTAACAGAATAAGTAGGTCATTTATTTACATTGATGTTTGCCCCAGGAACCCAGAGAAGGTCTGAGGCCTCAGGCCATCCCTCTTCCCTTTCCTCCTCCCTGTCTTCCTACCTCCTCCTCACCCTCTTTCACTTTCTCAATTCTTCTCCTTCTTGCCTCTCCTTCCCTCTCTATCTTACCCCTTCTTCCCTTTTTCCTCCTCTCCCCCTCCTTTTTTATTCTCCCTTTTCTCCTTATTCTTCCGCCATCTACCCATCTGTATCCCTCCAAGCCCCACTTGCTATTTCTCCCTGCCCAGCCCCTCCGCCCTGCCTCCCTCAGGTTCTGCCTCCAGGCTTAGGGTGGGGAGGCAGAAAGGGGCCCTCAGCCCAGGGAGCACTTGTTGGTGTTCTTCTTGTCACAAGTTTTCAGGTCAGTGCTGTGGGGCTTGTTGCTGTTTCCCTACAGGGAGAAAGGTACAGAGGTTGGGGTGAGAATGGTGGGCTGGGGTCTGGGGCCATAAAATGAAGGAGACTCGCCCTCATGGGAAGTCTTAGCACGGCTGCCCCCCCCAACTCCCAACACACACACACACACACACACACACACACACACACACACACACACACACACACACACACACACACAGTTGTACTTAGCCCAGCAGAATCAACGCACCAATCTCCGGCCTCCTGACTTGAGCAAGATGTCCCGGGCCAGGGAACTAAAGGCCTGATGGAGAAAGGAGAGATGGAGATTGTACAGCATAGGTTGGAGGGGAGGAGAAGTCAAATCTTGCAATACTTCATCTCTTTGAGGGGTGGGTGTGGGGTGTGTCTCACCTCATCTACGTTCATACTGGATTTGGCACTTGTCTCGAAAAAACGGATTCCATGCTCCCGGGCCAACTGCATGGGGGTGAAGCAGGAAGAGTCAGCTGAAGGGCAGCAGCCAAGTCCTCTGTAAATCCAGCCTCATCTTGGACCCCCCCAGCCCAGTTCTGGAACATTGCCCAGCTTGCTCTCACCTTATCGGCTTGCTCCTTCTGTACCTTCCTCTTGGCCTCCATGTCACACTTGTTCCCCAGTAAGAGGCGCTCTACCCCAGCGGAGGCATTCTGGGAGCAAAAGGGAAGACAAGCAAAAGTTGGGTCCTGCCCATCTTCACAGTCCCCTTTATGCTCCAGGTTCCACCCAATTCCCCCATCTCTCTGGGGAAGTCCTTACCTCTTTGATGCTCTTCATCCAGTTCTGAATGTTCTCAAAGGATTTCTCATCTGTGATGTCATATACTAGGATAATGCCCTGGGGGAATGGCAGAGTTCACAGTGGGGTCTTGCACCATATTGCCCTGTCTAGGCTTCCCACTGCCCTCTAAGTGACCCTGCAAAGTCTACCCACAAGCCTAATCATTAGGCCATTTGGGGCCCTCTGCAACCCATTCTGTGCCCCTCTCCATTTTTTCTCTGCCCCAACCCCTGCCCCTCTGTATTCATACAGTCTATGGCCTCGTGCCTCATCCCTTGTCCAAAACCACACTTTTTTTTTTTTTTTTTTCGTCTTTTTGCCATTTTTTGGGCCGCTCCTATGGCATATGGAGGTTCCCAGGCTAGGGGTCGAATCGGAACTGTAGCTGCCAGCCTACGCCAGAGCCACAGCAACGCGGGATCCAAGCCGCATCTGCGACCTACACCACAGCTCATGGCAACGCCGGATTGTTAACCCACTGAGCAAGGGCAGGGACCGAACCCGAAACCTCATGGTTCCTAGTTGGATTCATTAACCACTGCACCATGACGGGAACTCCCAAAACCACACTTCTTACCATGGCTCCACGGTAATAGGCGGTGGTTATCGTCTTGAATCGCTCTTGGCCAGCCGTGTCCCTGAAGAAGTGGAATATTTCATGGGGTGGGATAGAGGGAAGAGCTCTCCAAAGAGATAACCCCAGCCATACCCCCTAAGAATTTAGCTTTTGCAACAAGGGGTGCTGAAAGGAACAGAATCAGAAAATAGTAAAGAAAGAAAGGGGGTGAAAGATGGTTGGGCTGATGTTGAGCCATGGTAAAGATCTAAGAAACAAGATCTTTCTGTTTTATTCAGTGTTTACTCTTTGCCAAGTACTGTATATGTATCATTTTACTTGTGTCATTTTATAATCTTCACTTTATCCTTGCCAGATGTGTTTCATTGTCTCTACTTTACAAATGAGGAAACAGACTCAGGGAGGCCAAATAACTAATGATGGTCATTCTGTAGCAGAACCAGGATTGAACCACACATTCTGCTCTTATCTACTGTATCATAATGCCTCCATTAAGCCTACTATGGAACCCCCGTCCTCATGGGTACTAATTGGATTCCTTACCACTAGGCCATGGCGGGAACTCCCAGAAATGGATTTTTTGTTTGTTTGTTTGTTTGTCTTTTTGCCTTTTCTAGGGCCGCTTACCGTGGCATATGGAGGTTCCCAGGCTAGGGGTCAAATTGGAGCTGTAGCCACCGGCCCACACCTCAGCTCACAGCAACACTGGATCCTTAACCCACTGAGCAAGGCCAGGGATCGAACCCACATTCTTAGTTCATAGCCAGATTCGTTAACCACTGCGCCACGACGGGAACTCCCAGAAATGGATTTTAAAAAGTGCTGGAAGCAGCCATGGGGAAAGGGAGCGAAAAGAGGCAAACTAGAAGGGAAATGGTTATAAAAGGTAAATGAGGAAGTCTGGTTTAGAAATCCTGGGGAGGGGGGTGGTTTGGAGTTCCTGTTATGGCTCAGCGGAAATGAATCTGATTAGCATCCTTGAGGACGCAGTTCAATCCCTGGCCTTGCTCAGTGGGTTAAGGATCCGGCATTGCTGTGACCTGTGGTCTAAGATGTAGCTTGGATCCTGCGGTTGCTGTGGCTGTGGTGTAGGCCCTCGGCTACATCTCCAGTTCAACCCTAGCCTGGGAACCTCCATATGCAGAGGGCGCAGCCCTAAAAATACAAAAAAAAAAAAAAAAAAAAAAAAAAAAAAAAAAAAAGAAGAAGAAGAAGAAAAGAAATCCTGTGGGAGGTTCACTCACCAGACTTGCAGTTTGATCTTTTTCCCCTCTATATCCACAGTGCGAATCTTGAAATCAATTCCTAAGGGTGGAGAATATACACTGAAATTGAGACATGAATGTATATGCACGTCAAAGTGTGTGGTGAGATAGACAGGAATCGAGCAGGAGCAGTGCCAGCAATTCTGCAGGGAGGCACTTGGGAAGCAATCTTGGAGGCAGTGCAAAACGAGGAGGATTTTCTCAAAGCTGTATGTGTAGAGCAAACATACTGTTTTTACAATCAAAAGTAAAGCACATTGATTTTATGGATTTTGTGGGGGATGAAAATTCTGCTGGGAGTCTTAAGGCGTTTAAGGCACTTCTTGGGTCCACTCAGCCATGTCAGCTGACAACTGTCTTAATTCAATTTGTCTCCTCCAAAATATTACTTTCAGATTTTTCCTCTGTTTTCTTAGAACCCTCTACTCTTGGTTCTCCCACCTACCCTCCTGGCCCTAAGGGTAAAGAGCGAGAAAAAAGGTAGCTGATGCCAATCTATGCGAATTAACTCCTAAACCAAATTTGCAACCGAGAAAGCTTGGGGCTAAACAAGATTCCCTCAGAGACTGACTTAGGAGAGAGGGGCATTTTCCCCTCCCCTTTCTAACCAGGATTACCTTGAGACTCTCCTTGTCTTATTTCCCAGGCCAGAGATCCAGAACCAGGAGAGGGGAGGGGGGAAACAGTGTCCTTAGGGCAAACTTGTGCACCTCCCCCAAGCCTGTTGGGAGCTCCAGGGAGGAGGCTGAGTCACCAGGCTGACTCAGAGACCCCAAAAGTCCCCTCACTCCCACCTTCCTCACCAGGCTGATTGGATATTCATGATCACAGTCCTTGGGCCACTTTCCAGCACACCCGGCCACTCCGTTCCATCCTCCCCAACCCCCTACTAAGTTGAGAGGCAGGGAGGCTGGAAAGTAGACCGTAAGATGGGGATGCAACTGGGAGAGTGTGCCACTCAGGAGGACGGAAAGAGGTTAGCAGAACTGGGAGCCAGATGTTCAAGGAGAGTGTATACAGGAAACATGGAGAGGGGTCAAGAGTTCTAGGTGGGTGGGGGTGGGGAACAGGAGCTGAGAGAAAAATGGCCTTCGTGTGGATTTGGGAAGGCAAGGGAGACAGGTGGCACCAAGAAAACCAGGGATTGGCACCACCGAGCAGTTATCTGGAGGTCTCAGAGAGGTTAGAGGTCCGGGTGCCATCCAGAGACGCATAAGGGGGACGGGTCTGAGACAGGGGTTGAGGGGCTGGAGTTTAGAAGCCTGACTCTAAGGAGGCAGTTGTGGGCCACTAGTAACCCCAGAGCCTGAAGATGAGGGCCCCGGGGGGAGTCGGGATCTAGGGTATTGCCAGTGGGCTCACCGATGGTGGAGATGTATGTGTTGTTGAAGTTGTCCTCTGCAAAGCGAATGATCAGACAAGTCTTGCCCACCCCCGAGTCCCCGATCAGCAGCAACTTGAAGAGGTGGTCGTAGGCTTTGGCCATGGCGGACACTGGGGGTGCCGGGGGAGGGGTGGGGAAGCGCCGGGCACCGGGAGGCGGGATTGGAGGGGTGGCCGACTGAGCGGCCGGGAGCCCAGGCCAGGAAGTTTTCCTCCCTCTCCGCCCAGGCTCCGGGAAAAAGGAGAGGCGGCCCTCCTCTGGGCCCCACCCCCTGCCCGCCCACCCCTTTCTGCGGGCCGAGGAAGCCAGCCCAACCTTCAGCTCTCCAGGCTTTCCCTTCTGGAGCAACGTTGGCCTGTTTCTCTAATCGATTCCTCCAGCTTTTGGCTTGCCATCGTTCCCCTCTTTTGACTTCATTCTTCTAGACTGAGGCCAGGAAGGCTAGGGGGAAGTAAAGTAGAGATGTAATCAAAATGACCAGGGGAAGAGGAATTTTAGAAGAATTAGGGGAAAGGGAATGTTTGGGGGAATAAGGGTGAAGGCTAGGATAACGCTGGGAGTTGGCAAAAATTGGGGATTTTTGGAGGGGCGACTCAAGGAAAATAGAACCGTTCTATTTTCTAGAAGGGGCAGTTCTAGAATTCTGGTGTTATTGTTCCAAGCCCTTAGTTTCAGAATCCCAACTTCATTTGAAAAAAGCGGGATGCTTGGAGTAGGTGGCAATTTGTTGAGTCAGTCTGCCCCCTGGTGGCACAGAGTGAAAAATTGAAATTAACAGTACCATCGAATCAGTCCCCCACCCCCACCCCGCTTCCACCATCACCTCCATCCCTAGCTGCGTGCACCCGCACCCTTCACCTAGATACATTCTGGAGCTTCATTTTGAACAGTCTTCCTTCTGGGACCCTGTGTGTGAATTCTCTGAGAAGCCAGCTCAAGAAGACAGAGATGGAGACCACAAGTCTCTGGCCTCATTCTTTTGATGAATGTGGATCTTTTAACACAGCCCTGAGGCAATACTCCTAACACCTCACTGAACAGACTGTGAATGTGTAGCCTTGGCAACCTGGAAGCTGAAATGCAGAGAACATGGCTATAAAGAAACTAGTTTATCTTTGCCTTTGGAAAAAATTCTTCAAAATATCTGCTTTTCTTACAGTGGGTCGGTAGAATAGTTCTTGTACGATGCACTGGTTGAGAGGGCATCTTTGTCACTTATTCCTGTCACCTTCTGTGCCGATGCTTGTCCCTTCTCAAATACAATTATTCAGTCCCCATTTGTCCTTTATCCCATCATCCATTATGTCTTCAAGCTTCATGACAAAGCTTGAGTGTTCTTTACTTCTCTTCTCTGGTCAAATTATCTCTCCTTGGTCCTTTAAACGATTCTTCAGTTTTCATGTACTGTTCTGAATATCCATCAGTTCTTTTTGTTTTGTTTCTTTGTTTTGTCTTTTTAGGGCTGCACTCATGGCAAATGGTTCCCAGGCTAGGGGTCATATCAGAGCTGCAGCTGCCGGCTAACACCACAGCCACAGCAATGCCAGATCCAAGCTTTGTCTGCAACCTACACCACAGCTCATGGCAAAGCTGGATCCTCAACCCACTGACCAGGGCCAGGGATGGACCTTGCATCCTCATGGATACTAGTTCGTTCTTAACCCACTGAGCCACAGTGGGAACTCCTCTATCAGTTCATTTTTGTTTAATTTTATTTTGTCTGGATCTGAACTTTTCATCCCCGCCAATATCTTATTCTTGTTCACCTCTCTAAATTGTATTTAATCTGGTGCATACACGCTTTCACTGGAACCCCATCTTCATAGTACTCTCTCCTTAGCTCTCAGAGCTTCTGCAACACTGCCTTCCCTCCACCTCCCAATTTTGGCAGGTTCATTCTGGCCTTGGTTTTGTATTCACAAGCTTTTCCCTCAGCCTAAAATACTATATCCCTCCAGATTGTTGCTAGGTTGATTCCCTGTCTTTCAAATTTCAGCTTAAATGTCACTTCTTTAGAGGTTTTTCCTGCCCAGCAGTATTGTGTTGGAACCAATTCTTTTTTTTTTCTTGGCCATGTCCAGGCCAGGGATCAAAGCTGCACCACAGGAGCAACCCTGCAGTGACAACACTGATCCTTAACCTGCTGTACCACAAGGGAACTCCTAGAACCAATTCTTACTGGCTCATGAGAACAGACTATGCTTATCTCTTCCCAAATCTGTGTTTAATAATGTCACATTGGTAGTCCAAAACTGGTCATAGTGAGAGTATTTACAGCACCGAAATTAGCAAAGACAGCAAATCAGGGCTCGCCTCCATAAAGCCAGTTGTTAAAGTTTTACCAGCACACTTTTGACTGGAACTATTCCATTCCTTTGGAGTTAACCACGTCCCCAGTGCCATTTGGGTCACCTTCATCCCTCCGTTATGACAAATGGACATTCTAATCTTTTGAGGATTACTGAAGATGATGATGATTGGGCCTTCATTTTTTTTCCTTCTTCTCATTCCTTGTCAGACGTGTCAGTGCTGCCAAGATTAGAAATCTTGGAAGGGCAGTGCTGGTGAAAACGTGGGTGAAAGGAAGTGGGAATGTAAATTGGCACAATCTTTTTGGAAGGCAGTTTAGTAACATAATTTGGACAATTTTTTTTTCTTTTTTTGGCCAGACCCATTGCATATGGAAGTTCCTGGGCCAGGGACTGAATATGAGCCACAGCTGCAACCTGCATCGGAACTGGGCAATGCAGAATCCTTAACCCACTGTGCTGGGCTGGGGATTGAACCCGAGCTGCCACACAGACAACACCAGATTTTTAATCGGCCACAGTGGAAACTGCCTGGACAATTTAATAGCTCTGGGCATCACTTTCCAAATCTGTAAAATGAGGATAATAATATTATCAAATCCAATGGGGACCTGCTGTATAGCACAGGGAACTCTACCCAATACTCTGTGATAATCTATATGGGAAAAGAAGGTGAAAAAGAATGGATGTGTGTGTACATGTGTGGCTGAATCACTTTGTTGTACAGAAGAAATTATCACAACATTGTAAATCAACTATACTTCAGTAAAGCTTTAAAAAATGAAAAAAAAAATCCAACCTGATAGAGTTATGGATATAATCAATATTAAAAGCAGAACAATACACAAATAAGCACTATATAAGTAGATGATATAATTATTAGAAGGAAAGGATGGGGAGTTCCCATCATGGCTCAGTGGTTAAGAACCTGACTAGTATCTATGAGGACACGGGTTCCATCCCCGGCCCTGCTCAGTAGGTTAAGGAACCCACATTGCCATGAGCTGTGGTATAGGCTGCAGACACGGCTTGGATGGGGAGTTGTTGTGAGTGTGGCCTCCACCAGCACCTCTAGCTCCTATTAGATCCATTGCCGAGAAACTTCCATAAGCTGTGGGTGGGGCCCTAAAAAGACAAAAAAAAAAAAAAAGGAAAGGATGGGAAGGAGACAAAAATTTAACAACAGTTAGCCCTGGGAATAAGCTGGAGGTGGGGAAAATATGAGGATTCTCTCTTTTTTTAATTACTCAAATGAATTTATCACATCTGTAGTTGTATAATGATCATAACAATCTGATTTCACAGGATTTCCATCTCACAGCCCAAGCACATTCCCCCACCCCCTAAACTGTCTCCTCCGGAGACCATAAGTTTTTCAATGTCTGTGAGTCAGCATCTGTTCTGCAAAAAGTTCAGTGTGTCTTTTTCTCAGATTCCACATGTCAGTGAAAGCATTTGATGTTGGTGTCTCATTGTATGGCTGACTTCACTTAGCATGATAGTGTCTAGGTCCATCCATGTTGCTAAAAATGCTGGTATTTCGTTCTTTTTGATGGCTGAGTAATATTCCATTGTGTATATGTACCACATCTTCTGGATCCACTCCTCTGTTGATGGACATTTAGGTTGTTTCCATATCTTGGCTATTGTAAACAGTGCTGCAATGAACATCGGAGTACATGTGTCTTTGCGAGTCTTGGTTTTCTCTGGATAGATGCCCAGGAGTGGGATTGCTGGATCAAATGGTAGTTCTATGTTTAGTTTTCTGAGGAATCTCCATACTGCTTTCCACAGTGGTTGCACCTATTTACAATCCCACCAACAGTGTACTAGAGTTCCTTTTCCCCACCCCCTCTCCAGCACTTTTTGTTTGTAGACTTTTGGATGATGGCCATTCTGACTGGTGTAAGGTGGTACCTCAGAGTGGTTTCTATTTGTATCTCTCTAATAATGAGTGATGTTGAACATCTTTTCATGTGTTTCTCGGCCATCTGTATGTCTTCTTTGGAGAATTGTCTGTTTAGATCTTCTGCCCATTTTTGGATGGGGTTGTTTGTTTTTTTGGTATGGAGCTGCGGAAGGTGTTTATAAATTTTGGAGATTAATCCCTTGTCAGTTGATTCACTTGCAAAGATTTTCTCCCATTCTGTGGGTTGTCTTTTCGTTTTGTTGAGGGTTTCCTTTGCTGTGCAGAAACTTTTAAGTTTGATGAGGTCCCATTTGTTTATTTTTGTTTTTACTGTCAATACTCTGATAGGTGGATCTGAGAAGATGTTGCAGTCGCTTATGTCAGAGAGTGTTTGGCCTATGTTTTCCTTTAAGAGTTTGATAGTGTCTGGTCTTATATCTAGGTCTTTAGTCCATCTGGAGTTTATTTTTGTGTATGGTGTTAGGGAGTGTGCTAATTTCATTCTTTTCCATGTGGCTGTCCAGTTTTCCCAGCACCACTTATTGAACAAGGTGTCCTTTCTCCATTGCATATCCTTGCCTCCTTTGTCATAGATTAGTTGGCTGTAGGTATGTGGGTTTAATTCTGGGCTTTCTATCCTGTTCCACTGATCTATATTTCTGACTTTGTGCCAGTACCATATGGTTTTGATGGATTCTTTTTTTTTTTTTACATTTCTGTAAATTTTTACATTTCTGAGTTGTTAAAAATGGGCAAATTAGGAGTTCCCCTCGTGGCGCAGTGGTTAATAAATCCGACTAGGAACCATGAGGTTGAGGGTTCGGTCCCTAGCCTTGCTCAGTGGGTTAAGGATCCGTCGTTGCCGGGAACTGTGGTTTAGGTTGCAGACATGGCTCGGACCCCACGTTGCTGTGGTTCTGGTGTAGGCCGGTGGCTACAGCTCCGATTAGACCCCTAGCCTGGTAAACTCCATATACCGTGCGAGCGGCCCAAGAAACAGCAAAAAGACAAAAAAAAAAAAAAAAAAAAAAAAAAAAAAAGGTAAATTAAACTTATTGAAAAAAGGCAAAGAAATTTAAGAAGTCCCAGACATGGCTCAGTCTCGCTGTTTCCCTAAAGAGCTCCTATTGTCAAAGCGCAGCACCAAGTTTTAAAATTGTCCATTTAGGAGTTCCTATCGTGGCGCAGTGGTTAACAAATCCGACTGGGAACCACGAGGTTGTGGGTTCGGTCCCTGACCTCGCTCAGTGGGTTAAGGATCCGGCATTGCCATGAGCTGTGGTGTAGGTTGCAGACGCGGCTCAGATCCCGCGTTGCTGTGGCTCTGGCGTAGGCCAGTGGCTACAGCTCCGATTCGACCCCTAGCCTGGGAACCTCCATATGCCGCGGGAGCGGCCCAAGAAATAGAAAAAAGACAAAAAATAAAATAAATAAATAAAATAAAATAAAATTGTCCATTTACACCTCGAAAGAGGAGGGGACACTGAACTTCTGGGAGCTCCAGCTCACACTCTGAACGTGGCCACTCCTATGTCTCTCATTTAGAGACCTTCCAAAAATGGCAGCCCCCTGCTCTTTCCACCGCGTGCAGACGGTGAGGAAAAAGTCCTTCCCAACATGGCGGCCGAAGGCCCATGCGTCACTTCCTGCAGGACGGTGGATATAAGGAGCAGGATTTCCGCCTTCGCTCCTTTCCGGCGGTGACGACGTCCCTTCGAGAACATGCCTGTGAGTCTCTTGGTCCAGGTTTCGGCGGAGATCTCGCTCTTCTGTCCGCACGCTCCCCTCACGCTGATTTCGGATCGCAGAGGGCACTCATTTGCCCTTCGCGCTTCCCAGGACATTAACTACGGGGACCGCGGAGGCCCGCGGGGTCCCCTGCATAGACGGGAGCGGAGAGGAGATAAGATGGCGGCCCAGCTGCGCAGACACCAGGGGCGGCGAGGGGCGAGCTCTCCCCGGTGTGTGGCAGCGGAGGCTGTTTTCATCATTCCGTGTTCGCCGTTGGTTTCTAAATCTCTGCATTTCTACTTCTCGTAGCTCGCAAAGGATCTCCTTCATCCCTCTCCAGAAGAGGAGAAGAGGAAACACAAGAAGAAGCGCCTGGTGCAGAGCCCCAATTCCTATTTCATGGATGTGAAATGCCCAGGTGAGGAGATAGCTTGTAGGAGTGGGGGAAGCGTTGGAGCCCAAGAATTGCAAAAAGGTCCCATTTCTTGAAAGTTGAAGGTGTGAGATGAGTAAGAATTTTGCAGTGTAGAAGTGACCCAGAGTAGTTTCTTTTCAAAACTTCATCTGCAAAGTAGGAGACACTGGGATGATAGGTTAGGTTTCTGCTGTGGTCATTTTTGTACTTGTACCTGGATGCAAGGTACAGTTACTGAGCGTCCTTCCCGTTCAAGTAGAGGATTCTCTGTTTTTTGACTTTTCAATAATCTTTGATTTCACACCTTTCCTCTTCAGGCTGTGGGATGATGGTAATGTTTATATTATAAGTTAGTGACAAAAAAAACATCGATGGGGGCAGGTCGTCCAGGAAGCTTCCGAGTTGGCTTTAATGTATATGTGGAGCTAGGTAATCAAGTTTAGAATGGGAAAGTGAATTTCGGCAATTACATAACGTTCTGATCTTACAGTTGATACAGGACAGCGTACGTTTAGGTGAAGAAAAGATGGAGAAAGTAAAATAACTAATTTGGTTTTTTCCCCAGGATGCTATAAAATCACCACCGTCTTTAGCCATGCACAAACAGTAGTTTTGTGTGTTGGCTGCTCTACTGTCCTCTGCCAGCCTACAGGAGGAAAAGCAAGGCTTACAGAAGGTAAATGGTTTAATCAGTGTTAGGATTTTGAGGTTTGAATTTTAAGAGAGATCATGTATAATGTCTCATCAAGAGGGTTGGGTTTGATAGTCTTTTTTTTTTTTTTTTCTTCCAGAAGCATTATTAGAAAGCTCTAAATCTCAGAACGCTACTGTCTCAAGCTGGGGTGGATGGGTGATAAAAGGGGCTTCATACAAGCAGAGCTGATAATAGGGTCTTTCAGTGACTGCGTAGGAACTGAAGGAGTTGAGAAAAATAACATGTAGCTTTCCTGTTGGTATCATAGATCACTTTGTGGGGTTTCAGCAGGGTAAGGAGGCTGCTGTCAGTTATTCTTAACGACCTTTTTTCTTCCAGGATGCTCCTTCAGACGGAAGCAGCACTAAAAGCACCCTGAGTCAAGATGAATGGGAAATGATCCCAATAAACACGTTTTGGATACATCCTGTTTATTGTCTTGTTTTACTGCTAGGAAGTTCCTACCTCACGTATTCAGGGGCATCCAGAAGAGTGGACTCTAGAGTCATTTGGGGCAAGTAAGTGGCCAAGTCCGTTTGGGGTATTTCTATCCCTAGGCTCATTGGGTAAATCTGCAGTTTGATTAAAAACTGGGATAGTATGTAAATAGGGTATTTGCTTTCACTTTTATGTTTGTTTAGAATTAAAAACTGACAGTTGATCTTTAAAACCCAATCGCAGTGGGGAGGACCCATCGTGGCACATCGGAAATGAATCCGACTAGGGACCATGAGGATGCGGGTTCCATCCCTTGCCTCACTTGGTGGGTTAAGGATCCAGCATTGCCGTGACCTGTGGTGTAGTTCGAAAATGTGGCTCGGATCTGATGTGGCTGTGGTGTAGGCCGGCAGCTGTAGCTCTGATTAGACCTCTAGCCTGGGAACGTCCATATGCTTCAGGTGCAGCTCTTAAAAAAAAAAAAAGTAAAATGTAATCCACACACCATTTTAATAGCAAACAGCTTAGGATCTTTTATTCACAGTTCTCAGAAGCCTTGTTAGGAGGCTTATGAGTATAGAGATTGCTGCTTGGTTTCTGGTCTAGGGCTAGAAATCTCCAGTCCTCAACACTTAAAGGAGACTTGTCCGAGCAGAGGTTAGTGCCTTATACTCCAAAGCCAATGTTGTAGCCTCTGGGATGGTGGGGGTTGTGGACTCACGAAGGGAGGGGGAGAACGTGTGTATGTGTAAGAACCTAGAAGTGAAGGAGGAAGAAAAATTGATGAAGGGTGAATAAAGTGAATGAGGGTGATATCTGAGCTTTTCAAAAATAAAAATAGTAATTTTTTTTACCTGACTGTGATGTTCCTAGAGTTGGTACGTAAACAACTGGAACTGTCTGTATCTTCTTGAGGAGGGCATTGTATGCTGGGGAAAGAACATGGGAGATGTCACCAATGAAACATTTTCTTTGGGGGAAGGTTTAAAGGGGCAGGTCACCACTTGGCTATAAAAAAGCAGTGAGTCTTCAAATTATTTCAAAGTAATGTATCTATAGGAAAATTTTATTCAATGATTTTTAGAGGTATTTTCAGCTTCTGACTAAAAGATGTGAAATGCATGTATAAATGATATATATTGTGTTGCTTGATGTTTCTAGCTATGAATCTGAGCAAAACTACCTATAATCTAAAGTTTGGCGGTGATTTCCATTTGCGAGTGATATATTTGCCACATTGATTTGTTGCTTCTTGGTAGTAAGTTGGGCAGAAGCTTTATTGTCCTCTAGGTGACTAGGAGTAGGGAGGTTAAGTCACTTTCAATTGCTTGTCCCAAATTAGATGTGATAAACAGCTAATTTTCATCCTCATTTAGTTTGTGAAATAAAATGAAGGCAGTTTCCAAGTCAAAAGTCCACGGTGCTGAATATAAGGACTCCTTACCTAGAAAGAGGAAAGCTGTTGATGCCAACACCGCAAAGAGGGTAAAGAGGATCTGGTAAGAACCCATGAACTTCTGGAGGACACCTGAATCTTTACATTGATCTGTGTATTAGCAGAACAAGAGAAGATAATAGTTATTTCATACATCGGGACAGACGTCACATTTACAAAACTTGTGTGACCCTAAGAGTTAGCTAAAGTACTCAGGACCCAGCCCTCCAGGAAATTCTTCTGCTTCTTAGCAGAGAAAAAGAGGTGAACTGTACTTGGCTTCTCCACCTCTTTGGCTATCTCTTGTGTAATAAACTAAATTCTTGAGCCTCTCGTCGGCTTACAAAAGAGTATTTAAATTCTCTGCCACTTTAAAAATGATTGTTGGCTTTCCTGCACACTTAACTCCTAGTGACATGCTGCCAAATTTGTGACAATCTATGGTGATTAAACTTTCAATTTTAACCCCTTTAGCCTGAAACATTTCTTTGGATCATCATGACCGCTTGTCCACTGGTCTTTTTTTTTAACTCAGGTGACATTTCTAGGAACATGATTTGTATATGATCTTGTCCTCAATAAAACTTTAGACTTGTGTCTTTGAAGCATACCTGGCACTTCTGGTTATTTCAGATTCTTCGGTGTCTAGAAATGAACTCTTCCCTGCCCCACCTAACTGCCTGAAATTTTTTGGCCACACCTATGGCATAACAGAAGTTCCTGGCTAGGGATCTAACCCATGTTATAGCAGTGGCAACACCCGATCCTTCACCAGTAGGCCATCAGATTTCCTAAACTGAACTTAACAGGCCTTTTCAGAGCAATTGTCACCAGACCCTCATACTTAGTTCCTATTCTGCATCACTTGTATAAGCCGTCTATCTCTGGGCTCTTAACTGGTCTTACCTCTCATCACTTTTTCACAACTGCCTCCTCTGAAGAATAATTTGAGGTTCCTTACACTAAAAAGCAAGATTTTAGGAGTTCCTGTTGTGGCTCAGCAGCAACGAACCTGACTAGTATTCATGAGGATGCAGGTTCCATCCCTGGCCTTGCTCAGTGTGTTAAGGATGGTGGCACTGCCAAAAGCTGGAGTGTAGGTTGCAGACTTGGGTCAGATTCTGAGTTGCTGTGGCTCTGGTGTAGGTCAGCAGCTACAGCTCTGATTCCACTCCTAGCCTGGGAACTATGCTCCAAGTGTGGCCCTAAAAAGACAAAAGTTTCTATAGTCCCTGATTAGGCCCCACTGTTGAAAGTCCAAATAAAAGTCAGGAGGTGTAGGAGTTCTGTGGCACAGTGTGTTAAGGATCCAATGTTGGTCACTGCAGCCTGGATTAGATCCCTGGCCTGGGAACATCCAAATGCTGTGCGCGGCCATAAGAAACAAAAAAAGCCTTAGAAGACATACTTATAAAAATAGCACCCCTTGGAGTTCCCATCGTTGCACAGAGGAAACATCTGACTAGGAACCATGAGATTGAGGGTTTGATCCCTGGCCTGGCTCAGTGGGTTAAGGATCTGGCGTTGTTGTGAACTGTGGTGTAGGTCGCAGACTCAGCTGGGATCTGGCATTGCTGTGGCTGTGGCATTGGCCAGCAGCTACAACTCCAATTCGACCCCTAGCCTGGGAACCTTCACATGCCTCGGGTGCTGCCCTAAAAGACGAAAAAAGGAAAAAAAAAAAAAATCACCCCTTGTTCTGGCTACAGTCACTGTTCCACTTGGGCCCTGTCCAGTTTCTACAAGTAGAATTTCTACAGTAGATACCATGCTTAGCACATAATAGTAGGTACTTACATACCTGTATGAATGAGCTGAAGATTGGGTTGGATATATCTAAATACTCCCACCCAAGCAAAAACCCACCTACCCTCTTGGTAGGAATGTAAGTTCATGTAGCCACTATGGAAAACTATGGAAATTCCTTTTTTTGATTGCTGTATGATCTAGAAATCCCACTCCTGGGCATATATCTGGATGAATACATTCAAAAAGATAGATGCACCCCTGTGTTCATAGCAGTACTTCACAATAGCTAAGACATGGAAGTAATCTAAATGTCCATAGGCAGGTGAGTGAATAAAGATGAATGTATATACAATGGGATCCTACTTAACCATAAAAAAGAATGAAATAATGCCATTTGCAGCAACATGGATAGACTTGGAAATTAACATGCTAAGTGAAGTAAGTCAGAAAGAGCTACCATATGATAGCACTTACATGTGGAGTCTAAAATGTGACACAGATGAACCTATCTACAAAACAGACTTGTTGCTGTGGGGGAGGGATGGAGAAGTTTGGGGTTAGTGGGTGCAAACTATTATATATAGTATGGATAAACAAAGTTCTTCTGTATAGTACAGACAACTATATTCAGTATGTGATAAACCAGGGGTTCCTGTTGTGGCTCAGCTGAAATGAATCTGACTAGCATCCACGAAGACGATTCAATCCCTGGCCTCACTCTGGGTTGAGGATCTGGTGTTGCCGTGAACTGTGGTGTAGACTGCAGATGCAGCTCTGACCTGGCAACTACAGCTCCGATTTGACCCCAAGCCTGGGAACCTCCATATGCTATGGGTTCGGCCCAAAAAAGACACGCACACACACAAACGTGATAAACCATAGTGGAAGAGAGTTTTTAAAAGAATGCATATATGTATAGCTAAATCACTTTGCTGTATAGCAGAAATTAACACTATAAATCAACTACACTTCAATAATAAACTCCCACCTGCTGTGGTTGTGCTCTTGTACTGCTTGTCCCTCTTATCACCAAGAATTGCAGGAGTTCTAACCAGTTTTTTTGTTTGTTTCTTTGTTTTTGCCTTGGGCAACTTTGGCAGTCTGGTGAAGTGAATGGATCTCAAGAGTGTTTTTTTCATTTTGTTTTTTTTTTTAGGGCTGTACCTGCAGCATATGGAGGTTCCCAGGCTAGGGGTCTAATCGGAACTATAGCTGCTGGCCTACGCCACAGCCACAGCAACGCCAGATCTGAGCCTCATCTGCGACGTACACCACAGCTGATGGCAACGCTGGATCCTTAACTCACTGAGCGAGGCCAGGGATTGAACCCACAACTTCATGTTTCCTAGTTGGATTTGTTTCTGCTGTGCCATGAGGGTAATTCCTCAGTGTTTTTTTTGTTTTTGTTTTTTGTCTTTTTGCTATTTCTTTGGGCCGCTCCCGCGGCATATGGAGGTTCCCAGGCTAGGGGTCGAATCGGAGCTGTAGCCACTGGCCTATGCCAGAGCCACAGCAATGCGGGATCCGAGCCGCGTCTGCAACCTACACCACAGCTCATGGCAATGCCGGATCGTTAACCCACTGAGCAAGGGCAGGGACCGAACCCGCAACCTTATGGTTCCTAGTTGGATTAGTTTCCGCTGCGCCACGACAGGAACTCTGACACCTTGAATTCTTATCTGTGGATCTTTGTGGAGATCCATGAACTCTAAATTTAAAAACTGTTCTCACAGATTGGACTTGAACAATTGCTATTGCTAAGAATTTGAATATCTCAATTTCCTCAACTTTTTTTTTTTCTTTTTATGGGTGCACCTGTGGTGTATGGAAGGTGCCAGGCTAGGGGTTGAATTGGAGCTGCGGCTGAAGGCCTTTGCTACAGCCACAGCAATGCAGGATCCAAGCCATATCTTTGACCTACATCAAAGCTTGCAGCAGTTCTGGATCCTTAACCCACTGAGCAAGGCCAGGGATTGAACCCACATCCTGATGGATACTAGTCAGGTTCTTGACCTGCTTAGCCACAACAGGAACTCCAACTTTTTTTTTTTTTTTTTTTTTTTTTTTTTGAGTTCCCATTGTGGCTCAGTGGGTTCGATCCCTGGCATTGCTTGGTGGGTTAAGGATCCAGCATTGGTGTGAGCTGTGGTGCAGGTCGCAGACGTGGATTGGATCTGGCATTGCTGTGGCTGTAGCTTAGGCTGGCAGCTGCACTCTGATTCTACCCCTAGCCTGGGAACCTCCATATGCCACACCTGTAGCCCTAAAAAAATATTTTTTCTGCAGCATGTAGCATCCTGATACGGGATCTCAGTTCTCAGACCAGGGATTGAATTCAGGCCATGGTAGTGAAAATGCCTGAGTTCCAATCAGAACAAATTGGGTGCTCATACAAACACCCAGGCCAGGGGTCAAATTGAAGCTGCATCTGTGACCTACGCCACATTTATGGCAACACTGGATACTCAACCCACCGAACCAGGCCAGGGAAAAACCTCAGTCCTCAGAGACAACATCAGGTCCTTCACTCACTGAGCCACAGTGGAAACTCCCTGAAGGTTATATTTTATGGGGTAGGCTTGGAGTATAAACATCCATGCCATAGCTAGTTTAAGTAATCTTGGCCATTCGGTGGTTTTTTTTTTTTTTTTTTTTTTTTTTTTTTTTTTTTTTTGTCTTTTGTTGTTGTTGTTGCTATTTCTTGGGCTGCTCCCGCGGCATATGGAGGTTCCCAGGCTAGGGGTTGAATCGGAGCTGTAGCCACCGGCCTACGCCAGAGCCACAGCAACGCGGGATCCGAGCCGCGTCTGCAACCTATACCACAGCTCATGGCAACGCCGGATCGTTAACCCACTGAGCAAGGGCAGGGACCGAACCCGCAACCTCATGGTTCCTAGTCGGATTCGTTAACCACTGTGCCACGACGGGAACCCCCATTCTGTGGTTTTTGTTCTCGCTATGAAAACTAGGAGCCCCCAGTGCTCACCTGCACCAGATTTAACTTTCTTAGCTCTTACTCGTACAGCCTCATTTTGACTGGTGAGTGCACAGGAAACATTGATGAAAACAGGTGATGCCATCTGCTGGAGGGAAGTGAAGTTGACTACTCTTATGGGGTAGATGACCAGGCCAGGTGTGACAGAAGCTTGCCTATGGCCAGAGACCACTAGAACTGGGGAGCTGGGGAAGACCTTGGAGAAGAGAAAATGGTGTGAAAGAAGGAAAATCAGTTCTTTATCAATACATTCCAATCTTAAGCATATACAGTAACATCTAGGTTTCTAGTTTTAGCTCGCTGTTTGACAGTAGGTCACTCTTTTATTTTTAATTTTTTTGTCTTTTTAGGGCCACACCTGCAGCATATGGAGGTTCCCAGGCTAGGGGTCGAATCGGAATTGTAGCTGCTGGCCTACACCACAGCCACAGCAACACGCGATCTTTAACCCACTGAGCGAGGCCAGGGATCAAACCTGCGACCTCATGGATACTAGTCAGATTCCTTTCCATTGTGCCACGATGGGAACTCCCTATATTTTTTTATGGCTATGCCTATGGCATATGGAAGTTTCCAGGCTGGGATTCCATGCCAGCCTGAGCTTCGACCTATGCCACAGCTACAGCAACACTGGATCCTTTAACCCACTGTGCCGGGCCAGGGATTGAGTCCCTTGCCTCATCAGTGACCTGAGCAACAGAGACAATGCTAGATCCTTAACCTGCTGAGCCACAATGGGAACTCCATTCTGTGGTGACTTTTATCAAGACATTCAGTAATTGTTCCTTTACCCTGGACTTCAAATGAAAAATCTTCCACAGCATTCCCATTGTGGCTCAGTGGTAATGAATCCGACCAGTATCCATGAGGATGCAGGTTTGATGCCAGGTCTTGCTCAGTCAGTTAAGGATCCAGCGTTGCCGTGAGCTGTGGTAATAGGGCACTGACGAGGCTCGGATTCTGAGTTGCTGTGGCTGTGATGTAGGCCAGCAGCTACAACTCTGATGCAACCCCTAGCCTCAGAACCTCCATACGCCATGGGTGCGGCCCTAAAAAAAAGACAAAAAAAACCCCCCCAACAAACCCAAACATCTTTCTCAAAACCCTGATCTGTTTTGTTTCAGTCCTTAACATACCTCTAGCTTCTCAAGAACTCTGTCCACTCCCAGTACTCTTATCTCCCCGATGTCTTTTTTGTGGCTAAGAACCAATTCTGACTGGTTGATGTAAAAGGCTGGGGTGAAAGGAATGAGGATTCTTTGCATTCCATTCTTGCTACGTTCACTGACAAGGGTGGCCCACCCGTAGACTGAGGTGTCAGCCATGCTGAGAGCCTGGAGCAGCTCCTCTGACTGTGGTCGAACCTTGATTAGGCAGACATAAGCCCCTGAAGAAAAGAGTAAAAACTGAGCAGGAAGGTTCAGAGGCTCTATTTAGCCAACTGGATTAGAATAGGAAAAATAGTTATATGCAAATTCAAAAGAAAATGTGAACTCAGTTTTAAGTATTCACTATTAGCACACTGTTGGCCACTATGAGGGTGGTTACCAAAGAAAAAACAGCCCCAGGAACCCATAATTGAACTTAGGAATACCATAATTGGTAAGTTGACATGTCAGGGAGTATTTAGTATAATACAAATGGAAATTAAAGGGATATAGGATGAAGTAGTCGGAGTTGGGAGATTGGTAAATGGTTTGTGAAAGAAAGGCAAGCTTTGAACATGGTTTAATCACTTCTCTATCAAACCATATCTTGATGGCCTTATTTCTGTCAATCCTATTGTTTTTCTAGTTACCCACACTCAACCTCAGTTGTCTTTTAAAATCCATTCCTTCATTCCTAAGTCTAGTCATCCTCCAAATCTTGCTAACTCACCCTTTGAAATATCTCACATCTGCCCCTTCTGTTACTGTTTCTCTATTATTCTGGTCTAGACCCTCATCAACTCATGCTCGGATTATTGCAATGGCTCCATTTGCCTCCTGTTCTTCTTTATTAGCTACTCTGTGTACTGCCATGAGATAATTTAAAAACTGCTTTAAAATTGTTTTTGAAAACTTTTTCAGGGCTCTATATTGCCTGGAATGTCGTGTTCTCTTCACATCTACCTCAGTCCTAGTCATCCTTCTAAAGGTTACTTCCTCTAAAACCTAACTCTAACCCCTAGGTTTGATGTAGATATTTCTGCCATCTTGGCATCCTATGTATATCTTTATTGTATAACTAATCACCCTGTGCACTACTAGTAAGAGTTAAAAGCCTTGTCTTACTCATCCATACCTCCAGTGCCTGTCCTGGTACCAAGCATTCTCTTTGGTGCTCAACAGTTTGCTGAATGAACCTTCCTTCAGTGGTGTCTCATTACCCATACTACTGAACTGTCTGACTTTGGAGCAGACGCTCTTCCATGTTGTAGCACTATTTATTTACATTTGACCTGAATCATCTCATTTTAGGTCAGTTGATTTATATAAAGTCCTCCCAATGTCATGCTTAGTTCTACTTCCCACTTGTTAATGCCATTCTTCTGTGTGGAATATCCTTCAGTTCAACAACATTCAAACATTCTGCTACTAGTTGGGGATAAAAGATGAATGAGGAGTTCCCATTGTGGCTCAGTGGTTAACGAATCCAACTAGGAACCATGAGGTTGCAGGTTTGATCCCTGGCCTTGCTCAGTGGGTTAAGCATCCGGCGTTGCTGTGAGCTGTGATATGGGTCACAGCTTGGATCCCGCGTTGCTGTGGCTCTGGCATAGGCTGGCGGTTACAGCTCCGATTAGACCCCTAGCCTGGGAACCTCCATATGCCAAAGGAGTGGCCCTAGAAAAGGCAAAAAGACAAAAAAAAAAAAAAAAAAAAAAAGGAATGAGACATAATCCAACCCTCACAGAGATAACAGGCTAAGAAAGGAGAAAACAGTAAGTTATAATAGAAAAGCATAGCATATTATAAAGACAAATGTTATATTGGAGTTCCTGTTGTGGTGCAGCAGAAATGAATCCGACTAGGAACCATGAGGTCTGATCCCTGGCCTTGCTCAGTGGGTTAAGGATCTGGCGTTGCCGTGAGTTGTGGTATAGGTCAAAGATGCGGCTCGGATCCCGAGTTGCTGTGGCTATGGTGTAGGCTGGCAGCTGTAGCTCCGATTAGACCCCTAGCCTGGGAACCTGCATGTGCCACGGGTGTGGCCCTAAAAAGACAAGAAAAAAAAAAAAGACACGTGTTCTATATATATGTTGGGTGGATAGAACCAAAATGCTGATTGAGAAAGATTCCATAGATATATAGCAGATGAAACTGGAAAGTTGAAACGCAATCCAATAAGAAGGTGATATTTGCACAAATATGAAAACAAAGGGAGGAGTTCCCTTTGTGGTGCAGTGGAAACAAATCGACTGGTATCCTTGAGGACCCCTGGGCTTGTTCAGTGGGTCGGGGATCTGGTGTTGCTGTGAGCTGTGGTGTAGGTCATAGACGAGGCTCGGATCCTGAGTTGCTGTGGCTGTGGCGTAGGTTGGCAGCTGTAGCTCTGATTTGACCTCCAGCCTGGGAACTTCCATATGCTTTGGATGAAGCCCTAAAAAAGCAAGAAAGAAAAAAGAAAACAGGGGAAACCAGATTAAATTGGTGGAACCCACCTTTCTCTGTGCTGAAACCTGAATGGACATGAAAGACTTTACTTGCTGGAATGTCTAGCAAAGTATTACTGAACTGTACATGGCACAACATGAGGGTCTCTGGAAGAAGTATTGTTGTAATAGCCAAGGCCTGACTTGGGGTGCAGGTTCCTAATAAGCAGAAAAGAGGTAAATAGCTTTGTTACTAAGAATAATTTATAAAAGGGGAGACAACTATATAGAAGCAGCTGCTATTTTAATTAATTAATTTAGGCTGCCCCTGTGACACATGGACGTTCTCAGGCAAGGGGTCGAATTGGAGCTGCAGCTGGGGCCTACACCACAGCCACCACAACATGGGATTCGAGACACAACTGTGACCTATGCTGCAGCATGCAGCCATATCTTCAACCCTCTGAGTGAGGCCAGGGAGCAAACCCACATCCTCACAGAGACAATGTTGGGTCCTTTATCCACTGAGCCACAATGGGATCTCCTGATTATTTATTTACTTGTTTATTTAAGGCAAGAAATAGATTTATTAAGATAGGACGCTTGTGAGAGATGCAAGGGGGCAGGTAAGGAGGCTCTGCCTCAAGGATCAGGTGGGCTACAGTTTTATAGTCCAAGGGGAGTGGGGGAACTCCTGGTATTTAAAATAAAAAAATCAAGAAAGAGGGTCAGTGGGAGTTCCCATTGTGGTTCAGTGGAACTTCCATATGTTACAGGCATGGATGTAAAAAGAAAGAAAAAAAGAAGGAAAGAAAGAAACAAAGAAAGGCGTTCCCATCATGCCGAAGCGGAAATGAATCTGAGGTTGTGGGTTTGATCCCTGGCCTCGATCAGTGGGTTAAGGATCCGGTGTTGCTGTGAGCTCTGGTGTAGGTTGCAGACTCGGCTTGGATCTGGCATGGCTGTGACTGTGGTGTGTAGGCTGGCAGCCATAGCTCCTATGAGACCCCCTAGCTTGGGAACCTCTATATGCCGCAGGTGGGGCCCTAAAAAGAAAGAAAGAAAGGAAAGGAAGGAAACTTGGATTGCTAATCCAAAGGGGTAAGTGAACTGAGGGAGGATGGGAAGGTTGGGAATGATCACCCAGACCTAAGAAGAGATTCCTGACCTTTGAGATTGACACCATTTCTGCCAGTGGTGATGAAGAGCTTGAACACAGTTGAGTTGGGGGTATTGGTGAGATAAGTCTTGAGATCATAACTGAGTGTTAATCTTGATGATGTATTGACCACCACCTGTCAGCAAACCAAAGGAAAATTGGTACCTAAGTTCTTAGAAAATCTGGTTCCCTTCCTCTCCATCCTCTGTAACTTACTTAACTAAAACATCTGTTCCACATAAGAGCAAATTGCCCTTCTGGTCATCACATATTTGAGAACCACAAAATCTGTTCAGTTTCGAGAAGAAAATATTTTTTTCTAAAAGGAGGTCTTTGTCCATTATTCCTTCTGACATATCTTCCCTTTGTATGACTATCTATTAAAATGACTTTGAGGAGCTCCCGTCGTGGCGCAGCAGAAATGAATCCTAATAGGAACCATGAGGTTGAGGGTTTGATCCCTGGCCTCACTCAGTGGGTTAAGGATCCAGCATTGCTGTGAGATGTGGTGTAGGTCGCAGATTCGGTTTGGATCTGGCGTTGCTGTGGCTGTGGTGTGGGCCAGCAGCTACAGCTCTGATTTGCCCCCTAGCCTGGGAAGCTCTGTATGCCGCGGCTCTAAAAGGACAAAAGACAAAAAAACTAATTAAATAAAAAAAAAATAAAATGACTTTAAGAGTTCTCGCTAGGTGCAATGGGACCAGCGGTGACTTGGGCGTGCTGGGACGAAAGTTCAATCCCTGGGTTAAGTGGGTTAAGGATCTGGAGTTGCTGTAGCTGCGGTTTAGGTCACAATTGTGACTGGATCTGATCCCTGGTCTGGGAACTCCATATGCTGAGGGGGTGCGGAGGCGGGGGAGAGTGGTGGCCAAAAACAAAACAAAATAAAACCTTGGGGAAAAAATGACTTTGAAGAAAATTGCAATTTTTTTCTTTCTTTTTTTTTTTGTCTTTAGGGCCACACCTTTGGCATATGGAGATTCCCAGGCTAAGGGTCAAATTGGAGCTGTAGCTCCTGGCCTACACCACAGCACAGCAATGCCAGATCTAAGCCTCGTCTGCAAACTACACCACACCTCACTGTAACGCCAGATCCTTAACCCACTGAGTGAGGCCAGGGATCGAACCTGCATCCTTATGGAAGCCTGTCAGTTTCGTTTCCGATGAGCCATGATGGGAACTTCTCTTTCTTTTTTTTTTGGCCATGCCCTTCAGTATGCCCGAAGTCTCCAGGCCAGGGATCAAACCTGTGCCATAGCAGTGACCTGAGCCACAGAACTGACAATGGCAGATCCCCAACCTATCACCACTGACTCCCAGACTTTTATGTCTAGCTACCTCAACATATCCATTTGACAGCTAATAGACAACCAATTTTTCAGGACCAAAACAAATCTCAAAACCATTCTACCAAGAGTCTCACCCATTTCTTTCTCTCTTTCTCTCTCTCTGTTTTTTTTTTTTGTCTTTTTGCTATTTCTTTGGGCCGCTCGCTTGGCATATGGAGGTTCCCAGGCTAGGGGTCGAATCGGAGCTGTAGCCACCGGCCTACGCCAGAGCCACAGCAACGCGGGATCCGAGCCGCGTCTGCAACCTACACCACAGCTCACGGCAATGCCGGATCGTTAACCCACGGAGCAAGGGCAGGGACCGAATCTGCAACCTTATGGTTCCTAGTCGGATTCGTTAACCACTGCGCCACGACGGGAACTCCTCTCTTTCTTTCTTTCTTTTTTTCTTTCTTTCTTTCTTTTTTTCTTTCTTTCTCTCTCTCTCTCTCTTTCTTTCTTTCTTCCTTCCTTCCTTTCCTCCCTCCCTCCCTCCTTTCCTCCTTTCCTCCCTTCCTCCCTTTTATTCTTTCGTTCTTTCTTTCTTGGCTATGCCCATGGAATATGGAAGTTCCAGGACTAGGAATGGAACCCATGGCACTGTAGTAACCAGAGCCACAGCAGTGAGAACACCGGATTCTTAACCTGTTGAGCCACAAGGAACTCCTTATGCATTTCAGTTGATGGTAATTCTGTTCTTTTAGTCATTCAATCAAAAATATAAGTGAGGGAGTTCCTGTCGTGGCACAGTGGTTAACGAATCTGACTAGGAACCATGAGGTTGCGGGTTTGGTCCCTGCCCTTGCTTCAGTGGGTTAACAATCCGGCGTTGCTGTGAGCTGTGGTGTAGGTCGCAGACGCAGCTCGGATCCTGCATTGCTGTGGTCTGGCGTAGGCTAGTGGCTGAAGCTCCGATTGGACCCCTAGCCTGGGAACCTCCATATGCCGCAGGAGCGGCCCAAGAAAAGGCAAAAGGACAAAAAAAAAAAAAAAAAAAAAAAAAAAAAAAAATATATATATATATATATATATATATATATATATGTGAGAGTTCCCATCCTGGCTCAGTGGAAACGAATCTGACTAGCATCCATGAAGACACAGGTTCAATCCCTGGGCTCACTCGGTGGGTTAAGGATCTGGTTTTGCCATGAGCTGTGGTATAGGTCACAGATATGGGTCAGATCCACCATTGCTGTGGCTGTGGTGTAGGCCAGCAGCTACAGCTCTGATTCAACCTCTAGCCTGGGAACCTCCATATACCACAGGTTCAGACCTAAAAAGATCAAAAAAAAAAAAAAAAAAAACAAAAAAACAAAAACAAAAACCCTAAGTAAGGGAGTTCCTGCCATGGCACAGTGGGTTAAAAATCCAACTGTAGCCACTCAGGTTTCTGCAAAGGCACAGGTTTGATCCCCGGCCTGATGTTGCCACAGCTGTAGATCAGGTCAAAGCTGTGGCTGGGATTCAATGCCTGGCCCAGGAACTTCCATAGGCCATAGGTGCGGCCATTAAACAAACAAAGAAACAAATGAAAAACCCAAGTCAGGAGTTCCTGTTGTAGTAGTATAAACCCTAGTAGTATTCATGAGGATGTGGGTTCAATCCCTGGCCTTGCTCAGTGGGTTAAGGATCTGGTGTTGTCATGACCTGTGGTGTAGGTCACAGATGCAGCTCGGATCCTCTGTTGCTGTGGCTGTGGTGTAGGACGGCAGCTGCAGCTTCCTTTCGACCCCTAGCCTGGGAACTTCCATATGCCTCAGGTGCAACCCTGAAAAAGCAAAAAACCTCCCTCCAAACTCAAAACTCAAAGTCATTCTTGATTCTCTTGCACCCTATATATAGTCTGTCAGGAAATTGTCAACTATATCTATAAAATATATTTAGAATCTAATCAAATTTTCACCACCTCCTCTGTTATTACCCTAGTTCCCTGTCATATCTCATCTAGGTTACTGCAATAATAGCCTCCCAACTGTTCTTTCAGATTCTACATTGCCTCTACAGTCTAGTATCAACTAGTAGCCATAACAATATTTTATTTATTTTTTTATTTTTTTGTCTTTTCTAGGGCCGCATCCACGGTATATGGAGTTCCCAGGCTAGGGGTCCAATCGGAACTGTAGCCACCAGCCTATGCTACAGCCAAGCAACATCAGATCTGAGCCATTGTCTGTGACCTACACCACAGCTCATGGCAATGCCGGATCCTTAACCCACTGAGCGAGGCCAGGGATCGAACCTGCAACCTCATAGTTCCTGGTCGGGTTTGTTTCCTCTGCACCATGACGGGAATTCCGGAAAGAGTTACTCTTGATTCTTCAACTTTTTCTTTTTTTTTTTTTTGGTCTTTTTGCCATTTCTAGGGCCGCTCCTGGGTCATGTGGAGGTTCCCAAGCTAAGGGTCTAATCGGAAGCTGTAGCAACCGGCCTACACCAGGGCCACAGCAATGCGGGATCCAAGCCGCATTTGGGACCTACACCACAGCTCATGGCAACGCCAGATCCTCAACCCACTGAGCAAGGCCAGGGATTGAACCTGAAACCTCATGGTTCCTAGTTGGATTCATTAACCACTGAGCTACGACGGAAACTTCTGATTCTTCAACTTTTATATCATTAGGTTTACCTCTCGATATGTTTTCACCAGCCCTGGGATGTCATGAAATATCGTTGCTGTTCCTGGACTCCTGGCCACTCCTACTCCAGTGACAATGTCTGTTTGTAGAATATTGTCAGCAGAAATCATCCATGTCCCGGGTTCACCTAGGAAAAGACAAGAGAAGGCACTTAGATATAAATCGAAGGTCACTCTAACCTTACTCAGAATACAAATCAGTAGACCATTTAAGTATCCCTCCCAGGAGGAACACGCGGCATTGAGGATAACTGTTTTCTGCATGTCACTTTCCCCTTCATATATCATGTCAGCAGAATAAAATAGGAACTACTGACCCTCAGAATCACAAAAGGAGCTACTTAGTTGGAGAATGCAATGGTTCTCCTTTGGAAAAAGAAAAACTCTTTTTACACATAGGGATAACTCTCTGATTAAACTTTATATACCCTGCTAAGGATGAAGCTGCTTTGAGCTACTAATTGATAAGAGCAGGAAGACTATAAGCAAGGGTCAGCTGGCAGAAGAGAGGATTCATTTACTTTGGTTTAAGTCTCAAGGTAGCAAGAGAATGTCAAATATTAGATTAGGTTACTGATCCTGGCATGTGGCCCTTCTGCTTCCCCATCCAAAGTGTACGGATTTGGGAGTTCCCATCTTGGCTCAGTGGTTAACGAATCCGACTAGGAACCATGAGGTTTCGGATTCAATCCCTGGCCTTGCTCAGTGAGTTAAGGATCCGGCGTTGCCGTAAGCTATGGTGTAGATCTCAGACTCAGCTCGGATCCTGGATTGCTGTGCTCTGGCGTAGGCCAGCAGCTACAGCTCTGATTCGACCCCTAGCCTGGGAACCTCCATATGCCATGGGAGCGGCCCTAGGAAAAGGTAAAAAGAAAAAAACAAAAACAAAAACAAAAAAATGCAAAAAATCCCCCAAAAATAAAAAAACAAAGTGTGTGGATTTGGGATGCTCCCAAAATTCCAGAATGAAAGACAGAGGGACAATCCTAACAGAATCTGGGAAAAGGGAGTAAAAAAGCCTCTGCTTCATTGACAAAAGATTATAAGCAGAGTTAGCTCATCAGCCCTAGATTACATGTTTTAAGTAGTGGTTGCTTGCAAGTCAATTTGGAGGATCTGACCTAGGCTGCATAGAGCTCCCTTTGGATCAACTCCAAAGTATATAGTTAGTGTTAAAGTCAGGTCCAACATTACATCACTTTACCCAAACACATGTCTTCATAGTTTCCAGAAGAGGATGTACAGCTCAAGGCCACATACACTAGCCAGCCTTACTTGGATGGATGGATTATATGGTGGCATACCCCCAGTCAGTTTATGCCATTTTGGGGTATGCTACCTGTAAGCCCAAAGATAAAATACACACTGATTTTCTTTTCTCTTCTTTCTTTCTTTTTTTTGGTCTTTTGTCTTTTTACGGCTGTACCCGTGGCATATGGAGGCTCTAACTGGAGCTGCAGCTGCTGGCCCACACCAGAGCTACAGCACGGTGGGATCCGAGCCACATCTGCAGCCTACACCACAGCTCACAGCAACACTGATCCTTAACCCACTGAGCGAGGCCAGGGATCGAACCCGAAACCTCATGGTTCCTATTCAGATTCATTTCCGCTGTGCCACGATGGGAACTCCAGATTTTCTTTAACGTAATAGTACTTCTTAGAACAGAAATGCTTTGCTAATCAAGAGTATAGTGTAGGGAGTTCCCTTTGTGGCACAGCAGAAACAAATCTGACTAGTATTCATGAGGATGCAGGTTCCATCCTTGGCCTCACTCAGTGGGTTTAAGGATCTGGTGTTGCAGTGGCTGTGGCGTAGGCCGGCAGCTGTAGCTCTGATTTGACCCCTTGCCTGGGAACTTCCTTATGCCAAGAGCGTGGCCCTAAAAAAAAAAAAAAAAAAAAAAAAAAGGTATACCATAGCCCAGTACAAGGCCAAACCTTCTTACAGTGATAGTATAGAATATGTAGGAGTTAGGCCTTCAAATGTGCCTCACAAAATAGTGTACATACAATTGGTTCTTAGAAATAAAGCCTTATGGTCCTTTCCTTCCTTTGATTTCATCCTTTACCGATGTTCAACTTAGCAATTACCCTCCTTCAGAAGCTGGGGATGGACACAACTTAGAATAGATTTACAAGTAGATCCTGCTGAGTAGCATTGAGAAATTTGTCTAGATACTCATGTTGCAACAGAACAAAGGGTGGGGAAAAAAATGTAATTGTAATGTATACATGTAAGGATAACTTGATCCTCTTGCTGTACAGTGGGAAAATAAAATAAAATAAAATAAAATAAAAGGATACTTTAAAGAAAAAAAAAAAAGAAGCTGGGGATGGAGGAGAAGGCACAATACTCACACTGCCTATATATATTCAATAGGCGCTTGATAAATACTATGGGCTGACCTCTAATTGGCTGGCCATGGAGAGACATGGGCACTAAACAGAATTATATGGAAGATAATAAAGCACATAAAAGTATCTTCTTTCTCAGAGAGCCCCTTAGATTTTAGATAATTTGGAAAAAATTCTCTAAGGGATGAGTTGCTTTCTAATTCTGTCAGTTGTGTGGTTGAGAAAGGGAAGGTATACAAACCATTCTGGCTGAGGAGGTGGGTGCTGAAGCAGATGACATCTCCCACAAATGTAAGCGTGGTGTCTGGCTCGATGGCGTGCTCTACAGAAACAGGAATATAATCTGCCATGCCTGGATGTCTTTGGTCCCAGAGCCCTATAAGTGTCACCCCTCTGTTCACAGCCTGGGCCATGTATGTATAGTTCTTATTCCCTGGTCCAATAAGCAGCAGGTCATCTCTGAAAGTAGACATGAAAAGTAGAAATCTCTGAAAAGAGACAACATTTAGGAAATGGTTCTGGGGACAGATTCTATCACAACACTTTATATTCAATAGGTCAAAAGTTCAGATTGGGGGGTTCCCATTGTGGCTCAGCAATAACAAACCAGACTAGTAACCATGAGGACTTGGGTTTGATCCCTGGCCCAGCTCTGAGCTGGTTAAGGATCTGGCGTCGCTGCAGCTGTGGTGTAGGCTGGCAGCTGCAACTCTGATCTGACACCTAGCCTGGGAGCTTCCATATGTCATGGGTGCGCTGCTAATTAAAAAAAAAAAATCAGATGGAATTCTACAATGGAGAGTAAACAACTAGGGGCTATGGATCAGGTCTATTACCTGCATATATATAGCGCCCAGTAAGGGTTTTTTTTTAATTAAAATTTTTTTCCAGTACAGCTTTTTGATAATACTCCAATTAGCTCACCATGGGAGCTTTCTATGAAGTCAAATTTAAAACGTCCTGAAATCTTTCTTTGTTGAACAACTAATTCTGGTCTTTTCCCCATCTTTGTGAAAGAACGATCAGATTCCAAGTGCAATACATGAAAGTGATTTACTGGAACTGCTGTATAATATCTGGCTAATCTACAAGATTTCTTTTTCTTTCTTTTTTTTTTTTTTTTGTCTTTTTGTCATTTCTTGGGCCGCTCCCGCAGCATATAGAGGTTCCCAGGCTAGGGGTCCAATTGGAGCTGTAGCTGCCAGCCTATGCCAGAGCCACAGCAACGCGGGATCCGAGCCACGTCTGCGACCTACACCACAGCTCACGGCAACACCGGATCCTTAACCCACCGAGTAAGGCCAGGGATTGAACCCTCAACCTCATGGTTCCTAGTCGGATTCGTTAACCACTGAGCCACGACGGGAACTCCTACAAGATTTCTACCACAGTGTCAACATCATTCCTTTGCCTTCCATACCTGTTCAAAGCCAGATAAAGTTGGGTATTATGTGTGTGGAATTTCTCTCCGATGCTATTATAAAACTGAACAAAGAAGGTGAGAGACATGCCCAAGGGAAAGGCTGATAGGGTCCTTCCTTGAGCTGCGTACAGCTTGGGTTGGCTGCTTATTCGCAGGTAAGTCACCGGTGCTACCTGTGGAAGACAAAACCACTGTACAGAGGAGGATGCATTGGACAGGAGCTTCAGCCATATTCTCAGATTTATGATCAGTGAAAAAAACACTGTTCCTCTTTCATAGGAAATAATTAGCTCTTGATTTCAGATGACAAATCAGAGTGAAAAAGAAATATGACAGCATAGGAAATGGCTTTTTAATTATTACAGTGGAAATGTGAAGAGAAGTTGGAGCTTTTTGAGGAAAGGATTGCATTCCATCTATTTGGTGCAGAGTGTCAATATTTATTGTTAAATAACTGATAATTTGTCAAGAATTATCACTTTATTTATTTATTTTTGTCTTTTGTCTTTTCAGGGCCGCACCCGCAGCATGTGGAGGTTCCCAGGCTAGGGGTCCAATCTGAGCTACAGCTGCTGGCCTCCGCCAGAGCCACAGCAACTCGGGATCAAAGCCACGTCTGCGACCTACACCACAGCTCATGTCAATGCCGGATCCTCAACCTTCCAGGCGAGGTCAGGGATTGAACCTGAAACCTCATGGTTCCTAGTCGGATTCATTTCCTCTGTGCCACGACAGGAACTCCCTGTCAAGAATACTTTAGACTGTGCTTTCACACTGTAAGATAAACTATGTTATGGTAAAAGAAGCCTAGCATTGAACCCTAGCTTTATCATTTCATGGATTCATTCAACCATTCTAGGTTTCCTATTTCTTACCAGTTTAATAGGGATAATAATAATACCTGTCTCATAGGTTTTTTGTGGTATTTAGATGAGGTAATATATATAAAAGGAGTAACACAGAAGCTGGAGTATACTAGATTTTTTAAGGCCTAAAGTTTTTTTGTTTGTTTTATTTATTTATATATTTTTATTTTTTGTCTTTTCTAGGGCTGCACCTGCAGCATATGGAGGTTCCCAGGCTAGGGGTCCAATCGGAGCTGAAGCCTCCAGCCTACACCACAGCCACAGCAACGTGGGATCCAAGCTGCATCTGTGACCTACACAGCAGGTCACAGCAATGCCGGATCCTTAACCCACTAAGAGAGACCAGGGATGGAACACACAACCTTAAGGTTCCTAGTCGGATTCGTTAACCACTGAGCCATGATGGGAACTCCTTGTTTGTTTTAGACTAACTTACCTCAAAGGTCTCTTACAATTCTAAGTTTTTAAAAAATTCAGAGCAAAGCCTAATTTTGGTAGCAGTGGATCTATACTTCTCCCACACCAACCCTTCTGGCCAAAGCTGCTCAGAAGACAGTCATACCAATTTGAGGCTAATTCTTCTCCCCACTCCCCACCCTGCCCCAAGCTCTGGCCACACTCTCAGCATATGGAAGTTCTCAGGCCATGGATCGAATCTGAGCCAGAGCTATGACCTATGCCACAACTGTGGCAATGCCAGATCCTTAACTCACTTCGCAGGGCCAGGGATTGAAACCTAGTTGCCACCGAGACAACAACAGATATTTAACTTGCTGCCCCACAGAGGGAACTCCAAGACTAATCCTTTTATAAATTAAAAAAAAAAATAAAGCTATCCTTTTTTTGGGGGTGGGGGTGCTACACTCATGACCTGTAGAAGTTCTAGAGCTAGGGACTGAGCTCACGCCACAGAAGAGACTCAAGACACGGAGGTGAGAATGCCAGATCCTTAACCTACTGTGCCTTCAAGGAACTCCAGCTATCCTTTATTTTTCTTTTTTGGCTGCCCTCATAGCATGCAGAAGTTTCCTGGGCCAGGGATTTAACCCTGAATCCTTAACCATTAGACCATAAGGGAACTCCCAGAGAAGTTTCTACTCCTTAAAAAAGGAAATCTGGGAGTTCCCGCTCTGGCACAGTGGGTAAGAATCCGACTGTAGCTGCTTCAGTCATTGTGGAGGCAGGTTCAATCTTTGGCCTGGGAGCAGTGGGTTAAAGTATCTTGCATATTTCTTTTTCAGGATGTCTTTGGCTATTCTGGGTTTTTTGTACTTCCAAACAAACTTTAAAATATTTTGTTCAAGTTCTGTGAAAAATGTCCTTGGTAATTTGATAGGGATTGCATTGAATCTGTAGATTGCCTTGGGTAGTATAGGTCATTTTGATAATATTAACTCTTCTAATCCACGAGCATGGTATATCTTTCCATCTATTTGTGTCATCTTTGATTTCTTTCATCAGTGGCTTGTAGTTTTCAGAGTACAGGTCTTTTGTTTCTTTAGGTAGGTTTACTCCTAGGTATTTTATTCTTTTGGGTGCAATGGTAAACGGGATTGCTTCCCTAATTTCCTTTTCTGCTTTTTCATTGTTAGTATATAGAAACGCTATCGATTTCTGTGTATTGAAAAAGAAAAATGGAGCTGGAGGAATCAGGCTCCCGGACTTCAGACTATACTACAAAGCAACAGTCGTCAAAACTGCATGGTACTGGCACAAAGACAGACATATAGATCAGTGTAACAGGATAGAAAGCCCAGAATCAAACCCATGCACTTACAGCCAACTAATCTATGACAAAGGAAGCAAGACTATACAATGGAGAAAGGACACCTTGTTCAATAAGTGGTGCTGGGAAAACTGGACAGCCACATGGAAAAGAATGAAATTAGCACACTCCCTAACACCATACACAAAAATAAACTCAGAATGGATTAAAGACTTAGATATAAGACCAGACACTATAAAACTCTTAGAGGAAAACATAGGCCAAATACACTCTGACATAAACGACAGCAACATCTTCTCAGATCCACCTCTTAGAGTATTGACAGTAAAAACAAAAATAAACAAATGGGACCTCATCAAACTTAAAAGTTTCTGCACAGCAAAGGAAACTCTAAACAACACAAAAAGACAACCCACAGAATGGGAGGAAATCTTTGCAAGTGAATCAACTGACAAGGGATTAATCTCCAAAATTTATAAACACCTTCCGCAGCTCCATACCAAAAAAACAAACAACCCCATCCAAAAATGGGCAGAAGATCTAAACAGACAATTCTCCAAAGAAGACATACAGATGGCCGAGAAACACATGAAAAGATGTTCAACATCACTCATTATTAGAGAGATACAAATAGAAACCACTCTGAGGTACCACCTTACACCAGTCAGAATGGCCATCATCCAAAAGTCTACAAACAATAAGTGCTGGAGAGGGGGTGGGGAAAAGGAACCCTAGTACACTGTTGGTGGGATTGTAAATTGGTGCAACCACTGTGGAACTACCATTTGATCTGGCAATCCCACTCCTGGGCATCTATCCAGAGAAAACCTCGACTCGCAAAGACACATGTACTCCAATGTTCATTGCAGCACTGTTTACAATAGCCAAGATATGGAAACAACCTAAATGTCCATCAACAGAGGAGTGGATCCAGAAGATGTGGTACATATACACAATGGAATATTACTCAGCCATCAAAAAGAACGAAATACCAGCATTTTTAGCAACATGGATGGACCTAGACACTATCATGCTAAGTGAAGTCAGCCATACAATGAGACACCAACATCAAATGCTTTCACTGACATGTGGAATCTGAGAAAAAGACACACTGAACTTTTTGCAGAACAGATGCTGACTCACAGACATTGAAAAACTTATGGTCTCCGGAGGAGACAGTTTGGGGGGTGGGGGGATGTGCTTGGGCTGTGGGATGGAAATCTTGTGAAATCAGATTGTTATGATCATTATACAACTACAGATGTGATAAATTCATTTGAGTAATAAAAAAAAAATAAAGTATCTTGCATAACCACAGCTGCAGCGTAGGTTGCAATTGCAACTCAGATTAAATCCCTGGCCTGGGAAATTTCATATGCTGCAGGTGTGGCTATAAAAATAAAAATAAATACAAAAAAAGAGGAAATCCGGGAGTTCTCTGGTGGTCTAGTGGTTAGGACTTGGTGCTTTTGCTGCTGTGGCCTGGGTTCAACCCCTGGTGTGGGAACTGAGATACCACATCAAGCTGCAGCACACAACAGACCAAAAAAAACAAAAACCAAAAACCGGAAATCTGCCTCTTATGGCCATTACATTCCTTTTATCTTTTTGAGTAAGCCCCTGAACTCACCTGAACCCCAGTTATAGTTGTTTGGTTGACTCCAAAAGGTTCTATGGAAGTGACTTCCAATACAGCAGTACCTGCAATGGAACCAGCTTTCAGGAGCCCTTCACCGTCCTCCTCAATGACAGATGAATTAGGGAAACACTTGAGAACACGGGAACTCACAAAGGCGGCCCCTTCCCTAGGGAACAAATAGGGCAAGTGGCATCTCTTTGATGGCTCTGTTTGATCAGAAAGGAGTTGAGATTGCCAGGATCACTGTTAGAGGTTGTACCCTGAGGCAAATGCTTGCCATTCTCTATGTTGTGTAGTTATTTGTTCCTCAGGTAAAAATCAGCCTTTGGATTATGCATATCTCTTTAAAAATCAAATACTATTAGATAATTAATATTAAAAATTATTTGGCCAAAAGAATTGAAAACAGGAGTTCCCATTGTGGCACAGTGGAAACAAATCCGACTAGTATCCATGAGGGTGTGGGCTTGATCTCTGGCCTGCCTTGTGGGTTGGGGATCCAGCGTTGCCATGAGCTGCGGTGTGGTTGCAGATGTGGCTCGGATCTGGTGTTGCGGTGGCTGTGGTGTAGGCCGGCAGCTGTAGCTCTGATTCGATCTCTAGCCTGGGAGCTTCCATACGCCATGGGTGTGGCCCTAAAAAAAAAAAAGGGAATTGAAAACAGCTACAGTCAGCTTTCATATCTGTGGGTTCTGCATCCACAGATTACTGACCACAGATTGAAAATTTCATAAAGTTCTGAAAAGCAAAATTTGTATTTGCCTTGTTCTGGCAAATATTTACATAACATTTACATTTAATATAGGTATTGGGGAGGATGTGCATAGGTTATATGCAAGTACTACATCATTTTATACAATAGATTTTGTATCTGCAGATTTTTTGTTTTGTTTTGTTTTTGCTTTTTAGGGCCCATGAGCAGCATATGAAAGTTCCCAGGCTAGGGGTCGAATCGGAGCTACAGCTGCTGGGCTACACTGCAGCCACAGCAATGCCAAATCTGAGCCACATCTGCAAACTACACTGCAGCTCACGGCAATGCTGGATCCTTAACCCACTGAGCGAGGCCAGGGATTGAACCTGCATCCTCATGGAAAATAGTTGGATTCATTTCCACTGACTTAAAACTGGAACACACTTATCTGCAGATTTTGGTAGGGGGATGTGGGTCCTAGAATCAATCCCCTGTGGATAGCAAGGGACGAGTGTGTTCAAACAAATACTTGTAATGTGAATGTTCATAGCAGCACTATCCACAATAGCTGAAAGGTGAAAACAAACCAAAAGTCCACCAACAGGTGAGTGGATAAACAAAATGTGTTATATTCATCAATGGGATATCATTCAGTCATAAAAAGGAATGAAGTACCAGTATAAGCTACAATGAGCATGAACCTCAAAAATATGCTAGGAGTTCCCATTGTGGCTCAGTGGAAAAGAATCCGACTAGGATCCATGAGGACTTGGATTCGATCCCTGGCCTTGCATGTGGGTTAAGGATCTGGTGTTGCTGTGAGTTGTGGTGTAGGTTTCAGACATGGCTTGGATTCTGAGGTGCTGTGGCTGTGATGTAGGCCGCCAACTACAGCTCAGATTCAGCTCCAAGCCTGAGAACTTCCAGATGCCACGGATGCAGCCTTAAAAAGACAAAAAAAAAAAAAAAATTATGCTAACTGCAATAAGCCAACACACAAAGTCACATATTGTATGATTTCACTTACGTGAAATATGCAATAGTTAAATTCATAGAGATAGCAGAGTAGTGGTTTCTAGGTGCTGAGCAGAGGGGAGAATTTTGAGTGACTGCTTAATTGGTATGAGTCTCCTTTGGTGGTAATGAAAATGTTTTGGAACTAGATACAGGTGATGGTTGTACAATACTGTGCATGTGCTAAATGCCGCTGAATTGTACACTTTTTTTTTTTTTTTTGTCTTTTTGCCTTTTCTAGGGCCGCTCTTACGGCATATGGAGGTTCCCAGGCTAGGGGTCGAATCGGAGCTGTAGCCCCTGGCCTACACCACAGCCACAGCAACTCGGGATCCGAGCCGAGTCTGTGACCTACAGCACAGCTCACGGCAACGCCGGATCCTTAACCCACTGAGCGAGGCCGGGGATGGAACCCGCAACCTCATGGTTCCCAGTTGGATTCGTTAACCACTGAGCCACGACGGGTACTCCTAATTTTTTTTTTTTAATAGCCTCAGTATGCAGCAACTTGATGTGGGATTTCAGTTCCCAGACCAGGGATTGAACCCAGGCTGCAGCAGTAAAAGTGACAAAACCTAACCACTAGACTACCAAGGAACTCCCCACTTTAATTTTATGTTATATAAATTTCACTTAAACAAAAAAAAAATTATTTGTGGGTTATAAAAATCACCTAAGGCAATAGTTCTTTCCATGCGCAATGTTTCAATGAGGGTAAAGTTAGATCCTGGCCTGCCTTACCTATTGGTATGGAGTTTGAGCTGAGAATTCATGGGCATAAGAATTTGCTCAGGTTGGCACTCTGGATAGAAAAGTTGGAGCTTTTCAAACACCTAGAATGAGAAAATAATGTATTCCTCATTTCTGCAAAAGATAAACGATGACCTTTACTCACAGGCTTTACTTACAAATGGTCTGCCTAACTTTGGTTTAGCCCAATGTCCCACAATCCTCCTTTCCAAAACGAGCATTTAAAACATATCTAGGTAATCTAGAATATACAGTTTAGCATTAGCCCTGCTTCTGACTACAAGGGACTGGGAATGTGACAAAGTTTACACTTACCACATCCTCTACATTACTTAGATATTAGGTATAAAGTAATTATGGAATTTCTAATTTTAGCTCTAATAACCTGAAAAGAGATTTGAGAGCTAACAACCTATAGTAATTTTTTTTTGGCTTTTTAGGGCTGTACCCATGGCATATGGAGGTTCCCAGGCTAGGGGTCCAATCGGCGCTACAGCTTCCGGCTGACATCACAGACGAAGCAACACAGAATCTGACCTGTGTCTGCGACCTACACCACACCTTACAGCAATGCCAGATCCTTAACCCACTGAGCGAGGCCAGGGATCGAACCCACAACCTCATGGTTCCTAGTTGGATTGTTTCCGCTGCACCATGACGGAAACTCCAAGAACCTATAGTATCAGATTAGCAAGGGACACTATTCTGGTCTGCCATCTCTTAGTAAAGTGATTTTTCCTCTATACTGCACTGCATCAGGGAATCAAAGCCAAAATAAAGGAGGGGGGAAAAATAAAAATAAAAAAATTAGTCCCAAATTCAGAGGTAGAGAGACTTATTTGCTCCACACATATGATAATTTTTCTCTTGAATTCTCAAAACAATAATGCTATTTAGCTTTCAGCTTGAGAAAATACTTGTACTCTTATACCTTATCAGAAGTTAGGATAGGATTTTATTTTACCTGTGACTATAGCTAAGTGGACTATATCATAATATCTATGTTAGGCAGAACAAATCAGATATTAATCTCTCTTTAGTTATTATGGTGTTCATATACTGCATTCATGGTGTGGGGAGCTGAGGGGATTGCATGTGCTGTAGTTTCTTTCTTTTCTTTTCTTTTTTTTTTTTTTTGTCTTTTTTGCTATTTCTTTGGGGCGCTCCCTCGGCATATGGAGGTTCCCAGGCTAGGGATCTATCGGAGCTGTAGCCCGGGGCCTACGCCAGAGCCACAGCAACACCAGATCCGAGCCGCGTCTGCAACCTACACCACAGTTCACGGCAACGCTGGATCCTTAACCCACTTAGCAAGGGCAGGGACCGAACCCACAACCTCATGGTTCCTAGTCGGATTCGTTAACCACTGCGCCACGACGGGAACTCCGTGCTGTAGTTTCTAATGTCAGTACTTACATAGAAGAAATTAGCAGGGGTAACAAAGATCTAGAAACCATAAACCTGTTTCGGGGACTCCTCTATCAATTTCCCTATCTCTATTCAGACTAAGCTCTTCATGGATAAGAGAATATAACTTTCTTCTCCTTGATATATAAAGACATGATTTAGGTTTGAGACCTTACCAGGATCTGAACTTCATCCGACAGTTCCAATAAATTCCCCTCAAACTGCCCAGAGGAACTGTTCATGCAGCGGACAGTGACTCTGATGGTGGTCCGACCAGCTGCTTTTGTGTGAACCACCATGGCAAAGTTATTCTCTACTGGGAGTTGTAGAAAAACCTAGACAGTGAAGGGAAGGATTAAGAAAGATTCATGAATACACACTGTACCCTCCCTTCTTTGTTGTAATAAGGAAAATGTATGTTGGAAATAGCTATCTAGAAGAATTAGAGGAGTTCCCATTGTGGCATAACGGAAATGAGTCTGACTAGTATCCACGAAGACGTGGGTTTGCTCCCTGGCCTGGCTCAGAGGGTTAAGGATTCAGTGTTGCCCTGAGCTGTGGTGCAGGTCGCAGACATGGCTTGGATCCCACGTTGCTGTGGCTGTGGTGTAGGCCAGCAGCTGTAGCTCCGATTCGACCCCTAGCCTGGGAACTTTCATATGTTGCAGGTGTGGTCCTAAAAAAAAAAAAAAGGAGTTAGAGTTCCAGGGCTTATTTTCATATTTATTTATTTTGAGATCCCTAGCAACACGGTCACCCCGAAAGTAAACTTCTGTTTTCAGTTCTCAACTAATTCTGAAAAGATTCTTATGCAAGAATTCTGTTCTTGAAGTCAATTCATTGTAGGAGAAATACAGAAATGAGGAAGGGATTTCTAGAATGGGTTCAGACAGAACTTTAGATGAGAGAGAAGTGAAGCCATCTACTGCTGGAGGTCAGAGTGGTAACAAGTAAGAGGACGAGAAAGGGAAGCCGTTGTTTTAGGACTATGCTAAGACTAGCTAACCATCTCTCTACTTGCTCCACTCACCATTCTAGTCTAGACCGGACAAGGTTTAGATCTTGACAGGTTTCTGGCACGAGGGCAGGGAGGGTCAACACTAAGGCACATGTCGATGTAGACCCTTGCCTATCTTTTTGGCATTCATTTCATGTCCTATCTCCTCCGCTTTCTTGCTGTTGTGGTGCCCTCAAGACCTTCCTTCTAGCTGTCTTTACTCATACAGAGTTCCAAGTTCCCAAATCAGCTTTCCCTTTTCCCCTTCATAAAAACTTGCATTTCCTTTGTGCAGATTTCAATTAATTGTCTGGAAGAAAGTCTTAAGCTAAAGAACGAGTGGTTTATAATTGTTTCATCCAAGTGAATTTCTAAATGGTGACACCACAGAGCAGGAAGTCTAGCTTTCAGGGCATTAGAGACCTTTCTTTCTTTTTCTCCTCTTTCTTTTTTCTCTTTTTTTCCTTTTTAGGGCCACATCTGCAGCATATGGAATTTTGCAGGCTAGGAGTCAAATTGAAGCTGCAGCTGCCGGCCTACACCACAGCCACAACAACTCCAGATCCAAGCTTTGTCTGCGACCTACACCATAGCTTGTGGCAACGCTGGATCCTTAACCCACTGAGTGAGGCCAGGGATTGAACAGACATCCTCATGGATAGTAGTTGGGTTCTTAACCCGCTGAGCCACAATGGGAACTCCTAGAGACCTTTGTATTTGCCTACTTCTTTATCCAGTTTGTCTATATAGGACCTAAGGCAGGGGAAGAAAATCTTTGTATGCTCTCAATCATTTCTTCCACTAGAGAAAAGAGTGATTCTATTTTTTTTTTTTTTTAGGACCTCACCCGTGCTATATGGAAGTTCCTAGGCTAGGGGTCGAATTGGACCTACAGCTGCCAGCCTACTCCACAGCCACAGCAATGCAGGATCTGAGCTGCGTCTGTGACCTACACCACAGCTCACAGCAACACCAGGTCCTTAACCCACTGAGCAAGGCCAGGGATCGAACCCACATCCTTAGGGATCCTATCACTAAGCCATGACGGAAACTCCCAGGAGTGATTATTTAGAGAAGAAAATTAAAGAAAAGAAGTAGAACAATACTAAGGCCTAAGCCATTCTCTCACACAATTCCTATTTGCTACTCAAGAAAAAAAAGTCAAGTAGTTCCTGCTGTGGTGCAGTGGGTCAAGAATCCAACTGCAGTGCCTCAGGTCTCTGCAGCAGTGCAGGTTTTATTTCTGGCCCGGCACAGTGTGTTAAAGGATTTGGTGTTGCCACAGCTGAGGCGTAGGTCACAGCTGTGGCTGGTTTCAATCCACAGCTTGGGGAAACTTTCATATGCCACAGGTGTGGCCATTAAAAAAAAAAAAAGCCAAATCCTTCTGTAGAACTCTAGCAAACTAAGTACAGTTCTATCTCTCTTCAGTTCCAAGTATAACTAGATTCTGGGCAGCCCTTGACAGAAGGCCCAACCACCAGTTTCCTTGGATTATAGATTTGGAATTTTTTTTTTCTTTTTAGGGCCATACCCATGACATATGGAAGTTCCCAGGCTAGGGGTCGAATTGGAGCTACAGCTGCCGGCTTATGCCACAGCCACAGCAACTCGGGATCCGAGCCATGTCTGAGACCTACACCACAGCTCACGGCAATGCCAGATCCTTAACCCACTGAGCGAGGCTAGGGATTGAACCTGCAACCTTGTGGTTCCTAGTCAGATTTGTTTCTGCTGCTCCACAGTGGGAACTCCAGATGTAGAATATTTTTAGAAAATTGGAAATAGATGTATTTTTTCAGACTTTTCTTTCTTTACTTTTTTTCTTTTTTTCTTTTTTAGGGCTATACCTGTGGCATATGGAAGTTCTCAGCTTAGGGGTTGAATTGGAGCTGCAGCTGAGGCCTAGGCCACAGCCATGGCGACACCAGGTCTGAGTCACATCTGCGACCTATGCCACAGCTTGCAGCAATGCCAGATCCTTAACCTAGGGATTGAACCTGCATCCTCACAGAGATAATGTTGGGTCCTTAACCCGCTGGGCCACAGTGGGAACTCCTCCTTTTCTTTTCTCAGGTTTTAGAGTAAGGTTTAATGCTAAAACATTAAGCTCTTTTTAAAAACATAAAGACTTAGGAGTTCCTGTCATGGCTTAGTGGTAACAAACCAACTAGGATCCCAGGTTTGATCCCTGGCCTTGCTCAGTGGGTTAAGGATCTGGTGTTGTGGTGAGCTGTAGTACAGATCGAAGACATGGCTCGGATCTGGTGTTGCTGTGGCTGTGGCTGTGGCTGGCAGCTACAACTCTGATTGGACTCCTAGCCTGGGAACCTCCATGTGCTTCGGGTGCGGCCCTAATAAGACAAAAAGACCAAAAACAAAAACAAAAACAAAAACCAGCAAAAAGAAACACACAAAAGGAAACATAAAGAGGGAGTTCCCATTGTGGCATGGTGGAGAGGAATCTCACCAGTATCCATGAGGATGTGAGTTCAATCCCTGTCCTCAATCAGTGGGTTAAGAATCCGGCATTGCCGTGAAATGTGGTGTAAGTTGCAGATGTGGCTAGGATTCCATGTCGTTGTAGTTGCAGCATAAGCCAGCAGCTGCAGCTCTGATTCGACCCCTAGCCTGGAACTTTCATATGCTGCAGGGTGGCCCTAAAAAAAAAAAAAAAGAAAAGAAAAGAAAAGAAAAAAAGAAAACATAAAGGCTTATGCTGCATTGTGGATTTCCTCAATGGCCTTCCTGAGGGCTTTGGCCATTCCAGGTGCAGCAGGTGCTGAACTGGGAGGAGGTGATACCACCAAAGGGAACTGTGTCCTGAAATTTGCCATTGATGTAAGGTACTCAGTCCAGAATCAGCTGCTAGTTGGTGGCCCACACCAGCCCCATGGCACCTTATATGCTCAAGGAAGGATTCCAATTCTTCCCCACCTCCTAATAGTGTGGTCCCAAGAATGTGTACAGCATTCACCTTTCTAGTCTTTTTGTCTTTTTTTTTTTTTTTTTTAAGGGCCGCACCTGCGGCATATGGAGGTTCCCAGGCTAGGGGTCGAATCGGAGCTGCAGCTGCTGGCCTATGCCACAGCCGCAGCAATGGGGAATCTGTGCCTCATCTGTGACCTACACCATAGCTCATGGCAATGCTGGACCCTTAAACCACTGAGCTAGGCCAGGGATGTAACCTGACTCCTCATGGATGCTAGTCATGTTTGCTAACCACTGAGCCGTGACGGGAACTCCAGCATCCAACTTTCTTACTCTTCTTTTTTTTTTTTTTTTTTTTTTTTTTTGTCTTTTTAGGGTTGCACCTGAGGCATATGGAGGTTCCCAGGCTAGGGGTCTAACTGGAGCTACAGCTGCCGGCCTACACCACAGCCACAGCTATGCCAGATCTGAGCCGTGTCTGCGATCCACACCACAGCTTACGGCAACACCGGATCCTTAACCCATTGAGCAAGGCCAGGGATCGAACCCACAACCTCATGGTTCCTACTCAGATTTGTCACCTATTTTTTTTTTTTGAGGCCCGTTGCTAACTGGACCGGTACTTTGCTCACTTATTTTTTTATTTTTTCCCCTAAAACAATGTACCAGTATCTATTAAACCAAAAACATACACCTAGCCTTCATCTCAGCCAGGGATCCAACCCGCATCCTCATGGAGGCTTCACTGGGTCTTTAACCCACCAAGCCGCAATGAGAACTCCCCCAACTAATGTTTCTAAATCTTTTCCCACCATAGTTGAAGACTTAAGCTACATCCTTTAATTCAGGCTTCCCCTTTTAGGGAAAGCATTAGGACAGAAAAAAAATTGTATTTATTTAATATTTATATTGAGTCTTTTACTTTTCTTATGCAGGTTGTTTAATATCCACATATTTGTGAATTTTCCAGTTTTCTTCTTGTAATTGATTTTACAAGAAGAATTTAGTTTAATTAAAAATCAGTTACAGTATGGTTGGAAAAGAAGCTTAGTATGATTTCAACCTCATTAAATTTATTGACTTGTTTTTGGGCCTCATATTGCCACCTTTCTTGATCTTAATGTCAACTGCCCATTGTGCAGCACAGATATGATTATTAATGTTATTAAGTGTATCTGAACATGTTAAAAGATTATATTATATATTAAAACTATAATAATACTACTACTTTATATTCATAATGTCTTACTCATGTAACATAATCATTTGCTCACAAATACAACATTATACAACAACAAATACATCAAAGGAAGCACTGGTTTTTGTTTATTTGTTTATTTGTTTTGGCCACCTCAAGGCATATGGAGTTCCTAGGCCAGGGATCAGATCTAAGCCACAGTTTTGAATCTATGCCACATTTGTGGCAACGCCAGATCCTGGCTGGGCCAGGGATCAAACCTGCATTCCAGCGCTCCAGAGACACTGCCCATCCCATTGTGCCACAGCGGGTACTCCAAAGCACTGCTTTCTTGAGAGCTCTTTCCAGCAAAGTATATTAAAAATCAATATAGGAGTTCCCGTCGTGGCGCAGTGGTTAACGAATCCGACTAGGAACCATGAGGTTGTGGGTTCAGTCTCTGCACTTGCTCAGTGGGTTAACGATCCGGCATTGCCCTGAGCTGTGGTGTAGGTTGCAGACGCGGCTCGGATCCCGAGTTGCTGTGGCTCTGGTGTAGGCCAGTGGCTACAGCTCTGATTCAACCCCTAGCCTGGGAAACTCCATATGCCGAGGGAGCGGCCCAAGAAATAGCAACAACAACAACAACAACAAAAGACAAAAGACAAAAAAAAAAAAAAGAGAGATAAAAAAATCAATATAATATTAACTGAATGCTCTAATTTGGATTTTTTTTTTTTTTTTTTTTTTTTTGCCATTTCTTGGGCCGCTTCCATGGCATATGGAGGTTCCCAGGCTAGCGGTCGAATCTGCGCCATAGCTGTTGGCCTATACCAGAGCCACAGAAACTTGGGATCCGACCTGCGTCTGCACCCTACAGCACAGCTCACAGCAATGCCGGATCCTTAACCCACTGAGCAAGACCAGGGATTGAACCAGCAACCTCATGGTTCCTAGTCGGATTCGTTAACCACTGGGCCACAACGGGACTCCTGGATTTTTTTTTTTATACTTAAAGGTTTATTATAAAAGTTATGGCAAGTAATAAAGGATAAGAATGCAGAAAATTATTTTAAAACTTAAAATATTATTTAATAGTTGCATAGACGATATTATATTTAACATAAACCTACTGTGATGGAAATGACATGAATGATCTTGACCATGGAGCATACAAATAATTTAAAGGAGGTAAAAAATATCAGAAGAACTATAACTATATATTTTTTTAAAAAATTCAAATATTGTATTGTTTTGACAGTTTTCCATCTCACAAAATGAAAATTGATGATTTAATTTATTAAAGCTAGTAATTTTTTGCTATCATATATTATTTGAATTGCGACATTATATCCATTGATCGCAATTCCATTTGAAATTCAAAAAGAGTACTGAAAGTTTCTCTGTAAAATTCAACTCTTCTTTTTTAATTTGGATTCTTCATATGATTTTCAGCTTTCCAGCTTTCACAGAGCAGAAGGAAAAGCAGTAATACTATTGTGTAGTTTAGAAGTGAATCAGTCAAAAATTTACGATGAAGTAAAATAAATTTATTTTATTTTATTTTATTCTTTTGGCTGTGCTGGTGGCATATGGAAGTTCCTAGGCCAGGGACTGAACCCATGCTGCAGCAGTGACCCAAGCCACAGCTGTGACAATGCTGGATCCTTAACCTACTGTGCCACAAGAGAACTCCAGAATAAATTTAGTATTAAGATCCTCAAGGTAATATAATAGATAAATTCATACCTCTGAATGCCTGGGCAGTAGATCCAATACATCCCTTTTGCTCATGGTCCAATGGAATGTGAGCCCGGGGTTAGCATTGCTGAAGGAGAAAGGGGTCTGGGTACTGGTCACTCCCATGACATAAACTGGCATCTGAAAAGGAGGAGTAGTTTTGTGCTATGTATTGCATCTAGATGGCATTATCAAAAAAAATGAACCTGGAACAGAGTCATCATACTGACCTCAGTGGCTGTGATGAGTCGTGTTGCAGCAGCAAGGATCCTAACAGCCCTTAGTTGCACAACTTCAATTTGCACTTCATCCTGCTCAACATAGTGGAGAGCAAGCTTAGGCTAAGAGGGAGTGTCAGTAGGATGGACAGAGATGCTAATGATAACTAGTTTGTGGTTGTTTGGGACATTCAATTAAAAAAACATGCTGTAGATATGGGGGTTTATTTTGTTCTTAAAGCAATTCCTTAAGTATAGGGACTCTGTCTTGTAACAATGCCAAATACTCTGTGGGTTTTTCACTAAAGATTACATATTTCCTATGCCTGGTTAAGACAATGCCAAATGAGGGGATTAAACATTTTCCTGGGCAGCTGACACCTTCCTCATCACTACCCCACCCCCCTCCATTTCCCAATATGATTCCCAGATGAAAGAGTAGAAGCAGAGCAGAACAAAGAACCAATACCTGGGAAAACACAATGACTTTTCCAGTATCTTCATTTACTGTCTGGATGGTGCCATGGACCACAGCTTTGCCAACTACCTTCCCTGTAACTTGGCCCCTCCTATTAACAACAGCCACTGTCTGATTACTGATGGAGAAATGAATGATAGACTGGGGCTGAGGGCCACCTTCAGACATTACCTGGAATTTAAACACACCAGTGAATGCCTGGAGCATAAGAAAAAGTCACATCTTTTTCCCCAAGATTTTGTCCAAACAACTCAACTTCTTCATCTTCCCCACTTTCCAACCAACATATGCTACATCAATGCAAATGCAGAAGAAATGGAAGTGCTACAAATAATCCATGGGATTCCAAGAAGTAGTTTACACCATATTTATCATGGAAGAAAGAAAATACTAATTTTCTTCTTTACCAGAGCCTGTTGTACTTGGCTGGCATTAGACTAGAGGTAGCCATTAGGAAGATTGTGTGTGTGTGTGCGCGCGCGCGCGCGTGGGCAAAGGTGGGATGAAGAGAAAGGCTCATTTCTGGCTTTATGATCACCTGCATCATGTTAGCTGGAATCAGTGTCATTTTCTCTGGAACAAGTCTGAATGGAGGAAACACCTGGAAGAAGAAAACCAAAAGGACAGCAGTGACTAACTATAATCAATCTCATAACAAATGATCATGCAGCTTATTTGAAGGGAAAAAAATCTTAAATACGCACAATGGAGGGAGTTCCCGTTGTGGCTCACCAGTAATGAAACTGACTAGTACACATGAGGATGCAGGTTCCATCCCTGGCCTCACTCAGTGGGTTAAGGATCCGGCATTGCCATGAGCTGTGCTATATAGGTCGCAGACTTGGTTCGGATCCCATGTTGCTGTGGCTGTGGTGTAGGCTGCAGCCATAGCTCCAGTTTGACCCCTAGCCTGGGAACTTCTATATGCTGCAGATGTGACCCTAAAAAAGCAAATTAAAAAAAAAATAAAATATGCATAATGAAATTATATACAAAAATATGTACTTAATTTTATTTATAACTAAAAATTTATTTATAATAACAAAAAGTTATAAATCACTTAAGCGAGAATGCTTAAATAAGTTATTACATATCCACTGACAGGAATAAAAATGGTCATTAAAATTTTTTGTTTACCAAAAAACAAAAAAAAAATTTTTTTTGTTTACAATTACTTTTTTTTATGTACTTTTTTTTGTTTTTTCTTTTTTTTGGCTGTGTTCATGGCATGTGGAAGTTCCTGGGCAAGGGATCCAACCCATGTCACAGCAGCAACAATGCCAGATTGTAAACCTGCTGAGCCACCAGGGAACTCCATTTACTTTGTTTTCTTAATTGAAGTGTGGTTGATTTACAGTATTATATTGGTATTTTCAGGTATAAAACATATGATTTAATACTTTTATTTATTTATTTATTTATTTTGTCTTTTGTCGTTGTTGTTGTTGCTATTTCTTGGGCCTCTCCCGCGGCATATGGAGGTTCCCAGGCTAGGGGTTGAATCGGAGCTGCAGCCACCAGCCTACGCCAGAGCCACAGCAACGTGGGATCCGAGCCGCGTCTGCAACCTACACCACAGCTCATGGCAACACCGGATCGTTAACCCACTGAGCAAGGGCAGGGACCGAACCCACAACCTCATGGTTCCTAGTCGGATTTGTTAACCACTGTGCCACGACGGGAACTCCTGATTTAATACTTTTATAGATTATACTCCTTTTAAAGATATTATAAAATATTGGCTATATTCCCTGTGCTGTAAATATATCCCTGTAGCTTATTTATTTTGTACATAGAAGTTTTTCTGTTTTGTTTTGTCTTTTTACAGAAGTTCCCAGGCCAGGGGTCAAATATAGCCTCAGCTGCTAGCCTACACCACAGCCAGGGTAACACCAGACCCGAGCCGCCTCTGCGACCTATACTGCAGCTCAGAGCAACGCTGGATCATTAACCCACTGAACAAGGCCAGGGATCAAACCTGCATCCTCATGGATATTAGTCCGGTTGTTAACCTGCTAAGTCACAGTGGAAACCCCCTATACATAGCAGTTTGTACCTCTTAATCCTCTACCCCTATCTTGCCTCTCCCCACTTCCCTCTCCCCACTGGTAACCAGTAGTTTGTTCTCTACTACATCTGTGAGTCTTTTTTCTGTTTTGTTACATTCATTTGTCTGTTTCATTTTTAGTCCACATGTAAGTGATAACATACGGTATTTGTCTTTCTCTGTCTTATTTTACTAGGCATGATACCCTTTAGGTCCATACATGTTGTTGCAAATGGCAGAATTTTTCTTTTTTATGACTAATATTCATATATATATATATATATACACATACATATACATATATATATATATATATATATATATATATATAGAGAGAGAGAGAGAGAGAGAGAGAGAGAGAGGGGCCAGCACTTTATCCATTCATCTGTTGATGGACATTTTTAGGCTGCTTCCATATCTTTGCTATTGTGAATAGGGCTGTTATGAACATTGGGTGTATGTATCTTTTCAAATTAATGAATTAGTGTTTTTGGAAATTCCCGTCGTGGTGCAGTGAAAACGAATATGACTAGCAACCATGAGGATGCAGGTTTGATCCCTGGCCTCACTCGGTGGGTTAAGGATCTGGTGTTGCCTTGACCTGTGATGTAGGTCGCAGACATGGCTCAGATCCCACTGTGGCTGTGGCTGTGGCTGTGGTGTAGGCTGGCAGCTATAGCTCCGATTTGACCCCTGGCCTGGAAACTTCCATATGCCACTGGTGTGGCCCTAAAAAAAAAAAGTCAAATTAGCGTTTTTGTATTCTTTGGATAAATACCTGGAAGTGGAATTGCTGGATCATATGGTAGTTTATTTTTTTATTTTATTATTATTTTTTTTGGTGGGGGGAGGGATTGCCATTACTATGTATGTATGTATTTAATTATTATTATTATTTTTTGCCATTTCTTGGGCTGCTCCCACGGCATATGGAAGTTCCCAGGCTAGGGGTCGAATCAGAGCTGTAGCCACCGGCCTACGCCAGAGCCACAGCAATGCGGGATCTGAGCTGCATCTGCAACCTACACCACAGCTCAGGGCAACGCCGGATCCTCAACTGACCGAGCAAGGCCAGGGATAGAACCTACAACCTCATGGTTCTAGTTGGATTTGTTAACAACTGAGCCACGACGGGAACTCCTGTATGTATTTAATTTTTAAAGTTTTATTGAAGTGTAGTTGATTTACAATATTATCATAATTTCTACTGCACAACAAAATGATTCAATTATACATGTACACACACCCATTTTTTTTCAGATTCTTTTCCCATATAGATTATTACAGAATATTGGGTAGAGCTCCTTGTGCTATATAGCAGGTCATTGTTGGCTATTCATTACATACACCACATGCCAATTCCAAACCCCAAATCCATCCTTACCCCCACCTGTCCCCTTTGATAACCATGTTTGTTTCAAAGTTTGTGAGTCTGTTTCTGTTCTGCAAATAAGTTCATTTATATCCTTTTTTTTTTTTTTTTTGTCTTTTTGCCATTTTCTTGGGCCACTCCTGCGGCATATGGAAGTTCCCAGGCTAGGGGTCCAATCGGAGCTGTAGCCACTGGCCTACACCAGAGCCACAGCAACTTAGGATCCGAGCTGCATCTGCAACCCACACCACAGCTCACAGCTATGTCGGATCCTTCACCCACTGAGCAAGGCCAGGGATTGAACCTGCAACCTCATGGTTCCTAGTCGGATTCATTAACCACTGAGCCACGATGGGAACTCCTATATCCTTTTTTTAGATTCTACATGTAAGTGATATCATATGATGTTTATCTTTCATTCTGACTTACTTCAGTTAGTACAAGAATCTCTAGGTCCATCCATTTGCTGCAAATGGCTTTATTTCATTCTTTTTTACATCCGACTAGTATTCCACTGTATACATGTACTGCATTTTTTTGTGTGTGTGTCTTTTTAGGGCTGTAGCCGCAGCATATGGAAGTTCCCAGGCTAAGAGTCGAACCAGAGCTGCAGCTGCTGGCCTGCACCACAGCCAAAGCAATGTCGGATCCTTAACCCCCTGAGAGAGCCCAGGGATTGAACCTGCGTCCTCGTGGATGCTAATCAGGCTCATTACTACTTAGTCATGACAGGAACTCCTATGTACCACATCTTCTTCTTCTTCTTCTTTTTTTTTTTTTTTGTCTTTTTGCCTTTTCTTGAGCTGCTCCTGTGGCATATAGAGATTCCCAGGCTAGGGGTCGAATCGGAGCTGTAGCCACTGGCCTACACCAGAGCCACAGCAACGTGGGATCTGAGCCGCGTCTTTGACCCACACCACAGCTCACAGCAATGCTGGATCCTTAACCCACCGAGCAAGGCCAGGGATTGAACCCGCCACCTCATGGTTCCTAGTCGGATTCGTTAACCACTACGCCACGACAGGAACTCCTCCTGTGTACCACATCTTCTTAATCCATTCATCTATCAATGGACTTTTAGGTTGTTTTCATGTCCTGGCTACTGTAAAGAGTGCTGAAATGAACACTGGGGTGCATGAATCTTTCTGAATTATGGTTTTCTCTGGATAGGTGCCCAGGAGTGGAATTGCTGGATCATATGGAAGTTCTATTTGCAGTTTTTTTTTTTTTTTTTGGTCTTTTTGCCTTTTCTAGGGCCGATTCTGCGGCATATGGAGGTTCCCAGGCTAGGGGTAGAATCGGAGCTGTAGCCACTGGCCTATGCCAGAGCCACAGCAACGCGGGATCCAAGCCAAATCGGCAACCTACACCACAACTCACAGCAATGCCGGATCCTTAACACACTGGGCAAGACCAGGGATGGAATCTGCATCCTCATGGTTCCTAGTTGGATTGGTTAACCACTGAGCCACGACGGGATCTCCTATTTGTAGTGTTTTTTAAGAACCTCCATACTGTTTTCTATAGTGTTGTACCAGTTTACATTCCCATCAACAGTGGTTTCCTTTTCCCCATATATGCCCCAATATTTGTTATTTGTGGTCTTTTTATGATAGTCATTCTGACAAATGAGAGATGCCATATCTTCATGGTTTTGATTTGCATTTCTCTGATGATTAGCACCTTTTCATGTGCCTGTTGGCCATCTATATATCTTCTTTGGAAAAATGTCTATTCAGGTCTTCTGCTCATTTTTTGATCAAGTTTTTTTTTTTTTATAATGAGTTGTATGAGCTGTCAATATGTTTTGGATATTAACACCTTATTGACCATATCATTTACACGTATTTTCTACCATTCAGAAGGTTGTCTTATTTTATTTTATTTTTTTATCATGTGAAATATTCAACTTTATTTTTGCGTGTGTGCTCACTCTAATATTTTATTTTTTAATTTTTACTTTTAAGCTTTTTGTTTTTCTATTATAGTTGATTTACATTGTTCTGTCAATTTCATTGTTCTTACATTGTTCTGTATATATTTATGTATGGTCTTTTTCTTACATTATCCTCCATCATGTTCCATCACAAGTGACCATATATAGTTCCCCGTGCTGTACAGCAGGATCTCATTGCTTATCACTCCAAATGCAGTTTGTATCTACTAACCCCAAACTCCCAGTCCATCCCATGCCCTATGCCCCTCCCCCACCCCACTGGCAACCACAGGTCTGTTCTCTAAGTCCCTGAGTTTGTTTCTTTTCTGTAGATAGCGGCATTTGTGCATTATATTAGATTCCAGATATATGATATCAATGGTATTTGTCTTTCTCTTTCTGACTTACTTCACTGAGTATGAGAGTTTCTAGTTCCATCCATGTTGCTGCAAATGGCATTATTTTGTTCTTTTTTATGGCTGAGTAGTATTCCATTGTGTACCACATCTTCTTAATCCATCCATCTGTCTATGGACATTTAGGTTGTTTCCATGTCTTGGCTATTGTGAATAGTGCTGAAATGAACATAGTGGTGCATGTATCTTTTTCAATGAAAGTTTTGTCCAGATATATGCCCAGGAGTGGGATTGCTGGATCATATGGTAGTTCTATATTTGGTTTTCTGAGGTACCTCCATACTGTTTTCCATAGTGGTTGTACCAATTTACATTCCCACAAACAGTATAGGAAGGTTCCCTTTCCTCCACTCCCTCTCCAGCATTTGTTATTTGTTTTTTTTCTGTTTGTTTTGTTTTGTTTTTTTTTTTTGTCTTTTTGCTATTTCTTTGGGCCGCTCCCACGGCATATGGAGGTTCCCAGGCTAGGGGTCGAATCAGAGCTGTAGCTGCCGGCCTACGCCAGAGCCACAGCAACGTGGGATCCGAGCCGCATCTGCAACCTACACCACAGCTCACGGCAACGCCGGATGGTTAACCCACTGAGCAAGGGCAGGGACCGAACCCGAAACCTCATGGTTCCTAGTCGGATTCGTTAACCACTGCACCACGATGGGAACTCCTGTTATTTGTTGACTTGTTAATGATGGCCATTCTGACCGGTATGAGATACCTCATTGTAGTTTTGATTTGCTTTTCTCTGATAATTAGTGATGTTGAGCATTTTTTGTGTGCCTGTTGGCCATCTGTATATCTTCTTTGGAGAAATGTCTATTCAGGTCTTCTGTCCATTTTTGGGTTGTTGGTTTTTCTGTTGTTGAGTTTTGTAAGTCGTTTGTATATTTTAGAGTTTAAGCCCTTGTCAGTTGTATCATTTGAAACTATTTTCTCCCATTCTGTAGGTTATCTTTGTGGGTTTTTTTTTTTTTTGGTCTTTTGTCCTTTTAGGGCCACACCCATGGCATATGGAGGTTCCCAGGCTAGGGTTCTAATTGGAGCTGTTGCTGCAGGCCTACACCACAGCCACAGCAACGCCAGATCTGAGCTGCATCTGTGACCTACACCACAGCTCATGGCAACACAGGTCCTTAACCCACTGAGCAAGGCCAGGGATTGAATCTGAAAGCTCATGGTTCCTAGTTGGATTCGTTTCTGCTGCGCCACAATGGCAACTCCAACTTTGCGTTTTTTTTTTTTTTTTTTTTTTTTTTTTTTTTTTTAATGGTTTCCTTTGCTGTGAAAAAGCTTTTAAGTTTGATTAGGTCCCATTGGTTTATTTTTGTTTTTGTTTCTGTTGCCTTGGGAGACTGACTTAAGAAAACATTGTATAGTTGATGTCAGAGAATGTTTTGCCTATGTTCTCTTCTAGGAGTTTCATGATGTCTTGTCTTATGTTTAAATCTTTGAGCCATTTTGAATTTATTTTTGTTTGTGGTGTGAGGGTATGTTCTAGTTTCATTGATTTACATGCAGCTGTCCAGTTTTCCAAGCACCACTTACTGAAAAGACTGTCTTTCCCCTATTTTATATTCTTCCCTCCTTTGTCAAAGATTAATTGACTGTAGGTGTCTGGGTGTCTTCATTTTATTTATGGCTTCCTTTGTTGTACAAAGATTTTAAGTTTAATTAGGTCTCATTTGCTTATTTTTACTTTTGTTTCTTTGTGTCAGGAGACAGGTCCAAAAAAATATTGCTATGATTTATGTCAAAGAGTGTTCTGACTATGTTTTCTTCTGGGAGTTTTATGATTTCTGGTCTTACATTTAGGTCTTTAATCCATTTGAGTTTATTTTTGTATATGGTGGGAGAAAATGTTCTAATTTCATTCTTTTACACATAGCCATTCAGTTTCTCACTTTTTTTTTTGTCTGTCTCTCTTTTTCTTTTTCTTTTAGGGCCATACCCACAGCATGGCCCTAAAAAAAAGGTCCTAAATGAATGTTCTCAGGCTAGGGGTCAAATTGGAGCTGTAGCTGCTGGTCTACACCACAGCCACAGCAACTTGGAATCTGAGCTATGGTCTGTGACCTACACCACAGCTCTTTAACCCACTGAATGAGGCCAAGGATCAAACCTGCATCCTCATGGATACTTGTTTCTGCTAAGCCACAATGGGAACTCCAAGTACCACTTATTGAAGAGACTGTATTTGCTCCAGTGTATATTCTTGCCTTCTTTTCTATAAATTAATTAACCATGAGTGCATGGGTTTATTTCTTGGATCTCTATTTTGGTCCATTGATTTATGTGTCTGTCTTGTATCAGAACCATACTGTTTTGATTACTGTGGCTTTATGGTATACTCTGTAGTCAGGAGTGTGATATCTTTATCTTTGTTCATTTCTCTCAAGACTGCTTCGGCTAGTCTTTTTTCCTTTTTTTTCAAATGTATATAAAAGTAGAGAGAACAGTATAATGAACTCTCAGGTACCTATTACTCAGCTTCAACAATTATCAACACATGGCCAACAATTAGCTTTTAATGATATAAGAAAATACATTTTGAGTTCCCATTGTTGCTCAGGGGTAATGAACCTGACCAATAACCATGAGGACTTGTGTTGAATCCTTGGCCCTGTTCAGTGGGTTAAGGATCCAGCACTGCTGTGAGCTGCGGTGTAGGTTGCACATGTGGCTCAGGTCCCATGGGGCCATGGCTGTGGTGTAGGCCAGCAGCTGCAGCTCTGATTAGACATCTAGCCTGGGAACTTCTATACACTGTGGGTGCAGCCCTGAAAAGACAAAAAAAAAAGAAAAAAAAAAAAGACGAATTTTTTTTTTTTGGCTGTGTCTGCAGCATGTGGAAGTTCTTGGGCCAGGGATTGAATCCATGTCACAGCAGCAACATGAGCACTACAGTGATAATGCCAGATCCTTAATCTGCTGTGTCACAAGGGAACTCCAAAAATATATTTTTTTCTTTCTTTCTATTTTTTTTTTAGGGCCATACCTTCAACATATGGAAGTTCCTGGGTTGGGGTGGAATCCAAGCTGCAGCTGCCAGTGTACACCGCAGCCACAGAAACTCAGGATCCAAGCCATATCTGTGATCTAGACTGCAGTTTTCGGCAATGCCAGATCCTTAATCCACTAAGCAAGGCCAGGGATTGAACTCATCCTCACAGATACTAGTTGTGTTCTTAATCCACTGAGCCACAATGGCAACTCCCCCCCAAAAAATATATATGTATATTTTGTCTTTTTAGGGCCTCCCCCTGGCATGTGAGGGTTCCCAGACTAGGGGTCAAATCAGAGCTGTACCTGCTGGCCTATGACACAGCCGCAGCAACGAGGCATCCGAGCTGCATCTTTGACTTAAACCATAGCTCACAGCAATGCTGGATTCTTAACTTACTTAGCAAGGCCAGGCATTGAACCCTCATCCTCATAGATACTAGTCGGGTTTGTTAACCACTGAGCCATGACAGGAACTCCCCCCCCCCCAAAAAAATATATATATATATTTGTATTTTTGCTATTTTCTAGGGCCGCTTCCCACTACATATGGAGGTTCCCAGGCTAGGGGTCGAATCAGAGCTGTAGCCACCAGCATACACCACAGCCACAGCAACGTGGGATCCAAGCCAAGTCTGTGACCTACACCACAGCTAATGGCAACGCCAGATCGTTAACCCACTGAACAAGGCCAGGGATCGAACCCACAACCTCATGGTTCCTAGTCAGATTCATTAACCACTGAGTCATGACGGGAACTCCCCAAAATATTTTTGATATAGGATTAAGAGGAAAAAAACAGCATGATTCATCCATGGTAAAGTAAGCATAGGGGAAAAAGTGAAGGAAATACACTGAAATTTTTTTTTTTCTGAAATCTTAATAATGGTTACCTCTAAGCAGTGGAATTATAGATGATTTTTATTCTGCAACTTTATTTATTTTTTTTGTGCTTTCCAAACTTTCTACAAGAAGTGTATTGCTTTTTTTTTTTTTTTTTTTTGTCTTTTTGCCTTTTCTAGGGCTGCTTCCCTTGGCATATGGAGGTTCCCAGGCTAGGGGTCTAATCGGAGCTGTAGCCGCCGGCCTACGCCACAGCCACAGCAATGTGGGATCCGAGCTGAGTCTGCAACCTACACCACAGCTCACAGCAACGCCGGATCCTTAACCCACTGAGTAAGGCCAGGGATTGAACCTGCAACCCCATGGTTCCTAGTCAGATTCATGAACCACTGTGCCACAACGGGAACTCCAAGAAGTGTATTACTTCTATAGAGTTAAACAGGAGTTCCCGTTGTGGCTTAGCGGTTCATGAATCTGACTAGGAACCATGAGGTTGCAGGTTCAATCCCTGGCCTTACTCAGTGGGTTAAGGATCCGGCGTTGCTGTGAGCTGTGGTGTAGGTCGCAGACTCGGCTCGGATCCCGAGTTTCTGTGGCTGTGGTATAGGCTGGCGGCTACAGCTCAGATTAGACCCCTAGCCTGTGGGTGCGGGTAAGCCCTAGAAAAGACAGAAACAAACAAACAAAAAAAAAAACCCACACAAACAAATTACATTGTTGCAAGAGTGAGACAACTATCTTTTTTTTTAGTCAAATGATTTTCAAATTGTGCAAACTAAGCAGAAAAATATTAAATAAGGTCAAAAATAAATTTTGAATGAGGTAATTTCCTTACTTCAATTTGCCGAGGAGCCGATGTGAATTTTCTCCCCATCTTGTCCTTAGCAATAGCTACAAGCGTGGTTTGCCCAACAGTGATAGCACGTAGGATATAATTTTCAGAGTATTCATCTTGTTCCTCCATTAGCCTGCAAAGACCCATATGTTTTTAGGTGAGAAAGATTTGGTTTTAAGAGTGGCCAGTTCTAAGATGTTTAAAGTTTTCTGCTCATTTTATGTCTTTTTTTTTTTTTTTTGCTATTTCTTGGGCCGCCCCCGCGGCACATGGAGGTTCCCAGGCTAGGGGTCGAATCGGAGCCATAGCCACCGGCCTACGCCAGAGCCGCAGCAACGCGGGATCCGAGCCGCGTCTGCAACCTAACTACACCACAGCTCACGGCAACGCCGGATCGTTAACCCACTGAGCAAGGGCAGGGACCGAACCCGCAACCTCATGGTTCCTAGTCGGATTCGTTAACCACTGCACCACGACAGGAACTCCGTTTTCTGCTCATTTTAAATCACATTAGGAGGAACTGCAAAAAATAAATTTCCAGAGTCAAAACAAAGCTCATAGCAATGGCAGGAAGCTCCTGAAGGGAAAAATTTGTTCTAAGTCTCCAAAGGAATAAGGGCAATATAAACATAGACTGGGGAGTTCCCATTATAGCTCAGCGGTAATGAACCCGACCAGGGTTTGATGCTTGGCTCTGCTCAGTGAGCTAAGGATCCAGCGTTGCCATGATCTGTGGTGTAGGTTGCAGATAAGGGTTGGATCCTGTGTTGCAGTGGATGTGGCTGTGGCTGGCACCTGCAACTTCAATTTGATTCCTAGCCTGGAACTTCCACATGACTTGAGTGCCACCCTAAAATGAAAAAAAAAAAAAAAAGACTGGTAAAATTGCATATACTGAACTGCCTTGGAATTCCTGTATTTCCACTTTTGCAGAGTGGAATACCAGTGCCTCATAGGATATCATCCAAGGAGAAGTTTCATAAAATGGAAATATTAATGAGACATATGATTTTAACCCCAAAATAAGACATTTGAGGATTTGGAAGGGTTATTTTGTAGAGACTTGAATATGGGAAGAGAGTATGGGCTGAAAGTTACCATGACAAAAAAGGAAAGAAGAAAATCTGAAATAATCTAAGGGAGAGCTAACCAGGCTACCGAGAGAAAGATTCTTGTGGTATCGAGCTTAGGAAGAAAGAAGTCCTGAAATGGTACTCACGTCAGGGTGACAATGGCAGATGCCAGCTGCAGTTTGAGCTCCATGTTTCTGAAGTATTTATTTCTGAATGGTAGCTTGGAAGAGCCAAGAACTCTCATAGTTACTAACACAGTTTTACCTATTTCAACCTAGTAGTTAAAAAATAAAAATAAAAAAAATTAAAATGTAATTTTAGTAGAAGCATCTCATTCACTTAGGGCAGTTTAATTCTTAGAGGTGGCAAGCTCTTTTGTTCATAGTAAATGTTCCAGGTCAGCCTTTGATCAAGGAAGCCTAATCTGTGTGTACTTTTTTTTTTCCCTTTTTCTTTTTAGGGCTACATCTATGGCATATGGAAGTTCCCAGATTAGGGGTCAAATCTGAGCTGCAGCTGTCGGCCTATGCCATAGCCATAGCAACTTGGGATCAAGCCACATGTGCAACCTACACCACAGCTCATGGCAACACCGATCCTTAACCCACTGAGCAAGGCCAGGGATCAAAGCCAAGTTCTCATGGATACTTGGGTTCGTTACTGCTGAGCCAGGACAAGAACTCCTCTATAAGTTGTTCTTTAACTCTATTTATCTTCATCACGTTTAATGTTGGAATGGTGTTCTTTAAGGGTAGGTATTTCCATTAACATTATTAAAGGGCCTGATATACACACTTGGTAGGTGAGTATATGCTGTATTAAGTGATGCTAGACAGAGAGAAAGACGTCTGCTTCATTTAGGATATAAAGCAAACATCTCTCACCTTATCAATCAGATCAAGCTCCAGCTCTTGTATGTCTGACACCCTGAGGTGAGCCATTGCTGGACCCAAGAAAGCCAAACACAGATCATAGACTTCCAAGGCGAGAAAGCCTGGATGCACTGGAACTAACTAGAAGGAAGAAGGTGGTAGCTGGGTAAAGAAGCAAACATGCTCCAAGCATAATCACAGCAGTCATTTCCACCCAAAGTGGAAAATACATTATCTTAGCCTCTTGTTTTTGTTTGTTTGTTTGTTTGTTTGTTTAGGGCCACACACACAGCATATACAAGTTCCCAGGCTAGGGGTTGAATAGGAGCTGCAGCTGCTGGCCTACCCCATAGCCACAGCAATGCCTGATCCTGAGCCACATCTGTGACTTATGTCACAGCTTGTGGCAATGCCAGATCCTTACTCCCTGTAAGAGGCCAGGGATTGAACTCACATCCTCACAGATACTAGTCCAGTTTATTACCAGTGAACCACAACGGGAACTCCACTTACCTTTTTTGGCATGGGAACTCTGAGAGGTCACCATCACATGTTTCAGGTATAGCGCAATATGTACCCTTAAAGTGATATTTCAGTTTGTGGCAAAATATGTACCCTTTATTATTACTATTAGGCTGTGCCTGCAGCATGTGGAAATTCCCAGGCCAGGGACAGAACTCCAGCCACAGCAGCAACTGAAGCTGCTACAGTGACAATGCCAGGTCCTTAACCCACTGTGCCACAAGAGAGCTCCAAAAATATGTACCCTCACAAATATTAGCTGATGGGAGTTTCCATCGTGGCTCAGTGCTTCCATCGGGAGCGGCCCAAGAAATGGCAAACAAAACAAAACAAAAACAAACAAGCAAACAAACAAAAATATTAGCTGAGAAAGAGCAGAGTTTATTTTTATTTATTTTTTGTCTTTTTCCAAGGCTGCACCTGCGGCACATGGAGGTTCCCAGGCTAGGGGTGGAATCGGAGCTGTAGCTGCTGGCCTACACCAGAGCCACAGCAACGCAGGATCCGAGCCTCGTCTGCGACCTATACCACAGCTCACAGCAACGCCAGATCCTTCACCCACTGAGCAAGGCCAGTGATCGAACCTGAAACCTCATGGTTCCCAGTGGGATTCGTTAACCACTGCTCCACAACAGGAACTCCCAGCTTCTTAATTATGAACATGGGAAGGATTTCATGAAGAGAATGTAGTACATTTATGCTGTAGTCGCAAGTTGGGAGAGAAAGCACTGGGTGGACTGATACTTTATTTTTCCTTCTTGGACTGCAGCTCCTGCACAGCAGCATGTTTTTTCACAACCTTTGCTTGCACACAGGGCCTGAATTTCCCTTTTTAAAAGCAACATTATGGGGAGTTCCCATATGGCTCAGTGGTTAACGAATCGGACTAGGAACCATGAGGTTGTGGGTTCAATCCCTGGCCTTGCTCAGTTGGTTAAGGATCCGGTGTTGCCGTATGCTGTGGTGTAGGTCACAGACACAGCTTGGATCCCGTGTTGCTGTGGCTCTGGTGTAGGCTGGTGGCCACGGCTCCGATTGGACCCCTAGCCTGGGAACCTCCATATGCCATGGGAACGGCCCTGGAAAGGGCAAAAAGACAAATAAATAAATAAAAGCAACATTATGACTGTAGTAAGTTAACTACTTTTGAGCTCTTCAAAGGAAAGGAAATAAATACATTTTATTTTTTTGGCTGCTCCTGTGACATGTGGCAGTTCCCAGGCCAGGGATCAAATTGCACCCCAGCTATATCCAGAGCCATAGCAGTGACAATGCTGGATCTTTAAACCCACTGAGCCATGAGGGAACTCCAATGTATATGTTAATGTAAGGTCTTATTTTTATTTTTTATTTCCATTTGTTTATTTATTTGGCTACACCAACAGAATGCTGAAATTCTCGGGGCAGGGATGGAACCCGAGTCATAGCAGTGACAACACCAGCCCCTTAACCTGCTAGGCCACCAAGGAACTCCTAAGGCATTGTTTTTAGTATTACAAGTCACCTGAAAGCAAATCTCTTGGCATATTGGCTATGGAAATAGCGTAATATTGAGTTGTCATGTCCTGGCTGAAAACATCATATACTTAGGTTATAAAGTCAATAGTGCACCTAATTATTCACACAGTTCTGTGCTTTGAAATTTATAAAAATGACATTTTATTATTTTATTTTATTTTTGTCTTTTTGCCATTTCTAGGGTTGCTCCCGCAGCATATGGAAGTTCCCAGGCTAGGGGTCTAATCAGAGCTGTAGCCGCTGGCCTACACCACAGCCACAGCTATTTTATTTTATTTTATTTTATTGTCTTTTTAGGGCCACACCCATGGCATATGGAGGTTCCCAGGCTAAGGGTCAAATCAGAGCTGTAGCTGCTGGCCTACACCACAGCCACAGCAACACAGGATCTGAGCTGTCTGTGACACCATAGCTCACAGCAACACCAGATTCTTAACCCACTGAGTGAGGCCAGAGATTGAACCTGCGTCCTCATAGATGCTAGTCAGATTTGTTTCCACTGAGCCACGATGGGAACTCCAAAATGAACCTTCTTTTAATGGAAATATTATAAATTAGATATTTTCTACACTCTCACAGTTGAACCAGAACCAAAAATTGCCCCATATTGTAGCCAGTTACAGAAAAAGAAAAAAAAATATCATTTTTGGCTGAAGGATCTACCAGATTAAAAAAAGAAAGAGGCAGAGGCAGGAGCTCCCTGGTGGTGCAGTAGGTTAAGGATCTGGTATTGTCACTGCTGTTGCTTAGGTCACTGCTGTGGCACAGGTTCGATCCCTGGCCTAGGAACTTCCACATGCCCAGGGCATGGCAAAAAAATAAAAAATAAAAAAAGGGAGAGGCAAACATTATTTTTGTAACAAGTTTGAAACACCCAATGGAATTCGTCCAATCATTCTCCTAAGAATGAGCTTTGATCTGAGACCATCAGTCTGGGACTATCTCTAGAACTCACCTGGACAGAACTTTCTGCTTCCAGGTAAGTGATGGTGACAATGTCTTGCTCACTACTGTTGACTAAAAAATAACCAGATCCTTCTACAAGGCTAAATATTTCCTATGGAAAAATCAGACAAACAACATTCTATTCCCTTTGGTTTATAAATAATTCAAAGAAAATAACTTCTATTTACATAAGAAAGAGTATGACATTAAAAGACTAAGATCAATGGACCAAAGACAAAATATGATTATTAAAGTATTGCTCCTAAGGATAATTAATATATATATATACATTATATATGTGTGTCAGTGATACTCAATACATAAATGGGCTTTTTTGTTGTTATATTGTTAATTTTAACAACCTAGTACTCTCTCCTCCAATTATGATGCCATTTAGCTATACCCATATATCTTCTACCTTCACATCAGGGTGGTTATAGATGGTGGCATTCTTAGGCAATACCGTTACATCATCTACCAGGAGCAGCTCCACAGCTGCAGATCTGGGCAAGTTGGAAAGTTCCTAGAAATGTAATAAGAACCGCAAAGGTGAATATAAATATTTAATTCCTCAACTCAGTGAGCGACAATCTCCACTTACCTTTGGACTTTTCTTCTCTGAATAGCCCACAAAATTGACTCCAATGAGTACAGTCCCTTTTATCTGATGTACTTTAAGGATCTGATGACCTGGAGACATGCAGAAAAATACCCTGTGAGAAACAATAATATGTAGCATACAAAAGTTTCTCCAGAAAACCAATTTCTGTCCTAATTTTTCCAAATATTTTATTGCAGGGAGGAAAAAAACAGCAAATGGGGAAATACAAGAGAAAAAGAAAACTGGGTTTTTGTGCCGACTCTGCCACTACATTCCCATGTGACCTTGGACAATCACTTTATTTCCCAGTTCCTTTATTAAATAAGGGATTAGGCCAGGCAAAATCTAAAATTCTTTGCAGCTCTAATTGTTTGTGGGTCCAAAAATAAACTGAGAGTAGTGCAAGGGGAAATTTTTTTTGAATTCAAAATCGAAGTGAGAAATAAAGAGATAGTCCTTTGGGACATTCACTCTTCTAAACTGTTTTGTGAATGTAAATGCCATATCTGACCCTATTCAAAAGGCGAAGGGGCGGGATGGACTGGGAGTTTGGGGTTAGTAGACTAAAACTATTGCACTTGGAGTGGATAGGCAATGAGGTACTGCTGTGTAGCACAGGGAACCAAATCCAATCGCTTGTGATAGAACATGACAGAATATGAGAAAATAGTGTATATATAACTGGGTCCCTTTGGTGTACAGCAGCAATTGACAGAACATTGTAAATCAACTATAATAAAAAATTTAAAACTAAAAAAAAATTTTTTTTAAATGGCTAACTTTCCCCTCTTAGAGCAATTCAAACTCCTGAAACTAGTATTTGAAGCCATCCACAATCTGGCCCTGCTTTGCTCATTCCTTCATTTTTCTTTCGTTTTAATTTAACTAACATGAATCACTTAGGTCAATTCTTATTTTATCCTCAACACATAATGATCACATGAAAACCTGTGAGGCACTTTTTCATGATGTCACACTTATTCATTTAACAAAAATTTATTAAGGGCCTACTATATGCTAGGCACTATGACAAAGAAGTAGAATACAGAGATGAGAAGGAAAGCAACACAATTCTTGCCTTACAGCTTAGGAGGGTGGCTGAGAAGTAAACCATCTCCTGCAATACAGTGTAATAAGTACAATTATAGAGGTGTGTACACAACGCATATATACAGAGTCTAAGAGCACATAGAAGGAATATTCTCCTCAGACTGGGAATATAGGGGAACAGAGAACTCCTAGATTATTAGAGGAAGGTTTCAGCTTGGTGAAGAAGCAAGGAAAGAAAATATATAACACATACAAAGGAAAGAGGTATGACAAATCTTGTCATGGTTAAGGGTCTAAAGTTCTTGAGTATGAGAAAAAAGTAGGATTTTTGTGGGTGGAATAATAGGTGAAGCCAAAGAAGTAGGCAGGAGTCAGTATTTTAAGCTGTAACATATGAATTTTATCTGGAAAGACACAGTGACAATATGGTGACAGTATAGTCAGTAGAATATAGGCTTTGACGTCAGAGAATTTGCTGCTTCAACTATTTATTGTTACAATCTCAGGGACTAAAACTCTACCTAGAACATGATAAGAACTCAATAAATGTTTGATGAATGAGTAAACTTACAAAATGGGGATAATATGCCAGTTTCTCATGAATGCTGTGAGGATTACATAAGAAAATGTACATTAAGTATTTAGTGCAGTGCCTGGCATGTCATAAGAGTTCAGTGAATAGTTGCTTTAAATTCTTTTTTTTTTTTTAGGTCCGCACATGTGGTATATGGAAGTTTCTAGGCTATGGATCAAATTGGAGCTGCAGCTGCTGGTCTACACCATAGCCATAGAATCCTAGCCATGTCTGCAACCTACACCACACCTCACAGCAATGCCAGATCTTTAACCCACTGAGGGAGGCCAGCAATCGAACCTGTGTCCTTATGAACACGAGTCAGGTTTGTAACCTGCTGAGCCACAATGGGAATTACAGTTGCCTTAAATTCTTTTTTTTTTTTTTTTTGGTCTTTTTGCCATTTCTTGGGCCGCTCCCATGGCATATGGAGGTTCCCAGGCTAGGGGTTGAATCGGAGCTGTAGCCACCAGCCTATGCCAGAGCCACAGCAATGCAGGATCCGAGCTGCGTCTGCAACCTACACCACAGCTCACGGCAACACCGGATCCTTAGCCCACTGAGTAAGGCCAGGGATAGAACCTACAACCTCATGGTTCCTAGTCAGATTCGTTAACCACTGAGCCACGACGGGAACTCCCTTAAATTCTTTTAAAAATAACTTAAAGAGAGATTCAGATTTGTATTTTAGAAAGAATTCTGGACAATAGCATGGAGGATGGATTAGAGGGTAACAGAGACACTGAGATCAGTTAGGAGGCTGCAGTGGTAATGTAGGATAGAGGGCATAAGGACATTAGTGACGAAGGGATGAAACCAGAAATATTTAGAAAAGAACACAGATGGCATTTGGTGACTGATTGTTCCAGGGTATAAGGAGCATTTCTTTCTTCCCTACCACTTTTTACCTTAACTGTGTCACACTATTGGTATTGTACTGTTATAGTGTCATATATATATTAGTATGACATTGTCATATTCTGTAGCTAAGCTCTTAAACTTGTCCTGAGTGTGAACTCCCTGTGGGTAGGGAAAAGATTAAATCTTATTTCTCTAGTATTTCTTAGTTGAATGGTCATCAAATGTTTATGCCAGAAACCCAACAGTTTCTCTTTGTACCACTTGTCCTTCAATTTGGGGATTGATTTATGGTATGTTGTTATACTAAAGGCTTGCAGTGAATCATGCCTGGTATATATCCATGTTCTTGAGTACTCCTGGCCCACCTTGACTGGTTTTGGATGGCTAACTTGCTTTGGAGAACAGGACTTCTGCAAATGTGATACAAGCAGGGGCTTGATAAGTGACTCTCCTGAGGGCTTGCTGTGCCTCTTGTGCCCTCTCTCAGTCAGTTTCACTTGTGGTATTTAGTTCATTTTATTTCCTCTTTCTGACATCCCTTCAGATCTCAGAATAAATGTTACATTCTCAGGGCAGCCTTCTCTGTTCTAAACGAGGTTAGGATCTCCTATTACAAGCTCTTAATGCACCCCATATTTGCTCTTCAAAACACCTAACACAACTGTAATATGTGAAGTCTGGTTTCCCCAACTGGACTTTAAGTCTATGAGGACAGAGGCTGAGTGTTTCATTTACCATTTTATCTCCAAGTGCCTAGCAGAGAGTCTTACTTGCAGCAGCCACTCGATAAATACCAGCTAATGAATGAATATTTCCAAAGTTTCAGGCAAATAATAAACAATCAATACATTTTAAAATTAATTTAATTTTTTGTTCTTGTGAGAAATGTTGGCCCTGAGACCCTAGCTTTGCAAACAAGGAAATCTAACTTTGTGCTTTCTAAAAAATGCAAAGATCAAAGGTGAAAGGTGATATAGGATAAATAAACTATCACCCATGAGGAATAGTGCAGAGTCATTTTAGTGGGTACATGAAAGAATTAATAAACATTTATAATACCATGTAGCCGGGTCTGCCCACTACCATCATCCTTTGCTACCATCTCCACTGAATTATAATTTTCAAAATGAGCTAGTGTTTCATTTGAGGATTTCCATTCTAGCATTAGTGAACTGAAATTATCAAACTTCCTCCTGTGTTGATCAAACACTGCCAGTTCCAAGACTGTGTCTCTCAAGCTTGATACAGGAATCTGTTATTATAATAAAAAGAAAGAAAAGAAAATTAGTTCAAGAGGTGGTAAGATATCCCTGAATCTTGGGATCATGTTTTCTCCCTATCTTTTTTTTTTGTTTTTTTTTTGTTTTTGTTTTTTTTTGCCTTTTCTAGGGCCACTCCCACAGCATATGAAGGTTCCCAGGCTAGGGGTCTAATTGGAGCTGTACCTGCTGGCCTACGCCAGAGCCACAGCAACTCAGGATCTGAGCCATGTCTGCGACCTACACCACAGCTCATGACAAAGCTGGATCCTTAACCCACTGAGCAAAGCCAGGGACCGAACCCACAACCTCATGGTTCCTAGTCAGATTCATTAACCACTGAGCCACAATGGGAACTCCTCCCAATCTTTTATCTTTCATGATTTTCAAAAAATCAAAAATATGTTAAAAGAATAGTATAATAAATACCTAAATATACTTCATCTGGACTTACCATTTGTTTTCTCTCTCTCCCTCTACTTTCACATCCTGTGCTATGTATTTTTTTTTTTTTTTTCTTTTTAGGGCTGCACCTGCAGCATATGGAAATTCCTGGGCTAGGGGTTGAATTGGAACTGCAGCTGCTGGCCTACCCACAACCATGGCATTGTGTGATCCAAGCCACATCTGTAACCTGTGCCACAGCTTGCAGCAATGCTAGATCCTTAACCTACTGAGCAAGGCTGGGATGGAGCCCACATCCACATCCTCATGGACACTATGTCGGGTTCTTTGCTTTTTTTGTTTGTTTGTTTTTTTGCTTTAACGGGGTCAAATCAGAGCTACAGCTGCTGGCCTATGCCACAGCTACAGCAACACCAGAACCGAGCCGCATCTGTGACCTACACCACAGCTCATGGCAACACCGGATCTTAAACCCACTGACTGAGGCCAGAGGACGAACCCGTATCCTCATGGATACTAGTTAGATTCATTTCTGCTGTGCCACAACAGGAACTCCCACTATGTCAGGTTCTTAACCTGTTGCACCATAATGAGAACTTTTGTGTGTGTGTATCTCTCTTTTTTTTTTTGCCAAATGATGTAGGCCTCATGGCACTTTATCCCCAAATATTTCAGCACTCATTTCCTAAGAATAAGTAGCAAAAACAATAGTATCACACATAAAAATACTAAATTAATTCAGTGTTATCTATTATACTGTAAATATTTCAATTTCCCCACATCTCCCCTACTGTTAGTCTTTTATATCTGTTTTTAATTTTGATCTAAATTTGATCTTTTTATTTTATTTTTTATTTTATGGCTGCACCTGTGGCATATGGAAGTTCCTGGGCGGGGAACTGAATCCGAGCCATAGCTGTGATCTACACTGCAACTGTGGCAACACCAGCTCCTTTAACATACTGCACATGGCCAGGGATCAAACCCATACCCCTGCAGCAACCCAAGCCACTGTAGTCGGATTATTTTATTTTATTTTTTTGTCTTTTTGCTATTTCTTGGGCCGCTCCCGCGGCATATGGAGGTTCCCAGGCTAGGGGTTGAATCGGAGCTGTAGCCACCGGCCTACGCCAGAGCCACAGTGACGCGGGATCCGAGCCGCGTCTGCAACCTACACCACAGCTCACGGCAACGCCGGATCGTTAACCCACTGAGCAAGGGCAGGGATTGAACCCGCAACCTCATGGTTCCTAGTCGGATTCGTTAACCACTGCGCCACCACGGGAACTCCTGTAGTCAGATTATTAACCCACTGCACATGGTAAGAACTACTAAATTTGACCTTGATATTCACATGTTCTTGGACAGGATGACCAGGATTACTCAAGATCATAAAAATTTCAGGTGTTCTGAGTTTATACATAAATTTAACATAGTCCCCCCCAAAATATGAGGAATTTAAGGAAATCTATGTCCAGTCATTGGATGACCACTGACCACAAAGCTAAGGAAGCAGAGGACAAAGAATATAGACATTACAAAACTAGTGCAGGAAAGTCACTAAACAAACAGCCACTGAACAACAACAAAAAATAATATCAACCACAAAACCTAATGAGGGAAAGAATCTGATTTCAGAGTTGCTGCATTATGTTATCTAAAATGAAACAAGTATAGCCCATGTACAGGAAAAAAAGAAGCAGTCAGTATGAACTGTCCCTGAGGATGTCCAGATATTGGATTTACTAGATAAAGACTTTTTTTGTCTTTTTAGGGCTGCACCCTCAGCATACCGAAGTTAGGGGTCAAATTGAAGCTGCAGCTGCCGGCCTACACCACAGCCACAGCAACACCAGATCCAAGCTACACCTGCAATCTACACCATAGCTTATGGCAACAGTGGACCCTTAGCCCACTGAGCAAGGCTAGGGATTGAACCCACATCCCCATGGATACTAGTTGGGTTTGTTACCACTGAGCCACAACAGGAACTCTGACAAAAGCTTTTAATCTACTCTTGTTCAAAGAACGAAAGAAGTCCATGTTTAAATAACTAAGGCAAAGTATAAAAATTATGTAGCATAATTTCAGAACACCTGAAAGTATTTTTTTAATTTTTATTTTTTATTATAGTTGATTTGCAATGTTCTGTCAATTTCTGCTGTACAGCTAAGTGACCCTGTTATACATATATATACATATATATATATATATATATACACTATTTTTCTCACATTATCCTCCATCCTGATCCATCACAAGTGATTGGATATAGTTCCTTGTGCTATACAGCAGGATCCCATTGCCCATCCACTCCAAATGCAACAGTTTTCATCTACTAACCCTAGACTCCTACTCCATACCACTCCCTCACCTCTCCACTAGAAAGTATTAATAAAGGGATACAAGTTATAGAAAAAGAACCAAAAAAATTCTGAAGTTGAAAAGTATAATTGAAATAAATTTAAAAGCAGATAAGAATAGGCAGAAGAAAAAAAGCTGAGAGTTTGAAGATAGATCAATTGAGACTATCTAGGCTGATGAACAGAAAGAAAAAAGAATGAAGGAAGTGAAGCATCAGAGACCCATGGAAAACCATCAAGTGTGTCCATGTATGCAAAATGAAAGACCTAAAAGGAGAGGAGAGAGAGAAAAAGAGGAAGAAAGAATACTTGAAGAAATAATGGCTAAAGACTTCCCCAATTTGCTGCAAAACCTTATTCTAAACATCCAAGAATCTCAAAGAACCCTGGGTAGGACAAAATATAAAAGAGATTTCAGAGTTCCCGTTGTGGCGCAGTGGAAACGAATCTGACTAGGAACCATGAGGTTGTGAGTTCCATCCCTGGCCTTGCTCAGTGGGTTAAGGATCTGGGGTTGCTGTGACTTGTGGTGTAGGTCACAGACATGGCTCAGATCTGGCATCGCTGTGGCTGTGGTGTACGCCGGCAGCTGTAGTTCCGATGAGAGCCCTAGCCTGGGAACCTCCATATGCCGTGGGTATGGCCCTAAAAAGGCAAAAGACAAAATAAAATAAAATAAAAGAGATTCGCATCTAGACACATCATAATCAAGCTGTCCAAAGTCAAAAACAGAATCATATAATCAGAAGAAGGGACTCACCACTTGTAAGGGATTATCCATGAGATTAACAACAAATTTTCATCAGAAATCATAGAAACAAGTGATGAGAGAAAAAGTCTTCCAATCAAGTATTCTATATTGAGAAAAATAATCCTTAAAAATGAAGGCAAATTTATTTTTACATCCAACAAAAAGAGAGAATTTTTTTTGCTAATAGATTTGCCCTATAAGAAATACTAAAAGGTATTCTTCAGGCTGAAATGAAAGGTCACTAGACAGTAACTTGAATCCCCATGAAGAAAAAAGAGTAAAGACAGCAGGAAATGAATCTGACTAGGATCCATAAGGATTTGGGTTTGATCCCTGGCCTTGCTCAGTGGGTCAGGGATCTGGCATTGCTGTGAGCTATGGTATAGGTCGCAGATGCAACTTGGATCCTGTGTTGCTGTGGCTGTGGTGTAGGCCAGGAGCTGTAGCTCCATTCGACCCCTAGCCTGGGAACTTCCACATGCCACAGGCACGGCCCTAAAAAGCAAATCAATCAATCTATACATGTAAATATAAATAACAGTATAAATATATTTTTCCTTGAAATTATTTTTTCTTCTACTTTTTTTTTAAGGGCCACACTCTCGGTATATGGAGGTTTCCAGGCTAGAGGTTGAATCTGAGCTGCCGGCGCACACCACAGCCACAGTAACACAGGATCCAAGCTGCATCTGTGAACTACACTACAGCTCATGGCAATGCTGGATCCTTAACCCATTGAGTGAGGCCAGGGATCAAACCTGCAACCTCATGGTTCCTAGTCAGATTCACGAGGCCAGGGATCAAGCCTGCAACCTCGTGGTTCTTAGTTGAATTTGTTTCTGCTGCACCAAGAAGGGGAATCTCCTTTTTCTTCTCTCTTATTTAAAGTAGAGATGCATAGGAGGTTGCTTTGTGGTGCAGCAGGCTGGGGATCTGGCGTTGCTGCACCTGTGGTGCAGGCCTCACCTGTGCATGGGTTTGATCCCTGGCCTGGAAACTTCCACATGCCATGGGTGCAGCCAAAAAAATGCAAAAAGCAATAATTATGAATCTGTTTGATGAGATGGGCATGCATATGACAATAACAGCTCAAAAGAAGGAAAAGGAAATGGAGCTTTACAAAAGCTAAGGGTTTGTACACAATTGAAATTAAGTTGGCATTATTCCAAACCAGTTTGTTAAAGGTTAAGATGTTAACTGTAACTCCTAGGGCAATAACTAACAAAACAACTTAAAATAATATAGTGAAAGAAAGGGCAAGCGAATAAAAATGATACACTATTCCTCCATTTCCTCTTTCTTTTGTGTTAAATAGTAAAATGGTAGCTAAAAATCCAACCTTATCAGTAATTATATTAAATATAAATGGATTACACACCGCAGTCAAAAAGCAGGGATTAGGAGTTCCTGCTGTGGTGCAGCAGCTTAAAGATCTGGTGTCGTTTCTGAGGTGGTGTAGGTTTAATCCTTGGCCTGGTGCAGTGGCTGAAGATCTGGCATTGCCACAGTTGTGGCACAGGTTGCAGCTGCAGCTTAGACTCAGTCCCTGGCCTGGGGACTTCCATGTGCCATGAAAGTGGCCAAAATAATTAAAAGAAAAAAAAGCAGAGATTAGCAGAATGTATTTAAAAAATGATCTATATAGTATATCAACTATACTTCAATAAAAATAAATTTTTAGGAGTTCCTGTCATGGCTCAGTGGTTAACGAATCTGACTAGGAACCATGAGATTTCGAGTTTGATCCCTGGACTTGCTCAGTGGGTTAAGGATCTGGCGTTGCCATGAGCTGTGGTGTAGGTTGCAGACGTGGCTTGGATCCCGAGTTGCTGTGGCTCTGGCGTAGGCCGGCAGCTAGGGCTCTGATTCGACCCCTAGCCTGAGAACCTCCACATGCTGCGAGAGCAGCCCAAGACATGGCAAAAAGACAAAAATAAAATAAATAAATAATTTTTAAAAATTAAAAAAACAAACACGAACTAACTATATGCTATTTATAAGTCACATACTTTATTATTATTATTATTATTTGTCTTTTTAGGACCTTACCTGTGGCATATGGAAGTTTCCAGGCTGGGGGTAGAACTGGAGCTGCAGCTGCTGGCTTACACTACAGCTCACGGCAATGCCAGATCCTTAACCCTCTAATCGAGGCCAAGGATAGAATCTTCATGGATACTAGTTGGGTTTGTTATTGCCGAGCCACAACGGGAACTCCCACACATTTTATTCTTTGAATTTTTTAATTTTTTGGTCTTTTTGTCTTTTTAGGGCCACACCCGTGGCATATGGAGGTTCCCAGGCTAGGGGTCGAATCAGAGCCATAGCTGCCGGCCTACTCCAGAGCCACAGCAACACGGGATCCGAGCCACGTCTGCAACCTACACCACAGCTCACAGCAATGCTGGATCCTTAACGCACTGAGCAAGGCCAGGGATCAAACCCAAAACCTCATGATTCCTAGTTGGATTCGTTTCCACTGTGCCATGACAGGAACTCCTATTTCTTTTAATTGTATTTTTTTTTTTTTTTGCTGCACTTGCAAAATATGGAAGTTCCCTGGCCAGGTATTAAACCCATACCTCTGAAGTGATTTGAGCCATTGCAGTTGGATTCTTAACCCATTATGCCACATTGCTAACTCCTAAAACACAAACTTTGGATTCAAAGACTCAAATGGATTCAAAGTACAAGGATGAACAAAAAGAGTGACATCATATAAACAGTAAACAAAAGAGAGCTATAGTGGTTACTCTAATATCAGACAGAGCCAAATTTGAGATAAAAATTGTCACCAAAGACAAAGAAGCATATTTTACAATGATAAAAGGATGCTGTAGAATAAAAAAGTTGTCTGGTCTTTGCTCTCAGTTCCTGAGAAGTAATGCCTAAACCCTTGGAATTTCCTGAGTGACAGGAGTGTATCTATTATTCATGGTGGGACCCCTGCATCACACTTGAGTTTATACTAATAAGATGACTAGGGATGGCAGCTGGTCATGCCAGAAAAAAAACAATCATGTGATTAGAATGATGAAGCTTTGAGCCAGGTAATATCAACCTGATATCCTGAGTTTAACCATATGGTCAGTGATTTAATCAATCTTGTTTATTTAATAAAACCCCTATAAAAGTTTTAGACACCAAAATACAGCGGCACTTCCTAGTTGGCAAACACATCAATGTGCTCCACCTGATGTATTCCCAACCTTGATTCCCTGGGCAGAGGACACAGAAGTGCCATATCTAGGACCCAGGACACTTTCAGACTTCTCCCTATGTATCTCTTTGTTTTGTTGGTCCTGATTTGTATTCTTTATAATTAAAAAATAACTGTGAGTCTTGGAGTTCCCTTTGTGGCACAGCAGAAGCAAATCTGACTAATATCCATGAGGACGCAGGTTCGATCCCTGGCCTTGCTCAGTGGGTTTAGGATCCACCGTTGCCGTGAGCTATGGTGTAGGTCGCAGATGCAGCTTGGAACCTGTGTTGCTGTGGCTGTGGTGTAAGCCAGTGGCTACAGCTCCAATTCGACCCCTAGTTTGGGAACTTCCATAGGCTGCAAGTGCGGCCCAAAAAGCAAAAAACAAAAACAAAAACAAAAACAAACCCAAAACAAACAAAAAACAACCAAAACCCCAAAAAACCCGACTGTGAGTCTTTCTAGCAAATTATCAAATCTGAAGTGGTTGTGGGAGTCTCTAAAATTGCAGCCAGTGGGTCAGAAGCGTGAATGGACTGGCTTCTGATGTGAGGGCAATCTTCTTGGGGACTATACCCTTAAAACTGACCTAACTCCAGGTAGTTATTGTCGGAATTGCATTGTGTAATTGCAAAAGGTAATCTATCAGAAAGATATAACAATTATAAATACATATACACCTAACAACAGAGCCCCAAAATACATGAAGCAAAATTGACAGAATTAAAGGGAGAAATAGATAATTCAACAATAGTTGGAGACTTCAATACCACACTCTCAATAATGTAGAAAACAACTAGAAGATCAACAAGGAAACAGAAGTTGAATTATAGTTGAATAATACTGTAAACCAACTAGACCTAACAGACATCTATGGAGTACCTCACCCAACAACAGCAGAATACATTCTTTTCAAGTGCACATGGAACATTATCCAAGATAAAACATATATGTTCAGTCACAAAACAAGCCTAAATAAAATTAATAAAATATATTATATATAATCAATATAAAATTTATATATAAATTTAAAAGAATTTAAATCATAAAGCAGGTTTCCAACAACAATGGAATTAGAAATCAGTAACAGGGAGTTCCCACTGTGGCACAGTGGGTTAAGATTTCGACTTCAGGAGTTCCCACTGTGGCTCAGCAGTAACGAACCCGACTGGTAACCATGAGGACATGGGTTCGATCCCTCACTCAGTGGGTTAAGTATCCAGTGTTGCCTTGAGCTGTGGTGCAGGTCACAGATGCAGCTTGGATTCCGAGTTGCTGTGACTGGCGTAGGTCAGCAGCTGCAGCTCCAGTTTGACCTCTAGTCTGTAAACTTCCATATGCTGCAGGTGCGGCCCTAAAAAGACCAAAAAAAAAAAAAAAAAAAAAAAAAAAAAAAGATTTAGACTGCAGTGACTGCAGTCTCTGCAAAGGCATGGGTTTGATCCCTGGCCTGGGAACATTCATATGCCACAGGTGCAGCCATTTAAAAATAAAGAAATCAGTAACAGAAGGAAATTTGTTTTTGTTTTTGTTTTTTTGTCTTTTGTCTTTTTGTTGTTGTTGTTGCTATTTCTTGGGCCGCTCCCGCGGCACATGGAGGTTCCCAGGCCAGGGGTTGAATCGGAGCTGTAGCCACCGGCCTACACCAGAGCCACAGCAACGCGGGATCCGAGCCGCGTCTGCAACCTACACCACAGCTCACGGCAACGCTGGATCGTTAACCCACTGAGCAAGGGCAGGGACCGAACCCGCAACCTCATGGTTCCTAGTCGGATTCGTTAACCACTGCACCACGATGGGAACTCCAGAAGGAAATTTGTTATTCACAAATGTGTGGAAATTACACAACTCATTCCTAAATAAGGAATGTGTCAAAGAGGAAATCACAGAGTCAATTAGATAATATTTTGAGGAGTTTTTGTTGTGGCTCAATGGGTTAAGAACCCAACATAGTGTCTGTGAGGATGTGGGTTTGATCTTTGGCTTGGTTCAGGGGGTTAAGGATCCAGCATTGCTGCAAGCTGTGGTGTAGGTCACAGACTCAGCTTGGATCCCACATCCCACATTGCTGTGACTGTAGCATAGGTCAGCAGCTGCAGCTCTGATTTGACCCCTAGGCTGGGAACTTCTATATGCCCTAAAAAGCAAAAAACAAACAAACAAACAAAACCCCCAGAAAAACCTCTCAAATCAATTACCGAAACTTCCATCTTAAGAGACTAAAAAAAAAATGAAGAATCTAAAATCAGGCAGAAAGAAGGAAATAATAAAGACTATAGCAAAAATAAATGAAATAGAAAATAGGAAAACAATAGAGAAAATCATCCAAACCAAAAGTTGATTCTTTGAAGAGTTCCCTTGTGGTGCAGTAAGTTAAGTATCTTCAATGGCTTTGGTTGCTGCAGGTGCAGCCAAAACAATTTTTAAAAAAGTTAGTTCTTTGAAAAGACCAATAAAATAGACAAACATTTAGCTAGAATAACTTGGGAAAAAAGTGAGAAGATTCAGCTTACTAAAATCAAGAATAGGAGTTCCCGTCATGGCAGAGTGGAAATGAATCTGACTAGGAAACATGAGGTTGCGGGTTCCATCCCTGGCCTTGCTCAGTGGGTTAAGGACCCGGCGTTGCTGTGAGCTGTGGTGTAGATTGCAGACAAGGCTCGGATCTGGCGTTGCTGTGGCTGTGGCTGTGGCTGGCGGCTACCGCTCCAATTAGACCCCTAGAGCCTGGGAACCTCCATATGCCGTGGGTGCAGCCCTAAGAAAGAGAAATAAATAAATAAATAAATAAAATAAGAACAAAAGGGGTGGACATTAGTACCACTCTCGCAAAAATAAAAAAAGATTATAAGGGAGTTCTCTGAACAATTACATGCCTAAAATTAGATAACCTAAATGAAATGAGAAAATTCTTTAAAATATATAAGCCACCAAAACAGACACATAAGGAATAAAAAAATCTGACTAGATCTATAACAAATAAAGAGACTGAATCGGTAATTAGAGAAAAAACACAACATCCCATAACAAAAATCCTAGGCCCAGATGGTTTTCTTGGTGAATTCTACCAAATATTTAAGGAGTAATGAATACCAGTTCTTCACAAACTTCCAAAAAGTGGAAGGGGAGTGAATACTTCCCAACTCATTCTGGGCACCCAGTATTACTCTGATACCAAAGCAATGATAGCACAAGAAAATAAAACTACAGACCAAAATCTCTTATGAATATGCATGCAGAAAATAAAATACTAGCAATCTGGATCCAGGAGTTTCAAAAAGGTTTATATTTTATAAACAAGTGGAATTTATCCCAGGGATGCAATGTTGGTTCAACACATGAGAAAGAATCAATGTAAAACATCATAATAGTAGAATGAAGGGGAAAAAGCACACATCATCTCAACAGATACAGAAAGAACAATTGTGAAACTCTTTTGTAACAAAAACATTCCACAAAGTAAAAGTGAAATTCCTCAATCTATAAAGGACATTTAGGAAAAATCTACATCAATATCATACTTAATGGTTATAGACTGGAAGCTTTTCCCATAAGATCAAGGATGTCTGTCCTTGCCATTTCTAGTGAACATTGTGCTGGGAATTGTAGTCGGGGCAACTGGGCAAGAAGACAAAATAAAGGTGTACAGATTGGAAAGAAGTATGACTATATTTACATCTTGTACATGGAAAACCCTAAGTGGTCCACTAAAACAACTATTAGATTTGCTAAATGCGTACAAGATACAAGGTCAATATGCAAAAACTAGGGAGTTCTCTGATGGTCTAGCAGGTTGAGGCTCCTGTGTTCTCATTGCTGTGGCTCTGGTTGCTGCTGTGTGGTGTAGGTTCGATCCCTGGCCCAGGAACTTCCACATACTGCCTGTGGGGCAAAACCAAACCAAACCAAACCAAACCTGAAATAAACGTTGCAACTCCCATGTAAAAAAACAAAAAAGGGAGTACCCATCATGGCTCAGCAGTAACAAATCCAACTAGTAGCCATGAGCTAGTTCAATCCCTGACCTTGCTCAGTGGGTTGAGGATCCGGTGTTGCTGTGAGCTGTGCTGTAGATTGCAGACACAGCTCAGATCCTGCATTGCTGTGGCTGTGATATAGGCCGACAGCTGCAGCTCTATTTTGACATGTAGCCTGGGAATTTCCATATGTCACAGGCAAAAAATAAAATGAAACAAATGAAATGCAAAAAGCAGCTGTATTTCTATACATTAGCAACAATCTTAAAATGAAATTAATAATTCTCTTTATGACAGCATCAAAAAGAATAAAATATTTAGGAATAAATTTAATGAAAGGAGTGTAAGAATTATACACTCTAAAACTACAAAAAAGTGTTGAAAGAAATTAAAGATGCCCTTAATAAATGGAAACACATCTCAAATTCATGAATCAAAAGACAATATTGTTAGGATGGCAATACTCTCCAAATGGATCTACAGATTCAATGCAATCCCTATCAAAACCCCTCCAGTTTCTTTGCAGAAATTGACATAGTAATCCTCAAATTCATATAGAAAACAAGGGACTCAGAATAGCCAAAATGGTCTTGAGAAAGAATAGAGTTAGAGGACATACACTTCTCAATTTCAAAACATATACAAAGCTATAGTAATCAAGATAGTGTAGAATTGGCATAAGGACAGACATAATAGATTAATGGAAGAGATTTGAGAGTCCAGAAATAAATCCTTACACTATGGTTAAAAGATTTTCGACAAGAGTGCCAAGATGATTCAAAGGAGAAAGAAAAATCTTTTTAACAAATGGTGGGTGCTGGATCAAGTGGATATCCACATGCAAAAGAATGAAGTTGGATCCCAACTTCATACCATAAACAAAAATGAACTCAAAATGGATTAGAGGCCTAAATGTAAGGACTAAAACTACAACCTCTTAGAAGAAGTCAAAGGTGTAAATATTTATACCCTTGAATTAGACAGTTGTTTAATTATGACATGAAAAATACAAACAAAAGGGAGTTCTCATAGCGGCTCAGCAGTAATGAACCCAACAAGTATCCATGAGGATGCGGGTTTGATCCCTGGCCTTGCTCAGTGGGTTAAGGATCTGGCATTGCTGTGGGCTGTGGTGCAGGTCGAAAACCTTAATCTCCAAAATATACAAACAACACTTACAACTCAACAGCATAAAAAGCAACAACCCAATTGAAAAATGGGCAGAAGATCCGAATAGACATTTCTCCAAAGAAGACATATAGATGGCCAGCAGGCACATGAAAAAATGCTCAACATCACTAATTATTAGAGAAATGCAGATCTAAACTGCAATGAGGTACTACCTCACAGCAGTCAGAAGCCTACAAATGAATGCTTGAGAGGTTGTGGAGAAAAGGGCATCTTCCTGCACTATTAGTGGGAATGTAAATTGGTACAACCACTATGGAAAACAGTATGGAGGTACTTCAGAAAACTAAATATAGAACTACCATATGACCCAGCAATCCCACACCTGGGCATCTATCTGAATAAAAATTTCATTGAAAAAGATACATGCACCCCCATGTTTACTGCAGAACTATTCACAATAGTCAACACATGGAAACAACCTAAATGTCCACTGAAGATGAATGGATTAAGATGTGATACATATACACAATGGAATACTACTCAACCATAAAAAGAACAAAATAATGCCATTTGCAGCAACATGGATGGAACTAGAGATTCTCATACTAAGTGACATCAGAAAAAGGAAGACAAATAGCATATGATATCACTTATATGCGGAATTTAAAATACGGCAGAAATGAACCTATGTACAGAAAAAAAAAAACCCACAACAAACTCATGGACATAGAGAACAGACTTGTGGTTGCCAAAGAGGAGGGGGAGGGAGTGGGATGGACTGGGAGTTTGGGGTTGGTAGATCCAAACTATTGCATTTGGAGTGGATAGGCAGTGAGATCTTGCTGCACAGCATAGGCAACTGCGTCTAGTCACTTGTGGAGGATAATGTGAGAAAAAGAATGTATGTATATGTGTAACTGGGTCACTTTGCTGTACAGCAGAAATTGGCAGAACATTGTAAATCAGCCATAAAAAAACCCAGCATGAAGAACAATGCAAAATGACCATTTAACACATGAATTTAGATATTCAGAATAAAGAATTGATTGAAGAAGGGTTTGGAAGATTTAAGAAAAGTGTGACTGGACTCAAGTGAAGACTTTTGACATATATGAGTGATTTCCCTCTTCTACTATTCCTGATAAGAAATTATAAATATGTGTTTCTCTATAGATGAATATATTATTTTTTATTTTTATTATTTTTTTTTACTATGAATCAGTGCTTCTATTACCCTTATGAAAGAATTTGTTTTAAGGTGATGTAAAGGCAACAATGAAAGTTTTTCTTTAAATTAACCACCTAATTTGTCCCTAAAATGACAAGAATCAGTCTTTTACAGGTCAAGTGCAGTCAACTAAAATGTTCTTTCAGCACAAAGCAGCACTAGAAAAAGTAACAGTTGCATAGATGGGAGTCCACTAGTTTTGCAGTGGCTGCTCCATCAATAACAGACAACAGATGGTATCCATCCAGAGCACAGACACGACTACAGACTAGATTCGAAGACTCTGTCACACGCTTGGCTGATAAATGTCCTTTGTCTTTGTATCTTTCTACTTTGAATGAAGTGGATTTTTTTTAAAAATCTTTTTGCCTTTTCTGCCGTTCCTGCAGCATGTGGAGATTCCCAGGTTAGGGGTCTAATCGGAGCTGTAGCCACCTGCCGACGCCAGAGCCACAGCAACGTGGGATCAGAGCCGCGTCTGTAACCTACACCACAGCTCACGGCAATGCCGGATCCTTAACCCACTGAGCGAGGCTAGGGATCGAACCTGCAACCTCATCGTTCCTAGTCGGATTCGTTAACCACTGCACCACAACAGGAACTCCTACTTTGAATGAAGTGGATTTTTTAAAGTTGGCTGCTTAAATAACATGATGAGGTATGAAAAGCTCTGAATGTCCCTAACATTCAGCAGGATTTACCAGAGATGTATAACAGCTTGTCAGGGGAACTTCCAAATAGTTACACTTTGGGGGTATAATGAATTCTAGAAGAGGACAGGATTAAAGAGGTATAAAGGGATATTCTCTGAAAAAGAAGTGAGCAACTTTTCCTTTAGAATTCGTTTCGAACAGCACATCAACAAAATATCTTCTCTGACAGTGTGTCCCAACTTTGAGTCAAAAAAAAAAAAAAAAAAGATGGCCAGCTAGCACCAAGAAGTTGTATTGAACTCAGTTGCAGCTCTCTTGGCAATTAAGCTTATTTTCTTGTTTCAGTCCCAGAGCAAATGTGGATCGCTGAAGACAGTACTGGAAGCGCCATTTGCAGGTAGAGATTGCAGTCATTATTAAATGAGCTAGAAGGTAGAAACTTTTTTATTTTATGGAGGGGACTTGACTGGGCAATACTAGTAGGAGATGAAATGATTAGGAAACAATGATATTATAAGAAAATGATCACTGCCCTTATTTGGGTTAAACAGGTCATGTCGAGAAGATGGTTATTTAAGAAAAGGATGCTACTATGTGCAGCATGAATATGTTACAATCAATATATTCTATTTCTTCTAAAAACATGCTAAATGAGAGGAGCATGCACAAATACCATATATTGTATGATGCCATTTATATGAGTGTCCAGAATAGGCTAATCCATAGAGACAGAAAGTATATTAGTGGTTTTCAAGGTCTTAGGGGGAAAAATGGGAGTGTCTGCTAATGGGTATGGTGTTTTTTGGGGAAATGAAAATGTTCTGAAGGCAGATAGTGGGTGATGGTTGCTTAACTCTAACTAGCACACTTTTTTTTTTTTTTCTTTTTAGGGCTGTACATGCGGCACATGGAGGTTCCCAGGCTAGGGGTCCAAATGGAGCTACAGCTGCAGGCCTACACCACAGCCACAGCAGATTTGAGTGCATCTGCGACCTACCCCACAGCTCATGGCAATGCCAGATTCTTAACCCACTGAATGGGGCTAGAGATCAAACCCTCAACATCAAGTTTCCTAGTCAGAGTCGTTTCTGCTGTGCCAAGACGGGAACTCCATAAATTGCACACTTTTAAAAAAACTGAAGTATGGTTGATTTACAGTATTACGTGTACACATTTTTAATGGGTGAATTTTCGTGGTGTGTAAATTATACTCAATTACAAAAAAAAGAAATAGGAGTTCCCGTCGTGGCTCAGTGGTTAAGGAATCCGACTAGGAACCATGAGGTTGCAGGTTCAATCCCTGGCCTCGTTCAGTGGGTTAAGGATCCAATGTTGCCATGAGCTGTGGGGTAGGTTGCAAACGTGGCTCGGATCCCGTGTTGCTGTGGCTCCGGCGTGGGCCAGCGGCGACTGCTCTGATTGGACCCCTAGCCTGGGAACCTCCATATGCCACGGGAGTGGCCCTAGAAAAGACAAAAAAAGAAATAAATGCTAAAGCATGGAGAATAATGTCTGTAACCCACTCTTAAATGGTTCTAGAAAAAAGGTTGCACTTTTCCAGGAAATGTTCTATAAATTCAAATTATTTCAATTGGAAAAAAAAGATATTGAATAACAACGCCATTACAGGGATAATTTCTACTCTGCTCCATTTAAAAGTTTGTTTTCCTTTTTCTGTTTATGACTGCACCTGCAGTACATGCAAGTTCCCAGGCTTGGGGTCGAATTGGAGCTGTAGCTGCCTGCCTATACCATAGCCATTGCTACATGGGATCCAAGCTGAATCTGCTACCTACACCACAGCTTGTGACAACACCAGATCCTTAACCCACAGAATGAAGCCAGGGATCAAACCTGCATCCTCATAGAGACAGCATCGTATTCTTAATCTGCTGAGCCACAACTGGGACTCCTGATGTTCTAGTTTCTAAGTTAGATAACTCATTTATCCCTCCTTTCCAGTTGCCTACATTCTAGCTATGTTATTTGTGTATCATTATTCTTCATGTGGGTTTGGAGTAGAGGTAAATTCTATTACTTACTGATAATGCTAATAAAAGATTTAGTAGGAGAGGACATTAGCAAAACAATTTGGAAATTATTTAGAATTCTTTTTTTTTTTAAGGTCCCACCCGTGGCATATGGAAGTTCTGGGGCCAGGGATTAAATCCAAACCACAGCTGAGACCTATACCACATCTGCGGCAGCAGCACATCCTTTAATCCACCGCACTGGGTGGGGATTGAACCTGTGCCTTGGCAGACTCAAGTTGCTGCAGCCAGATTCTTAACCCACTGCACCATATGGGAATTCCTATTTAGAGTTAATAATTGCCTATTGCCATAGTTACAATCTGACTATGTACCTAAGTACAACTAGAAAAGTCACTAAGTGTCACTAAGTGTAGCCAACTCCAACCAAAGTTTTTTTCTGCTTTTTTTTTGGCCACAGTTGTAGCCTGTGGGAAGTTACTGGATCAGGGACTGAACCCATGCCACAGCTGTAACCGGAGCCACAGCAGTGGCAACACCAGATCCTTAACCTGCTGAGCCACGAGGAAATTCCCAACCTAATTTAATACCCACTTCTCGGACACTATCAGAGATTGAGTAACAAATAAAACAGTTTCCTTAAATTCAGTAAGACAAGAGCTATATTTCAGACCATGTATCTTAAAGCCTGGAAGATGAAGTGCAAGTTGCTTGGAAACACTATACTTACCAGTTGTTTGTTGTGCTGTGGCAGAGGACATGGCTGAGCACCAGCTGGCACCTTATATACTGGAGTTACTGACATGCTGGCAGGGTGGGCACATATGAAATGTACCTGCACAACCTCTACAGCTGGACTAGGGTTCAGGACGCCTGGATGATTTCCAATTTGGAATGTCAGAATCTTTAAGAAAACACCAGGGCAAGAAGCAATTGTGGGTAGACATTTGATGTTAGCACGCCAATCTAAATGTGTTAGAATTATGCAAATTCCAGTATAGAGTCCCTTTGGACCTTATAATCAGGCAAACCCCTTAAAAACACTGTAATTCTTAATTATCTATTCTAAGAGAAACAGGGGTATCATAGAAACAAAGGGAACATTAAAAAGATCTACCTGATCAATTACTCCAGTCTTTTCCTCCACCAACTCTTTTGTTACCAGTTAACAAAAAGTGGAAAAACTCACTTCTAGTGGAAATACCAATGAATAAGAGAATGTGAAAACAAAAAGAAGTTGGAGAGGGAGTTCCCATTGTGGCTCAGTGGTAATGAACACAATTAGTATCCAGGGTCATTGAAGGTTTGATCCCTGGCCCTGCTCAGTGCGTTAAGGATCTGGCATTGCCATGAGCTGTGGTTTAGTTTGCAGACGTGGCTTGGATCTGACATTGCTGTAGCTGTGGTGTAGGCTTGGAAGCTGCAGCTCCAAATGGACCCCTAGCCTGGGAACTTCCATATGCTTTGGGTGTAGCCTTAAAAAGACAAAAAAAAAAAAAAAAAAAAAAAAAAGACAGACAGACAGACAGAAATAAAGAAAGAAAGAAAATAAATTGGAGACCTCCAAAGGAGGGTAATTAGGCTTGAAATCACTAATAGCTAGTCATATACACCATAGAGTTCACTAGAGAGATTCAAAAGAAGCCCAGTTGATTACAGCACAGTCCTTATTAAGTTATACTCATACATGGATTCTCTGGGGGCTGGTTAGCTGGGCTATATTTCATAGTCATACATTAAATTCTCAATCCTGGTCAAACTGTAAGCCTTTGTTAATTGGTTTTGATAGAAGCAGGGCATGGCTGTGGATAAAATCATCACTACCTCTAAAAATAATCAAAACTAATTCAACTGATAAAGGGCAACATTTATCTTACTAGCACCGATATCACTGGTTCTTCAAAATTGCTAGCCATAGATGACACTTTTTTTTCATTGATGATACTTTAAATTTCTGTTCCTCATGTTCTTTGGAGATGGGAAACCATATACTCTCTAGTCTACACAACAAGGAAATGAATTATAGCAATCAAGTGATTGAAATAAGCTCCCTACTACAAAAAGATCTTGAACATTTCATTAGTGAACTGTTAGAGTTCTCAGATGGCAAACCAAAATCTTTGGGTTCATTTAAAGGATAGTAAGGTTTTAAAAAAGATCCTTTAATCAATAATTAGAATTTTCCTATCTAGTCCATAAACTGAATCCATTAGAATTTGAAAAGGAATAGCCAGAAGTACCAAAGATTTGGAGTATTATTGGAGTTCCCATTGTGGCTCAGTGGTAATGAACATGACTAGGATCTATGAGGATGTGAGTTTGATCCCTGGCCTTGCTCAGTGGGTTGAGGATCCAGCATTGCCATGGGCTGTGGTGTAGGTTGAAGATACAGCTTGGATCCCGTGTTGCTGTGGCTCTGGTATAGGCCGGCCCCTGCAGCTCTGATCCGACCCCTAGCCAGGGAACTTCCATATGCTGTGGGGGAGGCCCTAAAAAGACAAATATATATATACATATATTTTTTTTTCCAGAGTATTATTGCTAAAAGAAATGTTAGAAGAAGATCATTTTCCTACTTGTTCCCCTAAATCCAGGCACAGGACCCGGTAGATGTACTGATTCTGTTTTCTCTTTGCTGGCAGACGGACTTGTGTTATTCTAATTTTCTCTGTCTTCTCCACGCTCAGCTCCAAGAAGAATCGGGAGGGCTCCAAGATCCAAGGACGAGGGCCCCCTTCGAATACCATTTCCTTTACAGACTGCCATGTCACCAATGCCACTTCCACAGGGTTTAGGGCCTGATGACATTTAAAGACATTAATCCTTGATTGGTTAGAAAATTCAGTAGTTTTCTAAAGTGAAAAACTGGTTATCCGATTACAATATAAATGACATTAGATTTAACTCCCAAATTAAGAGACATGTATGTTATGCCTCTTACTTGGAATGCTTCTTGACCTCTATACTAATTTAGATACCACCTATCATTCAAGCCTAACTCATGTGTCAACTTACCTATTAATTTATTTCTAATCATTTCAGATGACAACAACTTCTGTACCCTTTAAGCTCTTATCCTTTAAGTTCTCTCTACTATTCATTTGTGTACTTGTTTATCCTCTAATGCTATTTAAATATGTCAAATTCTTCATATATATATATGTAATAATTCTTGTTATGCTCTCTATTTATTTAAACTTTTTTTTTTTTTTTTTGTCACACACATAGCATGTGGAAGTTCCCGGGCCAGGGATCAAACCCATGCCACAGCAGTGACCTGAACCACATCAGTGACAATGCTGAGTCCTTAACCCACTGGGCCACCAGGGAACTTCCACGTAAATTTGTTAAGAGAAAAGAGGATATTATATCCATGAAAAGATTAGCCAGTTCCTTAGCTTGAAATACCTCACCTTTAGGGGTTCATAAGCAGCAAAAGTGGCACTGCTCTCCAGGTACTCTTCATACTCAGTCACACTAACTGTTACCAAAGTATGGCCCAGAGATTTGGCTGCTATATGTGTACTAGAACAGTGTGTTGGTCCAGGTCTTTGAATACCTGCAAATCAAAAAGCATGACTTCAGTAGGGTAATAAACAATCAGTCCTCAAGGAAAGTCATCTATAGAAATATAAGAATGTTTTTTTATGGCCACACCAGCAGCATATGGAATTTCCTGGGCCAAGGACCAAATCCAAGTTGCAGCTGTGACCTATGCCACAGCTGCAGCAATGCTGGATCCTTAGCCCACTTCACCACAATGGGAACTCCTATAAAATTTAAGAATTTTAATACATTACAAAACTTGATCTCACAATATGAAGTAATGATATTGATCTTTTATGGACAGCTTATTCATACTTTTCCTAGGGAAAATACATTTTCTTTTCTTTTCCTTTTATCTTTTTAGGGCCACACCCGCAGCATATGGATTATGGCTAGGGGTTGAATCGGAGCTATAGCTACTGGCCTACACCACAGCCACAGCAATGCCAGATCCTTAACCCACTGAGCTAGGCCAGGGATCGAACCTGCGTCCTCATGGATGCTAGTCAGATTTGTTTCCATTGAGCCACAATAGGAAATCCTATATTTTCTTTTTTTAAAATAAAGTTAATGTATACACATATTAACTGGCACTACATTCCTCTTAAATATGGTAGCCATATTACAGAAAGAAAGAGGAAAAGAGCTTGAGCCTGGAAAGCGAACACTTGAATAATAGTTAAAAACTGATATTGTTTGGCTACTGTGAATCCTGGACATTTTATTCAATTTTTGTGCCTTGTTTCTACATCACATTATAAACCTACTATAAGACAGTTGACAGAATAAATAAAAGAATTGTAAAGAAAGGTAATATGTGAATTTAGACTATAATTCATGGTAGTTTTTTTTTTTTTTTTTTTTTTTTTTTTTTGGTCTTTTTAGGGCCACACCCGTGGCATATGGAGGTTCCCAGGCTAGGGGTCCAATCAGAGCTGTAGCCACCAGCCTACACCACAGCCACAGCAACACCAGATCTGAGCTGTGTCTGCAACGTACACCACAGCTCAAGGCAACACAGGAGCCTTAACCCACTGAGAGAGGCCAGGGATTGAACCTGTGTCCTCATGGATGCTAGTGGGTTCGCTAACTACTGAGCCATGACGGGAACCCCAATGATTGGTCCTTTAATTCAAAGACAAAGAAGGAAAAATAAAAAGCCTACTCTTACCTTCTTTGAGAAGAGTAAAGACTCCTTGCTTATCCATGTTTAGATCCAAGGGTAAATGAGAGCAGTCTGTGAATGCGATGGCCTCTTTGGTTTCCTTATTTACATAGTACATTGCAATGGGGATTTCTATAATCTGGCCAATCTCTACATCAGCATGAAATGGTAACAGTTCCATTTTGTTCAGTTTCAGGACATATATCTGGAGGAGAAAAAAATTCATCTCTTAAGAAAATTATGTTAGGAGTTCCCATCATGACTCAATGGAAATGAATCTGACTAGTAACCATGAGGACACAGGTTTGATCCCTGGCCTAGCTCGGTGGGTTAAGGATCCAGTGTTGCCGTGAGCTTGGTGTAGGTTGCAGAAGCAACTCAGATCCTGTGTTGGCTGTGGCTGTGATGTAGGCCAGTAGCTACAGCTCTGATTTGACCCCTAGCCTGGGGACCTCCATATGCCGTGGGAGCGGCCCAAGAAATGGCAAAAAGAAAAAAAAAATTTAAATGCACACATACATGAACATATATGTATGTTTTGTATACAAAAATAGATACTATAATACCATTTATATGCGTATGTGTGTTTGTGTGTATATGTGTGTTAGTGCTAAACCTGTCACTCATTTCTTTCCTTAACTGACCTCTCTAAAGCATTGAACACCATTCAACTGGGGTCTGGCTGAATATGACCAGTGTACCATTTTCTTAGCTTTTGTAAGCTAAGAATGGTTTCACATTTTTGGGGGGCTGCACCCATGGCATTTGGAAGTTCCTGGGCCAGGGATCAAACCCAAACCACAACAGCCACCCGGGCCTCAGCAGTAACAAGCCAGATCCTTAAACCATTGTGCCACAAGGGAACTCCCGGTTTTACATTTTTTTTTTTTGACTTGTTGTGAGGATTATATTTGTCGGTATAGCCCAGAAACTACATAGGACTTCATATAGACCAACAGGACAGTAGATGATGATTCCATCATCAAGTACTTTTGTGGCTCTACTTACATAAGATATGCTGTTCAATTAATATTTATTTGAAACTTAATCCACACACATAGGCACTGCTTGGTTCCTTCTACAGGATACAATATTTAAAATCTAGGCAGGTTTTAAAGGAAATTGGAATATATTTAATGAAACAAATGCAGTCATTAAAATAAAACTCCAAGGACTGGTTAAACTGTGCACTTGACACCACGGAAGATAGAATTAATGACATGGAAATATGAATCTGAAGGTAAAACCAAATGTAGGAAATGGAAAATAAAAAGGGCTCATGCAATGTGAAAGAGCAGTAAGGACTTAAAGTTCTAGTTTGAGTTACAACAGTCTGATTCAGGGTGCATACTGATGCAGACATCTTAATAAAAGCAGAAAACAAAAGATAGGGAAAAAAGTTTTTAAGATGCTTCAGAAAAGTCAGTTAAAACATATTCAGTTAAACTCACTGAAAAATATGGGTGAAATAAAGACATTCATTGTGATGCAAGGGTAAAATTAAGGCATTTACAGACAAATGAATTTGAGTTTACCATCAATAGACTTTCACTAAAGGAATTTATAAAAGATTGATTCACTTCAGGAATAAAGGAAATGTGAAAATGATCCTGTAGAAATATGTAACATTCAACCCAGAAATGTGAACAAAGAAATGAGAAATTTTGGAGTTCCCATCGTGGCTCAGCAGTTAATGAACCTGAATAGCATCCACGAGGACACCAGTCCAATCCCTGATCTCACTCAGTGGGTTAAGGATCTGGTGTTGCTGTGAGCTGTGGTGTAGGTTGCAGACTCGGCAAGGATCCAGCATTGCTGTGGCTCTGGCGTAGGCCAGAGGCTACAACTCCAATTGGACTCCTAGCCTGGGAACCTCCATATGCCATGAGTTCGGCGCTAAAAAGGCCAAAAAAAGAAAAAAAAAGAAAAGAAAAAAAAAGAGAGGGAGTTCCCATCGTGGCTCAGTGGTTAACGAATCCGACTAGGAACCATGAGGTTGCAGGTTCAATCCCTGGCCTTGCTCAGTGGGTTAAGGATCCAGCATTGCCATGAGCTGTGGGGTAGGTTGCAGACTCGGCAAGGATCCAGCGTTGCTGTGGCTCTGGCGTGGGCCGGTGATTACAGCTCCAATTCAACCCCTAGCCTGGGAACATCCATATGCTGCTGGAGTGGCCCTAGAAAAGGCAAAAAGACAAAAAGAAAAAAAAAGAGAATATTTGAAGATGTAATCAAATAGTAATTGAACAAAAAATTATATAATTAAATTAAAAATAGTATAAGAGAACTGAAACACTGGACAACAATAACATGGTAATCAGGATTGGCAGGATAGATATGAGACATTTTTAAGGTTTTTGTATTATTCAGAAAGAAGGTAGAGATTGATGTGCTTTAGACTTTGTAAGTACAGAAAAATTTTAAAGTAACCATGAGAAGAATGTACTTACCCAAACAGCTTTAGAAAACTTGGGAAGTTCCCATTGTGGCTCAGAGGGTTAAGAACACAATGTTGTCTCTGTGAGAAAGCAGGTTCAATCCCTGACCTCAGATATGGTGTTGCCATGACTGAGGCAGCTGCAGCTCCAGTTTGACTCCTGTCCAGGAAACTTCCATATGCCACAGGTGTGGTGGTTTTACATTTTTTTTAAAGGGTAGTAAAATAAAAAACAGCAATGACAAAGGGTAACTATGTGATAGAGATAGTATGTGGCCTACGCACTTGAACACATTTACTATCTGGCCTTTTACATAAAAAGTTTGCTGATCTCTGATACAGCATACTTCCTCTTTCTTGATACCTTTAAAAAAAATTTTTTTTTAGGGCCGCACCCACGGCATATGGAGGTTCCCAGACTTGGGGTCCAATCAGAGCTGTAGCTGCCGGCCTACACCACAGCCACAGCAATGCGGGATCCAAGCTCCATGTCTGTGACCTACACCACAGCTCATGGCAACATCGGATCCATAACCCGCTGAGCGAGGCCAGGCATCAAATTTATCCTCATGTATATGAGTCGGATTTGTTTCCACTGAGCCATGATGAGAACTCCCTTTTGATACTTTTTAATTATTTATTTATTTATTTTGTCTTTTGTCTTTTTAGGCCCGCACCTACAGCATATGGAGGTTCCCAGGCTAGGGGTCTAATTGGACCTCTTGCTGCTGGCCTACACCACAGGCATAGCAACACCAGATCCAAGCCGCGTCTGCGACCTATACCACAGCTCATGGCAACGCTGGATCCTTAACCCACTGAGTGAGGCCAGGGATTGAACCCACCACCTCATGGTTCCTAGTTGGATTCGTTCCCACGACGGAACTCCTTGATACTTTAAAAAAAATTTTATTTTATTGTAGTTGATTTACAATATTGTGTTAATTCCTGCTATACAGCAAAGAGATTCTTTTATACACATACATGTTCTCTTCATATTTGATATCTTTTATTATAGAGATTATTACAGGAATTCCCACTGTGGAGAAGGCCTTCATGGGACCACTTAAGAAGGACCGAATTGCAAAGGAAGAGGGGCCTAATGGCAGAAGAGATTGTAAGGCTGGTAAAGTCTCAATAAAGTTATTTTCCAGTGGAGGGGGGGGGAGATTATTACAGAAGTTCCCATTGTGGCGCTACGGAAAAGAATCCGACTAGGGGCCATGAAGTTGCGTGTTCGATCCCTGGCCTCGGTCAGTGGGTTAAGGATCCAGCGTTGCTGTGAGCTGTGGTGTAGGTCGAAGATGCGGCTCGGATTTGGCGTTGCTATGGCTGTGGTGTAGGCTGGCAGCTATAGTTCCTATTTGACCCCTAGCCTGGGAACCTCCATATGCCTTAGGTGCAGCCCTAAAAAGACAAAAGACCAAAAAAAAAAAATTATTACAAAATCTTTTATTTTGTTGTATATTGAATGTTCATGTCTTCTAAATTCATATGCTGAAATCATAACCCCCAAAGAGATGATACTAGGAGATGGGGCCTTTGGAAGGTGATTGGGTCTTGAGAGCGGAGCCCTCAGGAATGGGATTAGCACCCTTAAAAAAGGGACCCCTAGGAGTTTCCTGGTGGTTCAGCAGGTTAAAGACCTGGTGTTATCACTGCTGTGGCTCAGGTTTGATCCCTGGCCCCAGAACATTCACATGCCATGAGTACGGCAAAAGAAAAGGAGACCTCCCAGAGCTCCCTAGTCCCCTCTGCCCTATGAGGTTGAGGCAAGAAACGCTCTTCAAGAACCAAGATGCTTTCCTTCACCAGACATTGAATCTGCTGGTGCCTTGATTCCAGCCTCTAAAACTGTAAGAAATAAATTTCTGTTGTTTATAAGTCACTCAGTCTATGGCCCTTTATTACAGCAGCCTGAATGAACTAATAGAGTCTTTTTTGGGTCATCTATTCTGTGTTATCTGTAAGTTCCTCTTACTTTGCCCATGTTCCTTAAAATGACACATACTACACAGGGCCATCTTCTGTTCTGATTCTATATGCTCTTCCTGGGAAATCTTATCCAGTTCCAAAACATCAGTGACCAATCACATGCTGATCACTCCAAATTTTTATCTCTAGCTGTAATCTTTCAGTAGTACTTCAGATACCTATTTCCAACTACAAACATTCACCTGGAAGTTCCACAGATTAACCACACTAAATGTATTCAAAGCTGAATTAATCATCATCTTTTTTTCTTTTTCTGGCCACACCCACAGCACATGAAAGTTCCTGGGCCAGGGATTGAATCTGAGCCACAGCTGTGACCTACACCACAGCTGTGGCAATGCCAGATCCTTAATCCACTATGCTACAGCAGGAATTCCATCTTTTTCCTTTTCTTGTGTTTTCTCTCCACCCAGCTGCCAAACTTAATCTTTCTTTTTTTTTTTTTTTTTTTTTTTTTTGACAAGGATTTTATTTTATTTATTTATTTTTTTTTAATTTTATTTTCCCACTGTACAGCAAGGGGGTCAGGTTATCCTTACATGTATACATTACAATTACAGTTTTTCCCCCAAACTTAATCTTTCATTTTTCTCCACCCCATGAAGCATCAAATCTGACTAATCTACCTCTAAAATAATCCTCAATTTGTCCCCTTCTCTTTATTTTAAATATAATTTCTATGATTTCTTCAGTGATCCATTGGTTGTTTAGTAGCATGTTGTTTAGTCTCCATGTGTTTGTGTTTTTTTACAGTTTTTTTCTTGGTGGTGATTTCCAGTCATAGAGTGTTGTGGTTGGAAAAGATGCTTGATATGATTTCAATTTTCTTAAAGTTACTGAGGCTTCATTTATAACCCAGGATGTGATCAATCTTAGAGAATGTTTCGTATGCACTTGAGAAGAATGTGTATTCTGCTGCTTTTGGATGGAATGTCCTATAAATATCTATTAAGTCCATCTGGTTTAATGCTTCATATTCAGGCCTGTGTTTCCTTATTGATTTTCTGTCTGGTTGATCTGTCCATTGTTGTACGTGTCCATTAATGTCCCCAACTATTATTGTGTTATTGTTGATTTCTCCTTTAAAGGTTGTTAGCAGTTGCCTTATATATTGTGGTGATCCTATATTGGGTGCTTAGATATTTAAAATTGTTGGAGTTCCCATCATGGTGCAGTGGTTAGTGAATCTGACTAGGAACCATGAGGTTGTGGGTTCGATCCCTGGCCTTACCCAGTGGGTTGAGGATCTGGCATTGCTGTGAGCTGTGGTGTGGGTCGCAGATGTGGCTTGGATCCTGTGTTGCTATGGTGCTGTGGCTCTAGCATAGGCTGGTGGCTACAGCTCCGATTAGACCCCTAGCCTGGGAGCCTCCATATACCATGGGAGCAGCTCAAGAAAAGGCAAAAAGACAAAATAAATAAATAAATAAATAAATAAAATTGTTATATCTTCTTCTTGGATTGGTCCTTTGATTATTATGTAGTGTCCTTCCTTGTCTCTTAAAATATTCTTCATTTTAAGGTCTATTTTGTCTGATATGAGTATTGCTACTCCAGCTTTCTTTTGCTTCCCATTTGCATGGAATATTTTCTTCCATCCTCTCACTTTCAGTTTGTATGTATCCCTAGAAGTGAAGTAGGTCTCTTGAAGACAGCATATATATGGGTCTTGTTTTTGCATCCATTCATCCAGTCTATGTCTTTTGGTTGGGGTGTTTAGTCCATTAACATTTAAGGTAATTATTGATATGTATGTTCTTATTGCCATTTTATTAATTGCTTTGGATTTGTTTGTGTTGCTCTTTTTTCTTCCCTTCTTCTCTCCTCTTGTTGTTTGATGACTCTCTTCGGTGTTGTATTTGAGTTGATTTTTCTTATTTTTTTGTGTATCAATTGTAGATTTTTGTTTTGTAGTTGCCCTGAAGTTTTGATATAGGAATCTTTATATATAAGAGATTGTTTTAAGTTGTTGGTCTCTTAATTGGAGCTGCAGCTGCAGGCCTATGCCACAGCATGGAAACACAGGATATGAGCCACATCTGCAAACTATGCCACAGATTGTGACAACCCTGGATCCCTAACACACTGAGTGAGGCCAGGGATTAAACCTGCATCTTTAGAGAGACAGCATTGGGTTCTTAACACATTGGGCCACAAGGGGAACTCCAACTGGGTTTTTTGTTTTGATTTCATTTTTGTGTTTTGACCGTGGTGTTTACTGGCTTGATGTGGGATCTCAGTTCCCAGACCAGGGATTAAACCTGGTGAAAGAGCCAAATGCTAAATACTAGACCACCAGGGATTTTTTTTTTTTTTTTTTTGGTCTTTTTGCCCTTTCCTGGGCTGCTCCCGAGGCATATGGAGGTTCCCAGGCTTGGGGTTGAATCGGAGCTGTTGCCGCTGGCCTACACCAGAGCCACAGCAACTCGGGATCCGAGCCTCGTCTGCGAGCTACACCACAGCTCATGGCAACACCAGATCGTTAACCCACTGAGCAAGGCCAGGGATCAAACCCGCAACCTCGTGGTTCCTAGTTGGATTCGTTAACCACTGCACCACGATGGGAACTCCGGGAACTTCTTGATAAAACTTAATTTACCAAAAAGTTAGCAAGTTGGGAGTTCCCATCGTGGCTCAGCAGTTAACGAGCCCGACTAGCATCCATGAGGGTTCGGGTTTGATCCCTGGCCCTGTTCAGTGGGTTAAGGATCTGGCATTGCCATGAGCTGTGGTGTAGGTCACAGACGCAGCTTGAATCCTGTGTTGCTGTTGCTGTGGCTGTGGCGTAGGTTGGTGGGTATAGCTCTGATTCCACCCCTAGCCTGGGAACCTCCATATGCCACGAGTGTGGCCCTAAAAAGACACACACACACAAAAGGTAGGAGGTTGAGTTTGATCCTTAGACCTTAGGTTGATTCCCCCCTTCAAAGGCTTTTTCAAGTTCCCACCTTTTGTTCTTCTGTGGCACAACTGATTAAGGATCTGGTGTTGTCACTGCTGTGATTTGGGTCCAATCCCTGGCTCAGGAACTTCCACATATGAGGGTGTAGCCAAAGAAAAAGTTCCCACCTCTTCATGATGGTCCTGACTAGTCATATCCGCAAGGTTTTTTTCTTTTATTAACTAATAGTACTTTTACTATACAATTCAAGTAGCTCTCAATCATATACTGCTTCAAAATACTTCACATATCATTTCCTAAAAACACTATTAACTTTTCATGTGAATATATCTTTCTAGCTAGACTTCAGATTTTTTTTTTCCTTTTGGCTGTAGCCGTGGCATGCAGAAGTTCCTGGGCTAGGGATCAAACTTGTGCCACAGCAGTGACCTGAGCCTCAGTAGTGCCAATACCATATCCTTAACCTGATGCACCACCAGGGGATTCCTAGACTTCAGATTCTTTAAAGATGGGATGATATGCTGTTTCTTTGAATGACCTATGATACCTAGTATGGTGTTAAGTACTTAAGGGCACTCAGTAAATGTTCCCTGGCTGATAAGAAACATGCTAAGTCCTACAGGGAATGACAACATATGTTAACATATATTAAGAGAGGGAGAAAATAGAAGATGGTTTATAACATGTTAAAAATAAGTTTTCAATCTTATAGAAACAGACAACCAAAAATATGAGACTAGAAATACAGTTTCTATAAAGGTCATATACATGATAATAATGACAGAATACAATAACAAAATAAATAACATTAAGTATTGAAAATATTTACAGCATTGGGGTAAACACTATCTCACTTAATTCTGACTATAACACTTTGAGGTAGATACTATTATTATCCTCATTTTAGAGATGAAGAAACAAAGATAGGCATTATATAATTGGTTATTAAGTGAAGCAGGATTCAATCCACTTCCAGGAATATTTAAGGAATATGCCCTTCCAGATTAGATTTGAGCATACTTTTTTTTGGCTGTGCCCACAGCATGGGGAAGTTCCAGTGCCAGGGATGAAACTCACACCACAGCAGTGACCCAAGCCACAGCTATGCCACCTGTTGAGCTATGAGCATCTGTTTTAAACAGCCAATTTAAAATAGAAAAAAAAACTTATTTATTATAATTGATTTACAATGTTCTGTCAATTTCTGCTATACAGCAAAGTGATCCAGTTATACATTTATTTACCACTTTTTTTCACATTATCCTCCTTTATAATTTTTTGTTTTGTTTTGTAATGGAGGCATATGAAGGTTCCCAGGCCAGGGGTCAAATTGGAGCTGTAGCCGCTGGCCCATGCCACAGTCATAGCCACATCCACACCAGATCCGAGTCGTGTCTGCAACTTAAACCACAGCTCACAGCAACTCAGGATCCTTAACCCACTGAGTAAGGCCAGGGATCGAGCCCACAACCTAATGGATCCTAGTTGGGTTCCTTAACCGCTGTGCCATGACGGGAACTCCCTACAATTTTTTTAAATTAAAAAAATTTTTTTTCTGGAGTTCCCGTCATGGCGCAGCAGAAATGAATCTGACTAGGAACCATTTGGTTTCAGTTTCGATCCCTGGCCTTGCTCAGTGGGTTAAGGATCTGGCATTGCCGTGAGCTGTGGTGTAGGTTGCAGACGAGGCTCAGATCTGATCAGATTGGCTCAGATCATTGCTGTGGCTGTAGCATAGGCTGGCAGCTACATCTCCAATTCAACCCCTAGCCTGGGAACCTCCATATGCCGCAGATGCAAAAAAAAAATTTTTTTTTCTTTTTAAGTCTGCATCTGTGGCATATGGAAGTTCCCAGGCTAGGGGTCGAATTGGAACTACAGCTGCTGGCCTATGCCACAGCAATGTTGGATCCTTAACCCACTGAGCGAGGCCAGGGGTTAAACCCGCATTCTCATGGATACCAGTCGGATTTATTTCCACTGCACCACAATGGGAACTTCCATCCTCTTTTATAAAAAAATTTTTTTTTAATTATAGTCGACTTACAGTCTTCTAGAAAAAAATTTTTAAATGGGTCACTGTATTTAAATTTAAACAGCAGTGTCTCAGAGGAGATATGAAAGTTGTTTGAAGAGTTGCTTACCTTAATTTCTCCATATCGAAAGGGATTTTGTACATCTCGGGCCAAAACAGTACTGTTTCCCCTGACCTGGCCTGCTGTTACCACTCCCTTAGTGGTTACCATGGTCACTGTTTCATTAGAAGAGGTCCAGGTGAAGTTGCCACTGCCACCCTCTACCTGTGAAAAAATATAAACTTATATTTAATTGGTATAGGAGGAAAAAATGGAATTTATATGAAGATATAAAATCTAGTGAAATAAAATTTAGGAAATAATAAAACTATAAATAAACCACTTCCGAAAAATTGAGAAAATGTGATGCCATACTAAAGTAGCTAAATAGAGAAGGGAAATCCCAAAGGGAGATTAGTAATGGCACTATTGCAATATGTCAAAAAAAAGAATGCAAGGGAGCTTGATAAAACTATAAAATTCATAAGGAAAGGATATATGGAAGAGAGACAGAATGTACACCAAGTCTTGTTAGGATGACAGTATTAAACAGTATGATTTGGTTGTCTCCAAAAACTGAGTTATACTACTAAGATTAGGGGGCTTAAAATTTGATGATAATGAAATTTCAATAAATTAAGCTATCAGAGAAACTGACCCTTCCTTGTGAATTCTCATTATAGGATATCATACCTGTACTTTATAACGATATAACATTCCCATGCGATGATGAGGAAACGCCAGAAAGTTGGGTGTAAGCTTGATGGGAAAATAAATCTTCACTTCCTGCTGATGTATAATCGGAAATTTTATAGGCTGAATATTTTTATTCTGTAAGAGTAGGAAAAAAAGAGCAAAACGGATTTTATAGGGACTGTTCTAATCACATTTAAAGCATCAGCAGGGAGTTCTTGTGGCTCAGCAGGTTAAGAACCTGACTAGTATCCATCAGAAGACTCGGGTTTGGTCCCTGGCCTCGCTCTGTGGGACAAGGAGCCTGAGGTGCAGTGAGCTGTGGTGTAGGTCACAGGGGCAGCTTGGATCCTGCCTTGCTGTAGCTGTGGTATAGGCCGGCAGCTACAGCTCTGATTTGACCCCTAACCTGGGAACTTCCATATGCTGCAGGTGTGGCCATAAAAAGACAAATAAATAAATAAAGCATCAGTGAATTAGTGTGTTACTCAATCAGTTTCTGTCAATAAAAGAAATAAATAGGAGTTCCTGTTGTGGCTCAGTGGGTTAAAAACCAGACATAGTATCCCTGAGGATTTGGGTTTGATCCCTGGCCTCACTCAGTGGGTTAAGGATCCGGCGTTGCCAAAAGCTGTGGTATAGGTTGCAGATGCAGCTCAGATCCCACATTGCTGGGGCTGTGGTATAGGTTGGCATCTGTAGTTCTGATTCAACTCCTAGCCTAGGAACTACCATATGCTACAAGTATGGCCATAAAAAGAAAATGAATAAATAAATGTTCCTGTTTATGAAAGAGCACAGTTACCATCGCTCAATGATAATGAAAGGGATTTTGATAAACCTAAAATAAGTATCACAGTCATGGAAAATAGATAAAATTTCCTGAAATAAGAGTTTTATCAGCAAAGGGAGGGAAGTCAGAATTTTAAAAAGGAAGATTTTTGGATAGCCATCAGTTAAGTATATACATTGTAAAGGCAAAGGAACATTACAAGCCATTCAGAAGAAAAGAAAGAGATCATTTAAAGATGCAAGGGTAAAAAAATTTTTGCTTTTTACAGCCATGTCTGTGGCATACAGAAGTTCCCAGGCTAGGGGTTGAATCAGAACTGCAGCTGCCAGCCTATGCCTTAGACACAGAAACTCAGGATCCAAGCCACATCTGTGAACTATGCTGTAGCTTGTGGCAATGCCAGATCCTTAACCCACTGATCAAGGCCAGGGATCAAACCCACATCTTATGTTGGGTTCTTAACACACTGAGCCACAAGGGAAATCCTTTAAAAATTTTTTTAAAGCAAAAGAAAAAAGATTGTAAGAAGAAAAAACTGTGGGTCACCTTGCTGTACAATAGAAGATTGACAGAACAGTGTAAACCAATATAATAGAAAAAAATCATTAAAATAAAAAAGTAAAATAAAATAAAAATTGACACCAAAAAAAAGAAAAAACTAAAAAGAAAAAAAATTAAAGAAAGAAAAAGACAAAGAAAAACATTTTTTAAAAAAAGACATCAGTGGGAGTCCCCACTGTATGCAATTGGATCAGCAGCATATTGGGAGTGCTGAGACACAGGTTTGATACCCGGCCCGGCACAGTGGCTTAAGAATTTGCCATTGCCCCAGCTGCAGCTTAGGTCACAACTGTGGCTTTGATCTGGCCCAGGAACTCCATATGCCGGGGGGAGACAGGGGCAGCCAAAACAGGAAAAAAAAAAAAAAAAAAAAAAAGATACTGGGATAAGACAGTCCTCTCCTGCCTAAAAATAAGAACAGGTTTTGCGGGAGTATCCATACAGGTAAATAGAGTCCTCACGTTCAACTATGTTCCCATTTTCTCTTTAAAGGCAAAAATCTATGTATGTATGTATCTAACTATTTTTTATTTGGCCACGCCCTCTGCATGTGGGAGTTCTTAGGTCAGAGATGGAACCCTCAATGCAGTTGCAACCTGTACTACAGCTACAGCAATGCTGGATCCTTAACCACTGTGCCAGAGTGGAAACTTCCAACCTATCTATTTTCTAAAGAAGCCCTGAAACATATATCAACTATCACATCTGCAATAATGGCTCTGATTTTCTCTTTATAAGGTTGCTGGCTGGATCTTAAACTGAAAATAAGTCTTCCAGTTTAAAAGACCATCATTCTATCTTAACCCACTGAGACGGATTTTGGACTTTTGACCTTCAGAACTGTAAGATAATAAATTTGTGTGTTTTCTTGAGCTGGAGAGAGAGGCAAGGAGGAGGCAAAATATCATTCTGATGATATTTAGGTGACCAGGGAGGGAAACAATAAGAAATCTATTGGAGTAGGAAGCATATGCTAGGCATGAATAGAACTTTCAAAATTCAAGAATAAGGTAATAATAGTACAAAATGGGTTGGTCCTAGGAAGACATTTTATATCGTATAGAAAAAGGAGAGAGAACATAGTACCTAAAAGGCACTATGGTCTTTGAAGAGATGACATGTCCTTAAGTATTTACTACAGGAAACAGAAAATTTCAGTAGTGACTGCTTTGGTACATAAGCAAACATGGACATGAAATAAGAGATAAAACCAGATATAAGATTTGTTAACTGGAGTTCCCATTGTGGCACAATGGAAGCAAATCCAACTAGTAACCATGAGGTTTTGGGTTCGATCCCTGGCCTCACTCAGTGTGTTAAGGATCTGGCATTGCCATGAGCTGTGGTGTGGGTCACAGACGCAGCTTGGATCTGGTGTGGCTGTGACTGTGGCATAGACCGGCAGCTGTAGCTCCAATTTGACCCCTAGCCTGGGAACCTCCATATGCTGCAGGTGCAACCCTAAAAAGCAAATAAATAAATAAATAAAAGAATCAAGAAAAAAAAAAAAAAGACTTGTTAACTGTGATAAAGAGGGACATGGCTGAGTGCATAATGAAATTTAAAATAAGCTAGACAGGGAGTTCCCGTCGTAGCACAGAGGTTAACGAATCCGACTAGGAACCATGAGGTTGCGGGTTCGGTCCCTGCGCTTGCTCAGTGGGTTAACGATCCGGCGTTGCCGTGAGCTGTGGTGTAGGTTGCAGATGCGGCTCGGATCCCGCGTTGCTGTGGCTCTGGCGTAGGCCAGCTGCTACAGCTTCGATTCGACCTCTAGCCTGGGAACCTCCATATGTCGAGGGAGCGGCCCAAAGAAATAGCAAAAAGACAAAAAGAAAAAAAAAAAAAGCTAGACAAATAAGAAAAAGTTATAAAATTTTAACATGTCCTAGTTATAAAATGCAATTAAAACAGTAAAGAACAGAATCAACCATGTAGAATACTAAATGCTTAATATGAAAAACAATTTAAAAAGCACTTTAAGGAGTTCTCTGGCAGTTTTTTGGGGTTAAAGATCTGACAGGTGTCACTGTTGTGGCTCAGATTGCTGCTGTGGTGTGGTTCCATCCCTGGCCCAGGAACTTCTGCATTCAACAGGTACAGCCAAAATGAATATTTAAATAAATAAGCACTCTCAGAATGTTCAGGGGTCAGGGGAATAATGTTTGGAAAAGCATATATGGTAAAAGAGGTAACAAAGAGTTTCCAAGCCTGGATAATTGTTCTTAATAGATTTATACCACTGATGTCTAAATACCATGTTCCACAGGTTTTGCAATGTGGTACTTTCTTTTTTCACTTTTTAGGGCTGCACTCTGTGTGGAGGTTCCCAGGCTAGGGTCAAATTGGAGCTACAGCTGCCAACCTACGCCACAGCTCACAGCAATGCCGAATCCTTAACCCACTGAGCAAGGCCAGGGATCGGACCTGAAATGTCATGGTTACTAGTAGGATTCATTTCCATTGCACCACAAAGGGAACTCTGGTAATTTCTTTTTAAAAAATATTTTTTATTATAGTTGATTTACATTGTTCTGTCAATTTCTGCTGGACAGCAAAGTGACCCAGTCATACATCTATATACACCCTCTTGCAATGTGGTACTTTCAATGGCATTCCACTATGGTTCTCTTTTTAATGTATGAGTTATTTAGAAGTACATTATTAAAGTTTCTAAATACGTGGTTTTTAAAAATAGTCTATTATAGCTCCCACTGTGGTGCAATGGGATTGGCAGCAACTTGGGAGCACCGGGACACGTGTTCAATCTCTGGCCCAGCACAGTGGGTTAAGGGTCCAGGGTTGCCGAAGATGCGGCTTAGTTCGGGGATGCAGCTTGGATCTGATCCTTGGGCTGGGAGCTCCATGTGGGTGGCCAGATAAATAAATAAATAAATAAATAAATAAATAAATAAATAAATAAAATAATTTCTTTATTGCTGATTTTTGTTGCATTATGATGGCAGAGCAATATTGTAATAAGGGCTTCTTCTAGGGTAGTCAAAAAGCTTTTAGATTCCTTAGGTGGATCCTGAGTTGGTAATTCCAAGCTCTGCTCTAACCATTTTCTTTCCCAATGTTATACAGCACATTAGAAACAACAATCAATAAACCTTATTATATTCCAGACTTTAACTAACATGTTTCATGGCAGCCTTGCCTTCTATATGCACTTAACTGTAGTGTCTACAGATAATAATTTAAGTAGCTTTTTAGCTGTTGCATACCATGGACTATCAACACTTACTTTATCATAAGGACACAATCAGTAATGCCTTTAAATCTAATAATATCAGAGAACACAGAGCCAATTTAGAAAACTCAGCCACCAAAATGCCCCCACAGATTCAAGCCTCCTGGTATTCACATCCTTGTGTAGTTACCCCTACACTGTATCAGGAATGGTCTGAATGACCAATAGACTATGGCAGAAGTGCTTACTTTAGAAAAGAAGAATTCCTGTCATGGCTCAGCGGTTAGTGAACTCACTAGCATCCATGAGGACATAGGTTCGATCCCTGGCCTTGCTCAGTGGGTTAGGATCTGGTGTTGCCGTGAGCTATGGTGTAGGTTGCAGACGTGGCTTGGATCCTGCTTTGCTGTGGCTGTGGTGTAGGTTGGCAGCAGCAGCTCCGATTTGACCCCTAGCCTGGGACCTTCCATATGCCACAGGTGCGGCCCTAAAAAGCAAAAAAGAAAAGAAGATGTAAAACCAATGACCACCATAAGATTCTTCCAGCATAAGAACCTTAAAAAAGAAAAGCAAATTAAATCCAACATAAGAAGAAAGATAATAATAAAAGCACAAATCAATGAAAAATAGATAAAGAATTGAAAAAAAATCAATGAAACTGAAAGTATGTTCTTTGAAATAATCACGAAAATTGATAAATGTCTAGCCAGATATATGAAGGAAAGAACAGAAACACAAATAACTAATATCTGGAGTGAAAGAAGAAACATCACTACTGGTCCTATAGACAGAAAAAATTAATAAGGTAATGTTTTGAACAACTTTATATGATAAATTCAACAATTTAGATTAAGCAAAAACTCCTTCAAAGAGACAATCTCCCTAATTTCACTCAAGAAGAAATAAACAACTTTAATAGCTATATATATTTTTAAAAAATTGAATTCATAGTTTTAAAACTTCCCATATACGAAGGAGTTCCTGCTGTGGTAAACTGGATTAAGAATCTGACTGCAGGGAGTATACAAAGTGGCTCAGAGGGTTAAGAACACGACATGGTGTGTGTGAGGATACAGGTTTGATCCCTGGCCTCACCCAGTGGGTTAAGGATCTGGCACTGCCACAAGTTGCAGGGCAGATTGCAGACACAGCTCAGATCCAGCATTGCTGTGGCTGTGGTGTAGGCCTGCAGCTTCAGCTCTGATTTGACCCTAAGCCCGGGAACTTCCATATGCTGCAGGTGCCACCATTAAAAAAAAAAAAAAAAAAAAAAATCTGACTGCAGCAACCCAAGCTGCTTGGGCCATGGGCTCAGTCCCTGACCTGGTGCAGTGGGTTAAAGGATCCAGTGCTGTGACAGGTGCAGTGCAGGTCAAAGCTGCAGCTCAAACTCAGTCCCTGGTTTGGGAACTTCCATATGCTGCTGGAGTGGCCATTAAAAAAAAAAATTAAAAGGGCGGCTATGCATTCTGAGGTAAAGAAATAAAAACAAAACCTTTGCTCTTGGGAATTCCCATCGTGGCTCAGTGGTTAACAAATCTGACTAGGATCCATGAGGATGCAGATTCCATCCCTGGTCTCACCCAGTGGGTTAAGGATCCGGCGTTGCTGTGAGCTGTGATGTAGGTCACAGATTCGGCTGGGATCCTGCGTTGCTATGGCTGCAGTGTAGGCCAGCAGCTGTAGCTCTGATTTGACCCCTAGCCTTGGAACTTCCATATGCCACAGGCGTGGCCCTAAAAAAAAAAACAAACAAACAATTTTTTTGTCTGCACCTGCAGTATGCAGAAGTTCCCAGGCCAGGGATTGAACCTGAGCCACTGCAGTAAAGAGAGCCACTGTAGGAGTTCCTGCTATGGCACAATAGAAATGAACCCGACTAGTATACATGAGGTTGCAGGTTCAATCCCTGATCTCCTTCATTGGGTTAAGGATCTGGCCTTGCTGTGAGCTGTGGTGTAGTTCAGAGATACAGCCTGGATCCTGTGATGCCGTGGCATAGGCTGGCAGCTGCAGCTCCAATTCGACCCCTAGCCCAGGAACTTCAATATGCTGCATGTGTGGCCCTAAAAAGAAAAAAATAATTAAAAATAAATAAATAGTTCCCATAATGGCTCAGCAGAAACAAATGCAACTAATAACCATGAGGTCTTGGGTTAGATCCCTGGCCTCACACAGTGGGTTAAGGATCCGGTGTTGCCGTGAGCTGTGGTGTAGGTCACAGATGCTGCTTGGATCTGGCATTGCTGTGGCTGTGGTGTAGGCCAGCAGCTACAGCTCCGATTTGACCCCTAACCTGGGAATTTCCCATATGCCATGGGTGTGGGCCTAAAAAGCAAAATAAATAAATAAATAAATAAAAATAAACAGAGCCACTGTGTGACAATGCAGGATCCTTAAGCCACCGAGACACAAGGGAACTCCAATAGTTGACTTTTTATTTTTTTAATTTTTATTTATTTATTTATTTGGTCTTTTTGCCATTTCTTGGGCCGCTCCCGCGGCATATGGAGGTTCCCAGGCTAGGGGTCGAATTGGAGCTGTAGCTGCCAGCCTACGCCAGGGCCACAGCAACGCGGGATCCGAGCCGCGTCTGCAACCTACACCACAGCTCACGGCAATGCCGGATCGCCAACCCACTGAGCAAGGGGTAGGGATCGAACCCACAACATCATGGTTCCTGGTTGGATTCATTAACCACTGCGCCACTACAGGAACTCCATTTAAAGATTGAAGATGAGTATTATTTTCAACCGTATGCAAAATAGATTTTTCACAACCTGGAATTTTATCTAGCAAAATTTACTCTGAAAATTGTGTAATAGGGAAAGGGAGAGCTCAGAATGACTATGGAAAAAAAAAAAAAGGAACTTAAAAAAAATTATTACTGGTTTCTCTTACACACTGATAGTGGTAAGTACAGCCATTTTAGAAAATAGTTTGGCAATTTCTTATAAAACTAAACATGTAGCTAGTATATGGCCCAAGAATTGCATGCTTGGGGGTTTTATCTCAGAGAAATGAAAACATATTCATAGCAAAATCCATACAAAAATGTTCAGAGAATCTTTATGTATAATAGTCAAACAGTAGACCCTCACACCATGCACAAAAATAAACTCAAAATGGCTTATTTTTAACTTAAACATAAAATAAGACACCATAAAACTCCTAGAAGAGAACATCGGCAAAACATTCTCTGACATTAACCTTACAAATGTTTTCTTAGGTCAGTCTCCCAAGGCAACAGAAATAAAAAAATAATAATAAACCAGAGTTCCTGTCATGGTGCAGTGGAAACCAATCTGACTAGGAACCATGAGGGTTCAATCCTTGGCCTCATTCAGTGGGTTAAAGAACCAGCATGGCTGTGAGCTGTGGTGTAGGTCGCAGACAAGTCTCGGATCACGTGTTGCTGTGGCTCTGGTGTAGGCCTGTGGCTACAGCTGCGATTAGACCTCTAGCCTGGGAACCTCCATATGCCGAGGGTATGGCCCTAAAAAGACAAAAGACTAAATAAATAAATAAATAAATAAACAAACCAATGGGACCTATCAAACTTACGAGCTTTTACACAGCAAAAGAAATCATAAAAAAAAGACAACGTATAGAATGAGTGAAAATAGTTACAAATGATGCAACTGACAAGGGTTTCATCTCCAAAACACACAAAATCTTACAACTCAACAGCAAAAAAACAAACAACCTAATTGAAAAATGGCAGAAGACCTAAATAGACATTTCTCCAAAGAAGATATAGGATGGCCAAAAGGAACATGAAAAAATGTGAAATGCAAATCAAAACTACAATGAGGAAGAATGAATAAATAAATTAAATAAGTAAATAAATAAAACAAAAAAACTGCAATGAGGTACCACCTCACACCAGTCAGAATGGCTATCGTTAAAGTCTACAAATTACAAATAAATGCTGGAGAGACTGTGGAGTAAAGGGAACCCTCCTGCACTATTTGTGGGAATGTAAATTGGTACAACACTATGGAAAACAGTATGGAGGTTCCTCAGAAAACTAAATATAGAATTACCATATGATCCAGCAATCCTACTCTTGGGCACATATCTGGACAAAATTTCATTGAAGAAGAAACATGCACCCCTATATTCACTGCATCACTATTCACAATAGCCAACACATGGAAACAACCTAATTGTCCATAGATAGATGGATGAAATAAGAAGATGTGGTACATATACACAATATAATACTACTCAGCCATAAAAAAGAACAAAATAATGCCATTTGCTGCAACATGGATGGAACTAAAGATTCTCATACTAAATGAAGTAAGTCAGAAAGAGAAAGACAAATACTGTATGATATCACTTATATATGGAATCTAAAATATGGCACAGATGAATCTATATACAGAACAGAAGAAACAAACTCATGGACATAGAGAACAGACTTGTGGTTGCCAAGGTGGAGGGAGAGAGTGTGGGATGGACTGGGAGTTTAGGGTTAGTAGATGTGAACTATTACATTTTGAATGGATGAGCAATGAGATCCTGCTATATAGCACAGGGAACTATACCCAATCACTTGTGATAGAACATGATAGAAGATAATATGAGAAAAAGAATGCATATATAAGTATAACTGGGTCACTTTGCTGTACAGCAGAAATTGACAGAACATTGTAAGTCAACCATAATAAAAAAAAACTTTTTTTAAATTAAAAAATCCCACCAGAAACAATCCAAATGTCCCTCAGTAGGCGAATAGTTAAACTACAGTATACCTATACAATGTAATACCACTCAGCAATTTTTTAAAATAATATAGTGATACACTCAACAATTTGGATCGATCTTAAGGGCATTTTGCTTCGTGAAAAAAAAGCTAATCTCAAAATGTTATTAGTTGATTTTATAACATCCTCAAGTTGACAAAACTATTGAGATGGAGGTTAAATCCAAGGGATAGGGAAGGGGCAGAAGAATGAGTGTGACTGTAAAAGGGCTGTATGAGGGATTTCCTCTGTGGTGATAGAACAGTTCCAAATTATAATGATGGTGGCTCAAACTGCATAGAACTACTACACAAACACACACACACACACACACTCAGATGAGTACATGCAAAAATTGGCTAAAGTATGGAGTCTAATTGATAGTATGTGTGAATGTTAATTTTATGGTTTTCCTGATGTAAAACAGTTACAACTGGGTAAAGGGTTCAAGGACCCTATGTAATAAATATACGCATATTTTTACCAGTTTTATTGATTTATAATTTACATACTGTACAATTCATTCATTTAAAGCATACTACTTAGGGAGTTCCTGTTGTGGATCATCAGTTACAAACCCAACTAGTATCCATGAGGATGAGGGTTCAATCCCTGG